>NC_136071.1:1180528960-1183419707 GCF_964261635.1 Lissotriton helveticus | reverse complement strand
AAGGCGGCGGCAGCAGCTGCTGCCTCTTCCAATGCGTCTGGCTCCAGCGAGGCTCCACCTGCAGGAGTACGGCGCCGCGGCCAGGCAGCCGCTCACCGCTGGCATTTAAAATCTGCCACCCCCACACACAATGGATGCAAATGTAGGTGCCGTGCATTTCGGCAAAAACTTCTCCTCCGGATGGCCAACCTGGAGGACCAATTAGAGGAGCGGGTAAAGATCATTGTGGACAAACACCTTAAAGCCCGCCAACTGTAATGGACCCGGACCCTGTTGATTTGCACCTTTTTTAATACTTTTGTTGGTGGGTGGGAATTGGGTGTTGGGGTTATTTTTGTGGGACATTCTTTGGACTTTGACATTGGTTGGGGTTAGGGTGGGGATAGGGATGGGATAGGAGGATATTTTTATACATGAATAAATGTTATTTATTTTCAACTTACACAGATATGATATGATGTTGTTTTGTGGTGGGGTTACTGTTGTACGTCACAAGGTTTACTCTAGATACAGGGCAGCGGCCAGTGTTTGATTGAAATACTTTATTAACTGACCACATGTGTAACATGCAAACAGATAGATGCTGTGCCCCTCACTCAGTTATATTTGTCCTATTAGTACTACCAGCCTCTCCTCCATTATACCTCCCAGCAAACTTCTCTTCTTACCTGTGATTGATGATGATTCCGTTTGGCACCACAAGGGCTGCATGGTTTCCCAAGACAATGGAGAATATGCCGTGGTTGTGTGATAGTAGTAGAGTAGAGTTTTTGGAAAACAAAAACAAAGAGACAGTCATTTGCCTGAGAAAGAATGTGAGAGAAGTAGAAAATTACAGTACATAATACGGACCAAAAATACAAACAATATTGCAACTGCTAAACGAACTCAAAGAAATCAATGGTGTCGGGGACTGAAAAAGTAGAAGAAGATAACTGTAGTTGCGTTGGAGTCATTAAAACACAATACAAATCGTAAACGTACATGCTCTAAAATTAAATTCAAACAATGCCAGCAATGATTTACATTTATTCGTTGGGTCACTTTGGGAAATTAATTGCCTTGTACACTATTACATAAAGTGAGCTTGGGTGGGCAAGCAGAAGAAGATCCTCGCCCTGCCTCGTTGACATTTGATTTCATTAGTGTTGGTTTCACCACATCTGCCCCAGCAAGCGTGTGATCAATTGTTGGTGTATATTTAATGTAGTAACATCACACCTTAATATAAAACGACACAGCCCGGGGGAAGAGGGTTAGGGTTTGATGAATGGATGGGAACGGGGGTTTGGGGAAAGGTTTGACAAAGAAAAACAGTACGCATGGAGACAACAAAAGCAAAACAATGAAGACGATGAAGACGATGATTGCTGTTCCACAATTCCCCAACAAATGTAAAGTCAATTAAGAACAACGAAATGGATGCACGATGAAGGTTTATTATTAACTGGATGGTTAATAAGAAGTGGTAATTACTTAACTACTACTACACAATTCAAAGGAAGTACTTCTTATGATATGATATGACTTTTGCCTGGGCTGTATGTCCTCTGAGAAACCGTAATACCTGTTGTAGCGGGCTGAAAGCTAGCAAACAAAATTGAGATACTTTAAGTGAACAATCAATTACTAAACACAAGCATAAAATAAATGAAGAGGAAAAAGGAATCAAAGAAAAATATGAAAATGATACTAAAGTTAATGCATTATCCAGGGCCAAATGTGTAGTTGTATCTCGTCATTCATTTTTTCCTCCCTTCCATGGACACTGTTGTGACTGATTGATTGATTATATCATTCTTGGGTGCCTCTGGCAGAATGATGATGATGAGGAGGATTGGTAAGGTAAGTGTGAGTTGTTGCTCCACGTATAATAGTAGCGCTGGGTGAAAGGCCGGCCTGTAAGTGTTTATGAAAGAAGAAATGGGGTATTACAAAATAAGTTAACAGAATGAAAACATAAAAATCAATTATGGTGTAGTGCGAAAAAGACAAGACTCGTGAGCGAGAAGATTTTCAGACTGAGGCTGCTTGGATTCATTGATTAACTCTACTCTTCTAGTTGCACAGCAGTCCTCAGAAAGAACAACAAGTTAGGAGCCAGCACAGAACAGTTACAGGGCCACACCACAACAACGGGACGTGAGTCTGTGGCCCAAACTCCATTTACCTACATTTTTCTGAGTTTCAGACAAAAGGCATATACATCAACCTAGTATTTCCAAAACAAGTGATTAATGTAAATCAATGCGCCAATGTCAATCATACCACTATTCCATTCCACCACTGCACACACATGTAGCCTAGGTCTGCTGTGCTTCTTCTTGATTGATTGTGTGTTTACCTTGTATTCCACTTCCTGAACATATTCCATCAATCATCTCTGATCAAACTGACTGACAGCGTGCAAAGATGGTATGGTGGTCATCATCATCATCATCATCATCATACGTTGTGGCACGTGTACGTCTTCTCCAACTGACCAAAAACGGCAACTAAGTATGTAGTGAGTGACTACGATTAAGTCCAGACTGCACCTGCAGTAGTAGGAGTACAATTGGATACATATTATTAAACAACATGGAAACATTGACCATCACTTGAGACAAAGCACTTTGAAACTACTAGTATACTTCTACTTCATGCACATTTGCTCTGAGTCAGCAAGCAGCCAATGCAATGTATGGCATCATTTATTTCATATACATGTCTTTCTCTTCTTTGTGACTGTCAGATCACAGATGCAGCAGAGCCTTCTGAAAGTGATGACGAGTTTACTTTAATTTTGGAGCCCTGCTCAAGTTCTGACATTTAAGAGTTGTGTATGCCTTCAGACAGAGGTGTAGCCTTAAGACAGTGATGCATTTCAGATTGGAAACAAAACAGAAGATGGCTGTAGTCACGTACGTTTCACTTGTTATGGAGGGACTGTTAGAGGCTACATTATTGCACTATTGTCCATCTCCATCCAAAGTATGGCAAGATGGAAATGTATTTAGGGTGAGTCAGGAAGATGGAGCAGGACTCTGATGAGTGGAGTGCACAGTAAATGCTCAGATGTGCAACTCCAATAGGTAATTAAAAGAGAAAGGAAGATGGTGTTAGTTTTCAAGTTTGAGTCAGATAGTCAGATACACACAAATAACTAAGGAAGGGAGAATGTAACAATTTCCAAGCCTAGTTGTCAGGGAAGAGGAGCTCGTCCTCAAACCCTGGTGGTTCTTCTGACAGAAGTAGGTCCTGTAACCCACTACTTATTTCTTCCGACTCGCTCTCCTCTTCCAGCTCTGATTCACGGACTTTGTATTCTGGTGGTATCAAGTGCTGGTTCATTTTTATCACGGTTAACCTCTCCACGCTTTTGGGCGACAGACTGGTCCTTCTCACAGTCACAATGGCACCAGCAGCACTGAACACACGCTCAGAAGAGACACTTGCAACAGGGCAAGCTAGATACTTTATCGCCAGCCTGCTGAGCACTGGCCATTGGCTTCTTGTCCTATACCAATACATCAATGGGTTTTGTTCCATGAACACCTCTGTTGTGTCATCCGGATAGGCCTGGACCATCCGCTCAATGTTCATTGGTGCTCTGGTTTGCTCGTCCTCTTTTTGCTTTGCGACAGCAACGGACTTCTCCATCCCTTTCTGTAGAAACCAAGCAGCTATTTTTTTGCTTGTGTCTGATGAATCAGATCCTGTTGGTGCGGTTGTTGTTATTGTTTGTGTTGGTGACTGCTGGGAAGCAAACGCACTGCTCGCATGCTGTGAAGAAGAACTTGACTCTGTAGGATGCTCAGTAGTACTTGCACTGTCCTGGGCTGGCACTGGCAGGCCTCTAATTGAGAGCCGTTCGTTTTCTAAATCAGTGGCTTCCTTGGCTATTAGAGTTTTGTACTTGGAAACATCCCCTTCTGAAAAAGGAATTACTGCATTACTGTTAACAAATAATTTGTACCGTGGATCCAAAATTGTGGCAGTAATGTAATATTGATGTGACAAAATCTTATTTTAAATCCTTGTATTCTCAGATAAGCGGCCGGCTAAGGACTTCACAAAATTACATGCTTCACGTTTTCCTTCCACACCTTCGTATGTTTCAGACACCTCCTTCAGCTCTTGCTCAAGCATGTACAACAATGGGATTGCTTGGCTCATAGTACAGTCCTCCCTGCTGACTGCACGTGTGAAGACCTCAAAAGGAAGTAGCATCTCAGTCAGGCATTTAATGAGGTCCCATTGCCACATCTCAACGGTCATGGCTTTAACAGTAGGATCCCCTGATCTTCTTGTCATGACATAAGCATTAAGTGGTATGTACTGCTCAAACAGCCGTTCGAGCATGTAATACGTAGAGTTCCAACATGTTGGTACCTCCTGGATGAGTGCTTTGACTGGCATGTTACACTCACGTTGAATGACCCGTAGCTGCTTCCGGGCTTTAAAAGAATGATTGAAATGCGTGCAGATTCTTCTGCAAATGGTCAGTAAGTTGCTGACTTTGCTTTCATTTTTCAGAAAGTCTTGAACCACACTGTTAATGCAGTGTGCCAAACACGGGACCCTGAAATAGCAACCATCTTCCATGGCCTTAACTACATTACGGCCATTGTCGGTGGCAACAAAATCAATATTGTGGCCTCTTGATCGCAGCCATTCAAAGACCTTGCTTTTGAACTCATCCAAAATGTTTGCAGCAGTATGCGATTTCTCCATAGCAAACATGGCTACAGTAGCATGTTTGCGAGTACCATTAAAAATCTCAGTAGTGTCAATGCCTGTAGATATTGTCTCTAACACCTGAAAAAGAGATCCAGTGTGCAGTGATGCACATGTAATCTGTGGCATGGCAACTGCTCCACATGTCTGTTGTCAGGTGGATACTATGCACAGCACTCTGCTGCAAGGCTTTTCCAAGCAATTCCAGCCCGTCGTGGTGTAGTGCTGGAACAGCAACTCTGGCAAAATAGTAGCGGCTGGGAACATTCGATTTTGGGCAGAGGGTTGTCACAAATTCCAGGAAACCCATCCCTTCAACAAAAGAAAAAGGGAGAAGGTCCAGAGCTAACATTTTAGCAAGCTTAGCATTGTACAAACGTGCTATTGGGTGGTTCCGCTCGTACTTTCTCTCCTGCCTAAACATGCTAACAATGGTACGCTGCTTGGTATTTCTTTCAGATATGCCCGATGCAGTACTTCGTGTCGCAGACTTCGCACCCGTACTCCTTGGTGTCTCCGGGTTACTACTACTCTTACTCTGGTGCCACACAGATGTTTCTGATGCGGAGGATGTGGGTTCTACCACTGCAGTGCTGGGGAGTGGGACAGGGGTACTTGGTGTACCACTACCAGATAGAATGTCTCCCTCTTCTTCCTGTGTGTTCCGTGGACCTTCTACTGCTTCCCCACCAACATTAATGGTTTCTGCTTTTATGATACGTAGGTGGTCCTCCCACTTGATTGCGTGGTGTTTTTTCATATGGGTCATTTGGCCTCCGGTACCATAGGTGGTCCTCCCACTTGATTGCGTGGTGTTTTTTCATATGGGTCATTTGGCCTCCGGTACCATAGTTTGTACCAAGCTTACCACGACTAACAGAGGAATGACAAATGGAGCATATAGCAATGTTCTCCTCATTTGCGCTAACTGTAAAGAAGTCCCACACTGGGGAGCTTAACTTTTGTCTCCTGCTAGAGGTGCCACTTCCAATGCCGGATGAACTGGAGGATGTGTGGCGAACTTCACTATGTGGCTGCGCAGTAGTACCACTACCTACTTCTGCTGAGATGGAACTTGTGCTGGATGTAGGACGCTGCCGACTTTGTGCAAATGTAAAAATGGAAGCTGGAGGTAGTTTTGGTGTGGCTTGTGTTGGTGGTATGCGTGCTACTACATCCCTAGTCGCAGCCATTCTTGATAGGGTTAAAATGTTGGTCTCCATGTCCTCAGGCCCAGGAGTAATGCTTGTGATGACTGGGTCTGACTCATCATCACCATCATCATTATCCGGCTGCTGAACATCGCACTCCATAAGTGGTAGGCTTCCTGGAACCTTCCTTTTCCCTAGCATGGTCTTCTTGGGCTGTCTCTCCCTCTCATGCTCAGATTGTTCTGGCTCCCAATTGAGGTCAAGATCATCAGAAAGGATGCTTGGCGAAGAACTCGATGGACTAACCCTCCTTTTCCTTGGCGGGGATTTGGAAAACAATAGATCTCATGCATGAGGTGCTGCCTCTTCTTGCTCTGCATCAGGCTCAATTTCCTGAACTGCCCCGACTTCGGGAGGAACAACAACTACTATTGCCGGTGGTGGTTCTTGAACAACTATTGCAGGCGGTGGTTGTGGTAGTTGTTTTTGTAGAACATCTACTATTGTGGGCGGTGGTTGTGGAACAACTACTATTACAGGCGGTGGTTGTGGTTGTTCTTTTCGTTGAGCATCTACTATTGCGGGCGGTGGTTGTTGAACATCTACTATTGCGGGCGCTGGTTGTTGTTCACCACTTTTCTGCTGTGTTCCCTCTTGCGTGCAATGTATACTACTTTGAGATTGAGATAAGTTCAGGTCAGGCTCAGTATCACTGCTTTCCACCATTAGGCTGGCTACCTCTTGCCCACTCATCTGCTTGGGCCTGGGGTGGTGGTTTGGGCCCACTGATGCAGAGGTGCTGGCCCCAGCTTGGACCGCGGTCACTGCTGCTGCAGGCGTACTTTTTTTTTCCCCAAAAAGTTTTCCGGGTCAACACTAGGCTTAAGTGTCACTTCCTTCTTCTGTTCTTCCTTCTTCTCAGCAACTTTCTTGGTCTTGGAGGACCTGGTACCTGCTTTCTTTGGGCCCATCTTGATCAGATGTCAGCAGCAACACTCAGTTGCACAAGTTGCTGAGAATGATGTCTGGTCAGGTTAGTCACTCACACCACACGTGACGTAGTACAGAAGGACGTCCGTCTGGCAGTAGAACAGGCGATGAATGATGACAGACACCTCCTCTTCAGTCTTTTGTGCACCTACAAGCAAAGAAGGCAGAACAACATCAGTCGAATATGGATTTTTTTTAGCTTTAATTACTACTAGAAGTATTAGTACATCCAGTAAGAGTAAGAATAGCAAAGAATTAAAATGCAAATGTAGTGGAAGTGGAACTTGTTTATCCTTAATTTGTGCATCATTTTGAATGGATGCAGCATCAGTGACCTGCAGCAGATCGCAATGGGGATGTGAACAGTAGTAAGCCAACAGGAACAATGACAAGACACAGGCCAATTTGTCAAAAACAAAACAGCACACTACTACTACCACCACCACAGCTCCACATGGGCACTCTCATCACAGGTACATGGGTAAAGGCCAGAAAAAAATAAACTTATTGCAGGCCTATATCCCTCCCTATATGGCCAGAAAAAGGAGGATGCCTACATCACAGCTTAATGCAAAAAAGAAAATCCCCATGGCTACAAGGTTTGAAAGTTACACAACAATACAAACAACAAAGGCATTTGGAGTTTTGCCCCAAACAGTTAACTACACCCCAAACACCACATTTGAAAATTCAATGCATTGCCACCCATGCCCTAAATGATGTTAAATTCAACAGACAAAATGGAAACCGCTGCATCAAGCTGACTATCTCTGGGACTCCAGGCCTACTGGCAGAAAAAAATCACACAACTTTGTAGGCCTGCGGCAAAAAAACTAAACCAGGATGGAAGGTCACACAAAATGGCCGCCCCCACATGGCCTGGCCAGTGCCACCCCCAAAAACAGAAAAGAAAGAGAAGACAGTCAATACATTCCTATGGCAAAATGACAATGCTTGGCTTGACAAAATTGCCGCCAAGCCGCCCACATGGTCAGGCCAGCCCCAAACAACAAGGTACATAGAGGACAGAAACAGTAAGTGGTCCATGCTCCAAAAACTACAAGCAAATGACAACCTGAGGAGTTTCTTTAAGCAAAATTAACAGCATCTACATTTTCGGGAACGTTTTATGTAACTCGAGAGATATTGCTCGCGAGAATGCAAATTTGGCGTGTTCGGCGGTGCGAACTGTACAAAACGTCGTGATCGCGCGCCCGAGCACGCACATTGAGCGCGCGAAGAAGACAAAAACTGTAAGGTCGCGCTGTAGCACTGTGCAAACTTACCAAAACAGTACAGGCCTCACCCAATAATAATGTTTGATTGAGAAGCACAGAAAACTGTAGTTAAAAAAAAAAACATTTACAGTACACCAATTCTCAATTCTCAAACTTACTTGTGAAAGAAAAGTTCAAATCCACAATTCCTCAATAAATCCAATTAAATTCTATGATGCAGCAGACAAACACAAAGAGTGATCCTTCCAGCTCGAATTCCAAATGAAAGTGAACACCACATGGACAAAGCACTGGGAGGAGCCTGGTGGACAGGAACAGGAAGTTGGAGACTCAGGGGCACTTCCTTTCTCTTGAAAAAAAGAGTAGAAACAAAAAGAGGACTCCTAGTCCAAAAAAATACAGCCAAATCACAATCTGAGGGGTTAAATGAACATTTTTGAGAAAATCTTAACATGCTCGAGAGATATTCTGTGCCAGATTGCAGTTTCTGCGTGTTCGGAAACGCGATCTTACCTACATAGCGCTGTAAGGAAGATCGCGCGTCCTAATGACGTGTTCGCGCGTCCGAATGATGTTATCTCGTTCTCACAGTCGGGTTGGATTGTGCGGCAGGATTCCAAACATCGTAGCGAACGCGACCGGGAGAGAAAAGCGAGAAAGCGAACGCAGAAGCACGGTAAGTCATTACCGCGCACACGAGAATGGTATTGAGCGCGAGAGGAAGAAAAACTACTACGCTACGCTGTAGATTGCGAAGTAGTCGACAGCTTCGCGCTCTCCGCGAAGTTGCCGAAAATTCGCAAACTCCGCGAACAGAGCGTAGTTCTCCGCCCAGGCTTAAAGAAAACTCAATTCACCAAAAAGAAGGTAGCAAGTGTAAAAATCAGACATGCCGAGGATCTTGAGGATGCACCTCAAGAACGGGGAGTGGGCCCAGACAATGCTAGACAGCGTAGCAGAAGTCACCATAGCTCGCAAGATCCTGAAGGATCATCTGGAGACAGTGGACTTGAATGAATGCATCCAAGTTGAAACTGCAGACACCAGGGTTAGTGTACCCTATAAGTTATATGAAGTAACACACCGGATGGAGGGGGACATAACTAGGAAAATAAAAGCACTCTTTTGGGAGAAGCTTTTTGAGGGTTATGACATTCTTTTAGCTGAAAAAGACTGGCCACCTGAATTTGTATGGGAGTGCCCACATGGCGAAGAGATCATTATGCCAGCCTTCTCAAATCATATTCCAATTCATGAAAAATACATATATGCCAGAAAATGGGCTGTAGCCCAGGCTCCAGCAATATATAAAAATCACATAGGATGGGATGAGGACTCTCCTCTCCATAAAATCCAATTGAAAACTCAACCAACAATGCAAAGGCAATATACTTTTAAACAGGAAGCTAAAGAACAGGTCAGGGAGATTTTAAATCAACTTGAATACCAAGGGGTGATTGAAACATGCACCTCATCTATGAACAAACCTTTGATTCCTGTCTCAAAACCAGACAATACATATCGTCTAGTTTTGGACTACAGGCACTTAAACTCTTGTTGCAAAACTTTTGCAGTACAAAATACACACAGTGCAGCACTGACGAATAACGTTGTGCGCAAAAAATAAAAAAACACATTAGATATTTCTAATGGTTTCTTCTGTCAAAACATTGCACCTGAAATCAAGTACTTGACCGCTTTCTCAATAATGGGGACACAGGGTCAATTTTGCCCTCTGCCCCAGGGATTCAAGAATAGTCCAGGGTTATTTTCAGCCAGAGTAACAGAGTTACTACAAATGTATGATGATGAGGCATTGTCTTATGTTGATGACATCTATCTTACAGACAATGATTTGGATAGGCACTTGAACAGAGTTAACACCATAATACTTGGCTTTTCCTCTGAAGGGTAGAAATTACATTTTAAGAAATCAAGAATTGCCCACCTCAATGTCCTATTCTTAGGATACGAACTTTCAAGTGAAGGCAAACGCCCGACTCCAACCTTCAAAAACATTGAAAAACTTACAGTCAATTCTAGGTTTCCTGAATTTCGGAAGAACATTTTAAACTACACAGAAAGGGTTAAACCTCTCTACGAACTAATCAAACCTGATTTTAAACCAACTAGTTGGACTCAAAAACAAACAGAAATTTTACGTTCAGTAAAAACAGAAATGTTAGCAAAAACACATTTACAGACAAATGACAACGTACGCAATCTTGTAATCCGAATCATCCCAGGGAGATGCGGATTCACATACCTAACCTTTAATGAATGTGAAAAGGTACCAATAGCTTATAAATCACACTTGTACACACAAGTTGAAATGAAATTCACTTCAACAGAAAAAATTCTGACTGTGGTTCAAACTGCAGTAGCAAAAGAGAGAGCCCTCGCACAGGGAAAAAGCATTATGGTTGTTACACCTGTACCTGCCTTAGAGGCATTGACAAAAGCGAGCATTGCAAATGCACAGGCTTTACATCCAAGATGGATACAATAGGTTAACTCTCTTGCTGCAACAGACGTTGAATACGTTTTTGACCCATACTTGAAAACTCAAGAATTTCTACAATACGAACCAGAATGTGCGCTGCCTATTGAGATTCTGCCCCTACAACATTACAGATGTATAATCTATACAGACGGATCAGCACAGCCTGCAATTGGGGGTAAACAAGCTTATAGTGCTGCATGCGCGATTGTTAAAGGTCTCTGGCGCGATGGAAAATTTTGACCCATGGTCACAAAAACTCAATCCCTCGGAGACTGTACAGCTCAGCGAGCTGAACTACAGGCTTTCAAGATGGCGCTTGAAAATACCGATCGCGAGTTCCTCACACTCATAGTATGCGATTCGTATTATTGCGTCCAATCTTACAATGAATATTTGCAGAACTGGGTTCAGAATGGTTTCAAAGACACAAAAGGTGGTACAATCAAGCACAAGTTGCTTTGGGAACAAGTAGTTCTATTACAGAAAGAACTACAAAAGACTCACGTGATCCATACACTGAATCATCAGTGTGATGGTGTTCACGTTGCAGGGAATTCATTGGCTGATGAAGCCGCGAAGGCAGCTGTACAATTGGCTTCCGTAGCTGCAATCACTCGCTCAAAAACAAAAATAGACAGCAAAATAATGCAAGCTTTCACTGCTTCAGTAAAAGACAGCGATAAAACACTCCCAATAGGCTTTTCAGTCAAGTACTCATATATAACTGATGCAAATAATGTTCCGTTTGCTCGAATTCCCGGAGTAGGGGATAGAGTAATTCCAAACATGGAACACAGATTAGGACTAATTTTAGCAGCACATGAGTGGCTCGCCTCTACACATGCAGGTGTTTCCGCCACAGTGTTCTTATTAAAACAGAGATACTGGTGGCCACGCATGAGGAAACAAACTAGAAACTATGTTCTAGAATGTGAAATCTGCCAGAAAATGAAGGTTTCAACAGTGAAACGTCCTGCACAGACGCCCATTTTAATTTCATATAAACCATTAGCATGTGTTTACCTGGACCACTGTGGTCCCTTACAGAGGGATGGCAACTATAACTATATCATGGTCGCAGTGCATTCCTGCTCAAGATTCATTTGGATATGGCCTCAGGCTTGGCTGATGCCCAAACTGTTATTAAAGATATGCGAGTCTTTATCGACACATTAATTAATCGGCATGCTACATTCTGACCAGGGTATTGCGTTTAGCTCTCAAGCTTATAAGGAGGCCATGGCCTGCTTGGGCATTGCATTGCTGTACTCAAGTCCATTCAATCCTGAGGGAAATGCGCTAGTGGAAAGAAAAAACTTTGACATAAAGCAATCTATAATAGCTAGGGTATTAGGCTCGGGTGATGGGTGGGTCAAACATCTAATAAGTGTCCAAAGTAGTCTTAACAATCTGCCAAGAAATTCTCTGGGTAGAATCACTCCATTTGAAATCCTTTTTGGTAAAAGAATGCTTGTCCAAGACCTTCATCGTCACACTTCAGTGGTAGAACAAAAACCCTTTGATATCAAAGACCGTTTGGCGGTTTTGCAGAACTTAAACGAAACAAGAAAAATTCTGAGCAACACACTACAGAAGCCAACGACCTCTGAAGATCAACCACCTGTCACAGCAAGGCCTGTCTGGATTCCAAAGATTGGGGATCTAGTCAGAGAAAAAATTGCGGATAAGAAGGAATTTGGGCCTTCTTACAGGAAAAACATACCTGTACTAGCAATCCACGGATCAAGAACAGTGCTACTGCCGCCCCTTGCTGGAAGAAAGGAGAACCGGTAGGTACCCATCGACCTGGTAAAACCACATCATGTGGCCGATAATAAGTAGTAGGCCCAGTGAGCTCCAAAGATTTAGCAGATACCCAAATCTTGCTACAATCCAAGAGGTTCAAACTGAGAGACTAATCACCTTTGATAAACCTACAGTAAGAAAAGAAGGACTACGCAATAAAGCCATGGAACTTGTGCCTCTTAAAACCCAAATAACAGTTTGTCAAGACAATCCTGTTTACCACGATATAGCACCAGACTATCCCAATATGACGAGGGATCAAGCAGCTCCAGCGCTTTCAACAAATCCGTTACTGTGATGGTGGCCTCAAGGACCCTGGTCAGTCCTCGTACAACTCGACTGTTTGCCATGGGGCCCCAGAATGGAAGGAAACCTTTTAAGAAGTCCCCGGCTTCCTGGTCCGCTGTATCCTCGGCTGATATGATGCCCCTACGTGAGCGGCGCAGGGTGCACTTCATTGACACAGTCAGGTGGTAACCTCCATGGGTGGAATACGTTGGTGGAAGGAGGAAGGCCAGATAGCAGGTACCAGATCAGTTACAGGGGAGCCAAGTGTAGGCGGCAGTGCCACAGATGAAATAGGTGTTGGGGGATGCCGCCAGCTTCGGATATCACACGTACTGGTACCAACTTTCTTAGTCCCTAGGCCATGAATGCAGACACAGCCTTGCACATTTATGACATTCACAGTGTCTCGTTCATCAGACAGTATCCTTCGTGTGCAGAATCTGGAAAATGTTTGTCGATTTGTTGAGTTGAATACTACCATCTCACCGAGTTCATCTGGTGATAGTAGCGTTGTGGATGAGTTGGTCGGGCAAAAAGGAGCATTGGCATGGCCGTATCTGTTCCGCTAGAAGTCATCCCGAAATGTTCCAAGGGCAGAATTGGCAGTACCATTGACAGTGTAGGCCTCCTGCATCAACATCCACCATGTAAGACAAGACCCAGAGATGAAAAAGGGGTAGAGAAAGAATGCGGCATCAGTCCACACACCCAGCAGTTGAAAGGGTTCATGATCAGCTGGTGATGATGCAACGTTTGGATGAAGGTGTTGTTGAAGAATTCTGCACGGCGGGGTAACTCGTGGGCTGGTAATGTGTAATACTGGTGTTCTGCAGGTGTCGGGGTAGGAGTTGGTGAGGTAACAGGATGGTAGATTAGTAGCAGCCAACCAAGGATAGACAGGATGAGGGAGACAAACAGCGTCACCACGTAGACCATGAAGCATTTACTATGCCGGAGGCTGACATCTTGTTTCTGGATTTGGGTGTTTTGGACGGCGGCCATTGTGCTAAGCCAGGGACCTCAATTGGCTGTCTGTGATTGGTGATTGCTTCACTGGATGCAGGTGCCAAGGAGCCCTATGGCGTACCTTAGTCTGACACACCAGCACTACTCTCAGCCGGGGAAGATCACAGCCTTACAGCCTATAGGTACTTGGCAGAGTCAAGGGCAAGCCTTCCTTCGGGTGCGCAATTTGTATCGGTCGGAAGTAGGGACAGTATGGTCAGGAAACAATTGTTCACGGTGTTGAGCAGAGTTAAGGGAGGGTTCCACCCTTCCTTTCAGTATTTTGTCACTCTCTGCTTCCGTAGATGTAGAATGCAGTCTGGCATCGCTGAATGGGACAAACGTCGGGACTGTTTCTGTTTCTGAGTCTCCTAGTCCTTCCCTCACCCACTGATCATAGGGGAGGGGCAGAGGCACACGCCTGCAGTGCGATGAATGCACCCAATTCTTCCGACCTTCTACTTTCACGGCGGTGCGGGTGGCTAGTAACACCTGACGGGTTGTGTCCAGCGGGCTCGAGGCCCTTAGTCCGTTGAAAATTACGGATCAGGACCCAGTCACGAGGTTGGATGACGAGTCCTGGGCCCTCGCTTTTGTCAGGTATGGCCTCATGCACCTGATGATAAAGAGTACGAAATGTATTAGTTAGACTGTACAGATAATCAGTTAATACATGGTATTCAACGTCAGACAGTGTCTTAGGCCGCGGGACACCCCATACATTGGCAGGCCTCCCGAAAACAATTTCATGTGGGGACAGCCCTATTCTGGTGTGGCCTGTTGTTCTTGTGGACAGTAGGGCTAAGGGCAGAGCATCAACCCAAGTGACACCTGTCTCGGCTACTATTTTGGCCATTTTAGTTTTTAAGATGCCATTGTACACCTCCACTAAACCTGCTGACTGGGGGTGGTTATCTGCATAAAATTTTTGTTTTATACCCAATGCTGTACAGACATATTCCATACTTTGGGCCGTAAAGTGTGTCCCATTGTCACTCCAGACCAAGCAGGGCAAACTGAATCGTGGGAGGTTCTCTTTTAGTAGCATTTTAGAGGTAGTGATAGCGGTGAATTCTTTGACGGGGTAGGCCTCCACCCATCGGCTGAAGGTACAGACCACATCTAGGACATGTTTCAAATTGTTACATCAGTCCATCTGGATGTAATCCTTTTCAAAAGGGAAGTTAGGAGGAGAGAATCCTCCCTTAGGAGTAACTGTGCCTTTTCCTGGGTTATACATTAGGCAAATCATGCATGTTTTAACCAGCTTTTCAGCATATGCTGGTATCTTAGAGTTGTACCATTTAGGTTCCAACAGTTTACATATCCCTTTTGCACTAATGTGGGCAGAACCATGGGCCATCGTAACTACTGCTAGCACATGACTATGAGGTAACATCCATTGTCTTTCCATAGTCATACGGACCCAGCAACCATCAATACCCTGCTTTGCTAATTGCTCCTTCCACACCCTTAGTTCCTCAGGAGTAGTATGGGACTGAATATCAATCACACTCTGTACTGTATTTTCAACCATGCCATCGTCTGCCACCCACCTAGCGTGACCTCCTACATACAATCCTTCCCTTTTCCTAAGAGCTGTTTGTTTGGCCGTCTGGTCAGCCAGAGCATTGCCTTTCACAACATCATCTGTCACTTTGTTATGGGCCTTACATTTTATAATGGCCACCTTTCTGGGGTCGGTAAATTAGGGGGCCATGTTGAATCTTGGTCCCATGGGAAGTAAGGAAATTCCTTTCTTTCCACAACCTCCAGAAATTGTGGGCCACCCCGAATGCAAACTGACTGTCAGTATAGATATTTACTGTTATTCCCTTGTTTAACTCACAGGCTCTAGTGAGGGCAACTAATTCTGCTGCCTGAGCAGAGCACTGCAGAATCTGAGGTTTTTCTTCTACTTGCCACAATGTTGTGAGGGTGTAGGCGGCTGAGGTGTTACCATCTGGCCCTCTGAGACACGATCAATCAATCAATCAATCATAGCATTTGTATAGCGCGCTACTCACCCGGAAGGGTCTCAAGGCGCTTGGGGAGGGGGGTCCGCTACTGCTCGAACAGCCAGGTCTTGAGCTCCTTCCTAAAGGAGAGGTGGTCCTGGGTCAGCCGTAGGTGGATTCGGAGGGAGTTCAAAGTCTTGGCTGCCAGGTAGGAGAAGGATCTTCCTCCGGCGGTGGCTCTGCGGATGCGTGGTACGGTGGCGAGGCTGGTCGATCGTAGCTGGCGGGTGGGCGTGTAGAAGGTCAGGCGGTTGTTGAGGTACTTGGGGCCCAGGTCGTGCAGAGCCTTGTGTGCATGGGTGAGGAGCCTGAACGTGATCCTCTTGCTGACAGGGAGCCAGTGCAGGTCTCTCAGGTGGCCGGAGATGTGGCTGTGTCGTGGGATGTCCAGGACGGATCGTGCGGAGGCGTTCTGGATGTGTTGGAGTCTTTTCTGAAGTTTGGCTGTGGTTCCGGCGTAGAGGGTGTTGCCCTAGTCCAGTCGGCTGGTGACGAGTGCCTGGGTGATGGTCTTCCTGGTCTCGGTGGGGATCCATCGGAAGATCCTACGGAGCATGCGCAGGGTGTTGAAGCACGATGAGGAGACGGCGTAGACCTGTCTGGTCATCGAGAGGGAGGAGTCCAGGATGAAGCCCAGGTTGCGTGCGTGGTCCGTTGGCTTGGGAGTGGTGCCCAGGGCAGGGGACCACCAGGAGTCGTCCCAGGCGGAGGGCGATGATGCCAGGATGAGGACTTCCGTCTTGTCCGAGTTCAGTTTCAGGCGGCTGTTCTTCATCCACTCTGCGACGTCTTTCCTCCCTTCGTGTAGGCTGGTTCTGGTGGTGCCGGGGTCGTTGGTGAGTGAGAGGATCAGCTGGGTATCGTCGGCGTAGGAGATGATATTGAGGTTGTGTTGGTGTGCGATGGCTGCGAGGGGGCTCATGTAGACGTTGAAGAGGGTTGGGCTGAGTGATGATCCTTGTGGTACGCCGCAGATGACTTTGGTGGCCTTGGATCTGAACGGGGGGAGGCGGACTCTCTGGGTTCTTCCGACGAGGAATGAGATTATCCACTTCAGTGCCTTCTCTTGGATTCCGATGTTGTTGAGGCGCTGTATTAGGGTGCGGTGGCAGACAGTGTCGAACGCTGCGGAGAGGTCCAGGAGGATGAGGGCCGCTTTTCTCCGTTATCCAGCCCGGATCTGATGTCATCGGTGGCTGCGATCAGGACGGTCTTGGTGCTGTGGTTGGCTCGGAAACCGGACTGCGAGGGGTCGAGTGATCCGTTGGTCTCGAGGAAGGCGGCGCGCTGTCTGTTGGCGGTCTTCTCGATGACTTTGGCAGGGAAGGGGAGTAGCGAGATGGGGCGGAAGTTTCTGAGGTCGGTGGGGTCCGCTGTTGGTTTCTTCAGGAGGGTGCTGAGCTCGGCGTGCTTCCAGCTCTCCGGGAAGGTGGCGGTGTAGAAGGAAGTGTTGATGATGTCTCGGAGTTGGGGTGCGATGATGGAGTCGGCCTTGTTGAAGACGTGATGGGGGCAGGGGTCGGTTGGTGATCCGGAGTGGATGGTGTTCATCGTGCGGGTGGTGTCTTCGGTGCTGACCGGGGTCCAGTTGCAGAGGGTGGTGGTGGGGGGCGATGGTTCGGTGGTTGGGTGTGTGGTTGGTGCGCCGTTGCTGTTGTGTATGTCGGCGATCTTGCGGTGGAAGAACGAGGCGAGTGAGTCGCAGAGGTCTTGCGAAGGAGTGATGTTGTTGCTTCCGGCGCTGGAGTTGGATAACTCTTTGACGATGCTGAAGAGTTCCTTGCTGTCGTGGGCGTTGTTGTCCAGTCGTTCTTTGAATGCTGTCGTCTTGGTGGTGCGGATTAGCTGGTGGTGCTTGCGGGTGGCGTGTTTGGGGGCGGTCATGTTGTCTGTGGTTTGGTCGTGGCGCCAGGCTTTCTCGAGGTTGCGGCAGTTCTTCTTGGAGTCCTTGAGTTCGACGGTGAACCAGGGGACTTTCTTGCTGCCGGGCCTGCTGGGAGGGTTCTTTAGTCGTGCGAGGTCGTCGGCGCAGGCGGTCAGGCATTGTGTGAGGTTGCTGGCTGCTTCGTTGGGGAGCGTTGTGCTGGAGGGAGGGTTTTGGCTGAGGAAGGTGGTGAGATGCTCGGCGGTGATCTTGCTCCAGCTCCAGCGATGATCCGTCCACATACAGTGAACCTTCTGGTTCTGCTATCGGGGTATCCTGTCAGTCAACCCGTCCCTTCGTCTCCTCCTCTGTCCTCAGAATACAGTCATGTGGGTCTAAGCGGGCATCCCGAGTATCCAGTGGGAGTAATGTGGCGGGGTTTAGTGAAGTGCATCTTTTGATGTTAATGTGGCTGGCAAAGAGTGTCAGTTCATATCCTGTAAGTCGTGCGTTCGTGAGGTTCTGTGTCGTGGTGTTATTAAGGAGGGTATCTACAGAATGGGGGACCATCAGAGTCAGGGGGAGTTCATGATGATTCCCGTACTCTGACGGACCATGAGGGCGGCCGCAGCTGTTGCCCATAGGCATCCTGGGAGAGCACTTGCAACAGGATCTAAGGTGGCTGAAAAATAGGCACATGGCCGTTGGTGACCTCCAAACATCTGGGTCAGGACAGCGCATGCACAGCCATCTGTCTCATGTACAAAAAGAAAAATGTTTTGCTATAGTCAGGAGTACCGAGGACTGGAGCAGTACACAGGGCCCTCTTCAAATCTTGGAAGGCGTGCGCATGCACTGTAGTCCATGGAAAGGAACTGTCTGATATGTCTTTAGTGGTGAGGGCAAGAAGAAGTTTGAACATGGCCGAAAAATTGGAAATCCACTGTCTACAATATGATGGTAGTTCTATGAAGGCTCGCATCTGCTTTTGTGTTCGTGGGGCCGTCATAGCATTGATAATGGCTACACGATCAGCGGTGAGCTGCCTTCCCTCCTTCGAGAGGATATGACCTAAGTAGATCACCCTCTCTTGACAAAACTGAAGCTTTATCAAAGAGACTTTGTGGTTATGGAGGGCAAGGTGTCGTAACAGACAGAGAGTAGCTTCTTTACATGTTGGGGCAGAATTTGCAGCAATGAGGAGGTCATCTACATATTGTAATAGTGTGGAATTATCAGGGAGTTCCAAGGAATCTAGTTGACTTTTTAGGGCTTGACTATAGATACTGGGGCTCTCGGTGAAACCTTGAGGGGCGCAGCAGAATCTAAAGCTCCGCCTACCAAGCGAGAAAACAAAAAAATGTCTGCTGTTAGGATGTATAGGAATGCTGAAAAAAACATTCTTCAGGTCTATGACAGAGAAGTGTTTGGTGTCAGAAGGGACCATCGTTAAGAGGGCTATAATGTCGGGGACAACAGGATATTGGGAGATTGGTATTTTGTTAAGGGCTCCCAGGTCGACCACAAATCGTTATATTTTAGGGGAGAGAGCATTTCCATTGGTCTTTTTAAGAACAGGAATAATGGGACTGTTACAGATATTGCCATGTGTCTCCTCCACTACGCCCTTGTCCATCAATTCCGATATTATTGTCAAAAGGGCCATTTCTCCTTCCGCCGGTAGTCGATACTGCCGGAAGCGGGGGAGAAGTGCACCTGGCTGGATGCGTACCACATGAGGGGGTATGTTGAGACACTCTACATCAGTGTCTGATAATGCCCAGAGGGAGGAAGGTAAAGACTGCAACTCTGGTGGGAGGGAACCGGACAGATACATGTAGGAAGCTGCAGTGGGAGAAATTGTTAGGGATACACCTTGGAGACTACATGATATTGTCGCATACAGAGCTTTCAGTAAATCCATGCCTAACAAGTTTTCACTGCAACCTGTATTAAGGACCAAGGGAGCATCAACATGTGCAGGGCCAATATTGAGAAGGAGGGGTTCAGAGACAGGGCTGGTCACGGGTGTTCCTGCAAATCCCACGGAGACATTCATATTGCCAGAAATGAGTGCCTCCGGGACTGACAGACGTGCAATAGAAGACCTGGTGGCCCCAGTATCCCCCAAAAAATTTGGATCGTTCCCCACAACTGACATTTTAACATACGGGCCCCTTTGATCCACTGGAATTTGCACTCTGGTAATACCCCTTTACTGGCTGTCCTATGCTTGGTAGGACCCTGTCTCATCAACTTCATCATAATCATCATTGTAATAAGTATGTGCCGATTCGTATCCATCAAACCTATTAGCCGGGCGTTGCCGGATGGGAGCGTCATCCCTGGGCCTTCGTTCTTTATCCTGCGGATGGGGCGGGCCATGGTCCCTAGTCGGCCTCGCTTCCCTAGGAGCGCGAGGCCGAGTCTTCCCTGTTCGGATGTATTCAGCTAATACGGGACACTCATCTATCCAATGACCGTTCCGGTTTACAATAGGCGCACTGATCTGTTTGGAGGGCTCCCGTACATTGAGGGCTGGAGGGGATAGACTGGCGTGCCCCCGGAGGGGGTTGGGGCTGTGGTCTAAAATTCCCGCGGGCATCGGGACCTTGGGGGTGGTAAGCCTGCTGCAGAAGTGCCTAGTCTTAAGATCCCTAACCTTCTTACTTTCCTTGTCTCTATATTCATTCTCCCTATTCTCGTGATATTGTGCCATAGCCAAGATATTAGTCATAGTTTGGGCAGACCACGTACTTTCAACTTTGTTAAGCCTGGCGGAGATCTCAGGAAGAAAGTTGCTGACAAACTTATCAACAAAGGCCAGAACCTGGGGTCCAAGGATCCAAACCACTATGTCCCTTGTATTCTGTCTCAAAACAGGTAAAGAAGTCAGCCACATTCTCATCTTTTCGCTGCCTACAGGCGTTTATTTTATCCCAGTTAATGACAGTTTCCAGCAAAAGTGTTTTCATAAATGTCATTATTTTACTGGGCAAAGTCAGGATGGCAGCTTCTGGTTTAGTCCCTCCTACCCTTGCTTCTTCCATAGCCTCTAGGTCAGCCCATTTACCTCCCAATGCCACTTCATGGTCAGTATGTCGAATCTTGTCCCAAATTTCAGTGGGGACAACCGTACCAAAAAGTAGCTGCAGATATAATCTTACCTATTCTCTGTAAAAGGCAGCCGGATTCTTCCGGGGATCTGGCTATTGTCCTTTTAACTGCATTACTTCTGACCTTGTCCAAGGAACATGAACCCAAAGCCTGCGCCAGTGTGCCTCAACAGCCCCTCTGCCATTATTTTGGGTGTCGGTAAGTGCATTACCAAAGACAGGGGCCGCCTCTCTCATTGGCATAGCTGTTTCTAAAGGGGTGTTGGGAAAAGCTGTCATATCACGGTAAGCCATTAAAGCAGACATAGCACCAAACATCCCCTCTCCCTGAACATCGCCTCTTTTTATTTGAGACCTAACGTCCATTAATCCGGTGGGTATCTGTATAAGCGCATTCTCAAATCTTTGCATGCCCAGGGTACACATGTAATCAGCCCAGGTGGTCTGTTCCATAATCGTCCACTGAGAAAAGGTGGACCATATTTCTTTACAGGCATAAATATCCCTGTTATTCATCCAACATTCACACTGTTGCCTCTGTAGGTCATTTTCTAGAAGGGACGAAAAGCTGACTGCAGAGCGCAAGGAGGTCAGTCGGGGGGAATTCAACAATTTATATAAATCCTGCTTAACTGTAGATCACAGGGAAGTAGGAAAAGGGCATGTAGGGGTAAAGCTGCAGAGGTTGGGTGGATGTAGACTTTTTGTCATTCCCGCAGAAAGAACAGGGTTAGCGGCATGGTCTGTGTTATAGGAATAGTCAGGAGGGAAGGTGTGACAGGGGGAACAGTTAGAGGGGCAGTGAGTGCAGGAGTGGGCTGTGGTGGGGGGACATGCAGGATGTGAGGTGTCAGGGCAGGGTACTTCGGGGCATATGCAGAAGGGTTGTCTAGCATGGTATCAAGCAAGGAATCACCTTCTTCTCCCCCTTCCATATGGCCCTTTCCCCTCACGAGCTGGATAACATGTTTGCACCCGAGCCCCATGGTCCCTATCAGCTATTTCTACCGATTTTGTCATTTGATTTTGTATATTTTCTCTAGCGTGGTCGGCCATTGACATATGTTCCTGTTTCCTTTCTTGGGCCTTCTGCTTTCTAGCTCTCTGCTCTATCTCTTTCCTCCAAAATCAGACAGATTCAAACATAGACGGGTGCGTTTTTCATTTCATTAATAGTTCCTCTAAGTTGGCGATAACTTGGGAATTAAAGGAGCCATAAAGGGGCCACTGTAATTCTGCGTTACTTTGTAATGTATATTTTACCCAGAATGAGGAAAACATTATGGCAGAAGGGCCATGTTTAACATACATCGTATGGTAAAGGGTCCCTTCTGGAGGAAGCGGACAGGTCGCCTCCAGCTGGGAGTCCTGCGTACACATACAACAACATAATCTCTAGAACTTACTACTGACTGGCATGCTTAAAAATAGATAACAAACACCAGCGGGTTTTTAAAACTCACCTCGCTTGCTTGGCTTTTGCAAAAGTCAATAACAGCAGAATCATACAGAACAGACACCAGCGGGTTTTGTAAAACTTCACCTCAGTTGCTTGGCTTTGGCAAATGTCAATAACAACTTTGCTTTTGTGAAAGTCAATAACAGAATCATACAGACTTGGTGGATGATCAGTCCACCCTTACCTTACAGGAGTAGTTCTCTTCTGCAGACGTAGGGCTGTGTCCTACTCCAGAAATTATTTGCTAGGGGACTCCAGCGAGGATGCGGTCATGTGGCCCAGACCGGGTGGGGAGGGACAGCGGGCGAGTCGTTCGGTCTACCGGAATACAAGAATCCCTCGGGTAGGGTGCCTCGGTCGGAGTCTCTCCGTGCACCTCCTCACATCCACCGGGCCTGACCTCCGTACTCGTGGAGTCCCTGTTCAGGTGCCATTTGAAGAACCGGAATAACCCACTCACTGGATCTCAGCGGCGGGGGAACCGCCCAAGTCTTCCATACCTTCCATACTTAGTGAAAGGAGACACGGGAGCCTTCGTCTGCAGGAGGAACCCAGTGGCAGTGGGTTCGAGGCAGCTGTTGCTCGCGCTGGGATAGTACGGCTTAACAGGATATTTTTAAAGCTCTTAACCCTTGCTCCATGGTTTTTAAAGATTACTTTTAAAAACTACTCGATGTTGTATTATTTAATTTTACTTTACCTGTTCTTCAGCCTCACCTCACTCGCCCCCCGCTCCCCTAGCCCTGGTCCGGCACGGCTTGTGCCGATTGTTCCGGAGGAATGACGGGGTAGCGGGCGCCATCTTGGGTGAGGTGATAGGATTGTTTGTTTGGGGGTCGGCGCTCTAGCCACCGAGCCTCAGGCCCATAAAGATCCGCCCCATACGAACGCGCAGCGGACGCCTAGACCCAGTGGCAGTGGGTTCGAGGCAGCTGTTGCTCGCGCTGGGATAGTACGGCTAAACAAGATATTTTTAAAGCTCTTAACTCTTGCTCCATGGTTTTTAAAGATTACTTTTAAAAACTACTCGTTGTTCTATTATTTAATTTTACTTTACCTGTTCTTCAGCCTCACCTCACTCGCCCCCCCCGCTCCCCTAGCCCCGGTCCGGCACGGCTTGTGCCGATTGTTCCGGAGGGCTGACGGGGTAGCGGGCGCCATCTTGGGTGAGGTGATAGGATTGTTTGTTTGGGGGGCCGGCGCTCTAGCCACCGCGCCTCAGGCCCATAAAGATCCGCCCCATACGAACGCGCAGCGGATGCCTAGACCCAGTGGCAGTGGGTTCGAGGCAGCTGTTGCTCGCGCTGGGATAGTACGGTTTAACAGGATATTTTTAAAGCTCTTAACTCTTGCTCCATGGTTTTTAAAGATTACTTTTAAAAACTACTCGTTGTTCTATTATTTAGTTTTACTTTACCTGTTCTTCAGCCTCACCTCACTCGCCCCCCCGCTCCCCTAGCCCCGGTCCGGCACGGCTTGTGCCGATTGTTCCGGAGGGCTGACGGGGTAGCGGGCGCCATCTTGGGTGAGGTGATAGGATTGTTTGTTTGGGGGGCCGGCGCTCTAGACACCGCGCCTCAGGCCCATAAAGATCCGCCCCATGCGGACGCGCGCAGCGGGCGCGCCTAAGGCAAGCCCGTCTGCGCCCGTCTGCGGCCGACCGGGGCTAGGGGCACCTCACTCTGCCCATTTCCTGTCATATACTTCTTGGCAACTTCGAGCGTTACAGGTTCAGTGGTCCCCCACACCTGCCACATGCGTACGTATTAGTGAACTCGGTCTAGCCCGTCCGTACCCCTCTGTACCGCCTCCCAATCACAACCCCTCCTTTCCCCTCCGCCCGGTAGCCCCTGTCGACCTTTCTCCCTTTTCCCCCCAGTCCCTGGCGACACCCCAACTTTCTGCCTTCCTACTCAATACCAGATCAGCCGTCAAACATCATCTGGAATTATTTGATTTCTTAGATTCTGTTAAACCAGACCTTCTCTTTCTGACTGAGACGTGGTTTTGCTCTGACTCACTTCCAAGTGTGCTCTCTGCCCTCCCCTTCCCTTATGTTATTTTTAGGGCCGATCGATCTGACGGTCGATCTGGTGGCGGAGTTGTCCTGATCGCCCGAGCAGACTTCCACTTTCAACTCCTCCCTTCTCCTTCTTTACCTACGGCAGACTGTCTGGTTATCCGTTCTACTTTTTCCCAGACCCCATTGACGTGTGTCCTCGTCTATCGCCCCCCGCAACCCTCCCCCCGTTTCCTCCCAGCTATCTCTGACCTATTGGGAACCTTAGCTATCAATAACTCTTCGGTTCTGCTCCTTGGAGATTTTAATTTTTGGCCCAATGCTCCTACTGAAGATGTAGTCTCTCGTAATTTTACCGAACTTCTCTCTAGTTTGAACTTTGTCTCCCGGGTCCTCTCCCCTACACATATCCACGGCCATACGCTGGATCAAATCTGGTCCCTTAATATCTCGATCCTGGCCCTTTCCGTCCAGCCCTGCCCTTGGTCGGACCATTTTTTCATCTCTTTTTCGCTGGACCTTAGCTCTCCTTTTTCCACTCCCCTCCCCAAGCGCACTTGGGCGAGGAACTGGAGCAGAGCTGATTATCCTGCCCTTTGCTCCTCTCTTTCTGTTTCGGACCCTATCCTGGCAGATCTTACACCATCCAGGCAGTTGGACGCTCTCGGTAGCTGGCTCCTGAGAGCTTGCGATCAGGCGGCTCCCTTGAAGCTCGTAACTGTTAAACGATCCCATGACGCAAATAAATGGTTTTCTCCTGCACTCAAGGTTAAAAAACTCGAGACGCGCCAAGCGGAAAGAGCATGGAGACGCGCCTATTGTCCCCTCCTAAAAACTCGTTACTTGCTTATGTTAAAAGAATACAAAAAGGACATTCTCCAGGCCAAGACAGTGTATTTTTCTGGGAGAGTTCTTGCTGCCGAGAGCCACTCCAGGGAGATATTCTCTATTGTTCGGGAACTGTCCTCTTCTGACAGGGCCTCTCCCAAGGTTCCTCCCTCCCAGCAGTTATGCAACTCTCTCAACGACTTTTTCGTTGAGAAGGTTGCCCTTATTAAGGCTGGGATTCCCCCCCTTCCCCTACCTTTCGTGACCCCCAGCCTCCCTCTTCTATTTCCCGACTGACCCATCTACCTCCCCTTACCAGAGACTCCTTCCTTTCTCTCCTGACTCGTGTTAAATCTGGCTCGCCGGCAGACGTTGCTCCAGCGCACATTCTTCGCAGTCTTCTTTCGAGCTGTTACCTTCCCCCCCTCACCTTCCTTAACGACTCCCTGGATCAGGGGATCGTCCCAGTTCCTCACAAAACGGCCATTGTTATTCCTTTGTTAAAAAAACGTGGGGCTGACCCCACCTCCCCTTCTAACTATCGCCCCATTTCCCTCCTTCCCTTTCTGGCCAAGGCCCTGGAGGCCCATGTCACTCAGGTCCTAGGTGCCTTTATTGAGGAAACCGGAGGACTCGCCTCCCGGCAGGCCGGCTTTCGCCCTCGCCATTCCACCGAGAAGGTGGTTATTTCGGTGATGGACGACCTCAGGGAGGGGCTGGATACCAACTCTCCCCAGGCCCTGGTCCTTCTAGATCTGTCCGCCGCTTTTGACACGGTTGACCACTCCATTCTTCTCACCGGTGTCAGGGCGGCGGGCATCGAGGGCCAAGCTTTGGCCTGGATCGGCTCCTTCCTGAGAGATCGCTCCCAGGCCGTCCACCTGGCCGACTTCACCTCCCCCCCTCACCAAGTTCGGTGTGGTGTTCCCCAGGGTTCCTCTCTTTCCCTGTTATTATTTAATCTGTATATTTACCCTCTCATTTTTGCACTTCAAAATATGGAGGTCACCGTATATAATTATGCGGATGACCTCCAGCTCATCTTCCAGCTTTCACACTCCCCTACCAGTATACTCACCTTCCAGTCGGTCATGCTTTTCATCAGCGATTGGATGAACGGTAATCATTTGAAATTAAATCCGGACAAGACGGAACTTGTTGTTACTGGTTGCACCTGTAGTCCCTGGTCTCCCAATTGTTGCCCCCCCTCCTTGGGCATCTCTCCCACCCCTTCCCTTACTGTAAAAACACTAGGGATCTCACTTAACCGCCACCTTACCCCTCACACTCAGATAAATGCTGTTGTTTCCTCTTGTTTCTTTGCCCTTTGCACTATACGAAAAATTTCCCGTTTCTTTTCTGTTTCTGCCCTTAAACTTATTTTGATGGCCATGGTCCTGTCCCGGCTGGACTATGGGAACATTGTTTACAATGGAGCTCCCGCTTATGCATTCCATCGTCTCCAGCTGGTCCAGAACCAGGCCGCTCGCCTGATCCATGGTTTACCCAGATTTCATCATGTCACCCCCCTTCTCCAATCCCTTCACTGGCTCCCTATTAAAGAGTGGGCCCTCTTTAAACTGGGGTGCACAACCTTTCAGGCCTTGGCGGGGACTGCCCCTGACTTCATATCCTCCGCCATTAGTGCCTACCGCCCCAGCAGAGAACTCCGTTCATCCACTAAACTTTTGCTCTCTGTTCCCCGCTTTAAGAAAAAGAAAGCTGGGGGCATGAAATTCAGGGTCCTCGCACCCACCCTTTGGAACTCCCTTCCATTTCACATTAGATCCATCCCTACCTATTCTGAATTCCGCAGAGCACTTAAGACCTTTCTTTTTTCCCGTGCGTTTCCATCTTAGCACCCGGCTCCCTCTCTTTCACCCACCCTTGGTTTAAACGTCCTCCTAGCGCCATCAAACCGCATGGTATAAGTGCGCTATACAAATTGCTGTAAATTCAAAAATTAAATAAATTCAAATTTATTCAATAGCCCGGGCTATGGAACAGGGTCCCAAGCTAGTCAGAGACAAGACAGAGGAGGCTGCTTCTTCACTCTGTAGCTTACAAGCCTTTTATACATTTTTACTCCAGTCTTTTGGCTGTTAGTTAATTGTTTAATCAGGGCAGTGTTTGCAGTTGATAGCCAGATCCAGACAGTGTTTCTAGATGGTGACCTGGTCAAGGCTTGATACACAAATCATTGTTCACTCTGCTTTGATCAAGGCTCAGTCTTTCAGGTCATTGTTCAATTGCCCTGATCAAAGCCTGGTCTTTCAAGTCATTGTTTAATCACCCTGATCAAGGGCCAGCAGTCAGACCATTGGCCAGATAACCTGATCACGGTGTCAAGGATGTTTACCAGGCTGGGAGCAGGAGATGGAAAATAAATCATTTACTCAGGGTGTGAGTGTCTCGTGGCTTTCAGTTGAACTGCAAAGAACAGGGGGGGGGGGGGTTGGGTGTGCGACAGTTCCTGGGCAGAAAAGCAGGCTGCAAGATTGTTTTTGTGGTGTCATTTAGAATTTCCTCAGGCATCAGCAGAAATGACCAGGTGGGTCGTGTGGAAGTGTTTGACACGAAATGGCAATGAAAAAAAGCAATGGAGTCCCGGTACAAAAGATGCCGATCAGAAAAACACTTTTCCTCAGACCCTCCTTTTGCCATTGAGTGACAAGTACTTTAAGAAATGTCAATTTTCATAAGGCCATCCGTTTCTTGTTGGAGCATCATCATATTGGTGTTGTGAATGTTAGAGGGTGGAGGCTTGATGGTCTGGACACACATTGTACAGAGCACTGGCGGACACTGAAAGCACAAACAGCAGGAGACCAGGACAGTTCCTCCCAAGGCAAGGAAGATGAGGATCTTCCAGCCCACTGGGAAAGGAGGCCCCAGATCCAGCCTGTGAGGGACCAGCTGCCTTCATCAGATGAATTTTGGAAGAAAGGTGATGCAGATGTTGGATGGCATCGTACACGGTAGGTGCGTTGGCTGCAAGATGTTTTTTGTCGTGTCAGTTAGAAATTCCTCAGGTATCAGCAGAAATGACCAGGTGGGTCGTGTAGAAGTGTTTGACACGAGATGGCCATGAAAAAGCAATGGAGTCCCGGTACAAATGATGCCGATCAGAAGAACACTTTTCCTCACAGGGAACTATAAAATGTTTACATGTAAATTATGAAGTTATAGGACCTTACCCACGATAGCGGTGTACAAATGAATTTTTAAATGTAATATATGATGATATATTTTCTCTTTTTATGTTTGCTTTTATGATTTTAATGTTCAAAATCGAATAAAGCTCGTTTTGATTTGATTTGAACTCCATTGCCTGTTCTTTGAGGAAACCAGAGGTTCCTCCAAGTTTTTTAGTTAGAGAATCTCCTAATTAGAGATATTTAAAAAATTGTCGATTATCCAGCCCAAATGTATCCCTTATGGTATCAAACGATAGTAAATCAGACCCATTTGTAAGATCTCCAATTGTTTGTATTCCTTTATCATAGCATTGCTTCATATACCCATCATTAAAAACATAGGGCAGGAGATTATTCCTGTATAAAGGTGTGTATGCATTGAACTGCCCTAGCCTCTTGCGAACTGAGGTCCAGACCTTAAATGCACAGATTAGAGTTTTAAACCTCACCCGTTTGTAGTAATTAAAATCCATGAGCTGTAAAAGACACCCCTTAGCTTCAGCTCCCAGAATCATTTAAAAAATAGAAACTGAGGAGCTATCCCTTGTTAAATCATTTTTTTCATTAGGCAGTATCTCCATATTTTGTAGCATCGCAGCCCAGTGATATAATTGGAGGTTAGGTACTGCCCACCCACTTCTATCCCTAGGTAGAGTCAATATTCTAAAAGCTCTTCAGGAGCGGCAGTTTGCCCAGATAAATCTGGAAAAAAGTTGATTCATTGAGTTAAACCAGGTATTATTGATAGACAAAGGTATGGCCCTTAAAAATATAAATATAAGATCTTTGGAAAGAAAATCAGTTTGATAATATTACATCTACCCACCAGTGTGAGTTTCAAATTCTCTAGGCAAGCAAATTCCATTTTAAATTTAACAGTTAAGGGGTATAGGTTATTATCTATAATTTTGGAAACATCTGCCATCATTTCTATCCCCAAATAGATCGCTTTTTGAACCACGTGCATATCGTTTAACTGAAGACCATTACCAATCAAGATCTGTGTTTTATTTTGATTTAATCCCAAACAGATCGGCTTCTTTTTTTATTTCCTTTACAGCTATCTCAGGATTGGAAGTGACTATGGCAAGGTCGTAGGCGTAAGCCAAATTTTTGGTGTTACCCCCGGTACTCTGCATTCCCACAATCAGATTATTGGCTTCTATCCTCCTGATAAAAGGGTCTATATAGACCGCGAACAATAAGGGTGAGCAGGGACAACCCTGGCGGGTCCCTCTGCTAATAAGAATTGGTTCCCTCATCTCCCCCATGATAGAAATATGGGCTGTGGGACTATGATACATCGATCTTAAAGCTGTAATATATTTCTCCCCTATTCCTCTATCCTTTAACGTTGCCCATAAAAAAGGCCAGGAGACCTTATCGAACACTTTTTCCGCAGCAAGCAGAATAAGTCTGATAGGGTCTCCAGCAATTCCGGCAGCATCTAATAAGGTAATGACCCACTGGATATGTTCTATTGTACTTCGTCGTGGTACAAACCCATGTTGTGTAGGTGACACTAGTCGCTTAATTATAGCTGCCAAATATATTTTGATATCACTATTTATCAAAGTAATAGTCCGGTATGACCCCATTTCCTTAGGAGGTTTTCTCTTTTTGGGGAATTTAACTATATTGGCAGTTTCCCAGGAGTTTGGAACCCCCAGACCATTCTGGGCATTCAAGAACACTTGCTTCATCATTTCTAATAACGATGGAGTAAATATTTTATAGAACTCTCCAGGTATAGCATCCGGCCCAGCTGCCTAACCACTGGCCAGTGAGCTAATGGCTTCCTGAATTTCTTCAGTTGTGGTGGGAGATTCTAGGGCTATTCGCTCCTCTTGGGTGAGTTTCTCCCTTGCCATCCCATCCAAGTATTTAATAATTGCATCCTCACAAATAACATTGTCTTCATGGTAAAGTTTCTGATAATATCCGTGAAAGGCGGCACGAATTTCACGGATTCAGTGACCGGCCCTTTCCCTGGATTTTCTATTAATAAGATGTTTACCTGTGTAGTGCGTTGTCGCACGCGCATTGCCAGTACATGGCCCAGTTTTCCCCCACATTCATATAGACTTGAACGCCAAGCAGTATATTTCCCTGCTGCTTTAATTGCTGATGTTTCTGTGATAGCAGATTTAGAGGTAGCAACTCTATTTTGAGCCTGTTCTATGCCTGGATTACTAGAGATAGCTTGAATCAATTGGGTTTCGGCTATATTTAATTTCTGATATTGATCTCGTAAAAGTTGTTTCTCTTTTAATTGTTCAGTCCACCCAAAGCTGGTTGTTTCCCCACTAATCCCTACTTTCAGTGTGTCCCAGATTATCTCGACCAACGCGCTTTCTCTATTCTCTTCTAAAAATCACTGAATCCACTCACTCATATGTTGCCGGTAATCATCTTCGTATGCCAATGCTCTCTTAAACGTCCAACGAGAAATGGGGGGTCTTCTTGTCTGTACCGAAATCTCTAGAACTAGTGGGTTGTTGTCGGCCACTACCCATGGGTATTCCTGGATATTTGATTGTATTAATAGTTCTTGGGATACAAAGAAGTAATCGAGTCTGGCATGAGTCTGATGTGGGGCAGAGAAAAAAATATATCCTACGTCCTGAGTATTCAGTTTAGACCATGTGTCTGAAAGGCCGTGGATTTTACATAGATTCGAGATTGCTTTAAAACTTTAGGTTTACATCCCGTGTACGAGCTTCCACCAATTACCCCAATTCGATCACTCAAGTTTATATTAGCATCCCCACAAATGATAACGGGAAGAGGCCAACCTACTAACTCAATGTTCAACCAATCAAATAGAGTCGGATCGTCTAATACCGGTCCATATATAGAGCATAATGTTAAAAAATACCCCTCCATGCAACATTACGTAATAACCCATCTGCCATATGGATCGGATTTAGAGCGTAAAAACTTTAGGCCTAGATTCTTCTTTGACATAATTTGCTATTCCTCTAGTGGGAGACCCTTGAGTGGTAGCCGAAACTAAATGATATCCTTTAAGTTCGTTAATCTTAGCTCTACTAGCCTCAATGTGGGTATCTTGAAGACAAATTATATCTGCTTTCAGGTATTGTACTTCTATATTAATCCTACGTTTTTTCACAGGATTATTCAAACCACAGATATTGATTGAAGCTATCCTTAATTTATTTACCACCATTTAAAAAAAAAAAAAAAGCAGGTATATAGCTTATCCATTCTGCTTTCCTTTCCATTTTTCATCATCACCAGTGCAAAAACTACCAATTCTGACATCTTCAACACCATACAAAAAAAGCCCCCCCCCCCTCGTGCACCCCAACCCTACTACCCCAAGGCAAAAAAGGTCCAAGGACCCTCGTGATGCCTCCTGCATGAAGTTGCTTCCCCCGGCCGCCCATTCAGTTGGTCCTATCAAGAGGGACAAAGAATAAACATACAAAAGAAAAGTTACCCCTACCCCTTCCTCCATAAATCCTCTCAACAGCGCTAAGCCCCATAAACCATGTTACTGGATCCTGTTCAATCCCATAAAGAAACTCATTTCATAAGAAAAAAAGAAGAGAGAAGAAATTGCTATCTAATCGAGAAAATCAGAGTCATCCATTAATCGTCCCTTACTCCACTACCCCTCAGGACCTGTAGAGACTTTTGTCCTGTGAAATGTCATTTAAATAATCTTGAGCTTGGACTTCTGAAGTGAATATTCTTGTGGTGCCTTTATAGATTATTTTGTGCCTTGCAGGACTGAGAAGGAACGCATCTGCCCCCATTTTTTGGAAAGGAGAGATTAGCTGGCGGAGCTTCCACCTTCTCTCTTCAGTACTGTGGCAGAAGTCTGGTCTTCCAAAAAAGGAAAAGCCTTCTACCGAGCGTCGTGATTCAGGCCTAGCTTTATCAGATACTGCCTGGCGCAGTAAGAAATTGCCAAAAAAGATTAAGATGGCTCTGGGTTTGTCATTTGAGTTGTTGGAGTCGTATTTCTTTTCAAGCATAAGAGGGAAGCGATGGACTCGCTGGATTTCCTTCTCCCAATCCCACTGACCAAGTTCCGGGAAACCCTCTTTCATCAGACGTAAGACAACACCTCTGATGTCAATCCCCTCAGCATATTCAGGAATACCAAGAAGTCTTAAATTGTTGCGACGCTGACGATTCTGAAAATCTTCGAGTTTCCACACAACGTTGGTCATTTGTGATTCGTTTTAGAGGGTTTGCCGAGTTGATATCTCTGTGCCAGTTTCTAAAGCCACCACACACTTATCACCTTGTATTTGTTTTAGGGTAGCTTAAATCAATGTCATTGAAGGGGGAGCCTCATTTGCATTGTCAGGCTTTTCGATTGTTTTAATACTCCCAGTATCATTGTCATATTTGTTAGGACCACCTTTTTCGCCCATTAGCTCCGTAGTTGAATAATCCCATTTAAGTTGGCTATGATCGGATCCCGATTGACTAGACCCCTCAATTGTTCTGCTATTTTTAGACTTTTTCCTTCGTTTAGTTAGGCAGGGGACTCGTTTATGTGTGCTAGGATTAGAAGGAGGACTATCGGAATCAGTCCCAGAGTTCTCAGGTTCCGAAATGTCACTCATACTAGATAATTCTGAATCCTCATTAAGAGAAAATAACTTTTCTACATATTCTGGTGTACGTAAGCCTTTCTCAATTACAGCAGTGGTGGCAGTTAGCAATAACTAGGAGGATGTGGCTATGCTGTCTGTCATGTGCATCGCACCAGCCAAAGTTCCAAGCTTATTCACATCCTTATCGATATCAGCAAAGTCACTCACCCCTATATTAGCTAGGGCTTCAGCGTTTCCCCAATCTACCTGCGTTGGTGCAGGGTCAATTAGCTCTACCCCATTAGAGAGATTAACAATGTCAGCAGTGTTAATACTCACAGTATCCTCTCTCTCTGTAGTCATATTTATTCCAGGCATCACAGCATCTCCAGGTTGTTTTTCACCCAGTACTGGGGGTTTCTCTTTCCCGGCATTCTTCAAGTTGGTGGAGGGTTTCCCCAGTCCTGCAAAAATCCTAGGAATTATCCATTGTTTAGTAGCACCGGCACTTACACTGGGTATTTCCCCCTCCCGCATCTTGGTTTACAAAGTTTCCCCCTAGTTTGGTCCAGCCACAGGAGTGGCATCCCCGGTTTTGGCTCAGTTCAGTGTTTTCTGTAAAGCAGCCCGCCCAGCTGCCGTCTCTGCTGTACCGCTGATCGCAGCGACCTTCTCCAGTTTGTCCCGCTTGAGCTGCTTGGGCGGCATAGTGTTTCCCTTGTCAGCTGATCCCGTTTGAGCCAGCGCCACAGCCACCGCAAGCACCCTCGGAGCCGCCTTCAGAAGCCCACTGGCTAACGTATAGGTGAAACAGGGGAGAGTTTGTTTTTTCAATATTCCATGCAAATTTCGTCTACGCACCGCTAGCAGAAGGATCCTGTAGCCGCTATCCATCGAGAGTGGAGGTTTATTCGTTGGAGGGTTCGGTGGAGGATTTTAAATCATGATAGAACGCTGCGCGAGCGGTGCCAGCAGCTTTCACACAGCCGCCATCTTGCCTCACCCAGCGCTCCTACATGGTATTGAAATTGATCTTAGCCCTCAATTGATTATATTAAGGATAGGAGACCCTCTTTCTCAGAATTTAAGTCATACTTTTTTATTTGTTGCCTTCACAGTTTTTAGGCTGTGTTTAGCCACTCACTGGCTCGATCCTATCCCTCCAACGGGTCAACAGTGGCTAGGAAGGCTCTTATCAATTTATAGATTTGAAACGCGGTATATGCCAGAAAAGGTTGGAGATTAAGAACGAAAGGACTAGCCATTTGGGCTCCCTTGATGAATTGGACTTCTTTGAATGAATTACAATGACATTTCAGTTTGTATACTATTTTGCTATGTATCTGTCTTTTTTCTGTTTCTTATTTTGTCTTTTTTTTCTTTTCCTATTTCTTTCTTGTATAAACTGATGTAAATATCTGACATATATACCTTATGTATTTTACCGTGGGCGGGGGTGGTGAGGGTGCTGGAAGGGAGTGAGAGTTAGTCTGGAATTTTTGTCTGTTTAATCTGATCTTGAAGTAATTCTGAAAATACAATTTTTTTTTTAAAGCAATAAGGCACTGCCTAGGACCACAGAGGCTTCAAGGACTGGCATGGCACACCCAGCATATTTAAGTAACGCCCCGGAGGGTGGGGATCCCTGGGCTTCAGTTGACCTCGAAGCCCCCCAAACAATTAGTAAACAATACCCGGGGAGGTGACGATCCCCTATGCTGCGAAACGTCTCTGTGCCCTCTCGCGCCTAATTTACATGTGAGATTAAGGTCCCCAGTCCTGCACAGACCCCGCAATATAATAATAGGATTGGCCCCAGAACATTACCCACCAGGGGGCTCATTTAAATGAACGGGTGAGACCCACCTTCATTTTTTTCTCCCCACTATTACCATCCAGATCCGCTTTATTGAAGCGATACGAGGTTTTCCTCCTCTCGCTTCAAAGAACCAAACAAGGATTTGCTATCACAGGGTGGAAGCCATGCTCCCGCCCTGTAATAGCAAACATAAATGTCCCGCGGATGCACACCACGGGACAATATATGAGCTGCGCCTGTGACGTGGCGCTCCCAAGGGTCATGATGCATTGGTTACTGCATAACTACAGAATTAGTATAAACGCATACAATCACTACTTGCACATGTGTAGTACAGTGACCAGAGTGTACTGAAGAGGCAGAGGAAGCCCAAAATCTAAAAATATAAATCCTACCAGAGGTCGGATGACATAGTTCAATGAGCCGACGACCCTGGGATGAGGAAAAACAGCTTCACGAAGAAAACGGGTCTTCAGCACAACGCAAGCAACCTCGAAATATTGGTGAGTGCTGCCTTCTTTTTACCTTCTCCCGCTCATCCACAAATTTATGTCGTGAAGAGGCAGACAGCAGTGGATCCGATAAGTAGATTCATTGCAGTAAAACAAGACAGCTTAAACAGCCACCAACAGGACCAGACAGCAAGGCAACCATCTTCTCCAGCACCGTGTACAAACTTCCCAAGATTCCCCTCATGACAGCCCTACATTCTAACATTACATATTGCATTCCAGTAGCATTACATACTAACATTCTACCATGACTTCGGACTTGTGATTTATGATGTCACCAGAACTTTTCTATAGCAATATTGATCCATAACACACAGTTAACTATTATGTATCCGCTGTATGTGGCAGTCACCACTGCGTAGTGATGGTTCAGCTACAATTTCCATTAAAAGGGACTTTTTAATTTGCCAACAACGTTTGCACCATTTGTTCTGCACAAGCTCTGACACTTGCTTAGCTTAATAAACTAAGGTAATATTAACAATGTTTTGTCTATTCTCTTTAATTTTGCCCCTCTTAACTGTGCTTGAAACATGAAATACTTGCACTAGGTTCAGTTTGCTAATGGCCTGACAGATTTGTTGCAGATTCCTCAAACAGTGATGAAGGTATAATCAAAATAAATAGTAACCCCCTCCCCCCCATTTTTGCCCTTTCTTGATGTGTTGGCACAAAACTTGGCAAAGCTATGGAAAACCAAACCTTCCCGGTTTCTGCCAAATTTTGTCCAGATTTGTCACAAAGACTCAATATTATCACCAAATGAGGACATTTTGACTCCCTCCTTTTTAACTGACCCCTGCTCAAATTGAGAAAATACCTGGAGTGGGCTAAATGTGCTAAGACTTTGCAAATGTTTGTGCAGGTCCATCAAACAGTGTCCAAGTTATTATTAAATAAAACATGTTTACCACCGTCTAACTTTGCACTCCCATTGAATCTGCACGAAACCTGTAATACCGGCACTGGGTTAATTGGCCGCATTTCATGCAAATTCAGCAAGCAATGCTAAAGCTGTACACTGCATTTTGTCTCTGCCATGTGTCACTGCATTGCATTTAAACTGCAGCCTAGCCAAAGCACAATGATGCCCCTGGCAGAGTTATTTTTTTGTTGCATATGTGGATGCTGTTAACATACACAGCAGCCTGTCGACAGCTTCACGGCCGCGGAATATATGGGGGCCACTGAGATCCTACTTTGAGACCACCAAGCAAACTTCTGCACCACAGGTGGATGATGTGTTGGTGCCTGAGGGGGTGGGCTAATGGGAAAGTTGTTTACTTTTTTAGCTATGATTTCCCTTTCAGACCTGCATGTCCCCTGAGGCCGTGTGGCATTGCTACAGTCAGATAATATTGTCGATAGGGTTTTGGTCAGTTTGGTTGGGGACTGCAGGCGGAGGGTGGATGGTTGGCTGGATTGTTTTGATACTGGACTGCTCCATCAGGGGTTACACTGTGTGATCGCTAACGGGTTCGCTACTGTCAGGGACAATTTGATTAATATGTTGGATTACTGTTTGCAATGCAATGTGACTACTATTCTATAACTGGAAAAATAACGTTTTAACCCCTTGACCGCGGCGAAAATTCCGCCGCGGTGCGGGTGATTTACGGCGTGGGCGTGGTTCCGGCCGTCCTCCGCACACGCCCACCGTGACGTCGGACGGCCGCCGGCCGTCCGACGCATGGAAGGGGTTAAAAAAAAGTTTAAAAAAACATACACAGCAGCCCACATTTGACATGTAACTTTCCATGACATAGGTACCATTTAGGCACCCTTCACAATAGGCTTATGGGCAGGAATACTGGAATTCTGCTATTCTGCTATTCTGCACCTGTTGCTTTTTCACAAATGTATGGATTTGCTGCATGTGCCACATAATTCATCATCTTCTGCATATTCTGCAGATTTTATTTAAAGTTGATTTTTGGTCACATGGATCAAAAGTTACTAAAACATTGCAACATGTGTTCACACACAGTGAAAGGCCCTTCCCGAAGGTTAAGTGGTCTTCTTTCAGGTGCTTATTTTATGTATTTGGTTGTTAAAGAGGTACTAGTGAGGTGAGAAATTGTTGCCCAGACAATATTACTATGTGTAATCATTACAAATTAATTATGTGAGGCTATAAAAAATGTGCCACATTAGTTTATGCCACATAGTTCTCCTTCACTTGCCACAAAATATTTGGTGTTTCCCTGCTGCATAGTTTCATTGGTCCCTCTTACAGGTAAGCTAAATAGGCTAAATAGGGATTTCCAATGTGCAGCACATGCTTTCGAGGGGAAGCACAGGCACTTCACTACTGTTTGGCAGGGGTAAAGTGCTCAAAGTCCTAAAGCGGGCACCAATAGGCAGAAAAAGGTGAATAATCTAAAATGGCCATGCAGAACAGGAGGATTTGCTGAAACGTGCAAAAGTTATAAGCACTTCAAGACTGCCGTCTCAACTGATGATTGGTTGTAATCTCTTTTGGAATCCCCGAACATGAAAAAACCTCAAACGTGTTTGCCATCTGTGCGGTAACTACTTGTCTGAGAGGATCAGGCGGCATAAACCACAATTACTAATATGTGTTGGTAGTCTCATGATAAGGGAATCTCCCTATCAAATTCATTCTCACTCTTTGATAGGGAAGATCTATTATAGTTTATAAAGGTATATTGCTTGGGTGTTGGGGATGTCATTTTTGACACACTTTGTAATGCTGATAATATTGTTGCAGTCGAGCTAAAATCAAAGGGCGGTACATTTATTTAGGATATTTTTCTTGCATTTTCGTTTCCCTAAGTAACCCACTGTTAGAGGAGTATGTGATAGGCACATTGTCTAATCTTGAAAGGACAAAAGTACTAACTGTAGCTGGTTCTCATTACCTCCTTTCCTATATATTGTTCTTAAAAAATATTGGTCCTACCTGAGTAGGAAGCCGCCTGCTGCTTTGCCTATTTCCAAACTTACCGTCGGTTTGGTCTTCTCTCTGAACCACTCTAAACTCTCTATCCCCCCCTGCTCTTCTTCGATTCTCACTGGCACTGGGTTATTTATCACAAGGGTCCCCTTTATTTTATCCATCTTTGTCTTTTGGATTTAATTGGCTTGACGCCCTGAACTGGAAACTAGATATTAAAAAAAGATCCTTGCAGTCATAAGTCTTCCTGCTTCAGCCACTTATCTCCTAGGTCTTTACGTTTGTAGAATAAAGGTTGGGGGGTTTACCCGGCCACCCATTTTTCTTTTCAAAACCTTAGGTGAAAGGTTTCAGCATCTATATCCAGTCTTTCCATAACAGCCTTCTTCATGCCAGAATAAGAAGTGTCCCCTCTGGTACTGGCTACTTGGTAGGCTGCCTTAAGTTTACCTGATAAGAGTGGTGTGATGTCTCTGCTGGCCAGCAAGGACTTCTGGCAATTCATTCAAAATGTGTGGCACCCACGGGGGGTCTTTCACTGCTGTGAATTTCTGTGAAACCAAAGAGGGCACAATTGGATTAACCTTTCCTTGGGTCGCTGTCTCAGCTAAGGTTCTCATACGATTATGGTAAGATACAGTTGTATGTGCCACATGCTCATTTGTGACTATCGTAATAAGACCTTATTGTGTAGATAGTTAAAACCATTACAATTTTAGCATAAAATCATCAAGTGTGACAACGTGCCTGGTAACATTTTGAATTTGTGTTAAATTAAAAGAATCATTTAATTTTCTTTAATAAAATATTGAACATAGTGTATCTAATGTCAAGTCAGCACCTTTAAGTCCAGACTGTAGAGATGTCCGCTGACTGATTCAGTGATTTTGTGGAATATCTAAGTACATAGTAATAATTGAATTCAGTTCTTAGCACCAGTCTTAGGAATTGGCGATATACATCTAAAACCGAAAGGAAAGTGAACTATGTGCAATACCTGATAGCAATCGTCCTCAATTACGATGTCATTTAAATCGTCCCAGTGCTCTTTTTCTGCTGCCACGTTGTTGGAGTTTGTGTGCAAAAATGCGAATGTGCAAATCAATGTAGCGAGCACTTAGAAGATGGCGAAATCTTAAACAGCTTGGCACATAGTGCGTCAAAACATGAGAAAAGTGTGCCATGTTCAAGTTGGGGCCAGATGCGAGCGTGCAAATCAATGTAGCAAGCACTTAGAAGATGGCGCAATCTTAATGGCACAAAGTGCGTCAAAACAAGAAAAAAGTGTGCCATGTTCAAGTTGATGCCAGATGACAGCTGTACATCCACACTGTGCCCTTTGTAGCAGCCACATCATTGAGGATTGTGTGCAAAATATGCACATTTAATGTAGCAGTCGTAAAATGAGTGGCACCATGTTAAACACTAGTTGTTTGATATTTGTAGTAATTTGCTGACTTGTTGCAGGAATGTATCTCTCCTGCATGAAATCTGTAATGACGGGCTGTTTAGTGACGCCATTACGGCCGGTCGGCATCATCTAACCCAGAGAGAACGGAAAGCGGAAATAGAAAATGCCGTCTCCAGTTGTTCCCAGATGGGCAGATACACAAAAGGTGTAAGAGTGTCTCCTCCGCCTGTTCACAGAGTCTACACTGAGTGGTCGGCCATGTTCGTTTCTATTTTGGGACCTGATCCTTTGAGCAAAAATCTCCCAGTGAATCAAGAGTAGAAAATGCTGCCTGGTTGGGGTCACTTGTTGGACCAGATACGGCTGTGGTGACCGGATCTCATATGAAGATAAAACCATTCAGCTGGGTTTTTCTTTGCCTGGGCAGTTTTGTCCAGTAGCTAGGCTTTTTGTTTCGCAGCATTGTTTGCTATTTTTTTAAATGCAGGGAAGCTATAGTTTGTGTCCCAGGCTTCAGGTAAGTTGAGAGTGAGTAACGCTTGGTCAAGTGTGGTTGGCCAGTCTTTCTTTCCTTTTGGCTGGTTCTTCCGTTCCGTCCAGCAAAGCCCCGACAAGGATTCTTCTTGAGCTGCTCTCAGTTTCCAGCACAATTTTAGTATTGCTGCTTGCCTTTCCAGGAATTGATTGTGTAGCCCGAATTCCAAGTGAACTTGTGCCTGCGATGTAAATTGTGGAATCCGAAAATTTGGTTGGATATTCCAAAAATTAGCATCTTGGCCCTTAAATGATTCGGAGCCGTAAATAAGAGATGGAAGAAACTTAGCAGCAATAACTTTCAGTAAATGTGAGTTTGATGGACACATTAATTTCTGGTGTTTAGTGCAAAGCGTAATTTATTCGCCTTTGATCTTCTTTTAATGAGACGTTCTTTAAGTGGAAATCTGTAATCTACCACCACTCCCAAATATATGTAAGCGCCTTTCTGCTCTATGCTGTTCCCTGCTGCATACCACTTATGTTTTTTTCTAATGGGCCCGGTGTTTGTAGAGAAACAGATGACCTTGGTTAGAGATAGGCTGAACTCCTCTGTATATTCCAACAGCTTCGTAATCAGGGACTGTAGGCCTACTGGGGTCAGGCTACATAGGACACTGTCATCTGCGTACAGCAAACTTCTGACTTGGCGGTGTGCTAGCTTTAGACGGTCACTTTGGACTTCTGTGAGCCTTTTATCTAGATCTGCTGTAGTATCTCGTGAACCCGGAGGACAACCTGGACCCAATCTTGCGGGAATTTGTCCGCTTTGCCGGACTGGATGGGGTTTCTGTAAACTGGTTGAAGTCAGACATCTTCCCTTTAACTGACAGTATCCCCCGAGTTGTCTCCGAATACCCCCTGAAATTGGAAGGAGAAGCAGTCAAATATTTGGGCATTTGGATAAGCCAGGATGTCCTAGAAATTTGGAATTTGAACCATGGAAGGCCTGTTGCATGGCTGGAGGAGAAGGTTAAAATATGGATGAAGTTACCTCTGTCACTTACGGGGAAGCGGGGAAGCTAGCGCTGGCTAAGATGGTTATCCTGCCCAAATTTCTTTACTTGTTCGTGAACATTCTGGTTCCGCTCACATCACACTTTTTTAGAACCCTCCGATCTTATCTTGTAACCCTGTCTCGTGGGACATTTTGACTTTGCCATTGAGCCAGGGAGGACTGGGTGCCCGGACATGGTCCTCTATGCGCTGTGTGTGCATGTCCAATATCTGCATTTATGGGTTCACCCGACCCCTTTCCAGCCTCACGTAGCAGTAGAGCAGGATATGGTTGCGCCTGTCCTGCTGAAGGTGGTGATCTGTGGGAAAGCGAGTCATCCCAGAGGAGATGTAGATACCGCGGGCATGCTGAGATGGGTGTGGGAGGAACTGCGGAAGAGGGCGAGGATCCCATTACTGTACGCCCCCTCGCTCTTGCTGCTGCAGAATCCGTTGCTGCCTTGTATTGAAGGGGGAATTGGTAGATCCCCAGTGCAGAAGCTGCATCTCCATACCTTTGATGACCTATTCCCTGATGGCGAGTTCATGCCCCCACCGGAAGCAGAGGAGGGTGAGACTGCGCCGTTTTCAGAGATGTTTTTATACCATAGGCTACGTGCAGCGTGCCGAGTCATAAGTGATGACTTTTCGGTGGCCCCCCCGGTCTTCCCTGCCTTAGAGAGTTTGGTGGGATCTCCGAACCCCCGAAGGTTGGTCACCAGGTTATATAGGCAGATGCAGGCCGCGGCCCCGGTGGTTGAACAAAGTCCCTGCAGGGCTGGAACGATGAACTCCAGGTGCCCCTAACCGAAGAACAATAGTCATTCTGCTGTGGTCAGCTCACAGAGCTTTCGCCCAACTACAGGCTGCGCTTGATACACTTTAAATACCTGCATAGATTCTATGGGACCCCCATAGGGTTGCGCAGGATGGGCCTCAGAGAACTAGAGGACTGTTGGAGATGAGTGTTCTCCCCGCCTCCTTTTTACACATAGCCTTTTCCTGCCCGGTGATTTCAAAGTACTGGCCTGAGGTCTTTGTCTCGATGAACCAAATTGTGGAACGATCAGTTGCCCCTTCTCCAGAACTAGGCCTACTGGGATATGTTAGAAACATCCCACCCAAAACACGTAAATTGCATGCACTGCTTCTCCTTTTCGCTAAGAGGAGAGTGGCGGTGCACTGGGTTAGGAAACGAGTGCCCATGATTAAAGGCTGGCTGGTAGATATAGCATATAGACACACACAATTGGGAATATTCTGGGAGCTGATGCTGCCTGCATCCCGACCTCGGGACATCTGGGAACCATACATACAATGGGTCACTGAGCGGTCGACTGATGCTGAAGACGCTAGATCTGGGGTTGAGCTGGCCGTGGAATGATCGGGGGTGGATGCGGTCTAATGCACAGGGATGGGAGATAGAATTTTGAATGGCGGGCCTCGACGGGGGACTGGGATAGATGGGAATTGGGAGTTTCATGTGGTGCCTTATTGATAACTACAGTATACATGATTGATTGTGTTTGCTACTGTGATTCTTGTTATATATCCTCAAGGTCCCCCCAAACTTGTACTAAAGTTGAAGATATGTACACCATCTATTTGTAGTAATGCCATGGCCACCATTTGTATAACCTGAGATATAGTATTATACATGCGTGCACCATGATTTTTGAATAATGGACATGTAAACTGGCAAGTTGTGTTTGTTCCATCAAGATGTAATTATTGAAAATGCTAATAAACACAATAAAAAAAAACTGCGCAAACTTTAGAAATGCTAAAGTGGTAGTTATAACTTTCATTTACAATTTATCCACCACCTTCAAAGTATTATAAGTAGCACACCTCCAGCTTGTTTGATTTATATAGGAAAAATACATTTATATGTGTGGTTATATATGTATATGTGATGCTATAGTTGGGTATAGAACAAATAATTCATTATATATATATATATATACATGTGCGTATTTATGTGTATGTGCGCGTGTGTATACACTGGAAAAAAGCTATGGTTAAAATGACATAGTTAGGTATGATAATTATAATTTATTTTCCATTAAAAACAAAAACTGACGTTTCAGTTAAGTGGATATCTCAGTGACAACAATAATGTTTTACATTTAAAACAAAATACTGACATTCACCAGTTATAGTTATCTTTAGTAGCTACAACTCATACCCTAAGGTAACTATACCTCGCGCCCCCGTCATGCTCAGTCTTGTCATCAATGATGTGAATTTAAAAGTTGCATTGATACAATCAATGACGATATAGAACATGTTATGAGTGATGTAATATTTGGAGTAATTAGCTGTGCATGTTGAGGGTTCAAGTTACCTTAAGGCAGAGGGCTAGCAATCATTCACAACAACAACTTGTCAGTGACCGAAATTGACACCTTCAACTTCAACTCCTGCGAATGCCTAAGTGCCAATGTCAAAACCAGTAACAACAAGCTTCTGCACTGCCATCTCTTATACCATCCCCCAGGCAACTCCGTAACGTTCACGGAACACGTATCAGACCTGATCGCGCACTGCTCTCTCCGTGATACCAACAACCTAATGCTGGAACAATAAAAACAGTGCTCCAATACAAAACCTGAATGAGCTATTGCATTCCAACAACCTTATCCAGCACTGCTTAAAGGAAACTCATAGCAACGGGGCAACCCTAGATGCCATCATCGCTCAACACGACAAAATCACAATTGACCACATCCTCCCACCCGACTGGTCTGACCACCACTTAATCCTATTCCACATCTCTCATCCACTCATGTGCCATCCTTCAATCCAAGACCCCCCTACATGGTCAAGAAACCTAACTCAAATCAACACAGTTGACTCAGAAGAAAAATAAGCTCCCTCCTGCCCATATCCCCTGACAGCCTCTCAACCACAGAACTCACATCTCACTACAACACTAACATGTCCTCCATCTTAGACCAACTAGCTCCACTGAAACTGAAAAAAAACAGGAGCATCCCCTCCAGATCCTGGTTCAACAAAGACATCAACGATGAAAGGAGGTAAATTAGAGCCACAGAACGTCTAGGAGAAAGAATCCATCATCTACCCTCTGTGAAGTACTCAAAATAGCAAGAAGAAAATACAAAAGTCATATCAACAACGAAAAAACCAACTTTTTCTGCAGGCGCTTGACAATGCCAAAAAGAGACCAAAAGAACTCTTTAACATCATCAAACAAAAAACGTCCAAGTCCTCCTCTACTCAAATCCAGGCTTCCAAAGACTTATGTGACAACTTTGCCAATTTCTTTAATGAAAAAATCATCAAGATTGAACTATCACTTGACATCAATCTCCACCCTGCCGGAATCAACTTCGCCCCAGCAATGGAAACTACCGCTAGTTTACCCCCCTCAAAAACCCGGAGTTCCTTTGACCCCATCCCTGAAGCTGAGATTCTCAAATGAATCGCCTCTTCCAAGCCCTCATCCCACATCCTTGATCCTATTCCCTCCCAAATGGCCAAAAAACTGAAACTCTCCCTGGCATCACTTTGGTGTGAAATCATAAACAGCTCCTAAAAACCAGTATCATTCCAGACTGCCTCAAAGTTGGCCAAGTCACTCCACTTCTGAAGAAGCCAGGCCTAGACACCAGCGATCTGAACAACTTCAGACCCGTTTCCAATCTACCCTTCCTAGCCAAAATCCTCGAGAAATACGTTCTCCGTCAACTGAACCAACACATTGACAATAGCAATCTGCTAGACCAACACCAATCAGGCTTCAGAAAGGGTTGTAGAACTGAAACCGCAATCCTTAACATCGTGGACAACATCCTCAAGTCCCTTGACAAGGACCATTGCTGCCTACTCATCCTCCTAGACCTGTTGGCAGCCCTTGACACTTTGGATCACAATCTTCTCATCAAGGCTCTCAAAGACCGGGTAGGTGCAGACGAGGTGGTCCTTCAATTGTTCTCCTACTTCTTTCACAATCGCTCCCAAAGGATAAAAATCAAATCTTTTACGTCGGACCTTCTCCCCGTCAACAGAGGTGTCCCACAAGGATCTGTGCTCTCCCCCCAACTCTTCAATATATACATGGAACCCCTCACCACCATTCTAAAACAAGCCAACATCCCCTTCCACCTATATGCTGATAACACACAGATCTATATGGAAACCTCCTCCATTAATGACATCCTAAGACTCAACAATACTCTCAGGGAAATTCAACATTGGTTATCAACTAACCATCTTAAACTCAACCAGGATAAAACCGAAATACTCCCAATCTCGAATAAAGAAGAAAACCCGCGAATCGTAGAGTGGCTGAAAGCAATCAACGCTCTCAACGGTAATCTCACACTGGCAAACTTGGTAAAATCACTTGGAATGACCCTTGACCAAAAACTAACCATGAACAACCACATCAAGAACTCCGCAAAGAGTGCCTTCCTCAATCTGAAGCTTCTCAATAAAATCAAACCCTGCATACCGCCCATGGACCTCAAACAAGCCACCCAATCACTGGTGTTGTCGAGACTGCACTATGGGAACACAGTTCTCTCCGGTACAGCTATCTCCCACCTTGCACCACTCAAGTCAAGTCAAGTCAAAATGTATGTTTATTATGACCATAGTCTTTAAACAATGCAATGATCGTAACACAGAATGGAGTATGCACAATAAATTCTATAAACCTTTTTTTTTTAAATTAGTCCGTTTGCACCACTCAAAACAACTCTCAATGCTGCTACCAGAATGGTCACCGGACTTAAAAATATGACCACATATCTCCCGCTCTCAGAGAACTAAAATGGTTCCCTTTGGAAATGCGTGCTAACTTCAGAACTGCCTGCCTCACGCATAAAGCCCTGCACACAGGGAAACCAGAATACCCGGCATCAAAACTTTAAAAAGCCGGACAGTCGAGAAACCTCAGGAGCTCCAACTCCCTCTTACTCATTCCCTTGAAAACTCGCAAACAAAAAACTGCAGCACGTTCCTTCGCAGGAAACGCACCCAAAATCTGGAACTCTATCCCTGTTGTTATCAGAACTACCCCCTCCTTCCCAAAATTCAAATCACCCCTAAAAGAACTCTACCTCAACCGTGCCTTCCCGCACTGAAATCCGCAACTCACCAGCCTCCTCCCTCCAGGCTACCAAAAACGTTCCTCCACTCCCTACGTCATCCCATCCCCCTAACCCCCTCCTTGTCCATCGCCGCTCGGAGGAAGATTTAGCCTAAGACTTTGGACCTCGCTACCTCATTGACGCCCCTCAGACACACAGCACAATGGAACTTTTGAACTCTGATGAACATTTGTTTATTTTTATCTCCTTGTTTTGATCCTATCCTCTCTGCTGTAAAGCGCTCCGATACCTTCGGGTCTGGCCAGCGCTATATAACACCTCTAAAATAAATAAATATTCTTAACACTACATATTTTACTATTAGATGTACAAATCAAAAAGACTAACCTACGGGGCAATTTTTTTCGAAAGCCACCTTGGCGATAGGAAAGGATCTGTTTGGTGTCCACCGATTCTCGAGTCTTGACAATAGTGCACAAATGCAAACATTTTTCATATGTTGTCATGGAGGCTAATCGGTTGACAATTTGCCATGTTTACGTCTGGCATTTTTCTAGAAAAGAGGAATAATTTCATCTTCTAACCATGATGCAGGCTCTGGTGCTCCACTCAGGTTTGCATTGCTCAAGAAATTAATGGAACAACTCCTTCAATGTAAGGGGCTCAAGATGCTCCGTCTCGATTGTGTGAATTAAACAGCTGGAAGCCACCTCTGGAGCAGAATATAATAATGAAATGTGGGAGTACCATACAGCCCTGTGATATAAAAATTCAGATCTTATATAGCTACAGTTCTTCCTTGAGGCAAAAATGTAGTAGAAGACATGCTGGTCGCTTTTTGTAGTTGTTGCAAGTAATACCAGCTATCCAGCATATTCCCACCCATCTCTTGATGTACTCACTATACTTTTAAATCTGTGCTTTGCAGTTTTAATTTCATCTCGAGTAGTACCTTTAATTGCTGCAAATAAAGTGGAGTTTGGAAGCCTTTACCTACTTTTGAAGCAATGGTGTCTTACACAATGATGTAATTTATTTGCCAGAGCTGGCTATGAAATGAGCAGGGCTTTGTGCTTCACAAGAGCTTCAGTCAAGTCAGTGCGCGTTGGTGGAACTCTATACAGATAATTTCTGCTGAGAGTAATAGTATAAATGCAATTTATGATCAGCGAAATAGTGGGACCAGATTCAACATTCTCCGACTTGAGTTTACATGGCTGTTCGCAACCAGGAGATGACTATGTGAAAAACTAAATTGTAGGGTTTTTAGGCTACTTAATTGCTCGAGGGAGAGAAAAAAAGAATTGTGGTCACTTTCCAGACCACGCTCAACCTCCATATCTAGTTTGGACCTGAGAGGAACTAACTGCATTTCACTTAGAAGCATTCCATGAAGTTACATAAACCTCTGTGAGATTCTTTGGGATTCCAAAAGAAAATGCATGTTGTACAGAGATTTACTGCTGGTAGCATGTCCCTCACTGAAAATCAGAATGAACAACACAATGTGGAATGCAAGCGCATTGTAATTTTATTTTATTCAGCCTACTCCTGCTATTTTCTCCTGGCTCTGACCTGCTCATATTTTTTGGTGAGGTAGAGTTGGCTGTGCTCATCTGTTGGGTGCAGTACCACCTTTCCTCAATGTAGGCAGTAGGCCCAAGAAGAATTGCGCCGTGCAGGATTATCAGGTTCTCTGAGGGTCAGTGCGGCACTGTATGGACAGCACCACCGGCCTCATGCGCACCTAGCAGCAGCTGACACACAACTGGGCGGACATCCTGACAGGGAACAAGACCTGCTCGACCTGCTAGGCATCCACAAAAAGTGATGCTACGGCAGCGTAAGGGCCTTATAAATATGCCTGGTAGCCAATGAAGGCTAACCAGCCCGGCACTCACCGATTGTCTGCGCGGGATCTTGAGCAGCAGGCGTGCTGCGCAGTTCTGCACTATCTGGAGTCTGTGTATGGTATATTCTGGGGCACCAAGGTAAAGCCCGTTGTTGAAGTCCAGGCGTGATTGTATTAGACCCTGTGCAGCCACCTGCTTTGCCTCCATGGGAAGGAGAGGGAAGATTTTATTTAACATTCTCATGAGTCCAAAACAGGCGGCTGAGAGTTTTGTAGCCTGGGTACTAAATGATAAGGATCTATCCAACCAAACCCCAAGGCTCTTGATGTTGTTTTTTGGGGTTGGAGGAAGGCCTAGACAGGCGGGCCACAGGGTGTTGGGGAAGTAGGGGTCAGGGGAACCTAGGAGCATCAGCTCTGTTTTGTCCCCATTCAATTTGAGGAATGAAGAGGACATCCAGCCCTTGACCTTATCTAGGCATTCTTTGAGACCGCCTGACGCAGGTATATTGGCCTCCTGCGCCAGTGAGACCACCAGCTGCGTGTCGTCCGCATAGGAGATGATCTTAATCTCGAATGGGTGGATGACCTCAGCCAGTGGCCTCATGTATATGTTGAACAATGCGGGACTCAAAGAGGAACCCTGAGGAACCCCGCACTTTAAAGGCCTACAGGTGGACATAGACTTACCCTCAAAGACTCGGAAGTATCTATCCTCTAGAAAGGATTTGAACCACAGCCAGGCTTTGTCCCTGATCCCGGCATTGGATATGCGGTGCAGCAAGATGTCATGGCTGACCGTGTCAAACGCCGCGCTGAGGTCAAGGAGGATCACTGCCACTGATCCTCATTGGTCCAGGATCCTTCTGGACTCCTCTGTGACCATAAGAAGGGCGGTCTCAGTCCCATGTTTGGGTCTAAAGCCCATCTGGGTGGGATCTAATAATTGTTGTTCTTCTAGAAAGTTTACCAGTTGGAGATTTATAAATGTTTCCAGAAGCTTACTCACCCATGGGAGCAGGGAGATTGGACGGTAATTACCAAGGTCAGTCGGATCCAGATTGGATTTCTTCAATAAAGATCTGACCATGGCCTGCTTCCAGGCGGGCGGGACAATGCCGGGGTGATAGATGCATTTAAGACATCTCTAATGTTCGGCAGAATGAACTGTGAGGCCGCCATAATGATGTCTGGAGGGGCTGGATCGTCAGGGGATCCGGACTCGACTTTTCGGGCTATGGATTCAAGGGTTACAAGGTCTAGAGAGGGGAAATGGGTCAAGGTGGATAGAGATTGTGGTGGGAAAGAGATTGAGGTTTCATTGGGTTGGGCTGAAAGAGTGATGTCCTTAGGGGGGAAAGCTGAGTAGATTTTATTCACTTTTTGATGAAAGAACTCAGCAATGTTATTACAATGGGTGGAAGATTTAGTGATTGGTAAGTCAGGTGGGGGTTTTGATAATTGTTTCACAATTTGAAAAATGTCTTTAGGCTTTGATTTAGCACTCAAAATCTTGTTCGAGAAGTAGGCAGCCTGAGCAGTTTTAACTTCTGCTTTATATTTGCTAAGTGACTCTCGGTAGAGGGTTTTATTCTCTGTCGAGTAGTCCAGACGCCAGCGTCTTTCCGATTTCCTGCACTGACGCTTCATGTCCCTGAGAGCTTCAGTATACCAGGGAGCAGTTTTGTGAGAGCGTTTTAGCGTGACTTTCTTTTTTGGTAGTATGACATCCAGAGTTTGAGAAATCCAGTCAGCTTAAGTTTGGTAGGCTGCGCAAGGGTCTTCATTATAAGGGGGGTGGCTGCTGGAAAGTTTGATGGACCAGTCGTCAATTGCGAGGTGAGACCAGGCTCGCATGACCCTTGTGGTGGATCCAGTCGGGGGGGGCTTGAGTGAGGTCCACTCAAAGGGGACCAGTGAGTGGTCTGTCCACGGTAGTGGAATTGGTGGCCCGGCTACAAGGTCAATACAATTGCTAAACATCGGGTCTAGCAGGTGGCACTTAACATGTGTGGGGGTCTTCACATGCTGGGTGAGTTGCAGGGCTGCCAAGTCGTCAGCCAGGATAGTGGCTGTATGGTCTGCAGAGGAATCAAAATGGAGATTAAAATCACCCAACAGGGTAAAATTGGACGAGATGCTAGCCCGTTCTGCCAGGCTCGTAGGTAGGCACTCATGGAACTGCTTAGAGGGGCCAGTGGGGCGGTAAATAAGAGTGCCTGAAAAGAAGCTATTAGGAGAGAGATCGATTTCAAAGGTGAGGCTCTCACAGTCTGGGATGGTTTCAGAGATGACACGACATTGAAACCGTTCCTTGTAAATAATGGCTAGACCTCCTCCCCTGCCTTTCGGACGATCTTGCAGCGTAATTTGAAAGCCTGGAGGGAGGGCGACGGCTAAGGCGGGGTCAGACTCCGAGGTAAGCCAGGTTTCTGTCAGAAACAGTATGTCTGGCATATGCTCCTCTATCAAAAGTGCAATTTCCGCCTTATGTTTCGGCAAAGAACGACAGTTCAGTAGGAACATATGGAAGTCATGGGTGAAATCGGCGGGAGGTTTGGGTTTGAGGGAGCACTTACATTTAGGACAGGCTTGTGGTAGAAGATCAACGCAGTAGGGATGCTGCGTACAAGCAGTGACAGGGGGTCTCAGGCTATACAAAATTTCCGCACTAAAGTGCCTGAGCTCTGGTATCTGTAATGCAGGGGTTGTGGCCCTAGGCACGGGCTCGGCGCGGACGAGCGCAGACGAGCTTGCCTTATGCGCGCCTTCGGCGCGCAATTGTTGCGCCCGCTGCGCTTCCGGTAGAAGCACATGTTTATAGTGGAGGGGTGAGTACAGGGGGCGTGGCCTCGAGGTGGGCATGTCCCAATCTCGGCGTGGGCAATGGCGGGTGACTAGGATTGCCAATTCCGCCCTTTCCAGCGCTCGTTTTCCACCCAGAAAGGTGCCTGCACACTGTAATCGTGTGTCAGGTTGGGGAGGTGAGTGGTATTAAAAACGAATATTTTTAAGGTTAAAAACAGTGAAATGCGCTAAATGCAGTCTACTCCCGGCTGTGCCTCAGGAGGTTCCAGGGTTAATCTATCGCGCTAGTGATTCAGCGCGCTTTTGTAAACTATGCAGGGGGCGTGGCCTCGAGGTGGGCGTGTCCCAATCTCGGCGTGGGCAATGGCGGGTGACTAGGATTGCCAATTCCGCCCTTTCCAGCGCTCGTTTTCCACCCAGAAAGGTGCCTGCACACTGTAATCGTGTGTCAGGTTGGGGAGGTGAGTGGTATTAAAAACGAATATTTTTAAGGTTAAAAACAGTGAAATGCGCTAAATGCCGTCTACTCCCGGCTGTGCCTCAGGAGGTTCCAGGGTAAATCAGTGTCTTAATTTAAACCTTATCCTAGGCAAATATAATATCGCACGCAAATCAGCACTTTATCTTTCTTTTATGGATCTGTCCTCTGCCTTCGATCTTGTGAATAGATCGAAGCTCTGAACAGCCCTTTTAAAGTATGGCCTGGATGAATCTCTTGTGCATTTTTTAGCCTATCTACATAAAGATCTTAATACCTGTGTGAGGATTGTCCAGGGGGTGAAGTGACTAAAGTAATTAAAGTCTACAGAGGGGTAAGACAGGGCTGCGTGCTGGCCCCGCTCCTTTTTATTATTTATATTAACGGGCTGCACAAAACCATAATCGAAATTACACACGACGTTCCCAAAATAATGGGTAAACCCCTCCCTGTTTTACTATACGTGGACGATGCAGTGATCATGGGCCGCACCCCGGATGCTTTACGCGCCCTGGTCAAGGGGTTTACTGACCATATGGAGTCCCTCAATTTAAAAACTAATTTTAAAACATCTTTTATTATGTCCTGTGGCCCTAATAAACGACAGCTACGCTGCATTTCTGTGGGCACCGATAAGCTATGGTCCACTAATAGTTTCCCGTATTTAGGGATGGTCTTTGCTGCGAACAACTCCTAGACAGAACACATTGCCTATTCCAGGGGTAGGTTCTCAAAGGCCATTAATTCCATCCTCAGCTTACCGCGCCCAAAAAATAAAGGTTCTCTTGTGGCAACTTTAAAGATTTACAAAGCACAATGCATCCCGGTCGCCACCTATGGAGCAGAGGTTTGGGGCATCGCCAAGACTTTACCCTTACAGTATGAGGAGAACAGGTTTCTGAGGAAAACACTTTGTGTCCCTATTTCTACACCCCAATATATTTGCCATGAAGAACTGGAAGTTAATTTTATTGAAGACTTTGTACGCGCACGCCTTGCTCTCTTATGGCTTTCCATTTGGAAGAATCCTGCGGCACTACTCACAAAAGATATTATCACTGACTGTTTGAAATGTGATAAGTGCATGGACATTCCCTGGTTGTCGGGAGTGTATAATAGTCTTAGTAGTATTAATCAAGGGAGTATTTTTAATAACTATTCTGTTAATGTCCTCCCTCCTAAAAATGACTTGCGACATTCTTTTTATACATTGTATGCCAGGGAAAGATCCCACAGGGAACCACTGCCCCGCTATTTGACACTCCCGATGAGCAACTGGGAGCGTGGCTTATTATTTCGCCTTAGGGCTGGCACTATTAAATCTGCACTTTGTTTCCCCCTTGGCCATCATAATGAACATGATTCCCTGCCCTGTCCGTGTGATAGGATGAGTGGACAATCCGTACTGCATTTTTTATTCTTTTGCAAATTTTATATGAAATACAGTAAAGGGCTTTTAATTCCGTATTTTAGAAAATATAAATTTATTAACTTGGAAACTGCTTGCTTGATGATGTTAACTCTGCATGATGATGAAATTACTCTTCGCACTAGCACTTTCTTGCGGATAGCCGTTCGAGCAAGACAGACGATGTTGGATCCATAACTCTGGCTTTTTGTATATGTATCATGGTGATCCTCTCATTTTTATTATGGTGTTTTTAATGAATTGTTTTCTGTTTTTATGCACTGTACTTTTGTGGATACTTGGATATCCGAATAAAGTTTTAAGAAGAAGAAGAAGAAGCATTTCTCAGTGATAGCGCTTGGTTGAAGTGAGCTCTATTTTTTTATGCAAATCCTGTCTTACTTTTTTAGTAAATATGGTTTCGCATTAAAAAAACATCGGTGATAACAAGGGAATGCCCAAGCATCCCCCATAGAATGGCCACGTGGCACTAAGTAATGCAAAGCAGCTCTGCATGCTGCTTTGCGCTACTTTCAAGTGATTTTCTAGTGCGAAACAAACTTTGCCTGGAGAGTAAATTATTACAAAAAGATTTTGCATTGATTTGCGTCACTTTTGTGAATACACACACCGCACAAAATCTTATTAAATATACCCTCTTCCCCTACCCCTGAGATGGCAGAGCATAAGAATGCCGCAGGGAAGAGGGAAGAGTTTCTAGTTAGAGAAACAACACTAAATCACAACATTGGGCAGATCTGGAAGAAAATGCTAAATCTAATGGCATGTGATGTATTAAACTATGGAGCAGATATGCCGTTTTAAAAAGAAACTCATTCTCAGATGAGATTGGGATAGATAAATACTCATATATTGTCTGGGTATCAAGTAATTCAAATTGTCTGAACATGTTTGATCTATGTCACTGTGAAGTAGTATTAGACTTCTGTTCCTGTAGTGAGTAGGCATGTTGGACCTAAAGGGATTTGTTGCATCTTCACAAACTGCAGCAAACACTTTGACTCGAAACATCCAGCCCTCCATGTAACAGCTCATGTCTCTGTCATACTTAGGGCAGCAATGGTGTAGTGGATCCTACCTGCAATGATGGGCATCAGGTCCCATCCTTTTACCACACTGTCCACAATGAGATCCACAAATCACTCGCCATCGGCCAGTGATGCGTGTTAGTAGATGGTGGTGCAATATGTCTAATTGCTCATGTCTATGCCTTACTTAGGTCAGCTATAGCGCCATGGATCCAATCTTTAATGTCAGGCATTGGTTCCCATCTTTTTATCACACTGGCCTCAATGAGATCCACAAGCCACGCACCATCGGCCAGTGATGCATGTTAGTGGAGTGTGGTTCTATATTTCTAATAGCTCATGTCTGTGTCTTCTTCAGGTCAGCTATGGTGCCATGGATCCAATCTTCAATGACAGGCTTTGGTTTATATCCTTGTACCGCACTGTCCCCAATGAGATCCATGAACCACACAACATAGGCTGTGATGGGTGTTAGTGGAGGGTGGTGCAGTATGTCTAATAGTGCATGACTATGTCTTTCTCAGATCAGCTATGGTGCCATGGATCCGATCTTCAATGACAGGCATCGGTTCCTATCCTTTTACCGCACTGTCCCCAATGAGATCTACGAGACACGCGCCATCGCCCGGCTGCTCAAGCACTTTGGCTGGACCTGGGTTGGGATCCTGACATCAGACGATGAAAGTGGCAGGAGGGCTGGTGAGGAGCTGGAGAGAGACATCACCAACAGTGGGGGCTGTGTGGCCTTCTTACTAAGACTCCACAAGCCCCCTCACAATAGCTGGGAAGAGATGAGGCAAATTGTTGAAACAATCCGTGGTTATTCTGTCAATGTGGTGATAGTTCACTGTTCGAGAGCTTACATGGTTCCAACACTCATTTGGGCCTTGGTAAACCTGCCTGCCAAAGTTTGGATCGCTTCTGCAATCACATCACATTTGAAAGATTTCAGTTATCACATTGGGGGGAATCTTTTCAATGGCTCACTAGAATTTTCCATTCCTAAGGGACAGATTCCTGGACTGACAGATTTCCTATACAGTGTAAAACCTTCACATTTCCCAGACATTTCCATGTTTGTGGACTCGTGGGTGATGACGTTCATGTGCGCTCCTGCTTTAGAGGATGGGACTTTTGCCTACGAATCCTTCTTCCCTCGTTGTAAAGGGAACGAGACGATGCGAACGCTGCCCCTCTCTGAATATGATGCTTACAATTTCTACAATACGTACAGTGTTTACACTGCGGTCTACGCAGCTGCTCACGCTTTACACAACATGATCTCAGCCAAAGCCAACTCAGGACATTCCTCAGTTAGTGAAAGTCTGATGAAGGACTTCCAACCATGGCAGGTAGGAGAGGCACTTTTCTATTTCTAAATATATATCAACTAAATATAGTTAGACTCAAATAGTGCGCATTTGATGCAATTCCCCAAGAAATTTTATGTAATTGACATTTGGTACAGTGCTTCCTGTCATGTTGAATTCACTTCTTGAGGTCCTCGTGCCATCTACCCCTGCAACCATTCTCCTGTCCAGCTTCCCCCAGTCCGTTATTCTCTGCTGCCTTAGGTTTGTGCCATCTCTGCTCCTTTTCTGCTCGCTTTCTGCCTTCTTTTCTGGTCACTTTCTGCTCCTTTTTCTGCCTTCTATGTTACCTCTCTCTGCACGTTCTGCCTGTGATTTTGCCTCTGTCTGTTTTTTTCTGACCTTTATTTTGACTTGTTGTTCTTGTTTCTGACTTTTATTTGGCCTCATTCGGCTTGTTTCGGACCTTTATTCTTCCTTTCTGCTCGTTGCTGACCTATATTTTTCTTTCTGCTCATTTCTGACTTTTATTATTCCTATTTCTTCTCGAGGCAGGCATAACGTTTAAGAAAAGGTTTCATTTCTCAAACTTTGTTCAGCTTTGCATGTGTGCTGCACTGTACAACACACACACAAACTTCAAAAGAGTGTTCAACTTGGCAAAGCACAGTATTTTGTACAGGAAGAGTCATCTTCTAGTATAAACTGTGCTTGACATTAGGAACACACCCTCAGGAGTGTGCACATTGGCACATGGCTTCCTAAATTAAAGTACCACATGGAGAGAGGAGCAGCACCACGCCTTAGTACATTTGGGGCAGTTCTGCTCCCTATCTTCCACGCAATGAAACGCAGCAAATTTGGTTGCTGGACTGGATGCATGAAAACATAGCGAATCTACTTCTTCCAGTCCATTCAGTGGGTAGATATACTCTTATGGCTCTTCTATTCCTGAATATTATATGGAATCTTACAATTTTTTTTTTTTTTTTAATGTTGGTAATTTAGGGGCCAATTTATGAACATGTCACGCAGCGCAGCGCAGCGCAGCAAATCACCTTGCTGGGCAGCATGACAGGGAAAGGGCAGGAATGTACAATATTGAAGACAATACAGCACATTCCTGCCTTTTCCTCTGCACGGGTGCTCTTTTGGCAGCCTAGTGCAATCACAGGCCCTCTTAGTGCATGGGTGCCTGCGTTGCATGCAGGATTGTCTTTGCGCAGGAAAGAACACCGTCCTGCACAAAAACAATCCTGAGAGGCACATTCCTCCTTCTTCTATCTATGCAAATGCAGCAAACATATAAAGAGTGAGTAATGAGGAGAAATAAAGATATTACTCCTTGTTACACCTCTCCTGGTGAGGCGTATCTTTTTGGCACATTCCCAAGTTTACCAGTTCTACTAAATCTGACAATGTGTCAAAAACCGTTAGCATTGTGTGGGTTAACCCATGCAATGCCTATGGAATGCCTTCCCAGGGCAGAGTAAGGCAACGCAGCGATTTGCACTGGTTATATTGCTCCTGATTTATGGAGCCGCTCAGGTCCATGCAAAGTGGCTTGTTTGGCTTCATAAATCTAACTTAAGGTTTGCATTGCTCTTGCACCATGCTGTGTGTTGCAAACCAGCTAGTAAATAGGCCCCTTAGTTGAGTCTTACAAACAGGAAAAGGACATTGAGGCTCTCGACTACCAATATACTTTTGCTTGCTCCAGCCGTTTGCAGAATGGTTGCTGGATGGGATGTGGCGTTGTGCTCTGTTGAAAGAAGGAGTAAGATGCTGACCTTAGCAGGTATACCAAGCCTTTGTTCCTGTCAATCTAAAATGCACTGTATTGTAAAATCGATATTTGGTTCCGCCAGTGATGGGTTTTCGAGGCTTTTTTATTGGCAGCTTGGTCCTAAAGGTTCAGGCTCTCTATGAGCTCGATTTATACATTTCTGAAGTTGGTCAATTAACTTTTTAATAGGACACAGAGGTGCAAAGTCTTTCCAAAGCATGGGTCCTTGCATGTTGACACATGGGAGTACAATATTGATGTGAGGATGGCATGAGCTGCAAAGCAGTGATTAGCTTTAAAAGTGTTACCTAGGCTCCTTTCCATCCAAGGGGTCACAGGCGGAGGGTCCATATCTCTTCATTGCAGGGCACATCTATAGGTAAGCTTGAGACCCTGTGGGTCACCATGTTAGTGGGATGTGGCCTCCACTTTCCTGGTGGAGAACCATCTGCACCAGTTGGAAACCCCTAACTTCTAGCTACGATCCCATCAGCAGCTCCTCTATAAGCACAGTGAAATATTGAGTATCCACCATGTTGTTTCGAACCCTGCTCAGCATTTCTGTTTGTTCTAGATAAATATATTCCCAATGTGGGAATTTGTGTAAAATAATCAACAGCCCTGATGCACAAAGATTTTTCCTGCATCTTATGGGCAATTGATGGATTTCCATACCTGCGACCATCATGCGACTCACTCACTCACCCACTCACTTACTTTACACTCACTCACTTTCACACTTGATTTTTACCCTCAATTTGTATAGACCAGAGACCTTCAGTGGGATCAAACCAACTCAGTTTTGAAGAAAGGGCATATACAAGTGATGAGTGTAGGAAGCTGGCTTTGCATATACTATACCAAAGTGACGTATAGTATGCACAGAGTTCAGGGTGTCCCTAGAGGTATAGCAGTGGCTAAATTAGACAGGAACTAACAGCTCTCTGTGTGGTAGTGCAAGTGAGTAGTTAGGCTTATCCAGAGGGTGTGTAAAGCATTTATTGTATTCACACAGTCAAGTACTGATTACACACACTCAGAGAAAGAATCCAAATCAATTAGGTAATTCTAAAATAGATATACTTCTGTTTTATTTCTAGAACAAAGCAGGACTTGGCACAGGTAACTAAAATATACTTTCAAATGCAAAACGTTATAAGGAAATGCAGTTGTAGATGAAATTGCAATCGTTAGAGGTTTGTATTGGGTTTCAAAAACAGGTTAAATTATACAGTAATAACTTTTGAAATACTTTTAGTTTACTTTTTGATTACATTGCCTACTCTGTGGAATGCCTAGATACCACACCGGGGATCGCACAATACAAGGTATGTACAACTTTTTAAGATTTGCAATCTAGTTACTTTCTTTCATCCAAAGTTCAACTCAACACAAAACATTTTTAGGAACAAAACTCGTAACATTGGTTCCTATAAGAGAAAAAGTATTAACAGTTCTCAGGTAAGTAAACGCCTTACTAGTGGGCGTTTTAGGGGCTTGGACCAAGATTACCCAAGGTCTAGGTAGGCACTTAAATTGCACCACCAGTGGCACTCGGGCAGCCGGATGCAGAGTGCAGGGGCCCAACGTTAGATAATTGGGCTAAGGAGGCCTTTGGTCAGGGACTGCTTGCGAGCAGGCCACTCAAGTGTGGGAGCAAAGCTCCTCATGTTAAGGTCAGCACTATAGGAGAAAACAATCAGCACAGGAGTAGCAGCACAGGGGCGGCCATATGCAGTGTGCCAAGGAGACGTTGGGGACCCTGTAGATTCCAATGGAGACCTTCTGTACAGCAGAGCTGCTGCAGGCTTGGGCAGGGAAACTTCCTGAAGGCAACCACTGGCTGGAGAGATACGTTGGGATCTTGGGGGAAGCCTGGACACCATTGGTTGGCCACACAAGGGCGAGGGGCATCGGGTGCAGGGGTATCTTTTGGCATCAGGTTCTTTTTACCAGCTCTGATTGCGGTCAGGAGGAACCCCTCAGGTTCAGGCTGTAGGCATCGGATTGAAGCTTGAGGGAAGTCAGAGAAGTGAGGGTCAGAATGGCTCTTCAATCCTTCCTCTTTCTTCCTCAAATCTGAGGAGGCAAGGTTCAGGGTCGCCCCTCAATACTAAATTGAGGGGTGTTAAATGGATTTGCTGGTTGAGACCAATGGGTCTCTTCCTTGGGGTGGGTACACCCCCTATCATGCCCCCCTCCAATGGGAGGCGGGCATGAGCCTCTTCCTAATTGGCTGGGTCCCTTCATCTTCAAGATGGAGGGGACTGAGATGTGTGTTTCACCTCGCCTCCCCCACCTGAGGGGTGGGGTTGGCAAAGGTGGGCACGCCTCTTCTAGCTTGGTTTTCCCGCTGATTCTCCTACCCAAAGTGGCAGGCAGAACTAGTGGGAGTCAGTTGCTGGGGGTAGCAAAAGGCAGGGACAGCTTACAAAGGTGGCAGGCCTCTGAAGCTTCCCCCTTCACTGACCCAGCCCATCCTGGGGAAGGAGGCATGACACCTCTGCTGCAGATGGGCTTTTTTTCAGGATCCAGAGAGCAGAGGCTCTCTACCCAGGGGCCCAGAAACCTGACTGGTGGTGGAAAATGGCGGGCAGCCATTCAGGAACCAAACCAGAGCTGGTCATTTTTCAGGGATCATTTTTAAGAAGCCTTCTGAGTGCATTTTATATTAAATCCCACACTGGCATCAGTGTGGATTTAATGTGCTGAGTCTTTTGCTACCAAACTTTCCAGGTTTTAGTAAAGCCATTATGGAGCTGTGGAGTTCGTAATGACCAACTCCCAGACCAAATAATCATTATGGCTTTACTACACTTACAAAGTCTAAGAATGGACTTAGACACTGTAGGGGTACAGAGCTCATGCCTCTGTACCCTCACCTGAGGGCTAGTGCACCATGCTAGAGGGGTGACTTACCTAGGCCTCAGGCAGTGGTTTGTAGGCATGGCAGACTGGGATGTGTTCCATGTCGACTCTTCAATTGTCTCTGCACCAAAACACGCAGCCTGCAATGGCAGTGTGTGTGTGTTAAGGTGCAGGGCCTCTGGGGGTGGCACAATAGGTACTGCAGCTCTTAGAGGCCTTCACTGTTTACAGCACTCTTGGTAACCATGGCACCTTTTACAAGTAGCGTGTGGTTCTAAGTGAGAGGGTGCCTGTTGGAGGTAGAGGTCCCTGTCGCTTACCGCCACCACCAAATGCTGGAGGCGTGCGTCCCCGACTCCTTGCTTCAACGTTAGGCTAAGTAAGGACACCGTCTGGCACGAGCAGACAGGATAATCTCAATGGCACAAGTGTTCAGTATGTGCAAAAACGCTCACAGTAACCCCATGATGTCATCACAAATAGACTCCGCACGAGTTTGGTGAAAATGAGTACAATTTTTATATAAGCAATTGTACGATCTGACCACACGATACAAAATCAACATATAAGAATGGGTAGTATTCTTTCCGGTGGGTTCGTAGGTTCTTGTCAGAAGGCTTCCAGAATCTTCGCAGGAGCAGTCCAGATGCTTATCCCAAATGCCCCGTCCTCCAGTACCACTGCTGCAAGAGCAATGTCACTAGAAGGTGGGGAAAGGGGAGTTGGACAGAGAAGAGACACCTTGTAATTAACGACACCTGATACCCTGTGGATTGGCGGAAGCAGTCACGCTCCTAAGCTTCTGTACCTTCGTGGATACCTAATGCACAGAACAGGGATACATAAGACCTCACCTCTACTTGATATCAGCTCTAAACATTTTAGAATCAAAATTGGTCCTACCAGGTATTCTCAAGGCAATGCGTCTCTTCTATGAAGGTTTTCTTTGCAGGAAGAATTCTTTCTAAGTGGGAGAATTCGAAAGAGGTTAATACTGAAACTCTACTTCTTACTCTGTTCTTGAATTGGTCTCTTAAATAATCTCCTATACCTGATGACTCTTCTGCAGAGATTATAAAAGGGGGGTCTGTTGAAGGAAGTAATCCAGCACTGCGTATGTAAAGTCTCCGTACTCCACAAGCGCGCAAAAAGGAAAAAGGAAGGCAAAAGGGGAAGGGAAGGGAAGGCTAGGGCAAGCGCAATGAATAGGGGAGCGAGCGGGGAAAACGCAGCTGGATACTGAAGAACTTCTTACTGTCCTTGTCTTGACGAGAGTTCTCCTTCCTACTACTGGCAAATGAAGTCTCTCTCACTATCTCCTATATGCTTCTTCTTTAAGCAAAGTCAATAAGCTTGTCGAGTTCAAACTCTAGTCACAGAATGAATGTAGACGGTATTCTTGTGCTGCTTGACTCGTTACTTTACTACTTTACTAAATATGTCTTGGAATCCGTGTCTATTCACCTCACACTCCAGGCTGAGTAACCGCCAGAACTCTCACCTGAAAACTGCAGAGTCTCTTCAGGCAACTTGAGAGCTGCGGTCGAGGAATTCGACATGCTATTACTTCACAGGAATATTTCCTCAGGAACTCTGACTAGACTGAACGAGCTAGATGCAGGAAAACGCCTCACCTAACTCATTCCTCAGAAAGTCCGCACTCTCCCATCACGACTATTGACGCGGAGATGCGGGGAACACGTCTTCTCAGCTCAGGGTCGAGATTGAAGTGCGCAGTTACAAACGCGCACCGGACCCAGATACACTAAACTGCTACTTCACTGGGGGGGAAGGACGGCCCCTGCGGCGGCCATCTTGGGGGAAGTTTTCTTGGTGCTACAAGGGAACCAAATGCCAACATAACTTGATCTAACCACAGAACGTCTTTTAGCTGAACCTACAGTACTACACACTGTGGCAATCCTGAGGTTCCTGACAGTACCCCCTCTCAAAGACCGATTCATCGGTCCTGGCTTGAGGGGCTTCCTAGCATGAAATCTCGTAATCAACTGTGGGGCATGAATATTAGTAACTGGCTCCCATGATCTCTCCTCCGGGCCATATCCTTTCCAATCTATCAAATAAAAGAGCTTCCCTCTCTTGTACTTGGAATCGAGGATGTCTTTGACTTCATATTCTGGGTGACTTTGAAGGGTTATGGGATCTGGAGGTTTATTCAATCTCATTGGTGTTTTAATCTTTTTAAGTAAGGACACATGAAAGATTGGATGAATTCCTAACCTAGCTGGCAACTTTAGTTTGACTGTGACTGGCCCCAACACCTCCTCAACTGAATAGGGACCCACAAACCTTGGTTGAAACTTTCTGTTCCCTTTCAGGTGTAAATTCTTAGTGGACAGCCACACTTGGTCGCCCACCTGATAAGATGGGGCAGAACGTCGGTGTCTGTCAGCCTGAGCCTTATAGGAAACTTTAGCTTTTAGTAAATTGTGCTCAGCAGATTTTTGTAAAGATTCTAAACCACCCATTAAATCTTGTACTGCAGGTACCTTCAACTCCTCTGGGGAAACAAAAAGACTTGGATGGCGACCATAATTCAAGTAAAACGGTGAGTAGCCAGTTTAGACACTCTTGGCGTTATTACAGGCAAACTCGGCCATCCACAATCTGTCTGACCATTCTCCCCCTTGGTCAATAAGGAACAATCGAAGGTACTGCTCGAGTTCCTGATTAACTCGTTCCGTTTGGCCATCAGATTCTGGGTGATAGCTAGTAGACAACCTTCTCTCAATGCCCAACCCCTGAAGATAAGCCTGCCAAAAATGGGAAACAAACTGGGGACCTCGATCTGAGACTACTACTTTAGGCACTCCATGGATCCTCACTATGTTTTCCCCAAACACCCGTGCCAGCTCCTGGGCCGTTGGTGTGCCTGTCAAGGGAATGAAGTGACTCATCTTAGTAAAGATGTCCACAATTACCAGAATGGTGTCAAAACCTTTGCTAAGGGGCAGATCGACAATCAAATCCATTGAGATGGTATGCCAAGGATAGGTGGGAGTTAGGAGCGGTTGTAACAACCCCTGAGGGGCCTGTCGCACTGGTTTGCTTCGAGCACACAACTCGCAAGACTGACATATTCTTTCACATGAGAGGATAACCCAGGCCACCAGAAATAACGCTGCACCAAATCCAAGGTCTTAGAAATACCCTTATGTCCAGCCAACGGGTGATCATGGCAACCTTTTAAAGCCTTCTGTTGAAGAGTCAGAGTAGGAAGATACAACACTTCCTTATAATAGGGCAATTGTTGATGACAACTCCTTTCTTCTCCTTGTAGGACCCATTTCTGCACTTCTTCCATAGGGAAACTCTTACGGACTTCCTCCTGAAAGTTATCCAAAGAGATGGTACACACAATCTTTTCCTCAGGGATAATTGGTTGCGGGTCCACTGGGTGCTCCGTTTCCTCAGTGTCCAAACGGGATAAGGCATCCGCCTTTCCATTCTTGGCGCCTGGTCGATATGTGATCACGAAATTGAAATCAGCGAAATAAAGTGACCATCGCAACTGGCGAGGGGTGAGGGTCTTGGCAGACTTGAGAAACTGCAAATTCTTGTGATCTGAGAACACGGTGACAGTATGTTTTGTACCCAACAAGTAGTGCCTCCAGTCCTCAAATGCATCTTTTACTGCCAAGAGCTCCTTTTCAGCTATGTTATAATTGAGTTCAGCCGCATTCAATTTACGAGAGCGATAGGCTACCGGATGAAGTTGTCCCGTAGAACGATGTCGCTGCGATAGTACCCCTCCAATCGCCTGATCTGAAGCATCCGCCTCCAAGAAAAAAGGTTCCTCGGTATCAGCATGAAGCAGAATGGGAGCAGTCACAAATTGCTTCTTAAGGTCTACAAAGGATCTTTCAGTCTCTGCATTCCACTCGAACTTAACTTCTTTCTTCAACAGACGTGTAATAGGTGCTATTAGTTGTGAGAACCCTTGGATAAATCGCCTATAAAAATTAGCGAATCCCAAAAAACACTGAATTTCTTTGATGTTCTGGGGCGAAGGCCAGGTCTCCACTGCCTGCACCTTTCCTGGATCCATGGTGATTCCTTGAGGGGAGATAACGAACCCCAAAAATTCCACCTTGGTAGCATGGAAGACGCACTTTTCCAGTTTCACAAATATTCGATGGTTCTGCAATCGTTCCAACACTGCCCGCACATGCTCAGTGTGATCTTGCACATGCTTAGAGTAGATCAAAATATCATCCAGGTAAATGATTGCAATCTTATCCAGCAAATCCCCCATCACATCATTAATGAAATGTTGAAACACAGCAGGTGCATTACACAACCCAAAAGGCATCACACAATATTCAAATAGACCAAACTTGGTGCGAAAAGCGGTCTTCCATTCGTGTCCTTCCTTCATGCGGATGAGATGGTAGGCACCTCGTAAGTCTAGTTTGGTGAACACCTGTGCCTCTTTGATTTGATCTAACAACACAGAAATCAAGGGTAGTGGATAACAATTCTTAATGGTGGCTTGATTCAATGCACGGTAGTCAATGCACGTCCTGAGACTTCCTTCTTGCTTCTTTGGTATAAAGAAGAGTGGCGACGACACTGGAGATTGCGAAGGTCTAATAAACCCATTGGCCAGATATCGATCCAGATATTCTTTCAGATGACCATTCTACGCCTTCGTCAAAGCATAGATCCGACTACACGGAAGAGCAGCCCCAGGAACCAAATCAATGGTGCAATCATAAGCCCGATGAGGGGGCAAACTCTCAGCCTCTTGTTCACTGAAAACAGCCTCCAGATCTTGGTATTCTTCAGGAATTTCACCTGTATGGATGACTCCAATAGACTGTCCTCCGTAAGACAACAGAGTAGCTACGGAAGGTTCAGAAGAGCTTAACTCTGCATGGTAACAATGTTCCTGACAATACTCAGATTGCATGCTCACTGTGCGATTTTCCCAGTCAATGGTAGGGTTATGAGTGACTAACCAAGGCAAACCCAAAATTAACTGAAACTGCGGGGCATAAATCAGATTAAATTGTAACCATTCTCTATGACCATCGGCTAGAACCAATTCGAGCTTCTCAGTATGGCAAGTAATAGGTCCCGATGATAAGTTGGTTCCGTCCACCGCTCGGACTGATTCCTTCTTCTCTTTTCGAATGGCTTGAATGCCCATCCGACTTGCATACTTTATGTCGCAGAAATTGCCCGTAGCTCCAGAATCCAACATTATTGCAACTCCCGCAATTTGCAGATCACGAAATTTGATTGTCATATGCAAAATCACATGTGGAGTCATCGTCTGCAAGGTATTGAGGATCAAATGAGATTCAGGAGTCGTTTTCTCATCCTTCACCACCAGAGCAACTCCATCTACTGATGGCTCTGCTCGTTTCCCTTCAACGAAGTCTTTGGACGCTTAATACATTCCTTCACAAAGTGACCGGAGCCTCCACAATATAAACATAATTTCTTCTGTCTCCTTAATTCCTTCTCTTCCTTGCTTAGTGGACCCCTCACCGCCCCAATTTGCATGGGTTCAACTTCGAGATTACTTCCTCTGTCACTTCGCATCCGATCAAAACGAGGAACATTAATTCTCCAATCTTTCTTCTTTTCTCCCTTGCGCTCCGAATTTCTGAAATCCAATTCCAACACCAAGTCAACCAGAGCAGTCAATTCCGTGGGACGATTCGGAACTTGAGCGAGTAAATCTTTGAGCTCATCCCTTAATCCTCGGTAGAAAAGGGCAGTTCTTTTCTCTTCTGGCCAATTAGTTTCCAAAATTAATTTATTGAACTGTGTAAGATAGGTGATTAAATCTCTTGAACCTTGGCGCAATTCTAATAATTCGTTGTCTGTGGCCTGGGATATCCTTCTCCTGTAAAAAATTCTAAGGAATTCTGTTTTGAATTTTTCAAAATCACATAGGATAGGGTCATCCCTATTGACTAAAGGCATAGCCCAGTTAGCTGCGTCTCCACTTAAATAGGAAAGGACAAAGGCCACCCGAGACTGTGCATCTGGGAAGAGAGTAGAACGACACATGAAATGCAAAGAGCACTGTGTAAAAAAAAACTGTGCCTTTTGGGGATCCCCGGAAAACCTTTCGGGAGCTGCTAAAGGAATTAATGGAGAGACTGAATGAATGACCTGTGCTACTGCCTTAGGATCTGTGCCAGATAGACTAGTTCTAGGGGTTGAGGAACTCTGAGCAGGATTTCCCAAAGCTAAATCTTCCACCTTCTGTGCTAACACCCTAGACTCAGAACGAGCAGCCACTAATTCTTGTTTTAAACCTTTATTCTCATCCCTTACTGCCACTAGTTCCCTTTGAATACCTTCCAAGATATTACCTAGCGATTTTAAATCTATTCCCTCAGCCATACTGCTCGGGCGAAGAGACTACGTGGGCACTTCAATCTGTCAGAAGGCTTCCAGAATCTTCGCAGGAGCAGTCCAGATGCTTATCCCAAATGCCCCGTCCTCCAGTACCACCGCTGCAAGAGCAATGTCACTAGAAGGTGGGGAAAGGGGAGTTGGACAGAGAAGAGACACCTTGTAATTAACGACACCTGGTACCCTCTGGATTGGCGGAAGCAGTCACGCTCCTAAGCTTCTGTACCTTCGTGGATACCTAATGCACAGAACAGGGATACATAAGACCTCACCTCTACTTGATATCAGCTCTAAACATTTTAGAATCAAAATTGGTCCTACCAGGTATTCTCAAGGCAATGCGTCTCTTCTATGAAGGTTTTCTTTGCAGGAAGAGTTCTTTCTAAGTGGGAGAATTCGAAAGAGGTTAATACTGAAACTCTACTTCTTACTCTGTTCTTGAATTGGTCTCCTAAATAATCTCCTATACCTGATGACTCTTCTGCAGAGATTATAAAAGGGGGGTCTGTTGAAGGAAGTAATTCAGCACTGCGTATGTAAAGTCTCCGTACTCCACAAGCGCACAAAAAGGAAAAAGGAAGGCAAGAGGGGAAGGGAAGGCTAGGGCAAGCGCAATGAATAGGGGAGCGAGCGGGGAAAACGCAGCTGGATACTGAAGAACTTCTTACTGTCCTTGTCTTGACGAGAGTTCTCCTTCCTACTACTGGCAAACGAAGTCTCTCTCACTATCTCCTATACGCTTCTTCTTTAATCAAAGTCAATAAGCTTGTCGAGTTCAAACTCTAGTCACAGAATGAATGTAGACGGTATTCTTGTGCTGCTTGACTCGTTACTTTACTACTTTACTAAATATGTCTTGGAATCCGTGTCTATTCACCTCACACTCCAGGCTGAGTAACCGCCAGAACTCTCACCTGAAAACTGCAGAGTCTCTTCAGGTAACTTGAGAGCTGCGGTCGAGGAATTCGAGATGCTATTACTTCACAGGAATATTTCCTCAGGAACTCTGACTAGACTGAACGAGTTAGACGCAGGAAAACGCCTCACCAAACTCATTCCTCAGAAAGTCCGCACTCTCCCGTCACAACTATTGATGCGGAGATGCGGGGAACACGTCTTCTCAGCTCAGGGTCAAGATTGAAGTGCGCAGTTACAAACGCGCACCGGACCCAGATACACTAAACTGCTACTTCACTGGGGGGGAAGGACGGCCCCTGCGGCGGCCATCTTGGGGGAAGTTTTCTTGCTGCTACAAGGGAACCAAATGCCAACATAACTTGACCTAACCACAGAACGTCTTTAAGCTGAACCTAAAGTACTACACACTGTGGCAATCCTGAGGTTCCTGACAGTACCCCCTCTCAAAGACCGATTCATCGGTCCTGGCTTGAGGGGCTTCCTAGCATGAAATCTCTTAATCAACTGTGGGGCATGAATATTAGTAACTGGCTCCCATGATCTCTCCTCCGGGCCATAGCCTTTCCAATCTATCAAATAAAAGAGCTTCCCTCTCTTGTACTTGGAATCGAGGATGTCTTTTACTTCATATTCTGGGTGACTTTGAAGGGTTATGGGATCTGGAGGTTTATTCAATCTCCATGGTGTTTTAATCTTTTTAAGTAAGGACACATGAAAGGTTGGATGAATTCCTAACCTAGCTGGCAACTTTAGTTTGACTGGGACTGGCCCCAACACCTCCTCAACTGAATAGTGACCCACAAACCTTGGTTGAAACTTTCTGTTCCCTTTCAGGTGTAAATTCTTAGTGGACAGCCACACTTGGTCACCCACCTGATAAGATGGGGCAGAACGTCGGTGTCTGTCAGCCTGAGCCTTATAGGAAACTTTAGCTTTCAGTAAATTGTGCTCAGCAGATTTTCGTAAAGATTCTAAACCACCCATTAAATCTTGTACTGCAGGTACCTTCAACTCCTCTCGGGAAACAAAAAGACTTGGATGGCGACCATAATTCAAGTAAAACGGTGAGTAGCCAGTTTAGACACTCTTGGCGTTATTACAGGCAAACTCGGCCATCCACAATCTGTCTGACCATTCTCCCCCTTAGTCAATAAGGAACAATCGAAGGTACTGCTCGAGTTCCTGATTAACTCGTTCCGTTTGGCCATCAGATTCTGGGTGAAAGCTAGTAGACAACCTTCTCTCGATGCCCAACCCCTGAAGATAAGCCTGCCAAAAATGGGAAACAAACTGGGGACCTCGATCTGAGACTACTACTTTAGGCACTCCATGGATCCTCACTATGTTTTCCCCAAACACCCATGCCAGCTCCTGGGCCGTTGGTGTGCCTGTCAAAGGAATGAAGTGACTCATCTTAGTAAAGATGTCCACAATTACCAGAATGGTGTCAAAACCTTTGCTAAGGGGCAGATCGACAATCAAATCCATTGAGATGGTATGCCAAGGATAGGTGAGAGTTAGGAGCGGTTGTAACAACCCCTGAGGGGCCTGTCGCACTGGTTTGCTTCGAGCACACAACTCGCAAGACTGTACATATTCTTTCACATGAGAGGATAACCCAGGCCACCAGAAATAACGCTGCACCAAATCCAAGGTCTTAGAAATACCCTTATGTTGAGCTAACGGATGATCATGGCAACCTTTTAAAGCCTTCTGTTGAAGAGTCAGAGTAGGGAGATACAACGCTTCCTTATAATAGGGCAATTGTTGATGACAACTCCTTTCTTCTCCTTGTAGGACCCATTTCTGCACTTCTTCCATAGGGAAACTCTTACGGACTTCCTCCTGAAAGTTATCCAAAGAGATGGTACACACAATCTTTTCCTCAGGGATAATTGGTTGTGGGTCCACTGGGTGCTCCGTTTCCTCAGTGTCCAAACGGGATAAGGCATCCGCCTTTCCATTCTTGGCGCCTGGTCGATATGTGATCACGAAATTGAAATCAGCTAAATAAAGTGACCATCGCAACTGGCGAGGGGTGAGGGTCTTGGCAGACTTGAGAAACTGCAAATTCTTGTGATCTGTGAACACGGTGACAGTATGTTTTGTACCCAACAAGTAGTGCCTCCAGTCCTCAAATGCATCTTTTACTGCCAAGAGCTCCTTTTCAGCTATGGTATAATTGAGTTCAGCCGCATTCAATTTACGAGAGCGATAGGCTACCGGATGAAGTTGTCCCGTAGAACGATGTCGCTGCGATAGTACCCCTCCAATCGCCTGATCTGAAGCATCCGCCTCCAAGAAAAAAGGTTCCTCGGTATCAGCATGAAGCAGAATGGGAGCAGTCACAAATTGCTTCTTAAGGTCTACAAAGGATCTTTCAGTCTCTGCATTCCACTTGAACTTATCTCCTTTCTTCAACAGACGTGTAATAGGTGCTATTAGTTGTGAGAACCCTTGGATAAATCGCCTATAAAAATTAGCGAATCCCAAAAAACGCTGAATTTCTTTGATGTTCTGGGGCGAAGGCCAGGTCTCCACTGCCTGCACCTTTCCTGGATCCATGGTGATTCCTTGAGGGGAGATAACGAACCCCAAAAATTCCACCTTGGTAGCATGGAAGACGCACTTTTCCAGTTTCACAAATAATCGATGGTTCTGCAATCGTTCCAACACTGCCCGCACATGCTTAGTGTGATCTTGCACATGCTTAGAGTAGATCAAAATATCATCCAGGTAAATGATTGCAATCTTATCCAGCAAATCCCCCATCACATCATTAATGAAATGTTGAAACACAGCAGGTGCATTACACAACCCAAAAGGCATCACACAATATTCAAATAGACCAAACTTGGTGCGAAAAGCGGTCTTCCATTCGTGTCCTTCCTTCATGCGGATGAGATGGTAGGCACCTCGTAAGTCTAGTTTGGTGAACACCTGTGCCTCTTTGATTTGATCTAACAACACAGAAATCAAGGGTAGTGGATAACGATTCTTAATGGTGGCTTGATTCAATGCACGGTAGTCAATGCACGTCCTGAGACTTCCTTCTTGCTTCTTTGGTATAAAGAAGAGTGGCGACGACACTGGAGATTGCGAAGGTCTAATAAACCCATTGGCCAGATATCGATCCAGATATTCTTTCCGATGACCATTCTCCGCCTCCGTCAAAGCATAGATCCGACTACACGGAAGAGCAGCCCCAGGAACCAAATCAATGGTGCAATCATAAGCCCGATGAGGGGGCAAACTCTCAGCCTCTTGTTCACTGAAAACAGCCTCCAGATCTTGGTATTCTTCAGGAATTTCACCTGTATGGATGACTCCAATAGATTGTCCTCCGTAAGACAACAGAGTAGCTACGGAAGGTTCAGAAGAGCTTAACTCTGCATGGTAACAATGTTCCTGACAATACTCAGATTGCATGCTCACTGTGCGATTTTCCCAGTCAATGGTAGGGTTATGAGTGGCTAACCAAGGCAAACCCAAAATTAACTGAAACTGCGGGGCATCAATCAGATTAAATTGTAACCATTCTCTATGACCATCGGCTTGAACCAATTCGAGCTTCTCAGTATGGCAAGTAATAGGTCCCGATGATAAGTTGGTTCCGTCCACCGCTCGGACTGATTCCTTCTTCTCTTTTCGAATGGCTTGAATGCCCATCCGACTTGCATACTTTATGTCGCAGATATTGCCCGTAGCTCCAGAATCCAACATTATTGCAACTCCCGCTATTTGCTGATCACGAAATTTGATTGTCATATGCAAAATCACACGTGGAGTCATCGTCTGCAAGGTATTGAGGATCAAATGAGATTCAGGAGTCGTTTTCTCATCCTTCACCACCAGAGCGACTCCGTCTACTGATGGCTCTGCTCGTTTCCCTTCAACTGATTCTTTGGACGCTTAATACATTCCTTCCCAAGTGACCGGAGCCTCCACAATATAAACATAATTTCTTCTGTCTCCTTAATTCCTTCTCTTCCTTGCTCAGTGGACCCCTCACCGCCCCAATTTGCATGGGTTCAACTTCGGGATTACTTCCTCTGTCACTTCGCATCCGATCAAAACGAGGAACATTAATTCTCCAATCTTTCTTCTTTTCTCCCTTGCGCTCCGAATTTCTGAAATCCAACTCCAAGACCAAGTCAACCAGAGCAGTCAATTCCATGGGACGATTCGGAACTTGAGCGAGTAAATCTTTGAGTTCATCCCCTAATCCTCGGTAGAAAAGGGCAGTTCTTTTCTCTTCTGGCCAATTATTTTCCAAAATTAATTTATTGAACTGTGTAAGATAGGTGATTAAATCCCTTGAACCTTGGCGCAATTCTAATAATTCGTTGTCTGTGGCCTGGGATATCCTTCTCCTGTCAAAAATTCTAAGGAACTCTGTTTTGAATTTTTCAAAATCACATAGGATAGGGTCATCCCTATTGACTAAAGGCATAGCCCAGTTAGCTGCGTCTCCACTTAAATAGGAAAGGACAAAGGCCACCCGAGACTGTGCATCTGGGAAGAGAGTAGAACGACACATGAAATGCAAAGAGCACTGTGTAAAAAAAAACGGTGCCTTTTGGGGATCCCCGGAAAACCTTTCGGGAGCTGCTAAAGGAATTAATGGAGAGACTGAATGAATGACCTGTGCTACTGCCTTAGGATCTGTGCCAGATAGACTAGTTCTAGGGGTTGAGGAACTCTGAGCAGGATTTCCCAAAGCTAAATCTTCCACCTTCTGTGCTAACACCCTAGACTCAGAACGAGCAGCCACTAATTCTTGTTTTAAACCTTTATTCTCATCCCTTACTGCCATTAGTTCCCTTTGAATACCTTCCAGGATATTACCCAGCGATTTTAAATCTATTCCCTCAGCCATACTGCTCGGGCGAAGAGACTATGTGGGCACTTCAATCTGTCAGAAGGCTTCCAGAATCTTCGCAGGAGCAGTCCAGATGCTTATCCCAAATGCCCCGTCCTCCAGTAACACTGCTGCAAGAGCAATGTCACTAGAAGGTGGGGAAAGGGGAGTTGGACAGAGAAGAGACACCTTGTAATTAACGACACCTGATACCCTCTGGATTGGCGGAAGCAGTCACGCTCCTAAGCTTCTGTACCTTCGTGGATACCTAATGCACAGAACAGGGATACATAAGACCTCACCTCTACTTGATATCAGCTCTAAACATTTTAGAATCAAATTTGGTCCTACCAGGTATTCTCAAGGCAATGCGTCTCTTCTATGAAGGTTTTCTTTGCAGGAAGAGTTCTTTCTAAGTGGGAGAATTCGAAAGAGGTTAATACTGAAACTCTACTTCTTACTCTGTTCTTGAATTGGTCTCTTAAATAATCTCCTATACCTGATGACTCTTCTGCATTGATTATAAAAGGGGGGTCTGTTGAAGGAAGTAATCCAGCACTGCGTATGTAAAGTCTCAGTACTCCACAAGCGCGCAAAAAGGAAAAAGGAAGGCAAGAGGGGAAGGGAAGGCTAGCGCAAGCGCAATGAATAGGGGAGCGAGCGGGGAAAACGCAGCTGGATACTGAAGAACTTCTTACTGTCCTTGTCTTGACGAGAGTTCTCCTTCCTACTACTGGCAAACGAAGTCTCTCTCACTATCTCCTATACGCTTCTTCTTTAAGCAAAGTCAATAAGCTTGTCGAGTTCAAACTCTAGTCACAGAATGAATGTAGACGGTATTCTTGTGCTGCTTGACTCGTTACTTTACTACTTTACTAAATATGTCTTGGAATCCGTGTCTATTCACCTCACACTCCAGGCTGAGAAACCACCAGAACTCTCACCTGAAAACTGCAGAGTCTCTTCAGGCAACTTGAGAACTGCGGTCGAGGAATTCGAGATGCTATTACTTCACAGGAATATTTCCTCAGGAACTCTGACTAGACTGAACGAGTTAGACGCAGGAAAACGCCTCACCTAACTCATTCCTCAGAAAGTCCGCACGACTATTGACGCGGAGATGCGGGGAACACGTCTTCTCAGCTCAGGGTCGAGATTGAAGTGCGCAGTTACAAACGCGCACCGGACCCAGATACACTAAACTGCTACTTCACTGGGGGGGAAGGACGGCCCCTGCGGCGGCCATCTTGGGGGAAGTTTTCTTGCTGCTACAAGGGAACCAAATGCCAACATAACTTGACCTAACCACAGAACGTCTTTTAGCTGAACCTACAGTACTACACACTGTGGCAATCCTGAGGTTCCTGACAGTTCTAATCCCAGCCGCCACTCCTAACCAACAGTTAAGCTCACTTCTAACCGTTTCCAAAAAGTTACGCCAGTCGTATTGCTAGAAAAACACACATTGCAAAAGGAAACAAATACTGCAATGCGTAACGATATTCTCTTACACTGTGCAACAGAGAAACAATGCCATACGTAGTGCCACATTCATGTACTTTGCAATTGAAGTAATAATGCAATGTGTATCACCACCAGCATGCCCTGTACCAAGAAGAAACAAAGCAATGCGTCTTTCTACAATCCTGTACGGTGCAATGAAGAATGAATACACTGCGCCACATTATACTCAGATACTGTGCACTGAAGAAATAATGTAATGCGCCACGTTACAATCAGGTAATATGCAAGGGAGAAATAACGCAGTACGTAACGCATCAAATATAAATTTTGTCAGGCAAAAATGAGGTAAGGCGTCATACGACTGTTCGATAGTTCGTTAGCAGCAATGATGCAAAGTGTAATACAACAGTTTTACGTTCTCTGTTAACAGTGCCCCCGTTATGGATCAAATGACACAAAAAGTACTGCCTCGTCTTGGGTCAGCACGGGCCAGGATCCGAGCCGAAGCAACGGCTCGCACAGCTGACTGAAGCGGGATGCCGAGAGACTGTCCCTCCGGGCCCGCACCCCACCCCAGGTGTTGCTCCACGTTACCTGGGGTGGAGCGATCCCACTCTCCTCCCCGACTTCAGCGACACGGGCCTTGATCTGGAACTCCGTCACGGTCTGCAGCGGACTCTGGCCGGTGGCTCAGTACTTCTGTGGCTGCCGGTCCGGGCCGCTGCTGATTAACTGCGAGGGCCCCAACGACTTGGCCCTCACTCCGGTGGTCTCAGTCCACACCAAGACCCGCCCTCACGACTTCAATTGGGTGCACACCCTAACCCGGCACTCCTCACCAGCACCTCAGGATGCACTTCGACACATACACCGCGTGTCCTAGACTCGCCTCTTCTCTGGTGCTCACGACGCTCCGGGGCTCTTCACCAATGCTCCGCTTGCACCTCAACATGCACCCTGCGCGTTCAAGCCTCTCCTCTTCTCCCGGTGCACACGATGTCCAGGCGCTCTTCACCAATGCCCTGGCTGCACCACGACACGCACTCTTGCACATCCGAGTCTCACCTCTTCTCCCGGTGCACACGACGCCCAGGTGCTCTTCCCTAATACCCTGGCTGCACCACGACACGCACTCTTGCATGTTGGAGACTCACTTCTTCTTTTGGTGCTTACGAGGCCCCTGCGCTCTTCACCAACACAAGGGCTGCACCACGACACACACCCAGTGCGTCGAGACTCACTTCCTCCGTTGGTGCACACGATGTCCAGGCACTCCTCACCAATGCCCTGGCTGCACCACGACATGCACACTTGCATGGCGGAGTCTCGCTTCTTCCTTTGGTGCACACGAGGCCCAGGCGCTCTTCACCAACACCCGGGCTGCACCACAACACGTTCCCAGAGCGTCCGAGTTTCACTTGAAGGTCCAGGTACCCAAGATCACAGGGCACAACTAGCGAAGGTCTCAGGCTAGACAGAGCACAAGCACTCACGGCGTATCTGAGAGTCTTCTCTGGAAACTTTTATATTCACGTGTTTCCAAAACAGGGAACCAGCTCACCTCAGCCCCTTGGGGTTACAAGACACAGCACAAAGCACAGCCTTCTTCAAGCAGGGGGACCCAGCACTTCCAAGCACAGTCCCAACAGCCTCTTCCTTAGTTAGAACAGCAAAGTGCAGACCAGCCCCAGATCACGAAGCAAAGATTGGTCTACCCACAGCAGTCTCTTCAGTTGCTCCTTTAGCAGAGGTTCCTCTTGACCACAGAATTGGTCCAAGCCTTTTCAGTCTCAATCTGTTTCATTCCAATGTTCAGGGGTTTCAGCTCTCATAGTTATACCCCTTACTGTCTTTGAAGTTTGTATGTGCTCAGGGGTCCATGACCCCTCCGTACATCAGTCATGGGTGTCTCCCTCCCAGTGTCACCTCTCTCCCTTTGATACTGGGGGTCTGGATCCTTGATCACTCAGCAGGAGATGCGTCAATTGGTTTATAGCACCAGCCCAGGCCTTTTCAGCTCCCGGGCTTCACCTCCCCCTACTCTCCAGATATAGGGCAGCCTGGTCCCATCTCAACCCCTCCCTGGGTTAAGACCTCTCCCAGCTCCTCTCACCTTTCAGTTCCAGATAGACAATCCACATTTCAGAGACACACATACATGCTCAGAGCACAGAACACAGCCACTAAAAGAGTGGTTTATAAACACACAGTGACAAAACCACCTTCACAGAAAGATGCATTATGACACTGTGAATCCATATATACTAAACCTCACCTCTCCATTATAAACTGACAGGAAACTAGTCTAACAAACACACACCCAGCCTCCCCATTCTGTCCTATGGGCAGAATGGCCTTTTAGCAGTGAAAAGAGAGTTTTTCAGTGTTAGAACATAACACACACCTCAGCTTATGTTCTGCCTTTTAACTACACTGCACCCTGCCCAGGGGTTACCTGGTACCTACCACAGGGATGCCCCATGTGTATGTAAAAGGAAAAGTCAGGCCTGACAAGTGGTTGCACTTGTCAAGACTACATGCTAACTTAGCTTTCTGCGAGCAGGCCCTACACTGAAGGGCTGAATTCCCTTCTCTGTGTGCCCTTGCATTACTAGCCCTTGCACACACAGTGCACATCACTAGGGACCTTTACTAGTAAGGCAACATACCAATCATGGCCAACCAATCATCATTACATTTTATATAGGGAACTCCTGTACTTTGACACTGATCAGCAGTGGCAAAGTACCCTAAGCATTCAAGTTGGCATATCTAGGTCAGGAAAACGGTCTAGGGGGAAAGCAAAAAGTTTAGGGAACTTTAACCAAAAAGGCCAAGTCCTACAGTGCCCCTGCATGTGCAGAACACCCTTGCAGCCTACGGAGTCTATTCTCCCGGGTTGTCAGTGAAGCAGCCATATACTATATAGAGGGGCACCGTGTAATCGCGCAATGACCATTTCTTATCAAACATGTTGGAATCATACCCCCCACACCGTAAACAGTGTGGGGGGTATGATTCCAAGCACTGGAAAAGCCCTCTGTTAGGCTCTCAGTATTACCGGTACCAGCCTTCTTGACCCAGACAGCACAAAATGTTGCTGCCGACCAGAGACACATTTTACCACTCCAGCTGCTGAGTCAAGACCAAGCAGAGGAAGGAGGAACAACAGGCATCCTGTCACAAGGAGGTGTGACCACCTCCCAGACAGGGGTTAGTGTATTAGGGCTGTATTAGAGCTTGCCAGCACCAGAAAGTGTGCATGAGGAGCACATGTTGTGTCCCTGTGTATAGTCCAGTTCAAACCAGACTTGAGAGACGTTGTCTCCTGCTCTGGTACAAAAATGGACAAAGGACATGGGAGTAACATCCCCTCTGTCCAGAATCCCCCCTGGGAGGGTCCCCTGGATCTTCCCAACCCTTTCCCCAGGGTACTTAAGGGCTTACCTGGTTGTAGGTCTTTAGATTAACCGTGGGATAAGACTCAGATCAGACACCATTGCAACTCTACCGTCTGGGCACTCTGGACTTTGCTGGACTTCGTTTGGGCCTGACTTTGCCTCCCTTTCAGTCTCCTGCATTGCCTGTGCCTGTGCATCATACAGGAACCTTCAAAGGCCCGTGAAGCATTAAGAACAACCAAAGTAATTTCCCTTGGAGTGAAAGAGTCACTACCCTGCATTCGCAGGCACAGCAACTAAGTCGACTGGTCTGCAGATCCTGAGCTCCTCCAGACTCTGTGAGCTCTGCAACACAGGTGTTGGTTTTCCACAGCTCTCGACATCTGCTCCACCCTCTCACCAAGTTTGAGGCCAGTAGTCCTTGTGGTGGTTGCAATAACCAAACCCCTGAGTACCGCATCAATTTTGCAGTTGCAAAGGCTTGTTGTCATCTTTGCAAGAAGAACTTCGGGCTCCAAGTAGCCCCAACCTCAAGCACCTCCAGCGACCAGACTCTTCGGCCACACCACATTGTGTGCATCGTGGCCTGCATCTTTTGGTGAGCTGCTTGAGGTCCTCTCGCGACTCCAGTGCCTCAGGCCTGTGGGTCCACTTGACAATCACACTTGTTTCTTTTGAGGTCCACTTCACACCTATGCATCCAGCTTCCCTGGGATAGGTAATTTGGGTACCACAGTATCCACGGTTGGGCTGGCTCTCCAACCTTCTGTCGTCCACTGGGTTTCTTCTGGGTTCACAGGGAAGGTTCCCTAATCTTTAAAAATCCAACCGTAACTCGCACATAGACTTGTACCGAGCATGAGGTTGTGTTCACACACTGCACACTCTCTCCATTGGGTCACTATCTACTTACCTTGTGTGGTTCTGTGGGTCCCCAGTAATTCTACGTCCTTTCGACATTGTCCTGAATGGAGTTGTGGTTCTTATACCACTTTCTTAGTATATGGTTTGGTTCCCCCCTGGGGCCCACTGTGTATTTCATGCTATGCACTGTGTTACTTTGCTAAAGTATTATGTGCATTGTGTTTATCTCTGCGTTGGAGATATTGGAACACTAGAGAGTATTATATAATAAATACATCTTTTTATAAATACTTGGTGTGGTTCTTTTCATTTAATCTATACTATAAGATTGCATTCTGGTGAAACACGCTGCTTTACACCCCCTCAAGACTAGGCCTGAAGGCTGCTCTCCACAACTACCACTTGGATAGCTTTCTAAGATTGTCTGAGACATCCTAAATCACCATAACGGTTGTCTGAACTGGTGCAAGGTGCCCACTTACATTAGTGGACATCATATACCAGGCCAGCCTCTCACACACCATCCTCTGATTAAAGTACAGGCAACATTATATAAAACTGGGCAGCAGCTATGACATTGCTTTCACCAAGAAAATCCAACGATTGTAGCTCAACAATAGTAACCAATGTGGAAGCTCCATACAAGCTAGCTATACTTCTCAAATACAGTCATCCAGAGCCACATTTGTATCCAACATACTCCCTCATTTGACAGACAATCATGTATGTATCTATGTTTGCTTGCAAGTGGAATTTCTATAGTGCAAACGTAACCAAGAAGCAGTAGAGCTCTGTACAAGGGTCATATACAAGCATGAAGTCCATGAGCAATAGGAGATGTAGTTGATTTGTGGCCTTTTGTTGCATTGTGAAATTGGAGAAACCAGGGGCGGTCCTGATGGATACATGGATGTTGTTCAACAATTAGCATGTATAAATAGAAAAGGCCTGCTGCCTTATTTTTTCTTTTTTACATTTCTTAATCTGTAGTCTAACGGTGTCCTGGTCATGGATGCACTGAGAACCGCCAGAGATGGTGAGCTTGTCTGCAAGTTAAGCAGGGATGCTGGTCGTGATAGCTTTGTAAATGATGCAGCTAATTTTGAAGATGGTTCAGGACTACAAGGGGAACCAATGGAGTTCCACCAGGATAGGGACTATGTAATCATATTTCTTCAGTCCCTGAATGAAACATGCTGCAGCATGTGGGATGCTCCCAAGGGGTGCCCCAGGGGCATCTGAGAGGCCATGGCAGAGGGGTTTGCTGCCATCCTAATGTGAGTGTATGAAGGCTTGAGCAGCCGTTTTGAAGCTGTTTTCTGGAAGAAAGAGTTTTACTTTCTTTAGAGAAGAGAGCTGAGGGTTTGTCTGGTGTTCAGAGTGAATAAAAGTAACTTGGCGTTTGGTGAAATTTGGGGCTTGAAACCATCAGTGATCATGTCAATGAGGAAGGTTTATGCTGGTTATTGCAGGCTGTTCTTGGTAAATAACAGGAACCGTGCCTTGGTTGAAATGAGCTTCAGGTAGGGATGATGTAATTTGGCCACAATGTCTGTGATGATGTTGTTGGCATCGCAGATTACCTGCACATTGATAGAGTGGGTTGACTTCCTGTTTCTGTAAATGTACTCTATGGCAGCAGGTGGGCAGACTGGGATGTGGGTGCCATCAATATAGCCGATGACGTGTGGGAACTGTGCCAGTTGATAGAAGTCAGTCTTGGTCTTTAGCAGTTCTGCATGTGTGTCAGGGAAGCTGATGTAATGATGCATTCTCTGCAGCATGGCCTCTAGGAACTTCTGGAAGAAATGGGATAGACAGCTCTGGGACACCCCACCTACCACAGCAATCACCCCCTGGTAACTCCCAGATGCAAGCAGGTGCCGGCTTTCTATCACGTAGAATGCCGCCATTGTGGTCACAGTGTTGCATTTTGGGGCCTTTTTTATAGCCTGCACCTGGTTACCACCTGCTTTCAATCCATGGTAAATACCGACTCTTAAATACCAAATTTCATGAAATTCGGTATTTTAGAAGTTACCTACATCTCGATTGTAATTTTTTGCCATTTTTTATTTACTGAATCGGTAAATTCCGATTCGGTAAATACCGATTCGGTAAATTCCGATTCGGTAAATTCCGAATCGGTAAATTACCGATTCATATTTACCGATTCGGTCTTTTTTGGTGTCCTACATCTCAATTGTCGGTAACGGCCAAAATTCGGTATTTTCGGCCGTTACCGATCGGTATTGGGCTACCTACATCTGGCCCTTTGTTCCTAAAATTGTGCAAAACACCTTATCTTAGTTCCCTTGAGAAAGTCTTCCTTTCTAAAAAAAAATAAAAAAAATTAACAGGAAGAAAATATTGTTCCAGTAGTCGATGTACGGAACCTCTCAGAAGAAGAGAAAGATGAAAATGCTATACATTTTGCACCAAACATCAGACATGCAGTCACCCTAAAACTATTTGTGCATGGTTTAGCAGCTATGGGTGGCGTAGTAGTTTTCGCGATTGAGGGGCACCATGCATTTCAAACAGAGGTATTCTATTCGAGGGTTACATTCTCAGCAGCAAATGCAAGAACATAAACATTCTCATTATTACCTAGAAGAAGGAATACCACCGGAATATGGTCCGTATGAGGGCATTGAAGTTCCGCTCACGTACCAGGAACACCTATACTGGTTTAATGGCGCCCTCCCCCATACAAGAAGTAGAGTAAGGCTCGGTCCACTCGGACGAAAAGGAGCAACATGTCCATTAGCGGCCTACACACATTGTCACAATGCCACAAGATGAATTACTCATACAACACAATGAGTTGATAAAACTTTACAGAAACATGACGCAATTCTTCATGAGGACACTAACAGTCCAACCAGAAATGGTTACAACATATACAGCTCCAACCCAGAGTACAGCAACTAAAATTACACCTCAAGCGTTGCACGCAGTAATGGGAAAAATACCCACGAAATGTGAACAAATGCCATTCTGGGTAGCTCTAAAAATAACACAGTTAGAAGCAGTATTTCCAAATACCAGCCCTTATGAAAAACACAGAGTGCTGACAATCTGCTTACCCATGGGGATTATACCACAAATAGAGGATTGTACCACTTGGGGTACGGTCTTCGCTGCAATCTACACCAGAACTCATGCTATACCATCCAAAAGGAGGTACAACCTTAGAAATAGGGACACCTGATAGGTATCAGGATACTGATATGCATTCCTCTCATTCATTTCAGGGTTAATCGAAAAACTCAGAGAAGGCCGGTCAGACAGACAAGAAGAGCGTACAAAGTCCAGAGACAGGCAGTACGCTCAAGACTATACTTCCAAAAAAGAAGAAAAGCCAAAATCAAAGCCACAGTTCAAAAAGTAGAAGGTTGCAGGCCTAAAGGTCAGACATACCCAGAATTCTGAGGACACAACTTCTGAAAGGGGAATGGGCACTGACGATAATAGACAGTGCGACAGAAGTGACAATAGCTCGCCAGAACCTGATGGAATTTCTGGTGACAGCGGACTTGAATGATTATATCACAGTGGAAACACCTGATACTATGGTGAGTGTCCCGTATAAGTTATATGAAATAACACTCCAGATGGAGGAGGACAAACCCAGGAAAGTTAGAGGTCTCTTTTGGGAGAACCTGACGTTTGGTTATGACATCCTATTATCTGAACAAAATTGGCCACCAGCATTCGTTATGGAGTGCCATAGGGGAGAAACTGTAATTTTACCAGCCTTCTCTGACCTCGTTCCTATTAATTTTAAACACACATATGCACAGGAGTGGGCAGTAGCCCTAGCTCCGGCATTATACAAAAATCATGCTGGATGGGATGAGGATTCAACCCACCACGTGATTCCGTTAAAAGTTTATCCAAATGCACAGAGGCAATATCGAATAAAGCAAGAAGCTTAAAAACAGGTCAGGGAGATCTTAGATCAACTTGAATACCAAGGGGTCATTGAAACATGCACCTCACCAATGAACAATCCTTTGTTTCCAGTAATAAAACCGGACAACTCATATCATCTAGTTTTAGATTAGAGACATTTAAACACTTGCACAAAGACATTTGCAGTTCAAAATGAACACAGTGCCACATTAATGATTAACAATGTGCAGAAAAAATACAAAACAACACTAGATATCTCAAATAGATTTTTCTGGCAAAATATAGCGCCTGAAAGCAGTTATTTAACAGCATTCTCAGCGTTGGGGTCCCAGCGGCAATTTTGTTGACTCCGCCAGGGGTATAAGAACAGCCTGGGGTTATTTTCAGCAAGAGTACCAGAGTGACTCCAAAATTTTGATGAAGAAGCATTGTCCTATGTTGATGATATTTATCTGATGGACGAAGACCTAAAAAGGCACTTGACCAAGGTGAGCAACATAATTATGGGATTCACCTCTGAGGGCTACAAATGTAACTTTAAAAAATCAAAAATTGCCCATCTCAAAGTCCTGTTTTTGGGATATAAGCTTTCAAGTGATGGAAAAAGTCTGGCAGCTAACTTTTTAGAAAAGTGTGCACTGCTCCAACCTCCAAAATCATTAAAAAAATTAAATCGATACTGGGATTCCTACATTTTGGCGGAACATACATTTTGGCTTATGCATAACGAGTAAAACCTTTCTACGACTTAATAAAAACGGACTTTTCAGTTAGACAATGGATACAGGAACACACAAATATCCTACATTCACTACAAGAAGACATGATAGCTTCAAAACGCTTACAGACACGTGTAAACGTACGCAATCTAGTGATCCGTGTTATAGCGGGTCAATGCGGGTACATTTACTTAACCTTCAATGAAGGCGAAACTGTACCAATAGCTTACAAATCACACCTGTACACATAAGCAGAAATGCGTTTCACATCAACAGAAAAAATTCTGCCAGCAGTGCAGAACGCTGTAGCAAGAGAAAGAGCACTTGCTCAGGGAAAGCGCATACTTTTTGTGACCCCAGTACCAGCCTTAGAGGCTGTTACAACGGGTAGCATTCCTAATGCAAAAGTCTTAAATCCGAGATGGATACAATGGGCTTATTCTCGTACTGCAATGGATGTTGAATACAGATTTGATCCAAGTCTAAAAACACAAGCATTTCTGCAATACGAAAAAGAATATCCTCTCCCGAACTAAATGTTGCCTCTAGATCAGTATGAAGACATAATTTACACTGACGGATCTGCTAAGCCGGCCATAGGGAGTAAGCAGCAGTACAGTGCTGCATGTGTTAAAGGTCGCATGCAGGATGGAAAGTTCCATCCAAGTTGTACAAAAACTCAGTGTCTAGGAGATTGCACGGCGCAGCTGGCAGAATTAAAAGCACTAATACTGGCAATGGTGAATACGGATCACGAATTCCCCACACTAATTGTGTGCGATTCCTTTTACTGTGTGCAGTCATAATGAATATTTACATAACTAGGAACAAAATGGGTTCAAAGATGCGCAAGGTGGCACAATTAGGCACAAAATGCTATGGGAACAGGTATTTGGGTTGAGAAACGAACGACTGCGGTCTCACGTGATGCATACACTGAGTCATTAGCGTGATGGTGTTCACGTTGAAGGGAATTCATTGGTTGACAAACCAGCAAAGAGGGCTATACGCACGGCTTCCGTAGCTGCAATCACATGTTCAAGAATGAAAATAGACGGTGAGATAATGGTTGCTACCCTTGACCTTGCTGGTAGGTCGCTCCCCCACCACACAGGTCTGCCTGTGTTTCCTGACCCTGCCCCAGCTGCCGCTGCTGTAAAAGTTGAGGCCCTCCTCCAACCGCAGGCTACCATGATTGCACTCGTTTTTCTTGCCTTCTGCTCCCCTGATTGCACTTGTTTTTCTTGCCTCTGCTCCCCTGATTGTACCCATTTTTCATGCCTTCTGCTCCCCTGATTGCACTCGTTTTTCTTGCGTTCTGCTCCCCTGATTGTACTCATTTTCCTGCCTATACTCCCCTTTCTGCCTCTGTGCCACTAGTTTCCCCATGTTTTTTTTAAAAATATTTTTATTGTAAGATAAAACAAAAAATTTTCTTGGCACACAACATACACAACATACACAACCTACACAAAATACATAATATATATGCAGAAATTAAGTAAACAAAAAATTACTGTCAAGAGATACTGTATAACATTAAACAAATCTTTTTCCCTTCGTACAACCAAAAAAAAAACACATAAGAGGGAAAAACAAAATATTATTAATTCATCCACGGTTTACATTTAGTCTCTCTTTCCAATGGTAAACTGGTTCCCATATTTTCATACCCAATCTTCTTGCCCTTTTACCTTTCCTAGCATATATGCCCTTTTCAAGGTTGAAAGTCCCCAATAATAAAGCAATCCATTGTTGTGTTGTGGGAGGTAAAGGATCCCGCCAAGCTCTAGCAATTAGTAACCTATACACCGCCATTGCTAAAAATAAAAATTCAGAATAGTCACCATCAAATCCCCTAACCCCTAACATAATTATAGTTGGTGTTAAAATCACATTCAAACCAAGTGTATGGCCCATAAATTCTTCAATTCCCTTCAGTAAAATGCTTAAATGTGGGCATAGCGCAAAAATGTGAATACTATCTGCTGCCGGTGCACTGCAGCGAAAGCAGGTAATCCCTGTGATCGCACCCCATTGTGCAATGCGATCCGGTGTGTGGTAGAGTTGGTATAAAGTTTTGAGATTGGAGCGAGGCAGAGCGCAAAACAGAACATCCTAATTCCAGTGAGTCCAGGAAACACTGGCTCTGTATCCCTAATTTCCCTGCCCATTTATCACCAAATTTCCCAGTGTCATCCTTTTTTAATTCTGCTAAACTGGCATAGAAATAACGAATAGAGCACACCGCGCCCTGCTCTATAGATTCCATAAGATTATTTTTTCCAAATCCACTTTCTCCTCCTTTTTTCTTACTGAAAAAACTCCTAATCTGCAAATACTTAAAAAAACTATGTCTTGTTATGTTATATTTTGACATCAAATCTGAGAATTGTAATATATTTTCGTCTAATCCCAACAGATCTCCTATCTTTTTAATTCCTTTCATATCCCATTCTGCCATTATAGCATCGGAAAAGATTAAAGATGGTAGTGTTTTATTCCTATATAATCTAGTATATCTATTGTATCTACCCAATCCACATCTTTTTGCTACCGCTGACCAGGTGTTATACGCAGCAATAACTGTCTTGAAGCGTGTGCGTTTATAGTAAGAAAAATCCGCGCAGTTTAAGAAAGCATTTGCAGTATCTGAACCCATTACAAGAGAATATACCATAGTTGAAAAGGATTTAACATTCAAATCTGATTCACTTGCTCCCATCAAACCCTGGGTATATTGAAGTACAGAGGCCCAGTAATATAACCTAAAGTCCGGAACCCCCCATCCTCCGCTAGCCCTTGGTAAAGTCATAAACTTATAAGCCCTTCTGGTCTTTCCATATGACCATATACATTTATTTAGAATCAACTCCAGCTTATTAAACCAGATTGATTCAAACATAAGAGGTATCGTGCGGAAAAAATAAAGACATTTGGGGAGTATAAGCATTTTAATTACATTAGTGCGGCCCACTAAAGTGAGTCTAAGATTGTTTATTCTGGCCAGTTCTAAACTTACTTTCCTCATTAAAGGGGAGATATTACGCTCTACCACAGTATCAAGATTAGGCGAGATCTCAACCCCTAAATAAACTGCTGCAGAAACCACCCGTATGTCATTGCATTGGACCATTGCATTTTTTATGATCTGCGTTTTTGCGCTGTTTAATTTATATCCAGATATCATTCCAAATTTACGGGCCTCTAACTCAATCTCACCCATTGCTTTAGATGGGTCTGTGGTGATTATAGCGACGTCGTCTGCATATGCGAACACATTAACTTCTAGCCCATTTGAACAAAGAGGGGGAATACTCGGATTAAGCTTAAGATAACGTAGATACGGGTCCATATACAGTGCAAGGAGGAGAGGGGAACTAGGGCAACCCTGTCTAGTGCCTCTTTTTATCTGTACAGCCGCAGTTAGATCTCGATTAACCTTGATTCTAGCTGATGGTGCCTTATATAACACCTGAATTGCCCTAATATAATTATCACCAAAGCCATATAATTTCATTATCTCCCACAAATATTCCCATGCGACCCTGTCGAAAGCCTTCTCGGCATCAAGAAATAGAGCTGCGACAGGGCCGCCGGCAATCTCCATGGCGTCGAAACAGGTAATCACTGTCCTAACATGTGTTGTAGTGCCCTTCCCGGGGATAAATCCATGTTGAACTGGGGATACTAATTTATCTATGACAGTAGACAACCTTGTTGCCAATATTTTGGAATACAATTTCACATCCGCATTCATTAAAGCGATAGGTCTATATGACCCAGGGGCAGTAGACGGTTTACCTTTTTTCAAAATACCTACAATTTCAGTACCCCCCCATGAGTTTGGGACCGAAACTTCCCTCTGAGCTTGTATAAGGGTATCCAGTAACTCCAGTCTTATAGTTGAAAAAAATGTTTTATAAAATTCAATCGGAATAAGATCCGGTCCTGCAGCCTTCGAAGACGGGGGTTCTGATAAGGCTACCGTCACTTCTTCTAACGTTATAGCAGAGTCTAGTTTAATCTGATCTTCCAATTCCAATTCATTAAGTTGAATATTTCCTAAATAATCTTTGATTTTATCCCTGCCCACCTCAGCTTCAGAATTGTACAGTCCTGTATAATATTTCCAAAATTCATTTCTTATACCTGCAGAGTCTGAGATCAAGTTACCTGAATTATCTACCATATTTTTAATATCCCCTGCAGTAACTTTCTGTCTGGTTCTAACAGCGAGAATATGTCCCACCCTTTCGCTGTACTCAAACACCTGTTCCTTCTTTGCAAGGTAATTTGCTGCCGTTTTACTAGTAATCCTTTCAGCAATTTCACTCTTTAACATCATATTTTCCAGAATTTTTTGATCCAGTGAGCTCCCACTCGTAATTAATCCGCTCAGTTCTGCCTCTGCAGTCAGGAGCGAATTAATTTGTTGTTCCATCCTCTCTCTTTCTCTCTTCTGTCTAAAGGTTGTAAAGCTAATTGTCTCACCCCTTATTCCTGCTTTAAAGGCATCCCAAATGTTGCCACTACTGGCACTTCCCTTATTATTAAGCCAGAACTCCCTTATCCATTTTTCCATATGCTTACAATAGTTCTCATCTTTTAACAAGGCTCTCTCAAATGTCCATTTATATATTTTCCTTGCGACACCGCTTAAACTAATTGTCAATAACAGTGGGTTATGGTCTGACACCAGGCGGGGTAGCTTCCTAATCTGTGCATTTGAAAGCAAAACATTAGAGATTAGAAAATAATCTAACCTAACCGTGATTCTATGTGGTGCAGAGAAAAAAGTATCACCATCAATCATCGGGTGTAGATTGGCCCAAACATCTGATAAAGCATTATGCACAGCCATGTCTACTATGGCCCTATGGACCTTTTCTTACGCCCAGTATAACAATGGCCCAATTGTAGCTCAACACTGGCAGGACGGTTAATGTTAAAATCCCCACAGCAAACAATGGGTTCCGCCCAGGTCGATAATTCCTGATCCAAAAATTGAAATATATCTGGCTCATCACACGTTGAACCATAAACAGAAACCAGTGTAAATCTAGTTCCTCTGAAATCTACTTCGACGATAACCCATCTTCCCCATGTGTCTACTTTACTCCTAATCACAGTACAATCTCTCCCCCTACCCAAGATTGCTACCCCACGTGTTTTTCATGCTTGTTTAGTAAATGCCAATACTTTAAAGCCCAATTGCTCCAACAAATAACCCTTACCTCCCTCCACATGAGTTTCCTGGAGACAGATCAAATCTGGATATAATGATTTACAAAAAGCTGAAACACGTAATCTTTTCTGAAGATCATTAAAACCACAAACATTCAGTGAGATAATTCGACAAGCCATTAAAAAACATGCGTGATGGTGTTCACGTTGAAGGGAATTCATTGGTTGACAAACCAGCAAAGAGGGCTATACGCACGGCTTCCGTAGCTGCAATCACATGTTCAAGAATGAAAATAGACGGTGAGATTATGGTTGCTACCCTTGATCTTGCTGGTAGGTCGCTCCCCCACCACACAGGTCTGCCTGTGTTTCCTGACCCTGCCCCAGCTGCCGCTGCTGTAGAAGTTGAGGCCCTCCTCTAACCGCAGGCTACCATGATTGCACTCGTTTTTCTTGCCTTCTGCTCCCCTGATTGCACTTGTTTTTCTTGCCTCTGCTCCCCTGATTGTACCCATTTTTCATGCCTTCTGCTCCCCTGATTGCACTCGTTTTTCTTGCGTTCTGCTCCCCTGATTGTACTCATTTTCCTGCCTATACTCCCCTTTCTGCCTCTGTGCCACTAGTTTCCCCATGTTTTTTGTCGCCTTTCTGCCCTTTCTTGGGACCTTTGTGCCTCTGTGCCACTCATTTCCCCCCGTTTTTTGTGACCTTTTCTGCCCCTTCTTGTGACCTTTTTGCCTCTGTGCCACTCGTTTCCCCCGTTTTTTGTGACCTTTCTGCCCTTTCTTGTGACCTTTCTGCCTCTGTGCCACTCGTTTTCCCCGTTTTCTGCGACCTTTTCTGCCCTTTCTTGTGGCCTTTCTATCTCTGTGCCACTCGTTTTCCCCCGTTTTGTGTGACCTTTTATGCCCTTTCTTTTGACCTTTGTGCCTCTGTGCCACTCATTTCCCCCGATTTTTTTGTGACCTTTCTGTGCTTTTTTGTGACCTTTGAACCTACTTGCAGGCAGGTCGCCCCCACGCTGCTGCTCGTCACCTGACTGCCTGGTTCCTGCCTCCTTGCTGCCTCCTGGTTTCCTGGGTATTTCCCTCCCTTCTGCCCTGTGCACCAGTCCCCCCGCCCCCGCCGCTCCCGATCCGACCCTTTCCCGCCGCTGCATCCCTGCCGCCCCGCCCACCCTGCACACCCATTCACCTCTCCATCTCCCGCCTCCCAGCTGCTCCTCCCTCCCAAGACACCTGATATGCAGGCCAAGAAGCAGCCACGCAGCAGACGCATACAGCGGGCAGGCCGCTGGCGCGCCGCACCCATCGGTGCCTGAACCGCACTCAGCGCCAGAACCCCTGGACCCCGCAAACGCCACGACACCAGAATCCACTACGACGCCAGCACCCTCCACGTGCATAATGCCGGCCGAAACCAATCAATCAATCAATGAGAACATTTATAGAGCGCGCTACTCACCCGTGAGGGTCTCAAGGCGCTGACGGGAGGGGGGGTGCTGTTACTGCTCGAATAGCCAGGTCTTGAGGTTCTTCCTGAAGGTGAGATGGTCCTGGGTCAGTCGTAGGTGTGCGGGGAGGGAGTTCCATGTCTTGGTGGCCAGGTAGGAGAACGATCTTCCTCCAGTTGTGGAACTGCAGATCCGTGGGACGATGGCGAGTGCGAGGCTGGAGGAGCAGAGCTGGTGGGTGGGAGTGTAGAATGAAAGGCGGTTGTTGAGGTATTCGGGGCCCATGTCGTGGAGCGCTTTGTGTGCGTGGGTGAGGAGTCTGAACGTGATCCTCTTGCTGATGGGGAGCCAGTGCAGGTTTCTCAGGTGGGGAGTTATGTGGCTGTGGCGAGGGATGTCAAGGATGAGTCGTGCAGAGGTGTTCTTTATGCGCTGAAGTCATTTCTGAAGTTTGGCTGTGGTTCTTGCGTATAGGACGTTCCCAAAGTCCAGTCGGCTGGTGACGAGGGCCTGGGTGACCGTTTTTCTGGATTCGGTGGGGATCCACCGGAAGATCTTTCGGAGCATGCGCAGGGTGTTGAAGCATGAGGATGAAATGGCGTTGACTTGTTTGGTCCTCGTGAGGGCGGAGTCCAGGTTGAATCCCAGGTTGCGCTGCGTGGTCTGTGGGTGTCGGTGCGGTGCCCAGCGCTGTAGGCCACCAGGAGTCGTCCCAGGTGGATGGGGATTGTCCGAGGATGAGGACCTCCATCTGTCTGAGTTCAGTTTCAGACGGCTGAGCTTCATCCATTCCGCAACGTCTTTCATTCCTTCCTGGAGGTTGGTTTTGGCGGTGGCTGGGTCTTTGGTGAGGGAGAGTATCAGCTGGGTGTCGTTGGCATAGGAGATGATGTTGAGGTTGTGTTTGCGTGCGATGGTGGCGAGGGGGCTCATGTAGATATTGAAGATGGTTGGGCTGAGGGAGGAGCCTTGGGGTACGCCGCAGATGATCCTGGTGGCTGCGGAGCGGAAGGGATGGAGACGAACTCTCTGGGCTCTGTCGGAGAGGAACGAGGTGATCCAGTCCAGGGCTTTTCCTTGGATCCCAGTGTTGTGGAGGCGGGTTAATAGGGTGCGGTGGCAGATGGTATCAAAGGCGGCCGAGAGGTCCAAGAGGATGAGAGCGGTTGTTTCCCCGTTGTCCATCAGGATCCTGATGTCGTCGGTGGCTGCGATGAGGGCGGTCTCGGTGCTGCGGTTGGCTCGAAATCCGGACTGGGAGGGGTCGAGCGAGTTGTTTGCTTCGAGGAATGCAGCCAGTTGTTTGTTGATGGTCTTCTCGATGACTTTAGCCGGGAAGGGAAGGAGAGAGATGGGGCGAAAGTTCTTGAGGTATTTTGGGTCGGCTGTGGGTTTCTTCAGAAGGGCATTGATCTCTGTGTGCTTCCAACTTTCTGGGAAGGAGGCTGACACGAAGGAGTTGTTTATGACGTCCAGGAGGTGGGGTACAATGATGGCGTCAGCTTTGTTGAAGATATAGTGGAGGCATGGGTCCGAGGGAGAGCCAGAGTGGATGGTGTTCATGACGTGGGTGGTGTCTTCAGTGCTGACGGGGGTCCAGGCGCTGAGGGTGGTGGGTGTGATTGTTGGTTCAGTGGCTGGAGGCGGGTTCTGGGTGCTGAAGCTGTCATTTATATCTGTGATCTTGCGGTAGAAGAACGTGGCGAGGGAGTTGCAGAGATCTTGCGATGGTGCGATGTCTTTGTTGCTGGCGCTGGGGTTGGAGTGCTCTATTACGATGTTGAAGAGTTCCTTGCTGTTGTGGGTGTTGTTGTCCAGCCGCTCTTTGAATTATGTCCTTTTGATGTTGTGGATCAGCTGGTGGTGTTTGCGAGTGGCGTTCTTGAGGGATGTCATGTTTTCTGTCGTCCGTTCGTGGCGCCAGGTTTTTTCGAGGGTTCGGAAGGATTTCTTAGTCTTTGAGGGCGTTGTTGAACCATGTGGTTTTCCTGTTGCTGGTCTTGCCTGGTTGCCTGGGGGGTTCTTGAGAGGAGCGAGGTCATCGGCGCAGTTGGTGATCCACTATGCAAGGTTCTGGGCTGCGTTGTTGGTGTCAGGGGTGTCGACTGGTGGGTTCTGGCTCAGCGATGTGGTTAGCTTGTCGGTGGTAACTTTGCTCCAGCATCTGCGGGGGATCTGTTGCGTATGGTGGTGGGATGTAGTCTTCTTGACGGTGAAATGGATGCAGGTGTGGTCTGTCCAGTGTAGTCCGGTGGAGTGGCTGAAGGAGACGTGGTTGCTAGAGGAGAAGATGGGGTCGAATGTGTGGCCGGCGTAGTGGGTGGGGGTGTTCACCAGTTGCTTGAGTCCGAGGTTGGCGAGGTTGTCGAGCAGGGTGGTGATGTTGCTGTTGTTCTCCAGGTGGAAGTTAAGGTCCCCTAGGAGGATGTATTCGGGTGAGGCTAGGGCGTGTGGGCTGATGAAGTCGGCGATGGTTTCGCTGAATTGTGTGTGCGGACCCGGGGGTCTGTAGATGACAGTCCCTCTCAGTGTGGTCTTGGGGTCAGTGTGGATCTGGAAGTGTAGGTGTTCGGTAGAGGAGAGTGTGTCTTCAGCGTTGATCGTGACGCTGATAGTGTTCCTGTAGATGATGGCTATTCCTCCTCCGGTTTGGTTGGTGTGGTCCTTCCGGGTGAGGTCACACCTGCTTCCAGGCTGCCCAAAAATGGACTAACGGACCCTTCTCCTGCCACACCTGCTGCTTCACCTGCGACAGAACCACCAAACTTCCAAGGACTGGACACAACCACTTCCACTGCATACTCCTCAAAACCCGCTCCGCACGCAAACACGCCATCGAGCTCTGGGATCTGCTTGACACCTCCGCCCCTGACGTGGCCATCCTGACCGAGACCTGGTGGAACGACTCCTCGGTGCCCAACATCGCCATAGCCATACCGGACAGCTACAAGATCACCCGCAGGGATCGTGCCAACGGAATCGGAGGAGGAATAGCCATCATCCACAAGTCCACACTCAAGGTCGCCACCCACGCAGATGACACCCTCAACACCGTCAAACACATGCACTTCCGGATCCACACTGACCCCAACACCACCCTCAGAGGAATACTCATCTACAGACCCCCCGGAACACGGGCTCAGTTCAGCGACTCCATCGCCGACCTTGGCAGCACCCACGCACTCGCCTCCACAGACTACATCCTCCTCGGGGACCTGAACTTCCACCTCGAGAACAACGACGCCAACTCTGCCACCCTGATCACCAACCTCGCCAACCTGGGCCTCCGATAACTCGTCACCGCACCCACGCCGCCGGCCACACGTGGATCCCGTCTTCTCCACAGGCTCCCACGTCACCTTCGACCACACCACCGAACTCCAATTGACCGACCACCGCTGAATCCATTTTACCTTCAAGAAACCAACCATGCACCACCACACCCAAAAGCTGCCTCGCCGCTGCTGGAGCAAAGTCACTGAAGACCAGCTGATCACCTCCCTCTCCAAGAACCCACCCACCGACCCCACCAACCCAGACACCGCAGCCCAAAACCTCAGACAGTGGATCGACGACTGCGCCAACACCCTCGCCCCGCTCAAGAAACCCTCCAACAGCCACGCCAACAAGAGAGCCACCTGGTTCACCGACAAGCTCCAGACCTCTAAATGCGCATGCCGGAAACTGGAGAAGACATGGCTCCACAAACTCACACCAGACAACCACGTAGCCCACAAGGATGCCACCCGCAAACCCCACCACCTCATCAGATTAGCCAAGAGATCCTCCTTCAAAGACCGCTTGGATAACAACGCACACGACAGCAAAGAGCTCTTCAGCATCGTAAAGGAACTCTCCAACCCCAGCGCCAACGCCAACGACATCCCGCCCTCACAAGAACTGTGTGACTCACTAGCCATCTTCTTCCACCGCAAGATCACTGACATCCACGACAGCTTCAACACCACGACCGCCCCGACTATGCCAGACTCCACCTCCCCTGTGAACACCACCAGCGCCAACTGCATGACCTCCTGGTTCAACGTCAACGACGACGAGACACGCAAGATCATGAACTCCATCCACTCAGGATCTCCGTCTGACCCATGCCCACACCACGTATTCAACAAAGCAGACGCAGCCATCGCACCGCATCTACGGAAGGTAATCAACATCTCTTTCGAAACAGCGACATTCCCGGAAAGCTGGAAGCACACCGAAATCAACACCCTCCTCAAGAAGCCCAAAGCGGACCCCAAGGACCTCAAGAACTTCCGGCCCATCTCCCTGCTTCCGGTCATCGAGAAAATCGTCAACATGCAACTGGCCCGCCACCTCGAAGACAACAACATCTTGGACCCGTCCCAGTCCAGGTTCAGATGAAACCACAGTACCGAGACAGCCCTCATTGCTGCCACACATGACATCAGGTGCCAACTAGACAACAACAAAACATCAGCCCTCATCCTCCTGAACCTGTTAGCCGCCTTCAACACAGTCTGCCAACGGACTCTAAAGACACGCCTCCTAGAAGCCGGAATCCAAGAGAAGGCTCTTGACTGGAACACCTCCTTCCTCTCCGGCTGACCCAGAGCATCTGCCTCCCACCCTTCCGATCCAAAGCCACCAACATCATCTGCAGCGTCCCCCAGGGCTCATCCCTCAGCCCAAAGCTGTTCAACGTCTACATGGCCCTCCTCGCACAAGTGGCCCGCCATCATGACCTCAACCTCATCTCCTAAGCTGATGACACCCAGCTCATCCTCTCCCTCACCAAGGACCCACACACCACCAAAACCAACCTCCACGAGGCCGTCGGCGTTTGTATGAGGAGCAGAAGCTGAACTCGGACAAGACAGAGGTCCTCATCCTCGAGCCCACCCCTCAGCCTGGGACGGCTCCTGGTGGCCGACCACACTGGGAACAGCACCAACACCCACCGAACATGCACGCAATCTAGGATTCATCCTTGACTCCTCCCTCTCCATGTATAAGCAGGCCAACGCCGTCTCCTCCTCCTGCTACAACACCCTCTGCATGCTCCCCAGGATCTACAAGTGGATCCCGACCGAAACAAGAAGAACGGTGACACAGGCCCTCGTCAGCATCAGACTGGACTATGGCAATGCACTCTACGCAGGAATAACAGCCAAACACCTACGATGACTACAACGCATCCAGAAGGCCTCCGCCTGGCTGATCGTCAACGTCCCCCGCCGCAGCCGCATCACCCCCCACCTGAGAGACCTACACTGGCTTTCCGTTGACAAGAAGATCACCTTCAAGCTCCTCACCCACGCACACAAAGCACTCCACAACGCTGGACCAGCCAACCTGAACAGCAGACTCAGATTCCACACCCCCACCCGCCAGCTCCACTCCACCAGCCTCGCCCTCGCCGCTGTCCCCTGCATCCAACGAACGACCTCCGGCGGCAGATCCTTCTCCTACCTCACTGCCAAGACCTGGCACACCCTCCCTACCCACATACGGCAGACCCAAGACCTACTCGCCTTCAGCAGACTCCTCAAGACCTGACTCTTCGAGCAGTAGCAGCACCCCCCCTCAGCACCTTGGGACCCTCACGGGTAAGTAGAGCGCTTTACAAGTACTCTGATTGATTGATTGCTATCATTGCTTCACGCAAAGGCAACTCAGCAGTACCAAAGAAATTTCCACTCAAGTACTCCTACAAGTTAGATGCAAACAACATTCCATATGCTCAGATTCCTGGAGGTGGGGATAGAGTAATACCAAATATAGATCGTAGGCAAGGTTTAATATTAGCGGCACATGAGGGTTTGTGCTCTGCGCACACAGGAGTAACAGCAACAATTTCACTGTTGAAACAACGCTATTGTTGGCCTGGTTTAACAAAGCAGACTAAAGACTATGGGCCAGATGTAGGTAATCCCAATTTACCTATTCTCAAATACCGAATTTTACCGATTCGATATTTAAGAAAAGGTAAATGGGATGTAGATACATTTTCAGTAAAAATTACCGAATCAGTAAGATTCGGTAGTTAAGAATCGGTATTTACCAATTCGGTAATTCCTATTCATTCCTATGGGTCTGGAGGCCCATAGGAATGAATGGGAAGCCATTCAATATTACCGATTCGGTAAATACCGAATCAGTAATGGGGGAACTCATGCAAGTATGGCAGGGTGTCACATTTACACCCTGTTGCCCCCCTGAATAGTACATGGGTGCACATGTGGCACACATACAAGCCCTAAGGGCTTGAATATCTGCCACATGGCACAGTAAAAAAAGCACAAAATTGCTTTTTTTAAGGTTTTCGAAATTTACCACCAACCTTTATTTGGTGGTAAATACCAAATCCTTAACTGTGCAATGCACTCATTTGAGTGCTCCCTACATTTCAGATTCAGTAATTTATCGATTCGGTATTTTAAGGAATCATTACCGATTCGGTAAATTACCGAATCTGAAATGTAGCCACCTACATTCCAAATGCCCAATACCAGTTGGTAACGGACGAAATTCGGTTATTTCGGCCGTTACCGACCTGTATTGGGCCACCTACATCTGGCCCCTATGTTTTGAAATTCGACATCTGCCAGCAGATGAAAGGCTCCACTGTAACACGTACTGCGCAGACACCATTATTAATTTCAGACAAATCTCTTGCTTGTGTTTACTTGGACCACTGCAGCCCCCTAAGGCCTATAAGTATATCATGGTTGCAGTGGATTCCTGCTCAAGAATCCTATGGGTATGTCCTCAGCGCTCGGCTGATGCTCGAACTGTTATAAAAGATTTGCAAGTCTTTATAGGGACATACGCAATCGGCACATTGCATTCTGACAGTGGCCCTGCGTTTAGCTCTCAGGCTTACAAAGAGGCCATTGAAAGTTTAGGCGTAGCCTTGCGGTAGTCCTCTCCGTACCATCCTGAGGATAATTCGGTTGTGGAAAGGAAAAACCAGGACTTAAAGCAATCTTTATCAGCTAGAGTATTAGGCAAGAGCAGTAGTTGGGTCAATAATCTATATGGGGTACAAAGGGCCTTAAACAATCAGCCAAGAAGTTTTCTAGGGTGTGTCACTCCTTACGAGGTCCTATTTGGGACAAGAATGTGGGTACCTGATCTTGATTGTGAAGGCACAGTGGCAGATGAAAAACCATTTGACATTCATAATCGTTTGGCTATCTTACAGGACCTGAACGAAGCACAGGCACTACAAAGCAACGTGCAGGAGAAGAAAATTGACACTGGGGTAGTCAAGTCAGTCACAGCAAGACCTTTCTGGATCCCAAAAGTCGGGGATCTGGTCGGAGAGAAAATAGCGGACAAGAAATAATTAGGACCACCATACACAAAACCTGTAACAGTCCTAGCAATTCAAGGAACAAGAACTGTACCCCTGCCGCTTCCTGCCGGAAAAAGGGAGAAAAGATTTGTCTCAATCGATCTGAATAGTAGGTCTCGTGGACTCCGCTGGAGCAGATTCCCTCCTCTAGCAACAATACAAGAAGTTCAAACAGAAAGACTCCACGTTTGAAGAGTTCTCTGCAAGGAATGAAGGACTAAACAACAATGCTATGGAACTAGTTCCTCTTGAACCAGAAATAATAATTCTAAATCAAAATGAAAGACAAGTTTCAATTCGACCAATCTACATCAACATGCCTCAACAGGAGTAAGCCAGGGTTTCCACAAATCCTGAGGAAATACCAAAAATTGATTGAACTGCATCTGGCTACTTCATAGACTTTGCCATGTTTTCTTTGGATCCAAGTGAACCTGAAACAACGCCAACGCAACAATCATGCAAGCAGCAAGTTAAAAGACTTTCTGAACTTTCTCAAAAAGACTTACCTGGTATCGTCTTGGGTAGAACTCTGGGTAATTACCGGGATACTTTTCTTTATTTTCTGGCTAGGCTTAGTTATAACTTTTAGTATGCTTGTTAATAGAAAATACCTCCGGCAAAGCTCTGCTGCCCAACAAGTGAATATATTTTTAAAACCACACCAGTCATCTCATCGAGAACAAGGAGACTTGTCATCAGTGAACATTACAGCAGTTCCTATACCGGATGGTATAGTTTGGGACAAGGTTGATTTTGATATATTTGGTGCGACTGAACTTTTGAAAATTCCTCATTTATTTAAAATATCATTGAGTGATATCATTACCTCAAGTACATTTTCTTATGATTGGGATTTTGAAACTGTAAATAACATGCTAACTGATTTGGAGAAATCTGCTGCATTGTCTAATAGTGAAACATTGGAAAACATATCAGATTTTGAGCCTAAGTATTGTTATCAACATTACGGTCATCCTTTCCTGCATAGATCTGCTAATCCTAGAAATGTGTTCACTTTCCACCAGTGGGAACATTGCCCAACACCATCGAAAAGCAGTTAAAAAACATTTACACAGAAGTTTCCATATTTTCCGGGGTTTAACTTATCTGACCCAGCCTCATACTATTATAAGTTTGTACCAACACCAGCACAGAAAAATATGTTAACTAACACCAAACAGATTTACTCTGCTTCTTTTATTGCCCAGTTGTCTGAACAAGGTTTGACTTATGGTAAGACACTATAGATTTAAAATCATTCTGGGGTACTAGAGGATGGCACGTACAGGGAACAGAAGCACTATTTAGAGCATGCCTCATTGCTCAGCAAATCAAGTTTTTGAATGAGACAGTGCAACAGATATCCTGCTTTGGACTAGCCAAAAGCAAAGAGATGAACACACCTCGGATACCAACACCATTACATCTCGAGGGTAATATTTCATCACAGGAAGAGATTACAGTTGATGACATTACACATTTCAACAGATCAGACCCCGATTGGCAGAAATAGTTGATTTGGCCCATAGACACAAACAGATGTCAGGAAAGATCCCTGAGGAAACCCGAAGGGTTTAATGCACATGGGCCAGATCCACGTTATGTACAAAGAGAACATCCAGTGGTAGTGACCTCATATAGTGTTGGGAAATTGGTCCCAGAAAGCCACTTAAAAAACGTTTCTACTATGCTGTCTACAATGAAATCTGGAAAATATCCCAACAAGAGGCCGCAGAGAGATTACGTGAAATAGACCGTATAAATCTAGAAAAGTCTATAGCAGTGGTAGGCAATGGGTTAACTACATTTTTGGAGAAAGTTATCGTACCAAAGTGGGGTCCGACCGAATACACGTTGGAATTGAATTAATAGAGGTTGTTATCATATTGCGGTCCCGATAAGCTGTGTGATATTCTGGTTGGAGGGAATCCCCATTGAGATTTATGTTAAGAAGTAAAATCGATGGAGATCGGTTAAAGGGCTGTAACCTTGAAAAGCATGCAAGCACCTAGTGAGGCGGTCGTCTTGAATCGTCTTTGATCACCAAATCTATCCTGAATACATGGAGGGATGTTTCCCTTGATCATGCAGATTGTTACTAGCCCTGGTTTGGAATAACTTGCAGAATACAGATGCTGATGTTGATCGTTTTCATATATAATCTCGATTTAACGTCCACATGGAAAATTAACGGCAGACCTAATACATACTAAGAAGCTAAAACACTGGTATGAAGTACATGCCCTGAGTACCTGAGGAAGGCTTATGCCGAAACGCGTTGGTCTTTTACATCTAAACCAGTGCTTTCAAGATTATACACAGATGTCAATATACATTTGTGACGGGTCAACTTAATTCTTTAGGGGTATTTTGTTCAAGTTTCTTGTCTCCCTACACCTGTTTTTTCCTCTTTTTTCAGGGTGGGGACACAATATATATTATCTATTGGTGTTTGAAATATGTTCATCGTGATGCAAATGTATTAATGAACTTTCTCTGGTGGTTGGAAAACATGTTTTTTATGATTTTTATGTATCAATGAATTATCTTTTTTGAATGTATGTGTTCTTTTGATAATTATTTATGTATGTCATTCTTGTGGCTTTTGATCAACTATATCTTTGATACAATAGTTCATGTAGTAAAATAATAAAAAGATAAAATATTTTTTCTATATACATTTGTTTACTGAATATATTTGTGTGTTGTGGTCCAAATATATGAGTGCATTACGTGTTTTAGGGAGTACATCAAGGGACCACCCTACAGATTTCTATGCCGGAGTGGGGATAATGAGGTATTCCTAATTGAAACAAAATGTGAAAACACTTTGAGTGGATCGCTCATGTGTCAGGATATAATGCCACATAGAGCTTGTAACAGTTCAGTGGCTAACTTGTTCTGTCACATGAGGGGTGCCCCAGCTGCAGTGATCATTCCAGTATTCAGACTACTTTCAAATGGGAGTTACTTGATGCTGAAATATCAATGCTGCTGTGGGATGCTCCCGGGCATTGCATATCTTGTAACCATGAGTTCCAGGGTTACTTGCCATATGCAAGTATTGTTTCCCCGACAACTACAGTCAGGGTGGTGCCGTTATGGCCTTCACTGAATGTTTCTTTAATATCGTTTGATACTCTAAGCAGAATGAAAGCCATGCTTCTACAGAAGTCCGTGCCCTTAACCTCTGCTCGAGAGACTTTTGATCTGCAAATAGCAAGGTCTTAGGCAGAGATACAGGCGCTTATACGTAGGAACTGCTCCTTCCATTTTACAGAAATGGTTAATCGTATAGGTTTTGAACACAGGTGGGTGTTTAAGGTTTAAAAGCAGCTACGATGGGAACAGCACGACTAGAACGCCTGTCGAAGGGAGATAAGGAGGTTATGACGGTTGTTAATGAAGACATTTTGTAGCAGGTATGCTCAGGGATGTAGTGTCAATTGAAAAAGTAGTGACTTTGGGTGGAGTCTTGCGGGGTGATTTGTGGTGAAATAGATTTGAATTTACATTATGGTCACAGTAGTCTTTTCTTTGCAGAAAGGCTCTAGAACACGATGTTAACAAGGAGGGCACATTTAATTGTGTATTATGAGAACTGGGGCAGTTTCAACGGGGAGCTTAAAGACTGCAGGATGGGGTCAAGAACAGCGTGTTTAAGAGTCAAACACATGATTGTAGGTACACGTCTTTGGTAACAGGGGTGTTTGGGTTAGATAAATGTTTAACATTCATTGTAAAATTATCACGCATTTGCATTGTTTACTGAAATATGTTCTTAACGTTATAGATACCCCCGAAGAAGGTCGAGTGGACCGAAATGCATTGGGTAGAATGTTCTGGAATTGTGAAGTTTCAAGCGATTGCCTGTGAATAAGCCTGGATGGGCATTCTCAGAGTATTAAGATGCATAAAGCACAGAAACGCTGTATTTGACGTGATGGTGAAAAACTGATTACATTTTGGAATAAATTTGGATGAATTTGAAAAAATATGGAGTACGCGTGAATACTGTTTGCATATGTGCATACTGCTGTGCAACTCCTTCGTGACACGGACAGTCCGCGACACTTTCAAGTATCTTTATACCAGGTGCTTTGTTTGGGACGGAGCATAATGGAGTTTTGCACGCTAAAATTGAAAAAGAGACACAAAGTTTGTTTACTCAACAGAAAAAGGGTGTGCTGCAGGTTTAACCATAGTGTAATCGTATCTTTAACATGTATGATACTACAGGCATCGTCCACCTATTTAAGATCATAGGTTCTGGACTTCTAAACACCTTTCACACTGTACTTGGAGTTATACCGAACTTCATTCATTCCGTGTTCGAAAGCATCTTTGGTGGGCTTCCGCTGATCCTGTTTCTAATAGCAGGTATCCTGATTGCTATTTTCCTGCTACGCAATGGATGGCCCCATCACCAAGGAGATGGAAAAAGCACTCTTGGAGCAAAAATACCGTGACCGCATGGCACAACATCTTGGCACTACTCGCCTAAGATAACTAAGTGTGTCTTGGATCTTGTCATTTCAACCAGTCTGGATGGACTGCATCTTACCTGTCCTCCAATGCCTGTTCTGCAGTGAAGAATGTGTGTTAGACCTCTGTTTGACACTTCCATCATGCGCGCAATTGGACGTAGATGCTTTACGGGAGCCGATAACATCCCATGTTCTGCGGTGTTCTCAACGTATTCCTATGTTGATTGCGGCTTTCTTAGAGCCACCTGAGGTAGTAACAGCACCTGTTTGTATGGACACCGGCTCCTCCTCTGACACCCAGGCCTTGGACGATGCACAGGCTACCCCAGCAACAGCTGTGGCCAGTACAGAAGATCATCTGTGCTCGACTGACATAATCTGCGAGGTGCTACAGGGACCGTTGACTGAGGAAGCAAGCAACAAAAATGTTGCGTCTACCAGCCAGGAAACATAAACATTTAGCTCGTCGTGTGCTGGAAGAAAATCCTCCTTTTTTTAAAAAGCAAAAATTTGAATCCCAAAACAAAATTGACATTCCTTAAATTTTTTGGGGCATACATTGCTTTCCTAAGCTTATAGTGGGTCAAACTAAACCTATGAACACTTTAGAGCTATGACTTAAAAGACACTTTTTCTTTCAAAAAACATTTTTTTAAACTTTTTAGAAAGTTTTAGAAGTTTGTAATGTTTTTAGCAAAAACAAATGTTTTTATACAAACTTTGTGTGTACCGTTATATAGTAGGCCTAGTAGTATGCTGATAATCCAACTATGTCGACCAGTCGGAAGAGGAGTGGGTGTTATATTCCATATAGGTACCCTAATATAGGTGCAGGTAACATTGCAACCTTTTACCTATATCCTTCCCTACATTACACACATAAGGGTTTACAGGGACTGACCTTTTACCCTGATATGGCACTGCATTCAGAACGTGGGTTTTCCCTATGTTCCAATGTCATACATTATGCATGAGGTTTCATGGAAGCACTTCAGGACTACCATCTCCTTTTTAATATCTCTGTACAAAGTACAAGTCCGACGTCACCCTTCAGCAGGCTGACACAGTAACACAGCAAGGTAGGACCCCTGGGGACACCTATGGGTCAGTATACAACACGTCTTGCTTAGAAAGACAGAGAAGACCGAGACTTCCCGGCTGACACACTGACCAGAGACAGTTCCTGCATGCAGATACTCTAGCCCGCAATGGTATAACATCCCTTGCGCAGTGTCCAACTTGAGACCAGGATGGGGCCCCACAGTCTCTCACTTCAGGTAATGGGGTTAGACTAAATCCTAGAGAGATTCTTGGCTTAACACCTACACACATGCTAGGTACCCATAGGTACATCTAGTTAGGATGCATCATAGGAGTACGCACCTTTTACTGTCATGTATTTTAGATGCTTGCATGTATTCATGACTACTGCAAGATGGTAGAACTATACCATCAGTTCACTTTTATTGTACTGCTGATAAAATATCTCTGCTACTGTCTAACAGTTGTTGCAGCACATCTATTCTACACTAGAATAGCAAATGTGCAATAAATCATTATTGTAACACGCCCAACTGTTTATTCTGTGTATTTTTCTGAGACAAACTAAGTAAGCCCGAGTGACTGATTGAAAGGTAGTACATTGTTTCCATGATCCTGAGGGATCAGGATTGTCATGTTCTGAGGTTGCCAAGAACTATTCTCTCCTTGGTAAGAAGAGTTTCTAGTGACACTGTGAGCTAGCTAATACAGAAAGGCTAACATGCCCGGTAGGGGCGTACGGACCCAGTCTGCCACCAATCGCACAATTTATTTTATCCAAACGCGGAGGCCCCGTATTGTTGTATAGTATTTTAGGACCCTAGTGTAATTTTCCCGATTCATGCCCTTATATAGGTATAAAGTACTGTATCTTTTTATAGGCATAGAAATCATAACCATATTAAGACATAGCTCATGCAGTCCTAATACGGCATGGCTACTTCCACTAGTTCTGAAAATCTACAATGATTTCTTGAAAAAACCCGCCTTCAGCAGTCAGGGACTTCCCCCTGCTTGAATATTGTATTATCCAAGAACTCATGGAGTTTTCAAAGAATTGAGACTCTTTGATGACATTTTATGTCCAACCTTAGGTCAAACTTGGCACCTTCAAGGTATAAATATGCCCACAATTGCCAAAGCAAACACACGGTGGTTTGGAGCAGTTCGACTATCTACTTGCCCGACGCATCTCGCTAAAGCAAGTGCCAAGGAAGCCGACCCTCCAGCAGACGCACTGAGAGAGACGCTGTCTTTTCTCCTGCCACAAAATCCAGCTCCAGTGTTTCCAAGCTTTCCTTGCGGGTTGTTGGGAAATCGAGTCCTGAGAGAGCGATACCAGACCTCCTTTATTCTAAACCAAGGTACGGAGCTGATTAGACCCTAAGAGAAATCTTGGATAGATTCTTGGCACAAGAATACTAACCTTAAACTATACCACACTTACTTCTTCCCTCGTACTAGACCTAGGTTAGGTACACCGGGGTAGGCGTATTTTAGAAGCACCAGTTGAGTACTTTTAGTATTTAATATTTATGTATGTATTTAATGTATTGTATGGCTTAGAAACCATATCATGCTTTTACAGTATTATTTTATAATACTCTTCATACTGTACGCATTGTACTTTGCAACCAGTATTACAATTGTAGCAGTTCATTTCTTCTGTATGAGAAAGAAGATTGTTCAATAAATACCTTTTATTGAAAACGCCAGTCTTTCTATTTCTCTACACTTCTGGTGAAAAGAAGCATGCACTATTGACTGAGTGAAATAACTATCTAATATTTCCACGACTCTAGAGATATATTTCTTATTCTTGGGAAACAAAGTTGTCATGTTTATGCGGATGTCAGAAACTAATCCCTTCTTGTTTATTCAAGAAAGTTCCTAGTGACCTCTGAGCTCGCTGGCACTCACAATTAAGTCTAATATATTCGATAGAGACCTAGTCTACCTAAGTCCTACGTCACGTCTATAGGATATATAATTCCAATGCGCAGAGCCTATTGGGAATATAGGAACTACATTACATGGAGGCCAACGTTTGGTAAGGCACTAATTTAACGCTAGATACTAGAGTAACTCAGTCATTCTTTTCACACAGACCCCCTTTTTCAGTAAAAACTGGAGTGGGTAAAAAGGATATAATATCCGCCATAACTGAGTAGGACAAAAATCCTATGTATTCGTTTTTGGTTTGTTCAACGTTGAAGGACACAGTGTTCCAAAATATTGTGCAACTTATCTTTGTTTCCTTGAAACTTGCTCTGCAAACCTTCATAAAAAATTACGGATAGTGACGAAGAATTAGCTAGAGCTACAGCAGCAGCACTTGCACAAAACCTAGATAATACAGATTTTAATGAAGATGACCCGGATGTTATACACATCCCGGCAAATGTAAGAAAAATTATAACTTACAAACTCATAAATAATGGAGTGTCGTCGAGAGGTGGTAAAGTAATCTTTGTTATAGAGGCACTTGAATATCGACAGACAGAGGTATTCTATTCATGGATTCTGTTTCCTACAGCAAATCCAGTAACACATGAGTTCCACTACTACAAAGTGGAGGAACCTCCAGTGGAATACATCCATTTCGAGGATGTTGAATTTCCATTAACATTCCAGGAGCATCAGCTCTGGTTTAAAGGCACCCTACAACATCAAAATCACATTACCAGGCTTGGTCCACTAGGTAGACCAGGAGCAACATGGCCGGTACTAGCCAGCTATACACCACATCCTTGCATTGAAAGAATGACAGGTCCAGAACTGTTAGCTCAGCTGAAACAGTTAATTAAAATATATAGACATGTCATGCAGACTTTAACAGTCCAACCTGCTGTGAAGTACTGGGTTTTTCAGAACCCAGCGGTGCCAGGGACACACCCTATGACCTCGAGTCCTTCCTGTTTTAGACTACAGAAACACAGAGTCTTCTAGGGGAAGTCAAAGATCGAATTTATTGGCTGCAGCCAGTAACAGGTATCCTAGAAGTACAACACGGTGTATATTCTCAGGAGACTGCTCCAAACTACAAAGCCAGCCTTCCCTTTTTATACAAAATATTATGCTTTAGGCAAACATTCCTTATTTTACAGTTGACCATTCACATATTTTCACTACAAAGAGAAAAGCAGAATCATGATGACAAGCTTATTTTCAGTTATTCCAGCCCACAGCAAATTACCCGGCAAGGCCCAACATTTTCCATCAGATATCGGCGGACCCCTAATAAAAACGGGCACCTCCTCCTCGTAAAGCAGGTCATAAAGTAGGAAACAGGGACAGGTGTGTGTAAGATTAGGCAGGGTTTGTGTGCGATGAAAGGTTTATGGTAGGCTGTGCCTTGATGCTATCTCGATCGGCCACTGGGAAAGGAACTGACCGGACAGGTCTTGGCTTCAGGCAATGGAGTCAGCTTGCCTAGGTCATAGAAGAGTCAGCAAAGGTGTACGTGTCCTTCAGATTCTTTTTTGGCCTTAGTCATCTGCCTATGTGAGGGCAATCACAAAATGGCTGCCGTTCACGAAATGGAACCCGAGGGTTCAGAACGAATACTCTGATTCTAGGGTGTTTTCATCACTCGAATATGACGAAAATGCTTGTGCATAGTGTACCAATCATTCTCCGTCTGTTGATACCAAAATTGTCATGATACGACGATGTTTATAGTACGGGTCCAGAATTTTCAGTACCACAGTCCCTCCTTTTGCCCTTACATAGGCAATTTAACCTACAATCACGCTAATCTGAGTCCAGGTCTATATTCATGAATTCATTGAGATGTTGCTGTAGCATCATCCTATTACTTAACTCGTCTCTTGCTACAGGTTTCCTTACACATGATGTAGCACAGAGGCCACATATTTCAGGAGCACACTGTAGGCACAGACAGAACAGGAAAAGGATGGCTAAGATCACCCCAACGACCATCAGAATTTTCCAACCCCAGGCGGATATCAGTTCCCAGAACCATCCCATCAACGACCAATCTCCTTTATCCGGGCAGACCAATAATATCCGGCCAGGGTTCTATTTTAGAACCACTTTCGGCATTTGCGGACTACTTTCTGAAACCCCTGGTTCACACAATGCCTACCTATCTTAAGGACACCACCGATGTCCTTAGAGTGATTCCTGACATCATTTTCGATCGAGAGACTGATTATCTAGTCTCTCTAGATGTAGAGTCCCTGTACACTTCCATTCCCCAGGATGCGACTCTAGACACCATCAGATCCATCCTGGAGGAATCGGAACTTGACTCCATCACTCCTGTGCCTTTCATTATGGCTTTAGCAACTATAGCCATGAAAGAGAATTTCTTCATGTACGAGGACCAGATATACCACCAAATCTCTGGGACGAGTATGGGCAGTATTTTTGCTCCATCCCTAGCAAATCTATACGTCCATACTTTCGAACAAACCATAGTGCTACACCCCATGAATCCTTTCTTTCCATCTATAATCTGGTGGAAAAGGTACATAGATGACATTCTCATGGTTTGGAGAGGTACCAAGGACTCTGTTCTTCTTTTTCATCAATGGCTCAATAGACAGAACAACTACCTCCGGTTCACCATTGAACTGAGCAAAGAAAGGGTATCCTTTCTGGACCTATCAATCTATAGTACCGAGACAGGTCTAGAGAGTGAACTGTACCGCAAGCCTATGTCAAGAAATTCCCTTTTGCTGTACGAAAGCCAGCACCCGAAGTCACTGAGAGACAACCTGCCATTCGGGCAGTTCCTTCGGGTCCGACGGAATTGTTCTACTTCAGAAACTTTTGAACGGCACGCAGGGGATTTATCTAAACAGCTGACCTCTAGACATTACCCCAAAAGACTTGTTCAGCGTTCATATAAACGAGCAGCAAACAATCATCGGGAGGCATTACTTGAACCCAGAACCGAGAAACCACCTTTGAACCGCCTAACACTGGTCAGCACTTTTAACACCAAGTCGAACTGTGTCCAGAAAATTATCAGACGACATTGGCGGATTCTGAATAGTGGTAAAGATAAAATCGAATTCCCACTGTTTGCTTTTAAACGTTCCAAGAATCTAAGGGACTGTTTGATACACACTCGTCCTAAAGCTACACCCAGGAGAGAGTTGGGTACCCTGTGGGATTTACCTCCCGTGACAGGCCACCATCCCTGTGGAGGTTGTTCTGTCTGCCCTTTAACATCTAAAATTACCAGGGTCGAGATTGGCACAGACCGTCCTTGGGAACTGCGACAGTTTTCCAACTGTAACAGCACCAATTGGGCACTGATAGACAAGGACTAAATGATGACATACCTTGGTTCAGTCTGGTTTGACCACACATACAGTGAGCCTAGTTTGCTAATAACCCCCCACCCCCCTCTTTGGAGTGGGTAGACTGACCCTGTAAAAATACCAGATATGGGGGCAGGCGCACAAAGACCAACGTAGTGTGTGAATTATTAACGCAAACAGTACGTCACTGTTATCTCTTCACTGTTATCTCTTCACACTATCTGGCTAGATCACACATTGAAGATGACGCGGTATTGCGGACTTATACATGGGAACTGAGCGAATCCTTTTACCCATATGGTATTTAGACCCCCAATTCTGAACCGCCATGCAATCAGTACACGTAGGACCGCGCGAACAAGGGGCATTGTCTACATAGAGATCCTGATGCGGTAACGATTAGCACTGAACTTCGCAAGCACTAAGCGTGACATCAATCTGTAGTTCTGATGCGGTAACCAATAGAAATTCAGAGCGGAGTTTGAACTACTCAAGCTCTATGCGTGACGTCATTTTGTAGTTTCTACAGGACAGTCCCGCGAGTGCATGTGAGCGTGGTCTTGTACTCAGTCTACACGCTGTGCACTATGAGATACAAACCAGACGCCCATAGCGCCCTTAACATATTTCGACATTTTTGCTCGAAGGGACATAAAGCTAACGAACTGATATAATTAATTTCTGCCACTCGGCTAAGCCCCTCCCCCGTAGCCTCTGATTGGGAGAACCAACACAACAGGGTCTCAGAAATGGAAGTGACGAGGAGGTCTTGGTGCCTCCCCCTGACTCAGTCAGCGTCTCGAGACAACGACGGACAGGTAGGATTGTGTTCCTTAGCCTGTCAGCATTTACCAAAGTGTGACGCTGAATACTGTATGAGCAGTGAATCTAATTCTATTTGAGGTTGAACCTGCTAACTGTTTACAAGCATGGAGCCTTAGTCTTGGCCACAGAAATGGGACTAGATATTGAACTCATAGCTGATAGTAGAATGGAAGGGAGGTATTGATTAGGAGCCATTTGTTGTATGTTAGTTTAACTCTAAGTACAAAGGACCTAGTGACATCGTTTTTTGTGAATTGTCAGAGTAGATCACAGTTGGTCCCTCTGCTCACGTTAATTACGGAGTCGGTCTTTGTCCTTTTAGAGCGGGGTCTCACATATCCTGAGCCAGGTCCAGGAAGAGGTGAGGTCCACTCCCCGAACACACTGGGTGAGTAATAAAGTTGCACATTAAGTATTCATTATGCTTCTTCTGAACAGACCAGTGTAGCTGAATGTGATTCATCTGTGCGTTTGTCTCCAACAGATAAATCTTAGACACCAGGTGCCGAAGAGAGGAGTTTACAGATGAGGGAATATTATATCCTTTACTGTTGTATCTCACTTGTGTGTTTTTTTATATAGTTTTTTCACACTTTTGTCCACTTACAAGCGGTAGCAACAATATAGAACAGAGACCCTGACGAAAGCCTGGGGCATTTCCCGGTGTGGCTGAAACATGTTGGTCTAATCGCAGCTATTTGTGTGTACTGCGATGATTGTGCTAGACTGTTCTTGTTTTTAACATGGAAGGGGCTGACGTTTATTAAAATAGGTTTTTGTCAAGTTCCCTATCCCTTTTTAACCACCACATATATTGTTTTTGCACTGCACATTCCCATCATATCAACATCATGTGGCTTAACCAGGTGATTGTGGGTGGCTACCCCGAACCGTCTATCAGGGTATGCTAGTGGTCTCAATGATCAAGAGACACAATACCCGATAAGGATTACCAGATGAGAATATTGATTCATACAAGACTTTTGATGGGAATCCTGAAACAATGGGGGACTCACGGTTGCTGGTGTTTCGCATTATGGTGATATGGTCTGTTAGTTTTATGTAATTTCCTTACGCACACTGGTTGGCACAAGGAATATATTGCGGAATCACTAGTGGATTCCTAGTCTAGACCCCTAAGTTCTTTGTTTATAGCTCAATCTCCTTTATCTACATGAATAGATTCGGAAATCTTATGCAGTTTGGAAATGGCCTGGTACACTGTCGGAGCGTTGTCTGGAATGAAAACACAGCAACTAGATTGGATCCCTTTACGTACCCCACCTCGGTCTGCAAGTATGATGTCTAACGCGACCCTGTTCTGAAGAGTCATAAGACGATCCGACTGGAGCTCAGCAGTCAAGTTACTAAGGGCACCGGCAGTTTCAACTACGGTGGACTCCACCACTCTCGTTAATTGTCGTATGTTCCTGCTGTTAACCATAGGTCCCCAGAACGGCAGAAAACCCTTCATAAAATCTCCCAATTCTTGTCCGGCAGTGTCTTTGTTGCTGAAGACACCTCTAACTACCCTTGTCTTGTGGTAATCTGCCGCAGCCGTGTAGGTGGGAGGCAACAGGAACGAAACAAAACATGTGCCCGAGAAGTCAGGGGGCAACCATGTGTATGCTCTATCATGACAAATGAAATAGGTACCCTTAGCTGCCAGGAACGAAGGGGAAGTCTGGGACGCAAAAACATACATTTCAGTGCAGGTACTCTTCCCTAACTGAGCTCTGGGATTCTTGCTATTACCTTGCAGACATAGGTGACCCTGATGGGGTACAATCCAAATCGGGGAAGATCTCTTAGCTTGCTGTTTCTCACTCAGAGTAACTCCATATCCGGTCACGTTCCATCCTATATATACTAGTGTCTCATATCTCGGGATAGTCTCATAGGAAATATCTTCCCTAATCATATCTACTATACCCTTAACTAGAGCACTATTCTTAGGATTATCTTTTATGGAACGCAGGGGGTGGACTTCACGAGCATAGATGAACATAGTTCTGTATGCCCATACAGAGCCATTATGGCTGAATGGCAGGACCAAGTAGGGAATACCTTTATCAGTAGTATGAGGCATAAGACCACACACCCAACAATTAGTTGTATTCACTATTAATTGGTGTTGGTGCAGAAGCTGAATGAATGAATTATTGACAAATTCTAATCTTCTAGCGGACTCGTGATCAGGCAGAGGGTGAAAAGAATGCGAGGAAACAGTAGAAGGAGGTGTGGGCTGTGTAGTGGGTGCAAATGTTACTTGAAAAGAGAATAAAACATAACCTATAACAAACGTCATATTAGTCCATAGTTCTCGGCCTCAGGTTATAACGGCTTTTTCCAGGTAGCGTCTCATCAGAAAATAAAAGTTCAGGCTCTGTAGTGTCCAATCACATTGACGGTGGCACAGCTTCTTGCAAGAGATTGTCACTTTCTTTTTCAGAAATTGTTCCTTTTACATGTGCATCACTGAAAGGCAGAAAACGAGGTACAGTTTCAGTCTCTGAGTCAGCGACACCCTCCTGGACCCACTGGTCGTACGGCAGAGGTAAAGGAACCCTCTTGCAATGTACGCCGTGGATCCAGTTTTTCTTTCCTTCCACTCGAACGGCTGATCTTGTTGAGAGAAGGACTAGATGGGGGCCGGTCCACCGGGGCTGGTCATTCTTTGTTCGCTGAAAATTCTTAACCAGCACCCAGGATCCAGGATCGATCGGATGTCCTGGAGCTTCAGAGACCTGAGGCAGAGTATCGTGAACCTGTTGGTGTAAAACACACAATTTAGCCGTCAATTCATACAAATAGTCAAGCAAAACAGGGTGTTCGATTTCATTGAATTTTGTCGGCCTTGGCACTCCCCATATGTTGGCCGGGCGGCCGAACACTATTTCATAAGGACTAAGTCCCACTCGTGAATGCACAGTCATTCTTGTTGATAGGAGTGCTAAAGGCAGAGCGTCAGGCCATTTAAGACCAGAGCTCGCTTGAATCTTGGCCAATTTTAGTTTTAGAGTGCCATTATAGCACTCTACTAGTCCAGCTGATTGGGGGTGATTTGCAGCGTGGAATTTTTGTTGGATGCCTAGCCCTTCACATACTTTCTTCATCACTCGACCCACAAATTCACTCCCATTATCACTCCAGACCATTCTCGGCATTCCAAATCTCGGGAAGAATTCTTTGACAAGGGCTTTAGCTGTGGACAAGGCAGTGTTGTCTTTAAGGGGATATCCTTCTACCCATCTTGAAAAGGCACAAACAACAACGAGTACATATTTCAAATTGTTGCACCTTTCCATGTGGATAAAATCTAGCTGCAAAACCTCGAACAGATACGTTGGAGGCGCAAAATGACCAGCTGGAGTTGGGGTTCCCCTACCAGGGTTGTATTTCAGACACACCATACAATTCTTGACCACATTCTCTGCACACTTAGGAATTCCAGCATTTCGCCATACTGGAGCCAACAACTTACAGATCCCTTTCACACTAATGTGAGCCATTCCATGTGCCATTGCAACCACTGCAAGCACATATGCATCGGGTAGCAACCATCGCTGATGCTCTGACAATTCAACCCAACAACCATTCGCATCCATTTTACCCGTGCTCTCTCTCCACACACTCAACTCTTTCTCGGTGGCTTCTGCTTGAATTGACTTCACACTTTCTATCGTATCTTCACACATTCCTCCATCCGGAACCCATCTCGCTGGACCCGCAACATACATTCGGTTCATCACATCTCTTGCTGTTTCTTTCGCAACTTCGTCAGCAAATGCATTTCCACGACCAACATCATCAGTAACCTTCTTGTGTGCACTGCATTTCACAATCGCAACTTGTAACAGCAAGGTCAGTGACTCAAGAAGCTCATTCACCAACTGATAATGCTGTATCTTAGCTCCATGCGAAGTCAGTAACCCACGTTCTTTCCACAATCGCCCAAAACTATGAGCCACACCAAAAGCATACTGGCTGTCAGTGTATATGGTCACTTTCATTCCTTTCGACAACACACAAGCACTTGTAAGTGCAATCAACTCTGATGCTTGAGCTGAATTATGTGGAATACGTGCAGTTTCAACAATCGTATGCAAAGTTGTGACAGCATATGCCGCAGTCGTGTCACCATTCGGAAGCTTGAAGCATGAACCATCCACCCATAAGGTACCATCACATTCAGTAAGAGAAGTGTCCCTAAGATCTACTCTCCCTTTCGTTTCTTCCTCTGTCCTGAGAAAACAATCATGCTGTTCAACATCATCTGTCTCTACTGAAATCGGCAACAACGTGGATGAATTCAACGTATTGCACCTCTTTATGTGCAAATGACTCGCTAACAGTGTCAACTCGTAACCTGACAATCGAGCACTAGTTAAGTGCTGTGTCTTGGTCCTGTTTAACAAAGTGTCCACTGCATGTGGAACCATCACAATCAACATATTATTCATCACTAAACCAGCAGACTGTCGAATAGAAACAGCTGCTGCCGCTGTAGCTCTCAAACAACTCGGCAATGCTTTAGCTACCGGGTCCAAAGTCGACGAAAAATACTCGCATGGACGCTGCTTGTCTCCGAACGACTGTGTCAACACTGACAATGCACAACCTTCTTTCTCATGGACATACAGTGTAAAGGGCTTACTGTAGTCGGGAGTACCCAACACAGGAGCCGAACACAATGCATCACGCAATTCGGAAAGACTTTTCTGACACACTTCAGACCACGGAAGAGGATTCGTGTATCTTTACAAGTTAATGCTACCAAAGAAAAATTCGGTATCCATTGTCTGCAATATGATGTGATACCCAAGAAAGCACGCACTTCTCTCTATGTCTTTGGCACACTCAATTTTGCAATTGCCTGAATTCTTTCTGGGGTCAGTTTCCTTCCCTCCTTCGATAAGAGATGACCTAAGTAGATCACTTCTTGTCGACAATATTGCAATTTTGAAAGGGACACTTTGTGATGCAAATCAGACAAATGACGCAACAATGACAAGGTGGCTTCTTTACAGATCTCCTCAGTATCTTCAGCAACTAGCAAATCATCGACGTACTGAATAAGTGTAGTGCCATCAGGTAAAACAATCGTATCAAGCTGTGTTTTTAAAGCCTGGCTATATATTGATGGACTCTCACAGTAGCCTTGGGGAGCGCGTTTGAACCGGAAGCTTCGGCCTCCTAAACTGAAGCCGAAAATATCTCTGCTCTCCTCGGCAATCGGGATGCTGAAGAAAGCATTCCTCAAGTCAATCACCGAGAACCAAGTGGCTGAAGCTGGAATCATAGTCAATAGGGCAGTGATATCAGGAACAACTGGAAATTGAGGCACAACAATTTTATTCACCTCTCTAAGATCAATCACAAACCTGTGGACAGGTGGCTGAGAAGCGTCAGTACGTTTTAAAACAGGCAGAACAGGACTATTGCAAACGTTGCCTCTAGTTTCTTCAATTACATCTTTTTCAATCAGATCATAAATGATCGCTAACAACGCCTTTTCACCTTCACTAGAGATCTTGTACTGGGGAATGTGTGGCATTTTAACATTGGCTTTCAATGTCACAACATATGGAGGCATTTCCAACAGACCCACATCATTAGGACCACTAGCCCAAAGAGTTTCAGGAAGAAAAGACAATTCTGTCGGAAGTTTATCCTTCGACAAATACATAGGGGAGACCACTTTCTTACCAAGTGTAAGTTGTACTCCCAAAGGAGAACAATACAACGTCGCATACAATCTTTTCAACAGATCCAATCCTAACAAGTTCTCATTACAACCTGTCATCAGAATAAGGGGTGCTTCGAATTCACAAGGTCCAACAGAAAGGGACATAGGACTAGAGATCGGATTTTGAACTGGGGCGCCAGAAAAACCTACTGAAACATTCATCTCGCCAGACAAAGGTGCGCCAGGGAGTTTAGAGTGCATAATAGAACTCTTTGTAGCACCAGTATCCAACAAAAAAGGCTCTGACACACCTGATGTAATCACCTCAACGTAAGTTCCACTCTGATCTACTGGAACTGAAACAACTCCCTCTCTTTGTCTATGGCTGTCCTAGCAGTCATTACCATCCATATTCTCACTTTCGCCATAGTAGTCGTCAGCATAGTACTGAGTCGTCCTACCAGACGCATTATTTTGCTGGTCAAAACTATTCATTGAATTTTGTGGAGGAAAGGGACGCGTGTTCTGGGGGAAATTTCCACGTCCTCTACCTCTAGGGGCTTGTTGAACGCCTCGATCTCTTGCACCAGAAGTACCATTCATACGTTGTAACAAAGCAGGACAGTTATTTTTAAAATGACCCTCTTCCTTGCAATATGCACACTGATTAGGACCTACAGGAACACGTGGTTGAGAAAACTCGGGCCTTTGCGAGTTTCTCTGAAACTGCTGAGGCTGCTGATAGTCATGCTGATTATTGTGAGGCGGATACGCCTGCTGTAAAAGAACCTTCGTTTTTAGCTCGTTAGTTTTCTTGTCTGCTCTATCCTTCTCGTCTTTGTCTCTATTCTCGTAATACTGCGCAGTAGCCAGTATTTACGCTGAAGAGGAAACTGCCCAAGAGCTCTCTGAATCCTTCAATTTCTTACACAATTCGGGAAGCAAATTGTGCACAAACTTGTCAACGAACAACCGTTGACCTCCCTCGGTGCTCATATCTTGACCGCTATGGTCAACGAACGTTTCTTCAAACCTAGCGAAGAAATCAGACACTGTTTCCTCTTTCTTCTGCTTACATGCAGACAATTTATCCCAGTTTACACGCATCGCAGGCATTAAAGTCTTCATATAAGAAATGATTCTACCAGGGAGTTCTGCAACTAAAGGCTCGGGTTTAGCACCACCAACTTGTCGGCCATCTGCAGCAACAATATTAGCCCATGTGTCACCTAACTCCTGATCATGATCTGTATGACGAATCTTTCCCCATAAAGGCTGTGGGACAACATTCCCAAACAACATGTCAATATCGGCTAAATTCATAATGCATGAGCCTGCAGTCTGCGATAAATCTTTATAGTACCCAGCAGGATTTTTACGGGGATCAGGCAATGTCTGTTTAAGAGCCAAAACTTCTGCTCTCTTCCATGGAATATGCACCCAAACACGCTGAAAATGCGCTTAAATAGCCGGATTAGCAGCTGGATCTCCCTCTCTCCAAAGTGGAGGAACCTCTCTCATCGGATACTGTCGTGCCTTTTTCCTAATGGATGAGTCATGTTCAAACAGTGACCGAGAAGTGCCCTCCTCACTCCGAAATGATAACAATGTCGTAATTGCTTTTTCAACATCGGAACCCACAATCGTGCCTTTTTGCAAACTCGAACCGTACACGGCACAACGCAGGCGGATTGTATTCTAAATCGTTTTCCTCCAAATCCTCACAAAGAAAAGCACACATTTTCTCAAAAACATATCTCTGCTTCGGTGCTTCCCATTGTCGGAAGACATCCATGACAGACTCAACATCGTATCTCATTGGACCGATAACCCATTTACGTGCTAAATGGTCCAATATTTCTCTCTCGAGAGAGTCAGGCAGTTGGCTACGCAACTGTTTACGTTCTGCATCAGGGGTCGTACCAGGCGACCCAAAGAAAGGAGACAAAAGGCTAGTAACAGTGTCGGTCATTCTCTGTCGAACAGAAGGAGAAACTGACACAAGCACTGGGGGAAAAACAGGGTGAGGTAAGGCAAACGTAGAGGCAGTATCAGAAGGAGAATTAGGAGAAGTAGTTGGGATAATAGGCAAAGTCGTAGGAAACACAGGTGGAGCAGGTGTGATCGGTGGCCCTTGAGGAGGCTACACCAGAATAGTAGGTGCCAACTGAAGAGGAACTTGCGGTTGTGAAAAAACTGGGGGTTGTGCAGCTGGGCGTTGTATAACAAAAGGTTGCGGAGGTGCTGTAGCACTTCGTGCATAGGGGGGTGGAGAATTCAATAAGTGTGACATTAAAGGATCCCTTTCAAGTTCTCGTGAATCTTGTTGGAGAGATGGCAAGACTGGATAACATTTATCAACCGCCATTTTACGTTGCCTGTGCAACTGCTCACTTGCCTGTTCTTCTTCATTATCTTTAAACTGTATAGCAGCTTGTATTACTGAGATACCCCTTTCTCTTTTATTTCTCTTTGCTAATTTAATTTCCTTCTGTTTGGCTTCCTTCCGCCATAGGCGGAAAGAGTCAAACATCGCCAGCCGGGCTTTCTTTTTAAACAGTTTAACCTCTAACTTATCTAGAATTTCTGTGTCAAAACTACCATATTGGGGCCACTTGAGGACACCGTCCTTCCTTGTGTACCTAATCCATACTTCATTATACGTGATAGGGCCTACGCCGTGTTTCACATAAAGCTCATATGTTGGAGTTCCAATTGGAGGAACCGGACACGAGTCCTCCAATCGGGAATCCCTATTACAACCAAGACAAAACAAATTTCCAAGTCTGCTAAGACCAGGCATCTTCGCTCACTAGTCTAGCTTCAAACTTCAAAGGATTATCGAATACGATAGTCTCGTGAATACACGAGTCCCTCGGCTTTGGTACTTGCAAGTTCCAAATCAAAGATCCCAACAAATCAAAGATCCCCTTGGGATACCCAAAAACTAATAACCAAACTAAGGACTGGGAGACGCTCCACTTATACTTAACTGAGGTATCGATGACGTCACCAGAAGACTCGTCTATCGTTTCGCTCTACCAATCATCAAGGGTCCAAAACAGGGCGATAGTCAGGGCAGCAGTCCTTCGTAGCCGTCGGGAAGCGGGGAACCTCGCAGCAAAGACTTTCGGATTACGTCGACATACAGGGGTCGATGAAGTGGCGGCCTTCCTCCAGAATTTTCACACGAAGCTCCTCACGAATATCTGGCTTGGACCGGTACCGCTGAAATTGCCCCACGTTGGGCACCAACTGAAGTACTGGGTTTTTCAGAACCCAGCGGTGCCAGGGACACACCCTATGACATCGAGTCCTTCCTGTTTTAGACTACAGAAACACAGAGTCTTCTAGGTGAAGTCAAAGATCGAATTTATTGGCTGCAGCCAGTAACAGGTATCCTAGAAGTACAACACGGTGTATATTCTCAGGAGACTGCTCCAAACTACAAAGCCAGCCTTCCCTTTTTATACAAAATATTATGCTTTAGGCAAACATTCCTTATTTTACAGTTGACCATTCACATAACTTCACTACAAAGAGAAAAGCAGAATCATGATGACAAGCTTATTTTCAGTTATTCCAGCCCACAACAAATTACCCGGCAAGGCCCAACATTTTCTATCAGATATCGGCGGACCCCTAATAAAAACGGGCACCTCCTCCTCGTAAAGCAGGTCATAAAGTAGGAAACAGGGACAGGTGTGTGTAAGATTAGGCAGGGTTTGTGTGCGATGAAAGGTTTATGGTAGGCTGTGCCTTGATGCTATCTCGATCGGCCACTGGGAAAGGAACTGGCCGGACAGGTTTTGGCTTCAGGCAATGGAGTCAGCTTGCCCAGGTCACAGAAGAGTCAGCAAAGGTGTACGTGTCCTTCAGATTCGTTTTTGGCCTTAGTCATCTGCCTATGTGAGGGCAATCATAAAATGGCTGCCGTTCACAAAATGGAACCCGAGGGTACAGGACGAATACTCTGATTCTAGGGTGTTTCGTCACTCGAATATGACGAAAATGCTTGTGCATAGTGTACCAGTCATTCTCGGTCTGCTGATACCAAAATCGTCATGATACGACGATGTTTATAGTACGGGTCCAGAATTTTCAGTACCACAGCTGTTAGAATGCCACAGCACATCCCTCACCAGGGGAACACAAACAAAATTACACCACAGACTATACAATCAGTCATTGGTAAATTGGCCTCAAACGGGAACAAATTCCGTTCTGGGTAGCTCAAAAATTACTCAAATAGAGGCAGTGATTCCTTAGAGTACACCTCATGAAAAACACAGGATTTTAACAATCTGTTTACCAATGGGGATTGCACCACATGTGGAGAACTGCAACACTACACTTGGGGTACAGTCTTTGCTTCAATCTATACAAAAACACATGGTGTTCCGTATATGACGGCGATACCAGACGTCCTAAGACAGATTCAAAATGAATACGGACCAGAACCTGCTTTGAATCTGGGTATGAAATTACTGAAAGACTTCAAACAGGTCTCAGCTATACTATTAGCTAACATTAAAGGTGAGGCAGCATCTGTGGCAATCCGCCAAAAGCTAAAAGAAATAGATGTAACGGAGCAACCATATAAACTTGTGAGAATTATTGAAAAATCCTATGAAGAACTAGGTAGAGATAGCTTGGGTGGGAAAGCAGTAAAACCCCAACTAACAGAAAGTCCTGAAAAAACTTTTATTAAAAATGATCTCACTACTCTTAAAAAGAAGTGGGTAAACACTAAACAGACACTTCCTAAAGAGAAGCGTTCTCAGTCCAGAGGTAGGTCTCCTCAAAAGGAGCCCTCTGAAAAGAGGTATAACCTCAGGAACAGGGATAATTTGAGAAAACCTGATAGATATCAAGATATTGATACACGTTCCTCTCGTACCTTTCAGACTTCCTCGCAGAAATCAGAAAGAAGAGGACGGTCAGAACAAAAGGAAGAACTCGTGAAGTCCAAAGATGATCAGCACGTTCAGAAAAATAAGAAACCCAATTCACCAAAAAGAAGGTAGCAAGTCTAAAAATCAGACATGCCGAGGATCTTGAGGACACAACTCAAGAACGGGGAGTGGGCCCAGACAATGCTGGACAGCGCAGCAGAAGTTACCATAGCTCGCAAGATCCTGAAGGATCATCTGGAGACAGTGGACTTGAATGAATGCATTCAAGTTGAAACTGCCAGGTTTAGTGTACCCCATAACTTATATGAAGTAACGCTCCGGATGGAGGGGGACATACCTAGGAAAATAAAAGCACTCTTTTGGGAGAAGCTATCTAAAGGTTATGACATCCTTCTAGCTGAAAAAGACTGGCCACCAGAATTTGTCAAGGAGTGCCCACATGGCGAAGAGATCATTATGCCAGCCTTCTCTAATCATATTCCTATTCATAGAAAATTCACCTATGCCAGAAAATGGGCTTTAGCACTGGCTCCAGCATTATATAAAAATTATGCAGGATGGGATGAGGACTCTCCTCACCATAAAATCCAGTTGAAAACTCAACCAACTATGCAAAGGTAGTATCCAGTTAAGCAAGAAGCTAAAAAACAGGTCAGGGAGATCTCAGATCAACTTGAATACCAAGGGGTGATTGAAAAATGCACCTCGTCTATGAATAATGCTTTATTTCCTGTCTCCAAACCAGACAATACATATCCTCTAGTTTTGGAATACAGACACTTAAACTCCTGTTGCAAAACGTTTGCAGTACAACATGCACACAGTTGAATAACATCGTTCGCAAAAAATATAAAACTACATTAGATATCTCAATCTGTTTCTTCTGTCAAAACATTGCACAAGAAAGCGGGTATTTGACCGCTTTCTCAATAATGGGGGCACTGCGACAATTTTGCCGTCTCCTCCAGGGATTCAAAAATAGTCCCTGGAGGAGACGGCATTTCCGTCTCCTCCAGGGACTATTTTCAGCCAGGGTAACAGAGTTACTACAAACGTATGATGATGAGGCATTATCCTATGACAATGATATCTATTTTACAGACGATGATTTGGACGTACACTTGAAAAGAGTGAACACCAAAATACTTGGGTTCGCATCTGAAGGGTACAACTTAAATTTTAAGAAATCACAAATTCCCCACCTCAACGTCCTATTCTAAGGATATGAACTTTCAAGTGAAGGCAAAAGACTGGCAGCAAACTTTTTTAGAAAAATGTGCGCTGCTCCAACCTCCAAAGACGCTGAAAAACTTACAGTCAATTCTAGGCTTCCTGAATTTTGGGAGAACCTACATTCTAAACTACGCAGAAAGGGTTAAACCTCTCTACGAACTAATCAAACCTGATTTCAAACTAACTGATTGGACTCAAAAACACACAGAAATTTTGCGTTCAGTACAAACAGACATGTTAGCAAAAACACAACTACAAACACTCGACAACATACGCAATCTTGTAATCCGAATCATCCCAGGAAGATGCGGATTCACATACCTAATCGTTAATGAAGGTGAAAAGGTACCAATAGCTTACAAATCACACGTGTAGACACAAGCTGAAATGAAATTCACTTCAAAATAAAAAATTCTGACAGCGGTTCAAACTGAAGTAGCAAAAGAAAGAGTCCTGGTGCAGGGAAATTCATAATGGTCGTTATACCTGTACCTGCCTTAGAGGCAGTGACAAAAGCGAGCATTCCAAATGCTAAAGCTTTACATCCAAGATGGATACAATGGGTTAATTCTCTTGCTGCAACAGACGTTGAATACGTTTTTGACCACTACTTGAAAACACAAGAATTTCTACAATATGAACAAGAATGTCTTCTGCCCATTGAAATTCTGCCTCTAGAACATTACGGCTGTATAATTTATACAGACAAATCAGGACAGCCCGCGATTGGGGTAAGCAAGCTTATAGTGCTGCATGCACGATTGTTAAAGGTCGCTGGTACGATGGTAAATTCCGACCAATGGTCACAAAAATTCAATCACTAGGAGACTGTACAGCTCAGCGAGCTGAACTACAGGCTTTCAAGATGGCGCTTGAAAATGCCGATCGTGAATTCCCCACACTCATAGTGTGCGATTCGTATTTCTGTGTTCAATCTTACAACGAACACTTGCAGAGCTGGATTCAAAATGGTTTCAAAAACACAAAAGGTGGCACAATCAAGCATAAATTGCTTTGGGGACATGTAGTTCTATTACAGAAAGAACTACAAAAGACTCACGTGATACATACACTGAGTCATCAGCGTGATGGCGTTCACGTTGCAGGGAATTCATTGGCTGATGAAGCCACAAAGGCAGCTGTGCAAACGGCTTCCGTAGCTGCAATCACTTGTTCAAAAACGAAAATAGATGGTGAAACAATGCTAGTTGTCAATGCCACAAGCAAAGACAGTGGTGCAGCGTTACCTCAAAATTATCCACTCAAATACAGATACATAATATACGCAAACTCAGTTCCTTTTGCTCGAATCCCTGGAGTGGGGGGAAAGAGTAATTCCAAACAGGAGGCTGACAGGGGCTTTGATACAAGAAGCACATATGGGAGACGGTCTGATACGTCGAGGGATCTCTGAATCTATAACAGAATTAAAAGAGAAGTACTGGTGGCCAGGGATGAATGCCCACATTCACACATTTGCAATTAATTGCCCTGACTGCAACAGAGATTGCATCAGAGAAAGCCACCAGATACCTGACTACAGTGTAGCCAGCCCAGTACAGACACCATTGTTAGACAGCATTAGACTATCTACATGCAGACCTCCCTATGGACAGATGCGGTACCCACAACTATTAGGACAAGATTCATTTGGATGTGGCCTCAGCGCTCGGCTGACGCCCAAACTGTTATAAAAGATTTGTGAGTCTTTATCGGCACATACGCAATCGGCATGCTACATTCCGACCAGGGTCCTGCGTTTAGCTCTCGAGCTTACAAGGAGGCCATGACTAGTTTGGGCGTTGCATTGTGGTACTCAAGTCCATTCCATCCTGAGGGAAATGCGGTAGTGGAAAGAAAAAGCTGTGACATAAAGCAATCTATAACAGCTAGGGTATTAGGCTCGGGTGACGGGTGGGTCAAACATCTAATAAGTGTCCAACGTAGTCTTAATATTCTGCAAAGAAATTCTCTGGGTGGAATCACTCCATATGAAATACTTTTTGGTACTAGAATGATCATCCAGGATCTTGATCGTCATACTTCAGTGGTGGAACAAAAACCCTTTGATATCAAAGACCGTTTGACTGTTTTACAGGACTTAAATGAAACAAGAAGAAGTCTAAGCAACACAACACAAAAGCCAACGACCACTGAAGAAAAACCACCTGTCCCAGCAAGACCTGTCGGAATTCCAAAGATAGATTGGGGATCTAGTCAGAGAAAATATCACGGTGAAGAAGGAATTTTGGCCTTCTTACAGAAAGCCAGTACCTGTCTTAGCAATCCAAGGAACAAGATCAGTGTTACTACCACCCCTTGCTGGAAGAAAGGAGAACAGAGTCGTGTCCATTGACCTGGTCAATCCACATCATATGCCCGATAATAAGTAGTAGGCCCAGTGGACTCCCAAGATGTAGCAGAAATCCAAATCTGGCTACAATCCAAGAGGTTCAAACTGAAAGACTTATCACCTTTGATAAACCTGTAGTAAGAAAAGAAGGACTATGCAACAAAGCCATGGAACTGGTGCCTCTTGAAACTCAAATATCAGTTTGTCAAGAAACACCTGTCTACAATGATATAGCTTCAGACTATACCAACATGACAAAGGATGAAGCAGCCCCAGCCATTAAAAAAAATATGGATGCAATCCCAACAATTGGCAGAAGTGTCTCTGGCTATTTCATCAACTTTGATACATTTTCTGAGGATCCCAGTGAACCGCAAACAACGCCAGCAAGCAAAACTTACAAAGAAAAAATAACAGAACTCTTTCTTCAACTTGACGAAACATACCTGGTTTCACCAAGGGTTGAATTTTGGATTGTGTTAGGTGTACTTTTTCTCCTACTATGGCTCATTCTCGTTTTAAGTTTGGGACAGTTGATTGATGGAAAATACAGTACAATGGACACAGTAAGAATATCAACTTGCTCCTGAAGCCACACAAATCATCTCATCGTAAAAGAAAAGACTTGTCATCAGTGAACATCACAGCCGTTCCTATACCAGGTGGTATAGCATGGGACAGAACTGATTATGACATCAATGGCCCTGTAGAGCTGTTGAAGATTCTACATCAATTTAAGGTTTCTTTAAGTGATTTTGTTTCACCCAGCACTTTTTCTGATGATTGGGACTTCGAGACTGTTAATAACATGATGGCAGATTTAGAAATGTCAGCAGAATTCACAAAACACGAATACTTGGAAGGTTCATCAAATTATGAACAAATCTATTGTTTTAATCATTATGGTCAACATTATTTGCATAGATCTGCTAATCCTAGAAATGTTTTTACTTTTAATCAATGGGAACATTGTCCAACGCCTCCAAAAGGAAGCTCAAAACCATTTTATGCAAACTTTCCATACTCTTCAGGCTTCAATGTCACAAATACAGAAACTTTTTACTTTAAAAATGTTGATAGGACAGGATCGAAAAGTATGTTGACCAATACTAAGCAAATTTAATCTGCGGCCTGTTATGCTCAGCTGTCTACATTAATTTGGAAAGGCAACATTGAGACAAAAACTGTCTGGGGCACAAAAGACTGGCAGGTGCAAGGTTTAGAAGCCTTGTTCAGAGTAAGCATGGGCGGAAAATTCGTTCCGCTCGCAAATTTGCAGATTTTCCGTGATTTCACAATCCTTGAATCGCGCGAAATCGCGGCAAAATTCACGAACTCGCGAGAGGGACGAATTTTGCTCATGAAGCACTTACAGGGTTACAGCAGGTGCCCAAGTTGAACCTAATTTCTTTGTAACCATTTACAAAATGGTTACAAAGAAATTAACTTCAACTTGGACACCTGCTGTACCCTGTAAGTGCTTCCTGAGCGGCGCCTCCTTGCAACTATTCTCTGACCCTGCTCTGACCCTCGAAGCAGGGTCAGAGAATACTTACAAGTATACAACGAGGCTCCTGCAGGAAGCACTTACAGATATAGATAAAGCAGGTGCCTGAGTTGATGGTCAAATTCAGTAACTCCTTAATTAGCCCCAAATAAATGTGCGTTTTGTCGATGCTGGGCAGGTGTGTGTTCTCCCCATATCTACCGTTGAAAATTAGCTATGATGCTTGATGGAGGCCTTTGCATCCTTGACTTTCACAAGCTCTATCCCCGTGCAGTTCCTGTGACCACGAGCTTCTTTCTCCCCGGATCTGCTGCTCTGATCGGTGCCTGTCCTTTTATACACACAAGAGGCATGTGAACTCGCATAGAAGCCCACCCATTTGCCCCCCCACACACACTAGTGGTGTGCACCGTCTTCCTGCCCTTTAGCCACTATGATGGACTGCTCACTCGAGGAACCCTGGCGCCCTTCAGCGCAATGGCAAAGTTAATCAGCCCAAAAAAAATGTGCGTTTTGTCCAGCCTGTGTAGGTGTGTGTTCTCCCCATATCTACCGTCGAAAATTAGCTATGATGCTTGATGGAGGCCTTTGCATCCTTGACTTTCACGAGCTCTATCCCCGTGCAGTTCCTGTGACCACGAGCTTATTTCTCCCCGGATCTGCTGCTCTGATCGGTACCTGTCCTTCTATACACACAAGAGGCATGTGAACTCGCATTGAAGCCCGCCCGTTCCCCCCCCACACACACACTAGTGGTGTGCACCGTCTTCCCGCCCTTTAGCCACTATGATGGACAGCTCACTCGAGGGACCCCGGCGCCCTTCAGCGCGATGGCAAAGTTAATCAGCCCAAAACAAATGTGCGCTTTGTCGAGGCTGGGCAGGTGTGTGTTTTCTCTATATCCACCATCGAAAATTAGCTATGATGCTGATGGAGGCCTTTGCATCCTTGACTTTCACGAGCTCTATCCCCATGCAATTCCTGTGACCACAAGCTTATTTCTCCCCGGATCTGCTGCTCTGATCGGTGCCAGTCCTTTTATACACACAAGAGGCATGTGAACTCGTATAGAAGCCCGCCCGTTTGCCCCCACACATACACACTAGTGGTGTGAACCATCTTCCCGCCCTTTAGCCACTATGATGGACAGCTCACTCGAGGGACCCCGGCACCCTTCAGCGCGATGGCAAAGTTAATCAGCCCAAAACAAATGTGCGTTTTGTCCAGGCTGGGCAGGTGTGTGTTCTCCCCATATCTACCCTCGAAAATTAGCTATGATGCTTGATGGAGGCCTTTGCATCCTTGACTTTCACGAGCTCTATCCCCGTGCAGTTCCTGTGACCATGAGCTTCTTTCTCCCCGGATCTGCTGCTCTGATTGGTGCCTGTCCTTTTATACACACAAGAGGAAATGTGAACTTGCATAGAAGCCCGCCCATTTGCCCCCCCACACACACTAGTGGTGTGCACCATCTTCCCGCCCTTTAGCCACTATGATGGACAGCTCACTCGAGGGACCCCGGCGCCCTTCAGCGCGATGGCAAAGTGAATCAACCCAAAAAAAATGTGTGTTTTGTCCAGGCTGGGCAGGTGTGTGTTCTCCCCATATCTACCATCGAAGATTAGCTATGATGCTTGATAGGAAGCCTTTGCATCCTTGACTTTCACGAGCTCCATCCCAGTGCAGTTCATGTGACCACGAGCTTCTTTCTCCCCGGATCTGCTACTCTGATCGGTGCCTGTCCTTTTATACACACAAGAGGCATGTAAACTCACATAGAAGCCTGCCCGTTTGCCCCCCCCACGCACACACTAGTGGTGTGCACCGTCTTCCCACCCTTTAGCCACTATGATGGACAGCTCACTCGAGGGACCCTGGCGCCCTTCAGCGTGATGGCAAAGTTAATCAGCCCCAAAAAAATGTGCGCTTTGTCAAGGCTGGGCAGGTGTGTGTTCTCCCCATATCTACCGTCGAAAATTAGCTATGATGCTTGATGGAGACCTTTGCATCCTTGACTTTCACGAGCTCTATCCCCGTGCAGTTCCTGTAACCACAAGCTTTTTTCTCCCCGATTCTGCTGCTCTGATCGGTGCCTTTCCTTTTATACACACAAGAGGCATGTGAACTCGCATAGAAGCCCGCCCGTTTGCCCCCCCTAAACACACTAGTGGTGTGCACCATATTCCCGCCCTTTAGCCACTATGATGGACAGCTCACTCGAGGGACCCCGGCGCCCTTCAGCACGATGGCAAAGTGAATCAGCCCAAAATAAATGTGCGCTTTGTCGAGGCTGGGCAGATGTGTGTTCTCCCCATATCTACGTCGAAAATTAGCTATGATGCTCGATGGAGGCCTTTGCATCCTTGACTTTCACGAGCTCTATCCCCGTGCAGTTCCTGTGACCACGAGCTTCTTTCTCCCAGGATATGCTGCTCTGATCGGTGCCTGTCCTTTTATACACATAAGAGGCATGTGAACTCGCATAGAAGCCCGCCTGTTTGCCCCCCCCCCACATACACTAGTGGTGTGCACCGTCTTCCCGCCCTTTAGCCACTATGATGGACAGCTCACTCGAGAGACCCCGGCACCCTTTGGCATGATGGTAAAGTTAATCAGCCCCCAAAAAATGTTGTTTCGTCCAGGCTGGGCAGGTGTGTTCTCCCCATATCTACCGTTGAAAATTAGCTATGATGCTTGATGGAGGCCTTTGCATCCTTGACTTTCACAAGCTCTATCCCCGGGCAGTTCCTGTGACCACGAGCTTCTTTCTCCCCGGATCTGCTGCTCTAATCGGTGCCTGTCCTTTTAGACACACAAGAGGCATGTGAACTCACATAGAAGCCCGCCCGTTTCCCCCCACACACACTAGTGGTGTGCACCGTCTTCCCGCCCTTTAGCCACTATGATGGACAGCTCACTCGAGGGACCCCGGCACCCTTCGGCGCGATGGTAAAGTTAATCAGCCCCCAAAAAATGTGCGTTCTGTTCAGGCTGGGCAGGTGTGTGTTCTCCCCATATCTACTGTCGAAAATTAGCTATGATGCTTGATGGAGGCCTTTGCATCCTTGACTTTCACGAGCTCTATCCCCTTGCAGTTCCTGTGACCACGAGCTTCTTTCTCCTCATCTACTGCTCTGATCGGTGCCTGTCCTTTTATACACACAAGAGGCATGTGAACTCGCATAGAAGCCCCCTCGTTTGCCGCCCCACACACACTAGTGGTGGTACAATATCGGAAAAAAATACGCGATTTCGTGGGGAAATCCACGAATTCGCGGATTTTTTTGCGATTTCGCGCAAATTCGCGAGCCGCTGATTCGCAAAATTCGCCCATACTTAGTTCAGAGCCTGCATCATCCCAGAACAAATAATGTTTTTAAATGACACTATTCAACAGACATCTTGGCTTGGTATAGCTCAGATAAAAGATTTAAACAAACCGTCCATACCAAAACCCACAACTGATAGTAATAGGACTACAGATAAGGAGAGAGATGTAAACTACATTTTACAACAGAACAGAAATAATCCTGATTGGAAAAAATTGTTATTCTTGCCCACAGACACAAATAAATGTCAAGATAGATTCCTGAACAAAACACAAGGATTTACAGTAACCAGGCCAGACCCAAGATATATCCAGAGACAACATCCACGGATAGTAACAACATACAGTGTAGGAAAACTATGCCTAGCATTGCTACAGAAATCCACACTTCCAGAAATTAAACAATACTTATCTTCACTTAAAGATGGCGTTGATTTAAGAGAATTCCTGTTATGACCTCGTAAACAGCGTCATAAACGTTTCATATAAGCCGTATATATGCTGCTTATAATGAAGCTTGGAAAATCTCACGAATAGAAACTGCAGAAAGAATACGAGAAATTGATCGTATTCATTTAGAGAAAGCTTTCTCTGTAGTGGACAATGGGTTAACGACTCTGCCCTCCAGAATGTATTCTTTGGACAGCATAGTATCCTCTGCCATAGACATAATTGAACAGGACTTGCTAATGTTACAACACGGTCAGTCCCAAATACGTTCTATAATGCTGCTAGGCTATACGTTACAAAATCTCCATTCAGGCTACGTGCCATGGCGTTTAATCAACACCACGTCATTAGTTTCTACATTTAACCTTACAGATAAACAAATCTCTTTGGCACAGAGGGGAGCAGACTATACGGTGCTGAGAATTGAAAAACTGGAAAGATTAGCATTGACAGTTTCTGAGAAACCAGCCATAGAATGGATAATACATGGCACCATCACGATACCAGTGACGATTTTCCAGTTTCAGTATTGCTTGAAACACATACCAGCAGGCCTGTATGAAAGGTTGGGTAAAGAATACATTAAGTCGACCTGGGATTTACCATATGCTCACACATGTTGGAGTGGGGGAAAGGAAATATTTCTTAGTGGGAACAATTGCAAACATTCACTAAGCGGTACACTTTTGTGTCAGGGTATTAATTTACATGAAGCCTGTGAGGATTCTTCAAATAACCTTTCTTGCCACATGCACGGTTCCCCGGCAGCAGTGATAAATCCAGTTTTTAAGCATCTATCCAATGGTAACTACATAATGTTGAACGATCACAGCTGTTGTGGAATGATACCAGGTATAGCCTATCTAGGTAGTGTGTCAGCCAGGGTCACTTGCTGTTTGCAAGTATTGTTTCCAAAAACGAAGACAGACGGGGAGTTGCCGCTCTGGCCTTCACTGAACATCTCTTCTATTCAAATTGATACTTTAAGCAGAATGAAAGCCATTCTTTTACAAAAAACTGTGCCACTGACCTCGTCCAAAGAGACGTATGATCTACAAGTCGCAAGGTCCTCTGCGGAGATACATGCCCTATTATCAACAAACTGCCCAATACATTTCGCAGAAATGTTAGGTTGTATCTTAAACCTGTCTGATACCAGTGGTATGGCGCGTATATTTAAGACAATTTTTTTGGGACTGTTAATACCCTTTGAAGCAGTCCTAGGCATTTTTCCAAATTTCGTGCACTCTGTGTTCGGTGGTCTGCCTCTAATTTTGGGACTCGTAGCAGGGATACTGTTTTTATTTCTTCTGCTCCGATATGGCAAAACCAGTCATCAGCGACAGCCAGATTACCATGGAAAATGCTCTTCTGGCGATGCAGTACCGTGACCGAATAACACAGGTTCTTGGCTTGGCTCGTTTAAGAGATCTGAATACCACATGGTTCCTTTTGTTAAGACCAATCTGACAAGATTGCATTTTACCTGTTCTACAATGCCTACTTTGTGGAGAGGAATGCATGTTAGACGTTTGTTTGACACTTCCATCAGCACTGCCAACGGATGTTGACATTTTGCTAGGTCCGGTAACGGCTCACGCATTGTGTTGTCCCCAACGGCTACCAGTCCTGATGACGGCATTTGTTGAAGTCTCACAGACTTAAGTTGGTGATTGTGAGACTCATGGACCAACATGCACACAGGTACCATCTACTGAGAACATTGCTAATGCGGTTGACGCTGACGGTGATATTTCTCATCTGTGTACAATTGATCTACTTAATGAAGTGGTTCAACTCTCACCTACTGTGGTAGACAATTTCTTTGCCAGCTTAGACGATTTGATGTTTTTTCCTGACACCGAGGATAACTTTTGAAATTAGCACACAGCGTTCCATGAACTTTGAATTCGACCTTCGCTTTTCAAAACAAAACTTCTCACTTTGGAATTCTATTTTTTCTACTATTTTGATTTGACTTTTTCCAAATTGAATTATTTTTTGGGGGGCACTAAATAATCTGCTTAAAGTAGAACTATTCTTAGAGAACAAGAAATTATTTTTTAAACACTTCCTAGAGACAATATTTGGCCTTGTCCTGCAAAACGATAACAGTTTATATATTCTGCTATGGAATGGTCTCAACCTTTTTCTTCTGTAAACTTAGAGCCATTTCATAAATGGTATTTCATGATTCATTCAGATAGCATGTCCAATGTCGTTAAATATGCTTTGAATGACAGCTATTGCTTTTAAAAGGCGTACAGTACAAATGCTCATTGATGTGTACAACCATTTTCGAATGCAGTTTATGTATTTTTGGGTGGGATTATGATCACATGCTTTAGTTATGTTTTAGATGCTTACAGATTTAGTAATATCGGACATAATACGTGGAGTGGGACCCTAGTGTAATTTACGCGATTCATGCCCTTATAGAGGTATAAAGTACCGTGTCCTTATATAGGCATAGAATTCATTACCATATTAAGACATAGCTCATTCAGTCCTAATGCGGCATGGCTACTTCTACAACGATTTCTTGGAAAAACCCGCCTTCAGCAGTCAGGGACTTCCCCTTGCTTGAATATTGATTTATCCAAGAACTCAGGGAGTTTTCAAAGAACTGAGACTCTTTGATGACGTTTTAAGTCCAACCTTACGTCAAACTCGGCACCTTCAAGGTATAAATATGCCCACACTTGCCCAAGCAAACACACAGTGGTTTGGGACAGTTCGACTATCTACTTGTCCGACGCAACTTGCTACAGCAAGTGCCGAAGGAAGCCGACACTCCAGCAGACGCATTGAGAGAGACGCTGTCTGTTCTCCTGCCAAGAAATCAAGCACCAGTGTTTCCAAGCTACCCTTGCGGGTTGTTGGGAAATCGAGTCCTGAGAGAGAGATACCAGACCTCCTTCATTCTAAACCAAGGTACGGAGCTGATTAGACCCTAAGAGAAATCTTGGATAGATTCTTGGCACAAGAATACTAAACCTTAAACTATACCACACTTACTTCTTCCCTCGTACTAGACCTAGGTTAGGTACACGGGGGTAGGCATATTATAGAAGCACCAGTTGAGTACTTTTAGTATTTATTATTTATGTATGTATTTAATGTATTGAATGGCTTAGAAACCATATCATGCTTTTACAGTATTATTTTATAATACTCTTCATACTGTACACATTGTACTTTGCAACCAGTATAACGATTGTAGCAGTTCATTTCTTCTGTATGAGAAAGAAGACAGTTCAATAAATACCTTTTATTGAAAACACCCGTCTTTCTATTTCTGTACACTTCTGTTGAAACGAAGCATGCACGATTGACTGTGTGAAATAACTATTGTTTCCACGACTCCAGAGATATATTTCTTATTCTTGGGAAATAAAGTTGTCAGGTTTATGAGGTTGTCAGAAACGAATCCCTTCTTGTTTATTCGAGAAAGTTTCTAGTGACCTCTGAGCTAGCTGGCACTCACAATTAAGTCTAATAAATTCGATAGAGACCTAGTCGACCTAAGTCCTACGTCACATCTATAGGATACATTATTCCAATGCGCAGAGCCTATTGGGAATATAGAAACTATACTACAGTATAGATTATATAGGAACTACACGACAACATGTTGGTAAATCCTGATGCTGTTGTCTATTAGTAGATTACTAAGTATGTACTTGTTGAAGATGACATTGGACTGTATGGAACCCAAGTTACCCGCCAGGTGATACAGATCTTTTGGGACCAAAAAATGCCCATGGGAACAAAGCTTTTCCCGTTGGAAAGGTAGGAGGAAAACCAGTGAAGGACATTGATGGTGAATCATATTCAAGACTCTATGGCGTATATGAGTGTAGGAGAGTAGAATCCATCGAAGGCAGCTGAGCAGGAGGCAAGGTGATCCTCAACTCAGATCTGGAAGGCTTTACTTACAATGCGTAAGCCAGTGATGTCCATGTTGCTGCATGATCCGAAGCCAGGCTGGCACTCATAGTTCAGCATCTTCCCCTCTCTCTTCTAAGGCATTCACATACTGTAAGAAAGTCCCCTTTTGGTGTGGGCATGCCCATTTTATTGTGAACTAATGCTGTGGCATTTCAACTTTGCCCACTGGGCCCCTCCTCTCCAGTGTTTGCGCTCTGACCCCTAAAAGATAATAAATTGGCTAACTCAACTTGGAAAATGTAACTCCTCATTAAGGCCAAACTATTTGGTGCAGGAACTCCACTAAGGGCATGGAAAGTTAAATGTCACTTGTGGACAGCAGCACATGGTGTTTTATACTCTAGGCTGAAAAAGGAAACACGGGTTCAGGCATACCACTGCAGTTTGACCCCTGCAGCCTTTACACCTGCAGGTGACAGTATCAAAATAATGTGGAAACTTTACTTTTAAATATGTCACCCCTAATTTGTCCTTGTAGACACACAGGAGGATACCTGGTATTTCAAACATTTAAGGATTTATTATTTGCATGCTGCTACACTGATTAGCCCCCAAAAACCTATTGTTACTATTATGGCTGCAGCTGTTTATTTATTTATTTATTTAAAAGGTTTTATATAGCGCTACAGGACCCAAGAGTATCAGAGCACTTTACAGATAGGTAAACACATAGACACAAAATTACATTCTGAATTAAACTAACATAGGATCAGGCATTTCAGTTAGACGAGGGGAAGGAAGAAAGAAAGTAACTAAGAGATAAATAAGGGAAACGAGGAAGGTTGAAAAATAGGAGAGAGATGCGAAGAAGGCAAGGGGGAGAGAAAATAGGAAAAGGAAGAAAGAGGGGGTGGTTCGAGGAGAGTACAAAATAAGGACAGTGTCATTACAGCGATGTTAGGTGCCCCAATATTTGTTGAGAAGAAGCACCTTGAGTCTTTTTTTGAAGAGAGGGTAGGGGGGGTTGCAGCGAAGATCTTTGGGGAGAGAGTTCCAAATCGTAGGGGCATTACCAGAGAATGCACATGATTGGGTCTTTTTTACATTTGAGTCTCGGGGGGATGAGGACAAGGGCGTTAGTGCTTCTCAAGGATCTGGAGCAGCCAGCTTTTTGTAGTTTGTCAGAGAGGTAGGAGGGGGTGTTTTGGTGAAGGGCTTTGTGAGTGATACATGCCATCTTGAAGGTGGATCTACCTTCAATTGGGAGCCAATTGAGGTTTTTGAGGACAGGAGAGATGTGATCAAATCCCTTACAGTCAGAGATAAGTCTGGCAGCCAGGTTGAGAACAGATTTAATCGGGGCAAGGTGGACTTTAGGGGTGCCTACAAGGGTGGCGTGGCCATAGTCAATTCTGGAAAGTACAAGAGATTGGACAACGATTTTGAAGTCATCAGCTGGAATAAAAGGTTTGATTTATTTTTTTAAGGTGGAAAAGTGTGAAGAGAGCACCTTTAGCAGCATTTTTAATGTGGGGGATGAGAGTAAGATTCTGATCAATGCTGATGTCCAGGGATTTGACAGAGTCGTTGAGTACTTTGATATCATTGATTCAGAGTTGGATAGGCAAAGTATTGTTTTTGGGAGTGAAAAGGATGATTTCAGTTTTTTTAGGATTCAGTTTGAGATGATTAAGATGGAACCAGGATTGGACTTTATTCAAGGTATCATTGAGGTGAAGGATGTCATGGTGGGACTTGATCTTGTAATATAGTTGCGTGTCGTCAGCATAGAGGTGGTAACTGATATTAGCTTGTTTGAGAATGATGGTGAGTGGTCCCATGAATAGATTTAATAGGGTTGGGGAAAGGATAGAACCTTGTAGGACACCAAGTGAGACAGGTTGGGGTTTGGGGAGGCAGTTTAATTTGTTGGGATCTATTTTGAAGATAAGAGATGAACCATTGGTGAACAATGCCCTCAAACCCAAAGCGGTCTTTGAGAGTATTAAGAAGGGTGGGATGGTGGACAGTAGCGAAGACAGCAAGCAGAGAGGTCAAGGAGGATATGGAGGGAGGATTCGCCTTTGTCAAGAGAGCGATGAATATAATCAATAATACTGAGCATAGCAGTTTCAGTGCAGCATCCTTTTCTAAAACCAGATTGGAAAACGTCAAGGAGATTGAAGGAGATGATATGGTTGTCTAATTGGGACAGGACACATTATTCAAGGGCTTGGGAGAGGAAGGGAATGTTAGAGATAGGGCGTAGATTGTTAAAGTCGTTAGGGTTAGCGATGGGATTTTTGATGATGGGGGAGATTTGACCTAGTTGAAGGGATGGTGGGACACAACTAGTGGTAAAGGAGGAATTGATGATATTGGTCCAAATGGGGGCAATGATGTATTCGAGTTCCTGAACCAACTGGGTGGGAAGAGGATCTTTGGTGTGTACGGATGGTTTGAGTTTAGAGATGATGTTAAGGACAGTAGATTCAGATACTGGACAGAATTCACTCCAGGAGGCATTGATTTTAGTATGGGAGTTCTTAAAAGTAGTCAGGGTGGGGTAGAGTAGGGAGGGGTAGAGAGGGGTCCTGACACGAAGGGGAAGAGGAAAAAGGTGCCATGGTAATGTTAGGGAGGAGGTGTTGGCTGAGGGGAGATTGGAATGGGAGAGGGGGGTAGGAGAAAGATAGTTCAATCGAGTTGACTTTATTCGAAAAGTAGCTGGCGATTTCTTTGCATCTTTCAACAGTGGCTGGTATTTTAGGGGGACCTGAGGAAGTTTGTTTTTTAACAATGTTAAAGAGTTCTCTCGGACGGTTTCTAGCATGGTAAAGTTGCGAACGGAAGAAGAAGGCTTTTTCATTGAAGATGTGCTTCTTGTATTTGGCTCTGGCGTTTCTAAGGAATACCAGGTTATCAGGGGAGGGATGATTCCTCCAAGAACGTTCAGACTGCCTGAGGGCCCATCTTTCATTATTAAGGTCAGAATTAAACCAGGATTTGAGTGGTATTTTTCGTTGTTGTTTAAGTTTGATTGGGGCAATTTGGTCAAGGGCTTGAAGGATAGAATTATTGTAATGTTCAGTTAGTTCATTGGTGCTGTGAGAGGGGGGGGAAGTAAGTGAGTTTTGATTGAGGATTCCAAATCACCAGGGGGAATAAGGTGAAGATTGTGAGTAGGCATGGGCGAAATTAGCAAAATCGTGGTCCGCGAAATCGTGCAAAAGCGAATTCACGATCCGCATAATTCGCGAATTCGTGCAAAATTGCGAATTTTTGGTTTTTTGCGTGTTCGCGGGCATTTTTGCGTGTTCGCGGGGCTTTTTGCGTTTTCGCGGGCCGCTTGCATGGCGAAGTTACCCATGCGGTTGTGTATGTGGGCACAGCACCCTCTGGTTTACACTGCCACCCTCTGGTTCACCACTGACACCCTCTGGTTCACCACTGCCACCCTCTGGTTCATCCCTGCCAACCTCAGGTTCAGCACTCAGTACTGCCACTCTGGTTCATCACAGCACCCTCTGGTTCACCCCTGCTGCCACCCTCTGGTTCAGCACTCACCACTGCCACCCTCTGGTTCATCACAGCACCCTCTGTTTCACCAGTGCCACACTCTGGTTCATCCCTGCCACCCTCTGGTTCATCCCTGCCACCCTCTGGTTCATCACTACCACCCTCTGGTTCATCACTGCCACCCTCTGGTTCATCATAGCACCCTCTGGTTCTTCACAGCACCTGTGGTTCACCCCTGCCACCCTCTGGTACAGCACTGTCACCCTCTGCTTCATCCCTGCCACTTTCTGGTTCATCCCTGCCACCCTCTGGTTCATCACTGCCACCCTCTGGTTCAGCACTGCCACCCTCTGGTTCATCCCTGCCACCCTCTGGTTCATCCCTGCCACCCTCTGGTTCATCACTACCACCCTATGGTTCACCCCTTCCACCCTCTGGTTCAGCACTGTCATCCTCTGGTTCACCCCTGCCACCCTCTGGTTCAGCACTGCCACCCTCTGGTACATCACAGCACCCTCTGGTTCACCAGTGCCACCCTCTGGTTCATCCCTGCCACCCTCTGGTTCATCCCTGCCACCCTCTGGTTCATCACAGCACCCTCTGGTTCACCAGTGCCACCCTCTGGTTCATCCCTGACACCCTCTGGTTCATTACAGCACCCTCTGGTTCATCACAGCACCTCTGGTTCACCCCTGCCACCCTCTGGTACAGCACTGTCACCCTCTGCTTCATCCCTACCACCCTCTGGTTCATCCCTGCCACCCTCTGGTTCATCACTGCCACCCTCTGGTTCAGCACTGCCACCCTCTGGTTCATCCCTGCCACCCTCTGGTACAGCACTGTCACCCTCTGCTTCATCCCTGCCACCCTCTGGTTCATCCCTGCCACCCTCTGGTTCATCTCTGCCACCCTCTGGTTCATCCCTGCCACCCTCTGGTTCATCACTACCACCCTCTGGTTCAGCACTGCCACCCTCTGGTTCATCACAGCACCCTCTGGTTCATCACAGCACCTCTGGTTCACCCCTGCCACCCTCTGGTACAGCACTGTCACCCTCTGGTTCATCCCTGCCACCCTCTGGTTCATCCCTGCCACCCTCTGGTTCATCCCTGCCACCCTCTGGTTCATCACCGCCACCCTCTGGTTCATCACAGCACCCTCTGGTTCATCACTGCCACCCTCTGGTTCATCCCTGCCACCCTCTGGTACAGCACTGTCACCCTCTGCTTCATCCCTGCCACCCTCTGGCTCATCCCTGCCACCCTCTGGTTCATCCCTGCCACCCTCTGGTTCATCCCCGCCACCCTCTGGTTCATCAATACCACCCTCTGGTTCAGCACTGCCACCCTCTGGTTCATCACAGCACCCTCTGGTTCATCACAGCACCTCTGGTTCACCCCTGCCACCCTCTGGTACAGCACTGTCACCCTCTGGTTCATCCCTGCCACCCTCTGGTTCATCCCTGCCACCCTCTGGTTCATCACTGCCACCCTCTGGTTCATCACAGCACCCTCTGGTTCATCACAGCACCTCTGGTTCATCACAGCACCTCTGGTTCACCCCTGCCACCCTCTGGTTTACCCCTGCCATCCTCTGGTTCGTCACTGTCACCCTCTGGTTCAACACTGCCACCCTCTGGTTCACCACTGCCACCCTCTACCGAGACCTTTTGTGACGCAGCGGCAGCAAAAAAGATGCGCCATGGTGCTGGGTATTAACAACGTGACGCACCTCTCTGTGAGATGCGTCACGTTGTAAAGCCCTGCCCCATCAGGAGGCGTTCCAACTAAGCCTCCTAAAAGTGGCTGAGTGAAATAGTCACTTTTAGGCCCATGCTGCGTCAAAACCCTGCACCTGCTTGAAGCAGGCGCAAGGCTTGATGCAGCATTGGGGTGATAGGGCCCCCCCCCAGAGCATTGCTGGAGCTGCGTCGCAAGCGCGACGCAGCTCCAGCAATGCGCTGCTTTTACGGCACAGATGCATGACGCATCTGTGCCGTTTTTGCCACATGGTGTGCCGCATTGTAAATTTTACAAAATAAAATTGATTATGACACTGAGGTCTTTCGCCAATCAGTTTTCTTGATTTAGCAATATACAATGATGACAATACTTTATCTATGCGACTGTACACAAAACCCACATCCAGAAACACGCTCCTCAAATACGATAGTCAACATCCTCGGAGCCTACGAGATAACCTCCCTTTTGGGCAGTTTTTACGCCTCCGACGCAACTGCACCAAGAGGGAGGATTATTTCCGGGACGCGAAAGTCCTGCAGTCCAAACTAGTGATGCGGGCCTATCCTTACAGACTAGTAAAAAAGGCGATGAAGCGCGCATGGTACTATGATCGTGATGCCCTCCTTACCAGAAAGGTTCATTTAGACACTGATGCCAAAGTGTCTAAACCCATAACCTGTGTTATGACATTTGGCTCAGAATCCAACCAGATTAGGTCTATCATCAAAAACAACTGGCACTTGATTAAAAAAGTAGAACCCTAGTTAGTTCAACCTAGGTTCGCATTCAAGAGAGGAAGAAACCTAAGGGACCATCTGGTGAAAGCCTTCAAAGATCCACCAATAACCACACTTCAATCACAGTGGGGCTTGTCTCCCATCACGGGGCATTACCCGTGTGGAAATTGTATTGTTTGCGAAACAACTAAAGCAATGAAGAGTTGCACAATTAATGGTAAAGAAATTAAATTGTTCCATCATTCGAACTGCAATACGAAAAATGTTATCTATTGTATAGAATGCCCGTGCTTACTATTATACATAGGGAAAACTACACAAGAGGTAAAAAAACGTGTTTTGCAACATCAATCACGTATACGATGTAATGTAACCACAGCCCCTCTTGTTGAACATTATCACCAAAAAGCGCATGCTCCAAATGAAATGTGTTGGTTTGTGATTGATGTTATAAAATGTACAAAAAGACATCATAATGTGGATCGTCTCCTCACCCTAAGGGAGAGAACAAATGGATTTGGACATGCAACACTGTAGAAAGGGGGTTGAATTCCCTAATTGAATGGCATGCAGTTTCATTATTATGATGTTTGTTTTTGGATTGTTCCTACATTTTTCTGGATTGATCACGTGCAGATGGGCCATACATAAGCTTGGTTATTTCTACCTTTACATCAACCAGTGCATTTAATACCTCACTGGGGTGTTGTTCCAAGTTATGAGATCCTAGATAAACTTCATGATTGTCCGTGTGCAGAGGTGTTATATATGAGCCTGTTCATATTCATACTGACACTAGCCATTGTAGTTTATATCTTATTAGGGAGCTGTCCTAAGTCCGAATCAAATAGATGTAGACTGGCCACTTGGGGGCTATTCCTTTCCTCTGCTCTTGACCTGGTTCACTTAACATGTTCCAAGATGGCGGCCGTTTTGCCCCTCTTAGTAGATTTGTCGTGTGAATACCAGTGGCCCAATCCACCGCCGTCTATTCAAAATGTATCTCGGTTGTACTTATGGCAATTCATATCATTTACACATAGTCAAATTTGGTATTTTATTACCACTCGCTTCTAAATCATTTCCACTAAGCGGCGTTGGGACGCATGACGTCCTTACGTCACTGAGGTTAAAGGTTAGACACTCGAGTATCCGGGACCGGAACTAGTGTATCTGATTGAACGAGGGAGGTAGACGAACGCTTACCCGCTTGCTACGAGTAAGTGCGTATTGGGGTGCTTTGATACACATATTGACTAAGTTACAATAGTACGCTGACTCGGTTCTGACGTGGTCGTAATAGTGTTGTTTCTTTATAGGTGATTAAGTCGCTGTGGCCACATTCACTACTGTATTGGAAACGCTGATTGGGGCTGTGATTGAAAAGAATTATTTGTGAGTAAGAGATTCGGGTTGTTAGTCGTTTCACTGTAACTTACTGTCACAGTGGTACATATAGATTGATGGTTTGTCAATTGGTTTTTAGATTCAATTGAACAGCATTGTCTGTCTTGGTCTTCATCACCTCCGGCTGGAGGTTGCTGGTAAGACCATTTTAGTTTTAGTTTTACTGTCACCATATATAGGTCCAAGGTTCTGATTCCTTCTAGTGAGTAATGCACAGTAAAGATTGGTGATAGAGGTACATTGACACTTGGGTTGCATGAGGTTTTGTCTCTCTCTTTGCTCTCCCTTTTGGGTGATTGGATGATATCTATGTGGCAAGGTAGATTGGATGATCATTTATTCTATTTTGGATACACATGTGCAACTGGTCCTGATGATGGTCCGATGGATTAGTCTTAACCTACGAGGGACCGAAACGTCGACGAAAGACACCATTTTATTTGCAATATCTTTTGGAGTGTGTTACAATGAAAGAAATATGTTGTAATTATATCGTCTCCACATGGTAGTGCTATCCCCATGTTATAAAATATAAGGTGTCCAATACTACAAAGAAACAAATGGAATATATTGTGTAGTATTTTTGTTGCCATACCAAACTTTTGATGAAAACTAAATAAAAACAACAGTATCATACTGTACCTTCCTTGCCTTTTCATAATTATAGGATCACTATGGTGACAAATAAGTATTGAAGAATAATACGTAAATAATTCCTACGGGGACATTGTGTCATTGTTATGGGCATTGTAAATGCGGCGCACCATGGGTGGTGGAGCTGCGGCGCACAATAACTGGCGCATCCCTGGGGATGCGCCAGTTATTGTAAATCTGCCCCTATACATTTAGCCAACGAAGGAGCACTTACTGATTAGACAGTAGAAAGTACTCCAGTTGAGTAGAGTTATTGCACAAAAAGGTGGCATCTTCGTGGACAAACATGCAGTGCGGGATTCATTCTGCCCCCTGTTAGACTCGTTTTTTGTGCCCTTCTGCCCTCTGTTAGACAAATTTTTCCCTTGTTTTTTTGCCCTTCTGCCCACTGTTATACTCTTTTTTGTGCCATTCTGCCCGCTGTTATTCCCTTGTTTTTGTGCCCTTCTGCCCTCTGTTAAACTCGTTTTTTGTGCCCTTCTGCCCTCTGTTAGACTCGTTTTTGTGCCTTTCTGCCCCGTTAGACTCGTTTTTGTGCCCTTCTGCCCTCTGCAAGACTGGTTTTTCCCTTGTTTTTCTGCCCTTCTGTCCTCTGTTAGACTGTTTTTTGTGCCCTTCTGCCCTCTGTTAGACTCGTTTTTCCCTTGTTTTCTGCCCTTCTGCCCTTTGTTAGACTGCTTTTTGTGACTTTCTGCCCTCTGCATCACCACATCATCACTCAGCGCTACCCCAGCATCACTCAGATCCACCACAGCACCACTCAGCACCACCACAGCATCACTCAGCACCACCACAGCACCACTCAACACCACCATAGCACCACTCAGCACCACCCCAGCATCACTCAGCACCATCCCAGTATCACTCAGCATCACCACAGCACCACTCAGCACCACCACAGCACCCCACAGCGCCACCCCAGCATCAATCTGCGCAACCATTCAACAACAACTGATTCAAATATGTTCTCTCAATGTTTCAAACTTTATTACAAATGTCACAAAAAGATGTTAATATTTCACTTCTGTTCTTGGATTTTCGTCACAATAAAATACACTGAACATAATCTTCACAAAAGTTATTTACAAAAGTTTAAGCTATTGGCATTATAAATTAAAATCACTTTTATTTTAGTATTAATTATTTAAAAAAATTAAAATCCATTGTAATTTGTAATATCAATACAGCTAAGTCACGTAAATACAAAACATGCGAGACCTATTGCATTGCAAATGTTTGTTTGTACTTTGTCATCTACAAGATCTTTGCAATATTTCAAAAGAGAGAAAGAGAGAGAGATAGAGAGAGAGAGAGGGAGGGAGAGAGAGAGTGAAAGAAAGAAAGAACAAAAGAAAGAAAGAAAAAAGAAAGAAAGAAAGAGAGAGAGAAAGAAAGAAAGAAAGAGAGAGACAGACAGAGAAAGAGCAAGAAAGTGAAAGTGAAAGGGAGAGAAAGGGAAAGAGAGGGAGAGAAAGAGAGAGTAAGAGTAAGAGAGAGAGGGGAGAGAAAGAAAGAAACAAACAAACAGGGAGAGAGAGAATGAGAGAGAAAGAAAGAGAGAGACAGCGAAAAAGCAAGAAAGTGAAAGAGAGAAAGAGAGGGAGAAAGGGAGAGAGAGAGAGGGAGAGAGAAGAGGAGAGAGGGATCGAGAGAGAGAAAGAGAGGGAGAGAGAAAGAGAGAACGAGTGAGAAAGAAAGAAAGAGACAGAGAAAGAGCAAGAAAGTAAAAGAGAGAGAGAAAGAGAGGGAGACATGGAAAGAGAGAGAGAAAGAGAGAAAGACACACAGAGAGGGAGAGAGAGAGAGAGGATGAGAGAGAGAAAGAGGGAGAGTGAGAGAGAAAGAAAGAGAGAGAAAGAGAGAGCGAGAAAGAGAGGATGTGAGAGAGAGAAAGAAAGAGAGGGAGAAAGAGAGAAAGAGAGAGAGAACAACGGAGAAAGAAAGAGATAAGCAGAGAAAGAGGAAGAACTTGAAAGAGAGAGAGAAAGAGATAAATAGAGCAAGAAAGGAGAGGGAGAGAGAGATAGATAGAGAGAAAGAGAGAGAAAGAGAGAGAGAACGAGAGAAAGAAAGAGAGGCCGGATCTCTGAAGGATTCATAAAAGGGGGTGGTGATGGACAAAGCATCTGAATTAAGCAGAACCCTCCTACCCAGTCAAAAGATCAGGGCTTGATCCATCACCGTTTTTTAGCTCACTGCAACATCCCAGTTCAGAACCTGGCTACATGCAAATTAGTCTGTCCCTGGCCCAGTGCATCATGGGAACAGGGCAGACCAAACTACCAAGCCAATTCTTTACTGGAAAGGAAACAAGCTTCCGGGGACCGGTTTCTGGCATTGCAGCCGTCTTCAGCCCGGCTTGCTTGAATCCTGATGGTGCAGTGAGCAAGGGACTCATGTCTGAGCATACCCTTCCACTCCTATAGTGGCCAAAACGATTCATAAAAGGGGGTGGTGATGGACAGAGCATCTGAATTAAGCAGAACACTCCTACCCAGTCAAAAGATCAGGGTTTGATCCATCACCGTTTTTTAGCTCACTGCACCATCCCAGTTCAGAACCTGACTACATGCAAATTAGTCTGTCCCTGGCCCAGTGCATCATGGGAACAGGGCAGACCAAACTACCAAGCCAATTCTTTACTGGAAAGGAAACAAGCTTCCGGGGACCGGTTTCTGGCATTGCAGCCGTCTTCGGCCCGGCTTGCTTGAATCCTGATGGTGCAGTGAGCAAGGGACTCATGTCTGAGCATACCCTTCCACTCCTATAGTGGCCAAAACGATTCATAAAAGGGGGTGGTGATGGACAGAGCATCTGAATTAAGCAGAACACTCCTACCCAGTCAAAAGATCAGGGCTTGATCCATCACCGTTTTTTAGCTCACTGCACCATCCCAGTTCGGGACCTGGTTACATGCAAATTAGTCTGTCCCTGGCCCAGTGCATCATGGGAACAGGGCAGACCAAACTACCAAGCCAATTCTTTACTGGAAAGGAAACAAGCTTCCAGGGACCGGTTTCTGGCATTGCAGCCATCTTCGGCCCGGCTTGCTTGAATCCTGATGGTGCAGTGAGCAAGGGACTCATGTCTGAGCATACCGTTCCACTCCTATAGTGGCCAAAACTATTCATAAAAGGGGGTGGTGATGGACAGAGCATCTGAATTAAGCAGAACACTCCTACCCAGTCAAAAGATCAGGGCTTGATCCATCACCGTTTTTTAGCTCACTGCACCATCCCAGTTCAGAACCTGGCTACATGCAAATTAGTCTGTCCCTGGCCCAGTGCATCATGGGAACAGGGCAGACCAAACTACCAAGCCAATTCTTTACTGGAAAGGAAACAAGCTTCCGGGGACCGGTTTCTGGCATTGCAGCCGTCTTCGGCCCGGCTTGCTTGAATCCTGATGGTGCAGTGAGCAAGGGACTCATATCTGAGAATACCCTTCCACTCCTATAGTGGCCAAAACTATTCATAAAAGGGGGTGGTGATGGACAGAGCATCTGAATTAAGCAGAACACTCCTACCCAGTCAAAATATCAGGGCTTGATCCATCACGTTTTTTAGCTCACTGCACCATCCCAGTTCAGAACCTGGCTACATGCAAATTAGTCTGTCCCTGGCCCAGTGCATCATGGGAACAGGGCAGACCAAACTACCAAGCCAATTCTTTACTGGAAAGGAAACAAGCTTCCGGGGACCGGTTTCTGGCATTGCAGCCGTCTTCGGCCCGGCTTGCTTGAATCCTGATGGTGCAGTGAGCAAGGGACTCATGTCTGAGCATACCCTTCCACTCCTATAGTGGCCAAAACGATTCATAAAAGGGGGTGGTGATGGACAGAGCATCTGAATTAAGCAGAACACTCCTACCCAGTCAAAAGATCAGGGCTTGATCCATCACCGTTTTTTAGCTCACTGCACCATCCCACTTCAGAACCTGGCTACATGCAAATTAGTCTGTCCTTGGCCCAGTGCATCATGGGAACAGGGCAGACCAAACTACCAAGCCAATTCTTTACTGGAAAGGAAACAAGCTTCCAGGGACCGGTTTCTGGCATTGCAGCCGTCTTCGGCCCGGCTTGCTTGAATCCTGATGGTGCAGTGAGCATGGGACTCATGTCTGAGCATACCCTTCCACTCCTATAGTGGCCAAAACGATTCATAAAAGGGGGTGGTGATGGACAGAGCATCTGAATTAAGCAGAACACTCCTACCCAGTCAAAAGATCAGGGCTTGATCCATCACCGTTTTTTAGCTCACTGCACCATCCCAGTTCAGAACCTGGCTACATGCAAATTAGTCTGTCCCTGGCCGAGTGCATCATGGGAACAGGGCAGACCAAACTACCAAGCCAATTCTTTACTGGAAAGGAAACAAGCTTCCGGGGACCGGTTTCTGGCATTGCAGCCGTCTTAGGCCCGGCTTGCTTGAATCCTGATGGTGCAGTGAACAAGGGACTCATGTCTGAGCATACCCTTCCACTCCTATAGTGGCCAAAACGATTCACAAAAGGGGGTGGTGATGGACAGAGCATCTGAATTATGCAGAACACTCCTACCCAGTCAAAAGATCAGGGCTTGATCCATCACCGTTTTTTAGCTCACTGCACCATCCCAGTTCAGAACCTGGCTACATGCAAATTAGTCTGTCCCTGGCCCAGTGCATCATGGGAACAGGGCAGACCAAACTACCAAGCCAATTCTTTACTGGAAAGGAAACATGCTTCCGGGGATCTCTGAAGGGCAAGATTCCTGAGTTGCCCCTACAAAACATACAGCTTTTTATTTTTAGCAAAATGCATATGAAAATTGTGCTGTAAAGGTCTCTTTTAGTTTAACCCCTCCAGACAACTCAAAATGGGTGTATTTGCCATCCTCTCCCTTCTTTCTGTTTTTTATATCTGTAAGTGCTTCCTGATGAGGTTTAATTCCTGGGACAGGTGCCTCGTTGCCTACTTGTAACTCTTCTCTGACCCGAGATTCGCGGATCGCGAAATCGGGGAAAATCCGCAAATTCGCCCGCGAAACGGATTTAACGCCCATCCTTAATTGCGAGTATGTTTCATGGGTAAAGTGCCGATAGGGTGGGGCGAGTAATGGAGCAGTTCAAAGTGAAGTTGATAAGGTGGTGATCAGGCCAGTCTACGGGAAGGATCATTGAGAGAGAGGCCAGATCCTTGCTAGTCATAATAGCGTCAAGGGTGGCGCCTTTGGAGTGAGTCTGGGATTGGCAGAGTTGAGTCAGGTCAGGAATGTCCATGGTGTCTTTAAAGAGGATGACAGCAGGGTCATAATTTTTATTCCAGTTGATGTTATAGTCGCCAAGATAGCGATTCTTGGAGTGAGTGAGCGAGGATTGAATGATAAGATGAGACAGCTCCTCGGTAAAGGGGATAGAATAGCCGGGGGGTGGTAGATAGTATGTAAACGAATGGTGGGGGAGCCAGGAATAGTACGATTAGCGCAAAGGTATTCAAAGGTGGAAGGGTCCTGCAGATGGACTAGCATGAGATTAAGTTCATCTTTAAAGATTAGGGCAAGGCCACCTCCTATTTGTTCGATTCTATCTTTCCTAATGATGGAATATCCAGGAGGAATGAGCAAGTCGAGGATAGGAGTGGAGTGGGGGTTGAGCCAGGTTTCAGTTAGGAATGCAATGTCGATGGTTTCATTGAGAATGGTTTCCGCAATATCCGTCGCACTGCAAGATGCGGATCAGCAGTTAATCAACATGCAGTAGAGGGGTGAAGAATCAGGGTATTGGGTGGAGGGACCAGGGAGGATAGATGTTAGTTGTTGAGGGGGTTTAGGTGATGTCAGGTAAAGGGGGATTCTGCTCATTCCCAAGAGAACTGGGATAGTAGACTGCGGGTAAGGGGGACAGGAGGACGGAGAGGGAGGGGGAGAGGCAGGGGAGTTCGGAGATAAGTTAACCCCCAAGGATATTGGGCATGCAGCATGTTGAGGAGTGGAAATCGTTGTTGCCTTGTAAGCGGGGGGGGCATTGGAAAGTTCAATGTGTTTGGGAGGGATCAGGAAATTTGTAGGGAGGGGTGGGCCATATGGAGAGTAATCGATGTTACCAGTACTAGGGGAGCTGTTGATGGGGGAGGTGAGAGGGGTGCTGATGTGTGATGATAAGCTGTTTAGTCAAGGGACCGATGTGTGTGCGTGATCAGAAGAGTGGGCCTTAGCAAGGAGTGAGACATCAGATCTGAGGGAGGAGAGTTCTAAAACAAGGGACGAAAGGAGAAATTCAACATTAAGGAGTGATAGTATAAGAAGTGAGGAGTGGAGTGGATCAAAAGTTTTTGGGAGGTGTAAAGAGTAGGAGTTATCGAAGAGGGGGGGATTGGGGGGAGGAATGGGGGGGTAACCTGGGGGGTAGGAGAAGGGAGTTATGATGGGTGGGAGGTTTTGTATTGGGGAGGGGGGACAGAGGAGGTAGGAGTGGTTGAGGCATTAGGTTTAGGAAGATAGTTTGGTAAATGAGGAGGAGGGACAGTATAGGGTGGTGTGGGAGGCATATTGAGGGTTACAGTAGATATCAAGGGAGTGTGAGAGTAAATTGTCAGCGGAGGAGATGTGAGGGTTGTTGGGGGTATGGGGGCGGTTAAACGAGGGGGAGAGGATAAAGTGCATCAAAGGGTGGGGTATTACGGGAGTCAGAAGGAGAGAGGTGAATGGACGAAAGTGTATTATTGAGAAGAAGGGGTGTAGGGGGTCCGTGAGAGAGGCTGGAAGAGACGAGGAAGAGTTGTAAGAAGTGGAGGATGGAGGGGGTTTGTTTAGGGGAGATCACAAGGAGTGGAGTGTTCGGCAGAGCTTAGAGACTACGGGGTTATAGGGGAGACAGGGGAGGAAGAAGAAGACGGGGTGAGGGGACAGGCGGAAAGAGGGTGGTGTTGGGGGATAAAAGGGTGAGGGAGCGAGGACAAAGGGGTGGGACGCAAGGATGGAAGAGGGTGGGGAAGGGGCAGTAGGGGGTGGGAGTGAAAGAAGGGGGTGTGAGAATCATTGGTGGAGGTGGATGGGAAAGAGGCAGAAAAACTAGGTGATTGGGAGATAAGGGTGTCGTTACAGGTTATAATGTCAAGAGTAGGGGTGGTTTGTAGTGATTGAGAGAGAACATCATGGTTAGGAGAAGAGGTGGGGAGACAGTGAGAGGAGATAAGGGGGAACGTGGGTGAAAGGAGTCACTGCTGGTAATATAGCAGTCAGCTAGGGAGGACATCTGCGGTTGAGTGTGTGCATCAGGGCTGAGTGAAAGAGTGGGTGAATCAGTGAGGAGGGAAAGTGGGGCTGGGGGTGTAGGGTGTCAGTGCTAGTAACAGTATTGAGAGTTTGAGTAGTCAGTGGAGGTTGGGTGTAGATGTCAAAGTTGGGGGAGGATGTAGGTAGATCAGAGAGAAGAGTTAGGGGGTAGGAGAAGAGGGGGGAGGTGATGGAACTAGGAGATGAGGGGGTGGGAGAGGGGGGTTCAGGGACTGAGCGAGGGATTTGGATAAGGAACTAAAGTGGAGTTCAAAGATGTAAAGGTGATTTTCAGACGCTTGGATGAGAATGTTTCCAGATTTGAAGATGGAAATATCAATTTCACCAGGAAAGAAAGAGGAGGGAGTGGTGGGGAGTTTCAGACCGTATGGAATATTGCGAGAGTTAGTGCTAGGGAGGTGACGAAGAAATAGGCTTTTCCATTTTGAAGGGCATTTTAAAAAGAAGATGTAGTTGGTGATTAAGGATGAGTTAAGGCTATTATGGTAATTGGCAAATAAGGTTTCAGGGTGGAGACTGAGGAGCTTGTGTTTGAAGTTTTTCTTACCATGCTTGGAGAGATGGGAGGGGTAGACGATAGACCAAGAGTTGGGGCCAAGTTTCGAGATAGGTGATACTGAGGTAGAGGGGGAAAGAGAGAGGGGAGGCATGATTAGGAGGGAATGTGAGAGAGAAAAAGCATGCAGATTAAACCATAAGATTAATCAGAACAGGAGTATAGAAAGGCAGAACTATGGAAGAGATACATTTAGCCAAAGCAAAATTACAACAAAGAAAAGGGGGAAAACAAAATAAAAGAACATCCTATGGGGGGACAACATAATCAAATCAAATAAACAATAATAGACAGAATAGTTATATAAAATAAACAACAATGATAGAACACGTCAAAATGTACAATCAAGGATTAATATTAAGAATGAGAAAGATGTGAAGTAAACTAATAATGGGAAGGATGAGAATCAGCTAAAGAGAGTAAACACCAGCGAAATATGGTGTAAGCTGCATAGATATCGCACTAAGGTTACGTTTGGCCAAGAGCAAATAACAAAAATAGGAAATGGCGGTGAACCATACAAAGGAACATCATAAAGGGGGACAACAAAATCTGAAAAATTACACAACAATGATAAAACACATCAAAAGGAACATTCAGAGATTAAGATTAAGCGTGAGAAAGATGTGAATAAGGTTAGGAGTGAGAGAGATGACTAAAGAGAGTAAACATCAAACAAAATAAGGTGCGGGCTGCATAAATAGCGTACTACAGGGTAAATACAACATAAGAGGCACCTAATCAATAAAATACATACAAAAATGATATATATATCACCCCATTCTGTACAGTGAAATACAAAATAAGAAGCAAATAAAAGCAAGGTAGATGGGGGTGTAGTAGGGGGGTACCAAAGTTTCAATAGAAACCGATTTGCTATCTTTTGTCTGCCACAAGCTACAGAGCTAATTAAACCACTATTTTTAATATTTAATAAGATCACATTCATTAGAAGAGTTTGATGTTTTTTAAATATTTAGAAAAATTAACTTTTAAAATGTTATCATTTAATTGTCTAAGACTTCAGTTGAGAGACAGATAAAACAATGTTTATTTAGACCATAGACTTTAAAACGATACACAAACTTTGGATCCTCATAGTAATATCGTAATTACAACGCATTTCATTTACCACAATTTAAAAAACATAAATCAATAACATTCTCTGTATTGAGAGAACGTTCTAAAAAGTTTTAAAATCAGCATCCCTCTTTTAATTTCTCCTTTACAAAGCCCTGTGTCGCTTTCAAGAACTTCCCCAGAGCAATTGTAATGTCTAGAGATGACATATCCATAAGAAGACAAGCTGCTTGAGCACATGAATCACCTTGTATTTTAAAAATATTGGGCATAAAAATACTTTCAGTAATGCTATAATCAGTGTGCAATCAAGCAATAAATGCAAAATATCACTTCTTACTCCTAGGCCACATTTACAAACACCATCCGTTTGAATCATTGCTGCTTTTTTTTTTCCTTCTGACTTCCAAGGGTTAATACCCACACGGACCCGTAGTATTTCGTGTCTTGGCCAATTATTGGGCAACAAATCTAAATATGGAAATCGATCCTCCCTTTCTCATGAGCTCCTTACCCAGTTAACCGATTTTTTCACCTTCAGATAATCTAGGTCTTGGGATCTGGAGTGCTGGAGCTCTTGGTCCCTAAGCACTCTCTTGGTAAAGACTATCAGCCTGATTCATCAAGCTAAATTGCACTTGCAAAGGGCAAGATTCTCAGAATCTTGCCTTTTGCGAGTGCAATTTTTGCATTTGGGATTCATCATCCCAAATTCAAAAATCGCTATTAAAGAATTCGCACATTTGCGAAGAATTGCATTTAAGGAATCTCTATTTGAGATTCCTTAAATGCTATTCATGAATCATTTTGAAATTGCGAAATTGCAATTTTGGGCCGCTATTTACCGAGAGGTCAGACCTCGTGGTAAATAGCAAAAACTTAGAAAAATGCATTTAAATGCATTTTTCTAAGTTGCATGTTACACACACACATGTCCTTTGGACATGTGTGTGCGCAACACCAATGTAGATTACATTTCAGGGGTGCTACAGGGTGTCCTTTGGACACCCCTGCACCCTTGAAATCGCATCCCTATTTGCGATTAGCTAATTGCTAATCGCAAATAAGGAATAACTCCCCATTCATTCCTATGGGCCTATAGGCCCATAGGAATGAATGGGGAGTTATTCCTTATTTGCGATTAGCAAGTTGCTTATCGCAAATAAGGAACATGTAGGAATCGCAATATTTTTTGCAATTCCTACATGAATCCCGTTTTGCAAGTCCTTAATAGCGATTCCTTATGAATCGCTATTAAGGCCTCACAAAACGGGAGAATGATGAATCAGGCTGCAAGTCCAGGGATGGCTGCGAAAGGCTCAATTTTAGGTGCGCTGCTTCGGTCTTGAGGGTTTTTCTTACCTCCCGTGCCCAACCAAGGCTACTGATTTTAATTTCCTCTCTGCACCACGTTGAGACCTTTTACACGGCCCCTGGCTCCTGGCGTTTCCAAAATCCTAATAAGGACATTTGGATCTTTACATTCCAGGCTATTAGCCCTACCTCCATTCTGATTGCTTGAATCATGGTGCTATTTGGTAATGACAGCAGCATTTTTAAGATTTTTCCTTCTTCTCAATCCCAGCCCCTTTTACCAATCATATAGAGCACTTCTGTGCTGTACAGAACTTGCGGGGGGATCATAGCTTCAAATGCATTTAACATGGGTCTATGTGACATATCACCGTATTCTTTGTTAAATTCTTTAAGGCCACAGACTGACGAGTAGGCCTTTGCAGTTTGTGCCTCCAAATGAGTGCCCCACATCAATGCACTATCAAACCAAAGGCCTAGTTATTTATATTCACTTACAATTTCTAGTTTATCTTGTCCTAAAAACCAATTTAAAAAAATTATTTTTAACTCTCTTCCCAAATCGTAAGACCTTTGTTTTTTCCATATTAACGGTTATAAATTTTTTATCACAATAATTCTTAAACACATTTAATTTCCTTTGGAGTCCCATTTCAGTTTGGTCGAGAATCACAAGGTCGTCAGCGTATAAAAGACAAGGCACTTTCTGCCACATGCATCATTTGAAATTGCATTTGCAAAAGGTGCGAATCGCAAAATTCGCCCGTTTGCGAATGCAATTTCAACTTCTGGGATGCATCATGTTGAAAGTGTATTTTCCCAAAATAAGGAATCGCAAATGTATTTGCGATTCCTTAAAAAAATCGCAAACCTAAGGAATCGCTGACTTTTGGAAAAAAGTGCATGCATGAAAGTTCGCAATTTGCGATTCCTTAAAAAATCGCAATTTGGAATTCTTATTTTTAGAAAAAGTCAGACCAGGTGGTAAATTTTCAAAAAAAATACATGCAGGTGAAACTCATTTGTAGTGCATTTAAGGGGCTCCGCAATGCATCAAAGACTGTTTCACAATGGCAGCACTCATTGTCATGGCACGTAGGTTGAGAGCAGCAGCAAGGAGGAGTTCATGAGAGAATTTTCAGAGTGCGAGTCACCTTACTAGGCCAGACAGAGGCAGAAATCTATAATAAGTATAGGCTAAATGCTGACTCAATTTTAGATTTGATAAATGAATTGGACCCAATCTTGCAGAGACATACACGGAGAACACAAGCCATACCTACCCATGTGCAGGTATTGTGTTCCCTACACCTCCTTGCCTCGGGGTCCTTCTAGGGTGTCATAGCCATTGCTGGTGGGGTGTCCCAGAGTTCCCTTTCATGTGTTTTAATGATTTTCTCAATGCCATGTTGCAAAGGATAAGGCATCACCTTACATTTCCAAGCACACAACAGGAATTGCTTCAAACAAAGTTAGATTTCTACAACATGGCACATATTCCCCATGTCATTGGCTGTATAGATGGCACACATGTTCCCATTTGTCCCCCATCTGAAAATGAGTGCATTTACCGCAACCGGAAATGTTACTATTCTCTTAACATTCAAGCAATTTGCAATTCCAAAATTATCATCACTGACTTGGTTGCAAGTTACCCAGGAAGTGCCCATGATTCCTATATTTTCAGACACAGTGCCATCCACACACGACTGCTTGCTGGAGAATTTGGAGACAGATATTTGCTTGGTAAATATATTTCATTCAAATGTTACTACTCTCTGTACCATGCTGTCCCATGTTACTCATACTTTGTATCCTTCATTCCCCCATTCATTAGGTGACAGTGCGTATGCTGTGAGGTCATTCATACTCACACCCTATCTTAATCCTGCAAACCGTAAAGAACAGAGGTACAACCATGTGCACATAGCAACTCGCAATGTAATAGAGAGAACTTTTGGTGTTCTGAAGTCCAGGTTTCGCATACTACATAAGACAGGCAGAGCATTACAATATCGCCAGATATTTGCTGTAAAATAGTGGCAACATGTGCCATGTTGCACAACTTAGCCACTAGGGGAGGCCTAGAACAGGAGGTGGAGGATGTGCTACCAAACATTGACAACCATCCTCAACAACCTCAACCAAGATTACATGGACCAGACGCAGCAGAGGGGAGTAGAAGAAGGGCAGAGATAACTCAACATTACTTTTAACAGAGGTAAGTACCACAGAACTCAATCTTGCGCAAAACTTTTATCAATTTATTTTTGAATGTCCATCAAGGATTCATGGTACTCTGGACATCTTTCTCCATGCATTGTTCTGACAGTAAATTGTATGGCATTTACTTTTTTTTAGTCTTAGAAATACTTTAATCTGCAGACGTCCTCCAAAAGTCAGACATGTATATTCCTAAGTCACATACTACTTTTTGCGTCCTCGCACCCCTAATGCCTTGCCTGAAAAACTGACAGTGCCCATGGGCATGCTGCTTGCATTGTCTTGCTTTCTGGAGCTACGGTGTCCACCAGGTACAGCAGGTTCAACTTGGCTACTGACATTTGTACATCCATGACTATCCCCAACTGGTAGTATGTTTGCGGTTGCTTTATCAATTTGCATTTTATCAACAACATTATTGAGTGTCATCATTCCTCTTGCAATATCTACACAACATTGTGTCATCTCCTTTTGCATGGCAACTGTGTGCTTGGTTCCCTGAGCAGTAGTGCTGGACAGACGATTCATTGCCCTGGTGTAACCCTGCATGCTGGTCATTGACCTATTATGCCTACTGGCACTTCCTACTTGCTGTGCCTGCATAGCTGTACACATTGTTTCCATAGCTGTTGCCATACGTTCCATTTTTTCAGATGACGCTCTATGAGCTACTTCTATTACATTTATCATGTGAGTCAGACTGTTGTGTATAGCACAAATATCATGACTGATGTGAATAAGTTTGCCCTTCATAACACGTATGTCTTTCCCTTGTAGGTGTTGGACTTTTAGCAGTTTTAACTCCACAACACTGGCGCTGCTGTCATCTTCTACTGCTGGTCTATGTTGAGATGGACGTGCCCTGCGCCTATAAAATTGTTGGATCCTATTCCGCCTGCTCTGCTGGGTGTGTTGGGTTGCTGGGGTTTGAGCATTCTGTGGTTCTTGGACATGGGCATTTGTTTCTTCATCACTCTCTGAGTGCATCAGTTGGCGCGCTCTGTTTCTTTGACTTCTTGGCTTTATAGTGGGTGAAGAAGGGGCTGAATTTAAATCTTCTGTGTTTTGACATTCCTGAGTTTGTGACTGGGCCCATTCATTTGTATTAGTGTCCTGTTCTGTATCTAGGATTAAAAGAGTGCAAACAGTATGCTACTTTTGCATTTTGCACTTTTTGTAGCATGAAATGAAGTACATTTCAAATAAAAAGCATATGTAGCATGGCTAGTCTCCTATTCTATCACTGTTAATGTGTTTAAATACTCATTGCCTAACTATTTGAAAAGCTGATGGTACATGGACTACAACTCCCATGATGCATGGCTTCTTTCCTTGAAAGTGTCTTTATGTACTGCTAATTTAAGCAAACAAAATAGTACATGAGGGGGATTAATAATAAGCAGCTAGGACATTATTAGGGGTTTCTTTCACTCACATTTTAAAGACAAACACATGTATGAATTCTTACCTTGTGATGGGCCAGCATGCTCCGAGGTGTCAATTTCTATGACTCCAATTACTGCTTCAGTTGCATGGGTTCCTTCCACCATGTCCTCAAGGGGGGTATTAGGCCTATCCCTGGGTGTTCCACCACCAGTCTTTTTGCTGCCTTAATCCGGTTTGCAATTCTTTCCTTAGCACGACTGTGTAGGTCATACCAGCGTTTTTGTAAATTATTAATATCACGGTGGGCAACCCCCACAGCATTCACTTTGGCTAGTATTGCAAGCCACAGCTTTCTCTTCACTCCTCAGGCACCTTCAAAGATTGCTTCCCAAAAGGCTGCTCCTGCCTCATAGTGACCTCCTCAATCAGTATTTCCAGCTCCTGGTCCCTAAATTAAATTTTTCTTTTCCTGGCATGCAGGTCTTATCCAGCCTTTTCTGAGCCCATTTCCCCTTCAGCTACAGACAAACACACTGCTCCAGTTGCTCCAAGCAGAGCTCCAACTGCCAACTGCCACTCCTCTAGTTCAAACAAGGGTTACAGGTGTGTGTAATTAGTCTCCTGGCTTCCTGGTTGTGATGCCATTTGAATGCATCAATTTGCAAATTTGCAATTTGCGAATTTGCAAAATGCGAATTCGCAAACAAGAAATCGCATAAATCGTGCGAATCGGTAAAAATTGCGATTTTTGCCAATACGCTAAAAAAATAAGAAAAAATTGATGCATTTCATTTTGCGATTCCTTATTTGCGATTCCTTATTTTTCGCAATTAAGTAATCGCAATTTGAAATGTTGATGCATGTGCCCCTTTGTTTCTATTCATACACGGGCTTGCACTTCTTTCTATTTCTAGCACTACGGGGAGATCTGCTAAAAAAAATTAAAATAGCAGGGGTGCCAACACGCACCCCTGTCTAAGGCCATTCTGTACAGATAGTTTGTGAGTTAGTGACCCCTTTGTGTCTCTAATGACCCGAGCCCAGTTGTCACTGTGTAAGTCAATTATAATATTCAAAATGCCCTCAGGTATTCCATAATTTTGCAGGACTTCCCAGAGGCTATTACGATCCACAGAGTCAAAAGCCGCCCGGAATTCGACAAAGCAACAGAACAGTTTACCATTTTGCTCTAACGACTTCCTTGCCAGAGCCCACAGTGCAAAGCAGTGATCTATAGTGGAGTGTCCTTCTTTAAACCCTCCTTGTTCAACTGGCACAATAGATCCCTGCTCTACCCAATCTTTTAGTTTACTTAATATTATTTTTGCAAAGATATTTTCTCCTATATCTAACAGGTTAATAAGTCTGTAATTCTTAGGGGCATGTACATCCCCTTTCTTGTGAATCGGCCTAATTATTGCGCCCTTCCAATTTGTACGGATCTTCCCTAGTTCTAAAATTGCTAAAAACATCTTAGCAAAGAATTCGGCCCACCAGGTCCGGTTTGAGTTTATTATCAGGGCTGGTAGGTTGTCTGGACCTGCAGCTCTTGTTAAGTTCAAATTGTACTAAGCACATTAACTACTGAGCAGTCTCATTTTAAGTTCTCCACTAGGCCACTCCAATCCCTTGACTCTCCTCTTCAATTACCCTCCCCGGGGAATATAGTTCCTGTAAATTATCTTCCCAGGCCCCCTCTTCAACTACACAGTTCATTTGGGCAACAGAGGAGTCAGTTGGCTAATTATCAATAACCTAATAACAGATGTCCTGCCAGTGCCCCTTTTTTGGTGTGACAGTTACTCCGAGAGTAAGATCAAAGGCTTAGACTTGTTGACAGGATGACCTGGGGTGAGAAAGGGAACTCATCTCATTCCAGGAAAGACAGATGAGGAGGCAGCAGGAACTTCATTACTTTGAAAGACACTAGCATAAGGCCTGTCCGTTCACTGTTAAGTGTAAGGGAAGACTTGAGGAAGGGAATGCCTTTGTTGTTTATGCCTTCTATAGCCAGTTGGTCACCAGCCCAGTGGAAGAGGGGCTGTGCCAGACCAGATTGGGGTACCTGGTGAGGGTTGGACTGCTCATTACTCTAAACACACCCCTGGCTGGCCCACAGGCTCTCTTCAGGTGCAGAAGGCCTGTGTTATCTTGAATTTCTCTTAGAGAGGTGCAGCATGCAATAGTTTACAGTAAGGCAAACAGGATGTGCTGCAAAAGTGGTAAGGGTTGCTCCTAGAGACTTCTTTCTCATTGGCTGAAGAGTGTCTAGAAGTCACCCCCACTAACTAACTAATAAATCTACAAAAGTTATATCTCACCCACAGAGCATTAGAGTGGACTGGACCTACTATTTGAGACTTGTTTAGTAACATGAAGTGCTGGACCTGCTCCCACTATTGCCCAGGTCTAAGAAGTGGACTCCAATGTTCAGTTGGCTGACCCCCTGTGTGGCTACAGGGACACAAGATGCTGCAAGAGGCCCATTTCCTGAAGTGATCAGCTGACTAATAGTGTCTGGAACTGGACTGGAACCTGCTCTTGGCCTCTGATGAAGAGGGTCTTGTGCCTAAGTGGTGTCTCCAAGGTCTTGAGGACTTTATAATTTACCAAGAGGAGATACCTCAGAAATTCTGTACTTTTTGACTTCCAAGAACTTTGGGAGTCAGTGGGACTTCACGGCAAAGGTAAACCAAAGATCCTATGCACACATTTGTGATCAGTCTATGAAAATTCATCAAGTGTTTCCAATATGAGTGTCAATAAAGTTCCATGAATATATTTGTTTTCGACCTGTTTATTCAGGAAAAACACCAAGAGCATCCAGCCAACACGTGTTTCATTAATGGGAATTATCCCTCGACTTCTTCAGAGCTGGAAAAAATACAATAATTCATGTATAAATACATTGTGTCACATAATGTGTAGTAAAGTAGGAGGTGTACATGCATCTCCACCATTTATTAAAGGTGAACAGAAAATCTTCAACTTAGCGTGGAAACCCTAAAAATATTATGAAAAACCATTTGTGAATAATTGCTTGCGCTTTTGAACAAGTGTGAGTGAAACAGTAAAATCACAATGTGTCAAAGTGATATATTTTGTGCCTAATATCTATTGAGAGTTTAACCATATAGCCTGTAACAGCTGAATTTGTAAAATTCCAAAACACAAGGTTATGGGGAGATGTTCATTCTATACAATGTATCAATACATAGACACGTTCCATTACAATATATGCAAGTGCTTCCTGTCCTTCGTGTGTGTGTTCTTTCAGTAATCTAAAAGAAAGGTGGTGCTAAGGTCAGGAAAAACCAGGAATTAGAGAAGCAGAAAGGATCTGAAATGCTTGAGGTAATGAGTATTGACAGAATTTATTGGTGTGCCCTCACCACAACGGCGGTTATAATTCCGGCCAGGCTAGCCAATATTTAAGCATCTTTTGTCCGTTCCAAAAGACTATCTATTGAATCTTCAAACCTCAACCTATTAAGTAATGAGGTTGATTTTAATGATCACTATAAAATTAAATGAAAGACAATGAGATGAAAACCATCTCCTTGCATTTGAAAATCATGGACATGTGTTCCTTACATAAATTGTGGTGGACTGTACCAGACCCGTGCCGTATCGTGTGGGAAACACTTTCTGTGCTACACGATGGGAGCATCTACCTGTGAAAGCATCAGGCCTAATTAGATTACAATGCGCAGGGATCATGACATGACATAAATCTGCGCCATTCTAACTGCTAATCAGAGTTTTCAGACAGTGCTGTGTCTTACTGTAAACAAGTACGCTGAAGTCGGTGTGGCATCGGGCGTGTACCTTGTTCCGTATACGGACAAGAACATGACCCGGAAGTGACTATTTATAGCGGAGTCCCCTAAGGGACAAATAAAGCGTTAACTCCCCAATGTGAAACGTTTGAAGGAGTGGAAACTTTATTGAACATAGTTGATGTCTAACATGACAAATTTCCCTATTTTTAAAATACTGTTGGACAAAATAAAATTAAAGGTAGATGAAACGGAGCCGGGCGGAGGCTCATGTCTGTTTTCATTATGTAACAGCAAATTTAAGAAAAATAGCGATTATATAATAGGGAGAGTAGAGTTGGAGATCGGAAGAGACGACAGATGCTAGTGTTCTAGATAGTGGTGCTGCTGTTGTGGAGTGCTCAGCCGCTAAATTACTTTTCTGCACAGCAACACTCCCCGGGCATTACTGAGTGCCACGAATTGCTGCAAATTTCCCCCAGATCGGCAGTACCCGCGAGTCGCTTTCTGGAGCGGCAGGATCCGCAAATTACTTTCTCGTGCGGCAGGAGCCGCAATTCTCCTTCTGGTGTGGCAGGTGCCGCGAGTAGCCACCCAGTGCAGTGGCAGCCGCAAATTGCTTCAACGAGCGGCAGTAGCCGTGTGCTGTCTCTAATGTGGCAGGACCCACAGGGCATTGTTGAGTGCCTAACAGTGCGGCGGGAGCAGAGTGTTACCTTCCTGCTAACCACGAATTCCTTGCGTGGCACGGCAGAGACCATGTTGGCCTTGTGGCCTTTTCATCGTGGCAGTAGCCGCAAAAATATTGCCAAGTTTGGCAGAAAGCCACGAGTTGTCTCTTTACTTGACAGGAGCTGCAATTTAACTTATTTTGATAGTAGCAGAGCAGCAGAGCAGAGCAAGGACACCAAGAAGACACTGTGAGGAGCTGCGCAAAGCGAGGGAGGCGAGGAGAGACTGTGAGTACAAGAGACAGTGGTCTAGGTGAACAAAGGGGTGGCGGTGAATGAAGCCTACCGCAGGCATCCACCTCTAATTACATCTAAGTGGCCATCTGTATTTATTATAGTGCCTTTCAAGGCCCTGGTTGTGGTTTAAGCCTAATCTGGAAACAGGCTTTAATTACCAGGTTGATTGAGCAGCAGGAATAACCAACGGATATCGTTAATAGCAGTTCAGTAACCAACAAACTAATGACTAATGATTAATGACTAGTGTCTGTGAAAACGGTATAGTCACATACGAAGCTGAGAGTTAGGGAGTGGAAGCTTGGTGTTAGGTTTGGTGTTGCATGAGCGGCGCACTGGTATATTGACGCTTTGGAACTTAACCTCCCTGGCTGGGTTGGCTGGTATAGACCAAGGGCTTTTTTAAGGTTGGTTCCTGTTGGCTCAGCAAGGAGTGCACTACTGTCTAGCGCTGCGACCCAGCTGGATCAAAGTAAAAAGTAGGGGGGCAGCAGGAAACAGTAGGATCAAGTGCATGGCTGGCCACAATCCACCAGGTAGTGCCCACTTGGCATAACCAGGACGACCGAAATCTCGACCGAAATCATGCTGTTATTTTCTGCACTCTAATCTATACATATAAAAACTAAAGTATGTCTGTTTGTCCTTTATGCATTACTACACCATTCATCCGATCGCCATGAAACTTTTAGAAGTTGTTGAGTACACTCCCGCGAAGGTTTTTGGCAAAAAAAAAAAATGTCTTAAAAGTTCTTGAGTACACTCCCGCAAAGGTTTCTGGCCCAAAAAAAAAAGGAAAGAAAATTGGTTAAATATCAGTCCCACGGCCCTCCAGGGCCCTCATAATTTTTCCAATACTGAACGTTTACAGTTTACGGTGCGACTCGCTTTTGCAATGACCATCAACAAAGCACGAGGACAATCGCTGCAAGTGTGTGGACTAGATTTGGAGAATTAGTGCTTCTCACATGGACAACTGTATGTGGCCAGCTCACGCATTGGAAAACCTTCTGATTTATTTGTGTACGCACCATACGGAAAAACAAAATAGAAATGTGTATCCACAAGCACTCGAATAAATAAACAGAATTAAAACAACACTTTAAAATGTTTTACATATTAAAATTAATACGTTTCAATAAAAATTACACAATGTAAATTGAATGTTATCATAACAAGTTTCCTTAAATTTCCTTTCTTCTGAGATCGCAGCAACGCGTGACGTGTAAGCTAGTCTATATATATAAAAACAAAAGTATGTCTATTTGTCCTTTATGCATTACTACACCATTCATCCGATCGCTATGAAACTTTGGGAAGTTGTTGAGTACACTCCTGCGGAGGTTTGTGGCCGAAAAAAAAAAAAATACGAAAAAAATTGTTAAACGTTGTTGAGTACACTCCCGCGAAGGTTTCTGGCAATAAATAAATAAATAAAGTGTTAAATATCAGCCCACCGGCCCCCCAGGGCCCTCATAATCTTTCCAATACTGAATGATTTTCAGTTTATGGTGTGACTCGCTTTTGCAATGACCATCAACAAAGCACAAGGACAATCACTGCAAGTGTGTGGACTAGATTTGGAGAATCAGTGCTTCTCACATGGTCAACTCTATGTGGCCAGCTCATGCGTCGGAAAACCATCTGATTTATTTGTGTACGCACCAGACGGAAAAACAAAAAATACCGTGTATCCACAAGCACTCGAATAAATAAACAGAATAAAACAACACTTTAAAATGTTTTCCATATTAAAATGAATAAGTTTCAATAAAAATGACACAATGTAAATTGAATTTTATCATCACAAGTTTCCTTAAATTTCCTTTCTTCTGAGATCGCAGCAACGTGCGACGGGTAAGCTAGTGGCATATAAAAAATTAAGATCGAAAACTATCTTTATGAAGAGGATGGGAACAGAAAAGGAAACTAGAAAGAGCGCTGGGAAGACGATATCAGCCGGAAAGACTGTATCAACCCCTGGAATTCAAAAATACTTCGCACAACTAAGCTCAGATGAACAGGCGGAAAGACTGTATCAACCCCTGGAATTCAAAAATACTTCGCACAACTAAGCTCAGATGAACAGGGGCAATTACAAAAAACTCATAAGATAGACCATCAAAAAAAAGGGAATAATGAGGCTGGAAAGAGTGGAATACCAACCTACGATCAATCCCAAATTCAAAATCAAAGAACACCAGAGGTCTCCACAAAAAGTACCCTAATAGACCTGGAGGAGTCAATCCCTAACCTCACTGTATCAGAATCAATAATACCGGAATCATTCCCAATACAGCAATCTCAAGAGTATGACATCACTTGTCCAGATAATAATATCAAAGATCTAATATTGCACATGGGATCCTAAAAGAAGCCACAGAACATTCAGAATAGCACTTCACAAAAACCATCTAAACAAGGGTGATTCCTTGAAAAATCACCAGATCTTTATCTTTTTAAAACCACAGGTCTCTCTAATAACTATACCCCAGTATCCAAATCTCTGTTCACTTTGCAAAGCATCCTGGAATCAGATCTTATTCAATTAGGGAACATATTGGAATATTCTGATCAAAAACTCGATACCCAACAAGGAATGCTAAAATGTCTAGTAGAGAAAAAAAGAAAGAAAGAGCTATTAAAATCAACATTAATAGCAGGAGATTGTGGTAAAGGCAAAGTGGAAAATCCCTCCAAGCCAAAAGCTGAAATTATAAAAGCTCTTTCCCCATTGAAGAAAGAAACTGCAACTCAAACTGGAAGGAAACTGCATAAGGAATCTAAGGACAAACAGGATCATAACCAGATATATTCACTCAGAAAACTTTACAAGGAGGAAAACAAATCAGAGACTCACCAGCAGCAAATACCATATTATACAATTTTTACAAAAACAAAAACTAAACCACAACTGACTTTGAGCAGTCCGGCAATGCCACATTCTAAAGCAACGGCTGATACTGAGTTTCCTAACACAGCCGCACAGAGCCCAGAAATTTGAATTGAAAAGGAGAAAGGCGCTTAGAAGGATCGAGAAAAAGAAAGCCAATAAAACATTGTTCCAGAATATTTCCCCTACACCAATCGGATCACTAGATAAAGAGGAAAGGGAAGAAATGCCTTGCAACCCGAAGGTAAAAGAGCAGAATTCGCCAGTGAAAACAAAAAGAGTCAATTCTAACCAACTTAACAAACTTAATCCAAAGGCAACAAGTTTCTCATTAGTAGATCACAGTCCTATGACCCCGGCATTAAGAGAAATCCCAAAAAGAACTTTTACCATCGAGAAAAAGAACCCACAAGTAGATGAGATTTGGCCAAAACATCTGGAAATTTAAGATCTATTTCCTTCAGGTAATGCTCCTCTTAACCGCGACTGAATTATCAGTCTGCTTCAAAAGATACAGCTGTTACACTTACTTGCGAGAAATGAAATAAAACTAGTTATGTTCCCGGAAAAAAATAAAACAACAACAGCGATTGTAGAATTCTGGTCTCCAGTAATACCAGGAATTATAATAAAGGAGAGTGAGATCCTCCACAATATGGCTATTGTTTGACTCCAGTATTAAATCGAGAAGCCCAAAAGATACAAATAACAAAAGAATCTCTTAAAACGCAGCCACTGAATCAAAGCCTTATTCCTATGAACAACCTCCCAGACCCCTAAACAGAAAATATATTTGTCTCCATAAAGAATGGTGTAAGAGGAATTTGGAGTAAAAATTCCCCTAAGAGGGAAATAACAATGAGGGATTACTCATGTGCCTGGATCTTGGAGACCCTGAACAGTAACAAACAACTTAAGGATAATAAAACTTCAGTTTAAAATAGGTTTGACTATCTCATGTAAATGTAAATGTGGGTGTACTTGTAAAGCGCACTACGACTCCAAGGAGTATCTAGGCGCTGAAGACTGCTGGGGAACCCGTCCTGATTTTCCCTGTGAGATGGTCCCTTTCTGGGTGTCTCCAAGGTGAAACCAGGCATCCCCGGCGTCTGTGGGGGGCCGTTGTAGAGATGAGGCAAGCTTAATGCCCAGAGTTGCCGAGTGTGTTCCCTGGTTAGAGTAGGCACCGAGGCAAGAATTATCGAGTCCGTTTTGACCCTGGTCCACGACCCTGCCGCGTCGGGAATTGAACCCGGGCCGTTCTATGCTTACGGGTCTGCCGCCTCTAACCAGTGAGCCACACCACTCCTCATCTTGGAACATTGCCGGGAGAACTCAAGATAAGATGGCTGAAATATTATCAAACTGTCCAGCAATAGTGGCCCTACAAGAAACCTGGTCTACATCAAATTTAGATCAAGAAAAATACTACGCATATGATATTCCCGCAGAGCAGGTTGATCAGGGTCATGCGAAAGGTGGATACCGATTTTACTTAATGAAGATTACAAGTGGGCTCAAGAATAATTTTGGGATAAACACACTAGAAGCCCTAAAAGATCTACTAACTTGTAATATTTATATCCCCCCTGGAGCAAAAATGGATGCACTTGCTATAGAAATTCTCGAGGATATCGAAAAAACAGTAGAAGGACAAGGTTATCCATCATTTTTCATTATGGGCAACTTCAATGGGAAAATCTCAAATGAGGTGCTTCAAAAATGGGCAAACTGGCACAAAGAAGAGGCTCTGGGAATCTCCATTCCACTAATTCTTAAAAAAAATAAAGCGGATAAAAGAGGGAAAATTCTAGTAGCTTCACTCCCAATATTAAGTGGATTAATACTAAATGGTACTGTAGAAGGAGATATTCCTGCATCAAATACAAGAAAAGGGAACTGTAGTCCCTCACTCCCGGACTACATGTTTTGTAGCGCTGACCTGTTTGGAACAGTTTCACAACTTAAAATTAATTTTGTTCTTGGCAGTGACCATGCTATCCTGCAAGCAGACACAGAGTGGAATATACAACTTTCCCCGTCAAGCCATAATATGTACATTCATAGCACAGTTCTGGTAAATCAGGCCCAAAGACGGATTCATAATCGATACAACACAACTATTGCAAATAACTCATTCTATAAATCCGATAATACATTTCGAAATGGCTATCAAAAAGTTATTACAAAAATTACAGGAAAAATTAAAGCAATGGGGTACAATGAAGAATCAATATGAAAAACCAAAATTAGCTACTAATACAAAACAATTTAACAAACTGATAAGATCGCAGTTTCTAGAATACTCAGTATCCAAACAGCTAGAAATGAATAAATTGAAAAATCAACGTAGGAAAGAAAAGGCAAAAAACAAGAGAATAACCCAGGATAAAAACTGGGTAGATATGCAGATAGCAGCAAAACAAAATAACCAACGTGCCTATTGGACCATAATTGCTAAAAAAACGGGCACAAAATTGGAATTATACCTTGCCAATCTATATAAACTAAATACTAATTCAGAAATAACTAATAATTTGGCTAGAAATCCAGAAGTGAAATCCTTAAATATCGGAGCACAAAGACCCTTCTCAATTGAGCTATATATAAAAAAGGCAAGAACGACAGGAGCAACGGGGCCTGACCAAATCCCGATTAAGGTCCTCCAATGCAATCCCAAAGCATGGAGCAAGATGTTATATCCCCTTTTTAACTATATCTTTATCACTGGGGAAATCCCCAAATCTTGGACGGGGAGCATTGTAATACCATACACAAAAAGGGCTCAAGGCTGCATCCTGGCAACTACAGGCAGATAGCCCTTCTAGATGGAACAGGAAAGATTTTCACAGCAGCAGTGTTAGACTATCTTAAGGACTGGGCTTTTTCATCAGGACTAATCCCCCTATATCAAGCCGGATTGAGACCAATGCACTCGGTCATTGATATTATTGCCGTGCTCCAAACCATCTTAGACAAATATGTGGGAATAAAATCCCAGGTCGTCTATGCTGATTTTATTGACTTTACCACAGCATTTGATGGAGTCGATAGAGGAGCACTCTGGAGAAAACTCAGCAAAATGGGTATCCTGGATAAATTACTCCATATAATAACATCATTACATTCCGGGACGTGGTGTCAGGTTCAAATAGGGAGGGAAAAGGGTCTCACAAGCCCTATTCCGACTACAAACGGCCTTAGGCAAGGATGCCTTCTTGCTCCCCTATTGTTCTCCCTTTATCTCAGCGACCTGCCTGAATGTTTTAAACAGATATGCAACTTTCCACCTAAAATTGCCTTCCACAAAATTCACACCATGATGTATGCAGATGACGTAATCATTTTAGATTTAACACCATTTGGTCTGCCAAGAAGCCTCCAAGCACTCCACAACTACACACAGGAAAACTATTTAATACCGAACATCGCAAAAACAAAAATAGCTCTGTTTTCAGGAAATAAACAGAGAGCCAAATTCAACTGGACTCTAGGGGGAAAATCATTAGAAGTGGCAAATGAATATACCTATTTAGGTCCAATCTTCACAAAATCTTTACAAAACATGCCCCATACTCAGAATCTGATTTACAAATCTGACGTTCATGTGGGGGCACTTTCACGTTTATTCGCTTCAACTGGACAAATACACTTTTCTTCTCTGCTTCAGGTATACAGCGCCAAGATTCCACCAGTGCTGTCATATGCTCTTGAATACATCCCAATAAGCCAGTGGAACTATCTAGACCTGAAAGAAGGGAAGATCTTACGGAAGCTAACAAAGCTGTCTCAAGCTGTATCGGTACAAGCTCTCCGCCTCGGGTTCTCATTAACCAGCTTCTATGCCAGAGGAATTACCAATATCATTAGATGGGCATATAATCTCCTCCATGCAGAAGAAGGAACACTTTGATCTCTTCTTAAAACAGAAACATTTGAAAAAGAATCTTCAAATCTTGTATTCTCGAGGAATGTTATAACTGCTTTTAAGTTATCTAATGTCAATATTATTTTGTTACAATCGTGGACACCTGCTCAGCTGAAGCTCTTTTTAAAACATTTTACCCCAAAACTCCGCTTCGATCTTGACTGTGAACACTGCATTAAATTGTCTGTATATAAAAAATTTGCAGAAACTATAGTTTTTAAGAAAACACAACAGTATATTAACTTTAATTTAAAGCATGGGTTCAGGAGATCGATTGTGCTGCTTCGATTTGGAATACTTCCTTTAATCTCTTATACGTATAGTTGGCTACCAAAAGAAAAATCAAGTACAATCTATAATTTGTGTAATGGTGGGGAGCAGGACTTGGAACATTTGTTGTTCACTTGCCCAAATGCAAAAGTGGTAAAGGAAAGGAAAAGGTTTTGACAACCAATTTATACAAAATGTAGACTTAACCCTATACAGGAATTGATCATTCTATGTAAGGCTCCGCCAAATGAGTTTGTCTGCTACAATCCATACACATTTTTAAAACCTATTTTAACTTTGTATTAGAATGAAAAACTTTCCTTTTTAACAAAACTGTTTAAAAATGTTAAGTTATGTACTGAATATTTGTGATTCTCAGAGGAGAACTAAATCAAATAAAACTGTCTTGACTAATAGCTACTTCATCACTTTTCAGCCGGTGATTATATGCAAACATTATTGAGTGTGTTTAGAACCAGAAATTCACTTGAGATAAGAGACTAGAGTATGGCTGTTGGTTGGCATAAAACTACGGCAGGGTCAATTGTCCATACCGAAATCGGATACATGACAATATATAGTCTTCCATATCCTTCTCTTATTTATACATTGCAAAACATATCCTTCAGACACCTAAGACATATAGAGTGTGGCTGTCAGAGTATGACAATAAACCATAATAACTAGAATTCGGGCACATAATACTACGTGTAGTCCGATGACGTAAAAGTTTTTTTTTTTGCTCGACCCTTTCTTTCTTTGTCTTTACATCATTACTCTGATATTCAGATATACTCGGACATTATTTGCAAATGGTAAGTGAAACACTTTCTTGATTTGTCTTTATATCGTTGTTCAGATGTAAAAATACACAAGGACCTGGATACAAATTAATAACAATAGATGAGTAAACAATATCCTAAAATCGAAATTAATTTCTAGTGAGACACCATTACACAAAGCCTGAGTCAATTTACAGTATCACTGCTATAACATGAGTTTAGTAGAGAAATCTCTAAAGTGTTGATTACAGTTCAGTCACATATGTTACTACAAATGTTTCTCAGTCAAACCTGTGATGTGAGTGCAAATCGCATGTTTTGGAAGAACCAGAGATTTTTTTTTATTCCCCCAAGAAGTATTACATCTTGGGATCGCTGTTGAGTCCGTGCAGTGTTTTAGACGCATGATCCATGCTGCTTCTGTGCGGCTGAGCCTGAGTTCTCTATTACCACCACATGGACTCGGTCCCACAACATCAATTCCCAAATATGTAAAACGTTTTTGTTGTCCTTGAGAAGGACATGTGGAAGCGTCTAGTGCCATAGGGTGTCTCACATCCTCTTGGTGTAGGGTCCTTACATGTTCCCCATTTTGTTCCTTGAGGGGCCTAATTGTGCTGCCTACATACTGTTTCCGGCATGCGCATTCAATAACGTACACTACGTACTTCGTGTTGCAGTTAATTTTAGACCTTATTTCATATTTCCTATTGTCATGTCCCATACATTCCTAAGTGTTGTGTTTAGCCCATCTGCATGTACCGCAGGAGCCACATTTGTAAAAACCCATAGACTGGGGGGTGAGCCATATGGAGTCTCCACCAACCCGTGGACCTGTGGGGCTAAGTCTGTTTTTTAATGTCCTGCCTCTTCTGTAAGTAATTTGAGGGAATGATCCAATGTGTTCTACCAGGGATTGGTCAGCTCTCAAAATCCCCCAATGTTTGGTCAGGCTTTTCCTTAATGTGTCGCTGGTATTGTTGAAATCAGTTACCAGTCTTACTGGTTGGTTGTGATGTGTAGTCTGGACCGGGGAACATCCTTTACAAGGCAACTTTTACCACGCAGTGCCTTTATGACGCAACTATTACAACGCATGTCATTACAACGCATTGTGCTGGGGGGCGCTCTAGGATAGGGAATAGATTTAATTTACTATCCAACACCTTCCCTACTATCCACGGGGACTGGAGTTGGAATAGTAAATTAAACTATTCACTATCCAGCACCCCTGAGCGCTATGCGTTGTAACAGCATGCGTTGTAAAAACTGCGATATAAAGGTAGGCATTGTAAAAGTATGCGTTGTAACGTCATACATCCGTCTGGACCTTGTCCCTCAGTGTGTCATTCCATTGTGTTGTTCTGATTCTGTTCTCTGCCTTTTTTATTGTGTGAGGTGGGTAACCTCTCTTAGTGAATTTAGATGTCATGTCAGAAAGACATTTGATGAACCCTATGTCTTCGCTGCAGTTCCTCCTTGCCCTCATAAGCTCACCATAAGGAATAGCCTGTATTTGGTGTCCTGTGTGAGCACTGCCTGCATGTAGAGTCGAGTTGCAGGAAGACTCTTTCTGGTATAGTCGGCTGTGTAGTTTGTCATCTCTAACATAAAGCTCAATGTCCAAAAATGTAATGCTGGACCTCCAATATTCTTTTGTAAATGTAATCTCAAAATTATTGGTATTTAGATAAGTAGAGAACTGTTCTAGTTTCTCTTCAGTTTTTGACCAGAGTGGGAGGCAGTTGTCTATGTAGCGACCCCCAAAAATAATCGAATCAATACATGGTGCCCTTTTCTGTCCCCAGATCCACTCATCCTCCATGTTGCCCATAAATAAATTCGCAAAGGAGGGCGATCATTTCCAGACCATTGCTACACCTCTCTTTTGTCTGTACCAATGTCTTTCAAAAATGAAAAAAATATTTTGTAATATCAGGTCCACCATGTTGATCAGCATATTAGTATGCTGCCATTGTGTCGCAGGTCTATTGTGTAAATGTTGTTGTATTGAACGAAGGCCTAGATCATACGCCGATGACACCCAGTTGGTGATCGCCATTAAGAATGATGGCGAGGAAGTATCCGCCCGGTTTCAGGAAGGTATGCTGGCAATCAAGGGATGGATGGCCGAGAACTGTCTACGTCTTAACTCGGATAAAACCGAGGTAATGATTTTTGGAAAACTATCTCCACAGTGGTCTACCACATGGTGGCCGACTGCACTTGGAGCTCCTCCAGAACCTGTGCAGAAGGTTAGGAATCTTGGAATCATCTTCGATGATAAACTCAACTTCTCCAGCCACGCCAATCAGGTAGCCTCATCGGCCTTTTACAAGCTTAAGATCATCAAAAAAATCCTGCCCTTTCTTCCTGAGAACACAAGGAAAACAGTGGTGAGCTCCTTGGTAATATCCTCCTTGGATTATTGCAATGGATTACTTGCAAATGCACAAGCACGGGTGGTGGCCAAACTGCAACTCATTCAAAATGCTGCGGCAAGGCTACTATCCGGTACTCCGAAATTCCAGTCCATCAAGCATGTAATCAGGAACTACCATTGGTTAACGGTGAGAAATCGCATCAGATTCAAGACCTTGTGCCTCACCTTCAAAGCCCTTAATGGTCATGGCCCGGCGTTTCTCAAACAGAAACTAGTCCATTATCTACCTAAAAGATCTTTAAGATCTGAACAGAGGCATCTATTAACAGTGCCGCGTACCAGGACGGTCACTTGGGGAGACAGATGCTTCACTAATTCCGCGGCCAGACTCTGGAATACTCTTCCAGAGGAAATCAAATCTTCACCCTCGTTATTTCAGTTTAGGAAACTGCTGAAAACATGGTTGTTTGACCAATAACTGTAGGGACCACTTCCTAAGGTAGATAAATGCTCAGTCAGAGATTTTTAGCAGAGTCACAGCGCCAAGACACCTACGGGTATATGCTGCGCTTTATAAATTTTTAAAATAAATAAATAAATACTGGTGTACAATGACACTACATCAAGAGTTGCTAGAATCATGTTCGGTTGCCATTGTACGTCTGCCAGGATACTGAGAATATGTTTTGTATCCCATATAAAAGAAGGTAAGTTCTATACCAGGGCTCCAAGAAATAAATCCACATACTCTGAAAGTTTTTCAGTAGGGCCCACCATGCCTGATACGATGGTTCTCCCTGGTGGGAACTGCAGATGTTTGTGTACTTTGGGTAAGGTATACAAACATGGAAAGGTAGGTCAAAAACGTTCATGTATAAATGTTCCTCATTATCTAGCAAGCCCGTAATATGCCACTCATCCAAGTGTTTATTGAATTTGATGGTGAGTGGTCCCATGGGGTTATGTGAAAGTTTCTGATAACATGCTTCATCACTAAGCTGTGTCAACATTTCTAGGTTATAGTCATCTCGGTTCATGATCACAACATTTCCTCCTTTGTCCACCTCCCTGATTAGAATGTCTTCATCCATGCTTAGTAATTTTAATGCGAGGCGTTCCCCTGTGACCAAATCGTCCCTGTGTATGTTCCTCTTGGTGGCTCTCTTCCTGTCATATTTGTCAATGTTCTCAAGTACCAGTCTATAAAATGTGTCTATGGAATTACCACCTGGGAGGGTGGGTGTCCACCTAGATTTGTTTCTAAGGCCACTTGTTATGATATAAACTGTATCTACATTGAGTTGTTCTAGTAGTCTTTCCATACTTTGTGGTGATTCTTCTACGTCAGTTAATGACAGGAGCAGTTGTGTGTCATATACATTTTGTATACTTAGTACACCAGAGAATTTAACACTCAGAATGTTTTTAATGCTTTTATTTGTAGTTGGATTACAGCTAAAATATTTCTTAAGTTTGAGACCCGTTACAAACTTGAACAGGTCAACTTTGAGCATACAAATGGCACCTCATTCCCGTGGATTGAAACTTAAGCCCTTGCTGAGTAGAGAAATCATGTCCTTGGTGAGTGTTTTGGAGGAGAGATTGATAACCTCCACCTCCCCCTTTGTGTGTTCTACTTGTTCTTCCTGTCCCCTGATCTCAGCTTCATCTTGTAATCTTCTTTGTCCTGCCCTTCTGCCTCTGCGGGTCTTATGCCCTGATCGACCCTTTTAGGTTGTGATCTGTTCCCCCTCCGTATTCTCTGTACCTCCCTCAAAAAAGACAAGTTGGTCTGTCTAACATCATTTGTGGATCCTGTGTTGTTGTCAGCCTCACTGTCACTAGTCAGGGGGGCATTGAGGGAGGTAGAGCTGGAGGAGATTGAAATAGTTTCCAGTCTCATAGTTTTGTCTCCCTGTTGGCCTCTTTGGATTAGATTCTCCCCTCCTTATAATCAATCTCATCCCTTCTGAGCTTTCTTGCTTTCTGGTCTTTATTATCGTTTTGATGTTTTTTTTTAAAATGTCATTTAGAATGACATAATTTTTTTCAATTGCCTCCTTCATGTCCATATCCCTAATTTCTCTTTCTTATGCAGCAATCTCAATCTGTGGTTTAGTCACCTTGGGTTCTGCATTTTCTATGAGTATGTCCATCAGGGTGTTCTCATTTTTTTAGCAAGTCCTCGTCAAGATCGTCATACGTGGGAAAGATCTGGCACCTGTGTCTCCAGGTCAGAGTATATGTGAATATCAGGGTAACGATGTAAAGACAAAGAAATAAAGGGTCGAGCAAAAAAACACTTTTCCGTCATCTGACTACACGTACTTTTATGTGCCCGAATTCTAGTTAATATTGTTTATTGTCATATTCTGACAGCCACACTCTATATGTCTAAGGTGTCTCCAGGCTGTGTTTTGCAATGTATAAATAAGAGTAAAGATATGGAAGAATACAAAAGGTATGTTGAAGAGGAAACCCCTTTTCCACCCCCAGTATGTATATTGTCATGTATCTGTTTTCGCTATGGACAATTGACACTGCTGTAGTTTTATGCCAACCCACAGCCATACTCTAGTCTCTTATCTCAAGTGAATTCCTGGTTCTAAACACATACTCAATAATGATCGCAATATAATCACAGGCTGAAAAGTGATGAAGGAGCTATTATATAATCGTTGTTTTCTTAAATTTCCTGGTACATATTGAAAACAGACACGAGCCTCCGTCCGACTCCGTTTCATCTACCTTTAATTTTATTTTGTCCAAACAGTATTTTAAAAAATAGGGACATTTGACGTGTTAGACATCCACTATGTTCAATAAAGTTTCCGCCCTTTGAAACTTTTCACATTGGGGAGTTAACGCTTTAGTTGTCCCTTAGGGGACTCCGCTATAAATAGTCACTTCCGGGTCACGTTCTTTTCTGTATACGGAACAAGGTACACGCCCGATGCCACACCGACTTCAGCGTACTTGCTTACAGTAAGACACAGCACTGTCTGAAAACTCTGATTATCAGTTAGAATGGCGCAGATTTATGTCATGTCATGATCCCTGTGCATTGTATTCTAATTATGCCTGATGCTTTCACAGGTAGATGATCCCATTGTGTAGTACAGAAAGAGTTTCCCACATGATACGGCACCGGTCTGGTACAGTCCACCAGAATTTATGTAAGGGACACATGGCCATGATTTTCAAATGCAAGGAGATGGTTTTCATCTCATTGTCTTTCATTTAATTGTATGGTGATCACTAAAATCAACCTCATTACTTAATAGGTTGAGTTTTGAAGATTCAATACATAGTCTTTTGGAACGGACAAAAGACGCTTAAATATTGGCCAGCCGGGCCGGAATTATAACCGGCGGTGTGGTGAGGGCACACCAATAAATTCTGTCAATACTCATTACCTCAAGCATTTTAGATCCTTTCTGTTTCTCTAATTCCTGGTTTTTCCTGACCTTAGCAACACCTTTCTTTTAGATTACTGAAAGAACACACATACGAAGGACAGGTACCACTTGCATATATTTTAATGGAACGTGTCTATGTATTGATGCATTGTATAGAATGAACATCTCCCCATCACCTTGTGTTTTGGAATTTTATAAATTCAGCTGTTACAGGCTATATGGTTAAACTATCAATAGATATTTGGCACAAAATATGTCACTTTGACACATTGTGATAATACTGTTTCACTCACACATGTTCAAAAGCGCAAGCAATCAGTCACAAATCGTTTTTCATAATATGTTTAGGGTTTCCACACAAAGGTGAAGATTTTCTGTTCACCTTTAATAAATGTTGGAAAGGCATGTACACCTCCTACTTTATTACACTTTTATGTGATACAATGTATTTATACATGAATTATTGTATCATTCCCAGCCCTGAAGAAGTCGAGGGATCATTCCCGTTGACGAAACACGTGTTGGCTGGCTGCTCTTGGTGTTTTTCTTGAATAAACAGAACGAAAAGAAATATATTCATGGAACTTTATTGATGCTCATATTGGAAACACTTAAACTTTCATAGGCTGATCACAAACGTGTACATAGGATCTTTGGTTTACAGTTCATGTGCAGGAATTTTCCTTCACACATGTGGGGGTCTTAGGGTGTTTCCCCCATCCTTTTGCACCGTACTAAGCAGAATTCCACCAAATTACGCGCAAGAACAGCTAGGCGCCACTGATTCCTATACCCATAACACCCTTATTCAGAATATCCTTCACAGCAAAGGTCTCCACTTTCAATATAACTTCGTCAGATACAACTTCAGGCATGTCCCACTGGAGGATTTTGAGCTCCATAAAAGAAAGGGTTGATTTGGAGCTTGGCAGAGAGGATACTCAATCCCAGGAGCAACAATCTGATATAGAGGTAGACCAACTGCCAGATTTACAATGACAGAGTGCAATTTACTCAACCTTTCTTCTGTTGACATGAGGTAGATGAGCCATCTGACCATCTACTCTATTTTTTAGAGTGGGTAGGTGGATGGTATTTTATTTTCTTCTCCAACAAAGGACACTAAATATACAAAAACGATTGCCACACTGTGGGAGAACACTCCAATGGTGTGGGTGTCTTTAGTTTTTCATTAAAAAAAAAACTCTTGCTTTGGGAGTTTGTTTTTGAAAATAAAAAGCTTAAGAAAAGTTTGATTGCCGAAAGTTAAACTTTTCCCTCATTGACAGAAACTTCCATGTCAGCGATTCCTGCCAATCTACAGATATATCTGCAAAGCCGGCAGACTTCTCCTAATGTGGTGGGTGGACTAATGGTAGGGTGGCAAAGGTAAAGTCCTCAGCTACCCTGTCATCCTTTACTCTGTCCCTCAAACCCTAAATCAGGCATTAAGCCTGAAAGTAGAACTCTTAACCTGTTGATGGCACGAAAAATATCACCCTGACACGAGGACTCTATCAGCAGTGAAATGTGAATTGCTCCCGCTCTGAGCTTTTCCTGCTAAAAACTATGCCCTTTGTAGGCCTTAACTCGTTGGCTATCGAAATTTGAGAGGACTTTGGCAGAAACAATCTGCAGCCTTTCCCTGCTGAAGTATTGCAACTTCCATTTGAGACAGTAAGGGCCAGATGTAGGAACCCTAATACCGGTCGGTAACGGATGAAATGACCGAATTTCGGCCGTTACCGACCGGTATTAGGCATTTGGGATGTAGATATCTACATTTCAGATTCCGTAATTTACTGATTCGGTATTCAAGAATTCGGTAAATTACTGAATTCTTAAATACTGATTCGGTAAATTTCCGAATCTGAAATGTAGGAAGCACTCAAGTGAGTACTTTTCACCTGTAAGGATTTGTTATTTACCACCAACTACATGTTGGTGGTAAATAACGAAAACCATTAAAAAAGCAATTTTTTGCTTTTTATTCAGTGTCATGTGGCAGACATACATGCCCTTAGGGCATGTATGTGTGCCACATGTGCACCCATGCACTATTCAGGGGTGCAACAGGGTGTCAATGTGACACCCTGCCAACCTTGAAAGGGTTCCCCCTATTACCGATTCGGTATTTACCGATTTGGTATTTACCGAATCGGTATTTACCGAATCGGTAAGCCCATAGAAATGAATGGGAATTACTGAATCGGTATTTACCGATTCTGTAAATACCGAATCGGTAAATACCGATTCTTAATTATTGAATCTTACCGATTCGATAATTTTTGCCGAAAAATTATCTACATCCCATTTACCTATTCTTAAATACTGAATCGTTAAAATTCTGTATTTAAGAATAGGTACATTGAGATTACCTACATCTGTCCCCTAGTCAGAAGGTAAAATCTTTGACTCAGAAGAACTGCTTGGTGTATCTGAACCGTGCTCCCTCATTCTGAAATTGCGCTTACATCCTGGTTTACTTTTTTCTAGCATGTTGTACTTTAAGTCTTTAAAAAATCCTATCTCTGATTCCCTTATTTGATTTTTTTCATTTTTGGTTGTCATTTTTCTCTATTTTACTAAATTAGTTGTGGGGTTTTCTTTGTGTTATGGTTTGACTTTTTAACTCTTTTGTTACTACTAAATTGTTTACGTATTTTCTTCTGTTCAGTCTGTCTGTTATATGGCATAGCTAGCAGGAGCCGAAATTTAAAATATTGAAACTATCTTTTACTTGGACTAATTAGGAGCCTTAGACCTTGTGGAAGACGTACACCCACTCCAATGAATAACTCACATTCTTACACATACACTAAACGGCATTATGTCGGGTTCTCTAGCTCCGTGAAGATAATAGGTCTGGGTTCTGGCTCTCTCCCTCATGGATGTATGTTGTGAATCTCTGGCATCCACTACAGATCAAGGAAGAGGTACCACCGGCAAAACAAAGTACATCATACTACTCTAGGTAACTATTAATCTTTTTCACTGTGGCTGAGACACTGATTATGTCCAGGAAGGATCACTGTAATGCCCTCTACCTGGATATTAATAAGACAGCCATTGACAAGTTGCAGCTTGTCCAAAATGCTGCAGGAAGACTCCATTGGATCTTCCTAAATATCATTCAGTCTTTCCTGTTATTCGGAAGCTGCACTGGCTCCCAGCCGCCAAATGAATTGCATTTAAGGCCTTATGCATTAGTCATAAGGCACTACACCAAACAGGCCTTGAGGGAATGAAGCGTCTCTTTTAATGGTATGTTCAACTAGACAGTTGCACTCTGCTGTTAAAAACATGTTGGTTATTCCTAGGTTTCAGAGGGCAAGATGGGGAGGGAGAGCCTTTGATGTGGAGGCATCTAAGCTTTGGAATACTATCCCTCAATCCATCGCTTGCCTGTAATCTCATTTTCCTTTCCATAAGCCTTGAAGACCTGACTTTTTGCCTCGTAATTTCTTTTTAGTGTAGGGATGATGCTCTTGCGCCCTGTTAGACTAACCGCTTTCACTCCTTAACTCCCTCTGGCATTTGTTCACGTTCATATGTGTTTTTGCTTACGGCCTTGGTGCTCTGGGTGGGTGAATTATTTGGAGCCGCTCGCAAGCCGTTTTGTATCCAGGGACCTCTGCTGGGAGCTTGATTGCCTTCACGGATTGAGCCACGAGGACTTTTGAATCAAAGGAGCACTTTTATACCGAGCAGGACGCACTGAGGGGAATCGGATAACAGCAGCAGCAGGGCCGGGACTGCAAGAACCAGCATCCTAAGCGCTTTAACAACTCAGCGCAGCTGGTGTCTCTTCCCGCCCCTGCCCCCCACAGGCTATTTACGGCTCGCGGCCCCCGCTCCGCGGGAGCCGCTCGCAAGCCGTTTTGTATCCAGGGACCTCTGCTGGGAGCTTGATTGCCTTCACGGATTGAGCCACGAGGACTTTTGAATCAAAGGAGCACTTTTATACCGAGCAGGGCGCACTGAGGGGAATCGGATAACAGCAGCAGCAGGGGCCGGGACTGCGAGAACCAGCATCCTAAGCGCTTTAACAGCTCAGCGCAGCTGGTGTCTCTTCCCGCCCCTGCCCATCCCCCTACCCCATTCCTCTACATAGACACGCCCTTTCCTGCGTATCGTGGGACGCGCGCGGGTCGGAGCACGGGGCGAAGCCCGGGCAAAGGGCGGACCATTTCTGGCCGTTCGAGAACGGTCGGGACCGGGTCCGGGCTACCCCCCTTGATTCTGCTTTCCCATTTGAGGACTACCCCTGTAACACTAAGAACGATCCATGGAGACCAGGGAAACAAGGAGCAAGAGTGCACTGATCACCGGAGCAGCAAAAGGTACTTTGGACAACTACTTTGTTAAAGCTGGGTCTCTCCTAATTGACGAGATCACGATTCTTGAAAGGCGTATATCTCAAGAAATAGACTGGGTCCGAAGATCATCCATAGGGCTCTTAGCACTAGCAAAGACCCCAGAAAACAGACCGAACTGTATTTCAGTAGAGACTGGGGAAAATGTGGTTGGCGGGACGCTAGCTTCGGTTAACTCTACTCTGTATAATATTGATAGTGATATGAGTATGCCCGATGAACTTAGTCTGCTACCCCTACCTCACGCCCAGGCTCACATGTCCCCCCCTCTCCCCCCCATAGATACCCTGGTCAATATTGATCCCAGCACTGTTAGCGCAAGTTGTACTATGCAGGGGGAAAGGGAAGGCGCTATACCGAAAAGAAAAAGAGGGACGCACAACAATGGAGGGCGCAAAGCAAAAATCCCTAGGAATGCTGGAGTAGTGGAGGGTAGCATACAATGACCACCTAAAAAGGGACCTGCTCTGCTGGCTAAAACTATACCCTCACCCAATGTCTCACTGCCAACGCAGACACCACCCTTCGCACTTCCGCACCCGCCTACAACTCCAGATGTTCACAATTTGACGTTACCTAAGATCGAAGAATTATTGAGGACACTTTTAAATCCTTTAGATTCACGACTATTAAAGATAGAAGCCAGGCTATCAATGATAGAAAAATCAACGGCACATCTTGCTGACACACTTAAGTCAAATAACAACGTAGTGAAGGGAGCGGACGTGGCAAAGAGCAAGAAAGCCGCCCCAAAGTTACCATCGAAGGATGCTGGGCTGGTCCCTAGGCTACCACAAACACAGACACACACTACTGTAGCACACTCAGCTAACATTATGGTCATTGATGACAATTTACAAACACCATCCCCCCCAGCAATCATTGCCACACCCCAGACGTCTCAAGTCAATTTAAAATTGAGCTGCCCACAAAAAGAGGCCGCTGTCACACAAGATGTATACAATACCAATAAAACACCCGGCCCTGTGAATCTGCCGCCTGAGGCAAGCCCGTACACAGTCATCTTGGCTGGTGTTCCGGAGCTGAAGCCTGATTGTAAGGAATCTGTCCTCACTCTTAGTAATAAGGTCACCAATTGGCTTTCCATGAATAGACCCCTTCCTCATGGAATTACTAGCGAGGTCCTTATGGTTAGGAGAGTCTCATGGCTGGGCTCCCAAGAGAAATCAATTAACGTAGACTGCGTTATAATCAACTTTAGAGACCCCAGGACCGTCTCCCACATCTGTGGATGGCCACACTTTGAACAGGGGACATCTATCCATTCATTACCTCTTTCATTCTTTTATCCATCATGATACAATTCATATGAGGAAGAGGGCTGGCACACCATCCCTAGGAGGGGGAGAGGATGGGACGCTAGAGCTAGGGGCGCTTCTCATCACCTCAGACCACACCACCCAGACTTCTTTCCAATATTCAATAGATACAGTAGCCTGGATATGGTGGACTGACACAATTGGCCGGGGAGGTAGGAGACGAGGGACCATCTGACAACATATAACACAGATAGCGTTAGCCCACATGTCCTAAGCCCTAGTCCTAGCCTGTCTAAGAATAAACATTACAGCGAGGCATACGATGACAACTTAGAGATCCACCCAAATAACCCGAACACCCCTTCCATCTCGGAGGGTCTGGGAACTGAGACACGGGAACAACTCTTTAGCATCCCACCACAGCCTACCAGCACGGATATAGTGGCATCTACTGCTCCAGTTTCTAAACCCAGGTCACCTTCTCTCAAGATACTGTCCTGGAATGTGGCCGGCTTGGGGAACAAACTGAACTGCCCCGACTGGGGTATGTTCATTGAGGGCAAAGATATATGCCTCTTCCAGGAGACCTGGGCCAGAGAAGCCACACTTAGACGAGGCTTCGCGGCTTTCTCAATCCCAGCGAAGTGGGGAGGGAAGGGGCGTCTCTCAGGAGGGCTTGCAACATGGGTGGCTGTTGACCTGGGATGCACGGCCTCAACCCTTCCATCGGCTTCTGCTGACATCCTGGGGGTCCTACTGGAATGGCCAAATTCGTATAGATTGATAGTGGTAAACGTCTACTCTAGACCAATAAATATCACACAAGAGTCAGACACCATCAATCAACTTTCGGCTTTCCTCAGTGACATCCACCAGGGTGTACCGTTCTTGGTGGGTGGCGACCTAAACTGTCATTTCGAGCCACTCCAAGGCTTATTGGATGGTCTAACACAAGAGGAGGATGCGGTGTGGCTGGTGCCCCCCTCGGCAGCTCCCCCCCGCCCCACAGCCTGGACACCATTGGCACTCCAAATCACCACTCTAACACTGAAGTGGGGCATCCGGGCTTGTAATGGACGTATAGGCTCAGATATCCCACCCAAATGCACATACCACAGAGAGGGTAGAGAGTCGAGACTGGACTATATTATGGTCCAACTTCCCATGTGGTCACATATAATTGACTTCCAGGTAACAATTAGGGAAGATAGTGACCATAACGCGTTACAACTGGAATATGTGATTCCTGGTCTGGACGGCAGAGGGGTCTTGACTGAGGACGCTGCCCCAGAACTGGCGCTCTCAAATAATAGAAGGCGAGTGAGGTGGGAGAAGCTAGCCTCCAACCCGGAGAAGGTACGCGATCTCTACTTCCAGTTCATACCAACCCTTGAAAAGGTTTGTAGGATAATGGAGTTACCTACCTCCCAGGGCACATACAAAGAGCTTTGGACCACCCACGAGAATCTAGTTGAGTCTGTGGCTGAAGTCCTCTTCACCACAGGAAAGAGGTGGCAATTTGACCGCCCTACATGGTATAATCGAGCTTGCCGGGAGGCTAAATCCGACCTCCTGGCTCTAATTAAAAATGGTGTAGATAGATCCGCAATCAAGGAAAGTAGAAGGGCTTACAAGTGCCTGACTACCAATGCTAAAAGTGAATGGGAACACGAGAAATGGGAAAACCCTGCCAAAACTCTAGCTACGAGGGACTCTCGCAAATTTTGCCGCCTGGTTAACACAGGGTCCGAAGAGCTAGTTCCCGCAATAGTACCCAATATCTCACCCAAGACCTGGCAGGCCCACTTTCAGTCCCTTTATAAGCTACCTGACAATTGTATTAATCTCACTCCACTCAACACTATTGCATCAGTGGAGGGAGATCCCTTCACAGAGATGGAAGTTAGAGCCGCTATTGCAGGGCTGGCACCAGGTAAGGCGCCCGGTTTGGATGGCCTACCGGGCGACCTATTTAAACAGGAGCCTGACGTCTGGGCTCCCTACCTGGTCGTGATATTCAATGCGGTTCTGGGAGGTATGGAGGTCCCTAGTACTTGGCTGGGCGCGGAGTTTGTTCCCATATTTAAGAAGGGGTCACCTCTGCTCCCAGCCAATTACAGGCCAATTACAGGCCTATCAGCCTCCTAGATGTATCACAGAATTTATTCGGTAGGATCATACTAGATCGCCTCCAAAACTGGATAGACGAATTTACCATCCTCAGTCCCTACCAGGCGGGATTTAGAAGAGGAGTTGAGGGAGGAGGGACTTGAGATTAATGCGTTAAAAACCAAATTCATGATTCTCAACCCCCCACCCTCAACACGCCCCAACCCCTCCATAGGCCAACTAAGATTAGAGAGGGTTTTCACATTTGAATATTTGGGCTTAACCATTAACCAGGACATGACGTGGGACACACACCGGACTAGGGCTAATATGAAACTGGCCCAATTATCGGGGGGCATTTCTAGGATGGCAAACAAATCGACCTACAAACCTTTAAGTGCCGCCCTAGAAATTTACAAAATGCAGGCTAGAGGTGCAGTCTTATATGGAGGGGAATTGTGGGGGCATACTCCTACCCCAAACCTCCAGACCACGGAAAATAATTTCATTAGGCAGTTGGCGGCGTTACCTGTAAGCACTCCGCTTCTTCCGTTGAGACTCGATCTGGGTCTAAGACCTATATCGGAGGAACTGGGACTAAGACCAGTTATTTTCTGGCGACGCATTTGGAGCACGCCTGAATTTATAGATTACAGGAACAAGCTCCAAGAGATTCTCTGCTCGCCTAAATCAAGAAAAATCCCATGGCTAAGGTATATCAAGCAAACATGTGAGACACTAGGCAGACCCGACCTATGGCTAGATCCAGCTAACACATGCACTAGGATCCCACGGAAACTCTTAGTGAAGGACCTTCATGAGCTGAATCTAACACTAACAATGGGGAAAATAAGAGAGGGGTCCCTTGCAGACTTGTTTATCAAACTAAAAGACTCTTATTTACTAGAATGTGTGCTTGATGACATTTCACCTGTTCTTACCAGGAAACTTTTTATGCAATGGCGCTATAACACACTCCCCATAAGGTCCTTTACTTCTCAATGGGCCCAGCCTACATCTAGTGAGCAGTGCCCGTCTTGCCCCTACCATCGGGAAGACGATTTGCACATCTTATTTTTTTGCAAGGCGTACCAAAGACCTAGGAAGTACTGGCTTGTCCCTCTTCTTAAAAACTTGGGCTTCAAACTACATGTGCGGGGTCCAATTTTTGTGTAAACTACATCTCCCTGCCTACAGAATTCTAAAAACTGACCTCTCACCTCCCATCGTGTTTGCGGTAGCTAAATTTTTGACTGCGATGTGGCACATCCGCACCCGCTTTTTGAAACAAGAGCAAACAGCGGGATAAACGAATTGTTTCAATGAATTCTAATTGTAATGTATAGTGAATGAATTTATCACTGTGTTTTTAATGACTTTTTAATGATTTTGGGTGTATACTATATGTTGTTTTAACTGAAAAGCTGTTGTGATATCTTTTATGATCTAAAACTGATCGAAATAAAGATTGAAACTGAACTGAATTATTTAGAGCCCCTTGAACTTTACCCAAAAAAGAAGATTATAGCATTTACTCCCTCTTTCCTTTCAGAATCAATGGGGAGTCTACTTGCTCCAGATTATGCTCTACTAAACATAGGCAATACTTCTTTACATCTTCTGTCCCTCAGGAATTAACAACTTGCTCACTTAATTGGCTAGGGCAGAATGTTTAGGTAGTTTATGGCTTAAGCACATTCTGCAGAGATGTAAATGCATCAAGGTAACACATTAAGTAGAGTTGTGAAAGTGTGCAATCTGTGTACACAGACTGAAATCATCTAAATATGGCTTAGAATAGGAATGAATAAATGAATGAATGGATGAATGAATGAATGAATGATGAGATTTATAAAGTGCATGACTGCTCCGAGGTGTGTCCCGGTACTAGAGTTCCGAAAGATAAGGAAAACTGAAATAGACACTGAGTGAAGATGTGAAAAGGAGAGGTTTTAAAGCTTTAAGAAAGGCTGATTCATGTGGCATCTTGAGCAGCCCAAGCGGAAGCTGATTCCACGTAGCATCGGCTAGAACAGAGAAGGACCAGCCTCCACTGCTTGACTGACTGAATGGAGGAACAGTGAGAAACATCCGAAATGGACCGTAGGTCTTTCAAGAGGACATAATGTTGGAATCGTGATGCAAGATATTTTGGGCCTTGATGATGAAAAGCATGATAGGTGATCTTAAGAGTTTCAAAATAATTCTTTTCTTTAAAGGAAGCCTGTGTCATTTTTGCAGATGTGGAGAAATATGATCTCTTTGGGAAATAGCCAAGATCAAATGGTGTGCTGCATTTTGCACAAACCTGAGTTTTAATCAACTTATCTGATATGGCCAAACAGAAGTATTCCCGTTTTTATCCCCATTTGAAAGCAGACGGTTAGCCTTCAGCAGCAGTGAGGCTAGGGAAAGGGGTGCAAATATCAACCTTTAGGAGAGGCTGAGTGTCATATGCATAAGAGATGTTCTTTAGGCCAAATGATTCAATAAGCTTTGCCAATGGAGCTAAGTACATGTTAAATAGACTGGGGCTTAGTGATGATGCCAAACCTCAATTTCTTTGCAGAAGAATGGAAAGGGGGCTTCCTGACGCATTGCTCCCTCTTTAACCCCTTGCGTGTGTTCGTCAACCTACAACCGTTGCGAGCACTACCTCGGTAGTGCTGCGCACGTCCGTAGGCTGATGCGGCCCCGCCTGCGCAATCAAATGCCCGCACCATGGCAGAATTGCCGCTGCGGTAAACGGGTTAAAAAGGATTTAAGCCATCTCCAGGCCTGATCAAAGATCCCAATCTCAGAGATAGGATTTCATGAATACTGTATCAAATGCTGCAGACAAATCTTAAAGGATCAGAATAGCACCTCTATTTTGCATCTTTCTGCTCATTGCTGGCCTTTATTTTGCCTCTTTCTGCTAATTTCTGACCTTTATTTTGACTCTTTCTGCTTGTTTATGACCTCTATTTTGCCTCTTTCTGCTAGTTGCTGTTCTTCATTTTGCATCTTTATGCTCGTTCTTGGCCTTTATTTTGCCTCTTTCTGCTCCTTCCTGGCCTCCAATTTGCCTCTTTCTGACCTTTATTTTGCCTCTTTCTGCTCGTTTCTGGCTCTTCTCCTAGCTGCTGTTCTTCATTTTGCCTCTTTCTGCTCGCTTCTGACCTCAATTTCGCCTATTTCTGTTGGTTTCTGACCTCTATTTTGCCTCTTTCTACTTATTTCAATGAGTTTTAAATAAGTTAGGGGGCCGTAAGGTCTACCTCCCCAGGCTGAATTTGGCCCGGGACCCCATCCCCCGGGGTCTGTCCATTCTACTATGGGGAGAGCGGCCGCGTGGCCACCCCGTCCGATTTCAGCCTTGGGGACCCAATCCCCAGGGTCCGTGAATTGTAATTTTAAAAAAAAATGCATTAGCTGAGGAGGTCTGCGTGGCCCCACCTCTTGGGCCGATTTTGGCCCCGGGGACCCCATCTCCCAAGCCTGACCATGTCACCTGGGTATCCCTAGGGCAGCCAGTGTGCATTGGAACCGTGGGAGGAGCCTCAAGGCCCCCACTGTCCCAGCAAGCTCCCTGCTTCCTATGGGAGCCATCATTCCTCAGACAGGCACCTCCCTATCTGTCAGAACAATGTTTTCATCTGTTTCATTGCACACATATCTGTGTGCAGGGAAACAGATGAAAACCCTGCTTTCTGCAAGCCGGAGCTGTTTGACAGCTGCTTTTATTTGCCCAGCGAGGTCCCTGTAGGACCTCCTAAGAGGCCTAGGGACCATTGCATTCATACGCTCCGTTCTATCTTTTTAAAACTTTTTTTCTGGGACTAGGCTGAGTGCCAGGATGGCTGCCAACACTTCCTGGTTGAATTCTTGGCAGCCAATCAGATCTCAGCACGAGATCGGGAGGGTTTGCGAAGCCTGTGTCTCTATCTATACAAATTGTTTTTCTCCTAATACCTTAAAAACTACTAAATGGATTTACGCCAATTTACAAAAAGGTTGCTTTCTGGACTGACAACTACCTTTTTGCCAAATTTGGTGTAATTCCATTAAGTGGTTCGGGCTGTAGTTGTGTCTAAAATCTCTACGGGATTTAACAAGGTGAAAACATGTTTTGTGAACCCCCTTTTTCGCGGTCCCCGCTTGATAGATCACCACAAAACTTTCAAGGCAGCATTTGAAGTGAGCATCGGATTAGTTTGGAAAATTATGCGAGGATTTTTCAAACGATGTTAGAGTTATTGGCAAAACAAAAAACACTCTTCCTATGTAAACTAGGTCATAACTAAACTACCTACTGGCAGCCGCTAATTTTTGACGAGTTTGTGCATGGAACGTATATGGGTGATCTGTCAAATATGGACCGAGAAAGAAGGGGAGTCACAACATGCAAAAATCCACATGTATTTTCTATAGACTTATTGAGACAGGGCTACAGCAAAAAGTGCTGAACAGAATTACACCAAATTTGGCAGGTAGCTAGATCTTGGCACACAGACTGCTTTTTGTCATTTGATGTAAATCCATTCAGTAGTTTTCGAGGAATTGAGGTTAAAAAAATATATATGGACAGTTGTCCATATATGCTCTAATTGGCCAATGTAAAGATAACTAGTCAATCCTGATTAATTGGTTTCAACCTGAACAATATGCTTTGGCAGCCATACCAAACTCAGGTTGGTCCCAATGTGACCCCCACACCTATTGACTGACCACAAAATGGGCAACATGCTGTGACTGCCATTATAGGACTATGGCACCTGGACCCTATTAAAATGCATTGCAGTTAAGGGCAGGTTTTTAGGGTCACAAAAAGGAGCACGTATAAAAGTTAATAACAGATTTTAGTTATATTATAAATCATTTCCTGGTGGTACAATACTAATTTTAGGAATTGTGGTGTGTTCTAAAGTGATTTTACCCTGTGAGAAAGGCTCACCATGTACTGGAATTTCATGAATCTTGTTTGAGAGAAGATAGCTTTCTCATAGAGCTTATGGAAGGTGCTCATGAAGCTAAAATGAGAACATATTTTCTGTACATTAAAACTATCTTTCTTGGCCATGTGAAAATAAAGTCTGACATTCTCAGTAAATATGTATTCCATTTCATGACCGGAGGCGAGGATTATGCATAACTATAGTCACTTTTTAATAACAGCAGATTCAAAGTTAAACAAACAAAAGATACAGTCCACAGTACAACTCCCATGGGTTCTTGGGAGGTGTCCATGGCAACCACAAGCCAATAGCAGTAAAGTCCACCCCAACATATAAATCCTTGTTGTCAGCAGTCCTTTCTCTTTCTTCACTGCTGTGCCAGTTAAGACCCTCTTTTCAATCATGCCTCTCTGGGTTGTCTTTGTGTTTAGGGGATTACAAGCTTGGCTTGTGCCTTTTACCGGTAGTGATAGGCACTTGGTACATTGTACTGTTTTAGGCCCAAGCGATTATATTTTGCTACTGCGATGGCCCGCTTGGGACACTGTTTGGCGTCATCCGCCGCCTGTCAAGCGCATCACAGCCTGTGACGTAGTGCACAAGGAAATTTGAATCCACTCCTCAGGCTTGTGAGCACCTTAGAAAGTTGTATTGAGCCAGTTGCACACAATAATGGACAATGCAGACCATGTGGAGACCTCTCCCTCTCTACCAACCCTCACATGACACCGCATTTGCGTTAGGAGAAGTGTGGCTCACTGGTTAGAGGAGGCAGACCTGGAAGCAGAGGTCAGCCCGGGACCAGGGTTCAATTCCCGGCTCGGCGGGGTCTTGAGTCCTAAAATGTCCATGGACTCGACAATTCTCGCTCCGGTGCCTACTCGATTCACGGGTTCACCCTCTGCGACTCTGGGCAATAGCTTGCTTAATCTCCACAACGGCCCCTCGCGGCGGGAGGCCTGGCTTTCACCTTGCGGATACCCTGCCGGGGTTCTCACACAGGGGAATACCAGGATGGGTTCCCTAAGCAAGCGCTTAGAAACCGCTTGGTGATTTGCGCTATATAAATTCCTGTACATTTACATTTAGTAACTAAGACCTTGGGCCATATATATATTTTTACATATTCTGAACTAGAATTCCTTATCTTTTTTAGAGCACCTGCGAGGGGGCTCCCTCTGCATTCATAGGGCAGTTTTGGCAGTTTCCTGGTGCTCACACCCTCAGTACACATGGATCCATACAGGGATCACAACTACTCTCCAGATCTGGTCTTGTGGAGGAATGGCCCCCACAGTGTCACCTCCCTGCAGGGGTGGACAAGCTTCTATCTTGAGCAATTTCTAGTGCTTGGGCAGCCCTGCAGGAAAGTGTGGACAAGCTCTCATCCCACGTCTATGGGGGTCCAGGGATCCTTGGGGATATAGGGGCAGGGCCTTGCAGTGTATCCGCTTTCCCCTCTTCAAAGTCCCATAAACGTAGCACGGGGCACCTGGAAGGGCTCTACAGATTACGGTTCGACTTCAGTAAGAGTGCACATATGTTACGGAATGCACCCAACCGGGAGGAAGACTTCCCCAGAGATACTGGCGACGCTGTTGCTCCTATTGCAGACCCTGATGAGGGGCTCCCTGATCCGGGGAGGGTGATGTGGATGATGAGGGGTCCTCGGATGAAGGAGATTCAGGCAACCTTGGCACCGCGGGTCAGTGGCCTCCAGTTCCTTTGGAGAGGATACCACCTCGTCCGACATGTTTGAGCCAGAGGTGATATATCATCTGAGATCCTCCGAATGGCTCCAAGACCAAAAGATGGCAGAATATTCGGCCCGAAAAATATGCCAACCTATGGACAAAGAAGTCTGGTCCATCCTTCAGGGGTAGTGCCCTAGATCATCCTTAGAAGGAAAGGTGGTGCCACCTCTGACCTTGACCCCAAGTTGTGTACATTTTTTTCTAAGTACATGAAGGACCCAAAGAAGGGTACTGACCGCTCCTGGAGGGTGTGTCAAGACAAACTACATGACATGGTGGGCCTCCATACCAAAATATAGAACTATCTGAACAATCTAAGCAATCAGGAAAACCCTTATCTGCAGATATCATAGCTGGTGGGGCACAAGGGGCAATGTGCCTTTTGGGCACTGGCAACTGTGCCTTGTTGGCTGAGAGGACACGTTCCCTTCTTTTAAAAATAGATCCAAAGCTAGGAGAGCACTCCTCATTTGAAGCGGGGACCATAGCCAAGGGTAACTTGTTCGTGAAGGAGCTGGGTAAATTTGTAGCTACCTTTTTAGCCCTTGATAAGGCACAGTTCTCCATCACAAACATTTATCCCGGGGAAGGTTTTCGCCGGGGTCAGAAGAGGCAGGGGTCGCACCGCCAGCTAAGGTTCCCAGACAGACTCCTACAGAGGCCAGACTCGCCGAAACAATGGTTGGAATGATGGCAGACAGGGCACCTTCCACCCTAACCGACTAACTGGAAGAGGCAGAGCCAACCGAGCCAGAGGTGGACTAATGCCCCAGGATGTTTTACTGGTAAGAAATACCCTTTTATTCCCTCAAGTGTTAGGAGGGAGACTAAAGTTATTTGCTCACAAGTGGAAGGAGATCAAGTTGGACCACTTGGTCATGGAAACGGTAAGAGGCTATCATAGAGTTCTACAGAACTCTGATATAGTCATCCAGACCCCACCCTTTATTTTTTCCAGATGCAGAAATGGCGCTGATCGACTCTGAGGTACAGAATTTTCCTTCGAAGAGAGCAATTTGGAGGTTGATCCTGCAGCCTCTGGGTTTCCTGTGCAATCTCTTTCTGGTAGTAAAGAAAGATAAAGGGTTTCTACCGGTGATAAACCTAAGAAGCTTCAATGAGTTGCTGGTATATCACCCCTTCAAAATGGAGGGCATCCACCTCCTATTAGATCTGTTATTACAGAATGACTGGATGGGTTGTCTGGACCTCAAGGATGCCTCTCTGAGTTAGCCAGGATTGTTGACTTATTATCGTCTTCAATCCAAGCCATCTTCCCAGGCCCGCCACACTACCAAGCATTACAGCGGCTGAAGACAGCTCATCTCTGGACTCAGAGTTGATCTCACTGACAAACGAGGCCAGGACAGAATTGCAATGGTGGACAGATCACATGGAAGCATTGAATGGGAGGGTGACCTTTGATTCCCTCCCAGACTTGGTGATAGAATCGAATGCCACCCGTCTGACCTGGGGAGCCAGATGTGGGGATGTCTCCATCGGGGGACAATGGACGGAGGAACCTCTAGCAGGTTCCTTTGCGATTCACTCTTTGACGAGGGAAAAAGTCTCCTGCTATGTGCTATTGGGGATATACAACACATGGTCCAGAATATCAACCGACTGGGGGGTACCAGATCGAGGGCACTATAGGAGATGGCAAAGGACTACTGACACTACTGCCTAGAAAAACAGATCTCTGTAACGGGGGAATTCCTGCCGGGTCCCTGAATACGGTGGCAGACTGGAACTCCAGACATTTCAAGGATACCAGCGAAAGGCAACTGGACCCAGCGATTTTTCGGGCCCTGATGGGACGGTGGGGTCCCTGCTCCGTGGACCTGTTTGCATCCAGACTGAACACACAGATTCCTCAGTATGTCAGTTGGACCCGGACCTAGGAGCTCAGGCAGTGGACGCTTTCCTGTAGGACTAGAGGAGGGGGCAGGCTATCGCATTCCCACCTTTTCTCCTAATACCCAGAGTAGCGGCTCAAGTCCGACGTTGGAAAGCGTCTTTAATTCTGGTGACACTGATCTGGAGATCCCAGGCATTGACCCCTGCCTTCTGGAACTCTAATGGATGGAACTGTTTTGACTTCCATCATTCCCCGAGATCCTGCAGGATCCCCAGGGACGTCCTCATCCTATGGTACAACAGAGCCAGCAGCAGCTCATGGTGTGGAGGATTTCAGGTTATCCTGGCAAGATGACAGGCTTTCAGATGATGCTGAAAGACTCATGTAGCAGGCATAGGCCCCAGGGACCACCAAGCAATACAGATCGGCTCGGAGACAAAGGATTCGTTGGTGTGTGGAGAGACACCTGGATCCTGTGGGGGTGTAAATTACTGATGTCCTGAATTTTCTCACGGAACTGGCTGGCTCCGGTCTAGCTTATTGAACTGTCAATTCCTTCCGCTCAGCCATTTCTACAGGGCACCTGCCCATTAACAACACCCCAGTCAGGGATCACCCATGGGTGGACAAATTGCTGAAAGGTATCCGAATGTCTCGTTCCCCAGAGCCTAGATACAGGGGCTTGTGGGGAGTGAACCAGGTGTTGTGCCTTTGTTGGGCTGGCAAGATAACCAATATCTATCTAAGAAAGAGATTTCCGCAAAGTTGGCCATGCTTCTCAGTCTTATCTCTTGCAGGAGACTATCTGATGTCAGAGCCCTAGACATCACAGCATGAGTATTTACCCCAGATGGGGTGACATTCATAATCTCTAGGAGGATCAAGACTAATACTAGGTCTGTAAATTATCCTGCTTTTGAAGTGGGTCCTAAGCTTTGTGTAGTACGGTGTCTTAAGTCCTACGATGATATGACAGTAGAGGTAAGAACTCCGGGTGAGAAACAATTACTGATCGCTCCTAGGAAGCCATTCAGGGCAGTCTCTTCTCCTTCCATGGCCAGGTGGGTACGATGGATAGTGGCAGAAGCCGGGATCGACATTCAGCGCTTTAGGGCTCACTCTGCTAAGGGGGCGATGTCCTCCAAATTGTTCAATTGGGTGGTAGGTTGGAAGACATTTTGAATGTGGGATATCAGTCTTCAGAATCCACCCTTAAGAGGTTTTATTGCAAACCAATCCATGAGGGTGCATCTTTGGTGGTAAGCAAGCTTTATACATGCAGAATCCTCGCCTCCGGTCCTGACATAGAATAAGACATTTCCTAGCTATAGTAAAGAAAATGTTTAATTCTATTAAGGATGCGGAGGTGAGGATTATCCCACCTGGTACATATTGAGGATATGCTGCCCACCCGATGGTCTGTAATACAATAGGTATCTCTTTGTTTCCTGGATATTACTGATGGAAGTGCAAGGCTGGTGGCTAACAGCAAGTATCTATCTGATGATGATGTTTCCTTGGTATGTTTTGTACTGGTTTCACTATATTTCATATGTGTTACATGGCGTTCATGACAGGTAATGTTTGTTGTTATCAAGCTTTTTGAGTAAAATTTCTTCTAATCTGCTTATCATGCGTAGATGGTATTCATGGATATGTGAATAATGATCCTCTGAATGAATTAACCTAATGGGTTATTTTATTCGTAGGCTCTGATTCCAAAACTGAGTGACACTGCGTGACTTAACTTCCTGCAGCAAGGAAGAAGAAGAACTGCTGACCACGTTATATGTTGGGAGGGAATGTACTGCTATCGGATTGTGGCTTCCATTGACTCCTCCCAAGGACTCATGGGAGTTGTAGTGTGGACAGTGTTTTTAGTTCATTTAACTTTAATTCTGCTGTTAATAAAAAGTGAAGAAAGTTATGCATAATCCTCGCCTCTGCGGCCTTAATAGAATTAAATGTTTCCTTCACTATAGCTAGGAAATTTCTCATTTCCATCAGCAGCTCCTGTCAGCTGATACCCAGCGTTCTACTTCAGCCTCCAAGAGTGTTCTAAAGAACAACTAAAGCGCTAACAGTCTTGTTAGAATGAGTTTATAATTACATTTATATTTAATAAATAGATGTGAAGTTTAACACTTTAACAGTGTGATTTTGTGATTTGATAATGAGATAATAACAGTAACTGAGAACATCATGTGTGAGAATTAACGTTTCACGTATTAGAGATAAATAGTGTATTAAAATGTGTAACGTATGCACTGAAAATTACAAAAGAAAAGTAGGTGCCACACAGGGTTAGCATCTTGTAAAATCGTTCCTTTGATGTGCCATTAAACATGTGTGCTTTAATAACGTATGATGTGCAAAAAAGACATAATAAAATATGTGAGTGACATTTTCACGTTTTTATGTGTACCCTATACTTACATTATTTAATTGTGATATTATTAAAGTGACATTAATACTTTTAATTGAAAGGTTAATACATTATGCTATGCAATGCGAGATTTATATTTTAGCACAATTTCATTGTGCATGAGCTGTATTTCATTTTAATGAGCTATTTATCTCTAATACGTGAACTGTTAAATTCTCACACATGATTTTCTCAGTTACTATTATAATCTCAATATCAAATCACAAAATCACATCATTAAAGTCTTACAATTCACATCTATTTATTAAATATAAATATAATCATAAACTCATTCTAACATTCTGCATGTGTTTACAATGCAGTATCTAAATCAAAATTAAGTTTTGTCATTTTCTTTAAATGAGGAGCTTAACACATGTTTAGTTTTTTCCATGTAAAGTAGATTCATGAGCATTTTTGTGTTAATTGTCATAAATTACTGATAGGAAACCCTCTGCTCTATCAGAGGTTATGAAAGGTACTCGAGAAGCTAAAATGAGAACACATGTTGCATAAATTAACAGTATCTTTCTTGGCCATGTGAAAATAAAGTCTGACCTTCTCAGTAAATATGTTTTTCCATCAGCAGCTCCTGTCAGTTGATACCCAGTGTTCTATAGCAGCCTTTCAGAATGGTTAAAAGAACAACTAGAGCAGTCTTACTTATGACAAAAGTGTGGCACACCTGAAGCTATCTTGGGTGAATCAAACTGTTAAAACTTAAAACATTTAATTTGGAAAGAAACACAACAAGGTAGTTCATTTTGTCATAGAAACTATGGTTTGTGCTGTAAAAAGTAGAATTAAGACACATTTTAAATGAGTTCTCAAATATCTTACTCATATTTAATTAAAACATACAGAATGAAACATGCACTTTCAACACCAGCATCAGACTGGCAGGTAACTCCCTGGTGATCAGCAGCTTTATCATAGTGTTCTAATGAGGAACTAGATTACTATCATTCTGAATTTATGCTGAGTGTGGCAAATCTGACCGCTATCTTGATAGATTCAAAGTGGAAAACTGAAAGCATTTTCTACCGATGATTCTGCAGTAAATGAGGAAATTACGGAACTTCATAACAAAAGTTCTTCCAAGATGGACCCCAGAGAAAAAAAGCCCAAATGTAGCACAAATATCATCTAAATGTAGCCCAAGTATACCCAATAACATGTTATGTTACAGGGCAGACATAAATTGAAAACGGAGTGGAACAGGTTGGGTATTCGGTCCTGCAGACAGGCTATTATTGCAGCTTTGTCCCCTGAAAATACAGTTTTAAATATAGGCCTTACAACTTACATACGTCATGCATACCGTAATTTTACGCAGAAACCGGAAGGGCCAGTCAACGCCTCTCTCCTTTAAGTAATAGTTTAAATTGAAATGCACTTTACATTTAAGCTGCTAAAACTGTTCCCTCTGATTGTATTTTATCACAACTCGCTGCTATCGATTAGTTTGATCTGTTTTTATCTGACTGCATTTTATCATAACTCGTAGTAATCTACTGAACATCAGACTGTTTTTACAAGCTGAATACTGCTAACCGTTATTATCATAAACCTCTTCTGTGTTAATGTCATGCTGTTTTTATTGCTTTGCACTTACGTTTTAATCTTTCATATGTAACAGACGAAGAATAATGCGATCTGGTGGTCCTTATTTAATCATCGTCGTTTAACTGATTTTCCTTTTCTCTTAATAACGAGTATAGCTGTTGGAATATTGTGACGTGCTTTTAAGGATATCTTTTTTTTATATATCCAAATAAAGATTATTATTATTATTATTATTATTATTATTATTATTATTATTATTATTATTATAATTATACCCAATGACAGAAGTGTGAAAAAGGCTTAAATTCTTTTTGCAGTTTTATATAGCAGAGACTTGACCCAAATATATTGGCTTGCTTTACATGAGTATCGGTTACACTACACAAGGAAGCATTCATTTTGGTTTAGCCGGCGTTGAAACTCAAACCTGGCTCCCCAGTTGCAAAGTCTGCAGCTCTGACCGTAATGCCATAACCTTGATTCTAGGTGCAACAAGTAATCAAGTGAACAACTGGATACAAAAACATTGATGTAGCAAATTATTTAAAAGCGCATTCCCGCTATTTGAGAACTCATAAATGTTTGCTCATATTAGTTCTTTAGAGGACTAACCATAATATCTATGGGAAAAGACCACCTAATGCTTATATTTTGTAAAGGAAATGCTTTAGGAATTACAGTTTTCAATCCATCAATAAACATAGCATGTTAGTGATCTAGTTGTTCATTAGAACATGGTGGGGAGGCAGAGGTAAGGGGCATGCACTCGGACAATTGAGGGCAGGAAGGAGGAGGAGACAGCAAGTTGCCCACGCTGGGATGGGCAGGAGCGGCAGTGGCAGCACAATAGACCATGGAGGACAGGGTCAACAAATCAACCATGTAGGGCAGGTAAGAGAGGCTACGGTAATACAGCTTAGCATTGAGGGCAGAATTGAGAGGCAGTGTCAGTACAACCATACATGCCAATGGACCCAATTCGGGTAGGAGACTCACAATGTTTTTAAGCCCAAAAAGACTTTATTTTCGCTGTATCCCGCCTAAAATCTCCTCTTTTTCAATCTAAGTCAAAGGAGAAAATCAATTCCCAGATGTATTTGTTTCACAATTTTCCTCTTACCCAGTTCATGGACTCAGACAATAAAGGGCAGGAGGGAAGTGGGCAGGGGCCCCAAACTAACCTTACAGGGCAGCCACCAGAGGTTGCAGCAGCACAAAACACCACACAGAGCAAGCAGGAGGGCAGTGCTGTACAACAGTTTGTTGTGCAGTACAATGAACCATGGATGGGATAGGGGCCAGCACATGGCAAAAGGAGGGCAGGGGGGAAAGATGGCAGGGCAGGTGAACCAACCTGACAATGCAGGCAGGATAGGCACTGAAATCATAACACACCATGGTGAGCAACAGGGAGACTTTAACCCTGTCAGTGCTCATGACGGAATGGTTCCGTCATGAGCACCAATGCTCCTGTGCTCATGACGGAACCATTCTGTCATAAGAACAGGGGCACTAAATCACTATGCTGCAGACAGCAGAGGGATTTCCTTTATTTAATATTGGCCTCTGGAGGTTGGGGAAGAGCTTCCTCACCTTCCTGAGGCCGTTTTGCATTTTCATTGCAATGACAATCACACGCATGGCGCACTGACGTCATTGCATTGAAAATGAAACTGAAACTTATTTCAGTTTTGTTGTTTCGGTGCTCGTGGGGCTATCTCAGTTCCCTGAGCACCGAAACTCTTGGGGGAGGTATCATTGGAAAGGGGAGAATCTCCCCTTTCCAATGGTACCCTTCCCCCCTAGTGGATCCCTGCTTGGGGAGCACCCCAGGTGGGCGATCCCCAAGCAGGATCCACCCACTAGCCACCAGGAAGAGGGGAGCAGTCACTTGGGCAAGGGCCTTTGCATTACCCATAATATTGTGGTACAGACTGTCTTTCTGACACCCAGGGGGGGGGCTGGGGCAGAAAGTCCACCAAGCACCAGGGATTTTTTTTTATATATATACGTAGGGGTGGGGGCTGCCCAGAATGGGCATGTCAATGCCCCCACCCCCCCAAATAATGCTACAGTATTTATGACCCGCCCCTGGGAGGCAGATGGGGCAATAGCTCCTTATCTGCCACCCCTGGGGGGGCGAAAGCTCATCAAGCACCAGAGATTTATTTTCTCGAAGGTTCGGGTTGGGGGCTGCCCAGAATGGGCATGCAAATGCCCCCACCCCAACAAAAAAATGCCACAGTCTTTCTGCCCTCACAGGAGGCATATGGGGGCAGTGGCAGGAGATTCTGGGTAGGAAACGTTGGGGGATCCACGGAAGCTATATCTCCATGGACTCCCCGAGGTCTCTAGTTTTTAGAAATGTGTGGGATTGGTAGGTTTTCCAGATGGCCGCCAAGCCCGGGACCAAAACCTCATATGACCCCCTTTGCAATACCAGATCGTTTTGTGATAGGTAATTTTGATGTCTCCTCAACACGTTTTGGGCCCTTGCCTGTCACAGGTACTTGACCCACCCACAGGAGTGAGGTACAATTTTTATTTGTAAACCTGGAGGAACGCAGGGTGGAAGGAAATTTGTGTCAGCAAGGTGATACCACAACTTTTTCACACAGAAATTTGAGAAAAATAGTTTTTTTTCAGCAAAATTTGAGTTTTGCAGAGGAATCTGGGTAAGAAACCTTTGGTCGGTACACACAAGTCACACCTCCTTGGTCTCCCCCAGGTGTTTAGTTTTCAGAAATGTGTGAGTTTGGTAGGTTTCCCTAGAATGTTTGCCGACCCTGGGACCGAAAACGCATATGACCCCTATCTATCAGAAAACGTCCTGGTTTTGCAAGGGGAGCATCTGCGTTATTGGTCCCGCGCTCAGCGGCCATGGAGGGAATCCTATCAAACCCGGAAATTTCTGAAAACTAGACACCCGGGGGGGAGCTTGCATGGATCCCCAAATGTTTTCCTACTCAGAATCCTTAGCAAACCTTAAATTTAGCTAAACAATCACATTTTTCTCACATTTCTGGCTGGAATCACTGCGCAGGCAAACATTTCCTACCACTCAGCGTTCCCCTCAGTCTACCGAGTAAAATAATACCTCACTTGTGTAGGTGGGCCAAGTGCCTGTGACTGGGAAAGGCCAAAAACATAGGGAGTGGGGGTATACTACCGCAAACTCTAAGCACTATATATATATTTTTTTAAATAACTTTTTTATGCGATTCAGCATTGAAATCTGTATACACTGTATTGTTCTTTATAAATTACTAATTTGACTAAAAAAGAGAAATATACAAAAAATCAAAAAAGATATATAAACACTTATCATATGTAAAATATAAATCATTAATAAAATCGAATATCAAACAAGTTATCTTTTTGCAGTGGTTTACTACAGTTGGACGACACTTGTTGATATTTCTAAACACTAGAATATTGAAATCAAAAAAAGAATCTTTGCTACTTGGCTATAGACCTCTTCCAAATGTCTTGTTCTTTCCCTATGTATAGCAAGTAGAACTATATTATATAGGGGTCCCCTTCTTTCAAAATATGGGCACTAGACCTACCCACACAAGTGAGGTACCATTTTTATTGGAAGACTTTGGGGAATGCGGGGTGGGTGGAAGTTTGTGGATCCATGCATATTCCAGAACTACCCATCACAGAAATGTGAGGAAAATGTTTTTTTTTTTACAAAGTTTGAGGTTTGCAAGGGATTCTGGGCAAAATAACCTGGTGAGAGCCAGACAAGTCACTCAATCCTAGATTTCCCTCGGTGTCTAGTTTTCAAAAATGTATGGGTTTGCTAGGTTTCCCTAGGTGCCCGCAGAACTAGGGTTCAAAATCTACAGCTAGGCACTTTGGGAAAAAAGGGTCAGTTGTCACTGTAAAAATGTGGAGCGTCCATGTTGCGTTTTTGGCCGTTTCCTGTCGCGGACACAAGGCCTACCCATACAAGTGAGGTACCATTTTCATCGAGAGACTTAGGGGAACACAGAATTGTAGAGCATCTATTACTACTTATTGACTTTCGATGCATTTCTGCTTTCCGAATGTAAGACAATGTGTAAAAAAGATGTCACTTTGAAAAATGTCCTATAATTCACATGCTTGTTTGGGTACCCACAATTTTGGAGATGTACAAATAGCTACTATTTCTAAACTCTATATTTTGTTTCCATTTCAGAAATACATAGGTTTCTTTCATACCGATTTTTCACTATTTATATGTTCACCAATGAATTGCTTCATACCCAGTGCACAATAAAAAACCATTGCAAGATGCTGCTCAGTTATTGGCTCTGGGTTCCACGGATTCTTGGTGAACCTACAAGTCATATATATTCCCACACCCAGAAGGGTCTTGTGGATGTAACGCTCTATTGCTTTAAAAAATCTGTCATACTTAGAAGTTACAGGTGAAAACGTTGGCAGAAATGGCTGTTTTTTCAACTTATTTTCAATTTTTCCTATTTTTAACTGTTAGTTTCTATAAGAAAACCTTGAAGGATCCACACAAATGACCCTTTACTGAATTAAAAATGTAGCCTACTTTCCAGAAATGTGTAGCTTTCCAGGATCCATTATTGCTTTCATACCCATTTCTACCATTAATTGGAAGGTGGTTGAAAGCACAAAAAATAGCAAAAAAAGGCTATGTCCAAGTAAAATGCCAAAACTGTGTAGAAAATGTTGGTTTTCTGACTAAAGTCTGTCAATCACCTAAACCTGGTAAGATTGTGATTTCAGCCCCACAAATGCTTTGTTGTTACAATTTGCAGGGAAAAAACAGACGCTTTCATCTGCAGCACATTTTTCCAATTTTTCTAAAAAAAATCAAAAACATTTAGCTGTATTTTGGCTACTTTCTGGGTCCACTCCAGGGAAATCAACAAACATGGGGACATTTAAAATCTGCATGATGTTGGAAGAAAGGGACGCACATTTGGTAATGATACCTTATGTGGTCAAAAAAGTTACAAGGGCCCAAGCGCAAACTACCCCAAATAGCCACCAAAAGGCTTAGCACATGGGTGATGGAGGCCTAGCAGCGAAGGGGTTAATGGCATGCACACAGACAACATAAGGAAGGTGGGAGGGGTCAAGAGCAGCAAGCTGGCCACACAAGGCAGGTGGGAGGGGCAGTGACAGCACAAAAGACCATCCATTGCAAGCAGGAGGGTTAATGGCAGCACAATGGCCATAGAGGGTAAGAGAGAGGGGGCAAGACCAAGCAAAAAGGAGCATGGAGGGCAGAAGGGAGAGGTACGGGCTGGAAACAGACAAGTGAGGGCAGGAGAATGGAGCAGGGGTTTTACGAAACACCAAGCTGGGCAGGCAGGAGGTGCAGTTGTAGCACAAATGAGCATGGAGGGCAGAAAGGAATGGCAGCAAAATGGACCATGGAAGACAGAAGGGAGCGGATAGGGTCATGGAACTCGGTCAATGGAAGGGAGGGTGGAGGGGTCAGGGATAGGTGACAGACGTCCACCCTTGCTGGGCAGGCAGATGGGGCAGTGGCAGCTGAACAAGGCACTCAGAGTAGACAGGAGGTGTAGTGGCAGATCCATGGAACTTAGTGGGCAAAATGGTGGGAGCAGGGGCATGCACATAGACTTTAGATAGCAGGGGGAAGGAAGGTTGGGGCAGCAAGCTAGTCACAGAGGCTAAGCAGGAGTGTAATGATCAATCAAGCAATCAATCAGGGGAATCGTAAGCGCGCTACTCACTCGTGTGGGTCTCAAGGCGCTTGTCTGTCTAGCCGAAGATCCAGGTCTTGAGAGTCTTTCTGAAGGTGTTCAGGGAGGGTGCGCATCTGATGTCTGCCGGTAACTCGTTCCATGTCTTGGCTGCAATGTGAGAGAAGGATCTTCCGCCTGCTCTGGCTCTGTGGATGTGCAGGGTTTTGGCCAGTGCGAGGTTGGAGGATTGGAGGTTTCATTTGGGTATGTGGAAATTGATTCTGTCATTGAGGTATTCAGGTCCGTTGTTGTGTCGGCATCTCTAGGCATGGGTGAGGATTTTGAAAGTGACTCTTTTCTACACGGGGAGCCAGTGGAGTCTTCGTAGGTGTTGGCTGATGTGTTCTTGCCGGGGGATGCCGGGGACGAGTCTGGCTAAGGTGCTCTGTATGGTCTGGAGTTAGCGGAGTAGGACTGGTTGATGCCTGTGTAGAGTGCATTTCCGTAGTCCAATCTGCTGGTGATGAGTGTGTGGGTGACGGTCTTCCTTGACTCAGGGGGATCCATTTGAAGGTCTCACAGAGTATGCGGAGGGTGTTGAAGCAGCTAGATGTGACGGCGTTGACCTGTCAGTTCATGGTGAGTGAGGAGTCGAGGATGATGCCCAGGTTCTTTGCGTGGTCTGAGGGGGTGGGTGGGTTCCCGAGGGCTGTCGCCCACTAGATGTTGTCCCATGCTGAAGGGGTGGTTCCAAGGATGAGGACTTCTGTTTTCTCTGCGTTGAGTTTCAGACAGCTGTAGGTCATCCAGTCTGCGACGTCTTGCATTCCTTTCTGTAAGTTGAGTTTGGCAGTGATGGTGTCTCGGGTGAGGGAGAGGATGAGCTGGGTGTCTTCGGCGTAGGATACGATGCTGAGGCCATATTTTCGTACGATGGCTGCAAGTGGGACCATGTAGATATTGAAGAGGGTCGGGCTCAGTGATGATCCCTGTGGGACTCCGCAGGTGATTTTCGTAGGATCGGCGAGGAAGTGTGGTAGTGTGATTCTCTGGTGTCTTCCAGTGAGGAACGATTGGATCCAGTGAGGTCTCTCCTTACCTCTAGTCATCCAAGGAGCCTCGCGTTATGATAAGAGTATAACCTCAGGCAGTGGAGGGTAGGAGGAGTGGGCAGGAATATCAAGCTGACTAGAAGGCAGTGGCAGCACATCGGATCGTGCAGGACAGGAGGGAGGAGGCAGATGCATGGACCGGGACAACAGAAGGCAGGGAGGAAGTGGGTACTGGCAGAAAGTTAACTGTGTAGGGCAAGTGGGAAGGGCAATGGCAGAACTTCAGCCACACAGAGCTAAACGAATGGGAAAAGGTCTTGGGCTATGGAGGGCAAGTATGAGTGGGGCAGGGGCAGAAAACATTGATGGGGCAGCACAACAGGCAATGCCATTCCAGACCCCCCTGCCATGCATTACGATGGACATCTTATTTGAATTTTTTTTTTTAAACAAAAAATTCACTGAAAAAACCAAGGTTAAAGTGACATTATTGTTAGAAGTTATAAGAATATCTAACTTTACATTAAAAAAACCTTAGAAATTCGCTGAAAAACCAAAGGTTAAAGGGATGCTATAGTTAGATGAACATGTCATGTAAAACATACCATTTGAAACTACGAAAACCACTGAAATTCACCAGTTATAGTTATCTCAAGTAACTATAACTCCTACCCTAAAGTAACTATAATTTGCACCCTCACCATGCACTGCTTTTACCCTTGCATATTAAATCTCTGATGACATATTCATTGACTACATTTATAACACCCTTTATCACATCTGAAATGACATCATTGTTGATAATACTGTGCATGGTGGGGCACACGTTATAGTTACTTTAGGGTTTCTTCCCAGTGGATGTGAAAAATAAGATTGAAACATAATCAAACTTTCCCTCTGGTAAATTCCCCCCTCCCTGCAACCCTGTGTGGCGGACCTGAAACTACCTGCCTCCCCAACAATTCAGAGCACCTGTTACTCCAAAGAAAGTGTAGAGCGAACAGGTTGCTGTGTGAAGTTCCTGATAATTGTTCGTCGTTTCTCATCCCCAAGAATACCATTATATTTCCAAGTCATTTCTGGGGCTTCGCACAGCAGGAGTGAGGTCCAGAAGAATCCAGGCAATGTGCCTACCTATGCCAAGGCTACTATGATGTAGGAAGGCATCTCTCAGTTCAGTAGTCTCCAAGGTCCTACTGGAATCAACAGCACTAGAAAAGTCCATAGGGGCCAGATGTAGGTAGCCCTTTACCGGTCGGAAACGGCCGAAAATACAGATTTTCGGCCGTTTCCGACCGGTAAAGGGCTATGGAGATGTAGGGGCTAGAAAAACTTACATTTTCGGTAATTTTACCGAATCGGTAATTTTACCGATTCTGTAAAATTACAGAATCGGTAAAAATACAGATTCTGTAAATTTTACCGAATCGGTAAATTTACCATTCGGTAAAAATACCAAAAAATTGTATTTTGGGATGTAGGAAGCACTTCTAACAGTGCTACTGAGCCTTTAGAATTCGGTATTTACCATGCAATACAATTGCAAGGTAAATTACGAATTCTTGTGTACATGCACATCTGTGCATGTACACCTGTGCCATGTGGCACACAGACATGCCCTAAGGGCATGTATGTGTACCACATGGCTCAAACGCCAGTTACAGGGATGCAACAGGGTGTCAAAGTGACACCCTGTCCCCCTTAGCAATTCGGTATTTTTACAGATTCGGTAAATACCGAATCGGTATTTGCTATTGAATCCTATGGGCTTCAAGGCCCATAGGATTCAATAGCAAATACCGATTCGGTATTTACCAAATCGGTAAATACCGAATCTTACCGATTCGGTAAAAAATACCGAATTTTTACCTACATCTCATTTACAGATTCATAAATACCGAATCGGTAAAATTTGGTATTTATGAATCGGTAAATGAGATTTACCTACATCGGGCCTAGGTCTCCAATCCCAGCGTTGCTATCAATTCATCAAATGCTTCACATGGGCTTTCTCTTCTCCGGAGTCACAACATGTCAGGTCTTGTACCTTCAAGGGAAAAACATCATATATTAATGGTCTTTCACTCTCAGCACCTTTTACATAACATTGAAGCTCCATCAAAAGTGATGTACTTTTTGTTTAAAGTCTGCAAAAAAATGTATGATGGCATTTTAACATTGTAAGTTTCTTGGGGACTTAGGATTGCATCCCTATCTCAATGATTAAAATGTGTGCAATAATGGATCGGTCTGGGGCTACGGGGCTGGGTGGTAATGTTGGGGCTCTATAGTCACGTTCCACTGACAAAAACTCGGAGAGGGCTTTGGGCTTCAAAGTGTGCATTATAAAGTCCTCCAGGAAGTATTCAACACTTGGCCCTTTTGCCCACTCAAGAACCCCACCACTCAAATATTGTTCCTTCTGGAGGAGCCCCCGTAGTCTAATAGCTTGACCATCATCATCATCACATTGTCTTTCATTAAGTGGTCCCCTTGACACCGAAGGGCCTTTTCAACTGCCTTTAGTGTGGCCAGTGAGGTCTCGATCTCTGTGACCCTTTCACCCTTTCTCATGATGTCAGTCTGAAGCAGAGAGTCAATTTCTCCTTGTCATGGAATCCATTTGTGAATTCAGCTACCCCTGCACTCCTTGGATAAGCTCTAATGTATCTTTTAAGGGAGCTTTATTTCTTGCCGTGGTTCTGTTGTGTAGAGATGGGGTGGCTGCACCCCCAGATGTGAAGCAAAACCAAAGGGGATGATGGGCGGAGTGTTGAACAATGCAAGCTCTCACCCCCAGTCAACTGATCTGGGTTTAATCCATCATCATTCTTTAGCTCACTCCGCCACCCCAGATCAGACATTACTTTTCTATGGCTGAACACCCGAAACCAGTCCTAGGATGCTTGTTTCCAGTCCAGGGAGGACCTGGCTTGGCAGTTCAGGCTGGACTGCTCCCATGGGGCACAGGGTCAAGACTGATTTGCATATGGCTATGTTCAAACTGGAGTGACATGGTGAACAAAAAAACGATGGATTTAGGCCCAGATCTCTGTACTGGGGTTAATGTATGACATTGTTCTGCATTCTGTCCATCAACTGTTGTTTTTGCATTTGTCACCCCGAGTGGGACGGGTATGCTCAGACGTGAGTCCCGTGCTCTCCATGCCACTGGAATCAATCTATCCTGGCTGATGAGGGCTGAAAGCCCCAAACCGATCCTAGGATGCTTGTTTCCACTCAAGGGAGGACCTGGCTTGGCAGTTCGGGCTGGACTGTTCCCATGGGGCACAGGGTCAAGACTGATTTGCATATGGCTAAGTTCAAACTGGAATGGCAAGGTGAGCAAAAAAACAATGGATTTAGGCCCAGATCTCTGTACTGGGGTAAATGTATGACATTGTTTTGCATTCTGTCCATCAACTGTTGTTTTTGCTTTGATCCCCCAGATGTGAAGGCAGTGCTGAGAATGTCTTAGACAACGCATATTTATCCATTTTGTTTTGTTGGTTCCCCTTTCTGCCCCTTCTGCCAGATATTGTAGTCCCTGGGGAGGACTCTCTAATAAGGTCCTGTGTGCTTCTGCACTCCCTGTGTGCTTTTGCAACACCTCAGAATGCCCCCACCTAAGAAGCTCAGGGGTGGGACTCACTGTTGCCTGCCAGTAGCACTGGCAGTATTTATATTGCACCCCCGCAGCCTTCCAGCCTTCCCTGTGGCTCCTAGCTCACATTGCCCAGTTCTGGTGTGGCTGGGAGTGTAGCTTCCACGTCTGGCATTTATTTCCTAGTGGGGCATGTCAGTCTTGTCATGGTCCACTCACCAAATTTGTCAGGGGCATATTGGCGGGCCAGATAATTATACAGGCTGCCACAGCCGGTTTGACATCCGGATCCTGTTGTCAGCAGAGCATCTTGAGACCATTGAGCAACCAATCAATCAATCAATCCTCGCATTTATGAAGCGCGCTACTCACCCTCAAGGCGCTGAGAGGGGGGGGTTGGGTGCTGCTACTGCTCGTAGAGCCAGGTCTTGAGTTGCTTCCTGAAGGAGAGATGGTCTTGGGTCAGCCGCAGGTGGGAGGGGAAGGAGTTCCATGTCTTGGCCGCCAGGTAGGAGAAGGATCTTCCTCTGGTGGTGGTTCTGCAAATCCGAGGGACAGTGGCGAGGGCGAGGCTGGCGGATCGGAGCTGGCGGGTGGGTGTGTAGAACGTGAGGCGGTTGTTGAGGTATTCGGGGCCCATGTCGTGGAGAGCCTTGTGTGCGTGGGTGTGGATCCGGAATGTGATCCTCTTGCTGACGGGGAGCCAGTGCAGGTCTCTCAGGTGGGCAGAGATGTGGCTGTGATGGGGAATGTCCAGGATGAGTCATGCAGAGGCATTCTGTATGCACTGCAATCTTTTCTGTAGTTTGGCTGTGGTTCCAGCGTAGAGGGTGTTCCCGTAGTCCAGTCGGCTGGTGACGAGGGCCTGGGTGACCGTCTTTCTGGTTTCGGTGGGGATCCACCGGAAGATCCTTCGGAGCATGCGCAGGGTGTTGAAACAGGATGACGAGACAGCGTTGACTTGCTTGGTCATCGTGAGGGAGGAGTCCAGGATGAAGCTCAGGTTGCGAGCGTGGTCCGTGGGCTTGGGGCGGTGCCTAGTGCGGGAGGCCACCAGGAGTCGTCCCAGGTGGAGGGTGATGGTCCGAGGATGAGGACTTCCGTCTTGTCTGAGTTCAGTTTCAGACGGCTGAGCTTCATCCATTCCGCGACGTCTTTCATTCCTTCAAGGAGGTTGGCTCTGGCGGTGGCGGGGTCGTTGGTGAGGGAGAGGATCAGCTGTGTGTCGTCAGCGTAGGAGATGATGTTCAGATTGTGTTGGCGTGCGATGGCTGCGAGGGGGCTCATGTAGATGTTGAAGAGGGTGGGCTGAGCGAGGAACCTTGAGGAACGCCGCATATGATCTTGGTGGCCGCTGAGCTGAAGGGGGGAGGCAGACTCTCTAAGTTCTGTCGGAGAGGAAGGAGGTGATCCATTCCAGAGCTTTTCCTTGGATCCCGGCGTGGTGAAGGCGAGTTGTTAGGGTGCGGTGGCAGACTGTGTCAAATGCGGCTGATAGGTCGAGGAGGATGAGGGCAGCAGTTTCCCCGTTGTCAAGCAGGGTCCTGATGTCGTCGGTGGATGCGATGAGGGTGGTCTTGGTGCTGTGGTTTGCTCGGAAGCCGTACTGCGATGGGTCAAGGGATCTGTTCGTCTCGAGGAAGGCGGTTAGCTGTTGGTTGACGGTCTTCTCAATTACTTTGGCGGGAAAAGGGAGGAGCGAGATGGGGCGGAAGTTCTTGAGGTCTGTGGGGTGCGCCGTGGGTTTCTTCAGGATGGCGCTGAGCTCCGCATGTTTCCAGCTCTCTGGAAATGTGGCAGATGCGAAGGAGTTGTTGATGACGTTCCGGAGTTGGGGTGCGATGATGGAGTCAGCATTGTTAAATATGTGGTGTGGGCATGGGTCGGCCGGGGAGCCGGAGTGGATGGTGTTCATCACGCGGGTGGTGTCTTCGGTGCTGACAGGGTTCCAGGTGCAAAGGGTGGTGGTGCGGGGCGTTGGTTCGGTGGTTCGGTGCGTGGTCTGGGCGCCGAAACTGTTGTGTATGTCGGCGATCTTGCGGTGGAAGAATGAGGCGAGTGAGTCGCAGAGGTCTAGCGAGGGCGTGATGTCGTTGTTGCTGGCGCTGGGGCTGGAGAGCTCTTTGACGATGCTGAAGAGGTCCTTGCTGTTGTGGTCGTTCTCTGAATGCAGTCCTTTTGGTGGTGCGGATCAGTTGGTGGTGTATGCGGATGGCGTTCTTGAGGGCTGTCATGTTTTCTGTCGATTGGTCGTGGCGCCAGGTTTTCTCGAGGGTACGGCAGGATTGCTCAGAGTTTTTGAGGTCGATGGTGAACCACAAGGCTTTCTTGCTGCCGGGTCTGCTGGGAGGATACTTCAGTGGTGCAAGGGCATCGGCGCAGTTGGTGAGCCACTGTGTGAGGTTGCGGGCTGATTCGTTGGAGTCCGTAGTGTTGGTAGGAGGGTTCTAGCTGAGTGAGGTGGTGAGCTGGTCAGTGGTGATCTTGCTCCAGCATCTACGGGGGCCCTGTTGTGGGTGGTGGTGGGTAGTCGTTTTACTGAAGTTGAAATAGACGCAGCTGTGATCTGTCCAATGTAGTTCGGTTACGTGGCTGAAGGAGATGTGGTTGCTGGAGGAGAAGACTGGGTCGAGCGTGTGGCCGGCATAGTGGGTGGGGGTGTTCACCAGTTGCTTGAGTCCGAGGTTGGCGAGGTTGTCCAGCAGGGTGGTGGTGTTGTTGTCATTGTTGTTTTCTATGTGGAAATTGAGGTCTCCTAGGAGGATGTTGTCTGGGGAGGTGAGGGCGTGCGGGCTGATGAAGTCTGCGATGGCTTTGCTGAATTGTGTGCGTGGTCCCGGGGATCTGTAGATGAGGGTACCTCTGAGGGTGGTCTTGGGGTCGGTGTGTATCTGGAAGTGAAGGTGCTCGGCGGCGGTGAGGGTGTCGTCGGAGTTGGTTATGATGCGGATGGTGTTTCTGTGGACGATGGCGATGCCTCCTACTGTTTGGTTGATGCGGTCCTTCCTGGTGATCTTGTAGCCATCCGGGATGGCTATGGCTATGTCGGGGGCTGAGGAGGAGTTCATCCAGGTTTCTGTGAGGAAGGCGCCGTCCGGCGTTGTTGTGTCGAGGAGGTTCCAGAGTTCGACGGCGTGCCTGTGGATGGAGCTGGTGTTGTGCAGGATGCACTTGAGGTGGTTGTTGCTGGTGTCTGGCCTGGTGGGTGTGTCGCAGGTTCTGAGGCAGGTGAATTTGCAGGCTTGGCAGACGAAGGGTCCGTGGGTGCGTTTCGGGGTGGCTTGGTGGCAGGCGGGGGTCCGGCCGGTGCTGAATGCATGGGGGGTGGCGGTGTCGTACCTCTGTCGGGTGGGCTGGCAGTGGCAAAGGCCAGGGGTTCTGGCGCTGGGCACGGTCCAGGCACGGAAGGGCGCAAACGGGCTTGCCTTAGGCGCGCCTTCGGTGCGCCCGCTGCGCGGCCGCTGTGCGGCCTCCATTAAAGGGGGCGAGTGAGGGAGGAGCAGCTGGGAGGGGGAGCGGGGTGATAGAGCGCGCAGGTCACCCGGCCAACAATATTACCATACACGTATCGGGCCCATAAATTTCTAAATACACCAATGTTTGTTGAACAGGCGACCTTACACTCTACTACCAGTAACCCTTGTTCCTTCCTATTTATTCCTACTGTACCCGACTTACCAATCCACCGTTACGGGTACCTATGACCACAATGGATCAGGGAGCTAGCTGTAAAAGAAAGGCAGGCAACCAAATACCAACTTTTATATTTCTTTGTATTCATAAAATGACCACAAACTCAGGAAGTTTCAAAACCTTTATCTAAAGTTCAGATTCGGAAAGCATTAAGTTTACAACCAGTAAGCAATCAATAACCAAGATAATAAAAAGCACATATCCATAAAGGAAATACATCAAACTAACCATTTATAGGTCTACAGGAGGGTAATAACAGGGAACCTGCTAATCAGACTTTTCAGGGATGGAACTTAAATTGAATAACGATATGTGGGCAATTTAAGAAATACACTAGAATTTCACTACTGGGAAACTTCAGAAGGATGGGTGAGAATGGTGGAAAATCTAACACATCTATAGGGAGGGTAAAGAAATGGAACACGCTATAATTCTAGAACGTTACTTCAGTCAGTCTTAATAGAAGAAGAATATAAACGCATCTATATTTCATAAACAGTATGGAGAATTGTGCTTAAAGGAAGGGAAACATAGGAACATGCTAAGAAAAATAAATGTATGACTTTTCATTTAGTAGATTGCGAAAAGCATGGAAAATCAGCGTACGCAAAGGTATGTCATTATTGAAGCAAAAGACAGAAAGATAGGAGGTGCAGAATAGACTTTCAGCACTATATTTACCTAGTATGGTGGGAAGACCAACCCTGGCCACGGGTCAGTTAGGGACAAGAGAAACCCCAAGGAAGGACATTCACCGGTAGGACAGCAGGTGCAGAATGGACACCCCAGGACAGGACAGGAAACCCAGATTAGGATCAGGACAGGACCACCAAGGTACGACCAGCACCCACAGTTCAGAAGAAACGCCTGCGCTCCACCCTCTCTGCAGCTATCAGCCAGAACCCCGATTGGGTTAACGAATTCCCCAGCAAAGTGCTCCGCCAGCACTTAAGGTTTCTTAGCAAAACCCCTTGAGTCTATGGAAATTATGGACAGAGTGCTTCGCAGCCCTCTGTATCAGTCACCTATTGAGTGCTTTGGGTCAGTGACAGGTCAGCTATTCAGACAAGTCGGACAATTTCTCTAGCTAAACCTAGGCTAGTTATACTGTTTTCGGGTCAGTGTACCACCTCCTAAATGTTGCAAGTGTTAGAATCCCCAATTTCGATTGGTCCCCAAGTAGGATAGGTCAACACACCAATCACGTTTAAATTCTACAAGCCTGTATTAACATATTCAGGGACCGCCTATTGATTTTGGGGTTCCCATGACATACTCTACGGAATACAATGGAAAATAATACATTTGTTGCATTTGCAGGACAGTTCAGCTTCTTCTGCTAGGTCGCAGGTCACTTTCTCAGGAGTGTCTTGGCAGGGACCTCTGGTTGGCATGGATTCAATGCTACCGGCAGAAGACTGTCATGCGCAGAAAGGTTGCTCAATATGGCGTCACAAGTGTCTCTCAGACCCTCAAAATCGCAGTACATGAAAAGTAAGCGAAAACAAATTAAAACACAGAAATAAATGAATACACTGTATACCATGAATAGCTACTCTATACCCCTTACTTTATATATACTATGGCATTAGGTTTTAGTGCAAATAAACAACAACACGAAAGCAGCTGTGCAAGCTTCACCATGTGAGGACACAAAAGCGGCCATCTTAATGCTAGTGCGCAAGCGCAAAGATTCCCACCAGAACTGCAAGTACGTCACGTCACGTGAGTGTGACTAACGCATGCGCAGTAGAAACCCGCCAGGCAGCGGCCATTTTCAGTTACAAACGTTATTGAGTTAGTAAACACATAGGCAAGCGTCTCTAGGACACCCCAAATGTCAAAAATAAAGGGAAATTAGTAAGACAAAACATATAAAGTTACTCTGTTACATGTTATTCGAGGTTCATGAATTCAAGCAAGTCGCGTAATATCCGAATCCTTGCTCCATCAATCCCCTCTTTGATGATATTTACTATCATCACAAAACCAATGAAATCAGATGCCAACTTTCACACATTACCCAATTCAATCTCTTCCAACATTCTAATCAGCTTTTCTTTTGTTTCTTTGTTAGGGTGAGAATTTTTCACCCTTTTATAAATCTGATTATTCAGTTCCTCTAATTCAAGTTCACTCACATTCCGTTTCACACCTCTCTTATTCACAGTGTATTTCTTTTGGTGTTTGCGACATTTGCAACAGACAAATATGAAGAATATGGAATAGTAATGGTTAGTCCTATCCATAATATTAACACTAAGGCTACACTACATATACATACTTTACAGCATGTTTTACAACAATTGTGTCTAGGTCTTCCATTCACATTTGAATCAGACATTTCTGCTTAACAGAAGCTTTTCAACCCCTCTTTGTAACTTTGGACAGGTAGCTTACACTGAGCAATTTCAGGTTGGTTCTTCTTCTTCGGCAGACTGGTCAGCATTCAGTTCTTCGTCACTTTCGTCAGTTATATCAAGTTCCTCAAATTCCTCCAACACTAAGTAAGTCCATTCAGGATCTTGATACTTTTCGTTTTGTCTTTTTATTCGATCACTTCTTCGCTTGGAGTTCTCTCCAGTTTGCTCTGTTTTACTGGAACTTTGCTTTCTTTGCTCAAGTTTTTCTTCAACTGTTTTTAGTCTTAGTCTCAGTCTTTTAATGTACTTTGGTTCTGCCACTCACTGTAGTTTGGCTTTCTTCTAATGCTCTTTTATTCTCGTTTGTTTGTGGCACTTCTGTTTCTGCTTCTTCCCTTCCTATCTGACTAGTTCCAGGTCTTATTTCAGTTTCTTCTGCCTGGTTGCTGAGCTGACCTTGTTCAGGTGTAGACTGGATTTGACTTTTGGATGTTTCAGTTTCTGCGTCCTGAACACATTCGTCTATTTCTATCTGATCCTGTTCAAGCACTTCGAACCTTTGATTTTCTTCCGCTTGAACCCTCACCCTAATTTCTGTCTGTCCCTTTTCAATCTCAGGAGTTCTTGGAGGTGTGTCGATCACCTGTTCTCTCCCTATCTGTTCTTCTTCCTCATCAGATTTGACATGGATTTCGATAATCTGATTGTCTCTTTCTATTCCTGTCTCTTCCTCACTATTCCACTCTCTGTCTGCGTAGGTTTGACTTCTTGTTCTTATGGGATCATCTGTCAGGTCGATTATGGGTATCCACTCGTCTTGACTGGTGCTCGGTTGTTCGTCATCAGCTATTTCAGGACCAACGTCTGGAGACCCCTCAGCTGGACAACCTTCAGCGTCAGTTTTCTCGTCTTCGGTCACCCTCTTGGTGTGGCTGGCATGGATCCACTTCGGCACACCGGCACACTTCACCGCTGTTGTGGTCACCAGAATCACTTGTCTTGGTTTTCCCCACTTCGGTGCAAGCCAATTTGAACGAGTGTTTTTCTTGAGTACCACCCAATCGCCTGGAATCAATTTATGGACTGGAGTTGCTGGACTGGCGACGGCGTCTTCCCCAATCTGGTGAGAGATAGAACACACTTGGTCACCCAGTTGCTTGCAGTACTCAAGTACCAAATCATGTTATGTTATGTTATGTTAAAATGGGACTTTTATAGCGCAACGGCTACTCCAAAGGAGTGTCCCGGCGCTTTGAGCTCCAAACCATGGAAAAGAGCAAGAAACATAACAGTAGCAGAACAGGGCCCAAGGAAGGGGAAGAATTATCCAGCAAACAACCAGGTTTTCAAGTCCTTCCTGAAGACAAGCAGATTTGAGGTGTTTCGCAGGGACAACGGTAACGAGTTCCATAGCTGAGGAGCAAGGAAGCTAAAAGACCGGCCACCTAGCCGAGCCTTTTTAATGCGTGGTACCCGAGCCAAAGCCAAGGCTTCTGACCTGAGGGAACGTGCAGGTCGATAGAAGTCCAGCCTCCTCTGGAGATACTTGGCGCCATTGCCATGCAAGGCCTTGTGGGCAAGGGTCATGGCCTTAAACAGTATCCTCTTCCGCACCGGAAGCCAATGGAGGGATACAAGGAGATTAGAGGCGCTAGTACGGCGATGAAGGCCAAAAATGGCACGCGCAGCAGCGTTCTGGGTGACCTGCAGACGTTGGAGGAGATATTCAGGCAAGCCCAGATATAGGACGTTGGCATAGTCCAATCTGGACCCTATAAGGGCCTGAACAGTGATCCTCCGATGTTGCTCCGAAAGAAGGGGAAAGAACTTGCGCAACATTCTGAGAATCCCAAAGCATGTTCCCGTAAGAGTGGAAACCTGGGATTTGAGCGAAAGCTCGTTGTCAATTTTAACTCCCAGGTTCTTGGCCCACTTAGAGGACTGTGTGGGAGGGAACATGTCGGCAGGCCACCATCCTTGCCAATCTGGTTCTGATGGGCATCCGAAGAATAGTATTTCGGATTTGTCCGAGTTGCACTTAAGGCTGTTATGTGAAAACCAGCTAAAAACAGCCCCAAGGCACTCACGGATCCTTTCTCCATCGAACTCTTCGCTCTTGCGACAGGTGAAAAGGAGCTGAGTGTCGTCAGCATAAGAGACGATCCGGGCCCCATAGGACTCCGCCAATGTCGCCAGAGGGGTCATAAGGATGTTAAATAGAGTGGGGCTCAAAATAGAGCCCTGAGGCACTCCGACTCCCAAAGGCGGCATCTCGGCGGATCCGGGTGGGACCCAGACCGTCTGGCGGCGGATGGCCAGAAAGGAAGAAAACCAGTTGAACACCGTCCCCCCTAGCCCGATGTCACGGAGCCTGGTGAGGAGATCCTCATGGGGGACGGTGTCAAATGCCGCCGACAGGTCTAGCATAACTAACATCACCCTGCCTCCCATGTCCAGCACCTCTTTTACGATCTCCGAGACTTCCAAGAGCGCCGTCTCGGTACTTAAGTTGGAGCGAAAGCCCGATTGGGATTCATGAAGTAAATCATTGGACTCCAGGAAGTTGGAAAGCACGCTGTGCACGTGTTTCTCCAAGATCTTAGTTAGTGCTGGAAGGAGCGAGATTGGCCTATAGTTGGAGGGTGCCTCTGGGTCAAGATTGGGCTTCTTAATCAGAGGGATGACCATGGCTTGCTTCCAGGTCTGGGGCAGAAAGCCTTCGCTCAGGGATAAATTAAGAATGGGATTGGCTATGGGGTTGATGGCATCTGCCATTTTTGCCAGAAATTTTGCCGGGCATGGATCTAGTGGTGAGCCCGACTTGAGGTTCCTCATCAAGGCTAAAGATGTAGCAACCGAGAGGGGAGGAAAATCAAGCAGAGCTGGGCCTGAGGGAGATAGAGACACTGTCTCGATCGACATCACAGACACATCATCTGGGGCTTTCGGTGAAAAGGAGACCTGGATTTGCCTAATTTTGGTGGTAAAGAAATTGGCAATAGTGTTAGCCCAGGTCTCCGCTGGAGCACCCTGAGTGGAGATGGACCGGGGGCTAGTAAATTCGCGCACGATTGAGAAGATCTCCTTGCAGGAATTGGCAGCATCATCAATCCTTTTGGCAAGATACCGTTTCTTGCTCTGAAGGACTAGTTCATGGTATGACTTCATCATGGTTTTATACCGTTGTTTGGCCTCGGTCTCATCAGAAATGCTTATCAGTTTGTGTCCTGGTACCCATGCTTGTCTCATCACTCTTCCCATCAGGATTTCATGGGGACTCAGGCCTGTTTTTCAGTCTGGAATACTTCGGATTCCCATCAGAACAAGAGGTAAAGCCTCTATCCAGTTCATGTTAGTAGACTCACACATCTTTCCTAGTCTTGATTTGATAGTGCCATTTATTTGTTCCACCACTCCAGAAGCCTCTGGACGATATGCACAGTGCAGCTTTTGTGTAATCTTGAATGCTTCACAGAGCTGACCAATTATTTCATTCTGAAAATGCCCACCTCTATCTGATTCAATTGTGACTGCGACCCCGTACCTAGGTATTAGCTCACGCAGTAACAACTTGGCTACAGTGATGGCATCATTCTTTTTGGCTGGGTAAGCTTCTACCCATTTTGAAAATAGGCAGACAATCACAAGGACATATCTCATTCCTTTACAAAGGGGTAACTGAATGAAGTCAATTTGCAATCTTGTAAAAGGACCTCCTGCCTTCCCAATTTTACCTATTTCAACTACTGTTTTCTTTCCAGCGTTGAATTGCTGACATGTCAAGCACCTGTGGCAGAGTGACTCTGCTACTTTCCTGAACCTCAAGCTGAACCATGTCTGTTGGAAAACACGAATCATGGCATCCCTACCAATGTGTGCATCTCCATGTATCAGTCTGGCCATAGAAGCAAGCAGGCTGTCAGGCAACACAGGCATACCATCAGGGCCAACAATGACACCATCCTCGTTTCTCTGTTGACAACCAGACTTTCTCCCTTTTCCCTTTTCCTTTGGTGTCGCTGCATTCTGTAAATCTCTCAATTCTTCCCATGTAGGCACATTCTCAAACACCATAAGTTGGCAGCTGTTTCCATATCCCCCCAATTTGATATTGACAGACATTCGATGTCTGGCACAATGTTGGGCTACTTGGTCAGCATATTGATTACCTACTGTCACATTGTCGTTGCCAGATTTGTGAGCAGCACACTTGACCACTGCCAATTCTTTAGGTAACTGGATTGCGTCCAGTAATTCCTGTACCACTTTTCCATTTCTGATAGGAGTACCTGAAGAAGTCAGAAACTCCCTTTGTAGCCACAATTGGCCGAAGTCATGCACCACCCCGTAACCATACTGACTGTCAGTATATATGGTTACTCTTTTATTTTTCCCAATTTTACAGGCTCTTGTCAATGCAACCAATTCGGCTACTTGTGCAGACTTTACGCCAAATAGACAAGATGCTTCCATAGGGCGAGTTAACGTGACTACAGCATAAGCCTCTATTTTCGTGTCTCAGACATGAGCCATCTACAAACAGCTCGTAATCTTCTACAGGCAGGGGCATTTCTTTGATATCTGGGCGTGGTTTAGTACTGAACTCAATTAGGTCAATGCAATCATGCTCGACCTCTCCCTTTGCTTCTGCAATTAGTGAGTCTGGTAATAAGGTAGCTGAATTCAATATGTTACACCTAGTAATGACCACATTTGCAGCACCTACAAGAATCCTCTCATATTTAGTCAGCCGACTAGGGGTGAGAAACTGGGTTTTGGTTCTGGTCAGTAAAATTACAACTGCATGTGGGACATATACAGTTACAGGATGTCCCATAACGATGGATTCACTCTGTTCTAGACTCATGCAAGTTGCAGCTACTGCTTTTAGACATCCAGGCAATCCAGCTGCCACTGGATCCAAGGTAGCAGAAAAATATGCTACTGGACGTCTAGTCAAACCATGCGCTTGTGTTAGGACTGACAGTGCACAATTGTCTCGTGTATCACAAAACAGTGAAAATTATTTCGAATAATCAGGCATTCCTAAAGCAGGGGCTGTACACAGACATTCTCGTAATTTCGTAAATGCTGTCAAGCTTTCCTCATCCCATTCAACTGGGTCTTTTGCTCCTTTCTTTGTCATTTTTATCAAAGGCTTCGCTAGAACTGCAAATCCCACAATCCATTGCCTGCAGTAACCTACGACTCCAAGGAACATTCTGACTTCTTTCTGAGTATTGGGTAATTGCATGTTTCGAATTATTCTAATTCTTTCTGAAGTAACTTTCCTGACTCCCTTTTCTATCTGGTGCCCCAGATATTTTACTGAATTGGTACAGAACTGTAGTTTGTCAGGTGACACTTTATGTCCTCCTTCACCTAAATGGTTCAATAAGGCAATGGTGTCAACAACACAGTCTTTCTGACTCTTAGACGCCACCAAGAGGTCGTCTATGTATTGCACCAAAACTGAGTTTCCAGGTAAGACTAAAGATTCAAGGCACTTTTTCAGAATCTGATTAAAGATCGAGAGGCTTTCTGTGTACCCCTGGGGGACGCGATTCCAGACGAACACGTGACTGTCGAATTCAAATGAGAAAAGAAATTTGCTGTCTGGATGCAATGGGATCGAAAAGAATGCATGACATAGGTCAATCACGGTGAATCACTCAGCATTCCAGGGAATTTGATACAGGATCACTGCTGGGTTCGGGACAATAGGACAGCAAGGAACAATGATTTTATTTACCTTTCTCAGGTCCTGTACTACCCTGTACTTGCCGCTAGGTTTCTTAATTCCAATTATGGGTGAGTTACATGGACTGCTCAACACTTCTTGTATGATGTTTGCTTCTAGCAATCTTTTTATTTCAATGGCAACTCCTTCTTTCACTTCTGCACTCATTTTGTACTGTTTAGTATTTGGGTAAACTGCATCTTCCTTTATGGCTATTTTAATAGGGTCTACATTTGCCATGAAGCCTACATCTTTTCCAGTAAAATCCCATACTTCTGGTTTCACTGTCTGTTGGAGTTCTTCAGGTAAGTCTTGTATTGTCAGTTGTTTAATTTCTGAGTCAGGTCTGATTAACATTAATTTGTATATTCCATCTTCGTCTGGGGTTTGAATTTCGACGCCTTTTGGAGTGCAAAAGATAGTACAGTACATTTTGCACAACAAATCACGTCCCAGTAAGTTTACCGGACTGGTATCACAAACAACAAATCTATGCATTTCTTTGAAATTCCCTATTGTAATCTCCATTGGCTCAGTAACGGGGGTGCTAATCAATTGATTAGATACACCCACTACTTGGATGGCTTCTCCCGAGAGGGGTAGGTTTGGAACGTCTGCTGTTCTCACAGTAGAACGGGTAGCACCAGTGTCCAATAGAAAGGTGACATCATTGCCTTCAACCTTTCCTTCAATGTATGGCCCTGACTGGTCTACCGGCAAGGAGGCGCCAAGTACGCACTCCTCGTCCTCCCCCCTCAGGCCCCGTCAGTATTGTTCATCACAGAGGAAAGTATCAATCAACAAAAATTGCGAAGTTGCTGCATTTCTATCCTCATTTCCTCCCCAAATTTCTATGTCTTCACCTTGCGGTGTCTTTCCCTTAAAATTCGGTCTAGGTGCACGAGGCAACTGTCTCGATTTTACCTGTTGCTGGGTCTTTCTTGGTTTTTCATTCTGCGTCTGTGGATTTAAATCAGTGGTTTGGGGGTTATTATGTTGTGCGTATGGACACTCGTCTCTCCAGTGCCTATCTCTCCGCACCCGTGACAGGGAAACTTCTTTTTAGCTTCCTCTCTGCTCATTTTTACTCTGGGCTTCCCTCCTCCCCCAGAACCTTGATTTTGGGTATTCTTTTTACTTAACTGCTTTTCTTGCTGCTCTGCTAATTTTACTTGTGCCCACATAACCTTTTCCTTCAAAGCCTTTTGCTTATCAGCCATCTCATCTTCACAGTACTTTGCGTACCGTAAGACCTCATCAATTTTCTTGGACTGCCAACAAATTTTATTGTCTTTGATCCATTGACAAATTTCAGGTCTTAAACCGTTTACAAACCTGTAAATGAAGTGTGTCATGTCCTTCAGCTCAATGTTATCTATTCCGCTGTACGTTTTGAACACCTGCAATAGCCGCTCATAAAAGGAAAGCACAGTTTCATCTCTTTCCTGGGTAGTTCTATCTATTTTGGTCCAATCAGTTTCCTTTGCAGGCACTTTTCCCTTCAGATGCAATATTACCTGATTGTATTTCTTCATTACATCATCAGAAGGAGCCCCTGAGATAGTGTCCCTCGGGTATTCTTTACTAGGCCAATCAACTGCAATTTTACATTCTGTCCACAAATCTACGGGAACTACGATATCGAAAAACCCATCTAAGTCTTTCCACAGGCATTTTTGTACTTTCATAAACCTTTCTACCTGTCTGTACCAATCTACAGGTTTTCTCTTAATTTTGGAAAGTCATTAGTAAAAAAAACAATATCCTGTCTGGACCATGGAACATGTACATATTTTCCACCTGGCACCTCTCGCATAGGATATAATTGCTCAGGCTTGTCAGCTTCTTTTAAAACAAATTCAGAAGTCACCTGTTTGGATCTACTCTCTTCCTTTTTCTTTGCCCACCTGGCTTTCCCTTTTTCTAAATCTCCCCACTTTTGTAATACGTTCAATAATTCCTTGATCTGTACCTTCTTTCCTGACACATTCATATTTTCTAAATCTTTGTTCGAAAACTCTGCTCTGTAGGGTTTCTGTAATGGCTTTGATTTCCCAATATCCATTCCCATACTAGCTGCAGTGTCTGTTAATTTCTCGTGGAACACTCTGGTATTACGGGTAAGACTTTTACAAATAAATAGAAGCTCTTCCTCGGAATAGGTATTTAGTCTGTCTAACCCCACGTTTCCTGCCATTAGTTCTTCCATTTCTATTCTCAGTTTGTAAATATCTAAGGGTTTTGACTGAGGAGTTTGTCTCTCTAATTCTCGACTCCATCTCTCAATCTCTTCAGGAGTCACTACTGTGACACTTTTAGTACCTGAAGTCGATTCCATTTGCATTTCTCCTGTATTAAAAGGATTATGCCTTTTCTGTGAACTCCTTCCTGGTTCCCTGATCGGCAAATCCATTAACGAAACCTCAGATTCACATTCCTGGTCATCTACAATTAAGGGCTCTTTTCTCGGCTGTACTACAGCTGGGGTAATAATCGGAGTCTTTGGACTCCCCTGTTTATCCCCATACAAAGGAACAACTGGTCCGATAGTTACTGGAATTGTCAATGCTTCAGGGCTTGTATTTAGCTGGGAGATTTTCTGAATTAACTCGGTTCTCTGTCTGGCCACAGCCTCTCGTTCTCTTTCCTGCAGTATTCTTTCCATGCTTATTTCAGGTACTATTTGCGGAGTCAATGTGGGGGCAGTTGGATGCGTCATACTTGGTCCTTCACCATAATTGGGTTTCGGGAATAGGCTTCCTGTACTTAAGGATCTTGGTTCCTCCTCATAAGGAGGTCTCGGACAGAAGTCTCTTTCACCTGAATATCTTGATTCGTCACTAAACGGTGGTCTTAGACATGGAGCCCTGGTACCCATGGGTCTTAAGTCTTCGTTATAAGGAGGTATTTGACAGCCGTCTCTTACATTTACAGATCTAGTCCCTTCCTGATACTGGGGTCTCTGGGAAGCATCCCCTACACTAGAGGATCTGAGTCCTTCATTATAGGGAGGTGGATTCTTCATGAACAAGTCCTCCAAATAATCGTCATCTGAATCCCCACTGGTCATCAAATGTTTTGTTTTCTCTGTCCTTTTTTCTCCTATGGGTTCTCCTAGGGCCAACATGGGGTACAGTCCTTCTACTATCATATTCTGTCTCCACTGTTTCATCTTTTTATCTCGGGTTTCTTGTTTCAATTTCGGATACCATTTTGTAAACCCTTTATCCATTCGGGGCTTATCTCTCTCAAAAGCCTCTATCTCCCATTCCTCTAGAGCTTCGTACTGTGTCAATCTGGGTCTTGGATGCAAATCATTCATTCGGGTTCTCAAATTAAATAAAATTCTGCCATTAAATGTACCTTCTAACGGAAAAGCCAAAATTCCGTCATTCTTTGTGTATTCCGTCCAATTTTCCAACCATACACATGAGTGGTACCCTTTATCAAACATCATGAAAGATGCGTGAGTATTTGGTGGCGGAATGACAACACCTTCTCTAGTTTTAATAGGTTTGTCCTTCTTGAAATAATTCTTTACTTTATTTACAAGGGTCAATTTTCTCTTATTTCCGTACATAATGCTAGTGTTATGACCTTTCCACTGATCGTTCTCAAACCCTAAATGTCTTGGATCAGGTCTAGTCTCTGGTCTATACGTATGCCACATATAACTTCCTACAAGCGACTTTGTTTACAAGTCACTTCCAATCCAGTCGCGTCTTTTATTTTTGTGCGACCAATGAAATGCACGATTGCAAATAACCTCAACCAATGGGTGCGCGGCCTTTTCGCGAGACAAGTTCTCATGCTTCGGCACTCACCCCTCCTTTACAATTCCAGCTCCGCTACACACCCGCTGTTTCGACCAATACCAGCACGGCACAGAGTGATGTCAGAGCAGCTCCGCAACTGACTCCCTCCTTCACAAGGTAACGGAAACTTAAACTTCTTCTCTTTTAAAGTGCAAGTGCTTTAGTTATTTAACAACGTACTCGAGTGTCTAGAAAGGAAAGATACGTTTCACTGCAAGTAAACCTCTTCCGTCTACTTTTCATGTACTACGGATAGATCTCTTCTGCCTACCCTTCACTCAAGCATTAGGGAACCTGCTACTTCTTTTGACTCATCCACTTCTTTTCGGGATATATACTGAGCCTAAAGTTTCACTAGCGAACCCTTTTGCTATCACCCAAGCTCCGACGAACCTGCTACTCCTTCCGTGTGACTCTTACTAGGTTATATCACAATAGAAGTTTTGCCAGCGAACTCTTTGCTAACATTTATTCAAACATACAGTCAGAAAACCCTAATCAGTGCTTCCAGTTCTGCCTAACCTGCACCAATTTTCCTCAAGCCAATGACCTCACTACGGCGTGGTTTCTCCTCACCACCTGCTATTCAATTCCCCGGGGATTCCAGACAACATATAACAATCACTAACGAGTGGATTAGAACATATATCAATATAACAGCAAGAAAAACAATTTAAAACCTTTTTATAATTTTTCAAAGCAAAAACATTTCACGTGATTGATCATTTCAGCAATACTAAAATGTTCACAGTTAGCAGCAACAAATCTTTATAGCAGCATCCGACCTACCTAGCTATCTTAACTAGTCCTACCTAACTTTAACTAGTCCCTAACCATAGCTCTGCTACCAGAAAATTACTGATAGAGCGCGCAGGTCACCCGGCCAACAATTTTACCATACATGTATCGGGCCCATAAATTTCTAAATACACCAATGTTTGTTGAACAGGCGACCTTACATTCTACTACCAGTAACCCTTGTTCCTTCCTATTTATTCCTACTGTACCCGACTTGCCAATCCACCGTTACGGGTACCTATGACCACAATGGATCAGGGAGCTAGCTGTAAAAGAAAGGCAGGCAACCAAATACCAACTTTTATATTTCTTTGTATTCATAAAATGACCACAAACTCAGGAAGTTTCAAAACCTTTATCTTAAGTTTAGATTCGGAAAGCATTAAGTTTACAACCAGTAAGCAATCAATAACCAAGATAATAAAAAGCACATATCCATAAAGGAAATACATCAAACTAACCATTTATAGGTCTACAGGAGGGTAATAACAGGGAACCTGCTAATCAGACTTTTCAGAGATGGAACTTAAATTGAATAACGATATGTGGGCAATTTAAGAAATACACTAGAATTTCACTACTGGGAAACTTCAGAAGGATGGGTGAGAATGGTGGAAAATCTAACACATCTATAGGGAGGGTAAAGAAATGGAACACGCTATAATTCTAGAACGTTACTTCAGTCAGTCTTAATAGAAGAAGAATATAAACGCATCTATATTTCATAAACAGTATGGAGAATTGTGCTTAAAGGAAGGGAAACATAGGAACATGCTAAGAAAAATAAATGTATGACTTTTCATTTAGTAGATTGCAAAAAGCATGGAAAATCAACGTATGCAAAGGTATGTCTTTATTGAAGCAAAAGACAGAAAGATAGGAGGTGCAGAATAGACTTTCAGCACTATATTTACCTAGTATGGTGTGAAGACCAACCCTGGCCACGGGTCAGTTAGGGACAGGAGAAACCCCAAGGAAGGACAGTCACTGGTAGGACAGCAGGTGCAGAATGGACACCCCAGGACAGGACAGGAAACCCAGATTAGGATCAGGACAGGACCACCAAGGTACGACCAGCACCCACAGTTCGGAAGAAACGCCTGCGCTCCACGCTCTCTGCAGCTATCAGCCAGAACCCCGATTGGGTTAACGAATTCCCCAGCAAAGTGCTCCGCCAGCACTTAAGGTTTCTTAGCAAAACCCCTTGAGTCTATGGAAATTATTGACAGAGTGCTCCGCAGCCCTCTGTATCAGTCACCTATTGAGTGCGTTGGGTCAGTGACAGGTCAGCTATTCAGACAAGTCGGACAATTTCTCTAGCTAAACCTAGGCTAGTTATACTGTTTTCGGGTCAGTGTACCACCTCCTAAATGTTGCAAGTGTTAGAATCCCCAATTTCGATTGGTCCCCAAGTAGGATAGGTCAACACACCAATCACGTTTAAATTCTACAAGCCTGTATTAACATATTCTGGGACTGCCTATTGATTTTGGGGTTCCCATGACATACTCTACGGAATACAATGGAAAATAATACATTTGTTGCATTTGCAGGACAGTTCAGCTTCATCTGCTAGGTCGCAGGTCACTTTCTCAGGAGCCTCTTGGCAGGGACCTCTGGTTGGCATGGATTCAATGCCACCGGCAGAAGACTGTCATGCGCAGAAAGGTTGCTCAATATGGCGTCACGAGTGTCTCTCAGACCCTCAAAATCGCAGTACATGAAAAGTAAGCGAAAACAAATTAAAACACAGAAATAAATGAATACACTGTATACCATGAATAGCTACTCTATACCCCTTACTTTATATATACTATGGCATTAGGTTTTAGTGCAAATAAACAACAACACGAAAGCAGCTGTGCAAGCTTCACCATGTGAAGACACAAAAGCGGCCATCTTAATGCTAGTGCTCAAGCGCAAAGATTCCCGCCAGAACTGCAAGTACGTCACGTCACATGAGTGTGACTAACGCATGCGCAGTAGAAACCCGCCAAGCAGCGGCCATTTTCAGTTACAAACGTTATTGAGTTAGTAAACACATAGGCAAGCGTCTCTAGGACACCCCAAATGTCAAAAATAAAGGGAAATTAGTAAGACAAAACATATTGAGTTACTCTGTTACATGTTATTCGAGGTTCATGAATTCAAGCAAGTCGCGTAATATGCGAATCCTTGCTCCATCAGGGTGGCCAATGGGTGGTAGGGGGCGGGACACGAGCGGCGGGAAACCAAGTGCACTGAGGGCAAGGGGGGAAGGGGGGGGGAAGAAAGGCAACGTGGGTACAGAGGAAAGTAAGGGGCACAGAGGAAAAACGATGGGTACAGGAGGAAATCAGGGGCACAGAACGGCAAAACAGAGAGGGAAAAGGACACAAACAGGGGGCACCATAACAGTGGGAATTGGGAGGAAAAAAAACAAAGCAAACAGTAGATTAGGCAGTGAAGCACAAAGGCGAGAACCACGGAGAGCAGTCCCCAGGGAAGCGGTCAGCACGAGGTTGACCAGTCTGCAGGGAGGCAGCAGATGAAACGGGCCAGCAGCAGCGGTAAGCCGGGGGTCTGCGCAGTGGCAGAGGGAGCGACCTGCCTGGATTCAGGGTCAAGGGTCGCTCTACGATGTGTTTCCTCCAGTAGCGGCTCCTCCCCTATGACAGAGGAGCGTTGCCCCACTGCTTTTAAGCAGTGCAAAGTAGAAACATAAAATTATAATAACTGTGAGTTATCATTTTATGCTTTATGCTGCCCTACGGGTGGGCGGGTGGGTGGGCTGCTCTGCTCTCGGAGCTCTCGGAGCAGGGCAGGGGAGGCGTGGTTTGACCACTCCTAATTGCACATGACTGTTTGGCCGGCCCTCTCGGGCCAGCTGTAACAGTCATGCACACTTTCCCTGTTCTCCATGCAGGTTGCATTACAGTTTGCGTGGAGAACATGCCCAGGCCCCCACACCCTGGATGAGCGTCGAACCAGGACGCTCAGACCAAATGTGATTGGTCAGTGGGTCCTGGCTGTGCTTCGTGTTCCTCGACTTCGACGAGGAGATCAGGAGCAGAGACACGGGACCCGGCGGCAAGGTAAGGTTTTTTTTTTTGCACAACAATCCCCCCCAGCCCGCCACCTGTGAGCCTTGCCTGCCGCCTTTGGTTTCCTCCAGCACTGGACAGTTCTGTTCTGCCCTCTATGCGCCACCACTGCATGCCCAGCCTGGCACACGCTGCTCCCTCGAGCTGCGGTGCTACTGCGCCTCCACCACCACTTGAGCTCAGAGATTCACATAGAGAGGTATTCCGCTCTCTGCTCCACCTACTTAATTACGGTCCCACTGTTTCTTCTTCTACAACTTCCCCGAACTTTGCTGCAGCATTGCAACTGCTGGTGCAAATGCTTCTAGATTTCAGGATGAATGCATTTGTGCTAGACAGCCACAAGTGTGCCACCGTTGGGAGAAATCTCAAGAGCTTCATATAGTTATGGTGGTTTTCAACTCTCTCCCATTCACGGAGCACTGCACAGGAAGGTGCCTCGCTGCATGAATTGTGAGTAAACCTGCCCTGAGTGTCAGATTCAGTCAATATTTGATACAATGCATTATACATGTATAGGTCCTCTAAAAGACTGAACATGCTAAACCAGCGCCACATTTTATAAAGACTGCTTTTGGGCTTTTCCTGCTGAGTAGACTCTAACTTCCATTTTCCTCCTTAAATTGTATTTTTTCTCCTTTCTGTCAGTGCTTTGATTGTATACAAATGGGAATTAGTATTTCCTCACAAACCTCTAAATAAATACAAAAAATATATCAATAAAGAAGCCAATATCGAAATACCTGGGTGGTTAGAGACAGATCTACCCAGGTCATTTTTCAGACAACACTCTGTGATCTTGTGCAGCCATCAGTATGTCTGTGATGACCTGTGCATAAACACAACAGATTCTATCCACCGATGCTTCACCTCCCTCATCAATAAATAGTACACAACCACAGACATAGGCACTTTGGGGCAGATTTACTAAGAAGTCATGCAACGCAACGCAGCAGGACAACTTGCTGTGATGCGTTGCATGACAGGGACAGAGTAAAAGTGTGCCATATCTACTAAGATATGCTGCATTTCTGCTCACGCCCTGCACCGCTGCACTCTGTACTGCCTAGCACCAAACTAGGCACCCTTGCACCATGCTGCAAGGGGGCTTGTGTTAAGAGGATTCATTCAATCTTATAAGGAATTTTCCTCTTTCTATGTGTGCCACAGAATGCAGTAAACATTGAACAAGGAAATAGGGATGAGAAATAAAGTTATTTTGCCTCATTACATCTCACTTGGAAAGGCGTGTCATTTTGATGCAACCCCAGTTCACGTCTTATGATTAACTCTGTTTGTTTGTTTTTTTGTGAGTTTTATGTAGCCCAAACTAGACCTGAGACATCAGGTATCAGAGAGCTTTACATGAGGGTTTGCATCAGTATCCATGGGTGGAAGCTTGGGAAAACCCATGCCCCACCTTTGAAATATTTTCACAACCTTGGGATGCTGTTTGTTACTCTGGATTTACTAAGCCACACAAAGCCATGCAAGGAGGCTTTGTATTGACATAGTAAATCCCATTCCAGGTCTTGCCTTGCCTTGCGTCACCCTGCATGACACAAGGGGAACGTAAACCCTAAGTAAATCTGCCCCTTTGTACCAAGTCCTGCCACCCCTATCCTGGCACTGTCCACTGAATGACTCCAGTTATTGCCTTCATGGCATGACCAACTCCTGCGACACCTATCACTTCAATTGCACGCGTCTGCTGAGTACCAGCACCCAACGCCCCTTCAACAGGCACGGTGTGGTCTCTACCACTCCAGCCATCTTGTAATTACTAGAGCAAATTCACTGCCTCAGTCTGGCATGGCTGCAGCTCTTCACTGCATCGTCTGCTGCAGAAATACACCTGGACAACTGCAGTTGTCCTGAGCTGCATTGAGGTAGACCCTTTTTGACCTCTGACCCACCGAATGTGCTTTTGTTCAAAGCTTCTTCTGCAAAAATGGTATGTCGATAAGTAGCATCCCACTGCTGTAGGTATTACTGGGGCTTATGGTTATTTGCTGTGTCATCTTTCAATCTCTCTGTCTTCTTCCAGTTACATCATTACATGCAGAATCTTCATTTTAAAACTTCCTCTGGTGATGAAATCTACTTTGATGATCGAGGGGACCCTCCGACACGCTTTGACATTTCCAGTTGGATTTTCTACAACCGCATAAATGCTACAAGGATCAAAGTGGGAAGCTTCCAACTAAACCCTTCCGGGGAAGAACAGTTCGTCATTGATGACCGAGCCATTCACTGGCACCCCGACTTTAAACAGGTAATGGCTCCTGTCTGATTTGGGAACAAACTTGGAAAAAAGGTGAGAAACACGTTAATGTGAAAGGACAATCATGATCTAATGGAAAAGTAATTGTTGCCTCATTCACAGTCTGTATCAGAGGGTGATCACAATAAATCGAAGTTCGGCTGCCCTTCTAAACTCTAAGGGGCTTATGTACCAGTTTTTGATGCATGGCAAAGCAACAAGTCACTTTGCAGCGCTACTATGCATCAAAAGTAAACAGCAGGAATGGGTCATATCGCTGAGATATGGTGCATTCCTGTGCTTTCTCACTGCGCTGGCTCATAATTGGCTGACTAGCATCAATGCAGGCACCCTTGCACCATGGTGCAAGGGGATGCATGATGTTACAACGCACACATTTACATCGCAGTACATTACATTGCGATTTTTACAACGCAAGTCATTACAACTACTTGCGTTGGAGGGCCCGGGACTTAGGAGTAGTATAATTTACTATTCCAACTCCAGCCCACATACAGTAGGGAAGGTAATTCTACTAAGGGTTTGGATTGTACAGTAAGGGCACTCACACAGTGCAGTTAGAGTGTGTGGTGATGGACACGAAGAACAGGCGTAGGACGGTGCTACCAGTAAAGAGGGAAACCCTGCATCCTCTCAGAGGCGGTCTGGCAAAAGAAACCACACAAAATATACAGCAGGTACTGGGCACACGTAAGGTATATACAACTTATAAGTAATTAGGTCGGTTGAGACAAAAACAATGGACACCAGTTTGTATGGTGAAGACAATATATTGAACTTTATATACGTCTTCTTTCTTTTGGATGTTTACAGAACGCCAGCCAACACGTGTTTCATCAACAGGGCATTGCCTGTGAATCATCAGGGCTGTAAAGATATATCATACAAAAATAAATCAATTGTGGTAAATAATAAAACAAATACAATTAAAAATAAAAGGTTTCAGACTATAGCAGCAGTCCCAAAGGGTACGTGATCTGTGTCCAGTGAGGGCAACACCAGGGGGGATGTGTACGACGACTATGTGAAAACTAAAAGTGATAAATGCTATCGCACAATAAAGGCATGTGGGAGAACAATAAATGGAAACTGGATGCTGTCTCACATTGAGTAGGCATGTGTGACACATAGTAGGGAACTCCAGGGTGAGAGATACGGAACTGGTGATAGTTAAGTGCCCAGTGATTGTACAAGTGGATGGATGAAGAAGGTGATTGTGGAGATGTGGCAGGGTAGTGCCGGGAGAGCATTATGAGTCTAGGGATCACCTGCCTTGATGAAGTGCCACGGGAAAAGTGGCGTGTCAGGCTCGTGATGGTAGAGCTTGGAGCGGGTGAATAAACAACGGTCTTGCCAGAATTGGTGATCTATGGTATGTTTGGTGCACAGAAGTGAGCAGCAGAAAGAGTGCTGGTAATGGCGTGGCTATCGTGTGAATATAACGTAATATGTGTGAGGTAAACGCGGGCGGACATGAGGTGTGTCTCTAACGTGTCCGTGACTTAAGGAGGGAAGAAAGAACAATCGCTAGTAATACATACTGGTACTAAGAGACAGAAACAAAAGTAACATGTGTAATGACCGAAATCATAATGTATAGTATAATTAACACAATACGAGCCATGATGTGCAGCAAACAGTTATAGAAGGTGGTCCCAAAAGGGGGTGCGAGTCTTAAACAGTATAAAAAGACAAGAATCCAACAGTAATAGGATGGTTGCCGGCAAAACGCATAGTAATAGGGAGTTACTAAGCATGGGCGAATTTTGCAAATTCGCAATTCGCAAATTTGCGTATTCGCAATCTGCAAAATTTGCGAACTCTCGCGAATTTGCGGATTTTTTATTTTTGCGTGTTTGCGGGTGTTCGCTGGGTGCTTTGCGTGTTCGCGGGGCACTTTGCGTGTTCAAGGTTTTTTTCTTGCATGGTTCATCACTGCCACCCTCTCGTTTTTTATGCCCTTCTGCCCTCTGTACCACTTGTTTTTGTGCTTTTCTGCCCTCTGCCCCAGTCTTGTTTGTGCCCTTTTGCCCTCTGCCCCACTGGTTTCTGTGCCCTTCGGGAACGGATTTTCCGCCCATGCTTAGGAGTTACCACATGTCTACAATGGAAGAACAAAGAGAGAACATTGCAAATGCAAAATCAGGCAATTAAAGTCAAGCCATATAGTGAATATGGACAGATTATGCGATCCATTTGGCGGTATGAAAGACAAAGCACTGATTAGAGACATCGTAAATTAGTGACTGTTAAAAGGCAAAGGAAAATTGTTCCGTAGCGTGAATCATAATAAGTAACAAAGCTGTAAGGCACTCAATACAGATAGTGATGTTAACGCGGACTCAATTAAAATACGATCCCAGAGCACTGGTGTCCAAAAAACTGTAGATAAGGGGTGAGGGTACCGTGGCAAATACCTGAGAGCGGCGCTTGTGTTCTGGGCTGTGAATGGTAAAGGAGGCAGAAATTAGCGGGGCGGATGGAAATGACAGGGTGCAATTGGAAAACAGGTAAAGAATAGGCATGCAGGCATCCATATGGACACTCACCGGTGGATCCGGTGAATAGGGTCTAATCACGATGTTGAGGTGGAGGGCAAGAGTCAAAGGAGTGACGAATAACTTGCTCGCACGGCGGGAACGACTGATGCGTTATCTCCTAATGGCGGGAAAATAAAAATAATAGTCTATGTTACCATACTGAGAAGGGAGTGCGGGTCGGACACACAGAGGGGAGTCTGGAAATCATGGAAACGCGTGGTGAAGCATGGGTAGTTACCTGGAGAATCGATGTGGCTGAATGTCTCATCGGGCCGGAAGTGATCAGGAGATCACGGTGCTCATGACCCTGGGGGTGAAATAACAGTGCCCGGCGGCGCGCATGCGCATTCGTTAATAAAAAGGGAAGTGAGGATAAGTGACTCGGGCAGCTAGAAAGCTGACTCACACGAGTGGAAAGTGACAGTAGGGGAGGGTTGGACGTCAACTGCCGATAAAAATTCTATCAGTCTGCGGGTATGCACGAGTGATGGGGAAAATGATAGTATGGTGAGTGTGAGAGAAGATGTGCCGAGGGTGGGATTGTATTTGTACACTATAGAACACTACCTAAAAAGCATTGGTGTAGTAATCAGAGATGTGAACAATGTCAAGACATGTCACCAACAATATGTCACAAAATAAATAATCACAATGCGGTAGTGCAAAGAATAGAAATCAAAGTCTGAGGCAGGTGCCTAGATAGCTAGTGGAAGGGAGTAAATAGTATACTGCAGAGAACGACAGTGAAAGCGAGGTCTCTGGGTGTTATTAGGACAGGATCCCATGATAGGTTACATGGGAGAATGGGGTCATGTGGAGATGAGTCGTTACTATGGAGCATGACACCCAAAGTATTTGGGGAAGCAGAAAAAGACAGCAACAAGCTACTAAGCTAGGAGGTGACGGATGATTCAGGTGTCTAAGAAATGTTCTAGTTCTGAGTCCATGTTTTGGCCATACTTGACAGTATGTAAGCACATGATCCAAGTAGCTTCCAGCCTCCGCAGGCGGAGTTCACGGTCCGCGTACGTTGGGTTTGGCGATGTCTATGCCATAGAACTCAAATTTCTTGTGGGTTGGTTGACTGGAGCATTGTGCTATATGTAAGGCCATCGGATATCTTGGATCCTGTTGGTGTATGGCCCTGGCATGTTCGCCAATGCGATCCTTGAGGGGCCTGATTGTACTTCCGACGAACTGGCTGTGGCACATGCATTCCACGACGTACACAACAAATTTGGTGTTGCAGTTTATGTTGGTGTTGATCTCATACTTCTTTTTGTGGTGACCATGGAAGTATTTGGTTTTGTTCCTTGCCCATTTACACACACCACAGCACCCACATTTGTGGAATCCTTTCGTGCTGTTGGTCATCCAGGTGCCTGGGTTGTGTGTAATAGGTACGGTCGGACTTAGTCATGATCGTAGGGTCCTGCCGAGTCTATATGTAAACTGTGGTTTGGAGCTGATGCAGGGCGCGAGAGTTTTGTCAGCTAACAGTATTTTCCAATGTCTATTAATACTTTTCCTCACCACGGGGCTGATGTTATTGTAGTCCATGATCATTATTGTTTGAGATGTATTGTCAGTGTGTTTGTTCTTTGGTAGTAACGTGTTGTTTCTGTTCAGTTTCTGAGCCTTTTTGACTGCTTTATTCACAACCTTTTGTTCGTAGCCTTGTTTGAGAAAACGGTGCCGCATGATGTTCATACAGGTCTCAAATTCCACTCCTTCGCTGCAATTCCTGCGTGCTCTCACTAGTTTGCCATAGGGTATTGAATCAATTTGATGTCTTGGGTGTGAACTGTCTGCTCTGAGAATGGTATTACATGAAGCCTCCTTGCGAGACAGCCTGGTGTGGAGTTCATTGTCCGATATGTAGATCTCCAGGTCTAGGAAGGTGACTTTTTTGGTACTGTAGTTGCAGGTGAATCTCATATCCATGTCATTTGTATTGAGATGTTCAAAGAATGCTTCTAACGCAGGGTGTGTGCCAGACCAAATTAGTAGGCAGTCATCGATGTATCGTCCCCAATAAACTATTGAGTCCACCCAGGCCACACCTTTGGTGCTCCAAATCCAAGAGGACTCCAAGGTCCCCATGTAGAGATTGGCAAATGAAGGAGAAAACCTTGAGCCCATGGGCACCCCCTTCGTTTGCTTGAACCATTTCTGGTTATACATGAAGAAATTATTTTTGAGTATCATACTCATCATGGTGATAATAATGTTCGTATGTTGCCATAGATTTGCTGGTCTGGTGTCGAGATATTTAGATACAGCAGTCAAACCCTTGTCAGGATCAATTGAGGTGAGTTATCCGTCACTCCTTTGACTCTTGCCCTCCACCTCAACATCGTGATTAGACCCTCTTTGACGCAGAGTAAGGCAACACAGAGACTTGTGCTGCTTTGCCTAACTCATATCTACAAGGACATGAAAAGCCACGTAAAGTGGTTTTGCGTGGCCTCGTAGATATGGGTCAGCACTCTGCATGGCTGGTGCGCCAAAAAAAGTGTCCCTGGCCAATTTAGAGGTGGAATATTGTGGGGTTTCCATCACAGAGCCTAAATTAGCTCAGATAGCAGAAACCTTTACCTGACGGTTTGTCTTCCACTTTACCACCAGCTTATAGTAACAGATGCAAGTGTTGTACTGGGCAGAATGAAGGTCAACACATACTTCTGGCTACAATGTCAGACTTGGCGACCCATGGCAGGGGAATTGTTTAATGACTCCGACACTCAAGGACAATGTTGAAAGCAGTGTTTTCTGGTTGGCTGAGACAAAGATCCAGCCAGCCAGAATCCACCACACCCGTCAAAGGGCCGGTAATTACACTTACTGTGTAACCAGTGCTCACCCTTAGGTAGCTTGGCACTGAGCAGTCAGGCTTATCGCAGAGGCAATGTGTAAAGGATTGGCAGAGCACTCACTAATGATAAATACCCCACGTGGTACAAAAGAGATTTCACACAAGACGTACGTAAATAAATTTTGTATTCAGCACATGTATATAATCAATGCAAAATCAACGTCATGTACTTTTTGGCATAAATCACACTTGGATTTATTACTAGGAATCCTAGGCTCACTTATGTTGTAATAATATCACGAATATGCACACTGGGGACAATTCCTAATCTACCCCCCCCCACACACAGTACACAGCACCCTTAAGCTGTGCAAAACGCTATACACCCAAGACCCATCCCAACAATCCTTATAATTTAATACCACACAGTTATAGGGGGCACTCTAGGTCACAGCAAAATCAGAAAAATTTACATTTAGGAAATTAGACCACTTTTCAGCAGCACCTCGGGCCAGGGCCATGCAGGTACAACCAGTGTTAAATGTAAACATGCTTTTGGTATGAAATCAACACATAAAACCGCACTGCAGGCCAATGTTGTGAAACACTGGCTGTAAGAACACTGTCACTTCCACACACATTCACTCCACACCGCTACGCGGTGTCACTGGTACCAGCCAGTCTGTATGGAATGTTCTTACACTCATACACACTTGGCGGTGCACTGATATTTAAAGAGAGATGGGTTTGGGTTGGGGACAGGAAGAAATGGCGCTCTAGCGAGTACGAGATATGTAGATTGTGTACTTGTTCTGATACTACGGTGCAAACAGGTCAGGGGAACAAACCCAAACAACAAACAGACCCTGCATAGGTAGGGAATGTTTCCTTACTGGATAAATGAAAACAAATCCTGTGCACACGTTTCACAAGTTAGTTATCTCTTTAGTAAGAGCCTAAGCGGTTTGGACAATGTTAAAAAAAGAGAGGTCGAGATCCAGCGACTTAGAAGTGTATTATAGATTAGTTATGATCAGTACATACGAAAGTACAACTAGACGACACGTGTTTCGTTACACCCTATAGAGGATGTGACTCTTCAGGGCTGGGAAGGACATAAGGTATGACAATCATAAGATACAGTGCATGGATTCGGCCGAATACATATGCAGAAAAGGATGGGTGACGTTGTGAACATTTGAGAAACACCTATCTAATGGTGGATACCCTATATTGTGCCAAAGACATAATAAAGGGACTGCGAAAAGGAGAAATCAAATTCATAATATTGTCGGGACACGGTGAAATAGGGAAATTGTGATTTGGCATAAAACAATATATAAGCTGGGGCAGTAAGCTTGTCTAAATGTGGGTAAGTATGAGTGGATATAAATGACACGTACAAAACAGGCAAAGAAATAAACGGATAGCCAGCGAATGATAGCAAAAGAGACCGATATTGAGTAGTAGAAAGGTAGGTACCCGGTGGTTGTGCCTAAGAGAAGACAAATGGTGTTCATGCAGTTTCAAAAGGTAATTCTTGTACCGGGCTAATGAGAATAATCACTGTAACTCCAAACAGCCTATTGTGAACTCAGAATCCAATTAATAGGCATTGAAGGCCTATGAGATCAGGTTGAGGCAGAAAACAAACTTGTACCACAAAGTGTGGAGGCATACGTACAATAATTGATATGAGCAAATCGTCTCAAATCTAAAAGCATTAATGAATATCACGTATTGACACTACCTGGTGCACTGATACTCAGCAGGTCAACTAATAACACTCTGCAAACCCCGTGACCCAAACCTTCCTCCACCCTACAGATTACCCTGACTGTTCCACAACCCCAGATGGAAGATCCCCAGATAGCGCTTAGAATGGGTTTCTCGGGAACAGGTGAAGAAAGTAACAAGTTTAATTAAGAGTTAGACATAAATTTCAGGGGTTTGGCCGCCACTCAGGAAGTCACCCACAGGTCTCAAAACAGAAAGGAGTCGCGCAGTCACTTGACCCGCTTCTAAACTGACTCAGAAGCATTGCTCCAGCCCAGTTAATTCGTTTGCTACTATCTGGTGCCATGATGTCTTTGGAAGAGGCCAGGTGAGAAGAGGTCTGTTGGTCTGCCGAGATGAGGGTAAGGAAGGAAGCAAAAATGAATGGGAAATAACGCAGGGGAGCCTCTCGAATGCAGAAGGCACCCCCTCAGCCACATGAGGATCTGTGTCATACCCAGGCAGTCCGGGCACATGGTCGGGTGCACATTGGGATGAGTCATACCAACCACTTCAGGTCACACAAACAAAGAGTTGTATATTCCGTATGTCCCTTGAAATGAGGCACAATGGCCGGTTCACGTTGATATGGGTTGTACTAGGAAATTCGGATCACACAAAACGAAGAGTTGCAAATTCTGTACCTTCCTGCAAATGAGGCATAACGTTCCGGTGCACATTGATTTGGGTTACGCCAGACCAGCCTGGTCAAACACAGAGGAGCAAGTTCAGCAGAGCAGAATGAAGTAGAATGAGGTACTACTATGGGTAAACCCCGATCTCCGAGGGTCGCACCTATGAATCGGACTGATGGAGCAGAAATCAGGTGTGTTGGGCAGTAACTGGGAAACACCTATTTCTTCATCACCAAAGGCAAACGGTTACCTTAGCACACAGGTACTCATAGTACGGCCTGTGGGCCGCCATCGACCCGGCAAGCCTTCCTTGGCAGCCCGCGGACCTTGCAGACATCGTACCCATGTTTTAAAAAAACATTTTTAAAGAGTGTCTGCAAACACTGCAGGTTGCAGCAGCGACACTCTGAGAGACACTGCTGCTCTGTGGGGGCTGGGCGATTCATTCCAGCGATAGTCAGAGTGGAGCTGCAAGGGCGCTAAGAGGAGGTGAAATACAACACAGCCCCATTAACATTCAAATGGTCTTTTAAAGACCTGTGAAGTGCTCGGGTGCAGCAGAGTGTGTGCCCGGTAAGCTCTCTCAGCCAGGGCTGACACACAGGCAGGGTAAGATGACAGAGGGTGACAGAGGGAGGTAGGACAGAGGGAGGTAGAGGGAGGGAGACAGAGGGAGAGGAAGGGAGGGAAAGGGAGCGAAACAGAGGGAGAGGGAGGGAGGGAGGGAAAGGGAGGGAGACAGAGAAAGAGGGAGGGAAAGGGAGCAAAACAGAGGGAGACGGAGGTAAAGGGAGACAGAGAAATGGAGACAGAGAAAGGGAGACAGACAGAGGGAGGGAGACAGACAGACAGAGGGAGGGAGATAGACAGAGAAAGGAGGGCAACAGAGTGAGGAGAGCAACAGAGGGAGAAAGGCGACAAAGGGAGGAGGGCAACAGAGGGAGACAGAGGGAAGGATTCGGAGTGAGGGAGACGGAGTGAGGGAAGGGAGTGAGAGAGGGAGAGAGGGAGGGGGAGTGAGGGAAGGAGAGTGTGGGAAGGAGAGTGAGGGAGGGAGTGACGGAAGGGGAGTGAGGGAGGGATTGAGGGAAGGGGAGTGAGGGAGGGAGTGAGGGAAGGGGATTGAGGGAAGGGGAATGAGGGAGAGAGGGAATGGGAGTGAGGAAAGGGGAGTGAGGGAGGGAGAAAGGGAGAAAGGGAGGGAGTGAGGGAAGGGGCGTGAGGGAAAGGGAGTGAGGGAAGGGGAGTGAGGGAGGGAGCGAAGGAAGGGGAGGGAGTGAGGGGAGGGAGGGAGGGAGTGAGGGAAGGGAAGAGGAGGGAGGGAGGGAGGAAGTGAGGGAGGGAGGGAGGGAGGGAGGGAGTGAGGGAAGGGGAGTGAGGGAAGGGGAGTGAGGGAAGGGGGGAGGGAGGGAAGGGGAGTGAGGGAAGGGGAGTGAGGGAGGGAGTGAGGGAAGGGGAGTGAGGGAAGGGAGTGAGGGGAGTGAGGTAGGGGGTGAGGGGAGGGGAGTGGGGGAAGGGGAGTGAGGGAGGGAGTGAGGGAAGGGGAGTGAGGAAGGGGAGTGAGGGAAGGGGAGGGAGGGAAGGGGAGTGACGGAGAGAGAGAGTGAGGGAGGGGGAGTGAGGGAAGGGGAGTGAGGAGGGAGCGAGGGAAGGGGAGGGAGTGAGGGAAGGGGAGTGAGGGAGGGAGTGAGGGAAGGGGAGTGAAGGAAGAGGAGGGAGGGAAGGAGGGAGGGAGGGAGTGAGGGAGTGAGTGAGGGAAGGGGAGAGGGAGGGAGGGAAGGGGAGTAAGGGAGGGAGTGAGGGAAGGGGAGTGAGGGGAGTGAGGGAGGGGGTGAGGGGAGGGGAGTGGGGGAAGGGGAGTGAGGGAGGGAGTGTGGGAAGGGGAGTGAGGGAAGGGGAGTGAGGGAAGGGGAGTGAGGGAAGGGGAGTGATGGAAGGGGAGTGAGGGACGGGGAGTGAGGGAAGGGGAGTGAGGGAGGGAGTGAGGGAAGGGGAAGGAGTGAGGGATCGGGAGTGAGGGAGGGAGTGAGGGAAGGGGAGTGAGGGAAGAGGAGGGAGGGAGGGAGTAAGGGAAGGAGTGAGAGAGGGAGTGAGGGAGGGTGTGAGGGAAGGGGAGTGAGGGAAGGGGAGTGAGCGAAGGGGAGTGAGGGAAGGGGAGTGAGGGAAGGGGAGAGGGAGGGAGGGAAGAGGAGTGAGGGAGGGAGTGAGGGAGAAAGGGAAAGGGGAGAGAGGGGGGAAAGAGGGTGAAGGAAGGGGAGTGAGGGGAGGGAAGGGAAGGGGAGTGGGTGAGGGAAGGGGAGTGAGGGAGAGGGAAGGGGAGTAAGGGAGGGGGAAGGAGAGAAGGAGGGTGAGTGAGAGAAGAGAAAGGTAGGGAGAGGAAAGGAGAGGGAGGTAGAGGGAAGGAGAGAGGGAAGGAGAGAGGGAGAGGGAAGGAGAGAGAGGGAGACAGAGAGAGAGGGAGTGAGACAGTCAGAGTGAGTGAGACAGAGGGAGACAGGGAGGGAGAGATAGGGATGGAGGGAGGGAAAGAGATAGAGAGAGAGGGGGAGAGAGAGAGAGATATTTGTGTATGCCGGGTCTGGTAGCTTAGTGGACGAAGGCATCCGCTGTAGGGACCTGTGTTCAACCTCATGGTCACAGTATTTTTTGTTGCTCTAGCCCCGCCCCCTCCCCCACTGACCCCACATCCACTGGTGCGGCCCTCGGACACAAGCCACACTGTAAATTTGGTCCCCGAGAGAAAGTTTGTGAGTACCCATGCCTTAGCAGGTACTCACCTTGGCCCTTTCCTCTTTTATTTCTCACTCTGCACCTGAAACCATAAGTTTTACCTCTGATGTTTTCCCGACTTACACCCTTCTTCCCTGACTTCCTGCTTGGATTAATCTATTTTTCTATTACCGATTCAGGATCTGTTAATTTACTTACCCGATCACTACATAAATAGACCAATCCTTTCACTCGATGAATCCTAATTAGTTGGCCTGATGATCATGGCTATTGTAACAATTTTCACTCTCTTACGCATAATAACTACAGACGCCAATAACAACGGACTCTGGTTGTCGTTGAAATCTTTATCTAAAATTTTGTAATGAAATGTAAACACTTAATAATACAGTGAAATACTTGAAGGAGAAAATATTTGTTAGCAGAAAATCAAAAAAATCAGTAACTACTGTCACCTGAAAAATACGGAGTGGATAGAGAAGACGACAAAAGTACATATAGATAAGCTCATTAACTTAATCTCTGAAAATATATATTACCCAAATGAGATGCTGGAAAACCAATCCCCAGGCCTAGGGACCGTCGGGGCCTCCCGACACGAGACTTCAGGGGGCAAAGGACTCAGGACAGGATCAGGACAGGATAGAACAGTTGGACCTCTTCTGCGCTTCCGACGAGCTGCGCCGCACCATTTCTCTAGCTCTCTCCCTCCTCGAGTGTTCTTCCGCAAATCTTCTAATCAGCTTTGGATCTGCAGTAATTTTTCTCACGAGTCTGTGCTGCACTGCTCTGGGGTGTCGGTGTCTGCATCTGCGTCTCTGGATTTTTGATTCTGGAGTCTCTCGAACTCGGCATCTAGTTCTTAGTAATTGTCTAATCTACCCTAGTTATACCGTACTTTATTCATGTCCCACTCTCTAAAGTAACTTTTACCTCTAAATTTGGCTCTGATTGGACCAATTAGGGGGTGTCAGGCTCACACCACTGCTGAATTGGCAAATTTAAAAGACTTTATTGTTACTTGAATCTGCCCCTCAATTTATTATTCAATATCCTGTTACTTGTACAAATTTACTATACATTGTAATGCATTTTATTCAATTCATATAAAGGTGTCATTCAAAAAAGAGTTCATAGAGCACCTTTCCCAGGCTACCTTGTTCTTGACTTCTTGGCAGGAGCTCCGCAATGAGTTCCCCGGGTCGGTTTGTTCTCCTTCTGCGCATGTGCGCAAGATGGCGCTCAAGCCCACGTTATTTGGCGTGAGAGGCCCGAATGAATACTAATAATAAACAGCAGAAAAGAAAAACGTTAGAATTTCAAACTTAGTGTATCCGTGTTCACCACCCGCCTCTACCCCATGTTAATCTTATATGTTAAGCAGAGGCATTTCATGTAGCATACAAGGCTTGAAAATGTAGCAAAGCAGGCGCCATGCATGCGAGTCGGCAAGACGCCATTTTAAGCATGACTGCTCGTGCACGAGTTTTCCCACCATCTATACAACGTCAGACACACGTCCGTCAGACTGACGCATGCACAGGCAGAATTTCCAGTTTAAAGCGACAGTGTTCGTATTAATCGTCTATTAGATGCTTTTAGTCATTTGCAAGCGTCTTTTCCCCATGTAATGTTTATAAAAATGCATATTAGCCTTCACACCACGATTTTATTAGTACAGTTAATATTTCTATCTATCGGGAGAGTTGCTTTCAAGCATGTTTCACTTTGTACCTTGCTCCACACTGGACGCAATGAGCATGCGGTCGCAGTGACGCATGAGGGAGATAGGGCAGCACGAAATAAATTGGGCCACATAGAGTTCTGCAGCCGGTGGATCCCCTCACCAACAACCAGACGCTTATGAATGTTGAGGTCCCTGCAGTACAGGAATCACACATCTTAGATGCTGACAAAGTTTCTGGGGCTCCACCCTAAGCAATGTGGTCTCTAGGCATACATCTTAGTATGGCACCCGTGCCTCCCTGCCTTTTGGGATTCAGCAGACGAAGTAAGCACTTGCAAGGGCAATGCTTTCCTGATGTTTTTCAGTGCCTAGACACCTACGGGTAGTAGTGCGCTTTAGAAATCCTACTTTCATTTACTTAATTTCAGATGTCACAGGTAGATGGTGTAGGCCCTTGTAGGAGATCTTTGATATCTACAGAAGAACAGGAGGCCAACCAACAGACCCTTGGAGAGCACACTTCAGGGTGCTAGACTTCAACAGGTCTTCAGCCATGACGGCCACTATTCAGACAGTTTTCCTCCATGCGCACAATAGATTCCTCTGACAGTGTGCACCACACAGTCTGGGTTCTTCAGTCCTACGTCCCAACAAGTGTATCTCTGCTTTGCTGAAGCATGGCACCAGTAGTTATACTGAAGTGGCCTTTGAAGTTGGGAGTGGTTTGTGGGGTTTCCCTTTGAACCACAGATGTCTGCCTAGATTTCAGGCCTGTCTTCAATGGGGCAGTGGAATGCATATGTTCTAATCTTCAGTGGGGCCTTGATCTGGCCTGTTAGAAATGGGGATCTCTAGTCGGCACTGGCTGGCGCCAATGTCCAAATAGGGATCCTTCTTCCTACGTCAGAGCAAGGGGGCACTCCTGGACAACCCCTGCTCAAACCTGTGATAACGTAGCACAAACAGACATGCCTATCTCAGAGGCAGAGTGTGAAGCATTTATGACCATGGACAATAACGCAGTGAAGACACTACAAAAGGCACACCACACAGGTAGTTATGAAAACATAAGCATCTTTATATAGGCTTGTCACAAGACTCAAAACGACTTCCACTTGACAATATATGTAGAGGGGAATTCTTTTAGTGTGCTGGGCAATGACTGAGTAGTATAAAACAACAGTGGTCCTCGATATATATTCAAACATCAATAAATGTGTCATTCATTATTTATATATTAAGGAGATTATTCCACAACAGAATGCTGAGAAAATAACTGTTTTCAAAGCCAGTACTATTAGTTGGTGGTAAATACTGAATCCTTAATGCACATAAGCACTCTTAAATGTGCTTGCTACATATCATCTACCAATTCGGTAAATACCGAATCGGATGTTACCGATTCGGTATTTACCGAATCGGTATTTTTTGGCCTCCTACATTACAAATTCCCAATACCGGTCGGTAACAGCCGAAATTCAGTAATTTCAGCCGTTACCGACCGGTATTAGGAGACCTTCATCTGGCCGTGTGTTTCTTGAAGCGATGCAAAAGTGCAGACAATCAGCGGCAACAGCTCTCAGCTGCAGCGGCCCACAAGTAAGGAGGACACTCTTCTTCGTGATGCGATGCAAGGTGCGGGCACTCAGCGGCAACAGCTCTTGGCTGCAGCGGCCCACAAGTAGGGATGAAACTTATCTTGGTTATGCGATGCAAGGTGCGGGCACTCAGCGGCAACAGCTCTTGGCTGCAGCGGCCCACAAGTAGGGATGAAACTTATCTTGGTTATGCGATGCAAGGTGCGGGCACTCAGCGGCAACAGCTCTTGGCTGCAGCGGCCCACAAGTAGGGATAAAACTTATCTTCGTTATGCGATGCAAGGTTCGGGCACTCAGCGGCAACAGCTCTTGGCTGCAGCGGCCCACACGTAGGGGTGACGATTACTCCCAGCCGGTGCCCCCGCAGTAACACAGAGGCCCTGGAGTTCTTGACAGGGGCCTTAACTGCAGGTAGAATCCCTGTCGCAGGAATTCGGATGACTGGCGTGGTGAAGTCTTATGTCCCTGAGACGTCGGCAGGAGGCAAGCTTGGTTCAAGCCCTTTGGTGATTGCTTAGCAGGATGGAGGAAAGTGCAGACAGTTGTTTACCTCAACGTACAGAGGTTCGCCTCGACATCCAAAAGTAATACAAATTAACGGGCTTTCAGCGCGCACATTTATACCCTAAAAGTCTTTGTTCTCAAGTGGCACAGGTCACTGACCCAGCCAGAAGCAGTTTAGTGTGGTCACGGAGCACTGTGTTTTACATGGCTGCATTCGGCCCTTTGGAACGAGGGGGTCTGCCATCAGACGCAAAGTGGGAGGTGGAGCCGGGATGTACCTTGCCAGGCCCAGCTCGCTTCAGGTCAAGGGGTCACCCTTACTACCAAATGCATATCTCTTTATTCAACACCAGGTCTGGATCAGCCTGCCGTGTCCCTCCAAAACCAGACAGACAATACACATAACGGCAGAACACATTGGAAGGCTTAGGCAAGAAAATACCCACTTTCTAAAAGTGGTATTTTCAAACACGGGATAAGAAAATACTCTTTACTAAAATGTGTATTTTAATATCCTGAGCTGAGGCACACTAAATTAGTTTTTCCTATTGTGTTCCTGGGGTCAGTTTCGGATTATAGGATGTAATAATCGAACCGCCCATTCAGGCCTACGGGGAACAGATAGCCTTGCCATAGTGAAAACAAAATAGAGTGTAATTCACTACCAGGACATGCTGCATTGACCAAAGCATGTCCTACTTTGCACACACAATGCACCCTGCCATAGGGGTGACTGACATGATGCCAAGGGAAGGTTTAGGGACTGGGGAGGGGGTGCCCTTCCCAGTCAACAGGGCAGTTCGGGACTGTGCACAGACTCTGCGATGGCAGGTTCGAGGAGTATTTGGCAAGTTGCTTCCGTGGGTGGCCCAATCAGGGCTGCAGGTCCACCGGCAGCATTTGGGTTACCAGCCCTGGCAGGCTGGCACGCATGGTGCACTATACTAGGGACTGACAGGCTACTCAAATTAACCAATTAGGGGAATAGCAATTCATACGCTCAGTTGATAATAAGGAGCATTTGCGCTGTGGCACTGATTGGCAGTGGCTCAGCGCCCAGAACTTCTAATACCAGCAAGAACAGAGGAGATGGAAGCAAAAAATGGAAGGGAGACCCACGCCAATGGTGCCAGGTCTAACATGGCCCCTAGAGGCTAAGTGTCACAACTTACCATACCAATCTATTCCACTCTGCCCTGAAATGGCAGAGGTCTGTTCTTCCAGGGCATGCCCATGGTTTATAGCTGCCTTTGGGGAATGTGGAGAAGTGCTCTCCTGTCCTCCGGTATTGATTGGAACCTGGCCCCAAGGCAAAAAAAGATTTTTAGAACATAGAAATGCTCATATTCTATAAGTGGGATTTTTAAGCAAGCTATGCCTAAACCAGCTTTGGCATAGAGAATCCATTTATAGGAAACAGACATGCAATAGAAGGATGGACACATAGGTGCCAGTGCGCTCACAGAAGCCTGCAATGGCAGACTGGATATGGGTTTAGCCATTCTGGATGCAAGTACTCACTCATAGGCCTGCAATGCTAGGCTGGACATGTAGACAAGGGCACAATGGGTGCAACTGCGCATGCACAAGCCTGCGAGAGCAGTCTGGACAAATAGTCATGAGCACCATAGGTGCAAACGTGCACACATAAGTCTGCAAGACAGACAGCACATGTACTCCCTTGCACCATCATTGCAAGTGCACACACACACATGCCACCAAGCAGGCGAGTCATGTAGTCCCTAGTGCCACCGGTGCGAGTTCGACACCCAAGCCTGTAAGGGAATTTGGGACACATAGCCCCTAATACCGTAGGTGTAGGTGCACATGCACAAGTATGTAATGGCAGGCCAGACCGCTGTGTACCCACTATGGGGCAAGTGTGCTAACAAAGGCCTGTGATGGGCGGCTGGATACGTAGCCACTAACAATATGTGTGCAAGCGCACACACTTAGGCTGGCAACTGCAGTCCTGACCCGGTTCTTGAAATATCATTGTCATTGGTATGCACACATCGGCCTGCGATAGCAGGACAGATACCTATGTAAGTGTGCACCCATAAGCCTGCAGTGGCAGTCTTGACAAGTATTAAAACCAGCACAAGGGCCAGTGCACACGCCCACGCCAGCAATGGCAAGCATACACACACAGGTCTGCTATGGCAGACTGGCCCAAATCTCAGAACATCGTGTCAGCGTCACTTCCTTACACGTGTAGGAAGGCGCTCACACTTTCACGTGGTCTGTATGGTGAGAAAGTGCCTCTGGCCGTAAGGCCACAAAAGAGCATTTGCCTCAGGAGTACCCCGTGGGGATTCAAACTCCAAGACAGACGAAAACCCACACGGGTGCTCCTCACTACCTGGATAGAGGACAGCCATCTGTTCCCACCCTGCCTTCAGCCGACCACCCTCTCACTCCTCAGAGCTTCCCTGGTGGGTGTCCTCGTGTTCCACTCAGAATTGTCTGAGGCATGAATCATGCCAATCTAAGCAGGGGTACAATGGTGCCCACAGGCCTGTGATGGCAGGTCCAATATATGGTTGACAGGCTATCCAGTGGGTGGCACACTCAGTACTAAGTCCCACTACTAGCCAGTGTCATACCTGCTGTGGGTATGTGAGGTACCTGTTTATGGGGTATGTGTAGGTACGGCACCAAAGCCATACACATACACACATCATCCTGTTGCGTGCAGGAAGGGCGCGCACACCTTCCCTCTGCAGTAGAGCGGGAAGGTGCCCAGAGTCCTAAGGTCAGGCAGAAAGATACAACAAAAGCTAGCAGGAAAAAGCAAAAAGCTTTGGGTTAATATCCCTAGGAAGGGCCATGTCCAACAGAAAAAAATCTATAAATTCCAGGACCATTGAGTTTTTGTTTCTCAAGAAAAAATCACCACCATCATCATCATCATCATCCTCATCCTCCTCATCATAACTTTATTTCGATCTCCAGGATCATAAAAGTACAACATACATAAAAAAACTTAAAAACAAAATCATAATGAATATCATCAGAAATCAAAAAGCTCATTATCATAGAAGCTAAAATCTAAACATACATAACACTATGAGATTATAAACATGTTGACTGCGTGCTTGATACACGTTTCAAGATACATTTTGGACCACAGAGTGCAACTGCTCATTAAATACACTATAATATAAAGGAATATTCAAAATAATTGGTTGAGGGTATTGGTGCTGAGCATAGTTCTACAGAGGGTTACACAACATCGAGTTAAAATTTAGGATCACAAGTACCAAAATTGACAATCCTGAAACTGCCATATTGGCATTCTAGAACATGGGCTGACTTGTGTCTATAGGCTACTTCCCCCCCCCCATGTTGCGAGATGTGCACATTTTTGATAAATTGCTATATCAACATCCTAGATAGGACATACACTCTCACGATTCATTAATCACATAATGGTTAAAAGATAAAAGAACATTAAGACCATGAGTGGGTTTACTCCCATCAACATGACGCTCTCTTATTTGTGCGGGGGCACTTTGCTATTTCCTAAACTGCTATTGCTTGTACACACATACTACACCAGATCCAAGTTGACATTAGACAGCTGGAAATTGAAGAAACCATCAGTCCACTTGTGCCAGTGCAGAGAATTCTATATGCCTCCATATTTCGCCAGATCTACTAATATATGGTGATCTTCAGTTCCCTCAAATTGCTTCAAAGCACCAACTCAGGCATCCTTGTACCATAATGCAAGAAAGCCTGTATTAGGGGCAAAGTGGTTTTTTGTGCAGAAAGGTATACCTTCCTGCACAAAACAATCTTGTAATACAATTTCAACTTCCTATTTGTGATGGAGAATGCGTCACGCATAGGAAGAGAAAGTAAAGAGGAGAGATTGGCATATTTCCAGTTATTACGCCTCACTGAAGAAGGGGTAGTATTTTTAACTGGAGTAAATCTGGGAATGCGCCAACATCTATAGGTGGGTGCTTGGGAACACCTATACTCCACCCATGGAATGCCACCCAGGTGCAGTGTAATGCAGCGCAGCATGAGGGGCGTTATTGTTTTACATTTTTTTTACCAAGCCACGCAAGTAGATCGGCCATCGAGTGGCTTAGGAAATACCAACTAACATTTTGTGTCGCAGCTCCATCAAAAAAGTTGTGCAACCACAACACAACGTTATAGTAAATCTGGGCCATAGTGCAGTCACTTCCACCACAGCAGCTACATGAGGTTTATGACAGCATCTGCAGAGAGGACTCCAACTTCTTGAACATCAGACTACAATAACATCCAGGGTGCCGAGGAGGCTGGCATTTACATACTGTCAGAATCCACATTGATCTGCAGGATTGTCCTTTTGAGTTAGAAGCATTTAATGCTGAATATGCAGCAGACAATTACTAAGACATCAAGAATGTGGTGTATCTAGAATATAAGTGGTGCAGCCACCATTTTGAGGAGCTATCTGTTCGAACTGATGGAAAGTAGTCAGGCTCTGTGCAAAATGGCGTAGAAAGAAAACTAAGATAGAACTTATGAGCTATGTAAGCACCTGAGGACTGCAGCAAGTGGGTCTTTTGAATAAAAGTTAACAGAGGACTACAGCTCAGAGAGGGATGAGTAGAAATAAACAAAGGACTGCTATTTAAGTAGAGTAGATATTAACAAAGGACTACTATTCTCTGTGGAGATAATCCACTAACCGAGAAATAGGACTTCACTCCACTCCAGCCTGATGCTACCTTGGCAGCCATTTTGGTTGAGGGAGAGCTCTGTTTATAACTGAAAACTGTTCTCTTATTTTTTCACTGGCCCGGATTTCCGCCAAAGAATCTAGGGAAAGTGTTTTTTACCTTCTGAAGCATATCAGTAAAAATAATGCCTGAACTCTCTAATCTAAAACATGTCAGGGCACCATCTAAAACCAGAAGGCTTGAACTCATACTCAATAATTTACCCTACCATTATGAAAAAAAATTCTTCCAAATCATTTAAACAAAAAATTCTCAGAGCTAACCCAGAAACATTAATTCTGGATCCATCTGTCAACTTAAAAAAAGGTGCGATTATTAATGACTGTATTTTCTTTACTACTAGAATGGCCAGATGGAGAAACACATTAAGTAACTCACTGAAAATGCAGGATTCAAAAAATATTCCCTATGGAACTAGGTTGCTCATTACTCCGTCTAGAAATCTGCGAGCAACATTAAATATTATGTGTTATAAAAATGGCACGTGTCTCATTCAAGCTGCCAACAAAGATCTGGAACGCTTTGTGGAATTCTTCTCAATATTAAAGAAAACAGGTCATCAGCAGTTCCACCTCAAGACGTCGTATACCACATACGAACCCTCAAGCCATAGTCCCACATGGGAACCTACCAGCTATGGTTGAAATAGGCCGGGAGAGTGTCTCACAACAGTCTATTCATGGTATATCATTTGGTTACACTAACACCAATGAAGAACCCTAACCATTGTACCAGGAAATCAATATTTCGCAGACTATTGCAATTGATAGCGGATGTAAGCTAGCTAGCATAAACCCCAGTGTCGAGCCTCAAATAGTACCCCAGGAAGTCAATTCTTCGAGTGATAGCAAAACTGGAACAACCAGGACTTTAGAACCACAACAGTCGGATCCTGCCCTGTCATTAAAAGGCACTTCATCCAATGATGAGTCCCAACAATTATATCAGGAAGCTAGCAAGTCTAAAGGTAGGGGCATCAACAAAAATTGCTCAGTATTCCCCTCACCCTCCGATTCACCCTTCTACTCTAGCTCTCATCCTACCCCTAACTCTGATCTTGAGCCTCTAATGGGAGCAGTCAGTAGGTTGGAAAAATCACTAGTTGAATATGATAGCGGGAGGGACACGCATGGTTACACCACAGGGAGCTGCGGATCCGGTTCTAGGCATAAAAAAACACGCACAGATACTGCAGAGATAGTCAAAACTTGCCATCCAATAGGAGCACCTACACAACAACCCACTAGTATACTTCACAGATCTGACGCGGGAAAAACCAGAACCCCACATACAAATGGGGATTTTATAAATCTCAGTTCACAATCTAGCAAGACTTACAAAGCTATGCGATCCGCTATTAGAGATATGAAAAACCTGCTGTGCCTATCAGAGAAATGGCTTGCTAAAATGGAGGTCCTTCAGTTTACCTCACTGGAAACACAAGTTAAACACTGGTCCACCCCTATGGCGGCTTCAAACAGAATTTACCGTCCACATTCTCAACTCAACTATCTGACAAATAGTGAGCCATTATCCATTCTGTCTTCATATGAACCTACTCCTAATTCTCATAACAAGACAGGAGAAAATCACATCCAAACTATCATAACGAATGTGGACAGAACTTCTCAGTCCAAAGATAGAAGGCTTAAGGCCAACAACCTAAAGAATGTGCCATTAATGCCTGAAGAGTCTGTTCAGCCTAGGAATAATGATCAGGAACACATGCGGTGTATACTACTGAACTGTCATTCAGCAAATAAACACACGGCTGACATAGCCAACCTCATACTAAGCCATGAAATAGACGTTACCATCTTAACTGAAACATGGCTTTCTGACTCGTCTTCACCATGCTTAGACCTGTTAGTCCCCCCGAACTACCAGATCATGAGACAGGACAGATATGACCGACTGGGTGGAGGCATCGCCTGTATTCAGAGATCAGACATTTTCATCACAAAAATACATGCTGACCCATTAGAGTCTTGTGAATATATGGGCATGTCCTTAAGTTCAGCAGATAACCAAAACTGTAAACTCCATGCACTCTACCCCCCCCCCCCGGTACAAAGACCAAGTTCATAGAACAGATAATAGAAATCATTACCACCAACTCTAACCCGCAGTCTAACGATATCTTCTTAGGAGATTTTAATATTCATTGGGAGGATCAGGTTGACAGTCAAATCACCATCCTTAAAACCGTCCTGGCAAAGCAAGCGTTAGTCCAAGGATGTCATCTCCCCACCCACTCCAAAGGCTCCACTTTAGATTGGATCATAGCTAAAGAGAAAGCGATAGAGAATATTGTAATCACACCCTGTGACTGGTCTGATCACCACATGATCACATTCGAAATTCCCTTAAAAAAAAAACAAATTGTCTGCACAAGCTATTAAACCCAAAGAATGGACCAGGGACACTCAATGAATCAATGTGGAAAGCATAGCCGCACGCTGTGAATTAGATTTGCAACCACTCAAGAGCATGGTTGACATCAATGACCTCACGTTGTACTATAACAAGACAATGTCAAGCATTATCGAGGACATAGCGCCTTTAAAACTGAAAAGGTTCTCTGACAAAGTCAAAAACCTGTGGTTCAATGATGCCCTCAATGAAGAAAGGAGATCTATGAGACTATCAGAACACAAATGGCGACCACATTCTTCCTCGCCCCAACTAATCCTATTGAGACAATCTAGGAAAGCTTACAATAAAAGCATTATTACATCTAAAAAAGACTTATTCAGGAAAGAATTGGATAATGCAGTAAATAGACCCAGGAAACTATTTGATCTACTTAAAGAACAGTCGAATAAATCAGCTAAATTAGCACCAGTCATCACCAAAAATAGCCTAAATAGTGAAGATTTCTCGGTCTTCTTTCCATAAAAAGTTAACTCTTTGGAGAGGGAACTCAAAAAAGGTTTACAAAAAGCAAACGTCACTTTCCATATGTATGCAGATAACACTCAGCTGTACATCAATGTTGCATCAGCAGAAGAGATAAAGTCCATGAACCATGCACTATCGAGAACCCTCCAATGGCTAACCAAGAATCACCTGAAGATAAACCCTCAGAAAACCGAATTCCTACTGATTACACCCCAGAAAAGCAAACTAAAGACAGCAGAATGGGTCAACCTTATCACTGCTCTAAAATGTAGTCCAAAGATTGTCGACTCCACCAAATCACTGGGAATTACTCTAGATAAAAACCTGAACATGTTAGCACATATCAATACAATGGCAAAAAACGCCCGGTTCCACTTAAGCTACTTGCAAAAACTAAAACCATTCTGTTGTAATTTCTCTTTAATGTTGATGTTCCACTTTTAGAATGATGTGACATCAGTGATAGCGTGTTGCTCGAGCTGAGTCACACAGAGTGTCAGTTGCTGCAGTTTCAGCCGCAAGTTATCGGTGGGTGTCAGAATAAACTCCCCTTGAAGGATTTAACGTGTTTTCCTTGTTTTATTACTGGCGACGGGATTTAGACGCCCACCAAAGAACTCATCATGACAAGAAGGGAAGATTTATGTGAAAAGGATCAAAGTCGGTGAGAGTTTCACATTTCAAGTCGTGTTGATTATTTATTTAACAGAAGACTTGTGGAATAGACTGAGTTAACCAAGCGTTAACTGCATTTGCTTGTGGCTGAAAAGGAGGCTTTAAATTAAAGCGCTAGCATGTGGTTTACGATTTACAGTTGGCAGCATGCACGTGAAAGCAGCATCTTTTGAAGCATGCGCGTGAATTAATTACTCGAGATTCCTACCGCACTTCTATGAGAGCCTGGCATTGTGTTCCCTGTGAGTGGCGTTCTTTGAAGTGAACGCGAGACGAGACAAAGGGCACACACAAGCTGACGTCATGTGCAAAGACTTGGTTATGAGCATGCGAAAAATGGTTTATGTTTGTTAAGCATAAACAGTATGATCTCACAGCAAAAAAGTATTTCCAGGTTATGCTCAGTTAAAATAACGGTGAGCATGCGCAAAATGGTTTAGAAGACAACTGCTCAAAAGGAAAGAAGAATATTATATACTTATTAAGAAAATAGACCATCATTCTCAAGATAAGTTAACTGTTTTAATTTATTTTGTTATTTATTATCTTATTTATTTTTAAATATAAGAACAATTATTTGAGAAACGTGACAAGTGCAAGAAAATAATTTATCATCTTTTTGACAAAAAATCTGCTGGAACATTTTTAAGTCCAGGCAAAGATTCCACACGGAAATTAAATTCCCAAAGCCCATCAATCCACCTTTTAATTCTTGGGGTGGTGCTCTCCACATTCTTGCAGGAAAACATGTGTACCAATGGCTTGTGGTCTGATCTAACCAAATATACCCCACAAATAGAACCTGAAATGATTAATGGCCCATGAGCAAGCAAGAGCCTCACTTTCTATCACTGAATAATGCTCCTCTGCTCCTTTAAGTGCCTGTGACGCAAAACCAATGACTTTTTCTTTTCCATCGATAACCTGGAATAAGACGGCCCCTAATCCACGGAGACTTGCATCAGTGGTCAAAATAATCTTTTTATGTACATCAAAGGGTTGGCATCCTCGCAATTTCACTTTTTACTTTGTCAAAACCATTTACACAATCGTCATTCCAACAGAAAACAGTACCCTTTTTTAGAAGGGTCCTAATATGTTGCAATACGCTTGCAAAATTACATACAAATTTTGAGTAATAACCGGCTAAACGAAGAAAAGACTTAACCTGCTCCTTGTTGGTAGGAGGTGGTGCCTGTAGTATAGCCTTCACAAGATCAACTTTAGGACTGATGCCCTCACCCGATATAGAGTGCCCAAGATAAAACACTGAGTTGACCCTGAATTTACACTTCTCACTTTTTAAAGTGAGACCATATTCTTCCAACCTGGACAAAATTTTAAAAAGGATTTCATCATGCTTAGCTGTATCTTGCCCATGGACAAGAATGTCATCTTGAAAAATAATGACAGAATCAATTCCAGACAAAACGTTTTTCATCACCCTTTGGAAACAAGCTGCTGCACTTGCCAGACCAAAAGGCATCCTTATGAATCTGTAAGCACCTAGAGGAGGTACAAAAGATGTTAAAGGTCTCGAATCCTCATGAAGTAAAATCTGATGGTAAGCTGATGATAAATCCATAACACTAAACACAGTAGCACCCCCAAGTTTTGCCAATGTCTCATTAATGTTGAGAAGAGGTTGTCTGTCAACCCAAATTGAGTTATTAAGGCTTCTTAAGTCCACACACATTCTAATCTTAGTTCCTATATCCTTAGAGGCCAAAACAATTGGGGCGAGCCATTCTGAGAACTCAATTTCCTCAATAACACCTAAGTTGAGCAGTTTCTCAATCTCCTCTCGAAGTGGTTCCATCATAAGATTAGGCACTTTCCTTACTTCATGCACAGATGGTTTTGCACTCTCCTTTAATATAATTTTGTGTTTGAAACCCTTCAAAAGTCCACTGAAAACTCCAGGAAACCTGTTAATGATGTCTTGGACACCATTCTGCAAAGAAATTAACATAACTTGTTCTGGTGCATTTGGGTTCAAAATAATGCCAAGATCTCTTTGGTGACGCCAACCTAAGAGATTAGCCCCACACTTTGCAACATAAACCTTACCTACTGTTTCTCTATCTTTGAACACAATAGTTTGGATGGAATAACCAATTAAATAAATTTTTTGTCCTCCATAACCCACTGGATTAATATCAGGTGCCAAAAGTTTAAATTTCTTGTTCCCAAAAGTCCGAAACCAAAATGTATCACTTATCAAAGTATATGGGGAACCAGAATCCGCTAAGATTGGAACAATTTCATCCCCAATGCACACATCACATTCTGGCATAGTCATAGTGTCAGAGTCAATTGCCTTTACATCAAGTATACTGAGAGAGTCCTCAGATGTACAATTAGTAATACAATGAATACCCTGTTGCGTGAATTCCTCATCGTCTACAATCAAATTTACTCTTGTGTTTCTACACATACAGACATAGTGACCTTTTTTGCCACAATTTCTGCAATTAGTACTCCTGGCATAACAATTTGGGCAATTCGGCCCAGATTCTGGCTTCCACACCTCGGGCATTTGAACTTCCCATCTTTGTTCAAATCGAAATTGAACTTCTGTTTGTCAGTTTTAATCAAACTTTTCTCTTGGTTACTCGTTGCTTTATTGATAGTTGCCACATGATTTTCAGAGGATACACTGTCTTGGTTGTCTTTCTTCAAATTGGTAACAGGATCAACATGTCCCTGACTCTGACGTATTTCTTTCACCCAATGAGCAGTGTGTTCAACACTTTTAACAATGGTTATGGCCTCTTTCAAGTCAGGATTTTTGGATAGCAACTTTTCCTGAATCTTTGGATCATTAGTGCAGCGAACAAGTTGATCACGAATAAGAGAGTCTGTCAATTGTTGAAACTCACATGTTTCTGCTAATGACTTGAGAGCTGCAACGTAATTACCAACTCTTTCTCCTTTACCTTGAACACGCATAAAAATGAATGTCTTTCCATAGCCACATTCAAACGTGCGCCAAAATGTTTTTCAAGTAAAAGAATACTCATTTCAACATCATTAGGCTCACCAGCCCGTCTGCCAATAGGTATGTGATCGAGACTGTCATATATATTTCTACCCTCAGTGCCAAGATTGTGCAACAATAAACCTTGCTTCCTTGCCGCAGAAAATGTTTCCCCACCAATGGCAATTAAATAGGAATCAAAAATTGGTTTCCACTTCTTCCACGGGAGGATAGGTTCACCTTGCTTGCTCAAAAATTGAGGAGGTTGGCTCATTCCAGTAGCCATAGTCGTCCTGTAAGACAAATTAACTTAACAAGCTAATAAAATAGACTAAAAAATTATCTAATATGACAATTCTACATAAAGAAGGAAAAATAACAAGCTAACACAACTTTGGAAAAATACTCAGTATCCAGTGCTGACTGTGTGAAGGTTTCTTGGGTAAAGGAATCAGCCATTAACCAGGAAGAATTGCAGAATGGTTCAGTTAGTGATGAGGCAAGAAAAATAGCTATGGATTTTACTGTCAATGGTTGGCCTTGTTTGAAAGAGGTTCCTGAAAGTGTCAAAGGTTATAGGAATGTTCGTGAAGAGTTGAATATTGTGCAAAGTGAGCTTTTGAGGGTTGATAGGTTGATAACACCATTTCAGATGCGTGAGAAGGTTATCAATCTTGCACATGAAGGGCATCTTGCCATAGTCTTACCAAGGCTAGGATCGGGGAGTCTTATTGGTGGCCTGAGGTTGACCGTCATGTTGAAGAAGTGGTTAAGGATTGCACTATCTGTGCCGGGAATGATCAATCCAGGAAAGTAAGGTCTACTCCTCTGTCTCCTGTTGCTATACCTGAATGTCCTTGGTCCAAACTTGCGGTGGATATTGTTGGTCCATTTGAGAATTTATCTCCTTCTGAAAGATTTATTGTGGTCTTAGTACATTATACGTCAAAGTGGATGTCTGTTGCTTGTATGAGTTCAGTTGTGACAAAAAACATCATAGAATTTTTGAAAGATTCTTTTACATGTGAGGGTGTTCCTGATATCCTTGTTTCTGACAACGGCGTTCAGTTTACCTCTCAAGAAATGTCTGATTTTCTTAAAGATCTGTCCATAAAACATCATAAGACTGCTGTCTATGCCCCTTAGGCCAATGGTTTGGTTGAGAGCATGAACAGGTTAATCAGAGCTTCCGCCCAGTCTGCTTTGGAGATGAGAGTTCCGCTTAGACCGATACTTAGAGAGAAACTGTGGGCACATAGAAATACTCCAAACAGTGTGACTGGTTATTCACCTTTTAAGAAACTCAAAGGTAGAACTGCTGGTTCTAAACTTAATCTCTTATGGTTGAGTATAAAAGACAGGAGTTGTGTTGTAGATAACTGGAGAATTAGAAGTTATCAAAACAAGTATAAGCAAAGATTTGATGTTAAAATGGGGGTTAAGAAATTTTTGGGGAAAGTGGGTGATTTTGTTTATGTGAAGAAAGCAGTCTGGTCACCTAAAGGTGAGTCTAAATATTTTGGGCCAAAGCGTATTGTTAAAGTTATGAAGAATGTTTTCATGCTTGCTGTGGGGGATGTTTGGAGCATGTCTCGTTTGGCAAAGTGTACAAAGGAGGATGAATATGTTAAGTCTAAATCTTGTTTTTTCCAGTCCAACGATGGTCATTGTCAAGACAATTTTCAAAGGGATCAGATTTGTGATAAACTAAAATCTCAGAGAAGTCTGCCACCTGTTATTGTGCCGCAGAGTGGTAATCATAAGGATGGTTCTGGTCTTTCTTCTCATAGTACCAGAGTCAAGAAATTCACCTTTATATCTTCAGGATTATTGTCTTAAATAATTACTTTTATTGCTTTGTGTATAATTCTGTGTTGCTGTTCCTTTTTATTTATTCTTTTTATTTATTTTAATTATTATTATTATAAAGGGAGATGTGTTGCAATTTCTCTTTAATGTTGATGTTCCACTTTTAGAATGATGTGACATCAGTGAGAGCGTGTTGCTCGAGCTGAGTCACACAGAGTGTCAGTTGCTGCAGTTTCAGCCGCAAGTTATCGGTGGGTGTCAGAATAAACTCCACTTGAAGGATTTAAAGTGTTTTCCTAATTTTATTACATTCCTAAATAAACCAGATCTTAAAACAGCAGTTCAGGCCCTGGTCATCTCAAGGATCGAATATGGGTGCACTACCTTGGCTGGGCTCCCCAAGATCTCAACAGCCCCATTGAAAGCATGTCTTAATGCAGCCACAAGACTGATAACGGGATCCAAAAATTCAACCATATCTCCCCTTGCCTGAAAATACTAAACTGGCTGCCTTTCGAAGCAAGAATTCAATTCAAGTTGGCATGCATCACTCGTAAAGCAATACAACTCAAAACTACAGTTTACCTTGCACAGAAACTCACGCATTCGGGAGGGAACCGATCCTCCAGGAGCAAAACATACTTACTACTGAAACCGGCTCGCTCCTGCAAGAAAAAGACTTATGATTGAGCATTCTCAGGGGCAGCCCTGAGAATTTGGAACACACTCCCCCCAAACATTAGAAGAATTACATCCATTGCAACATTCAAAAAGGAAGCAAAATCGTATTATGAGTACATTTCTCCCATAAGGCCAAAAAGCAGAACTTGTGTCTATACACTGTTCATTTGTGTTCAAGGTACCGCTAACCTTGGGGATTGTACATAAGGTTATCCTTGTTCTTAAGCTGCGTTATGGTAATTTAACTATTGACTGTATATGTGTTTATATGCTATCATGAAGCTTAATGTCGTAAAACAGTAATGACCGTTTTTTCTTTAATGTCTCGGTTTGTTGAAACGCTCATGTAAAGCGCTCTGATACCCTACTTTGGGTCATGTTCGCGCTATAGAAAACACTAAATAAATAAATAAATAAAATAAATAAATGCTGCTTTATACCTATTAGCAATGATATAAATTGGAATCCAAAGGTATTTGCTCACCCCTCTAATCTTTGTCTGTGCTTAAAGTTGGCTTTGTCTAATGAGAATGGAGGGCTGTCATCATCTCGTTTGGTTGTAAATATATTTATCCCCCAGGAAAATACCATGATATTTTCATTGATTCCATGCTTTCATTCATTCATAGCATTAGTGTTCTGGAGCAATGCTCTTTGGTTATTATTGTAGGGAACTTTAATGCTAAATTTTCAAATTCTGCCTGCATGGCCTTTAGTTACACCAAATTGATGAGGAGTGGTGCATTCTGACGGTGTTTTACCTGAAAAGGTTAGATCAGACAGGCAGAATTTATATTTCCTGGAAAGCCTGAATTACACAAATTAATTTGTTTAAATCACAGATTTCCTGAAGACTCTTCATACACTTTTCACTCCCCTCGAGGGCAATCCCTAATCAATTATATGGTGGTATCCCATCAAATGTCTGGAGTGTGTACACAGTTGGAGGTTATGATTTAGGTGGCCATAGTGTTCTTTCAGTGTCTATTGATTTAGATTCCTGGAACTCTGGGAAAGACAGTGTACCCTACAACAGATCTAATGAGTGCACTTTCTGGTTATGGGACACCATAAGGAATCTGGGCCATATTATTTACACAGAACGCCTGGTTCCCTCTGGCTTTTCCTTAGATGACCCTGTCTCCTGGTTCGAAAAGCAGCTGACCTTTTTTTAAACATTCGGGAGTAAAGATAGAGGTAAAAGTGTCAAGTCACCTATTAAGATCCCTTCAGCTTTAATAAAGGTGAATTGTGAAATAAACTCCCTAGTAAGGAAACAATTTAAATGTTCCCTAATTCCGAAGCAGAGGGAAACCAAGTGCCCTAAGCGTATAAGAACTAGACTGAAGGTGTCTGAACGAAGGAAGGAGGAGGATTGGAAATGGATCAATCTAAGGGAAGCTTCTACTTCATTTAATTCTCGTAAATATTTAGGCCACAGTGGCCAGTTTGTGCTTAGTGTTGAAGCAGGTTCACTGGAACTATACGGCCCGCCTTCCTGTAAGGAGATTGAAGGATTCGTTAAGGGTGCAAAAACTTCAGGTGCTATGGGCCCTAAAGAACTACCGGTAGCACTCATTAAACAGGAAGCCTCCTTAAGGGCTATCTTTTTGTTTCCTCTGTTCCAGAACTGCTATTGGTCTGGTGATATTACATCTTCTTGCAAAGGAAGTATTGTGGTACTCTTATATAGAAGGGATTCAAAAGCCTCTCCTGTCAGCTACAGACAAATCGCCCTTCTGGATGAGACGGGCAAGTTATGTGCCAAAAGTATAAAATGTCATCTTCAGGAATGGGCATTCTGCAATAAGCTCATACCAGCTGAGTAGGCTGGCGTTCGTAAGAATTGTGATACCCTTGATAATATCACAGCCCTCCAAACCCTGGTCAAAAAGTATCCCTTGGCTGGGGGACGGCCCATGTATTCTGCCTTTATTGATTTCTCCACAGCATTCAGCAGGGTTGACCGAGGGATGCTGTGGACACAACTGTCTGCACTCAGGGCCGGACTGGCTACCAGGCAGTTTGGAACGCTGCTGAGCTGGGGGCTGATTTCGTTGATGGGGACCTGCGTGTACTGAACGAAATTCGTTTTGCTTTCATTATTTGGAAGCACACGCAGGTCTCCATTAACTAAATCAGCCCCCACTACAATGAAATCAGCCCGCAGCTCGGCAGCATTCCAAACTGCCCGGTAACCAGTCCGGCCCTGAGTGCGCTTGGGATTCCTGATCATCCTCGGATGGTTAATAGTTGCCTTGAACTCTTCTACTTGGACTCAGGTCCTGATGGGAGGGAACCAGGGTTTGTCCCGTGAAGTGGGGATGCAGAATGGTCTAAAGCAGGGCTGCCTGCTTACGCCTCTACTTTCCTCACTCTACACTCATGATTTGCCTCGTAGAGTTGGCCAGACAAAGGAAGATCCATCTAAATCATGGTTAATGAATGTTGATCGTCTTCTTTATGCTGACAGTGTTATTTTGCTGGACTTAACCCCGATAGGCCTCCATAGGCGCCTCTGTGTGTTGGAGAAATATCAGAAAGAGCACTTTCTAAAAATAAACATATCTAAGAGCAAAGTCATGATTTTGAGATCTAAGGGGTGCAGAATCAGTAAAAACTTCCATTGGTCCCTGGGGAATGCCAAGGTGGGAGTGGTGCAGTTTTACCCTGACATTGGCAACATTTTCTCAAGTAAATGGTTAAACAAAGATCACATAAGACACTGCAAAAATAAGGCATAGTCCATGCTTCTGCTTTGCACAAATTGTACAAGTGCTGTGGGCAAAGGCACTTCACACAAGTCCGCTCAGTTTATAAGACAAAAATACCGCCATCCCTGAGTTATCCCTGTGCAGTGATGGGCGAGCGGCACTGATGCTTCTTTGAGTAAGTAGAAGGGCGCACACGTGACCTGAAGACTTTCACTTCTCCATCTGCCCAGGGCTCGAATTTAGACTATCTTCTACAATCGTGCTTAACCACATGCGCGCTAGCGGTTTTCCCGCTGCGCGCTGCGATTTTGAAAATCGCGCGTTACGTGACAAAGCCAGCTCATCATGCGCGTAGCGCAGGTAACGCCCATGACGAGCTGGCTTTGTCATGTGCGCTGAAGGGGTTAATATGGCAGCCTTCCTGAGGTGGGGGAACAGTCTACTGGGTAGTGCAATGGGTTCTATCCAAGCTGCACTAAAGCTTGAAATCTTTCATAGCTTGAAGGGAAGAAGCACAGTTTATTCTAATTATATAAAATCTCTGTAACTGTTTGAGATTAGCCAGATGGGTTGTCCTCTTCCAAAATCTTTTATTTAAAAATGTAGTTTAAAAATCGTTGTATGCAGTGAGTCGAAAGGGGATATTCTGTGCTGTTAACAGCATGTAAGGAATTAAATTATAATAGAGAGGAGCATCTGCAAAAAAAAAAAAAAACTGTATTTCATGGAATCTCCGACACGGAGTAAACAGAATAATTCTGTTATAAAGGTTAAATCTGCTTCTGCTGCAAGTCATCACTGGAACACCTTCTAAGACTGCTCTTTTTGAAGCATAACATAACTACGTCAGTCGAGGCTTACCAGTGTCTATTGGCACCCCCCCCTCCTGAAATGGTTTGCACAAAAAGGTAACTTTTTTTAAAGTGTGTTTTACATTTTGTAATAATAGGAGTGATTCCTCTCTGACTCTCTGCCTTTTATTTGAATTGCTAAGGACAGTAAATGTTTTTATGCTCATCATAAGCTTAATTATTACTTTGCATGCTGTGTTAAGCTGGATGCTCGACAGATGTAATGAGGCTTAGGCACTCTATTTTCTGCCAATCCTTTGCCCCTCTAGCACTTTATTTGCTCATTTGCACTTCTTACTCCACGCCTTTTATGAGAGCGTACCGCATTCTTTACTACAGAGAGCGTTGTACTATTTTGCTTACATTGATTTAGTTGCGTATTTGCACTATGTCAGATGTTGGCGCTTTACAGTAGAGCATTATATTCAGTACTGTTATCTTGAATTTGCACTTTTTGGGGCATATTTGCAAGGTCAGCGTTAAATAAATGCTAAGCACGCTTAGCGCTTGTTTATTTATCGCCGACTATCTCTGGAATTTATCGCCCTAATAGCGCGTTATTAACAACTCGCTTCTCCAGGGCGATAAAAATTCTAGAGAGAGGGGGGGAATCGGCGTTTTGCAGGGAACTTCGCTGTTCCCTGCAAAACGGCGATAACCTTGCTGATACGACCCTGTGGTCATATCAGCACAATCCACCCCCAATGTTAGGGATAGCTAAGTCTGCATTTTAACAGCAGTTTTCGCCAAAAACTAACGTCTGCTAAAATGCTAGGACAGCCTTGTAAATATATATTTCCAAGGTTCTACTGCCCAGTGACGCCCACTTTGCATCTCATTTGAGATGCAAAGGGAGGCGTCGGGTAAAAGGGTGCTAACATGCGATTATGCATGTTAGCACCCTCTTGTTAGTAGGGCAATAGTTGTATCAGCTTTTTTGGAGATGAAGCCCTTGTTAATATGCTCCAATAAGGTTGTATATATTCTCAGCGAATTAGGTTTTGTATTAGATTTGTCAATTACAGTTTTGGGTCATCTGAGGGATACCCTATGGATCCCTGTGTGTTAACTTTGTATGGATGAACAACTTATCTTTCAACTGTAGTGGTATGTGTTTGTTTTTTGCTTTAATTTTGTTGCATTGAAGATGAGGATGAATTGCTGTGCTGGGGACTCTCTTCTTTGCTGTTTGCTGTACCTGACTGCTGGTAACCGTCTCGTGCTTTAAGCCCTCCTGCCACAGGGACTTTGTTTTCTACCTCGCTGGACCCGCTACGCGGGCCCCGGCTGCGGTATTTGTAAAGGGGCTGCTGACTCTGGGCATTTTCATCGGACTGGCAGGGCTGCGAGCACGAAGCAGGGACTCCGTGGACCAGGAGCCCCTGCGTGCCCTATTGACAACAGCTGGGCTGCTCTCCCTGCCGGCCACGCCCCCCGCCCACGGAGCATAACAGGCGGGATCTCCCACGAGCAAACGGGACTCTCTTCTTTGCTGTTTGCTGTACCTGACTGCTGGTAACCGTCTCGTGCTTTAAGCCCTCCTGCCACAGGGACTTTGTTTTCTACCTCGCCGGACCCGCTATGCGGGTCCCGCAGCGCGGTATTTGTAAAGGGGCTGCTGACTCTGGGCATTTTCATCGGACCGGCAGGGCTGCGAGCACGAAGCAGGGACTCCGTGGACCAGGAGCCCCTGCGTGCCCTATTGACAACAGCTGGGCTGCTCTCCCTGCCGGCCACGCCCCCCGCCCACGGAGCATAACAGGCGGGATCTCCCACGAGCAAACGGGACTCTCTTCTTTGCTGTTTGCTGTACCTGACTGCTGGTAACCGTCTCGTGCTTTAAGCCCTCCTGCCACAGGGACTTTGTTTTCTACCTCGCCGGACCCGCTACGCGGGTCCCGCAGCGCGGTATTTGTAAAGGGGCTGCTGACTCTGGGCATTTTCATCGGACCGGCAGGGCTGCGAGCACGAAGCAGGGACTCCGTGGACCAGGAGCCCCTGCGTGCCCTATTGACAACAGCTGGGCTGCTCTCCCTGCCGGCCACGCCCCCCGCCCACGGAGCATAACAGGCGGGATCTCCCACGAGCAAACGGGACTCTCTTCTTTGCTGTACCTGACTGCTGGTAACCGTCTCGTGCTTTAAGCCCTCCTGCCACAGGGACTTTGTTTTGTACCTCGCCGGACCCGCTACGCGGGTCCCGCAGCGCGGTATTTGTAAAGGGGCTGCTGACTCTGGGCATTTTCATCGGACCGGCAGGGCTGCGAGCACGAAGCAGGGACTCCGTGGACCAGGAGCCCCTGCGTGCCCTATTGACAACAGCTGGGCTGCTCTCCCTGCCGGCCACGCCCCCCACCCATAACGCCAACAGGTATTTAAAGACCTCAGCATACCCGCTGCGCGGGAGCGTCCTGGGAGAAGCCCGGGACAAGGGCGGGACCGTCTAAGGCTGTCATAGGCCGGATCAGGCTGGGCTGGGCCTACCCTCTTCAGTTTGCCCCTTGAACACTGGATTATTGTACTGTTAAATTACTTTTAGTTCTGCACCCATCACGGTTAGTTATGCCTTCCCCGGCTAGGGAGGGCACTCCTACGAGGTTGGGAGGGGTAAAAAATAGGACCTTAGATAATTATTTTCCCCGGGCTGCGGGAGAAGGGGATAAGGAAAGTACTTTGATTAAGCTCAGGGCGGAGCGCAGACGATCTATAGAAAATCTGAAAATTAGGCCCCTTGTAGATAATTCTATATCACTGAGTGAGGAAACACCCACTCTGGATGATGTCCCACTCCTTCTGAGGGACTGCACCAACACCCCGACTGAGTCAACTACTAACTTAGCCCCCTCTCTTAGCCCAAGTAGTGTGACTATAGATTTAATTTCCCAGCCCCCACCAGCTACTAAAGCTAGGAAAGCTAAAGCTAAAACCAAGCCAACTTCTGTGCAAGGGGTATATGGGCCCCCACCGAATAAACGCAGGAGGAAGTCGAGGGGTGGCCAGGGAAAAACTAAAACAAAAATTCCCCACTCTGAGTTTGGTAGGATAACAAAACTCCCTCCCCCCACTGAGAGGTCAGTGGAAGATGCACATTCAACACCTCCTGAAAAGGTTACCACTGCTACTGACTCGTTTGATGCTATAGTAATCAATGCTACCAATGCCCCTCTCTCTGTTGTCCCATTAGGAAATCTTGAATTTTTGCTCAGGTCCCTATTATTGCCCATTAGTGAGAGTATTAAAAAGGTTGAGATCAGACTCACTATATTGGAGGCTACATTAAATAGCATGAAATCGGTGGCTGGTATCCAGGGTAGACCTCTTGAGACTATTTTTCCTCCTACGGTCCCTACGAAATCCTCTAATAGACCAGTTAGTCTAGTACCCCCCCCCCCCGATTACCACTGCTGCTCACCCTTTACAACCCCTTATGGCTAACATAGTCCCAGCCCACCCATTAAACCTTAATAGGCCACCTTCACCTGTAGGCCTAGCTCCCCCTATACCAATCACTGGTAGTTCTGCTTTTCCACCTCCAGTTAAGCCTCTTCCTAGGCCCCGTAGACCCAATCTCCCCCCAGAGGCAAACGACCTTATGGTCGTTATGGCCGGTGTTCCCCTACTCGAAGTGGGCGAAGTTGAGAACTTCAGCACACTGAAAAGCAGGGTCATTAAGTGGCTGAATGTGAACAGACCCCTTCCGGTACACCTTAACAACGAAATTATTATGGTGAGAAGGGTCCCTTGGGTGGGCAAAACAAACAAATCTATAATAGGGGATTGCATCCTGGTGAGCTTTTGTGACGCTGGGACTGTTACTTATATATGTCGAGGGAAGAATAGATCACTCGAATCAACAATTCAGACCCTACATGTGTCGTTTTTCTTCCCCCCTACCCCTATGCATCTCAATCAAGCCCATGATAACTGGACGAGGGTTGCCCGGAGGGGTAGACACCATGATTTTAATGCTCGACCAGTCTCCCATGGCCCGGTGTTACCCTTCCATGGCTCCAATCGATTTAGTTGCCTGAACGGACTTGAGGGGGTTGATTGACACACGGGTAGTTATACCAATACATTGGGAAATGAACCTCCAGTAGTTGTAAACACAGGGGACTCAATACTGGAACCTGAGCAGCAAAGCCCCCTGGTACAACAAACCTCACCTAGTAGGGTTCAGGGAATCGAGGCAGGCGTGCCCATAGCCACAGATACCGAACCTATAGGGGGAGGAAACGAGGTGGAACTGGGTCGGGAGGAGACCGTGGAACAAACTGAGCTTAATGGGGGAATAGAGCAGGTCCACGAGGCAATGAGAATTATCTCCTGGAACATAGCCGGCCTGGCAGCCAAATTTAGTAACAAAGAGTGGCGCAATTATATTAGTAATTTTCATGTAATTAGCCTCCAGGAGACATGGGCCCTTGATAACAGCAACTTCCACATGCAGGGGTATAAATGTTTTTTTGTTCCGGCACAAAAAACGAGATCGGGGAGAGCCATGGGAGGACTATCCATATATGTAGATCTAAACCTCCCGGGCAGCTGGTCCACAACGGACTGGAAATCCCATGCCATACAAGCAGTACGGTTTAATGGGAAGGGGTTAAGATTGACTGTTTTTAATATTTACAACAATGGGGCAGGGGGAGACCATACCTCATTTGTAGGAGAACTGGATGACAGACTGGGTCAGGAAATTATAGCTCAGAAAACGGGGCAGGTACCTGCCCTGCTGGTCATGGGAGACTTTAATTGTCACCTATGCTCGGCACTGGTCCCAATAAATGCAGAATGGTCTCATTGTCCTGTGGAGAATGGGCCGCATTTCTCCCATACGTCGGATGGTTTAGCTTTTAGTGAGCTCCGGCTTAATACGATCTAGAGCACACTATCAATATGATGGGTGTGCAGAGGGATGGCAGCCTCCCACCTACATTCAAGGGCAGAGGACACTCTTCTATTATTGACTATATCTTAGTCTCTAGACTTTTAACTAACAGAGTCATCAGTGTAGGGATAGAATGGAGTAGTTTTAGCGATCACACCCCCTTGTATTGGAGTTGTGGTATCGGGTGGGTCCGAAAAGTAGACACCAAAACACAATTACTGAGAAGATAACAGACCAGGGAAGGAGACTCAGGTGGTCCAAAATAGATGGGAAAACCTTTTATAAATCCCTGATGGACTCTGGTAAACCCGCCATTGATGACTGTTTAGACATAGATGTTCAAGGTCCGAGGTTGCTCGAAGCATTTGGCCAGATTGCTAACCTTATAGACGGTCTATTAAAAACTAGTGTGCCCACAAGGACTCACTGCAACCCACGTTGGTTCGATAGAGACTGCTCAAAGGCTTTGAGGGAGCTCAAAAGCAGCCTTAAAAACAAACCAAGGGATAACCAACAAATTATGGTGTGTAGAAATAAATATAAGAGGGAGATCAAGAGGAGGAAACTAGTTCTACAGGGAGAAGCGTGGGCAGATCTAAGAGAAGCGGGGGAAAAAAGGGACATGTCCGGGTTCTGGAGAATTATTAACCAACCCACTTTCCAGGAAAATAACATCCCGGAGATAGGAGCAAATATCCTACCAGAACAGTGGGTCTCTCACTATAAGGGGCTGTATAACTACGAGCCAGGAACCAATGAAGAGCACCCAGTGATCTCACATCAGGGCACTACAGTAGTGTTCACCCTTAAGGAGATCACGGCTGGAATACAGGGACTGACAAAAAACAAAGCCCCCGGCCCAGATGGCATTCCCCCTGATTTGTTTCTGAGCTGTGTAGAACTCTGGGCTCCCATAATGTCTAGGGTCATAAATACCGCCATTACTTGTGGCCTGCCGCCGTCCTGGTCTAAGGCCATAATTGTCCCTATATTTAAGAAGGGCAATAGGGATGACCCCAAGTGTTATCGCCCGATTTCCCTGATTGATGTATCTGCCAAACTTCTGGGAAGGGCCATCCTTAATAGACTGTCCGAGTGGACCGAAGAAAATAACATCTTCTCGGACACTCAATATGGATTCAGGACAGGGAGGTCCACTAGCGACCAATGTTTGAACCTCTATATGCGGACAGCCAAATACACCATGGCCAGCAATGAATCATCTACATGGGGTTCATGGACTTGGCAGCAGCATTCGATCATGTTAACAGGGAGAAACTTTGGGTCATGATGACTCTCATGGGGATAGAGGTTGGCCTGATTAACATCTTAAGGGAACTTCATAGTGACACCTCTGCCAAAGTCCGTTTTAATAGGGAGGGGGGGCTGACCGATTCATTTCCTTGCAGGAGTGGGGTACGGCAAGGCTGCATCCTTGCCCCTTTTTTATTCTCCCTTTATATAAACAATTTGGAGCAGTTTTTGTTAAATCTAAAGACAGATTGCCCAAGGGTGGGGACGCGTCATATCCCCGTTCTGCTTTACGCAGACGACGCGGTCTTGCTTGCACGCACGCCTAGGAGCTTACAGATTTGTTAAGTTCATGGGTTCCCTAGACCTTTTTGTTAATTTGGGCAAATCATACGTGCTGTTGGCTGGCAACAAACCCTGCACCAAATTTATGTATACGATAGGAAACCACAATATGGAAGTGGTTAAAACATTTCCCTATCTAGGTGTAATTTTCGACAGGGCTTTACAATTCAACCCCCTGGTAGAGGAGCGTTGTAGCAAAATGATCGCTACCAATGGGGCAATTGCAAGTTATGGTAGGAGGGTAGGCAGATGGAGCCCTGAACAGGTGATGAACCTGTATAGCTCCACATGTTGCTCGAAAGTGATTTACGGGGCAGAGGTATGGGGCTTTGTTAATACTGCAAAAATTCAGCGGGAAGAAAACAAACACCTAAGAACCATCCTGAGGGTTCCTCCAAGCACCGCTGGTTTTATAGCACACAGGGAATTAGGGAGGCCCTATCTAGAAGATCTGGTAAAACTTAGGCCAATAGTGGCCTGGTTAAAAATTTGGGTCAACCCCGATGCGTTTCTAAGCAGAGAAATTCTAAATGATTGCTTAGAAAGGGATAAATGCATGAGAATACCATGGCTCAATTATGTAAAGAGTACCTTAGAGGCCCTTGGCTACAGGAATCTTTTCACCAACCCTGTAGCAATTGTATCCGAGCACAAGATGTTAGTAAAAAAAGCCTTTTTAGAGAAAAAAGCACAACAGAGAGCAGAGGCTGAAGGGCTCAAAAAGTCAGTGAGGGCTTATAACCTGGTTAAGTGTGTCGAGGGAATGGAGCCATATCTGTACCTCATGCACAATGCTCAGGACAGATTTCTGATGTGTCGCTTTAGATTAAACTTACTCCCATACTTATTGGCTTCACCAGCTGGGTTCGCAACTACATCTGAGCAGAAGGGAACCTGCGGCTGCGACAATAGGTCTCCGCAGGATTCCCTTCACTTTGTACTCCTGTGCCCTTTTTATTCCATGCCTAGACGCAGATTTCTAGTGAAAATCTTGAAACAAGTTAATTTGGAACATGCTAAAGAGGCCCTAATCTATTTACAGAAAGCATCTGATCCTCTAACATTGTGCTGTATAATTAATTTTATTAAAGTGGCGGTTCGTCTAAGGGTAACCAGAGGGGAGGAATGATGCCTAAAAATTGTTATTAATCTTTTTAAAGTGTCAAATCCCTTTTCCTTTTTGTAATGTGTTAAAATAATTATCATAATCGGGATTCGGAAAATGATTTAATGATTTTTTTAACCATGTATATGTGTATGTGCTTTTATGGTGATTTTTAATCATCGAATAAAGAATCCTTGAATTGAATTGAATTGCTGTATTTTTTATGTGGATCTCTGTTGAGTTCCATAGTACAATAAATAAGAATTTAATTGAAATAAAAATACCCATCATTAATATTTTGGCAGATCATCTTTGTCTCGTCTCCCTCCAAGGACTTGTTCTTTGACTGTCACATACACAAAATAAAATATAAATATAACTCAACAAGTTCGCCCTTGTATTTTGAAGGACAAAATATTTTGGGGGGAATTCCTAAACATTTTCAGAAGTATTCCTAGAAAGCGAATGTTGCACTACTGCTGAGAACCCTTTCCTCTGCTTTTTCACCAATATTGGAGTTGTTTCCTTCTCACTTGCACTCTGGAAATGGATTTATTCCTGCTCATGACTGATGTAAATCTCCACTATTTAAAAGGTGGGAATGAGTCAGCAAAATCTTGTCAATGTACAAAAACAAGTTTGTTTACTCTGAAGAAAATCTTATTTTTAAAGTGGTCAAATAGGTCTGTGGATTGGACACCCTGTGTAGCCTGCTAAGAACACCCAGTCTCTTTAGCTCATTGTCCTCAGAACTCCTGGCTCTGTATTAATAGGGCATGTACCTTGTGTCTCTTCCTCCACAAGTCCCTCGCTCTGTAATATCGTGTGCCCTTTGGTATTTCCACCCTGGATCTTTCATACTGATGTTATCACTTCTGCTTCACATATCTTCAACCATAGAATATGTGAACTGATGTTGTCACAAATTGGCCCACATCTGTTCCTCCATGGATCCCTTGCACTGATGTAATCACATGTGCCCCAATTCTCTCACTCACAGGATTCCTCACACTGATACTATGACATGTGACTTGCACCCCTTCGTACAAGCATCCCTCGCACTAATGCTTTGACATTTGCCCTGCACTCTTCCTCCATGTATTCTTCGCACTGATGCTATGACATGTGCCCTGCATCTCTTCTTCTTGGACCCCTCACACTGATACAATCACTTGCGCCTGCATAACTTCTTCCTGGATCCTCACACTGCTGCTATCACATGTGCCCCACATCTCTCATTTTTTGCGTCCCTCACATTGATGCCATCACATGTGCCCTGTATCTCTTCCTCCAAGCATCATTCCAAGTATCCCTCGCACTGATGCAATCACATGTGCCCCACATCTCTTCCTTCAAGTATCGCTCACACTGATGCTGGCATCTGCCCTTTATCTCATCCTCCTCTTTTATCTCATATGAGTTTATAGATACAATTTGTCTCTCAATCTGCTGCTTGTGTGATAATGTCACATCTGACGTTTGCCTCTTCCCCAGTTTATTTCTCACACATGTTCTTCTTCGCCTCCTCTCCAGGTCCCTCGCTCTGTGTGCAGTGAGAGCTGCCCTCCTGGGTACAGGAAGGTCCCTCTGGAGGGGCAACCCATCTGCTGCTATGTCTGTGCCCCCTGCTCAGAAGGAGAGATTACCAACAAGATTGGTAGGTGATAAAACACTGCATGCCAACCAATGATCCTTTCCAAAGACCCAAATGACAAGACTTGCACATGTACATTACTCTCAAGTGTAATTTCTTATTAGGAGTTCTTAAGTAACATTTCTTCTAATATAGAACATTATGCAATGAAGTGGCATCAAAATGCTCCATGAAAATAGAAGGGCATAGATTCAGAACCTTATTGTTTATTCCCCTCAATCTTTCATATTTCCAAGGTTGGGAAAGAGGACTCCTTTGGGTAGCAATACCCTCTTAATAACAACCATTGTGTTATGCTTATGGGCAGATTTACTAAGAGTTTGTTCCTGGTTTGCATCGGAAAAGTGGTGCAAAGTATTGTTTTGAGACTTCTTTCCAGTGCAGATTCTGAATTGAGTTGGACTGTAACTCTAAGTAGCATAAAGTAGCACTATGAGCTAGTTTACGCCATGGAGGCGTAACATGGGTGGTAAATGGATGTTCGCACGCACTCACCCATGGATGTTGACACTAATCCCTATCTACTAACTTTAATAGAAAGGTATAGGCATCAAACAATTACGCATCCTCAAGGCAGGTGTAAAGTTGGAGAAAATTCACCATACATTACACATACAAAGTGGTAATTTTATGAAACATTGAATTCTGTTCTGGAAGAGTACACTTTCAGTATAAATCTTTAACTTGACATAACTCAATCACCCTCACCCTGTGGTGTAAGGGTGTAATTGGCACAAGGCAGCCTAAGGTATGGCCGCACTAGAGGACAGAGAAACATCACCATATCTTAATAGATAACTTTGGTTGCTGCTCATGGTAAAAAAAAGGTTTTTAGAAAATTGATTAAGGAGAGGTTTAGGAAGGTGCAAACTTTCACCCTCAAAAGAGTAAGCCCATTTGTATTCACAAACTGCACTTCTGTAGTTAGCATATCCAAATATTTCAGCAAAGCAGGTATAAATGCATATCAGCTCGACCTGGAGTAAGCCCAGCGCCACATATGGCCAACCACTGGTACTTCAACAACCCCCTACCCACAGTAACACAGACAGGCTCTTATAATAACACCAGATAACAAGTAATGTTAAAATAAAAGAATGTATTTAGAATTTTAAAACATATGTATAACTGTAAATTAATGTTAAAGAAATAATGTATTATTTTAAAATAAACATTTCTTTATTATTAAATAGTTTAACACACCTTTAAGCTTAAGAATAAACGTAACTTTATTTATTTAAAGATAATTTAATTACAAAATTTTTATAGTATATTATTGGTAACATTACTATATAATAAATAAATATGGACATGTTATTTGGGTAGGAATTTTCTAAAATCAATTAAAAAAATAAATGTCATTTAAATTTAATATATTCAAATTGTCATCTATTTTTCTACTGTTAAAGTACATATATAAAATTAATTTTCATTAATATGTAACAGAAATATTTGTATAATTTATTTTAAAGTTTAATAAACTTAAAAAAAATTGTCCTGTACTTTACAATTAGGAGATCTCCACCCAGTGGCTATGACTTTGTGTCAAAAGTTACTAGTAGTATCATTACACTCTTAGGCTCTACTTCCTGATTTCTTTAAGATGGGGCAAGATAGTCCACACTAAGGGGCCTATTATGATGTTGGTCGGAGTTTCCTCTGAATGACACCGTGGTGGAAACTGGACCGACTGACCGCTGGTCAGCGATCCTGAACGCCTAATTATGATGGGACCGTGCATGGTGCAGTTGCTTACCCTCATTTCCCTATGGGAGCATGTATTACAGCCGTAAACTGGCCTTAGTACATGCTCCCATAGAGAAATGTGAGGTTGTGTAATCCCTGCACCTCGTGGCAGGCACCTCAATGTGCCTGCCACATGGTGCAGGGATTAACAGGGGGCCACATAGGCAGCAGAGGAAAGGGAGCCCTGCTAGGAGCCCCCAAACACGATTTTCGACAGGGTTTCCATGTCAGAAAGGCCTACATGAAAACCCTGCTGTAAACTCGTGCATCGTAATCCGGGCGGCGCAAACCGCCGTCCATATTGATTACGGGCCCGTTCCGACTGGCTGGCAGGCTCCTCTCGGAAGCCAGCTGGAATGACCGTCCGGTTTCAATTCTGACTGGCTGTATTTTAATCAGCGAGCCGGAATTGAAACCGACGATGACCTAGGTTTGGAAGCTTTACGACCTACATCGTAATCGGCCCCTATTTACACTCAGAAATGGTGAATAGCCAAAGCTAGTAAATTTACTGCACACTACAAGTCTAAATTTAAATATGTAGATTTGTATATTTGTCTTGTAAATAGTGAGCATAAGTTCACTCTTATACTTTTGTGTGAATTTCATACTTTTGGGTATTCACAATTTTCAAGTGTAATAAATATAGATATTTTTTTTAAATAAAATGAAATAAAAAACACAACCTAGCAATTTTATTTCCAATTAGTACTAACCACATTGAATTAAACTTGAGTTTAATTATCGTAAATTACATTTTAATTTTAAATATATTTTTTACTATGGTTAATATTATTAGCTAAACTAATAATATATGTAGATATGATTGTGTGCACTTTTTAAGACACACAAACACATACACATATGCACATAATTAACTGACAGCAAGTGATATCACTGGACTAACTACTAACTTTGGGCACCAGAACAGAATGCTGCCTAGCGTAAAGTGCTTTAATGTCTTGGCAGGGTTGATGAGCGCTACATAAATGCATTTTTTTTACAGCATTTCATATAGCATGAACTTGACCCAAAGGTATCGCGTATCAATGCGCTTTACACAAGCACCAATTGCATTACATGAGGACACATTCATTTTTGTTAGGCACATGGAGATTAAGTGATTTGCCCAGAATCACAGGATGTTGCGCGTCCTTGCCAAGACTCAAACCCGGTTCCCCAGATTTGAGATCGACTCCCCTAGACGTTAGGCCAACTCCACTCCTCAAGTTCAACTCCTCTTCCCAATTTTTAATTATAATAGTTTAAAAGTCAAAATAATGTAATTATTTTAACATCTTTTCCTATGGGGTATTAAATTAAGTTCCTGCACCCACTATTTTCTATGGGAGTGTGTTTCAGAACCTGCAAATGGCCTTGTGTGATGCTAAACTTCCTCCAAGGCTTGGCTGGTGAATATTTGCTGCTGTTTTGTCACCCTTAATGCCATAGCAACTTCAGAAATGCCATTTGTGAATAAAAATGGTCTTATTCTTTTGTGGACGTGTTATATATTACAGTGTTAATGGTTCTCTGTGCACACTAAAGTAATAAAAAAAATCATTTTCTATACCATGTTCATATGGTGCTGCTCCATTCGATAAACTATGTCAAGGTGCCAAAAGTATTACAATCATTGTCCGGTCAGGTGAGCCCTTCCCTGATGAATGTGTGCACTTTTTCCATGGAAACCTCTAGGGTTCCTTATCAATATTTGTGATGACAAATTTTCAATAAACAAAATTGCAAGTCATTACTTTTCAATGCTTCATCACTTCCTTATTTTCAGAAAGAAATCGATTTTTACTTCAATTTGTTCAATCCAACTGACATTATTTGAACTTCCAGTTCTATCTTACCCATAGATTTTACAGCCCAATACATTTTGGGTCATTCCATGGACCCTTCTTCAGGGGTCTAAAAAAATAAATAACGCAAGATGCTAATCAGTCCGTCTTTCGTAATAAACAAAAGATATACATATATTCAATGTAATACTGACAAACGATTATGGAGATTATAATTACTAGCATAAACATATAATAGTACAAAAAAAGGTGCCCAATGTACATAAAGTGACAATAGAGAAATCAATGCGCGGTGCAGCATCTCATGTATTTCATGATGTAAAACTTGATCACATGCTTAATGCACGCATTCATGGAAAGCGCGCACGTCCCAAAATGATTCAAAACCAATACCTCATGCCATGTTCGACTGAAAAACGATATAACTCGCATTTCAACCAAAGTTACCAGGGAACGCGGTCCTATCTAAGCTAAACAAGCATTGGCATAGCCAATAGGTCTTGCCTTTAGGACCTTATAAGTATTTAGTTATCCAGCACAATATCCTTGGTGCAACAACATCAACTGTTGCATGGCTAAACACTTATAAGGTCCCAAAGGCGAGACCTATTGGTTTTGCCAATGCTTTTTTTATTATGTGAATTTAAAGCGCTTTTGACGGACTGGGAGCAGTGTTAATACCCAATTAATGTTGTTGCTCATCACGAAGATCTGGTCACCAAAATTATAATATGAGCTGTAAAGCACATTGGGCTTTACAATGAAAATGTGACAAATAGAGTTCTAAAACTGTGAAGGTTTATTAGAGCTACGGCCATCACAGACTGCAAAGCGAGCGGTTATAAGTCCAGCAATTAGTGATCTATATAAAAAAAAATGGTATGAAGCTGGGAATAAAATTCAGGACATAATCAAACAGAACCGGATATTGTTCAGGATTAGTGAATAAATCAGTCATAAAGCAGAGGTCCGATCAGGGTGGAGGCGCCCCCTAAAGTCAGGGGAAAGAACAACCCCAACACCCCAAGAAGGGGCTATGTTTATAACGCCTTCCACAATGGAAGTTATACAGCTGTTACAGTTGTGCAAGAGTCGCACGGTTTGAGCCAATCACATTAGAGGACGAGTGATACGCTTCTGAGCTCACGTTGTCAATATTGTTCCAGAGATTCACATGAAGCGGTTCCCATCCCTGGAGCCTGTCAGCCACCGCGATGGTTGGTACAAATGTTGTAACTTAGTATACACTGACAAGTCCTCACGCAGAATAGCGCTGTAGTGCCAAGAGGTGAGGCCTCGAGAAGCTTCACTGTCAGTGGAACATCGTGTTTGGGAGCTTTAAAAAACAGAAACATCGTTCTGTAGATGTGAGGAGTATTACCATTCAAATAGTGTTTACAAAGTTGCTTGTGCATGAATCTTCTACGCACAGGTGAGGCAGAGGCAGCCATGATATCGAGACCTACCTTCACCAATGTTAGAACAAGCGCAGTTTTCACAGCAGAATGTCTTTGTCTCAACTTCATGCTATTTATTGTGTTAATACTAATGTGTATTCAATAAAAAAACACTTTTCAAGACTGTGGTTCAGTGAAACCTTAGGACTGGAACAGATAAGAGCCGAGGCTGGTGGAAGTGCTGAGGTGGAGGTGTAGGAATGAAACAGCGCGGAAAGGAGGTCAAGGCCGGCCGGGGGTCTACCGGTAAAACCAAATAAGAGCTCTGCGCTAGAGTGCCTAACGCAATGAAGCCCTGGGCTGGGGAACTAGGCAGGTAAAGCAGAAGCTCTTTAGCTGAGTGCCAACTCTGGATTTGATCGGCAGAAGGCATGCCTATGTGACGTAAAAGCTGTGGGTGACTTTTACAAGAGGCATTCTGATTTCGGAACCGTTTGAAGCGCTTATCTGCAGCCAGAGTGAAGTATGTCAGGCTGTAGGCACTATACGTAATAAGCGCATAGACTCACTATTAGTGTCTTCGGGGTCTGTGGGCTGCTCTAGTACATAAGTATTTGGACAGGAATTAAATCAACTTCTAGTGTAGCCACACAATGGCATGAGGCTAAGCACAGTATTTCCCAATTACGTGGCCAGATAATTGATTTAGTAAAACCTCTAGATGGACTTGACAATCACAAGAGATTACTACAGTTTACATATTACTACTTATTACACTGGATAGAATCTCTGGGTACCACATTCCCCAAAGGGTTAAATAATCGAGTTGATTATAGTTGTTTCCTGTAAGGGGTACAGATACCACTTTTCTGGATGATTTGGAAAATTACATTTACATTACGTGGGTTTCATAATGTTTTGATATGCATTAAGTGCAATGTCACAGTTATTGACAAGTGTTTTACAGATGTAGCTTAAGATTGCCATCAATGCTGATTTCTAGCAACTAAGATGTCTTTAACTGTGTTTCACAGAGGTTGTAATATGTTTGTACAGGCAAGGTCGTCATCAATTTACATTTCCAGGAACAGAGATACATGTAACGGTTGTATGGTTCATTGTCCACCTCTATCATGCATTGTCTCGGGTCAGAGGAATGTGTTGTAACATACATTGTCGTTCATGGCAAGTGCAATGTCATAGTTATTGTCATTTGTTTCACAAATGGTTTAAAATTAATATACATGTAAGGCAGTCATCAATGTAAAACTTTAGGAACTGAAATGTCAGTAACGGATTTATGAGCCGTTGTCCTCTTCTAACATACATTGTCACTGGTCCATGGAATAAGTTTTACATACAGTGTCTTACGAGGGGATAGTAACTTTCATGTTCCCCACACACTAATATTTCGGTTCATAATTCGATGATCTGTATCATCACTACACGATTTTCATCACTATATTTTCAACATCCTGTGCATATACGCGTTCAGGATTCTAAAGTACACTGGGCACACTGATTACTAGGATCATTTTTGTTGCATTAGTAAACATAAGAATAGTCCGGTTTTCACTTCTATCGTTTTGCACATCCACTTTTGAGCGTCGGTTCCATTCAGTCCTTTTTGATATCTAACATTACTGGTAAACAACCTTTACAACGCAACTTTTACCACGCAGTGCCTTTACAACGCAACTTTTACAACGCAAACCATTGCAACGCATTGCTCTGGGGGGCGCTCTATGATAGGGAATAGGTTTAATGTACTATCCAACACCTTCCCTACTATCCACGGGGACTGGAGTTGGAATAGCAAAATAAACAATTCACTATCCAGCGCCTAAAAGCACTATGCGTTGTAATGGTATGCGTTGTAAAAACAGCGTTGTAAAAGCATGCGATGTAAAAGCATGCATTGTAATGTCATACATCCAACATTACTAGTCCTATTTCACTCACGCATTTGGGTCATGCGCGTTCTTCCAGATTGAAGTGTTTCGTGTCGGGTGAACTAACTTCGTCGCAGCATTATCGGTAAGCGTTTAAGCGTTACCACGGATAACACACCATGCATACAGCATGCGGGGATTGAATACATAATTCTGTGTATTACTGTTTTTACAGTTTGCGGATCCAGAACTTTCTCTTTTTACCTTCATAGATTAACATATTAGGTAAGTGTTGGTTTTGCCACCGACAGGCTTCTCTTTTTCTAGCGGCACGTAATATATGTTACATGAGCATTCTTTGTTCCTCTTTCAGGAGCTCACATCTGAGCACGGTCGTTGATTTGGAGAGGTACACCTCTTCGGTAAGAATTGTTCCGCCTTACACTATGGGTAATTTTTAGGCATGCGCAGAGATATCCAATAACATCCAGTATTTTTGGGAATCGCAGATACTTTTTTATTCAAAAGTGTGCTGTGGACCTGACTAAGACGGAGAGTTTTGTTGTATTCTACAGCAGGTGAAACACCACACCGCTTGTTTAGTACTGTTGTTGCCCTCTTCGCGCACATTACCTCACACTGGTCACTTATTGAGCACTGAATCACGGCTATATATACGTGTCCCGTGCACATGGTTTTCTTTGATGGGATTGAGGATTTAATTCATGATTTTTAACCTTGCATGAACACACTACATGATCAGATCACCGGAATTATGTGGTATCACCAGTCCTTATTTCTTAATTTTGTTGTTGTTGAGGCAGTTTCCTCCATTTATACATTGTAATACATTGAATTCATTTGCTCATTTACAGATGCGCCGCTGATGAAGGGACCCCCATGTCCCGAAATGCATTGGGCTGACTTTCTACATGTCTGCTATAATCTGGAAATACACAACTAATGTTGTATACATTTTATGGAAATTTCGAACATTTTGAAAAACTAGGTGCAGCTTAGATCCACTTAAATTTTTGTTTATGTAATCATACGTTCATGTATAGTCGTTCTTTCTAAAAGCTGTGAGGTAAATATACATAAGAGCAAATAATGAGTGTTGGTCAATTTTTATTTAAAAACAGTTTTTTAACCAATAGTACAACTGTTTGAATATTTTTGGGCTTTATTGCCACAGGAATAGTGCTACCCACTCAGGGATTTCATTCCTGTACAAACACTAATTGACTACAGCCTGCGGGGTCCTAACAGGCAGTGGGTACGCACCCTTTGTCAGAAATATTGAGTACAATACTAGAAGGATTAAAGTGATCATAAGGCACTGCATCCCCCCCATTTACTCTGCTCTAGTACATATGCACATTCTTCGCAGCCTGCCGCCTCCGTGCAGCTGTGCAACCTCGAGGCACCCTGGTTATCCCAGGATATTTATGTAAAAATAGCCCGAAGCGTGCCCCGGCCTTTGAAATGAAGTGCACCCTGGAGTAAAACCAACGTCTGGGCATGCTGTGAGCCAGGAATTCGGACTGCTGCGACTTGTTTCAGAACCGTGCAGGAACAATGATTGGTAAACATTCACAAATTAATGTAATGGACAATATGTTAATAGTAATTATACAGTACAAACAAAAAAAAACAAATTCGCTGACTGTATGCTCAGATAACCAACTGTTTGAGCTGTCCTAGGCTTAAAGGCATAGTGCATGCATTATACAGCAGTGTGGCTAAAAAAACCAAGCTCGCGCGGCAGCAGGGGGAGGCGCGCAGGCGGCAGCAGGGGGGAGGAAGGGGGCCTGCGCGATTCCATTGCGGGAGCGATAATTGCTGCCATATGGCGGCGCTCGCTCCTGCAAGTGAGTAGCAACACATGTACGCGTTGCCATTGAAGGCAATAGAACGCATGCACGTTTTTGGCTGAAAAGCCGTACCGATAAAAAAATATATTTTTGCCTATGCAAAGCATGTGCTGGGTCGGCAAGACCTAAAAAGTGCCCCAACAGTATTAATGGTTCCAAACAACGCTCATTTGGTTCATCAGCTTTGATGGATACCTGTCTTCTAAGAATAGCGAAAAGATACACATAGCCATGTTGATTTACCAACCGGATATGCACTTGCGTTCAACTCGATGTTAAGAGTGAACGCACTCAGACAGAATCGCCAAACTTTCAAAATATTTGCTTACGCGCAAACTTACTTCCTGCATCGGAGTGCTTAACTCAGGGTCTGATACGGAATCAAAACACTTGAGAGTTCTCCATGACTGAACTACGCGCTATATGATATGCAGGGTGACAGGAGTCACGTGTTAGTTTACCGTGATGTATTTAAAGGGACTACTCACTTTGTTGAATGCTTAATGCAATAAAGAAAAACAAAAAGAGAACAACTAATCCCCTTCATACAGAGTTCTGCGGCATGACATATGATCACATGCAGAGACCCTCATTTGTTATGTGAGCCAGAAACGATAACATGATATAAAACGGATATCTCACCACCATTAATACTGTAATACTGCAGTCTTTCAGTTATGTGAATACATGATTAAATGTTCATCGATGAATGCTCAAACCACAATTTAAAACCTGATGGAAGGAAAACACAATATTAAAGAAAAAAAATGCTAATTCTAAACGGTCGTTCAACCCTAACGGATGTGTAGAATTAAGTCTCTTGATCCAATAAAATTCAGATCCTAACAGCTGTTTGTGTGGATCAACATCTGGACACATTTTTAAATATTTTAATATGGTGAATCTCAACTGCGACACATTTCCAGCCAGTGCACGGCTATTGATACGGCTATTGATAATTTTTCATTTTTCAATCTTATGCTGCTTTTTTGTTCTCATTTTAATCTTTCTTTCTGTGATTCCTACATAGATTTTTCCGCACGGGCAGTCTATAGCATATGCAACATTTGTAGTAGTATTGCATGTACTCGTATGTTTCAAACTAATCTTATAGCCCTTGGAAGGGTGTGTACATTCATTGGATTTAATGAAATTGTTGCAATGCAAACAATTACCACAAGTTTACATGCCTTTAAATTTAGTTTTTCCACATTTAGCATTTGTTTTAGATAGTAACGCCTTTAAATTCTGTGAATGTTGAAAGGCAAATATCATTTTGTTCTTAGATACACAACTTAAATCAGGTTCAGACTCTATCAAATGCCAATGCTTTTTGATGATGTTCTTAATTTGGCTGTCTTCAGTGGAATGTTTCAAGATGCATAGATTTTTAGATCTTGATTTTATGTTCAATTAAAGTTGATCTTTCTAAATGTCTTACTTTATCAATTGATTCACTGATCAGAGCTTCCGGATATCCTCTATACATGAATCTGTCAGCGTGGGTTTTTATTGCTTCCATGGCTTCTTCTTGTGGGCTTGTGATCCTTTTACGTCATAAGAACTGTGAGAACGGCAAATGTTTCTTCAATGCCTGCTGATGAAAACTTTTAAAGTGGAGACAATTATTTTGATCAGTAGGTTTCATATACACGTTGATTTTGATGTCGCTACTTCCAATTTGTACTAGGACATCTAAAGACGCAATGCTTCTTTTATCGATAGTGAAGGTAAATTTGATATGTTGATGACATTCATTTAAACGTTGGATATTCTCATCTAATGCATTCTCGTCACCTTTCCAAATTATGAAAATGTCATCAATATATCTTTTGAACATCACAAAGTTTTTACTCCATGTTGTTTCCTGTAAGATATGGTCATATTCACATTTGGGCATGAACATATTTGCATAGGCCAGCACCCCAGCAAAGCCCATTGAAGTGCCATTACATTGAGCAAAAAAAAAAAATCCTTTGGAAGTAGCTGTGATACAATGCAAAATGCTTTAATTCCAAACAAAATGTTTTATTGGCTCCTTCACATTCATTGTTCAATAAAAACCATTCAATAGCTTCAAACCCCTCATGTGGAATTGAGGTGTTTAAAGAGGTTACATCCACTGTACATAACCACCAATTAGACATGTCTTCCTTGGGTAATGACTCTAGTAGGTTTAAAAAAGAGGTAGTGTCCATAATGTAAGTTATCGAGTTCTGTACCACTGGCTGAAAAAATTGATCCTGATATTGACAATCGGTTCAGAGATAGATCCACAGGCTGATACTATGGATCTGAAAGGAGGTTTCAATAGACTTTTGTGAATTTTGGTAGCATATAGAATTGAGGACTTCATGGAAATTCACTATCAAGAAACTTATATGTCTTTTCACTTATCCAGCCCATCTCGTGGGCTTTATCTAGGATTTGTCTTAAAATGTTTTGGTATTCCATAGTTGGGTCTTTCTCTAATTGCATATATACTCCTTTGTCTTGTACATGAGTAGCCACATTGCTCTGGTAAAATTCTGTACTCATAATGACCAAAGCGCCGCCTTTGACTGCCTTCTGGACTGTCAGTTCAGTGTTTTCTGCCAAGTCCCGAAGAATATTCCATTCATTTTTTGTGAAATTAGTCGTTTTAGGTTTGCCAAATTTAATCTTGTTGCAATCAATTTTTACTAGATGTTCAAGGATATCAATAGTTTTGTGTGAAGTCGGTGCATAGAATGAACTCTTTTTTTTAAACTCAATGTACTCTTGTGCTGTATGATGGTCAGTTGAAGTGGGCAAAATACTAAAAAAATATTTTAACCTCAAGGTGCGTAAAAATTTGAAGATGGAGACTTCTGTCTCAGCTATGTTGCTTCTAAATGTGGGAACAAACGATGTCCCTTTATTTAGTACTTGTATTTGATCTTTTGTCAGATTAACATTTGATATGTTGATTGCTAAGTCGTTTTTGTAGTGCTCCTTAGGGATCTCTTGACTGTGTCGGGGTCTGTGTCTTTTGCCCCCTGCGGGTTTTTCTAAATTTGGAGCATTGTTGGCTGCTGGACTTGTGGATAAAAAAGACACCTTGGTCCCTTTAGGTGCTTGAATTTTTGGGATTTGTGTGGATGTTCTTGCTCCCAAATTCACTGGTGGCCTGTTTTGTGCAACAACCGTTTGTCGTTTGTCAGTATTACATTGAATACATGTATATCTTTTGTTAATTAAGAAAGATGGACTGATTAGCATCTTGCGTTATTTTATTTTTAGACTCCTGAAGAAGGGTCCATGGAGTGACCCGAAATGCATTGGGTTGTAAAATTCATGGATTACATATAACAGGACGTTCAAATAAGTCGGTTGGATTGATCAAATTGAAGTAAAAATAGATTTATTTCTGAAAATAAAGAAGTGCTGAAGAATTGAAAAGAAATGGCTTGCAATTTTGTTGATTGAAAATTTGGCATCACAAATATTGATAAGGAACCCTAGAGGTTTCCATGGAAAAAATGCACACATTCATCGGGTAAGGGCTCATCTGACCGTACCATGATTGTAATACTTTTGGCACCTTGATGTAGTGTAACGAATGGAGCAGCACCAGATGAACATGGTATAGAAAATGAATTGTTTATTCAATCAATCAATCAATCAGAGTACTTGTAAAGCGCGCTACTCACCCGTGAGGGTCTCAAAGCGCTGAGGGGAGGGGGGTGCAGCTACTGCCAGGTCTTGAGGAGTCTTCTGTAGGCGAGTAGGTCTTAGGTCTGCCGTAGGTGGGTAGGGAGGGTGTTCCAAGTCTAGGCGGCGAGGTAGGAGAAGGATCTGCCACCGGAGGTCACTTGTTGGATGCGGGGGACATCGGCGAGGGCGAGGCTGGCAGAGCGGAGCTGGCGGGTGGGGGTGTAGAAGCTGAGTCTGCTGCTCATGTAGGCTGGTCCGGTGTTGTGGAGTGCTTTGTGTGCGTGTGTGAGGAGCTTGAAGGTGATCCTCTTGTTGACGGGGAGCCAGTGTAGGTCTCTCAAGTAGGGGGTGATGTGGCTGCGGCGGGGGACGTTGACGATCAGTCGAGCGGAGGCATTTTGGATGCGTTGTAGTCATCGTAGGTGTTTGGCTGGGATTCCTGCGTAGAGTGCGTTGCCGTAGTCCAGTCTGCTGCTGACGAGGGCCTATTTCACCGTTCTTCTTGTTTCGGTCTGTAGATCCTGCGGAGCGTGTGGCGGCTGTTGTAGCAGGAGGAGGAGACGGCGTTGACCTGCTTAGACATGGAGAGGGAAGAGTCGAGGATCAATCCTAGGTTGCGTGCATGGTCGGTGGGTGTTGGTGCTGTTCCCAGTGTGGTCGGCCACCAGGAGTTGTCCTAGGCTGAGGGGGTGGGTCCGAGGATGAGGACCTCCGTCTTGTCCGAGTTCAGATTCAGAAGGCTGCTCCTCATCCAGTCGGCGACGGCCTTCATTCCCTTGTGGAGTTTTGTTTTGTCGGTGTGTGGGTCCTTGGTGAGGGAGAGGATGAGCTGGGTGTCGTCAGCGTAGGAGATGATGTTGAGGTCATGATGGCGGGCCACTTGTGCGAGGGGGGCCATGTAGATGTTGAACAGCGTTGGGCTGAGGGATGGGCCCTGGGGGACGCCGCAGATGATGTCGGTGGCTTCGGATCAGAAGGGTGGGAGGCGGACGCTCTGGGTTCTGCTGAAGAGGAAGGACGTGGTCCAGTCAAGGGCCTTCTCTTTGATTTCTGCTTCTTGGAGGTGTGTCTTTAGAGTGCGATAGCAGACCGTGTCGAAGACGGCTGACAGGTCCATGAGGATGAGGGCTGATGTTTCGCCGTTGTCTAGTTGGCGCCTGATGTCATCTGTGGTGGCGATGAGGGCTGTCTCGGTGCTGTGGTTTCGTCTGAATCCGGACTGGGACAGGTCCAAGATGTTGTTGTCTTCGAGGTGGCGGGCCAATTGCATGTTGACGATTTTCTTGATGACCTTCGCCGGGAACGGGAGCTGGGAGATGGGCTGGAAGTTCTTGAGGTCCTTGGGGTCGGCCTTGGGCTTCTTAAGGAGGGCGTTGATTTCGGCGTGCTTCCAGCTTTCCGGGAATGTCGCTGTTTCGAAGGAGATGTTGATGACCTTCCGTAGTTGGGGTGTGATGGCTGCATCTGCTTTGTTGACTACGTGGTGTGGGCACGTGTCTGACGGAGATCCTGAGTGGATGGAGTTCATGACCTTGCATGTCTCGTCATCGTTGACGTAGGATCAGGAGGTCAGGCAGTTGGCGCGGGTGGTGTTTGCAGGGGAGGTGGAGTCTGGCGTAGTTGGGGCGGTCGTGGTGTTGAAGCTGTTGTGGATGTCAGCAATCTTGCGGTGTAAGGAGATGGCCAGTGAGTCACACAGTTCTTGTGAGGGTGGGATGTCGTTGGCCTTGGCGCTGGGGTTGGAGAGTTCCTTTACTATGCTGAAGAGCTCTTTGCTATTGTGTGCGTTCTTATCCAGGCAGTCTTTGAAGGAGGATCTCTTGGCTAATCAGATGAGGGGGTGATGTCTGCGGGTGGCGTCCTTGTGGGTTGCGTGGTTGTCCGGTGTGCGTTCTTGGAGCCATTTCTTCTCCAGTTTCCGGCATGCGCGTTTGGAGGTCTGGAGCTTGTCGGTGAACCAAGTGGCTCTCTTGCTGGCGTGGCTGTTGGAGGGTTTCTTGAGTGCGGCGAGGGTGTTGGCGCAGTCGTCGATCCACTGTCTGAGGTTGCGAGCTGTGGCGTCTGGGTTGGTGGGGTCGGTGGGTGGGTTCTGGGCAAGGCTGGTGATCAGCTGGTCTTCGGTGACTTTGCTCCAGCAGCCGCGAGGCAGCTGCTGGGTGCGGTGGTGCGTGGTTGGTTTCTTGAAGGTGAAATGGATGCAGCGGTGGTCGGTCCAGTGGAGTTCGGTGGTGTGGTTGAAGGCGACGTGGGTGCTTGTGGAGAAGATGGGGTCCAGCGTGTTGCCGCCGGCATGGGTGGGTGTGGTGACGAGTTGTCTGAGGCCGAGGTGGCAAGGTTGTCGGTCAGCGTGGCGGAGTTGGCATCGTGGTTGTTATCGAGGTGGAAGTTCAGGTCCCCGAGGAGGATGTAGTCCGTGGAGGCGAGTGCGTGGGTGCTGGCGAGGTCGGCGATGGAGTCGCTGAACTGAGCTCAGCGTCCGGGGGGTCTGTAGATGAGTGTTCATCTGAGGGTGGTTTTGGGGTCGGTGTGGATCCGGAAGTGCAGGTGTTTGGCGGTGCTGAGGGTGTCATCTGCGTTGGTGGCGACCTTGAGGATTCCGTTGGTGCGATCCCTGCGGGTGATCTTGTAGCCGTCTGGGATGGCTATGGCGATGTCGGGGCGCCAAGGAGTCATTCCACCAGGTCTCGGTTAGGAAGGCCACGTCTGGGGCGGAGGTGTCAAGCAGATCCCAGAGCTCGACGGCGTGTTTGCGTGCGGAGCGGGTGTTGAGGAGTATGCAGCGGAGGTGGTTGGGCTCAGTCCTTGGAGGTTTGGTGGCTCTGTCGCAGGTGAAGCTGCAGGTGCGGCAGGAGAAAGGTCCGTGGGTCCGTTTCGGAGTGGCCTGGAAGCAGGGGTGGTTTCAGCCGGCATTGAGTGCGTGGAGGGTACTAGCGTCATAGCAGAGTCTGGTGTTGCGGCGTTCGCGGGGTCCAGGGGTTCTGGTGCTGGGCCCGGTCCAGGAGCAGACGGGCGTGGACGGGCTTGCCTTAGGCGCACCTTCGGCGTGCCAGCGGTGCTTGCTCCGGACCACCTCCACTGCGCGGCCACGCAGCGTCCGGCATATATGGGGAGGTGGGAGGGAGGAGTAGCTGGGAGGCTGGAACAGCAAGTGGGCAGGGGGGTGGGGAAACAGTGGGACAAAAGCAGAATGGGGCGCAAAGAGGGAGAAAACAGTGGCACAGAGGTCAAAAACGGGGCACAACAGAGGGGAAAAACAAGTGGCACAGAAGCAAAAACGGGGCACACAGAGGGGGAAAAACAGTCGCACAGAAAGTGAAAACGGGGCATACAGAGGGGGAAAACAGTGACACAGAGGTCAGAAAACAGGGCACAACAGAGGGGAAAAAACGAGTGGCACAGAAGCAAAAACGGGGCACACAGAGGGGGAAAAACAGTGGCAAAGAGGTCAAAACGGGGCACAACAGAGGGGAAAAACGAGTGGCACAGAAGCAAAAGCGGGGCACACAGAGGGGGGAAAAACAGTGGCACAGAGGGCACAAACGGGGCACAGAAACAGGGGTAGAGCACAATTACCAGCGGGTACTCGGCAGCGGCAGCATGGACACACAGGCGGAGCTGCATGGAGGGGGAGCGACCTACCAGGAGGGTCAGGGGTCGCTCACCTCACTGCGCAGCGTCTGGCTTATATGAGGAGGTGGGAGAGAGGAGCAGCTGGGAGGCGGGAGCAGCGAGAGGGCAGGGGGGCGGGGAAACAGTGGGACAGAAGCAGAATGGGGCGCAAAGAGGGAGAAAACAGTGGCACCGAGGTCAAAACGGGGCACAACAGAGGGGGAAAACAGTGGCACAGAGGTCAAAACGGGGCACAACAGAGGGGAAAAACGAGTGGCACAGAAGCAAAAATTGAGCACACAGAGGGGGAAAACAGTGGCACAGAGGTCAAAACGGGGCACAACAGAGGGAAAAAACGAGTAGCACAGAAGCAAAAACGGGGCACACAGAGGGGGAAAACAGTGGCACAGAGGTCAAAAATGGGGTACAACAGAGGGGAAAAACGAGTGGCACAGAAGCAAAAGCGGGGCACACAGAGGGGGAAAAACAGTGGCACAGAGGTCAAAAACGGGGCACAACAGATGGGAAAAACGAGTGCACAGAAGCAAAAACGGGGCACACAGAGGAGGAAAAACAGTGGCACAGAGGTCAAAAATGGGGCAAAACAGAGGGGAAAAACGAGTGGCACAGAAGCAAAAGTGGGGCACACAGAGGGGGGAAACAGTGGCACAGAGGGCACAAACAGGGCACAGAAATGGGGGTAGAGCACACTTACCAGCGGGTACTCGGCAGCGGCAGCAGGGGCACACAGGCGGAGCTGCGTGAAGGGGTTGCGACCTACCAAGTGGGTCAGGGCTCGCTCCCCTTTATTGTATAAATTGTAGGGATACTATTGATTATAAACTCGAAGAAGTTTATACATGGGCGTAGGTCTACGGTCAAAGAAAGTGGCAACAAAAAACACAAATGAGTTCATCTCAAGAAAGTATGGCTTCAGATTCACATGTTGCACAAAACAGGCCACCAATGAATTGGGGAGCAAGTACATTCACACAAGTCTCAAATATTCAAGTATCTAAAGGGACCAAGGTGTCTTTTTTACCCACAAGTCCAGCAGCCAACAATGCTCCAAATTTAGAAAAACCCGCAGGGGCAAAAGACACAGACCCCGACACAGTCAAGAGATCCCTAAGGAGCACTACAAAAACGACTTAGTAATCAACATATCAAATGTTAATCTGACAAAAGATCAAATACAAGTACTAAATAAAGGGACATCGTGTGTTCCCACATTTACAAGCAACATAGCTGAGACAGAAGTCTCCATCTTCAAATTTTTACGCACCTTGAGGTTAAAATATTGTTTTAGTATTTTGCCCACTTCAACTGACCATCATACAACACAAGAGTACATTGAGTTTAAAAAAAAAGAGTTCATTCTGTGCACCGACTTTGATATCTTTGAACGTCTTGTGAAAATTGATTGCAACCAGATTAAATTTGGCAAACCTAAAATGACTAATTTCACAAAAAAGCAATGGAATATTCTTCAGGACCTGGCAGAAAACACTGAGCTGACATTCCAGAAGGCAAAAAAAGGTGGCACTTTGCCGTTATGAATATAGAATTTTACCAGAGCAATGTGGCAACTCATGTACAAGAAAAAGTAGTATACATGCAATTAGAGAAATACTAAACTATGGTATTCCCCAAAATTTTGGGACAAATTCTGGATAAAGCCCTCGAGATGGGCTAGATAAGTAAACGACCTATACGTTTCTTGATTGTGAATTTCCACAACGTCCTCAATTCTATATGCTACCAAAAGTTCACAAAAGTCTATTGAAACCTTTTTTAGACCCATTGTATCAGCCCGTGGATCTATCTCGGAACCGATTGGTCAATATCTGGATCAATTTTGTCAGCCATTGGTACAGAACTGGATAACTTACATTAAGGACACTACCTCTTTTTTAAACCTACTAGTGTAATTACCCAACGAAGACTAATTGGTGGTTATGTACAGTGGATGTAACCTCTTTATACACCTCGATTCCACATAATGAGGGGCTTGAAGCTATTGAATGGTTTTTATTGAACAATGAATGTGAAGGAGCCAATACAATTTTTCTTTTGGAATTAATGCATTTTGCATTGTATCACAGCTACTTCCAATGGAAAACAATATTTTTTGATCAATGTAATGGCACTTCAGTGGGCTTTGCTGGGGCCCCGGCCTATGCAAATATGTTCAAGTCCAAATTTGAGTATGACTATATCTTACAGGAAACAACATGGAGTAACAACGTCGTGATGTTCAAAAGATATATTGACGATATTTTCATAATTTGGAAAAGTGAGGAGAACGCATTAGTTGAGAATATCCAATGTTTAAATGAATGTCATCAACATATCAAATTTACCTACACTATCGATAAAAGAAGTATTGCGTTTTTAGTTGCCCTAGTATAAATCGGAAGTAGCGGCATCAAAACAAACGTGTATATGAGACCTACTGATCAAAATAATTGTCTCCACTTTAAAAGTTTTCATCAGCAGGCATTGAAGAAACATTTCCCGTTCTCTTAAGTTCTTAAGACTTAAAAGGATCCCGAGCACAAAAGAAGAAGCCATGGAATCAATAAAAACCTACGCTGACAGATTTAAGGATAGAGGATAGCCGGAAGCTCTTATCAGTGAATCAATTGATAAAAAGCATTGGCATTTGATAGGGTCTGAATCTGATTTAAAGTGTATTTCTAAGAACAAAATGATATTTGCGTTTCAATGTTCACAAAATTTAAAGGAGTACCTATCTAAAAAAATGCTAAATGTGGATCAACTAAACTTAAAGGCATGAAAACTTGTGGTAATTGTACGCATTGCAACAATGTCATTAAAGGCAATGAATTGACACACCCTTCAAAGGGCTATAATATTAGTATGAAACATACGAGTACATGCAATACTACAATGCTACAAAGTGCCCGTGCGGAAAAATCTATGTAAAAATCACAGGAAGAAAGATTAAAACAAGAAAAACAGAACATAAAAGCTGCATAAGATTGAAAAATGAAAAATCATCAGTAGCCATGCATTGGCTGGAAACAGGACACAATGTGTCGCAGTTGAGATTCACCATATTAGAATCCTTATAAATGTGTCCAGATATTGATCCACACAAACAGCTGTTAAGATCTGAATTTTATTGGATCAAGAGACTTAATTCTACACATTCATTTGGGTTGAAAGACCATATTCCATTAGCATGTTTTCTTTAATATTGTGTTTTCTTTAATATTGTGTTTTCCTTCCATCAGGTTTTAAATTGTGGTATGAGCATTCATCGATGAACATTTAATCATGTATACACAGAACTGAAAGACTGTAGTATTACAGAATCAATGGTGGTGAGATGTCCGTGATATATCATGTTATCGTTTCTGGCTCACATAACAAATGAGGGTCTCTGTATGTGATCATATGTCATGCCTCAGAACTCCGTTTGAAGGGGATTAGTTGTTCTCATTTTGCTTTTGTTTTTCATTAATGCGTTAAGCATTCAACAAAGTGAGTAGTCCCTTTAAATAAATCACAGTAAACTAACACTTGACTCCCGTCATGCTGCATATCACGTAGCGCGTAGTTCAGTCATGGAGAACTCTCGAGTGGTTTGATTCCGTACTAGACCCTGGGTTAAGCACTCCGCTGCAGAAAGTACGTTTGCGCGTAAGCGAACATTTGGAAAGTTTGTCAATTCTGTCTGACTGCGTTTACTCTTAACCTCGAGTTGAACGCGAGTGCATATCCGTTTGGAACCGGTTCACGTAAATGAACATGGCTATATGCATCTTTTTGTTATTCTTAAAAGACGGGTATCCATCAAAGCTGATAAACTAAATGAGCGTTGTTTGGAACCATGAATGCTTTTGTGGCACTTTTTTAGCTTAGATAGGACCGCGTTCACCTGTAACTTTGGTTGAAACGCGAGTTATAGCTTTTAACAGTCGAACATAGCATAAGGTATTGGTTTTTAATAATTTTGGGACGTGAGCACTTTCAAGAACGTGGGCATTAAGTATGTGATCAAGTTTTACATCATGAAATACATGAGATGCAGCACAACGCATTGATTTCTCTATTGTCACTTTATGTACATTGAGTACCTTTTTTGTACTTTTACATGTTATATGTAAGTATGGGCCAAAAATCCGTTCCGCTCGAAATTTGCGGATTATCGGCAATTTTGCGATCCGCGAATCTCGCGAAATTGCTGAAAAATTCGCAAACTCGCTCGCGGGAGGATTTTCTTTTTTTTTGGGGCCAGCTAACTCAAGGGACCAAAGTTACAGGCATGCACGGTCACTGGAGGCAAATCTTCTGGCCCTTTACGCAGCTGCAGTGTAGGAAAAGCACTATACATTTACCCAACAAGATAGCACTTACCGATTAGCCACTAGAAGTACCCCAGTTGAGTAGTGGTATTGCACAAAACGGTGGCATCTTCGTGGATAAATATATAGGGCAGGATTCATTCTGGCACGAGGCTCCTGTTACAACAATTAAACCTCAACAGGAAGTGCTCACAGATAAGCAGGTACCCGAGTTGAAGCGCAAATTCTGTAACGTTTTAATCAGCCCAAAACACCACCCCACACACTAGCGGTATGAAACGTCTTCCCGCCCTTTCCCCACTATGATGGACAGCTCACTCAAGGGACGTCAGCGCCTTTTGGTTTTAATCAGCCCAAAACATTAGTGAGCACGGTCGAGGCTGGGCAAGTGTGCTTTATCCCCATCCCTGCCGTCGAAAATTAGCTGTAATACTTCAGGGAGGTCTTTGCATCCATGAGTTTCTCGAGCGCGATCCCCGTGTAGTTCCTGTGACCAGGAGGCTGCTTTCTCCTCATATGATTCCCTGCTCGCTCTCTGACCCTTTATACACAAGAGGCATGTGAACACGCATAAAAGTCTCACCCGTTTGGCCCCGCACACTAGGAAACAGTCTTATTTGGGCAAATCCGCGAGTTCGTAAATTTTTTAGCGAACTCGCAGATTTTTTTGCCGATTTCGCGCAAATTTGCGGATCAAAGATCCGCAAAATTCACCCACACTTAGTTTTATGCTAGTAATTATAATCTCCATTATCGTTTGTCAGTATTACATTGAAAACATGTATAACTTTTGTTTATTAAGAAAGATAGACTGATTAGCATATTGCATTTTTTTTTTTTGTCCCCGAAGAAGGGTCCATGGAGTGCCCCGAAATGCATTGGGTTGTAAAATCTATGGATTACATATAACTGGAAGTTCAAATAATGCCCGTTAGATTGAACAAATTGAAGTAAGAATCAATTTCCTTCTGAAAATAAAGAAGAGATGTAGCATTGAAAAGAAATGGCTTGCAATTTTGTTTATTGAAAATTTGGCATCACAACTATTGATAAGGAACCCCAGAGGTTTCCATAGAAAAAGTGTACCCATTCATCGGGGAAGGGTTCACCTGACCGGACCATGAATGTATTAGATAGTCCTTTCATAAACACTTCCTTACCTGTTCCAAAATCCCTCATTGTCCCTCCCTAAACTACTCCCATTTACCTGTACATAGTCCCCATTTTCCTGCCACTGTAGAGTATTGTGCACACTCAGATTTCAGTTTCTGCAGCACAGGACAGCTCCTTGCATAGTCAGAGCACAAATCTCCATTTCTGCGGCACAGTACAGAACCATGCATGTTCAGAGCACAGATAACCAATTTGCAGGTGCATAGCTTCGGGGGAAGGGAGGGTGATTGGGGGGGCTCTGAGTCGGTCTGCAGTGATTTGGAAATGTTTTCTTGTCATGCTTGTTTCACTAAAGGTTAAATTTTTCCTTTATTACTTTGCTGCCCTTCCGATTTGCCTTCCAATGCCCCTCTTTAATGAGATGGATAGTCTGCCAGTCCTACTCATTTGAGGAACAGAGTACCATCATACAGTCCTGAACAAACTGATGTTCCCCACAGATGAAGGCGGACTTGCAGTACGGGATATGGAGCTCGATAACTCTGCAGGGCAACTCAAATAGGCGGCTTACTGGCGGTATGGATGTTGTGATGAAACAGCGGAGGGATCGCTATTTGTATCCACTCGATACACCATTGCGGCCCTGTTACTCACACTGCAAGCACAGCATGGGGTCTGAGGGTCTCTTATTATATACTCTCTAGTTTGGATCTGGGCTCTACAATGCACTGGGACAAAGATCCTCTACTTTCCACTAACAGCCCTACTTCATCTCCCTCGTACAGGAGGCTGGACTAGACTAGAAGATTAGTTGCAGAGGGGCTTGATCTTTATGGAGCACTGGTTTTTGACCAAGCAATTGCAGAGGTTCCCTTTACTAATGGACATGTTTTCCTTCCCCCGACATTACTTTTTTTCTCTATGTGCAGTGGGGGCCACTATTTGTTGGCCATGGGGTTGAGGATGGACTTGACCCCCCCAAGCACAATTTCCCAAAAACTATTTTCACCACATCTGGCTGGGTATGAGCTATTATGCTCCTTTATTGGTCCTGACTCTCCCAAACCAAGGGTGACCATGTTCACCTTCAAGACCAATGAGCCATGGACATGGGCAGACAAGGACTGGTCTAATGTTCTGGGTAACACTCATCACACGTCCTGCATTGCATACTTTAAACTGAATCAATGTTGCCATCTCCATAGGGTGTACTTAACCCCAACGTGCATCAACAGGATTTTCCCAGGGGCCCAAGCGGTTTGCCATAGATGCCAGCAAGGTGGTGAAGACTTTTATTGTATGTGCGGCACTGCTCGACCCTCACACCTTATTGGGAAGCAGTGATATGCCTCATCAATGTTGCCACAAGCCAGAATCTCAATAGGACTAAGACTGTCTCTTTACTGAGATTGCTCCCCACACCCCATTCCAAATCATCACCTTAAAATTTGCAATCTTATTTCACGTCCTCGCTCGCAGACGCATATCCATGTTCTGTGATTCCCCTAACAGTCCTCCATACAGGAGTGGAGACAAGAATTGCCCAAATGGTCTGAATGTGAGAGAATTTTAATGAAACTGGAAGTACAGAACGTTTGGTGTAATACAGACCACACGCGGACTTGGGATATGATACAGAATGACTACCCTTTTGTAGCTAATGATGGCCACCTACTCTCTGCTCCAGTAGAAGAATCCTCTTATGGGAGTTGAGGCACCAATCTCTGCCAATTGGGTCGTTAGCCACTTGTGCCACTTTTGATGACCATGATGAAAACTCGCTGCACTCAACTCCTGGCACCCTCTGCACTCTACCCCCCCCCATACTGCAATGATCCATCATATATATTAGTATGGTATGAACCCCCCAGTGGACAATTGGGCCCTCATTTAAGGGGATTTGGTGTAGGGGAGTGAAGCAAGTCACCTTGCTGCGCTGCCTCATGCTAAAGTGAAAAGGCAGGATTACACCGTATTTATTCAGTATGGTGCATGCAGTCACCCTTGCTCCATGGTGCAAGTGTGCCAGTATTGTCAGCAGTATTCTTTTTGTGCAGGAAAGGGTACAGAAACAACCTAAGAGGCATTTTTCTCTTTCAATATGTGCTGCAGTATGTGGAAATAACTTGTAGAAATAAAGAAATTTTCCTTGTTATGCCTCACCTCGGAAGGCGTAAGGATTTTGCTTTCATGGTTTTTAAAATCTAGGGCAGCATCAAAATCTATCGCTGTTGCGTAGGAAAACAAACCATAAAGCCTATGGAACGTCTCCCGAGCGCAGAGTAAAGAAACGCGGCAATTTGTGTTATCTTGCCTTACTACATATCTAGGAGGTCATTCAAAGTCACACATAGTGACTTTGCATGGCCTCATAGATATGAGTTTGTCATCTACGCCACTGGAGCATCACCAAAAGTTCCACTCCGGCGGCACAGGGGGCTTGTAAATAAGCCCAATGGTTCTGAATATTTCCCATTTGTTTTTGGTTTATTTGTTCTTAATTCCCCCCTGCTTCCCCCAGGTTAGTGCTTGTTATACTCTAGGACTCATATTCATAGCTTGCCTGTGTGGGTTAGCACTATGATTCAATTTTCCTGAATGTGAGCCGACCTTTTATCCTATCTTAAGTCACTCCTTTATGTACACCATTTTGCTATCAGTGATCTCAGCTGGTCCTATTGAAATAAGAGTATGTGTTGCAAGATATTGCCTGTGAATGTGATTGCACTCCATATAATAAAATGTTAATAAAATATGTCTTCGAAAATATGGTGCAGTTCAGCAATACTGTGCAGCAACTTTGCTTTCAACGCCCCTACACTCAAGGCAGGACACAACCTCAACCTCGTCTTCGCAGGAGGCAACAATGTCCAATTCAGCTACACCACGCAACCCATCTGGACAGACCAATACTGCTTTCACTTCCACGTTGAAAATCCCACCACACCCAAAGCACCACCCGCGACCACAAAGGAACGGGAGCAATGTCACCGAGGAGCACCTCAACTCCACCCTCAACTGCGATGCCCCCCGACCTCGACCGACAACAACTCCTCAGCCAAAGAACTTCACTGATGGATCACCAACTGCGCAGACATGCTGGCCCCCTCCACAACCTCGACAGACAGCAACCCAGGAAGCCCCCTGGTTCACCACTAAATTCCAAGAATCCAGACACACCTGCAGACGTCTCAAGAAGAATTGGAGAAACGGCAAAACTAAAATGGAGACTTGGCATGGACAATTTTGTTTATCACAACAGTCTGACCGTCCAAGCCTTGTCCTGGGACCCCCATCACCCTGCTCCCCAGTCGTTTCCGGTGGACTCGACCTGCAAGTGACCGAGTGTCATTAGTGTGTTTCCCCATAGACTGCAACATTATTGTTTTGCAGCAGTTAAATGCACTGATTGATTTCTCTTTTAAAAATGTATAGCTCCGGTTATACTCATCCGACTGTCTTCATTTTGGTGTCTACAAACATATAAAATATGTTCTATTTTTATAAATTGTTGTCAGTTTTCTTTTGAGTCAAGTCAGTTACTTATCGTCCAGATTGGTACTATGAATTGATTAACACATGTTTCTCTGCTAAAGCCTGACTGCTCTGCACACACTGCAAGGACTGAGATAGGGATATATTAGTGTGAATCCAAAGGACCTATTTGGGGCAACATAAAGGTATTACATAGTCCAGCTTAACCCGCCTCACTACATAAGTCCCCACTTTGCTACAGTGAGAATTATTGCAATAAAACCACGGTAGCAGAGATTAGCCATAAAGTAATTACCATACCACTAATGATGAGAGCCCATGTGTCATCCAAGACAGCACTTTGGATCAGTAGTTGGTACTGGTGGTGCTAAAATCTAATACCACTGGGAATGACATTCAACAGCTGTGATACTTATCGCCTGCAAAATGGAGGAAAACATGTGTGGTGCAGTGCTAGAATTGAAGTTTTGTAAAGCGCTCATGTATATCGGAGGATTCTTGGTGCTAGCTTCTAACACTGAGGGGCCCTGATTAGTTGCCGTAAAGCCATGTCTTTAAGGATTTCCTGAAATACATGAGTCAATGCGGATTTGATATTAAAGTGAAGAGTGTTCCAATGTAAGGTTGTGCCTCCAATGAAGCTTCCACCTCACAAGAAACAAACTTGTGGAAGGGACCCATCAGATTTCTAGCAATACTACAACAAAGCGCTCTACTAGGGAAGTACCACGTTATATTATTCATTAATATGTTTAGATCCAGACTGCTTTTTCTGCCTTTAGAGACTATGGGAACCAGGGAGAGATGGATTTCTGATTTTCGAGGTGTGATGATATCTATTACCTGGGTAAATTCTTCCTCAAAATCCTTCAAAGCAAGATTAATATCTCCATGAGTGGTAGGGAGGGAAGGAGTAAAATGTGAAGTAAAAGACTGAAGAGACACCTCTCTCCAGGGTCCGACCTTTCTAGGTGACAGAGTGGTGAGGTCCAGGGATTCTCCAACATGGAGATGAAAATTGTTAGAGAAATGGTCTGTCCAGAACTGTGGCGTGGGGGATTCGACCTATAGGTTAGGAGAGTTTGTGAATATGAAATCTAATGTGTGGCCAGTGATGTGTGTTGGGCCTACTACTTATCAATAGAGGTCTAATGAAATGACACTGCTGCTAAGGTTTATAAAGTTACTTGTGTTTGAGAAAATGTAACACATTGGCAACAACACAAAGCTTGCCTGTGCTCACTTCTGCAGTGTCTAAACATATTAGACTTTAATGGTTTATAGTAAGATATTTATCTATTTAAGGGTATGACTGTTTATAGCGGAAACGTTATTTAGAGAAATAAAGAGAGCTGTGCATTGAGGTTTTGGGGTTGAAGAAGAGGGAGAGGAGTCATTTCAAGGTTGTCTGTATGCTGCAGAGGAGGGGCCTTGATGTTTCTGAGTCTTATGTAAGATCAGGAGATTAGATTGAATTGTGATAGTCACATATTGTAGTAGAAGGGGCAGCATTTCCAAACCACCAGTGAAAACACAATATGGAGACTATACCCAATCAGGGCCAGGATTGACCTTACAGGTGCAGCTACATGATCCCTCCTCTAATGACAGATGTAAACTCCTATTATAAACATTCAAATCTGGGTATTCATTTATTGCTTGAAGACATTCCTCTGTGAAAAGGAGAACCTTCTTGTTGCCTGTGTGCATGCCCCATTACAGACCATTCTACATTCATGAATACTTTTATGTCGTCAGGAATAGTGTACACACATCCTACAGCCAGTAACTTCATAAATATTCTGGTACTACTCCTAGGTTTGTGAAGGGTTTTATAACACGCTCAAGGGTTGGAGAGTGACCACAGCTGCTAGTTGTTCCTCTGTCTGTCCTCCTGGCAGCCCTATGGAAATGCTTGGTCAATGTGTTTTTGTTAATGGGTTGCAAGGCCCAGTGTGTATATTCCGCAGACAGTACACCCGCATACAGGTGTATTAATAGCCACATGACAGGTCATAATAAATTCACTGTGTCACATTCCATTCATCTGTTCCATCTTTCCCTACTTGAAAGCATCTTCTGTAATACTGAACAATGGTCTTTCATTGCAGATATGCCAAACTGCGTAACATGCCCTGAAGACCAGTGGTCCAATCAGAAGAGAGATTCCTGCATTCCACGGGTGGTAGAGTTCCTGTCCTATGAGGATCTGCTGGGATTTGCCTTAACCTTAATTACAAGTTTGTTCTCCCTCCTCACTGCTGGAGTGCTAGGAATCTTTATTAAATACAGCAACACACCTCTGGTTAGAGCCAATAACCGGGATCTCAGCTACATCCTCCTCCTCTCCCTCATGCTGTGCTTCCTCTGCTGTTTTTTGTTTATCGGACGCCCGTCCAAGACATCCTGTCTCCTCCGTCAAACTGCCTTTGGGATAATTTTCACTATTGCTCTTTCGTCAGTTTTAGCAAAAACTCTCACAGTTATCATTGCGTTCAATGCCACAAAGCCGGGCAGTAAACTCAAAAAGTGGGTGGGCCCTCGATTGTCCATCTTTGTAATGCTTGGCTGCTCAATGGGGGAGGTGGTGATCTGCACTGTGTGGCTCCTTCTCTCTGCTCCATTTCCAGACACTGACACCAAATCAGAAACCGGGAAGATGATCCTACAGTGTAACGAAGGTTCTGTCGCTGCGTTCTTTGCAGTGGTTGGTTATGTGGGATTCTTGGCTCTTCTGAGCTTTGTTGTTGCTTCAATAGCTAGAAAGTTGCCGGCTACTTTCAACGAGGCCCAGTTTATCACCTTCAGCATGCTGGTATTCTGCAGTGTCTGGGTCTCCTTCATCCCAGCGTACCTGAGCACCAAGGGTAGGTACATGGTGGCCGTGGAGATCTTCGCCATCCTTACTTCCAGCTCTGGACTGCTGGGCTGTATCTTCATCCCCAAAGTCTACATCATCCTCCTTAGGCCTGAGCTGAACACCAAGGACTATCTAATGGGTAAACAAGTAAACACCTGAGACTCATAGCACAATACTAAGTGGCAAATTATTGACCTGCAACAATACCAAGTACAGAAAATGGGATAGCACTGTATCTTCGAGGTAGGTGTATGTAACTGTGTGTTTACACTTACTATTTTAAACTTCACATCTATGTATCTTGACAATGGAAAACATTGTTTACATCGAACGTGCTACAACGCATTCCATTACAACGCGAACCATTACATTACAAGTTGTTTTAATGACTTGCTGTAGGGGGCGCGCTGATGTTGGATTCACAATCCAACACCTTCCCTGCTGTTGCACAAACTGGAGTAGGAATAGTAAATTATACTATTCCTAAGTGCACCGCGCCCCCTACAGCAAGTCGCTGTAACAACAATTGATGTAATGTTTCGCGTTGTAACAACACAGTCGTTCTTACCACCGTGCTGTAATGGTATGCGTTGATGCGCATTCATTGTAAAGAGATATATTCCTTGACAACATCTATATCATCAAGGCACATCGGTGTGGAGGTAAAAATATAAAGGGGCTTATTCAAGTATGTTTTGCATCGCCCTTGCGCAATGCAAGGGGGCTCAACGGCGATGCAAAACCTCTGATTAATCAAGTCACGCAGGGCCACCTTGCGCAGCCTTGGGTGGCTTGATAAATCCAGAAAAACACAACGCAGTGCAAATCACTACTTTGTGTTACTCTGCCCTGGGAAGGCACTCCGTGGGTGGATCGTGGGTGTTCCCACACATCCATCTATTGATTCTGACGTATTCCCAAATTTATTATTACTGGTAGACCTGGGAATGCGTCAGAATGCTACGCTCTCCCATAAGAGGCGTAACAAGGAGAAATATCTGTATTTCTATTCTTTACTTCCTCTTTGTATCTGTGCTCCATTCTGCAGCACACATTGTAAGAGGAAAATACCTAGAGGGATTGTTTTTGTGCAGGAAGGTGTGCCTTCCTGCACAAATACAATCCTGCTCACAATGCTGGCACCCTCGCATCATGGTGCAAGGGGGCCTGCATTGGAACCAGGCAGCACATTGTGCACCAGCACTGGGAAATGAAAGGAATGCACCAAATAGTGTTAAGTGCGGTGCATTTTTTCCCTTTCCCTATCACGCAGTGCAGCACAGAGAGGTGACGCGCTGAGCGGCGTGAGATCTTAGTAAATATGATCCTAAATTCACCAATGTACTTGCCTTGACAATACAGCTTCAGACCCCATCCTGACTTGATAATTTTGCAGCCAATATTCTGCACTCAGCCATGTGCTAAAAAGTGCACAAGAGCACAACGAAGAACAAGCAAATAGAGGTCATGTTGTACTGGGATATGTTCACAGTTCATCATTTACACACAGTTTTATATTGTAAACATCAACTATTACTGACTAAAATATGTGATCCCTTAGGGAATACTTTATCAGCTTAGTATTTTGGCAATCAAAGCTTTACTGCCCAGAGAGATGATTTCAAATTATTTAAATGTGTGTCTATCGTTATATTTTTGTGCTAAAACAAAAACACTGCAGTTTGCAAAACTGTATTTTCCTGTGCTTGTCAAAACTAGGTGCAAACTAGACATAAACACTATCTTGAATTCTAAAGCAGCCATGATGTATGTCAAAGTGAAGTTTGTTTGCATACTTAGTTAAAACCATTGCATATCAATAAAAACCATGTCTAATACATTTGTTTAAAATACAATAATAACTACCCTAAAAACCTTTTAGTCTGACCTCTGCTGTGCATTTCTGCTATATTCAGTGAAACTCAGTGATATGCCATTTATCCTGCAAGTAAAATACAGTTGTGAATAAAGACATGTGAATGTAAGTGTGAGTCCATTGTTATTGCACCTGTAAACCAGCGGCATTAAGTAAACCAGCGGACTAACCAGTCGTCTTACCTTGCTAATTCTCCCCCCCCTCAGCAGCAGATATTTTGTGCCTGTCCTTGCTCTCTTCACGAGTTAAAGTGCAGGTACCTTGTGCAAACCTAAGGGCAGATTTAGAAGACCCTTGCGCCACTTTTGCGTCACTTTTCCCATGCGAAAAGTGACGCAAAAGTGGCGCAAGGGGCTTGTAAATCTGCCCCCTAGAGTCTAGCAATCCAATATTGAGTAAGTGAGCTGATCAAATCGCAAATAAAGTGCAAGTGTCTTCTAGAGTTCAATGGTCTTAAATATGAACCAACCTTACTGTCTCATTTGCCCCCTAGCAGCAGATTGCTCGTTCACTTGGTCCATTTCTCTGAAGATTGGCTTCAGAATTTTCCCTTTTGCATGCTGGGGGTATTGAAGTTCCACTTAACCAAGTGATTACCACTTGCCTGCAAGAACGAATTTTCAAGTTGATGAATATTAGTTTCAGGTGTTTTTTCCTTTGAGCCAGGGGCACCGGGCACACACAAAAGATATGTACTAGCGACTCTTGCTTGTATCCGCAGAGTTGATATTTTCAATTTTGCGACTGATCTTTCCAAGCGGAGATGAGATCTTTTGTCTCCATGAAGCCAAAATTAAATAACATGAACTGATGCTTTAGGGCACGAGAAAAGTGCTCCGAGAGATACTCTTGAGGCCGCAAGCTGTTGTGAGAGTGGATCACTGCCCAGGCGCGCCATCTTTGCGCAAGAGCATTTTTATCTTTTCAATGAGACAACATTTGAGTTGAAGCATTTATTGTTCAATAAAATGCAGATATTCCCATGCTTGGGTACCAGGCTTCTTGCATATATAAAGCCTTAATGGTCTGGTTTAGGTGGTTTCCCCAGGAGCCTTTTAAGTTGCGCCTCAATTTCCAGCCAGCATAAGTTGTTGATGGAGCCACTTTCGGAGGCATGCAGCCATAAGCACTGCTTGATATAGTCACTCCTGCATTGAAATGCTTGGTTTTTCATGCCAAACTCTAGATGTACCTGGGCTGGTGATGCTGATTTTGGGATGGGAAACACAGTTTTGTATACTTTCGTTTGGATCTTATTGAGAGTAGGCCTGGGCGGTAAATTCCGTTCCATTTGCTGAATTTGCAGAATTTGGGTAATTTTGCGTTCCGCGGAGAACGTGAAATTGCCCAAAAATCTGCTTTCTGCGACTTCACGAAATTTTTGCTTCTTTGCGTTCTCAAATGTGAACAAGCAATTCCGCGTGTTTGCAGAATTTCTGTGTGTTTGCGGAGATTTTTTTACCACTTTGCGGAGATTTGCGTAACACGATAACACAAATTCCGCCCACCCCTAATTGAGAGTGACTTTCACGACCTTGCATGATTTCCGTGCCATAGGTCACCGTTGGCGTTAACTGAGAGAGCATTACTGTGAGCAAATGCCTGAATAACGGATAGCTCAGTTTCTTCTTTAATTATAGCTCAGTTTCTTCTTTAATTATTTTAACCCGCACATTCACGACTGTGCTTTGGCCTGAATTGCAGCTAGGTGATGTTTAAAATTCATTTGGTTTTCTTAGTTAAATCCTAAGTATTTATATGTGGTCGCTACGTCGACCTTTTTCCCCTCCAAAAACCAAGAGTATGAATTACATTTGGAATCAACCAGCCAAAACACTTTAATTTTATTCAAGTTAAGCTCTAGCCCTTGCTCATCCATGTACCTTTTTAGGGCATTCATACTGTGTTGCAGACCTATTGGAGTTTGACTCAATAGGACCATATCGTCCGCATATTGGAGGCATCCTAGTTTCTCTTGAGCCAAAATTGGCGGGTGGATGTTGTCCTGTGGGAAGGTGCCTATAAGACCTGCAAGATATAGGTGAAACAGACTTGGAGCCAAGAAGCATCCCTGCTTAAGGCCGTTCTTCCTATCAATTTTGGGGAATATTATCAAGGGACGGCATGAAAATTATCACCGATTTAGCGGCAGGAAACGGCGGTAATGGGCTCGATAATATGGAAGCCCATGTTAACAACAGAACATGGGCTTCCATGGGAATTTACAAGGGCATATTATCAAGCCCCTTATTGCCGCTTTAGCTGCAGTTTCCTGCCGCTAAAGCGGCGATAATGTTAACGCCGTTCCTTGATAATATGCCCCATGTGTTTGTAACTCAGCTGTAGTTTCCAATTTTGTCTTGCGCCCAGGTTCCTGTATGTAGTTCTATAATTGTCCACTTTAGGCTTCTCAGAATGCCCTCTTCTTTCAATTTTGACCATAAGCGTCCTTGAGGAGCTAAAAAAAAACACAGATTAAGGCAATAAGCCTGTAATTTGTGTTAGATACAATATGGATTAATAATTTTATTATTATATATTTTGGTAAGGTTGGGTTTCTACTCTTGTAGATAGATTTGAAGTTGTTGCGTTTCCAAGAATCTAGATTTCAGCTGGTACAATGCAGCTCATTAAAAACTGCCAAATAATAGTCCCTAGAAGTTACGTCACCTTTGTATAGTGCATTAGGGATTCTGTTTGGGCCTGCTATCTTCTGGTATTAATTTCTTTCGAATTTCCATCAGTCTTTTTGTATCCACTACTGAACTCTCGGTTTCCTGATGGTCATCGGTGTGACCCTTCTGCTGGTCATCACTCACTTGGCCGACGTATCTTGTGGTGACTGGACAGATCTTTTTTTGGGTTTTGCGAGCAGACTCTCCCCCACGCTGTCTATCTCTGAATGCTGCATACATGGCACACACATGGGCTTCCCATGAGACTGTATCAATCCCTACATTGTGCTGTCTGGCCTTTCCAGTTGACGACCCATTCATCTCAGGGCCGGCATTAGGCCAGTGCGACTGGAGCAGCCGCACTGGGCGCTGGCCTGTGGAGGGGGCACTGAATTCAAGGGTGCGGGCACTGTGTTTAGCAATAACTTATGATTGGAGAGATGAGGGGCACTTTTGCCTTGTGGCAATGAGATGATCCGAGGTGGTGGTCATGGTGTGTGGGGCGCCAAAAATGATTGTCGCACCGGGCGCTACAAGCGCTAAAGCCGGCACTGATTCATCTTCCGCCAGAATGTTTTACCGCTCGGCTGTTTAATGGACAGGAGAATCTCGTTCCACAGATCCTCGTCGTATCTTATTGTTTCTCGTGACTTCTGGTGACTGCCGCTGAAGCCTGCTGTTACTTTGAGCTCCGTTCTGCTGTGTGTGGAGGCAGAGCCCTTGGCTGTGAACAACAATACTGCTAGCGCTTTGTTCCTGAAGGCGCTACTGAGCGGAGCTTAGCTGAATATTGAATTTCTGTGCAGCGTTTGCACCACTACTGCTCGCGTTTCCCGCTTCGCGGGAAACACTCGCATTTCTCTGCTGGTCGGCGGACTGTGACCTACAACAGACTACAGGACCCATAACTCTTCTGGCCCTGGAGCACCGCCCTGACACGCCCCCCTCACCTGGCGATAATTGAGCTGCAGGCGCGCTGAAGCGAGGTGACTGCCGCTGAAGCCTGCTGTTACTTTGAGCTCCGTTCTGCTGTGTGTGGAGGCAGAGCCCTTGGCTGTGAACAACAATACTGCTAGCGCTTTGTTCCTGAAGGCGCTACTGAGCGGAGCTTAGCTGAATATTGAATTTCTGTGCAGCGTTTGCACCACTACTGCTCGCGTTTCCCGCTTCGCGGGAAACACTCGCATTTCTCTGCTGGTCGGCGGACTGTGACCTACAACAGACTACAGGACCCATAACTCTTCTGGCCCTGGAGCACCGCCCTGACACGCCCCCCTCACCTGGCGATAATTGAGCTGCAGGCGCGCTGAAGCGAGGTGACTGCCGCTGAAGCCTGCTGTTACTTTGAGCTCCGTTCTGCTGTGTGTGGAGGCAGAGCCCTTGGCTGTGAACAACAATACTGCTAGCGCTTTGTTCCTGAAGGCGCTACTGAGCGGAGCTTAGCTGAATATTGAATTTCTGTGCAGCGTTTGCACCACTACTGCTCGCGTTTCCCGCTTCGCGGGAAACACTCGCATTTCTCTGCTGGTCGGCGGACTGTGACCTACAACAGACTACAGGACCCATAACTCTTCTGGCCCTGGAGCACCGCCCTGACACGCCCCCCTCACCTGGCGATAATTGAGCTGCAGGAACGCGCATCGCGGGACGCGCGCGCGCGACGCCGGGCTAAGCCCGGGCAAAGGGCGGGCCCTCTGTGGCCCTCAGTGGCCGAGGTAGGCCGGGCTGGGCCCTGATATTTTATTTTATATTTTTCCTCCTCCACAACTTCGCCGGTGTCCATTGCAGTAAATCCCTGAACAAAAACACACAGATGATTTGTATTTTACAGACTGTAACTCTGGTATCCGCTAATGTGAACTTATCGGCTCCTTCCAGTGGATCTATATTTATATTTTACAAACTGTTTGTGTTTATATCTGCAACTGCCTATCAGGCGTAAGGTTTGGTTTACCTAGTAGTACCATGTCTACAAAGAAATTACGCTCTGGGAAAGTTTTAGGGGACAAAGTATATATGATATCTGAACCCACACGCTTGAGGAAAAAGTCTGAAAATAGTGCGCTAGTGAAAGGTCAGATGCAGCTGGAACATATTTGGGAAAAATCAGTTAATAAACTCGCAAAAGACCCAATAATCTTAGAGGCTGCTTTATCACCACATTCGCAATCGCAAACTAACGTGGAAATGGATTTAAACACTGACTTACTGATTGAAATAAATAAATCTCCTCTATCTCAAATAAATGAATTGAATCCCCTAGTTCATGATCCTAACACTCTCAGCGAAAGAGAAAAGGAGGAGGAAGACATGGCTGCTATATCTATCTCCACTAGTATTGATCTTGAACTCTGTGGTCGATATATGGATAAGAAACTTTTGGCCCAGGTCGGGGATAGTAAAACTCCAATTAGAGCAACTCCATCGGGAATGCTATTATACAGCAGCACTCCTTCAATCAAATCCCAAGATGATTTATTAACGCATAGTGATTTGAAGTCTCCTCAATTTAATTTATCGGGGATTTGTTCTTTTGTTCAATCTAGCTATCCAAAAAATGAGAAACCAATTTCTGAATCTCTGATAGCTCTTGAACAAATCTTGTCCTCTATACTGTTACTCCTTGGTAAATTTGCTGTGAGTTCTGACTGTATTCTGTCATCTGTGTCTGAGATACTGAAGGAAATGTTGTCTAAAAAGGCTGCTAATGTTACATTACCCCCTACTGAATCTGTAGTTCAAAATGTGTCAAATTGTATCAATCCCTTGCAGGGTAATACCCCTTTGAAATTTTCTGCAAAGGCAGACATCCATATGCCTCTTAAGAGCCCTATATCATCTGTCCTTGAACAGAGCAAAGACTTAAAGCCTATTGTCAAGGAAGATAGCTTGGTAGAGTTGGTACAAACGGTCGAAAATGATCTTTTTCCCATCTTCACTCAGGAAAAAAAGGGCCTGGATGGATTGTTGGCACAGACTAAAATCACAAAAGAAAAATTAAAAGGGAAAAATAGGAAGTTATTACGTAAATATAAGAAAAAAAGACCAAGGCAAATCATTTTCCAAAAACATATAATCCCTGAAGCGCGAGAGGAGTTAGGAAATGGGGATAACCCACTGTTAAATATTTCCAACAATAAGGTAGCGGAAGATGCATCTAATAAAGTATTGGAGGGCACCTCGAATGTGGGTTGTATAAAGGAGGTAATTCCATGTCCTGTGCTAAGGGCGCCGGAACCCCTATCAGTGCTGGTTGATGCTACGGGAGATCCTTTGCAAGTGGTAAAAGCACTAAATCCAACAGCATCTATTTTCCAGCCCCAGACTGATACAGCTAGTGGCTTAAATATCCAACCTGTAAAATGCGCTACGACATTTGTGGATACATTACCACTGGACTTTCTTCCGTTGTTCGATCAGGATGTAAAAATGAATAGGTCTTGGTTGCTTAATTGTTTTAAAGAGATTGATAGTCTAAAATTGATTTTATCAAATGATATTGACTTAGTTCTACCGATAAAATCAATTATTGGACAACGAACAAGAGTAACATTTTACTCAAAAATAATTACTAATCTTGTTCTTCATCAGGCGGAATTTTTCCAATGTAGAGGAATTGACGTGTTACCTTATTATAATAAGATCTCATGCATTGCCTCTGGAGATAGTATTATTAAGCCAGTACTTACACAGGTCGATCATTACTCCGGTAATAAAGATCTAAAAATCTGGGTCTCAATGGGCAAAAGAATGGTACCTCAGGTCCTTCCATTGCTTGATAACACAGATGTCCCTCTAATAGAAGACAATCAGATGTGGAATTGGTTACCTGGGGTTCTATCTACAAATTCCGCGAGTAACCCACGACTCTTCCAACATCTTTAACAATAATTTAAAAATTGTCTCTTGGAATGCAGCTGGTATGTTTAATTCCCCTGAGAAATTTGACTTTTTATCCTCTCTAAACGCCGATGTAATATGTCTCCAGGAGACGTGGTGTAAAAATCTCCCCTATGTAGGGAAAGAGTTTTTTGTCCTGGAGGCTTCAGCAAAACCTTCAAAAAAAGGCCATGCGAAAGGTGGAATTGCTTGTCTTTTATCCACCTCTTTACAATGGCAATATACACATTATTCAGACTCTAGCAATCTTTTTCAATCCATAACTATTAGTAACTTAGGCAACGGAGGCACGCGGTCCTCGCTTGTTATTTTAAATGTATACATTCCCCCTGAGGAAAGTTTTAATCCAGTTATGAAGCGAATGTTTTCTTATGTCACACAGCTATTGGAGGCTGAACATCCCCCTTATATACTGTTGGTTGGTGATTTAAATAGTAAATTATCCAACTCTACTTTAGTTAGGTTCAGAAATAAATTTAAGGAAGAAGTATATAACATACCTCAAATGATTTGGCCTTCTAGAATAAAAACTAATAAAAGAGGTAAGATCCTCTTGGAGGAACTTAGCCTCGGAGAAGGGCTTATTATTAATGGCAGAATGCCCTCTGATAGTCCTGCCCATTATACACATGGATCTTACAGGGGTGAGTCTATCTTGGACTACGCCATTACGGACTATGAGTCGTTCTATTTGATTAGGGATATGGCGATCACTCACTCTTCTCTGAGTGATCATAAATTAATTAATTTAACTCTCTCACTAACCCTTCCTGAAATTAGTTCTTGGTCCCTAAAGCATAGAGATCTTTCCATTGATCGAAGGTCGGGCAGATGTTTTTGGGGCCCTACTATCATGAGGGATGTACAAAACCTCCTCGCCCAAACCTTACTTGAACTCGATCAGTGGGAGGGTATAGAATTTTTACAACTCGAAAACCTCATCAAAAAAGTTATTGGGTTTGCCAAGAAAAAGGGAAACCCTAAAAGACCTCATTTTTCTCCTAGTCTTCTATTTTTCCTGAATAGGGAGATAAATGCACTTATCAGGAAACAATATCTTAATAGATCTGAGGAAAATGAGCGTCAATTAGCATTGTTAAAACGTAGGAGAGTTAGATTGAGACTTAAGTTGAAAAGAGAAAAAGAAGATTCTCTCTGGATTAGTTTGAGAGAGGCTATAACCTTTAATCGATCTAGAGAATTCTGGTCCATAATAAGGAAAGGCTGTGGTTCCACAGTAACTCCCCGTCCTATAGCCATTGACGAAGAAGTCTGGACAGTATTTGTATCTACATTATATGCTCCTAATGAAGTACTGGAGGATATAGGCATTTTGGGTTTAAATAGTATGCAAAAAGTTATACTCCCCACTGAAAAAACAATAGTTTCTGCGATAATGAGTATGCGCTCGACCGGAGCCATGGGTCCTGACGAACTCCCCATGTCAATAATTAAGCAGGATATCTCTACCTGGAGTAGGATTCTTCTCCCTATATTTCAGGCTTGCTTTTTAACAAGTACTGTCCCCGATTCCTGGAGGGGAAGTATATTAATTCCGATATTTAAAAAGGGGGATCGGGAGTTGCCATCTAATTATCGTCTAATAGCTCTATTAGATGCCATAGGAAAAATTTTCGCCAAATGTATATTAATGTTAATTATGGAATGGGCAGAAACTAATATGATTTTACCAATGGAACAAACTGGTTTCCGTGAAGAGCATGGAACGCTAGATAACCTGACATTACTGCAGGTGATTACTGACAAGTATGTATCTGTCCGTGATGGTGGCTTATATGCCGCATTTATTGATTTCTCCACGGCGTTCGACAAAGTGGACCGCCCATCGCTGTGGAGAAAATTGGCGGCTCTGGGTATGCCAGGATACTTACTTGCATTGGTCAGGTCTCTGCATATGAACACATGGTGCAAGGTGCTACAAGGCGGCGAAGGGGGTCTTACTTCATCCATCCCCTCCCATAATGGGCTTAAACAAGGGTGTATACTGGCGCCCATATTGTTTTCCTTATATATGGCCGACCTCCCATCCACTATCTCATCTTGTGAGGGAGTGGCACCGAAAATTGGAGGGTCTGCTATATCTATTCTAATGTATGCAGACGATATTCTTGTTTTAGATTTGACCCCGAAGGGTTTATCTAATCGCCTGCTTGCATTGAACGAATTTGCTGTAGCACATCATATGAAAATTAATACATCGAAAAGTAAAATCATGTGTATCTTTGGTAAGAGAAAATGTAGATCTAGCAACTATAAGTGGTTTATCGGGGGGCAAAAACTCGACGTGGTTAAAACTTATCCCTTTTTAGGCAAAATAATATCAGCGAATCTTAGTGAGATCCCCCATATCGAACATAACTCTCGCAAAGCATTGGCCCATGGTATGGGGTTATGTTCGTTATATAACGCTACTGGGAAGAGACATTTCTCACTCTTTTTGGAAGTTTTTAAAGCAAAAGTTCCAGCTACTCTCCTATATGGAATTGAATTAGTAGAGTTGAAACATTGGGGATTCCTTCAAAAAATGGAAGGAAGGGTACTACAGAAAATTACATCGCTTAGTAATGCATGTTCTACTTCTTCATGTAGATTAGAATTCGGACTTCGAAGTTGTTGGACACAGGGACTGGTGGCCCTGGTAAGATGGGTAGCCTGCTTGGCTAGAGGAAAACCTGGTACCCTAAGAGAACTTATTAAAAAGGAGTTACTGGGCAATCTTAATGACTTTCCCTCTTTATTAAAAAATTTTAGGAAAGCAGTAGCCCTGTTAGAGTTGGATGAGAGTACCTTATTTTTACTCACTCCCTTAGAACTTAAAGCTACATTAAAAAGTGCATCGTGGGAGCTATGTTTTAAGCTGGATACCCTTGCCCAACCTAGATTATATGACAGGGAACCTCTCCTAAAAACATACACCCCCAAGCTGGCCCAACAATATCTGATCTGGAATATTCCCCATGGAGTTCGTAGACTATGGTACCTCCTACGTCATGATCTGCTTCCTCTTAATTCACTCTTAGCAAAGTGGTATGGGGGTTCCCCAATATGTAACTTTTGTAATGACGCTGTACAAGATCGTAACCACGTCTTGTTTATTTGTCCTGCTTTACGCTCCTTGCGATTTAAGTGGATTAAACCTATTTGTTTACAATTGGGAATTGCAAATGCTAAATTGTTTTTACATGCACTTTACTGCCCTCCAAATGAACTGTTTTGTTGTAGAATTTTTAAATTTTTTAAAGGGTTCTTAAGTATTTATTGATGTTGCTGGGATGTTGCCGAGGTTCACTTTAAGAGTTGATAATCTGTAGTGTTTTCTTTTTTTATTATGTAGTATGTTTATATATTTTTTTCTTGTTCTTATTGTATAATGGTGTGTTTAACTTTATGTGGCCCTCATTGAGAGCCAAAACATAATAAAAACTTTGACTTTATTGTTTCTCGCCAACAGTAAATTGCATTCTGAAATCTCGTACTGTGCTTTTGTCTGATCTCTTCCCTTGGTTTAAATGCTTTGTCACTTTATTTGTTTCTCTTATAATTTGAGATTTTTGATTATATAGCTCCCTGATATACTAGACTTGTCTTCCTGGACCTCCATTTTTGTTGGCTTTTTTCATGCTTTTATGGGGTTGTTTTTTGGCTGCCAATTTTGTCAATAGTGTATCACTTAGAATTGCCAAGGCCTTTTCTCGCTCACCTCCTTCTGTTTTTGCTTTTTCCTGACTTTTAGATTCTCTTTTTATGACCTCGAAAGTTCAGGCACAGTGATAAACCTCTGCTATCTGCTTCTCAAGGGGCTGGGCCACGCATTTTAAACTTTTCAGAATATACGTTTACTGGGGAGGTGATTAAAACTTGTATTGGACACAGCTGTTCGATCTTACACACTTTTTGGATAGTTTGGGGAATATGGACTCTTTCTGTGTGAGGGAGAATTTGAAACTGACGCACCTGTGGCAAGGTGGATTCGCTTATCGACATATGATCAATTGTTGAGCTTTTTCTACCGCTTAAGAAGATGATTGATGCTGGTGAATCCTCTTTTGTATTTCCACTCGGACCTGGGGGCACATTATCAAGGGCATAATCTACACTTTTGTGGCTATAAAAACCAAAAAAGCGGAGCTAAAGTTTTCGCCCTATTAACAAGGCAGTGCTAACATGCAATAGTGCATGTTAGCAGCCTTGTTATCAACGCCTTGCTTTGTATCTCTAATGAGATGCAAAGTGGGCGTCACTGGGCAGTACAACCTTGCAAATTTCGCTGATGTGCACATCACAATATTTAAAAGGCTGCCCCAGCATTTAAGCAGACCTTAGTTTTTGGAGAAAAACGCTATTTTCACCAAAAACTAACGTCTGCTAAAATGCAGAGTTACCTATCCCTAACATTGGGGGTGGATTATGCTGATACGACCAGATGGGCATATCGGCAAGGTTATCGCCATTTTGCAGGGAACATCACTGGAATACCAGCGATGTTCCCTGCAAAACAGCGATTTCCCTGCTATCTCTAGAATGTTTATCACCCTGGAGAAACGCGCTACCAGGGTGATAAATTCCAGAGATAGACGGCGATAAATAAACAAGCTCTAAGCGTGCTTTGTGTTATTTATCGCTGTCCTTTAATATTATAACCCCTAGTTTTTCCAGCTGCCTTCTGAATTTGCTTGCCCCTTGGAGAGTGCCCCTTTTTGTACTTAGATTACTTAGGTTTGTATTGAAATCACCGGAGATAATGAAGATTGCTTGCTTGTATTGTATCTGTAATGATTTTAATATATTTATTTTTTTGTCAAAATCTCTTTATTGAAATGTATTCACAGGTTGCAAACATTTTACAAAGACCATAGTACGTTCAGTCATTTTTCAGGGGAGCAAAATTCATGCGGAGGTTAGCTATAGAATCCGTAAAGTTTTGTAACAAGGGACGGATTTCCCCCGTGAGCATCTCTGGGAAGCCAAGTTCTACAATATACGAACGTTTACATATATAGTGAAGCATACCACCCGTAAATATGTAAGAAAAAAGGAAGAAAAAGAAAAGAAGAAAAACCCAACCATACCCAGGAAAACACATACGCTTAATATTTCATACTTAGCCTAGTTTTTAATATTTTGAGCAAAACTTGCATGTTTTTCCGTTTTTTTTGTTTTGCTGGGGTGAATGTATACATTTATAAAGAGCACTGCCATAGGCATGAGACATGCCTTCTTGGGTTCTAGCTTGATTGCTAATATCCAGGTTACCCCGAGATCCATTTGTTCTATGGTCCAGTTGAATTTTGTGCCCCCCCCCCCTTGGAATTTTGAAAACGTTGTCATCGGTACATGATACTCCACATAGCTTTCAATTTATGTTGGTTCTGAACACAACGTTCGCTGAATCAGGATAATGTAAGTGTTCTGGAGAAATGACCTTGCGTCCTCTCCTTGTAACAGAGTCTTCAGTGTGTGGGTACTCCATGAGCAGTTGTTTATGCTATCTGACTCAGTTTCAGAGCTTTTGTTCTACTTGTCAGGACTGGGTGATGACTTGACTGTTGTGAAGCCAGGGTCTGGCCTGGGTTTTAAAGGCTGCAGAGTAATAATACACCTGCTGGACCTGGCCCTGGTGGTCATTGCTTGAAACCTTCACAATTGTTAAGTTTTCTAAAGTTCTCAGATTCATTCAGGCCCTGTCACTCCCCTTAGGACTGAGCTCCCTCTTGCTTTAATAGGAGCAGTGGTCTTCAGTAGGGGTATTGGGATCTGAACGTTTGTCGCTCTATCCCCCATGAATTGAGGATGACTTGATTTGCCAACATTTGGTTAACTAAATCTAGAAAGGACCAAGTTGTTACTGTTGCCTCTCTATCGCTTCTATGGGGATGGTGGTCTGAATTTGACTGATGTCAAATCAGACTACTTAATGTAAACAAGTGTTGAACACCCCAATTGACATGCAGTTATGAATTAATAAACGTTTGTTAGCCTGGAGCCCCCCTATTAGTCGCTGCAACTCTGGGAGTTTAATCCTTGGGAGATCCTTAATGTCCACACTGTGCCCATTCCAGGAAGGTGCCCTACTTATGTATTTGTATTACTAAACAAAGCCAACAGTCATTGTATTTGGTGGTCAATGTTGGCCGCAGTTTTATTACTTGTTAAATACGTCATACATGTGCAACTCCCCTGGACACCTTCTTGTGGCCGGGGTCATGAATCATCCTCATGCACTATTGCACAAAGGGTATCACACCGTTCTCATTGGGACATCATAACCCCTGGGACATAAATCATCGGGGTATCATAAATCATTCTGCCACAATCGCTCATCATTTTGCTAAAAAAAGTATATTTCTGCATTTATTTAACCAATAAATGTATGCTCTAATTTGAATGTCTGACAGGTTTCAATGCTATATAGACCCACAGATGGTAAAGCAATATACAGATACAAAAATATTAAAGTTTTCAATATTAACTTAATGCATATCTACTAATGTTTAGACTCATTACTAAAATGTCTCACTTTTTTGAACTGCCTATACCTGTCAATCCACACATCTATTGGCCTGACAGTCATGGCTGGCAGTATTTAAAAGCACTTAAAAAAGAACATAATTTCCATTTTTGTCCACATTTAAAAAAAATCCAGACATTAAATTAATTGGTTTTCTTTCTGTATTCATCTGTAAAAATCAGTAAAAACCAAAAACAGGGAGCCTAAATAATAAACACATGAGGGATGTTACCACTTAACTGAAAGTGCTTCAGCGTCTTGTGAGGGACATGAAGCACCACATTATAAAACGTGTTTCATTTTCTACATAATATCCCTGGTCTGCACACTTTGACCAAAATATCCTGTTCTAAAACGCAGGCAGAACCTGCCCACTTCCCACCTGCAAAGGATGCTTTACACATTGTATATGTAATTTTATGACTAATGTACCACATTGTCAAATCATTGTTTTGTGCCCTGAAATGTCACTTCCTAGTTTCACCTATCGATTTACTGGTGCCCACCTGTTTCTAAGTGCCTAAAAACTACCTGATCAGGTAAGCAGGACTAGCAATATCTGTGAGCTTCTGGAGTATCGGGCTCCTCTTTCATTTGGAGGTGGGGGGTGTCTGAGAGGGACAGTGTGGCAACGTCCTCTTACATTATATCACCGGAAGCGGGCATTAGAACAGTTTTGTGTGGTTCGCAATACTTGGAGGTTTTAGTAAGGAGATCACCTCTACTGTCTAGGACTGCACAACTACATCTTTTGTTGGTACTAGTGATTTCATGTACTAAATGAAAATCCCCAAAGGAAGTGGGTTTACAGCACTGATCGTTACCAGACAGGTCTACGCAGTGGGTGCTCTGAACACTGATCATTTGGGTTCGTATAATCTCTTCAAACGTCCTATGTGAATTTAACGCCCCAATTTGTATTCTTCCCAGACCAACATTCTGCTAAATACATGGAACCATGGCCTGAGAATGTTATTTATAGACACAAAACACTTTGCTGCAACAAAGGCACAAATGCAATGCACTAAATGTGTACTTCTACAGTTATATGTGAACACGAGGGCCTGTTAAAAGCAGGTAGAATCTTATTTGGGTTCCGGAGTCACATACTACTTGCCGTACATTGCTTCAACACCTTGTCAGGGGTAGAAAGCGCTATATAAATCCAATTATAATATCTTTTTAGTAGGGGTGTGAGGGAAATAGTGGGGTGCTTAGGAACAAACGTGTCTGTTGCTGTTTACCTCATGCCTTGCTTCTTCTGTGCACGTAATTTCTCCCAGATGTGTGTATGTTAAAAGTGGGGTCTGAGCTCCTCTTAAAATAGCCTTTTAAGTGTTTCTTGTTTTATTTTTTTCTCATTTTACACTCCACTCCAAACCAAAAACCTCGCATGTAAAATCTAGCTTTTGCCAAACCTAGCTCCAGTCTTAGCCTTGAATTCCTTGCCGACCTCGGGATGTGGAGCTCTGATTTATATGATTTAGCTTGGGCTGAGTTGAGTTGAGGAATAGCATGTATAATCTGACTGCCCTGAATGACTTTGACGCCAGGGAGCCAGCAGAGAAAATCTTGCTTCATCATGTTGATAAATTTATTTGATTTAGGTTTTAATTGCCTCTTAGCAGGATTTGAAATATATAGATGAATATCCTGAATAAGGTTAAACTCTCCCCCCCAAAATATGGAACCCTCAGAAACAACCAATAAGTCATACATTTGAAGCAAAGCCAAAGTATCATTAAATATAGGTTCGTAGTTGTTCAAAAGATCAAACACTGTACCTCGAAGGGTAATTTGTACGTAAATCCATCGGCCTTGAACATCACGACTAACTTTTAGTACCTGGAAGTTGCAGCTATTAGAAAATATAATAGCAAGCCCATGAACTGACATATTTGCAGAAGCAAAATAGGCTTGATTGTACCCCTTAGGAAGGATTAATTTAGGTGAATTAGCCCTAAAATGAGTTTCCTGTAGGAACAACACTTGTGGGGAAAAAGAAAGCAACCAAGTCAACATTGGGCTTGCTTTTCTTGAATTCACCAATCCATTCACTTTGCATGAAATTATTTTAAAACCACTTGAAATTAAGGGGTAGATCTACAAGGACTGGCACATCACAGCAAATCAGCAGGGATGCACCAGTAAACTGGAGTCGTGTAGTGGATGCGACGCAACTCCAGCACTGTTCCAAACCGGCTTATCTTTAACATTCTGCTTCACGCCTTATGCCTGCTTCGAGCAGGCACAAGGGTTAAACGCAGCGGCGTTGGAAAAGTACCTGAGTGAAATCTTGTAGATTTCACTCAGGCACTTTTCTGAGGCTTTCCTGCGACAGAACGCTCACAATGCGACGGTATGCCCACATTATACCTGATGCAGGTATAATGTGGCGTAGGGGTTTACGGCGTAAAACATCTCCTTAGCTGCGTCTTGTTGTAAATCCTTCACAGCGTGGCGCTTGCTTTACGATGCCGCTGTGTCACAAAAGTGACTCAGTGGCGGCGCAAATGTGTCGCACGGGGCTTTTAAATCTGCCCCTAAATATCTAAAGAGATATAAAGAAACACACTTGCGTATACAATAAAAAACTTTGATCCACTCATTTTTCTTCCTGCTATCCCAACACAACCCCCACCCTTCCCACCCTCTCCACCCTCCCCATTCTACCCACCCACATGGCGAAGGTCCCCCTAGCAACGCACCATGCAGAGTCCCCATCAGAAGGATGCCATGAAATTGCATCCTGACCTGTCGGTATTGGGTCCCCAACCACCACCACCAGGCTGCCCCCCACCAAAGAAAAGAGAAAAAAAACAAAATGAGAAGAGAAGAAAGAAAAAACAAAAAGGGGTAATGCCACCCTACATACATCTTTAGTTTCTAATTTATTTTTAAAAAGTCCTGTGCTTCTGAAAGAACATTAAAGATATGGAATTGTCCATTCCAAAGAACCTTAAGTTTTGTAGATTGGACCTGGGAGGCTTGTGCCCCAATTGATCTAAAGTCAAAGGCAAGCTGTTGAAAAGCTTTTCTCCACATAGCGGAATTCACGGAAAGATAGGAAAAAGTCTTCAAAGAGGCATTTTGCAAGACTGTAAATGTTTACTGCTGGATCGCTCTTGTAAGGACCTGTTCCTTATTCCGGAAGTTGAAAAAGTTCACCAAAATAGTTTGTGGGTATTTAGCCCCAAGTGGCTTATGAAAAGGAACTCTATGAGCACGCATAATTGTCAAATCTTCTGGAGCAGATGGTAAGATGTGATATTTAATCAGCATATTAATAAGCTGCGGAACTGATTGGATTTGACCCTGGGATTCACTGCCTTCTGGAATCCCCATAAATCAAAGATTGGAGCGTCTTGCATGATTCACCATTGACTCTAATTCCAGCTCCAATTCTGCAGTTTTTACAGATACAGGTGCCGGATGGGATTGCAGGATTGTCAGTTTGTCCTCAATGTCTGAGATTCTTTGCTCTGCTGCCTGTAGCTGTTTTGGCAGTGCCGATGAGGTCTCCTCCATTTTAGTAAGTCTTTGATTTATTAACTCAGTATCCAGAGCTTGCTGGACCTTTAGCCCCGGATCTCCACCACAATTGTACAAGAGACTGGCCATGATTGAAAGAAAAGGTAGGTTCACCTGCCAAATTCTCCATCTGCTTATCTCGCCAGCCGACCACTCTACTTTGAGAGGCTTTCTTGCATTGTTTAGGGGGAACAGGAGGAATTGGCGAAGAAATGTTAATGCGGAGCTGTCGCATGGCAGTGGGGCACATATGCTGTTAGTGAATAGCAAACCAATGTCTGTCTCTAGATATAATGAGGCAACCTGAATCCCCACATGGATCCCACAAGCACTGGCAGCTATCGAGGCTCTATGTGAAAAGAAATACAACAACAATAGTGAACTCGGACCTTATATTTTCTATTCTTTTCTCTTTTTATGGACCCGGCAGCAGGGGGGGAGAGGGGGAGGGTGGAAGTGGGGGGTTGGGGGTGGTGGGGGGAGTTCTCATACAGTTGTATAATGTTTAAGCGCACCAAAAAGAAAAAAAGAAAAAGTAACGGCGACTGTGGTGGATGGAAGACTTATTCAACAAAAACTAAGCAGCACAACATGTCAGAAACTGACAAAAAAAAAATAAGACAATATGCTGCGGGTGGTTGCCTGCTTTTTTAAATGAGAAAGTAATAGCTGTTGTGTATTGTTATGAGTTATGTCACCCTGCTGAAACAGATGAAAACAGTATGCACTGAAGATGATATGTAATGTTGCCGCTGATGCGATGTGTTTAGCCTGAAAAATCAATAAAAAGAAATTAAATATATAAAAAAAAAACAATAGTGCAGAGCGCCTACCTTACAAGTATCCCTTACTGCCCTTTTGCTCACAGGAGCTCCTTTCTTTTCCTTTTTCGCGGAAATTCAGGTAATCACAGGAGCCCACAATGGCAACAAAGCATACCCAGTCCTTCTTTCAGGCTGCAATAACTGAATTGATGCTGGTCAACCCTCTGGACAGAAGAACCCTGGGCGGTGAAAATCAAGCCTTGATGGCTGCTGCAGCAAAAGTATTTTTCTCTTTTCCTACTCCCTTCTCTTACTTTTCTCTCATCTCGTCTCGCCTTCTTTATAACTCCTTCAGTCTGCTCTCAGCAGAGCCAAACTGCCACAACTACAACGGCCAACCTCCGCATCCTTTCAGCTTGCTTCACGCAGTGACAGACTGCCGCAGTTCACAACGGCGATCTCAGAATGCCTTCACATTGCCTCTCGTAGAGCCAAGCTAGACGTGGTTCCGGGCAATAGCCTCGAAATCATTCTCCATGACACTTCGGGGCAGATTTACAACAAAGTAACGCAGCACGGTCAGCAAGTCATTTTGCTGCGCCGTGCTGTGTTAGTTTGGAAAGCAAAGAGATGCGACATATGTACAAGAATATTTTGCATCTCTGTACTTTCCCCTGTGCTGGCGCACAAACTGCAGCCATGCGCCCGCGCAGGCACCCGTGCACCATGGTGCAAGGATGCCTGAGTCGTGGGGAGATTGTTTTTGAGCAGGAAGGGGCACCTTCCTGCACAAAAACAATCACAAGAGGCTCTTTCCTCTTTCAATGCATGCTGTAGAATGCAGCACACATTGAAAGAGAAAAGAACAAGGAGAAATTAAAACATTTCTCCTTGTTGCGCCTCGCACCTCTAGGGTGGTGTAGCATTCACACGCACCTCCAGATTTACGATTTCTCGTAAATCTGGAGATGTGCTTGTTCCATGGGTGTTGCGTGGGAACACCCACAGCAACACCCTTCGAACACCGCTACCACACACTGTGCTGCATGTGAAGGGGCCATATTTACAAGTAGAGGAAAAGTCACACAGGGTGGCTTTTCCTCTCCTTGTAAATATGGAGAAGCCCCCTGCGCCACCAGTACATCACGAAAAATGACGTAGTGGTGGTGAAGGGGGCTTGTAAATCTGGCCCGTGTATCGCTCACACCGCCACGGAAGCAGCTGGAGCTCCACATCCGTGTGTGAGGCAAAGCATCAGCGCCAGCATCTGTTGGAGATGGGGAGCGGCAAGCAGGGCCGTCGGATCAGGTTCTGCGGTCGTCAGCAGCAGCAGGACATAGGGCAGCCGCTCTTCTTGCCCTATTCCTTATGTGACTCTTTAACTCCTTCACAGATATAGTCACACTCCCGCCATCCATGCTTGAGGCTACCATTGTAAATATACCCAAACCTGGGAAAGACAGGAAGGAGTGCTGTTCTTATCGGGAACATCTTGCTTCTAAACGTGGATGCAAAGCTATTACAAGTATCCTAGTGTTCCAGTTGGCTCCCTATATGCCGGGACTTGTGGATCCAGATCAATGGGATTCATACCGCACCACAAATGCTGTGACAACACCAAGTGGGTCCTGCATTTAGTAGATAAGGCTTTGCCCTTCTACAATGAGTCAATACTCATAGCTATCCATGCTGAAAAAGCATTTCATCCAGTGTATTGGCATTATTTTAAAGTGACGATGGCCCATTTTGGCATCGAAGACAGATTCCGGCCTTGAACTCTTAGCAACTATGAATCTCCATGAGGGACAGTGCGAGTTAATGGCATAGTGTTATATCCTGAGTTTTACATTTAATTGTAATCAGCTTAGGTCCTCCAAGCTGCTCAGCCAGAGTGAGAGATGGTAATGGAATGTTGGTGTGACTGTGATGAATGGAATGTTGGTGTGACTGTGAGGAATGGAATGTTGGTGTGACTGTGAGGAATGGAATGTTGGTGTGACTGTGATGAATGGAATGTTGGTGTGACTGTGATGAATGGAATGTTGGTGTGACTGTGATGAATGGAATGTTGGTGTGACTATGAGGAATGGAATGTTGGTGTGACTGTGAGGAATGGAATGTTGGTGTGACTGTGATGCGTGGAATGCCTGGGTGCCTGTGTGGATGAGTTGGGTCAGTTGGAGACGGGCTGAGCAGCTAGGCAGGCTGCTCCTGTCGGGGCTGGTATAGGAGATGTAGGAGCTGGTTCATGGCTGATCTATGATTGTAAATACCCTGAAGTGGAACGAATAAAGAAGATTTGAAACTACTCTACAAGGCTACCAGTGTCTCAATGCGCAGGGTACAACATTTTATTTGGCGACTAGCGGACCTGGACCCAAGTGCGCTTAAGGACTTAGCAGAAACAAAGAAACCACAGTAACCAGCAAAACTACAAGAAAGGGAAGCAACTATATGACACGCTATGGAGTTATAGGAAAGAAAGCCCCACCAGTGTACATGTCATCTGGCGGCCCCAACAACCTGTGTCCTGCCTGAACTTGCTCCATGGATTTGACCACAGCTATGGTCTGTATGTTAGGGTATGTCTGTTCTAAGTTTCACCCTGCCACTTCCTTTGGTATCTGCTGCATGGAAGTATCAACAGCGTAAAGGACTTGTTGCTGTTCAAGATGTGAGTTATGGACTAACTCAGTGAAATAAATTTACAGGTGCCACACAGGAGAGGTGTGGTTCACCAAAGATTGGTGTTTTGTTGGCACATAGAAAATTCTACCATTGTCAGTGAACGCTGTAGAAGTAATGTGCCTGGGGATCTAATTAAATCTAAGAAATACTTAATGGACCCATGGAATTCACTTACGCTGCGCAATGTTTGCCAATTGACATAAGAACAGAAGTGCTATTTTTTGTGTGTTTTAGAGCGTCAGGTCCTGACTTTTGCCATGGGGGAGAAATGGTGTATCTACCCTTTTTCACGCTCCTTCAACCTGCACGCAGAGAACCTTACTGAGGAGAGCTTGGGGACTTGCCTTCATGGTGTGTTGGTGGCACGTTTTTTTTCTCTCTGAAGTGCCAACTGAAGGAGCAGGATATTTCAAGTGCGCCATTTTTTGTTTCTTAATTTTTTTTATTTTCATTTGAGGCCTGTGTTGTAACGGAAGAAAAGACTGGATCCAGGTGGTATCTTAATGTAGTTTATTTGGTAAGAAGTAAGGTACAAAGAACGAACCCCAACAGGAGCAGCCTTCTTGCTGCTCAGCCCTACTCTCAACTGACATTAACCCATGCATACTGTTGTAAATAAGATGGTGATAGATGACAGGATACTTCTAGTTGATTACATGTAGATTTATTGTAGGACACAGCCGAGTACACATCTCGCCAGCTGACTTGACAAGGTGGAAACACTAAGGAAGCGCTAATGACTACAGTCAGCCATATTACAAGAAGAATCAATATACAACACATACAACACTCGATGACATCATACACCCATAACAACATTCCACACATATGCACTGGCTGAGCAGCAAGCTGGAGCAGATACCACACTTCTTCCCCCTTTAATAAAAACACAAAAATTGAAAATGCAAGGAATAAGCATAATAACGACATTACAAGGAAAAAGTATGCAGTCAGAAAATCAATAACTTAAGAAACTAAATAAGTACATATTGCAAATATTATGATAGATAGTTGTGCAATAAAACAATGGAATTAATATGCAGACATACAATGAGAACATAAACACTAAAATAAAGAGGAAGAGGACAATGAGTACCACGACCAGGAATAACAGGAATAACCACACCCGTCTTCCCCCTTTAAAAGAATGACAAGGAATCATTTGAAGGAAGAGCAAAGGAAGAAGAAAAGTAGGAAATGTAACAAGCTAAAGGGATACTAGCAAAGTACGGATGGACAACAATAGTGACAAAGCACACATAACAAAAAGAATTGACGCTCCAAATCACCACCAAACATACCAGTTGGCCAGACTAGACTGAAGATGGCAAGAAGAAACAGCAAAGGAAAACAGACAGTGCAAAGACAAGAAAAACACTCTAAAAATGTATGAGAGATCTGTAAGGAAAACTATTAGTATTTAGAAAATACGCAAGAGAATAATAATGTGACACCATGAAAAATCAACATACAGGTACCATGTAAGATGAAATACAAAGTGTCATAGATCCCAAGAAAACATGAATATGTAAATAAGATACAAAGATTAAGAAAACATAGGCTATTACAACACAATTACATCTTTGACATATGCCCAATAGGTAGGCACAGTAAGGTAATGTAACATAAAGTAATGCAATGTAGTAAACACACTAATGTTTGAAAGAAACATTGAAATGAATCCACATACAGGAGGATAAGACACATGAAAAGTAAGATAACAAAATGGATAACAGTGTATGTGACCTGACAAGTCACATAACATAGGAATGTAACATACTGTAATGCACATAGGTGACCTGACAAGTCTCGAAACATAGGAAAGTATCTTATCATAATGCATAACGGTGTAAGTGACCTGACAAGTCACATAAAATGGATCTCAATAAAGAATTTCATAAGGATTTTTTTTTTAGCTGAAGTAACGTTGCAATAAATACTATAATAGCACCCATGAAGATTCACCAACAAGAAATTGAGAAGACATCACTGTAAGGTAAGGTATACAGCCAGTAAGCTATTAAAACAGATGCACTAAGTCATGTAAATACTGGCCCTCTAAAGTACTGTAACATAAAGCAAAATAAGTACTAAAAATGTCTGCGCCAAATGCGAGGACACAAAGAAATGAAGGTTGGCAAAATGGCAAAATGGTTCATAACATAAATGATATACATTATACACTTTAAGTAAGATTCCAATAAAATAATAAGATAACACAAATAAAGTGGTCACCGTATTTATTTATTATTTATTATTATAACACTTATAAAGCGCACTAATACCAACTGGTGTCCTGGCGCACCGTAGTCATCTTAGTGTGCAGCTGATGCCCAAACAGAATGGAACAGTACCTTGCCATCGATTAGTGCAAAGATGACCAACTACGACATCATCGAGCAATAAAAACAGTTTAACCGCATGCGTGCGGCCGCTATTTTTGCCCTGTGCGGCTTTTTTTTAAAAGCCGCGTTACATGACGAGCTGAGCTCGTCATGAGCATGCGAGCGGCGCAACTCATGACGAGCTCAGCTCGTCATGAGCACGGAAGGGGTTAAAGAAAAAGCACAAACATGGACTTTCCTTTTCCTGGAACAGATGCAGTAATGCTAGATAACCGCTAGATGGCGATGTTACATGGTTAATGAAACTCCAACTGCAGTACTTACGCTGCAATGCTAATGAAAAATTTTGGTCCAACAAACTGGCAAGAAAATGCCAATCACAAGCTGGAAAACACCTCAGCATTGACACGCAGCAAGGAACAGGTAGTTCTTGATGTGAAGGAGAGGACGAAGTGACGAGATTGCCAATATCTTGAAAGCGTGGTTGGCAGTGGTTGGCAGCACAATTGAAAGTCAAGGAGCTCCGGTGGTGCAAGACAAAATGGAGGCACGCAGCGGGACGGAGCCCCGGGTGGCTCAAGGCGGGTTTGTGCTCCTCTAACACTGCAGAGGGATAAGGGAGAAGCTGGAAACATCATGAAGACTGCAGGCGTCACGAGGAATGAAGGGCAGCACAGCAGCATAATGAAGGTACGAGCGCGCAGTCCCAATGTGCGCTCGAGGAGATTTGAAAGGTTTAGATGGCAGTTAAACTGCCATGGTAGGGTACACATACAGAGGCAATTTACAATAATAAAAAGCTCACTGTAACACCTGAAGCACTGCTGAAGAGCTGGTCCGCAGATCTCCTTCCCCTCACCACTGCCAAGCAGAAGCAAAAACGTGTCGCAGTGAAATCACAAATCAAGTTACATGCGGCAGTAATTAGGAAGTAGGAGATGAATGCAGAAGAACATCCAAGACTCCCCACATCACAAAAACAAGCAGTTCAAAGCTCTTTTCCAGGCAAATGGGTGGAACGCTTGTACATTGGTTACAGCAGGTAGACAAAATATACAATCAAGGCAGCAAAAGAAAAGGCACTTTCTTCACAAACGCAGCAGTCTGAAATGATGAAAACACAAAAGAGGTGCTAATATCCAAAAGCAGATTACAGCAGTCAGGCAGAAAACCGGCACGCTAGAACTGTAGGTAAATGCCGCAGGGACAGGAGCAGTAGAGTGAAGTTGTAAGTTTAAGGAGCAAGTAGACAAAAATGCCTAATTCACCAGGGCACTCACAAGGTGGCAGAATAGTGCTCCAAGGACTCGCAGGCAGGTTACAGTATGCAGATATCAAGCAGAAATTTAAGCAGAGACTGGCACGAAGGTGTTGAGGGTGACCAATGGGAGGTCACTGTAGGGGTTTGTAGGGTGCCAGATTGCTTTAAAGGTTCATAAACAGTTACAAGATCATACCTTGTAGTTGCTTAGTTTTTCAAAGTTCAGAAGTCCTGAGAATACAGATGTAGGTTCTTCAGATCGTCGCCAGTGTTGTAACGGAAGAAAGACTGGATCCAGGTGGTATCTTAATGTAGTTTATTTGGTAAGAAGGTACAAAGAATGAACCCCAACAGGAGCAGCCTCCTTGCTGCTCAGCCCTACTCTCAACTGACATTCACCCATGCATACAACACTCTATGACATCATACACCCATACCAACATTTCACACATAGCCACTGGCTGAGGAGCAAGCTGGAGTAGATACAACAGCCTCCTTCAACTAGGACAGTTTAACCAACGCGTTTGTTTTTAAAACCGAGGCACCAGTCATGAGCTGCACGAGCGCTCTTACCTTTCACAAGGATCTCCATGGAGCTCTAGCTGCTTTGGGATGCTGTGGAGCTCCAACATGCTTGAAGATACCCGGCGCGACCCACGTTGCGGGCCGCCATCTTGTGGCTGGCGGCTCATTCTTATTTTGTAGGATACTATTTGTCCACTGCCAACCACGCTATTATTTGCATCCTAAGTTTAAGTTGACGTCATGTTGCTTCAAACTACTATCTCTTCAATGATCTTGTTTGTCATCAAAGTTTGTCAAGCAACACTGTCCTGCTTAACTGCTGTAATTAAGATGCACACATCGCAAAGGTCTTACTCGCGTTGCCAGAAAGGTTTTTTCACCAGAGCTACATTTGAGCACAGAGACTTGTCAAAACGTATGGGATCCAGACACGGAAGCAGAAACAAGCACAAACGAGTTGAAGTTAAGGCTTTTAATTCTTTTACATGAGTGCCCTCTGGTGGATTTTCGAAGTATTTTTTTTTTGTGTTTCCATTTCACAATATGGTTTTATGGATTTTCTCTTCTCTGAATGCCAGAATCCAGTGTGCAGAGTGTCCTGTAGGTGCTCATGCTGCATGAGGAGCTTATTTAAGTGCTCATATTTAGTGCAGATCTACTTATACACCTTCTTGCTGATGTCTTCCCTGACTTGTATATTGGGAGTGACCAATTTATGACGTGTTTTGTTTATCATGGGTAGTACGACAACTCCGTTGGTCATTTTATGCTTTTCAAATGCTTGTTGTCTCCAAATATTTTGTGTGAGGTCAAACAATTTGGAGGGTGTTGTTGTGTTTTTTTTTCCTTGGATCCCTTACGCAGGGAAGTTCTTACCCAGCACAACTCAGTTGAGAGATCACTCATCGGCGTGATTTTCAGGTTTCTCTAACTTCTACTGGGTACTATCCGAAATGTACTGCCTTTTGACAGAGCCTATTTCTCACAGTAATTGCAATGTAGTTTGCATGGTTTAGAGCTCAATTTGGAGATTTTACTGTTACAGTATATTTGTATGAAGTGATGCCACAGTCTTGGATTATTTACGTATGGGACGTCTTAGTCTCCCTGTGCGTGGACATCACAGTTCATCCCTTTGGTGAGGGGTGAGGTTGGGTATTAGTCCCAGTTAGGGACCCCTACATGGGGTCAGGTATATAGATTAGCTCCTTTATACCTGTGGGTGTCATCCTCAATATATGCACAAGGGTACATTGTGTTGGTATGACACAGTTTCTGTCTTACATGATGGTGGTTCTGGTCTTGGTGGGTGGTTTTCCACTTCTCTGTGTAGTGTTGGTAAGTCGCCCCGCGCTTCAGATGTTGTTGTGTGTAAGTCACCCACCGCCTCACTGTGTGTACCTTCTATGTGGTCCATAATGTGGTACACGAGTATTTGTAGTGTTGATTCATCCTTGTTGTCTGTTTCTGGCCTTGGGTGTTTGTCGTGGGGTGTGTTCACCCTTCACTACATTATTTTCAAATGTTCATGGGGAAGGATGGGGTTTTTGCTAGTTTGTAATTTAAATTGCTTGACAATTTTTATTCCTTCCCTAAAGTACGCAGTTTTAGTCTGCTTCTCTGCGTCTTAACATCGTTTGTGATTTGATCATTTATTTCATGCTTTCATAAGATTTAATCTTCATGAGGGGGGATGGGGGATTTTGATGCATGTTTCTAAATGTCGTATTTTGCCCATCTTTTCTTGATTTGCATTGTTCTCTCTTTTGTGATGTTTTGCCTTTAATTGCATCCCTGAGTTACGAACATTACTGCTTCTCTTGTGTACAGTTATCTGCTTTAGTATTGTAACCTTTGTTTTCATTTTAAAAAGAAAGGGATAATGTTATATTCTGAGTATTACATTTGATTGTAAATAGCCTAGGTCCTCCTAGCTGCTGATCCAGAGAGATGGTAATTGAATGTTGGTGTGACTGTGATGAATGGAATGCCTGGGTGCCTGTGTGGATGAGTGGGGACAGTTAGAGACGGGCTGAGCAGCTAGGCAGGCTGCTCCTGGTGGGGCTGGTATAGGAGATGTAGGAGCTGGTACATGCCTGGACTATGATTGTTTACACCCTGACGTGGAACTAATTAAGAAGATTTGAAACTACTCTACAAGGATACCAGTGTCTCAATGCACAGGGTACAACACATAGCCTCCACTTCCTTTTCTGCCAACAAGTGGACGAGACCGGGGTGTCCACTGTCGCCTCTGTTGTTTGTGTTGTAAATGGAGCCGCTGGCGCAGAGAGTACAAGATTATTACACATCACTTGGATGTGTTTCAGGAATGAGGAGCATACCATCAGCCTTTACACTGATAATGTGATAGTGTCATTGGAAGACCTGCTAAAAGCACTACCGGCCTACCTAGAAGAACTGGGGACATTTGGACAAAGGGCTTATGCATGAATCTTTTAACTGAGGTGCTGACCCAACTAACTACCAGGTACCAATTTCGATGGATGAACAGTTCTACATCATACTCAAAATGACCATGCTGGCAACTCAGTGTTTACCCCATGGCTCCACCGATCTACGTTTCCAGCTTGGCAGGTGCCCGGCTTCAGGACAGTGGGGCACATGTTTGATGCGGATGGGCCCCTCTCTTTTGAGCAGCTCAGCACAGATTATGGGTTAGAAGGAACAGAACGGCTGTGATATACGCAAATCAGGCACTGGGTTGCACACCCAGACAAGCAACACGGCGCTTAGCACATGCTCATTCCCTCTGAAAGGAGGCGGCTCGCTAAAGACGAGGCACAAACCTGCCAAGGCCAAAACATTGGGGCAGACACATTTTACCTTGACAGTTGTACCTTCATCTTAATAATACGTTTTCCCATTTGGGTTATTATTTTTCCGCTTGGCTTATGCAAGCGGTTCGGTGATGGAAGGCAAATGGGTACTTGAATTTGGCTACTTGAGACTAGCCCGATCGGTCTTTGTTACTGGTCATCCAGATATACCTGCTACTTCATTACTATCACACAATTCTTGTGTGTTTTTGTGTTAGGTGCCAGTGAATTGGGTTTATTTACCCTGCGCTCACCTCGTCTATAGGACCCAGAAGTGGACTTATCCTAAAATACCCAGTCTTGTCTATACTTTATACTACGGGTCCACTCGGAATGTAAGTGCCCTACTCATTGTCCTATGACCAACATGCATTTTTATTTGTAGGTCTTGATTTATTTAATCTCTCATACATATTTCTAGTTACTTAATCATGATCTACTTGATGCAGCTTGACTGCGTATGGCATTAGAAACATGGTTGCCATCAAGCATTGAGATAGCGCATAGTGCTCGTTTTTGGATTGGAGTTGATATTGGATTGGCGTTTTTTTTGGACCATTATGAAACACCTTATACTCTAGTTTGGTGGGTATAAAACTTACATAATTTTGTTTTTGCCTTAGGGGTGTCTCTCGGGCCTTCCATCACATTGGACTATAGGTTACACTTTTTTCATTTTCTTTTCATTTTTTCATTTTTTCCTCCTTTAATTTTGACACTTAACTTATATGTTTTCCTATCAGGATTTATTTCTTTTTTTTCTCTCTGGTGGCACTAATTGTCTCTCTGCCTATAAAAAGGACTACAAGTCATGGATTTAGTTTAACAAACAGACAATTCTGATAATTCATATTCTTTTGGACGTTTTTTTCTTCCCTGCCTTCTTTTCATTTTTTACTTACTTATATTTTATCCTGTCAGGATTCTATTGGTTCTGGTAGCACTAATTTTCCCTCTTATTATAATGACAACTATAGGTCATGGATTTAGCGCAGCACACTATTGGGAGGTTTTTCTTCCCTGCCTTCCTTTTCTGAATTTTTAATTTGTCAGATTACCCTACCTTTGCACTGTTGTGGCATGTTGCTTTGTGTTCTCGATCATATGTTTAATGTCTGCCAATTATATATAAACGAACTTGCCAACTTTTGGCATGGAATATGATCATGTGACATGTTGTATCTTGTTTCTTCTGTTTCTATGTTTTTTATTGTATGCCTAAAACACTAAATATTGTCTCACTGATGTTATGAGTTTTGTATGTGCATACACGTCTTTTTGTAATTCTGTTTATATGTTTGTTATCATTTGTTTGATATTACAAATTTTAGTATATTAATGAATATTTAATTAAATATTTATATATGTCGTTTTACTAACACAAGGAGTGGGAAGAGATATATTATAGGGCAGGGGAGAGAGCTTGCAACACTGCAAGCGTAGAGACTGCTATCAGGAGCGCGACCTATTGGTATCTAGCCACGGCCCACCTGCTGGAGGCAATAACATTCATAGTGCAAAGTGTTGGAGGTGATGCGGGCCCTCTAGGAGGCTGCTTTCCCTTCTATGGACCAGGAAGTAAGAAAAACTGCTGGCACAGAGCACACCACCAATTTCAGATGGATAAGATGCAAGACTAACAAAGTAGAAGAGCTAACAATCAACGCAAAAACGATTCTGCACCGGATCATAAGCTCGTCAACGAACCCATTAGTGTCTTGGGTAGAATTTGTAACAGAGCTTGGAACAAAATTCGCCACAGAGCAAAAAATCAATACTAAGAGCTCACCATCCTACACAACAGCGAAAGTAACCTCAGTGGAGATAAAAAAAACTAAAACGGGAAATAAACCAGACCCTTAGGAAGCTCCACAAACAACCAAACAACCATGCCTTGCACGAGGAGCTGCAATCCCTAAAGACTCAGCATAACAAGTCGATCTGGGAAAACAAAAGGCAAATCAACGAGGACCTCTGGCGAAAATCCTATACGATTCAAAACAGAAGAACAGCGCCAGGTTCTGGCAAACTATTCCAAGCCTCCAACTTCCAAACCACATTGGAATAAACTCCCATATATCTGAACCCGAATGGGCTCACTATTTATCGACACACTTCAATGACAAAAATTCAGAGGGGGGCTTACTTAGAGGAAAGAATCAATCTACGAGGACACAAAGAGTAATAGGAAAATGACAATCAATCATGGAGCAAATGCAAACGTAAATTAAGACACTATTCTGTTGGAGGCCTCGTGCAACCCCACAACGCTGGAGAAAGATGGAACAGCAAGCTTTAGACCACCTTCAGGCAGTGAGGATAAAAAACATACAGTAACAGCGGCCAGTATTAAGCAACAAATATCCAAAGGGAAACTGGAAGGAGCTCTTGGACTCAATGGAGTCCCGTTAATAATACAAGCATGAAGCCAACGTCTGGAGCAAGTTACTGGTGCCACTCTTTCTGGAAGTCAGGTAAATGGCGACATGCCCTTTAACCTGGAGAGGATCAATACTTAGTCCGACCCACAAACAGGGCGATAGGAGCAACCCAAGTAATTATCGCCTCATCGCCCTAATTGAAACAGAGGCAAAGTACTATGCGGGTTTCCTTCTGGAGGAACTAACATCTTGGGCAACCCTAAAACACATCATCCCTGTAAACCAAACCGGATTTTGCTGAGGACATGGGCACAATTACAAACATCATGGCGCTAACCCTACTGACAGACGCTGCCAAGATAACTAAGAGCTCACTATTTCTATGCTTTATAGATTACAGTGCAGCGTTTGATCATGTTGACCAAAGCAAACTATGGCAGAAACTGGACAAGTGGGGATACCGGGGCCACTCCTGAAGCAGTTGATACTACTCCAAACAAACACCTGGGTCAAGATCAAACTTGGTAGCGGGACGCACCTTTCCAAGCAAATTAACACCACCATAGGTCTAACATAAGTGTGCGTCCATGCCCCCATGTTGTTTAACCTTTTTCTCGCAGACTTGCCCGGAGAATTGGACAAAACCAAATTACATGCGCCACGGCTGGGAGACATCTTGTTATCAAACCTCCTTTACGCTGATGACTTGGTCTTAATAAGTCGGTCCCCAATTGGACTGCAACATCTCTTGGACACTACTAACAAATTTTCAATAAACAACGCTTTGAAGATTAACTTAAATAAAACCAAAGTTATGTCAGGGAATTACAACAAATCAAAGAAACTGGCATGGTCCCTGGACGGACAGAGGTCGGACCGAGTCCCCAACTACAAATACCTTGGCGTATTATTAGACAGCAGAGGCTCCTTCAAACCCCAGCTAGTGGCTATAACACGGAAGGGTACTACATTCCATTTCTCAATGAAGCCATTAAAGAAAGTTCTCCCCGATCGATCATTTGACCCCCTCCTACAGGTGATTAGAGCACACCTACAGCCTATGCTTACAAACGGAAGTGAACCCATGCAAGGGAAAGACGCTAATGCTCTAGACAAAATAATCTGCAGAGCATACAGGGCAATTTTCTGTCTGCCAAACTATGTGTCTCCTGCTCAAATCCGCCTCGAATTCGGCATCCAAAAACAAATGGTGGAGAGGAGAGGTGCCTACATAAAATGCTGGCGCAAAATAAAAGGTGCGGAGCAAGCAACCCTAAATGCTCATCTATGGACCGAACTCTCAATACGATCAAACTCACCCGCTAAGAAATACCTTCTAAACTCATTGAAACATCTGGATTTAACTAGCCTTTGGGAGTCATTAACTGACAATAATAGTTTCAAAAAGGGGGTAACAAAAGTTACTAAACTGATATCATCTATTGAAGATAAAGAAACCCTGGCCAAGAGGGCTCATGGATGGGCCGTGCTGAAAGATTACAACGCCCTGAAACTGCAGGAATACCTGAAAATGGGTCTCACGCGGAAGACAAAAGATACATTTCTAAACCTGCTTTTCGGAATTTTACCAATTCTACCTCACTTGGCACCATGGAAAAGGAGGCCAGAAGATCATCTTTGCCGTCTTTGCAGATCAGAGAATGAGGATTTAATACATATAATCTGCATCTACCCTAACCTGATAGACATAAGGCGCGCCCTATTTAGATCACTTTGGAATCAAAAAGGTATAACAAGCTGCAGGCAAGCTGTGATGATATGCTTCAAACCTGAAGAGGTCCAGCTAAATTGTAGACTGACGAAGTTCCTTGACATTGTGTCCACAAGACTTATGAACCAACCACATGGCGCAGCGACTAACAGCATGCAACAATTTGCTAACCAAGAAGCAGTCTGCCAAGGAAAATGTAATATGCAGGGTATATAAAACATATACAGTGTCATATAAAACATAAACTGTAAGATAAAACCAACTTATCCATCCACCAAGGGAAAGGGTGGGAGGGATAATGTTAGCCTCCGTGTCTTTAATGAAATCCAGATTCTCTAGTCATGGTAATAGGAGAATCGCAATTTCATTACAAGACCGGAGGCTACCATTATGCATGTTGGTAGCCATGTAAAACAACATCAGACATGTGAGAAATAGGTTTGCAATAATGATGAGCAAAAGTTCTAGAGTTAGACCAATCAGCAGCTTTAAGTATGTCATCTAACAAACCACCTGACCAAAAGGACTTACTAGCCATTGCACCTCTGATAGAATGTGGTTTGAAAATATCCAAGTTGATACCTGCGAGGTTCATCACGGTTTTGACCCATCTAGCAATAGAGGCAGAGGTAACACCTTTATGAGGTTTAACAAAAGAAATAAGCAATTGACATACACCAGGAGGGCGAGAAACATTCATTCGTAAGTCATATTCTTTCATACAATCAACTATACAAAGTTTCTTAAAAATATCAAAACGTGGATAAAAAATAGAATCAGACATAGTCTTGGTTCACCTATGCAGCTCAAACTTTTTTTTTTGTCCTCATGTATGCCACCAGATGTTATGACTCTAGATGGGATCTCTCAAAGCCGCCAGCACAAGTCATTACTAAGCGCCCTGGGATTTTATGCATGGCGATTAAAGATCACCCAGAGGTAGGCTGTCTACTAGTCCAACTCCCATTCACGATTTCGGCCCCAAGGGAGGACCAGACCACAAACCCCTGGCATAATCATTGGACTTCTCATCGTTTATCTATCCGACCATTTTACCAACGGAGCCCATACCTTAGCTGCACCCTCTCCACCACACAGCAGATCTGATTTACTTATAGCCATGATGTTTCTTAAACAGTCAGCAAACCTTGGGGGGATCAAAGATTTCCATTCTCTACACACCTCCCTCCTTGCAATGACAATAACATAAAATATAAACTGAAAAATACTGTCTCTGATGTCATATTCGTATGGCAGACCAAAAAGGATCAGTCTTGGGCTGCAAATTACTGGTCTTGACAGTACTACCTCTAAGAAACTGCAGACCTGCTGCCAATAGTTTTTAATTTCTGGGCAATCTGCAAAAATATGTAAGTCATCTGCTGCTAAAAGCTTACATCTTGGACAGTAGTAAGATTCTCCAGAGATTTTTGTCAATCTTGAAGGAGTCCAGTAGACCCTGTGCTCTGTGTAGAGAAGATGGTTCCTTCTAAGATTGGCGGGCTTTATTGTCTTTTGGGATATTATAAATGAATCTGTCCAAACCTCTAGCTTCCTTACCGGACTATCTGCCAAAAGGTCGCCCCAAAGTTTAGAGATTTCTCCCTCCTGTCGATCTTTTGCCCCAGTTAGTAAAGTATACAAGGTAGAAACGTCCCCCTTCTAACCTTCCTGTCTGCTGGCTAGTTCCAGAAACCCCATTCCCTCTTCTTCCAGCTCCCAATGTTGGCTTCCCCACCAAGATGATAATTGATAAAATTTGAACCTTGTAAGGGACCCTCCAGTTATATTGAATACGGATGTCCAATCAAGGAGCCCTAGATTGTTATTCAGGTCTCCCCATCTTACAAGGCCTTCATCCCTCAGAGGGGACGATAAATTATCTAATAAACATTCAGGTGTTCCCGGGGAATCCCAGATTGGGGCTAGGGGATTGTAATAGGAAATTCTCCATATTTTACAGACTGCTTGCCACAACTTGAGTGCTGTAAGTAGGATTTTTAAATGAACTTTCTTCTAGAACTTCTGGGCACCAAATTTCAACAAAAAAAATTCAAGGCCCTGGGGTAGGTCGGATAACATCGCCTGGAACAGACGACCGTGCGAGGATGAGTCCAACTTATTAGCCAGGAGTCTAAAATTCTTTAACTGAAACGCATAACAGTATAAAAGTAAATCCGGAAGGGCCAGGCCGCCTATTTTTAAGCCCCTTCTCAACTTCCTCCAAGCAATTCTTGGTGACTTAGTAGCCCAAATAAAGGAGCCTATCTTGCCCTGGAGGCTGGAAATATCTTTGTTGTGGAAAGTCAATGGGATACTGTTAAATAGAAAGTTACTTTAGGCAATACTACCATTTTTATTAAATTGACTCTGCCATATATACTAAGAGGTAGACCAGCCCATCTGAGTAAAAGTCTTCTTATCTCCTTAACCACTATTTGCCAACTTGTTCTGGGGACATCAATTATCTTTTGCGTTAGATAAATACCCAAGTACCTAATTTTGCTTTTGGCCCCTGGTATAGGGACAGGACTGTTCCAACTCATTATATCTGTTTTACTCTTGTTAATGCTATACCCTGAGACTGCACCATATTCTTCTGCTAATTGAAATAACTTTGGAATAGCCTCTAGTGGATTAATGGTATAAAGCAATAAGTCATCCACATATAATGCGGTCTTAAGCTCCAGACCTCCCATTTTAAAAGGAATGATTGTTGGATCCAATCTCAGCAAAGAGACAAAGGGCTCGATATAGAGATCGAAAAGGAGAGGAGACAGGGGACAACCCTGTCTCGTCCCCCTTGAAATCATGAACCAATCAGTCAGGCAGCCATTAATCAGAACTTTCGCCCGTGGGTTCCCATACAGTTTCTTAACACCCTGAATAAACGGAAGTGGAAAGCCAAACCTAATCAGAGTGTCCCAAAGGAACGACAAATTAACCTGATCAAAGGCCTTTGCGGCATCAATTGCCACAATGGCCAACGGCAGTCCCTTTTCTTCTGCAAAATCTATTGCTCCAATGGCTTGGAATGTCAGCTCGTTTAACTGCCGACCTGGCACAAAGCCCCTCTGGTCCGGGTGAATAATAGTTTTGATGACTTTCGCTAATCTCCCAGCCAAAATTCCAGAAAATATTTTAAGGTCGGAATTCAGAAGGGAGATCGGTATATAATACTCTATTTTCATAGGATCCTTACTGGTTTTGGCTATTAAGGTAATAGTAGCCTCTGACCATGAGGGTGGAATACCTCCTCCTTGCTGATATATGTTGTTAAAAAGAGATAACAAGTGGGGGAGAATCTCTTCTAAGTTGTCCTTATAAACTTCTGTTGGGAAACCGTCAGGGCCTGGGGCCTTGTTCCTGCTCATCTTCTTTAGCTGCACCCTAATCTCCCCTTCGGTAATCTCACCAGATAAAGTCTTTTTATCTGCCTCACTCAATTGAGGCAGTGTCCTCCGGCTCCACCACTTCTCCAGATCCTCTGTTCCGCTACTTATGCTCTCCTGATACAACTCCTCCATGAAACCCCTAGCTTCGGCCCTGATCTCTTCGTCATCAGTCAACAATTTTCCCGAACTCCATTGGGACAAGGTGTTGATGTTGTTCCTGGTCCTATCAGATCTGGCTTTCCACGACAAGAGTGCACCACATTTCTCTCCGTACTCAAAGTTCTTAAGTTTGCTGGCTTCCCACCGGTCATACAACAGCTTATCGGCTTTGGCTTTAAAATTTAATTGTAACTCCAAAAGCTCCTTTTCGAGGGCCGGGATCTTATCTCTTTCCCCCAGAGCTGCCAGCTGTAGTTCCTGTTCTTTCCTCTTAATAGGGTCCAGATCTATACCTTCTCTTTCTTTTAGATTTTTTCTTTTTTGTTTCATCTGGTACCCTAAAAAACCTCTTATAAGAGCCTTGAATGACTCCCAAACTGTTTGTTCTGTGGTCGAGCCCACATTGAATAGAAAGAACTCCACTATACTGCTCTTAATTGTGACTCCAATGCTTCCTTCCAGTAGGATAGTTCTGTCGAGAGTCCATCTGCGTTCATAAACAAGAGTCTTAAAGTTAATAGTTAGTTCCACACCGAATGGTCTGAGAGGCCCACTAGGGTGTGGGAGACTGAAGTCAAAACAGGCTTAAGTATATGGTCCACCAGAAACAAATCTATTCTTGAAAATTGCCTATACTTTTTACTATAGAAAGAGTACTCACTTAAGTCACCATTCTTGGCTCTCCAAGCATCCAGCAAATTAAAGTCTCTTATTATATTCTTGAGGGCTGAGAGAGATCTCTTAGGCGGAACATATTTTGCTCTGGAGGTATGATCCAGTTGACTATGTAAAACAAGATTGAAATCGCCCCCAAGAATAACAGGTGCTGTACCCAAAATTAATATCTTCTCAAGTTTTCTTAAAAAGATTTCATTGTCTTCATTCGGGCCGTAGTATACTGCAAGTGTATAGGGTGAGCTAACAATCAAAAGGACCGCCACCAACCATCTCCCTGACTGGTCAGTGTCCCAACTCTGTACCTTAATTCCCTTGTTTGCCCTAACGATTATTGCCGCCCCCCTGGAGATTCCTTTCTGTCTAGAGCATAGGACATCCTGTACCCAACGTTGTTTCCCGAAAACCTTCGTACACGCTTCTGCCTCAAGATGAGTCTCCTCTAGCAAATATATACTGGCCTCTAAGTTCTTTAAAAATTCACACACCCTTTGCTGTTTCTTTAAACTTCCTATACCGTTAAGGTTCCAGGAGCAGATTTTACTACTAGAGAGCTGATTTGTAGCCATAGCCAAATGTTACCCAGTCTCCGACCTCCCTAGATGACTGTATCATCTGAGTCAATGTATATTGCGTTTCTACGACCAATGAGGACTTTTTATTCTTTTTCCCCCTCCCCTCCCCAACCACCCACTCCCTCCCCTGAGGAACCCTCCCTTCATCTAAGGCGTTGTCTAGCCCATATGGAGCTCCCCGCCTTTCAGCACCCTGTCTATCCTTCCCCCATCTAACACTGTGTGTGGTGTATTTTTTATTTTTTTTGATATTTTATGCTATTATGTGTTTTTCCTTTTTTTCCCCATACAAATACATTTTCCCTACCTCTCTCTACATCAAGAAAACTACCTTTATTATATATATATATATTTTTTTTATCTCAGTGCTGTACCACCTCACCCTAAACAAAGAGATCTCTTCATTCTCCCTTGTTTGCAGTCTTCTTTTTCATATAAGTAGTAAACGATGAGCTATTGAAGACAAACAGAAACTACACACACTTAAACCAATAACTACTCCCTCATGCTCATCAACAGCGTATCTACCTCTTCTGGCTGGTAACATGTGTGATTTTTGTGTGTGCTTTTTGTTGTCCCACATGATTTTCAGCGTCGCAGGGAACTTCATCTGCACTCGTGACCCTAATGATCTAAGTTCAGGCATTCTTGATCCCAGCTCCCATTGTCTTTGGGCTGTTCGTCCTCCTATATCCGACCTGATTTGGTACGGATTAGCCCGATAGTGAAGTGAGGCGCTCGCCAGGCACCTGCTGAGAATCAATTCTTTAACACTGTAAGTCTGGAAGTATACCAGAATTTTCCTGGGTAACTTACGGTCTGGGTGAAGTCTAAAACGATCTCTATGGACCCTCTGTATTTCTGCCTCTAAGTCTATGTCTAAACGGTCTTTCAACACACCCTCCATAAGGAGTCTACAGACAAAGGCTTTAATGTCCTCCACTTCCTCCCCTTCAGGTATCTTCAATATGCGCAGATTGTTCCGTCGCGAATGAGTCTCCAGACGTTCCATGTCCGTCATTAAAGCCCGGTTTTGCTTTTTTAAGGTACACAGATCAGCTGAGCTCTCTGCAGTAGTGACTGAGAGGGTAGAGACCTTATTTTCCAGTGTGGCTGTCCGCAACTCTATGCCTTCCAGTTTGGCCTCTAAAAGATCAAACCTATCATGCAGTCTCTTTTGATTTGCCTCGGAGATTTCAAACTTCTCAAGTAAGTCCCCACGCAATGATTGATTGAATGATTGAAATAAAAGCCCAATTTTATCAAGTTCGGGGGCAGGAGCAGGGGTAGGAGGTGTATCCATTTCAGGTCTGGTATGGGATTGAGAAGCTAAGGTAATTGCAGTATCTGACTTGTCACGTACAGAAATTGCTTCCGAAACTGTGGGCTCTCCTAAAAAGGGGTGGGATGGCCTTACACCCTTTGTTGTCGAAATGGTCGTAGTTTTAAGTTCCGAGCCCCTTGAGGGGGTTTGGGGTACTACTGTAGGAGCTTGATGGATTGGAGCTCTCTCAGCCACACTATTACAACCCCTTATTAGTATGTCTGTATCCGGATGAACCGGATTAGCTAGGTATTCTAGTATCTCATCAACTTGTGTTTCCGCAATAGGAGAGTACCTGTCCTCCAAGACCAGGACAGATGAAGAAGATGCCTGAGTTAGCTGTAAATCTGCCCCTACCCCCTCCTTCAAGGAGTTCATTTTCTCCATAACTTTGAAGTAACTTTTAAGAGAGAGTGTACTTCTTTGTGTCGGAACCTGCTGGGGGGCTTTATTACTATCCCCTTTCTTAGCGCCCCACTTCCTTTTGCTCTTATGTGGTGTAAATGGTGTAGGTCTGACTTTTTCGCCCAGTTCCACAGGGCCCCAAACCCCCTGCTGCCTCAGCACTTGTTTAGACCTCAGTTAATACCTATTTCTTACCACCTCCCCCCTGCTTTTAGGCTGCTTAATCTCAATTAGTTCCCTCTCTCTGGTCCCTGAGAACACAGTCACAAGGTTTGTATTTACTGGGACTGTATCAATAGAGCCACGGTCTGGTCCTGTTGGGCTTACTGGGCACTGGCTTAACAATACTGGTACTCCTGTCGACAAGGCTGCCTCCATGCGAACACTCCTTTAGCAGAGGCTAAATGTTTTATGGCAGTGAAATGCCCCCAACACACAGGACCTCGAAAGTGGTGCAAAAGCACTCCTTTTGCATGCTGCCAAACTTCCCACTTCTGATCAACACACCCTGAGACCCAAGCCCCAGCCCCAAAACTTATCTCCACTCCTCTGCTTTCTTGATTCAGGGAAACCGGGGAAACAATCACCAGCGCCTCTGCTATCATCTCCGATGCCGTCTCCGGTGCAGTGGCGTCTTTCCAGGCGCAAGTCTGCTCTGCCCGGTCCTCTACGTGCAGGCTCGACTCCACCATTCCCGGGTCCTAGTGCCTGCCACCACTGCTACGCGCGTCGCATTCACGGTGTCCAAGAAGGGGGGAGAAAAGCCAAAGAAGCTTATTTTTTAACATATTTTGCCATCTCTATACCCCACACCATCTGCTCTCACCGCAACAATATTTCTGCTGGGGGAAACATCCAAAACGGCTCGCACTCGGTGCCTCCGCACGGGGAGCTCCGCGACAGACGTTAGCCTGCCGCCACCATGTTCCTCTTGAATGCAGCCCTATGCAGCTCAAACTTGACACCAAAAATATCATAAGACCTATAGGAAATATCAAGAGCTTTGACATCAGGGACCCTTCGACAAGAAATCAAACAAAGAAGAGTGGCTAATTCGATTGAAAGGTTCTTTCTGTTCAAAAGAGAATTGTCAGGCCAACTGCAGAAAAGATCAAGAATAAATTTGACATCCTATAGAGATTGATATCTAGGTTTAGGAGGCCTCCTAAGTCTAATACTCTTTAGGATTCTACAAATAATAGCATTTTTACCTACCGTTTTACCGTTGTTTAGGGCATGACCAGCTGAAATTGCTGACCTGTAACAATTGATAGATCTATAACTAAGACCTCTATCAAATTGTTCCACAAGGAAATTAGCTATATCAACGATAGGAGCTTGTACGGAATCCAGGTTCCTCTCCAGGCACCAACGTAACCACATTTTCCAAATGTTGTTATACCTGTAGTGTGTTCCAGGGGCCCAAGACTCTCCGAGGAGAGTTGAAGCTGTTGATGAAAGTCCTGCGAGATCATTGGATCTCCTGACACTCTCCAGGCAAGAAGGTTCAAATTCCCTGTTTGAATAATGTGAGAGGAAAATAGATCACCCTTGGAGTGTAGGGGGGTAATGGTCCAAGAAACTCTAAGTCAGTATATTCAAAACGTGGTATGTAAATCAAAGAAATCTTCAACAACCACCATAAGCCTGTAATATTAGGTGTGAAACTCACCATGAAACATAAAGCGAGAATCATCAATATGGTGAAACGAAGTTTAACAAAGCACGCTAAAGAAAAACCAAACAAAAACCAATTACACGGGAAACTAAGTTCTAAGATAACGAAGAAGGCCACAACATAAATACTATATCCAACTGCTCATATCCCGGAATCCCGGTAACTCACCTAACTAAGAAGTGAAGATCGTTGCACGAAAAAGGCTTGAAAAACTTCGTCCGATTAGTGTAAATCTCGGACTTTTGCAGAGATAAAAAACAAACCCATAATGTACTGTATTACTAATATAGACGTAACTCTACTTAAAAAACGCTCAAGTCCTATATCTTACCCGAAAAGTATTCAAAGATGTCCCACTTGTAGATGCAACGAACAACGTGTAGAAAGAAGACGTGTTCAAAAAGTACACAGAAAACCGGAAGTTATATCGGGGAACCCGAGTTACGTGATGGAGAATGAAAATAGAAAAAATACTGTTAGAGACACTCTATCACACTCAAAAGCTGTGGAGACCCGGAAGTGATATAGGGAAACTCGAGTCACATGCAGGTTAATGGAAATAGAAAAGACGCTATATGTAGTTCACTGTAATCGCAGAAAACTACTAGACTGCAAACGCGCGATGCTTGCGAGCTAATGAACATCAAATATCCTAAAACGAAGATCATTGACATGATGTACAACCGCAGGATTAGAAACCTGACAAGGAGAGAGACAATATGGGTAATCAAAAAAACTGCATACAAAAGAAACAGCCACCCTGTTGGTCAGATGATTTAGAAATCAAAACGTCAAGAAATTGAATACTTTGTTGTTGAATGTTGTATGTAAATTGTATCCTAGGATCAACGGTGTTCAGTTCATCAATCATGGATCTTATTTCAGTCCTGGTCCCTGTCCATAGGATAAAGATATCGTCTATGTACCTGCAGTACCTTTTGATATTCTGCCACCCGTTCTGGTTATTCATGATGTTTTCCAGTTCGAATAGAGCCATAAATGTGTTGGCGTATGCTGGGGCTCCAGAAAAGCCCATAGATGTTCCAGTTAACTGGGCATAAAAACATCCCTGCCACTCAAAGTAGCAGTGGTTGAGACAAAAACTCAGCAATTTCAGGATAAACAATTTTTCCATCTTGATATCTTCTGTGCGTAGTAGTGCCCACTCAACGGCTTCGAGACCAGCTTGGTGAGGAATTGAGGAGTATAATGCAGTGAAATCTATGGTACATAATATGATGTCTGAAATATCTGTACCATCAAAAGATTCCGATTTTTGGAGAAAATGTTTAGTATCTTTTACGTATGAGCAACAGTGTTGCACAAATAGTTGCATGTAGTGATCAAGAAACTTCCCCAACGGGTCAAAACTCGAACCAAATCCTGAAACAATAGAACGAAATGATGGGTCCTCAAGATCTTTGTGTATTTTGGGGAGCATATACAGTCTTGGTCTTCTCGGATTGGTCGTTTTCAAATAAGATCTGATTTGATCTGAAATCCAATCATTATCAATAGCCTCCTTAAGTAGATTGGAAAGAAGGTTCTGCAGTTGGTTAGTCGAGTCATTTGCAAGTTGCATACAGGTGTCGGTGTCTGATACATAAGTGTTGACTTTAGCTACATAAAATGCTGAGTCCATAACCACTATGGCTCCACCTTTATCAGCCGATTGCAAAGTGATGTCCCGATTATTAGCTAAGGATTTGATGATTGATCTTTCTTGTTTACGGAGGTTATTAAATTTCATGGTTTGGTAGTTAATGGGGGACAAATCCTTTTGTAGCAGGATCTCGAATGAGTCCAAAATTTTATGTGATACTGGTGGGATAAAGGTGCTCCTTGGTTTGAAAGGATTCGCAATTGTAGTAATAGTGGAATCTTGTTCTCCACAAATCCATCTCTTTCAACACAAGTAGATATCTGAAAACCATATACAGTACTCATTTAACTGCTCATTATGGATAGGCTGTCCAGTTTTAGGTTTAACCCTATAATTACTGATAAAACCCCACCGAAAATGCAATAGCCCTTACCAGTGTAAACATATCAACACTGAAAAAACACCTGCACAACCACAAAATAAATGCCATTCAAAGATAGGAAAATAAGAGTGAAAGAGTCATTTTATTTTCTTCCCGAAGGGGCCAATACAATATAACTTAGTTATACAAACTAGCAGCAAGAATGCTGGGCTAATATTATTCTGCTTGAGTTTTGTTAGGGATGTCACCAAAAGATTGTTTGTTCTTCCTTTTTTCGGTTTTGTGGTCTTTGGTCTAAAGATGCCAGATTAAGAAGCATGTTTTAGGTCTTGTTCAATGATTTTATAAACTGTAGAGGATCAGGACATATCAAAAAAATATTTGATATTTTGGCTGCTTTCAAGTCTTTCGCTGATAGGTAAAATGGATGGTTTCATAAGAATATTTCCCAATATGTGCCATCACATTTACCCACAGAAAATGGGTAAAAACCCTTGATACATCAGCCCCCAGTTTCTAGTGAGCCAGTATTGATACTAGGTGAATTGCCAACACCTCATGCTTTAAAAATCCAATGCAAGGTTTAGTCACAAGTATATGTGAAAAGAGTACTATCACCAAGCATATGGGATAGTGGTGAAAACTAAGTATGGGCGGACAATTCGTTCCGCTCGCGAATTTGCGGATTTTCCGCGATTTCGCGATCCATGAATCGTGCGAAATCGTGGCAAAATCCGCGAATCTGGCGAGCGGGACAAATTTTGCAGACACACGGGGTCACTGAAGACACCTCTTCCGGGCCTTTACGCTGCTGTAGTGTAGGAAAAGCACGAACATTTACCCAACGAGGTAGCACTTACTGCTTTCTCCTTATCTGCTGCTTTTATCGGTCTCTGACCTTTATAAACAAGAGGCATGTGAACTCACACAGAAGCCCAGCCCCACACACACTAGGCTATCCAACCTCTTCCCGCCCTTTCCCCCACTGTGATGTTCAGCTCACTCGAGGGACCTCGGCGCCTATGGGTGCGGTGGCAAAGTTACAGACACAAGGGGTCACTGGGGACAACTCTTCTGGGCCTTTACGCAGCAGTAGAGTAGGAAAAGCACAATACATTTACCCAACAAGGTAACACTTACTGATTAGCCAGTAGAAAGTACTCCAGTTGAGTATAGTGCAATTGCCCACGAATTTGCAGATTTTTTTGCGAATTCGCGCAAATTTGCGAACCGCGAATTCGCAAAATTCGCCCATGCTTAGTGAAAATATGACACCAGACTTTTGGAAAACATGGAACGCAGTGTCACTTGGAATGCTGCTTCTATAAGGTTCTTTCCAAGTTCAGCAAAGATTGGAGTGATATTGTATGTATTTGAAGTGATTCAGCTATGTATATGAAAAGATTGTGTGACGACCAGATAAATGGATACCTGAGCTGAAGTGCTTCCCTGTAACTTTACTATCTTCAGAGTTAATGAAGAATTCTATTAACTTTTTCGTCCATTCTGGTGCACTGCTTTGTTATGGGCAGGAACTAAAATGCAAATATTTCTCATTTTGTGCTTTGTGTGGCATCAAAGAAAGAATCGTCCAAACTGTGTCATTTAGCTGATGGCTCTCAGTCCAAGAGGCTGTGAATGCTATATTATCAATGTGGCAACCGTTTACAGAAATTTTGCTATGGGATGATGCCAAAGGCAAGTAATGTGCGGATCTTTGGACTCATATTGATAGTGATGTCAAAAAAGGACACTGTACTGCATTCTTAGATTGTTACAGGAAAACATAACTGCTGTAGTGTTCATATAAAAAAAAACTAGTCTGAAAACTTCCTTGTCTGCCAAGTGTTCAGCATAATTGGTGTATATGTGAAACATCTCCTTGAGAGTAGGCTAGGTGACACACTTAGTGACTTAGGAGCTGCAACATGTTCCATGTTAGCGGGCTAGCCACTTGGTAAACAAAGCAATGTTGAAAAGCAATTCAGGAACTTATATTTTACAATGTTTGAGAAATGGCTTGCAATGATGCATGGAAATGTCCCTTCACCAACCATGGGATTTCAAGTCAATGATACTTCACTGTGGTACTCTTCCAAGATCTAGATCCTTTCCATAAAGGGGAATTTTCTCTGTAGTTTCAAAAGTGCTGCTTTATTTTTGACCGCTTCAATAACTCTGAGGGCATAAGCGCCCAGTTCAACGCAAATGTTGCAGAACCTACCCAGAGAATCACAATCTTCAAGTGCACCAGTATTGGCACGGAAAGCTGTGTCAGTGGCCAGAGATAGAAAATTGTGTACTGGCTATTTTGGCAATGCCTGTCTCAGGTGCCAATGTTGAGAGGGACTTTTCAGGAAGGAAAGAGTGAGCGCACATGACCAAAGACTCACTAAATAAGTATTGTATGGTGATGACATTAAGTTTGATTTGCAAAAATTTATTTGGATCTCATATACACTGTACACACGCTGTCTATATACCATGCACAATCAGTGCAGAAAGCAAGCAATAAGAAAAGCAAAGTTTCCATAAACACCGAAAAAACACTGTTTCTGTTGTTATTAGTGGCGCGAAAATGTGTAACCACTGATAACCCCAGTTTTTTAAAGGTATTAAAATCACCTGAAAACACTGAAAAAACCCCACCAGATATTACCAAAAATAGAAACTGAAAAAAGGAAAGCTTAGGTATAATGTTCCGGTGTCACATGTATCTCTTGCAACAGTGCACTGTATTTTCCCTGCACATCCAGAGAGATCCTCACAATTAACTGTGGGTGGAGAACTCTGCTCCGCCCGTGGAGTGTGCAGAGATTTGGCTACTCCGCGTTCCATGAGGAACGCGGAGTAGGCAAATCTGTGCACAATCCATGACAGAGCGGAGTTTACCAGCCCCTGCCTCCCACAACCCTATTAACAATTGTTTAAAAATTGAATACTTTAAAATAAATTAAAACCACTTACATTGGCTGCAGCGTCCCCTGGCTGCCCTCCTCCTCTTCTTCGCTGTCTCTTGGAAAACTGCGCAACTGTTCAGACTGCTTGCACTAACTAAATAGAGAAGGAGATTGCTGCATTGCCTTGTACTGCTGAAAAGCTACACCTGTGGCTGCGTCACATGAAGGTGTGTAATGACCTGATAATTCGGTTATTTCTGCCAATCACTAGGGCATTACTTACCACATCCTTTCTCAGGACCCAGAAACACACCACACTTCAAAATACTTACCTAAGAAAGGAATAAACACTAACAACAAACTTAAGATATATGGCCATTGCAGAGGAGCTTGCAAATAAAGTCACAACGCACAACTCCCCACATCCGAGAGGATTCGGAAATTACAACAACGCACACCTCCCCACATACTAGAGGTTTCGGAAATTACAACAACGCTCACCTCCCCACATCCGAGAGGATTCAGAAATTACAACAACACACACCTCCCCACATCCGAGAGTATTCGGAAACTACTACAACACACACCTCCCCACATCAGAGAGGATTCGGAATAGCAGCAACGCACACTCCTCCTAACAATGCCTGGGGTAGAATACTTAGAATTTATACTTCCCTGGATGAGAGCGGAACAACTCTCCTTCTACAATTACCTGCAGGAAGGGAAACTTACCATCCTTCCGATGTGACAGCACTTGGATCAGAAAGGTCCTGACCTCCCATCCCAAGGAACACAGACAAATAATTATATGCTCTGAGATTTCTTTATTACACAATGATAGAATGGCAAAAGAAAGAAATTACTAATATGTCACGATAGACCTTCTTCACTATAGCACCTAAGCAATTGCTAAACGCAATCAGTAAAACATATAAAACTTATGTATATAAACGTATGGAATCTGAAAACAGAAAGGTATAGTTAGGTAAAGATAGTTAGAATATAAGAATTAGTGGAACACCTCACCAAGTTTCTACACATCTCGCTTACACTTCGCCAGAGGGGGCCCGTCTCTTCAGCCCAATCAGGATCTCCTGCTCCACAGTCACAGCTGCACGTCTGCAATGTGATGGATCACTACCTGTGATGGACTATCAGAGATCGATCTAACTCTGCTCAGAGCTCAGACACCTCCTTTAGTACAAGTGGAAACATCGGTCGAAGCTTCTAGCAAGCCTCGACTCCTTTTCCCATCAGATTCTGTACCACTCCATACCAAGGCCACAGCTTCGGCTGGCCAGGCGTCTGTTATGACTTTGGAATCGAGTGAGCACATTCCTCTGACAAGAACCGGTCCTCTCCAGTTTAAGAAGGGTGACCAACAAGTGGAAAGTAAAACATAGCCTCTCACCTAAAGACGCTCAAAAGATGGCGACACCTCCGAAAATTGAGTTACTCGAGCAGAGGCCTCAGTTCCCACAAAAGAGCAAAATTAGTATGCAAGAAGGCATAAGATCATGCCAAAGCCGATAGGCAAGCCCTGCAATTAAGCAAGATGAAGTTGAAAACAGAAAGAACATAATCAAGCCTTACTTTATGACTAATTCATGTTATATGGGCCTACACAGCACTATATTATAGCAAAATATACTGAGGTGGTAGTGGGCATAATCGGACCGATCACTTATAAAAATATATCGGTCACTACATTCCACCCATGACCATTGTCCAACACCATCGAACGTATATAAGCTTCAAACAGAAAGTAAATCATTAGCAGAATAATAGGAAACATAACTAACAGATCTGGTCATAGTATTTGGTCGAAACATATTCAAAAGATTGGGAATATATTGAATACAACAGCAAATGGTGATCAAAAAACAAATGACTAAGAATGCACCACCCAAAATAGAATGAAGCAAATGTAAATCAGGCAACCACCCGGAAAGCCAATTAAACCACCCTTGATCCAAATGTTGCCAGATTTCTAAAGACAGATTGTGCAAGGCAGTAATATGAGATTAAATAGATTTAGAGTGGCCAGATAGGTTAAAACAACAAAGACCCTCAAAGTCCGAACACCCATGATCATGTTTCAGCAGCAAATACCAGCTCTATTCTGTAAAATAACTCGGCGTTCACCTTGTGCATCCAACAAAAATTCTGAAAAAGCAGTTGAAGTATGATTGATAGATTTGACCATAAGACAATCTAGTTTCCTAATGGCTCTGGAATTGTAAATAGATAATCCAGGAATACCTACAATTGAAGCAGCAAGACTGACATATTCTGTCTTGGAAAGTAAATGCAAATTAGATTTACAATGTTCATTCAATGAGGGTGCTTCATGCACAGTTCGAATATGCGTAGAGGGAAACAAAGAAAACATCATTAGGCTAAGTCTAGTCAAAGCGCACGGTCCATCAGAAATGTTCGCTGGAATAAAGGACCAGGAAATATTAACACATGAAAAGAGCCATCCAGTCGGCAACAAAACAATATTATAATGGCTAACAGTAAGGGTAACCTGTCTACAAGTCATAGAGTTACGAACTGACGAGCACATGTTGGGGGTACGATTATGGCATAGCATCTGTACATGCAGTGGAAGTGCAGAAACGTTTTTCAGTTTCACTTGTATACATTTGCCAATTAATTGTGGGTCACACGTAAAATTATAACAAACGTCGCCTTCCGTGATGTTATAAGTAGTGATAGAGAAAGTCTGAGGCGCGTTTAAATCAGTAACTCTGTGCTCGATGCACAAAAGTCATACACCGATAATCCATTCTGCACAGTCCCAACGTTGATACTTTTGTTGATACCTGTAACATTGAATGCATTAATCAGAACTGCAGTTGGGGTTGATACCAAACACGTTGACAGAATGTCGGGAACACTCTTCATGTTTGACGTACAAAAATATGAAAGGTTCAGCACTTTGCATGCAAGATTCTCCCAGACGTTTGGTTTATCAGTCAGGATCGAGTTTGTTCTCCGTTCTTGGGTAATCGCCTCGTTCCGGAATCTCCCAGGCCAATCCTGGCCCCATGCGCACCATGCCGAAAGGAGTCCAGCGACAAGACATTCTGCAGCGACAATCCATACAATGACCTAAAGAAAAGGAGTCAAAAACAGGTATTACTTATTCTCCAAGATAACATCTATCAGCCGGGACACATTCCCACTTTTCATATCCAGGTTTCATGATCAAGATTGTATTGTCATTGCCCATAGCTATTATTGCAGCTGGTTCAGGGGGTTGATTGGGTGACTGAACCCACACCTTGGCTCCTGGATTTTTATCAGTTGAGCCAAAACTTCCATCTCCACGTACAGTTAGGAGGGTTGGGGCAGACCCCTTTCTCATCACACCTCCAAAGACTGGCATTATAACCAACTGGGCAACTCGATCTCCAGGCTGGACTAATAAATCCAGATCACCACTGTTCAACAGAATAATTTTGATTTCTCCTTGATAATCAGAATCAATTACGCCACCCAGCACCTGGATGCCTTTTAGCGCTAGTCCAGAGCGTGGGGCAATAAGACCAAAATGTCCAGCTGGTATTTGGACACCAATTCCAGTTTCAATTAGGCCAATATCTCTTTGTTTTAACACATTCTGTTTCAAGGTATGTAAATCCAAACCGGCAGCTTCAGGGGTTGCTCTATGTGGAGCCAAGGCTCCGGGAGTTATTTCCCAATAGACAATGGTAGCCACTGCTGTATGGGGTTGCACACTTACAGAAGGGGACAGCATTCGCATAATAGATGTTTCAGAATTATTCAAAGGACGACTATTCAAAATTTGTAAGGCATCAACCAAATGATCTTTCCAATTGCGTAATGAACCATCTGACAATTTTCTTAACTGATCTTTTAAAGGGCCATTCATTCGCTCAATTAAACCTGCAGCCTGTGGGTAATAAGGAATATGAAAAATCCACTCAATATTGTGTCGAGCACAATATTCTTGTACCATTCTCCCTTTAAAATGTGAGCCATTGTCCGATTGAAATTGTAATGGGCTGCCATAGTAAAGCGTAAGCAAATCTAGGGTTTTAAGTGTATTCATCTGAGAGCACGTCTATAAGTGGATGCAATCAAATACCCAGAAAAGGTGCCTACGACTGTGCATACATATTGGCAACCTTTGCACATTGGTAAGGGACCTATGTAATCTATCTCCCAAATTTGTGCTGGTGACTTACCTCGATGCAACTGACCTCTTACTATCTGCGGTACCTCTCGTTTGTAGGGAATGCTGACAAATGTGGCAATGTAAAATTACTGTTTTAATTATATCATAGGGAAGGCATATCCCTCCATCCGCTCCCCGCCTGCTAGTAATCTTCTGTCCAAAATGCTAAGCGTGGGCGTAAAATCCGCTACGCCCGCGGATTTGCGGATTTTTGGGAAATCCGCAATCCGCGTATTTTGCAGATTTCCCACAAAATCCGAAAAAAAAATCCGCGGACGTAACGGGTTCAAACTCGTGTATACAATGGCGCCAGCAAGCTTCCAGCGCCGTTGTAAAATTGTTACAAAGTTAGCTTGCACAGGAAGCACTTAGATAAAGTAAAGCAGCACCTGCTTTATTTTATCTAAATGCTTCCTGTGCAAGCTAACTTTGTAACTATTTTACAACGGCGCTGGCAGCTTGCTGGCGCCATTGTAAAATAGACAGTGACCCCTGCGCCCTTCGGCGCGATTACATAGTAACTAACACATGGTCGCTGGAACTAGTTGAAGCTCAAATGCAGTGACTCATTCATCAGCCCAGAAACAATCGTGAGCGTCGTGGAGGCTGGGCAGATGTGCCTTCTTCTCAAATCTACCATCGAAAATCAGCTGAGATGCTGGATAGAGGCCTTTGCATCCTTGCCTTTCACGAGCGCAATCCCCGTGCTGTTCCTGTGACCAGGAGGTTCTGTATCTTTATCTGCTGGTCTGATCGGTCTCGGACCTTTTATACACACAAGAGGCATGTGCACTCGCATGGGAGCCCGCCCGTTTGGCCCCGCCCACACACTTGCGGTGGGCACCGTCTTCCCGCCATTTACCCACTATGATGGACAGCTCACTCAAGGGACCCCTGCGCCCTTCGGCGCCATTGCATAGTAACACACACCTGGTCGCTGTAGACAACTCTCTGGCACTTTAGGCAGCTGTAGTGTAGTAAAAGCACTATACATTTACCCAACGAGGTAGCACTTACTGATTATCCAGTAGAAAGTCCTCCAGTTGAGTAGAGGTATGGCACAAAACGGTGGCGTCTTCTTGAATAAATATGAAGGGCAGGGTTCATTCTGGCACGGTTGTCCTGTTACAAAAATTAAACCTCAACAGGAAGCACTTACAGATATCAATAAAGCATGTGCCCTAGTTGAAGCTTAAATTCAGTGACTCATTCATCAGCCCAAAAATAATCGTGAGCGTTGTCAAGGCTGGGCAGATGTGCCTTCTTCCCAAATCTACCGTCGAAAATCAGCTGTGATGCTGGATAGAGGCCTATGCATTTGTGTTCGCACGGGTTTCTGCCCGTTCGCGAGCGTTTTGTACAATAAAACCCTCGCGAACGTGCAGAAACCCGTGCGAACACAAAAAAAATAAAATACGCTAGGATCCGCGGATTTTGCGTATTTTCGAAATACGCAAATCCGCAAATCCGCGGATTGCCGATTCGCAAAATCCGCCCATGCTTACAAAATGCCCACACTTTTGGTGCGCCCACCTCGCCAATCCAAACACGTCAAAATTCTGCGTCTCCACCTCTGCCTCAGAGATCTTAGCATGGTCGTCTGCAATGAGGTAAAACCACCTATCGAGTGAATAAATTGAAGAGTGAGAATTAACATGAAATACAGACACAACACTTTGGGGGAGCATGTCCCACACCTCTTTCCACAATTCGTTTCCCAATAATTCCTTTTTGTTAATTAACCAATTAGGTGCGTGCCATGTGGGAAGCCATGTAGCCAATCCATTAACAGTCGACCAGGAGTCAGTATAAATATGACAAACTCTCTGTAATTCCTGTTTCAAAGCCTGATAAACAGCATAAAGTTATGCGAATTGACTGCTCTTTCCTTCACTAGTTGTACTCAGCAATTTTTGTGTAATAGGGTTGTAAGATACTGCTTTCCAATGCCTCTTTGCTCCAACATACCTAGCTGAACCATCCATAAACCATAGATGCTTTCTATCCTCCACGGAGAGATCACTAAATGGCTTACTCCACTTAACAGGAGATTCTTGTACTATAGGTATGTTGTACTCCACATCTGTCTCTTCAATTGGTGCCTGAGCCACGTGCTCATGTAACATCGCTGTAACCTTAGGGCCCACTCAAGCCCTGTCCTGTATGTACCATTTCCATTTAATTACACTAGCTTCTTGTGCATGTCCAATTCTGTGAGTTTTAGGAGAGCTCATAACCCATTGCATAATTGGAATTTCAGGTCTCAAAATTACATCATGTCCCAACGTCAATTGTTCCATGTCTACCAAAGCCCAATAACATGCAAGTAACTGTTTCTCAAAGAGTGTACAATGCTCTCTAGCGTCAGGCAACTTTTTCGTCCAAAATCTCAAGGAAACCTTTGTCTTACCTTGTTTTTGCCATGAACTCCAATTTGCATAGGGACCCTGTACAGTCACATTCAAATCAACATCACCATCTCGCACTGGCCACAAATCTAAAGCATGCTGAATAGCTTCTTTCACCAGTTCAAACGCAGTCTGCTGCGGCTCACCCCACTCAAACGCATTTTTCTTTCGCGTGACTTTGTACAAAGGAGCCAAAATCTAACTTAGATGGGGAATGTATTGATGATTGATATTGATGAGACAGTTGCCCTTCTGCACATTACATACATATACAGCATTGTCTCCTACACTGTTGCAATTTACAACACTTGCACTACGTTGACATCTGGGAGCATGAACCATGGGGAAGAGTATTTCCCTAAACAAAGGTTTGTAACTTCATGTCACACTCACAGACAAAGCCAATGGTGACATTGACATCTAGCCAAAGGCCACAAAAAATCTAGGATACATACTAACCAAGTATTTGTACTCCATGGACCATTTTCGATCCATGCCATACTAACATCATGGTAGCCTTGTATCACAAATGACATAACAATGACAGTTAATCACAAATCCATTTTGTTGACACAGAAATATGAAATTGAAAATTGAAAAAAGCTTTATTCAGCAAACAAGTCTTTTTGTGACTGAAGCAAAAAGGCCAATGGCCAGTCCAAATGAATATTGCACATGGCCCCCAAAGTTCTTGGCCATCATTGCTTGACTGCACTTCACCTGCAAAAGGACGCCTCCCACATGAGGGACATCTAAGGGGCAGGCCAGGCACCAAGGGGACAAGGCTAAGGAGGACTGAGTTGAGTTTTGTGAGGGATTTATTCAGGAAAGGGTTGGGCCAACTTCAGTGGTAGGGTCAGATTGAGGGGGGTGGTTCAACTGCAGTGGGAAGGTCAGATGGAAGGGGGTACGTCAACTGCAGTGGATGGGTCAGATGGACTGCGGGATGGGCTGGGCTTCACAAGTTTGGGGATCCGGTAATGGGTAAGGGTTAGCAAGGGAATAGGGAGGACAGGTGAATTCTTGGGTGTGGAGGTGCTGACCTGGGATGGTGATGTATGGGTTTCTGGAGGGGGTCAGGACTTGTTGGACTGAGGTGTTGTTAGGCTTGGGTAGGGAAGAGGCCAAGGGCAAAGAGGTGGAGTTTACGGGCAAGGCTAGGGGTTATGAAGTCAGAGGGTTGTGATGAGTGGGCATGTCTGTGGATGCTGGTGTGGTGTCTGTTGGCATGTCTGTGGTGGTGAGTGTGATTTTCTGACTTGTGAGTGTGCGTGTGTGTGTGTTTGTCCTTCTATCTATGTGTTTGTGTGGTGCATGTGGCTGGTGAGTGGCCACGGACAATGGGCTGGGAAGCAGCTAGGAAGGTGGAGATGGTAGGGGTGGTGGTGGACTCTGATTTTGAGGAATCAGTCCCTGGGTCATCCACCACCACATGGCAGTCCTCACTGGAGCTCAAGCTTGATCTCAATGTCACTGATGATAAGTCCGGCGTGCCCTCAGTGTGGCTCGTCTCAGTCTCCGTGCCACTGGTTCCCTCTTGCTTAAACTTAGCACTATAACCAGTCTGGCGAGCTGCTTCCCCAGGTTCCATGGTGCTGCCTCCTCCACTGGCCAGTGCTGATGCTGTGAACAAGGAGTAAAATTAATCACATGAGTCGTCCTTATGTACTTGGCACATAGGTTTCATAACAACTCTTCCAAGATCAACTGACTACATCAATCTGACTTGTGTGATAAATTTTTTTAACCGTTCTGCAAATACCACATGTAAGTACGCAAGTGAACTTATGTACCGTCACACAATGTGATATCAGCAACATTGTGGTTAGCAAAAGCCCTTTACACAACCACAATGTCAACTACTTCACTATTTACCAGCTTATCTATTGTCTTTCAGTACTGATAGCCTTGTGTCGTGACATACCTGTCTGGAATGATGGAAGGGAGTCTAGAACTCTCAATTGGGGATATGAGTCACAGATTTCAATGCAGACATGATATACATTCTACTATCCTCATCCATCCATTTGGGAACCCTTGGGCCTACTGTTACAGGTCATATACGTTTCTTGTCACACATCTAGCTGGTGTAGTCATGGATAGGCCATGTCACACAATGTACATTTATCATGCTTATCTGTCCTGTAGCTTAAGTTGTTGTCTGTCAGGTCACACATCTAACTATTAGCGAGGAGACACCAAGGTAGGAGACATAGCTAGGGTGGGAGGTACATGGCCACAGTTTTGAGTCATTTATGCACAGTGTTAGGAAGATGAATACACATGTTGATCACATTGGAGGCAGTTCACCAGTTTCACATGTGAACAATGCTCAGCACACTGCCAAGTCCAATAACTGTATCTTCACAGTGCTTCCTGTGGATCCCAAGGCCACTGGGCTGTCTGGATGCATCATCTGTACAGACCATTACTCCTGAGCACCTTGGTCTGAAATTCATAGTCGACACTTTGTAGCATTTTGTCAAGACTTCAGAAGTACACATGTATAAAGACCAAGTCTGAATGCCACTCCTTTTTGCCATTGTACACAATTTGTATAGCTGAAATGTTTTTTTTTTTTGTTTTTTTTTCAAATCCTCATTTTGCGATTATGTAGATAAGGAGGTTTCGGGAGTCTGATGTTCTTTCGTTTTTTCCTTTGCCTTCACTGCCCCATCGTTTCCAGATGTTTTTTGAGGAGTATCCCTTTCGATGTTATGATCCATCAGTTTATCTCCACTTGCCCTTTATCGTTTTCAATAATTCCATGATTTAGTGGGGGAGCTAGCCAATTTGGCTACTCGGCAGTGATAATTCCTGCCTAGAATTATTGTCATCGCCTTAATCATTGGATTTTATTTGTCCCTATCCCAATAGGAGATTAATGATTTATTTGAAAGTGCTGTTCCCAAATTTCCCAGAAGTTTATCCTTTTCGAGTATTTCCCTTTTCTATCAAGATTATTGATTTTTATTATATTTTAGCCAGTTTGCATGACTTGGTGGAACTGGTTTAACCCAGTTAATGCAGATTTCTCTCCGCGCTAGCAGTATCAGAACCAAAAGTAAACTTTCCTGTTTTTTACTTAGTTTATTTATACCAAAGTCTATATTATTGTATATCCCAAAAATAATAAGAGAAGTACTTACAGTTATGTGGGTTCCCAATACCATATTCAGTGTCCTACCAATCTCCAGCCAATAGTTGGTTATTGCGGGACATTTTTGGAACATATGAATGTCATCCGCTTTAGCTTCTCCACACTTAGGGCAGGACTTGACGTTGGTTCCTTTAAATTTGGACAATATTTTTGGGGTCCAATACGCTTGGTGGATTGTGTATAGGTGGTTCCTCTTTAGTGAAGCTGATTTTATACAGGACCAACATTTTTCCATAGAGTTTTGCCACAGGAGTTGTAGATCCAATTCCTGGTCAGGTATATCTTTCCTCCAAGTTTTTTCCGGAACCAGAAATTCTTCCTCTCCGGATTCAATGAGTGCCCAGTACCATTTTGATATTTCTTTCCTCATTGGTGTTATTTTGATCATTTCACTTTCAAAGTTCTCGTTACCGTTGTTTTTCTCTTGTAAAGATTTAGCCCAGTTAGTTAGTTGGTAATATTTAAACTTTGACATCTTGCCATCTGTAAGTTCATATAGCAAATCCCACGAGATTATCTCTTTTTCTTTTAACAAATGGCCCCATTTTTCTATTCCTACTGTTTTGAGTGGTACCGCCAACAAGTCTTTTAAACATTCCCGTGTCCCTGGGGAATCCCATATTGGTGCTTTTGTACTTTAGTATGGTATATTTACAGTGCTTCTGATTTGGAACCAAAGTCTAGCCGCAAATCTTTAGTTTTTTATTTTTTTTTATTTTGGATGACCAAACTTGGATAGAAAGTGGTCTGTTCTTTCAGTCATATTTTGCAGGAAACTTGGGTAATATTGGTATTTCCTCAGTAGTGGTCTAAAGTTCTTAAATTGTAATGGCCTATAGTACTCAAATAAATCAGGGCTAGCTATTCCGCCTTAGTCTTTCCTCCTCCTAAGCTTGCTCCAGGCTATTCTCGTTCCTTTTGATGCCCAGATAAAGCTAGCTATTTTGCCTTGGATCTTCTTTAAGGGTTCTTTTTTAAAATCCAATGGTATTGTATTAAAAAGGTAAGTGAACTTTGGAATAATAGTCATTTTTATTACGTTGGATCTTCCCAAAAAAGTTAGTGGCAGTCCCGTCCATGTTTTAAGAAGTCTTCTCATTTCTTTGGCGATTATCATCAGGTTTAATTGCGGGACTTTCTCGATTTCTTTAACAAAAGTGATTCCTAGATATTTTATCTCTACTATATGGTGTATTTGGATTAATGTTCCAGCTCATTGCCTCGGTCTTTTCTTTATTTGTCAGGTAACCTGAAACTTTACCAAAGTTGTTCATCGTGTCTTCCAATGCTTGGTAGGCCTTTTCATAATTAGTAGTAAATACCATTAGGTAGTCCGCATATAGTGCTACTTTCTTTGACCAATTTTGATGTTTAAAAGGAAGAATTAGTGGATGATTTCTAATCAGAGAGGCCAGTGGTTCGATGTAAAGATTAAAAAGTAGCGGCGACAACGGACAACCTTGCCTTGTACCGCGTTGTATCTCGATGTTACTAGTCAGACTCCCATTAACTATTATTTTAGCCCTTGGATTCTTGTATACTTCCTTTACCATATGGGCAACACTTTCCCCCAGGTTATATTTTCCAATGATTTCATTTAGAAAGGCCCAATTAACTCTATCGAACGCTTTGGCAGCGTCGTAAGTGATTATAGTAAGGGGAAGTTTTTCACAGGTGGCTACATCTATTGCTGCAAAAAGCTCATGGATGGTCTCCTGGATTTGCCGCCCTTTTATAAAACCCTTTTGGTCTAAATTAATCAGTCTTGGCATTACCTTAGATAATCTTTTTGCTATGACTTGCATGAAAATGTTATAGTCACAGTTAAGTAACGATATTGGTCTGTATGACACACAGTTTTGGATTTTTTCCAGGTTTTAGGATAATGCTAATTGTCGCATCATTCCAGGTATCAGGGATTTTCTCATGGTCCAGATATACATTATTCATTAGAACTGTTAATTTGTCAACTAGGGATTCTTTTAACACTATATAGAACTCATTTGGGAGAGCATCGGGGCCAGCGGCTTTTCCTCTTTTTAGGCTGCTTATAACTGCTCTAACTTCCTCAGGCGTAATCTCATGATTTAATTCTATCATTTCCTCTTCTGTTAGTTTCGGGAGGGAGATAGCCTCAAGATAATTCTTGATTTGTTTTTTAGTTGGATTTATGTCTTCTTTGTATATACCCGAGAAGAACTTTGAGAATTCCTGCCTTATTATGCTATCTTCAGAGGTTTGTGATGGTTGGTCTGGGATCTGGATGCATGGTATATTATTCCTGGACTGCTCAGTTTTTATTTTCCATGCTAGCAGTTTTCCAAATCCTTCCCCATATTCATAGCTGGCTAATTTACTATTTTCCCATTTTTCTCTCACTATGTTTTCCAAATGGTTCACTAGGGTTTCTTTAGAATTTCGGTGTTTTTTCTCTAACTCTTCCTTTGGCTCTGAGTAGGTTCTATTCTCTAGTTGTATCTCCCCAGTTTTAATGTCTAATTCCATTTTTTAGATTTCTAATTTCTTTATTTTTGTTTTGTGTGCCCCTAGACTAAGTAACTTTCCCCTTACCACGGCTTTATAAGCATCCCAATTAGTTTGCTTCGAGGTGTCAATTGCGTTATCCTCAAAGTAGTGAGCTGAGATAATTTCTAGCTGGTTAACATTTTGTGAGTTGTTGAATAGTGATCGGTCTACTGTCCATCTAGGAGGAGTTATATCTTTGGCCAGAAGGAGAGTTAGTTTTACCGCCGAGTGGTCAGATAGATGTGCGGGGAGGTGTTCGATGCATTTGACATTATTTTGAAGAGACCTATTTAAAAGAAAGAAATCTATTTGTGATTTATGGCCTAATTTCTTGTTGTGGAAAGTAAAGGGATACGTTTTCTCTCCTTTTTGTAGCCACATATCTTCTAGGTCTAGGTCTTTTTTGTAGATTCTTAGCCATTCCCTCATTTTAGGTAGATTCAATTGGTTATTAGGAGGTGATCTATCTACTTTGGGATCAAGTATAATATTATAATCTCCTCCTATTATTATGGGGGCAGAGGTTGATAGAAGTTCCGAGTATAGATTTTGGAGGGGGTTTGAGTCATCTAAGTTTGGGCCATAGTATCCACCTATATTGAGTATATTGTCATCTATCCTTATTTTAGCCACAGCTCATCTTCCTTTACTATCTACTGCTTTACTTTCAACTTTTGCTTTTAAGGATTTTTTAAGATAATTGCTACCCCTTCACATTACAATCTTGCGTAGTATATATACAAGAATCCACCCATTTTAATTTTTTTATAATTTGATCCCACTCGGTGCTTACAAGGTGAGTTTCTTGGAGTATGATAATCTCACTCTCCATTTCCTTTAAATATTCCAAGATTTTTCTTCTTTTATTAGGTGTTCTAAGTCCGTTAACGTTCCATGAGAGGACGTTTATTATTTTTTTTCTCGCCATTTCTTCTTAAAAATTGCTGAGTTCTGGGTTATGCTACGGCATTTTTTATGTGGTCTAATAGACACCCTTTTAACTCCTTTTTTTTTGTTTTATGAGGACATATTTTCAGATTTTTTTCCCTATTTTGCTCCCCACCCGTGCTTTAACATAACTTATATTATAAACTATTTGTGAGGAATTGCTTTTCCCACCCTGAGGAAGCCTCCCTTCTTCATTTGGGTGGTATTTCCACCCACTTTGATCTCCGATTTCACCATTCTACCTACTTAACTATTTTATTTAAAAGATCACTTTCCTTCTTTGATTAAACTGATCCATTAAAATTTGAGAAAAAGTTCCTTCTCTAGTTAGTTTTATCCCTTTGGATCTGGTCCTTCATCTGATTTATAAGATGCTCTACCTCCTGGGGCTCCCTTATGTTGTGCCTTTTATTGCGCCACATAATTCTTAGCGCTGCCGGGAATTTCATCTGGACATTAGCCCCAAGAGATTTTAGCTCTTGCATATGTTGCCCAAGTACCCACTGTCTATCTTGTGTGGCTTTACATATGTCCGAGCGAATTTTAAAAGACCAGTTATCCTTGTTTTGTGTTCCACCTTTTAGACCCTCGCTTAATAATTTCTCTTTAAGGGTGTAAGTCTTGAAGTTAACAAAAAATTTTCTTGGGGTTTTCCTTTCTTTACTTTTCCTGAAAGGCTCCCTGTGGACCCTTTGAATGTCCTCCATCAGGTTGCAGACTTTTGTCCACGGGAAGAATTCTTCGAAGAGTGAAACAATAAATGATTTTATGTCCGAACCCTCGAGATTTTCCGGTACATTTAATACTTTAAGATTGTTCTTCCTTCCTTGATTTTCCAATGATTCCAGTTTCTCTTTAACCGATCGTTCACTGTCTCTTAGGTACCTGATCTCTTTTTGATTTATGATCACCTTTTTACTAAGAGTTTCAACTGTCGCTTCTACTGCGGTAACTCTCTCCCCCAAGTCGTTTAGTTTTAGGTCCAAGCCTTCACAGACCTCAAGTATCTTGTTCTGATTCCCCTCAGAGACTAGACATTTTTCTCTCATTTCACCCATTATTTTTTCCACGAACATCTCCTTGACTTTTTAAGTTTGATTTGCTACTAAGGGGTCGTTGGTTGCTTGTTCTGTAGTTCTCTCTGGAGATTCTATTTGCGGTGGTACCGAAAAGTCTCCGTTTATCTCCATTAGTGGTAAAGTGCTAGTGCTAGGAGCTACATTTGGCGGAATAGTAAGTTCCGTTGACATTTTGTCCCTAATTATCTATCACGGCCTCCTAGTTTTTAAGTCTTCTAATTTCCCCTCAGACGTGAGGGTTTTAGCTGAGCAATCAACCGTGCTTGAAGATGGTACAATGGTCTCATTCTGGATAGATAAATGACCTCCTCTTACTTGTACTGATTGCTGAACCTTAAAATAGGACCTTAGGGAGGGGGTAACTTTAATTTTTTGTTTCGAAGTGAGCGATCCTTGTGGCTTCAATATCGTCAATCCTAATTTTATGTTTTCTGACAGTTCTACTAAGTTGGGGGACACTCTCTGCTTTCTTTTAGTGCTTCTTGGGGTCACATTCTTTTTCAGTGGGACAAGCTGTTGAGCTAGCTGGCGATTTCTCAGGCAATAGGAGGATTTTCCCCCACCTCCCAACTCTTTGTCCTTTTCTGCCTTAGTTAAAGTTTCTGTTTCTGCTCCCTTTCCTATTTTCCTAGATCTTGTATTATATACAGGTGCCCCTGCTTGCATTTGATTGTCACTCCCCCCGCTGCTTTCTGCAGTGCCCTTTTGTTCAATGATAGTGTGTTGCACACAGCTAGTAATTAAGTCCGGTGTTGTTTTTTCGAGACCACTCACTTCTCCATGTGCCTGTATTTTTGTTTCAGTAAAAATTTCCAGCTTCCCCAATTCCTTAGGCTGCCTCTGCTCGCTGTCTGTCCATAGTTTTGAGGGCAAAGGAGAGGTTAAAGTTTCAGGGCTTGTTTTGGGGCTTGTTAAACTGTCTACCTTTTGTCGACTGACCTACCTACTTTCTCTCTGTACTTGCCCTAGTGTTTGGACAAGAGCTTGTGTGATCGGCAGACTCTCTGCGTCCGTTACCAAACCTGAGTCCAGGGGTAGCTGCGCTGAGTCGATCCGACCGCCCCCCTGCTTTAGCTCCGTCCCGCTGACTCTACCACTCATGCCCCGGAAACGGAAGCCAATCCTCTGGAACGCCCTACGGCCGCTCCGTGTAGCTCTCCGCGCTACCATCCAGGCTCCGTTGTACGATGGTGACTGCTGTGAGGATTGGGGATTGAAAGGTATGTTCTGGTTCTGGTTCCACGGGCTCCCGCTTACCATGTCGTGCCGCTAGTTTGAGGGTAATTTAGGGTTAAGACTCCCCCGTTTAAAGAGACTCTTGTAGCTGGAGAGAGTTTTTTATCGGCATTCTTTGCCTTGCAAATTTACCTTCTCCGTATCATTTCATTCTATTCTCCCCCCCATTCCTTGATGGAACCGAGTGCCAAGTAGATAAGAAGCAAAAAGCCGTAGGAAATCCGTAGAAAAGTGTATCTTTTTACTCCGTTGTGACAGGTGAGTCAGAGCTCCCGACCGAGCATCTCAGCTGGCCGCCATCTTCCTCTCCACCCTAGTCAGCATGTCAGCTGAAATGTTTTTGCTTTTTTTTTTAAACTATGCGCACGATGCATCGCTGTGAGATTCAGAGATGTCACATGAGCATCATTTGGAAATATGTTTACAAAATGAGATTGTATACCTGAAATGTTTTTGCTTACAATCTCATTTTGAAAACATATTTCCAAATGATGCTCATGTGACATCTCTGAATCTCACAGCGATGCATCGTGCGCATGGTTTAAAAAGTAATCAAGTATAACCAGTGCAAAGCATTTACACACATGGGACCTTACAATCCAATCCCTATTTCCACCAGTGAGCAACTTTGTTGGCCACAGATTGGCATGTGTTGTCACTGTTACAGTATCAGACACTTGGACTCACTCTTTGGAATAGATAGGATGGAATTTTACACCCACTTGTTTGAAAAGGCCAGTGTGACAGGTGACATGAGTTAGCAAACCTGTTAATTGGCCATCAGTTCGATATACACTGGTCACCAGTGCTGGGACCTAATGTTGGCACACTGACCAATCAATACTCATCTAGGCCTCAACATAGACATCACCTGCTACCTGGATGTATACCATTAGCTTTTGCACCTAAGTGCTCCAACAACACCATACTTCATAAAGTTTGTGTGACCACTCAGAGAACAGGTCAAACATTAGAGATTGTGCAGACACATTTTGAGCTATCACAATATGTCTTCAGGTTATCTCCATGCACATGTTGTTGTAATGCTTTCAGATCACATGAGCATGGAACTACTGTCAATACCCTAGACATGATATCCTCACATGACACAGGAGAAGGGGGAATACCATGCATCTACATATCCTTGTGCATATGCATTTATTAACTCTGAAAAGTTATTTTGTGTGTCTTACAACCTGAAAATGGGCCTGCAGGCTTAGACACTCAAACATGCATGGGCTAAAATCTTGGGCATAATTGCAAATACTCACACTCTCCTTGCTGCTGTCTGGCTGTCAACATCCCATCCAGGTCAGGGAAGACCACCGTAAGGATGCGGAGCATGTCGGGGTCAAGGTGCGGCACGCGCCCTTCTTGCCTGGAGGTGACAGGCCCAGCAGGACTTTTGTGATCTTTGTCCAGCCTCTCAAATCCTGCCACCGTCGCCTGCAATGGTGACTACGCCGAGAGGCGACACCCACGGAGCGCACCTTCCAGGCAATGGTCCTCCACAGCTTGCCCTTCTGATGTGAGTTGAACTGCAAGGATGAAATGATGACAGGCTCTTAGTTCACATGCAACATGTACATAGACAGATACTGGTACACATAGGTCATGATCAGCTTGCCCACACTGTCTAAAGGTGATCAAAGTAGCATTCTGTGCACTTCACCAGTGTTCAATGAAAACTCTCTCCCATAAGAACAGTAACCTTATGTTTACTCACTCGTGAGGGTCTCAAGGCGCTGGGAGGCGGGGGGGGGCGGAGGGAGCAGTTCAGGATCAGTCGAAGAGCCAGGTCTTGAGGTCCTTCCTGAACGTGTGCTTGAAGGGGATCCTGTTCTTGAGGGGGAGGCAGTGGAGGCCTTGTAGCTGTTGGGTCAAGTGCTTGTGACGCGGTGTCCCGAGGACGAGTCTGGCTGCAGCGTTCTGGATGGTTTGGAGTTTGTGTGGAAGGGTTCTGTTGAGTCCGGTGTAGAGGGCGTTGCTGCAGTCAAGTCTGCTGGTTATGAGTGTGTGGGTGATAGTCTTTCTGCAGTCAGGGGGGATCCATTTTAATGTCTTGCGGAGGATGCAGAGGCACTTAAAGCTGGTGGACGCGACTGTATTGATCTGTCGGTTCATGGAGGGAGGAGTCAAGGTTGATGTTGAGGTTCTGGGCGTGGTCTGTCAGGGTATGTGGGGTCCTTAGGGCAGAGGGCCACCAGGTGTTGTCCCAGGCGGAAGTGCATTGTCCAAGGATGAGGACCTCGGTCTTCTCTGAGTTGAGTTTCAGGCAGCTGTCGTTCATCCAGGCTGCCACGTCCTTCATTTCTTACTGGAAGCAGAGTCTGGTGTCTTCAGGATTCTTCTTGAGTGAGAGGATGAGCTGGGTGTCGTCGGCATAGGATCCGATGCTGAAACCATGCTGTCTGATGATGGCGGCGAGGGGGGGTATGTAAATGTTGAAGAGCGTCGGGCTGAGTGATGGTCCTTGGGGTACTCCGCAGTTGATGTCAGTGGATTAGGAGAGGAAGGGGGGAAGTCTGATCCTCTTGGTTCTGCCCGAGAGGAAGGATTGCATTCAGTCGAGGGAGGCTCCTCGTATCCCTGCGTCTTTGAGTCTGCTGGCATGCGATATGAGACGGTGTCTAAGGCTGTTGAGAGGTCTAGAAGGATGAGGGCTGCGGTGTGTCTCTGGTCTAGTGGCGGTGAGGAGCATGTCCGGGTCAAGGTGCGGCACGCGCCCTTCTTGCCTGGAGGTGACAGGCCCAGCAGGACTTTTGTGATCTTTGTCCAGCCTCTCAAATCCTGCCACCGTCTCCTGCAATGGTGACTACGCCGAGAGGCGACACGCACGGAGCGCACCTACCAGGCAATGGTCCTCCACAGCTTGCCCTTCTGATGTGAGTTGAACTGCAAGGATGACATGATGACAGGATCTTAGTTCACATGCAACATGTACATAGACTGGTACACATAGGTCATGATCAGCTTGCCCACACTGTCTAAAGGTGATCAAAGTAGCATTCTGCGCACTTCACCAGTGTTCAATGAAAACTCTCTCCCATAAGAACAGTAACCTTATGTTTACTCACTCGTGAGGGTCTCAAGGCGCTGGGGGGCGGGGGAAGCAGTTCAGCATCAGTCGAAGAGCCAGGTCTTGAGGTCCTTCCTGTACGTGTGCTTGAAGGTGATTCTGTTCTTGAGGGGGAGTCAGTGGAGGCCTTGTAGGTGTTGGGTCATGTGCTTGTGACGCGGTGTCCTGAGGACGAGTCTGGCTGCGGCGTTCTGGATGGTTTGGAGTTTGTGTAGAAGGGTTCTGTTTTGTCCGGTGTAGAGGGCATTGCTGTAGTCATGTCTGCTGGTTATGAGTGTGTGTGTGTGATAGTCTTTGCAGTCAGGGGGGATCTATTTTAATGTCATGCGGAGGATGCAGAGGCACTTAAAGCTGGTGGACGCGACTGTATTAATTTGTCGGTTCATGGAGGGAGGAGTCAAGGTTGATGCTGAGGTTCTGGGCGTGGTCTGTCGGGGTATGTGGGGTCCCTAGGGCGGAGGGCCACCAGGTGTTGTCCCAGGCGGAAGTGCATTGTCCAAGGATGAGGACCTCGGTCTTCTCTGAGTTGAGTTTCAGGCAGCTGTCATTCATCCAGGCTGCCACGTCCTTCATTTCTTACTGGAAGCAGAGTCTGGTGTATTAAAGATTCTTCGAGAGTGAGAGGATGAGCTGGGTGTCGTTGGCATAGGATCCGATGCTGAGCCCATGCTGTCTGATGATGGCGGCGAGGGGGGGTATGTAAATGTTGAAGAGCGTCGGGCTGAGTGATAATCCTTGGGGTACTCCGCAGTTGATGTCAGTGGGTGCGGAGAGGAAGGGGGGGAAGTCGGATCCTCTTGGTTCTGCCCGAGAGGAAGGATTGCATTCAGTCGAGGGAGGCTCCTCGTATCCCTGTGTCCTTGAGACTGCTGGCATGTGATATGAGACGGTGTCTAAGGCTGTGGAGAGGTCTAGAAGGATGAGGGCTGCGGTGTATCTCTGGTCTAGTGGCGGTGAGGAGGGCAGTCTTGGTGCTGTGGTTGCTGCAGAAACCAGACAGGGAGGCATCTAGGATGAGGTTCTCTTCGATGAAGGTGGTCAGCTTGGCGGTCACAAGTCTCTAAGTGACTTTGCCTGCGAGGGAAGAAAAAAGATTGGCCTGTAGTTTTTCAGGTCCGTTGGGTCGGCCGTTGGTTTCTTGAGAAGGGGTTTCACCTCCACACGTTTCCAGTCATCTGGGCAGAGGCTGGATCTGAGGGAGGTGTTGATCGCCCGTCCTAGTTTGGGTGCGATGACCGCGGCGGACCTGTGGAAGATGTGTGGGGGGCAGGGGTCTGTTGGGGCACCTGAGTGAGTTTTCTTCATTGTTGCGATGATGTGCTCGACAGTCAGGGGGCCCAAGACGTAATGGCCAGCTTCTCTGTGGTGGTGGGTAGGGGGGTGTTTTCTGGTGCTGGCTTACTGAAGTTGTTGTAGAGGGCCTTAATCTTCAGGTGGAAGTAGGAACTGAGCTTGTTGCAGAGGTCCTGGGAGGGTGTGACATCCGTAGTTTCGCAGGTGGGTTTTGTGAACTGCTGAATGAAGTTGAACAGTTCCTTGACGTTGGTCGTGTTGGTCTTGACTTTGTCTCTTATGAAGGTCCGTTTGCATCTCTTATACTCTGGTGGTATTCCTTGAGGGCGCTCTTGTGGTAGTTCCATGCTTCCGGGGTTTTCCGGTTCTGCCAGGTTTTCTATAGGCATCTGCAGGAGCATCTGGCTTCTTGGAGTTCTGTGGTGAGCCAGGCGGCCTTCGGAAGGCATTGTTTGGCGGGATGGCAGGGAGGAGCCAGCTTGCCGGCATAGCAGGAGACCCATCGGTGAAATTCCGTGGCTGCAGAGTTGGTGTCGGTTGTGGCGCTGGGGGGGGGGTCTTGGAGGAGGGCGGTGTTGAGGAGTTCCTCAGTGACCTTGCCCCAGTTCTGTTGTGGTGGGTGCGGGGCTGGCATGGGTGCGGGGGTAGTATTGAAGGTTAAGTGTACGCAGTGGTGGTCTGTCCAGATGGGCTGGGTGGTGTGGCTGAAACAGATGTTGGATCCTCCCGCGACGATGAGGTCGAGGGTGTGACCCACTCTGTGGGTGTGCTGACAAGCTGCCTCAGTCCTAGGTTGGCGAGGTTCTCGAGGAGAGGGGTGGAGTCCGGGTCGCTGATGTTGTCAAGGTGGAAGTTTAGGTCTCCGAGTAGAATGTAGTCCATGGAGGTGATGGCATGGGGTGCGGCGAGCTCGGCAATGGTGGTTGTGGCCTGGGTGTGAGGTCCTGGCGGTCTGTATATGAGGGTGCCACGTAGAGTGGTCGTGGGGCTGGTCTGGATCTGGAAGTGGAGTGTTCTGTGTTGGAGTGGGGGTCACTCGTGCTGGATGTGGAGAGTCGGAGGGGAGTCTTCTGTGCAATGGCGAGTCCTCCTCCCGGGCAGTGAGGGCGGTCCTTTCTCTGGATCTTGTAGCGTTCCGAGATGGCCGTGGCGATGTAGGGTCCGGAGGTGGTGTTGGTCCAAGTTTACATGAAGAAGGCGTAATCGGGTGAGAGGGTGTCCATTAGGTCCCAGATTTCAATGGCGTGTCCGTGCAGGGAGAGCACATTGAAAAAGATGCACGTCAGGGTTTCGGTGGTGCGTGCAGCAGGCAGCCATTCGGTGGCTGCGAGAGCATTGTCAACTGAGAGGATCATCAGCAGTGTCTGCACGAGAAGTGCCCGTGGGTCGTGGTTGGAGAGGATCTTGATCAGTCAGCTTGCCCTCCGGGGTTGAGAGCTTGGAGGGTGGCTGTGTCATAGTGGTGGGGTCCAGGAGAACCAGGGTTCCTGGCGCTGGTCGGGTCACATACGGGCGCGGATGGGCTTGCCTTAGGCGCGCCAGCTGTGCATGACCGTGCAGCAGTTGCCATTTAGTAGGGGAGGGGCGGGAGCAGAGGTGGGGAGGTGAATCGGGGGAGGGCCGCAGGGGCAGCAGCAGTGGGAAAAGTATGCACAAGTGATGTGGGTGAAAAGAGCACAGTATATGCAGTAACAGTGAGGAAAACAATAAAAAACAATTAGCAACAGTAAGGATCAATTAAGGATCAACAGGGGAAAAAATGCCACAGAACGTAACAGTGCTGGCTTGAACTCTGCTGGGAGAGGGCTCTGACTCGGGCAGTCCAGCTGTTAGGTGGAGCTGCTAGGGAGAGTGCTACCTTGGACCCATAGGTCAAGGAGAGGAGCCAGCTTGTCGGCGCAGCAGGAGACCCAGCAGTGAAATTCACTGGCTGCAGAGTTTGTGTCCGTCATGGCGCTGGGGTGTCTTGGAAGAGGGCCGTGTTGAGGAGTTCCTCAGTGACCTTGCCCCAGTTCCGTCACAGTTGGCACGGGGCGGGCTTAGGTGAGGTGGTGGTGTTGAAGGTGAAGTGTACCCAGTGGTGGTCCATCCAGATGAGATGGGTGGCATGGTTGAAATAGATTTTGAATCCACCCGCGAAGATGGGTTCGAGGGTGTGACCTGCTATGTGAGTGGGTGTGCTGACGAGCTGCTTCAGTCCAAGGTTCTTGAGGAGAGTGGTGGTTCTTACCTCAAGGGGTGAGTGTCTGCATGCTCAGAGGCCGGGAACAATGCCTTTCCTAGGGGGAGGTGTTCACCCCTCTCCCTGGTCATGAAGAGCAATCTGTGGTGGGGAGCTTCAAAGGCCTTTGTGCCTTTGTAATGCAACCCCAGCTTCTCCTGCTCGAGTGAACAGATCCCTTCCCTTTTTTCACCTCCTTTTTAGCAGGAGGACGGATGGGCAAACTCAGAAAGAATAGGAGGTGTGCTCCCCTTTGCCAACCCCACCCCGCTAGAGGCTAGGTGAATAACATATTCAAGTGCCACCATCTTGAAGATGGTGGGTCTTATCCAATCAGGGCTAGGACTATATCCACCTCCCACCGGAAGTGATCATAATAGAGGTTGTAGTCCTCGTAAGGGGCCCATTGGCCACTATCTGTCACTCCATTATAATGCCCCTGAATCTAGAATTGAGGTGGCAGCCCCAGCCCCAGAACTTCAAGAAGACCTGGATACCAGAGAGCTGCACTTACAGAGAAGACTGCAGAGAACTACTGACTTGTCCCCAACCCTACTGCCTTGTCTGCAGCTCTCAATGATCCAGCGCCAAAACACGACTCGTCCTGCACCTCACCAACCTCACAAGACTTGGGAGGACTGCCTGTCTTCGACAAAGATCAAGATCTCCCAGAACAGTGCATCTGGTCATCAGCAACAAAACTCAAGTAAGGCCTCTATGACCTGAAGAACCATAGAACTCAGCTCCCTTTTCAACCTCTGCACATGACACCTCCATCCCAAGTGCAAGTGGCCAACTGGTCCCAGTGAGGTTCCTCAGTGCTCCAGAGCCTGATTCCATTGTGGGCTGACTCCCCCTGGACTCCTAAACGTCACCTGCAGCCTCTGCACGGTGACTCTGTCAACCTTACCCTGCTCTGGTAAGCCATTTCTGACTTGAGAAGACACCCCAGCCGGCCCTGGGCTTTGGTAAAGTGGACCAAAGGTGTCCCTATGTCCACGGGCATCACACTTACCTCTCCAGCTGTTGGTTTCCTTCGACTAGCCGCATGGCCTGAGCCTGCAGCCCTTTTTCGAGTTTGCCATTCTTCATTGCTTTACATTGGGTACCCGATGCTGTGTTGGTACATGACTGCCCCTGTGCTGCTGGTGGTGTAGTGTTGGTGCTGCTTTGGCCTTGCCCAGTGCTTGCTTCAACTCCTAGAGATTAGCTCCCGAAGCTGATGCTACTCACCTGTAAGCAGACTCAGTTTGATTGCCCCATTCTTCATTGAGTTGTATTGGGTGCCCAACACTGTATTTGCACCCTGCACCCGGGCACCCCTGTGCTGTTGGTGGTGAACTGTTGGTGCTGAACTGAACCTTGCCCAATACTAACCGTAACTCCAGAAGACTTGCCTTGTAAGTCGATGTTACCTCTAAGTATGATGAATGTTATTTCCTCCTATAGGTTAGCAATGTAAAGTCTAAAAATTGCACTTCTGAGATTGAAAAGTATTTCTATTGCAAAAAGTATATGTCTAAGATGAAGTCCTATGGCTCTATGAAACCAAGTATTTTTAGAAATTGGTCTCAGATTTATTCATTGAGTGTGTGTCTCATGTATTGGCACGGTGTGTACATCAAATGCTTAACACTGCCCTCTGATAAGCCGAACTGCTCGGCCACAACTCCACAAAAGAGAGCATTAGACTCTCTGCACATACCTTCTTTTGGGATAGCATATAGAGAGCCGGTTTCCTACAATTCCCGTCAAATTTAGTGTAATTCCATTCAGCGATTTTTGCTGTAGGCTTGTCTAAAGAAGTCTATAGAAAATGCAATTGGAGTTTTTGATTTGGTGCCCCCCTTTTGTCTCGCACCCTGCTTGACAAATTTCCCCGCAACTTTCCAGAAAGGAGTTGAGGTGGATGAATATTTTTTTGTAACATTTTGTGAAGATTGGTCAAAGAGAGCCAAAGTTATGAGCAAACCAAAAAAATTCTCTTTATATAGAAAAGCAGACCTAATTATAAGTTAATTGTCTAGTCCATATAATATGCTTATTGTTGTGGATAAATATATATGCCGCCTTTATTCTGCCTTGTTCCAGTTTTCTATACTTCTTGGCACTCATTTTATGCTCTTTATGAACTTAACGGCGTCCATTTATTTATTACTGTCTGATCCCCAAGCTAGCACCAGCAGAAACAGCGCACTGTACGTGAGGTCAATATTGTGCAAATATATATATACATATATGCATACGGTGTGGTTATAGCGTAGTTATAGTTAGGTCAGACTTTGTTAAAAATAATGTGTTTTGTGCATTTTAATTAATATTTATAAGATTTTCTAAAACAAAAAATCATCAGCTCCTTCTTGGAATGTTTTGACGGGATTCGTGAAGTGGGAGTTGAGAAAAAGGGGGGACCCAGAAAGACTTTCCCCCATGCAATTTCCCATAAGAAGTTTAGGAAATGCTACAAATCGGGTGAATGAAATTACTCCAAATTTCGCAGACAGCTATATTTTTACCCGGGAAGCATGCTTTTTATTCCTTGGTGTAAATCAGTTCAGCAGCTTTTGAGATATAACGATTCAAAATGTAGAGAGATATAGTGCTGTGGGACTCAAGTCGGACAGACAGATCGAAAGATAAGATCTGATTGGCTGCCCTCAGCATCATTAAAAGATATTGGGCAACCATTTTAGGATCTAGGACTCGGTTGTGTGTTGTCAAAACAAAAATATAAAAACATGTAAGGGGACAAGATAGGAATACCATGATTCCTTGGTCCTTGTGGGACATGTCTCAGAGAGGATAACATTTTTTTTCTTGTTTTTGCGGAAAAAAAGAAGCAATAAAATCCCCCTGGGGAGGACTGGGCCCCATTGGTTGGAACCTTTTTGTATTTCTTTCAATACATTTCAGGAGGGGGCATGTGTGGGCTCTTTCCTCGAAGTGATTCATGCCCTTGGGGGCTATCATCTCCCCAGGGGCTGGCACATGTTGTTAGCGACCCCAAAACAAAAATAACGGGGACACCTCTACACACTTCCATACATTGGAGTGCTGCCCCTGCCCCCCGTGACCAGGGGACTGGGGAGCACACTGAAGTTGCACACCCTCCTTGCTTTGAGTGGGCAAGAAGAATGAAGCTTCTATGCCAGAAAATGACAGTTCTGGCAGGCGAGGAGCTGGCTATGCAGCACAGGAGTTGGCTCATTTTTAACTATTTGAGTTCTTGTGGTACTCCAAGGATGTACAGGGGCACCACCAATTATTATTTAAGTGTTGTCGGGGCTGCAGGGAGCACAGCAGCCTCCTCAGAAATATTTTTGGAAAAATCTCAAGTTTCCTTGGTCACTGAATGCTCGGCCTCAGGAGAGCTTTCCATACTTTTCCAAGCTGTCCGAGCTGAAGCTGCATGTTCAGATGGGGTGGTTGTGGTTGGTCCGATGGTTGCATTCTGTGGCCTGGAGAGTATCAAAAAACTCTCCAATACAAGTTTATTGTTGTATTCCTTAAGAGTGCTTTATATATAGTATCTTATTGACAATAACTTTTAATGAACATTACAATGTGCGTTTGAATTACAAATATATTGGATTATGGTTATTTATTCTATTGGTTAATGGTAAATTAAGACATGTGACTAATTTATTAAAGGGGGGACCCCCTGACAAAGCCAATAGGCCTGTTTTTTATATACTGATGTTTTGAACCATTTGAACCAGTAGGCCCGATTTGTTTAAAATGACACCCCCTTACGTTGTAATGGCCAGGCTCTACGTTTCAAACCTACCGGCTGTGCACAATAACGTTTAGCTGCCTTGGACACAGAATGGCCAACCCTTCATCTTGGACGACTGAATGCTGTACGTGGCAGTTGATTTGGCATTGTTATGTATAGTAATACATTCATACTTTAAGTTAAAAAAATAGAAATCTAATGAAAAAAATTAAACGTTAATGTGATATTATAGTTAGATAAATATGTCAGTTAAAACATAACACTTTTAACAAAAAAACTGAAATTCACGATTATAGTTAACTGAAGAAACTATAACTCGCATCCTCACCAAGCATTGCTTATGACCTCTCATATAGCAACACTGTCATCCTTGACAACCTTACTGATGACTACTAAAATATTATTGATGACATCATTGTGCATGGTGAGAATGCAAATTATAGTCACCTGTTTTTTTTCAGTATGACCACAGTGGGTGTCCTTCTGAGACCCCCCACCACAAGGGCCAAGGGGTCTGGGTACCCCTATCCTGTCACTTTATTCCTTATTCCTATTAGTTTTTTGTGACACCGAGACCAAGTCCCAGAGTCATAAAATAGAAGCTGTACATTTTTCTTTATGTTGTGGCCAGGCAGTCAGGTTGTGTGTTCTGAGTTTGTAGCACCGCAGCACTCCGCAGTGGTACCGCATCTCTATATATACATAAATCTTGAATCTTCTTTTTGAAAAACCACTGAACAGAATGACACCAATTCACATAAAGCATGTTTTATGTGTAAAGGTCTAGCTTTCTGTGAATTTCTGTGCAAATTCTTTCAGTTATTTTGCCTGTTGCTCTGTGCAGTTTCCCTATGGGAAATTGCATGGGGAAAACATGTTTTGTGACCCCTCTTTTTCTTGTGTCTCTCTTGAATGACCATTCTGAAAATGTTCAACCTTTTTTGTGGAAAGATTTGTGAAGACGATTCTTCAAATGGCACCAAAAGTTTTATCAAACCAAAAAAAACTGTTTCCTATGGAAACCCGGTGTTAACAGTAACTACACAGCCACTGTGTACTTAATAACTTAATATACTCACACACATATATATATATATATATATTACCTACTGGCGGTCGCCAGTAGGTATATATAGTTAGGATTTTTTCTCTATGGGATTTTTGAAAATTCTATGTCTAATAACTTTGGCGTTTGTGGACGGAATTGGCTGAAATTTTCAGGAAAATTGAACATTTTGTTTCTGAGCAGATACTGAAAATTTGGGGGGGGGGGTTTGTCAAGGGGGGGCTAAGAAAAAAGGGGGGTCCCAAAACGTGTTTTTCCCATGTTAATTTCCATAGGGCGGTTGGCCTCACTTTTAGCCCGAACGGCTGAATGGATTTGCACGAAACTTGGCAAAATTGTAGGGACTGGTAGCCCGATGTGCCTTTGCTAGGTCTCAATATATGTGATCCAGTGGATTTTGAGAAATTAACGTTAAAAAAAAGATATATATCTGTGACAGCGCTCCGGGCAGCGCTCCGGTTCGCGTACATGACGCGTAACGGAACTTTGCGTAGCGAAGCTGATTGGCTCTCCGGTGTCTGTCAACATTCTAAACAGTCCGGAGCGGCCGCCATCTTGTCTCTCGGTAGGATCGAGAGACAAGAGGAGGCCAAAACAAAGGGGGAAATGACCATAAGGGGGCCTAGTAGATCCTCCCTGACCCCCTAGGTTTGATGTGGAGGCTTTAAAAGGGCCTCGCGGGGCAAAAAAAAATAATATTTTTTTTCTTTGTTTTTGCGTGGGGAGCGCCCGGTACGCGCACCGGGAAGCGGTCCGAGGAGCGTACTATGAGGAAAAAAGAAAGACAGGGTATAAACATTTTGGCAATTTTGTTATAAATGGAAGGTAGTTCTGAAAAGAACTGTTTTTTATTCTTTTTCTTTTTTTTCTTTTTTTTATGAATTTTCTGAACAATTTTTTGATTTTTTTTTGATTTTTGAAAACTATTTTGTGTTTTTTTTGTTTTTTTTTAGGGGAAATAACAAAAAAGCAGGGTTTGAACATGTCTCAACAGGAGCAAAAAAAAAAAAAAAAGGATTCATTGTTTTCTCATCTTGTTGCATTTATGATTTTCTCCAGCTCGGTTAATCAAAGTAATACTCTTCTCTCCATAACAAATAGTTCCTCCACAATATATACAAACTATTTTGTAGTGTTCAAAAGGAGCTTGAATATTGTGGATTATTTCTCGGCCTTCTGGTCCGGCGAATGAGCTTTGTCCACTGGAGGTGCTGGGGATGACATCTGGAGGGTTGGCAGCAAGATCCCTTACTTGTGCTTGGGAAAGATTATTAGGATGCCATCGCTCCATGTGGCGAATCATTGTATGATTGCCAACGCTGTATTTCTTGTTGGGGTTGCCACGAGAAAGTATATTTTTACATATCAAACAAGACACCTGGGGTGCATTGACCTTCTTTTATCCAGGTGGAATTTAAAAAAATTGCCATATGTAGTGCTCTTTAATATGGCTCTGCCTTGGTGTTTCTGGCAGGAACTGCCTTACTTGCTCTTCCTCCTCCTCCTCCTCTTCGTCCTCATTATCTTCCTCTCTACCAAAGTCCAGTGTTGGTGGTGGTCCTTTTGGTGGTGGTGGTGGTGGTGGTTGCTGAGAAGCACCAGCTGCAGCTATTACAGAAGCCATTGTGAAAAATAGGTCTTGCTCTCTGGAAGTAGAAAGTAAGAATGAGGTAAAAAGAAGGAGGGGTTTTCATCATTTGGGAAAAAAAAATAGTTCTAAACCAATGAAAAGTGTTATTTTTAGGTCACATGACCTAGCCTAACAACATTAGGAAACCAAAAGTGAAATGAACCAATGAAAAGTGTTATTAACAAGTCACATGACAAGTCACATGACCTGCTATGCTTACGTTACGCGCTCCGCGCCGCGCCCCGGATCGCTTCCGGGGAGCTGCGCTTCGCGCCGCGGTTCGCGTACCGGAGCACTTCCGGGTGCGCTAACGCGGCGCGTCATAAGACGCATTACGCGACAACGCGATACGTCGCGCTTCCGCGACGCGTCACGATGTTGATTTCTAACGCGGCAGTTGCGCAAATGGAACGTTTACTGGTTCGCGGACCGGGTCGCGGCACCACATTAAGCTAACGGGAAGCTTCCCGGTTCGCGAACCGGGAGCGAACCAAAACATAATAATAAAAAAAACAAAAAAAACATATAAAATAAATTTTTTGATTTAACGAAGAATACATTTTACAGCTATAGATATTAGCTTTTAAAAAACCAATGAAATTCACTGAAAAAACCATAGGTTATAGACCATATTTAGGGGTCGATTAGGATCGCGGACGGACTTGAGTCCGTCCGCGACCCCTGAGGAGGAGGGAACGTCCGCATGGGCTGCGGCGTTCCCTCCGATCAAATTAGGATGTGAGCGCCAGGGTGGCGGTCACATCCTCTATCTCTAACATTGCGGCGGGTGCAGCTTCAAGCTGCACCCGCCGCAATGTAAAAAATCCATGCACAGCATTTGCGTGCACAAAGCGGCAGGCACCGCGCGGTGCCTGCTGCATTGTGCACGCAAATGCAGGGGGGTACCATAGGTACCCCCCATGTGCACCCCCCACCCCACCTTCACCCAGGGGGCCCGCAACGGGCCCCCGAAGTGAAGGTCCGTATGCTTTTCCACGGCGGTAAAGCCGCCGCGGAAAAGCATATATTTTCAGACATCCTAATATGCCTGGCGGTGTCTGATAGACACCGCCAGACATGTTAGTGCTTTTCCGCCGCGGTCGCCTTCCGACCACGGCGGAAAAGCGGCGGACAGATTATCAGACCCACCAGCCATCCTGATTTGGCGGTGGGTCTTTGGAGTCTCCGCCGCGGTTTTTCCGCATCCTCCAGGCCGGCGGACACTTCCGCCGGCCCGGAGGATGCGGAAAAACCGCCATCCTAATCGGCCCCATAGTTAGGAATTAGCATTTACAAAACCTTGAAAATTCACTGAAAAAACCATAGGTTATAGACCATATATAGTTAGGAATTAGCATTTAAAAAACCTTATTTTACTCACACAAAACCATTGAAATTCCATATATAGTTAGTTGCACTAACTATATATCGCGCACCCGCAATCCACTGCTGATGATGTCACATATTACATCATTCATGACATGGTCAGTGACATCACTGATGACATCACTGATGACATCTCAAATGACATCACTGATGACATAACTGATGACATCATCCAGTGAATGTGGTTTAGTTTGAAATGTAAATATGTATTATATATATACCAATCTGTATTTAAGATTGAGTGGATATATAACTGTCTGGATGGAGGATTTAATAGCTGTCTGACTGTCTATTTAAGTGAGTAATTAAAAGTGTTTCACTTAATACATGGATTAGTAACTAAACTATGTGAATATGTTCATCACTGTCTCTGTTGTTATATAACATGCTGCATCAGTTGGTCACTAATTACATGAGTGTGTATATTAGTTATTGATTAGTTGGGTGGGTATATGTATGGGACACTGAGTATGTGTGTGTTTGGATGGTATGTGTGTAACTCTATGCATAGATGTGTGAACGGTTGATTGACTAGGTGTATAGGTTTAAGAGTGCATGTGGGAACAGTTGCTTGGGTGACTGAGTGTATATATTTGTGTGTTGGTGAGTGAATATATGTTTTAGTTGTACATCTTCAACAAAGTTAAAAAATAAAAGACATTGTATGTGAGAGTTGGTGTATATAAATAAGTAAATGTAAGAGTCAGTGATTGTGAGAGTAACTATATGAATGAGTGTATAATTGTAATGGTGATTTTTTAACATTATCTATGAGTTACTATGTGTTTGAATAAATGATGTGTTGTGTGTATAATTGTCTAAGTGAGTAATTGTAAGTGTGATGAATTTTTTTCAAGAGTGAATGGGATGACTTCATAACCGACTAAGATGACTGCTGATGTGTCAATGTCTATATATGAATATAAGTGCATTTGATATTGTTCTATTAATTAGTGACTGCATCTATAAGTGATTCTGCTGTTTAATGGGTAGTTGTGTGTGTAGACTAATGAATCAGTGAGTGGGTATGTAGTAACTGGTATTGGTGTGTCAATGGTTTCAAATATGATACTCTGTATTTTACAGTGAGTGATGAAATGTTATACTAGTGTATGATGAGGTGTATCAGATTGTCACGTGGATGATGTCATCAGTGATGTCATTTGAGATGTCATCAGTGATGTCACTAACCATGTCGTGAATGATGTAATATGTGACATCAACAATCAACAGCAGTGCATTGCTGGCGCGCAAGTTATGGTTAGCAGAACTAACTATAATGGAGGAATTTCTATGGTTTTGTACGAGTGAAATGTCCAGCTAACTATAACACCCCTGAAACTTATGTTTTTTTCTGTGAATTTCTAAGGTTTTTTTAAATGCTAATTTCTAACTATAACATCTCTGAAACCCATGTTTTATTCAGTGAATTTCAAAGCTTTTTTAAATGCTAATTTCTAACTGTAATGTCTCTGAAACCTTTGGTTGTTTCAGTGAATTTAAAAGCTTTTTTAAATGATAATTTCTAACTGTACTGTCTCTGAAACCTATGGTTTTTTCAGTGAATTTCCAAGGTTTTTTAAATGCTAATTTGTAAGTGTAATACTAGCTATACGTATTTTTTGTACTGATTTTCTACAGTTTTTTAACTGTTTACTTATATTTTATTCATTAAATAACATTATATATTTTTATGAAAATTGCAAAAAAAAGAAATTTAAAAAATCAAACTGAAATATTGTTTAACTTTTTTTGTTTTATTTTTTCTTTTCATATATTTTTATTATTTTCTTTAAAAAAAAAAAAAAAAGAATTTTTTTCAGAGTGGCGCACCCAAAGCGTACACATAACTGTGGGTGCGCGGATTCTAGGCACCATTGTAGAAAAGTCGTGAAGGATCCGCATACGGTGTGTGACGGCTGCGTGTTTTTCAGTTACATTATATACATTTAATATTATATGATGTGCGCAATTGGTATGCAACCAGTCCGCGACTCCTGCTCCCGCGCATTCGCAACAAATGTGCATTACGGTACGCGACGCTTGCGCTGTGGTGGATCCCGCATGACGTCATATACGTGCTGGGGAGCGCTGGATGCGCAACTCCTGCAAATGTTTTTTATGTTCTAAAATTATATGTATGTGGATTTAATATACATATTAGGGCAAGAGATTATCTAAGATATGTATAACCAGAGGGAAAAGGAGGTACTAAAGAACAGGTCGCCCTCCTAGGACGTCTTACAAAATCTGAAATCCGACCAACTATGAAGGTAGGGTCAGTATATGGTCAACATGTTTCACGCCACCCCTGAACATTTGCAGGTGCCCGACGGGGAAGCAGCTAGGTAATAACTCGCGGTGTGGCTGATCAGGAACAATGCTTCCATAGAAGCGACACCACCCCCATCTGAGACCATGAAGTGCTATTAGGCACCTGCAAATGTTCATCAATGAGCTAAACATACATCAGTAAGCAACAGCGTATGTATTTTGAACCACGCATGTTTCTAATTGGAGCAGCGGTCGCAAGTGCATTATTCTTGTATCACTTATTAATTACACCACCTTCATTTTAGGTTTTTAGGAGTGGAAATACAGGGCTGGACCCTGTATGGTCCTGAAGAAACGCCAGGGGTGGCGTGAAACATGTTGACCATATACTGACCCTACCTTCATAGTTGGTCGGATTTCAGTATAAACCCCATTTTTAAGCATACCAACCTAGGAGCAGAATAAACTATTGAGGCCCAGTAGCACAGTATTTTTAATTCACATTCACCACTCTACCTCACCTCCCTTTTTTGCACTACACATAGTCCTTCACAACTAAGTGCTCCTACGTAATTCGCAAGTCGCAGCACGCCCCTTTTTGTAGAGAATTGGGATGGCCCCAATGATGAAGCGTGTCACCGTGAGGATACTCCGGTGAGTGAGGGGACTCAAGAAAGAAAAAATTTTTTCTTTCTGTAATTTCTTTGGCTTCACTTTTATTTTGAGAAGAGCCTCAACACAAGACAGGTCTCTGAACCCAGGAAGGTGGGTTCACACTTTTTGATTATCTAAGATATTCATAAAAATTAATATATTTGTACTTATATTAAACTTATGTTATTTATTAATATATTTTCGGGAAGTCGTGTCGGGTGCGTGCTTCATGAGCGCAGAGAGCACGGATCCCGTGTGACCTAAAAAAAAAAAAGATTTCATTGGTTCATAACATTTCCCACTATAACTATTGAAGGACCCCACCCATTTTAATCATTCTTGTTGGAGCATCTTTAGAGAGACATCTCTTTTCCTACAAGAACCCATTTTGCTTGTTTTTTTTGGTGTTTTACAATAAATATAAAACAAACTGGCATCTGGACAGCAGCAGCAGCAGGAGGAAGTATCTTCTGAAGAAGAATTCTTGCAGGAGGCACCACGTCCACAGAGGGCAGAATCTGTCATGTAGGAATTTTTCACTTTTCTACCTGGAGAGAAAAAAGTAAATGCGAGAAAGGTGACGTGCAAAATTTTTGGCCGAGTCCCGTCAAGAGGCAGCGAAAAAAAATACTCTTGTGGCACTGCTTCTATGTACAAGGATCTCCGGACCACACATCCTCTCAATCTTGCTCGGGGGGAAATGAGACGAGATGCTTTAAACCCTCACCTGCTGTGGCACGTACGTCTGGAGCATCCTCAGGAACACCTGCAATGGACATTAGGTCAGAATTCGCCTTTCTCAAGCAACACTGCGTGAAGTGTAAGAAACGTAAATGCTTCGATGAGCAGTCAGTGGATGCAGTTTGTGCGGATCAACGCAACCATCGTTGTTAATTTTTTTGTTTTTGTTTTTGGAATGATAAGTAATTCCAAAAGTTTCCTGTTTTATTTGTTCTTTTTTTTTGTTCATTTTTTGAAAAAACACCAAAAAAAGACAAAATTGTTCAAAAAGATAAAAAAATACGAAAGAAAAAAGAAGAAAAAAAAAGTTCCTTTAAGAACTACCTTATCTGGTTAAAGAAATAACTATAATTGCAAGGTAATGTGTGAAAGTTTGGCTGAATATGTGTATACAGCATGATTGACTGAAAGAATGCATTAGTAGTGAATGGTGATTTATAGGTGAAGATTTATGAGGAAGTACTGAAGCGTGACACTGCAAGCTCTTTAGCTGCACTGCACTGTGGCATTTGTGAAGCACAGGGATGTCACATATGTACATGAATATGTTGCAACTCTGTGCTTCCCTCTGCACTGATTCACAAACTGCAGCCATGCGGTGATACAGGCACCCTTGCACCATGGTGCAAGGATGTCTGTGTCATGCGTAGATTGTTTTTGTGCAAGAAGGGACACCTTCCGCCCAAAAACAATCAGTAAAGGCATTTTCTTCTTTCAATGTACGCTGTGGAATGCAGCATGCATCAAAAAGGGAAAAAATTAGGAGAAATGAAAAAATTCTCCTTGTTGCTCCTTGCTACACCAAATCTAGGATGGCACAGCATTCACACACATCTCCAGATTTACGATTTCTCATTAATCTGGCGATGTGTCTTGTTCTATGGGTATTGCGTGGCAACACCCACAGTAACACCTATGGAACGCCACTTCAAAGCAAAGTTCTGTGTATGAAGGGGTCGCATTTACAAGGAGAGGAAAAACCATGCTGGGTGGCTTTTCCTCTCCTTGTAAATATCAAGGAGTGCCTGGCGCCATCACTACGTTACAAAAAGTGACGTATTGGTGGCGCAGGGTGCTTGTGAATCTGACCCATGAGTGCTTTGGTATTGGCAGACTGATACGATAAGATCATAGTGCTGGATGGGTGATTGAAAAATTGCATGAGACTGACAGAAGGTATCCTACGCTGCATGGCTACTACTTCAGTATTTAATGGAGTGGACCAATAGTATTTATCTGCTTAGAGATTTGTAGGGATTATGCACAGAATATTTGATGTGTACTTGTGTTGGTGCCTAGGTCATTTTACAAAAATACCGCAAGTAACTGGAATGATGACAGTGCTGCAAACAGAGTGAACACTTAATTTATAAGTGCTCACGAATTGGTGGAGTGATAGAATAAGTAAGTAGTGGTAGATAATTTATTAAAGAAGTGCATGGGACAGACTGGATGATTCCTAAACTGCATGAGTACTAACTGGGTATTTAGAAGAGTGTATCAATAGTATGTAGCTAGTTAGAGGTCTGCTTGGATAGTGCACAAAATATTATAGCTGTAATCGTGTTAGTAGATGGGCCATTCCATAAGTTCATGCCTAGTAACTAGAATAATTACAGTATTACAAACAGAGTGTATAGGGAATTTATAAGTGCTTAGGTATTGGTGGAGTAAAAGGATAAGTAGATAGTGCTGGATGGGTGATTGGAGAAATACATGGGACAGACAGGAGGATTCCTACACTGCATAGGTACTAACTGGGTATTTAGAAGAGCGTATCAATAGTTTGTAGCTGGTTAGAGGTGTGCATGCATAGTGTACAAAATATTGTACCTGCACTTGTGTTAGTGACTATGCCATTTCTTAAGTATACGACTAATAACTGGAGTAATTTCAGTGTTGCAAAGAAAGTGCATGCTGAACTTATAAGTGCTTAGGTATTGGGGGAGTGATAGGCTATGTAGATAGTGCTGGATGGGTAAATGGAGAAGTGCATGTGACAGACAGAAGGATTCCTAGACTGCATAGGTACTAACTGGGTATTTAGAAGAGCGTAGCAATAGTATATAGCTGGTTAGAAGTCTGCATGCATAGTGTACACAATATTGTACCAGTAGTTGTGTTAGTGGCCAGGCCATTCCTTAAGTATATGACTAATAACTAGAATCGTTTCAGTGCTGCAAAGAATTTATAAGTGCTTAGGTATTGCGGAGTAATAGGATACGTAGATGGTGCTGTATGGGTGATTGGAGAAGTGCATGGGACAGATAGGAGGATTCCTAGGTTTCATGGGTAGTACTTTACTAAGTAGATGGTTAGAGGTTTATATATATAGTGCACAGCTGAATATAGTTGTGCATTAATAGTGTTTGGATTACTTAATCTTACCTTGACAGCAGTACATATCAAAAAATGCTAAACATTTTTTTCAGTTATTATATGTGCTTAGGTATTGGTGGAGTCATAGGATAAGTAGCTAGTGCTGGATGGGTGATTGGAGAAATGCATGGGACAGACAGGAGAATTCTTACACTGCATAGGTACTAATTGGATATTTAATAGAGCGTATCAATAGTATGTAGCTGGTTAAAGGTCTGCATACATAGGGGTTGATTCCGATTCGGTAAAATCCCCTACGAATCGCCGTACAGAGCATTTTTCCTGTACGAATCGTACACCTTCAACGCTCCCGTACGTACGATGCAGTACGATCCGAACCCAAAGCAGATCTCCGTACGAATCGTACAGAAGACCATACGACTTAAAAATACGTACAAAACGCATTCGGTACACGCAGGACACGACGTCCGTGTGGATCGAAGCAGCTTTTTACGAACCAGCAAGTACGATCCGTTACGACAACACTCCGTACGACCCTTTTTCTATTGGAGTTTAAAACGTCCGTAAAAGGATATTTTGACTCGAACCACATGCGAAACGGACCCCCCAGGTACGCGAGTGCACCCCATGATTGCAGGGATACGGTGCGTAGGGGTACGGTGCGTAGGGGAACAGTGCATCGGGGTACGGTGCATGGGGGTACAGAGCATAGGGGTACGGTGCGTACCCATATGATTGCAGGTGTACGGTGCGTATGTGTGATTCTCCGTACAAATTGCTCATTCGACATTTGCCGTACGAATAGCGTTCTCGTTCCCCGGTCCGGATCGTACTTGTCGGGTCGTACAGCATGTTTACGAGTCGTACTGTTCACCGTGAGGTCCTGTATCGTACAGATTTACCCTTGCTTTTCGTACGGTTCGGAAACATTCGTACGCATTCTTTTCCTGCGGATCGTACTACGCGATTCGGACGGATTTGTACAATTTGTACGGAAATGGCTACGAATACGAATCGTCGTACGGATTTGTTTCCTGAATCGGAATCAACCCCATAGTGTACAAAATATTGTACCTGTATTTGTATTAATGGCTAGGCCATTCTTTAAGTATATGACTAATACCTGGAGTAATTTCTGTGCTGCAAAGAGAGTGCATGCTCAATTTATAAGTGCTTCGGTATTGGTGAAGTGACAGGAACGTAGATAGTGCTGGATGGATGAATGGAGAACTGCATGGGACAGGGCAGTAGGATTCTTAGACTGTATAGGTACTAACTGAGTATTTAAAAGACTGTATCAATGCTATGTAGCTGATTAGAGGTCGGCATGCATAGTGCACAGAATATTGTAGCTGTACTAGTTTTTCTGGCTAGGTCATTACTTAGGTACATGACTAGTAAATAGAATATTTTCAGTGCTGCAAAGAGAGTACATGTTGAATTTATAGGTGCTTAGGTATTGGCGGAGCGATAGGATATGTAGATAGTGCTGAATGGTTGATTAGAGAAATACATGGCAAAGACAGAAGGATTCCAACACTGCATAGGTATTAACTGGGTATTTAGAAGAGCGTATTAATAGTAAGTGGCTTGTTAAACATATGCATGCATAGTGTACAAAACATTGTACCTGTACTTGGGTTAGTGATTAGGCCATTCCTTAAGTATATGACTAATAACTGGAGTAATTTCAGTGCTTAGGTATTGGCAGTGTGATAGGATATGTACATTGTGCTGGACGGGTGAATGGACAAGTGCATGGGACAGACAGAAGGATTCCTAGACAGCATAGGTGCTAACTGAGTATTTAAAAGACTGTATCAGTGCTACATAGTTGATTAGTGGTCTGCATGCACAGCACACAGAATATTGTAGCTGTACTAGTATTGGTGTGTGTCTATGGTTTCAAGAATGGTAGTCTGTATTTTAGGGTGTTAGGAGGTGCATCAAATGATCACATGGATGATGTCAAAAGTGATGTCATTTGAGATGTCATCAGTGATGGCACTGACCATGTCATGAGTGATTTAATATGTGACGTCATCAGCACTGTATTGCGAGGCGTGAGTTACAGTTAGCACACCTAACTATAATGGCCGAATTTCTCTTGTTTTATATAAGTGAAATATCCAACTAACTATGAGATCCATAAAACCTGTATTTTTTTCAGTGAATTTCTGAGGTTTTTTAAATGCTAATTTCTAACTATAATTTCCCTGAAACTTGTGTTTTTTTCAGTGAATTTTATATATATGTATGTAATCTCCTCTCACTCTTACAAGGAAGGAATCAGCACTCAGGCTGTAGTTTGGAAGTATTTAATCTGTAAAGGACGTGAGCCACGAGTTTCGGCTCGTCCGAACCTTGATAACGATACAAGATGTCACTGTAGCATCCTTATTTAAATGTACAAATGCCTCCAGCTGCCAACAATAACAAAGTACTACATATTACTTTCATCCAAAAAGCTGGTGGCCATATTGGCCTGGTCACGATGTGAAAATTCAGGAATTGCTACAATAAAGAAAAGAAAACAAGTGTTAATATGCACACAATGCATATGGCTGGATTCAAACTGGAATGGCATTGTGAGCAAAAAAACGATGGATTTAGGCCCAGATCTCTGTACTGGGGTTAATGTATGACATTGTTCTGCATTCTGTCCATCAACTGTTGTTTTTGCATTTTTCACCCCTAGTGGGACGTGAGTCCTGTGCTCTCCATGCCACTGGACTCAAGCTATCCTGCCTGATGAGGGCTGAAAGCCCGAAACCGGTCCTAGGATGCTTGTTTCCAGTCCAGGGAGGACCTGGCTTCTTGGCAGTTTGGGCTGGACTGTTCCCATGGGGCACAGGGTCAAGACTGATTTGCATATGGCTGAGTTCAAACTGGAATGGCATGGTGAGCAAATAAACAATAGATTTATGACCAGATCTATGTACTGGGGTGAATGTATGACATTGTTCTGCATTCTGTCCATCAACTGTTGTTTTTGCATTTTTCACCCCGAGTGGGACGGGTATGCTCAGATGTGAGTCCTGTGCTCTCCATGCCACTGGAATCAAGCTATCCTGGCTGATGAGAGCTGAAAGCCCGAAACCGGTCCTAGGATGCTTGTTATGAGTCTTGGGTGTGAAGACGTGTTGTTGTTCCCTTGACCGGATGGCCAGTGTGCTGGTCCTAGGAACTTGAATATCTGAAAAAGCAATGTTAACTGACTCCAGAGCAGGGCCCTTCTTTGTCCCTACAGCCAGGCATGCTTCAGTCATTATGGAGTATCCATAAGGCCTAAAATGCAGTTGGTGCACTAATTTAATTGTGGTCGGACCTTAGGGTTAATCACAACATAGACTACGCGGTCTCTGCCATAATTAATTCCCACTCATGGCACTGGAAAGTATGGGGTTCAATGGCTGACCTGTCATTTTATTCACGTAATTTAAAAGGGTGAAATGACTGGCCATTTTTCACTGCTCGTCACGGCCACGAAAACCCTGGCAGTAAGGAGCAGTGAAAACTACTAAATGATCCCCTCGTCATGAGAGAGGAATCCCATGTTGAGGAGGTATTGAAATTTCTTTTCCAAAAAAGGAAATCCAGTTTCAGGATTTTTTTATTGAAAAAAAGGCCCTGTAGCAAAAAGAAAAATGCATTGACAGGAACCACTATGACGGTGGCTCTTTTCAATGCTTTATGAATGATCGCCTGCTTGGCGGTCATTTATAAATCTGGCATGCAGTCACCCTACAAGGCAGACAGGGTAATTTCCTCTGTCACCTTGGCGAAACAACAAGCCATCCACCAATATATAAATGAAGCCCTTAGTCCCATGGTAAAACCTCTGACTGGGACAAACCTGGTTTCTGTACCCAACCTGGTCACCATTATAGTTGACCTAGAATCATGCCTATTTTCAAGACCAGATGACCGTGGTTGACTGTTGATACTGAGAGGGGCTCACAGAATTGATTACCTTGCTGAGTGAACCGAGGGCTGAGCGCTGGAGAACTGCTGCTGCTACTGGGGATGCCGGGTGCTGGACGAGTGACTCCCGCACTGACTTACCGAACTACCTGTCCCAGCAGTCCTTGGGGCTGTCCACACCTGCACATGAGATTGTGCTCCGTCCACGGACTGAACGCTATTTAATTTACGTTACCAACCGCTGTGCGGGAGCGTCCCGGGAGAAGCCCGGGAGAAGCCCGGGACAAGGGCGGGACCGTCAGTGGCCATCCGGGGCCAATTGAGGCTGGGCTGGGCCACCCCCCCAACGTGCACCCTTAAGCTGGTAAGACTATATGAGGGGACTTGGGAAGGTCATCATCGTGTGATATACCCTATTTGTGTGTCCCAGGGTGCACTCTGACTGAGACAAGCTAGCCCCTTCCATTGACATCTTGACTGAAATGGCCCATCAACTAGGGAAGGGGAGAAAGACTGTAACTAGCGTATAGGGGGGGGGGCAGTATCACAGGGACCCTAGATAACTTTATCACCAGGGCAGCTGTTGCGCTAGAGCGAGAAATAGCCCTCACAGAGAAACAGCTATCTCTGGAACTTACGGGCTCTAAGCGATCCTCCGTAGGTGATATAAGGAATGCTGTTACACCAGACTATTCCGACAGCCGAAGACCAATTTAAGAACTTGAAGTAAAGGCCTAGATGGGTGTATCTCCAATACCTGCGCGAACATTTCATCCTGTAGTAGTCTATCTTTCGAGGACTTCCACCCTATTGTTCTAACCACTAAGAATGTTCAGGCTGTCGACACACCAAAAAATACAGCTATATGCCCTAAACAAACGGGTAAAAGAAAGAGGGGTGGGGGCTGACAACTATTGCAGAAAACCAAAAGTACCCAAAAAACAAATACAGCGGTAAAGCCCATTTCTTCTAAAGCAACCGTAACATCTAATATACCTGCTACATGTCTGCCTGCTCCATCAAAATCCTCATCTAGTCAGCCTCTCACTAATGCTACAACTGCACCTAGTGATGCTGTATGCACTATATCCCAAGTGGAACAGTTGCTCATTCATTCATGCTTCCAATTATCGAGAGACTAAAGATAATTAATGAGAAAATGGAAAACCTTTTTAAGGCAACTGCAGAAAATACTCACATGTTGGCGAATTTAACACCTAGCTTGCAAATTGGGGGTACTTCTATAGATTCAAGTAAACAGTCCAAAATTCCCCTCTCCACCTCTTGCTTGACCACAACTAGTGTAGTTAATGACCCGAGGACCTTAAAAAACAAGGAGGACATGATGAAGGGAGGCCCAGGTAAAAAAGTTGACTTAGAGGTAAATAGCAATCATCACAGATTGAACACCCCTTTCCCCACTCTTTTAAGTGTACAGGCTGAGGGGTAAGAAACTTGGTCGAAACTACCCATAGTGTTGCTATTCTCCCCGTTATCGACCTACCCCACAATCTACCCCATTGGTGTTAGTGCTAGGAAATGTACCACCCCTCAATGAAGGAGTTAATGAGGATTATAGCCAGCTAAAAAACAAGGTTGTTCATTGGCTGTCCTGTAACACCTCAGAAGGTCACACGGCAGGACATGACGTTATAATGGTCCGTCGGGTGTCCTGGCTGGGTAGGTTGAGAAAATCTAAACATGGAGACTGTATCGTGATTAATTTTAATAGCCCAGCCCCAGTAGACAGGATACTGAGGGAAGTAGTGTACGGCGGGGGGTACAGGGGTACGGGTATTGAGATGTTACCCCTAGGTTTCTTTTATGGGGCATCGAACCGAGCACAACTTGATATATGGAATGGGTGGCAACATGTAAGGCCACCTCATCATAGAACACAACAGAGACTGGGTCGATCATGGGTGAGGCTACCAAGTGAACCCAATTGGGGGGGACATGGGTTTCCCCCGCTTTTTGAGGGGCCAAATAGATTCGCAGCACTCTCCGGTCTTAATGACTGTGATTGACTGCGTGGTTACAACGCAACCCCCACTCCTCACAACAGAAATATTTCACCTAAATTTAGTTCTCCCCTGGCCAACAGTTCAGTGATGGAGCCCGCACTAGTGGGAGACATAATAGATCATCAAGTCTCCCTCATAGTTGATGGGCAACGAGAATTTAACCTCGCTGAAAAAGTTTTGTCCGCCCCCCCTTGGGCGGTCACACCGGGTACTAAGGCGAATAACCAAGTTAATAATGTAATCTCATGGAACATCGCGAGGTTGGCAGGAAAGGATACTGATCCCCTATGGGTGAAGTTCGTTAGTAACTTCTCGCTAATATGTCTTCAAAAGACTTGGCTCGTTAACAGCAATTTTGCACTGGATGGTTTTAAAGCCTTCTTTGTTCCAGAGACCAATGCTACTAGTGGCAGGGCCAGGGGTGGTCTGGCAATTTTTGTATCACTGGCACTTAGATGTAGAATCGGGGCTATCCCTTCTGTTAACAGAAATATCAGGGTCATCTCTTTAGGCCAAAAAGATAATATCCTTCTTGTGATAAACTTTTATAACGCCACCCATAAAGATGAGAGCTGTGGGATTACTAAGTTGAACAATTTCATCAAACAGGGTTGTGGCTCCCAAAAGAACTTGCTTATTGTAGGAGATTTTAATGTTCATCCATGTGGTGACCCCAAGTTGAACACCATGTGGTCATTGGGTTGCCCAATGATAAAGGGACTTCACTTCGAGCATACCAGACAAGGTAACGGCCTTAATGATATGCTTGATGAGCTGGATTTGTCCTCCGCGCTGAGTCTTGTTTCACCTTTCAGCAAACAAAGGCACCCCACGTTCAAAGGTAGAGGCAGTGGTTCATTTATAAATCATATCCTCTTGTCTAGGTCCATTGTACCTCTCCTTCAGGATTTCTCCATAACCCCCACCGCACAGAGTCATCACAACCCTGTCTGCGTGACATTAGGAGGGAGTATAATGAAAAAAGGGGGACAAGCACAAAGAGGTAACACCCTACTACCAACTGATGGAGGGCGGCGGATTAAATGGACTAAAATAATCCCGTCCCTCTTTCATGACACACTAAAGGTTACCTGTGCAGAAGAAATCTCCTGCTGCCTTAACTTAGATTCCACGGCTCCAGGAATAATAAAATCTTTTGAGGGTATAGCTAAAAAAGTAGGAGACTTGCTATCAGCTCCAGGAAGATCTAGACTATCTAAAGATCCGAGATGGTTTTGCCGCTCATGCTCAAAAGCAGCAAGAGAACTAAAGGCAGGTTTAAAAACCATGCCTAGGGATAGCTCCATGATTAGAAGACTGAGGAAAAATTATAAAATTGCACTGGCCAAACGCAAAACGGAAATAAATGAAGCACTATGTAGGGAGCTCTTAGATCCCCTGACTATATCCAGTATTTGTAGATTTTGGAGTACCATCCACCGATCACCTTTTTATGCAGGAGGTGCTAAAATGGTGGGCTCCAACATAACAGAGGAAGAATGGGTGTCCCATTTTGCCTCTATATTTAAGAACACGTCTACACTGCCAGTTATACCCCTCAAGAATTTAGGGAACAAAGTAGTGATGTTTTCTTTGAATGAAATAGAGGAGGGCATTAACAAACTTTCAAATAAAAAGGCCCCAGGTCCGGATGGTATTCCTCCGGATCTTTTTAAATCTAATCCCTCCTTTTGGGCCCTGATCTTGACCGCAGTGGGTAACGCAGTGGCCAAGGAAGGATGCCCAATATCCTGGGGAGTCTCCACAATAGTACCAGTTTATTAGAAAGAGGACCGTAACTGTGGGATGAATTACAGGCCTATTTCACTGATTGATTCAGTTGTAAAGGTTATAGCGGGAGCCATTTTAAAGAGATTGAGTACCTGGGCAGAGGAGAATAAGATCATCTCGGACATCCAATATGGGTTCTGTCCAGGTCACTCTACAATGGCTCAGTGCCTTAATCTCTATTTGATCTTAGGTAAATACACCATCGCACGTCCTGGGACGATCTGCATGGCCTTCATGGATCTCTCCTCTGCTTTTGACTGTGTCAACCGAGGAGGATTGTGGCAGTTCATGAAGGCCATGGGGGTGGAGCGATCCCTGGTGGACTTCCTAAGGGATCTTCATAGAGACACTAAGGCCAATATCAGGATACACAATAGACCTAAATGTATCCAGGAATTTTAACACAGAAAGGGGGGTACGACAAGGGTGCATTTTAGCGCCCTTTCTTTTTAACTTGTATATTAATGACCTAGAACGAGTTTTGTCGGAAGCAGGGGCCGATTACCCTTATGTGGGACGGCGAGGACTGCCCGTCCTGCTTTATGCGGATGACGCAGTCCTCCTCGCCCGCACCCCTAAGGGTCTACAAACCCTACTTGACGCTTTTAATGGATTTATGACCAAGCGAGATCTGGCCATAAATATCACCAAATCCTATGTGATGCAGGTGGGGCTTAGTTCCAAAAGAAAGCATACTTTTGTGGTACACGAAACTAGAGTGCCCAATTGCTCAACTTTTTCCTATCTGGGTGTTCTTTTGGATCACCGGCTTAATTGGGTAGCACTTTTAAATAAAAAAAGGGGCGAATTCACTAGGTCAAATGCCGCACTTTTCGAATTTGCCACCAAAATGGGCAACCGACCAGTGGCAGCTTTGTTAAAAATATATAGAGCCAAAAGCTTATCTATAGCTAGTGACGGGAGTGATATTTGGGGATACACCGGCCTTGAAAGCCTCCAGGTGACTGAAAATAATTTTTTAAAACAACCAATGAGCGTCCCAAAGGGGACAGCGAATCTGTCAGTCCACGAGGAAACTGGTTTGCCCTACATAAGTGACACCTTGGCTTTACGCCCGTTGACTTTCTGGCTCCAATGTTGGCTCAACAAGCTCCTAGGTCTCACACATTACCTCATGAGGGACATTTTACATTTAGATCACAGGATCAAAATCCCCTGGATAAAGTATATAATAACTTGTTTTAGTGAACTGGGACGTCCGGATTCATTCTTACAACCTGAAGATATAAAAAGAAAGGATATAATGCTCGTAAAACACTCCTTCATATTTAATAAAACGATGGAAAGGGAGGAGAAAGAACTGCTGAAACCCAGTGTTCGGTTGCACTTGATGATTAGAACCTCCCCAGATATGGAACCATACTTGTCTTTGCCAATATCTGCATATGAGCATTTCCTACTTAGAATCTTTTTCATTATTTACTAGCAGTACCAAGGGGAAGCCACAAAGGGAAAGTGTTAGCATCCTGTGGCTGCGACGATAAGTCTCCTCAGGATCTGCTCCACTTCATGTTCCTCTGTAAATATTATGAAATGCCCAGAACCTTTTATTTAAAACCTATTTTAAAACAGTTAAACTTTAGACAAGTACGTCCAGCTCTTTTTTACTTGCAAATGCTGAAACCCAACTGTATCCCCTTTGTGGCCAGTTTTCTAAAATGTGCAATGAAATGTAGGAAAAGTTTAGATTTTTAATTGGATATCAGGTTTTTATCGGGCTATCTTCTTTTTTAATATCAACATGTTTTTAACGATGCCTTTCACATCACTACAACGACTAAACTAATTCCCTATCAATGTCTCAACCTAGGGCAAGGAATATTTCTGTGTTTTTATTATGTGATTGCACTGTATCTTGGATTTTTTAACTTTTATGGTTTCTGAAAATGTAAACCGAATAAAGTACTTTTTGATCTTTTTGGATTTTTGACTGTTGATACTTTTGGGTGGTATTTTTATTTAACACGTTAACAATTTATATCTCTGGTTCCACCTTATTGGATATTTGTTGTTTCTGTGTCTCTATATTTATTAACTTTGCTCTTAATTGTTTGTGATCATGTTGTGTTGTGTTTTGACTTTATTACTATGTTGGTACTGCATAAATACTTTACACGTTGCCTCTAAACAAACCTATATGCTCTATGCCATAGCTACCAGGGGGTTGATCTCAGGTTTACTTAGTAATTTTAGTAGTTCACCGTGGCAAGCATTATGATTATTGCTTCTGGTGGATTGTTACACCACTCAGTTAACACTCTCAAATTCTTATAGTTTTGCTCTACAGAGGGGTGGCTGAGGTGCTGTGGGGTTAATGGTGCACTGCGGAAGGATGGCTGAGGTGCGGTGGCTGGTGATGGTGCACTGTGGAAGGATGGCCGAGGTGCTGTGTGGTTGATGGTGCACTGCTGAGGGATGACTGAAGTGCTGGGGGGTTGGTGGTGCAATATGGAGTGATAGATGTGGTGCTTCTGGATGATGATAGTGCATTCTAGAGGTGATGTCTAAAATGGTGTGAGTGGGGGATATAGTGCAATGTGGAAGGGTGGCTGATTTGTTGTGGAGGGATGAATGAAGTATTGTGAGTGGTGGTGTTGGTGCCCTGAGGAGTGAAGGTGAAGTCCTGTGGCTTGTGCTGATCCAGTATAAACTGATGTGTCATGTGCTGTGAGCATGGGTGATGGCACTCAGTGGAGGCAAGAGTAATATGTTGTAAGTGGTGTGATGGTGCTCAGTGGAGGGATGAATGATGCGTAATAATGAGTAGGGTGATGGCGGATGTATGATGAGCTGTAAAGTGGGTACAGTGAAGTTTGTGGGTACGGGGTAATATGGGTGATGGTGCACTCTGACAGACAGGCCTCACTTTGGTGGGAGGGGTGGTCGAAAGCTCCCTACGCAACAGAGAAATCAGAGGTGCAGGACGTACAGAACAATCTGTTGTCTTTGGAAGGTTTCCACTGCTCTCCGTTCTGCTCGCTCCCTCACGACATTCATTCTCACTGGTACCTTCTACGAATCCCTGCTCTTGGCAGCTGCTGCCTCCAGGAATAACCCCTGCTGCACCTCGGGAGCACAGTGCAAACAGGTGTCTTGAATAACAACACTGTCACCTGTTCAGTGGTCCTTAGTGTGCAATCCCTGGAGGCAGGGCCTGATGAGATGTGTCAAAAGCTGGAATTAAAGTGTATCCTAAAATATTCAAAGCCTGGCTGTGTTCAATGGGTTTATCAAGCTGGTACGTCGTCATGACCTCAGCTCCGGGTCAAGGGGTCAGGCCTACTGGTCTTTGTGTAGTAAAGACACATGACATGAGGGCTTTGCTTTTAGACACAATAGGGCCTCATTTATGAAAAGTGACGCATCGCTGCGTGAAAACAGCGATGCGTCACTTTCCACTGTGCCCTCCTTGCAACACCAATGATGCGTCATATTTACAGTATGACGCATCATTGCGCAAGGAGTTACAGATACGTCAGTATTTCTGACGTACCTATATGGCGCAAAAGTGACGCATTGCTGGAAAGTAACGCAACTCCATCAATGTATCCTTTCACATGGGGCAAGCTCCATGTGAAGGGGCCTGCGCCAGTCTTACTCCTGCTGTGAGTCAGGCGTAAGAAATTGATGCATTTGCGTCCTAGAAGTGGCGCAGTGAAATCACATAGATTTCATTGCGTCACTTCTACGACCCTTTCTTGTGTCAATACGCCCCCCTTGCATACATTATACCGGGCGCAGGTATAATGTGGCACAGAGGATTACAAAGTGACGCATCTACCTAGATGCATCACTTTGTAAATATGGCGCAACAAGGCGCATTTTTTACGCCACTGGTGTGTCACAAAAAGTGACGCACCAGTGGCGTAAAAGTGACGCACAGCCTCATAAATGAGGCCCAATAGTCTTTTGAGCTCTGTAGGCAATTTTAAGAAGGGGCACTAAATAATGGTTGTGCCAAGTAACAGAACATGTGAGCTCAGTGATAGGACATGCATGCAGTGAGGTGTCTTGTAGTTCATACTAATCCGTACTATCTGCGCATTGTTTGGACAACACAAACTAAGGGCTTGGTGTCAAGACTGATTACGAACACCCCTGCAGGGTATGTTGGCATATAGACCAGCTAGCTCACAGTGTCACTGTAAGCCCCCCTAACCTACCAGGACGAGAACAGTTTTTGGCAACCACTGAACATGACAACCCTGATCACTGAGGGATCGTCGAAACAGTACAGAACTTTTCGCTCAGTCACTCAAGCTCACTTATTCTCAGATAAATTTACAGAGAATACACAGTGGGAAGTTTTCAATAATATTTATTGACCCAACAATATTCTTGTATAAAATATGTGTGCTGCAATGATTAGGAGACAGAAGCAAATAAAAGAGATTACAAGCACCAAAAGGGTAAACAGCAGATACAGTTATACCATGGTGCTGAAGCAATGAATATATTGAGTTTTAAACGGGGTGTGCCCTAAAAACTCGTGGACCTGGGTTGCAAAGTACAGTACAGGAAAATTGGTCCGAGTTGGCGCAATTATTTACAAATATTCTGTCTTACTACATAAACGACCTTCACCACATACATATATCATTATTCATTTGTTAGATCAAGTGAACAATAAAGCTTGCAATCTTCAAAGTCTGATTGTATTTATTCTTACAATCGTGTAGGTTATGAATTACTACATCACACAAGTAACTTTGTTATCTTCAAAGTATATATGCGTAATTTTCAAAACATCACAGCGATGGTGCTCTCAGTGAAGGAAGGAAGGGATGTGATCGGGTATGTGAGGGACTGGGTAAAGGAGGTGTGACATTGATAGCATCACATTAAAATCAGTAGGCCTTTACACTCAAGCTAGTACACATGTTCAATAAACACATCACACATAGGCTAGACAAATCCATTGTATTGAGTCCTATGGCGTGCTGGGTTGGTGTAGTCTACGTTTCGACCCCTGTATATATGGAAGGGTTATTCTTGCCTCATGTTGGGGTCTTCGTCAGGACAAATACAAATAGTGAGCACAGTGATATAACGGTCGGCGTCTGTACTATCACTGTGTGGGCCAAAGTGGGCTCCTAAATGTTTTGGGCAGTGCTCCTGTGGTTGAGCATACTCTTGTACCAATGTCATGAATAGGTCGAAGACGATTTCTATTGTTCAGGATGTACCTTACATCATTCTGATCAGTTGTCAGCGTTGACTCTGTTGTCACGACAAGGTCGTTTATGTAGTAAGACAGAATATTTGTAAATAATTGCGCCAACTTAGAAGCAATGAATATATGCAGACATATATGCAATATGGTAATATATTGTAATCCTATTATGTGGACCCTACTCTGAGCATACCTAGAGTGTGTATGGATGTAGAGCCAAGAATTCCCCCAAGGGACGATCCAACCCCATTACCTGATAGGACGATTTAGTGTGGACTTACACCAGTAAGTGAGTGAAAGGGTGTGCAGCATTGATTCCGAGACTTTGAGAGGTCGGGAGTATTATATTCTGTGTTGTTGTTGTCTAATCGGGTATCTTAGGGGGTGTTTGGGGAGCTAATGAGACACTAGACCTACTTGATCCTGGGGGTTGTGGGTTCTGAGTTCTGACTGAGGTGTGAGGAAGGTCCAACCTCCCATCACCAACGACGTCCAGTCTTGTGCATCGTTCTTTATGTGCAGAAGCTCTACAACAATAGTAGTATGCATTATCTTTATCCTCTCAAAAATAGTAAAATACCAGGTTAGCCATTTTGTTGGTGGGAATTGTCGAAAAGCCTCCAGATTAAGAAGACTAGAAGAGGACAAACCAAAGGACCGGACTCAGTGGCTACAACTATTGGCGTATCTGAGTTGTATTTAAAACCTTTTAAATAAAGAGTGGGCAACTGGGCAAGCTTAGCTACTGACAGACTAATAGTAGTAGTACAGAGAGTCAGAGCAGAAGCAGGTAGAGGCAGGAATAACAAGAATTTAAAAACAGATAGTGTAGATCGAAGAAGATTTTGAAAATAAAAGATTTAGGAATCCGAAAACAAATTCGGGAAAATTAAGGTGCATTAAAAGTTAGGGAAATATAATTATTAATATTAACCGATGGAGGACTTAGTGGGGCCAGCAGCAGAGCCCTCGGTAGAGGAGCGGTCCTGGCCCTGGGAGGCATCTTGGTGTTGGTGTTCTTCTTGGCCTGCCGACTGTGACCCTGTCTTGTTGCCCCGGGTGCTGATCATGTAAGATATAATGACAAACATTAATGATTGGTCTGAAACAAATAAAATATTTTAAAAAACGCTCCAAAAACATTTGAGGAAACAAAAAATGCCATAAAATTGACCCCTCTCATATGATCGACTTGTAGTATTGCGGGATTCACGGACAGTCTACTTATTATTTATGAACACTAATCCAGTGTTCCATTCTCATTCCAGAATACTAACTGAGCCTAAGTACCACCTGACCTAGCCCACCTATTACAGAAGAGCCGATTGTTCACTAAGTCTGCATTTCCATTTATTTTAGACCTCAAAAAGGCTTAGATGGAGGACACATGCATACATTTTTGGATACACCAAATTGTTGGTTGGTTGCTGCAGATGTTCTGCTAGTGCTAATAAGCATATTATTACCACCACTCACTAAACAAACTACAAAAGATACTACGAAGGACTGGGGTAAGCAGCACTCTGCAGCACGTGACGTGACAGAGGATGCATCACGCAGGCCACAAAAAAATTACCAACAAACTAATACTATAAGTAACTAAATCTATCAATACACCACTATCTCTTCTTACTGTCTTCTTAGTGGCAGGAGAACCAAGGAAGTAGTAGAGTCTCTCTAGCATTACCTAACTTAAGTTCGGTAAAGTAAACTCTAACATAATAAGGCAAAGCGAGCGCAAAGCTCAAAACAAGTAGGTTTACAAGCGCCGAGCAGCACCTGTGTCATACAATCATAGAAGATTGTTTAACGTAATTTACCTGCAATGTAAGCAGCAGCATTCTTGCTGTTAGGAAAAAATATATATTTGCAATATATAACAGAGCAGAACATCAAAAAGTAGTAAGATTAAATAGCTACTCATCAAGGCCCGGGACCTCCAGTCCTAGTAGGTCCAGCAGGTCGTGATCACGGTCCAGGATATCGGACCACCGGTACGTCAGCTGGGTATCGGTATGCCAGACACCAGAGTGTTGAAAGACTGCCCGACGCACTTTTCCCCACCACTTATGATGCTCCCGGAGCGTGTACCCAAAGCCAGGCCTGCTGGCTGCTGCTAGGGTTTAGGGGAGGTGGCGCTGCACAAAAGAAAACAGTGCAGCCAGCTTCACCTCCTCAAACAATTCCCTAGCCTGCACCCCATGTGGGTGCCACCTTCCGCAGAGAAGACAGTCTCGGCTACAGGCAGACTTGACCTTCCCCTTGCTCTTATCCCACTCCCTTGGGCATGGTTCTGGGACTCGGTGTGCGGAAAAGAAAAGGGAGGAATTAGAAAAGGAAAATAAATCAAAAAAGTACGTTTTAGAAAAAGAGTGAAAAAGTAGTCGAAAAAGTCAGAAAAAGTAAAACAAAACGCAAAATATAGAGTCAGGAAAAAATAATAGAAACAATTGTACAGAAACAAAGGATTACAAAGATTGACGGAGGATAGAAAACCAGGCCCAGTACCATAGGAATAGAGCGGGAATCAAGATGGCCGCACCCATTGCGACTGCAGGTGCAAGTTTGCGTGAGATTTCACCCCCGAACAAGCAAAAAGTGTCGCAAACACGTAATATGCTTTGATGAACATGAAATACTCAATGTGAACAGGCGGGAGCATGCAGTATGGGACCCGGAACAGGAAATAGCATCGCGAACGGGCGGGACAAGTGAAAAACAAGATGGCCACACCCATTGACGACCGCATGGGCAAGTTGGCAACATATTTTCCCGCGATCATGTAAACAGCGTTCCCGAACACGAAAAACGCATTGCGAACGGGCACAAAAAGAAATTCCGCATGCTTGCCGAATTCCGTGGAAACTGCAGAGATTTTCTGCGGTTTCATGGAATTTTGCGTAACGCGACTATGCAAATTCCGCCCAACCCTAATGTTTACACAAGAACATTCTCTTCTACAGCAGTGTACTTGCCAGAAACAGTCATATACCCACTTTGAAACTTTGCAAACAACAGTTTACATGCTTGTTTCAAGACTCCTAATGCCAGTATTGCAAGCCTAGTGCATAGGTCAACTTACAATGCAGTGTGTTCAATACTCACCAGCTCCTCTGGTTTGCCATAGAGCTGCCTGTACATAGGCAGGAGTGTGTCCAGCAGCATCTCTTTTTCTTTATGGGTGAATCCTGGGGCCCTGTGCTCTGTACAGGTTGCCATAGTTGCTCCCAGAGGATGTGGACAACAGCAGAGAGACAGGGACATCCAGGAAACACTATCAATAACAAAAGGGGGAGAGAGAGAAAATAAATCGAAATGTATTCGTTCTCCCTAAACATATGTAAATAAACAAACAGAATCCACTCCTCGGGTATGGGGCGTATCCTCCACAGTTGGGGAACACATTCCTTGTTTTTGGGTCCCCTCACACACCAACAGGCCCCTTGGTGTCATGCTTCATCATTGGGGTCATGGTACCCCTCTACGGGGTACGGCGTGCTGCGACCTACGGATATGCGGGAGCACTTGATAGACTATGTGTGGTGTGGATGGGGGATTTTTATGTGAGTGTACGGTGGGGTTTAAATCTAGAAATTTGCCGCATTTTTCATTAGAGTTCTGGTAATAATTAGCACAACCATTGCCCTCCTGTGTACACCATGAGGAGTCAACTGATCAGATGCCCAACTAACGGCGGAGCTCACAAACATCGGTTATGCTCAGCCTTGCCTCTATCGAGCGCATACACAACACTGCAGCATGCCTAGACGGGTCGTTTATAAACGCATGCGCACATTCGGAACACTATCCTTCCAAGCGGCAAGCGATAAACGAACGTACCAGTAGTAAACGCATGCGCGTATCCAACTAGATCATGGAAATACACGTGCGCATGCGCGAACCGGGCACGCTAACAAAGCGAGTCGCGAGCAGAACCGACATAAATACTTATACGAACATAAAGGAAACACTAATTAACCAATCAAACAATTAACTCTAACGCGGGTAAGGATATAAAAACCCGTACTTTTGACTCCACTTGGCATAATCACCGGAGCCACGGAGGGGTCGATTGGGAGGAATTTCCTCGCTAAAATCGTGAGTAGTTTGGGGTAAAGAGCAGCTACTGTCTCCACGACGCTAATGTAAGTAGAATGGGGATTTGAACATCCATTTTCTCCAAACAGGTGCTAAATAGCATACCAGACCCGGACGCTTGGCTCATGAAGCTTTTCAACCACATCAAAACAGTATGTTAATAGTACTTAAAGGCATGAAGTGTCTCTTTTTCTTTACAGGGGCACAAAACATTTTGCTCAAACAATTTTACCACAAGTGGTGTTATGCTCTGAAACTACGCTAAACACCATATCCACAAAATAAGTGTGTGTTTTATGTTTTTATGTCAGTGAGTTTAGTTTGTCCTTGCATTTGTATCCCACTATAGGCACAATTGACACCTATACTAATAGTCTTGACCGCGAGTTTGTCACCTGTAACCATTGGTCACTTTACCTATGGCTGTTGCGACGTTTTTGTTAGGTACATTGTTTTACCTGCACTGTAGTTCTCACTTTTTATTGGAGATTCTGATACGAGTTAGAGAAACGTGAGTAAGGTGGGGATTTGTGTACCCTGTCCTGAAGAAGGTGTCTTTACACCAAAACATGTCGACGCACACCGAGAGGAGGTAATGCACATTGTCTGCGTAATAACATCCCACACTTACATTTTAATAGCACCAGCCCGGGGCTTATTAAATATTTTTTAGTCACCCCACGAGCCAGGTCCTTTTTAACCTTCACCTAGATTTAAACCCCACCATACACTCACATAAAAATCCCCCATCCACACCACACATAGTCTATCAAATGCTCCCGCGTATCCGTAGGTCGCAGCACGCCGTACCCCGTAGAGGGATACGATGACCCCGATGATGAAGCATGACACCAAGGGGCCTGTTGGTGTGTGAGGGGACCCAAAAACAAGGAAGGTGTTCCCCAACTGTGGAGGATACGCCCCATACCCGAGGAGTGGCTTCTGTTTGTTTATTTACATCCAGGAAACAGGCAGTGTAGGCAAGTGCAGTCTCTAGGGAACCAACAGATTTACATCTTCAGTACATGCAGCCAAAGCAATAGGTCCGCGTTGGTCGGATTTTTATGAATCTGTCCAACGTATTCCATTGCTTACAGATGACACGCCTACAGCGTGGTTCAAAAATATTATTGGACCTCGAGTGACTTTGATGCTTTTACCAATTGGAGGTTACAGAGTCGGTTTCCGGGCAATGTGGAAAACATCTGAAACCCACGTCTGTCACCATAACAACAAACAGCCAATGGCTGTGTCCAAATCGGTTATGGTGTGCCTACCGTGTCCGTCGAAAAATCGTCAAGCTGTGCAAACACTTTTGTAAATGTTGTGAGTTTTTGATAAACCTTTGCTGAATGCAGCATTTTGGTGGTGAAAGGGACATATAACTGAAATGCTCACACTCCCATGATGACCTAACCTTGAGGGGCACATGACACACTGATTGGGAGGCCAATACCAACAGGAAAGGAAACTATTCCATTTTGCCTCTTAGGGTTGATCACAGTCAGAATATGCTTTTGGGGCATTTCAAGGACACTCTTTGCTGAGTCACAATATTACATGACAGTGTGACCCAGTGTTCAATCTTTGTGATGTGGGCTTGAAAGGTGGTGTGTGTTACAAGTCCTGGTATCTGCATTTTCCAATTAATGACTACACCGGACATCAGGCAGATACATACACTTAGTTCTGATATGTTCTAATTTAGGATATCTTTCTGAGATATACTTAAGTGTACGAATGCATTTGATGGAACTCCTACGTGGTAAATCATTCGTGTATTAAATTGTTTGTGCAATGCAGACATGACGACATGCCAGTGTCCACCCTGTGACAGCAGTGTGCATACTTTACATTGCAATATGCTGTGTGTATGTGGTGTCCCATATATCATATACTACAGCTTCCTATTGTTCTCACAAACTTAATTCTATAATTTTTTGATAGTGAGTTGTGGAGTATGTACTACTTGTTTTACAGGAACAATCACAGACACTGGTGAAGTCTACACAACTGCACTCAAATTTCTGACACAGGTCTAGCAATGTTCTCAATGCTATGAATGGATCTGAGGTCAACCTGATTTCACTGAAATGTGTATGTATGGGACCGAGAGCAAGATGGCGGCCGACTGACTGCACTGAGAGGAGGCCCCCTGCCCAGTTTCTTGACAAAAGAAGAAGATGACAAAATATTATGTTAATTGAATATTACCTTTTGGGTCAGCTGAACCCCTGGTGGCAGAGAGGCGTTAGGTGACAGGAGTGGTGCATTCTGTCAAAGACTGCTTACCAGGAGGCCGGAGTTCTCCTAGTTATCCTGTGGGAGAGACTGCTCTCGGCAATGGCCCCAAAGGCGAGCAAAGTGATGAAAGAGGCTGCAGCACCCAAGGCAGTGGTGGGGCAAGGAGTGAACAGTCTGCTCACGCCACAAAAAAGACGGAGGAGTCTGGTTGGCGCATCTTTATGGGAGACGATTCAGAAGTTCGCTGCCGACGTGGAGCGGCCGCTGACCTGGGCAGTCTAAAGAATCCAACAATCACAGAGGCTTTCTACTCCACCACTGTGGTGAACCCTAGGAGCGAAGCTACGTCTGAGAGTGCCTCCCCAGCCACAGAGCAGTGGGGAAAAGCAGGCGGAGCTGATTCAGTCACTCCGCCCGAGGATGCAGAGCTATTTCACAGCCCTGGAGCTGGGATACATGGAATGGACCATCCCCAGACAGAGAATCAGCTGCAAGCGGCAGAGATGAACATCTGCCTCCCCAGTTCTGCAGGAGCGACAGGTCCTCTGGTAGATCCAGAACTAGAACCCCCTACAGAAGCAATGGTAAGAAACAGCATTTCTCTACATGTTCTGTCAAACACTTTTTCTATGTGGTGCTGCTAAACAAGGACCATTCCTGGGCCCATGGCTGAAAAGTCCTATTGGATTGCCTGAACATGGGGAGAAATTTTACTCACTCACAGATGTTTTAAAACTTTTGGCCTCAAGTATAGGGCTCACTGAGGAAGAGTCTGGGACAGAGGATTCATCTATCAGTGTAAAGGGGAGCCAAAATAGAACAATTCAAAAACGCAGGACCAAATCCAAAACAGCTCACCAGGGGCAGGATCTGGATAAGAGCATGGCCCGCTGACTTAGATGGGACTATTCTGCCACTAGGATCTATGACAGAATATCGAAACTCAGAATATCGAGATATAAAAATATTGCAACAAAAATATCGATGTCAACAATATCGACATCCTACAACAAGGTAAGTACAAAAATATCGAAAGAAATATATAGATGTCAAAAATATTGTTTTAAAAAAAATATTGCTATTTTTAATTAAAAACAATATGTATAATTAATTAAAACATACTTGAAAATATAATAAATATAGTTAAACATATTTTATATTATTTAACATTAATAAGTAATATACATAATTTAACAAAAAAATATTAAACAAATACATATAATAGATAATATATATACTTACTTAATAATCAGTTTTAATATTTATTGTAATAATTTATAAATAATTTAAAATATTATAAATTACAAATTTAACTATAAACATAAAATAATAACATAAAAAAGTAATAATTATACAAAACAAATTTAAAAAAAATAATTTACTTTTAATATTTCTAAAATTAATTATATACTACATTAAGTAAAACAAAACAAAAAATATTAAATAACAGAGGAAATAAAATACTATTCCAACTCCAAAAAAATAAACAGTAAGGAAAATGTTGGATAGCGAAGAAGTAAAAATTACTATTCCCACTCCAGAGAGTGCAACAGTAGGGAAAGTGTTGGATAGCGTAGAAGTAAAAATTACTATTCCAACTCCAGAGACTGCAACAGAAGGGAACGTGTTGGATAGCGTAGGGGTAACAATTACTATTCACACTCCAGAGAGTGCAACAGTAGGGAAAGCGTTGGATAGCAGGAGGGTAAAAATTACTATTCCAACTCCAGAGAGTGCAACATTAGGGAAAACATTGGATAGCGTAGGGGTAAAAATTACTATTCCCACTCCAGAGAGTGCAACAGTAGGGAAAGTGTTGGATAGCGTAGAAGTAAAAATTACTACTCCAAATCCAGAGACTGCAACAGAAGGGAAAGTGTTGGATAGCGTAGGGGTAACAATTACGATTCCCACTCCAGAGAGTGCAACAGTAGGGAAAGCGTTAGATAGCAGGAGGGTAAAAATTACTATTCCAACTCCAGAGAGTGCAACAGTAGGGAAAACATTGGATAGCGTAGGGGTAAAAATTACTATTCCAACTCCAGAGAGTGCAACAATTGGGAAAGTGTTGGATAGCAAAGACATATTTTAAAATATTTAAAAAAGTATTTATTAAATACATCTAAACTATTTACAAATACCAATAAATAATGATTAAAAAAAGAATTACCAATTAATAATTAATATCCAATAAATTAATTACCAATACGCAAATATATATTTAATAACTACTTAATTACATATCAATTACTTTACACGCTATTCCCCTATGAGCGCACAAAAAACACCAATAATAAAATAATACACGTAATATAATTATCAATTAATCAATTAATAAAAATTATTTACCAATTAATATATATGAATTAACAATTAATTAACAATAATATAATTACCAAAAACAATTAATAAAAAAATTATTACTTAATTACATTTAAATTACTTCCCACCCTAATCCCCTATGAACCCATAACCCACTACAGAACATAATTATCAATTAATCAATTAATTAAAATAAATTACTAAATAATAAAAATTAATTACCTATTAATTAATAATTAATTGATAATTCCTAATAAATTAATAATTAATTTACTATAATTGAATTACTTCCCACCCTATTCCCCTGTAAACCCATAACCCGCTACAGAACATAATTATCAATTAATCAATTAATTTAAATAAATTACTAATTAATAAAAATTAATTACCTATTAATTAAAAATGAATGTATAATTCCTAATAAATTAATAATTAATTTAGTATAATTAAATTACTTCCCACCCTATTCCCCTATAAACCCACAACCCGCTACGGTACTAAAATACAAAATTTACTTAAATTACATTAAAAAACAAATTATACATATTAAATACATAATAATGTACATAATAATATACATAAAAATCATATAAAAATCGATATTAGTAACATCGATATTACTAACATAGATATTAGTAACATCGATATTACTAACATAGATATTAGTAACATCGATATTACTAACAGAGATATTAGTAACATCGATGTTACTTACCTTTGATATTACTACTTCGATATTATTGTACTTCGATATTAACAATTCGATATTTTGTCTGCCTTCCCTGCCACTAGTCAGGTGTATAACGAAGAGATGGATGGCCAAGCGGTACAGCAGGAGGTTTCCGTTGAGCCAAAGTTTTCACCTTCAATAGACCTAGTCTCTGCCATTTTAAAACAAATGCAGGGAGAAGCCCTTCAAAAAATTTGCAGGGCACACAAAGCTACTAAAATGTTCCAATGGTCAATCCAGAAAGTGAGCCAAATTTCCTTTGCAATGAAGGAGAGGATGAAGCATGTCGAAGAAGCATTAGAGGGAGAAGTTGAGAAGCTACAGACACACAAAGAGGCGCAGGATAAACAGTCGGCGGATATATTGTGGAAACTGGAGGAATTTGAGTACTAGCAACGCCGAAACAACCTCACATTTTTGGGGCTTGCTGAAAATATCGAAGGCAGTGATATGAGAACATTCATGGTGCGCCTACAAAACCGTGCTTTCCCCGATTTACCGAAGTGGTACTGGGATGCTGAAGTACAACGGGCACCCCGCTTCCCACTGACACAGAAGAAAAATATGGCAAGATAAACTGAACGGCCCACGGCAGTCTTAGTCTTCTTTTGCAACTTACTCCTCCAACAGGCCATATTGGATAAAGCAAGGCCAGATTCCAAATGCACATTTGAAGGCCATAAATATTTTGCTTGACCATACTTGCCATATCACAGTAGAGTGGAGGTGGAATCTCTGCTAATTGATGACACCCAGGCAGCCTGCAGTGAGGCGTATCTTCTGAATCCAGCCCGACTCAAGGATATTTCAAACGGAAAGCTGCAGATGTTTGCGTCAGAAATCAAGGCTCAAGAATTTTTGACAGAACTTAAAGGACCAAAAGGGGACAGTGGATTATGACGATGGGGGCAGTGAGGCCCTCAAAGTAGTAGGGAACTGGTGTGGTTGGGGCTACAAAATTAAGGTTCACTGTTTCTCATGAGGCTTAGAATTTCTGTTAGTCATCTACCTTTAATAGTCTCTTTATTTGAAATTAGGGCTGGGGCACTCGGGCAACTCATGGCTGGTGTTAGCGGCTGAATCACGGAGGTCATTCTGGCCTATTTATTTGTGTGTAGGGAGGAGGGAGGGTGGGGAGAATGGGGTTGAGGGAAGTATGAGGGATTAGGCGGAGTGGGGTTGAGCAGGGGGGTTTCTCTGGGCAGGAAGGGTAGAGGAGTAAACACAGTACATGAGGAATATCACCAAAGTTGGAAGAGCAGATCGAATATGGCTGATGTAATTAGAAAATGTACTAATGTACAAACTTATAAGATTTATCCCCTTATAAAGAACATTATTATTATAATGGATGATGAGTATCCGCATTGCAACAATAAATATATGTGGCCTGAATGATCCAGCCAAGAGACAGAGAGCAGCAATTGATTTTAAAATGCTCCATGCTGATATTGTATGCATACAAGATACACACATGGAGGGTACAAGGGTAAAGCTAATCGAATAGCTTGGGTATAATGTTATTGTTATTACCACACAGTGAACAAGAACGAGAGGGGTCGCTATCCTATCTCGGAAGAGAGATATAACATTCAATAGGTGCCAGTCAGATAACCTGGGATGCTGGGTGCTAGCAAAATGTTGAAATCACAATCATGTCTTTCCGATATGCTCAGTAAGATGGTCTACTGGGGATAGTCCAGAAGTATTGGAATTTCTTAATGCCGAGCTAGCGCTGCAGCCACTTTCTGTCATTCTTTGTGGGAACTTGCATATTAATGGGTTGGGTGGGCTTTGGGGGGGCAGCTCAGGTAAATACACAGGCCAAAAGAATAGGGTTTATAGAGCTCTCACATTTCTTACTCAAGATAATAAGTTAGTAGATACATGGTCACACCTGAAGCTCTCCGAAGAACTTATTTCTCTGCCCCACACAAGTCAGTAGCACGGTTAGATTATTTTGTAGTTTCAAATCAACTGCTCCTGAGGTGCAGCATAGAAAAACACTCTCATGTTATGTCAGATCATAATCCCATAGTTTTAGCAGGTACATTTACAGGGGTAGAAAGAACAGAATCAACCGGGACTTTTGAAAGAGGCTTACTGAAAGACAAGAGATACATTACACTTATGAATGGATTAAGGAATTCATGGAAATAAACAAGTAGTAGTACAAGTAGCAGGGTGGTCTGGGATGCATTTAAGGCAGGGGTATGGGGGAAACACTCAGCTATAGTCTGCGCCACCAAAAGAAAGAAGCTCAACGCTCCAAAATATTATACAAAGCATTGGAAGATGCTGAAGAGGAGCTTGCTAGCGCTATAACTTCAGGGATACCTATAGAGAACATGCTGCTCAAACTTGCCCTTGCAAAAGCTGAAGTCAGAGAAATATCGGCAGCAAAGGCTGCAGAGAAATTAATTGCATGGCGCCATGGCGGCCTTGAGTTTAATGAACGAGTAGGATACCTATTGTCAGTACGCACAATGCAAAATAATGAGATGGGAGAGATACTGGAGATTTAAGATGAAGGGGGGAACTCAGTAACAGGCTCTTTGGGTATACGGGAGGAATTCCACAAATATTAAGGTATATTATAACATGAAGAGCAGAACTCAGTAGAGAATTTAATCAGGGAGTATCTCAATGGTACTCAATTAGAATCATTCATCCCTGAAGATTCAGAATTACTGGAGACTGGATTCATTAAGGAAGAACTATAGAGAGCTTCCCTCCAGTAAGGCAGTTGGACCTGACAAAATCCCCCTCAAATTTTACAAAACCCTCCTCGACACCCTAGGGCTGGATCTGTTAGAAACACTGTCAGGTGCAGAAGGGAACTTCTGTATCAGACTCATGGGCTGGGGCCTCAGTTATAATCTTTCTAAAAAAGGAGAAGCCCCCCATGGAAGCTGGCTCCTACAGACATATCACCCTCATGAACAGCGACGCCAAAATATTTTCAAAAGAATTGGCATCAAGATTAAGCCGCATTATTGGGAGGGTGATTCTCCCCTGCCAGCACGGTTTTATACCTGGTAGAGCCACCACTGATCACATCCACAGGGTAGTAACACTTTGTTGATGTGGCAGTTGTCTCTGGGGACCCTATGACATTGATCTTACTGGATGCAGAGAAGGCGTTCGATAGGGTCTCCTGGGATCATTTGTGGGCTGACCTCAAGCGGTGCGGTATAGGAAAATGTTTTATTAATGCTATACCGGGACCATATAGGACTCCAGTTGTTTGATTAAGATTGAATGGGGGTATATGGATCAAATACGAATCACACGGGAAACAAAGTAGGGGTGCCCGTGTTCCCCCCTTCTTTTTGCATTATATATAGATCCCTTGATCATAAGGATTGATAACAATAGAAACATCAGACCAATGATTATGCCGATGACTTGGTAGTAGTAACATCTAATCCCCAATCAGTACTCAAGGTAATAGAGGTGGAAACCCTGGCATTCGGTAGGATATCCGGGTATTTACTTAATCAGCAAAAAACACAGATGGTCATAAATAGAGCTACTGAGATTGAGGATCCCCGAGTGACACAAACAGCCACCTACCTCTAGATAAATATTACTTCAGAGTTGGGGCAACTGGTGGAGATGAATATGGCTCCATTTATTCAGGAAGGAAAAAGGGACTTTGACATGATGCATAATCTCCATCTTTCTATTGTTGGCCGGTGCAATATAATTAAGTTGACTTTCCTGCCCTAAGATCGTTATCTTTTCAAGGATATACCCCTTGAATTTGAAAAACAATGGTTTACGGTTCTGGAAAAAATGGTAAATAGGTTTATTTGGGCCCATAGGAAGACCAGGAGAGCACTGAGATACATGACACTCACAAGAGAGAGGGGGTTTGGCAGTGCCTGACCTGAAATTGTGTCATTGGGCAGCAGCCCTGCAATATATGCAGGGTTTAATTGGAGGGAATGCAGCAGACCGCTGGAGTAAACTAGGGTCGCCTGATGTTTACGAATTACTACTTGGTGATGAGTCTCAAACCCAGCTACTTTAAAAGAGTTAAATTTAAAACCCTATCAGCAGTCTACAGAAACTTCCTTCTGAAGTACATTGCCGGGTTAAGACACCTACTCATCTACATCCGTCCACCTTACCCATCACAACGATGCTAGTTCCTTTAGCTTTCTAGGAATTCAGCCATCTTCTTTCACTGTAGGTACATTTGTGACATATTTTTCAGCACAATACCACGTCATACCTGCCCATACTCTAGTATAAATATCCCACCTTTTGCCAAAGCAAATTAGAGGAGACCTCGAATTCCGAGGAGCCTTTCATTTCTGGCCTGACGCACAAACAACACCCTGAGGACAAGACCCTGTCTTCCAGCACACCAAGACTAGAGCGTGCAGTGTTCTACTCTCCTTTGCGGGGACTTAGAATTCAAGAACATAACAGAAACCCAACTTCTTCCATTCTCAGGTATGGACTTGTCTTCTTCTACTAGAGACTCTTGGCTACTATAGACTCTTGGGTACAATAGATTCCAAGCGACTTCACTTCTAGCTATCTCCAACACTTAGCAATATTCACTTCATACATCAGGACATAGGGGCACATTAGGATGGCGGACGGACCTTCGTCCATCCCCCACCCCAGAGGAGGAGAGACCGTCCGCAGGGGCAGCGGCGGTCCCTCCGTGCCAATTAGGATGTGACCGTCACCCTGGCGGACTAAAACCAAGACCCACCAGCCATCCTAATTTGGCGGTGGGTCTTTGGTGGGTCCGCAGCGGATTTCCCACATCCTCCGGGCCGGCAGTGGCTTCCGCCGGCCCGGAGGATGCGGGAAATCCGCGATTCTAATCGACCCCTAAGTTTGGACTGATTCAACTCTTCAAGCCCAACTATAGATAATCATCCTATGGCCTTCGATGCCTACGCCTTCCCGTGCACCCACATCTACACCTAGGTTTGGATTCAGGGGCAGGTGCGGGTAGGAACGGGTTTGGGTAGGAGAAGCACTTCAGAAGTGCTGAGCTTTCAACTGTGCTTTTACACTGTACTCTCACTTGTACTCTTATCTGTACTTTTAAGCATGGTTTTATCTATACAAACATATTTATGAACCAAGAGGAATGTTAGAGCAATACTATGTCTTTTTGCTCTTTGTAATATGCATTTTATATCTTGCATACTGTCTAACGATGGTAACAGCTCATATCGTTTACACAAAATTCAAGACTATTCAATTAATGCTTATTGAAACGCGTGTCTGTTATTTCTGTGTAATCCTGCATGACTAAGGAATGAGTTATCTCTTGTTTTACCGCGATTCTGAGGGATCAGTGTTTTTCATGTTGCAAGATTGCCAGAAACGATTCCCTTTTTGTTGCAAAGACGTTTCTAGTTTCGCCTCTGAGCTAGTAAGGTAAACAGACACTATGACAAAGTTAGCATATTCGATAGTGGACGATCGACTCAGTCCTCCACAAAGACTATAACATATGAGATCCTAATGCGCAGATCTTATATACGGCTATAGGAACTACACGACAGGACGTGTTTCTGACCGACTCGGTCGGGTGGAATGGTCTCTGACCGACTCTGGGCCCGATTACGATTTCATCAGAAAGGCCCACCCAGAGCCATCCATAGCCTTACCTTCCGACTGACTTGTCCCATTACCCGGTCTATCCAAACGACGAAGTACGATGCGCAAAATCCTTCATTTTCCGAATGACTCTGACACTCCGATTTCGGTTCCTAATGGGAAGGCTCTGTAAAATCTGGATGGAGTAGCCCGGAGGCATTTCCCAGTCAGATTCTGACCGGGCAAGGGCGATGCGCACTTCCTATACGCCGAACAGGTCACCACGACCCACACATCACAGCATCCAGAAGAGCAATATTTCAGCTTCGATTCGCGCCACACCACGATTCCTGCAAACGAGACTGTAATTCAGACACCTACCTCACACAAAAACGTCACTACCCAGCAAAAGGCAACATTATATACTGCTTGTGAGAAACCACAGTCAATATTGGGGAAGAGGGAATTCTTGCAGCAATGTAGAGGCAAGAGGGGTGATGGAAGATTAACACTACCAGCGTTGTCCACCTCATATGGGGGTGGATGCCTAACACCACCAGCATTGTCCACCACATAGGGGGATAGATGCCTAACACTAAAAGCATTGCCTACCCCATAGGGGGGGTGGATGCCTAACCTTCCCACCATTGCCCACCCCATAGGGGGGGTGTATGCCTAACACTCCCACTGTTGCCCACACCATAGGGGGATGGATGCCTATCACTCCCACCATTGTCCACCTCATTAGGGGGTGGATACCTATCACTACCACTGTTGCCTACCCCGTAGGTGGGTGGATGCCTATCACTCCCACCATTGTCAATCAATCAATGCATTTGTAGAGCGCACTACTCACCCGTGAGGGTCTCAAGGTGTTGTCTACCCTATAGGCGGTGTTTACCTAACATTCCCACTGTTGTCCACCCCATAGGGGTATGGATGCTTATCACTACCAGTGTAGCCCACCCTATAGGGGGTGGATGCCTAACACTCCCACCATTGTCCACCCTATATATGGGTGTGGATGCCTATCACAACCAGCGTTTCCCACCTCATAGGGGGGTGGATGCCTATCACTACCACTGCTGTCTACTCTGTAGGGGGTGTATGCCTAACACTCCCACCATTGTCCACTGCATAAGGGTTTGGATGCCTATCAATGCCAGCGTTGCCCACCTTATAGGGGGTGGATGCCTATCCCTCCCACCATTGTCCACCCCATTGGGGGGGTGGATGCCTATCACTCCCACCGTTGTCCACCCTGTAGGGGGGTGGATGACCAACACTCCCACCGTTGTCCACCCCATAGTGGTGTGGATGCCTATCACTACCAGCATTGTCTAACCCACTGGAGGGAAGATACCTATCACTCTCCCTGATGTCCACTTCATAGGGGGGAGGATGCCTAACACTCTCACCTTTGACCACCCCATAGGGGGTCCATGCCTATCACTCTCACAGTTGCCCACCCCATAGGGAGGTAGATGCCTATCACTACCAGCATTGCCCACCATATAGGGGTGGATGCCTAACACTCCCACTATTTCCCTCCCCATAGGGGTGTGGATGCCTAACACTCCCACCGTTGCTAACCCCCCAACACTGGAATGACAAAAATGGGCTTGTGGGGCTCAAACCCCCAGCATGGTTCAGCAATTAGGGGGTTGGCGGCCTAACACCATCAGCAATGTAGTGACAAAGTGGGGGATGGGGACAAACACCTGCAGCACTGTTGAGGAAAATATTGTTGGGGGGTTACATACCCTCAGCCATGTTCAGACATTCTGTGCTTTGGGGGCTAACACTCCCAGCAATGTGTCATTTGACAATGCGACATGTGACTATCCAAAATGTATCAACACACACATTTGGGGTAAAAGTAGCAGCAAATACAAAGGATTCCATCCCGAAGTCCATTTTTTGATGATATGTAGTCCCACACTGTGGAGATGTAGGAGGCCCAGGGCCAGTAGAAAAAGAAACATAACACACAATCCACTCAATTCACTTTAACGCCAGTTGAAATACGCAGTGGTAGATTCACAAAGACAACAGACCATATACCCACTGCAGAACAAATACAACATGTATGTGAGCATGGAAGTTAGCTTAGCCTGGTCTGACACACACGATGGGGGGCTGAACCCCACTGAGAAATATGCATGTTAAGTTCAATCAGGAAGTATTCCATATAGGTCTTGGATTGGCAATGTGGGCGATCAAGCACTGGTTGATGGGCAGGTGCACCAGAGTCACATTGGGGAACAACAAAAATCACACCAAGAGACTGACTCACTTCAACAGTTCCCTCTAGGCCACATCACTGTGTTCCCAGTATCCTGTCTGCTGAGCTGATGTGATGCAAATTGAGGATGGGGGCCACACTTTGGAGCAGGCTCACTGTTGTGCACTGTGTCCCATGCCTTGCAAGAAGCATTGTCATCTCATATACCCAAACATGACTTTCAGGGCATGATCGGTGCAGGGAGGCTGCGTTGCAGGTAGGGGACTTACCGGGAGCTAAGTCACATTTGGCCAGTCTAAACCCCACCCCCCTTGATCAGCAGCATCATGCCTCATTAAAATCTCCCTTCACAGGTGACATTACAGTGGCCACCATGACATCGTGGATCATTGGATGTATGATGATGAATCGATGATTCACCAGCTATCATTGTGATCCCAATACAACCATGGGTCCATGTACTGTTTTGTATTACCAATGGAGGAATCTCAGCATCAGGTAGGTACACCCAGCACGCCACATACTAAGACAAACACATATGTGATGGTGGAACTGAAGGTGCCAGACACACATATGTATGTGACACAAAGTCACAGCATCTGTCCACCACAAAACATACTCAAACCCTGCAGGGCAACAGGAGTACACAGCGCTTCATGTCTAGAACACATTCCTACTTGCTATGGAGAAATGTATGGACCAACAAAAATGCAGGAGACAGTCACCATATGTGGCCTGGGGGCGCTGCACACAACTCAAGATCAGAACATGTACACTGTCAAGTTGGTTGCATGTCTTTAACAGCAACTCTGTATCTAGCTACAAAAGCTGCAGTATGTGCAGCTAATGACTAATGCCATTTTGCCAAAGCAGAGTGTGTACAGCAGAAGATTTTGAAGACACATGAGTCACCAGGTAGAGGATACAACAACAGGGTGTGGAGGCTCCAAAGCACAGCAACATGTGTAAGAGAATCTACCTGCAATGGTGACAACACCAGGGGGGTCTCAATCTGTGGCTCACAAACACAATCCACATAGCTATCTGCAAGCTATGGGAAATGGGTGTATCCTGTGAGGATGGAGGACATGTGCTGAATGGAACCTGCATTATTATTATTATTATTATTCTGAGTTTTGTATAGCGCCTGGTTACCAAATAGGCATCCCAGCGCTCGCCAGATAATAACACTACCAAAGAATAATGCAGGGTTTAAGCAGAAAACAGAAACGTCTTTAAAAGTTTGCGGAACCGGAGAAGACTAGCTTCCGAACGAAGTTGTAGGGGCAGTGAATTCCACAAAGTGGCCACATTTATCGAAAACCTTCTACCACCAGTTCTAGCCCTCTTCACCCTCCCGACCTGAAGAAGATGTTGATGGTCGGAGCGAAGAGAGCGAGGAGCCTTGTAAGGCTGGACCATCTCCCCCAGAATAGGTGGGCCTACCCCATGCAGAACTTTATGGGCTATACAGAGTGATTTGAATTTCACCCTGTCCCTAACAGGGAGCCAATGCAGAGCCCTCAGCGCCGGGCGAGCAGACTGACGCCTGGGGAGACCCGTCAAGAGCCTGGCGGCCGCATTCTGCACTTGCTGCAGTTTGTTCAGGGTAGATTCAGGTGCACCCAGGAATAACGCGTTGCTGAAATCCAGCCGCGAGATGATCAATCCCTGGATGAGAAGCCTCCTAGTGGACGCTGGGAGCAAAGGTAAGATCTTCCGGGCTGAGCGGAGCAGGCCAAAACACACGCCAGCAGTCTTTTTAGCATGCGTTTTAAACGAAAGGCCCCGCTCCAGCCACACCCCCAAGCTCTTGATCTCCTGCTTGGGGGTGGGTACCGGTCCTAGACAGTCAGGCCAGCTGCTGGGGGACAAAGATGGAGAGGAGTTCCCCAGCAGCATGAGTTCCGTCTTGGAGCCGTTCAACTTTAGCGCTGAGCTGCACATCCACGTGTAGATCTTCTCCAGACACGAGTGCAGCCGGTCGGGATGATGCGCCGACTGGGAAAGGCCAACCACCAGCTGAGTATCATCAGCGTAGCTGATGATTTTAATACCCAGCGGCAGTACCACACTCTCCAGGGGGGCCATGTAAATGTTGAATAAGGTAGGGCTCAATGAAGAGCCCTGTGGCACCCCACACTGGAGAGGGATTGTAGATGATTTTTCATGGCCTTCCCACACCTCAAATGTCCGACCTTCCAAGAAGGAAGCAAACCATTTGAGAGCCACACCGGTGACCCCCACCCCCGACAGCCGTTGGAGAAGCACCTGATGGTCCACGGTGTCAAAAGCAGCACTGAGGTCCAGGAGGATCACTGCCACTGATCCCCCCGAATCCAAAATGCTCCTTGCATTCTCCACGACCGCCAACAGGGCGGTGTCAGTCCCCTGACCGGGACGAAAACCCGTTTGGGAATCGCCCAGGAGGGAGTTAGCTTCCAGGAAGTCCGACAGGCGACTGTTTACCAACTTCTCAGCCACCTTACTAATACCCGGCAGCAAGGAGATCGGCCTAAAGTTGGCGAGGTCGGCGGGATCCAGGTTAGGCTTTTTCAAAAGAGCCTTAACCACCGCCCCTTTCCAACTGGGGGGGACTATCCCTTGAGTGAGGGACAAGTTTATAAGGTCCGTCACTGGGCCGCCGATGGTAGAAGCCACCTGTTTAAGATATTTAATAGGTGCTGGGTCTTTCGGGGAACCACTCTTCATGGTCCTCAAAACCGAGAGAGCTTCCTCCGTAGTGACCGGACCGAGAGAGGCCAGCTCCACTGATCGCATCCTAAGTTGGGAGCTGAAGTTATCATCCAAGGAAGAAGCCTCCCCCTGGCGGGGAAGGGAAGCCAGTATGTTGTTGATTTTGGATTTAAAAAAGGAGGCCAATTCTATGCATGTTTTGCGTGGGTCCTCATGGATGACCTGAGGTTCGGGGATATTCAGTAGTTCCTTTATGACCCTGAACGACTCTTTAGAAGAGTTGGCCGCAGAGCCTATTCTCTCTTCAAAGAATCCCGATTTTGCCACCCGAATGGCGGATTTATAACTACTCAGAGCCGCACGATATTGTTTCCGGCTCGTTTCACTCCAGTCTCTTCTCCAGGACCGCTCTAGCCTCTTGCATCCCTTCCTCAGGGTCCTCAATTCAGACGAATACCAAGGCGCCGAACCCACTCTCTTCCCCCTCGTAAGTTGTTTCTTTTTTGGAAGGAGGGTGTCCAACGAGTCCGAGAGCCAGATGGATAAATTGGCATCAGCACTGATCGGGTTGACTCCCCGAGGGGGTAGCGTAGCCTTCAGGTGTGCCGCCCAGGAATCAACTACGAGCCTCGACCAGGCTCTTTCCAAGATTTGAACCCTTGGGGCCACCGCTGCTGGACTATCAAATTGCCACTTTGCGGACACCAAAAAATGGTCTGTCCAAGGCAGGGCAAGAGCCGGAGATGAATTGAGATAGTCCAGATTTGAAAGTATGGGATCTAGCAAGTGGCCCTTCTCATGGGTCGCGCCCGAGTTGGCCAAATTGATTCCAAAAGATTTGAGGTCCTCGAGAAGATCTCCACCCACGACATTGGTGGGGTCATCAAGATGGATATTGAGGTCCCCGAGAAGGACAAAATTGGCAGATGAGGAAGCAAGAAGTGCGGTAGTTTCTAGGAGAGAGTTAGGGAAATTTCCCAAGGGTCCAGGAGGGCGATAAATCAGCAAGCCTGCCAAGGACACTGTAGGTGAAAGACGAAGGGAAAACTGACAGCTCTCACAATCAGTCACCCCTCCGATCTGAATCTTACAAGCCAGCGTGTCTCTGAAAAGGATAGCAATGTCTCCTCCCCTCCCTGTAGGTCTATCAAGGTGGGATATAAGAAAACCTGGAGGGAGTGCTCTGACCATATCAGGGCCGGAGCTGGATGAGAGCCAAGTCTCGGTAAGAAACAACACATCGAGCTCGTGATCCAAGATGAGTGAATTAATTTCAATGGCATGACTCGGCAAGGACCGGCAGTTTAATAGAGCCATGGAAAGGGCGGATTTCCCCGCCACTAAATTCTGGCCGGACAGACAGGCTCTACACGGTAGGAAAGGAAAGGTTCCCTCCTGTGCAAAACAACAACTGGTAGGGTGGGGCGAACGATAGGAGATAAGAACATCCCTCCCATATCGTAACCTGTTGGTAGGAGGCGCCAGAGGAACGGGCATGATGACAGGCCCTAGGCCCGTCTGGGCCCGGACGGGCACAGACGCGCTGAACTCTGGCGTAACTCCGGCGTCAATTCGGCGTCCCCGCTGCGCGTGACCGCTGCGCGTTGACATGGCTACCTATATACTGAACCAGCAAGGTAGAGAAAGGACTGATGCACGCTGCTCCCACTCACCAAAGATGGCCGCCTCGAGACAGGGCGAAGGACCCGCAAAGAGCGGTGAGTTGTACCAATTAGGGTGCAAGTAGAGATGACAGAGATGAGGGTATGTGGGCCAGGCAATTTTAAAATCAAGGAATAAGTGCCCAAAATTAAAATAAACTCAAATACAAAAACGGGAGAGTAAAAACGAGCAGACTGCTACTGCACACACACTACTCGTAAATAACGCCACACGCTGGTCAAGGACCGCGCTGACAGAAGTTGCCTACCTATATACTCAACCAGCAAGGTAGAGAAAGGACTGATGCACGCTGCTCCCACTCACCAAAGATGGCCGCCTCGAGACAGGGCGAAGGACCCGCAAAGAGCGGTGAGTTGTACCAATTAGGGTCCAAGTAGAGATGACAGAGATGAGGGTATGTGGGCCAGGCAATTTTAAAATCAAGGAATAAGTGCCCAAAATTAAAATAAACTCAAATACAAAAACGGGAGAGTAAAAACGAGCAGACTGCTACTGCACACACACTACTCGTAAATAACGCCACACGCTGGTCAAGAACCGCGCTGACCGAAGTTGCCTACCTATATACTCAACCAGCAAGGTAGAGAAAGGACTGATGCACGCTGCTCCCACTCACCAAAGATGGCCGCCTCGAGACAGGGCGAAGGACCCGCAAAGAGCGGTGAGTTGTACCAATTAGGGTCCAAGTAGAGATGACAGAGATGAGGGTATGTGGGCCAGGCAATTTTAAAATCAAGGAATAAGTGCCCAAAATTAAAATAAACTCAAATACAAAAACGGGAGAGTAAAAACGAGCAGACTGCTACTGCACACACACTACTCGTAAATAACGCCACACGCTGGTCATTGGCCACATTTGGCGCTTGATCACTGTCTTTGAATCCTGAAATCCGCCAAGGAGACCTACAAATAAGACATGTTGCCCTCAGGCTCCAGGGCAGGGTACAATGTACTGATCGGGAGCATTCATTGACACCTACAAGTTCACCCTAGTCAAAACAGATGACAGATTCCAAAACTGCGGATAATACAAACACCAATGAAAATGTGTGAAATGTTTCAGAGTCACATGTGAATTAATTTGCTCACATTGCAGTCTGTTATTCTCTGCACAACCAGGGATGTCATCACAATGAGCCCACTCCCCTGGTGCCCCCACACCTTAGACAAGCTAAGTCAGAATGCCATGATTATCCATGGCTGTGTCGTATACTCGGAAGCGCAGGGGCGCTTATCTGGACAAGTTGGAGAGCAGGTGGCATCTCAAAACACACATACTTGCATATTCACTTGAGCGGACAATACCACCGTAAGCAATGTGCTGCCAGCCAATGTCTGGCATCATGATTTAACATCAGAAGCAAGCACCACCTCCATCTAAGGGCACCATCACAGGGCATTGATGACCAGTCAGTGTCCACTACTGACTAGAAAGTACAAATTTGCACTTATGCCCACACACAACTCACACAAAGCAAGGCTAGGTGGAGGCTACTGCTCCTGTGATGCCAATTGGTACTGTTCACACCAGTGTTCTGATCATCACAAAAAGCATACATGAACATACATTGGCAGACAGCAAGCTTCAGCAGACATACACAGACACAGATTCAATCTGGCAACTATCACTGCCCACTTGTATACACATGATCTACACATATGCACATGTCAACTTCACCACAGGTTCTCAACACATGCAGGAATGATCCCTCCAACACCCATGTCACACTACATGTCCATCTCTCACGATTTATAAACACACAAGCACATCATAAGACCCATCTGGTGCATCTAGACAGAGAAGCATGTCTGTCCCATGAGCTCCAGGCCAGTACACATACCATTACAACCCAAGATATACAAACCCACATGGGTGCGGCCCTCATCACATCCACACCTACACATGCAGCACCACTCTCCATCACTATGTACACAACACCTCTAAGATACATAATATGCACACAATGTACAGTATAATCCAGAGCGGTGAACTCCGCAGAATTTGTGGAGTTTTCCAAACTCTGCAGTACGTGGAGCTTGCAAAAACTTGCATTTGTCAACGTAAAGTTGGTGACCGCGAGCGAGGAAAATCTACCTCCTGGTGAAAACATTCCTCATTCGCGATCGTCAACATCGCGTTGACGAGTGCGAGCATGGAAAACTAACATCCCAGCGAGATTTCTCAACGTGAGCGGGTCAGGTTTCTCATTGCGAGTGTTCGCGTATGCTCGTTAACGCTCGCGTAGAGAAACTGCCCGTTTGCGTTGAGAAAGCTGCTGCTCGAGAAAAAATATCCTCGAGCGCCAGAAACGAAAGCAGCGCTCACTCGTGCTGTGCATGGTGCTGTTCGCGATGCTTGTACAGTGCAGACAAGCATTGTACACTCACCGCGAACAGCATTTTTCTACCAAACTCCGCAGCTTGCGGAGCTCCGCGTAGCGCTGCAAAGTTTTTTTTTCCACTTTTGTGGGGTTCTGCGTAGTGCAACTCCGCAAACTCCACCCAGGGTTAGTACAGTACACATTCCCTCCTCAGCAGATGACAAACAACATGTCAGATGGACCAATCTCATCACCAGCTGCACACTCAGTGATGCCTTGGACTGCACTCATGCCATAACATGCAGCATCACAGCACACTCAGACATGCACATTCCACACTTCACCACATCTCACAACAAGTTCCATAAATAGTGCAATGGCTGTGTACTCAGTCATTTGCATATCACCGCATAAGCACCCAAAACAGCACAACTCCAAAGAATTGACACTTGAGAAAATATTCATCCCCACATTCAAACAGAACATACTCCAACTCCACAATACCTCACATGTCACCTTCCAGCACACATGATCACATAACTAGTGTACATACCTTCACATTCACAAATCCACTCTGTCCCATATGACTAGTCAGACCTTGTCTCAATGTTGCCCTGTCACATATACATATGGCTCCCATTACCAAAATCCCTATGGACTCATGCACAGTATCAACAAATACCACTCATCCAGAACTGCCCCGTTACAGTTAAATCGCTCAATAGTGCCTCAGACCACAGCTCTCATCACATGCCACAATACAACCTTGTCCGGCAGGATATTCCCCTATCACATCCACACTTTTCTACAATACCTTCTGCAGGGTGGAAGCACAAAATCATAGGGACAATGTGGACACTCCATGTCCCTACACAAGAAATTACAGTGAAGTGAATTCACACCCCACACCTCCTGAAAACATCTCAAATAGTCCTGCTGCCATCCCATTGAAATCTACTCTCCATGTATACCTACTCTACACCAGTCTCCATCACCTCTACCCTTGTGTGTGCCAGCTCAGCACATGCAACATCAACCTTACTAAACACACCTGCAGCTACGCAGCACCAACACATTTACTACTACTCCCCTGCATGCCAATGAAGAGCATGGATGTAACACTTGCTCCAGTGGTATCTGCATGACAGATGGACACACTACACACCTGGGCACCCACACTCCACTCTGCTTACCACATGTCGAAAAGGGCCAAACAACATACATCACTGCAACCTTAGGCCAGCTTGGTGTGACCAGGTACAGAATCATGCAAAAAACACAGTTGATGAACAGAATGTAGAACAATGTCATACATTCATCCCAGTACAAGGATCTGGGCCTAAATCCATCATTTTTTTGCTCTCCACACCACCCTGGGTTAGACACTGGCTATATGCAAATCAGCTCTGACCCTGTGCCTCATGGGAACAGACCAGTCCGAACTACCAAGCCATGTCTTTCCCAGACCGGAATCAAGCATCCAAGGACCGGTTTCTGGCTATCAGCCTTCATCAGCCTGGACAGCTTGACTCCAGTGGTGTGGAGAGCCTGGGACTCACGTCTGAGCATACCCAGCCCACTCGGGTGAAAATTGCAAAAAACACAGTTGATGAACAGAATGTAGAACAATGTCATACATTCATCCCAGTACAAGGATCTGGGCCTAAATCCATCATTTTTTTGCTCTCCACACCACCCTGGGTTAGACACTGGCTATATGCAAATCAGCTCTGACCCTGTGCCTCATGGGAACAGTCCAGTCCGAACTACCAAGCCATGTCTTTCCCAGACCGGAATCAAGCATCCAAGGACCGGTTTCTGGCTATCAGCCTTCATCAGCCTGGATAGCTTGACTCCAGTGGTGTGGAGAGCCTGGGACTCACGTCTGAGCATACCCAGCCCACTCGGGGTGAAAATTGCAAAAAACACAGTTGATGAACAGAATGTAGAACAATGTCATACATTCATCCCAGTACAAGGATCTGGGCCTAAATCCATCATTTTTTGCTCTCCACACCACCCTGGGTTAGACACTGGCTATATGCAAATCAGCTCTGACCCTGTGCCTCATGGGAACAGTCCAGTCCGAACTACCAAGCCATGTCTTTCCCAGACCGGAATCAAGCATCCAAGGACCGGTTTCTGGCTATCAGCCTGGATAGCTTGACTCCAGTGGTGTGGAGAGCCTGGGACTCACGTCTGAGCATACCCAGCCCACTCGGGGTGAAAATTGCAAAAAACACAGTTGATGAACAGAATGTAGAACAATGTCATACATTCATCCCAGTACAAGGATCTGGGCCTAAATCCATCATTTTTTTGCTCTCCACACCACCCTGGGTTAGACACTGGCTATATGCAAATCAGCTCTGACCCTGTGCCTCATGGGAACAGTCCAGTCCGAACTACCAAGCCATGTCTTTCCCAGACCGGAATCAAGCATCCAAGGACCGGTTTCTGGCTATCAGCCTTCATCAGCCTGGATAGCTTGACTCCAGTGGTGTGGAGAGCCTGGGACTCACGTCTGAGCATACCCAGCCCACTCGGGGTGAAAATTGCAAAAAACACAGTTGATGAACAGAATGTAGAACAATGTCATATATTCATCCCAGTACAAGGATCTGGGCCTATATCAATCATTTCTTTGCTCTCCACACCACCCTGGGTTAGACACTGGCTATATGCAAATCAGCTCTGACCCTGTGCCTCATGGGAACAGTCCAGTCCGAACTACCAAGCCATGTCTTTCCCAGACCGGAATCAAGCATCCAAGGACCGGTTTCTGGCTATCAGCCTTCATCAGCCTGGATAGCTTGACTCCAGTGGTGTGGAGAGCCTGGGACTCACGTCTGAGCATACCCAGCCCACTCGGGGTGAAAATTGCAAAAAACACAGTTGATGAACAGAATGTAGAACAATGTCATACATTCATCCCAGTACAAGGATCTGGGCCTAAATCCATCATTTTTTTGCTCTCCACACTACCCTGGGTTAGACACTGGCTATATGCAAATCAGCTCTGACCCTGTGCCTCATGGGAACAGTCCAGTCCGAACTACCAAGCCATGTCTTTCCCAGACCGGAATCAAGCATCCAAGGACCGGTTTCTGGCTATCAGCCTTCATCAGCCTGGATAGCTTGACTCCAGTGGTGTGGAGAGCCTGGGACTCACGTCTGAGCATACCCAGCCCCCTCGGGGTGAAAATTGCAAAAAACACAGTTGATGAACAGAATGTAGAACAATGTCATACATTCATCCCAGTACAAGGATCTGGGCCTAAATCCATCATTTTTTTGCTCTCCACACCACCCTGGGTTAGACACTGGCTATATGCAAATCAGCTCTGACCCTGTGCCTCATGGGAACAGTCCAGTCCGAACTACCAAGCCATGTCTTTCCCAGACCGGAATCAAGCATCCAAGGACCGGTTTCTGGCTATCAGCCTTCATCAGCCTGGATAGCTTGACTCCAGTGGTGTGGAGAGCCTGGGACTCACGTCTGAGCATACCCAGCCCACTCGGGGTGAAAATTGCAAAAAACACAGTTGATGAACAGAATGTAGAACAATGTCATACATTCATCCCAGTACAAGGATCTGGGCCTAAATCCATCATTTTTTTGCTCTCCACACCACCCTGGGTTAGACACTGGCTATATGCAAATCAGCTCTGACCCTGTGCCTCATGGGAACAGTCCAGTCCGAACTACCAAGCCATGTCTTTCCCAGACCGGAATCAAGCATCCAAGGACCGGTTTCTGGCTATCAGCCTTCATCAGCCTGGATAGCTTGACTCCAGTGGTGTGGAGAGCCTGGGACTCACGTCTGAGCATACCCAGCCCACTCGGGGTGAAAATTGCAAAAAACACAGTTGATGAACAGAATGTAGAACAATGTCATACATTCATCCCAGTACAAGGATCTGGGCCTAAATCCATCATTTTTTTGCTCTCCACACCGCCCTGGGTTAGACACTGGCTATATGCAAATCAGCTCTGACCCTGTGCCTCATGGGAACAGTCCAGTCCGAACTACCAAGCCATGTCTTTCCCAGACCGGAATCAAGCATCCAAGGACCGGTTTCTGGCTATCAGCCTTCATCAGCCGGGATAGCTTGACTCCAGTGGTGTGGAGAGCCTGGGACTCACGTCTGAGCATACCCAGTCCACTCGGGGGGAAAATTGCAAAAAATACAGTTTATGAACAGAATGTAGAACAATGTCATACATTCATCCCAGTACAAGGATCTGGGCCTAAATCCATCATTTTTTTGCTCTCCACACCACCCTGGGTTAGACACTGGCTATATGCAAATCAGCTCTGACCCTGTGCCTCATGGGAACAGTCCAGTCCGAACTACCAAGCCATGTCTTTCCCAGACCGGAATCAAGCATCCAAGGACCGGTTTCTGGCTATCAGCCTTCATCAGCCTGGATAGCTTGACTCCAGTGGTGTAAAGAGCCTGGGACTCACGTCTGAGCATACCCAGCCCACTCGGGGTGAAAATTGCAAAAAACACAGTTGATGAACAGAATGTAGAACAATGTCATACATTCATCCCAGTACAAGGATCTGGGCCTAAATCCATCATTTTTTGCTCTCCACACCACCCTGGGTTAGACACTGGCTATATGCAAATCAGCTCTGACCCTGTGCCTCATGGGAACAGTCCAGTCCGAACTACCAAGCCATGTCTTTCCCAGACCGGAATCAAGCATCCAAGGACCGGTTTCTGGCTATCAGCCTTCATCAGCCTGGATAGCTTGACTCCAGTGGTGTGGAGAGCCTGGGACTCACGTCTGAGCATACCCAGCCCACTCGGGGTGAAAATTGCAAAAAACACAGTTGATGAACAGATTGTAGAACAATGTCATACATTCATCCCAGTACAAGGATCTGGGCCTAAATCCATCATTTTTTTGCTCTCCACACTACCCAGGGTTAGACACTGGCTATATGCAAATCAGCTCTGACCCTGTGCCTCATGGGAACAGTCCAGTCCGAACTACCAAGCCATGTCTTTCCCAGACCGGAATCAAGCATCCAAGGACCGGTTTCTGGCTATCAGCCTTCATCAGCCTGGATAGCTTGACTCTAGTGGTGTGGAGAGCCTGGGACTCACGTCTGAGCATACCCAGCCCACTCGGGGTGAAAATTGCAAAAAACACAGTTGATGAACAGAATGTAGAACAATGTCATACATTCATCCCAGTACAAGGATCTGGGCCTAAATCCATCATTTTTTTGCTCTCCACACCACCCTGGGTTAGACACTGGCTATATGCAAATCAGCTCTGACCCTGTGCCTCATGGGAACAGTCCAGTCCGAACTACCAAGCCAAGTCTTTCCCAGACCGGAATCAAGCATCCAAGGACCGGTTTCTGGCTATCAGCCTTCATCAGCCTGGATAGCTTGACTCCAGTGGTGTGGAGAGCCTGGGACTCACGTCTGAGCATACCCAGCCCACTCGGGGTGAAAATTGCAAAAAACACAGTTGATGAACAGAATGTAGAACAATGTCATACATTCATCCCAGTACAAGGATCTGGGCCTAAATCCATCATTTTTTTGCTCTCCACACCACCCTGGGTTAGACACTGGCTATATGCAAATCAGCTCTGACCCTGTGCCTCATGGGAACAGTCCAGTCCGAACTACCAAGCCATGTCTTTCCCAGACCGGAATCAAGCATCCAAGGACCGGTTTCTGGCTATCAGCCTTCATCAGCCTGGATAGCTTGACTCCAGTGGTGTGGAGAGCCTGGGACTCACGTCTGAGCATACCCAGCCCACTCGGGGTGAAAATTGCAAAAAACACAGTTGATGAACAGAATGTAGAACAATGTCATACATTCATCCCAGTACAAGGATCTGGGCCTAAATCCATCATTTTTTTGCTCTCCACACCGCCCTGGGTTAGACACTGGCTATATGCAAATCAGCTCTGACCCTGTGCCTCATGGGAACAGTCCAGTCCGAACTACCAAGCCATGTCTTTCCCAGACCGGAATCAAGCATCCAAGGACCGGTTTCTGGCTATCAGCCTTCTTCAGCCGGGATAGCTTGACTCCAGTGGTGTGGAGAGCCTGGGACTCACGTCTGAGCATACCCAGTCCACTCGGGGTGAACATTGCAAAAAACACAGTTTATGAACAGAATGTAGAACAATGTCATACATTCATCCCAGTACAAGGATCTGGGCCTAAATCCATCATTTTTTTGCTCTCCACACCACCCTGGGTTAGACACTGGCTATATGCAAATCAGCTCTGACCCTGTGCCTCATGGGAACAGTCCAGTCCGAACTACCAAGCCATGTCTTTCCCAGACCGGAATCAAGCATCCAAGGACCGGTTTCTGGCTATCAGCCTTCATCAGCCTGGATAGCTTGACTCCAGTGGTGTGGAGAGCCTGGGACTCACGTCTGAGCATACCCAGCCCACTCGGGGTGAAAATTGCAAAAAAACACAGTTGATGAACAGAATGTAGAACAATGTCATACATTCATCCCAGTATAAGGGTCTGGGCCTAAATCCATCATTTTTTTTTTTTTTGCTCTCCACACCACCCTGGGTTAGACACTGGCTATATGCAAATCAGCTCTGACCCAGTGCCTCATGGGAACAGTCCAGTCCGAACTACCAAGCCATGTCTTTCCCAGACCGGAATCAAGCATCCAAGGACCGGTTTCTGGCTATCAGCCTTCATCAGCCTGGATAGCTTGACTCCAGTGGTGTGGAGAGCCTGGGACGCACGTCTGAGCATACCCAGCCCACTCGGGGTGAAAATTGCAAAAAACACAGTTGATGAACAGAATGTAGAACAATGTCATACATTCATCCCAGTACAAGGATCTGGGCCTAAATCCATCATTTTTTTGCTCTCCACACCACCCTGGGTTAGACACTGGCTATATGCAAATCAGCTCTGACCCTGTGCCTCATGGGAACAGTCCAGTCCAAACTACCAAGCCATGTCTTTCCCAGACCGGAATCAAGCATCCAAGGACCGGTTTCTGGCTATCAGCCTTCATCCGCCTGGATAGCTTGACTCCAGTGGTGTGGAGAGCCTGGGACTCACGTCTGAGCATACCAAGCCCACTCGGGGTGAAAATTGCAAAAAACACAGTTGATGAACAGAATGTAGAACAATGTCATACATTCATCCCAGTACAAGGATCTGGGCCTAAATCCATCATTTTTTTGCTCTCCACACCACCCTGGGTTAGACACTGGCTATATGCAAATCAGCTCTGACCCTGTGCCTCATGGGAACAGTCCAGTCCGAACTACCAAGCCATGTCTTTCCCAGACCGGAATCAAGCATCCAAGGACCGGTTTCTGGCTATCAGCCTTCATCAGCCTGGATAGCTTGACTCCAGTGGTGTGGAGAGCCTGGGACTCACGTCTGAGCATACCCAGCCCACTCGGGGTGAAAATTGCAAAAAACACAGTTGATGAACAGAATGTAGAACAATGTCATACATTCATCCCAGTACAAGGATCTGGGCCTAAATCCATCATTTTTTTGCTCTCCACACCACCCTGGGTTAGACACTGGCTATATGCAAATCAGCTCTGACCCTGTGCCTCATGGGAACAGTCCAGTCCGAACTACCAAGCCATGTCTTTCCCAGACCGGAATCAAGCATCCAAAGACCGGTTTCTGGCTATCAGCCTTCATCAGCCTGGATAGCTTGACTCCAGTGGTGTGGAGAGCCTGGGACTCACGTCTGAGCATACCCAGCCCACTCGGGGTGAAAATTGCAAAAAACACAGTTGATGAACAGAATGTAGAACAATGTCATACATTCATCCCAGTACAAGGATCTGGGCCTAAATCCATCATTTTTTTGCTCTCCACACCACCCTGGGTTAGACACTGGCTATATGCAAATCAGCTCTGACCCTGTGCCTCATGGGAACAGTCCAGTCCGAACTACCAAGCCATGTCTTTCCCAGACCGGAATCAAGCATCCAAGGACCGGTTTCTGGCTATCAGCCTTCATCAGCCTGGATAGCTTGACTCCAGTGGTGTGGAGAGCCTGGGACTCACGTCTGAGCATACCCAGCTCACTCGGGGTGAAAATTTCAAAAAACACAGTTGATGAACAGAATGTAGAACAATGTCATACATTCATCCCAGTACAAGGATCTGGGCCTAAATCCATCATTTTTTTGCTCTCCACACCACCCTGGGTTAGACACTGGCTATATGCAAATCAGCTCTGACCCTGTGCCTCATGGGAGCAGTCCAGTCCGAACTACCAAGCCATGTCTTTCCCAGACCGAAATCAAGCATCCAAGGACCGGTTTCTGGCTATCAGCCTTCATCAGCCTGGATAGCTTGACTCCAGTGGTGTGGAGAGCCTGGGACTCACGTCTGAGCATACCCAGTCCACTCGGGGTGAAAATTGCAAAAAACACAGTTGATGAACAGAATGTAGAACAATGTCATACATTCATCCCAGTACAAGGATCTGGGCCTAAATCCATCATTTTTTTGCTCTCCACACCACCCTGGGTTAGACACTGGCTATATGCAAATCAGCTCTGACCCAGTGCCTCATGGGAACAGTCCAGTCCGAACTACCAAGCCATGTCTTTCCCAGACCGGAATCAAGCATCCAAGGACCGGTTTCTGGCTATCAGCCTTCATCAGCCTGGATAGCTTGACTCCAGTGGTGTGGAGAGCCTGGGACGCACGTCTGAGCATACCCAGCCCACTCGGGGTGAAAATTGCAAAAAACACAGTTGATGAACAGAATGTAGAACAATGTCATACATTCATCCCAGTACAAGGATCTGGGCCTAAATCCATCATTTTTTTCGCTCTCCACACCACCCTGGGTTAGACACTGGCTATATGCAAATCAGCTCTGACCCTGTGCCTCATGGGAACAGTCCAGTCCGAACTACCAAGCCATGTCTTTCCCAGACCGGAATCAAGCATCCAAGGACCGGTTTCTGGCTATCAGCCTTCATCAGCCTGGATAGCTTGACTCCAGTGGTGTGGAGAGCCTGGGACTCACGTCTGAGCATACCCAGCCCACTCGGGGTGAAAATTGCAAAAAACACAGTTGATGAACAGAATGTAGAACAATGTCATACATTCATCCCAGTACAAGGATCTGGGCCTAAATCCATCATTTTTTTGCTCTCCACACCACCCTGGGTTAGACACTGGCTATATGCAAATCAGCTCTGACCCTGTGCCTCATGGGAACAGTCCAGTCCGAACTACCAAGCCATGTCTTTCCCAGACCGGAATCAAGCATCCAAAGACCGGTTTCTGGCTATCAGCCTTCATCAGCCTGGATAGCTTGACTCCAGTGGTGTGGAGAGCCTGGGACTCACGTCTGAGCATACCCAGCCCACTCGGGGTGAAAATTGCAAAAAACACAGTTGATGAACAGAATGTAGAACAATGTCATACATTCATCCCAGTACAAGGATCTGGGCCTAAATCCATCATTTTTTTGCTCTCCACACCACCCTGGGTTAGACACTGGCTATATGCAAATCAGCTCTGACCCTGTGCCTCATGGGAACAGTCCAGTCCGAACTACCAAGCCATGTCTTTCCCAGACCGGAATCAAGCATCCAAGGACCGGTTTCTGGCTATCAGCCTTCATCAGCCTGGATAGCTTGACTCCAGTGGTGTGGAGAGCCTGGGACTCACGTCTGAGCATACCCAGCTCACTCGGGGTGAAAATTTCAAAAAACACAGTTGATGAACAGAATGTAGAACAATGTCATACATTCATCCCAGTACAAGGATCTGGGCCTAAATCCATCATTTTTTTGCTCTCCACACCACCCTGGGTTAGACACTGGCTATATGCAAATCAGCTCTGACCCTGTGCCTCATGGGAGCAGTCCAGTCCGAACTACCAAGCCATGTCTTTCCCAGACCGGAATCAAGCATCCAAGGACCGGTTTCTGGCTATCAGCCTTCATCAGCCTGGATAGCTTGACTCCAGTGGTGTGGAGAGCCTGGGACTCACGTCTGAGCATACCCAGTCCACTCGGGGTGAAAATTGCAAAAAACACAGTTGATGAACAGAATGTAGAACAATGTCATACATTCATCCCAGTACAAGGATCTGGGCCTAAATCCATCATTTTTTTGCTCTCCACACCACCCTGGGTTAGACACTGGCTATATGCAAATCAGCTCTGACCCTGTGCCTCATGGGAACAGTCCAGTCCGAACTACCAAGCCATGTCTTTCCCAGACCGGAATCAAGCATCCAAGGACCGGTTTCTGGCTATCAGCCTTCATCAGCCTGGATAGCTTGACTCCAGTGGTGTGGAAAGCCTGGGACTCACGTCTGAGCATACCCAGCCCACTCGGGGTGAAAATTGCAAAAAACACAGTTGATGAACAGAATGTAGAACAATGTCATACATTCATCCCAGTACAAGGATCTGGGCCTAAATCCATCATTTTTTTGCTCTCCACACCACCCTGGGTTAGACACTGGCTATATGCAAATCAGCTCTGACCCTGTGCCTCATGGGAACAGTCCAGTCCGAACTACCAAGCCATGTCTTTCCCAGACCGGAATCAAGCATCCAAGGACCGGTTTCTGGCTATCAGCCTTCATCAGCCTGGATAGCTTGACTCCAGTGGTGTGGAGAGCCTGGGACTCACGTCTGAGCATACCCAGCCCACTCGGGGTGAAAGTTGCAAAAAACACAGATGATGAACAGAATGTAGAACAATGTCATACATTCATCCCAGTACAAGGATCTGGGCCTAAATCCATCATTTTTTTTTTTGCTCTCCACACCACCCTGGGTTAGACACTGGCTATATGCAAATCAGCTCTGACCCTGTGCCTCATGGGAACAGTCCAGTCCGAACTACCAAGCCATGTCTTTCCCAGACCGGAATCAAGCATCCAAGGACCGGTTTCTGGCTATCAGCCTTCATCAGCCTGGATAGCTTGACTCCAGTGGTGTGGAGAGCCTGGGACTCACGTCTGAGCATACCCAGCCCACTCGGGGTGAAAATTGCAAAAAACACAGTTGATGAACAGAATGTAGAACAATGTCATACATTCATCCCAGTACAAGGATCTGGGCCTAAATCCATCATTTTTTTGCTCTCCACACCACCCTGGGTTAGACACTGGCTATATGCAAATCAGCTCTGACCCTGTGCCTCATGCGAACAGTCCAGTCCGAACTACCAAGCCATGTCTTTCCCAGACCGGAATCAAGCATCCAAGGACCGGTTTCTGGCTATCAGCCTTCATCAGCCTGGATAGCTTGACTCCAGTGGTGTGGAGAGCCTGGGACTCACGTCTGAGCATACCCAGCCCACTCGGGGTGAAAATTGCAAAAAACACAGTTGATGAACAGAATGTAGAACAATGTCATACATTCATCCCAGTACAAGGATCTGGGCCTAAATCCATCATTTTTTTGCTCTCCACACCACCCTGGGTTAGACACTGGCTATATGCAAATCAGCTCTGACCCTATGCCTCATGGGAACATTCCAGTCCGAACTACCAAGCCAAGTCTTTCCCAGACCGGAATCAAGCATCCAAGGACCGGTTTCTGGCTATCAGCCTTCATCAGCCTGGATAGCTTGACTCCAGTGGTGTGGAGAGCCTGGGACTCACGTCTGAGCATACCCAGCCCACTCGGGGTGAAAATTGCAAAAAACACAGTTGATGAACAGATTGTAGAACAATGTCATACATTCATCCCAGTACAAGGATCTGGGCCTAAATCCATCATTTTTTTGCTCTCCACACTACCCTGGGTTAGACACTGGCTATATGCAAATCAGCTCTGACCCTGTGCCTCATGGGAACAGTCCAGTCCGAACTACCAAGCCATGTCTTTCCCAGACCGGAATCAAGCATCCAAGGACCGGTTTCTGGCTATCAGCCTTCATCAGCCTGGATAGCTTGACTCCAGTGGTGTGGAGAGCCTGGGACTCACGTCTGAGCATACCCAGCCCACTCGGGGTGAAAATTGCAAAAAACACAGTTGATGAACAGAATGTAGAACAATGTCAAACATTCATCCCAGTACAAGGATCTGGGCCTAAATCCATCATTTTTTTGCTCTCCACACCACCCTGGGTTAGACACTGGCTATATGCAAATCAGCTCTGACCCTGTGCCTCATGGGAACAGTCCAGTCCGAACTACCAAGCCATGTCTTTCCCAGACCGGAATCAAGCATCCAAGGACCGGTTTCTGGCTATCAGCCTTCATCAGCCTGGATAGATTGACTCCAGTGGTGTGGAGAGCCTGGGACTCACGTCTGAGCATACCCAGCCCACTCGGGGTGAAAATTGCAAAAAACACAGTTGATGAACAGAATGTAGAACAATGTCATACATTCATCCCAGTACAAGGATCTGGGCCTAAAACCATCATTTTTTTGCTCTCCACACCACCCTGGGTTAGACACTGGCTATATGCAAATCAGCTCTGACCCTGTGCCTCATGGGAACAGTCCAGTCCGAACTACCAAGCCATGTCTTTCCCAGACCGGAATCAAGCATCCAAGGACCGGTTTCTGGCTATCAGCCTTCATCAGCCTGGATAGCTTGACTCCAGTGGTGTGGAGAGCCTGGGACTCACGTCTGAGCATACCCAGCCCACTCGGGGTGAAAATTGCAAAAAACACAGTTGATGAACAGAATGTAGAACAATGTCATACATTCATCCCAGTACAAGGATCTGGGCCTAAATCCATCATTTTTTTGCACTCCACACCACCCTGGGTTAGACACTGGCTATATGCAAATCAGCTCTGACCCTGTGCCTCATGGGAACAGTCCAGTCCGAACTACCAAGCCATGTCTTTCCCAGACCGGAATCAAGCATCCAAGGACCGGTTTCTGGCTATCAGCCTTCATCAGCCTGGATAGCTTGACTCCAGTGGTGTGGAGAGCCTGGGACTCACGTCTGAGCATACCCAGCCCACTCGGGGTGAAAATTGCAAAAAACACAGTTGATGAACAGAATGTAGAACAATGTCAAACATTTATCCCAGTACAAGGATCTGGGCCTAAATCCATCATTTTTTTGCTCTCCACACCACCCTGGGTTAGACACTGGCTATATGCAAATCAGCTCTGACCCTGTGCCTCATGGGAACAGTCCAGTCCGAACTACCAAGCCATGTCTTTCCCAGACCGGAATCAAGCATCCAAGGACCGGTTTCTGGCTATCAGCCTTCATCAGCCTGGATAGCTTGACTCCAGTGGTGTGGAGAGCCTGGGACTCACGTCTGAGCATACCCAGCCCACTCGGGGTGAAAATTGCAAAAAACACAGTTGATGAACAGAATGTAGAACAATGTCATACATTCATCCCAGTACAAGGATCTGGGCCTAAATCCATCATTTTTTTGCTCTCCACACCACCCTGGGTTAGACACTGGCTATATGCAAATCAGCTCTGACCCTGTGCCTCATGGGAACAGTCCAGTCCGAACTACCAAGCCATGTCTTTCCCAGACCGGAATCAAGCATCCAAGGACCGGTTTCTGGCTATCAGCCTTCATCAGCCTGGATAGCTTGACTCCAGTGGTGTGGAGAGCCTGGGACTCACGTCTGAGCATACCCAGCCCACTCGGGGTGAAAGTTGCAAAAAACACAGTTGATGAACAGAATGTAGAACAATGTCATACATTCATCCCAGTACAAGGATCTGGGCCTAAATCCATCATTTTTTTTTTTGCTCTCCACACCACCCTGGGTTAGACACTGGCTATATGCAAATCAGCTCTGACCCTGTGCCTCATGGGAACAGTCCAGTCCGAACTACCAAGCCATGTCTTTCCCAGACCGGAATCAAGCATCCAAGGACCGGTTTCTGGCTATCAGCCTTCATCAGCCTGGATAGCTTGACTCCAGTGGTGTGGAGAGCCTGGGACTCACGTCTGAGCATACCCAGCCCACTCGGGGCGAAAATTGCAAAAAACACAGTTGATGAACAGAATGTAGAACAATGTCATACATTCATCCCAGTACAAGGATCTGGGCCTAAATCCATCATTTTTTTGCTTTCCACACCACCCTGGGTTAGACACTGGCTATATGCAAATCAGCTCTGACCCTGTGCCTCATGGGAACAGTCCAGTCCGAACTACCAAGCCATGTCTTTCCCAGACCGGAATCAAGCATCCAAGGACCGGTTTCTGGCTATCAGCCTTCATCAGCCTGGATAGCTTGACTCCAGTGGTGTGGAGAGCCTGGGACTCACGTCTGAGCATACCCAGCCCACTCGGGTGAAAATTGCAAAAAACACAGTTGATGATCAGAATGTAGAACAATGTCATACATTCATCCCAGTACAAGGATCTGGGCCTAAATCCATCATTTTTTTGCTCTCCACACCACCCTGGGTTAGACACTGGCTATAAGCAAATCAGCTCTGACCCTGTGCCTCATGGGAACCGTCCAGTCCGAACTACCAAGCCATGTCTTTCCCAGACCGGAATCAAGCATCCAAGGACCGGTTTCTGGCTATCAGCCTTCATCAGCCTGGATAGCTTGACTCCAGTGGTGTGGAGAGCCTGGGACTCACGTCTGAGCATACCCAGCCCACTCGGGGTGGAAATTGCAAAAAACACAGTTGATGAACAGAATGTAGAACAATGTCATACATTCATCCCAGTACAAGGATCTGGGCCTAAATCCATCATTTTTTTGCTCTCCACACCACCCTGGGTTAGATGGATTTGGGCCCAGATCTTTGGACTGGGATGAATGTGTGACATTGATCCACATTCTGTCCATCACTGTTGTGTTTGCAATTACCGCTCTAAGTGTACTGGGGATGCTCAGACGTGAGTCCCAGGCACTCCACACCACTGGAGACAAGCTAGCCGGGCTGATGAGAGGTGTTACCTCGAAACCGGGCCGGTCCTCGGATGCTTGATTCCGTTCTGGGAAGGACATGGCTTTTGTAGTTCGGACTGGACTGTTCCCATGGGGCACAGGGTCAGCGCTGATTTGCATATCGCCATTGTCTAACCCAGGGTGGTGTGGAGTGGAAAAACGATGGATTTGGGCCCAGATCCTTGGACTGGGGTGAATGTGTGACATTGATCCACATTCTGTCCATCACTGTTGTGTTTGCAATTACCGCTCTAAGTGTACTGGGGATGCTCAGACGTGAGTCCCAGGCACTCCACACCACTGGAGTCAAGCTAGCCGGGCTGATGAGAGGTGTTACCTCGAAACCGGGCCGGTCCTCGGATGCTTGATTCCGTTCTGGGAAGGACATGGCTTTTGTAGTTCGGACTGGACTGTTCCCATGGGGCACAGGGTCAGCGCTGATTTGCATATCGCCATTGTCTAACCCAGGGTGGTGTGGAGTGAAAAAACGATGGATTTGGGCCCAGATCTTTGGACTGGGGTGAATGTGTGACATTGATCCACATTCTGTCCATCACTGTTGTGTTTGCAATTACCGCTCTAAGTGTACTGGGGATGCTCAGACGTGAGTCCCAGGCACTCCACACCACTGGAGTCAAGCTAGCCGGGCTGATGAGAGGTGTTACCTCGAAACCGGGCCGGTCCTCGGATGCTTGATTCCGTTCTGGGAAGGACATGGCTTTTGTAGTTCGGACTGGACTGTTCCCATGGGGCACAGGGTCAGCGCTGATTTGCATATCGCCATTGTCTAACCCAGGGTGGTGTGGAGTGGAAAAACGATGGATTTGGGCCCAGATCTTTGGACTGGGGTGAATGTGTGACATTGATCCACATTCTGTCCATCACTGTTGTGTTTGCAATTACCGCTCTAAGTGTACTGGGGATGCTCAGACGTGAGTCCCAGGCACTCCACACCACTGGAGTCAAGCTAGCCGGGCTGATGAGAGGTGTTACCTCGAAACCGGGCCGGTCCTCGGATGCTTGATTCCGTTCTGGGAAGGACATGGCTTTTGTAGTTCGGACTGGACTGTTCCCATGGGGCACAGGGTCAGCGCTGATTTGCATATCGCCATTGTCTAACCCAGGGTGGTGTGGAGTGGAAAAACGATGGATTTGGGCCCAGATCTTTGGACTGGGGTGAATGTGTGACATTGATCCACATTCTGTCCATCACTGTTGTGTTTGCAATTACCGCTCTAAGTGTACTGGGGATGCTCAGACGTGAGTCCCAGGCACTCCACACCACTGGAGTCAAGCTAGCCGGGCTGATGAGAGGTGTTACCTCGAAACCGGGCCGGTCCTCGGATGCTTGATTCCGTTCTGGGAAGGACATGGCTTTTGTAGTTCGGACTGGACTGTTCCCATGGGGCACAGGGTCAGCGCTGATTTGCATATCGCCATTGTCTAACCCAGGGTGGTGTGGAGTGGAAAAACGATGGATTTGGGCCCAGATCTTTGGACTGGGGTGAATGTGTGACATTGATCCACATTCTGTCCATCACTGTTGTGTTTGCAATTACCGCTCTAAGTGTACTGGGGATGCTCAGACGTGAGTCCCAGGCACTCCACACCACTGGAGTCAAGCTAGCCGGGCTGATGAGAGGTGTTACCTAGAAACCGGGCCGGTCCTCGGATGCTTGATTCCGTTCTGGGAAGGACATGGCTTTTGTAGTTCGGACTGGACTGTTCCCATGGGGCACAGGGTCAGCGCTGATTTGCATATCGCCATTGTCTAACCCAGGGTGGAGTGGAAAAACGATGGATTTGGGCCCAGATCTTTGGACTGGGGTGAATGTGTGACATTGATCCACATTCTGTCCATCACTGTTGTGTTTGCAATTACCGCTCTAAGTGTACTGGGGATGCTCAGACGTGAGTCCCAGGCACTCCACACCACTGGAGTCAAGCTAGCCGGGCTGATGAGAGGTGTTACCTCGAAACCGGGCCGGTCCTCGGATGCTTGATTCCGTTCTGGGAAGGACATGGCTTTTGTAGTTCGGACTGGACTGTTCCCATGGGGCACAGGGTCAGCGCTGATTTGCATATCGCCATTGTCTAACCCAGGGTGGTGTGGAGTGGAAAAACGATGGATTTGGGCCCAGATCTTTGGACTGGGGTGAATGTGTGACATTGATCCACATTCTGTCCATCACTGTTGTGTTTGCAATTACCGCTCTAAGTGTACTGGGGATGCTCAGACGTGAGTCCCAGGCACTCCACACCACTGGAGTCAAGCTAGCCGGGCTGATGAGAGGTGTTACCTCGAAACCGGGCCGGTCCTCGGATGCTTGATTCCGTTCTGGGAAGGACATGGCTTTTGTAGTTCGGACTGGACTGTTCCCATGGGGCACAGGGTCAGCGCTGATTTGCATATCGCCATTGTCTAACCCAGGGTGGTGTGGAGTGGAAAAACGATGGATTTGGGCCCAGATCTTTGGACTGGGGTGAATGTGTGACATTGATCCACATTCTGTCCATCACTGTTGTGTTTGCAATTACCGCTCTAAGTGTACTGGGGATGCTCAGACGTGAGTCCCAGGCACTCCACACCACTGGAGTCAAGCTAGCCGGGCTGATGAGAGGTGTTACCTAGAAACCGGGCCGGTCCTCGGATGCTTGATTCCGTTCTGGGAAGGACATGGCTTTTGTAGTTCGGACTGGACTGTTCCCATGGGGCACAGGGTCAGCGCTGATTTGCATATCGCCATTGTCTAACCCATGGTGGTGTGGAGTGGAAAAACGATGGATTTGGGCCCAGATCTTTGGACTGGGGTGAATGTGTGACATTGATCCACATTCTGTCCATCACTGTTGTGTTTGCAATTACCGCTCTAAGTGTACTGGGGATGCTCAGACGTGAGTCCCAGGCACTCCACACCACTGGAGTCAAGCTAGCCGGGCTGATGAGAGGTGTTACCTCGAAACCGGGCCGGTCCTCGGATGCTTGATTCCGTTCTGGGAAGGACATGGCTTTTGTAGTTTGGACTGGACTGTTCCCATGGGGCACAGGGTCAGCGCTGATTTGCATATCGCCATTGTCTAACCCAGGGTGGTGTGGAGTGGAAAAACGATGGATTTGGGCCCAGATCTTTGGACTGGGGTGAATGTGTGACATTGATCCACATTCTGTCCATCACTGTTATGTTTGCAATTACCGCTCTAAGTGTACTGGGGATGCTCAGACGTGAGTCCCAGGCACTCCACACCACTGGAGTCAAGCTAGCCGGGCTGATGAGAGGTGTTACCTCCAAACCGGGCCGGTCCTCGGATGCTTGATTCCGTTCTGGGAAGGACATGGCTTTTGTAGTTCGGACTGGACTGTTCCCATGGGGCACAGGGTCAGCGCTGATTTGCATATCGCCATTGTCTAACCCAGGGTGGTGTGGAGTGGAAAAACGATGGATTTGGGCCCAGATCTTTGGACTGGGGTGAATGTGTGACATTGATCCACATTCTGTCCATCACTGTTGTGTTTGCAATTACCGCTCTAAGTGTACTGGGGATGCTCAGACGTGCGTCCCAGGCACTCCACACCACTGGAGTCAAGCTAGCCGGGCTGATGAGAGGTGTTACCTCGAAACTGGGCCGGTCCTCGGATGCTTGATTCCGTTCTGGGAAGGACATGGCTTTTGTAGTTCGGACTGGACTGTTCCCATGGGGCACAGGGTCAGCGCTGATTTGCATATCGCCATTGTCTAACCCAGGGTGGTGTGGAGTGGAAAAACGATGGATTTGGGCTCAGATCTTTGGACTGGGGTGAATGTGTGACATTGATCCGCATTCTGTCCATCACTGTTGTGTTTGCAATTACCGCTCTAAGTGTACTGGGGATGCTCAGACGTGAGTCCCAGGCACTCCACACCACTGGAGTCAAGCTAGCCGGGCTGATGAGAGGTGTTAACTCGAAACCGGGCCGGTCCTCGGATGCTTGATTCCGTTCTGGGAAGGACATGGCTTTTGTAGTTCGGACTGGACTGTTCCCATGGGGCACAGGGTCAGCGCTGATTTGCATATCGCCATTGTCTAACCCAGGGTGGTGTGGAGTGGAAAAACGATGGATTTGGGCCCAGATCTTTGGACTGGGGTGAATGTGTGACATTGATCCACATTCTGTCCATCACTGTTGTGTTTGCAATTACCGCTGTAAGTGTACTCGGGATGCTCAGACGTGAGTCCCAGGCACTCCACACCACTGGAGTCAAGCTAGCTGGGCTGATGAGAGGTGTTACCTAGAAACCGGGCCGGTCCTCGGATGCTTGATTCCGTTCTGGGAAGGACATGGCTTTTGTAGTTCGGACTGGACTGTTCCCATGGGGCACAGGGTCAGCGCTGATTTGCATATCGCCATTGTCTAACCCAGGGTGGTGTGGAGTGGAAAAACGATGGATTTGGGCCCAGATCTTTTGACTGGGGTGAATGTGTGACATTGATCCACATTCTGTCCATCACTGTTGTGTTTGCAATTACCGCTCTAAGTGTACTGGGGATGCTCAGACGTGAGTCCCAGGCACTCCACACCACTGGAGTCAAGCTAGCCGGGCTGATGAGAGGTGTTACCTCGAAACCGGGCCGGTCCTCGGATGCTTGATTCCGTTCTGGGAAGGACATGGCTTTTGTAGTTTGGACTGGACTGTTCCCATGGGGCACAGGGTCAGCGCTGATTTGCATATCACCATTGTCTAACCCAGGGTGGTGTGGAGTGGAAAAACAATGGATTTGGGCCCAGATCTTTGGACTGGGGTGAATGTGTGACATTGATCCACATTCTGTCCATCACTGTTATGTTTGCAATTACCGCTCTAAGTGTACTGGGGATGCTCAGACGTGAGTCCCAGGCACTCCACACCACTGGAGTCAAGCTAGCCGGGCTGATGAGAGGTGTTACCTCGAAACCGGGCCGGTCCTCGGATGCTTGATTCCGTTCTGGGAAGGACATGGCTTTTGTAGTTCGGACTGGACTGTTCCCATGGGGCACAGGGTCAGCGCTGATTTGCATATCGCCATTGTCTAACCCAGGGTGGTGTGGAGTGGAAAAACGATGGATTTGGGCCCAGATCTTTCGACTGGGGTGAATGTGTGACATTGATCCACATTCTGTCCATCACTGTTGTGTTTGCAATTACCGCTCTAAGTGTACTGGGGATGCTCAGACGTGCGTCCCAGGCACTCCACACCACTGGAGTCAAGCTAGCCGGGCTGATGAGAGGTGTTACCTCGAAACTGGGCCGGTCCTCGGATGCTTGATTCCGTTCTGGGAAGGACATGGCTTTTGTAGTTCGGACTGGACTGTTCCCATGGGGCACAGGGTCAGCGCTGATTTGCATATCGCCATTGTCTAACCCAGGGTGGTGTGGAGTGGAAAAACGATGGATTTGGGCTCAGATCTTTGGACTGGGGTGAATGTGTGACATTGATCCACATTCTGTCCATCACTGTTGTGTTTGCAATTACCGCTCTAAGTGTACTGGGGATGCTCAGACGTGAGTCCCAGGCTCTCCACACCACTGGAGTCAAGCTAGCCGGGCTGATGATAGGTGTTAACTCGAAACCGGGCCGGTCCTCGGATGCTTGATTCCGTTCTGGGAAGGACATGGCTTTTGTAGTTCGGACTGGACTGTTCCCATGGGGCACAGGGTCAGCGCTGATTTGCATATCGCTATTGTCTAACCCAGGGTGGTGTGGAGTGGAAAAACGATGGATTTGGGCCCAGATCTTTGGACTGGGGTGAATGTGTGACATTGATCCACATTCTGTCCATCACTGTTGTGTTTGCAATTACCGCTGTAAGTGTACTCGGGATGCTCAGACGTGAGTCCCAGGCACTCCACACCACTGGAGTCAAGCTAGCCGGGCTGATGAGAGGTGTTACCTCGAAACCGGGCCGGTCCTCGGATGCTTGATTCCGTTCTGGGAAGGACATGGCTTTTGTAGTTTGGACTGGACTGTTCCCATGGGGCACAGGGTCAGCGCTGATTTGCATATCGCCATTGTCTAACCCAGGGTGGTGTGGAGTGGAAAAACGATGGATTTGGGCCCAGATCTTTGGACTGGGGTGAATGTGTGACATTGATCCACATTCTGTCCATCACTGTTGTGTTTGCAATTACCGCTCTAAGTGTACTGGGGATGCTCGGACGTGAGTCCCAGGCACTCCACACCACTGGAGTCAAGCTAGCCGGGCTGATGAGAGGTGTTACCTCGAAACCGGGCCGGTCCTTGGATGCTTGATCCCATTCTGGGAAGGACATGGCTTTTGTAGTTCGGACTGGACTGTTCCCATGGGGCACAGGGTCAGCGCTGATTTGCATATCGCCATTGTCTAACCCAGGGTGGTGTGGAGTGGAAAAACGATGGATTTGGGCCCAGATCTTTGGACTGGGGTGAATGTGTGACATTGATCCACATTCTGTCCATCACTGTTGTGTATGCAATTACCGCTCTAAGTGTACTGGGGATGCTCGGACGTGAGTCCCAGGCACTCCACACCACTGGAGTCAAGCTAGCCGGGCTGATGAGAGGTGTTACCTCGAAACCGGGCCGGTCCTCGGATGCTTGATTCCGTTCTGGGAAGCACATGGCTTTTGTAGTTCGGACTGGACTGTTCCCATGGGGCACAGGGTCAGCGCTGATTTGCATATCGCCATTGTCTAACCCAGGGTGGTGTGGAGTGGAAAAACGATGGATTTGGGCCCAGATCTTTGGACTGGGGTGAATGTGTGACATTGATCCACATTCTGTCCATCACTGTTGTGTTTGCAATTACCGCTCTAAGTGTACTGGGGATGCTCAGACGTGAGTCCCAGGCACTCCACACCACTGGAGTCAAGCTAGCCGGGCTGATGAGAGGTGTTACCTCGAAACCGGGCCGGTCCTCGGATGCTTGATTCCGTTCTGGGAAGGACATGGCTTTTGTAGTTCGGACTGGACTGTTCCCATGGGGCACAGGGTCAGCGCTGATTTGCATATCGCCATTGTCTAACCCAGGGTGGTGTGGAGTGGAAAAACGATGGATTTGGGCCCAGATCTTTGGACTGGGGTGAATGTGTGACATTGATCCACATTCTGTCCATCACTGTTGTGTTTGCAATTACCGCTCTAAGTGTACTGGGGATGCTCAGACGTGAGTCCCAGGCACTCCACACCACTGGAGTCAAGCTAGCCGGGCTGATGAGAGGTGTTACCTCGAAACCGGGCCGGTCCCCGGATGCTTGATTCCGTTCTGGGAAGGACATGGCTTTTGTAGTTCGGACTGGACTGTTCCCATGGGGCACAGGGTCAGCGCTGATTTGCATATCGCCATTGTCTAACCCAGGGTGGGGTGGAGTGGAAAAACGATGGATTTGGGCCCAGATCTTTGGACTGGGGTGAATGTGTGACATTGATCCACATTCTGTCCATCACTGTTGTGTTTGCAATTACCGCTCTAAGTGTACTGGGGATGCTCAGACGTGAGTCCCAGGCACTCCACACCACTGGAGTCAAGCTAGCCGGGCTGATGAGAGGTGTTACCTCGAAACCGGGCCGGTCCTCCGATGCTTGATTCCGTTCTGGGAAGGACATGGCTTTTGTAGTTCGGACTGGACTGTTCCCATGGGGCACAGGGTCAGCGCTGATTTGCATATCGCCATTGTCTAACCCAGGGTGGTGTGGAGTGGAAAAACGATGGATTTGGGCCCAGATCTTTGGACTGGGGTGAATGTGTGACATTGATCCACATTCTGTCCATCACTGTTGTGTTTGCAATTACCGCTCTAAGTGTACTGGGGATGCTCAGACGTGAGTCCCAGGCACTCCACACCACTGGAGTCAAGCTAGCCGGGCTGATGAGAGGTGTTACCTCAAAACCGGGCCGGTCCTCGGATGCTTGATTCCGTTCTGGGAAGGACATGGCTTTTGTAGTTCGGACTGGACTGTTCCCATGGGGCACAGGGTCAGCGCTGATTTGCATATCGCCATTGTCTAACCCAGGGTGGTGTGGAGTGGAAAAACGATGGATTTGGGCCCAGATCTTTGGACTGGGGTGAATGTGTGACATTGATCCACATTCTGTCCATCACTGTTGTGTTTGCAATTACCGCTCTAAGTGTACTGGGGATGCTCAGACGTGAGTCCCAGGCACTCCACACCACTGGAGTCAAGCTAGCCGGGCTGATGAGAGGTGTTACCTCGAAACCGGGCCGGTCCTCGGATGCTTGATTCCGTTCTGGGAAGGACATGGCTTTTGTAGTTCGGACTGGACTGTTCCCATGGGGCACAGGGTCAGCGCTGATTTGCATATCGCCATTGTCTAACCCAGGGTGGTGTGGAGTGGAAAAACGATGGATTTGGGCCCAGATCTTTGGACTGGGGTGAATGTGTGACATTGATCCACATTCTGTCCATCACTGTTGTGTTTGCAATTACCGCTCTAAGTGTACTGGGGATGCTCAGACGTGAGTCCCAGGCACTCCACACCACTGGAGTCAAGCTAGCCGGGCTGATGAGAGGTGTTACCTCGAAACCGGGCCGGTCCTCGGATGCTTGATTCCGTTCTGGGAAGGACATGGCTTTTGTAGTTCGGACTGGACTGTTCCCATGGGGCACAGGGTCAGCGCTGAATTGCATATCGCCATTGTCTAACCCAGGGTGGTGTGGAGTGGAAAAACGATGGATTTGGGCCCAGATCTTTGGACTGGGGTGAATGTGTGGCATTGATCCACATTCTGTCCATCACTGTTGTGTTTGCAATTACCGCTCTAAGTGTACTGGGGATGCTCAGACGTGAGTTCCAGGCACTCCACACCATTGGAGTCAAGCTAGCCGGGCTGATGAGAGGTGTTACCTCGAAACCGGGCCGGTCCTCGGATGCTTGATTCCGTTCTGGGAAGGACATGGCTTTTGTAGTTCGGACTGGACTGTTCCCATGGGGCACAGGGTCAGCGCTGATTTGCATATCGCCATTGTCTAACCCAGGGTGGTGTGGAGTGGAAAAACGATGGATTTGGGCCCAGATCTTTGGACTGGGGTGAATGTGTGACATTGATCCACATTCTGTCCATCACTGTTGTGTTTGCAATTACCGCTCTAAGTGTACTGGGGATGCTCAGACGTGAGTCCCAGGCACTCCACACCACTGGAGTCAAGCTAGCCGGGCTGATGAGAGGTGTTACCTCGAAACGGGGCCGGTCCTCGGATGCTTGATTCCGTTCTGGGAAGGACATGGCTTTTGTAGTTCGGACTGGACTGTTCCCATGGGGCACAGGGTCAGCGCTGATTTGCATATCGCCATTGTCTAACCCAGGGTGGTGTGGAGTGGAAAAACGATGGATTTGGGCCCAGATCTTTGGACTGGGGTGAATGTGTGACATTGATCCACATTCTGTCCATCACTGTTGTGTTTGCAATTACCACTCTAAGTGTACTGGGGATGCTCAGACGTGAGTCCCAGGCACTCCACACCACTGGAGTCAAGCTAGCCGGGCTGATGAGAGGTGTTACCTCGAAACCGGGCCGGTCCTCGGATGCTTGATTCCGTTCTGGGAAGGACATGGCTTTTGTAGTTCGGACTGGACTGTTCCCATGGGGCACAGGGTCAGCGCTGATTTGCATATCGCCATTGTCTAACCCAGGGTGGTGTGGAGTGGAAAAACGATGGATTTGGGCCCAGATCTTTGGACTGGGGTGAATGTGTGACATTGATCCACATTCTGTCCATCACTGTTGTGTTTGCAATTACCGCTCTAAGTGTACTGGGGATGCTCGGACGTGAGTCCCAGGCACTCCACACCACTGGAGTCAAGCTAGCCGGGCTGATGAGAGGTGTTACCTCGAAACCGGGCCGGTCCTCGGATGCTTGATTCCGTTCTGGGAAGGACATGGCTTTTGTAGTTCGGACTGGACTGTTCCCATGGGTCACAGGGTCAGCGCTGATTTGCATATCGCCATTGTCTAACCCAGGGTGGTGTGGAGTGGAAAAACGATGGATTTGGGCCCAGATCTTTGGACTGGGGTGAATGTGTGACATTGATCCACATTCTGTCCATCACTGTTGTGTTTGCAATTACCGCTCTAAGTGTACTGGGGATGCTCGGACGTGAGTCCCAGGCACTCCACACCACTGGAGTCAAGCTAGCCGGGCTGATGAGAGGTGTTACCTCGAAACCGGGCCGGTCCTCGGATGCTTGATTCTGTTCTGGGAAGGACATGGCTTTTGTAGTTCGGACTGGACTGTTCCCATGGGGCACAGGGTCAGCGCTGATTTGCATATCGCCATTGTCTAACCCAGGGTGGTGTGGAGTGGAAAAACAATGGATTTGGGCCCAGATCTTTGGACTGGGGTGAATGTGTGACATTGATCCACATTCTGTCCATCACTGTTGTGTTTGCAATTACCGCTCTAAGTTTACTGGGGATGCTCAGACGTGAGTCCCAGGCACTCCACACCACTGGAGTCAAGCTAGCCGGGCTGATGAGAGGTGGTACCTCGAAACCGGGCCGGTCCTCGGATGCTTGATTCCGTTCTGGGAAGGACATGGCTTTTGTAGTTCGGACTGGACTGTTCCCATGGGGCACAGGGTCAGCGCTGATTTGCATATCGCCATTGTCTAACCCAGGGTGGTGTGGAGTGGAAAAACGATGGATTTGGGCCCAGATCTTTGGACTGGGGTGAATGTGTGACATATATCCACATTCTGTCCATCACTGTTGTGTTTGCAATTACCGCTCTAAGTGTACTGGGGATGCTCAGACGTGAGTCCCAGGCACTCCACACCACTGGAGTCAAGCTAGCCGGGCTGATGAGAGGTGTTACCTCGAAACCGGGCCGGTCCTCGGATGCTTGATTCCGTTCTGGGAAGGACATGGCTTTTGTAGTTCGGACTGGACTGTTCCCATGGGGCACAGGGTCAGCGCTGATTTGCATATCGCCATTGTCTAACCCAGGGTGGTGTGGAGTGGAAAAACGATGGATTTGGGCCCAGATCTTTGGACTTGGGTGAATGTGTGACATTGATCCACATTCTGTCCATCACTGTTGTGTTTGCAATTACCGCTCTAAGTGTACTGGGGATGCTCAGACGTGAGTCCCAGGCACTCCACACCACTGGAGTCAAGCTAGCCGGGCTGATGAGAGGTGTTACCTCGAAACCGGGCCGGTCCTCGGATGCTTGATTCCGTTCTGGGAAGGACATGGCTTTTGTAGTTCGGACTGGACAGGGTCAGCGCTGATTTGCATATCGCCATTGTCTAACCCAGGGTGGTGTGGAGTGGAAAAACGATGGATTTGGGCCTAGATCTTTGGACTGGGGTGAATGTGTGACATTGATCCACATTCTGTCCATCACTGTTGTGTTTGCAATTACCGCTTTAAGTGGACTGGGGATGCTCAGACGTGAGTCCCAGGCACTCCACACCACTGGAGTCAAGCTAGCCGGGCTGATGAGAGGTGTTACCTCGAAACCGGGCCGGTCCTCGGATGCTTGATTCCGTTCTGGGAAGGACATGGCTTTTGTAGTTCAGACTGGACTGTTCCCATGGGGCACAGGGTCAGCGCTGATTTGCATATCGCCATTGTCTAACCCAGGGTGGTGTGGAGTGGAAAAACGATGGATTTGGGCCCAGATCTTTGGACTGGGGTGAATGTGTGACATTGATCCACATTCTGTCCATCACTGTTGTGTTTGCAATTACCGCTCTAAGTGTACTGGGGATGCTCAGACGTGAGTCCCAGGCACTCCACACCACTGGAGTCAAGCTAGCCGGGCTGATGAGAGGTGTTACTCGAAACCGGGCCGGTCCTCGGATGCTTGATTCCGTTCTGGGAAGGACATGGCTTTTGTAGTTCGGACTGGACTGTTCCCATGGGGCACAGGGTCAGCGCTGATTTGCATATCGCCATTGTCTAACCCAAAGTGGTGTGGAGTGAAAAAACGATGGATTTGGGCATAGATCTTTGGACTGGGGTGAATGTGTGACATTGATCCACATTCTGTCCATCACTGTTGTGTTTGCAATTACCGCTCTAAGTGTACTGGGGATGCTCGGACGTGAGTCCCAGGCACTCCACACCACTGGAGTCAAGCTAGCCGGGCTGATGAGAGGTGTTACCTCGATACCGGGCCGGTCCTCGGATGCTTGATTCCGTTCTGGGAAGGACATGGCTTTTGTAGTTTGGACTGGACTGTTCCCATGGGGCACAGGGTCAGCGCTGATTTGCATATCGCCATTGTCTAACCCAGGGTGGTGTGGAGTGGAAAAACGATGGATTTGGGCCCAGATCTTTGGACTGGGGTGAATGTGTGACATTGATCCACATTCTGTCCATCACTGTTGTGTTTGCAATTACCGCTCTAAGTGTACTGGGGATGCTCAGACGTGAGTCCCAGGCACTCCACACCACTGGAGTCAAGCTAGCCGGGCTGATGAGAGGTGTTACCTCGAAACCGGGCCGGTCCTCGGATGCTTGATTCCGTTCTGGGAAGGACATGGCTTTTGTAGTTCGGACTGGACTGTTCCCATGGGGCACAGGGTCAGCGCTGATTTGCATATCGCCATTGTCTAACCCAGGGTGGTGTGGAGTGGAAAAACGATGGATTTGGGCCTAGATCTTTGGACTGGGGTGAATGTGTGACATTGATCCACATTCTGTCCATCACTGTTGTGTTTGCAATTACCGCTCTAAGTGTACTGGGGATGCTCGGACGTGAGTCCCAGGCACTCCAAACCACTGGAGTCAAGCTAGCCGGGCTGATGAGAGGTGTTACCTCGAAACCGGGCCGGTCCTCGGATGCTTGATTCCGTTCTGGGAAGGACATGGCTTTTGTAGTTCGGACTGGACTGTTCCCATGGGGCACAGGGTCAGCGCTGATTTGCATATCGCCATTGTCTAACCCAGGGTGGTGTGGAGTGGAAAAACGATGGATTTGGGCCCAGATCTTTGGACTGGGGTGAATGTGTGACATTGATCCACATTCTGTCCATCACTGTTGTGTTTGCAATTACCGCTCTAAGTATACTGGGGATGCTCAGACGTGAGTCCCAGGCACTCCACACCACTGGAGTCAAGCTAGCCGGGCTGATGAGAGGTGTTACCTCGAAACCGGGCCGGTCCTCGGATGCTTGATTCCGTTCTGGGAAGGACATGGCTTTTGTATCTCGGACTGGACTGTTCCCATGGGGCACAGGGTCAGCGCTGATTTGCATATCGCCATTGTCTAACCCAGGGTGGTGTGGAGTGGAAAAACGATGGATTTGGGCCTAGATCTTTGGACTGGGGTGAATGTGTGACATTGATCCACATTCTGTCCATCACTGTTGTGTTTGCAATTACCGCTTTAAGTGGACTGGGGATGCTCAGACGTGAGTCCCAGGCACTCCACACCACTGGAGTCAAGCTAGCCGGGCTGATGAGAGGTGTTACCTCGAAACCGGGCCTGTCCTCGGATGCTTGATTCCGTTCTGGGAAGGACATGGCTTTTGTAGTTCGGACTGGACTGTTCCCATGGGGCACTGGGTCAGCGCTGATTTGCATATCGCCATTGTCTAACCCAGGGTGGTGTGGAGTGGAAAAACGATGGATTTGGGCCCAGATCTTTGGACTGGGGTGAATGTGTGACATTGATCCACATTCTGTCCATCACTGTTGTGTTTGCAATTACCGCTCTAAGTGTACTGGGGATGCTCAGACGTGAGTCCCAGGCACTCCACACCACTGGAGTCAAGCTAGCCGGGCTGATGAGAGGTGTTACCTCGAAACCGGGCCGGTCCTCGGATGATTGATTCCGTTCTGGGAAAGACATGGCTTTTGTAGTTCGGACTGGACTGTTCCCATGGGGCACAGGGTCAGCGCTGATTTGCATATCGCCATTGTCTAACCCAAAGTGGTGTGGAGTGAAAAAACGATGGATTTGGGCCCAGATCTTTGGACTGGGGTGAATGTGTGACATTGATCCACATTCTGTCCATCACTGTTGTGTTTGCAATTACCGCTCTAAGTGTACTGGGGATGCTCGGACGTGAGTCCCAGGCACTCCACACCTTGAGTCAAGCTAGCCGGGCTGATGAGAGGTGTTACCTCGATACTGGGCCGGTCCTCGGATGCTTGATTCCGTTCTGGGAAGGACATGGCTTTTGTAGTTCGGACTGGACTGTTCCCATGGGGCACAGGGTCAGCGCTGATTTGCATATCGCCATTGTCTAACCCAGGGTGGTGTGGAGTGGAAAAACGATGGATTTGGGCCCAGATCTCTGGACTGGGGTGAATGTGTGACATTGATCCACATTCTGTCCATCACTGTTGTGTTTGCAATTACCGCTCTAAGTGTACTGGGGATGCCTAAACGTGAGTCCCAGGCACTCCACACCACTGGAGTCAAGCTAGCCGGGCTGATGAGAGGTGTTACCTCGAAACCGGGCCGGTCCTCGGATGCTTGATTCCGTTCTGGGAAGGACATGGCTTTTGTAGTTCGGACTGGACTGTTCCCATGGGGCACAGGGTCAGCGCTGATTTGCATATCGCCATTGTCTAACCCAGGGTGGTGTGGAGTGGAAAAACGATGGATTTGGGCCCAGATCTTTGGACTGGGGTGAATGTGTGACATTGATCCACATTCTGTCCATCACTGTTGTGTTTGCAATTACCGCTCTAAGTGTACTGGGGATGCTCAGACGTGAGTCCCAGGCACTCCACACCACTGGAGTCAAGCTAGCCGGGCTGATGAGAGGTGTTACCTCGAAACCGGGCCGGTCCTCGGATGCTTGATTCCGTTCTGGGAAGGACATGGCTTTTGTAGTTCGGACTGGACTGTTCCCATGGGGCACAGGGTCAGCGCTGATTTGCATATCGCCATTGTCTAACCCAGGGTGGTGTGGAGTGGAAAAACGATGGATTTGGGCCCAGATCTTTGGACTGGGGTGAATGTGTGACATTGATCCACATTCTGTCCATCACTGTTGTGTTTGCAATTACCGCTCTAAGTGTACTGGGGATGCTCAGACGTGAGTCCCAGGCACTCCACACCACTGGAGTCAAGCTAGCCGGGCTGATGAGAGGTGTTACCTCGAAACCGGGCCGGTCCTCGGATGCTTGATTCCGTTCTGGGAAGGACATGGCTTTTGTAGTTCGGACTGGACTGTTCCCATGGGGCACAGGGTCAGCGCTGATTTGCATATCGCCATTGTCTAACCCAGGGTGGTGTGGAGTGGAAAAACGATGGATTTGGGCCCAGATCTTTGGACTGGGGTGAATGTGTGACATTGATCCACATTCTGTCCATCACTGTTGTGTTTGCAATTACCGCTCTAAGTGTACTGGGGATGCTCAGACGTGAGTCCCAGGCACTCCACACCACTGGAGTCAAGCTAGCCGGGCTGATGAGAGGTGTTACCTCGAAACCGGGCCGGTCCTCGGATGCTTGATTCCGTTCTGGGAAGGACATGGCTTTTGTAGTTCGGACTGGACTGTTCCCATGGGGCACAGGGTCAGCGCTGATTTGCATATCGCCATTGTCTAACCCAGGGTGGTGTGGAGTGGAAAAACGATGGATTTGGGCCCAGATCTTTGGACTGGGGTGAATGTGTGACATTGATCCACATTCTGTCCATCACTGTTGTGTTTGCAATTACCGCTCTAAGTGTACTGGGGATGCTCAGACGTGAGTCCCAGGCACTCCACACCACTGGAGTCAAGCTAGCCGGGCTGATGAGAGGTGGTACCTCGAAACCGGGCCGGTCCTCGGATGCTTGATTACGTTCTGGGAAGGACATGGCTTTTGTAGTTCGGACTGGACTGTTCCCATGGGGCACAGGGTCAGCGCTGATTTGCATATCGCCATTGTCTAACCCAGGGTGGTGTGGAGTGGAAAAACGATGGATTTGGGCCCAGATCTTTGGACTGGGGTGAATGTGTGACATTGATCCACATTCTGTCCATCACTGTTGTGTTTTTTTTTTTTTTTTTTTTGTTTTTTTTTTTTTTTCATTGCAAACCAGTCAGATACATATTGCACAAGCATAATCAAACAAAAAGAAACACAGAAGCAATAATGAGAAATAGTGAAAAGTACATTTCAATTCTTCAGATATTCCAGTCCAGGGAGTCTACTGTATCCCTCTTTGCCGCTCTTTCCACTTACTTATTGGCTCCCATATTCTTCTCCCCAAACATCTTCCTCTCCTCCCTTTTTGAGCATACATTTTTTCCTCTATTTTATATGCGTACAAAATATTTGCCAACCAGTTTTGCAATTTCGGAGGATTTTTATCTAACCAAGCCCTGGCTATTGTCAGCCTGTAGACAGCCATTACCACAAACAAAAATTCAGTGTGCAGATCCTGCTCCCGATCAGCCACACCTAGCATAATCCAAGCTGGAGAGAGAGAGATCACAATGCCCAAAGACCTTGCCAAGAACCCCTCAATCTCATTAATCAGTGTTTGTAATTGGGGACATGTTGCAAAGATGTGTATGCTATCTGCTTCCAGCGCATTACAGCGGGGGCAGTTAATTCCTGTATTCCCCCCCCATTTTGCAATCCTTGCAGGAGTGAAATACAAAAAGTATAGTGTTTTATAGTGCTGGGACTGTAACGGGGCTGCACATAATATTGTGCAGCCTAGATCCAGCGAGTCATAAAACAAGTTACTTTCAACTCCTAGTTTATCTGCCCACTTCTTACTGAATTTGCCTAAATCATCTTGCTTTTCTTTCAACAGAGTTGCGTAAAAAGACTTGATTGAGCAGTCCCCCATCAGCTTTATTTTCTCCAAAATTTCTATTTTATTAAAGCCTGCTGGGCCTCCCACTTTGTTTTTCAAAAAGCTTCTGATCTGCAGATACTTAAAGAAACCCCTGTTGTGTATGCCATACGTATCTCTTAAATCCGAAAACTGCTTTAAACCCTCTTGTGAAAGTAAATCCCCTATTTGCCTAATCCCTCTTGAGGCCCACTCTGCCATAGTGTGATCAGCAAATATTTCCTCTGGGAGTGATCTGTTGTTGACCAAAAAGACATACCTATTGTACCTCCCCATCTTAACTTTCTTCAAAAAAGCGTTCCATACCGTGATCGCCGCCTTGATTGTTTTAAATCTGGTTCTCTTTAAATAGCTATAATCTGTACATTTTAAAAAGCAATTGTGAGCATTTACCCCTAGTGCAACAGCATAGACCTCCGTAGACATATTATGCATTCTTACATCATCAGCATTGCCTCCAATAAGTCCCTGTATATATTGCAGCACCGTAGCCATATAGTACAAACGGAAATCTGGTACACCCCAGCCCCCTTTTTCCCTAGGAAGTGTCATATACCTGTAGGCCCTCCGGGTCTTACCGTGAGCCCAGATAAACCTATTACAGATAGCCTCAATACTACTAAACCAGCTAGATTCAATCAACAAGGGTACAGCCCTGAATATATACAAGAATTTGGGTAGCAACATCATTCTGATAATATTTGTACAGCCTACCAAAGAAAGGTGCAAGTTATTCATTCTTTCCAAATCTCTTTTGGCTTGGGCTATCACAGGATCCAAGTTCTTCTTAACGATCTTATCTATTTCCGCTGTGATTTGTACCCCCAAATAAGTTGCCGTACCCGTCACTCTGTCGTCATTACATATTACCCACTGGTTCTTGACGATCTGCGTTTTAGTATTGTTCAAACTGTACCCTGAGAACTGACCAAATATCTCAGCTTCACCTTCAATTGCCCTGGTGGCAACCGTAGGTGCTGCAGTCAGGATGGCGACGTCATCCGCGTAAGCTAATGACTTAAGACGACAACCATTGAGGACTAATGGAGGAATCAGCTCATTACATTCCAGCTTGCGTACATATGGATCAAGATAAAGAGCGAACAGCAAAGGAGAAGAAGGGCAACCCTGCCTTGTACCTCTATTGATATTGACAGCTGTTGAATAGCCTTTATTAACTCTTATCTTGGCACTCGGGTTTATATATAAAGTCTGCAGGGCTTTTATGAATCCTGGTCCTATACCATGCCATCTCAAAACCTCCCACAAGTATCTCCAAGAAACCCTATCGAAAGCTTTTTCGGCATCGAGAAACACCGCTGCCATTGGGACTTCTAGAGTATTTGCTACATCGAATGCCGTAATCACTTGTCTGGTATGCTGGGTTGTTCCCTTCCCTGGGATGAATCCATGCTGAGAGGGAGTAACGAGTGATTCAATTACCCTAGATAACCTTTTTGCCAAGATCTTGGAGAACACCTTGATGTCCGCATTCATTAAAGTAATGGGGCGGTAGGAGCCCGGGGCGTCGATGGGTTTGCCCTTTTTTGGTATAATAATAATATCAGCGCCCCCCCAAGAATCTGGAGCCGTCCCACCCTTTTGTGCTAGCAACATCACTTCATACATTTCTTTTAAGATAGAGGATTGAAAAACCTTGTAAAATTCTATCGGAATCTGGTCCGGGCCAGCAGCCTTCCCAGACGGCAAATCCCTCAGAGCCTCAGTCAGTTCCTCCTCCTGAAATACTTCCTCCAGCCCTTTTCTATCATCCTCTGCTAGTCCCGAGGACTCTATCCCGCTCAAGTATGCCCTTATATCCTCCTCCCTTTCGTGGCCTTCTGGTGTATAAAGCTTCATGTAAAATTGCTTAAAAACCTCCCTGATCTGCTCTGGATCCTTGACCTTGATTCCTTGGGAGTTTTTGATCTCCTTAATATCGGACACCCCGTCCCTTTGCCTAGCTCGCATAGCCAGAATGTGACCAACTCTTTCGCTAAGCTCATATGCCTTTTCTTTATTTGCTACATATTTCTCCACGGTCTTTTTTGCCATCCCATCCATAATTTCAGCTTTAAGAGCTACTATCTTCAACAATATCTGGTCAATTGGAGACTGTATATGTATAGCTGTCATAAGTTCTTCCTCTGCCTGTGAGATTAGTCTCCTATCTTGCTCCTCCTTTTCCTTCGCTGCTCTTTGAGCACTAATGACATAGCTCAGGGTTTCCCCTCTTATACCGGCCTTAAAGGCATCCCACACTATCCCTGGTGCTGCTGTACCTTTGTTAAACTCCCAGTAATCCATTATCCATTTACTCATTCTCTCCCTGTACGACTGATCCTGGAGCAACGTCCTGTCAAAAGTCCATTGTCTCAGTTCTTTATTTCTCCTTTGCCCGACTATTATAGTTAAAATTAGCGGGCTATGATCTGATATGATCCTAGGTTCCTTTTCTATTCTTGCTCTGGCTAAAAGACCTCTTGTAATTAAAAAGTAGTCCAGCCTGACCAGTGTCTGATGGGGGGCTGAGAAAAATGTGCTCCCATCCAAGTTTGGATGGCACTTTAGCCATGGGTCTTCAAACGAGTTATTCCTTACCATGTCTGCTAAGGCTCTATGAGTCTTCTTTTTCCTCCCCATATATTTCCTTCCAGGATCTAAAAAACTACTATCTGCGTCATGAATATTCAAGTCGCCACACAAAATAATGGGTTCCGGCCATTGCGCCAGTTCTACATCTAAAAACTGGAAAATATCAGGATCATCTCCTGTTGACCCGTAAACTGAAACAAGCGTAAAAGTTTCCCCTCTGCATATTAATTCGGCAATGACCCATCTACCCCACTGATCCTCCATCTTCCTCTTGACCGAGGTATCCTGTCTCTTGCCCAGGATCGCCACCCCTCTCGTCTTTGTGTTCTGAGTAGTTTTTGCTAAGACATTAAAACCAAGTTGATCCAGTAAATAAGCCTTACTCCCTTCGATGTGTGTTTCCTGAAGACACACTAGGTCAGGATTTAGTGATTTTAACAAAGCAGCTGTTCTTAACCTCTTACTTAGCTCATTGAGTCCGCAAATATTCATTGACATTATTTTACAGGTCATAATGTTTTATATTATCTCCATCTTCATACAAATATCTATACTGATTCTTTGTTTCTTTTCCCAGCCTTATTGCTGCTATTCTCATGTACAGCTTGCTCCGCTCACTTTTTTTTACTTTTCTGAATTGCTTGTGCTTGTATCTACTTACTACATGCTTGTTTCCACCCCTCCCCCCCCTCCCCCGCTCCCCCACTGCCCCCCTCCCTTTGAGAACCCCCCCCCCCTTGCTACAGGCAAATAAGCCAATCCTGGCCTATGTGTAGCCCTTGTAGCCTGCAGAATCGCTACCCTCTCCTATCCTCTTACACATCCGTCGAATCTAACTATATATAGTTTTACCATCTATGGGGTCTTTGGTAGGTTGCTTACGGGGGTTCTTGGTGGAGTTCTGGTTCTACTCTCCTTTCCTTTGTCAAGTTCCGTGATTTCAGCTAGGTACTCTGCTGCTTTTATCTCAGACGTAAACATCCTAGTATACCCTTTCCTAATTACTTTCAACCTGGCAGGGAACAATAAATAAGCTTCTGCGCCTTGCTTTTGGAAGGGGCCTATCATCTGCCTTAATTTCCACCTTCTTTCCACGGTGACGTGGCAAAAGTCTGGCCTAGAGAAGAATGTGTTGCCGTCAGCTGTTTTTCTAGAATCAGGCCTAGCCTTATCAATTATTTCCTGCCTAGCTAGGAAATTACCTAGAAAGACCAGCATTGCTCTTGGACGCGCATTCTCTTGCTCCCCCCGGTTTTTCTTAGCAAACAGAGGGTACCTATGGGCTCTTTGTACCTCTACATCCCAGTGCCATTTTGACTCCGGAAAGGCTTCTTCTAGTATCTTGACCACGTACCCCCTGGGATCCTGCCCCTCCCGTCCTTCCTCCAGTCCCAAAAGTCTCACATTATTTCTCCTTTGGCGGTTTTCAAAACTCTCTAACTTCCATTGAAGGTCTTCCACCACTTTTCCTTGGTCTTCTTTAAAAGACTGCCATTCTGAAACCTCGTCTTCCACTCTGCTAGTCCTTTCCTCGACTTGCGTTACTCTCCCCTCGACCTCTTCTTGTTTTCTACTTACTCTTCTTAGCGAAGCTTGAAGTTTTTTTGTGTCTCTCTTTGCTCTACGACTTTCCGCTCTTGCCTCGGACTGCATTTGTTTCAAAGTCCCGAACATTATTTCAAGAGTTACGGTTTGAGATTTTTGCCCTGTCCCCCCCCCCCCTCCTGGTCACTTTCCTGATAGGTCTCTGAGGTTGCAGAATAGTCCCATGATAGTTTCTTACTCGTGCCCAATCTGGACCCTCTTCTGCCTCCTTTACTGCCGCCGCTCTTTTTCTTTTTAGACTCTAGCTCCCTATAGCCTTTACTTGTATCAGAAGTCAAATCAGTGCAGCTCTTTTCTCCTTGGCTCTCATGCTCGCTGAGCTCTGAAGAGCTTGAGCCCTCATTGACTGAGAAAAATTCTGAGGAGCCCCCCCTCATGCTTCTGTTTTTTCTCCCGATCAAGCCATTATGACCTTCATGCTGGAGCACTTGACTTTGTTGAGCTCCTAGGCTCTGAGTACTACCCCAGCTCGGGTTGGATCTCTGCAGTGGGTTGTACTGTGGCGCTATCTCCACACTCAATAGCGCGTCTAGCATCTGTAGGTTGTTATGCCTTGCTAGCTGATCTGTATCCTCACCGGAGTCCTTTATTCCCCCCTCGCTCACCTCCATTACTCCTGTGCTCTGAACTGCTCGACTCGAGCAGTCTCCCGCAGTAGTGAGTGGTTGCCCAGCAACCGGATCCTTGACGCTAGCGTCCTCGCGGTCTGCCGTTGCTGGCTTGGCTTCCGCGTTCTGCTCGCTCGCTTCCCGCTGATCTCCAAGTGCCGCCTGTGCCGCCTGTGATATCGGTGCTTTCTCCCTCAGCACATCGCCTTGATGGGAATCAGACGGTTGAAGCTGTATCAGTGGTACCGCTGGCAAACCTCTGGGACAGAAGGACTCCGGTAAGGTCGCCTGTCGCAACTGCTCCTTTGAACCCGCCGAGTGTGAGCGAAGAGTCTTCCCTTCTTGGTCCGACGCCGTCTTTACAGTCCTAGTCACTGCTAAGCCGGTCTCCGACCTCCCTTCATCTCTTCTCTCCTGTTTTTCGATTTTCTTTGGCAAGGCATTTTTCAGGGAACGAGTATGCAGCTCTGTCTGCTTCTTTGCGGCAGTGATTAGGTTTTTGGGGATTGCACCCTCTCTCGCTGCTGCTGCCGCTGCTGAGCCTTTAATCACCCCCGCTGCCGCCGCCGTTTTCACTCTTCCCTTGTCTTTTTCTTTGTCCTTCTCTCTTTCGCCTTGCATCTTGTCCGGTTTGGATCTTTGGGACATCTTGGAAGATGCCTTTGCGCTGAATAGCAACCTTTCCCAGCAACTGAGCCAGACTTTGCTCGTCTTTGATGAAAACCTCCTCAGCCAACCCGGGTAGAATACTGCTGCCGTCCTGCGGGATATTAAGTCAGCCAGAACCCACATCCCCGCGTTCACAAGTCCATTCTTACATCCTAGGATAGGAGAGAGAAGTGTAGCGACTTCTCTCTACAGAGCTACGGCGGCCATCTTGCCCCCTAGCTGTTTCCTCCACATTCTGTCCATCACTGTTGTGTTTGCAATTACCGCTCTAAGTGTACTGGGGATGCTCAGACGTGAGTCCCAGGCACTCCACACCACTGGAGTCAAGCTAGCCGGGCTGATGAGAGATGTTACCTCGAAACCGGGCCGGTCCTCGGATGCTTGATTCCGTTCTGGGAAGGACATGGCTTTTGTAGTTCGGACTGGACTGTTCCCATGGGGCACAGGGTCAGCACTGATTTGCATATCGCCATTGTCTAACCCAGGGTGGTGTGGAGTGGAAAAACGATGGATTTGGGCCCAGATATTTGGACTGGGGTGAATGTGTGACATTGATCCACATTCTGTCCATCACTGTTGTGTTTGCAATTACCGCTCTAAGTGTACTGGGGATGCTCAGACGTGAGTCCCAGGCACTCCACACCACTGGAGTCAAGCTAGCCGGGCTGATGAGAGGTGTTACCTCGAAACCGGGCCGGTCCTCGGATGCTTGATTCCGTTCTGGGAAGGACATGGCTTTTGTAGTTCGGACTGGACTGTTCCCATGGGGCACAGGGTCAGCGCTGATTTGCATATCGCCATTGTCTAACCCAGGGTGGTGTGGAGTGGAAAAACGATGGATTTGGGCCCAGATCTTTGGACTGGGGTGAATGTGTGACATTGATCCACACTCTGTCCATCACTGTTGTGTTTGCAATTACCGCTCTAAGTGTACTGGGGATGCTCAGACGTGAGTCCCAGGCACTCCACACCACTGGAGTCAAGCTAGCCGGGCCGATGAGAGGTGTTACCTCGAAACCGGGCCGGTCCTCGGATGCTTGATTCCGTTCTGGGAAGGACATGGCTTTTGTAGTTCGGACTGGACTGTTCCCATGGGGCACAGGGTCAGCGCTGATTTGCATATCGCCATTGTCTAACCCAGGGTGGTGTGGAGTGGAAAAACGATGGATTTGGGCCCAGATCTTTGGACTGGGGTGAATGTGTGACATTGATCCACATTCTGTCCATCACTGTTGTGTTTGCAATTACCGCTCTAAGTGTACTGGGGATGCTCAGACGTGAGTCCTAGGCACTCCACACCACTGGAGTCAAGCTAGCCGGGCTGATGAGAGGTGTTACCTCGAAACCGGGCCGGTCCTCGGATGCTTGATTCCGTTCTGGGAAGGACATGGCTTTTGTAGTTCGGACTGGACTGTTCCCATGGGGCACAGGGTCAGCGCTGATTTGCATATCGCCATTGTCTAACCCAGGGTGGTGTGGAGTGGAAAAACGATGGATTTGGGCCCAGATCTTTGGACTGGGGTGAATGTGTGACATTGATCCACATTCTGTCCATCACTGTTGTGTTTGCAATTACCGCTCTAAGTGTACTGGGGATGCTCAGACGTGAGTCCCAGGCACTCCACACCACTGGAGTCAAGCTAGCCGGGCTGATAAGAGGTGTTACCTCGAAACCGGGCCGGTACTCGGATGCTTGATTCCGTTCTGGGAAGGACATGGCTTTTGTAGTTCGGACTGGACTGTTCCCATGGGGCACAGAGTCAGTGCTGATTTGCATATCGCCATTGTCTAACCCAGGGTGGTGTGGAGTGGAAAAACGATGGATTTGGGCCCAGATCTTTGGACTGGGGTGAATGTGTGACATTGATTCACATTCTGTCCATCACTGTTGTGTTTGCAGGTACAGAATCATGCATAGCTGAAAAGGACAAGATTATTGGTCCAGCGCAAATCACGACCCACACAATATACTTATGACCAATTACTTGAGGGGTGTGGGTAAATACATGAAGTCAAAGGACACAAAGACAAAACCCTTAATCAACATGATGTAGCCAGACATAAGCTGGTTGGAACTACTCACAATAGGCTCACTAATCAGACCGCAGAAACCTTGCCAAACAGGAACATCTGCAGGGACTTGAGTCTTTGGAGGCAACTGTGTCTGAAGACTGAGATACCTGCTCACCTCACGCATGCCATTGGCTCGGGATATGTCACAGATGAACACACTGCCATGAGGGGAATTTCCTACAGTGCAAGACCACCTGTGGCAAGCTTGTTCTTGGCAGGGGTCTAACAAGTCAAAAGGAGATTCTGACATGTCTCCGACACCTCCAAATCACATAATACTTTAGTACCATCAGCCTGTGTACATGGGTGTGTTCAAAGTCACCACCAAGTAGTCAGACATAATGTGTACCCAGTTATAATGATGAGCCAGCTGACTTGTTGCACATCCCAGCCCTATACTGCATGGCCATCCTATATGGTTGCACTTTGAAACACTTGCACAATGTCTAAAAATGTATGCACAATCTATGTGCAAACGTGTCAGTAAAACCTGGTAGGTTTGTCAAAATCATGTCATCCTCATGGCCCTAAATGATGTGGATGATGACACCCTGCAAATGTAGACAATAAGCACTTGGATACATACTGTACTATGTCACATACTCCATGGATCACATGCAGTCCATGACATCACAACATCGCTGCATGCACACGACAAGGTTTGCACATTAATGACAGTTGACCTATGACCAAGTTGTGGGACACAGAAAGCAACAGTGAAAATAACCTAGCATGCTTTATTGTACATGAAACAAATATGAAAAAATTAAAACAAACAAAAGGCCAATGGCCTGTCCATTTGGTAAAGTCCAGGAGGGGGTCAAGGCTAATCACCCTCTATTACCTGCCTGCACTGCAACCGCAAGGGGGCACCTCCCCTGGGAGGGGCATCTCTGGGGGCAGGCCAGGTCCTGTATGGACTGGGCTAGGGGGACTGGTTTGGGTTTCGGGAGGGATGGGATCCGTTGTTATGTGTGGGTACACTGCAGCAGACTGGCCAGATTGAGGGGGGTACAATGCAGTGGCAGGAACAGACTGAGGGGGAGGCTGTTATAGGGGAAGTGCTTGTGGGAGGGGGATGGCTTTACCTTCTTGGGGATGGTGTAACAGTGGCTGGGAAAAACAGGGATGCAGTCTGATGTGTGCATTTTGGGGAGCGGGGGCCCGGGACTGGGAGGAAGTGGACTTTGCAGGGGAAGTGTGGGTTGGTGGTGGGGTTTTTGATTTGGGTGACCGGGTAGATGTATGAGAGAGGCCTCTGGGGTCTTCCTCTTAGGTGAGATTTGCGGGCAGGTGTGGATCTCAGGTCTGGATTGGGGGGGTTTCCTCTTCCCCTTGGGAGGGTAGACAGATGGGTCAATGTGGAAGAGGCCAAGATCGCAGAGCAAGAGCCACAGCGAAGAGGGGGTAGGTAGGGGTTATGGAGGCAGAAGGAGCTGAGGATTGCGGAGCGACTGCGGATGCATGAATGCCTTTTTTGGGCTCTCCCCAGGGTGTGTGCTGTCAGTTCCCTGAGTCTGTCTGTGTGAATTTGGACTTTTGTTTGTGGGTTTGTGTGCTGCATGTGTCTGTTGCTGTGTGTGCACGTGCCTGTTTGAGTCTGCTTGGGTCGGGTAGGGTAGTCGGGACTGTAGATGGGACAGAGGAAGGAGGGTGGAGGGACTGTTGGATGAGGGACATTGCTGCCATCAGCGAGGAGGTTAGGGCCTGATTGGATCTCTGAAGGGCAGACATGTCTGAGTGAAGCCCCTCCATGTATGACAGCAATTGTGTCAAAAGACTGGTATGTGTATGGATGACATTCGCATTAGATATCTGCCCCACATGGATCTGCTTCAGCAAATCCATGGCCTCTACACTCAAGCAGTGGAGGCTTTTGCAGGAGATGCGTTGCCTGGCCCGAAGGAGACATGCTTCCTAACACTGGAACAGCGACGGACACTGTGAAATGGAGCAGCTGTGAGGGTGGAGATGGTGGTGGTGGTGGTGGTGGTGGTGGTGGTGGGGACAGACTCCGATGGTGTGTGATCCAATCCAGGCTCAGCCACCACCACAAGGGAGTCATCACTGGAGTTGGAGCTGGAGTGGTCTTCCGATGTTGTGGAAGTCTCCAACCTGCCTTCAGTGTGGCTCCCTTCACCCTCTGTGCCACTTGGTCCTCTTCCTCTTCTTCCTCACTGGACCCACTCATGCTAGCTGCTTCCCCTTGGTCCGTGACACTGCCTCCTCCAGTAGCCGGTGCTGATACTGTGAACAAGGATGATAAAGAGATTCACATGAATCATCTGCATAATATTGACTCATGTGTATCCTTGCAACACATCAAAGAGCAAGCATATACATCATTTTGACTGCAGGTTTCTAATCATTACACATATGTGTACATGGCACTTGCCAGTCTGCCAGTTAACCATGGTTCCCAGACACATGATGTAATGTGCAACATCGGTTAGATCAATGTCAAATACCACAACCACTATGTCAACTACTACACTATGTAGCAGGTAGTCTGTTCTGTAATACTCCTGACGGTCTTGTGTCATGACATACCTATCTCATCTCCTACAAAGGAGTCTTCAACTGACACTGCAAATCGGACGCACACAGTACAATTGTGAAATGGTGACCACCCTGCAATCCCCACTCATCATGATGTGCACCTATGTCTCTGACGCAACTGGTCAAATGGTCAGCTTGCATTACACCAAACCTAAATAGTCATAACCTGACTCATTTCACACAGATAACAGTGATTGTTTGCATGTGTCCAGTGTCTTAGGTCCACTGCTGTCAGGTCACACATCTGAATCTTACTTTGGATACCCCACGGTCGTAGGCCTAGTCAGGGTGAGACTTGACGGGCCACTGTCTTGTCTCAGCTATGGAGGGTGTGAGGGAGACTACTTTGGATGTCATGCACATTGTGTCCAGCTCACGAGTTACAAATTAGATCAAGTTTCAGCACACTTCCAAATTAGATCAAGTTTCAGCACACTTCCAAGTCCAAAGAATAGCATCCTCTCAAAGCTTCATTTGGCACAATATGCCACTGGCCTGTCTGGCTGCACTGTCTTTACGGAAATTTTGTACAGGGCCTGTACATTTCAAGGTTACAGTCAGAACCATGTCCTACTCCTGTCTATACTTCTTCAAGCCACATCTGTACGTGTCAAGTATGCATGTCTCTTACGTGTTAGACACAATTTGAACACTTTGACAAGCTCACATTGCTCTGGTTAGCCATCAAAGTATGCGAACTAAGAACAATTGTTACTTACCTGTAAACAGGTGGTTCTCCAGTATTGCTGTCTTTCATAGATTCACATGCTTGAATATTCCCCGTCGTCGAAGTGGGAGTCCCACGGTAAATAAAATAGCAATAAATGCTAAATATATATATATTCACTGAAAAAACCATAGGTTTCACACCAGTTATAGTTAGGAATTAGCATTTGAAAAACCTATTAAAATCACTGAAAAAAACATAGGTTATACACCAATAATAGTTAGCTGAAAGTTTTACTTGCATAAAACCATTGAAATTCCCACGTTATAGTTAGTTGGACTCACTATAACTTGCGCGTGCAATGCACTGCTGATGACGTCACATATTACATCACTCATGACATGGTCAGTGACATCACTCATGACATCACTGATGACACCATCCAGTGAATGTGTGTCTTTTTGAAAAATAAATATTAGTGATTAATGTTTAAATATTTAAATATATGTATTAGTGTTTCACTTTGTGTATAAGTGGCTGCATGGGTTGTTACATGTGTATGTATATAAGTTATTAGATGTTTTTCTTAGAATCAGTATGAGTATTTGTATAGTTTGGTGGGGGTATTACTTAGTACATAGATGCATGAATGACTGACTCTCTGTATGTGTTTTGAAGACAGCATATGAGCAGGACTGTATGGGTGAATGAGTGTGTATATGTGTGTGTTAGTGAGTGAATGACTGGCTCACTAGTGTCTTTATCAGTAACTACATATGTTTTAATATAGTATATGTGAATATTGATGTATATAATTGAGTATATGTGAGAGTGAGGGATTGTAAGAGTTCTTGTTTATATTAGTATGTGTTTCTATAAGTGATTGTTTAAGAGAATAAATATGTGTAAATTTCCTTAGAAGTAAACTGGTAGTGTGTGTATAGCTCTATATGCAAATAAATGGATGTTCAATAGTTTATTTGCATGTGTGAGTATGTGTGTGAGTAACGTTTGGATGACTGTCGGTGTGTAACAGGATGTATAGGTGTATCACTACATATGATGAGTGAGTATATGTATGAGTGACTTTATAGAACTGTTTGTGAATGAGTGTATGTGTATATAGATGGTGGAATTATTGAATTGGTTGTTGTAAGTGGTATGGCTATCTCCATTTTTTTGTAAATTTTAGTTTCTATTTTTGAATATTTGTTTCAAGGGTTACATTACAGTGAAAGGAGGTCTGCCACTCTGTCACAAGGATGGTGTCATCAGTGATGTCATGAGTGATGTCACTGACCATGTCATGAGTGATGTAATATGTGACGTCATCAGCAGTGCATTGCACGCGCAAGTTATAGTGAGTCCAACTAACTATAACATTGGGAATTTCAATGGTTCTATGCAAGTAAAACTTTCACCTAACTATTACTGGTGTATAACCTATGGTTTTTTCAGTGAATTTAATAGGTTTTTTAAATGCTAATTCCTAACTATAACTGGTGTGAAACCTATGGTTTTTTCAGTGAATTTCATAGGTTTTTTAATAGCAAATATCTATAGGTATGAAAAGTAATAATTTTTGTAACAAATTTTAAATTGTGTAAATATGTTTTTTTTTTTTAATGTTTGCCCCCGGGCGCTCCCGAGGCGTGTACCGGTAAACGTACGTGTAAGCGCAATGTTACAAAGCGCTCCGCGGCGTGTACCGGGGAGCGTCCCGGGAGCGCTATTCCCGCGAACGAAAACAACATCATGACATTTCGCGTCGTCGCGTGATGCGTCATATGACGCACTACGTAAGCGCACCCGGAAGCACGCGATCGCATACGATCGCGCAACGTCTCGACTCGCTTATGCGACGGGCCCCGAGGTGCGTCCGGGGGTGCGCCCCGGGGCGCACCTATGGGCACGCCCCGGGGCGCATAGCGTATGTGCTTCGGGTCATGTGATCTGAAAATAACACTTTTCATTGGGGCAGATCAGTTTTGGTTTCCAAATGACGAAAGCTTGGATCATGTGACTTGAAAATAACACTTTTCATTGGTCCAGAACACTTTTGTTTTCCAAATGATGAAAGCCCCCTCCTTTTTTCATTATTCTGACTTTGTCCTTTGGCTGAGGAAGACCTGTTTCGAGTTCTATCTCAGAAAATGGCTACAGTAGTATCAACAGCTGGAGCATCTGGTCCACCACCACCACCATCTAAAAGACCACCAGAAGATTACGTTGGTGGTCAAGATGAAGAGGAGGAGGATGATGAAGAAGAGTCACAGAGAATGGAGTTCCTGCCGGAAGATAAACAGCCCTACAAACCCAAAGAACACTTTATATGGCAGTTCTACAAACTCCCAAGGGGTTTTAAAAAAGTCAACGCAGCAAAGGTGACTTGTTTAATTTGTGATGCTGAGCTATCCAGGGGGAACCCTAAAAAAAAGTATTCCTTCAGGAATCACACGATGATTCGCCACATGACGTGTGCGCATCCAAACAACTACTCTACTGCAGAGTTAAGGGACCTCTGCAGTAAACTACCCCCATCAACGTCTGGACGCTCAACATCAAAACAACCCACTCCATCGGGTTCGGGAGCAAGAGACACATTGGCTACTATCCAACCTAAGTTTAATGATTACAAAATTTTATGCAGATATTGCAGCAAGTTACTTTGCTATGGTGAGCAAAGCATCGAACTTATCATGGTTGCTGGTGATAACCATAACTGTCCATTGAAACCCTAATTTTTCCAGATTTTTTTTATGCTCCAGTTGAGCCATTTACAATTCCCTGTTTTTTGTTTATCCCCATAAAAAATACAAAAAAAATATAAAAGTGTTCAGAAAAGCCAAAAAAGTACAAAATGTTCAAAAAAACATAAATAAAATATAAAACAACAAAAAGAAAAAAAACCAGTTCTTTTTAGAACTACCTTTACTTTATAAAAATAAACCTATATTTTTAATGAATCTGTCTCAATCTTTTTTCAGCAGGGTACGCTACCGGTACGTGCACTGGGGCGCGCACCGGGGAGCGCACCCCAAAAAAAACGTTAAAAAAAAATTAATGAAGGCGTTAGCATGAGGGAACAACACAAAGAGAGTAATGTTAAGAGAAAGAGAGCTACAGGATGAACACGATTTAACCTAGCGTTAAGAAAGTGCATCTACTGAGACCCGAAAACACCCGGCAAACTTAAAGCCCTGAAACTATTTTCATATCACTGCTCCCTTTCCACCTTTAATTCTTATTTTCAAACCACGTTTCCTTTCCATCACACACAATTCTTTTTCGGTGTTCCACATTCAACGTTTAGACACTTTACCCTTTTTAGTCAGAAGCTGCACCTCCAACATGCTTAATCTATGAATTAATTACTCTATCTTTCGCGCTTTTTCGATGTTTAAATTCCACAGATTTTTTTCACAGAAATACATACCACCGGCTCAGTACCTCTAAGTAACATGAAACCAAGTTGCTCCCTTTTACTTACTAATGCCTTAGAGACGGCAAAAAATTATATTTGTATAGATATGAGCGTACTGAAACATGGAATTAGTCCTTAACATCCAAGCACTACCAATGGCATGACTTATTTAACAGGAAGCGCTGTAATATGGCATGTGTTCACAAAGGTACACCGATGCCTGCTATAATGCCGACTTTTACCTTATTGCTCAACAGTGCTTATTTATTTACAAAGAATGAGAATTACTATGAGTTTTTAAACGACAAGCCTTACTCTGTGAAAGTCACTCTACATATGCCTCTCTATAAAAATGTAGTTTATCCACCCCCGCATTGGAACCTTGATGTTTATAGCTGGCCGCGAAATCCGACCTTGAATTCAAAGTTCCATCCTAAGACTTGAACAACAGCCTCATTGTCACAAAATGAAGTTACCCGAGCATCTGTTCAGAAACATATCTCATTCACTTAGCTAACACTCGCAGAAAACTGCATACCTAATTAAATAGTGACCTTCCTTTACAATTTTCTGAGGTGACTCCCATAATCTTTAACGCTCCTCCACTTCACATCTGGGCTATTTTTTTGCAACTACTAACCAATGGTTTGCTGATTTATTTGCATTCAAATTATTTAAAGTCATTCTGCTACTCTTCACTCCATATTCTCTGACCTATGTTTCTGAACTTCGAGATATACTACCAGCAGCTGCTACTTTTCAGCTCCTATTTTCTTTATTACAAAATGGATGTCCGTCCTGCCTTCGCAAACGAGCTGGAACACTTAGAACTGTTTCGCCACAGGATGCTTGACCAGTATGGCATTCTGCCACTCGCGACTTTGAGTGCATCATATGGATTATCATTTCGATTTTCCTATTTCACCTGTGTGCAGCCTGTATTTCATTGCCTGAGCTGTGATTTCATGTGGGCCCTGGACTTATGTCTCTGCAACTCGGTATCTCCTGAAGTGAATTACAATCATCTCATGAATCCGTTAATCGATCATGAACAGCTTTGTTCCGACGGAGGGATTATGGCCTTTGCAGCGATACATGGAGTTCTGGGTCATTGGAATATATTCGCAGCGGCGCAAGATTTCTTGGCACACAGCTACATTGAAAATTCACCGAGTTGTCCTCTGATGGTACTAGAGGCTCAGATAATTAAAGAACATGTATGTTCATTTCCTCTTTTCAATTGGATGGCTGACTTGTTTTCGGACGATAACAATGACTTTCTTTTAGAAGCGGTTGCCACTTACTTTGCCTACTCAATGCAAGGATGACTGTTATGCACGCCATTGACGTCTTAACTGTTTTTTTCCCTCCTAATTTTTCATATTAATTTTTCTAATTTATTTTTTTATGTAAACAGAACTATTGCCTTTACTAACAGTGGACATTGCAATTTCGTGCTGGTGAGATTTTCCTGTTTTATATATCTGCAGTTAATTTTTTTTCCTCACCTACTCGATTTCGTTCAAAACATTTCATGGTGCTCTAATTTCAACAAATCACTCGCTTATGTTATCTTATCTTATTTGAAACATTTTCGAAACAAGGCTTGGTAAAATATGGTTAAATGTGCCGTGATAAATGTGTATAGTTACAATGACTTTTTATATGGTTAAACGCCATTTTCCCTTTCTCTCCTTATTTCCGCCTCACACACATGTGCTGCTTTTGTTTTCTGCCTAGTGAACTATTTTTGATTCATAACTGAAAAGTATGTGATTACACTGATATTACCCTTGCTTATCGAGCTGTATGTGACATCGAGTACTGAAACCTTTCAAAAAATTATCTCAATACAGTAGTTGTTCTGAACACTGATTTTCGAACGTCCCTGCAGATAACATACATGCACCTCCACCCAAGTTCTCGCTTTTTGGGCGTTTTTTATTTCCTTACACAATACCATACATCAAACTTGATAGTGCTTCGTATGCAAAGAACTAACTGTTATTGAGGTGATGTCTAAACACTAGCATTTTCATATATGATTACTGAACTTAAAATCAAAAGACACCTTCTTACATTTAATATAATTTAATATATTTGGTTAGGAGGCTGTACAATATGTTTTTTTAAACCTTATTCATTTTGCATCATACTATACTTCCACCAATTATGTTGTATGGACTAGTAACTATGCCGATTACTTTGTTTATAATATCTTTACTCATATTACATAATAAACTTTGCTTCAAAGCACTGCATCATTGAATAATTATTTCAAATATATACGTTCCCTCTTTTAATCCATATTCACAACTGAACTTATTGTATACTAAAACTCTATTCATGTGTTTGACGTAATCTCAACTGTACTCACTTCACATTTTCTCTTCTCAACCTGAATTATTCATGGTGCAACTCGCTAGCCTGCATGGTGTGCACTTCTCAGATGAGGGGAATAGAATATTCCTCCTGAATTTAAGACTCTACATTGGAACCTACTTATAGGTACCTAAATCACCCACAGAACCCAAAAGCTCTTTTCAGAGCTACCCTACCTCTAATCACTCCAAATGATTATCTTTTTCTAACTTTTTTCACTATTTTTCACCAAAGTACGCTCCCCGGTACGCTCCCCGGTGCGCGTACTGGGCGCTCCCCCCGCGAAAATTTAAAAATATATATTTTTTTCCCGCCTATATGGGTCTCCTAAGCCTCCCTCAGAAAACCTAGGGGGTCAGGGAATGCCTACTGTGCCCCCTTATACCCATTCCCAACGTTGTTTGTCCGCCATTTTCTGTCTCAAATCTACCGAAACACAAAATGGAGGACTCCCGTAGCGCTGCCGGGAAGCGCTCCCAGAAAATGTTAAAGGGTAATTTACATAAAAACCACTGGAGACACTTTCACCAAATATACAATAGCTCATACTACATACCAATCCCTACCATTTTGCCAAATTTGATGGAATTCCATTGAGCCATTTAGCCTGTAGACCTCTTTAAATATCCTTAGGTAAATTACTTCACAAAAACACATCTAAAGTGTTAGAATTGACAACCAATTAAAATGTTACTTTCATTTTCTACTTTTTTTTCCTGACATTTGATTGGTTATGTACATGAATATATATAAAGAAAGAGAGGGAAACACAGCCATTTTGACTACTACTTCCTGGTGTACATTTCAAAAGGATTTTCACTAATAACTTCAACTTCTTTTTAAAGGTAAGTTGTTATTTTGAAAACTGAAGTATATTGTGCACTTAAAGTTAATATGGAAAACTTTTTCTGATAGTTATATACTATCCCTCTGTAATAGTTATAGATTTAGATAGATTCTCTGTTACAGTTATGGATGGATTTAGGCTTGTCTTGTATAATTATGAATTTACTTAGGTTTCATCACATACACTTTTTTATATTTCTACTTCCAGTCTGACACCATACAGTGCCCAAAGATAAATTCACTGTTAAAAACTACCTATCTAAACTTAAACCCAACAGTGCCCTATCTCTACTGATATATATATTTTTTTATGCACATTTCAGCCAAAATGGAAGGAGAACAAAAAGTTTCATTTGAAATTGTCCATGCAAACAACAATGAAGAAAACATTGAACCAAATGACATTGAATTCATGGACGAATCACGAGACCATGAACTTCTACAATGTGTAGAATCTGTGGATTTCCTCCTTCAAAATGAGGACATTTTGGACACTCAAATGTTGGAAGTTATGTTCACTCAAAATGACGACATTTCGGACAGTCAAATGTTAGACGTTATATTTAATTTGGAAAATGAATCTCAAAAATAAATTTATATTTAATAATTTGAAAATTGTTTGAGACATTATTCATTTTTATATGTAATTCTTAAATTAGTACCAAATTGATTAAAATGTAAAGTCAGACTTATAGTATACTGTGCAACTTTTTTGTGTTACATAGTAATTTTGCTCATAGATATTTCCTTTCTCCCACTATATTATCTCCAATGTGTATTTGACATCTCTTTTTCATCTCCTGCCTCCATGTTCTTTCTGCTTTCCTGACAGACTATGATATGGATTCCATATAGCACAATAACTTCTATAACAACATGCAAGATATCTACAGAGGAAACGGTGTACATTAAATTTAAGACTCAACATTGGTACCTACATGTTGGTACTTAAAACACCCAAACAACACAACAACTCTATGCAGAGCTACCCTATCTCTAATCATTTTGAATTATTATTTTCCTGTTTCACTGGGTTTTCCCCGTAGTACGCTCCCCAATCCGCTCCCCGGTGCGCGTACCGGGCGCTCCCCCCACGAAAATCGAAAAAAAAAATCTTTTTTTTCCCCGCGCGACCCTTTTATGGCCCCCATATCAAACCTAGGGGGTCAGGGGGGTCTACCCTGCCCCCTTTTGGTCATTTCCCCCTTTGTTTTTTGCCACCTCTTGTGTCTCGGTCCTACTGAGACACAAGATGGCGGCCGCTGCGGATTGTTTCGAATGTTTACAGACACCCGAGAGCCAATCAGCTTGCCGTGCGCAATTCGCGTGGCGCGCCCTGAGCCTTCCCCGGTACGCGTACCGGGGCGCGGCTATAGATATATACATTTTTTTTAACCTAAATTACTCAAAATCCTCTGGAGCACATATCTTGAGACATAGCAAAGGCACATCGGGCTACCAGTCCCTACAATTTTGCCAAGTTTGGTGAAAATCCATTCAGCCGTTCGAGCTAAAAGTGAAACAGAACGCCCTATGGAAATTAACATGGGGAAAACACGTTTTGCGACCCCCCTTTTATCTTGGCCCCCGCTTGACGAATCCCCCTCAAACTTTCAGGGAAGGACCGGAGCGCCGCGAGGCAAAGTTGCGGAAAAATTCAGACTGATTCCTCAACCGGCGCCAAAGTTATTCCCAATAGAATGTTGCGATTTCCCTATGGAAATCAATACTAACTATAACTACCTACTGGCGACCGCCAGTAGGTAATATATATATAAACATAATACAAGAAAAAGCAAGGAAATACAACTGAAAACCTCTAAAAACGATTCCTACATAGGAATGCAAGGCAAAGAGAAAAAACCATTTGTAACATATTAGTGTCATTATGTTAGTCCAAACTGCAGCCAATAAGGCGCCAGCACCCTCTAGACCCTTCTCCTCAGAAGCTCAAGCCCTCAGATTTTCGTAGCACAAAGTAACTAAGAGCGCATGAGGAGAAGAGAGCCTCTGAGGGGAGGAGGGTGGGTCGCATGTGAATCTATGAAAGACACCAATACTGGAGAACCACCTGTTTACAGGTAAGTAACAATTGTTCTTCTCCAGTATTAGGGGTGTCTTTCATAGATTCACATGCTTGAATAGAATAGAAAGCAGTAACCTCCTAGAACTGAGATTGCTAAGCCTATGAAGAATATATCAAGACAGTACTATAATAAAAATAATACAGTCATATAACATCATAGCAATCACAGGAAAACAATAAGGAGGAGGGAACAGAGGCTCACCTTACTGAAAAAGATGGCGAAGCACTGCCTGCCCCACTGCGGTATCCGCTTCATTGATGGCATCCAAACAGTAATGTTTGGTGAAGGTGTGCCTGCTGGACCATGTCGCTGCACGGCAAATCTGATGAAGTGGCACACCAGCAAACAAGGCGGTGGATGAAGACATCGCCCTCGTAGAATGAGCCCTCACTGAAGACTGTAATGGTCTGCCTGCTTGTTGGTGGCAGAAAGCAATGGCTGAGGAAAGCCACCGGGCAATTGTCGGCTTGGAAACTGGATGTCCTCTGCGCAGTCGTCCGTATGCAAGGAACAGTTGGTCGGACTTGCGGAAAAGAGCAGTTCTTGCAATGTAAAATTTAAGACATCGCTTGATGTCCAACGAATGGAGGCGCTGCTCCGCCGGAGATCTTGGGTCCGGAAAGAAAGTCTTAAGGAACACAGGCTCACTCAAATGAAAATCCGTAGGTACTTTAGGTAAGAAAGAAGGGTTGGTACGCAGTGCCACTCCGTTAGGTTTGAACTGTAGATAAGGTGGCTTGATAGTGAAAGCGTGAAGGTCGCTCACGTGACGAGATGAGGTCAAAGCCAGAAGAAGTGCAACCTTCCAGGTGATGAATTTTATATCGGCCTTATGGATAGGCTCAAATGGTGACTTCATAAGTTGAGCTAATACCACATTGAGGTGCCAAGTTGGCGGAGGGCGACGCACAGGTGGAAATTTGCGGAAGAGCCCTTTGAAAAATTGACGAATATCTCGTGATGAACAGAGGGATGAAGAGCCATCATGTCGAAAACGAGATATTGCAGCTAAGAAAACTCTCAGAGTAGAATGAGAGAGACCTGACTGAGCGAGGCTCAAAAAGAAAGGAAGGAGCTGTTCAGGAGTGGAATGGATGGGATGGATATTGGCTGAAACGCACCAATGAAAGAACACCTTCCATTTAAGTTTGTAAGTCTTAATGGTAGACGGAGCTCTGGCTTGAGCCAGAATGTCTCTGCACTCCTGGGATATGTTCAAGTCCGCGAACTCAAGGTGCTCAGGTTCCATGCCCACAATTGAAGCGTTGAGGGATCTGGATGACACACAAGGCCCTTGTCCATAGTTAGTAGGTCTGGACGAGGACGTAGAGGAATGGGCTCACACTGGGACATCAGCAGCAGTTCCGTAAACCATGCCTGTCTGGGCCAACGAGGTGCTATCAACAGAATGTGGCAGGGCTGCCTCCGCATCTTCCACAGTACCCGCTGTATTAATGGGAGCGGTGGAAAAGCGTAAGCGAATAGATCGCACCAGTTGATCAAAAGGGCATTCCCGATGGACCCTGGGTGGGGATGCCAACTTGCATAAAACGTGCATTTCCGATTCTCCGGTGTTGCAAAGAGATCCAGATCTGGGTGACCCCATTGGTGGAACACAAGATCCAGAGTCGGTTGGTGCAATTTCCATTCGTGTGTTGAGGAAGTGGACCTGCTCAAAGAGTCCGCCAGGAGGTTTGACACACCCGGTAGGTGGACAGCCGTCAAGGTGATGTGATGGCGGAGAGCCCAATCCCAGATTGACTGGGCCAAGCGGGACAGAAGTGGAGACCTGGTTCCGCCCTGTTTGTTCACGTAGTGCATACTGGTGGTGTTGTCCGTTTGGATTAGCACTGATTCCCTGTGAACAACTGGGAGGAAGGACTTGCGCGCTAGAAAGATCGCCATCAATTCTAGCCTGTTGATATGCCACGTGCGCTGCGTCGTCGACCACTTGCCCTTGATGGAGAGGCCCTGGAGATGAGCTCCCCACCCCCCCAGGGAGGCGTCCGTCGTCAGCGTCAAGTCTGGAACATGATCGAGGAAGGACACACCTCTTTTCAGATTCGCGGGCTGCGCCCACCAACGCAGGCTCATCTTCATGCGGGCTGTGACGGCAACTAGGTCGTTGAAGGACCCGGAGACCTGACGCCACTGTAAGTCCAGTTCTTCCTGAATAGGACGGGTGCGCAACCTGCAATTTGGGATCAGTGCGATACAAGATGAAGCCATTCCCAAGAATGATTTTAACGTCCGAACAGAAACGGACTGTTTTCTTCGAATGAGTGAGACCAGACGAAGTATCTTTAGACGTCGCTCGTGAGAGACAAATGCCTTTGAGAGCTGTGTGTCTAGGATCGCTCCCAGGAAGGATCTGGTTTGCAGAGGTGCAAACTGTGACTTTTCGACGTTAATGGTCAACCCCAGAGACTGAAACACCTGTTGGCAAAGGTGCGTGTCCCGACTCAGCTGATGGTGGCATTGAGACTTGAGAAGGCAATCGTCTAAATAGGGAAAGATCTGAACTCCTTGTAGACGCAGGTGAGCCACCACTGGGGCCAGTACCTTCGTGAACACACAAGGAGCTGAACGCAGTCCGAAGGGTAGAACTTTGAACTGAAAATGCATTGTTCCCACTTTGAAACGCAGGTATTGGCGATGTTGTTTGATTATTGGAACATGAAAGTACACGTCTTGAAGATCTATGGTGGTCATAAATTCCTCGCTGGATAGGAGACGCAGGACTTCCAGGAGCGTCAGCATACGGAAGGATTGAGGCTTTAGGAACTGGATGAGAGCCCTCAAATCCAGAATGGGTCGCCAATCTCCGTTCTTCTTGAGTATGAGGAAAAATCGAGAGTAAAAACCCCTCCCTCTTAGATGTTTGCGACCACTTCGACTGCCCCTTTCAACACAAGAAGACGGACCTGATGGTAAAGCTCCTCGAGATGTGGAGGAGGTGGGCCACGAGGTGGGGTGCAAGGAGGAATCTCTGTGAACTCCAGGGTATGACCCCGTTTGACAATGTCCAAAACCCAGCGGTCCGAGGTGATTGAGGACCACTGGGAATAAAACAGATAGATTTGTCCTCCAACACTTTGAGAGTGGCAAAAGTCATTGGCGTTTCTGATTCGCGCCCCGATAGGACGGCTTTCCTCTGTAGGTCTTGGCGGGTTGTTGTCGAGACTGCTGATTGGGCGTGTAACGTTGGCCGATCTGATTGTATGAACGGTATTGTTGCCCACCTCGAAAGTTGGAAGAAGTGCCGCGTCCGCGCGCACCTCGAAAGGACTGCTTACAAAACTGCAGTGTGCCCAAGGACTTCGCCGTATCGGTGTCCTTCTTGATGGATTCAAGGGCATCATCGATATGGTATCCGAACAATGATTCTCCATCGTATGGCATATCCAGTATTCTGGCTTGAACTTCCTGCCGGAAGGAGGTGGATTTTAGCCAGCCTTGACGTCGAAGTGCAGCCGCACTTGCCAGGAGGCGGAAACCTGTGTTAGCCATATCGACTGCACAGTCGATGATTTCTTCCGTTGCTCTTTGTCCATCGCGGAGAATTTGGTGTGCGTCAGCTTTGGAAGCATCAGGGATGAGTGCCATGTAATCTGCAATGTCTGACCACATCTGACGGTCATAGCGACCCAAAATGGCTAAGGCATTGGCTGCTCGGACAGATGTGGAGGCCATGGTTGAAAACTTGCAGCCAATTGCATCCAAGCGTCGAACCTCTCTATCCGGAGGGGCTGTTATTTGGGACGCCGGATTCCGTGCTCTACGTTGTGCTGCCTGAGTCACGACAGAGTCCGGCTTGGGATGAGAAATCAGGCAAGCTGGTGAACCCGTAGGGGCCTTGTACTTCTTCTCAAGGTGCGGAATCTGAGCCGGTAAGGAGTTTGGAGCGTTCATTAGTTTAATGCCCTCTTTCCAAACAAAATCAATTATAGGGATTGTGTGTACTTGTTTAAAAGATTTGTCCTTAAAATCATAAAGAAAACAATCCTCCTCGCGTTGTGATCGTGGGAGTTTGAAACGCTGAGCTGCTTTATCCATTAAAAGATGGAAGCTGGCGATATCTACTGGTGGAGACTCACTCGAGGTACCAGGTTGAGGAGAGGGCGTCTGCGCCCGATAATCATCCCATTCAGCCATATCCTGGTCACCTGCCTCATCATCCGTGTTGTCAGGGACTTCACCATCCTCACGTTCTGCATCTGCCTCCTCCTCATCCGCATCTTGCGGATATATAGTGGTATGGATGCTGATAGACCTATGAACCTGAGAAGGCGCAGGTGGTATGATAGACGGCAATGCAGGTGGAGGTAGTGCCACAGGAGCGGGAGATAGCGCAGGCGTAGTCTGCGGTGTTGCAGGAAAACGGCGATTATATTCGTCCAGCATATGTTGAAGCTTAGATATCAAGGTCAAAGGAATGGCAGTCACAGGAGCTTGAGTGAACTGTTCCTCTTGTTGAAATTCTGGGCCATTGCCATCATCAGAATCTGTGTCTTGGCATTTGATTATTAAATCAGAGGGACTACGTGCTGCCTAAGCATGGGCGTAAAATCCGCTCCGCTCGCGGATTTTTCGGATTTTCGGCAAATCCGCAATCCGCGAACGCTCGCGAATTTGTCGAAAATCCGTGAATCCGCTCGCGGCGGATTTTTTGCTTGGTTGCGGCGCGCGGCGTGGTGCACGGCGTTCACTTTCCGTCATTTTAGCGTTTGCCGAGTTGTTTTTCTTTGCGAGTGACGCGCCATTTTAGATCTTGCTGCGTGTTCCCGCGGGAGTTTGTCGCCCGCGAATACGTACTCGCGGCTTGCCACCTTGCACAGCACACCTCGCGAGAGTTCGCAATTGCGAACATGTAGTTGCGGCGGAAAGGAACAATCTCGCACTTGCGAAATAGAGATTTTGCAATTTCGCACAAGAAAATCACCAGCAAACAGGATAAACCTTCAGAAAATTATGATTTTTATCAGAATCACTCCTCAGGTTGACATTTGCATGGCCTTTTTTTTTGCAAGGAGTCCATTTTGGGGGGGGGGGGAGGAAGGAAGTGCCCCACAGTCTCCAACTTCCTGTTCCTGTCCAGCAGGCTCCTCCCAGTGCTTTGTCCATCTCCTGGTCACTTTCATTTGGATCTGGAGCTGGAAGGATTACTTTTTGTGGGTGCTGCTGGATATTTGGATTTGAGGCCTTTTTGACTGTCTTTGGATCACTTTTGGATTAGAAATCAACTTTCACAAGTAAGTTTGTTTGGGGCATTACAGTTGCTGCAAGTACAATTTTGGAACTTTTTCAGAAAATTAAATAAATTATATTGTGGGTAGCCACAGTATCCAGTAGGACCAGGGTTGGTTATGGGTGCATGATACAACTGTTTTGTTGAATTTAAACACCATTGAGGCCATGGATGGGCTGGGATTGTGCAGATTTTATTGTTTTTTGTCGTTTTTTTGGGCCTGCTGGTGTGGCCCTTTGCCCAGGGGTGGTGAGTGTTGCATGGGCCTAGTCTTTCTGTGGGGTGTCTTCTTGAATTTAAACATAATTGAGGCCATGGATGGGCTGGGATTGTGCTTATTTTATTGTTTTTTGTCGTTTTTGGGGGGCTGCTGGTGTGGCCTTTTGCTTGCCCAGGGGTGGTGGTGGTGCATGGACTGAGTGTGCCTGTGGTGTTGTCTCACTCTCTTTGATGTAAACATCATGGATGGCATTGGATTGTGGTGATTTCTGGCTGTTTTTCTGTTTTTTGGGGGTGTACTGTTGATGTGGTCTGGCCATGTGGGTGGTGGTGGTGGCCATCTTGAGTGCTGGCTGGTACAGGCAACATGTGCTTGGGGTGTAAGGGGGCCATTTTGAGGAGAGGCAGTGTCTGAGGCCTGCACTTATTTTGCCTACTTTTCATCCCTTATGCCCAGGGGTAGTGAGTGTTGCATGGGCCTAGTGTTTCTGAGGGGTGTCTTCTTGAATTTAAACACCATTGAGGCCATGGATGGGCTGGGATTGTGCAGATTTTATTGTTTTTTGTCGTTTTTTTGGGCCTGCTGGTGTGGCCCTTTGCCCAGGGGTGGTGAGTGTTGCATGGGCCTAGTCTTTCTGTGGGGTGTCTTCTTGAATTTAAACACCATTGAGGCCATGGATGGGCTGGGATTGTGCAGATTTTATTGTTTTTTGTCGTTTTTTTGGGCCTGCTGGTGTGGCCCTTTGCCCAGGGGTGGTGAGTGTTGCATGGGCCTAGTCTTTCTGTGGGGTGTCTTCTTGAATTTAAACATAATTGAGGCCATGGATGGGCTGGGATTGTGCTTATTTTATTGTTTTTTGTCGTTTTTGGGGGGCTGCTGGTGTGGCCTTTTGCTTGCCCAGGGGTGGTGGTGGTGCATGGACTGAGTGTGCCTGTGGTGTTGTCTCACTCTCTTTGATGTAAACATCATGGATGGCATTGGATTGTGGTGATTTCTGGCTGTTTTTCTGTTTTTTGGGGGTGTACTGTTGATGTGGACTGGCCATGTGGGTGGTGGTGGTGGCCATCTTGAGTGCTGGCTGGTACAGGCAACATGTGCTTGGGGTGTAAGGGGGCCATTTTGAGGAGAGGCAGTGTCTGAGGCCTGCACTTATTTTGCCTACTTTTCATCCCTTATGCCCAGGGGTAGTGAGTGTTGCATGGGCCTAGTGTTTCTGAGGGGTGTCTTCTTGAATTTAAACACCATTGAGGCCATGGATGGGCTGGGATTGTGCAGATTTTATTGTTTTTTGTCGTTTTTTTGGGCCTGCTGGTGTGGCCCTTTGCCCAGGGGTGGTGAGTGTTGCATGGGCCTAGTCTTTCTGTGGGGTGTCTTCTTGAATTTAAACACCATTGAGGCCATGGATGGGCTGGGATTGTGCAGATTTTATTGTTTTTTGTCGTTTTTTTGGGCCTGCTGGTGTGGCCCTTTGCCCAGGGGTGGTGAGTGTTGCATGGGCCTAGTCTTTCTGTGGGGTGTCTTCTTGAATTTAAACATAATTGAGGCCATGGATGGGCTGGGATTGTGCTTATTTTATTGTTTTTTGTCGTTTTTGGGGGGCTGCTGGTGTGGCCTTTTGCTTGCCCAGGGGTGGTGGTGGTGCATGGACTGAGTGTGCCTGTGGTGTTGTCTCACTCTTTTTGATGTAAACATCATGGATGGCATTGGATTGTGGTGATTTCTGGCAGTTTTTCTGTTTTTTGGGGGTGTACTGTTGATGTGGACTGGCCATGTGGGTGGTGGTGGTGGCCATCTTGAGTGCTGGCTGGTACAGGCAACATGTGCTTGGGGTGTAAGGGGGCCATTTTGAGGAGAGGCAGTGTCTGAGGCCTGCACTTATTTTGCCTACTTTTCATCCCTTATGCCCAGGGGTAGTGAGTGTTGCATGGGCCTAGTGTTTCTGAGGGGTGTCTTCTTGAATTTAAACACCATTGAGGTCATGGATGGACTGGGAATGTGCAGATTGTATTGGTTTTTGTCGTTTTTTTGGGCCTGCTGGTGTGGCCCTTTGCCCAGGGGTGGTGAGTGTTGCATGGGCCTAGTCTTTCTGTGGGGTGTCTTCTTGAATTTAAACACCATTGAGGCCATGGATGGGCTGGGATTGTGCAGATTTTATTGTTTTTTGTCGTTTTTTTGGGCCTGCTGGTGTGGCCCTTTGCCCAGGGGTGGTGAGTGTTGCATGGGCCTAGTCTTTCTGTGGGGTGTCTTCTTGAATTTAAACATAATTGAGGCCATGGATGGGCTGGGATTGTGCTTATTTTATTGTTTTTTGTCGTTTTTGGGGGGCTGCTGGTGTGGCCTTTTGCTTGCCCAGGGGTGGTGGTGGTGCATGGACTGAGTGTGCCTGTGGTGTTGTCTCACTCTCTTTGATGTAAACATCATGGATGGCATTGGATTGTGGTGATTTCTGGCTGTTTTTCTGTTTTTTGGGGGTGTACTGTTGATGTGGACTGGCCATGTGGGTGGTGGTGGTGGCCATCTTGAGTGCTGGCTGGTACAGGCAACATGTGCTTGGGGTGTAAGGGGGCCATTTTGAGGAGAGGCAGTGTCTGAGGCCTGCACTTATTTTGCCTACTTTTCATCCCTTATGCCCAGGGGTAGTGAGTGTTGCATACTTGCATGTCCCTAGTCTTTCTGTGGGGTGTCTTCAATGTAAACATCATGGATGGCATGGGATTGTGCTCATTTTTCTGTGTTTTGTCGATTTTTTGGGGTGTATAACTGAACTGATGTTCCTCTGTCTTCCATTGCTTTTAGGTGCACAAGAAGACTCAATAGAACCACCAGTGCCAGGAAGAAGTCCTGCAGCGGTGTGTGCAGCATAACGTCACGCGACGTCACGTCTGGACACAGAACCCTCTGCAACTCGTGCAACTGCTGCCTGCTGACCTGCTCTGAAGAAGATGGCCCCAAAAAAAGTAACCCGTAGCTCCTCTAGCAAGAAAGGTGCCAGTAAGGAGCAGAAGAAGCAAGTTACCAAGGACACTGGTGTGCCGCCCGCCCCTTTTTTTGTGAGTAAAAAAAAAAGTATGCCTGCAGCAGCTGCAGCGGGATCTGCTGGGGACCAAGCTGGCAGCAGCACCCCCGCTCCATTGGGCTCAGTGCCACCACCACCACCACGCCAACTTAAGTCCAAGCCCTTGAGTGCTGCAGAGGCAGCCAGTATACTTCTTCAATCACCATCGACCAGTGATGTTGGCTCATCGCAAGAAAGCAGCAGCAATGTCCCTCAATCAACACAGGTTGTTGTAGCTCATCTGACGAGTGTTGAACAACCACAGCGGCAACAACAATCACATGTGCAAGTACAAGCCCAAGTACATGTGGAAGGAGAGGCAGCGCAAGGAGATGCGCATGCAGAGGTGCATGGAGGGTCACAACAAGTGCCCACAATAGTTGTTCCTCCCGAAGTAGGGGCACATCAGGAAATCGACAATCAAGGCGAGGTATCATTTGAGGAAGCCACTCCTCCTGATGATCCTTCATTGTCTTCCACAACCCTAGCAAGGAAGAGATCAAGGGTGGTGTCTACATCCTCTTCAAGCACACCTCCTTCTGATGATACGGATCAAACTTGGGAACCAGCACCACAGCCGTCTGAGAGTGAGGCACACCATGATCCAACAAAGGTACTTAAGCGTAAAAGGAAGCTCGTCCAAAGTCTCAGACTTATGGAGTGTGATGAGGCTCAACAAGAAGTGGCGGATACTGCTGCTGATGAAGACTCTGCCAACGACGACCCAGTCATCATAAAGGTCACTGCAGCCCCAGCGGGCATGCAGCAAACAGACATTTTGACCCTAGCCCGAAGAGCTGCTGCGCGTGATGATGATGATGATGATGTTGTCGATGAGGAGGCAGTGGAAACACCACAATCATTGGAGTTAAGTAGTACACCAACTCGTCCCGCTTCCATATTTCTTTCTGGCAAGAAGAGACCTGCGTCAACCTCGACCTTAATTAGTGGCGGTGAAAGTGGAAAACGTACAAAAGTTGGCCAATCCAGATCCTCCACTTCATCTGGCATTAGCTTCATGACCACCACCACCACCAGTATCGCCGCCTCCTCCAGGTCCCACAGACACTTCAAGTCCCCAGTTTGGGACTTCTTTACTGTTTGTCCCAAAAATCCAAGGTTTGCCATTTGTACCCTTTGTAAGCTTGCAGTTAGTCGTGGTAAGCCAGGTAGCAACTATGGTACCGGCGGCCAGAGTGGTCATCTTGACAGAAAGCACGGTGTCCAATGGTTTGCGCACCTAGCTGCGATCAAGAAAGGCCAAAATCAAGGAAACGTTGATGTTTCATCTGATGTTGACGAGCAGGAAGAAGACGTGTCAAACACTTCCCTTACACCCAGTACCCCTCTCAGCAGCACACCCAATGTGAGGCACACTAAGAGTGTTGGAGCGAGTGAGACACCAACGCACAAAAGTTCACCAGCGAGCAAAATTGGGTCAACGAAGTCATTATCAGCCCGTAAATGCTTGGTCCAGGCCAACATTAGAACAATGCTTACTTCAGACGTGCCATATGAACGCAACCACCCACTGACGCGTCTGTATAACACTAAGCTGGCTAAAATGCTAGCTGTGGACCTTCTACCTTTTTCTTTTGTAGAAGCGGTAGGTTTTCTTGAATTAGTTGCAACGCTCTGCCCTAAATGGAAGGTTCCGAGCCGGTTCTATTTTGCCAGAGTTGCGGTTCCAGCACTACATGAAGATGTGCTGCAGGCGATTGGGGCAGCTTTGCAGAAGAGTGCTGTTCACACAATACATCTGACAACAGACATGTGGACCAGTGGCCCAGGCGATGATTACATGTGCATCACTGCACACTGGGTCTCTTTTTCAGGTGTTATAGCAAAGCTAAACGCAGGTGTTGACCCGGACCAAGTTTTCAAAGCTGCTCGGAAACATGCAACACTAGCCATGTTTGCCTTGGAGAAAAGTCACACAGCAGAAAACCTTTTGGAAGAGTTTGACAAAAAGGTGTTGTCAATGCTATCCCCCCTAAAACGCAAGATTGGTTATGTTTCCACGGATAATGGCGCCAATGTAGTTAAGGCCATGTCACAGGGTCACCATGTTAGAGTGCCGTGTTTGGCGCACTGTATCAACCTGGTAGTTCAAAAATTCTTGAGTGATAAAGAGAGTCCAGCGTTCGAGGTAATGGCCACCTGCCGCAAAATGTGCAACCATTTCAGCCATTCTTTTAAGGCCCGGAAGCATCTGCGGAGACTGCTACTTCAACGTGGAATGCCAGTGAAAGCACTCATCCAGGAGGTGGCAACACGTTGGAACTCAACCTTCTACATGCTTGAGCGTCTGCATGAGCAGTATACGGTACTCGATCACTATTTCTTGACAGAGGCTACATCTCAGAAGGAGGACCTGCGGATGAGTAAGGCGCAATGGGCCATAGTTAAAAGCCTGACAGACATGCTTCGTCCTTTTGAGTTCTTCACGCGTGCAGTCAGCCAGGAGGACTGTAATTTGGGAAAAGCTATCCCATTGTTGTGCATACTGGAGCACCAACTGATGGCGGTTTCTTCTGAGTTTGAAAAAGATGAAAAAAAAAAAAACCATTTCATTTTGTCTGAGAAATTATTACATCGCCTACGTGGTGATGAACGTCTTAAAAACATCAACTCAGATCAGCATTACATTTGTGCTACTATTCTGGATCCACGCTACAAAAAGGCGCTGGCAGACAACGCATTCTTTCCTTTCGCTGATGCAGATGTTCAAAAGTACAAACATTGGTTAGCCTGGTCAGCCAAGAGGTTTGAAAAAGAACGGCAGGTTATTGAAGGAGAAGCCAGTACATCAGCATCAGCATCAGCAGGCCATCCGCAGTCACAAGAATCCACTTCTGCACCTGTGGCTGGGGCACAAGTGACCTCTCAGCCGTTAAAGACACCGGCAACTGGATCATCTGCACCACACACAATGACAACACTAACAGTGGCTGGGGAGGAGGATTGGCTAAGTTTGATGGGGTATGGTTCTCTAAAAAATGTCACAGGCACAGCAAAAAGTAAGCAAAGTGGAGGAACAGTTGATGACCTTGAGTCGATGGTGCAGGACTATCTGAATGACTCAACAGTGGTCTTTCTTAATGAGGAGCCATTGCAGTATTGGCATGGCAAAAAACAATTGTGGCCACAGCTCTACAACCTGGCTATAAACTATTTGTCTTGCCCACTCGCAAGTGTGTCTTCTGAACGTGTTTTCAGTGCTGCTGGTGGCATTGTAACTGCCAAACGGAGCCGCCTATCGCCCAAAAATGTGGAGCGGCTGACAATGATCAAGATGAATCAGCACCTCATACCACCAGATTACAAAGTGCGAGAAAGCACGCCACATGAAGACGATGAGGACAGCAACGTAGATGAGGGGATTTTTTCTCTGTTCGGTGCCACTGACCTCATCCAGCCTGAATTCGCAGAGTATGATGACGAAATCTTGTTCTTATTCCCTGACACCGAGCCCTGAAAATGAGACAATCAATCAAGAACTTTCTTTTTCGTCCTTATTCACTTTTATTCCTGTGTGCTTTGTGTCTCTCTTTCTTTGTTTTGCACAGTTAATTTAATTCAAACTTTAATCACCTAATCCCAAAAACAAGACCATCATCAGAACTGTCTTCACTTGTTTGCTTATTGATTTGAAGGTGCCGCAGTCTACATTCCTCAGGTTCACAAGTTCTGAAGAACATGCTCCTCTATCCTCCTCCTCCAGACTGCGATTTCCCTCCAAGCAGAGTGCTGGATTACGCACAATGAAGAAAGACTCAGCACTTGTGGGGGTGTTGTACTTCTTTGCGGGTGAGTTGACGGTTTTGGGCCCATTGCTGTGAAGCTCTAATAATGGACAAAAGTGTTTTGGACCAAATATGAGGTGGACATTTCTTGCCGTTTTTGCTGACTTGCTTGCCTTTGAGGTGCTCTTTGGCGGGGTTCCGGGGGTTTGTGTGTAATTTTTGGTGTCTGTCGAAGCACTGCTGCGACAGTCTAATCTTGATTGCATTTGCTTTTCAGGAAATCCGTGGTGGAAAACAGGAGTTATGATGATTGATGATGATGACGACCTAGCTGCACAGCGCCGCGTTTGGACCGAAGGCCGAGAGACATTGTAAGTATGAGATTTAGCTTTTTCGCTGTTTGGTGGTGTTGTGTCGCGTGTTTTTTTGCGGGTGGGTTGGCGCCGGCGGGTCTTGCCTGGGGCATTCCTGGGAAGGTCTAATACCGGATACAAGTGTTTTGGACAAAATCCATAAGGAACAGCCTTTTTTTTGCCATTTCTTCAGACATCTTGCTCAATGTAGCGTTTTGGGGGGCTTCCTGCTGTTCGTGGGTGGGTTGCGGCCGGGGTCTCTGTCGAAGCACTGCTGCGACAGTCTAATCTTGATTGCATTTGCTTTTCAGGAAATCCGTGGTGGAAAACAGGAGTTATGATGATTGATGATGATGACGACCTAGCTGCACAGCGCCGCGTTTGGACCGAAGGCCGAGAGACATTGTAAGTATGAGATTTAGCTTTTTCGCTGTTTGGTGGTGTTGTGTCGCGTGTTTTTTTGCGGGTGGGTTGGCGCCGGCGGGTCTTGCCTGGGGCATTCCTGGGAAGGTCTAATACCGGATACAAGTGTTTTGGACAAAATCCATAAGGAACAGCCTTTTTTTTGCCATTTCTTCAGACATCTTGCTCAATGTAGCGTTTTGGGGGGCTTCCTGCTGTTCGTGGGTGGGTTGCGGCCGGGGTCTCTGTCGAAGCACTGCTGCGACAGTCTAATCTTGATTGCATTTGCTTTTCAGGAAATCCGTGGTGGAAAACAGGAGTTATGATGATTGATGATGATGACGACCTAGCTGCACAGCGCCGCGTTTGGACCGAAGGCCGAGAGACATTGTAAGTATGAGATTTAGCTTTTTCGCTGTTTGGTGGTGTTGTGTCGGGTGTTTTTTTGCGGGTGGGTTGGCGGGTCTTGCCTGGGGCATTCCTGGGAAGGTCTAATACCGGCTAGAAGTTAGTTGGACAAAATCCATAAGGAAACACCAGTTTTGGCACTTTGTAAGTTAGGGTTCGTTAGGGTTAGCCCTAGCAGCAGGATTGCATGTGTTTAGGGGGGTTCTATTGCAACGCGGTTCTGTTGTTGTAGAGCACTGTTGGAGCGATGCTGGCTATGGATACTTTTGCTTGCAGGCAAGTGGTTTGAATACAATCCACGGTCTGTATTTGGGTCTACTGTTACTTTCAAAGTACGTTTTGTAACCATTTTTCTGCTAGGCATCGTTTTTGGAGATATGATTGGGTTCTTCTACATTTTTGCGACTGGCTTTAGTAAGGGTCTTGGTGGGAGCATTGCTGGGAAGGTCAAATTTTGTTCTAAAACACAGTAGTACAGCCACCTTGAGGGGAAAGATCCGCTATTATATTTTGGCCATACTTATTGATCCTTAGAAAGGTGACTCAGACAGAGCACGCAATTTCAAAAATATTGTACTGTCTATTAGGGAAATCAAAGTGTGACTTTTTGAACCACACAGCGTACATACCTTTTATTTATTTATCAGTGGTATTGTAATAGCACTTCCTGTTTTCCGTTCAATAATTACAGGCCGGGTTTCAGTCAACATCCGCCAGGCAGGCAGTGGACAGGGTGTCTCTTCTGTCAGTGGTCACCACCACATTGATGGACGAAGCGTCAGCTGGAATGGAGGAGTGCCGCCAATAAGAGGAATTGTTTGCTGCATGCAACTTACTTACCAATTTCAACAGGACAACTCCAACAACATACGCAATACAGATACAGTATCCATTGTTGTCTTTTATTCTATGAGTGTGACTGCATGTGCTTACCTTTACTTTGTAACCAAAGATTGTCTGTAAACTCTGTATCTTCAATTATTGTTTGTCCATGCTCTGCTTTTTTTTTCTTCTCTCAACAAAACCTACCCAAAAAGAAACCCCCATTCCCATCCATTTTACAAACCCTAACCCTCTTCCCCCGGGCTGTGTTGTTTTGCTTGATGTCTGACTAAAATGACATCAATAATTCCACACACTTGCTGGGGAGGATAAGGTGATAGCAGCAACAGGCTGGTGAAGGAATACGAGGATATCTTCTAGACTTACTCAGCTTCAGTACTATATCTTCTAGTAGTAGTAGCCAATGTCAAATAAATTCAACGCAAGTACTAGTTATACTTGCAATACTTTACCATTTGTTAGGCTACATTATGGCACTGTTCTAGTGTACTGTCACCTGCTATTTTCTCGATCGTACCGTAACCGTTGTAATGCTACAGTAAGGAGTACAAACAAGGTTTCGTTTTCTTTTTTTCCATAGGCATGCAACTGCCACTGTGTCACACCACTAGTAACACCGCAATGAGGAAATGTCACCCGCCCAGGAATGACAACGTTAATCCCCATTTCACCTGGAGCCAGCCCTGGGCCTAGCCCTAATTTCTAACACAAATTACAGGTAAGATAAGCGTTTGGTGGGAGGTAGTATAATGGAGTATTATTTCGGAGTAGACAAGAGTTTGACGGTTGTACTACTAAAGTCCTACGACTGTTCAGGAAAACAAAGTTACTGTTACACCCCCGCCCCCCCACCCACCAGACTGAAAAGCAGTAAAAAACAGGTATGGTCAGATAAAGTAGTTGAAAAATATATGTATTTATCCCTAACAAAATAATCTCCCTCACCCACCCTAACCCCAACGATTGTCTCTGAAACGTCCCAAAACGATCCCAACTCCCAAATCCCACCCCCCAAAAGTCTATAAAAAAAGGGCAAGGGACACTCCACTACTGGAGGGTGCTGGTGCTGGTGCATGATGCGGCATGGGCATCATACTCCTTGCGGAGGGTGGCAAGCTCGGAGCGGAGGCCCTTAACCAAGGTCTTATACCTCAGGACCTCCTGCTCCAGGTTGGACATGCGGACTCGTAGGCGGTGTTGGCGTTCCTTGCAGCTCCTGTGGGGGGCAGCTGGTGTTTCGGGTGCTTGGCGGTGGCGGTCGGCTTTCTTAGCCCGGCTCGGTCCCGCTGGTTTAGTCACGGAGGAGGATGCAGTCGAAGATGTTGCCCCGCTCGACTGCGTGTCCTCCTCCTCCTCCAGGGCCACCAGCCGCCGATACTCGGCGACTGTGGCCTCCAGCCTCCGTTGCCGGGCCAATCTAGCCTGCTCCCTCCTTGTTGTTGATTTGGAAGGAGCAACTATATGAAGAAAGAAAGACATAGTCTGTAACCAATGCTCCTTATTAATAACACAAAGTGATTGAGCCGAAAGTTGGGTCACAGAGTACAAGTAGCAAATTGAAAGCACAGTACATAACTATTGAGGACAGTATCTATGTAACCCTCCCACTTCTGCATCCTTGCTCTAACAGTAGTGGTAGTTTAATGAACTAATTCTACGACCACTATGGACTTCCATTACAGTCGACTATGACAGTACACCAGTCTTATTCTTCTTCTTCTCTCTTGTTTAGGGAAATGGGTACGTTATCTTATGCAAGCCGGCAGAATGACATGGACACAGCACAGTGAAGTTGCACCCGAGAAAAAAAGTTGCACACCATGATGATGGAGACAGACTTGCGTTACTGTACCGGTCCAGTACATGCAGGTGGTGAAGCTATTACTTTTCTATTACGGGTGGCACTGAGAATACTCTGTTACAAGGGCTACTGCTTAATTAATTTACCTTTCACCCTACAGTGCAAATGAGTACTAGAAAAGGAAACTGAAGAAGCTAACTAATTTGATTATCTATCACTTCACATGGGACGTATTTAATGACAGATGAGATGACTTTAGGTGCTTTGCTTAATATTGAGTGAACACAGTGATACACCCACACATGAATGACGTACTACAAGTAAACTAAAGTTATTAAGAGAGGTACGGAGTGTCCACCGTAATAACCAGATATATGCTGTGAATGCAAACGCAATACAAAGTACTGCTACTATTCATGGTAGTATTGGACACATTTACAATTTCTTTTCCTTGCCTTCCCTGCACTGGGACGGACGTGCGGGTGCGGTGGTACATGCTCTTCAAGGTAACACTTACTTCACCTGGCGACCATCTACTCTCTCTAGATACACATTTGCTATGTAAGAGTCAGAGAATACCATGCTCCAGGCATCCATTCATTCAAAGTATACGCACACATACAGTTTCTGTTTCACCCACCCAGGCTGCTGTCCTTCCACCCATCCTTGCTTCATCATTGACCCAGCCATGCACCATACCATATTCTTTCCTTCCCAGCCACCTCTGGGTCCAAGCAAACACATATCGTTCTTCTTTGCCAGCCATCATACAAGTTCGCGTCCCACTTACTTACACCCTTCTTTCGCTTTTCGTTCATCCCATCCATCACGTTCGTCTAAGAACTTATTGGGATTCTTCTCACCAAAAACTTCACAGCTAAGTCGAAGTACATTTCGAGGAGGCTACTACCTGGTTGATTTGTAATTGTAATACACCCGTGCAGAAAGCACACTATGCAGTCTTCAATCTCAATAAGTAAGGAATATATAGCTTACCTGTTTCCGCCACCACCGTTTGATCCCCCACAGGAACGGCCACCAGCTCTTCTACCGCCGCATCCTCCCCAGAGGCCTCCGAGTCCAAGTCCAACACATCAGCCACCTCCGCGCTGGCCCCGTCACCAGATGTTACACCTACAAAGTACATTTAAGAAAGTTAGAATACACCACTCACTACTATATAATATTTGGTCTAGGAGAAATGTTAAAAAAACAGAATACAATGTAATAATTTGTGACTGTCTACTCCATAGTAAAAATGTCCCATTTTCCAGGGAAGGCTGTTGTCTTGCTGCACTTTTATGCACAACTGATGAATGCTTGCTTTTGATTTTTAACACGCACCACTTTTTCTCCTAACAGACAGAAGCTTGACTCCTGAGTCCTAAGAACACGACCAGGATCAAGTTCAAAGTAGGTGAGAGTTCGGCTCGACCACAAGAAATGTGTCCAATTAATCGTCAGCACTAACCACTTTTCCGTTTACAGTTAAATAGTTTTATGACAAAGTAGATTTCAATAAATGTGTTTACTTTTAATAAAGCTTTTACACTTAAATAGACTCTGTGGTTTTTGTTCCTCTAGACTAGAGTGGATGAGCTAAAGGTTTTGGAATTTTTGCAAGCATGAGTGCCTCTGACACTTCTTGACTGTGCTGTGACTCCGTACTACTCTCTTGTCCTGCGTACGATAATCTAGAGATCATTGGGGATCTATAATCGGTGACTTCGGGAGCTGAATGACTCTGCCACACTATCTAGTCAGTAAGGAGACAGTGCATAGAGGTATTGCTGAATATAATGGGAGTCCAATGGAATTGCCAAATGTCCAATCTTAGTTAGCTACACAGACAGACTAATAAGAATAGTCTAGTAATACCACAGGGAGTCATCATATTCGAGGCAGGATAAGAATTTATATCCAGTCTACAAGAAGATCAAAGACGATTTAGAAAAAATCGAATGAGGAACGCTAGGAAAAAATAGGTACTGTTTAGTAAAATGTAAACTTACTGGGGCCAGCAAAGGAGCCCTCGCCTGCCCGATCCTGGCCTGCATCCTCAGCACCCTCCTCCTGTGCCCTCTTGCCCTTGGGGGGAGCTGATGTACAACATGAAAGAAAGAAAAACCATAAAACATGGATGAGATTTTTCAACCAAATCAAACATTTCAAAAGAACAATAACAACATATTTTGGAAAAATAGCAAATAGATAGACAACTATTCCACGGGATCTATCTCATGTGGTATACTACGTTATTCGTATTGCCTGATTTGCGGAACGTTGACTTAGAAAGTTCCTATGTAACTCAATAAACAGACTACTAAAGAGGTTTGCCTAGGCCTGGCACTGCAGGCAGTAGTGCACAACACGTGACAGACAAAGTCCATCCTGCTTGCAGATCAGTGAATACTCAAACTATCAATCCACCCGCCACCACCGCCACTATTTCTTCTGATAGCCATGTGACTGTCTAAAGGAAGGACACTGGACTTCAGTCTGTTGGGGCTGATTTATAAGTCCCTTGCGGAAGTTGCGGCTGATTTTCCTCCATTGTTGCGTGCCTTTTCTGACGCAGCGGCAGAACAAAAGACTCGCCATGGTGTTGGTGCGGCGTATATATTAAAAAAAAAAACACATATGGGCATATGGGCGATGCATCACGTTGTAAAGCCCTGCGCCATCAGGGGGCGTTCCGGCGCAAGGGAGGGCGTACCTGCGCAGGAACGAATCCTAAAAGTGGCTGAGGGAAATCTACAAGATGTCAATCAGTCATTTTTATGACAATGATGCATGACTCAAACCCTGCGCGCTTGAAGCCGACGTACGGCTTGATGCAGCATTGGGGAGATAGGGTACCCCAGAGCATTGCTGGAGCTGCGCCATCGTTGGCACGCAACTCCAGCAATGCGCTGCCTTTACGGCACAGATGCGTAAGGCTTCTGTGACGTTTTGGGCCAATGGGTGGTGGTGGCATGGCACACAATTACTGCCGCATCCCTGCTACTTTGCAGGGATGCGCCGGTAATTGAAAATATGACCCTTACTGTCTAGCATTACGCAGTTCTTTTCTTTACAGTACACTGATACATAATTTCTCAGGCCAATGAAATGCTTCTGAACACAACATACAAAACAAAGAAGCATAGTAGCAAGCAAGGCTACTGAGAAGGAGAGCAGTGCACCTGAAAATGAAATGCATAGAAGATTTTGAAATATAATTTACCTCAATGTAATCGGCAGCATTATTGCTCTTGGTAAAGAACAAAGATTTGCAAATAACAGAGCAGGATAAAACAGAGTAGTAAATGTACTACTACTACTACTCACCAAGCCCGGGGACCTCTACGCCGAGCGCGTCCAGCAAGTCCCGCTCCCGGTCCATGACATCGGTCCAGCGGTGGGTGGCCTGGTTATATGTGCGCCGGACCCCAGAGATCTTGTACATGGCCCGGCACACCTTCTCCCACCGCTGGCGGCGCTCCCGGATGCCATAGCCGGTCGCGATCTTGCCGCCTCCCAGGATCGTCTTGGGGAGGCGGCGCTGGACATGGAAGATCAGTGCCGCCACTTCCTCCGCGCTAAAGATCTCCCTCGGGACCACTTGCTCCCCCCTTAAACGCCCGCACGGGAGCCGGGCACGGGGTGCGGGACCCTTCCCCTTCTCAGGGTGCTTCCCGGCTCCCTTTACCATGGTCTGGGCAGAAATAAACTTAAATGATAAAGAAGAAATAGAATAGTGAAGAAGAAAATAAAAGAGTTTAAAAAAGTAGTTTAAAAGTAACTAAAAGCTGCAGAAAACACAAAAATATAGAGCTAGAAAAATAGAGGGTTAGATAATAAGTAAAATTAGATCAAAAAAACTTCAAACAAGCAAAGGATGGCAGAGATTGAGAGAGGATAGAGAAAGCATGGCCAGAACCATAGCAATGAATGAGAAACAAGATGGCCGCGCCCGTTCACGACCGCGTGGGTAAGTTCGCGCGAGATTTTCCTTGCGAGTACGCGCGAACTTGTACTCGCGAGCAGCACACTTTGCGAGATTACACATAGCGGGCGGAAACGGAATTACGTCACGCCAACAAGATGGCCGCGCCCGTGTACGACCGATAGGGTAACTTGGCAAACGAATAGCTAGAAGCGCCTCGCGAACACGCGCAAGATCACGCGAACATACACGTCGCAACAAAAACAATTTTGTATTCGCACGTATTCGCGGCTTCCGAAATCGATCTCGCACGGATTCGCGCCCCAAATAACGCGCGAAATTGCAAAAAAAACGATTTTAGCTAAAATGAAAGCAATGAGCAGGTGCAAAAGTTCAAACTTAACATTAGTAACATTCAAGGTAGTGCTTCCTGATGGGCCCCTCCAGAGTTTGCAACAATTCTATGACCCTGCTATGACCCAAACAGCAGGCTCATAGAATAGCACCATAAAGGTCCTGTAAAAAAAAAATTTCACTGCAACAAAAAGCAAATTACAGATAAGGAAGGAAGCAGGTGCCAGCCAGACTGGAACTTTCAAAATTACTGACACATTAATGAAACACAAATTAATTGATGGCAGTTGAAGAAGGGCAGGTGTGCTAGCTTTTTTCAACCACCATAATCTACAGTAATAAATAAACCTAATAGGTGCCTGTGAGGATGTACTAGAGGGTGGCATGGGTGTCCCAGAGGGTGGCAGTGGTGAAACAGAGGGTGCTGTGAACCTGTGATGATAAACCAGACGTAGAAACAACATAGTCGCGGCCGTTGCAAGCCGAAAAGTAAGTTCGCAATTGCGAACTTGTCCCAAAATCGGCGCGAACACGCGCCAACACAAAAAACGGAAAAATCCGCAAGTCCGCTAGAGTTCGCGGATCTTCGCGGATTGCGAATCCGTAAATACGCAAGTTCGCGGATTGCCAATCCGCAAAATCCGCCCATGCTTAGTGCTGCCCCAAATGTGTCCTCGTCATGCTCCGAATCAGTTTCATGCTCCGAAGTAGTTGCGAACATCGGAGACGGTGGCTGAGGCTCTGGATCAGAAATCTGTTGACAGGGTACTGTAGTGCGAGGATGTGAAGATTTTGCGATCTTCAATGGCACTAACGGCAATGATGCAAATGAAATCGGGGCCGCCGTCGATGGATCCGTCGTCGTTAGCGTCGACAAGGTTGATTTTGTCATTAGTAATTTTGTAGAAACCTTCGTCGACGGAGTGGTCGTCGACGGGGTCGTGGACGGTATCACCGTCGACGGGCGATCCACTGTAGATGCAGTTGTCAACGGGGAGGTCGACGACGGAACTTTGAGAGGTGTGAAAACACCTCGAGAGGCAGCCAAAGACGCCTGAGAGCCAGGTCTCGTGGGCGTAGAGGTGGTAGGAGTGGCAGAAGACATCACAGGAGCCACAGGCAAAGCCAATTTAGGTTTCTTTAGGAAAGGAGAAGGAACCTCCTGAACACTACCACGCTTAGAGGCTGCTGAAGAGAAACCAGAATGTAGACTTTCTGCGTCAGACACCACAGAGTCCTTGTCCTTAAGACGCCGCAGCCAGAGGAGAAGACGGCCTTCTCTGTCCTTCAGAGTTTTAGTAGAAAAAGTTCCACAGTACTTGCAGCTGCCAGCCTCATGATACGGATATGAACAATAAATACACTTCTAGTGGGGGTCCTTTTCAAAAAGGCGCAGCTTCCCACAAGAAGTGCAGGGTCTAAATAAAGACTTCTTACTTGACATGTTGAAGAAACTTCTGGAAGTAGAGGTATAGAGATGAAAACTGAGCAGAGCTCAGGGAGACTCCCTTTACACGACGTGCGGTAGAAAATCTGAGGGCTTGAGATTCTGAGGTGAAGGTTCTAGAGGGTGCTGGCGCCTGATTGGCTGCAGTTTGGACTAACATAATGACACTAATATGTTACAAATGTTTTTTTCTCTTTGCCTTGCATTCCTATGTAGGAATCGTTTTTAGAGGTTTTCAGTTGTATGTCCTTGCTTTTTCTTGTATTATGTTTATATATATATATATATATATATTTAGCATTTATTGCTATTTTATTTACCATGGGACTCCCACTTCGACGACGGGGAATATTCAAGCATGTGAATCTATGAAAGACACCCCTAATACTGGAGAACAGATGTGTTTACATGCATTTTTTACATCTTTCAAGCTGAAAGTAATATAGCATACACATGGATGATCAAGCCATCAGTATGCACAGTCAAGGGATGATATACACATGTCAACTGTTCTGTATGTGAGTCAGAAGACATACATTTGATGTGTAGCCAGCTTACCAACAGTGACCACCTGCGTCTTTCAAAGATTTCCAAGTGTAGTCACTGTCACAAAATCTGACCCATTTGAATGGGGAAGTGCTACCTCACAAACAAACATGGGATAGGCAAGTGTCTTAGATGGCCTGAGTTGATATACCTGTCCTTGGCCCATGGGATACATGTGATTAAACTGAGCACTATGGCTGGGACAAAACATTTGGCACAATGAGCAAGATGAATTCACTGAGGCATCCACATTAGTATCACCTGCTGCACGGATGTATAGCATTGTCTACACACACCTATATGCTCCAATTGCAACATACTGCACATATATGTTTGTAACATACTGAGTACAGGTCATACACCAGTCAATGTGCTGACACTTGTCAACCAATTGCAACACTCATGATGGTCAACTCCATGTACATGTTGTATATTGTGCTGATCACATGAACATTGGACTACAGCCACTACCCAGGACCTAAGTGACACACATGTCACAGATGGAAAGGTGCACAATTGCGCATCTACTGATCAGGGGAAATAGTTACCTTTGGAGACAAAAGTGTTGGGTTGGCTGACTGACGAACTGTGAGAGGGGCAGCAGGCTGAGTGAGTGCAACAGGCATGTTAAACATAGTAATGTGACATGGTGCATACTCACCCCCTCCTTGCTGCTGTCTGGCCTTCAACTGCCCATCCAGGTCAGGGAAGACCACCGCCAGGATCCTTCATATGTGGGGGGTCAGGGTCTGGTGTTTGCCCCTTTTGTGAGGAGGTGACAGCTTCAGCTGGAACCTTGCAATCTTCCGGGTCCAGACACTGAGGTCCTGCCACCGGTTCTGGCAGTGGCGTGTGTGGCGTTTGAAGACCTCCCACGAAGTGGACTGCCCGGATGATGGTATGCCATACCTTGGCCTTCTGATTGGAGCTGATCTGTAAGGATGACAAGGTGACACATCATTACTCCACATGCTACTGTTTCTGAGTCACACACTTGTACACATAGGTCATGGTCAGAATGGCAAGGATGTCTAAGGGGTAGGCAGGTGCCATCATGGGCAGTTGTCCTGTGTGCAATTATCCCTCCAACACATTAGAATAGTGCTGAGAAGGCAACCCCAGTACACACACTCCTACAGCACTGTATCTGCCCAGTACCCAAAACTACACACTGCAAAACATACAGAAACTCTGTTTGCATGCTTGCCCTTGGAAATCCCAATGCTAGGAGTGCATGGTTTTACACATGGTCAATGAAAAGGCAGTGTAATAATCACTCACCTGCTCCTCTTGTTTGCAGAACAGCTGGCTGTACAGTGGAAGGAGGCTATCCAGTAGGGCCTCATACTCCTCATCAGTGAAGTCGGGGGCCCTCTCCACTCTACGTGCTATGGTAGCTCCTAGAGGACATAGAGACTGCAGCAGAGAGATGGGGAGGAGCAGGTAAGATGCAGGTAGTGCAGGCAAGTGAGGACTGTAGGGAACAGACAGACTTATATCTGAGCAGTAGAGGTAGACTCAGTTCCATGCGTCCAAAGCGATAGGTTCAAGTCGTTTGCATTATCCGAATCTGTCCAATTCATTACATTGCTAGCATCAGACACGCCTACCGCGTCATTCCAAATATCCGCATCGGCCCCCTATTGAGTTTGATACATTGGTGATGGATGGTTACAGAGTTGAATTGCACGCGATTCAGCCACAGAGCAAAATGAGCGTCTGTCACCATGACAACCAATGGCTAATGGGTGTGTCTGGCTCGGTTTGGATGCAGCTCACATGTCCACTGAAAACTCACTGCGTCGTTCACCATGACGATCAACAGCCAATAGGTGCCTCCGGCTTGGTTTGGGTGAGGCTAACGCGTCCTTTGAATACTCACCCATGTCATTCACCATGACAATCAACAGCCAATGGGTGAATCCAGCTCGGTTTGGAATGCGCTAACACGTCCTTTGAATACTCACCCATGTCATTCACCATGACAATCACCAGCCAATGGGTGGGGACAGTGATTAACATGACATATTGGACATTGGGCTTGATAGCTCACACTCCCATGAGGAGTCAAGTTTGAGGACCTCATAATACACTTTTTGTGAGGCTTGGACATAGTGCCAGGGGATCTTTGGGGAAGACATATTATGTCCCCATATATTCACTGCTATGATGGACTGTGTGTCATAATGTGCATTGTGGTAATTTCCTGTCTGCAAATCTACTGTGTCTGTGGCTTGTACAACGCAGACACTTTACAATTGTGGTACCATGATATTTAGCTGCCACATCAGCTTGCGTTTGTCATGTGAGTAGTTGTTGTGTCTGTCTGTCACAGACATTTGTGGATGTTTGCAAAATAACTGCCTGCCTCACATTGTCAATGTTCTGTGTATGTGATTGTACATGTTTGTCAGACATGACATCATGACAGTCTCCACTGTGTGACAGTGGTGTGCATGGTTCGCATGGTGACCCACTCCCGTATCATATCATATGTCCCACATATCAGGCATTACATGATCCTGTCCTGTGTAGCTTTCAACCATGTATTAGTTGTCACAAACCTATATCTTGGATAGTTTGTTTGGTGGTTGGGGAGTATACTGTGGCAACTGCTGGTGGGATGTCCCAGACAATGTTCAGCAATGTGCTTCGGGATATGGTGGAGGCATTGTTACATGTTTTGGACCTCTACATCAAGTTCCCAACACAAGGACAGTTGACAGACATCAAGGGTGAGTTTTATGCATTGGGTTGGACGCCACATGTCATTGGCTCCATTGACGGAACACATGTGACTTTAGTCCCACTAGAATTAAGTATGGGTGTTGAACTCAGCTCCGCTCCCCTCGCAGAGTTTGTGGAGTTTTCCGCACTCCAAGTTACGTCGTGGAAATGGGAGATGAAGTCAGAGCAAATACTGCTCCTCCCACATAGCCCAGCAAAACCACCTAGTACTATGCTTTCCTCACAGTGAATGGAAATGTACTGGCAAGATGTCTGACACTGGTGCCTGCTGTTTGCTTTGCCTACAATTCCCATCAAGGCCTTGTTCTCCTCACACAAGGCCCCAGTGTCAGTAATCTTGCCAGTACTTTTCCAAGCACAGTTCCTGGTGGGCTTGTTGGCGTATGCAGGAGTAGGAGTATTTGCACTCATTTCAACTACTCTCATGCTCTTCCCTACACACCCCTTCCGAGACAGCCCAGGGAGCACACCTGGGACCATGCATTCCCTGGGAGTGAGTGGAAATGTACTGGCAAAATGGTTGACACTGAGTCCTGGAGTGTTGCACATGGCTATGATGGTATTGTGCTTCAGGATCAACAGTTTTAGCAGTGCTAATCATCTTGTGAGTACACCTCCCTACGTTGTGATGTAGCCATAGGACCAGATCACTCTTTCCGCCCAAGATTCTTTTAAAGGCCTTTTGATATACCATCCGCCAGGCCCTAGAGCTGATTTCCTAGCAGATATCCACTCTTTGCTAGCGTACAGCCTCCACTCGAAATCCTTTACAGTTTTGGGAGATATGAACTTCCATTTGGAAACTAGGGAAGACAGAAACACGAAGGACATGCTAGATCTAACTGCGGAATACGGTCTTAATCAGTTGATTTTGGGTGCTACACATATGGCAGGACATACTCTTGATGACCTGTTCCCCAATGACCCAGCTATCTCTAAAGTCACTACTTTTCTGGTAATCTGGTCGGACCACCAAGCTATTTTCTTTAAATATAAGCGTTTATGTTCCAACGATCTATAAGCAGGGCCTGGCAAAAAATTGACCACAGAATTTTGGTCAATGAGCAGGTGGAGAATTATGCTGATATGGTGGCCACAAAATATACCCTCTGGCTTGATACTAACTTTGCAAAATTAGCCCCCAATATGCAGGTTAATAAAAACAGGAAATTATCCTCGGACCCTTGGTTTTCTGAAGCCTTAAGGTTAGACAAGCAGGCATGTAGGAGACAGGAAAGGATATGGCGAAAAAAATACGATCCTACAGAGAAAAATAAATATAAATCTATGATCTCAGTTTTTAAGAAAAAGTTGATTGAAGAAAAAACTCTCTATTACACAACAAAGATTGAAAAAGCTAGTGGGTCAAGCAAAGAACTTTTTCGTAATGAGAAAAACATAATTACAGTTAAAAAAGAGAACCCTACTACCTTTAACCAAGAATTTTTTGACGCCTTGGCTCTTTCTTTTAGATCGAAGGTTGAACATTCGAGCAGTTCACTCAATCAACTGCAGCTGATAAAAACAATTGTAAATGATGCTACTGAGCACACTTTGGGGTTAAATTTTTTGCTGACTTCGTCTACGCAAGTCACCAAACTAATAACTATGATTAAGTCTGGTTCCCCAGAAGATCCTTGCCCTCACAAAATTCTACAAACTATCAATAATGTTGCTGGTCCCCATTTCTCCAAAATATTTAACCAGATGATAGATCAGGGACTTTTCCCCACTATATGGAAAAAGGCTGGTATCTTGACTCTCTTTAAAAAAAGCAACTTAGACGCAATGGATACTGCCAACTACCGACCGATTTCGAGAATTCCCCTTCCAGCCAAGATAATGGAGAAGATCATGAATGCCGAACTGGCAACTTTTATTGTGGCTAATCAAGTTTTAGATCATAGCCAGTTTGGTTTTAGAGAGAACCATAGTACCGAGTCTGCTCTGATTAAGACCACAGAGGAAATACGTGTGTCATTGGACAGCGGGGGTTCAGCAGCCTTGTTGCTGCTGGACCTATCCGCGGCATTTGTCACAGTGGATCACTCTCTCTTGGTTGGGCGTTTAAAAGAGATTGGAATTGGAGGTAAAGCCCTTGCCCTGCTTACATGTTTCTTAACTGAGAGAACTCAATCAGTGCACCTGGGGAATTTTAGGTCGGCATCTTTTTCCCTCCCATGCGGGGTCCCACAGGGCTCTTCATTAAGCCCTAAGCTTTTTAATATTTATGTAGCAGAGCTATCGCCTCTGATTAGAAGCTTCAATCTTATTGCAACGTCATTTGCTGATGATACTCAGCTAGTCATTTCCACAGTGGAAAAGAACACTAATCATTCGCTTAACCTTCATAATTGCATGTTGTCTCTTAGCCACTGGATGAGTACTCATTGCTTGAAGCTGAATTAGAGTAAAAGAGAGGTGATAATGTTTGAAAATCTCTCTCCTTCTTGGTCCCGTGCCTGGTGGCCAGACAGTCTTGGACCTCCCTCTACAGCCGTAGACAAAGCAAAAAACCTTGGAGACATTATAGATGGAAAGTTGAATTTTAAGCCTCAAGTCTCTAAAGTAGTGTCATTTTAATTTTTTATGATTAAGATTATTAGGAAAGTTCTGCAGTTCATTCCTAAATCCTGCAGAAAATCATTATTAACTGCCTTTGTCTTGTCCAAACTTGACTATTGTGACAGTCTGTACATTAAGGTTCAGTCTGCCCTCCTTAGGAAGTTACAGGCATTACAAAATGCGGCTGCCAGACTGATCTTGGATATTCCAAAATTTCATTCACTCAGAGCTGAACTGAGAAACTCCACTGGCTGCCATTCTGCCAGCGGATACAATTTAAAACTCCCTGCATTGCTCATAAGGCACTACATAGTGAAGGACCGAAGTTCTTAGAGAACTTGTTCAGATGGTACTCCCCAAACAGAGTGCTGCAGTCAGCAAATGCTTATCTTATGCAGCCAGCCAGGATCTATAGATGAACTGGGGTGGGAGGAGTTTAACTTTTAAATACCATCAAAGAATGGAACGCTCTTCCGTTATATCTCAGAAAGATTACCATCTGGAATTCAGGAAACAGCTTAAGACCTGGTTATTTTAGTAGTAGTATTGGTGAGCACAGCACTTTTGGTCCGCTATCGCCAAGACACCTGAGGGCATTCGTGCGCTGTACAAATTTCATTTACATTAACACGAAAAATGTGGGATGTGTGTGAGAAGTAGTGTTAGGCTATGATCCCTTCAGGCTTGTGCCCACACCCACCTTCCCAGCAATCCCAAAGACTCTTCCTGTGACTCAGCTTTCCTGCAAGTGAATGTGTGCAGACATGGTGGGTGATGCAGGTGACTGGTGTTTGGACCCCATTGCCTTTCTGTGAGTTAGAGATAAGTAGATATATGTTTGGAAATGGTGAGATTTCCAGTTACATTGTAGGGATGTTGTTAGTCAAATTGGCATGCACATTACATGCTTTTTTTTAGCTTTGTTAACAGTGTTTAGTATCACTCTCTCCTTGACAGTAATGTCTGTGGCTGTGTATTTGTCAACATTATTGGCTATTTGAGTATGTACTCACCAGGCTCTGGTGCTTCTGGTATTCTATAGACCCATTCCGGCGGAAGGATAGCCTGCACCTTCTCCTCCAATGAAGTTAAGTGCACGGGTGGTGCAGGAGGGCCAGGTCCGCTGACTCAGGGCATGTTCTCTGGCAAGCAGATTCTTGACCCTCCTTCGCACAACATAATACCTGTTCCTGATATCATCCATTGTGCACTGGCAAGGTGCTTGAGCATTCACCTTGTTCACTATCCTGTCCCATATCTTATTTCTCTGGCACAGGGGGGTCTGTTGCACTAAGTTCCTAAATAACTGTGACTCTACTCTGAGAATTTCATCTACCATCACTTCCAACTCCTTCTCTGTGATCTTGGGATTCTTCTTTGTGGGCATTGTGAGGGGTGGTGGTTGAGATGGAGGTGTGGGTGAGTCTGAAGGTGAGGGTGAGTGTGTAGGAGTAAATGAGTGTTTGAGAGTATAGTTGAGCAAAGGTGCTAGATGTATGTAGGTTGTGTGGTGGATGAAGTGTGAGCGTATGTGGCAGAGAGCAGTGAATCAGTGGCTATGTCCTGTCAGGTGTGGAAATTTAGCAAAGGATCATTGTCATTATTGTGGCCCTTTATATACGTGGAGTTGTGGGTGTGGCTGATGATAAGAATGTCTTTTATGACATTGTCAATGCTTGTTTGACAATTTTCCGTCTTTTTCTGTTGTAGTTTATTGAGCATAACCAACGCGTTCCGTAGACTGCACCGGATGCTTAATCATGTATTTGCGGGATGGTCCGAGTGTGTCCCATACACGCTAAGCTATGTTGCAGCGTTCGCGTACGAGTTGTTCGCATCAGCCTTGTTTCCGGAGGATTTGAGCTGACTGATTGTATTCCGTATGAGTCATTTGTATGGATTGTGTTCCCTGCGAGTTGTTTGGATTTGACGTGCATTGCATCTTAGTCCGTCATTCGGACTGTGCGCGTTCTAGTTGTTTTGAAAGCATTTCCTATCCAAGTCGTTGAGAAGGCTTTCACAACAAGATCGTAATCGGACCCTCTGTCGGAGTTTTACATTCAATGCATTGTAATACGCCGGGTGTAGAGCCCACGGACGAGTGGGTCGGAATGTTTCCAAGAAAGAGTCGGTCAGACGGTCTTTCCAACCGACATTGTAATGAAGGCCCTGGTATCACTTTATTACAGTGGTAATAGGTTACTGTTTTTGTTTATACATTTGTAGATATTACCAACCTGTGGATTTTTTTAATAATTTCTCCCTTAATGATTTTTGACACATGTTCTGAATGCCAGTGATAGTTAGCATACTTGGGACACCCATTTCACAGTTTGCAGGGTTTTGTCAAGGGGGTCCAAATAAAAATGGTGGCTCTAAAACGTGCTTAGTTGCAATATATTTGACGTTTGGCGAAAAATGTAATTCGTAATTTTTTACAAAGTGGCAGGATTACATATTATATTACCGACATGATTATTTTGTGTAGTTTACATGAGTAGTGAAACTAATTTATAAATTTTAAGGTATATGAAGTTAGTGGTACCTGACCTGCCCAGCTACTCCCCTCTTACTGAATTGTGTACCCTGCCCGTACAGCCCATTCCCCTGGTGAGTTCCCAGGTATCACAACAGGTAGTTCAACTACCGGAAATTATCTTATCAGTTAGACAGGGTATTAATCATGTAAACCCTGAGCCAGATGCGATATTAAGTGCAACGTTAACACTGCCTGTACAGGCACAGTATAATCTACCCTCTGTATTAGCTGGACCCTACACGGCCACACCAACTCAGACTCTACCTTTAGCACCCGCACCTGACCGCAGTAAGATTGATAACTTTAATGTAATGTAATGTAATTTCATGGAACGTAGCAGGGCTCACTGATAAGATCACTGACCCCATCTGGATCCAGTTTATTAGTAACTTTTTAATTATATGTTTACAGGAGACCTGGCTAGTTGACTGTAACCTTTCCCTTGAAGGGTACAAAGCCTTTTATGTTCCTGCGGTCCCCGCAGTTAGAGGGAGAGCTAGGGAAGGTTTGGTAATTTTTACCTCCCTGGCATTAAACTGTAAAATCAGGTCTATTCCATCTCTGAACAGTGACATACAGGCCATTTTTCTTGAACGGGGAAATCTTAGCCTATGCCTAATACATTTTTATAATGCTGTTATCAGGGAGAAGGGAGTAAGATTAAGGAGATGGATACATTTGTTAAGCTACACTGTGGTCCACAGAGAAAGAGTATAATGATAATGGGGTATTTTAATACTCACCCATGTGGAGTGCCCGGGCTTTCCAAAAGGAATGAAATGGGCTGCCCAAAGCTGAAGGGCTTACATTTTGAGCACTCAACACAAGGTGATGCATTAAATGATATGCTAGATGAGTTTGATCTTTTCCTAGCCTCTAGTCTGTTACCACCATTGAGTACACAAAAGGTACCCAAAAGGTACCCACCTTTAAAGGAGGTCATGGGGGGTCATTTATTGACCATATATTAGTTTCAGTATCTAGTATCTAGTTGAGAAGGCTTTCGAATTTAAAAAATATATATTTATTTTAGTAATCAATAGAATTCGATTACTAGATAAGCCAATCCATGTAATGAAGGCCAAAAGTAAGTGGACAACAGTAATTAACAGAAGTAATTTTTCTGAGTTTTTTTGGGGTGAATGGAAACATAGTTCAAGTTCTGAGCCTTTTTTCAATGAAAAGAATTATCTTCACAGTAACAATTTGTTGCATGCAGTTCACACTAGTGGTCGTACTTAGCAGGTTACAAATGGTTATCCTATTGAGAAAGAGAAAATTGTTCCTAGAAATGCAGAAGAGGTGTTAGCTGATGAAGTGTTAAGAAGACGTTCTAAAGCTCCAGTGTACACTTGGAATTGCACTAGTATTTGTATTGTACGGCAAGAATCTATTGATTTTTTTACGTAATTTCTTACGTAACTATAGTAAGAAAAGTGTTGAATAAATCTCAGCTAATTAATCTCAAGGCATATCAGCGTGGTACTAATGAATACTGGTACCATCATCATGGAAAATTTCAATGTATGCTAAGGAACTTACAAACTCCTACATGGTTCATTACTCTAAGCTGTGCTGAACACCCTTGGGATAATTTACTTCAATTTCTTTGAGAAGCAAATCCAAATATACTCAATATTGAATACAAGACACCTGGAGAATTGTGCTCTTTGGATCCAGTTAATGTATGCAGATATTTCAAACATAGACTTGAAGCTATAATGTCTTTTATCCCCAATAAAAAACAAATCCTCCTCTTGGAAAGCTTTTGGATTTCTTTTAAAGAAAGGAGTGCTCCTCACATACATATACTAATATGGATCCCACCTGCTGCTGCACCAAGCACATCGAGTACCGTAGAAGCATACTCAGCAACCAGTCCACACCCACAGATTGTTCCTGATTTCGGTAAAGTTAACATTCTATGCATGTATTGCAATAAACTTTTATCTTACGGGGAACACTCTATCGACCTAATAAAATACAGGAAACAGGAGCATCGTTATCCTCAACATTAGTTTTTTTGACATTATCTTGTAATTGGTATCAACTACCCCAGCCAAAAGCAGTTATAAATTTACACACTTACTGCCTTTCTTGGCTAGGGTTATCAATTATTCTTCAATTGCACATTCTGAATCAAAGTCAAAGCCCTTTATCAAGCCTTTTTGTTATAGCTACTACCCCAGCCAAAGCTTAATGCTCCAAAAGTAATCAATAAAATGTACCAAACAACTCTTTCAAGCGGTGACCCATCCCAAAAATACTTCTTTGGCACAGCAAATACAGTACGACACATGAACAGCTTGCACCCCAACCCCTTTGCTTGAGCTGCAACACAAAGATTGCAGGACAACACACTAACTGCTCCACCAAACACATCAATGGCTACAACAACATCTTCAGCAAACAGTCCATACTCACATATTGATCTTGATTTTGCTAAAATTAAATTTCTATGCATTTATTGCGATGAACTTTTGTTTTACGTGAAACAGTCTATCAACCTCATAAAAAACAGGAAACAGGAGCATCGCTGTCCTCAACATTAGTCATTAGACATTTATCGACCTTTTTTGTTGTAACAACTACCCGTCCAAAGTCAGTAGCAAATTAGCACACTTGCTGACTTTCTTGACTGGGGTTATCAATTATTGTTCAAATGTATATTCCTATTCAAAGTACAGGCCCTTTATCAAGCCTTTTCTATTGTAGCTACTACCCCAGCCGAAAACACTGGGAAATTTCCACACTTGCTGCCTTTCTTGGCTGGAATTATCAATTATTCTTGTAGTAATACAAATTCAAAATGCAGACACTTTTTTCAACTTTCTTGATAACTACTTCCCGTGAATGTCATTGGATAATTTCCACACTTTCATCCTTTCTTGAGACACACGGTCTGTGCAAGGAACCAGTTATCCAAAGGTCAACTTCCCTGATAAGGCAGTGGTTACTTTGCACATCTGCAACGTTTCTTACTTTATACCTTATTAATATTCCATTTAATCAATACATCATCCACACATATACACACTCACTTGCTGCCTTTCTTAGCTGGAGTTATCAATTAGTCTTCAATTTCATATTCCGATGCAAACTCAACGCCCTTTATCAAACCTTTTTCATCTAGATACTATCCCGGCAGAAGGTACTGGGTAATTACCACACTTGCAGCCTATCTTACATTTCACATTATTTACCTTCCACTCAATTAACACATCATCTACAGGTACACACACTAAGCATGGGCGAAATGTTCAAATTCGCGGTATGCAAATTCGTACGAAAACAAATTTTCCATCCGCATAATCAGCGAATTCGTGCGAAAATGCGGATTTTTTTGGTGTGTTCGCGGGTTTTTTTGCGTATTCGCGGTCCTCAATAGGCCATCTTGTTTTTCATTCATTGCTATGGTTCTGGGCCTGGCTTTTCTATCCTCTTGTAACCTTTCCAATCCTTTGTTTCTTTGAACTTTTTTTTGCTCTTTTTTGCTCATTATCTCTCTATTTGTCTAGATCTATATTTTGTGTTTTCTTCAACTTTTTGTTACTTTAATAACTACTTTTTTGTTTAGTTCTCTCTTTTAATGTATTCATTTCTTTCCCCCTATTATTTTCTTCTTTCGGCCAGGACCATGGCAAAGGGAGCCGGCAAATCAATGGGGAAGGATCCCGCACCCCGTAGCCGGCTCCCTTGCGGGCATTTGAGGGGAGTGGATGTAGTGGCCAGGGAGGTTTTTACCGCAGTGGAGGTGGCCACCATGATATTTGTTGTTCAGCGCCACCTCCCTAAGACCGTGGCAGCAGGGGGCAGGCCCGGTCAAGGGTATGGCCTCTGGGAGCGTCCGCAGCGGTGAGGTTAGGTGTGCCGGGCCATGCAGAGGGAGTCGGGGGTCCGGCGCAACCGCGACCAAGCGACGCACCGGAGGGCCGACGTCCTCGACCGAGAGCAGGACCTGCTCCACCTGCTAGGTGTGGAGGTCCCTGGCCTTGGTGAGTAGCTATTTAATAAATACTTTGTATTCTTCTGATCTGTGTTATATTGCTAATATATGTTTTTCCCGAAGAGCAAGAATGCTGCCTATTCGATTACATTGCAGGTAAAATAGTGTTTAAATAGCTTCTGTGATTGCAGCTGATTGCCTCCTCAGTGGCGTTGCTACTATGCTCACTTGTTTGCAACTTTGTGCTCATTTGGCCTGAGAATATGTATGAGTGTAGTACTTTACAGAATACAGAGACTAGAGACTCAAGTCTAGTCCTTCCTTTCTACTCCTGCTGCCACTAAGAAGAAGAGATAGTGATGGATTGATAGGTTGAGTATATTATGACTTGTTATTAGTAGTAGTAGGACATTTTTTAGTGCTCTGCAATCATGATGACAGACTGTGTCTGTCACGTCGCGTGCTGTTGAGTGCTGGCAGTCGTAGTAGAACCTTTTTGTTGTTGGTTTAGTTAGGAATTTACATAACTTTCCAAGTAGACGGTCTGTGAATCCAGCAATACCGTACTAGTAGTATCCTCCTAGTTGACCAGATCAGATAGGTCAATACACGTAGTGCATTAGTTGCTAATTTGTTTCCCCGAGATAATTTTAGATTGTGGTCGAAGAAATCAAATATTTAAAAAAAAAATCATCCATGATGTGTTTATTTATTTCATGATCATCAGCACCTCCCAGGGGCAAGGCGACTAGCACCATTGAGAATCCGGTGGAAGAAGGTGGACAGTCACAGGATCGGTCCCTTGCAGGCTCTTCTGCTGGCCCCAGTAAGTTGTTTTATTGTTATATTAATACTTCTACTTCCCTAACTTTTACAGCTCATATTCATTACAAACTGTTTCCTAATTCTATTTTTTACAAAATAGTCTTTGATCTTCTTCAAATCTAGACTACTTTCTACATTCTTATCCTGCCTCTACCATCACTCTCTGTGCTACTACTATTTACGATTATGAGTCGGTCTGTGTAGGTAGCTATGCTTGCCCAGTCGGCAAACGGTGTTAAACAAAACTCTGAACCAGCAATAGCTCTAGGCACTGAGTGCAGTCATCTGGGTTGCCCTTGCTGTCTATTCCAGTCTTCTTAATGTAAGTGCTTTGACAATTTCCAACAACAAAATGTCAATGTTTACACCAAGAAAAAGGTAGCAGTTGCCTTTTTGATTTGCTAGGAGCACACAGCGTACCGTTAGTGTTTATGGGACTATTCTGCACATAAAGAAGTATGGACAAGAGAAATAGGACATTATTGATGATAGGTTCAGTTCGACTTTCCACATACCTCAGTCCGAACAGAAGTTGAACCCCCAATCTCCTGACCGACTATCTAGTGTGTCTGCCCAATGATTTGACGACCCAGAAGAACAGAAGAAGACTACCGCCGAGTCCCGGCCTATCTGAGTCACTGAAACATGACTGCCAAGTGCAGTAGTTCAAACCCTTCCGCTCACTCACTCGTGAACAAAAACCACACAGTGTTTGTTAGTTTTAAAGTTTTATTTTCAATTAAGAAATGAAAAAATGATTTCTTTATTTTTAATAGCGTAGTATTCGGAGCGAGCACTGCTGATAGATGACGTTAAAATTTAAACAACATTCCCATGAATCAAATTACTTTAACGTAATAGTTAACAGACACATGAAATTATTAGAATAACTGTGCGGGAGCCCCCACCTTCTTTACAGTACTTAAAGTACTGCTTGTGATGACTTACTAGTAGTTGGTGAATCGTTCTGTTGGCAGAAGGGCAATGTAATCTTCTTTCTGTAATTAGAAAAATGGTGTACGTTAAGCAAGTATTCATCAGTTGTCCTAAGAAGTGTAGCATTTAATGGAATAAGCATATAAAAAGTTAACACCCTCCCCACAACCTTTACTTTTTTTCAATCCCAGTAATAAAAAATGTATTATGTAACATTTTCTTCCATTACGAGATGAAATAGGGGGTTGTGTATGGCATCTGAAAATATGACATATTTTTTCTAGACGTCACAACATCTGATGCGGCACAGATGACCACCAGTGCCGGGGCCAGCTGTGCGGAGGGCTCCACTCTAGAGGAGGATGCTGCGGCGCCACCAGGAGGAGCTGGGGGAAGTCTCAGCGGCGGGGGACTGTGGTAAGTTATTATTATACTCCTTACTTATTGAAATTTTTGAGTAGGCTCGCAAAGGAGTGTATGATGTGCTGTACAGTACACAGTACACTAGTACAAGTACACTGTACTGTTAAGAACAGTTACTAATTTAGAACTACTTTTTTGGCTATCACGGAGAAGACAGTCAACCTTGACTTGTAATAGCATTAGCTGTGGTACTTCTCGGGTAAGCAATGGCCCCCTCTATTTGACTTCAACTCAGCTGGCAAACTTTTATCGTGAAGCCAAGTCATATCAGATGTACTTTAGGGATGTGAAGAACGAAAAGTGAAAGAAGGGTGAAACGAAGGACGAGCGAGTCTTAACATTTATGACTGCAAAGAATGGTGTTTTTGAATGCAAGTCAAGAGAAGAAGTGTGGTTTCCAAAATATAATGAAAAGGGTGTTAGTTGGTTGTTGAGAAAAAGAAAACTTGGTACATTAGAGACATTAAGAAGTATGATAGACGTACTTTGGAAGCCTGGATGTTATCTTCTTTTTCCTCATCGATAGCAGAGGTGTATGATGTAGTAGAGCAGACGTTGAGTGGATGAAGATTGTTACTTTGAACAGCATGTCTGTGCCAGAGTAGCAAAGCTGAGAAAATCCAAATACTAGAATTTGTGATTGTTCATAAATACTCCCTGCCGTGACTAACAGCACAGTACTTTACTTTGCAAGCACAGTATCTATTGTGTATGGATTGTATAGTTGACAACATTATATCAAGTCAAGTCGCTTCCTCCGCCAATTATGGGTACCACACTCACTCCCTATGTTAATAATTTTATTTCAGCTGTGTCATGGGTGGACTATCGCTGTAGTTCACTCAATCTATCAAAACAAAGCACCTAAAGGCATCCATCATATAACCAAAGATCATGTGATCGGCAGGATAATGATATATGATCAGAATTGAATAATCTTCATTCTTCTTTTGTAGTAGTCAAGGCCCGGGGGGGGCAGTGCGAAAGATATCATTACTTTGAGCAGTAGCCCTTGATGTAAGCGAGTATGGCTCGTGGCAGAGCCACCCCTATAGAAAAGTAAGAGCTTCCTATCCCCACCTGCATGTACTGCGTAAAATACTGCGAGTCTGCGTCATCATGGCTTGTGTCTGTTTTTCTTGGGTGCAAGCTGAGTGAGCTGCCATGCCGGCTACCACAAGTTCACATACCAGTAATTTATTTAGCAAAACAAGAGAAAAAAACAGAAGACTTTTTTTAGTACTCTCTGACTATGTATGTATTCGTGAGTCCATCCCTAGTCATGCTAGTGGAATTCCTGAAACTCCCAGTAATGTCTCAGGCCTACAAAGACGGCGGAAAGATACATGCCAAAATGTTATATTGTGTTTGCTACTTGCTGGTGTTACTGAGAGTCAACTTTCCATTGAATTATTTTCACTTTACTATTGGCCCCAGTATTTTTCTTTCTTTCTTCCTATAGATGCTACTCCAAAAAAGCTCAACCGAAAGGAGATGGCTGTCTGGGCCAGGGCCCATAAGCTGGAGGCTATCTGTGCTGAGTATCGGCGGCTGTGGGCTCGGGAGCAGGAGGAGGATACAGCAACCACTGCATTCTCCTCCAGTGCCCCCGTGTCCACCAACCAGAAGCCTCCAGCCAAACGGAGCCGTGGCCAACAGCCTCCTGCCGCCGCCGCACAGCAGCAACAAAATCAGCTGCCCCCCCCCCAGAGCCTGGCTGATACGTCAGCGCCGCCTCGGTAAAAGAGTGAAGTACCTGGAGCGGTTGGCCGAAAAACATCAGCGCCAGTTCCGGGACCTCCGCAAAGAGCTGCGGGACGTGCAGCAACAGCTATCCACACTACGCCACCGGAGGAAGTGACTGTCCCTTGCCCCTTTTATAAAGACTTTTGGGAGGGTGGGAATTGGGCGTTTTGGAAAGGGGACTTTTGGACTTTTGGACATTGGTTGGGGTTAGGTAGGGGGGTGAGCTGGGTTAATTTATTTTATTTTTGGACTACATGAATATATTTCTTAATAATAATTTTTCATACCAAAACGTAGTATACACATTCATATAATTTTGTGTGGGGGTGGGTGGTGATTACTGGACGTTTGGTTTCTTCCAACTTACCAGCATGAATGAAACATCCAGTCCTGAAATGTACCAAAGTGCCAGTAACCGAGTTAGTGAATTCAGTAGCTCTACTAGTACTTTAAAAGTAGTACTGGCAGTCTCTGCTCTCCTCCCAGTCCATTATTCTACCTCTCCAAAATGCTTATCTTACCTGTGATTCATGTTTGAGAATAGGGGTAGCCACAGGGCTGCCTGCATGGCAAATGGTGATTAAGGTTGGTTGTTGACATGAATCCTCGACGGATGAAATATCATTGTTGTTCTGGTAGTAGTAGTGGTACACACCGGCAGTAGCAGCACATAAAAAAAAGGAAATTAAACATTAAGTGGCCTGAGCGTAGCATTATAAACAGTACGATAGATAGTACGCTACAGAACAGTGCCATAAATTGTAGCCTAAGCAGTGCTAAAGTATTCTAAATATAAGTACTAGTTTTGTGGACTATGGCTACTATAAGAAATATTATGAAGGCAAAGAATACCTAAACATAATAATTAACCATTTGATTCGTCATGGGTACGAGCATGATGTTTGATGCTCAATTCATGATGTCGCACATGAAATTCCATTTTCCAAAATTTTTCTGGTGCTTAGACCTTATCCTCCCCTGCAAGTGTGTGCAATTTCTTGTTGTCATAGTCATACCTCAATGAAAAACCACACAGCCCGGGGTAAGAGGGTTAGGCTTTTTGAAGATTGGATGGGAATAGGGTTTTTTGGGAAAAGTTTTGAGGAGAAAAGAAAAATAAAACACTGCATGGACAAACAACAAATGAAGAGAAACAAATTTTGGGATTCAAAGATATCCATAAATCTTTTACGGGACATAAAGGTAGTGCACTACTGCATGCATGAAGTTGTTTGCTAAATGGATGGTTAGGTTACTGAAAAGTTGTACTTACTACATCTTATTAGTAAGTGTGAGGAAACAATTTGACATTGACACTACTACAGGGCTGCATTAATTGCGCAATTTCACTTGCCTTTCTGCCCTCATAGAGAATAAACACTTATTACTAGTACATTAAGTTAGTTATAAAAATAGCAAAGACACGTATGAAATAGCTGGAGAGATGACTTTGAAGGAGAGAACAAAGAAACGCACCCAGTCACATTCGTAGAAGTTTGAGGCAGTGCCATGCAGACGGTCAAGGCAGGCACCACTGAGTGAAGCACCCTGATGTAGCATACCTAGGCTCTTTGTCAGACAGACAAAGCACATCTAATTGTATGCAGCAAGCCACATAGCCCCAATTTTACATGAACTGCTGTCTGGAGTGGACTCTGCCTGGCATAACAACAACAACAGTACACAGCCTCGCCCTGGACCATTACATACCACGAATAGATAGACATGTAGTTCTGCTTTCTGCTGTAGTAGTTGTTGTAGACTGGTTTACCTGTTTGCCACTCACGAATTGGCCATAGTTCTTCCGTAAACGGACGCTGATGATCCATCCATCCCAGTGAGTGGCTGTAAAGAAAAAAGATGTATCATTTAATCAATCATCATGGTATATTGGCAAGTGAGTCCACTACAAGGACATTTTGCATATTATAAAATGCAACATAGTGGCCCCTGAATTTGAAGAACAATTTGAATTAAACAAGGTAAAAAAAACAGAGTAGTTGACCTGACTTACAATTACTGTGTAAAAGATTAAATAATAACTAAGACAAGACATATGATTCATTTCATGCACAAAAAACAAACAGCAATTGGTTTCATCAGAGCCAGACAGTCATTGCTGTCCACTGCATGCCATCTTCTCAATTATTCATTACCTGTCCTACTTTGTGTCCGCATCTTCTTCGAAAAGTGAGGGCCCACAGGGCAGCCTCTCCTGTCAATATCAGAAGTAACTCTGTCAGCAATCAGCAAGCATAAAGTCAGTCAGTGATTTCAGTCCCACTTGAGGGGACTCGTCTACGAAGACAAAGTTTCATTATTCTTCGTAATCCATCCATCTGCCTTGAGGGAAATGGATAGGGGGAGTCTGGAGGAGGAGGATAGCGGAGCATGATTGAGTTGTGAACCTCAGAAATGCAGACTGCGGCACCTTCATATCAATAAGGAAAATAACATGACAGCGCTATATAAGAAATCTATTATTAAACATAAAAGCGCTTTTTTTTCTTGCCCAGATTGAGTCTGCCCAGAACTCTGCAAGAAAGCTATTTCAAGTAGTCGATTCTCTCTCTAACCCTCCGACAGGGCCTCCCATTGAGCCATCTCAAGACCTTTGTAATGCGGTAGCAACTTTCTTCTCCACCAAGGTCACGAATATCTATTCATCTTTCTCCTCCCCTAAATGCTCGGGTTGTCCTGACCCTCTTCCTCTGTCCCCCTCACTCACACCTACCTTTTCTAAATTTCATATGGTCTCAACAGACCAGATCAGCAAGCTCATCACCTCTATTAAATCTGGGTCTCCGTTAGACCCTTGCCCCCTTCCATACTGAGCGCTCTCACTGAGGTTATTACTTCCCCGCTCAAGGACTTATGTAATTCCATCTTCCAGACAGGCATTTATCCTGAAATTTGGAAAAAGGCAGTCATCAAGCCCCTGTTAAAAAAAACGTCCCTGGACGCTGCTGACTCAGCTAACTATAGACCTATTGCCTGCCTCCCATTCCCGGCCAAAATATTTGAAGCAATCATGAACAAACAGCTTTCGGGGTTCATCGATTATCACCAACTTTTAGATGATACCCAGTTCGGGTTTAGGAAGGGCCACAGCACAGAAACAGCTTGGATAAAGGCCTCGGACGAGATTAGGACTATAATGGACCAGGGTGGGGCAGCGGCCCTTATACTCCTAGATCTGTCCGCTGCCTTTGACACGGTCGATCACTCCATCTTGATCGACGGTGTCACATCCTTGGGGGTGACCAATCTTGCCAGGGACCTCATTGCTTTGTTTCTGGCCAACCGCACGCAGGCGGTGAAACTGGGCACTTTCTATTCGCCCACTTTCACCCTTCCGTGCGGGGTGCCCCAGGGCTCCTCGCTAAGCCCCACATTATTTAATATATATGTGGCGGATTTGGTGAGGGTCATAAAAGCACACGGGCTGCGCTTAACCACCTATGCGGATGACACCCAATTGGTGTTGGCGGTACATAAGGATGGACCAGCCGTTGCTGCAAGTTTTCAGGAGGGGATGTCGGCCATTAGCTCATGGATGTCGAGCAACTGCTTGAAATTAAATTCGGAAAAGACCGAGGTAATGACCTTTGGCAACCTTTCACCAGAATGGTCCTCCATCTGGTGGCCCAGTGAAATGGGTTCACCCCCCACTCCGATTGCCAAGGTCAGAAACCTTGGCGTCGTGTTCGATGACACGCTGTTATTTAAGCACCATGTGAATGCAGTGGTTGCATCCTCCTTCTATATGCTGAGGAAGATCAAGAAGCTGTTGCCATATCTCCCTCCAGCTGCAGGGAAAACATTGATCACCACCCTCGTTTTTTCTAAGATGGATTATGGCAACGCTCTCTTCCTCAGCACGCAAGAACAGGTTTTAACCAAACTGCAATCAGTACAAAATGCTGCAGCCAGAATCCTGCTCGGCATCCCCAGTCGCCGCCCCCACCTCTTCAGCCATCAAACTCTATGAATTGAGACGAGAGTAGGTCAGCTAACAGAAAGAACTTCCGTCAACTAAGTCGGTGTCCTCTTCTTCCTGCGTGCATTCATGTATTTTGTAATCTGGTGGTAGTGCTGATTCATCTTGATCAGTGTTAACCTCTCCACATTTTTGGGTGAGAGGCGGGTCCTTTTTGAAGTTACAATGGCACCAGCAGCACTAAAAACACGTTCAGAAGACACGCTTGTGAGTGGGCAAGACAAAGAATTTAGAGCCAGGTTGGTGATCAGTGGCCATGGAGGCCTTTTCCTTTACCAATACAGTAATGGATTCTGATTAACAAAGACCTCTGTTGGGTCATCCAGATAGGCCTGCACCATCGACTCAAGGTTCTCCACGGTTGCTCCACTTTGGGTACCATCCATGGCCTTTGCAGCACTGTAACGAGCAAACCCTTGAAGAGTGAGCCAATCCTCTTCCGACAATATTATGGCTCGGCCTGCTGCAGGTGAGGGTGATGATACGGTTGCTGCTGGTGTCGTTAACGGCTGTGAGGGAAAGTGACTCCCTTCGGCCACAGATTCAGAAGTGGAACTTGACGCCGGATGGCCTGCTGAGTCACTTCTGCGGCTCCTTGAATTTTCTGCCGCTCTTTTTCTAACTGAGTGGCTGACACAGCTAGCCAATGTTTGCACTTTGAAACATCTGCTTCATCAAAAGGAATGAATGCTTTGCTGGCCACTGCCTTTTCGTACCGTCGATCCAGAATAGTGGCACAAATGTAATGTTGTTCTGTATGTATGTTTTTAAGCCTTTTATTGTCAACTAGGCGGCTTAAAAACCTCTCCGCCAACTGATATGCGTGTTGCTTTTCACATCATCTCGTAACGTTGAAGACACCGCCTTCAGTTGGTGCTCTAGCATGACCAACAATGGGATAGCTTTGCCCAAAGAACAGTCCTCCCTGCTGACTTCACACGTGAAGACCCCAAAAGGACGAAGCATGTCTGTCAGGCTTGCAATTAGCTTCCATTCCTCCAACTCTAGCCTCAGGTCTTTCATAGTGGAACCCAGTTTATAGACATAATCATTTATTACTCCCCACTGCTCAGACAGACGCTCAAGCATGTAAAAGGTTGAGTTCCAACGTGTTGTCACCTCCTGGATGAGTCCTTTGACTGGCATTCTACGTTCATGTTGAATGCTGCTCATCTCCTTCCGGGCCTTAAAAGAATGGCTGAAAATTTTGCATATTCTTTGGCAGGTGGTCAGTAACTTCATGACTGTGTTTTCTTTTTTCAAGAAACCTTGCATCACGATGTTAATACTGTGCGCCAAACACAGCACTCTGAAATAGCCACCTTGATGCATGGCCTTAACTATATTACTGCCATTATCCGTGGAAACATAACCAACTGTGCGATTTCTTGGATGCAGCCATTCAGAGACCTTCCTATTAAACTCGTCCAAAAGGTTAGGCGCAGTATGAGTTTTCTCCATGGCAAACATGGCTAATGTTGCATGTTTCCGAGTAGCTTAAAAAACTGTGTCCGGGTCAACACTTGCACTTGTCTTGTCTATAACCCCTGAAAAAGAGACCCAGTGTGCAGTGATGCCCATGTAATCAAGGGCTTGGCAACTCGTCCACATGTCTGTTGTCAAGTGGATAGTGTGATCAGCAATCTTCTACAAAGCTGCCCCAATCACCTCCAGCACATCTTGATGTAGTGCTGGAACCGCAACTCTGGCAAAATGGGACCAGCTAGAAACCTTCCTTTTAGGGCAGACTGTTGCCACAAATTCTAGAAAACACACCCCTTCCACGAAAGAAAAAGGGAGAAGGTCCAGCGCTAGCATTTTAGCCAGCTTTGCATTATACAGACGTACCATTGGGTGGTTGCGTTCAAATGGCGCATTCGACCAAAACATGCTTCTAATGGTGGGATGGAACATTTTACGTGATGATGATGATGATGATGCAGACTTCAGTTAGGCTCATTGATGTACTTTTTTGCATTGGTGTCTGTCCCAGACTCTTAGTGTGCCTCATACATGTTGCAGGGGTAGAAGGTGTGGGCGCTACCACTGCAGTGCTGCTGCCAGGGGTACTGGGTGTACCAGAAAAAATGTCGCTCGGTTCTTGACTTCCCCCCTGCACAATCAGTCCCTCGTCCACATCAGATGCAATGTGAATTTATTAAGTATGGGCCAATTTTGCAAATTCGCGATTCGCAAAATTCGCGAACTTTCGCAAATTTGCGGATTTTTTTTTGTGTTCGCAAGGGTTTCTGCCAGTTTGTGAGGGTTTTTTACCAGTTCGCAAACGCGAACTTACTTGTCGGGTCGCAACGGTCGCGACCATGTTGTTTCTACGTCTGGTTCATCACAGCACCCTCTGTTTCACCACTGCCACCCTCTGGTTCACCCATGCCACCCTCTGGTTCATCACTGCCACCCTCTGGTTCATCACTGTAGAATATGGGGGGAAAAGCACACCTGCCCTGCCTCAACTGACATGAATTAATTTGGGGCTGATTAATGTGTCACTGAATTTGAGCTGTACTAACAAAGTGGTCCCAAATGAACAATCAATAATTGCAAGATTAAAGGCTCATACAAGAATTACTTATAACAACATGGTTTTTAATCACAATGTGTAGTATACAAAATCTTTTATAAAAAATCAATGTCTAGTCTAGTCTAGTCTGGATATTTGTATTGCGCAAACATATCACATCCCCTGAGGGAGTCTCATGGCGCATGCGGACAATCCCAGAAAAAGACAGTGAATGATCCTGAGAATGGAGGCCTAACTAAAAAGCCACGTTTTCAACAACTTTCGGAAACTCATATGTTCGATAGTTGTGCGGATGTTTAAAGGGAGTTTGTTCCATAGGAGTGGTGCCATGTGGGAGAAAGCACGTCCACCATTTCTAACTGTTTGAACTCTAAATGGCGTGAGTTGGAACTTAGAGCTAGATCTCAGTTCTCGCCCAGGCTGGTACCATGTCAATTTTCGGTTCCAGTATTTTGGTCCTGTGCCATACATATGCTTATGGACCAAACACATGGTTTTAAAAATGGCTCTTTTTTTTATGGGGAGCCAATGTAGACTTTTTAGGAATTGCAAGGAGGGGGATCGTTTTGGTAATCCCAAAATCAGATGGGCGGCGGTGTTTTGAACAACTTGTAATTTCTTAATGTGGCACTCATTTATGGCAAGTAGAAGGGAGTTACCATAATCTAGCCTGTTAATTATAAGGCCCTGAACTAGGACTCTACGTGCTTCCTTTGGTATCCATTTGAAAACTCTGCGTAGACTACTCATGATTCCAAAACAAGTACCGACGGTGTGGTTTACATGGTCCTTCATGGATAATTTATTATCCATGTGGATTCCAAGGTTGCGGACGGATTCCTTTGGGACAGGGCCTTCCCCCATTTCTGGGGGCCACCAATCCTGGGTCCAATGTACACTGGCTTGGCCAAATGTCATTATTTCAGATTTAGCACCATTCAGTTGTAGGTGATTCAGACTCATCCAATTTTTTACCTCTACCAGGCATTTTTTGAAGCGCTTTTTGGTGTCATTTATGTCATGGCCAAGGGTGACTAGTATTTGCGTGTCATCAGCATATGATAACACGTCAAATCCATGTGCCCTAATGAGATTAGCTAAAGGGGACATATAAACATTAAAGAGCGAAGGGCTGAGGATGGAGCCCTGCGGCACACCCCTTGTAACTGGCCGTGTGCTGGCTAAGATTTCATCTGTTTGCAGTGTGGTTGTTCGATTTGATAGATAGCTGATAAACCATCTTAAAACCTGCCCTTTGACACCACACTCCCATAGTCTTCTGACCAAGATGTGATGGGAGATGGTGTCAAAGGCAGCCGATAGGTCTAAAAGTACCAGAATGCACGATTGACGTTTGTCAAGGGCAAATCTGATATTATCGGTAACCTCGATCAGGGCTGTCTCCGTGCTGTGAGCAGCACGGAAACCTGACTGAGAGGAGTCGAGTAGATTGTTTCTCTCGAGATAGCCTATCAGCTGTTCATTAACAAATGCCTCTAATACTTTCCCTGAGAAGGGTAGCAAGGAAATGGGGCGGTAGTTTGAGAAGGTGTTTACATCCGCACCAGGCTTTTTTAATAGAGGTTTTACTCTTGCCGCCTTGCAGATTTTAGGGAATTCCGCTTCTGTCAGGGATATGTTTAGAAGGCAGGAGAGAGGATGAACCAGCACTGGAGCGAGAGTAGAAAATAGTTTAGAGGTTAACTGATCGCAGGCAGAGCCTGATTTAATTTTCCGTCCTAAACGCATGGTTTTTTCATTGTCCAACAATTCAAAAGTAGACCAATTTGGGGAGGAGACAATGCACAGTCAAAAGCATATAATGCCCCAAAGGGATGGGTTCAAGGAAGGGTAGTGGTGGGATAGTGAAGGTATCAACATAAAATCACAAATTATATTTCAAAAAAGAGGCTGAACACAGAAGAGAAATGTCGATGTTTGATGTCTTTCTGAAGATCCCTGATACGCTCTTACCGTTTTCAAGCTGCAGACTCCTATGGTTACTGCGAGGCGAATTTTGAACGTGAGTCCTCCGCTCCGGCCAAAACTTTGTGCCGTTCCAAAAGGTTTTTCCATCTCTGCCGGCGGTCTTACCCCTGCAGGGTGCAACAACTAGACGCCGTGAATACCACTTCTATACCAGACACGTCACTAACAGCCGAATCCTGGTGTCCAGTGACATCTCAGATACTCTAACGACACGAGCGTATCAGATTGACTGCCCGTTCTCCTTACCCCCGTCCTGATGAAGACCCCCTAGCAAGGTTTTAAGCACGCCTGCACCTACCTGGGTCGAAACGTCGACATTTCTCTTCTGTGTTCAGCCTCTTTTTTTAAATATAGTTTGTGATTTTATGTTGAGGCATGATTACGTAATTTAAATTTGATTTGTCTTTTTCCAGTATCTTTACTGCATTTGGGTATTAAGGACCAATGTATGTAATTTTCATACCTTCACTATCCCACCACTACCCTTCCTTGAACCCATCCCTTTGGGGCATTATATGCTTTTGACTGTGCATTGATTTTTTATAAAAGATTTTGTATACTACACATTGTGATTAAAAACAATGTTGTTATAAGTAATTCTTGTATGAGCCTTTAATCTTGCAATTATTGATTGTTCATTTGGGACCACTTTGTTAGTACTGCGTATCCGCCCAGGTCCCAGTGATTTCTTGGGTTAACCCGTGTTTCTACAGCACTGAATTTGAGCTGGCACCTGCTTCCTTCGCTGTAAGTGCTTCCTGATTAATGATGAGCTTGAACTTTTGCACCTGCTAAGTGCTTTCAGTTTTGCAAAATTCGTTAGCACACCTGCTCTGCCTCAACTGACATGAATGAATTAGGGGCTGATTAATGTGTCACTGAATTTGAACTTCCAGTCTGGCACCTGCTTCCTTATCTGTAATTGCTTTCTGTTGCATTGTAATTTTTTTTACAGGACCTTTGTGGCATACTTGTAGCTATTCTCTGAGCCTGCTGTGAGGGTCAGAGCAGGGTCATAGAATAGTTGCAAGTAGGCAACTGAACTCTGGAGGGGCCCCTCAGGAAGCACTACAGGGAATGGTTACTAATGATGAGCTTGAACTTTTGCACCTGCTGAGTGCTTTCAGTTTTACAAAAATCGTTTTTCTGCAATTTTGCGCGATTCGCGGGCGCGAATTTGCACGAGATCGAATTCGGAAGCTGCGAATTCGTGCGAATATGCGATTTGTTTTTTTGCGGCGTGTTAGTTCGTGTGGTTTTTTGCGTTTTCGCGAGCCGCTTGTAGCGCAACGACGCAAAGTTACCCTAGCGGTCGTACATGGGCGCGGCCATCTTGTTTGCGTGACGTATTTCAGTTTCCGGGCGCTATGTGTAATCTCGCGAAGTGTGCGGCTCGCTAGTACAAGTTCATGTGTGATCGCGGGGGAAACCTCGCGCGAACTTACCCACACAGTCGTGAACGGGCGCGGCCATCTTGTTTTTCATTCATTGCTATGGTTCTGGGCATCCTTTCTGTATCCTCTCTCAATCTCTGCCATCCTTTGCTTGTTTGAAGTTTTTTTTAATCTATTTTATTTATTATTTATTTTATTTATTATCTATCCCGCTGACTCAGCTAACTATAGACCTATTGCCTGCCTCCCATTCCCGGCCAAAATATTTGAAGCAATCATGAACAAACAGTTTTCGGGGTTCATCGGTTATCACCAACTTTTAGATGATACCCAGTTCGGGTTTAGGAAGGGCCACAGCACAGAAACAGCTTTGATAAAGGCCTCGGACGAGATTAGGACTATAATGGACCAGGGTGGGGCAGCGGCCCTTATACTCCTAGATCTGTCCGCTGCCTTTGACACGGTCGATCACTCCATCTTGATCGACGGTGTCACATCCTTGGGGGTGACCAATCTTGCCAGGGACCTCATTGCTTTGTTTCTGGCCAACCGCACGCAGGCGGTGAAACTGGGCACTTTCTATTCGCCCACTTTCACCCTTCTGTGCGGGGTGCCCCAGGGCTCCTCGCTAAGCCCCACATTATTTAATATATATGTGGCGGATTTGGTGAGGGTCATAAAAGCACACGGGCTGCGCTTAACCACCTATGCGGATGACACCCAATTGGTGTTGGCGGTACATAAGGATGGACCAGCCGTTGCTGCAAGTTTTCAGGAGGGGATGTCGGTCATTAGCTCATGGATGTCGAGCAACTGCTTGAAATTAAATTCGGAAAAGACCGAGGTAATGACCTTTGGCAACCTTTCACCAGAATGGTCCTCCATCTGGTGGCCCAGTGAAATGGGTTCACCCCCCACTCCGGTTGCCCAGGTCAGAAACCTTGGCGTCGTGTTCGATGACACGCTGTTATTTAAGCACCATGTGAATGCAGTGGTTGCATCCTCCTTCTATATGCTGAGGAAGATCAAGAAGCTGTTGCCATATCTCCCTCCAGCTGCAGGGAAAACATTGATCACCACCCTCGTTTTTTCTAAGATGGATTATGGCAACACTCTCTTCCTCAGCACGCAGGAACAGGTTTTAACCAAACTGCAATCAGTACAAAATGCTGCAGCCAGAATCCTGCTCGGCATCCCCAGTCGCCGCCCCCACCTCTTCAGCCATCAAACTCTATGAATTGAGACGAGAGTAGGTCAGCTAACAGAAAGAACTTCCGTCAACTAAGTCGGTGTCCTCTTCTTCCTGCGTGCATTCATGTATTTTGTAATCTGGTGGTAGTGCTGATTCATCTTGATCAGTGTTAACCTCTCCACATTTTTGGGTGAGAGGCGGGTCCTTTTTGAAGTTACAATGGCACCAGCAGCACTAAAAACACGTTCAGAAGACACGCTTGTGAGTGGGCAAGACAAAGAATTTAGAGCCAGGTTGGTGATCAGTGGCCATGGAGGCCTTTTCCTTTACCAATACAGTAATGGATTCTGATTAACAAAGACCTCTGTTGGGTCATCCAGATAGGCCTGCACCATCGACTCAAGGTTCTCCACGGTTGCTCCACTTTGGGTACCATCCATGGCCTTTGCAGCACTGTAACGAGCAAACCCTTGAAGAGTAAGCCAATCCTCTTCCGACAATATTATGGCTCGGCCTGCTGCAGGTGAGGGTGATGATACGGTTGCTGCTGGTGTCGTTAACGGCTGTGAGGGAAAGTGACTCCCTTCGGCCACAGATTCAGAAGTGGAACTTGACGCCGGATGGCCTGCTGATTCACTTCTGCGGCTCCTTGAATTTTCTGCCGCTCTTTTTCTAACTGAGTGGCTGACACAGCTAGCCAATGTTTGTACTTTGAAACATCTGCTTCATCAAAAGGAATGAATGCTTTGCTGGCCACTGCCTTTTCGTACCGTCGATCCAGAATAGTGGCACAAATGTAATGTTGTTCTGTATGTATGTTTTTAAGCCTTTTATTGTCAACTAGGCGGCTTAAAAACCTCTCCGCCAACTGATATGCGTGTTGCTTTTCACATCATCTCGTAACGTTGAAGACACCGCCTTCAGTTGGTGCTCTAGCATGACCAACAATGGGATAGCTTTGCCCAAAGAAAAGTCCTCCCTGCTGACTTCACACGTGAAGACCTCAAAAGGACGAAGCATGTCTGTCAGGCTTGCAATTAGCTTCCATTCCTCCAACTCTAGCCTCAGGTCTTTCATAGTGGAACCCAGTTTATAGACATAATCATTTATTACTCCCCACTGCTCAGACAGACGCTCAAGCATGTAAAAGGTTGAGTTCCAACGTGTTGTCACCTCCTGGATGAGTCCTTTGACTGGCATTCTACGTTCATGTTGAATGCTGCTCATCTCCTTCCGGGACTTAAAAGAATGGCTGAAAATTTTGCATATTCTTTGGCAGGTGGTCAGTAACTTCATGACTGTGTTTTCTTTTTTCAAGAAACCTTGCATCACGATGTTAATACTGTGCGCCAAACACAGCACTCTGAAATAGCCACCTTGATGCATGGCCTTAACTATATTACTGCCATTATCCGTGGAAACATAACCAACTGTGCGATTTCTTGGATGCAGCCATTCAGAGACCTTCCTATTAAACTCGTCCAAAAGGTTAGGTGCAGTATGAGTTTTCTCCATGGCAAACATGGCTAATGTTGCATGTTTCCGAGTAGCTTAAAAAACTGTGTCCGGGTCAACACTTGCACTTGTCTTGTCTATAACCCCTGAAAAAGAGACCCAGTGTGCAGTGATGCCCATGTAATCAAGGGCTTGGCAACTCGTCCACATGTCTGTTGTCAAGTGGATAGTGTGATCAGCACTCTACAAAGCTGCCCCAATCACCTCCAGCACATCTTGATGTAGTGCTGGAACCGCAACTCTGGCAAAATGGGACCAGCTAGAAACCTTCCTTTTAGGGCAGACTGTTGCCACAAATTCTAGAAAACACACCCCTTCCACGAAAGAAAAAGGGAGAAGGTCCAGCGCTAGCATTTTAGCCAGCTTTGCATTATACAGACGTACCATTGGGTGGTTGCGTTCAAATGGCGCATTCGACCAAAACATGCTTCTAATGGTGGGATGGAACATTTTACGTGATGATGATGATGATGATGCAGACTTCAAACCAGTTAGGCTCATTGATGTACTTTTTTGCATTGGTGTCTGTCCCAGACTCTTAGTGTGCCTCATACATGTTGCAGGGGTAGAAGGTGTGGGCGCTACCACTGCAGTGCTGCTGCCAGGGGTACTGGGTGTACCAGAAAAAATGTCGGTCGGTTCTTGACTTCCCCCCTGCACAATCAGTCCCTCGTCCACATCAGATGCAATGTGAATTTATTAAGTATGGGCCAATTTTGCAAATTCGCGATTCGCGAATTTGCGTCTTTACGAATTCGCAATCCGCAAAATTCGCGAACTTTCGCAAATTTGCGGATTTTTTTTGTGTTCGCAAGGGTTTCTGCCAGTTTGTGAGGGTTTTTTACCAGTTCGCAAACGCGAACTTACTTGTCGGGTCGCAACGGTCGCGACCATGTTGTTTCTACGTCTGGTTCATCACAGCACCCTCTGTTTCACCACTGCCACCCTCTGGTTCACCCATGCCATCCTCTGGTTCATCACTGCCACCCTCTGGTTCATCACTGTAGAAAATGGGGGGAAAAGCACACCTGCCCTGCCTCAACTGACATGAATTAATTTGGGGCTGATTAATGTGTCACTGAATTTGAGCTGTACTAACAAAGTGGTCCCAAATGAACAATCAATAATTGCAAGATTAAAGGCTCATACAAGAATTACTTATAACAACATGGTTTTTAATCACAATGTGTAGTATACAAAATCTTTTATAAAAAATCAATGTCTAGTCTAGTCTAGTCTGGATATTTGTATTGCGCAAACATATCACATCCCCTGAGGGAGTCTCATGGCGCATGCGGACAATCCCAGAAAAAGACAGTGAATGATCCTGAGAATGGAGGCCTAACTAAAAAGCCACGTTTTCAACAACTTTCGGAAACTCATATGTTCGATAGTTGTGCGGATGTTTAAAGGGAGTTTGTTCCATAGGAGTGGTGCCATGTGGGAGAAAGCACGTCCACCATTTCTAACTGTTTGAACTCTAAATGGCGTGAGTTGGAACTTAGAGCTAGATCTCAGTTCTCGCCCAGGCTGGTACCATGTCAATTTTCGGTTCCAGTATTTTGGTCCTGTGCCATACATATGCTTATGGACCAAACACATGGTTTTAAAAATGGCTCTTTTTTTTATGGGGAGCCAATGTAGACTTTTTAGGCATGGCAAGGAGGGGGATCGTTTTGGTAATCCCAAAATCAGATGGGCGGCGGTGTTTTGAACAACTTGTAATTTCTTAATGTGGCACTCATTTATGGCAAGTAGAAGGGAGTTACCATAATCTAGCCTGTTAATTATAAGGCCCTGAACTAGGACTCTACGTGCTTCCTTTGGTATCCATTTGAAAACTCTGCGTAGACTACTCATGATTCCAAAACAAGTACCGACGGTGTGGTTTACATGGTCCTTCATGGATAATTTATTATCCATGTGGATTCCAAGGTTGCGGACGGATTCCTTTGGGACAGGGCCTTCCCCCATTTCTGGGGGCCACCAATCCTGGGTCCAATGTACACTGGCTTGGCCAAATGTCATTATTTCAGATTTAGCACCATTCAGTTGTAGGTGATTCAGACTCATCCAATTTTTTACCTCTACCAGGCATTTTTTGAAGCGCTTTTTGGTGTCATTTATGTCATGGCCAAGGGTGACTAGTATTTGCGTGTCATCAGCATATGATAACACGTCAAATCCATGTGCCCTAATGAGATTAGCTAAAGGGGACATATAAACATTAAAGAGCGAAGGGCTGAGGATGGAGCCCTGCGGCACACCCCTTGTAACTGGCCGTGTGCTGGCTAAGATTTCATCTGTTTGCAGTGTGGTTGTTCGATTTGATAGATAGCTGATAAACCATCTTAAAACCTGCCCTTTGACACCACACTCCCATAGTCTTCTGACCAAGATGTGATGGGAGATGGTGTCAAAGGCAGCCGATAGGTCTAAAAGTACCAGAATGCACGATTGACGTTTGTCAAGGGCAAATCTGATATTATCGGTAACCTCGATCAGGGCTGTCTCCGTGCTGTGAGCAGCACGGAAACCTGACTGAGAGGAGTCGAGTAGATTGTTTCTCTCGAGATAGCCTATCAGCTGTTCATTAACAAATGCCTCTAATACTTTCCCTGAGAAGGGTAGCAAGGAAATGGGGCGGTAGTTTGAGAAGGTGTTTACATCCGCACCAGGCTTTTTTAATAGAGGTTTTACTCTTGCCGCCTTGCAGATTTTAGGGAATTCCGCTTCTGTCAGGGATATGTTTAGAAGGCAGGAGAGAGGATGAACCAGCACTGGAGCGAGAGTAGAAAATAGTTTAGAAGTTAACTGATCGCAGGCAGAGCCTGATTTAATTTTCCGTCCTAAACGCATGGTTTTTTCATTGTCCAACAATTCAAAAGTAGACCAATTTGGGGAGGAGACAATGCACAGTCAAAAGCATATAATGCCCCAAAGGGATGGGTTCAAGGAAGGGTAGTGGTGGGATAGTGAAGGTATCAACATAAAATCACAAATTATATTTCAAAAAAGAGGCTGAACACAGAAGAGAAATGTCGATGTTTGATGTCTTTCTGAAGATCCCTGATACGCTCTTACCGTTTTCAAGCTGCAGACTCCTATGGTTACTGCGAGGCGAATTTTGAACGTGAGTCCTCCGCTCCGGCCAAAACTTTGTGCCGTTCCAAAAGGTTTTTCCATCTCTGCCGGCGGTCTTACCCCTGCAGGGTGCAACAACTAGACGCCGTGAATACCACTTCTATACCAGACACGTCACTAACAGCCGAATCCTGGTGTCCAGTGACATCTCAGATACTCTAACGACACGAGCGTATCAGATTGACTGCCCGTTCTCCTTACCCCCGTCCTGATGAAGACCCCCTAGCAAGGTTTTAAGCACGCCTGCACCTACCTGGGTCGAAACGTCGACATTTCTCTTCTGTGTTCAGCCTCTTTTTTGAAATATAGTTTGTGATTTTATGTTGAGGCATGATTACGTAATTTAAATTTGATTTGTCTTTTTCCAGTATCTTTACTGCATTTGGGTATTAATGACCAATGTATGTAATTTTCATACCTTCACTATCCCACCACTACCCTTCCTTGAACCCATCCCTTTGGGGCATTATATGCTTTTGACTGTGCATTGATTTTTTATAAAAGATTTTGTATACTACACATTGTGATTAAAAACAATGTTGTTATAAGTAATTCTTGTATGAGCCTTTAATCTTGCAATTATTGATTGTTCATTTGGGACCACTTTGTTAGTACTGCGTATCCGCCCAGGTCCCAGTGATTTCTTGGGTTAACTACAGCACTGAATTTGAGCTGGCACCTGCTTCCTTCGCTGTAAGTGCTTCCTGATTAATGATGAGCTTGAACTTTTGCACCTGCTAAGTGCTTTCAGTTTTGCAAAATTCGTTAGCACACCTGCTCTGCCTCAACTGACATGAATGAATTAGGGGCTGATTAATGTGTCACTGAATTTGAACTTCCAGTCTGGCACCTGCTTCCTTATCTGTAATTGCTTTCTGTTGCATTGTAATTTTTTTTACAGGACCTTTGTGGCATACTTGTAGCTATTCTCTGAGCCTGCTGTGAGGGTCAGAGCAGGGTCATAGAATAGTTGCAAGTAGGCAACTGAACTCTGGAGGGGCCCCTCAGGAAGCACTACAGGGAATGGTTACTAATGATGAGCTTGAACTTTTGCACCTGCTGAGTGCTTTCAGTTTTACAAAAATCGTTTTTCTGCAATTTTGCGCGATTCGCGGGCGCGAATTTGCACGAGATCGAATTCGGAAGCTGCGAATTCGTGCGAATATGCGATTTGTTTTTTTGCGGCGTGTTAGTTCGTGTGGTTTTTTGCGTTTTCGCGAGCCGCTTGTAGCGCAACGACGCAAAGTTACCCTAGCGGTCGTACATGGGCGCGGCCATCTTGTTTGCGTGACGTATTTCAGTTTCCGGGCGCTATGTGTAATCTCGCGAAGTGTGCGGCTCGCTAGTACAAGTTCATGTGTGATCGCGGGGGAAATCTCGCGCGAACTTACCCACGCGGTCGTGAACGGGCGCGGCCATCTTGTTTTTCATTCATTGCTATGGTTCTGGGCATCCTTTCTGTATCCTCTCTCAATCTCTGCCATCCTTTGCTTGTTTGAAGTTTTTTTTAATCTATTTTATTTATTATCTATCCCTCTATTTTTCTAGCTCTATATTTTTGTGTTTTCTGCTACTTTTGGGTAATTTTAAACTACTTTTTTAAACTCTTTTCTTTTCTTCTTCCCTATTCTATTTCTTATTTATTATTTACCTTCCTTTCTGCCCAGATCATGGTAAAGGGAGCCGGGAAGCAGCCCAAGAAGGGGAAGGGTCCCGCACCCCGTGCCCGACTCCCGTGCGGGCGTTTGAGGGGGAGCTAGTGATGCCACGGGAGATCTTTAGTGCAGAGGAGGTGGCAGCACTAGTGTACTATGTACAGCGCCGCCTCCCCAGGACCGTCGCGGCAGGCGGCAAGATCGCAAGCGGCTACGGGCTCCGGGAGCGCCGGAAGCGGTGGGAGAAGGTGTGCTGGGCCATGTATGAACACTCTCGGGTCCGTCGCACCTACAACCAGGCCACCCACCATTGGACGGATCTTCTGGACCGGGAACGCGACCTGCTCGACCTGCTCGGCTTCGAGATCCCCGGCCTTGGTGAGTAGTAGCTATTTCATCACTACTCTGTTTTCTCCTGCTCTGTGTGATATTATATTGCATTTTTTTGTTTTTTATCAAGAGCACTAATGCTGCTGATTACACTGTAGGTAAATTATATTTCAAAATCTTCTGTGCATTTCAGGTGCACTGCTCTCCTTCTCAGTAGCGTTGCTACTATGCCTATTTGTTTTCGATTTTGTGTTCATTTCATTGGCCTGGGAAATTATGTATGAGTGTAGTTTACAGAGCTGCGTAATGCTAGCCACTAAGGGGCAGATTTGCAATTACCGGCGCATCCCTGCAAAGTAGCAGGGATGCGCCAGTAATTGTGCGCCGCGGCACCACCACCCATGGTGCGCCGTATTTACAATGCTGTAAAAAAAGGTACACGGCCAACCAATATTTGCCCGGCGGTATCGCCTCCTTAACCCACAAAATATTAATCAATGAAGAGGCAGGCGCTGGAGACTGGAAGGCAGGGAACAAGGTTTATTCTCTCCGGAGGAGAACACATCAGTTCGGACAGCCAGTATCGTCACGAGGTGCTCTAACCGCATCTCTGAGGCCTGGCCTCTTATACACAAGTTTATGATCTTTATTGCAGGTAACACATTCTTGCAATGCTTTGTAGTATGAAAGGACATCCTCGGAATCCCCCCTTCAGGTCCGTTCCCACACACATTTACAGTTGAAGTCCCCACCCCGGTCACAACAGGTGATGATTATCGCGCAGCTGGACATTCCGCTGATTCACGGAATGTGTGGGGTTGATCGGATCTCATGGGGTGGGGGCTTTGATCAAGTCGAGGGTCTTTTAATGGGGGGAAGCTTCCTACTGTACGGGGAGGGGGGGCAATAAACAATATCCGCAGGGCCAGGTGGCGGCCTGGAAACGAGGAAGACAAACGGGCACACAGGAAAAGGGGGTTTGTATCAAAGGACCTGGGACCATGAAAGGAATGAAGGGAGGTGTCGCGCTGGGAACAGGATGGGATTCTGAGGCAGGGCTGCGCTGAAGAGGGGTTTATGACCCAGGGCATGTGAGAGCGGGGGGGGGTGGCCAGTGAGTGGGGGTCAGTGGCATGCAGAGGGTGGTTCTGATCGAGGCACCTAAAATGGCGGGTGCGCACGACAAAAAGTGTGGCATCAGGGGAAAAGGCAAGATGGCGCAGATAATGTTTACCAAACCGTACTAATTTTCCACAGTCCTCCCTTTAACATTCCCAAGACATCTTGCTGGCCTATTTCCTATCCATGTCTACTGTGGCGGTCATGAGTAAAGAAGTAGGAACCCAAGTGAAGGAGCTGTAAACATTACATTTAAAATCTTTCATCCTAGGAGGCGGGCCTATCGTTAAGCTCGTTGCAGGAAAGTCATAGTAATGCAATATCGGACAAAAACGATTCTGTAGTGAGAGCATTGGGTACATTTCATAGATGCTTATAGTCATTCGGAATATGGACTGATAGGTTATTACAAATGTAAGTTCATTTCGTATTCGGTTGGAGCATAATCAATACAATGGTGGCTGGGAGAGAAATGAGACGTAGTAAAAACGATAATCAGGGGTGTCACTGTTCGAAGAGGAAGCCTTATTGTCGTGGACCATCATTAGTGAGTTCTCAGCATTTTTTTTTTGTCGTCTTCTGTTGGCACTGTTGAGCACCGGCGGTGGAGCTATGTGTCCAGCTCTATTCTAGGTCCTGCGTTGCAGGGCATGACCTTTTCCTCGTTTTCCTGGTCAAAAAGGTCCTTTTTCGCCCTGTGTCGAGTCGATTGTCAAAGAGTTCAGGTGGAAGAAGGGGGTGTGCGAGTAGTCCTTAGGGTAGGTCGGAGGAAAAGGGGATGGAGCAGGGCCAGATCGGGAACAGACCAGGGGGACGGAAAACTTCAGGTGGGCGGGCCCATGACCGGGTTCAGAGGGCAGGGACTTTTCGGCACATGTTGATCATCGAGCAGGGGCATCAGGTCAGCCCTTTCCTCTCATTTTGTCGAAAACAGTGCCTCGTCCTGCGACTCCTTACTGTTGCGGTCTCGCCTTGGCCAATGTCGCAGATGTTCCACGATCTGCAGTCAGGCCGCGTGCTCCCACATCCGGTCTCTCTCTCCTCCGACAGTGGTACCCTTAAATGAGTTTGAAAAGACAGTCTTTAGAGAATTGGCAGAGGAAGGTAATCACATAAGTCTATTTCTCTCCCAGCTCCAAGCAGCTGAGAAACATCCGTTACATTGGGGTTTACAACCAACATATAAATAATTGATGATGGGCTTGCTGGATTTCCTATAACTTTCCTTCGTAACTATTTCTTTGGTGTTTGTTGGTGTTACATTCATTGTCGTGGTACGAGATCTGGTACCTATTCATTGCATTTTGTTTATTACAGTCACGTCAGTACTTCTGGCAGAGACCCACTTTCCTAGTACGAGCCTTACGAAGCTATACCGTTCTCCAGGGCTTTATATTTTACGAAAAAGTGCAACGTGCTATCACCATGGTCTGATAGGTATCTTTCTGAGGAACGAACATAGGTTAAATTATTTTCCATTCTACCAATGCATCCTACCTTTCAGCTAAACATTTTACTTTTAACAGGGTTTATTGCAACAATTTCTTCATTTCGGTCTTATCTTAACTTTGCAAACATCATTCTAATTCCTACAGAGTCTCTTACAACCTGACTACTTCATTAAAAAACCGGGGTCTTATGGAAAACAACTAGGAACATAGCGAACTGGGGTGAGGGACTATCGTCTTGCTTTGTGTCATGAGGGCGTTATCTAGCAGAAGGCCACAGTTCAGTTGGCAAGCGTTCAGTGACATTGCTCGAATTCTAAACTCTGTAGCTTGCTCATCAACAAATCATTCCTAGGAACAACGGCTGGCCTGTGTTAGTTGTAAGTCGACCCCTCTCTTACAACCGGGGGTGAGGGACAGTTTTTAAACTCTCGTCCGGGGCAGCTGATACAAAACTGGGGGCGTTCTGGGAAGATGGGGATGTTTCGATCACCTTTACTGTTTGGGTATTGAGACAATTCGGGACGGGGAAGGCCGCTTTACCTGAGGCATTTTTATCATAGTAGCCACTGACATGTAGTTCCCTTATTACGGGTCAGATTAGGGAACCTCAGTCGTCTTACCTGTCCTTTCCCTTTTGGCCAATTTTAGGTTTCATCAATATTTAGTAGAAAGGAGAGGTAGTAACATGGCATCAAAGTGATTTTATCTAAGACAAATTTGTGCAAGTACTTGCGGTATTTGGAGCCAATTGGGTGGTGGTTTGCCAATTTGGAGTCAGTCGTTAGGGAGAGTGAGAGTGTGGAGGAGAGAGAGAGAGAGAGAGAGAGAGAGAGAGAGAGAGAGAGAGAGAGAGAGGAGAGAGAGAGAGAGAGAGAGAGAGATGTGCAACAATAGGCTAAATAGTACACGTGCAACATAGGGAGTGGCCGTGTATTAAGATAGGCTATTCAGCGCATTAAACAACATGAGACATTACGGGTCTGTGTTAGAACTTTGAAAGCATGCAGTTTGGGACGGATGAGCATTAGGCCGGGTACCGAGGGACATGCATTGAGTAAAAGGCACCATTGTGTCGCACTTCTCGCACTCTCGGTCCTTTGACTAGTTTAGTCAACGCTTCAGTCGCATAAAAACATTTTCTCATAGTTTCAGACATACGTGTCATGTGCTCATTCACGCAACACGGATTAGGGGTGATCGTGTTTCATCATATCATACAACTTATTGGCTCTTTCGTTACAAGAGTAGTTTGTGGGTGTCCTTAGGTGCCACCTTGCAGCGTTAGTCCGCTTCATGTATCAGACATGGCGAGGCTTCAGATCTTCACCATACCTCAGTCGTGATTCCAATGTAACCTGTAGAGGGAGGAAAAGAGGGGAAGGGAGGGGGACAACATTCGAGCATATCAAATGCATGGGCACGAAAACCCTTTACTTACCACATACTCGTCTTATCTCCTCGGGATAGAATCCCTGGGGTCTTGGTTTCTGAAGCCGCGGGGGGCATCAGTGTGGCAAGGATGGCGAGCGATAGGTTGTTCGCGAGGGAGACGGTCCGAGTGTGGCATTATAGGCCGTGTATAGGGAAACGTTAAAAATCAGAGGCGCTTAGTGCGAGGTATCTAGTTTGTAGATGTATCTAGCTATCGGGGTCCTTAAATTTTTTTCAACGCTGTGATTGTCCTAAGGCATATCAGCTCTTCGGCCAACCCTGTTCCCTAGTACCTTTGAGTACCATACCTTTATAATATTCTATCATTTACACCACTTCACTTTACCCGTCCTCAGAAGTCGAGGTCCCTCTCCATGCATTATTTCCTGAGCCAGTCGCATATTCGGGGGCAGAGTATCGTGCCTTAGATTCGATCCTCAATCCGGGGCTGAGCAACCGTCTTCTAATAACCTTAAAAAGAGAACAAAGCAGAGCGCACAAAAACTCTCCCGCTGATCCCACATTTTACAAAAAGCATGCAATACCTGTTCATAGTTTGGAAAACCTTTATTTGCACAATCGTTCAGCATGTAGATGTGAGAGTGCAATCGTATTTGGCTGGACACGGCGATGGCTAAAGTGCGTACAGTAGGGGGGGCTATTTTGCAACATTAAAAACATGTAAAAAAGGTTTATTCATTCATTTGCAGGAAACTAAAAAACGTCTATCAATAGTTGAGGGATCAAGGGGCATTTATTTCATAATTGGAAGCACAGTCAGACTAGTTGCAATCAAATTTCCTATGATGTATACCGTGAGCGTGTGTCATAAGCGATGTTATGTACCTGTTACAATAATATCATAATAAATCATACATTGAAATCAACATTTTAACGGGATCTTTTTACATGTTCGCCAAGTGAAGTGTACAAAGGAGCATATACATATCTCAGAACATCAAGTCTTATTAGCTAAAAACACCACGAGGTGTTCGTAAGTTCCTATTGATACCGGCGCCATTTTGGGTGAGGCCGGGTTAGTCCGGAAGTAGCATCAGAAAAAAATGTTTTCCACAACCGGCGGTTGGACCAGAGTCCCTTTCGGCAGTTCAAAAAGACTTGCGCTAACAGAAGGGGTGGCTATGTCATGCTTATTTCGTTAGCGATCAAGGCAGTTGTTCCTCACCGGAAGCCTGTAGGGGCCGAGGGCTCCTGGGACTTTTTGCAGAATCTTCGAGGCTGTGGGGATGCTGTCGGAGGTGGGGGCTCGCGCCCCGGTGGGCAAGTGTCCGAGTTACATCGCTGGTCAAAGTTACTCTAGCGGCCTAGACCCGCCTTCCAGGGGGACCAGACGCCATTTTGAGACTCCGCAGCAGCCGCCCTTCGTCGTGTCTGCAAGAGTGGAAGAGACTTCTTGGGGCGAAAAAAATGGAACACCATGCCGTAGGAGCAGGACATTCGGCTCAAGGCGCTAGGGTGCAACTGTGGCGCCTCCACCTGGGGAGGCGAGGGAGACTCGTTCGCGCCGTCTCCCTCTCCCGGTGCACTCCACGCTGCCCTCTTTCATGGGCATGCATGATGGCCACCCCATATCCCGTACTCCAGAAGTACACTTGAGGGCCATTGTATGTCTTGTGCTGCGCAAGTATGGTTGCTGGCCACCCTATGTCCTGTGCTGCGGAAGTATGGTCGCCGCCATTGTATGTTCTGTGCTGCGGAAATATGGCCGCCGCGGTGCATGTCCTGTGCTGCGGAAGTATGGTTGCTGGCCACCCTATGTCCTGTGCTGCGGAAGTATGGCCGCCGCCCGGCTGGAGGATTTCGGCGCCGGGCCGGGGCTGGGAAACCTCCTACCCGAGGAGGTGGGAGAGGCCCGTTCGCGTCGCCTCTTCTTCCCAGCCCACCCTGCACCAATTCTCCAGTGGAGGTATTTGTGATGGCCGGACCAGGAGATCCGAGGGAGGGGGTCATCTGCATCCGCCCCCTCCCTACTCGTGGCCCGGGGGACGCCGCCCCAGGAAGAAGAGGACGGGAAGGCCATTTCGTGCCGGGCCCGTGGTGCCTCCTGGACATCCCACTGGCGATCTTTTCGATCGATGGCTGTCAGCAGGCCCCGCCCCACACGTGCTGTGTGTTTCACCTTCCGGATGGGCGTGACCGGTGACCTGCGGCATTTCGGGAACTTCCGGAGTGGGGGTAGGTATTTTGTTTGGACAGGCATGTCTGGGTAATGGGGGGTTGTCTATGCAGGCCTGTAATTGCTTTTTCTTTTTACAGAGTGGGGGGGCGGCAGAGAGTAATCAGTCCCATTGCACTCGAAGTTTGAGTTCATTAATGGAATGTATACTAATCTGTCCGAGACTACTCTGTGTATTGTTTCTGTATGTTATCCGAAAAGGGTGGCTTTTTGTGTTAGGGAACAGTAGCGGTAGTACGGGGTTCGTCACCGGGTAACTTAGAGCTAGACTGGGTTTCCCGTCTTAGCGTTGTTCGATCTATGAGGACTCAAACATGTCGCTGAAATCGGTCTGGCGAAATCTGTGCCATCGGGCATAATCAAACGTGGTGGTTCTATCTGGCCTGTCCGTGTCAGTCTGATTCATCTTTGTCTCACGCCTTTTCCCTTTCTGCCGGCCTGTTATTTCTGTCGGCCCTCTGCTCTTACCCTCATTCAGTAGAGTCGGGCATTGGGCTTTCCAGTGCCCGGAATATTTACAAAAAGCACATTGGTTTTGCCCTAAGTCTGGTCGTCCTACGCGTAGTGTCGGGGGATTACTTTCGGGTCGTTGTGTCTTGGGGTTGTCCTGTCGATATATTCCTTTACACCGTTCCCTTCCTGCGTTTACTCCTTGGAACCGTGTTGCCGCTATCCCTTCCTTTTGCCTACCAGATGCTTGGAAGGTTGTCTGTCGCGTTTCTTTACCTACTCTGACTTCGTCTCTTTTCTTTCGTTGCATTGCTTCTTTGCGCCACATACCGAGACTGTCGAGCATAATAGGTGTTGTCTTACTATTACAAAGGGCTATTTCTAACGTTTCTATTTTATCAAGATCGAAGGATCCTATCAGTGGCCACTGTTTCTCTTTATTTTCTTTGGTATATTTGTGCCACAGCTTACTATAGGCTATGGTAACTAATCCATACTTTGTGAACATGTCTTTATTAGGGGTGCCTTCCAGCGGGGCTAGATGGTCCACCTCTAATAAACGGTCCAGGCTGAACCAACTACCAATCAGTGGGGAGAAGACAGACATGACGGCTCACAACGAGGACAAAAAGTCAGCACTGCCTATCTTATCACTGCGTGCAAAGACTAGACAGAATATTTCTATTCTACGTTGTTTGCAGGCAGTGAATACCTCATGAACCAATATCGAACAGTCAATACTCGGTCAATCAAACAATCAGTGGGGAGAATAAGTAGGCCCGCAAAAGGTCTGCGTCCTCTACCCTTTCACTATCTGCAAAGAGGAACCTGTTCTTTTTCCTGTTTGCAGACAGAGAATCTCCAGAAAACAATCCGCGAACAGTAGTTCGGGGTCGAAAACAATTAATCAGTGTGGGTTCAAACAATCAATCAGTGGGGGAGAAAGATAGGCACGCTGGCTGTGTTACCTATCCTTCACTGCTTGCAAAGAGAGAGAGAGCCTGTCGTTTCTCCGTTTGCAGACAGCGAATCTCCAAACAAATCAACAAAGAGCAATACTAGTATTTTCCAAATAATCAAACAATTATTTCGCAATTCGTCGTGTTTACACGACCTTGCCCGGACCGTATGGACAGTTTCTTGTCTTCCGAATCCAGCGCCCGATCGTCCTCTTTTCCTCGTATTCTTCGCGGCACTCCTGATGGTTCCCAGTCAGGACCGTAGATCACTCGAGAGAGGTCTGTTCGGAACCAGTGAAGTTCGGATGATCGGCTGCCAGACGAGGGTCTATTGAGCAAGAGCTCTCCCGATCGTTGCAGTCGTTCACTCTGTCGTCAGGACCTCTCCCACTGGATCCACGTGTCGCTGATGGGCCCCACGTTTGGGACGCCAATTGTAAAAAAAGGTACACGGCCAACCAATATTTGCCCGGCGGTATCGCCTCCTTAACCCACAAAATATTAATCAATGAAGAGGCAGGCGCTGGACGCCAATTGTAAAAAAAGGTACACGGCCAACCAATATTTGCCCGGCGGTATCGCCTCCTTAACCCACAAAATATTAATCAATGAAGAGGCAGGCGCTGGAGACTGGAAGGCAGGAAACAAGGTTTATTCTCTCCGGAGGAGAACACATCAGTTCGGACAGCCAGTATCGTCACGAGGTGCTCTAACCGCATCTCTGAGGCCTGGCCTCTTATACACAAGTTTATGATCTTTATTGCAGGTAACACATTCTTGCAATGCTTTGTAGTATGAAAGGATATCCTCGGAATCCCCCCATCAGGCCCGTTCCCACACACATTTACAGTTGAAGTCCCCACCCCGGTCACAACAGGTGATTATCGCGCAGCTGGACATTCCGCTGATTCACGGAATGTGTGGGGTTGATCGGATCTCATGGGGTGGGGGCTTTGATCAAGTCGAGGGTCTTTTAATGGGGGGAAGATTCCTACTGTACGGGGAGGGGGGGCAATAAACAATATCCGCAGGGCCAGGTGGCGGCCTGGAAACGAGGAAGACAAACGGGCACACAGGAAAAGGGGGTTTGTATCAAAGGACCTGGGACCATGAAAGGAATGAAGGGAGGTGTCGCGCTGGGAACAGGATGGGATTCTGAGGCAGGGCTGCGCTGAAGAGGGGTTTATGACCCAGGGCATGTGAGAGCGGGGGGGGTGGCCAGTGAGTGGGGGTCAGTGGCATGCAGAGGGTGGTTCTGATCGAGGCACCTAAAATGGCGGGTGCGCACGACAAAAAGTGTGGCATCAGGGGAAAAGGCAAGATGGCGCAGATAATGTTTACCAAACCGTACTAATTTTCCACAATGCAGCGCACCATGGGCCCAAAACGTCACCGAAGCATTACGGATATGTGCCGTAAAGGCGGCGCATTGCTGGAGTTGCGTCGCAACGATGGTGCAGCTCCAGCAATGCTCTGGGGTGCCCTATCTCCCCAATGCTGCATCAAGCCGTACGTCTGCTTCAAGCAGGCGCAGGGTTTGAGTGACGCATCATTGTCCTAAAAGTGACTGATTGAAATCTTGTAGATTTCCCTCAGCCACTTTTAGGATGCGTTCCTGCACAGGAACGCCCTCCCTTGCGCCGGAACGCCCCCTGATGGCGCAGGGCTTTACAACGTGATGCATCTCCCATATGCGTCACGTTGTTAATATACGCCGCACCATGGCGCCTCTTTTGTTCTGCCACTGCGTCACAAAAGTCATGCAACAACGGAGCAAAAGAGCCACAAGGGGCTTGTAAATCTGCCCCTACAGACTCAAATCCAGTCCTTCCTTTGTACACCTGGCAATAAGAAGAAATAGTGGTGGTGGATTGATAGTTTGAGTATTTTAATGACTGGTTAATGTAGTAGGAAACTTTTTAGTGTTGTCACTGATCTGCAATCACGATGGAGTTTGTCTGTCACTTCGCGTGCTGCGGACTGCTGCCTGCCAGTGCTAGGCGAACCTTTTTAGTAGTTTGTTTCGTGAGTTACATAACTTTCTACGTCGACGGTCCGCAAATCAAGCAATACTAATATCGTAGTAGACCACATGAGATAGGTCAATATATCCCGTGGAATAGTTGTCTATTTGCTATTTCGCCAAAATATTTTGTTATTGTACTTTTGAAATGTTTGATTTGGTTGACAACAATCATCCATGTTTTCGGGTCTTTCTTTCTTTCATGTTGTACATCAGCTCCCCCCAGGGGCAAGAGGACAGAGGAGGAGGTGGTATCGGCTGCTGCTGCTGTAGAAGGCCAGGATCGGTCAGGCGAGGGCTCCTTTGCTGGCCCCGGTAAGTTTTCATTTTAATATAGAGTACCTATTTTTTCCTAGCGTTCCTCATTCAATTTTTTCTAAATCGTCTTTGATCTTCTTTTAGACTGTATCTAAATTCTTATCCTGCCTCTACTATGACTCCCTGTGGTATTACTAGATTATTCTTATTAGTCTGTCTGTGTAGCTAACTAAGATTGCACAGTTGGCAAAAGGTGTTAAACGAAACTCCCATTCTAGTCAGCAATAGCTCTATGCACTGAGTGCAGTCCTCTGGGATTGTCCATAATGTCTTTTCAAGTCTTCTAAATGTTTATGCTTTGACAATTCCCAACAATAAAATGTGAATGACCACTAGGAAAGAATAAGATACTACTTTACTTTTGGTTTGGATAGGAGGACAATCCATACTACTACTGTTGCAGGGACAAATCTGCACAAACAGAACTATGGACACTAAATAGTGCATTGTTTATCAATTATAATAGGCACAGGTAGACTTTAAACATACCTCAGTGATAACAGACTTTGAAGAACCCCCAATCTCCTTACTGACTAGATAGTGTGGCAGAGTCATTTAGCTCCTGAATTCATCGATGATTGATCCCCAATGATGATTATCCAACGCAGGACAAGAGTACGGAGTCAGAGTCCAGAAGTGTCAGAGGCACGGACTCATTCTTGCAAATTGCAAAACCTTTTGCTCAGTCACTCTTGACCAAAAACCACAGAGTCTATTTAAGTTTTAAAGCTTTATTAAAAGTAGAAACATTTATTAAAATCAAGTTAGTCATAAAACATAAACGGTTGTTTAAAAATGGAAAAGTGCTTAGTGATTTATTTCACATATTTATTGTGGGCGAGCCGAGCCCTCGCCTGGTTTGAAGTTTAATTCTTCTTTTTGGTGCTGAATCCTTGGTCACTCCGTCCTAGTGATGATGATCTGATCTTGCTCTTGTTCTTACAAGTGAGGCTTCTGTCTGTTATGAGAAAAATGGTGCGTGTTAAAAAGCAAGCATTCATCAGTTGTGCCAAAAAGTGCAGCAAGACAACACCCTTCCCTGGAAAAAGGGACATTTTTACTTTAGAGTAGACAGTCACAAATTATTAGATTGGTTTCTGAATTCACATTTGTTCATTCCTAGACAAAATACTAGTGAGTGGTGTATGTCTATGACATCTAACATTCTTAAATGTACTTTGTAGGTGGAACATCTGGTGCCGGGGCCAGCGCGGAGGTGGAGGAGGACACTTCTGGGGAGGAGGCGGTGCAAGTGCCGGAGGAAACTGCTGTGAGGGTTGCCACAGTAGTGGCGGGCAGTGGTAAGCTCTTATATTCCTTACTTATTGAGATTGCAGACTGCAGAGTGTGCTCTCTGCACGGGTGTAGTATATATGTTGTACAGTTAAGTTACTATACTGTTAAGAATACTTTCGAATTTAGAACAAAGTTTTTATCAACCAGGTAGTAGCCTCCTCTAAATTTACTTCAACTCAGCGGTGAATTTTTGTTTTCGCGAATCCAAAGCAGATCTGAGATGAACTTGATGGATGGGATGAACGAAAAGAGAAAGAAGGGTGTAAGTAAGTGTGGAAAGATGAGCAAGTTAAAAGTAATGATGACTGACAAAGAAGTATGATACGTGTTTGATTGGTGCCCGAGGTGGCTGGGAAGGAATATGATGCATGGCTGGGTGAAGGATGAAGCAAGCAAGGATGGGTGGAAGGAGAACAGCCTGGGTGGGTGAAACAGAAACTGTATGTGTGCGCAATATATCCTTTGGTTGAAATTCAAATGCAAGTCAAGCACGGATGTATGGCTTGCGGTTTCCCGTGAGAAAACGTAAGGTTTGTCCAGATGAGAGACATGAAGAAGAATGATTGACATATAGTTTGAATGGATGGATGCCTGGATCATGGTACTATCTGACTCTTAGATAGCATATGTGTATCTAGAGAGAGTAGACGGTCACTGGATGAACTAAGTGTTACTTTGAAGAGCATGTAACACCGCACGCGCACGTCCGTTCCAGTGTAGGAAAGGCAAGGAAAAGAAGTTTTAATTTTGTCCGAACACTACCATGAATATTAGCAGTAGTTTGTATTGCAAGCACAGCATATATCCGGCTATTACGATGGCCACTCACTACCTCTGTTAATAAGTTTAGTAGAACTCGGTCATTCATGTGTGGATGTATCACTGTTCACTCAATAAAAAGCAAAGCACCTAAAGTCATCCCATATGTAAGCAAATATATACCATGTGCAGTGATAGATAATCAGATTATTTATCTTCTTCATTTTCCTTTTCTAGTATTCATTGGGACTGTAGGGTGAAAGTTAAATTAATTAAGCAGTAGCCCTTGTAACAGCATTCTCAGTGCCACCCGTAATAGAAAAGTAAGAGCATCACCACCTGCATGTACTGGACCGGTAGAGTAACGCAAGTCTGTCTCACTCATCATGGCGGGCGTCTGTTTTTCTCGGGTGCAAGTTGACTGCGCTGGCATTATGCCGGCTTGCAGAAGTTAACGTACCAATTTTGCTAAACAAGAGAGAAGAAGAAGAATAAGACTGGTGTACTGTCATAGTCGACTCTAATGGAGTGAGTCCATAGTGCTCGAAGAATTGATTCCTTAAACTCCCACTAATGTTAGAGCAAGGATGAAGAAGTGGGAGGTTAGATAGATACTGGCCACAATAGTTATGTACTGCGCTAGCAAGTTGCTAGTTCTACTGTGACACAACTTTCTGCTGAATCATTTTGTGTTAATCTTAAAGAGCATTGCTTACAGACTATGTCTTTCTTTCTTCATATAGATGCTCCTTCCAAACCAACATGGAAGGAGCTGGCTAAAAGGGCCCGGCAACGGAGGCTGGAGGCGACTGTCGTCGAATATCGTCGAATATCGGCGGCTGGTGGCCCAGGAGGAGGGGGACACGCAGTCGACCACAGCATCGACCGGTACAGCTGCATCCTCCTCCGCACTCCCTGGGTCTGCCAGTCAGCGCAGCAGGTCTCCAGCGGTACGGAGCCGGGGTACCGCAGCCACCCGCCACCGCCGAGCAGCAAAAAAATCACCGCCTTTCACTCAGGGTGTCCTACCTCGAGCAGGGGCTGTTGAACACCAAAACCCTGCTCGAGACCCTCCGCAAGGAGCATGCCGACCTGGCCCGAAAAGTGAACAGCAGCCAGCAGTAGGAGGAGACTGTCCTTTGACCCTTTTTTAAAGACTTCTGGGGGGTGGGAATTGGGAGTTGGGTTTTTTGGACTTTTCACGGACATTCGTTGGGGTTCGGGAGGGGGGGTGGGTTGCGTCTTGCGGGAGATTATTTATGTTAGGGATATGAATATACTTTAAACTTTATCTTAGCATACGTGTTTTTTACTGCTTTTGAGGCTGGTGGGTGGGGGTTTAACAGTAAGTTTGTTTTCCTGAAATTTAAGTGGCATCTTGATTCAAGTTGTGTAAGTAATTGCCCAAATGTTTTCAAAACTAAGTGCCTGTCACAGAGTAAGTGAATTCAATAGTCCTAGGACCGTCAGTCTCTCGTCTCTCCTAATACTCCATTATACTACCGCCCCCCAAACGCTTATCTTACCTGTAATTTGTGTTTGGAAATAGGGCTAGGCACAGGGCTGGCTGCATGGGAAATGGCGATTAAGGTTGGCAATCCTGGGCGGATGAAATGTCATCATTGCGGTGGTACTAGTGGTGTTACACAGTGGCAGTTGCAGCATCTGAAAAAAAAGAAAATGAAACCTTGTTTGTCCTCACCGTAGCATTAGAACGGTACGATAGAGAATATAGCAGGTGACAATACACCTGAACAGTGCCACAATGTAGCCTAACAAATGGTAAAGTATTGAAAGTATAACTACTACTTGCGTTGAATTTCTTTGACATTGGCTACTACTACAAGAAATAGTACTGAAGGTGAAGGACACAGCAGCGTAATCATTTGCCACGTCTAGGAGGAGGATGTTCTTGATGATCAATCAAGTTGATGGCGCACATGAAAATCTGCTTTCATTTGCCAATAGTCATAGGTCTGTGTCAAGCTGAGTAAGAATATATCCTCGGATTTCTTCACCAGCCTGTTGCTATGACCTTATCCTCCCCAGCAAGTGTGTGGAATTATTGCTGTCATTTGGTCACACCTCAATCAAAACCACACAGCCCGGGGGAAGATGGTTAGGGTTTGGAAAATGGATGGGAATGGGGGTTTTTGGGAAAGTTTTGTTGAGAGAAGAAAAAAAAAGCACAGCCTGGACAAACAATAATTGAAGATAAACAAATCTTTGGGTACAAAGCTATCCATACATCTTTTAAGTGACATAAAGGAAGTGCATGCACTACTGCATGCATGGTTACTGAAAAGTAAGTAGTACTTTCGACAACCATGAATGAAAGAATGCGACAGTACAGGGCTGCAGTAATTATGGTTTTCATTTGCCTATCTCTGCACTCAGAGAAACACTTCGTATATTAAATTAGGTTTGAAAAATAGCAGAAGTAAAACCTATACAATGGCTGTAGGGATGAATTTAGAAGCAGAGATCAAAGAAATGCAGACTCACACCCATAGAAGTTCACAGCAATAACATTACTTAAAAGATAATTAGAAAAGAACGGATAATGTATCTGTATGTTGTTGTAGTTGTCCTGTTGAATTTGGGAAGTTGCATGCATCCAACCATTCCTCTTATTAGCGGGACTCCTCCATTCCATCTGACGCTCTGTCCATCAATGTTGGTGACCACAAGACACCCTGTCCATTGCCTGCCTGGCGGATGCTGAATTGCGGCTCGCTAATGTGAAGCCTGACTTCATCCTTTTTTTCCCATTGCACAGGCTGAAACCCGGCCTGTAATTATTGATGGAAAAACAGGAAGTGATATTAGAACACCACTGACAAATAAATATAAGGTATGTACGCTGTGTAGTGCAAAAAGTCACACTTTGAGTTTCCTAATATACAGTACAATATTTTTGAAAGTGCGTACTCTGTCTGAGTCTCCTTTTGAAGGATAAATAAGTATGGGCGAATTAATTTAGCGGGTCTTTCCCCTCAAGCTAGAAGTACTGTAAACTGTGTTTTAGAACAAAATTAGACCTTCCCAGCAGTGCTCCCAGACCCTTACTAAACCCAGTCGCAAAAATGTAGAAGACCCCCAATCAGATCTCAAAAAATGTGCGATACTGCTACCTGTCAGAGGCCTAGTAGAAAATAGTGACAAAACGTACTTTGAAAGTAAAGTAGGCCCAAATCCCCCCTTACCCAACATGGATTGTATACAAACCACTTGCAATCAACCAAAAGTATCCATACCCAGAATTGCTCCAAGACTCGCAAACCCCCCCACATAACCCCAGGAACCCCCACAAACAGTCCCCCGAAAACGGTAGAGTGAGCGAAATCTCAGCAGATGCAAAAACTTTTTCCCCAGGGATTGTCTCCAAAACACTTTCTTTCGGGTATTAGACGTTCCCGGCAATGGCCCCAGAACTGTCAACCCAGGCGAAAACAAGTTTAACACCCCCAACAAGCCAAAAGGCAAAACACGGGAAAAGCCACTCTTAGAAAACTTTGGGCCTACCTGGAATTCAGTCCAAATGCGCTCTGCAGCTAGGCCCAACTCCCCTTTTCCACCATGGATTTCCTGTAAAACCAATGCAATCAACATTAGAATGTTCCAGCAGTGCTCACAGACCCCAAACCCCACCCCAACAACCTAAAAGCCCCCCAAACAGCACCCCACAGACAGGCAAGTGATCAAAAGCGCAAAAACTTTTTCTGCTCCGATTTTCTCCAAACCACTTTTAGCCGGTATTACACCTTCCAAGCAAGGCCCCCAGACCCGTGAACTCGGGCAAAAACAAGTTTCACCCCCCCAAAAAGCTGAAAAGCAAAACCGGGAAAAGCCACACTTAGGAAACTTTGGGCCTACCTGGAATTCAGTCCAAATGCGCTCTGCAGCTAGGCCCCAACTCCCCTTTTCCACCATAGATTTCCTGTAAAACAAATGCAATCAACATTAGAATGTGCCAGCAGTGCTCACAGACCCCAAAACCCACCCCCAGCAACCTAAAAGCCCCCCAAACAGCACCCCAAAGACAGGCAAGTGATCAAAAGCGCAAAAAAAAAATTCTGCTCCGATTTTCTCGAAACCACTTTTAGCCGGTATTAGACCTTCACAGCAATGCCCCAGACCCGTCAACTCACCCGCAAAGAAGTATAACACCCCCACAAGTGCAGAGTCTTTCTTCATTGGGCGTAATCCAGCCATCTGCTTTGAGGGAAATAGGAGTCTGGAGGAGGAGGATAGAGGAGCATGTTCTTGTGAACTTGTGAACCTGAGGAATTCAGACTGCGGCACCTTCCAATCAATAAGCAAATAAGTGAAGACAGTTCTGCTGATGGGCTTGTTTTTGTAATTAGGTGATTAAAGTTTTTTTTTATATAGATTTTGCAAAACAAAGAAAGACAGACAAACAGGAATAAAAGTGAATAAGGACGAAAAAGAAAGTTAGTGATTCATTGACTCATTTTCAGGGCTCGGTGTCAGGGAAGAAGAGCTTGTCCTCAAACTCTGCGAATTCAGACGGGAGAAGGTCAGTTAACAGAGAAGAACTTCTCTCATCTAAGTTGGTGTCCTCCCCATCTTCTTCCTGCGTGCATTCTCGTATTTTGTAATCTGGTGGTATGAAATGCTGATTCATCTTGATCATTGTTAACCTCTCCACATTTTTGGGCGAGAGGCGGGTCCTTTTGGAAGTTACAATGCCACCAGTAGCACTGAAAACACGTTCAGAAGACACGCTTGCGAGTGGGCAAGACAAGTAATTTATAGCCAGGTTGGTGATCTCCGGCCACACATCTCTTTTGCCATGCCAATATGCCAATGGGTCATGATGAACATAGACCTCTGTTGAGTCATTCAGATAGGCCTGCACCATCGACTCAAGGTTCTCCAGGGTTCCTCCACTTTGCTTACTTTTTTCTGGGACCTTTTGAGAAGCAAACCCAAGCTGAGTTAGCCAATCCTCTTCTTCACACAATATTACTGTTGTGTCTGGTGCAGATGATACGGTTGCTGGTGTCGTTAACGGATGAGAGGGAAAATCACTCACTTCTGCCACAGCCACAGATGCAGAAGTGGATTTTTTTGATTCAGGATGGCCTGCTGATGCAGATGTACTGCCTTTTCCTTCAATTTCCTGCCGTTCTCTTTCAAACCGAGTGGCTGACACAGCTAGCAAATGTTTGTACTTTGTTACATCTGCGTCATCAAAAGGAAAGAATACTCTGCCTGCCACTGCCTTTCTGTACCGTGGATCCAGAATAGTAGCAGAAATTTAATGCTGATCTGTGTGGATCTTTTCAAGACGTTCATCGCAAAGTAGGCGCTGTAATAACTTCTCCGCCAACTCAAATGCTTCTTGCTTTCCATCTTTTTGAAACGTAGAAGACACCGCCTTCGTTCGTGCTCTAGCATGCGCAACAATGGGATAGCTTTTCCCAAATTACTGTCCTCCCTGCTGACTACACGCGTGAAGACCTCAAAAGGACGAATCATGTCTGTCAGGCTTTTAATTAGCTCCCATTGCTCCACCTGTATCCTCAGGTCTATCATAGGTGTACCCAGTTTAAAGAAATACTGATCGACTACCGCATACTGCTCATACAGACGCTTAAGCATGTAGAAGGTTGAGTTCCAACGTGTTACCACCTCCTGGATGAGTGCTTTCACTGGCACTTTACGTTCATGTTGCAGGCACCTCAGCTGCTTCCGGGCCTTAAAAGAATGGTTGAAATGTGTGCACATTCTTCGGCAGGTGGTCAGTAACTCGTAGACTGGACTTTCTTCACTCAAGAATCTTTTAACAACCAGGTTTATACAGTGCGCCAAACACGGCACTCTGAAATAGTTACCATTATCCATGGCCTTAACTACATTGGCGCCATTATCCGTGGAAACATAACCAATCATGCGTTTTCTGGGGACAGCCATTGAAAGACCTTTGTGTTAAACTCATGCAAAATGTTTTCTCCTATATGATTTTTCTCCATGGCAAACATGGCTAGTGTGGCATGTTTCCGAGCAGCTTTATAAACTTTGTCTGTGTCAACACCTGCGTTTAGCTTTGCTTTAACCCCTGAAAAAGAGACCCAGTGTGCAGTGATGCACATGTAATCAAGGGCTTGGCAACTGGTCCACATGTCTGTTGTCAGATGTATAGTGTGAACAGCACTCTTCTGCAAAGCTGCCCCAATCACCTCCAGCACATCTTCATGTAGTGCTGGAACCGCAACTCTGGCAAAATAGAACCGACTAGGAACCTTCCATTTAGGGCAGAGCGTTGCCACCATTTCAAGAAAACCCACCCCTTCCACAAAAGAAAAAGGGAGAAGGTCCAGCGCTAGCATTTTAGCCAGCTTAGTGTTATACAGACGCGCCGTTGGGTGGTTGCGTTCAAATGGGGCATCTGAAAACAACATGCTTCTAATGGTGGGCTGGACCATTTTACGGGATGATGATGACTTCTTCGACCCAGTTACGCTCAGTGATGATGAACTTTTTCGCATTGGTGTCTCCCTGTCTCCCACACTCTTAGTGTGGCTCATATATCTTGCAGGGGGTGTGCTGCTGACAGGGGTACTGGGTGTAACTGAAGAAATGTTTGACGCTTCTTCCTCCTCGTCATCATCAGATGAAACATCAACAGATAAAATTTGTTGACTTGCAATTCGGGCTGCCTTGATCTCCCTTAGGTGCGCATGCCATTTGACAGTGTGCTGTCTCTCAAGATGACCTCTCTGGCCTCCGGTACCATAGTTGGTACCAAGCTTACCACGTCTAACTCGAACCTTACAAATAGTACAAATGGCTATGTTTTCCCTTGTTGGGCTAACAATAAAGAAGTCCCAAACTGCAGACTTCAAATGTCTGTGGGGGGCGGAGGAGGCGATACTGGGAATGCTAATGCCAGATGAAGTGGAGGATGTGTGTTGCCGAAATTTAGTACGTTGTGCACTTACAGCACCACTAATTGAGGAAATGGAGGTCGAGGTGGATGGAGGTCCCTTCTGGCGAGAAAATATGGAAGCTGTAGGTGGTGGTGTACTAGTTAACTGCATTGGTGGTGGTCCCATTGACACGTCGCCAACATCACACTCAGCAGCATTTCGGGATAGGGTAAAAATGTCTGTTTGCTGCATGTCCGCTGAGGCTGGAGTGACGTCTATGATGACTGCGTCGTCGTCGTGAGAGTCTTCATCAGCAGGAGTATATGCCACTTCTTGTTCAGCGTCATCATCACACTCCATAACTATGAGACTTTCGGGGACCTTCCTTTTACGTTTAGCTACCTTTGTCAGATCATGGCGTGCCTCACTCTCAGACAGCACTGGTGGTTCCCAATTTTCATCCATATCATCAGAAGGAAGGGGGCTTGAAGAAGATGTAGACACCATCCTTGATCTTTTCCTTGCTGGGGATCTGGAAGACAATGAATCATCAGGAGGAGTGGCTTCCTCATATGATACCTCGGCTTGAATGTCGATTTCCTGATGTGTCCCTACTTCGGGAGGAATAACTATTGTGGGCACTTGTGCTGCTCCATGCACCTCTGCTTGTGCCTCTCCTTGCACCGCCTCTCCTTCCACATGTACTTGGGCTTGTACTTGCACATGTGGTTGTTGTTGCGGCTGGGGTTGTTGAACACTCGTCAGATGAGTTACAACAACCTGTGTTGATTGAGGGATGCTGCTACTTTCTTGCGATGAGCCAACATCACTGGTCGATGGTGATTGAACAACTATACTGGCTGCCTCTGCAGCACTCAAGGGTTTGGACCTAAGTTGACGTGGTGGTGGTGGCACTGAGCCCAATTGAGTGGAGGTGCTGCTCCCAGCTTAGCCCCCATCAGACCCCGCTGCTGCTGCAGGCGTACTTTTTTTCCCCCAAAAAAATGTGGTGGTCGGCACACCAGTCTCCCTGGTAAATGGCGCCACTTGCTTTTTCTGCTCCTTACTGGCAACTTTCTTGCTAGAGGAGCTACGGGCAACTTTTTTTGGGGCCATCTTCTTCAGATGTCAGAACAGCAGGCCGCAGTTGCACAAGTTGCAGAGTTGTCTGTGGCCACACGTGACGTTGTGCTGAACACACCGCAGCAGGACTTCTTCCTGGCACTGATGAGGAACGATGAGGCGGATGATTCGTCTTTCTGCACCTAAAAGCAAACAAAGCCAGAGGAACATCAGTTAAATAAATGTTGCATATGTAGCGCTTCAATTAATAGTTTGCAAGTAAGCATTTTTATTATACCCACCCCCCAAAATGGAAAGACCAATAAAATGCATCACTGACAGAGTACCCCTGGGCATAATGGATGAAAGCATGGCAGACTGGGTGCAGGCCTATGGCACAACAAAGAACATTGCCTGGCTTCAAAATGGCCCCTAGACCCCCACCCACATGGCCAGGCCCTGCCTGTACCAGTCCTCAAAATGGCCCCCACCCACATGGCCATGCCCCATCAACACCCCAAAAAATCGAAAAACACATAAAAATCACCATAATCCAATGCCATCCATGCCCTCCATGATGTTTACATTAAAGAGACCCCGCAGAAAGACTCAGTCCATGCACCACTGAGTACCCCTGGGCAAAAGGCCCCAACAGCAGCTAAAAAATCGAAAAACACACAAAAATCACCCCAATCCAATGTCATCCATGCCCTCCATGATGTTTACATTAAGGAGACCCCACAGAAAGACTCAGTCCATGCACCACCGAGTACCCCTGGGCAAAAGGCCCCAACAACAGCCAAAAAATCGAAAAACACACAATAATCACCACAATCCAATGCCTTCCATGATGTTTACATTAAAGAGACCCCACAGAAAGACTCAGTCCATGCACCACTGAGTACCCCTGGGCAAAAGGCCCCAACAGCAGCCAAAAAATCGAAAAAACACAAAAATCACCCCAATCCAATGCCATCCATGCCCTCCAAGATGTTTACATTAAAGAGACCCCACAGAAAGACTCAGTCCATGCACCACTGAGTACCCCTGGCAAAAGGCCCCAAAAACAGCCAAAAAATCGAAAAACACACAAAAATCTCCCCAATCCAATGCCATCCATGCCCTCCAAGATGTTTACATTAAGGAGACCCCACAGAAAGACTCAGTCCATGCACCACTGAGTACCCCTGGGCAAAAGGCCTCAACAACAGCCAAAAAATCAAAAAACACACAAAAACCACCCCAATCCAATGCCATCCATGCCCTCCATGATGTTTAAATTAAAGAGACCCCACAGAAAGACTCAGTCCATGCACCACTGAGTACCCCTGGGCAAAAGGCCCCAACAACAGCCACAAAATCAAAAAACACGCACAAATCACCACAATCCAATGCCATCCATGCGCTCCATGATGTTTACGTTAAAGAGACCCCACAGAAAGACTCACTCCATGCACCACTGAGTACCCCTGTGCAAAAGGCCCCAACAGCAGCCAAAAAATTCAAAAAACACAGACAAATCACCACAATCCAATGCCATTCATGCCCTCCATGATGTTTACATTAAAGAGACCCCACAGAAAGACTCAGTCCATGCACCACTGAGTACCCCTGGGCAAAAGGCCCCAACAACAGCCAAAAAAAAATCGAAAAACACACAAAAATCACCACAATCCAATGCCATCCATGCCCTCAATGAGGTTTACATTCAAGACACCCCACAGAAAGACTAGGCCCATGCACCACTGAGTAACGCTGGGCATAATGGATGAAAGCAAGGCACATTGGATGGAGGCCTATGGCACAAAGCACACTGCCTGGATTCAAAATGGCCCCTTGACCCCCACCACATGGCCAGGCCCTGCCTGTACCAGTCCTCAAAATGGCCCCCACCCACATGGCCATGCCCCATCAACACCCCAAAAAATCGCAAAATACATAATAATCACCACAATCCAATGCCATCCATGCCCTCAATGAGGTTTACATTCAAGACACCCCACAGAAAGACTAGGCCCATGCACCACTGAGTAACCCTGGTCATAATGGATGAAAGCAAGGCACATTGGATGCAGGCCTATGGCACAAAGCACACTGCCTGGATTCAAAATGGCCCCTTGACCCACACCACATGGCCAGGCCCTGCCTGTACCAGTCCTCAAAATGGCCCCCACCCACATGGCCATTGCCCATCAACACCCCAAAAAAATTTAAAACACACAAAAATCACCACAATCCAATGCCATCCATGCCCTCCATGATGTTTACATTAAAGAGACCCCACAGAAAGACTCAGTCCATGTACCACTGAGTACCCCTGGGCAAAAGGCCCACACAACAGCCAAAAAATCGAAAAACACACAAAAATCACCACAATCCAATGCCATCCATGCACTAAATCATGTTGAAATTCAACAAAACAGTTGTATCATGCACCCATAACTAACCCTGGTCCTACTGGATACTGTGGCTACCCACAATATATTTTATCTAATGTTCTGAAAAAGTTCCAAAATTGTAGTTGCAGCAACTGTAATGCCCCAAACAAACTTACTTGCGAAATTTCTAATCCAAAAGTGATCCAAAGAAAGTCAAAAAGGCCTCAAATCCAAATATCCAGCAGCATCCACAAAAAGTTATCCTTCCAGGTCAAGATCCAAATCAAAGTGACCAGGACATGAAGAAAGCACTGGGAGGAGCCTGCTGGACAGGAACAGGAAGTTGGAGACTGGGGGGCACTTCGTTCCTCCCACCCTCCCAAAATCGACTCCTTGCAAAAAAATGTGCAGGCAAATGTCAACCTGAGGAGTTATTCTGATAAAAATCATCATTTTTAGAAGGTTTATGCTGCCTGCTGGTGGATTTCTTGTGCAGAATTGCTAATTTTGCAATTTCGCAAACGCGAAATTGTCGCTGCCCGCCGCATCTACGTGTTCGCAATTGTTTACTCCCACGATGCGTGATCACGGGCCTTTATGACGTACTCGCGTTGACAAACTCTCGCTGTGCAAGGTGGCAAGCCGCGATGACGTAATCGCGCTCGACAAACTCCCGCGGGATCCCGCAGCAAGATCATAAATGGCGCAGCACACGCAAACATGGAGAAAAACAACTCTTCAAACGCTGAATGACGGTAAGTGCACGCCGCACACCGCAATATTGTATTTAGCGCGACCAAGCAAAAAAATCCGCTGCGTGCGAATTTGCGAATTTTCGGCAAATTCGCAAGAATTCGCGGATCACGAATTTGCCGAAAATCCGCAAATGCTTAGAATTTAACATTTGGATCAGTTCTACTTTGGACTTCCTGGATCTTACTTAGGTGTGCATACCACTGGATAGGGTGGTGTTTTTTGAGATGACCTCTCTGGCCTCCGGTACCATAGTTGGTACCAAGCTTACCCCGACTAACTTATACTTTACAAATCGAACAAACAACCATGTTTTCTGCCTTTTTGCTAACAGTAAAGAAGTCCCAAACTGGGGACTGGAGATGTCTGCTGGTGGTGGAGGTGCTACTTTGACTTTCAATGCCAGATGAAGTGGAGGATGGGCGTGGCTGAATTTGTTTCTGTTGTTCACTTACTGCACCACTACTTGAGGTAATGGAGGTCAAGCTGGATGGAGGTCCCTGCGGGCCCTTCTGACTGAAAAAGATGGAAGCTGTAGGTCGTGTTGGTGTTGTAGTTAACTGCATTGGTGGTGGTACCAGTGCCATGCCGCCCACATCCCGCTCAGCAGCCATTCGGGACAGGGTGAAAATGTCTGTCTGCTGCATGCCCGCTGAGGCTGGAGTGACGTCTGTGATCGTCGTCAGACTGTTCATCAGCAGCAGAAGATACCACTTATTGCTCGTCGTCATCACACATAAGTCGAAGCCTTGCGGGAACCTTCCTTTGAGGCTTAGCTACCTTTGTCGGCTCATGACGTGCCTCACTCTCAGACTGCATTTGTGGGTTCCAATCAGGATCAAGGTCATCAGAAGGAAGGGGGCTTGAAGAAGAACTTGTAGTAGTAGTAGCCCTCCTTGACCTTTTTCTTGCTGGGGATCTGGAAGACAATGAATCATCATCAGGAGGAGTGGCTTCCTCGGGTGATACCTCCTCTTGAATAGCAATTTCCTGATGTGCCCCTATTTCTGGAGAAACAAGCGTTGTAGGCAGTTGTGCCGCTCCATGAACCTCTAGTCGCACCTCTCCATGCACCTGTCCATGCGCCTCTCCTTGCGGCTCTCCTTGCGGCTGTACTTGCGCCTCTACTTGCACCTCTCCTTGCGCCTCTCCTTGCCCATGTACTTGCGCTTGTACTACTTGCACCTGTGTTTGTGGCTGTGGTTGTTGAACACTCGTCAGCTGAGTTACACCCGGCGTTGATTTGATGGTACTTTCTTGTGATGAGCCAAGATCACTGGTCGATGGTGATTCAACAACCAAAGTGGCTGCCGCAGCAGCATTCATGGTGGTCTTGGACCTAACTTGGCGTGGTGGCACTGAGCCCAATGAAGCGGAGTTGCTGCTTCCAGCTTGATCCCCGGCGGACACTGCTGCTGCTGCAGGCGTAGATTTCTTTTTCCCCCAAAAAGGTTTCGATGGGCACACCAGTCTCCTGGGTAGGTGGTGCCACTTGCTTCTTCTGCTCCTTCTTACTGGCAGTGGCACTATCGACTTTTTTCGCTGAGGCGCTACGGCCAACTTTCTTTGGGGCCATCTTCTTGAGATGTCACAACAGCAGGCCCCAGTTGCACGAGTTGCAGAGTTGTCTTGTCTGTGGCCAAACGTGATGTCACGTGATGTTGTACTGCACACACCGCTGCAGGACTTCTTCCTGGCACTGGTGGTTCTCTTGTGCACCTAAAAGCAATGGAAGCCAGAGGAACATCAGTTATACACCCCAAAAAGTCGAAAAACACTCAAAAATCACCACAATCCCATGCCATCCATGACCTCAATGATGTTTAAATTCAAGACACCCACAGAAAGACTAGGCCCATGCACCACTGAGTACCCCTTGGGCATAATGGTTGAAAGCGAGGCAAATTGGGTGCAGGCCTGAGCACACTGCCAGGCTTAAAAATGGCCCCTTGACCCCCACCACATGGCCAGGCCCTGCCTGTACCAGGCCTCAAGATGGCTCCCACCCTAATGGCCATGCCCCAACACGACCCCAAAAAGTCAAAAAACACTCAAAAATCACCACAATCCCATGCCAACCATGCCCTCAATGATGTTTAAATTCAAGACACCCCAGAGAAAGACTAGGCCCATGTACCACTAAGTACCCCTTGGGCATAATGGTTGAAAGCAAGGCAAACTGGGTGCAGGCCTGAGCACACTGCCTGGCTTAAAAATGGCCCCTTGACCCCCACCACATGGCCAGGCCCTGCCTGTACCAGACCTCAAGATGGCCCCCACCCACATGCCAGGCCCCAACACCACCCCAAACAGTCAAAAAACACTCAAAAATCACTACAATCCCATGCCATCCACGCCCTCAATGATGTTTAAATTCAAGACACCCCAGAGAAAGAATAGGCCCATGCACCACTGAGTACCCCTTGGGCATAATGGTTGAAAGCAAGGCTAACTGGGTTCAGGCCTGAGCACACTGCCTGGCTTCAAAATGGCCCTTTGACCCTCAAAACATTGCCAGGCCCTGCCTGTACCAGGCCTCAAAATAGCCCCCATCCACATGGCCAGGCCCCAACAACACCCCAAAAAGTAAAAAAACACTCAAAAATCACCACAATCCCATGCCATCCATGCCCTCAATGATGGTTAAATTCAAGAAACACCACAGAAAGACTAGGCCCATGCACCACTGAGTACCCCTGGGCATAATGGTTAAAAGCAAGGCAAAGTGGGTGCAGGCCTGAGCACACTGCCTGGCTTAAAAATGGCCCCTTGACCCCCACCACATGGCCAGGCCCTGCCTGTACCAGGCCTCAAGATGGCCCCCACCCACATGGCCAGGCCCCAACACCACCCCAAAAATTCGAAAAACACTCAAAAATCATCACAATCCCATGCCATCCATGTCCTCAATGATGTTTAAATTCAATGCACCCCAGAGAAAGACTAGACCCATGCACCACTGAGTACCCCTTGGGCATAATGGTTGAAAGCAAGGCAAACTGGGTGCAGGCCTGAGCACACTGCCTGGCTTCAAAATTGCCCCTTGACCCCCACCACATGGCCAGGCCCTGCCTGTACCAGGCCTCAAAATGGCCCCCACCCACATGGCCAGGCCCCAACCACACCCCAAAAAGTCGAAAAACACTCAAAAATCACCACAATCCCATGCCATCCATGCCCTCAATGATGTTTGAATTCAAGACACCCCAGAGAAAGACTAGGCCCATGCACCACTCACTACATCTGGGCCTACTGGCTAGTGAGGCTTTACAGGCACTCCACATTTTTTTTAAAAATCAAACTAATTTTAAGGTTTGCAGGAAATTCTGGGTAGGAAAACGTTGGGGGACCCACGCATGCCATACCTCCCTGGACTTCCCCGGGTGTCTAGTTTTCAGAACTGTTTGGGTTTGGTAGTTTCCAAAGATGGCCGCCGAGCCCCGGGCCAAAAACTCAGGTGCCCCCCCAAAAAAATAAGGTAGTTTTGCTAAAGGTTATTTTTAAGTCTCCACCGCCACGCAAGTGAGGTAGCATTTTTATCGGGAGAACTGGGGGAACGCTGGGTGGGAGGAAATTTGAGGATCCACGCAGATTCCACAACTTTACCACACAGAAATCTGAGAAAAAAGTGAATTTTGCAGCGAAATTTGTGGTTTGCAGTGTATTCTGGGTAGGAGAATGATGAGGGACCCATGCAAGCCATATCTCACTTGACTCCCCCGGGTATCTAGTTTCCAGAAATGTGTGGGTTAGGTAGGTTTCCCTAGATGGCCGCTGAGCCCCGGGGCAAAAAATCATGGGAACCCCCTTGCAAAACCAGATTGCTTTATGATAGGTAATTTTGATGTAGCCTCATTAGGTTTTGGGCCCTTTCCTGTTGTGGGTCCTTGAGCCACCCACGCAAGTGAGGTACCATTTTTTTCGGGAGACATGGGGGAACGCTGGGTAGGTGGAAATCTGTTGATTCACGCAGATTCCAGAACTTTCCACTACAGAAATGTGAGGAAAATGCTTTTTTTTGTCAACTTTTTAGATTTGCAAGGGATTCTAGGTAACAAAACCTGGTGGGAGGCAGTTGAGTCACCCCATCCTGAATTCCCCTGGGTGTCTAGTTTTCATAAGTATATAGGTTTGCTAGGTTTCCCTAGGTGCCGGCAGAGCTAGGTTTAAAAAACTACAGGTAGGCACTTTGCCAAAAAAGGGCCAGTTTTCACTGCGAAATTGAGGTGAGACCACGTTGCGTTTTGCTCCGTTTCCTGTTGCAGGCACTAGGCAGACCCAGGCAAGTGAGGTACCATTTTTCTCATAAGACTTTGGGGAACACAGGGTGGGTGGAATTTTGTTGATCCACGCAGATTCCAGAACTTTCCACCACAGAAATATGAGGAAAATGCGTTTTCCCCCCAATTTTTTAGGTTTGCAAGGGATACTGGGTAACAGAACCTGGTGGGAGGTAGTCGAGTCACCCCATCCTGAATTTCCCTGGGTGTCTAGTTTTCAAAAATGTATAGGTTTGCTAGGTTTCCCTAGGTGCCAGCAGAGCTAGGGTTGAAAAACTACAGGTAGGCACTTTGCCAAAAAAGGGCCAGTTTTCACTGCAAAATTGAGGTGCAACCACATTGCGTTTTGTGCCGTTTCCTGTCGCAGGCACAAGGCAGACCCAGGCAAGTGAGGTACCATTTTTCTCATAAGACTTTGGGGAACGCGGGGTGGGTGGAATTTTGTTGATCCATGCAGATTCCAGAACTTTCCACCACAGAAATGTGAGGAAAATGCGTTTTTTTCCCAATTTTTTAGGTTTGCAAGGGATTCTGGGTAACAGAACCTGGTGGGAGGCAGTCGAGTCACCCCATCCTAAATTTCCCTGGGTGTCTAGTTTTCAAAAATGTATAGGTTTGCTAGGTTTCCATAGGTGCCGGCAGAGCTAGGGTTAAAAAACTACAGGTAGACACTATGCCAAAAAAGGGCCAGTTTTTACTGTGAAATTGAGGTGCGACCACGTCGCGTTTTGCGCTGTTTCCTGTTGCTTATGTCACTGTATGAGGACACTTATGTCTATAATAACAACCCCTTTCTAGCCCACATTGGAGTGTGGTTACGCTTCATAGATGACGTGTTCATGGTTTGGAAAGGTGGTGAAGAGGAATTGCGTGGCTTTCTTGATTGGCTGAATGCACGTACTGCAGACATCAAATTTAGCATGGTCTTGTCAAAAGAAAAAATATCCTTTTTGGATGTGGAAGTCTTCCCAACTGAAGGCAAATTATCGACTTCCCTCTATGTTAAACCGACGGACAGGAATAAAGCCCTGTTATTCTCCAGCAACCATCCCAGGAGTTTAAGAGAGAACCTGCCACTCGGGCAGTTTCTTCGGATACGAAGAAATTGCACAAATAATGACGACTATAAATTCCACGCCAATAATTTGAGGTCCAAGCTAGTTGACCGTGGATACCCAAAAAAACTGGTATCAACCTGCTTGAAGAGGGCACGCTGGACTCCCAGGGAAACGCTCCTGGAACGACGCACTAGACCAGTGTTAAAACGACAAGTGTGCGTCACTACATTTTGTCCAAATGCGAATCAGCTGAAAAAAATAATCAATCAAAATTGGCACCTAGTGAAAAATCTAGACGAGGGCCTAAATCAACCACCACTATTCGCTTTTAAAAAAGAAAAGAGCATAGCGAATTATGTGGTGAGAGCGGCAATGACCAGGGAAGCCCCCCCATCCATCCGACAAATGATGGGCCTGAATCCCATCACAGGGCACCACAGATGCGGCACCTGTCTCTGCTGCGAGACGACAATTGAGGGATCACTCTTTCAGTACAAAGGTGTCTCGTGGAAACACGAGACATTTAGCAACTGTAAGACTAAATATGTCGTGTATGGCATCCTTTGTCCCTGTGGACTGCTGTATATCGGCAAAACGAATCAGGAAGCACGGCAAAGGATCTCACAGCACAAATCTAGACTCAAAAATAGAGTAGAATCTGCACCCCTGGTCAATCACTGGAATAGACTGAACCATCAAATTAAAGACCTCAAATGGACCATCATCTCCAGGGTTGAGCGCGACCCCAGGGGAGGCGACTGGGACGCGAGACTCTCTAAAAGAGAAGCGCTCCTTATCGTCAAGTTTAACACGGCTGTCAGGGGTCTTAACGAATTATCTGAAATTTACAAACTGTAATAACTGCATAGCAGTATGAGTAACCCCTGCTCTTGGTTCTGCAGGTCAAGGTGTGTTTTGAGGTGATAATACTAGGTGCTTACACACTTTTGCCTCCAGTGCATTGAAAGACGCTGTTCTCACCAGCATATTACTGTCTATGCTGTGCAAGTGAGGTTAAGCAGCACTCTGCCTACCAGCCTAGACATCTGTACCCAACGCTGTAGGCACAGATGTGTACCTTCATTTTCCAGCTTTAAGCTGCTCGTTTCCAAGTGCTCACATGCTTTTCACAAGCATTTCACGGGGCACATCTGCGCATGCGCGGGTGATCACCATTCCACCCACGAGTTTGACAGATAAGACGCATACCGGCTTGCGCAGGCGCCGGAGAGTAGTTCTGTCCACACGCCGGTTGGACAAGTCGGCGTTTTGCGGTTGCAGCGCGCTAGAAGTTGTGTTTCAGGTAAGGCTTCGGCGGCAGGCACCCAGGCGTTCCCGTCCTGTTTTTAAGCCTTCCCATGACTAAAACCCACTCTCATTTTTAGGTCCAAATTACTTGCCTAATTGAATACTGTGAACGAAGCGTCTCCGCACAGAGGTCCAAAACCCCCCCTGGTGACGATTACTTGCCTAATTGAATACACTGAACCGAGCGTTCTTCCACACAGAGGTAACTTTTTTTATCACTTTTTTTATTACTTTTTTATCAGAACCTCACAGCGCTCCGTCCGACCACCGATAGGGTAGATGAGTAATGCCTTGCTTGTGTGTGTTCCGTAGGATTAATACAGAGGAGACACTGTGTGCTGCCGACTCCATTTGAATTTGTATATCTACCTCGGACCATTTGTTTGCCCAGGCCGGTAAGCCCGTTTTTACAGAACTGCCATGATCACTGATCTATTCAGGCTGGTAGTTCAACTTCTCACTTGAATATCATCATTTTTTAACCTAGTGAGACCGTCCGCCTGCGCCTGCCACCATCCAACTCGTTCAATCTGACCGCACTGCTGCAGTTTTCAGAAAGGTACAGTGGTTTTTCCTACCTTGTGCACACACCCACAGTGTCTCCCCGGTAGGTCCACCGCCTGATATGTACTTCCTTTCCCTTGCAGAAACATATGCACCACTCCACCTTCCCAAGTTGCCTTGCAGACCAGTAGGGTAAGCTGTTTTGAGTGGACGCTGGGTCACTTTTGTAATCTTTCATCTAGCATTCAATTCCTTATGTTATATTTATTTTCTTTTAGATATTTCCATTGGCCCTGAGGAGAATCCCCTGTTGAGTGCTTGTGGGATTCGAAACGCGTAGGCCCTTGTACCCCACGTTGCTCTTTTCTCGCACCACCTAAGTGTTGACAACTGCTGCACTTTAGCTGTGTACACATTGACAAAAAAAAGTGTTTCATTATATAATTCAATATATTTGAATCTCAAGTGTACGCTTTGTTTTCCAGGTTGATATGTATTAATGTATCATATCTGATGTTTTTGATTTATTGAGCAACTTCTTTCTTTCTTTTCCCCACCCCTCTTTTTTTCAGAGTGTGTAAGAATGGTTGGTTGTAATTTTTGAATGATTGTGACATGGTTGACGGTATGAATGAATATCTTTAATTTTTGTTTAGTGTAACGGTGTAGTGTCCAATTGTGTATATAATATGTATTAACTTTTTCAAAAAGCTTTTGTCCTTAAAAAATGAATAAATAAAAAGCTATTAACTAGCAAAATCTAGGTTGGAAATATCATTTCTTTCTCTAGTTTAATTTATATTTAATTAAGTGCATCAGTTAGGTATTCTCCTTGTTGTTTAGTTTCCTGTTGCAGGCACTAGGCAGACCCAGGCAAGTGAGGTACCATTTTTCTCATAAGACTTTGGGGAATGCGGGGTGGGTGGAAGTTTGTTGATCCACGCAGATTCCAGAACTTTCCACCACAGAAATGTGAGGAAAATGCGTTTTATTTTCCAATTTGTTAGACTTGCAAGGGATTCTGGGAAACAGATCCTGGTGGGAGGCAGTCGAGTCACCCCATCCTGAATTCCCCTGGGTGTCTAGTTTTCAAAAATGTATAGGTTTGCTAAGTTTCCTTAGATGCCGGCAGAGCTAGGGTTCAAAAACTACAGGTAGGCACTTTGCCAAAAAAGGGCCAGTTTTCACTGCGAAATAGAGGTGCGACCACTTTGCGTTTTGCGTCGTTTCCTGTCGCAGGCACTAGGCAGACCCCGGCAAGTGCGGTACCATTTTCCTCATAAGACTTAGGGGAACGCGTGGTGGGTGGAAATGTGTTGATCCACGCAGATTCCAGAACTTTCCACCACAGAAATGTGAGGAAAATGCATTTCTTTCCAATATTTTGGGGTTTGCAAGGGATTCTGGGTAACAGAACATGGTGGGAGGCAGTCAAATCACCCCATCCTGAATTCCCCTGGGTGTCTAGTATTCAAAAATGTATAGGTTTGCTAGGTTTCCCTAGGTGCCAGTGGAGCTAGGGTGCAAAAACTACAGCTAGGCACTCTGACAAAAAAGGGTTAATTTTTAACTGCAAAATTGAGGTGTAACCACGTTGCATTTTGCACTGTTTTCTGTCGCAGGCACAAGGCCGACCCACACGAGTGAGTTACCGTTTTTATTGGGAGACTTAGGGTCATTCAGATTTGTAAATCAACTGTTATTATCTATTGAGTTTTCATGCATTTCTCCCTTCTCAATGAAAGACATTGTGTAAAAAACAAATAATTTTGAAAAATGACCAATAATTCTCATGCTAGTATGAGTATTCCCAATTTTGAAAATGTGCAAATATATACTGTTTATAAACTCTATAATTTGTACCCAATTCAGAAATACATAGCTGTCTTTCATACCTATTTTTCCATGTATAAATTTTCCAAGAATAAGTGCTCTATACCCAGGAAATAATAAAATACCATTGCAAGTTGCTGCTCGGTTTTTGGCTCTGGGTTCGTTGGGTTCTTGGTGAAACTACAAGTCCTATATATCCCCACAACCAGGAAGATCCAACGGATGTAACGGTATATTGCTTTCAAAGAGCTGTCAAAATTACAAGAAGTTACAGGTGAAAACGTTGAGACAAAAGGCTGTTTTTTTCAACTAATTTTCAATTATTCCAATAAATAACTGTTAGTTTCTATAAAGAAACCTTCATGGATTTAGACAAATGACCCCTTTCTGAATTCAGAAGTTTGTCTACTTTTCGAAAGTGTGTAGCTGTCCAGGATCCATTATTGCTTTCAAACTCATTTCTACCATTAACTGGAAAGAGGTTGAAAGCACTAAAAAAAATCGCAAAAATAGGCTATGTCCCAGAAATATGCCAAAACTGTGTGAAAAATGCTGGTTCTCTGACAAAAGACTGTCATTCCCTAAAAGCTGAGACAATGATGATTTCAGCCCCACAAACCCTTTCTTGATAACATTTGCAGGGAAAAACCCAGAGGCTTTCATTTGCAACCCGTTTTCCCAGTTTTTCTGAAAAAAACAAAAAGGTTACTGTATTTTGCTTAATTTCTGGGACGACTCCAAGGGAATCCACAAACCCTGGGTACCTTTAGAATACCCATGATGTTGGAAGAAAAGGACGCACATTTGGCATGGATACCTTATGTGGTCAAAAAGTTACAGAGGCCTAATTGCGATCTACTACAAATAACCAAAAAAGGGCTCAGCACTGGGGGGGGGGGGGGGGGGGGGGGAAGGCCCAGCAGTTAAGGGGTTAAAGTAATCTGTAGTCCATTGTTTATGTTGATGTTTGCAATCCTGAGTAGGCTTATTATGAATAAGTCGAGTTGACGAACAGACAGGTATGGCGGTCACGGGGCAAAATATGCTAAAATTACATTGTGCAAAAACAACAGTTGATGGACAGAATGCAGAACAACATCATACATTCACCCCAGTACAGAGATCTGGGCATAAATCCATTGTGTTTTTTGCTCACCATGCACTTCCAGTTTCAACCCAGCCATATGCAAATCAGTCTTGACCCTGTGCCCATTGGGAACAGTCCAGCTGGAACTGCCAAGCCAGGTCCTCCCTGGACTGGAAACAAGCGTCCAAGGACCAGTTTCGGGCTTTCAGCCCTCATCAGCCAGGATAGCTTGATTCCAGTGGCATGGAGATCACTAGACTCACGTCTGAGAATACCCGTCCCACTCTAGCTGACTAATGCAAAAACAACAGTTGATAGACAGAATGCAGAACAATGTCATACATTCACCCCAGTACTGAGATCTGGGCCTTAATCCATCGTTTTTTTGCTCACAATACCATTCCAGTTTGAACCCAGCCATATGCAAATCAGTCTTGACCCTTTGCCCCATGGAAACAGTCCGGCCCGAACTGCCAAGCCAGGTCCTCCCTGGACTGGAAACAAGCATCCTAGGACTAGTTTTGGGCTTTCAGCCCTCATCAGCCAGGATAGCTTGATTCCAGTGGCATGTAGAGCACGGGACTCACGTCTGAGCATCACCATCCCACTCGGGGTGATAAATAAAAAAAACAGAATTTGATGGACAGAATGCAGAACAATGTCATACAATTACCCCAGTACAGAGATCTGGGCCTAAATCCATCGTTTATTTGCTCACCACTCCCTTCCAGTTTGAACCCAGCCATATGCAAATCAGTCTTGACCCTGTACCCCATGGGGACAGTCCAGCCCGAACTGACAAGCCAGGTCCTCCCGAGACTGGAAACAAGCATCCTAGCACCAGTTTCGGGCTTTCAGCTCTCATCAACCAGGATAGCTCGATTCCAGTGGCATAGAGAGCACGGGACTCATGTCTGTGCATACCCGTCCCATTCGGGGTGACATATGCAAAAACAACAGTTGATGGACAGAATGCAGAACAATGTCATACATTCACCCCAGTATAGATATCTGGGCCTAAATCCATCGTTTATTTGCTCACCATGCCATTCCAGTTTGAACCCAGCCATATGCAAATCAGTCTTGACCCTGTCCCCATGGCAACAGTCCAGCCTGAACTGCCAAGCCAGGTCTCCCTGAGACTGGAAACAAGCATCCTAGGACCGGTTTCGGGCTTTCAGCCCTCATCAACCAGGATAGCCTATAGGGGCATGGTGTGGGTGCCGATGGCGGAGGCGGTGTCAGCAGCGAGCTCCGTCCCTGATCCCGCCGATTATCCTGAAAACTGCCTGGGTAACGGTGATATTGGCAGAAACGGGCGTTGGAACGTGATCGGAGTCCTTTCTGCCCACCGGGGCGAGGTCTGGTGTCTCCGGGCGCCCCTGTGCTGTGGTTTTATCTCCGTGGGTGAATTAGGAGGAGCGGCAATAAGATGGCGGCCGGACTCGTCCGGGAGAGCTTGTCCGTGACCCCCTCGTCATCGGTGTGCTGGGGCTCGCTCCTGCAGAAGGACTGCGGAGAGGATACGATAGGCATACCGCCGGCCCGCACAAACTTTGGAGGCTGTTGCGGGCAGTGGCGGGTTACAAATCGCCCTGGAAGGGGGGCTGTGAAGACGCTGGTGCACCCAAAATGGCGCCCACGGCAGCGACGGCCTTGGCTTGCTGGGCCTAACCTGATAGTGCCGAGAAGCACGGAGCGGTCCGGGAGCGGGGCACTGACTGGTCTGCGGTGCTGTCCCATAAAAGAGGAGGAGCTGGGGCGGACATGCGGATGGTGGAGACACTGTAACACCGTGTGGGCTCCGGTGACGCTGTATACCCACGGAGGCACGGAGACAGACATTTGGAGGCCGAGAGAGTCCAGGACTGCGGAGCGAGTACAGGGGTGCCCCGGCGCTGAACGACTGGAGCTGTGGCGGATGAGGCACCCTTCCTGGGGCCACCAGTGAGTGCGGTGCTGTGGGCCTGTTCTTGGTGATGTGGAGGTGGCGCTGGGCAGCCGGGGGCCGTGAAGGGTTACCTGGGGTGCTGCGGGCGAAGTGCGGCCATGTTGACGCCTGGGAGCGGCAGCAGCGAGCAGTGAGGAGCAGACTCCACTATGGGGGACAAACAGGAGCGCCGGAGGGCGGAGAGGAACAGCCGGTGACCAGCTTGGGTCCATTGAACTAACAAACCGGGGGTGAGGCAGCAGCCCTGGTCAGCAAGACTCAGTGTGTGCCAGCGAGGAGGTCTGGAGTCCTTCTCTGGAGAGCCGGAGGGGTTGGCCTAGGAACGGAGTGACGGTTGCAATGGACTGTAGCTGTAGGAGAGACACCGGAACCGAGGTACCACAAAGGCATACCGGGAACTACGTGGCTGGAGGCTCCAGAGTACTAAGAGGGGAGGTGGTGGACTGCGCCGCCTCTACGACCAGTGAGAGGAGTGGAAGCTATAGAGCATTACCCTGAATATTGTGGATCCCCAGTGGGCTACGCAGGTCCCGACCCGCCTCTTCACTTTGAGGGTAGCTGGCGGGGACTTTGTTGCGCTAGTCGAAGTCGGGGGACAAAGAGTGGGGCTACGTGTCTACAAGGCATGAAGCCCAAAAGTAAAAAGGAGGAGGACATGGATCCCGCGGAGGCCCACGGAGACGGAGAAACTGTTGAGACATTGTCATCGGAACAGAGACTAAACAAACGTCTTGATCAAATCCGAGACACCATAACGGCAACAAAGGAGTCCCTACATCAGGACATAACTCAAGTTGCGACGGGACTGGGGCTTTTAAGAGCAGATCACTCGAAATTAGTGGATAGGGTCAAGGACTCCGAATCAATCCTTCAGGACCTTAAGCCAGCGGTAGTCACGGTAGAACAAAAATTGGAAGATGCACTGAGGCGACTAGAGACCCTGGAAAAGAAGGCTGAAGATGCGGAAAGTCGCAATCGGCGCAACAACGTCCGGGTTGGAGGCCTACCAGAAAATGTTGAGGGGACATACAAGGTTGCCTATATCGAGAACTGGTTGAAGACTACTGTTGCCCCAATGGGCCTCTCTCCTTTCTTTACACTCGAGAGAGCGCATAGGGTCCCGTCCAAGCCGCCCGCGCCGGGCCGCCCTCCCCGCCCTGTGGTGGCCAGAGTCCTCCACTATAAGGATAGGGACCTACGGATCCAAAATGCACGCTCAACAGGTCCGTTCCAGGTAGACAATAGCGCTGTGACGATCTTCCCGGATTACACCAAGGAGATACAAAGACGTAGGGCCTCATACTTGTCTGTCAAGAAAGAGCTTAGGGATGAAGGCATACAATATTTGCTGCTATTCCCAGCTAAATTGAGGGTGATACTGGATGGGTCGACACAGTTTTTCCTTACGCCAGAGGAAGCTTGGTCTTGGCTTGAAAGGTACAGGGCAGGCACAAATCGTAGGAACAAGGGTGAGGGTGGGATGCCCAAGCCGCCAAGGATGCGCCAATCACAGCGCCTCCGCAAGAAAAGCAGACTACAAAAGGTGTTGCAGCGGGCACAGATGGCGGCTGATAAGCAAGGGGCTCTGGCGGCCACAGCGGCAATAACTGGTTCGCAGCAAGAAGACTCGGCCAAGGGGACGGAATCTGAAGGAGACAGGAGACGCTCTGGCTCAGAGCTGTCGGACGATGATAGCAACAAAGGCCCGGAGGTGATGCCTAGATCGGCTGATGATTTGTAGGTTGCTTTTCACTGACTGAATCACACGGCTGAAGGACTGAACGTGGAGACATTGGAAGGCCTGGTAGCAACTGTGAACTTTATCCCTGTGCCTTATTATTGCGGGATGTTGAGGGCTGGGGGCTGGCGCGGGAGCTGCCACCTGTTGGGGCCGGACCACAACCCCATTGCCCTTAAGGCAGCCTGTAGTGGATACTGCAGGATAGTACTGTGTGATTTGTTAGGGTAGTTTGGATGGGGACTGATGGGCAGTGTCTCCCCGATCCGCTTGACGCCAGCTAGCTTTTACAGCATAACTAAAATCGGACCAAGCATTTTATGTCCTGAATTTTGGATACTTGATGTATTTTTTAATATTGCACAATCTGAACAGTTTTAAAACTAATTTGTATCGCCGTTTTTTAAAACAATTCTTCACGCTGCTGGGTACTGCTGGGGTGATTAAAACTCACGTATATACAAGGAAGTCTGTGCTCAATGGTGTAGCCTGCCCGCCCCGGTCTGACTCGGCAATTAGTGCCATAGAGCGGAGGGCGGACAGGTAAGAGCCAGACATTCACTCCACTTCCGCTAGCACAAAGCGGGTAGCGGTCTAGTCTTCCACAAGGAGGGGCTACTTAGGCAGCGAGGAGCTGCCGGCTGACCGCGGCTAGGGAGGACAGTGGCAGTGTCTCCCTGATCCGCTTGACGCCAGCTAGCTTTTACAGCATAACTAAAATTGGACCGAGCATTTTATGTCCTGAATTTTGGATACTGATGTTTTTTTAATATTGCACAATCTGAACAGTTTTAAAACTAATTTGTATCGCCGTTTTTTAAAACAATTCCTCACGCTGCTGGGTACTACTGGGGTGATTAAAACTCACTTATATACAAGGAAGTCTGTGCTCGATGGTGTAGCCTGCCCGCCCCGGTCCGACTCGGCAATTAGCGCCGTAGAGCGGAGGGCGGACAGGTAAGAGCCAGACATTCACTCAACTTCCGCTAAGCGGGTAGCGGTCTAGTCTTCCACAAGGAGGGGCTACTTAGCCCTCTCGTCGCTCAGAGCGCGCAGCGGTCGCGCGCAGGGGAGTGCCTAAGGACGAGCCTGAGACAAGCCAGAGAGAAGCCCGTCTGCGCCCGTCCGCGACTGGACGGGGCCAGGGGCCATGGCATTACCAATTGCTGTCCCAGGCTGTCCTGCTCCTATTCGGGTAAACTATACTGCACAAGACTTATTAGGTTTACGTATACCCTCCCAGCCGGGATGTTCAGGGGAGACGATAAATCCACCAGAGGGTCCTTTTTCTTGTAAAAATTGTCATTTTCAGGCTTCATGGGATGAAAAATTGGATGATTTACAGCATGTGTCCATTAGAAAACTGGTACCCAATACGCGATTAGGCTGTAAGAACCTATTGTGTGACATTCGTTCACTACCTAAACACTATTCTGAAGTTTGGGAGCTAATTTCTTCACGAAAGCCAGACCTATGTTTCCTTACTGAAACTTGGTTAAAACCACACTCTGTCCCAGCAATTACACTAGGGATCCCGGATGGCTATAGGATACTAAGATTGGACCGCCCACTTAAAACGGGGGGAGGTATAGCCATTGTTTATAAAAGCCACCTTTCTATCTCAATTCTAGAAGAATGTAGCACTTCTGATTTAGAACTGATGATTTTTAAGATTAATATGTCAAATAAAACGGTTCGTAAGGGAGCTTTAGTCTATCGCCCCCCTGGTCCCTGTGCAAATTTCTCCATTACCCTGTTGGAGACTTTGGCTGCACACATAGATCCTGGAAGTGAATTCCTACTCCTTGGGGATTTCAATGTCCATAGTGAGTCGAAGGAGTGTGGTGATGCACAGTCATTACTGACAGATCTTGCTCTACTTGGTCTTACACAGAAAAACATAGGCCCAACACATCAGGCAGGGCATACCCTGGATCTTATTTTTTCAAATACTTCAAACATCACCTGCTTCACTCCCACCCAGGTAAAATGGACAGACCATTTTATCGTGGAATTTAACACACAAAATCTAGGTAAGGTTCTCCCTCGACCTGTGGCATTGCCCAATAGAAGGAGACAATGGCACAAGGTGACCTCTGAAGCTTTTCAAGAAAAGTTTGCTGAGCCTTCTCTGAATTCTACAGAGGGAATTGAAGTGGCATGGGCTAAATACGATCACGCCATTCGCACAGCAGTAGACACTATTGCCCCTGTGAGAGTGTTTCATCCACGTCCTGCACATAAGCTGGAAGTGTGGTTTTCGGACCATCTACGTTCCTTAAAAAAGGCCGCCAGAAAGTTGGAAAAGGTCTGGAGAACATCACTTAGAGTGGATGACAGAAAAGATTACTGGTCAGCTCTTACTTTTTATCATGAGGCTATTCAGATCGCTCGCAAGAATCACATTGCATCCCTTCTTTCAGCCGCAGGAAATGCTCCCAGGGCACTATACCAAATTCTTCAATCCTTTGTGAAACCAGTGGCTTGTGAGAGTGTTGAACTTTCCTCACAACAGCTATGCGATGAAACATCGCAATTTTTTACAACAAAAATAGATAAGATTTATGATACCATCGTCAATACCAACCGGCTTTTTAGGGGAGAAATACCATCCCCTTTAGCTGAAGAAGAAACATGCTCAGCCACTCTCAGTGCATTCCCTCCGATTTTGTTGGACGAGGTGCAATGCCTGGTGAGTCAAACCAAGAGTGGTAGCCCTTTGGACTCTATTCCAGCTAAAATGATGCCGGTGGTGATTAAGACACTGGACACAGGGATTCAGCACCTGGTGAATCTATCACTGACTGAAGGCCGAGTGCCCATGGCATGGAAAAAGGCATCGGTAAGACCTATCAGGAAGAATACTACAATCCCTTGGACGGATTTGTCTAATCTTAGACAGATATCCCTGCTTCCATTCATGGGAAAGCTCACTGAAAGACATGTAAATAAGCATCTTTCGAGCTATATCGAACAGGCCGGCAGTCTAGATCATTCGCAATTTGGCTTTAGGCCAAATCATAATACTGAGACGGCACTACTGTCAGTAACGGATGATCTACACATGTACCAGGACAGGGGTCATGCAGTAGTCCTGGTGCTGTTAGATCTGTCGGCAGCGTTCGACACTATTTCTCATAAGATTCTGCTCGAACGACTTGCTAAGATCGGTCTTGTGAGTACAGCACTGGCCTGGTTAAGAAGTTTCCTATCTAACCTGACTCAATCGGTTAGTATGGGCACATTTCGTTCGGAGGAAACTGAGATTACCAAGGGGGTGCCACAGGGCTCTTGTTTGAGCCCAACTCTTTTCTACATCTATGTGGCCCCCCTGGCTAAAATCTTGAGAGAGTTCGGTTTCATCCCAGTATCATACGCGGATGATACCCAGCTCCTGTTTCCTTTTAAAACCTTTACCGACGAAGTGAAAACTTCTTTCTGTAATGGCATGAAGGCGGTAGCAAATTGGATGACTTCTAATTGCCTACAGTGCAACGTAGGTAAACGGAGGTTGTACTTTTTGGGGAAGTGAAGATTTTGTGGACCCCGGACTGGTGGCCGCAAGACCTTGGCTCGGTCCCAGACCCTAAATTGGTTGTGAAGAATTTAGGAGTGCGCCTGGATCGTGAACTCTCTTTTAAGCAGCATTGTAACATCACTGTGGGTTCCTGTTTCCATGTTATCGGACTGTTGCGAAAGGTCTTTCCCCTGCTACCGGACTTCACCAGGAAAACCTTGGTGCAAGCTCTGATACTTAGTCGTTTTGACTATTGTAACGGCCTTTTGCTGTCAGCCAATGAGGGAGTACTAGCCAAACTCCAGATGATTCAAAATACTGCTGCCAGGCTGGTATTAAACGCCCCCCCCAGGACACCGTCTAAACCTCTCTTGGATAAATTGCATTGGCTCTCAGTCCGTAACAGGGTAAAATTTAAGACCTGTTGTTTAATACTTAAGAGCCTAAATGGACTGGGGCCATCACACTGGAGAGATAAATGTATTCCATACAACCCGGTTCGGTCCCTTAGGTCCAGCAACCAGCTTCTCCTGCGAGTGCCTGCTGTAAGAAAGGCCAGAGAGGGTGGTAAGGCCTTATCTGTAGTTGGTCCTGTTTTATGGAATAAGCTTCCTCTTGAATTGAGGCAATGTTCTGAACATCTGAGCTTCGGAAAGAAGCTCAAAACTTTCCTTTTTCAGAAGTAATTTTCTATCCACTGACCGCTGATCATGCTTTCTGGCGTTATGGGCGCAGAGATACTCCGGTAGGAGTGATTCAAGCGCGTTATAAACCCGCAAATAAATAAATAAATAAATAATGTGTTATTGGGACCTGTTCTGGGGGGAGGGTATGGAAGTTTTGTGGGGTGTTTTGTGTTTGGGGTTTGGCAGCGCTGGTGTGGGTATACGAACCATAAGGGAGGAAGTAGACTGGGGGGGCTGCAATGGGACCATTACCCGAGTTGAAATGTATTACATGGAACGTGCGTGGGTTACATACTATGTCAAGGCGTCACAAGGTACATGCATATTTGCTAAGGAGGGGAGTGCAGATAGCGTTGCTCCAGGAGACCCATCTCACTAAACAAGAATGTGTTGCGCTACAGAGGAGGTGGAGAGGACAGGTGTTTGGCACTACTTACTCTGCGTTTGCCAGGGGGGTGTTAGTATGGGTGCGGGCGGGGATTCCGTTCCAGGCCACGAATACTATAATAGATCCTGAGGGTAGGTATGTAGCGGTAGCGGGGAGATTGTATGACACAGAGGTGGTACTATGTAGCATATATGCACCGAACACAGACCAACCCCGATTTTTTGACGTCATTTCCAGAAAATTGGCACATCTCCTGTCTGGCCAAGTGATTTTGGGTGGAGACTTTAACTCACTTACAGATGTAGCGCTAGATAGGTCACACCCCCCATTGGGGGACTCCCAGGTCCGAAAGATAGCGAAGAAGAGAGCGGAATGGCAGAGCGGATGGGGGCTGACTGACATATGGAGAGTGCAGCACCCTGAGGATAGGGACTATTCCTTCTTTTCTGCTCTTCACGAGCTGCATGTTAGCATTTATTTATTTATTTATTTAATTTCTTATATCGCGCCAGAATCGACCCTGTGGGGTATCTCCGCGCTTTGCACGCCAGGTTGGTAAAGAATGTAGCTCTATAGATGGGCTAGGGTCTCAAATAGATGAGCCAAGACCGTTATTCTTCCAGGAATAAGTGTGTTTTAAGCATCTTCCTGAAGGATAAGTGGTTAGTGTTCTGTCTGAGACCGAAGGGCAAATTATTCCACAAGGTCGGCCCCACAAGGGAGAGGGCGCGGCCACCTTGTCTGGTCTTCTTAATGAGTGGGGGTTTTAATAACAGTTGGTTACATGATCGAAGAAAGCGATCTGGTTTATAGAGTTGGAATTTTTGGGCTAGGTATTTGGGTCCATCTCCAAAAAGGCATTTATGAATGGTGCAACAGATTTTGAACTTGATACGTTGCCGTATCGGTAGCCAGTGGAGTTCTCTCAATAGGGGCTTGGAGGGAGTTCTTGTAGGAACGTTCAGTATCAGTCTTGCCGCCGTATTCTGGACCACCTGTAGCCGGTTTAAGGCATCCTCGTTAGCTAGTATCAGGAGCCCATTACAATAGTCTAACCGGCTTATCACCAGGGCCTGTACAAGAGTCTTTCTATACGTATCAGGCAGGAGAGGGAAAACTCGCCTTAGCAGGCCAATGGTGCGGAAGCATGCTCCAGAGATTACATTTGCGTGCTCCCTTAAGGTTAAGTTTTGGTCTAACTTCACACCCAGGTTTTTAACGGTCAGCTTTGGGGAGGGCACTGGTCCCAGGTCCATAGGCCACCAATCGGGAGACCAGAGTATAGTAGCTTTCCCAAAGAGCATTACCTCCGTCTTCCCGACATTACATTGGAGGCAGTTGGAAGCCATCCAATTTGATACTGCCCTCATACCCTCAGCAAAATTTTCCCTGACATTAGAGTTCAGAGAGTGGAAAGGGTAGAGAAGTTGGGTGTCGTCGGCGTAGGACACTGGAGTGAATCCGTACTTCCTCACAATCTCAGCAAGGGGGGCCACATACACATTAAACAATGTGGGGCTTAGGCATGAGCCCTGTGGCACCCCCTTCGTGAGTATCCTTGAGGTGGAACGATAGGGGCCCAAGCTGACAGATTGTGAACGCCCGGAAAGGAAACTCTCCAACCAGTATAAAGCTTGTCCTCCAATGCCCACTCCCTGCAAACGGCCCAAAAGTATTTGGTGAGACACAGTATCAAAAGCGGCCAACAGGTCGGATTGAAACCATCTTATGCACCCAAACACTGGCGCCCTTGGCGACACGCTCCGAGGACTTGGCGAGGAAATCTCAGATCATAACCCACAGTTGGTATCCTTTAAATGGCAGCGCGTGAGGGCAGAGGTTCCCACCTGGCGATTGAACCCAGACACACTAGAAGATCAGGCTTTTAGAGACGATATCCAAGGGGGTATTGAACAGTATTTTACTATAAATAAGAACTCGACCTCTGCTAGAGGAAAGGAATGGAATGCATTTAAAGTGGTGATGAGAGGGTTATGCATCAGTAAGCATATGGGAGAAAGGACAGTGGTGTTAAATGATATCAGGAAAGCGGAGGAGGCGCTGCGGGAGGTTGAGAAACAGAGACCGGAACAGAGGGAGTTGCAGGATCGGCTCCTAGCAGCTAGGGAGCTCATGGCCTCTGAGACAGAAAGGCTGCGTAGTTACGATTATAAGCAGTATAGGGCAAAGGTACATGCTGAAGGGGATAAGGTAGGCACGCTCCTGGCGAGAATGGCGAACCCAAGGACAGGGGGGTCCCTGGTCCTGAGTGTCCGGTCGGAATCAGGGAGTATGGTCTATTCTCAGACTGAGATTATCTCGCGCTTCCTAAGGTCCTATACAACCCTATACCAGAGTCACTTAGAGGCGGATACGCCAGACATTAAGCATTATCTGACGGGTATTACGCTACCGCAATTAGAGGAGGAGGACGCAAAGACCCTGGGCCAGGCTGTCACTATAGCTGAAATCAGGGGAGCAATCAAGAACATGGCCAGGAACAAGACCCCGGGGGTGGATGGTCTCCCCACAGAATTTTATATGACGTACATTGATTCCCTGGTTCCCCAAATGCAGGAGGTCTATAATGAGGCGATGGAGCTGGGCCACCTACCTGAATCCATGAGGGTGGCTCTGGTCGTTCCCTTGTTGAAGCCTGGGAGGGAGGGTGATGATGTGACCTCCTATAGGCCGCTGTCTATGCTAACGGTGGACTACAAAATACTGAGTCGCATTTTAGCTACAAGATTAATGCCCCACATGACTGCATTGGTTCTTAAGGATCAGGCGGGGTTTATACCAACTAGGAACACCTCGCATAATTTCCGGCGCCTTATGGGAGTATTAAGTACTGACCTCGGGGATGAGGCGACGCCAGCTGTGTTATCAGTGGATATAGAAAAGGCGTTTGACAGCATCGAATGGGAATATCTAGATAGGGTGCTGGGAAAATTCTGATTAGGCGAGCGGTTTAGACGCTGGACGAAGGTCTTGTACTCCTCCGCTGCTGCTAGGGTGCGTCTGGGTTCTGCAGTATCGCCGGAATACCCAGTGCAGAGAGGCACGAGGCAGGGGTGCTCACTCTCGCCCCTGCTGTTCGCGTTAGCGATAGAATCTTTGGCGGTCTGCGCCAGGTCGGGGACAGCGTATGATGGCTTGGTTTGCGGTGGCCTTCCGCATTACATATCGTTGTATGCGGATGATTTGCTGCTGTTCCTAGCGGACACAACGGTCACCCTGAAGGGTGCAGTGAGCATGCTATCGGACTTTGGGAGGCTATCGGGACTCTGTGTGAACTGGAGTAAAACGTGTGTCTTCCCCTTAAGGGCAGATGCGCCCCAGCCGCAACTGGCTGCTGGCTTGGTGTGGGAAAGCTCGTGCTTCACCTACTTGGGTGTTCGGATATATCACAAGGCGGAAGATGTGTTGGAGGGGAATATAGGGCGCTGAATAAGGGCACTGAGGGGCAATATGGCGTTCTGGGCCACCCTGCCCCTCTCGGTACTAGGGAGAGTTGCACTGCTCAAGATGGTGGCCTTGCCACGTCTGCTTTATTACTTGCGCACACTCCCGCTATGGGTGCCCCCACGGTATTTTCGGGAACTGCGGACACTTACCATTGATTTTTTATGGGGGACAAGATGGAGACGGGTGGCACTGGACACGCTTTTAAGGCTGAAACAGGAGGGAGGACTAGCGGTTCCTAACTTCGAACTTTATTACCTGGCGGCGCAGCTGCAGATCCTTACACAGAATGTAGCACGGGAATTTAGGGTCCTGGAAGAAGCTCGTGGATCGGGGATTCAGAGGCATGTCCTCTCCTATATAGTTATGCAACAGCACCTGGTAGTCTGGGATCTAACCCTGGAAGAGAAGACCCTGAGGTTGTGCTGGAATAAAAGTCAAAATAAGGCGAGAGTGGCACACCCATATGCACCCGAAATCCGTTTAGGCATGCTGACAGCACTGCCACACGGAGGGGACTAGTCCCGGCTACTGGAATGGGAGGAGCTGGGGTTACAAATGGTGGGCGACTTATATGCCGACCGCGAGTTGTTGCCATTTAGGGCGCTGCAAGATCAATTTGGCCTTCCTGACGGAGGTTTCCTTTTGCACATGGCTGTCACTACAGCAATGCGGAAACATTGCAAGACGGGGCAGTCAGAACCGCAGACCACGATGCCAATATGTGGTAATGGTGGCGGGAACGGTTAAGGCGGTCACCTGCCTGCACACACGAATGCGGAATGAAGGTCTGGAACCCCTGACGACTCTCAAACAGAAATGGGAAGCGAGCATAGGAAAGCCCATTCCGGACACAACCTGGGGTCGCATCATGACGAGGTCCTGGAAAGGATGCAGGAATGCACGGTTTCAACAGGTGCACATTTTTATAATAAATAGAGCTTACCTAACTCCGGGGAAGATCAGAAAATATTTCCACGTGCAGGAGGCAGCGTGTCCTAGATGCCTAGCGCCTGATGTAGAACTAGACCACATGATGTGGGAATGTCCGAAATTGGGGTCCTATTGGTCCGAGGTGGGGACGCTTCTTAATGAAGTCACAGAGCGGCAAGTGGAATATACTATGGCAACTTGTTTGTTGCTTTGGTTTCCTCACACCAAAACGACCAAGATAACTAGTAAATTCATCGACCTGGGTCCCATCTTGGCCCAGAGGGAAATCACCTGGCATTGGAAGTCCAAGGAAGGTCCCTCCAGTAAGCGGTGGGCGAACGAACTCCATAAGTGGGCCCATAGTGAGAGCACGATCAGATTGCGCCAGGCAGCCCGTACAGCTAACGAGAGGAGTCTAGAAGCAGGCGCGTGCATGGGCAGAACTGGTGAGAGTGTTAAACAACAACCTATCCCCAGCGGATGACTAATGCGAGAGAGTTCTGTGAGTTGTTCCATGTAAGATACAGAAGAATAATTGCGATCCTACAGGTTTCCTCCCTTTTAGGTGCTAAGAGACTGAGTGAAGGCCCACACTAACTGCGGTTCGAGGGGGGTGGGTTTAACTGGGACGTTGAAGATATTTATTGTTATTGCAGAAAGGATGGACTTATTAGAAATCCATGGGTGATTATTACGACGTAGAACGTAGGCTGACGACTCCCTACGAGGCGTGGCTGGAAGGCTGGGCCCTACACGAGGTTCACAGCAGAGATATAGAGATAGGACACTAGGCCTGGACACTACACTGACAGAACCTGAAAATACATACCACTTAGAGCATGGATCGGGTTGCCTGGTAGAGTTGGAGGACAGGGAACATAAAAAGCAGATGCTGGATGTTCCGAAAAACAGAGACTAAGGTCCCCTGCAAACACGCAAATTACGACATTGATTTACTAACGCCGCCCAACCTCCGGGTTGTGGGCTAAATGGCTGTGATATGAATATGTTGTATGGAAAGCGAAGTGTTTCTCTGTTTTTGCTCGCGGGTTACCCAGAACAGATGGATGTACATTGTCTAACTCTGCAATAAAAATAAAGTTAAAAAAAAAAAAATTAACCAGGATAGCTTGATTCCAGTGGCATGGAGAGCATGGGACTCACGTCTGTGCATACCCGTCCCACTCAGGGTGACATATGCAAAAACAACAGTTGATGGACAGAATGCAGAACAATGTCATACATTCACCCCAGTACAGACATCTAAGCCTAAATCCATAGTTTTTGCTCACCATCCAATTCCAGTTTAAACCCAGCCATATGCAAATCAGTCTTGACCCTGTGCCCCATGGGAACAGTCCAGACCGAACTGCCAAGCCAGGTCCTCCTTGGACTGGAAACAAGCAACCTAGGACCGGTTTCGGGCTTTCAGCCCTCATCAGCCAGGATAGCTTGATTCCAGTGGCATGTAGAGCACAGGACTCACGTCCCACTTGGGGTGACAAATGCAAAAACAACAGTTGATGGACAGAATGCAGAACAATGTCATACGTTCACCCCAGTACAGAGATCTGGGGCCTAAATCCATTGTTTATTTGCTCGCCATTCCAGTTTGAACCCAGCCATATGCATATCAGTCTTGACCCTGTACCCCATGGGAACAGTCCAGCCCGAACTCCCAAGCCAGGTCCTCCAGAGACTGGAAACAAGCATCCTAGCACCAGTTTTGGGCTTTCAGCTCTCATCAACCAGGATAGCTTGATTCCAGTGGCATAGAGAGCACGGGACTCATGTCTGTGCATACCCGTCCCACTCGGGGTGACATATGCAAAAACAGCAGTTGATGGACAGTATGCAGAACAATGTCATACATTCACCCCAGTATAGATATCTGGGCCTAAATCCATAGTTTTTGCTCACCATACCATTCCAGTTTGAACCCAGCCATATGCAAATCAGTCTTGACCGTGTGCCCCATGGGAACAGTCCAGCCCAAACTGTCGAGCCAGGTCCTCCCTGGACTGGAAACAAGCATCCTAGGACCGGTTTCGGGCTTTCAGCCCTCATCAGCCAGGATACCTTGAGTCCAGTGGCATGTAGAGCACAGGACTCATGTCTGAGCATACCCGTCCGACTCGGGATGAAAAATGCAAAAACAACAGTTGATGAACAGAATGCAGAACAATGTCTTACATTCACCCCAGTACAGAGATCTGGGCCTAAATCCATCGTTTTGTTTCTCACCATGACATTCCAGTTTGAATCCAGCCATATGCATTGTGTGCATAATAACACTTGTTTTCTTTTCTTTATTGTATCAATTCCTGAATTTTCACATCGTGACCAGGCCAATATGGCCACCAGCTTTTTGGATTAAAGTAATATGTAGTCCTTTGTTAATGTTGGCAACTGGAGGCATTTGTACATTTAAATAAGGATGCTACAGTGATATCTTGTATCATTATCAAGGTTCGGACGAGCCGAAACTCGTGGCTCACATCCTTTGCAGATTAAATACTTCCAAACTACAGCCTGAGTGCTGATTCCTTCCTTGTAAGAGTGAGAGGAGATTAAATATATATATATAAAATTCACTGAAAAAAACACAAGTTTCTGGGACATTATAGTTAGAAATTATCATTTAAAAAACCTCAGAAATTCACTGAAAAAAACACAGGTTTCATGGATGTCATAGTTAGTTGGACATTTCATTTGTATAAAACAAGGGAAATTCGGCCGTTATAGTTAGTTGTGCTAACTGCATCTCACGACCCACAATACAGTGCTGATGACGTCACATATTACATCACTCATGACATGGTCAGTGACATCACTGCTGACATCACTGAACAAATCTCAAATGACATCACTTTTGACATCATCCACGTGATCATATGATGCACCTCCTAATACCCTAAAATACAGACTACCATTCTCGAAACCATAGACACACCAATACTAGTACAGCTACAATATTCTGTGTGCTATGCATGCAGATCTCTAATTAACTATATAGCATTGATACAGGCTTCTAAATACTCAGTTAGCACCTAAGCTGTCTAGGAATACCTCTGTCTGTCCCATGCACTTGTCCATTCACCCATCCAGCACTATGTACGTATCATATCACTCTGCCAATACCTAGGCACTTATAAATTGAGCATGCACTCTCTTGCAGCACTGAAATGACTCCAGTTATTAGTCATATACTTAAGGAATGGCCTAACCACTAACCCAAGTACAGGTACAATGTTTTGTACACTATGCATGCAGATCTCTAACAAGCTACATACTATTAAAACGCTCTTCTAAATACCCAGTTAATACCTATGCAGTGTTGGAATCCTTCTGTCTGTGCCATGTATTTCTCCAATCAACCATACAGCACTATCTACGTATCCTCTCACTCCGCCAATAACTAAGCACCTATAAATTCAACATGTACTCTCTTTGCAGCACTGAAATTATTCTGGTTACTAGTAATGGCCTAGCCAGAAAAACTGGTACAGCTACAATATTCTGTGCACTTTGCATGCAGACCTCTAATCAGCTACATAGCACTGATTCAGTCTTTTAAATACTCAGTTAGTACCTATACAGTCTAGGAATCCTTCTGTCTGTCCCATGCAGTTCTTCATTCATCCATCCAGCACCATCTATGTATCCTATCACTTCACCAATACCTAAGCACTTATAAATTGAGCATGCACTCTCTTTCCCGCACTGAAATTACTTGTGTTATTAGTCATATTCTTAAAATATAATAACTGAAAAAAATGTTTGTCATTTTTTGAAATGTACTACTGTCAAGGTAAGATTAAGTAATCCAAACAGTATCATTGCAAAACTACATTCAGCTGTGCACTATATATATATATATATCTATATATTTATATATATATACATATATATATATATATATATATATATATGTATATATATATAAATATATATATATATTCACTGAAAAAAACATAGGTTATAGACCATACATAGTTAGGAATTAGCATTTACAAAACCTTGAAAATTCACTGAAAAAACCATAGGTTATAGACCATATATAGTTAGGAATTAGCATTTAAAAAACCTTTTTTTACTCACACAAAACCATTGAAATTCCATATATAGTTAGTAGTACTAACTATATATCGCGCACCCACAATCCACTGCTGATCATGTCACATATTACATCATTCATGACATGGTCAGTGACATTACTGATGACATCACTGATGACATCTCAAATGACATCACTGATGACATCACTGATGACATCTCAAATGACATCACTGATGACATCACTGATGACAACATCCAGTGAATGTGTATTTCTGTAAAGTTAAAATATGTCTTACATATTGAAGAATGAGTGGATGTAGAAGTGTCTGGATGAAGGATTTAGTAGGTGCATGACTGACTGTATGAGTGAGTGGTTAAATGTGTCTCACTGAGTGCATGGGTTAGTGACTGAACTGTGTTAATTTGTGCATCATTATGTTTGTTGTTCTGTAAACTGCTGCATGTGCTGATCAGTAGCTATATGAGTAAGTATATGGGTTATTGATTGGTTGCTCAAGTATTTGTATGGGAGACTGAGTGTGTGTGTGGGTGGCTGGGAGGTGTATGACTCTGTGCATAGATGTGTGAGCAGTTGATTCACTAGATGTATGGGTTCAAAAGTGCATGTGGAAACAGCTGTATGGGTGGTTGACTGTGTGCATCAGTGCATTGGTGAGTGAATGGATATCTCAGTGCTACATGTCAAAGTAAGTACATATGTAAAACATAGTACATGTGAGAGTTGGCATATATAAATAACTGTGCATAAGAGCCAGTGAATGTGTGAGTGACTGTATGGATGATTGTGAACTTGTATCAGGGATTGTAAAAGAGAGTAAATATGTGTTAGTATATGTTTGAATAAGTAAGGTGTGTATAACTGTATAGTTGAGGAAATGGAGGTGTAATTGATTCTTTGTATGACTGACTAGGTGTGTAAGTAACTCCATGGATGAGTGACAGTCTGTGAGTGTCTGTTTACACTGAATGTATCTAAGGTTATATTAGAGTCTGAAGAGGTTCATCGTATTATCACATGAATGATGTCATCAGTGATGTGATCAGTAAAGTCAAATGAGATGTCATCAGTGATGTCATTTGAGATGTCATCAGTGATGTCATCAGTGATGTCATTTGAGATGTCATCAGTGATGTCATCAGTGATGTCACTGACCATGTAATGAATGATGTAATATGTGACATGATCAGCAGTGGATTGCGGGTGCGCGTTATATAGTTAGTACTACTAACTATATATGGAATTTCAATGGTTTTGTGTGAGTAAAAAAAGGTTTTTTAAATGCTAATTCCTAACTATATATGGTCTATAACCTATGGTTTTTTCAGTGAATTTTCAAGGTTTTGTAAATGCTAATTCCTAACTATATATGGTCTATAACCTATGGGTTTTTCAGTGAATTTCAATGGTTTTTTAATAGCAAATATCATAAGCTATCGAATGTCAAGTACGTGGTAAGAAAAAACATTTTCGTGTTTATGCACACTGATCTGCTTTGAATGCTGCCCCCCCCCCTCATTTTTATTAGGAGTACTCTCTCTTTGCACATAGTGAAGGGTAGTTAACGCAGGCCTTTGCCCCCGTTGTAATCCGTCATGCCTGCTTCTCTCTCCATTTGATTGATTGTTATCCAAGCATTTACTGTTTTAGAATTGGTTCTCTTTGGTTCATTCTCTATTTACAAACAAGCACAGAGTCGCAATACTCTGTTTAGTCTTTGCAGATAGCGAAAAATCATGTAAAAAAACAAAAGGAATCGAGCAAAATCAGTAGGCCACTAATGGGATCTCTTTTTGACCTCGCTAAAATAGAAACATTAGGAACAACCCCTCATGACAAATACGAAACTAGTGAGATGAACTGAACTCCACACCATGATGGCTGCAAGACAGCTCGGCTCCGCCACCCACCCCGCCCAAAATAACGATAAACTCTATGCAAATATTACAAATATATACAACACACCAGCAAAGTAACAGGGTAAAACATTTTATTAAACAACTATTTACATAACTATTTTATACTTTTTGTTGCCCGATCCGGCTAGCTCAATCGATCGAGCATGAAACTCATGCACTCTGATGGTTCAAAGTTTTGAGGAGTGCTTGTAACACTGTCTGAAGCCTATTTGCACTTGCTTCAGCTTCACTATTCTCAAAGTAAGTGGGGGCTGTTTAAGGACGTGACTGCATTTGTAAACAATGTGATGCGGTGCCACCCTGAACCGCTTGACGGAGGCCCCCGAGGGACGGTGTGATGGCGCGGACTCGGAAGGGGCGCTTGGCTCCGGCCCCCTCCCCAAGTCGTGTTCTCCTGGTGTGGCCTGAGATCGCCCCCGACATAGGTGGCCGGCTCCCGGGATCAAGCGGAACTTTTTGCCTTTTGGTAACTCTTCCATTCTTGACCTTGTCCCACAATCCGTTTCACCTAAAGACACGCTGTAGTGGGGCGCCCCTTTACCATTTCAGTTGCCATTCCGCCCGCTTTTGCTACACTGTGCCTCTTCCGCTATTCAGCTGTTTACCGCCCGCTCTTTCGACTACAGCGTCTCGCTCACCATGTAGTTGAGTTGCTCCCGCTCTTGCGGTGCAGCGATAGGCGGCTGCCACAGGACTCTCAAAATGGCGGCCGGCTCTTCAGATTTGGGCGTGGTCCACAGAAATGGCCCTGCGACACCTTGGAACTCGGACGCTTGTCTGCTAGAGCTTGGGCTCCATTCTCGAAAGCGTTCCCTCAGCCTTGAAGATCCTACAAAAGTCTTGGGGGCCCCCGACTCCCGCAGGCTTCTGGTGGGGAGCGGCTAGCATGATTGCTCGTGGAATGGCCACGACGGAGCTACGAAATGGTGGTGCTCTCATGCTAACGCCAGCTTCAGTCTGAAACATCCAGAAACACTGTAGACTACCAATTCGATCAGTTCCGGTAGCACCCCAACGTGACCCGGTAGAGAAGAACTTGCCCTCCCCTCTTTGACTGATGGTTCTTGTTGCCTGTCCCTTCTGTTGTCATTTAACAGAACTATTTAGCCTGCTGAAAGGGGTTGTGTTCCGACCGCTGGTTGGTGGAGACATTTTGACTATATTCTGGACCTGCGTTCTCGCGTAATGCGTCATATGACGCGCCGCGTTAGCGCATCCGGAAGTGATCCGGGGCGCGGCGCGCAGCGCGTAACGTAAGCATAACAGGTCATGTGACTTGTTAATAAAACTTTTCATTGGTTCATTTTACTTTTCTTATTCTAATGATGAAAGGCTTGGTCATATGACCTAAAAATTACGCTTTTTATTACTTTCGAACATTATTTTTTCTTAAACGTATGTTATAATGTTCCAGGCTAATGTACTTTCCCGGAAAATTTACAACTGTCCTGCAAGTAAAATATATTCCTTTTTCGAGAAAAAGGGCGTTTCTTCGTCCCATGACGGAGCCGTTGAGCAAAAGAGGGTCGGCCTGCTGTTTTAGTCGCCGATACGCCTGAATATCAGATTCTTATCGATCACTTTATGTTGCAGGAGTAGAAAACACAACAGCCCTTGACCTTTTATCTTTACTGCGTTCCTGCGTATTATACCTTTTACCCTTCATGTAATTGGACTGCTTTATTTCACTTGCCTATTACTGATTCTAAAACAGTGACTATTATTAAAAACTTTACCAATGTAAATACTACTACCATGTTTTCTTTTAAAAACCTTTATTGTGAAAATGTCAGTATACAAATACGGGCCTATAACCACGTGGGCCGGCCACGGAGCAAACTGTAATCGTATATGATGAGTAGACATTTACACTGTAGAGGAACGTAACGGGCGGGCCATTAGGTTGCAAGAACTAAGGTGTCTAACAGTTGCGGAATCGGTGGACGTACATTTTATAATTAAAATACAACAGGGCCAGTTACAATAAAATTATCTAGATATACATTTGCGGGCAAGTACCATGGGTGACGTTAATTCGAACTTTCAATAGTACAGTAATCAATAACACATCAGAACTTAATATCAATAGGGATGTCGAAATATTCAATCTATTCTCGTCCCCGCCCGCCATGTGCTTCAAAACTGCATACGTATCTCGTGATATCAAGGTTGTGCAACCAGTACACAACAAGGAGTTACGAGTTCCATTTATTCCGGCGCCATTTTGGGCGAGGACGGGCAGGTCCAGGATATAGTCAAAATGTCTCTACCAACCATCGACTATGATGATGTTCATATGCTGTATTTATTAGAGTAACACTCATCTGTCCACATGAAATTAATTTGCCACAATCTAAACATGTCATTTTAATCTTTCCAAAGTTCTTCTAAACATTTGGGACCGTTTCCCTTGCCTCTGATGCTGTCAGTGCCACTTCTTTGATGAATGTACTGGCAGGTCGGGGGTTCTCCTCCAAATCCCTCTTTTATGCAGCACTATAATTAATCGGTGCCACCTCTCCATATGACGATGCATGGTATAGTTACCATAACTATTTTTTTTTCGGTTCCTCTGGAGAGTACATCGTGGCAGATGAAGCGTGTAACGTACCGGGCATTTACCTTTTTTTGCTTGTAGAGGAAAGGAAAAAAAATGTGAGCGTCCGAGTTCTAAGGTGTCGCAGGGCCATTTTAGTGTACCAGGCCCAAATCCAAAGAACAGGCCGCCATTTTGAGAGTCCTGTTGCAGCCGCCTGTCGCTGTAGCATCAAGAGCGGCCGAAACTCAGCTGAATGGCAACTGAAACGGTAAAAGGGCGCCCCACTACAGCAGACGAGCCTCCACCTGGGAAGGCCCTTCACGCCGCCTCCCCCCCCACTTCGGGCACCCCACGCCGTTATTCGGAGCAGGATTGTAGGATGGCCACACCAGTGCGGCAACTTGCTAGACACCACCTCGGTGCCAACCGAATCTCAGCGCCTTGTGGTGTCTTCTATTCAGAAAATATTGTTGCGCTGCCTTTGGCCCTATTCGCACATCGGTACGCTACTGACGCCACCTCACAGGCCAACGGGGCGCCCCACGCCGACTTTCAGCATTGTAGGATGGCCACACCAGTGCGGGAACTTGCTAGACACCACCTCGGTGCCATCCGGATCTTGGCATCTCAGCGCCTTGTGGTGTCTTCTATTCAGAAAATATTGTTGCGCTGCCTTTGGCCCTATTCGCACATCGGTCCGCTACTGACGCCACCTCACAGGCCAACGGGGCGCCCCACGCCGACTTTCAGCATTGTAGGATGGCCACACCAGTGCGGCAACTTGCTAGACACCACCTCGGTGCCATCCGGATCTTGGCGCGTTGTGCTGCCTTCGGCCTATTCGCATATCGGTCCGCTACTGACGCGAACTCACAGGCCAACGGGGCGCCCCACGCCGACTTTCAGCATTGTAGGATGGCCACACCAGTGAGGCAACTTGCTAGACACCACCTCGGTGCCATCCGGATCTTGGCGCGTTGTGCTGCCTTCGGCCTATTCGCACATCGGTCCGCTACTGACGCCGCCTCACGTGCCAACGGATTTTCTACGCTTTTTATCCCCTATGCCGCATAACAGGTCATGTGACTTGTTTATAAAACTTTTCATTGATTCATTTTACTTTTGGTTTCCTAATGATGGAAGGCTTGATCATATGACCTAAAAATAACACTTTTCATTGGATGAAAACTTTTTTTTTCCCAAACGATGAAAGCCCCACCTTGTTTCTGGATGTTTCAGACTGAAGCTGGCGTCAGCATGAAAGCGCCACCATCTCGTGGCTCCGTCGTGGTCATTCCGCGAGCAATCATGGCAGCCGCTCCCCACCGGAAGCCTGCAGGAGTCGGGGGCCCCCAAGACTTTTGTAGAATCCTCAAGGCTGAGGGGACGCTTTCGAGAATGGGGTCCAAGACCTAGCAGACAAGCGTCCGATTTCCAAGGTGTCCCAGGGCCATTTCAGTGAACCACGCCCAAATCTGAAGAGCCGGCCGCCATTTTGAGAGTCCTGTGGCATCCGCCTATCGCTGCACCGCAAAAGTGGGTGCAACTCAGCTGAATGGCGGATTTTGACACAGTGGACCAAAAGCGGACGGAATGGCAACTGAAACGGTAAAGGGGCGCCCCACTACAGCAGACGAGACTCCACCTGGGGAGGCCCGTTCACGCCGCCTCGGAGGGCGGCAACTTACTGGACATCACCTTGGTGCCATCCACATTTCAGCGCGTTCTGCTGCCTTGGAACTATTCGCACAACAGACCGCTACTGACGACCCACCCCCCGGGACGCCCCACGCCGGATACCCAAATCAGTGCGGCACCCAGGCAACATCACCTGGGTGCCGTCCAGAAATCTGGACGTTGTGCTGCCTTGGGACTATTCGCACAACCGACCGCTACTGACCATTGTTCCTTCTTTTTCCCTAAAAATGTTTAAATGTTTTTACTGTTTTTGTTTTGTTGTATATATTTATAAGTTATTAAAGTTTTATAATCCTACTACTTTGTTGGAGTGCTATATATTTTTAATGTGACACATAATTGTAAAAACTTTGATGTACAAAGAGTCATCCCTGGAATCTTCCGCTTCAGGCTCGGTCCCCTCCCCAATCACAATACAGGATGGTTTTCAGATAGTAGGAACGCGTGTGGTGTGACGGATCTCATCGGGTGTGGGCCTTGATCTACTATAACTCCTTTGAAGAGAGGTGATTCTTTACAGCTGGGGCCATAAACTACATCTGCAGGGCTAGCTGATAGCCTGGGACCGGCCTGGACAATCGGACACAGAGGAAGAGGAGTGTCAGAGGGTGCGGTAGTGAATAGGGCGAAAGGGAGGTGTCGGGCGGGCACAGGGTGTGATTCTCAGGGAAGAGCAGCGCAGATGGGGGGAGGTTTATTGCCCATGCATAAGACAGAGAGCGGGGGTGACCTCTGCCTGGGGGAGATGCTTGCGAGGGTGGGGAGCCATGCTAAGGATCAACAGCGTGCAGAGAGTGGGTCTGGTCAAGGCATCTAAAATGGCTGCCGTGCACGACAAAAGTGTGGCATTTGAAAAAAGGCAAGATGGCGCAGACAATGTTTATCAACACTTCCTGATTTCCTTCTAATCGAACGTTAACAGACGTTATCTCTCCCACACTACCGGTCCCCCTGGGCTTAAACGCCCAGATGGTAGGGACTGCATCCCGTGGAGATAGGCCGAGACGTCACTCAGCAGAAAAAAAAGAAAAAAAAAGTCTATAAACATACAATAAGTTAAAAGTCAATCATTCTTGTTTCCTTGTAGTACGCTCCCCAGTCCGCTTCCCGTGCACGACAAAAGTGTGGCATTTGAAAAAAGGCAAGATGGCGCAGACAATGTTTATCAACACTTCCTGATTTCCTTCTAATCGAACGTTAACAGACGTTATCTCTCCCACACTACCGGTCCCCCTGGGCTTAAACGCCCAGATGGTAGGGACTGCATCCCGTGGAGATAGGCCGAGACGTCACTCAGCAGAAAAAAAAGAAAAAAAAAAAGTCTATAAACATACAATAAGTTAAAAAGTCAATCATTCTTGTTTCCTTGTAGTACGCTCCCCAGTCCGCTTCCCGTTACGCGAACTGGGCGCACCACACCAAAAAAAACGTGTTTTTTTTTGGGGTTTTTTGGCCCGCGGGGCCCTTTTAAAACCTCCACATCAAACCTAGGGGGTCAGGGAGGATCTACTATGCCCCCTTATGGTCATTTGCCCCTTCGCTTTGGCCTCCTCTTGTCTCTCGATCCTACCGAGAGACAAGATTGCGGCCGCTACGGACTGTTTGGAATGTTTACAGACGCCGGAGAACCAATCAGCTTCGCTTCACAAAGCTCCGTAACGCGAAAAGTACGCGAAGCGGAGCGCTGCCCGGAGCGCTGTTACAGATATATATATTTTACCAAGTTTCGTGCAAATCCATTCAGCCGTTCGGGCTAAAAGTGAGGCCAACCGCCCTATGGAAATTAACATTGGAAAAACACGTTTTGGGACCCCCCTTTTTTCTCGGCCCCCCCTTGACGAACCCCCCCCCCCCAAATTTCCAGGGGCTGCTCAGAAACAAAATGTGCCATTTTCCTGAAAATTTCAGCCAATTCCGTCCACAAACGCCAAAGTTATTAGACATAGAATTTTCAAAAATCCCATAGAGAAAAAATCCTAACTATATATACCTACTGGCGACCGCCAGTAGGTAATATATATATATATATATATATATATATATATATATATATATATATATATATATATATATATATATATATCTAACCAGCTACTTAGTAATGTACTACCCATGCAACCCCGGAATCCTCCTGTCTGTCCCATGCACTTCTCCAAACACCCATCCAGCACTTTCTACGTATCCTATCACTCCGCAATACCTAAGCACTTATAAATTCAACATGTATTAGTCATATACTTAAGGAATGGCCTAGCCACTAACACAAGTGTAGGTACAATTTTTTGTACACTATGCATGCAGACATCTAACCAGCTGCATACTATTGATACGCTCTTCTAAAATCCCAGTTAGTACCTATGCAGTCTAGGAATCCTTCTGTCTGTCCCGTGCACTTCTCCATTCATCCATCCAGCACTATCTACATAGCCTATCACTCCACCAATACCTAAGCACTTATAAGTTCAGCATGCACTTTCTTTGCAACACTGAAATTACTCTAGTTATTAGTCGTATACTTAAGAAATGGCATAGTCACTAACACAAGTGCCGGTACAATATTTTGTACACTATGAATGCACACCTCCAACCAGCTACAAACTATTGATACGGTCTTTTAAATACCCAGTTAGTACCTATGCAGTGTAGGAATCCTCCTGTCTGTCCCATGTATTTCTCCAATCACCCATCCAGCACTATCTACTTATCCTTTTACTCCACCAATACCTAAGCACTTATAAATTCCCTATACACTCTGTTTGTAATACTGTAATTATTCTAGTTACTAGTCATGAACTTATGGAATGGTCTAGCTACTAACACAAGTACAGCCTAAATATTTTGTGCACTATCCAAGCAGATCTCTAACTAGCTACATACTATTGATACACTCTTCTAAATACCCAGTTAGTACTCATGCAGTTTAGGAATCGTCCAGTCTGTCCCATGCACTTATTTAATCACTTATCTACCACTACTTACTTATCCTATCCCTCCACCAATATGTAAGCACTTATACATTAAGTGTTCACTCTGTTTGCAGCAGTGTTATCATTCGAGTTACTTGTGGTATTCTTATAAAAATGACCTAGGCACCAACACAAGTACACATAAAATATTCTGTGTATAATCCCTACAAATCTCTAAACAGATACATACTATTGGTCCACTCCATTAATTACTGAAGTAGTAGCCATGCAGCGTAGGATACCTTCTGTCAGTCTCATGCAATTCTTCAATCACCCATCCAGCACTATTTTTTTTTTGTATCAGTCTGCCAATACCTTAGCACTTATGGGGCAGCTTTACAAGCACCCAGCGCCACCAGTATGTCACTTGTTGTAATGTAGTGATGGCGCCAGGCACTCCTTCATATTTACAAGGAGAGGAAAAGCCACCCAGCGTGGTTTTTCCTCTCCTTGTAAATACGACCCCTTCATACACAGAACTTTGCGTTGAAGGGGCGTTCCATAAGTGTTGCTGTGGGTGTTGCCACGCAACACCCATAGAATAAGACACATCTCCAGATTTATAAGAAATCGTAAATCTGGAGATGTGTGTGTATGCTGCGCCATCCTAGATTTGGGGTAACAAGGAGCAACGAGGAGAATTGCTTTCATTTCTCCTAATTTTTTCCTATTTTAATGCATGCTGCATTCCACAGAATACATTGTAAGAGGAAAATGCCTTTACTGATTGTTTTTGTGCAGGAAGGTGCACCTTCCTGCACAAAAACAATCTACGCATGACACAGACATCCTTGCACCATGGTGCAAGGATGCCTGTGTCACCGCATGGCTGCAGTTTGTGCATCAGTCCAGAGGGAAGCACACAGTTGCAACATATTCATGTACATATGTCACATCCCTGTGCTTCGGAAGTGTCACAGTGCAGTGCAGCTAAAGAGCTTGCGGTGTCATGCTGCAGTACTTCCTCATAAATCTTCACCTATAAATCACCATACACTACTAATGCATTTTCAGTCAATCATGCTGTATACATATATTCAACCAAACTTTCACACATTAGCTTGCAATTAGTTCTTTCTTTAACCCGTTGCATGCTCATGACGAGCTCAGCTCGTCATGAGCCACGGTGGCTGTGTGCTCCTGTTGAGCTGAGCTCGTCATAACGGTCAGAACTCTTGCACGCGGGACTAATTCCCCCGCTGTGCTGAACGTTCTGAAGAAACGGGTGTGGCCGTGACGAGCTCAGCTCATCATGAGCACACGGCCACCGTGGCTCATGACGAGCTGAGCTCATCATGAGCACCGGGGCGCTGTGCCCACCCCCCCCCCCACCCCCAGCACAGCGGGGGAATTAGCCCCGCAGGCACAGGGTTAACCAGATAAGGTAGTTCTGATAAGAACTTATTCTTTCTTCTTTTTTCTTTTTGTATTTGTTTTATTTTTTGGAACAATTTTGTATTTTTTTGGGTGTTTTTTCAAAAAATGAACAAAAAAAAGAACAAATAAAAGAGGAAACTTTTGGAATTACTTATCATTCCAAAAACAAAAACAAAAAAATTAACAAGGATGGTTGCGTTGATCAGCACAAACTGCATCCACCGACTGCTCACCAAAGCATTTAAGTTTCTTACACTGCACGCAGAGTTGCTCGAGAAAGGCGAATTCTGGCCTAATGTCCATTACAGGTGTTCCTGAGAATGCTCCAGTAGTACTTGCCACAGCAGGAGAGGGGTTCAAAGCAACTCGCCTCATTTCCCCCCGAGCAAGATTGAGAGGATGTGTGGTCCGGAGATGCTTGTACATAGAAGCAGTGCCACAAGAGTATTTTTATTTCACTGCCTCTTGACAGGACTCGGCCACAAATTTTGCACGTCACCTTTCTCGCATTTACTTTCTTCTCTCCAGGTAGAAAAGTGAAGAATTTCTACACAACAGATTCCGGCGTCTGTGGTGCCTCCTGCAAGAATTCTTCTTCAGAAGACACTTCCTCCTGCTGCTGCTGCTGTCCAGATGCCATTTTGTTTTATATTTTTTGAAAAACAACAAAAAAACAAGCAAAAAGGGTTCTTGTAGGAAAAGAGATGTCTCGCTAAAGATGCTCCAACAAGAATGATTAAAATGGGTGGGGTCCATTTTACCGATGGGTCTCCTGCTACGCCGGCAAGCTGGCTCCTCTCCGCCACCCCACCAAACAACGCCCTCCGAAGGCCGCCTGGCTCATCACAGAACTCGAAGAAGCCAGATGCTCCTGCAGCAGCCTAGAGAAAACCTGGCAGAACCAGAAAACCACGGAAGCACGGAACAAGCACAAGAGTGCCCTCAAGGAATACCACCAGCGTATAAGAGACACAAAACGGACCTTCATAAGAGACAAAGTCAAGACCAAAGTACCCAAAGTCAAGGAACTGTTCAATGTCATTCAGCAGTTCACAAAACCCACCTGCAAAACTACGGACATCACACCCTCCCAGGAACTCGGCAACAAGCTCAGTTCCTACTTCCACCTGAAGATCAAGGACCTCTACAACAACTTCAGTGAGCCAGCACCAGATAACACCCCCCTACCCACCACTACCGAGAAGCCGACCCTTACGTCCTGGGCCCCCCTGACTGTCGAGCACATCACCGCGACCATGAAGAAAACTTACTCAGGTGCCCCAACGGACCCCTGCCCCCCACACATCTTCCACAGGTCCGCCGCTGTCATGGCACCGGAACTAGGATGGGTGATCAACAACTCCCTCAGATCAAGCATCTGCCCAGACGACTGGAAACGTGCGGAGGTGAAACCCCTTCTCAAGAAACCAACGGCCAAAGTCACCTAGAGACTCGTGAACACCCAGCTGACCACCTTCATCGAAGAGAACCTCATCCTAGATGCCTCCCAGTCTGGTTTCCACAGCAACCACTGCACCAATACCGCCCTCCTAGCCGCCACTGACGACATCCGCATTCTACTAGACCAGAGACACACTGCATCACTCATCCTTCTACACATCTCCACAGCCTTAGACACCATCTCATATTGCATGCTAGACACCAGACTCAACGACGCAGGGATACGAGGAGCCGCCCTTGACTGGATCAAATCCTTCCTCTCCGGCAGAACCCAGAGGATCAGATTCCCCCCCCTTCCTCTCCGAGCCCACTGACATCAACTGCAGAGTGCCCCAAGGATCCTCACTCAGCCTAATGCTCTTCAACATTTACATTCCCCCCTCGCAGCCATCGTCAGACAGCATGGGCTCAGCATCGAATCCTACGCCGACGACACCCAGCTCATCCTCTCACTCACAAAGAATCCCAAAGACACCAGACTCTGCTTCCAGTAAAAAATGAAGGACGTGGCAGCTTGGATGAACGACAGTTGCCTGAAACTCAATTCAGAGAAGACCGAGGTCCTCATCCTTGAACCCTGCACTTCTGCCTGGTGGCCCTGCCCTCTGAACCCTACATACCCCGACAAACCACGCCCATAACCTCGGCATCAACCTCAACTCCTCTCTCCATGAACCGACAGATCATCGCAGTCGCGTCCACCAGCTTCAAGTGCCTCTGCATCCTCTGCAAGACATTAAAATGGATCCCCCCTGACTGCAGACTATCACCCACACACTCATAACCAGCAGACTTGACTACGGCAACACCATCTACACCGGACTCGACAGAACACTTTTACACAAACTCCAAACCATCCAGAACGCCGCAGCCAGACTCCTTGGGACACCGCGTCACAAGCACATGGCCCAACACCTACAGGGTCTCCACTGGCTCCCCGTCGAGAAGAGGATCACCTTCAAACTCCTCATCCACGCCTACAAATCCCTCAACAACATTGGCCCCAAATGCCTCAATGACAGAGTATCCTTCCACGTACCCAAGAGGAACCAATGTTCCACCGACCTCACCCTGGCAGAGGCCCACTGCATCCACAGAACCTGCAGGAGATCCTTCTCCTACATCGCAGCCAAGAGCTGGAACAAGCTCTGTGTTAACATCAGATGTTCCCCGACCCTGAACACGTTCAGGAAGGACCTCAAGACCTGGCTCTTCGACTGATCCTGAACTGCTCCACCCTCCCCCAGCGCCTTGAGACCCTCACGAGTGAGTAAACATAAGGGTACTATTCTTATGGGAGAGAGTTTTCATTGAACACTGGTGAAGTGCACAGAATGCTACTTTGATCACCTTTAGACAGTGTGGGAAAACTGATCATGACCTATGTGTACCAGCATCTGTCTATGTACATGTTGCTTGTGAACTAAGTTATTTACAACAAGGGGTGACTAATTTGCATATAGCCAGGTTCTGAGCTGGGATGGGGCAGTGAGATAAATAACGGTGATGGATCAAGCCCTGATCTTTGGACTGGGTAAGAGTGGTCTGCTTAATTCAGACACTCTGTTCATCACCACCCCCTTTTCTGAATCGTTTTTGGCCACTATAGGTGTGGCAGGGTATACTCAGACATGAGTCCCTTTCTCACTGCTCCATCAGGATTCAAGCAAGCCGGGCCGAAGAGGCTGAAATGCCAGAAACCGGTCCCCGGTAGCTTGTCTCCTTTCTGGGGAAGAATTGGCTTGGTAGTTTGGTCTGCCCTGTTCCCATGATGCACTGGGCCAGGGACAGACTAATTTGCATATAGCCAGGTTCTGAGCTGGGATGGGGCAGTGAGATAAATAACGGTGATGGATCAAGCCCTGATCTTTGGACTGGGTAAGAGTGGTCTGCTTAATTCAGACACTCTGTTCATCACCACCCCCTTTTCTGAATCGTTTTTGGCCACTATAGGTGTGGCAGGGTATACTCAGACATGAGTCCCTTTCTCACTGCTCCATCAGGATTCAAGCAAGCCGGGCCGAAGAGGCTGAAATGCCAGAAACCGGTCCCCGGTAGCTTGTCTCCTTTCTGGGGAAGAATTGGCTTGGTAGTTTGGTCTGCCCTGTTCCCATGATGCACTGGGCCAGGGACAGACTAATTTGCATATAGCCAGGTTCTGAGCTGGGATGGGGCAGTGAGATAAATAACGGTGATGGATCAAGCCCTGATCTTTGGACTGGGTAAGAGTGGTCTGCTTAATTCAGACACTCTGTTCATCACCACCCCCTTTTCTGAATCGTTTTTGGCCACTATAGGTGTGGCAGGGTATACTCAGACATGAGTCCCTTTCTCACTGCTCCATCAGGATTCAAGCAAGCCGGGCCGAAGAGGCTGAAATGCCAGAAACCGGTCCCCGGTAGCTTGTCTCCTTTCTGGGGAAGAATTGGCTTGGTAGTTTGGTCTGCCCTGTTCCCATGATGCACTGGGCCAGGGACAGACTAATTTGCATATAGCCAGGTTCTGAGCTGGGATGGGGCAGTGAGATAAATAACGGTGATGGATCAAGCCCTGATCTTTGGACTGGGTAAGAGTGGTCTGCTTAATTCAGACACTCTGTTCATCACCACCCCCTTTTCTGAATCGTTTTTGGCCACTATAGGTGTGGCAGGGTATACTCAGACATGAGTCCCTTTCTCACTGCTCCATCAGGATTCAAGCAAGCCGGGCCGAAGAGGCTGAAATGCCAGAAACCGGTCCCCGGTAGCTTGTCTCCTTTCTGGGGAAGAATTGGCTTGGTAGTTTGGTCTGCCCTGTTCCCATGATGCACTGGGCCAGGGACAGACTAATTTGCATATAGCCAGGTTCTGAGCTGGGATGGAGCAGTGAGATAAATAACGGTGATGGATCAAGCCCTGATCTTTGGACTGGGTAAGAGTGGTCTGCTTAATTCAGACACTCTGTTCATCACCACCCCCTTTTCTGAATCGTTTTTGGCCACTATAGGTGTGGCAGGGTATACTCAGACATGAGTCCCTTTCTCACTGCTCCATCAGGATTCAAGCAAGCCGGGCCGAAGAGGCTGAAATGCCAGAAACCGGTCCCCGGTAGCTTGTCTCCTTTCTGGGGAAGAATTGGCTTGGTAGTTTGGTCTGCCCTGTTCCCATGATGCACTGGGCCAGGGACAGACTAATTTGCATATAGCCAGGTTCTGAGCTGGGATGGGGCAGTGAGATAAATAACGGTGATGGATCAAGCCCTGATCTTTGGACTGGGTAAGAGTGGTCTGCTTAATTCAGACACTCTGTTCATCACCACCCCCTTTTCTGAATCGTTTTTGGCCACTATAGGTGTGGCAGGGTATACTCAGACATGAGTCCCTTTCTCACTGCTCCATCAGGATTCAAGCAAGCCGGGCCGAAGAGGCTGAAATGCCAGAAACCGGTCCCCGGTAGCTTGTCTCCTTTCTGGGGAAGAATTGGCTTGGTAGTTTGGTCTGCCCTGTTCCCATGATGCACTGGGCCAGGGACAGACTAATTTGCATATAGCTAGGTTCTGAGCTGGGATGGGGCAGTGAGATAAATAACGGTGATGGATCAAGCCCTGATCTTTGGACTGGGTAAGAGTGATCTGCTTAATTCAGACACTCTGTTCATCACCACCCCCTTTTCTGAATCGTTTTTGGCCACTATAGGTGTGGCAGGGTATACTCAGACATGAGTCCCTTTCTCACTGCTCCATCAGGATTCAAGCAAGCTGGGCCGAAGAGGCTGAAATGCCAGAAACCGGTCCCCGGTAGCTTGTCTCCTTTCTGGGGAAGAATTGGCTTGGTAGTTTGGTCTGCCCTGTTCCCATGATGCACTGGGCCAGGGACAGACTAATTTGCATATAGCCAGGTTCTGAGCTGGGATGGGGCAGTGAGATAAATAACGGTGATGGATCAAGCCCTGATCTTTGGACTGGGTAAGAGTGGTCTGCTTAATTCAGACACTCTGTTCATCACCACCCCCTTTTCTGAATCGTTTTTGGCCACTATAGGTGTGGCAGGGTATACTCAGACATGAGTCCCTTTCTCACTGCTCCATCAGGATTCAAGCAAGCCGGGCCGAAGAGGCTGAAATGCCAGAAACCGGTCCCCGGTAGCTTGTCTCCTTTCTGGGGAAGAATTGGCTTGGTAGTTTGGTCTGCCCTGTTCCCATGATGCACTGGGCCAGGGACAGACTAATTTGCATATAGCCAGGTTCTGAGCTGGGATGGGGCAGTGAGATAAATAACGGTGATGGATCAAGCCCTGATCTTTGGACTGGGTAAGAGTGGTCTGCTTAATTCAGACACTCTGTTCATCACCACCCCCTTTTCTGAATCGTTTTTGGCCACTATAGGTGTGGCAGGGTATACTCAGACATGAGTCCCTTTCTCACTGCTCCATCAGGATTCAAGCAAGCCGGGCCAAAGAGGCTGAAATGCCAGAAACCGGTCCCCGGTAGCTTGTCTCCTTTCTGGGGAAGAATTGGCTTGGTAGTTTGGTCTGCCCTGTTCCCATGATGCACTGGGCCAGGGACAGACTAATTTGCATATAGCCAGGTTCTGAGCTGGGATGGGGCAGTGAGATAAATAACGGTGATGGATCAAGCCCTGATCTTTGGACTGGGTAAGAGTGGTCTGCTTAATTCAGACACTCTGTTCATCACCACCCCCTTTTCTGAATCGTTTTTGGCCACTATAGGTGTGGCAGGGTATACTCAGACATGAGTCCCTTTCTCACTGCTCCATCAGGATTCAAGCAAGCCGGGCCGAAGAGGCTGAAATGCCAGAAACCGGTCCCCGGTAGCTTGTCTCCTTTCTGGGGAAGAATTGGCTTGGTAGTTTGGTCTGCCCTGTTCCCATGATGCACTGGGCCAGGGACAGACTAATTTGCATATAGCCAGGTTCTGAGCTGGGATGGGGCAGTGAGATAAATAACGGTGATGGATCAAGCCCTGATCTTTGGACTGGGTAAGAGTGGTCTGCTTAATTCAGACACTCTGTTCATCACCACCCCCTTTTCTGAATCGTTTTTTGCCACTATAGGTGTGGCAGGGTATACTCAGACATGAGTCCCTTTCTCACTGCTCCATCAGGATTCAAGCAAGCCGGGCCGAAGAGGCTGAAATGCCAGAAACCGGTCCCCGGTAGCTTGTCTCCTTTCTGGGGAAGAATTGGCTTGGTAGTTTGGTCTGCCCTGTTCCCATGATGCACTGGGCCAGGGACAGACTAATTTGCATATAGCCAGGTTCTGAGCTGGGATGGGCCAGTGAGATAAATAACGGTGATGGATCAAGCCCTGATCTTTGGACTGGGTAAGAGTGGTCTGCTTAATTCAGACACTCTGTTCATCACCACCCCCTTTTCTGAATCGTTTTTGGCCACTATAGGTGTGGCAGGGTATACTCAGACATGAGTCCCTTTCTCACTGCTCCATCAGGATTCAAGCAAGCCGGGCCGAAGAGGCTGAAATGCCAGAAACCGGTCCCCGGTAGCTTGTCTCCTTTCTGGGGAAGAATTGGCTTGGTAGTTTGGTCTGCCCTGTTCCCATGATGCACTGGGCCAGGGACAGACTAATTTGCATATAGCCAGGTTCTGAGCTGGGATGGGGCAGTGAGATAAATAACGGTGATGGATCAAGCCCTGATCTTTGGACTGGGTAAGAGTGGTCTGCTTAATTCAGACACTCTGTTCATCACCACCCCCTTTTCTGAATCGTTTTTGGCCACTATAGGTGTGGCAGGGTATACTCAGACATGAGTCCCTTTCTCACTGCTCCATCAGGATTCAAGCAAGCCGGGCCGAAGAGGCTGAAATGCCAGAAACCGGTCCCCGGTAGCTTGTCTCCTTTCTGGGGAAGAATTGGCTTGGTAGTTTGGTCTGCCCTGTTCCCATGATGCACTGGGCCAGGGACAGACTAATTTGCATATAGCCAGGTTCTGAGCTGGGATGGGGCAGTGAGATAAATAACGGTGATGGATCAAGCCCTGATCTTTGGACTGGGTAAGAGTGGTCTGCTTAATTCAGACACTCTGTTCATCACCACCCCCTTCTCTGAATCGTTTTTGGCCACTATAGGTGTGGCAGGGTATACTCAGACATGAGTCCCTTTCTCACTGCTCCATCAGGATTCAAGCAAGCCGGGCCGAAGAGGCTGAAATGCCAGAAACCGGTCCCCGGTAGCTTGTCTCCTTTCTGGGGAAGAATTGGCTTGGTAGTTTGGTCTGCCCTGTTCCCATGATGCACTGGGCCAGGGACAGACTAATTTGCATATAGCCAGGTTCTGAGCTGGGATGGGGCAGTGAGATAAATAACGGTGATGGATCAAGCCCTGATCTTTGGACTGGGTAAGAGTGGTCTGCTTAATTCAGACACTCTGTTCATCACCACCCCCTTTTCTGAATCGCTTGTGAACTAAGAGCCTGTCATCATGTCATCCTTGAAGTTCAACTCACATCAGAAGGGCAAGCTGTGGAGGACCATTGCCTGAAAGGTGTGCTCTGTGGGTGTCGCCTCTTGGCATAGTCACCATTTCAGGAAACGGTGGCAGGATTTGAGAGGCTGGACAAAGAACACAAAAGTCCTGCTCGGCCTGTCACCTCAAGGCAAGAAGGGCGCGTGCCACACCTTGAACCCCCCACATGCCCCGCATCCTCAAGGTGGTCTTCCCTGACCTGGATAGGATGTAGACAGCCAGAAAGCAGCAAGGAGGGTGTGAGTATTTGCCATTTTGCCCAAGATTGTAGACCATGCATGTTTGAGTGTCTAAGCCTGCTGGCCCATTATCAGGTTGTAAGACACACAAAATAACTGTTCAGAGTTAATAAATGCATATGCACAAGGATATGTAGAGGCATGGTACCTTCTCCTGTATCATGTGAGGATATCATGTCTAGGGTATTGAATGTAATGCCATGCTCATGTGATCTGAAAGCATTACAACAACATGTGCATGGAGATAACCTGCAGACATATTGTGATAGCTCAAAATGTGCATGCACAATCTCTAATGTTTGACCTGTTCTCTGAGTGGTCACACAAACTTTATGAAATATGGTGTTGTTGGAGCACTTAGGTGCAAAAGCTAATGTATACATCCAGGTAGCAGGTGATGTCTATGATGAGGCCTAGATGAGTATTGATTGGTCAGTGTGCCAACTTTAGGTCCCAGCACTGGTGACCATTGTATATCAAACTATCTGATGGCCAATTTACAGGTTTGCTAACTCATGTCACCTGTCACACTGGGCTTTTCCAATGATTGGGTGTAAAAGTCCATCCTATCTATTCCAAAGAGTGAGTCCAAGTGTCTGATACTGTAACAGTGACAACACCTGCCATTCTGTGGCCAACAAGGTTGCTCACTGGTGGAAACAGAGATTGAATGAATGAAAGGATTCTTATTGTGCGCAAACTTTGCCCAATGGGCGTCATTGGATTGTAAGGTCCCATGTGTGTGGATGCTTTACACTGGTTATACTTGATTGCTTATTAAACCATGCGCACAATGCATCACTGTGAGATTCAGAGATGTCACATGAGCATCATTTGGAAGTAAGTTTACAAAATGAGATTGTAAGCAAGAGCATTTCAGCTATACAAATTGTGCACAATTGCAAAAAGGAGTGGCATTTAGACTTGGGCTTTACACATGTGTACTTCTGAAGTCCTGACAAAATGCTTACAAAGTGTTGACTATGAATTTCAAACTAAGGTGCTCAGGAGTAATGGTCTGTACAGATGATGCATCCAGACAGCCCAGTGGCCTTGGGATCCACAGGAAGCACTGTGAAGATACAGTTATTGGACTTGGAAGTGTGCTGACCATTGTTCAAATGTGAAACTGGTGAACTGCTTCCAATGTGATCAACATTTGTATTAATCTTCCTAACACTGTGCATAAATGACTCAAAACGGTGGTCACGTACCTCCCACCCTAGCTATGCCTACTACCTTGGTGTATCCTCGCTAACAGTTAGATGTGTGACCTGACCAACAACAACTTAAGCTACAGGACAGATAAGCATGATAAATGTACATTGTGTGACATGGCCTATCCATGACTACACCAGCTAGATGTGTGACAAGAAACGTATATGACCTGTAACAGTAGGCCCAAGGGTCCCCATGTATATCATGTCTGCCTTTAAATCTGTGACTCACATACCCATTGAGAGTACTAGACTCCCTTGCATCATTCCAGACAGGTATGTCATGACACAAGGCCATCAGTACTGAACGACAATAGATCAGCTGGTACATAGTGAAGTAGTTGACATTGTGGTTGTGTAAATGGCTTTTGCTAACCACAATGTTGCTGATATCACCATGTGTGACGGTACATAGGTTCACGTGCGTACTTAAATGTAGTATTTGCAGAACAGTTAAAAAAGTGTATCACACAAGTCAGATTGATGTAGTCAGTTCATATTGGAAGAGTTGTTATGAAACCTATGTGTTAAGTACAAATGGACGACTCATGTGATTAATTTTACTCCTTGTTCACAGCATCAGCACTGGATAGTGGAGGAGGCAGCACCATGGAACCTGGGGAAGTAGCTCGCCAGACTGGTTCTAGTGCTAAGTTTGAGCAAGATTGAACCAGGGCACGGAGGGTGAGAGGAGCCACACTGTGGGCACGCCGGACTTATCATCAGTGACATCGAGATAAAGTTTGAGCTGCTTCCCAGCCCATTGTCCGTGGCCACTCACCAGCCACATGCACCACACAAACACATAGACAGAAGGACAAACACACACAATTGCACACTCACAAGTCAGAAAATCACACTCACCACCACAGACATGCCAACAGACACCACACCAGCATCCACAGACATGCCCACTCATTACAACCCTCTGACTTCATAACCCCTAACCTTGCCTATAAATGTTACCTCTTTGCCCTTGACCTCTTCCCCACCCAAACCTAACACCTCAGTCCAACAAGTCCTGACCCCCTCCAGAAACCCATACATCACCATCCTAGCTCAGCACCTCCACACCCAAGAACTCACCTGCCCTCCCTATTCCCTTGCTAACCCTTACCCATTACCGGATCCCCAAACTTGTGAAGCCCAGCCTATCCCGCAGTCCATCTGACCCATCTACTGCAGTTGATGTACCCCCTTCCATCTGACCTTCCCACTGCAGTTGAACCACCCCCCTCCATCTGACCCTACCACTACAGTTGACCCACCCCTTTACTGAATAAATCCCTTACAAAACACAACTCAGTCCTCCTTAGCCTTGTCCCCTTGGTGCCTGGCCTGCCCCTTAGATGTAGTATATTTTGTAAAGCGCACAGCTGCCCCAACGGGGCGTCCCAACGCTGAATAACGCTGTGGAACCCTTCCTGGACCTCCCTGTGAGATGCCTCTCATGGGCACCCCCAAGGTGAAGCCAGGCATCCCAGTGTTATAGGGGCCGTTGTGGAGATTAAGCAAGCTATTGCCCAGAGTTGCAGCGTGGAACCCATGATTAGAGTATACTTGATTGCTTATTAAACCATGCGCACAATGCATCACTGTGAGATTCAGAGATGTCACATGAGCATCATTTGGAAGTAAGTTTACAAAATGAGATTGTAAGCAAGAGCATTTCAGCTATACAAATTGTGCACAATTGCAAAAAGGAGTGGCATTTAGACTTGGGCTTTACACATGTGTACTTCTGAAGTCCTGACAAAATGCTTACAAAGTGTTGACTATGAATTTCAAACTAAGGTGCTCAGGAGTAATGGTCTGTACAGATGATGCATCCAGACAGCCCAGTGGCCTTGGGATCCACAGGAAGCACTGTGAAGATACAGTTATTGGACTTGGAAGTGTGCTGACCATTGTTCAAATGTGAAACTGGTGAACTGCTTCCAATGTGATCAACATTTGTATTAATCTTCCTAACACTGTGCATAAATGACTCAAAACGGTGGTCACGTACCTCCCACCCTAGCTATGCCTACTACCTTGGTGTATCCTCGCTAACAGTTAGATGTGTGACCTGACCAACAACAACTTAAGCTACAGGACAGATAAGCATGATAAATGTACATTGTGTGACATGGCCTATCCATGACTACACCAGCTAGATGTGTGACAAGAAACGTATATGACCTGTAACAGTAGGCCCAAGGGTTCCCATGTATATCATGTCTGCCTTTAAATCTGTGACTCACATACCCATTGAGAGTACTAGACTCCCTTGCATCATTCCAGACAGGTATGTCATGACACAAGGCCATCAGTACTGAACGACAATAGATCAGCTGGTACATAGTGAAGTAGTTGACATTGTGGTTGTGTAAATGGCTTTTGCTAACCACAATGTTGCTGATATCACCATGTGTGACGGTACATAGGTTCACGTGCGTACTTAAATGTAGTATTTGCAGAACAGTTAAAAAAGTGTATCACACAAGTCAGATTGATGTAGTCAGTTCATATTGGAAGAGTTGTTATGAAACCTATGTGTTAAGTACAAATGGACGACTCATGTGATTAATTTTACTCCTTGTTCACAGCATCAGCACTGGATAGTGGAGGAGGCAGCACCATGGAACCTGGGGAAGTAGCTCGCCAGACTGGTTCTAGTGCTAAGTTTGAGCAAGATTGAACCAGGGCACGGAGGGTGAGAGGAGCCACACTGTGGGCACGCCGGACTTATCATCAGTGACATCGAGATAAAGTTTGAGCTGCTTCCCAGCCCATTGTCCGTGGCCACTCACCAGCCACATGCACCACACAAACACATAGACAGAAGGACAAACACACACAATTGCACACTCACAAGTCAGAAAATCACACTCACCACCACAGACATGCCAACAGACACCACACCAGCATCCACAGACATGCCCACTCATTACAACCCTCTGACTTCATAACCCCTAACCTTGCCTATAAATGTTACCTCTTTGCCCTTGACCTCTTCCCCACCCAAACCTAACACCTCAGTCCAACAAGTCCTGACCCCCTCCAGAAACCCATACATCACCATCCTAGCTCAGCACCTCCACACCCAAGAACTCACCTGCCCTCCCTATTCCCTTGCTAACCCTTACCCATTACCGGATCCCCAAACTTGTGAAGCCCAGCCTATCCCGCAGTCCATCTGACCCATCTACTGCAGTTGATGTACCCCCTTCCATCTGACCTTCCCACTGCAGTTGAACCACCCCCCTCCATCTGACCCTACCACTACAGTTGACCCACCCCTTTACTGAATAAATCCCTTACAAAACACAACTCAGTCCTCCTTAGCCTTGTCCCCTTGGTGCCTGGCCTGCCCCTTAGATGTAGTATATTTTATAAAGCGCACAGCTGCCCCAACGGGGCTCCCAACGCTGTATAACGCTGTGGAACCCTTCCTGGACCTCCCTGTGAGATGCCTCTCATGGGCACCCCCAAGGTGAAGCCAGGCATCCCAGTGTTATAGGGGCCGTTGTGGAGATTAAGCAAGCTATTGCCCAGAGTTGCAGCGTGGAACCCATGATTAGAGTAGGCGCCGATGAGAGAATTATCGAGTCCGCGGACATTGAGCCCAAGACCCTGCCGCGTCGGGACTTGAACCCTGGTCCCGGGCCTGATCTCTGCTTCAGAGTCTGCCGCTCTAACCAGTCAGCCACACTTCTACACTCTCATGTGGGAGGTGTCCCTTTGCAGGAGAAGTGCAGTCAAGCAATGATGGCCAAGAACTTTGCTGGCCATGTGCAATATTCATTTGGACTGACCATTGGCCTTTTTGCTTCAGTCACAAAAAGACTTGTTTGCTGAAAGGTCTTGTTTGCTGAATAAAGCTTTTTTATTTTTCAATTTCATATTTCTGTGTCAACAAAATGGATTTGTGATTAACTGTCATTGTTCTGTCATTTGTGATACAAGGCTACAATGATGTTAGTATGGCATGGATTGAAAATGGTCCATGGAGTACAAATACTTGGTTAGTATGTATCCTAGGTTTTTTGTGGCCTTTGGCTAGATATCAATGTCACCATTGGCTTTGTCTGTGAGTGTGACATGAAGTTACAAACCTTTGTTTAGGGAAATACACTTCCCTATCGTTCATGCTCTCAGATGTCAACGTAGTGCAAGTGTCGCAAATTGCATCAGTTTAGGAGACAATGCTGTATATGTATGTAATGTGCAGAAAGACAACTGTCTCATCAATACACCTGGATATGTTTGGACTTTGACTACTTGGTAGTCACTTAGGACACACCATTGTACACAAGGTAATGGTATAATTGTTATATTTCACTTGTTAGTGGTAGACCTATATCTGTGTCTTCTATAGATCTGTTAGACTAGTGGCAATGACACTTTTGTCACAGGTGGCATACCACTGTAGTTCAATACCCTTCAAGGCTGTGTACCCATCTGATACATTTCCTGTGCCCATGGTGAGTGTGAGGTAGGCATTATTCTGACAGTGTCCTGATCCTGTTGCCTCCCAGGACTCTACTTTCTGCAGATTATCCTGTTTGTCAAGCTGTCTTTGGTCAGTATTGTCCGGTCCTGTACAATGAGATGGCAGTCATTCCATGCTGACTTTGTTTGGGGACATCATGTGGATGGTGTGTGTCTAGGACATGCCTCAGTAAGCTACTGTGTTATTCAGTCCTCACAAAGACACCATTGTGGTAGGTAGTAGTTGCATGTGTACACAGCATATGGTGCATGGATGTTTGTCAAAGATTTTGAATGGTAGTGATGTCATGCAAAGATTGTAGATTTGTACAGTCCCTAGCATTGAAATGTGTATCTCATTGTGGCCTTATTCAACAGTTAGAGTGTGAGAGTTCCGCCATTTCAAAATTCTTGCAAATATACTTTGGCCACAACATGCTCATGTGCAGTTCCTTTGGATTTTGTATTGGGGTACATATAGCAGTGCCTTTGCTCTTGCAGCCAGATTTAAGATGCACCAGACCAGAGTCTAGTAAGCAGAGATAAGGATGTATGATCTATCCCAGGCTGATGTAAATTGCAATATGTTGTCCAAGCTTTATAATGAGTATTTGTGCAATGAGTGACTTTGAGTGTGTATACATGGCCAGAGAGGATGTGTGACAAGCTCTTAACCAATAAACAATGCGAGGAACGTCATGCTTGTGGTTTTTGTTGTTCATTTAAGTTTTTTTTTGCATTGAGATAAGATTTGTGTTTTTACTTCAATGAGACCTACTGTGAATTCAGGTTTGACAAGGGTTTTTTGTGTGTCATCATAGGGATATGTGTCATGAGTATGTGTCTACCTTTTCCACAAAACTGAGCAAGTTGCTCTTGCATTTCATATATGTGCATTAGTACAAACTGGTGTCATTTCAGGCATATGTTTCTGAGATGGGATATGACACACATAACATTGTACCTCAGCTGGCACATCAAGTGTATTTTCCAGACTGTGCTAGGCATATCTGTTTGGTGTCACACAAGTGACCTAGCCACATATGGATTAGGAGTTGCGATGATTCTATCAAGAGTGGATTGTGCTTGTTGTGTCCAAGATCTTTCATCTACTTGTTCAGATACAATTCTGGGTGTTACATAGTCTTTGTGTGTCATTTACGTTTCAGACATTTAAGCATACTCAATTCATTCCAAAGGGTATTCTTTGTTAACATCAATTTGTCTGGAGGAAATGCTAGGTCAAGTCAAGTCTTGTTAGTATATTCTGCAAAAACAACATTTGTTTGTGCTTGGTCATCCAATGCTCCTTCTAGCCCCCTCATGTGACGCAGCCAAAGGTGTAGCTTTTCATCATTACAAAGCATTGCAGCAATCTCCTTCTCTATTTAGTTAATGCAAGCAGTCTGAACCCCAGTTGTTGGTGACTGGAGTGGTGTCGAGTGGATTTAGTTCAGTGAGGATGCAAAGTGCCAGTCTGTGCTGACGCTGCCCATGGTCAGCTACCCAGGTGCTAATGTCTGCAGAAAGAACTGCATTTAGTGTGCTGTCACCGTTACAAGCTACAGGATGGACAGACCCCTTCCTTGTGTTTGCATTCATAGTGCATCAGGATGACACACAATCAACACACAACACCCCTCACCTTGGACTCCTAGGAATGGGCTGAGATGTCAATGTGTTTTGCACAGACGGCATTTCAGTTTAAAGACTGCAATAAGAATGGTTTTTTTCATGCCACACTTGACTTGCTCTCACCCCTCACTAAGCGTACACAATGCATCATCATGATTACGGCATGTGGCCACATCACTTGAAGGTGCTATGGATGTGACTGCACCTGTCCCTGCCTAGATGAACCTCAAAGAATCCTATGAAACTGCCCACAACGGAAGTCTGACAGCCATAATGGCATCATAGCACAATGGACAACGCTCAACAAGGATGAGGGCCGAGTGGAAAGAGTGGAGAATGGATGAGATTTTGGAAGTTTGCACACTTACCACTCATGATTGTTTTGTCTGTACAAGCTAGGACTATCCAATTTTACCCACAGAACATTTGTAGTTGAGCATCTGATATGTGTGTATGTTGTCATTTCTATATAGATGACAATGGATTACTTTTGAGCTAAGCTTGATGCTGGCCAAGATCACACAGAGAGGTGAACTTGGAGTGCTGTTATGGCTAGTGGATTTCCCTGTGCAAAATGTGGTAAGCTGAGTAGGCTGTGAGTGCACAGAAGTGTTGTAGGCCCGTCTGCTGTGCAGATGCTACATGAGGCTGTGTTACATCCATGCACTAAATTAACACACAGTAGGGAAGGAGATGTATCTTGGAATATGAAGCCTGGCTGTAGATGTGTTTGCAAGGTTATTGTTGCATGGGCTGAGATGGCTTAACAAGGGTAGAGATGAGAAAGACTAGTGTGCCCATGTTGTGAATGGAGTGGAGACTCAGACCGGATGGGGGCAGAACAAGTTAGCAATTTTATGAGAGTGAAGGGATGAGTTAATGTCAAAGGCAGTTCTTTGATAGAAAACGTGAAGTATTATCATTGTTACAATGTGAATTATTTACAATGCTGGGGTGTAGGAATCAGAGTGTGGGGCCTTGTGAGACTGGTTAAAGCTTGGGAAGGGTATTCTAGAAATAGGTAGATGTGATTGAGGTAGAACCGGCTAGACATGGTTGGAGGCTGGCAGGAGATGAGAGCTGTGGTCTGTGGAACTACATTGAGGGATGACTGTGATAGGACTTTACAAAAAAACTACTCCAAAGAGAGATATTTTGGATAAGAAGACTAGATTCACAGGATCCGAAAGGGATCAATGATAGAGCAGATCTAGGATGTTATCTATGAGATTGTACCTCCTGTCGCCTGCGTGCGACTTGTGTTCAGTATTGACTACATAAATGAAGGTAAACATATGAGAAAAAACATATAATGACATATATTCACATGTATGTTTCCTATATTTAGAAGATTAGTTTTATATATATGCCTTTCTTCCTCTATCCTTTCATTTTTTCGTCTTTTCTCTCTCTAACCCCCGTTTTTCTATGTTTTTCGCTCTTTAATAATGGCCGCCACTTTCATCCACTATGCCCCCGTAGACTAGAATAAGTCAGTTTTTCATCATTAGTATATTTAAGCCGGACATACGCATGCGCGACTACCAGCAACTGAGATTGCAGTTATTTCGGCACTTCACCGTGAAGTTTCACGGAGTTCTTTAACCTTGCGTAAGGTGAGCCCCTCCTAATGACAGTCGGTTCAGTTTATTCTAATTTTTGCTTACGAGCAACTAACGAACCCCGCCCGTTTAACTTTCCAGCTTGAGGATCTTACCCACTTGAACCTGTTAGACGACTACCGCTACAGGACAGACTCCTGTGAATACCTTTAGGTATGACGATTTTTACTACTAATCACCGTAGGCTCAAGTATACGCATGAATTGTGATGTTAAACAGTACCCCCAGTATTTTTTAGAACTCGTTTCAGTCCTTTAAACACGCCTTGTGAACCACCCTTCACCCTCCAAGTACGAAGTCAAGGTCAGTGAGATAAATAGCGGGATACTTATACCACCTGGTGTGGAACACTGGTCACATACCCGTTCATTTTTTCTGAATCACATTTAGAGTTACATCAATTTTCTCTTACTCCTGTTTTTAGAGTTACTCCTTATAACACCTGTTTAGACTTTTTTCACGATTTTTCGACTCTCTTTTCACCATCTTTTTTCACCATCTTTTAACTACATATTAGTCACCCAATCACAAAAATCCCCTTATTGATATAATGGCATGTTTACTTACTATCGTATTCAAGTATTATGAATGTTTAAGCATTTTGACTGTGTATCCCTCACAGCTTTAGAACTGTATCAAATAGAGTGTTTCTCTTTCTGATTTTTTACAGACTCTGCCCCTGAAGAAGGGCCAAGGGACCCTAAATGCATAGGGCGTCGTTAAGAAATGTAGAAAATGTTTATGCATGAATTTTGAATGTGAAACTATTATCCAATGAGATCCTCAATTGGTTAAATCTTATGATTTTTTCTTTTGATAAGAACCAAGTAAAATGGTTAAAAACTAATTTGCTTTTGAACTGATTATGTTGATTCAATAATGTCATGGTAAGCTATACCAGCTCAGAATTATGTTTATCCATTAAATATAAGCATTCCAGCAGGAAGTGCAACAGTGCGCATTAGGACAAGCGGTTACGCTTGTAATATTATTTGTTACAGATCAGCACAACATGGACATTGTGCTAACCTAAGCAGCACGCATTCAGTAACAGTATAAACTTTAATTTAAAAACATATAAAGAGTAGGTGTGCCCAGCCTCCACTTCAATTCTTGTGATAGGGCAGTGACATTGATGAAGGTAGTTTACAATGTGGATACGTCAATGGAGCAATGGAGCACGGAATAGAGATGTAGCTGTGGCAGGGCCACAGTGAGACAATGTTAAACTTGTTATTTGTAACAAAGTGGATAAATGTATGTCAAGGGTATACACAAGTTGTTTAAGTTAGGGTGCTGGATGGGGAGGTGCAGGTGTTGGCCAGTTGATATATGTTGTGTTTGAATCTGTGGATGCACTAGTCTGTCAAATGACTATTAGTAGTCCTTAAGCTGAGTAAGACGAGTGTGATAGAGCAAGAGTCGCATCGCGACTTGCTCGAGTCATGAACCTCGCCCGTGTGTAATCAATTAATAATTTGTACGTCTTACTAATCTTTTATTTTTATATTTGAATGAGGTAGAGGAAGCTTGCCCATGTGTTTTCTAATACGATTAATCAATGTCTTTAAAAATGGCCGCCGCTTAGTAAATGGCTTCTGCGCATGCGTCAGTCACACTCACGTGTCCTGACGTCGTTATAAGTTTGGAGCGAAAGGGTGCGCATGCGTAATACACAGCTTTCGTGAATAACGTGGTGATGCTCTTGTGAAAGTGTATGTGTTGCTAACATTTAAACTGCATAGTATATTTTCATAATGATAAGTTCAAAGTACAAAAAGAATGATGCTGTTTACATACGTTTATTTCTATGTTCTAATTTGTTCTCGCTTACTTTTCATGTACTGCGGGGAATGGGGGTCCGAACCGGTTGGGAGCCATATTGAAGGTCCCTTCTACGCAGACTCGTGGTGCCCTGAAAGGTGGCAACATCGGACAGTGGAACTCAGCCAGCTGGCAGCCACCGTCAAGATGCCCATGGGAAAGCCACCTCTGCTCTATGAGAACGGAGAAAGTTGCTCCTTATATGATACAATGTATATTGCACTATTGTTTGCCATGCAGTTTCTCATGGGAACCCCAATCTTGCTAGGCGGTGCCCAGAGATGTAAATTAAACCTCCAAATAGTCTAGTCTGATTGGTGTGTTACCCAAAGCCTACCTTAGGACCAATCCAAATTGAGGGATTCTGACACTTTGCAACATTGGGGGGTGGTACACCGTCCCAAAACAGTATAACTACCCTGGGTTCACCTAGGGATTTTGTCCGACTTGTCTGGTTTAGCTGACCTGTCACTGACCCAACGCACTCAATAGGTGACTGAAGATACAGAGTACTGCGGAGCACTCTGTCCGAAATTGACCATAGACTAAGGTTTTACTAAACCTTAAAGTGCTGGCGAAGCACTTTGCTGGAAGTTCGCTGACCCAATCGGGGTCGTGATCGATAGCTGCAGAGAGGGTGGAGCGCAGGCGTTGCTTCCAAACTGCGGGTGCGGTCCTGTCCTGAGCGGTCCTGTCCTGAGGGGTTCCTGTCCTGAGGGTCCTGTCCTGATTCCCAATCTGAGGGTTTCCTGTCCTGTCCTGGGTGTCCATTCTGCACCTGCTGTCCATTGAGGGCTATCCTTCCTTGAGGGTTTCCTGTCCTTAACTGACCCGTGGCCAGGGTTTGGTTTCCACACCAGTCTAGGTAAATATGGCTCTGAATCTTTAAATTCTTGCACCTTTCTGAATTTCTGTCTTTCGCTTCAATAAAGACACCTTTGCATATGTTAATTTTCCATGCTTTCTTCTGCAACCATTGAATCATAAAGTCATTTGCATTTATTTCATAAAGTGTTCCTATGTTACCCTACCTGCTAGAAATTATATTTTGCATTGCAGTTTGTCATTTCCTGATATGGTCTAGAACCTCCTTACTTAGACTGACTAAAGAACTTTTGCATTAAACATAGCGTATTTCTCTTCATAGGCTCTCTTATAGCATTGTTTCCTTAAATGAATGTCCATTTTAAAACGTTCTTCTAAACATTGCATAGCATATTCCAGTTACGTCTCATATTTGCATTTCAATGATTACCCTGACTTTATTTCTCTATAGTTATGTACTTTTCATTCTCTTGATTATTGATTGTCTTATTCTTGTAAACCTAATGATTTCTGAGAACGAACTTTAGATAAACACTTTAAAACTTCCAGTTGTCCGTGGTCATTTACAATAATTTTGAATGGTATTGGTTGGGTTTGTATTTTGCTGCCTTTCCTTTTACAGCTAGCTCTCTGATCCATTGTGGTCATAGGTACCCGTGTCGTTGGATGGTAAGTCGGGTACTCTGAGGAATAACGAAAGGAACTCACACATATCTGATAGCAGAGCGTGAGGTCATCTGATCAATGTATATGGTGATTTGAAATATATGGGCCCGAAGCCGGAAGTGGCGAAATTATTGGTCGGGTGACCCCGCGCGCTCTATCAGTTTTACTGGTAGCAGAGCTATGGTTAGGGACTAGTTAAAGGTTAGGTAGGACTAGTTAGGCTAGTCAAGTCGGTAGCTGCTAGTATATTAATGCTGCTATAAGAGCGGCCATTTCGAGGGACCTGATCACTCTCTTGAGAATGCGCTGTTTTTGAAATTTATGAATCATTTTAAATTTGTTATTCTTGTTCTTATATTGTTATATGTATTAATCCATGCGTTTGTAAAACGTCTCGTTCAGTGTTGTCAGAACTCCCCGGGGAATTGAATAGGCAAAGTGGTGAATGGAATCCATTTGCCTTGAGGTCGCAGGCTCAAGGAAGGTTAGGTGCAGGTTAGGAAGAACCAGGAAGCACTAACTAGGGTCTTTTTCTGAATACGTGTGTGAATAAATGTTAGTAACGAGGTTCATTGGCAAAATTCCAATAGTGGCGTAACCTGCTAAGGGTCACGTCGGAAGAGTAGCAGGTTCATCGGAGCTTGGGTGAAAGCAGAGGGGTCCGCTGGGAAACCTTAGACTCGGATATATCCCGGAAAAGTGGATGGGTCTAGGGGAGTAACAGGTTCACTGATGCTAGAGTGAAGGGTAGGCGGAAGAGATCTACCCGCAGTGTGTGAAAAGTAAATGGAAGTAGTTTACTTGCAGTAAAATAACTTTTTTCTCTGTCTAGACACTTGAGCACTGTGGCGAATGTGTATTCATTGTAAAATAACCAAGCACTAGCACTTTAGAAAGAAAGAAAGTTTCCGTTACCTTGTGAAGGGAGGGAGTCAGTCGCGAAGCGTCTCTGACGTCACTCTGTGCCGCGCTGGGACTGGTAGAAACAGCGGGCGGGTAGCGGGGCTGGAATTGTGAAGGAGGGGTGAGCGCCGAAGCGTGAGAACTGTCTCGCGAAAAGGCCGCGCACCCATTGGTCAAAAATATTTGAACGCGTGCACCCCATTGGTCGCACGAAATTGCAAGACGCATTCTGATTGGAGGTAACTTTATAAACAAAGTTAAGCGTAGAAATCGTATGTGGCACTCGTATTGTCCAGAGACTAGACCCGATCCAAGAAACCAAGGGTTTGAAAGGGATCAGTGGAAAGCTAATAGATACGATATTATGTACGGAACCAAGAGAAAAATGTCCCTTGTAAATAAGGTAAAGAATTACTTCAAAAAGGACAAGCCGATTAAAACTAGAGAGGGCATTGTTATTCCACCACCAAATACTCCCGCCTCTTTCATGATGTTTGACAGAGGGTACAATACGTGTGTGTGGTTAGAAAATTGGATAAAATACACAAAAGACGACGGAATAATGGCCTTTCCGTTAGAAGGTACCTTTAATGGTAGGATCTTATTTAATTTAAGAACCCGAATGAATGAATTACATCCCAGACCGAGACTAACGCAGTATGAGGCATTAGAGGAATGGGAGATTGAGGCTTTCCAAAGAGAGAAGCCCCGAATGGACAAAGGGCTGACAAAGTATTACCCAAAACTGAGACAAGAAACCCGAGATAAAAAGATGAAACAATGGAGACAGAGCATGATTGTTGAGGGACTGTTTCCCATGATGCCGGCAGAAGATCCTCCTGGGGGGGGGGGAAAGAACAGAAAAGACCAAACATTGGGGGCCCCCGGGAGAATCAGATGATGAATTGTTAGATGACCTATGCATGAGAAGTCCGCCTCCTTATAATGAAGGACACCGACCTGCCAGTGCAAGAGATATTCCCCGGAGACCTCTGCAGAGGGAGGAGGTCAGGTCCACAAGTGCAGGAGGGAATTATTTAATTCCTCCTTATACTGAAGATCTAGGGCCTGTGGAAACCAGGAGTATTTACCCCCGGGGGTTGGCAGGTGGGGAGATGGGATATTCACGGGAAGGAGAGTTTTGCCCGCGTCTCCCCTACGGAGGGGAAGCAAGGTCCGTAGGTTCAGGAATGCCGTTATTACAGTCCCAGAATGAGGGAGATCCAAGAATCCTAGGCACAGGAAGTTTGTTTCAGAAACCTAATTATGGTGGAGGGCCAAGTGAGACACATCCCACTGCCCCGAGTTATGCTCCCATTCTAACCCCGCAGGTGTTACATGGAAACACTTTGGACAGGTTATTAGAAGAGAAAGAGCGGGAAGTGTTAGGAAATCAGAGAGCTGAAATAATACGGAAAATGTCACAGCTAAATGCAAGTCCCGAATCCTTGACGATCCCAGTAACAATCGGACCGGTGGTTCCGTTGTATGGGGACCGTCAAGGAAGTCCAAACCCTCCCGTAATTACCCCTGTCATTGCACCGACCAGACCAGAACCATTAATTGTAGATGATCAGACCAGTGAATGCGAGTCGGAGGTCTCGCTACTAGATCTGCCCATTAGAAAGACGGGAAAAAAGATACCGAAGACGCACACGTTTAGTACAAGGGCAATTCAGATGGAATCGACCTCAGGTACTAGGAGTGTCACATTGGTGACTCCTGAAGAAATTGAAAGATGGAGTCAGGAATTAGAGAAGCCAACGTCCCCAACGAAACCTTTAGATCTCTACAAGCTGAGAATAGACATAGAGGAATTGATGGCAGGAAACGTAGGATTAGACAGATTAAATACCTACTCCGAAGACGAAATGCTGTTTATCTGCAAAAGTCTCACCCGAAATACCCGAATACTTCATGAAAAACTGACAGACACTGCTGCTAGCATGGGTATAGATATTTCAAGATCAAAACCCCTGCAAAAACCATATAGGGCAGATTTCTCAGACAAAGATTTGGAAAACTTGAATGCTTCAGGGAAAAAAGCACAGGTCAAGGAACTATTGACAGTATTGCAGAAATGGGGAGATGTGGAAAGATGGAAAGCCAGGTGGACCAAGAAAAAGGATGAGGCCAGGACTAGGCAGGTATCTCCCGAATATATTCTGAGGGAAACTGAGAAACCAGAACAGTTATGCCCTATGCGCGAAGTACCAGGTGGAAAATATGTGCACGTTCCATGGTCCCGACAGGATATTGTGTCCTTTACTAACGATTTCCCGAAATTGCGCGAAAAGCCAGTTGACTGGTATAGACAGGTGGAAAGGTTCGTAAAGGTGCAAAAATGCCTGTGGAAGGACCTGGATGGGTTCTTTGACATTGTGGTTCCGGTAGATCTGTGGACCGAGTGTAAAATAGCGATAGCCTGGCCCAGTGAAGAGTACACGAGGGATCCTAGAACAGGGGAACCATCTGTTGAAGTGATGAGAAAATATGAACAAGTAATTCAGCATTTGAAAAATAAGGTGCCCGTAAAGGAAACTGATTGGACCAAAATAGACAGGACAACACAGGAGAGAGAAGAGACAGTACACTCCTTTTATGAAAGGCTGTTGCAGGTGTTCAAAACATACAGTGGTATCGATAACATCGAAATGAAGGATATGACGCATTTTATTTACAGGTTTGTAAACGGTTTGAGACCCGAAATTTGTCAGTGGATAAAAGATAACAAAATTTGTTGGCAATCTAAAAAGATGGATGAGGTCCTACGGTACTCAAAGTACTGCGAGGACGAGATGGCAGAAAAGAAAAAGGCTCTCAAGGAGAAGGTTATGTGGGCTCAAGTGAAGCTCGCAGAACAGCAGGAAAAACAATTGAATGAAATGGCTAAATCTTCACAGACCAAAGGTCCTGGGGGTGGGGGTGGAGGTAAGCCCCGGCCCAAAATGAGCAAGGAAGAAGCTATGAAGAAATTTCCCTGCCACCAGTGCGGAGAAATTGGACACTGGCGGAACGAGTGTCCCTATTTGCCAGATGATAACCCCAAAACACCTGATTTAACTCCACAGACGCAGAAAGAAAGACCAAGAAAGACCCAACCACAGGTAAAAACGATTCAGTTGCCCCGAGCACCAAAGCAAGTATTTAAGGGAAAGTCCGCGCAGGGTGATGACGTAGAAGTCTGGGAAAGCAATGAGAACAGAAATACAGCAACTTCGCAGTATTTACTCAATGATACCTTCCTTTGTGATGACCAGTACTAACGGGGCCTGAGAGGGGAGGACAAGGAGTGCGTACTTGGCGCCTCCTTGCCGGTAGACCAGTCCGGACCATACATTGAAGGAAAGGTTGACGGAAATGATGTCACTTTTCTGTTGGACACTGGCGCTACCCGTTCTACTGTAAGGACAGTGGACGTTCCAAACCTACCCCTCTCGGGAGAAGCTATCCAAGTAGTGGGTGTATCTAATCAACTGATTAGTACTCCTGTTACCGAGCCCATGGAGATCTCAATTGGAAACTTTAAGGAAATGCATAGATTTGTCGTTTGTGACACCAGTCCAGTGAACTTACTGGGACGCGATTTGCTGTGCAAAATGAACTGTACCATCTTTTGCACACCAAAGGGTGTTGAAATTCAGACCCCAGATGAAGATGGCATTTATAAATTAATGTTAATCAGACCTGACTCAGAAATTAAACGAATGACTATTCAGGACTTGCCCAAAGAACTCCAAGAAATGGTGAAGCCAGAGGTATGGGACTTTACCGGAAAAGATGTAGGATTAATGAAAAACGTAGACCCCATACAGATAGCCATCAAGGACAATGCAGTATACCCTAATACTAAACCCTATCGAATGAATGCTGAAGTGAGAGCAGGTATTGCCCTGGAAATACAAAAGTTACTAGAAGGAAACATCATACAGGAAGTAATGAGTAGCCCATGCAACTCACCGATTATGGGCATCAAAAAGCCTAGCGGCAAGTACAGAGTAGTGCAGGACCTAAGAAAGGTAAACAAAATAGTGGTTCCTTGCTGCCCTATTGTCCTGAACCCAGCAGTGATTCTGTACCAGATTCCCTGGGATGCTGAGTGGTTCACTGTGATAGACCTATGTCATGCATTCTTTTCCATTCCCTTGCATCCAGACAGCAAATTTCTTTTCTCATTTGCCTTCAACAGTCACGTGTATGTCTGGAACAGGGTCCCCCAGGAGTACACAGAGAGCCCCTCTATCTTTAATCAGATCTTGAAAAAATGTTTGGAAACTTTGGTCCTACCTGGAAATTCTGTCTTGGTGCAATACATCGATGACCTCTTGGTGGCGTCCAAAAGTCATAGAGACTGTGTGATTGACACCATTGCCCTACTGAATCACCTGAGTGAGAAGGGACATAAAGTGGCCCCTGAAAAATTACAGTTCTGTACAAAATCAGTGAAATATCTGGGGCACCAGATAGAGAAAGGCATCAGGAAAGTAACGTCAGAAAGAGTGAAAATAATTCAAAAGATGCAGTTACCCCGTACTCAGAAAGAAATCAGAATGTTCCTAGGAGTGATAGGATACTGCAGGCAATGGATTGTGGGATTTGCAGTCCTAGCTAGACCTTTGATAAAAATGACCAAGAGAGGAACACCAGAAATCGTAGAATGGGATGATGAAAGCTTAACAGCCTTCACAAAATTGCGAGATTGTCTGTGCACAGCCCCTGCATTGGGAATGCCAGACTATTCCAAAGACTTTGCCCTGTTCTGTGACACTCGCGATAACTGTGCATTGTCAGTCCTAACACAAGAACATGGCACAACGAGAAGGCCAGTGGCATATTTCTCTGCCACCCTGGATCCAGTGGCTGCTGGGTTACCAGGATGTCTGAAAGCAGTAGCTGCTACATGCACAAGCTTAGAACAGAGTGAGTCCATTGTCATGGGACATCCTGTAACTGTGTATGTCCCACATGGAGTGGTAATTTTATTAACCAGAACGAAAACTCAGTATCTCACCCCTAGTCGGCTGACTAAATACGAGAGGATTCTCGTGGGTGCTGCAAATATAAAAATTGTCAGGTGCAACATTCTGAACCCTGCCACTCTGCTTCCCGACTCAATGGACATGGAAGATGGGGAAGAAGATGAGCATAACTCTATTGATTTAACAGAATTGTGCACAAAACCACGCCCAGACATTAGTGAAATACCTTTGCCCAAACATGACTTGGAATTGTTTGTGGACAGTTCATGCCTAAGACATGAACAAGGAGGCTTGAGTGCTGCATTGCGGTCATCTCCTTAACAAAAATTGTAGAAGCAGGTTATTTATTTGATGTAAAGTCTGCACAAGTAGCCGAATTGATAGCTATGATAAAAGCTTGCAAAATTGGGAAAAACATACGCCTAACAGTGTATACTGACAGTCAGTCCTGTTTTGGAGTTGTGCATGACTTTGGCCAATTATGGCTACAGAGGGAGTTCCTGACTTCATCAGGTACCCCTATTCGAAATGGAAAGGTTGTTCAAGACCTTCTAGAGGCAATCCAGTTACCAAAGGAACTGGCGGTGGTCAAATGTGTTGCTCATAAGGCGAATTTTGACTCTGTATCGTTGGGAAATGATTTCGCTGATCGAGTGGCCCAATGGTGCGCCAGAGATCGATATATCATAAATCCAAAGCGGGGGGGGGACCGGAACCAGCTGCCAACTTCAGGTGTTTGAAGAAGTGCCTACATGGGATGAAGTGAGAGAATGGCAGCAAGAGGCACCCTGGCAAGAAAGAGAAAAATGGAAGGAAGATGGGTGTAGACCAAGACGTGAGGATGGTGTCATCTTGGGCCCAAATGGTATGCCTGTGTTACCCAGACACTTGCTTGGCACAATGGCGAGATTGATACATGAGGGATCACACATTGGTAGGGACGCCATGATTCTGGTATTCCAACAGACTTGGTACAGTAAAAAGTTCAGGAAATTAGCAGAGTCCCTCTGCCAGAGGTGCCTATCATGTCAAAAGATGAATGCAGGCAAGAGAACAATGGTGGAACTGGGAAAAATTGGGAGGTCAGGGGGTCCCTTTGTGAGAATACAGGTTGATTTTATCACCATGCCACGTTGTGAGGGGAAGCGTTATGTCCTTGTCATTGTCTGCCTATTCTCAAAGTGGGTGGAAGCTTACCCTACTCCCCAAAACGACGCACTGACAGTAGCGAAGTGTTTACTGAGAGAACTGATACCTAGGTTCGGGGTTCCAGTCACGATTGAATCAGATAAAGGCCGACATTTTCAGAATGATGTGATTGACCAACTCTGTAAGGCATTTGGGATCTCGCAAAAACTCCACTGTGCATATCGTCCAGAGGCATCTGGAGTAGTGGAACAAATAAACGGAACTATCAAGAACAGGCTAGCGAAATTGTGTGATGCATCTGGCATGACTTGGGTAAAGGCCCTGCCTCTGGTCCTGATGGGACTCCGAAGTACTCCAGACCGAAAAACAGGCTTGAGCCCCCATGAAATCCTAATGGGAAGAGTGATGAGACAAGCGTGGGTACCAGGAAGCAAACTGTTGAGTATTACTGATGATTTGGTGCTTGAATACTGCAAGAGATTAGGTGACCAAGTGCGGTATATCTCTCGCCAGATCGGAGTAGACGCCGTCGCCAATCCAACGACCCCTCTCCACAAACTGGTTCCTGGGGACTGGGTCAAGATAAAGAAGCATACTCGGTCGAGCTGCCTGGAGCTGAGGTGGGGAGAGAAGAGCCAAGTGATCCTGGTAACAAACACAGCAGTGAAGTGTGCCGGTGTTCCCCATTGGATCCATGCCAGCCACACCCAAAAGGTACAACCTGACAAAGAGCCTGGAGAAGAAGACGGTCCAGCAGAGGGGCCTGCAGGAGTCAGACCAGAAATAGCTGACAACGTACAGCCCAGTACCAGTCAAGCTGAGGGATCCGCAGGCGTTGGTCCAGGAGTAGTTGATGACGAGCTGCCAAGAGTCCAGCCTGCTGAAGGGGCCCAAGAAGTTGGTCCAGAAGTAGCTGATGACGAGCTGCAAAGCATATGGCCAGATGAATGGATACCCTTGATTGACCTCACCGAAGACCCAATCAGAACAAGCGAACGAATTTGGAAAGGTAGAGAGTGGAATAGAGAGGCAAAGCAAGGCACAGGCGAAGAACCTCAGACTCTTGAGATTCACATCAAAACTGAGGAAGGAGAAGGTCAGACAGGGACAGAACAAGTGATCGATACTCCTCCACTGACACCTGATGTTTACAAGGGACAGACTAGATATAGAGCGATAGTTCGAGCGGAAGAAGATCAAGGGATCGAAGTGCTCGAACAGGATCAGTTAGAATTAGAAAAGCGTGTTCAGGACAAAGAAACAGAGACAGTTGAAAAGCAAAAACAAAATCCTCCTGAACAAGGCCAGATTAATAACCAGGCAGAAGAAATAGATGCAAGCCCTGGAACTAGTGAGATAGGAAGGGACGAAGTAGCAGAATTGCCACAAACTAATGAAAAGAAAAGGGCAAGAGAAGAGAACAAGGTCTCAGTGCCAACGAAAAGACTTAAGAAAAGAAAGCACATTGAGCCTGGATTCATAAAGAAATTGAGGCTGAGGATAAAAACAGTAGAGGAAAAACGTGCAGAAGAAAGAAGAAGTGCTCGCATAGCAGAACAACCAGAAGACACTTCCAAAAGAAGGAGCGATTGAATCAAAAGACAAAACAAAAAGTACAAGTCTCCTGAATGGACGCTCGTTTTGGAACAATTTGAAGATCTTGATATCACTGACGAAAGCGACGGAGAACCCGTCCCTGAGTACTCTGCCGAAGAAGAAGACGAGCCACCGTGAATTTGCACAAAGTAAGCTACTCGTGTAAAGTCACAAAGAGGGGTCGAGAAACTTCTTCTGAGCCAAAATGTCTGATTCAAACGTGAGTGGTAGACCTAGTCGCAGTTGTTGCAAAACATGCTGCAAGGTATGTGTATGTAGTATAGTAATACTGATATTAGTTTGGATAGGACTAACAATTTTCATTCCCTTTGCGGTGAGCAAAAATACTAATATTGACCCTACTGAGATTGTAAATACTGACAATGAGGAGCTGACAACACAGAGTGTAGCAAGACATGAGAGAGCACTTAGACAAACAAAACGAGACTTAGAAGCATCAGATGAGGGAGGACTACATTATTATGGAGTTAAGAATAAGACACATTTAAATGTTTTTGCGAACTTGTTAATACACTATGTAGAGACTATGGAAATTGAGGATTGTTATGTCTGCATGAAGCTACCTACCTCTGTAGCTGAAGGCGTGACATACCATCACCTGCCCCTGACATATGGAATCTCCTGTAGCATTTTAGCAAGTTTATTTTACAAAAGAGGACCGTTACAGTACTATTACTGTGGAAAAGTAAATTTTGCCATGTTCTGTGTCCCTACGCCTCATCCATCATATGTTATGTGTGCATGACCAATATGCATATGCACCCCCCATGTCCGATTAATGACGCAATTACAGTTGTGTCCACCTCTAGTATGTCATTTCCCAGTCCTCGTGAATACTACGAATATCAGGCCTATGTAAAGTTACGTTGCCACGTTTCTCAGTGTGCACGTTATTCCATTATAAAGTCCCCGTTTCTAGGCCTCAAAAGGGCCTGGACATCAGATTCAGCTCCTGTCTCCTGAAGCCTCGCTGAGGAGCGATACAGCCCCCACCTGTATCCTCGACCTTTCACTTGCTTCCTGCCTCGCAGTGCCCGGTGTAGCTTGGCTCTGCCTCTGAGTCTGCCAAAAGTATGTTATAGTTCCAGTTATCAGTTCAGTCCTCCTTCTCTGCATTCCTAAGCTACTGAACTGCATCAATAGTTTCCGTCATTGTCTAGCCTTCTCGTCTCCATGTTAGAGAAATACTGTATTTAATGGTCATTTAGTATTCTTCATCACGCACTACATGAAGAATAATGCATGGTCCAGTCTTAGAATCGAGTTAGCCTTTCCCCTCCTGACTTCTAGTTTATATCAACATGTTCCCTAAACATCAGATACCAGATAGGGTTTAGGTACATGTCGCTCCGACCCTCCAGACTTTAGTCTCTGCTCCTAGCACAGAGTTCATAGCCCCCAGCTTCTCCTAGTAATACGTCATTGCCAGTTTGCGTGCACCACCAGGTTAGAGGTCCCGGCTCCTTAGGTAGCCCCCTCCTATGTTTCCGCCCCATTCATGACATATTCTGTTACGTTTGCACCACATGTCTATGTATACGCCCAGTTACACCTACTTTTACTGTTATCTTTCGCGACTGCTACGCGTCACGCCTTCTGCTCCACCCACTGCTACGCCTACTGCAATGTAATGCTATGTGTTTGCGCTATGTATATAAGTTCATGTATTGTTATTAAAAGTTAGCGCGCTCATTCCAGACCCGGCCCCAGCAGCTGCTGGGTCATCCTATGCAGGTTGTCCTGATCCTGTCCTTATGCTGTAATAAACCTGCAGAAACTCCTACTACCTCGAATCTTGACTCTTATTTATTGAGCTATCTGTTATGATTTATGCCTAGTCAAAAATAGGGTATTATTTATTTATTTACCACATAATGGCGCCCGAACAGGGACTTGCCCTTTCCCCACGCGTCGGTGAAGCCACGCCGACCCCCTGACCCTCTACAGTCGTGACGGAACTCTTCTGCGCAGTGGCAGATATTTCTGCTCAAGTATCCCTCAGGCCCACGGAGGAGACGGAGGAGGCGGTCCAGCATCCGAACGAGACGGTGGAGGAACGCGGCGAGTCCCGACCAGAGCCCAAGCCGAGAGTCCAAGGTCCGAGGTATCCGGAGGCCCACCCGTAACTGAAGTCCGAAGTCCGTCGTCGTCAGCCCAGTCCCGTCCGAGGCCTTCCGTTCTTGCTGCCCGGTGAGTACCATTGCTGGGGTAGTATCTAGACAGGACCAATCTAAATTGACTCCTGGTCCGTGGGTTGGTGGTGCCCAGACTCACAAACGAAGTGTTCACCTAGGTGGATACGGGTCTTGATGCGTCCCTTTATGGGACCGGTATGTTCCGTACTGTTTCAGCAGTGCATCCAGTAATTCTAGTCTGTTCCGTTCTCGAGAAATTCTGTTCTGTTTCTGTTCTCAGTATTCCAGGTAATATTCTGTTCGAACTGTTATGTTATGATATTGTTTAATGTAATTCCAATGTCGTGGTATGCCTGAATTGTTTTCCCAATTGTTATTGTTCTTCGTGTATTGTATTGTGTTCCGATTCAAGTTTACAATGCCGCTCTTTTCAAGATTACGTCAGCTAAAAACTAGAAAGGGTTTATTAGAAGAAGCAGTTCCTGTCCCGCCTAGGGACAGTCCAGGTCACTTTATGTATCAGAAACATGGCATAAGCGCCATATTGTATCTAGATTTATGGGTAGAGTATACCAAACAGTTAGAAGAAAAGTATAGATGGCCCGTATCGGGTACATGGGATGCCGAATGTATCATGCGAGTAGAAGAAGCATTATGGAAAAAGAAAGCCAGACAGTCACAGAAAGATGCCATCGAGTTATGGCGTAAAGAAGCGCATAGAAGAACCGAAAAGGAAGTCAGAAAGTCAGAGTTAAGTAGAGAATCCCAAGAACGAGCCCAAGAAAGAGAATTAATCGAGATAGGTGAACAAGTCAAAGCCGAACAGTCAGACAGACAGAGGCATGCCCTTATTAAGGGAATGTATCCTCTTCTTGCCGAGGGCTTGCCAAAAGCGACCCCAGAGGCATCCAGTAATTTCCCGCCACCATTAGTTCCGACCAAGCTACGTCACACACCGACCGCAGCTGATATTTTTATTTCGTCCTATTTGGACGACACAGTCCCAGAATATGCAAATCCTGTTCGCGCTCCGCCAGTCCCTGTAAATCAGGCACTTCCCGCTCCTCCAGACACCGGAGTACCTGTTACGGTACCCCCGGTCCAGCCCGCCATACAAGTCCAGCCTACATTTCCATTTCCCACTCTGCCAGGACGTAGAGCCTCAGTAGACGACTCCAGTTTAGGGGCTGCAGGAGGAGGTCCTCCTCAAACCCCGCCGCCACACAAGCGTTTAACGTTAGCCGAATTACATGCACAAGCATCACAGCGTACGCCTAGGTATCAGTCTGTTGCAGAAATAAGAAAATCCCTTGCCGAATGTTGCTATGATCCAGTCCCAGGCGAGGATAATATGGTTTTATATTCATTTCGCGTAAGAAAAGTGGCCGAGTATCTAGTCACCTTACCGAATATGAAAGAAGATCTAGACAGAATATATCGTTTTATCCGTACAGGGGATGATCCAGAAAGTATTAGCGAGACTATGTCTCAAAGGAAAGCCGAGATCCAGCTCATGATATTAAAGTTCCTGATCAATTGTCTAATAAGAGAACAAGATTACCCGTCTAAAGATTCCGCCGAAATGAGAATCCTGACAAGGTGGAGTGATAATATAGCCGAGGGTAAGCACAAGACCGTCGGTGCTATGGAGAGTATGTACAAGAAAATCCGTAAAGAGATAATAAAGATACACGAACAGCGTAAAGCAGCACAAGTAAGCGAGAAAGAAAGTATCTCTGATCCCGAAGAAGAAGAGGACGAGAATCCCGCCAGAATAGCGTATGTAGGAAAATCTAGATTTCCAGATCGCCATTTACGCCTAGAACCCAAGTCTATTTTTCATCATTCAGCACCAGAACAAGGTTCTCTAGAACAAGTATTTCAAGCTACCGATCACATTCTGAAATCACGAATCGGTTATAGTGAGTTAAGTACCATGCATGAACAAGAACTAGCCCGATCAGCAGTCCGATGGATTACTGATTCTACCACTTTTCCAGACGAAATAGTGGCACAAATGTTCCTGAAAATGCCCCCAGCCGAGCAGCGACTGGTGGGTATGTATATGATTCAGCACCTCATTACTCTGTATGAGGGTCAACACTCTGATCCAGGTCCGTTACATGATATCCTGAACGAGTTACTCCAGTACAGATGGAGAGGTCTAGGTACCGATTTAATTAGTGTCATTCTAGAACAACGCCACAAATATAGAACGTTCTTGAACCCGCATTTTGTTCATGTCTCACCCCCAGAAAGTAAACCGTTTTACATAGACAGACAGAATCCGTTACGAGAAGTCCACCCAGTCAGAGGGACGGGTGGCGAAATGCAACGAGTGTTTGTATACACTCCAATATCAAAGATGGAACTTCTTGAAATGAAGAAATTAATTCCCTGTCATGACAAAGATCCAGCGGGGTTCCATAGAGAATTAAAAGACATGCTCCGTATGGGAGAATATACTTACCCAGATATCATTAAAATGTTAAAGGTCCTGTTACCCGCAGGGGTGTATGAAAAGTTAAAGGAAAAAGAATGGGAGGTGGGAGAGAAAAAGATCGATTGGACAGCTCTAGAAGCTGAAGACAAGGCACGAGTACCAGGTACCGGTCTTGGAGAGAAATGTAAAGAATTACCAGAATTATTGATTCAAGTTTTACCCAGATTATTGACAACGAGAAAAGAAGACTGGGATGCAATCTCAGCCTGTAAACAGAAACAAGACGAAGATATTAGTGATTTTTATTCTAGATTTGAAAAATGTTTCAGTATCAACAGTGGTCTCAAGACAAGTAGTGAGTCATACCCTCACCTTTTCGTTACTAAATTAGTCGAGAATTCAAGTCCACAAATTAAAAATCGAGTTTTGAAAGTTGAAAGCACCTGGCAAGCAAATACTCCGTCCCAGATGCTCCAGATGCTTCAGTATCACCAGAATAGAATTAGGGAAGAGCAAGAACACGAGAGAAAACGTATGAAAGACACGAAAATGAAAGTGCTAGTTGCACAATCTGTTCCTCAAGACAGTCAGAAGAGGGGTCCGAATCAAGCCAGTCATCCTGCAGCTCCCGTTAAAGGGAACTGCAATTATTGTAAACAGCCAGGTCATTTTATAAACGAGTGTGCAGTTCTGAAACACAACATAGCTACTGGTAAGACTAAAGAAAGACCACGTCCGCCGAGACAAGAACAAGTTTCACAGACTCCTCAGTCACAGAATGCACAACAGACAGTTACAGTACCGCAGCCTATTGCTGCAACACAGCATGTCACATCACAGATGTACCAGTATGCACAGTCCGAGTATCCAGAGTATCAGCCATATTCATGAAACAGCCTAGAGAGGGAGGTAGGCTTGCCTCTCATCGAGATACCTGTAGATCAAGAAGGTCCCTATGTTCATAGTCAAGTATTAGGGAAAGACAGAAAGTTTTTGATCGATACAGGGGCAAGTAGGACCACAATTAGTCATGCCGAAGTTCCAGGGGCTCCGCTCTCAGGCTCAAGAAATGTTTCCCTTGGATTTTCAGGAAAACCTATCGTTAACGAGATATCTAAGCCAGTTACTCTAGAAGTAGGTCCATTGTCCCGCACTACTGATCTGTTACTTACTAAGTCATGTCCAGAAAATCTATTAGGCATTAAGACACTGAAAGAATTAGGTGCAGTTATTTGCTGTTCCCCAGAGGGAATACGTCTGTTCCTACGTGACTTCAAGGGTCACTATGTATTACGAGATTTTGATTCGAGATTGTCTAATGTTCCGCAGCATTTATGGGCACAAGGTCCAACTGATGTAGGTTATATGCAAATCACACCCTATCGTGTGACTCTCAAGCCAGGTGTAGTGTTACCCCGAATCAGACAGTACAGATTGCCCCCTGAGGCTGTAGCAGCCTTATCCAAAATTATTGACGAGCTCATGGCTCAAGGAGTAGTTGTAGAAACTGACTCCAATGTATGTAATTCTCCGATCATTCCAGTCATGAAACGTACTGATCCAAATGCACCCCCAGTATATCGATTAGTGATTGATTTACGAGAGCTTAATAAATGTATTATTCCTCAGTACCCAGTTGTCCCAGATATCTCTTCCCTGTTAACTGCTATTGATTCCGAAGCCACGTTCTTCACTGTCATAGACCTCAAGAACGCATTTTTTAGTGTTCCTATTCATCCAGACAGCCAGTTTCTTTTCGGATTCTGTTTAAATGGAAGGAGCTATATGTTCACACGCGCTCCTCAAGGTTTTACAGAAAGTCCTAGTATTTACAGTCAAGCACTCAAGAGACAACTAGACAACATTCACATGCCAACTGACACTGCCCTGCTCCAGTATGTCGATGATCTACTGATCACGGCCCGTTCTGAACGTGCATGCGAGCGAGCATCCCTTACAGTCTTGTATTTCCTAGCCGAGATGGGGCACAAGGTGTCCCCTTCGAAGCTTCAATTCTGTGTCCAGCAAGTGGTATACTTAGGACACTTGCTGTCCAAGAGGGGTAGGCAGTTGACACCAGACCGTATCCAGTTAATAGCGAGTCTTCCCCAGCCCAGAACCCAGAAGGAGGTACGTGCCTTTATCGGCCTTACTTCTTATTGTAGGCAATGGATTCCCCAGTATGCATTTCTAGCCAAGCCACTGATACAGTTAACGACACAGGAGGCAGCCGTATCGACTGTCCTCCCTTGGACATCTGAACACACACTTAGTTTCAACGAGTTAAAGAAAGCCCTATGTCAAGCTCCAGTTCTAGCTACACCGAACTATAGTAAGCCTTTTACACTTTTCGTTACTGAACGTGAAGGTACAGCATTATCTGTTCTTACACAAGATCAAGCAGGACAATACAAGCCCTGTGCTTATTTTTCGAGCACATTAGATCCAGTCGCCCAGGCGTTGCCTGCGTGCCTCAAGTCAGTTGCAGCCACAGCACTAGCTATCAGACAAAGTGATTCCATAGTTTTAGGACACTCCCTGACAGTACAAGTCCCACATTCCGTGGAAGTTCTTTTAAACCGAACACAAACTCAGCATTTGACAATTGCACGTTTAACAGGTTATGAATTGACACTGTTCCAGCCACACATAGAAATCAGACGCTGCAACGTCCTGAATCCTGCTACACTGTTACCATCAGTTAGTTCAAATCCTGACCCACATGACTGTGTGGAAGTAGTTAACATTACGACAAAGCCAAGACAAGACCTGACAGATATTCCGTTACCAGATCCCGACCTGACACTTTATGTGGATGGTTCATGTATGAGAACTAGTACAGGAGAACTAGTCGCCGCGTATGCAGTGACTACTGACACCGAAGTTATTGAAACACACCGTATTGATACCCTGTCCGCTCAAGCAGCAGAGCTAGTCGCTCTGACACAAGCCTGCATACACGCCAAGAACCTGAAAGTTAATGTTTATACAGATTCACGTTACGCATTCGGAGTTGTACACGACTTCGGAGTGCTCTGGCAGGAGAGAGGTTTCATGACTTCTCATGGAACCAAGATTCAGCATGGTCTCCTTATCCAAGCTTTGTTAGATGCCATACATTTACCGACATCCATTGCTATCATGAAATGCAAAGCACATACGAAAGTTACTGACATTATTTCCCAAGGTAATGATCTAGCAGATCGCACAGCCAAACTTACAGCACAGACTCCAGACATTCCAGTTAATCAGACACATACTCCAGATCCGACTACATGCATGACAGTTAAGGACCCTACTCAAGATGTCATAGATATCCAGTTACATGCTACTCCCGAGGAAATCAAGAAATGGTCTGAACAAGGAGGGGTCCAGACAGATCAAGGATGGTTAACGAAGGGTAGAGCCACATGGTTTCTCCCCGACTCTATGGTTCAAGTCATTATCAATACCGCACATAGTCCAGCACATTTAGGAGAAAAAGCTATGTTAGACAGTATCCAGAACATTTGGTTCAACAAGCATTTACGAGCTGCGGCCAAGCAGAAAGTCCGTACCTGTATGATATGTAGTCAGTTCAATCCAGGTAAAAGTGTCCCGGTGGAACAAGGTGGTTTCCAGCCCCCTGACCACCCTTTTGAGGTCCTCCAGATGGATTATATTCAAATGGAGCGATGTCGAGGTTTCAAGTATGTCCTTGTAGTAGTATGCGCTTTGTCCAGGTGGACAGAAGCATATCCAGTCCCAGATTACACAGCCACGACCACTGCCAAGCAGTTGGTTTGTGAATTTTTCCCTAGGTATGGACTCCCTAGAGTCGTATATTCTGATAACGGTCAGCCATTCTCCTCAGAGTTAATGAAGCATGTTTCCCTGTTGTTAGGGTACCAGTGGAAGTTCCATTGTGTACGCCATCCTGAAGCAGCCGGTCTAGTCGAGAGACATAATCAGTCCCTGAAAATCCGTATTGCAAAAGTCTGTAAAGAAAAAGGTGTGGACTGGCTAGTAGCTCTGCCAGTTGCTCTATTTTATATGCGCATGGTCGCACATTCCAGATCAGGTCTGTCCCCGTATGAGGTCGTATTCGGCCGCCCCCCTAACATGTGGGGTACTCCTAGACCCCGAAGTATTACCGATGTTTCATGTAATATGTTGACAGATTACCTAGCTTCCTTGATGTCTGCCCTCAACTCATGTCGTTCACAGGTTGCTGCCGCCTTTCCAGACAATACCGAGGTGGCACCGCATGAAATCGTTCCAGGTTCCCTTGTGATGGTCCGGAATTTTGACAGATCAAGTCCGCTGGAACCTCGTTGGAAGGAGCCACGTCAGGTCCTCTTGACCACCCGTACTGCCGTCAAGCTGGAAGGCAGGAAGGGGTGGGTCCACCTTTCTCATGTAAAACTTTTCAATGGATTGAAACCCGTTTCTAAAAACATTTCCAAGGAGTCCCAGGATTTTAAAGACTGCCAAGACATTGTTTTAAAGGACTGTCCCGCAAAAGACATTGTTACAACCCCTTCCCTGTTAGAGAAAACTCCGCAACAGGAGTATAAGCTAAAACTACGGTCTAGTAAATAAGTCAGTCAGTTTGATTGTATAAGTCCTCCCCTAGGTGAAACGGTTAGACTGTTTCTGACATGTATAAAATAGACCCCCATAGTGAGAGAGTCAGTCAAAACTCAATTCAATGTATCGTTTTTCTAAGTTTCATATTATTCATCAGCATAATGATTTCCTGCACTAGCTACGCACTTTTCCTGTGTTTCTCAGTTCCTCATGTAAATAAGTCTGCTAATGCTACAGTAGAGCACACGTTTAGTGATCTGCCTCCTCACGAATATTCATACCGCCTCGCTATGCGTAATAATTCATTTATCCGTATGTTACATTATTCACACCAGACCAGCAATGCCACTAATTGTTGGGTGTGTGGTCGACTCCCCCCTTTCCAGACACCGAAGGGAGTTCTGCCACTTTTTCCTTATCCATTCTCACATAATGGTTCATGTGGAGCATGGTCCACGTTAACGTCATCCTCAACAGATATGTCTTTTCTTAACAGTACATGTTTTCCAGACAAGCAAGGTCTCCCCCACAGAACAGGTTTAGATCTAGAAAATGAAGTGTATAATTTAGGTAATTATTCGTCGAATTTCATGGTCCTGAATGTTCAGTCTGATACTACTCCAGACTCACCTGCTATTTCAGTACTACCAGTCAAAGGCGAATTATGTGTCCGTAGTTATGGTTCTGTACACGTAGGACATAGTGAATGTACTACTGTTATCAAGTATAGTGACAGTGGGAAATCTATTTTTAAAGCCTCACGTCATTCTTATTTTGTTTGTGGTCAAACCGCATATGTTCGTCTGCCCCTCGATTGGGAGGGAACCTGTTATATTGCTTTCCTACTGCCACCTGTTTTTCTAGCCCCACCTGACTACCATAGGAATTCCTTCCTAGTACATACTAGACACAAGAGAAATCTCCCGATTGTCGATTATACTGAAACCGCCGCAGAACAATTCATTGATATAGATAAAGGTGTGTTCCCTTATTTAGGCACAGTTGTAAATAGTAAGCTAATCCGTAGGTTAACAAGAACCCTTGAAGCTGTAGTAGATGAGACTGCCTCCGCTCTAGGTAACTTAACTGAAGAGCAATCCTTTATGAGAATTGTCGTTTTACAGAATCGTCTCGTCCTTGACGTCATACTGGCCGATAGGGGCGGGGCCTGTAGACTCATCGGATCTAGTTGTTGCGTTTTCATTCCAAATAACGCGCCGTCTGTTTATTCAGCTATAACCAGACTCCATAATATTGCCCATCTGTTACATCAAGATCCAGGCACCTGGACATGGTCCGGTTGGTTCTGGAATATAATTTCCGCATGGGGATGGAAAGTCCTGTCCTTTCTAAGTATTGCAGTAGCGATCATATTTAGCTGCTGCCTCTGTATACAATGTGGCCCTGCGATTTGCAGCATGTGTGCTACCTCTTGTATTCCTAGTCCTAAGCCCCGTTCTAAGTCCCGTTCCAAGATAATTCGAGACGAGCAAATGGTACTGTATGAAATGATAGACGGTATCATGAATATTGATGTTTCCTGATGGAAACGTAGTGACAAGGAGGGAATGTGGAAAAGTAAATTTTGCCATGTTCTGTGTCCCTACGCCTCATCCATCATATGTTATGTGTGCATGACCAATATGCATATGCACCCCCCATGTCCGATTAATGACGCAATTACAGTTGTGTCCACCTCTAGTATGTCATTTCCCAGTCCTCGTGAATACTACGAATATCAGGCCTATGTAAAGTTACGTTGCCACGTTTCTCAGTGTGCACGTTATTCCATTATAAAGTCCCCGTTTCTAGGCCTCAAAAGGGCCTGGACATCAGATTCAGCTCCTGTCTCCTGAAGCCTCGCTGAGGAGCGATACAGCCCCCACCTGTATCCTCGACCTTTCACTTGCTTCCTGCCTCGCAGTGCCCGGTGTAGCTTGGCTCTGCCTCTGAGTCTGCCAAAAGTATGTTATAGTTCCAGTTATCAGTTCAGTCCTCCTTCTCTGCATTCCTAAGCTACTGAACTGCATCAATAGTTTCCGTCATTGTCTAGCCTTCTCGTCTCCATGTTAGAGAAATACTGTATTTAATGGTCATTTAGTATTCTTCATCACGCACTACATGAAGAATAATGCATGGTCCAGTCTTAGAATCGAGTTAGCCTTTCCCCTCCTGACTTCTAGTTTATATCAACATGTTCCCTAAACATCAGATACCAGATAGGGTTTAGGTACATGTCGCTCCGACCCTCCAGACTTTAGTCTCTGCTCCTAGCACAGAGTTCATAGCCCCCAGCTTCTCCTAGTAATACGTCATTGCCAGTTTGCGTGCACCACCAGGTTAGAGGTCCCGGCTCCTTAGGTAGCCCCCTCCTATGTTTCCGCCCCATTCATGACATATTCTGTTACGTTTGCACCACATGTCTATGTATACGCCCAGTTACACCTACTTTTACTGTTATCTTTCGCGACTGCTACGCGTCACGCCTTCTGCTCCACCCACTGCTACGCCTACTGCAATGTAATGCTATGTGTTTGCGCTATGTATATAAGTTCATGTATTGTTATTAAAAGTTAGCGCGCTCATTCCAGACCCGGCCCCAGCAGCTGCTGGGTCATCCTATGCAGGTTGTCCTGATCCTGTCCTTATGCTGTAATAAACCTGCAGAAACTCCTACTACCTCGAATCTTGACTCTTATTTATTGAGCTATCTGTTATGATTTATGCCTAGTCAAAAATAGGGTATTATTTATTTATTTACCACATAACTCTAACAATGACGTGATCTTTTCTGAACTTCCTATACGTGGGAACTTGAATCCTGTACATACCAAAAGTGACGTTACTCGCTATATGGGCGAATACTTTCTGACCATAGGTAATATCGACATAGGTGACGCACACAGAGATAACTTGACTTGTTCTTTGCGTGAGCAGGAAAAGATGTTCCTGAACATGGCAGAGAAAAGGAGAATAAAAATACAAAGAAAGGCAGATGACGAGAGACAGAAAACGCCAAAATGGGCTGAGAACATGGAAGGCACCTCAAATGGTGGGGCGGGTCCTGCTCTGTTGCTGGATTTTGAAAAGAAAGGCAAGCTATGTCTTCACCGCGAGAAGACTAGCTATTATAATAACATTTTCATTGGTTCCAGTGAATGTGAACATAATTACAAGGTAATTGGAGGATGGGGTTTCAAAAATGGGTCAGAGCCTGTGTTTCCTGGAATTTATTATATTTGTGGGGACAAGGCTTATTTCAAATTGCCGGATCACTGGTATGGAAGTTGCTATTTTGGCATTGTCTTCCCGAAAATATACCATGTGAACAAAGTTGCTGGAAGCAGTGAAAATACTAATGGCTTAGTGCGTAGTAAAAGAGAAAGCGTAGGTGAAATAATGGGTAGTATTTTTAGTGCACTGATACCTGGAGTGGGAGTGGTTCTGAACACTCACAGAATTTGCAAATTATCCACTATAGTGGATGTGTTGTCTACTGACACAGCTCATGGATTCCTGCTGGTCAATACCGAAATGGTTGCGATCAGATCAATGGTTTTGCAGAACAGACTTGCTCTTGACACCTTATTAGCAAAGGAGGGCGGAGTCTGCCGGATGTTGAAGGCGCAACATTGTTGCACTTATATCCCGGACAAAAGTGTACAGCTCAAAAGATACGTGAAAAACATTACTAATTTGGAAAGGGAACTCAAACCACTCGAGGTTGACAGTGCCTGGAAGAGACTGGTAGATGGTCTCTCAAATGTAGGTCATTGGCTTGCTAGCTTAGGTAAAAGCTTATTGTTCAAGGTACTGATGCCAATTGGAATTATAGGTCTCATCCTATTTTTCATATTTGTCTGTTGCAAGTGTCGTAAGCACACCAGAAAGCATCAAGTGAATGCCAGAGGAGTGAAACGAAGTGTGGATGAACTTGAATTAGAGGAAATGAATAATCAGATATACAAAAGGGTGAAAAATTCTCACCCTACCAAAAATGAGAAAGAGAAACTGAATCGCTTGCTGGAAGAGATAGAGCTGTATAAGGTGTGAGAAGTTGGCATCTGGTTCCATTATTTTTGTGATGATAGTAAATATCATCAAAGAGGGGATTGATAGAGCAAGAGTCGCATCGCGACTTGCTCGAGTCATGAACCTCGCCCGTGTGTAATCAATTAATAATTTGTACGTCTTACTAATCTTTTATTTTTATATTTGAACGAGGTAGAGGAACCTTGCCCATGTGTTTTCTAATACGATTAATCAATGTCTTTAAAAATGGCCGCCGCTTAGTAAATGGCTTCTGCACATGCGTCAGTCACACTCACGTGTCCTGACGTAGTTATAAGTTTGGAGGGAAAGGGTGCGCATGCGTAATACACAGCTTTCGTGAATAACGTGGTGATGCTCTTGTGAAAGTGTATGTGTTGCTAACATTTAAACTGCATAGTATATTTTCATAATGATAAGTTCAAAGTACAAAACGAATGATGCTGTTTACATACGTTTATTTCTATGTTCTAATTTGTTCTTGCTTACTTTTCATGTACTGCGGGGAATGGGGGTCCGAACCGGTTGGGAGCCATATTGAAGGTCCCTTCTGCGCAGACTCGTGGTGCCCTGAAAGGTGGCAACATCGGACAGTGGAACTCAGCCAGCTGGCAGCCACCGTCAAGATGCCCATGGGAAAGCCACCTCTGCTCTATGAGAACGGAGAAAGTTGCTCCTTATATGATACAATGTATATTGCACTATTGTTTGCCATGCAGTTTCTCATGGGAACCCCAATCTTGCTAGGCGGTGCCCAGAGATGTAAATTAGGCCTCCAAATAGTCTAGTCTGATTGGTGTGTTACCCAAAGCCTACCTTAGGACCAATCCAAATTGAGGGATTCTGACACTTTGCAACATTGGGGGGTGGTACACCGTCCCAAAACAGTATAACTACCCTGGGTTCACCTAGGGATTTTGTCCGACTTGTCTGGTTTAGCTGACCTGTCACTGACCCAACGCACTCAATAGGTGACTGAAGATACAGAGTACTGCGGAGCACTCTGTCCGAAATTGACCATAGACTAAGGTTTTACTAAACCTTAAAGTGCTGGCGAAGCACTTTGCTGGAAGTTCGCTGACCCAATCGGGGTCGTGATCGATAGCTGCAGAGAGGGTGGAGCGCAGGCGTTGCTTCCAAACTGCGGGTGCGGTCCTGTCCTGAGCGGTCCTGTCCTGAGGGGTTCCTGTCCTGAGGGTCCTGTCCTGATTTCCAATCTGAGGGTTTCCTGTCCTGTCCTGGGTGTCCATTCTGCACCTGCTGTCCATTGAGGGGTATCCTTCCTTGAGGGTTTCCTGTCCTTAACTGACCCGTGGCCAGGGTTTGGTTTCCACACCAGTCTAGGTAAATATTGCTCTGAATCTTTAAATTCTTGCACCTTTCTGAATTTCTGTCTTTCGCTTCAATTAAGACACCTTTGCATATGTTAATTTTCCATGCTTTCTTCTGCAACCATTGAATCATAAAGTCATTTGCATTTATTTCATAAAGTGTTCCTATGTTACCCTACCTGCTAGAAATTATATTTTGCATTGCAGTTTGTCATTTCCTGATATGGTCTAGAACCTCCTTACTTAGACTGACTAAAGAACTTTTGCCTTAAACATAGCGTATTTCTCTTCATAGGCTCTCTTATAGCATTGTTTCCTTAAATGAATGTCCATTTTAAAACGTTCTTCTAAACATTGCATAGCATATTCCAGTTACGTCTCATATTTGCATTTCAATGATTACCCTGACTTTATTTCTCTATAGTTATGTACTTTTCATTCTCTTGATTATTGATTGTCTTATTCTTGTAAACCTAATGATTTCTGAGAACGAACTTTAGATAAACACTTTAAAACTTCCAGTTGTCAGTGGTCATTTACAATAATTTTGAATGTTATTGGTTGGGTTTGTATTTTGCTGCCTTTCCTTTTACAGCTAGCTCTCTGATCCATTGTGGTCATAGGTACCCGTGTCGGTGGATGGTAAGTCGGGTACTCTGAGGAATAACGAAAGGAACTCACACATATCTGATAGCAGAGCGTGAGGTCATCTGATCAATGTATATGGTGATTTGAAATATATGGGCCCGAAGCCGGAAGTGGCGAAATTATTGGTCGGGTGACCCCGCGCGCTCTATCAAGTGAATAGTGGAAGGTGAATGAATGAAGACAGATTCATTATGCAATGTAAGTGTCTGGGTGTGAGATGTGGTGAGGTGTTAAGTGTGAATGCAGAGTTGGATATGATGCTGAACATTGTGATATAAGTGCAGTCAAACACATTAGTGAGAGGAAAAATGAGGATGTGAGTTGTATAGTTCACATGAAACATTTAACGTCTGCTGAGGAGGTGATGGGTACAGTACATTGTGTACATAGCATGAATGGGAGAGGTATTATGTACATAGTAATGATGAGTGGTGCTGTGAATGTAGGTGTGGATGTTGAGAGGGGCAGCACCAGGATGAGCTTGTGCGAGTCCCAATGGAAGAGTTAGGGTACAAGGTTGGAGCTAGGAGGGCAGAAATATTTTTAAGTATGCCTGCACCAGAGGGTGATTTTGAAGAGCTTGTGTTTGATGGATAGATTGAGAGATGAGCATGTACTTTGAGGTTGGTGTGAGAAGGGTCAGACCAGCACAAGTAGAGATTATGCATGCCATGAGGTAATGTAGAAATGTACACATGTAGAGATTAGGTCAAGTCAAGTCCTGTTAGTATATTCTGCATGAACAGCATTTGACTGTGCTTTGTCATCCAATGCCCCTTCTAGCCCCCTCATGTGACGCAGCCACAGGTGTAGCTTTTCAGCAGTACAAAGCACTTCAGCAATCTCCTTCTCTATTTAGTTAATGCAAGCAGTCTGAACAGTTGCACAGTTTTCCAAGAGACAGTGAAGAAGAGGAGGAGGGCAGCCAGGGAACGCCACAACCAAGGTAAGTGGTTTTAATTTATTTCTAAAGTATATGTATTCAATTTTTAAACAATTGTCAATAGGGTTGTGGGAGGCGGGGGCTGTCCAACTCCGTTCCGTCGCGGATTGTGTAGAGATTTGCCTACTGCGCTTTCTCCACGGAACGCAGAGTATCCAAATCTCCGCACTTTTGAATCTATGGAGAAAATTCCCCTTTATAGAAGTGATCTAGATCTTGGAAGAGTACCACAGTGAAGTATCATTGACTTCAAATCCCATGGTTGGTGAAGGGACATTTCAATGCATCATTGCAAGCCATTTCTCAAACATTGTAAAATAAAAGTTCCTGAATTGCTTTTCAACATTACAAGTTTCAAGTTTATATATTTTTATTTGCTTTGGTACTCAACTGAGGACCACAAATATTTTAAGCATAAAATTCAGGTTTTACACCATTTAAAATTTCTCATGTTAATACAAAGTTAAAAATGGTTTTAGAAATTTGTAAAATTTATGACAGACAAATTCATTTGGAAGAAATTTGCATAAAACGATCAGTTCCTTTGCTGAGTTCATTTTACATTTGACGTATATAGATTGCAAAAACTTTTTCCTTGCCATTACCACTTTTGGATTTGGGCTTACAAACATTAAATGCTCTAGATCCGGCTCTCCGCCATTACACAAGTTACATATCGAGCTTTCCTTTAAGTGCCATTTAGATGTTACGGTTTTGACTGGTAATATGCCAAACCGGAGCAGAACGATCGCTCTTCTAGCGCCATGATTTAGATTAAAAGCGATATATTGCTGAGGTTTCTGGAATGTTATTAATTCAATAACATTCTTATATGCATTTAGTTTAGAGCAATGCGAGGAGTCTAGTTCAAAGCTAAATCTTGAAGTGTAATGTTTTAAAAGGAGCTTCAACTGGGCTGGTGTCCAAGCTAGCAGCAAGTTGGTGTTAATCTCTGCTAGCTTAAAAGCAATTGACATGTTCTTAAAAAATACATGTTTTGACGAGTCTCGTCAAAGGTCTCAGTTTTGAGCAGGGATCTGAGAGTTCCTTCCTCCGCATGTAGGAGATTGTACGCCCACCTGATGATATTAGCGATTCCTCGATAATAAGAGCTGGCTAGTGAAAACTCGAGGCGAAGAGCTTGTACTGGAACAGCCTGAGACACCTTCATTAATCTCCGTAGTATTTTCCCTTCTTTTAGGTCTAGGAAGCTCCATTGATTTATAGGAATATATTCCAGGGCATATATATTTTTTTTTTTGCAGAGTTTTATATAGCGCGAACTAGACCCGAACCGAATCAGGTATCAGAGCGCTTTACATATTTTCCAGTTACGTTACATGAGGACACACTTTCATTTTAGGCACGGGGAGATTAAGTGATTTGCCCATAAGTCATAAGTCATAAGTCATACAATTTGTATAGCGCACTACATACCCAGAGGGTTTCAAGGCGCTTAGGAAGGGGAGGAGGATTATTTGTCAAATATCCACGTTTTAAGCTGCTTTCTGAACGCTAGGTGATTCTGGGTGAGGCGAAGGTAAGCGGGGAGTGAGTTCCATGTTTTGGCAGCCAGGTATGAAAAGGATCTGCCTCCCATGGTGGTCTTGTTGATGCGAGGTACAGTGGCGAAGGCTTGGTTGGAAGAGCGAAGTTGGCGGGAGGGGGCGTAGAAGGACAGTCGAGAGTTGAGGCAATCTGGTCCGATGTCGTAGAGTGATTTGTGTGCGTGGGTAAGCAGACGGAAAGTGATCCTCTTATTGACGGGTAGCCAGTGGAGGTCTTTAAGGTGACCAGAGATGTGTTCGTTGCGTGGGATGTCTAATATGAGTCTGGCTGAGGCGTTTTGGATTCGTTGTAGTTTCTTCTGGAGTTTAGCGGTGGTACCTGCGTAGAGGGTGTTTCCGTAGTCCAGTCGGCTCGTGACTAGAGCGTGGGTGACTGTTTTCCTTGTTTCGGAGGGGATCCAGCGAAATGTTTTTCTGAGCATGCGAAGAGTGTTAAAGCAGGAAGAGGATACGGCGCTGACTTGTCTGTTCATTGAGAGTGAAGAATCCAGGATGACGCCAAGGTTCCGTGCGTGGTCTGTCGGGATGGGTGCTTTTCCGAGGGCTTCCGGCCACCAGGAGTCGTCCCATGCAGAGGGGGATGTACCTAAGATGAGGACTTCTGTTTTGTCTGAGTTCAGTTTCAGACGGCTGTGTTTCATCCATTCGGCGACTTCTTTCATTCCTTCGTGTAGGTTAGTTTTGGCGGTGCTGGGGTCCTTGGTGAGAGAAAGGATCAGTTGAGTGTCATCCGCGTAAGAGATGATGTTGAGGTTGTGTTGGCGGGCGATGGCCGCGAGGGGGCTCATGTATACGTTGAAGAGGGTGGGACTGAGTGAGGATCCTTGAGGTACGCCGCAGATGATTTCAGAGGCCTCGGACTTGAATGGTGGGAGGCGGACTCTCTGGGTTCTTCCGGTGAGGAACGAGGTGATCCATTCCAGTGCTTTTCCTTGGATTCCGATGTTTCTGAGGCGTTGTAAAAGGGTGCTGTGGCAGACTGTGTCGAAGGCTGCAGAGAGGTCGAGGAGGATGAGGGCGACTGTGTCTCCATTGTCCAGTAGAGTTCGAATGTCGTCTGTTGCTGCGATGAGGGCGGTCTCAGTGCTGTGTTTGGCTCGGAAGCCAGATTGTGAGGGGTCGAGGGATTTGTTGGCTTCGAGGAAGGCGGCGAGCTGGTTGTTGACGGCTTTCTCGATGACTTTGGCCGGGAATGGAAGAAGCGAGATGGGGCGGTAGTTTTTGAGTTCGGTGGGGTCCGCTGTGGGTTTTTTCAGAAGGGCGGTGAGTTCAGCATGTTTCCAGTCTTCTGGGAAGGTAGCGGAGTTGAAGAATCACAGGAGGTTTTGGCGTCGTTACCGAGACTCGAACCCAGATCCCCAGTTCGGAGGTCGAACGCCCTAGCCGTTAGGCCAACTCCTCTCCCATATGATAGTACTGGTGGTATCTTGACACTGTACACCTTAAGCAGGGAAGAGAAGTGCCTGTGTCCCGAGGCTACGTATAACCTTAAAAGAGCTCCCGCATGTACATCAGATTTCCTGGTCAGGTTCACAATCTGTGGCCGATTTTGTAGAGTGTTGGAGAAAATTCTGCCTAGATAGGTATATTCCTTCACCTCTTCTACCTTTTCTCCCCCAAGGGTCCAGCAATATTTCGGGCTCTTTTTCCTCCCCGAAAACAAGACTATTTTTTTTTTAGTGATGTTAGGGATTAAGTAGTTTTCCTCCGTATATTTATGCAGTGCCTGAAGATTGTTTTGTAGACCAAATGGGGTCTAGTATGATAATATCATCTGCATATAACAGTGTATGTATATTATAGGAGGCTATCTTTGGTGGAAAATGATGTACTTGCTGGAAGTATTGAGGCATGTCACTAAGATAGAGTGAACATAATAGGGGGGCGAGAAGACATCCTTGTTCGAGGCCATTAGGGGTTGGGTTAGGGCTAGTTAGGCCCTTTTCCCTCCCCATTTGGACCTGGCACCAGGTGTCTGTGTGCAGAGAGATTAATATTCGTAATAGTTGATCTGGGATAAGCATTTTACTAAGTTTTTTCCAAAGTATTCTCCTGTCCACTCTGTCAAACGCGGTCGAAAAATCGATAAAAGCTGCATAGACGATCTGAGATTTAATTGTCACATATTTGTCTAGGATGGTTTGCAGGACCGCGATATTGTCCGTGACTGATTGCTTTGGCCTAAAGCCTGCCTGGTATAGAGGAATCAGTCCAGATGAAAAGGCCCAGTTTTTAAGTTGGTCCAAAACCTCTGCCGTAAAGAGCTTTCATGTGGCATCCAGAAGAGCTATTTGTCTATAGTTACCAGGTTGGAGTCTTGATCCCTTTTTGTGAATAGGAATGATGATGCTCCCCTTCCAGGACTTCGGGATGTAGTTAAAAAGGGGGGAAAGCATCCTGCTCCATCCTTTGGGGTCGGACTGGAGGACCTTGATTGGAATTTGGTCAGGGCCTGTAGCTCCTGTTGATCTCGCTTTTCTTATGTGCATCTCGATAGAAAAGGGGGTAGATGTTCTACTATTTAGAGATTTAATATCTGGGTTGCTTGAGAACGTATGAGCCATTTCTGAGATGGTATTTGATTTATATAGATTGGCGAGGTAAGTTTTCCATTCTTTTGGGGGAACCGGGATAGCTTGTAGTGCTTTTTTGTGCCTGTTTCTTTGGAGATTATGGACCAATAGACACGTTGATTGTAGTGCTTTGCTGCTATCTGCAGATCCACCCAATTTTTGTCGTGGGCTATTCTCTTGTGTTTTTGTTTTTCCCTCCTGAGTTGGTTCTTTAGTTTATTAATTTCTACCTGTCTAGACGATGATCCTTCTAGGAACTGTGCTCTTATCAGTTTATTTAGAAGCTTTGTACTGGAGGTTAGCTTTGAATTTTTGTTTTGGATCTTTGTAGGTCTCGATTGCTTCAACTTTTCCTGTAATTTTTGCGGCATGTGTTGACCGTCCTTGCCCGGCGGTGGGTGACCGGCCTGGCCCGGCGGTGGGTGACTGGCCTGGCCCGGCGGTGGGTGACCGGCCTGGCCCGGCGGTGGGTGACTTGCCTGGCCCGGCGGTGGGTGACTGGCCTTGCACGGCAGTTGGTGACATGCCTGGCACGGCGGTTGTGCACTGGGCCTGGCACGGCGGTGGGTGACATGCCTGGCATGGCGGTGGGTGACTGGCCTTGCCCGGCTGTGGGTGACATACCTGGCACGGCGGTTGTTTCCCGGTGCTGCCACGGCAGTGGGTGACATGCCTGGCACGGCGGTTGTGCACCGGGCCTGCCACGGCGGTGGGTGACATGCCTGGCACGGCGGTTGTGCACCGGGCCTGGCACGGCGGTTGTGCACCGGGACTGCCACGGCGGTGGGTGACATGCCTGGCACGGCGCTTGTGCACTGGGCCTGGCACGGCCGGTGTACGGTGGATGATGCAATGTGACTGTAAGGGGGGTCATGAATTGCCATGTCCATTGACATCATCAGAAGGATGTGTTGGCCTGCACCTCCCCCGCGGAATGCGTGCACCGCCATGGTGGCGCCAGTGATTGAACATTGTTGCAAGAGAAGCATCCGTCCCGGAAGCTTGCACATGCGGTTGCCGATGTGTGACCGTGACGGTCCGTGCACATGCAGCCAATGGGAAGAGGGAACGAGGGCCGCGTATGCCCATTTGAAAATCGCGGAAGCAGTGCACCGCCATGGCGGCGCCAATGATGTTATTAATTGGACGCTGCACCGTGCTGTATAGTCCGCTATTGCATTATGAGGGTTGTGACCATGCTGGAGAAACTGCATATGTCATGCACTATATCATGTGTGTTCATACTATGCCCATTGATGTGCACACAATGTGCTACACATGTGCATGTCGACGTGTTGACGTCTTGTGTTTCCCTACACACGTTTCAAATTCTTCACATCTACACAGTACATCAGGCCTGTCTCGCCACATTCTGAATCTGTTGTCAGTGTGTAGTTAATGTGTGCTAATAACAATGGTGGGTGTACACATGCATTCTGTGTATGCGTATGTGTGTTGCCTGTTGTTTGGCCATGCATGTAATGAGCGGATGCTCACCATTGTCAGTGTTGTCATTAGTGCATGATGACATGGAGTGTGTGTAGCATTATCGTTTTGTGTTTGCACGTGCATGTGTGTCTGTGAGGAGGCTTGTACACATTTGGGTCTTTACACATGTCTTGTTGTCAGTAATGTTGACATGAGACTAAGTTGCATTGTACATGTTGACACACTTCATGTTGCTAGTGGCTGCACATTGTTCATACATATGACTATTGTCCACAACATTTATCTTCTTGCTAGTGTTGGCTTACATGTGATGGAGTTGCACAGCCATGCGTTGTTTTCAAGTTTACTTATATTTCATCTACTCCCACACAGGAGGGCTCCAAATGTCCATCGCCCATACACTGTGCTGGAGGATATGGTTGACGAGGAGGTGATCAGGAAATTCCAGCTAGATTGATGGAGCTTGTAGACCAATTGTCTCCTCATCTGCAGCCACGAAGGACGTATCCTGGATCCATTACACCCACAGCTAAGGTGATGGCGGCACTACACTTTTTTGCAACTGGCACCTTTCAGTACACAGTTGGACATGCCGGGGGGATGTCACAGTCCATGTTCAGCATGGTACTTCGGGATGTTCTAAAAGCCATGATGCTGTACAAGGTTGACTACATCCATTTCCCACGGCTGGCAGAATTGGCAGCAGTCAAAGCAGACTTCTATGCACTGGGCCAGATAGCACACCTAGTGGGTTCCAATGATGGCACACATATCGCTCTCATTCCACCACGGGCACGTGAGCCGGTATATAGGAATCGGAAGCACTATCATTCGCTCAATGTGCAGGGGGTGTGCCTGGCCGACAACATCATCTCCCATGTGTGTGCAAGATTTCCAGGCTCCGCACATGACTCCCACATCATGTGGAGCAGCATTGTCCCCCCAACTGATGGCAAATCTGCGTCCAGGACACGCGTGGCTTGTTGGTGAGTATGCTGTGGGGACATTTGTGATTTCTGTGTGGCATGGGGTACCCACCAATTCTGGTTGTGATATTTGTGTCTGTCATCCCCCTACATAGGCGACTCATAGGCGACTCGGCGTACCCAAACCGGCCCTGGCTCCTGAGTCCCATACGTAATCCTACTACAGAGGGTGAAATGCGCTACAATGATGCCCATGGAAGGACATGTAGAGTGGTGGAAAGTACTTTTGGACTGCTAAAGTCCAGGTTTCGGTGCCTGGATAAGACCGGAGGGTCCCTGCCTTACTCACCAGGCAAAGTATGCAGGATCGTGATTGCCTGCTGCATGCTCCACAACCTGGCAGTGCGCACTAACATTGAACTGATCTTGGACCCTGAAGACCAACAAGTTCCTCGGCCTCCCATCCCACCCATGTCGACTGATGAGGATAGTGGTGAGGAGGAAGGTGTGGACCAGAGGCGTCAGCTCATTGATCGCTATTTCCCTTGAATGTTAGTGACTACCTCTTGTGCCGGTTGACAATGCGTTATGTATGTTTGCTAGTGGTGTGTGGATGTGGTGTTCATCAGCTGCCTGTTCTGGTATGGTATATTTGCATGTGTGTGTGTTTATTTCTCTGGACATGCAAGTCTCCATGATGTGTGTCCTCTCCTCCACTGATTTTGTGATGGGTGTGGTTTGTGGCATTTTGCACTGCTGTGTGTTGTGATGGGTGTGATTAGCTTTCCTGACGTGTGTTTGCGGTCTCTGATTTTCCCTCCGTCACTCCCACAGCGGCAGGATTCTGTACGACATGGTTGCCTGCACCTGGTCAGGTCTGTTTCTGAGACAATCATGTGAATAAACATGGAGGCAACACATCATTGAGTGTGTAAGTGAAATTTATTTACAGGTTGTGCATTGGTGCTGGTGGATATATTTAAGTAAGTGTTGGGTGGGGGAGTGTGAGTTGAAGGTCATGGTAGATGAAATGTCCGTGCTGACACCACATTGGGTGATGTCCGGCTAGTCCAGCAGATCTGTGCCAATACTTGGCGTAGTGGGACAGGATAGTTGCGGGTGGATCGCAGCCTCAGGCAGTGTTACAGTCATTGTCGGCCCCTCTTTGAGCGTGTAGATGGAGCATCCCCACTGCTCTCACCTCCATCCAGCCTCGGACGGTCCCTCCGTCTTGGAGCCGGTACGGAGTCAGCTTGTGGGGCAGGTTGCTCAGGGGCCACCTCCGTGTCCAGGGGCACAGATGGCGGTGGCGGTGGTGTTGCTGACCGAGGCGGCTGGACACTTGGTTGAGGGGGGGTGTTGCGGTCTAACCATTCCCTCCACAGTGATGTGTGCTGGCCCAGGAGGTCCACTATTTGGCCAAGTCCGCAGTCAATGGACCGCAACACATTGGTGTTATCAACCGAGTCCTGGTGGGCACGATCAGCCTGTCCCTGCCTACGCTCATAGGCATCCTGGACTCTGCCTAGGGCTTCCAGTGCCTCAGCGCCAGGATGGGGTGGGTGTCCTTCCCCAGCTCGCCTGTGTGAGGTACTCCTGCTTCGGGGATGTTGCCTCGGCTCTCTCCTTTCCCGTCCACTCTCCCTGCTTGGCTGGGATGTTGATGGCCCTGCGTCTTGCGGTGGGTCAGGCAGGGTGGCACAGGCAGGAGTGGTGGTAATGGTGGTGGTGGTGGTGGGTCTACAGCTCACTGTGGCAGGTGTTGCAGGAGTGACACAGGCCACGGTTGTTGAGGCAGGGATTTCCAGTGAGCCAGATGGCCCTGGCAGTGTGCATTGGCCCGGAGCTGGCTGTGGCATCGTCCCAAGAGAGTCCTGGATGTGAGTGAGGAGAGTGTTGCGGCGGGTTGCTGGTTTCACCAGTCAAATTGCGATCACCTGAGGGACAAGATTTCGATGATCAATACTTTGGACATGACACGTTTTGTTTGCCATACATTACTTTTCAGTGTCCTCCCACACACCACCACCCTCCCTGTGGACATGGGGGCCTGTTGGGAGTTGTAGTTGTGACCTCTCTCACACACCCCACACACCACCACCCTCCCTGTGGACATGGGGGCCTGTTGGGAGTTGTTGTACTATCCTCTCTCACACACCCCACACACCACCACCCTCCCTGTGAACATGGGGGCCTGTTGGGAGTTGTAGTACTATCCTCTCTCACACACCCCAAACACCACCACCCTCCCTGTGGACATGGGGGCCTGTTGGGAGTTGTAGTTGTGACCTCTCTCACACACCCCACACACCACCACCTTCCCTGTGGACATGGGGGCCTGTTGGGAGTTGTAGTTGTGACCTCTCTCACACACCCCACACACCACCACCCTTCCTGTGGACATGGGGGCCTGTTGGGAGCTATTGTACTATCCTCTCTCACACAGCCCACACACCACCACCCTCCCTGTGGACATGGGGGCCTGTTGGGAGTTGTAGTACTATACTCTCTCACACACCCCACATACCACAACCCTCCCTGTGGACATGGGGGCCTGTTGGGAGTTGTAGTTGTGACCTCTCTCACACACCCCACACACCACCACCTTCCCTGTGGACATGGGGGCCTGTTGGGAGTTGTTGTACTATCCTCTCTCACACACCCCACACACCACCACCCTCCCTGTGGACATGGGGGCCTGTTGGGAGTTGTAGTTGTGATCTCTCTCACACACCACCACCCTCCCTGTGGACATGGGGGCCTGTTGGGAGTTGTTGTACTATCCTCTCTCACACACCCGATACACCACCACCCTTCCTGTGGACATGGGGGCCTGTTGGGAGTTGTAGTACTATCCTCTCTCACACACCCCACACACTACCACCCTCCCTGTGGACATGGGGGCCTGTTGGGAGTTGTAGTTGTGACCTCTCTTACACACCCCACACACCACCACCCTCCCTGTGGACATGGGGGCCTGTTGGGAGTTGTAGTTGTGACCTCTCTCACACACCCCACTCACCACCACCCTCCCTGTGGACATGGGGGCCTGTTGGGAGTTGTTGTACTATCCTCTCCCACACACCCCACACACCACCACCCTCCCTGTGGACATGGGGGCCTGGTGGGAGTTGTAGTTGTGACCTCTCTCACACACCCCACACACCACCACGCTCCCTGTGGACATGGGGGCCTGTTGGGAGTTGTAGTTGTGACCTCTCTCACACACCCCACACACCACCACCCTCCCTGTGGACATGGGGGCCTGTTGGGAGTTGTAGTTGTACTATCCTCTCTCACACACCCCACACACCACCACCCTCCCTGTGGACATGGGGGCCGGTTGGGAGTTGTAGTTGTGACCTCTCTCACACACCCCACACACCACCACCCTCCCTGTGGACATGGGGGCCTGTTGGGAGTTGTAGTACTATCCTCTCTCACACACCCCACACACCACCACCCTCCCTGTGTACATGGGGGCCTGTTGGGCGTTGTAGTTGTGACCTCTCTCACACACCCCACACACCACCACCCTCCCTGTGGACATGGGGGCCTGTTGCGAGTTGTTGTACTATCCTCTCTCACACACCCCACACACCACCACCCTCCCTGTGGACATGGGGGCCTGTTGGGAGTTGTAGTTGTGACCTCTCGCACACACCCCACACACCACCACCCTCCCTGTGGACATGGGGGCCTGTTGGGAGTTGTAGTTGTGACCTCTCTCACACACCCCATACACCACCACCCTTCCTGTGGACATGGGGGCCTGTTGGGAGTTGTAGTACTATCCTCTCTCACATACCCCACACACTACCACCCTCCCTGTGGACATGGGGGCCTGTTGGGAGTTGTAGTTGTGACCTCTCTTACACACCCCACACACCACCACCCTCCCTGTGGACATGGGGGCCTGTTGGGAGTTGTAGTTGTGACCTCTCTCATACACCCCACACACCACCACCCTCCCTGTGGACATGGGGGCCTGTTGGGAGTTGTTGTACTATCCTCTCCCACACACCCCACACACCACCACCCTCCCTGTGGACATGGGGGCCTGTTGGGAGTTGTAGTACTATCCTCTCTCACACACCCCAAACACCACCACCCTCCCTGTGGACATGGGGGCCTGGTGGGAGTTGTAGTTGTGACCTCTCTCACACACCCCACACACCACCACGCTCCCTGTGGACATGGGGGCCTGTTGGGAGTTGTAGTTGTGACCTCTCTCACACACCCCACACACCACCACCCTCCCTGTGGACATGGGGGCCTGTTGGGAGTTGTAGTTGTACTATCCTCTCTCACACACCCCACACACCACAGCCCTCCCTGTGGACATGGGGGCCTGTTGGGAGTTGTAGTACTATCCTCTCTCACACACCCCACACACCACCACCCTCCCTGTGTACATGGGGGCCTGTTGGGCGTTGTAGTTGTGACCTCTCTCACACACCCCACACACCACCACCCTCCCTGTGGACATGGGGGCCTGTTGGGAGTTGTTGTACTATCCTCTCTCACACACCCCACACACCACCACCCTCCCTGTGGACATGGGGGCCTGTTGGGAGTTGTAGTCGTGACCTCTCGCACACACCCCACACACCACCACCCTCCCTGTGGACATGGGGGCCTGTTGGGAGTTGTAGTTGTGACCTCTCTCACACACCCCATACACCACCACCCTTCCTGTGGACATGGGGGCCTGTTGGGAGTTGTAGTACTATCCTCTCTCACACACCCCACACACTACCACCCTCCCTGTGGACATGGGGGCCTGTTGGGAGTTGTAGTTGTGACCTCTCTTACACACCCCACACACCACCACCCTCCCTGTGGACATGGGGGCCTGTTGGGAGTTGTAGTTGTGACCTCTCTCACACACCCCACACACCACCACCCTCCCTGTGGACATGGGGGCCTGTTGGGAGTTGTTGTACTATCCTCTCCCACATACCCCACACACCACCACCCTCCCTGTGGACATGGGGGCCTGTTGGGAGTTGTAGTACTATCCTCTCTCACACACCCCAAACACCACCACCCTCCCTGTGGACATGGGGGCCTGGTGGGAGTTGTAGTTATGACCTCTCTCACACACCCCACACACCACCACGCTCCCTGTGGACATGGGGGCCTGTTGGGAGTTGTAGTTGTGAACTCCCGCACACACCCCACACACCATCACCCTCCCTGTGGACATGGGGGCCTGTTGGGAGTTGTAGTTGTGACCTCTCTCACATATCCCACACACCACCACCCTCCCTGTGGACATGGGGGCCTGTTGGGGGTTGTTGTACTATCCTCTCTCACACACCCCACATACCACCACCCTCCCTGTGAACATGGGGGCCTGTTGGGAGTTGTAGTACTATCCTCTCTCACACACCCCACACACCACCACCCTCCCTGTGGACATGGGGGCCTGTTGGGAGTTGTAGTTGTGACCTCTCTCACACACCCCAAACACCACCACCTTCCCTGTGGACATGGGGGCCTGTTGGGAGTTGTAGTTGTGACCTCTCTCACACACCCCACACACCACCACCCTTCCTGTGGACATGGGGGCCTGTTGGGAGCTGTTGTACTATCCTCTCTCACACACCCCACACACCACCACCCTCCCTGTGGACATGGGGCCTGTTGGGAGTTGTAGTACTATACTCTATCACACACCCCACATACCACCACCCTCCCTGTGGACATGGGGGCCTGTTGGGAGTTGTAGTTGTGACCTGTCTCACACACCCCACACACCACCACCTTCCCTGTGGACATGGGGGCCTGTTGGGAGTTGTTGTACTATCCTCTCTCACACACCCCACACACCACCACCCTCCCTGTGGACATGGGGGCCTGTTGGGAGTTGTAGTTGTGATCTCTCTCACACACCCCACACACTACCACCCTCCCTGTGGACATGGGGGCATGTTGGGAGTTGTTGTACTATCCTCTCTCACACACCCCATACACCACCACCCTTCCTGTGGACAAGGGGGCCTGTTGGGAGTTGTAGTACTATCCTCTCTCACACACCCCACACACTACCACCCTCCCTGTGGACATGGGGGTCTGTTGGGTGTTGTAGTTGTGACCTCTCTTACACACCCCACACACCACCACCCTTCCTGTGGACATGGGGGCCTGTTGGGAGTTGTAGTTGTGACCTCTTTCACACACCCCACTCACCACCCCCCTCCCTGTGGACATGGGGGCCTGTTGGGAGTTGTTGTACTATCCTCTCCCACACACCCCACACACCACCACCCTCCCTGTGGACATGGGGGCCTGGTGGGAGTTGTAGTTGTGACCTCTCTCACACACCCCACACACCACCACGCTCCCTGTGGACATGGGGGCCTGTTGGGAGTTGTAGTTGTGACCTCTCTCACACACCCCACACACCACCACCCTCCCTGTGGACATGGGGGCCTGTTGGGAGTTGTAGTTGTACTATCCTCTCTCACACACCCCACACACCACCACCCTCCCTGTGGACATGGGGGCCTGTTGGGAGTTGTAGTTGTGACCTCTCTCACACACCCCACACACCACCACCCTCCCTGTGGACATGGGGGCCTGTTGGGAGTTGTAGTACTATCCTCTCTCACATACCCCACACACCACCACCCTCCCTGTGTACATGGGGGCCTGTTGGGCATTGTAGTTGTGACCTCTCTCACACACCCCACACACCACCACCCCCCTGTGGACATGGGGGCCTGTTGGGAGTTGTTGTACTATCCTCTCTCACACACCCCACACACCACCACCCTCCCTGTGGACATGGGGGCCTGTTGGGAGTTGTAGTTGTGACCTCTCTCACACACCCCACACACCACCACGCTCCCTGTGGACATGGGGGCCTGTTGGGAGTTGTAGTTGTGACCTCTCTCACACACCCCACACACCACCACCCTCCCTGTGGACATGGGGGCCTGTTGGGAGTTGTAGTTGTACTATCCTCTCTCACACACCCCACACACCACAGCCCTCCCTGTGGACATGGGGGCCTGTTGGGAGTTGTAGTACTATCCTCTCTCACACACCCCACACACCACCACCCTCCCTGTGTACATGGGGGCCTGTTGGGCGTTGTAGTTGTGACCTCTCTCACACACCCCACACACCACCACCCTCCCTGTGGACATGGGGGCCTGTTGGGAGTTGTTGTACTATCCTCTCTCACACACCCCACACACCACCACCCTCCCTGTGGACATGGGGGCCTGTTGGGAGTTGTAGTCGTGACCTCTCGCACACACCCCACACACCACCACCCTCCCTGTGGACATGGGGGCCTGTTGGGAGTTGTAGTTGTGACCTCTCTCACACACCCCATACACCACCACCCTTCCTGTGGACATGGGGGCCTGTTGGGAGTTGTAGTACTATCCTCTCTCACACACCCCACACACTACCACCCTCCCTGTGGACATGGGGGCCTGTTGGGAGTTGTAGTTGTGACCTCTCTTACACACCCCACACACCACCACCCTCCCTGTGGACATGGGGGCCTGTTGGGAGTTGTAGTTGTGACCTCTCTCACACACCCCACACACCACCACCCTCCCTGTGGACATGGGGGCCTGTTGGGAGTTGTTGTACTATCCTCTCCCACATACCCCACACACCACCACCCTCCCTGTGGACATGGGGGCCTGTTGGGAGTTGTAGTACTATCCTCTCTCACACACCCCAAACACCACCACCCTCCCTGTGGACATGGGGGCCTGGTGGGAGTTGTAGTTATGACCTCTCTCACACACCCCACACACCACCACGCTCCCTGTGGACATGGGGGCCTGTTGGGAGTTGTAGTTGTGAACTCCCGCACACACCCCACACACCATCACCCTCCCTGTGGACATGGGGGCCTGTTGGGAGTTGTAGTTGTGACCTCTCTCACATATCCCACACACCACCACCCTCCCTGTGGACATGGGGGCCTGTTGGGGGTTGTTGTACTATCCTCTCTCACACACCCCACATACCACCACCCTCCCTGTGAACATGGGGGCCTGTTGGGAGTTGTAGTACTATCCTCTCTCACACACCCCACACACCACCACCCTCCCTGTGGACATGGGGGCCTGTTGGGAGTTGTAGTTGTGACCTCTCTCACACACCCCAAACACCACCACCTTCCCTGTGGACATGGGGGCCTGTTGGGAGTTGTAGTTGTGACCTCTCTCACACACCCCACACACCACCACCCTTCCTGTGGACATGGGGGCCTGTTGGGAGCTGTTGTACTATCCTCTCTCACACACCCCACACACCACCACCCTCCCTGTGGACATGGGGCCTGTTGGGAGTTGTAGTACTATACTCTATCACACACCCCACATACCACCACCCTCCCTGTGGACATGGGGGCCTGTTGGGAGTTGTAGTTGTGACCTGTCTCACACACCCCACACACCACCACCTTCCCTGTGGACATGGGGGCCTGTTGGGAGTTGTTGTACTATCCTCTCTCACACACCCCACACACCACTACCCTCCCTGTGGACATGGGGGCCTGTTGGGAGTTGTAGTTGTGATCTCTCTCACACACCCCACACACTACCACCCTCCCTGTGGACATGGGGGCATGTTGGGAGTTGTTGTACTATCCTCTCTCACACACCCCATACACCACCACCCTTCCTGTGGACAAGGGGGCCTGTTGGGAGTTGTAGTACTATCCTCTCTCACACACCCCACACACTACCACCCTCCCTGTGGACATGGGGGTCTGTTGGGTGTTGTAGTTGTGACCTCTCTTACACACCCCACACACCACCACCCTTCCTGTGGACATGGGGGCCTGTTGGGAGTTGTAGTTGTGACCTCTTTCACACACCCCACTCACCACCCCCCTCCCTGTGGACATGGGGGCCTGTTGGGAGTTGTTGTACTATCCTCTCCCACACACCCCACACACCACCACCCTCCCTGTGGACATGGGGGCCTGGTGGGAGTTGTAGTTGTGACCTCTCTCACACACCCCACACACCACCACGCTCCCTGTGGACATGGGGGCCTGTTGGGAGTTGTAGTTGTGACCTCTCTCACACACCCCACACACCACCACCCTCCCTGTGGACATGGGGGCCTGTTGGGAGTTGTAGTTGTACTATCCTCTCTCACACACCCCACACACCACCACCCTCCCTGTGGACATGGGGGCCTGTTGGGAGTTGTAGTTGTGACCTCTCTCACACACCCCACACACCACCACCCTCCCTGTGGACATGGGGGCCTGTTGGGAGTTGTAGTACTATCCTCTCTCACATACCCCACACACCACCACCCTCCCTGTGTACATGGGGGCCTGTTGGGCGTTGTAGTTGTGACCTCTCTCACACACCCCACACACCACCACCCCCCTGTGGACATGGGGGCCTGTTGGGAGTTGTTGTACTATCCTCTCTCACACACCCCACACACCACCACCCTCCCTGTGGACATGGGGGCCTGTTGGGAGTTGTAGTTGTGACCTCTCTCACACACCCCACACACCACCACCCTCCCTGTGGACATGGGGGCCTGTTGGGAGTTGTAGTTGTACTATCCTCTCTCACACACCCCACACACCACCACCCTCCCTGTGGACATGGGGGCCTGTTGGGAGTTGTAGTTGTGACCTCTCGCACACACCCCACACACCACCACCCTCCCTGTGGACATGGGGGCCTGTTGGGAGTTGTAGTTGTGACCTCTCTCACACACCTCACACACCACCACCCTCGCTGTGGACATGGGGGCCTGTTGGGAGTTGTTGTACTATCCTCTCTCACACACCCCACACACCACCACCCACCCTGTGGACATGGGGGCCTGTTGGGAGTTGTAGTTGTGACCTCTCGCACACACCCCACACACCACCACCCTCCCTGTGGACATGGGGGCCTGTTGGGAGTTGTAGTTGTGACCTCTCTCACACACACCACCACCCTCCCTGTGGACATGGGGGCCTGTTGGGAGTTGTTGTACTATACTCTCTCACACACCCCACACACCACCACCCTCCCTGTGGACATGGGGGCCTGTTGGGAGTTGTAGTACTATCCTCTGTCACACACCCCACACACCACCACCCTCCCTGTGGACATGGGGGCCTGTTGGGAGTTGTAGTTGTGACCTCTCTCACACACCCCACACACCACCACCCTCCCTGTGGACATGGGGGCCAGTTGGGAGTTGTAGTTGTGACCTCTCTCACACACCCCACACACCACCACCCTCCCTGTGGACATGGGGGCCTGTTGGGAGTTGTAGTACTATCCTCTCTCACACACCCCACACACCACCACCCTCCCTGGGGACATGGGGGCCTGTTGGGAGTTGTAGTTGTGACCTCTCTCACACACCCCACACACCACCACCCTCCCTGTGGACATGGGGGCCTGTTGAGAGTTGTTGTATTATCCTCTCTCACACACCCCACATACCACCACCCTCCCTGTGGACATGGGGGCCTGTTGGGAGTTGTAGTTGTGACCTTTCTCACACACCCCACACACCACTACCTTCCCTGTGGACATGGGGGCCTGTTGGGAGTTGTAGTTGTGACCTCTCTCACACACCCCACACACCACCACCCTCCCTGTGGACATGGGGGCCTGTTGAGAGTTGTATTTGTGACCTCTCGCACACACCCCACACACCACCACCCTCCCTGTTTACATGGGGGCCTGTTGGGAGTTGTAGTTGTGACCTCTCGCACACCCCACACACCACCACCCTCCCTGTGGACATGGGGGCCTGTTGGGAGTTGATGTACTATCCTCTCTCATACACCCCACACACCACCACCCTCCCTGTAGACATGGGGGCCTGTTGGGAGTTGTAGTTGTGACCTCTCTCACACACCCCACACACCACCACCCTCCCTGTGGACATGGGGGCCTGTTGGGAGTCGTTTACATTTTGGTGAGTATGTAGCCCACATGCATGGGTTAGAGACTGGGAGCTTTTTCTTCTCAGTTGTGTGAGGCAGGCCATGTCTATGTGCTCGTGGTGCTTGGTTTGTACTTACCAGCCTCTTCTCCTTCCTGAATTCCTTCCAGGCTCTCTGGGTGCAGTATGCCCAGCACCTTTTCCTCCCAATCAGTATAGGGTATGGGCTCCGGGGGTGTGCGGCCGCCAGTGTGATGTGCTTGCAGATGGTTTTTAGCACGGATGCCTTTGACCCTGGTTTTTAGGTCATGCCACCGCCTCTAGATCTCATGCTTTGTCCTTGGCACGGTCCCTGACGCATTCACCCGAGTTACTATCCTGTCCCACATGTGATTTTTGTTGGCCACGGTGGTCTGCTGGACTAGTGTCCTGAATAAGTGGGGTTCAACACGGATGATTTCATCCACCATGACCTTCAACTCTGTCTCCGTGAATTTCGGGTTTTTCTTGGGTGCCATGGTGTGTGGTGCTCAAGGTGTGGGTTGATTGGTTTGGGAGGTGCAGGTGTGTGGTGTGTAGGAATGGTATGGTGGGTGTTTGTGTGGTGGGTGTGTTTGGGTGGTGGTTGTATGTGTGCAATTTGTGTCTGCTGTCCGTCGTCTCGGGCCTCTTGCTAGCAGCTATGCTGTGATGCAAAGGATTGTGGTAGTGGGTGGGAGTAATTTTATAGTCTGTGTCGTGGTTGTGTCCCAATGGTTGTTGGCAGTCAGGTGCTAGGTGGGTGTGTTGACTAGTGTGGATTAGTAGGTGCTTGGGGGGATGTCATTGTGGCTTGTGATTGGTGTGGGTGTTTCAGGTGGGTGGTAGTCCTGTTTCGTGTGTTTTCTATTAACTTCCGTCAGACATTTTGCCATTGGTTTGACGGTAGGGATGTTGTTCGTGTTGGCCTTCCGCTGGGATGCACAGTTTCTCGTTGCATTGTTTCCGCTGCGGCCGTGGATGGAGGTGCGTACCGAGGAACAGGCGGCGTTATCCTAATCGCGGCCACGGAGCCTCCGCTGGTATTGCGGTGGTTGTGGCTGTTCCGGCGGTCATGTTCGTCCGTGGCGGTGGGTGTTTCTTAGGTTCCGTCCGCTTGCGGCGGTCTCCGGTGTACTCCGTTCGCCACGGACGGAGTTTGATGTGGTCTATCCGTTGCGGTAGGACTTTAGTCCCATTTTCATCCTAATTGCTACGGAGGTTTCTCCGCGGAGCGGTCCGGAGTATCTTGGCCGCTTCCTTGGCGGACGGAACCAGTTTCCGTCCGCAATCCTAATCGGCCCCTTGATCTTGATACATTGATAATGACGTGATTTCGTTGGGACTATTTCTTGGGCCCAGTTATACCCTTCGCTTAGTAGGATCGCTATCCTGCCCTTCGCGTGACCTCGCTCAACCCGCAGAGCAGGGATATCATATGTAATATATCTTTCTTGATAAAAGTTTTGTGTAGTCCATGTTTCTTGTAGGGCCACAATAGCGGGTGAATTTTTTACTAATTCTTCCATTTTTTCTTTAGTTTTTCCCGCTATATTCCAGCAGGATATCACTAGACCTGTGCTAAACAGGAGATTTGGTGTCCTTAGTTTGTTTATTATTATTCAGGGTCTCAGCGATCCAATTCCATGACTGATCCCTTGTAGTTACTTCCTTGTTAAGGGTGTTTTTACTCCAGATTTCCCTTTCACCATTCTTTATGGAGATAAATATATTTTCTGCAGAGTGGCCTAAGGAATGGGTCTTTTTGTTCATAGGTTGGTACATTTTTTGGGATCCTTCAAGCGGATGCATCATATTGTGAACTTAATTTTTTTGTACTGGGTTCAAGTCGTAACCACGTTTGTGGAGAGTCTCTCTCCTTTAAGATGATTCCTGGTAAAACTGGAGACCAGAATTCTACAATTGCAGTTTTTGTTTTGGCTTTATCTGGGAACATAACAAGGTTAATTTCATTTCACGTTAAGGATTGTAGCGGCTGAATCTGTTGTAAAAGATTAATGATTCGACCACGATTGAGTGGAGCTTCATCAGTAGGGAATAGCTCTGTGATTTGTAGATAGTTGGATCTTATCTCCTCTAGTTGTAATCCTTTTCTCTGCGATTCTGAAAGTCCTTTAGAGGTCCCTCTTAATGTTGGACTTACAGGACCATATGAAAATTTAGTAGCCTTTGGATTTAATGTAGACTGTTGATAGAGATTTTTGTTTCCGGATTTCTCCGGTGACTTCTGGTGCTTTATCCTCGGTGTACGGGACAGTTCTGGCGTTCCTTCATGATCTGATAAGGCAGGTAAAGGAGTCGTGTTCTGAAATTTGATTTTTATTAGCCTTCTTCCTTTTAAATCTTCTTATCGCCTTTCTCTTTTTTATCTTTCTTTTCCGTTGTTTCTTTTTTGTGTTTTCCAAGTTCTGTGCATCCTCGCTGTTTAGACCGGTATTGACGTTTATTTCAGGGTCAATTGCAGGACTGATCATATTAGATTTAATTTTGTTTGTTGTGAAAATTGGGTAGTAAGCCACAGGGTGATGGTGTGGTTCGGGATAATTTCCCTCTTTGAATAAGTTTCTAAGGGAATATGTGATGGTATCTCCCTGCTTACCTACAGTTTCCCCGGATGATTTCCTTCCGGTTTGTGTTGCAGTTTCTTTCTTCAGGGGAAATGGCTCGTTGTTGGTTTTGATTTTTAAGTTATCACCAATTTCCCCTTTACATTTGCCAAAGGTTCCTGTTATTTTTGATGAAATGAATTGCTCTTTCTTCTTTTTTTTCATCGACTAGAAATTTTAAAATTCCTATTTGTACGTCAAGTGTTTGGTCAGAGTTCTCCAATATATTGCCTACATGGTTAAGAACTGATTTCAGAATATTTTGCAAGGTAACTAATGACTTGGATACTGGAGTTTGGGTGTTGATCAAACCAGTAGTATTGAAAATAGAGAGATCTGGTGAATTTTCAAGGAGACCCTCTATATCCGGAGATTTTTGTGGAGTGCTCTTCTGTCTGTTATCGGTCTCCGTTTGTAATCCCTTTTGACGTACTCCGCCCTTGTTGTTAGTATCTAGGCACATGGAATAGCGCTCGGGGGACTGTTGTATCTTAAATAGATCCGATGTTTGTAGTCCAGTTGTCATTAGAGCTAAAAATGAGTCCTCCTGGTTAATTAGAATACTTTTTTGCTCTGCTTCAGAACTAGTATGGGTTTGACCTTGAGTTAGGTATATTGCACCTTTTCCATCCTCAGTAATATCTACTATTTCCATATTTGTCTGATCTGTTACTTTTTGCTCCTGTTCGTCTGAAATTAGTTTAGAGAAGTACTTTCTAATTCCAGGGTTTACTGTTGTCTTTCCATTTCTTACGGCCTTGTTGGTGCTTTTTCTAATTGCCTCATCTGTTCCCATTCTTTTCATGAAGATGGTTCTAGATCTGAGTTTCTTGTAAGCCATTACGCTGTAGTAGGTCTTTTGGAGTTGGCAAGTTGTTACTTAGGGGTCTTAACAGGGCGAAATCTTTATAGGTAATCCCCTTCTGCTCCCTTCTTTTGACTCGCGATAGAGGAGCAGCTCCGGCCTGTTTCCAGTTGGTGTAGTCATGAGGTTTTGGTTTCGGGGGCCGTGCTGGATGCGCCGCTCATGCAACACCGGCGCTGGCACCCGATGCCGGTTCCCTAAGTCAGTTTCTTGTATCTTTATACAATTTTGTAAAACAGTTCGGGACTCCTCACAGCTCCTGCTGAGACCAGCGAAACTCACACAGGAAAGGGAAAGCTGGCACGTACAAGGGGGATCTTGGGCTTCAATGCCACTTACGGCAGCTATCACGACCTGCGTTCTCTCTTCGCAGGAATACACCACCTAGCCTCGCCTCACCCGGTTCCTGGGCGATTCGGTGGCGGATTCGAGGACCGCGCACCGACCCCCGTCTGGGGCCGAGTCTAGAGGGGCTAGGGGGAAGTGTCTTCGGCTCCAGTCGCCAGAGGAATAAGTGATTATTGCTGCTGCACCGGCTACTGAGGGGAATTAATACAGCTCCTCCCAGGTCCTCGGGGTCTTGTTATGTGAGTTAAGTTACACCATTTAATTTACACCATTTAATGCCACTCACAGAAGTCACCCCATACGACTCACCGAAGTCGGGCCGTGACCCTGTTCGCCTGCTGTCCTGGCGGCTGCTCTCTGTGCTTCGGCTTGTCTGGCGGGGCGGCGGTGGCGGAGGGGGGGGGCGCGGCGGCGTTGTTCTCACAGTGCTTTAATCAGCGCTCATGCCCAACCGTACCCGTAGCGTCCTCTCCTCTGCTCTGCTCGCACAGCGTCTGGCAGGACGCAAAATGTGGGTTGGATTCCAACAATACTTTTCAATATTACTTTGCTTACCAAGTGGCAAGCCCTCTAACATGGAACATATTGCAGTTCCTAAGTCATTAAGTGTGTCGCCTAGCCTACTCCCAAGGTGATGTTTCACATATACACCAATTATGCTGAACACTTGGCAGACAAGGGAGTTTTCAGACTAGTTTTTTTTATTATGAACAATACAGCAGTTATGTGTTCCTGTAACAATCTAAGAATGCAGTACAGTGTACTTTTTTGGCATTACTATCAATATGAGACCAAAGATCCTCACATTACTTGCCTTTGACATCACATCGCATAGCAAACATTAAGTAAACAGTTGCCACATTGATAATATAGCATTCACAGCCCCTTGGACTGAGAGCCATCAGCTAAATGACACAGTTGGGACGACTCTTTCTTTGATGCCACACAAAGCACAAAATAGGAAATATATGCGTTTTAGTTCCCGCCCATAACAAAGCAGTGCACCGGAATGGACGAAACAGTTAACAGAATTCTTTATTAACTCTGAAGATAGTAAAGTTACAGGGAAGCACTTCAGCTCAGGTATCCATTTATCAGGTCATCACACAACCTTTTCATATACTTAGCTGAATCACTGCAAATACAAACAATATCACTCCAATCTTTGCTGAACTTGGAAAGAACCTTATAGCAGCAGCATTCCAAGTGACACTGCGTTCCATGTTTTTCAAAAGTCTGGTGTCATGTTTTCACCACTATCCCATATGCTTGGTGATAGCACTCTTTTCACATATACTTGTGACTAAACCTTGCATTGGATGTTTAAAGCCTGAGGTGTTGGCAATTCACCTAGTATCAATATTGGCTCACTAGAAACTAGGGACTGATGCATCAAGGGTTTTTACCCATTTTCTGTGGGTAAATGTGATGGCACATATTGGGAAATATTCTTATGAAACCAGCCATTTTACCTATCAGCGAAAGACTCAAAAGCAGCCAAAATATCAAATATGATTTTGATATGTCCTGATTCTATACAGTTTATAAAATCATTGAAAAGGACCTAAACATGCTTATTAATCCGGCATCTTTAGATCAAAGACCACAAAACCCAAAAAAGGAAGAACAAACAGTATTTTAGTGACATCCCTAAACAAAACTCAAGCAGAATAATGTTAGCCCAGTTTGTATAACTAAGTTATATTGTATTGGTCCCTTCAGGAAGAAAATAAAATGACTCTTTCACTCTTATTTTTCTATCTTTGAACAGCATTTATTTTGTGATTGTACAGGTGTTTTTTCAGTGTTTATATGTTTACACTGGTGAGGGCTATTTCCTTTTCGGGGGGTTTTATCAGTTAATATAGGTTTAAACATAAAACCAGATAGACTATAGTGAACAGTTAAATGAATACTGTATTTGGTTTTCAGATATCTACTTATGTTGAAAGAGACAAACATACAATGGCAAGAAAAGAACAGAGGGGATAAACACAAAAGAAACAGTACTGCCTGCAAAATACTGAGAACGAAAAAAATGAAGATGATGGATTTGTGGAGAAAAAAGAATGCTGTTAAGAGAACTAATGAGTTTCTTAACACATTATTTAGAAAAATTTAAAATGTGGAAAATGATGTCAATAAGAAGGGGGCTTTAACAACTGAGAAACAAAAAGGAGTAAGTCAAGTTTAAAGTGGGAAACGTCTTACAAGCAGCTCATCTGACAGCAAGGCAGAAAAAAATCCAACAAATAAGAAGAAGAATGTGCAGTAGTAGGGTAATGCATAATTTTGTAAAAGAAGAATGGCAGCATTAAAGCAAATTTGGTATGTTTTTATGGTTCACATGTATTTTATTGCTTTTAAGAACACAGTTGTACACATAACAGAGGGGCTTGCTTAGCACTCCTCTGTCTTGCAGTACTAATGAAGAACAATAAACACAAACAAACATACCCCACTTCCCTCCCTCGCCTCTGTTTGTTGTCACTTCACTATATTGTAACTCCCCTGCGTGTTGTAGCTGTTTCTTCTTTCAGGATGTCCCTCTCTGCTGTCGGGCTGTGTCAACCTCTTCAGGCAAGTGCAGTATACATAGGTATCTGGGACACGTTAAGTTATAGAATTAGTTAAAAAGCAGTTTAATATACAGCTTCCAGAGATCCCAATAGGTGTCTGAGTGGCAGTTTAGCGCTAGCGTCCATGTAAAGTATGACTCAGATAGACTTGAGTAGTTTCCAAGTAGATTTATTGGCAACTCTGCATAGCACACATCATCATGCACAACTTAACATGGCAACATTCAAAAGCAACTGTCTACTCCAAGAAATCTCGCTACCCTTCAGTCCACTACTCTATGCCTAATATGCCTCACATCCAATGTAGCCAAGCCGTGTGCATAGAAAGCTTTTGTTTACCCCACTGGCATAGAATGGCCCGAACAGATGCCCCAGCACAAGCCCAATATGTCACTACTTTAAGTGGGAATGTCAGCGGGTTAGGGAGACCCAGGGTTATGTAAGCCAGGCAGTTGTGTATCAAGGTGTTAATCTTTGTCATCTAAAACCACACCCAGCAGTGCTTGAGCTTCAGACATTCCCATAGAAGGTAAAGCAGCCTCCCAGAGGGCCCTCTTCACCTCCAACACTTTGCACTATAAATGCTATTTCCCCCGGCAGGCGGGCCGGGGCTGAATACCAATAGGTTGCGCACCTGATAGCAGTCTCTACGCTTGTAGTGTTGCAAGCTCTGTCCCCGCCCTATAATATATCTCTTCCCACTCCTTGTGTTAGTAAAATGACATATTGTGGTATTCTTATCTTAAGCTGAGCCAAGCTTACCTGTTGTATTCTATCGCTCATGCATCTGTATTGTGTTCCACTGTAGAATGAAGCTTTAATAGAATGTTTTGCCTCAAGCTAAAGTCAGATGTAAGATGGGCTTTGGAGGATGAGGTCTCCTACTTTGAAGATACAATAAAAACCTCAACCACTTTATTACTGCATCCCTGCTGTTCATTTCTTCGGCTACACTACACATATATACATATTTAATTAACTATTCATCAATAGACTAAAATTTGTAATATCAAACAAATGACAACAAACATGTAAACAGAATTACAAGAAGACGTGTATGCACATACAAAACTCACAAAGTCAGTGAGACAATATTTAGTGTTTTAGGCATACAATAAAAAACATAGTAACAGAAGAAACAAGATACAACATGTGACATGATCATATTCCATGCCAACACTTGGCAAGTTCGTTTATATATAATTGGCAGACATTAAACATATGATTGAGAACACAAAGCAACATGCCACAACAGTGCAAAGGTAGGGTAATCTGACAAATTAAAAATTCAGAAAAGGAAGGCAGGGAAGAAAAACCTCCCAATAGTGTGCTGCGCTAAATCCATGACCTGTAGTTGTCATTATAAGCAGAGGGAAGACTAGTGCTACCAGAACCAATAGAATCCTGACAGGAGAAAATATAAGTAAGGACAAAATTTAAAAAAGACAGGGAAGAAAAAACCATCCAAAAGTATATGAATAATCAGAATTGTCTGTTTGTTAAACTAAATCCATGACTTGTAGTCCTTTTTATAGGCAGAGAGACAATTAGTGCCACCAGAGAGAAAAAAAAATAGCATAGTCCAATGTGATGGAAGGCCCGAGCAACAACCCTAAGGCAAAAACAAAATCATGTTGTGAGAAGTTAGCCTGACATATGATGTCCACCAGTTCTAGTGGGCACCTTGCACCAGTCTTCTAATTGACCCTTATTGATGGTGGTTGTAAAGTCAACCTTATAGAAAGCTATCCTAGTGGTAGCATGAACCAGCAGTCTTCAGGCTAAGACTTCAGTAGGCGAGTTAAGCAAGTTGTTTTACCATATGTAATCCCTTGAGTACCAAATGAAAGGACACCACACAAGGTATATATCAAATATATATGTATTTAATCTAAACACAACACCTCTGCACTCTTTATGAGGTCAGAGTTAAAAATACAATACAAGTCACACAGTTAATACACAATAAGTTGCACAGTATACGTTATGTCCTAGGGGCCTCACAAACCATATACTAAGAAAGTGGTATAAGTACCACGTGAGAGTTAAAAAGCAGGCCTAGGACCTGTAGAATCACTGGGATTACACTAAGCAACCAAAGGTTAGGAAGTAGGCGACCCACGGGAGCCACGTGCACTGTCTAAACACGGGGCGGGTTCCCATTGACTTTCTATGAAGTTCGTAAAAGTTACTAAGTTACAGTTTAAGGACACTTCCGGATGGACTAGGATGGAACCCTTTTAAACTAGGACACTTCAAGACTCACAACCCACGGGAGCACCGGAATACTCGTGTTACCTCACCCAGGGAAGCCGGGTGCAAAGGTGTCTTTTCGTGTCAGGTTTCGTTGTCGTTTTCTATGGAGAGCTGCAAAAAAGTGCTGCAGGTGACCAGAGGAAAAATTGTCCGGGAGGATCCAAGTGTGGATCGGAGATGTGAAGAACCTGAAAGCAGAGGGGACAGAGTCTGGATCACTAGCCAGTGACCGGGAAGGAACCAGGAAGGAACCAGGCAATGTTGGGTTCTTTGCAGGTAAAGAAGGTGAGTTTGTCTCTTCAGCCACGAGGTCCAGGAGGCATCGAGGATGACCAGGAGCTGGATTCGAGCTATCCCACAATGGATCTAGATGACTGCAGTGTTGGTATCCAGATTGGACCCAACAAACCTTGGTAACCGCAACCCAAACAGGATTTCAAGATTGGCTCTGTTGCAGACCAGCAAGGTCTGTGGTGCTTCTCCTTTGTAGGAAAGCTTGAGCAAGCCTGGAGAACCCAGGATGGCAAGTTAAATTTAAGATGGCGTCTTCAGGGGGCTCACTAGCCTACGGGCAATGAACTGGGAAGAAACGTCAAGCAAAAATGTGAAGGCAGGGCACAAGGGACACTCGTGGAGTGTGGGGGCCTGGACTTTGGTGCAAATAATGCTCAGGGCTGGAGCTTCTCGTACCCCAATGCACAACTTACTGAGCCTTCAGGTAGCAAAATGCAGAATGTCCAAGATGTCCGGTGCCACGTCTCTCGTGTCCGCCATGTGTCTCAGCTTTGCTGTGGATGTGGATCAGGGTCAGAGAAGTCTGGAAGTCCAGTTCTTGAGTCACAGAGTCTTCGGGATCTGACGGGAGCCTTGAAACTGCAGACCAGCAAAGTTGCTGTTGGTACCTGTTTGCACAGGGTGGTCACTCCTTGACCACAAGGGAGATGTCTTTCATCTTCCAGTCAGAATGGAACATCGAAGGTCCAAGATATGTCTTACAAAGATTCGTCCAGGATAATCTGAAGTCCTGGGGACACAGTTCCTATACTTATAACAAGGAAGGGGGCTGGATTACCTGACTAGGTCCCTCCTATGAGTCGACCAGAGAAGTGGGTGGTTACACCCCTTTCCCTTTGTCCAGTTTCGCACCAGAGCTGGTGCTGGAGTGCCCCAGCACCGGTTTGAACTGGGCTATGCATGGAGCACCTTGTGTGCCCCAGGCAGTGTCTAGATGCATTCACTGAATGCAGCCCTCCCTGCCCCAATACCCAAAACCCCTGTCTGGGGAGGTGCTGGCACCTCCCTGGACAGGAAACCTATTGTCCAGGCTGCCATCACTGGAGTTTCCCACAGCAGCAGGAGGTCAGACTCGTGTCTGTGGCAGCAGCATCCATTTTGTGATGCTGAGGCTCTGTTTAACTTTAATGGGGTAAAGCCGTAACTTACATATCTTTTCCCTCTAGAAGGGTGGAATGCCTCCCCCGCTGCCAGGATTGGCAGGGGGGTAGTATTCCAAATGTTTGACACCTTACACGACAAGTTTTAATAAATCCAAACCAAAGTTACTATTAACCGCGATGATTATAATGCACTTAAGAGTATATGGTATGGCTATATCATAGAACAGCTATAATGAGATGGTTCCGAAAGCTGCAGAAAGGCTCAGCTCATGCCAGAGCACCCTCTCACATAAAACCAAGCACTCTGCCTCCAGGATTGTTGAGGCCTACCATAGGAGTGGCTTATAGGTGTATATGTGTCTATATGTAAAGGTAGATATAGGTATACTATATCTAAGTAAGGGGTGATTACACCACCTTACCCAGGCTGTGTGAACAGACCTGTGGTGTCAGTTTGGAAGGCAAACCAGGGGTGGCACAATACATGCTGCAGCCTCTGGTAGGCCTAGGGTGCACCTATGCCCTGGGTACCTATGTTACACTATACAGTGGCTCACAAGGGTGACCCAGTAACCAATCTGGTATGCACCTAAAGTGCATGGTATCAATTTAGAGAGCGAACAGCTGGGCTGTCGGTCTGATTAGCAGGCCCACAACCACACTAAAGTCGAAAAACCAGAAAATCATAGCAAAAAGTGGGAGTGACCATAGGAAGCAGAACCTTCTCTCCTACACAACCCCCCCCCCCCCAAACGCAGGGACATTAAACTAACCTTGACCAGTTGAGTCTTCATGTTGTAAGTGGAAATAGCTGGAGAGTACACCTGCATTGGCATGGTCAGTCCCAGGGCTATGTTCCACTGTAAGGTCCATCCCCTGTAGGGAAATGGACCACCGGAGCAGTGTGGGATTTTCACCATTCATCTCGTTTAGCCACAAGAGAGGCTTATGGTCTGTCTGGATCTTGAAGTGAGTATCAAACAAGTATGGCTTCAGCTTCTTCAGGGCCCAAACCACAGCAAAAGCCTCCCTTTCAATAGCTGACCAATGTTTCTCTTTAGGGGTCAGCCTTCTGATAATAAAAGCTACTGGCTGATCTTTATTCAGTTGTGAAAGCACATCACCTACCCCCAACTCAGAAGCATCTGTTTAGACAATGAATTCTTTGGAGTAGTCTGGACTTTGCAGAATAGGAGCAGTGCACATGGCCTGCTTCAGGTTATCAAATGTCTTTTGACAGCTTTCTGTCCACTGAACCTTCTTCGGCATTTTTATTTAAGTTAAGTCATTCAGGGATGTCCCTATGGAACCATACCCCTTGACAAATTTCCTGTAATACCCAGTCAGGCCCAAGAAAGCTCTGACCTGAGTCTGGGTGATTGGAGCAGTCCAGCCCATTATGGTCTGGATCTTGCTCTGCAATGGTTGAACCTGGCCTCCACCTACACCTTTGGAATGTGGCAGGTGCATTCTTCAAACCAAAGGGCATCCCCAAAAACTGATAATGCCCACCAGGGGTTGAAAATGCTGTCTTTGATTTGGCATCATCAGCTAGTCTGATCTGCCAGTAGCCAGCTGTCAAGTCAAATGTACTCAAAAACTTGGCAGATGCCAATCTGTCAATGAGTTCATCTGCCTTTGGTATTGGATGGGCATCTGTCCTAGTGGCAGCATTGAGGCCTCTGTAATCCACACAAAACCTCATCTCTCTCTTACTATCTTGGGTGTGAGGTTTAGGCACCAGGACTACTGGACTGGCTCAAGGGCTCTCTGAGGGCTCAATGACTCCCCAATCCAACATGTTTTGTCCTGATACAGTCCCTGACATGATCAGGTTGTCTGTAAATCTTATTTTTAACAGGCAGACTGTCCCCAGTGTTCACTTCATGAGTGCACCAGAAAGTCTGATTTGGAGTCAGAGAAAACATATGTCTGTAGGACTGTAGATCTTGTCTGGAGTCCTGCTGCTGTTGGTCAGTGATGCTGCCTGCCAAGGCTACACCATCAACTGACCCATCATCAGGGTTCTGAGAAAGCAGGTCTGGGAGAGAGTCACTCTCCTCCTCCTGTCCCTTATCTGTAGCCATGAGCAAGCCCATATCTGCCCTGTCATCATATGGTTTCAATCTGTTGACATGAAGCACACTGTGGGGGCTCCTGGGAGTTCCAAGGTCAACCAAATAGGTGACTTCTCCTTTCTACTCAACAATAGTGTGGGGTCCACTCCACTTGTCTTGGCGAGCTGCTGGGGCCACAGGCTCCAACACCCACACTTTCTGCCCTGGCTGGTAAACAGTCAGCACAGCCTTTTGGTCATTGCAGGCCTTTTGCAATTCCTGACTAGCCTCAAGGTTTTTGGATGCCTTTTTCATGTACTCGGCCCTCCTGGAGCGGAGACCAAGTACATTATCCACAATGTCCTGTTTGGGAGGTTTGAGAGGTAACTCCCATCCCTCCTTCACCAGACACAAGGGTTCTCTTACAGGGTGCCCAAACAAAAGTTCAAAAGGGCTGTAGCCAACCCCTTTCTGTGGGACCTCTCTGTAAGCAAACAAAAGGCAGGGCAGCAGGATGTCCCATCTCCGCCTAAGCTTTTCAGGGAGACCCTTATTCATGCCCTTTAAGGTCTTGTTGAATCTCTCAACTAGACCATTGCATTGTGGATGATAGGGTGTGGTGAACTTGTAGTTCACTCCACACTCTTTCCACATAGCAGTCACATATCCAGACATAAAGTTTGCACCTCTGTCTGAGACAACCTCCTTCAGAAAGTTCACTCTTGAGAAAACTCCCAGGAGGGCTCTTACCACAACAGGTGCTGTTGTGGTCCTTAGGGGAATTGCTTCTGGGTATCTGGTGGCATGATCCACTACCACCAGAATAAACCTGTGCTCAGATGCTGTTTGGGGATCTATTGGTCCAACAATGTCAATCCCTACACGTTCAAAGGGAACCCACACCACAAGTAGTAGTATTAGGGGGGCCTTTGTGGTGCCACCTGATTTGCCACTGGCTTGGCAGGTGACACAGGAGCGACAAACTCCTTGGTATCTTCTGACATATGAGGCCAGTGAAAGTGAGGAACAAGCCTGTCCCAAGTCTTGTTCTGGCCAAGATGTCCTGCAAGGGGAATATCATGGGCTAGTGTGAGAAGGAAGCACCTGAATGCCAAAGGTATGACCAACCTCCTGGAAGCTCCAGGCTTGGGGTCTCTAGCCTCTGAATACAGGAGCCCATCATCCCAATAGACTTTGTGGGTCCCACTAGAATTCCCAGGAGAATCAGCAGCAGCCTGCTGTCTGAGGGGTTCAAGGGAAGGGCATTCTAACTGAGCCTGCCTCAGATCTGCCCTGGAGGCTCCCCCTGACCCAAGAAACTCAACCTGATCAGGCTCAAGCTCTTCTAGGACAGTTTCCTCCTGGGTCTCACAATCAGCTTCCTGTAAAGTCTGACCCTCTTCTTGAGGCAAGGGGTAAGGCACTGCCTTAACCCTACTGCTTCTCCTCCTGGTAGGCAACTGGTCCATTGTTCCAGTCTCCAGTGTCAGTTCAGTGTTGCTATTTCTGACCTGTGACCTAGTCACAGCAAGAACATGTGCTGATATCCCTAACATTTCTGTATGGGTCCTATACTCCTCTTCAGTCCAAGCTGAAGTCTCTAGGTCATTTCCAAGCAAGCATTCTACAGGGAGGTCTGAGCTAACAACAACTTTTTTGAGGCCAGTTACCGCTCCCCAGGAGAAATTAACAATTGCCATACTGTGTGTGGTAGTGACATTGCTAGCATTGGTAAGTAGGTAATTTTCACCTAGTATGATCTGTCCAGGGTCCACAGAGCCAGGCGTCACCATTGTGACACTAGAATATGTGTCCCTGTAGGCCTGAGCCACATTGTCAATAATTATAGGAGTTTGTCTGTACTTGCCCAAGTTATTGGGATTCACAGTAGAGGACATGATGATGTCCCCATCACAGATCAAAACAGCTTGAGTTGGTATTCTGACTAGGCCAGAATCCATCTCAGTTCCCAGGGTTAACCCTACTACACCCTTCTGTTGAGAACCACCACTTAGAGCTGAACTAGGGGGAACAGTTGCCTCAGGGGCAATGGTGGCTTGATCTGTCTCCTTTTTGGTGCAATCACTGGTCCAGTGAGTATTTACTTTACAAATCTTGCATCATGGTTTTTTTGGGCCTTCTTTCTTTTTAGATTGTTGGGAACCCCCACCATTAGAAGATTTTTGGGGACCTTGAGAAGACTTCTGGTCTTTTGCTTTCTCCCCAGCCTTTTGGTCTTGCTTCTTCTGATCACCACCTTGGTTCTGAACCTTCTGCTTCACCCTGGTTCTGACCCATTTGTCTGCCTTCTTTCCCAATCCAATTCTTGGGGAGAGGTCAGATCAGAGTCAATCAGGTGTTGATGCAATAGCTGGTTCTGACAGTTGTTAAAGATGTGTTCTCTCAAAATCAAATTATACAATCCTGTATAGTCAGTGACTTTACTGCCCAGTAACCAGCCCTCCAGAGCCTTAGTTGTACAATCTACAAAATCAGTCCAGTCCTGTGTCTGTGCCTTTTGGGTATCCCTGAACAGCAACCTGTACTGCTCAGTGGTTAGGCCAAACCCATCTATCAGAGCACTCTTCAGGACATAGTAATTGTCAGCATCCTGTTCATTAACTATCAGGAGCTTATCTCTGCCTGAAAAGGAGAGCCACAAGATTGCTGCCCACTGACTTTGGGGTACCTGCTGTACTTTGCAAGCCCTCTACAAAGCAGGTATCCATTTGTGGATGTCATCCTCAATCTGATAGGGAAGGACAATCTTGTTCAGGTTTCTATGGTCATGAGACCTTTCCCCGTCTCTAGGTATTATGCTGCCACCAGTGGGCTCTAGCCCACTTAACTTTTTCTCTCTCCCAAGAGCTAGGCTCTCTTTTGCAAGGGCAATTTCTTGCCTTTTGATCCTCAGCTTGACCTCTTTCATTCCAGCTTTCTGCTCTCTCCTTTGAGGGGAAGTCATCCTCCCCAGAGCAGAGGCACTGGACCCTACTGAGGAATCAGAATGATCAGAACCACTGGAAAGTGATCTGCGCCTTCTGTTTCCACTGTCAGGCCTATTTGGAAGGTTAGAGTGAGGCCTACCATGGCCCTCTCCACCTCTAGATAGTCCTGTGTTGCCCAGGTCAGGTTCATCAACCTCATCCCGTTTAGCATCCACTTCCTCATCAGAGACTGCTGGATCTTCCCCAGTATTAATCTCTTCTGTGGATGGATGCCCCCCTCTCTACTACCTTGGTTATCTGTGTCTGATGCATTCTCTACATCATAGGGCACTAAGATTTCTACCAGGTGGTTAAAGGTTGGACTCTGTCCTTGTCTCAGTCTTCTGACTGAACACAGACTTCTCAGTTCTTGAAAATTAAATGTGTCATATTTAGAAGGTAACCTTGGGTTGTCTTCTGGCAGAGGCCCACTAGGCCCTGCTTCCAAGGACATTTTCTAGTGAGGTGTGGTGTGTGCACCTACCTACACTAAATGGTTTCCTACTAGAACCTCTCTCGGAGTTGTAGTCAGGGTGTGCTAAGCCCTTACCACCTACAACTACTACATTCAGTAGAACTTATGTATATCTTAGACTTGATTTATATGTACCTACAGGTACCTTGATATGATTTTTCAGATGATATTACAAGATTATCTGGTAAAACAAATTGCAAGCTCTTATCCCAACCGCTGCACACCAATGTGAGAAGTTAGCCTGGCATATGATGTCCACTAGTTCCAGTGGGCACCTTGCACCAGTCTAATCAACCCTTATTGATGGTGGTTGTAAAGTCAACCTTATAGAAAGATATCCTAGTGGTAGCATGAACCAGCAGTCTTCAGGCTAAGACTTCAGTAGGCGAGATAAGCAGTTGTTTTACCATATATAATCCCTTGAGTACCAAATGAAAGGACACCACACAAGGTATATATCAAATATATATGAATGTAATATAAACACAACCCCTCTGCACTCTTTTGAGGTCAGAGGTAAAAATACAATACAAGTCACACAGTTAATACACAATAAGTTGTGTAAGGGCCTCACAACCATATACTAAGAAAGTGGTATAAGTACCACGTGAGAGTTATAAAGCAGGCCTAGGGTCTGTAGAATCGCTGGGGCTACACTAAGCAACCAAAGGTTAGGAGACCCACGGGAGCCGCCTGCAGTGTCTAAACACAGGGACGGGTTCCCATTGACTTTCTATGGAGTTCGTAAAAGTTACAAAGTTACAGTTTAAGGACACTTCCGGATGGACTAGGATGAAACCCTTTTAAACTAGGACACTCCAAGAGTCATGACCCACGGGAGCACCGGAGTACTCATGTTACCTCACCCAGGGAAGCCAGGTGCATAGGTGTCTTTTCATGCCGGGTATCGTCGTCGTTTTCTATGGAGAGCTGCAAAGAAGTGCTGCAGGCGACGAGAGGAAAAGTGTCCGGGTAGACCCAAGGGTGGATCAGAGATGTGAAGAACCTGAAAGCAAAGGGGACAGAGTCTGGGTCACTAGCCAATGACCAGGAAGGAACCAGGAAGGAACCAGGCGATGTCGGGTGCTTTGCAGGTGAAGAAGGTGAGTTTGTCTCTTCAGTCATGAGGTCCAGGAGGCATTGACGATGACCAGGAGCAGCATTCTAGCTGTCCTACAATGGATCTAGATGACTGCTGTGGCAGTATCCGGATTGGACCCAACAAGCCTTGGTAACGGCAACCCATGCAGGATGTCAAGATTGGCTCTGTTGCAGACCAGCAAGGTCTGTGGTGCTTCTCCTTTGTAGGGAAGTTTGAGCTATCCTAGAGCAACCGGGATGGCAAGTTAAATTCAAGATGGCGTATTCAGGGGGCTCACTAGTTAACGGGCAAGGAATCGAGAAGATGCGTTGAGCACAAATGTGAAGGTGGGGCCCACAGGACACTCGCAGAGTGTGGGGGCCTGGGCTTCAGTGAAAATAATGCTCGGGGCTGGGGCTTCTAGTACCAAAATGCACAACTTACTGAGGCTTTAGGAAAGGAGTGCAGGTAGCAAAATGCAGAATGTCCAAGATGTCCGGTACCACGTCTCTCGTGTCGGCCACGTGTCTCAGCTTTGCTGTGGATGTCGGTCGGGTCATAGAAGTCTGGAAGTCTAGTTCTTGAGTCACAGAGTCTTCGGGTTCCGATGGCAGTCTTGAAGCTGCAGACCAGCAAAGTTGCTGTTGTTGCCTGTTTGCACAGGGTGGCCACTCCTTGACCACAAGGGAGATGTCTTCCGTCTTCCAGTCAGAATGGAACGTCGATGGTCTAAGATATGTCTTACAAAGATTCATCCAGGATAATCTAAAGTCCTGGGGAAACAGCTCCTATACTTTTACTTACAAAGGGAGCTGGATAACCTGACCAGGTCCCTCCTATGCGTGGACCTGAGAAGGGGGTGGTTACACCCCTTTGCCTATGTCCAGTTTCGCACCAGAGCTGGGGCTGGAGTGCCCCAGCACCGGTTTGAGCCGGGGGTATGCATGGAGCACCTTGTGTGCCCCAGGCAGTGTCTAGATATATTTACTGAATTCAGCCCTCCCTGCTCCTATATACAAAACCCGTGTTTGGGGAGGTGCTGGCACCTCCCTGGGCAGGAAACCTATTGTCCAGGCTGCCCTTGCTGGAGTTTCTCCCAGCAACAGGAGGTCAGACTCGTGTCTGTGGCAGCAGCATCCATTTTGTGATGCTGAGGCTCTGTTTAACTTTAACTTGGTAAAGCAGTAACTTACATGTCTTTTTCCTCTAGAAGAATTAACTATGGGCGAATTTTGCGTATTCGCCGTCCGCGAATTCGCGTGAAATGGCAAAAATATCCACGAGTTCATGGATTTTCCCACGAACTCGCAGATTTTTTTTGCCATTTGCACAAATAATGTGACCACGTGTGTCTGTAATTTTGCCACTGCGCCGAAAGGCGCCAAGGTCCCTCGAGTGAGCTGTCCATCATAGTGAGGAAAGGTCGGGATGATGTTGCATACCCTAGTGTGTGTGTGGCGGGGCCAAACGGGCGGGGCTTCTATGCAAGTTCACATGCCTCTTGTTTATAAAGGGTCAGAGACCGATCAGAGCAGCAGATGAGAAGAAAGCAGCCTCCTGGTCACAGGAAGTACACAGGGATTGCGCTCGAGAAACTTGAGGATGCAAAGACCTCCATCAAGGATTATCTAATTGTAGGTGGTAGATATGGGGAGGAAGCACACCTGGACCATGCTCACTAGTTGTTTGGGCTGATTATAATGCGCAGCTGAATTTGAGCTTCAACTCGGGCACCTGCTTATATCTGTAAGTGCTTCCTGTTGAGGTTTAATTTTTGTGACAGGAATATCATGCCAGAATGAATCCTGCCTGCATATTTATCCAGGAAGATGCCACCATGTTGTGCCATACCTCTACTCAACTGGAGTACTTTCTACTGCCTAATCAGTAAGTGCTACCACGTTGGGTAAATGTATAGTGCTTTTGCTACACTACAGCTGCGTAAAAGGCCAGAAGAGTTGTCTCCAGTGACCACGGCAGTCTGTAACTTTGCCACCGCTTGCCGAAAGGCGCAGAGGTCCTCGAGTGAGCTGTCCATCATAGTGAGGAAAGGGCGGGAAGATGTTTGCATACCCTAGTGTGTGTGTGTGGCGGGCCAAACGGGCGGGGCTTCTATGCGAGTTCACATGCCTCTTGTTTATAAAGTGTAAGAGACCGATTAGAGCAGCAGATGAGAAGAAAGTAGCCTCCTGGTCACACGAAGTACACGAGGATTGCACTCGAGAAACTCGTAGATGCAAAGACCTCCATCAAGGATTACATCTAATTGTAGGCGGTAGATATAGGGAGGAAGCACACCTGCCTAGCCTAGATTGTTCTCAATAGTTGTTTGGGCTGATTATTTGAGCTTCAACTCAGGCATGTGAAATTGCCGAAAATTCGCAAATTCCACGAGCGGAACAGATTTTGCGCCCATACTTAGGTGGTATTCCAAAGTATTTTGTTGTATATGAATTTAGGACCCTAGTGTAATTTTCCCTATTCATGCCCATATATCGGTATAAATTACCCTATCATAACCATATTTAGACTTAGCCTATGCAGTCCAAATACAACAGGGTTACTTCCACTAGTTCCGAAAATCCACAACGATTTCTTGGAAAAACCCGCCTTCAGCAGTCAGGGACTTCCCCTTGCTTGAATATTGATTTATCCAAGAACTCATGGAGTTTTAAAAAAACTGAGTCTTTGATGACGTTATTATGTCCAACCTTACGTCAAACTCAGCACCTTCAAGTTATAAATATGCCCACACTTGCCCAGGCAAACACACGGTGGTTTGGTGCAGTTCGATTATCTATCTACACGACACAGCTCACCGCAGCAAGTGCTGAAGGAAGCCAACCCTCCAGCAGACGCACTGAAAGAGACGCTGTCTTTTCTCTTGCTGAGAAATCCAGTTCCAGTGTTTCTAGGCTACCCTTGCGGGTTGCTGTGAAATCGAGTCCAGAGAGAGAGATACAAAACCTCCTTCGTTCTAAACCAAGGTACGGAGCTGATTAGCCCCTTAGAGAATTCTTAGCAAAAGAATACTGAAACATAAGCTACACCTCACTTACGTCTTCCCATGTACTAGACCTAGGTTAGGTACACCGGGGTAGGCGTATTTTATAAGCACCAGTTGAGTACGTTTAGTGTTTATTTATTAATGTATGTATTCTATGTTATTTTATAAGGCTTAAAAACCATATCATGCTTGTACAGTATTATTTTATAATACTCTTCATACTGTATGCATTGTACTTTGCAACCAGTATTGTAGCAGTTCATTTCTTATGCATGAGAAAGAAGACTGTTCAATAAATACTTTTATTGAAAACACCCGTCTCTCGATTTCTCTGCACCTCTGGTGAAACGAAGCATGCACGATTGACTGAGTGAAATAACTATCTATTGTTTCCGCGACTCTGAAGATACGTTTTTATCTCGGGAAACAAAGTTGTCATGTTTATGCGGTTGTCAGAAACTAAACCCTTCTTGTGAATTTGAGAAAGTTTCTAGTGACCTTTGAGCTAGCTGGCACTCACAATAAAGTCTAATATATTCGATAGAGTCCTAGTCGACTTCAGTCCTACGTCTAAACTATTGTATATATTATTCCAATGCTCAGAGCCTATTGGGAATATAGAAACTACACTACATGGCGCCCAACGTTTGGTAAGGCGATAATTTAACGCTAGATACTAGAGTAACTCAGGTGTGCTTTTCACACAGACCCCTTTTCCCCGTAAAATACTCCAATAGACGTCTGGAGTGGGTGAAAGGATAATATCCGCCAAAACTGAGTAGGACGAAAAATCCTATGTATTTGTTTTTGGTTTTTTGTTCAACGTTGAAGGATACAGTGTTCCAAAAATATTGTGCACCTTATCTTTGTTTCCTTTAAACTTGCTCTGCAAACTTTCAGTCAACAAAATGTCAGAGAGTGACGACGAAAGGGAAAGAGCTGCAGCAGCAGCTCAGGCAGTTTTAGACAACACAAGTCTCCAACAGAATGACCCAGATGCTATACTCATCCCGGTAAATATAAGGAAAACAATCACTATAAAACGTATAAATAATGGAGTATCATCGAGAGGTGGTAAAGTAATCTTTGTTATAGAGCCACATGAATTTCGGCAGATAGAGGTATTCTATTCATGAATTCTGTTTCCTGCAGCAAATCCAGTAACATACGAGGTCCACTACTACAAAGTAGAGGAACCTCCAGCGGAATACGTTCCTTTCGAGGACGTTGAAATTCCACTCACTTACCAAGAGCATCAGCTCTGGTTTAAAGGCGCCCTACAACATCAAAATCACATTACCAGGCTCAGTCCACTAGGTAGACCAGGAGCAACATGGCTAGTATTAGCCAGCTATACACCACAGCCTGACATTGAAAACATAACAGGTCCAGAACTGTTAGCTCCGCTGAAACAGCTAATTAAATTACATAGACAGTAGGTTCAATATGTCATGCAGACTTTAACAGTGGAACCTGCTGTAAGAATTCCACAGCACACCCCTCACCAGGGAAACACAAACAAAATTACACCACAGACTATACAATTAGTCATTGGCAAATTACCCGCAAAAAGGGAACAAATTGCATTCTGGTTAGCTCAAAAAATTACACAGATAGAGGCAGTATTTCCTGATAGTACACCTCACGAGAAACACAGAATTTTAACAATCTGTTTACCTTTGGGGATTGCACCACATGTGGAGGACTGCGACACTTGGCGTACAGTCTTTGCTTCAATCTACACAAAAAAACATGGTGTTCCGTCTATGGCGGTAATACCAGACGTCGTAAGACGGATTCAAATGAATAGTTTTTGGTTTTTGTTTAACGTTGAAGGATACAGTGTTCCACAAATAGTGGGCACCTTATCTTTGTTTCCTTGAAACTTGCTCTGCAAACATTCAGTCAACAAAATGTCAGAGAATGACAACGAAAGGGAAAGAGCTGCAGCAGCAGCTCAGACAGTTTTAGACAACACAAGTCTCCAACAGAATGACCCGGATGCTATACTCATCCCAGTAAATATAAGGAAAACAACCACTATAAAACGTATAAATAATGGAGTATCATCGAGAGGTGGTAAAGTAATCTTTGTTATAGAGGCACATGAATTTAAGCAGACAGAGGTATTCTATTCATGGGTTCTGTTTCCTGCAGCAAATCCAGTAACACACGAGTTCCACTACTACAAGGTAGAGGAACCTCCAGCGGAATACGTTCCTTTCGAGGACGTTGAAATACGACTAACTTACCAAGAGCATCAGCTCTGGTTTAAAGGCGCCCTACAACATCAAAATCACATTACCAGGATCGGTCCACTAGGTAGACCAGGAGCAAAATGGCCGGTACTAGCCACCAATACACCACATCCTGCCATTGAACAAATGACAAGTCCAGAACTGTAAGCTCAGCTGAAACAGCTAATTAAAATACATAGACAGTAGATTCAATATGTCATGTGGAGTTTAACAGTCCAACATCCTGTAAGAATCCCACAGCACACCCCTCACAAGGGGAATACAAACAAAATTACACCACAGACTATACAATCAGTCATTGGCAAATTACCCGCAAAAAGGGAACAAATTCCGTACTGTTTAGCGAAAAAAATTACACAGATAGAGGCAGTATTTCCCGATAGTACACCTCACGAGAAACACAGAATTTTAACAATCTGTTTACCAATGGGGATTGCACCACATGTGGGGGACTGCGACACTTGGGGTACAGTCTTTGCTTCAATCTACACAAAAAAACATGGTGTTCCGTCTATGGCGGTAATACCACATGTCCTAAGACAGATTCAAAATGAATACGAACCAGAACCTGCCTTAAATCTTGGTATGAAGTTACTAAAAGATTTTAAACAGGTCTCGGCTATACTATTAGTAAGGGTGGGCGTAGTTCGCGAAGTAGCGCTACGCGAAGCTACGCGAAGAGCACTTCGCACTACGCGAACTTCACGTAGCACTACGCGAGCTGCGTAGTAGCATGTTCGCACTGTGCAAGATGCGTTTTCAATGATTGCACAGTGCGAACAAGCATCCGGCACTGTGCAATCATTGAAAACGGCATCTTGCACAGTGCGAGCTGTAGTTTTCTGCTGCTCGAATAGATTTTTACTCGAGCGGCAGCTTTCTCAACACAAACTGGTAGTTTCTCATCGTGGGCGGTCACGAGCATGCGCAACCACTCGCAAAGAGAAACCTGACCTCCCCGCGTTGAGAATCTCGCCGGGATGTCATTTTGCTTGCTCGCGGTCGCGAACATGACGTTGAGGAAAGTGAACGAGCAAAAAATGACCGCTGCACTACGCTACACTGCACTACGTGTGTTCGCACTGTGCTACGTGCAGCTCGCATACTGCGAAGTTGCGCAAACTTTGCAAACTACGCGAGCGTAGCGTAGTGCTTTACCCAAGGTTAACTATTAGCTAACATTAAAGGTGAAGCAGCATCCGTGGCAATCCACCAAAAATGAAAAGAAACAGATGTAATGGAGCAACCATATGAACTTGCAAGAATTACTGAAAAATCCTATGAAGAACTAGGTAAAGATAGTTTGGGTGGAAAACCAGTAAAACCCCAACTAACTGAAAATCCTGAAATAGTTTTTATTAAAAATAATCTCACTACTCCTAAAAAGAAGTGGGAAAACACTAAACAGACACTCCCTAAAGAGAAGCGTTTTCAGTCCAGAGGTAAGTCTCATCAACAGGAACATTCTGAAAAGAGGTATAACCTCAGAAATAGGGATAATTTGAGAAAACCTGATAGATATCAAGATACTGATACACATTCCTCTCGTACCTTTCAGACTTCCTCGCAGAAATCCGAAAGAAGAGGATGATCAGAACAAAAAGAGGAACGCGTGAAGTCAAAAGACTAACAGAACGTTCTGAAAAATAAGAAGACCCAATTCACCAAAAAGAAGGTAGCAAGTCTAAAGATCAGACATGCCGAAGATCTTGAGGACACAACTCAAGAACGGGGAGTGGGCCCAGACAATGCTAGACAGCGCAGCAGAAGTCACCATAACTCGCAAGATCTTGAAGGCTTAATCTGGATACAGTGGACTTGAATGAATGCATTCAAGTTGAAACTGCCGATACCAGGGTTAGTGTACCCCATAAGTTATATGAAGTAACACTCCGGATGGAGGGGGACATAACTAGGAAAATAAAGGCGCTCTTTTGGGAGAAGCTATCTAAGGGTTATGACATTCTTCTAGCTGAACAAGACTGGCCATCTGAATTTGTCATGCAGTGCCCACATGGGGAAGAGATAATTATGCCAGCCTTCTCAAATCACATTCCAATTCATAAAAAAACACCTATGCCAGAAAATGGGCAGTTGCCCAGGCTCCAGTGTTATATAAAAATCACGTAGGATGGGATGAGGATTCTCTTCATCATAAAATCCAGTTAAAAACTCAACCAACAACGCAAAGGCAATATCCTGTTAAACAGGAAGCTAAAAAACAGGTCAGGGAGATTTTAAATCAACTTGAATACCAATGGGTGATTAAAACATGCACCTCATCTATAAACAATCCTTTGTTACCTGTCTCCAAGCCAGACAATACATATCGTCTAGTTTTGGACTACAGACTCTTAAACTCTTGTTGCAAAACTTTTGCAGTACAAAATGCACACAGTGCAGCACTGATGAATAACATTGTGCGGAAAAAATATAAAAAAACACATTAGATATTTCTAACGATTTCCTCTGTCAAAACATTGCACCAGAAAGAAGGTACTTGACCGCTTTCTCAATAATGGGGACACAGCGACAATTTTACCGTCTACCCCTGGGATTCAAGAATAGTCCAGGTTTATTTTCAGGCAGAGTAACAGAGTTACTACAAATGTATGATGATGAGGCATTATCTTATGTCGACGACATCTATCTTACAGATGATGATTTGGACGTACACTTGAAAAGAGTGAACACCATAATACTTGGGTTTGCTTCTGAAGGGTTACATTCAATTTCAAGAAATCACAAATTGCCAACCTCAACGTCCTATTCTCAGGCTACAAGTTATCAAGTGAAGGCAAAAGCCTGGCAGCTAACTTTCTAAAGAAATGTGCGCTGCTCCAACCTCCAAAGACGCTGAAAAACATACAGTCAATTCTAGGTTTCCTGAATTTTGGAAGAACTTACGTTATAAATTACGCAGAAAGGGTTAAACCTCTCTACAAACTAATCAAACCTGATTTCAAACCAACTAATTGGACACAAAAACAAACAGACAAGTTAGCAAAAACACAATTACAGACACGCGACAACGTGTGCAACCTTGTGATCCGAATCATCCCAGGGAGATGCGGATTCACATACCGAACCTTTAATCAAGGTGAAAAGGTACCAATAGCTTACAAATCACATTTGTACACACAAGCTGAAATGAAATTCGCTTCTACAGAAAAGATTCTGACAGCGGTTCAAACTGCAGTAGCAAAAGAGAGAGCTCTTGTGCAGGGTAAACCCATAATGATTGTTACACCTGCACCTGCTTTAGAGGCAGTGACCAAAGCAAGCATTCCAAATGCTAAAGCTTTACATCCATGATGGATTCAATGGGTTCATTCTCTTGCTGCAACACACGTTGAATACGTTTTTGACCCTTACTTGAAAACACAAGAATTTCTACAATACAAACACGAATGTCCTCTGCCGACCGAGATTCTGCCCCTAGAACATTACGGATGTATAATTTATACAGACGGATCAGCACAGCCCTCCATTGGGGGTAAACGAGACTATAGTGCTGCGTGCGTGATTGTTGAAGGTCGCTGGCGCGAAGATAAATTTAGACGAATGGTCACTAAAGCTCAATCGCTCGGAGACGGTACAGCTCAGTGAGCAGAACTACAGGCATTCAAGATGGTGCTTGAAAATACCAATCACGAATTCCCCACACTTATATTGTGCAATTCGTATTACTGCGTCCAGTCTTACAATGAATATATGCAGAACTGGGTTCAAAACGGTTTCAAAGACGCAAAAAGTGGCACAATTAAGCATAAAATGCTTTGTGAACAAGTAGTTCTATTACAGAAAGAGCTACAAAAGACTCACATGATTCATACACTGAGTCACCAGCTTGATGGCGTTCACGTTGCAGGGAATTCATTGGCTGATGAAGCCGCAAAGGCAGCTGTGCAAACGGCTTCTGTAGCTGCAATCACTCGTTCAAAAAGGAAAATAGACGGTGAAACAATGGTAGCAGTCAATGCCTCAAAGAAAGGCAGCTTTGCAGCGTTACCTCTAAATTATCCACTCGGATATACATACATAATTGATGCAAACTCCGTTCCTTTTGCTCGAATCCCTGGAGTGGGGGATAGAGTAATTCCAAACAAGAACCGGAGAAGTGCTTTGGTTCACGAAGCACATATGGGAGAGGGTCTGACACATCAAGGGATCTTAAAATCTCTAATAGAATTAGAAGAGATGTACTGGTGGCCAGGAATGAGTGTCCAAGTTTACGAATTCGGAATTAATTGCAATGTCTGTTAAAGAGATCATAGCTTTGAAAACCAAGAGATACCTGACTACAGTGTAGCCAGCCCAGTTCAGACACCATTGTTAGACAGCATTATACTATCTACGCGCAGACGTCACCATGGACAGATGCAGTTCCACAACTATTAAGGACAAGATTCATTTGGATGTGGCCTCAGCGCTCGGCTGACGCCCGAACTTTTATAAAAGATTTGCGAGTCTTTATCGGCACATACGCAATCGGCACACTACATTCTGACCAGGGTCCTACGTTTAGCTCTCGAGCTTACAAGGAGGCCATGACCAGCTTGGGCGTTGCATTGCGGTACTCAAGTCCATTCCATCCTGAGGGAAATGCGGTAGTGGAAAGAAAAAAACGTGACATAAAGCAATCTATAACAGCTAGGGTATTAGGCTCGGGTGACGGGTGGGTCAAACATCTAATAAGTGTCCAATATAGTCTTAATAATCTGCCAAGAAATTCTCTGGGTGCAATCACTCCATATGAAAAGCTGTTTGGTACTAGAATGATTATCGAAGACCTCGATCATCACACTTCAGTGGTGGAACAAAAACCTTTTGATATCAAACACCCTTTGGCTATTTTACAGGACTTAAATGAAATGAGAAGAAGTCTGAGCAACACAACACAAAAGCCAACGACCACTGAAGAAAAACCACCTGTCCCAGCAAGACCTGTCTGGATTCCAAAGATTGGGGATCTAGTCAGGGAAAAGATCGTGGTGAAGAAGGAATTTGGGCCTTCTTACAGAAAAGCAGTACCTGTCTTAGAAATCCACGGAACAAGATCAGTGTTACGACAGCCCCCTGCTGGAAAAATGGAACACAGAGTTGTGTCCATCGACCTGGTCAAACCACATCATATGACCGATAATAAGTAGTAGGCCTAGTGGACTCCCAAGATGTAGCAGAAGATCACATTTTGCTACAATCCAAGAGGTTCAAACTGAAAGACTTATCACCTTTGATAAACCTCCAGTGAGAAAAGAAGGACTATGCAACAAATCCATGGAACTTGTGCCTCTTGAGACCCAAATAACAGTTCGTCAAGAAAATCCCATCTAGAATGATATAGCCTCTGACTATACAAATATGACAAAGGGAGAAGCAGCTCCAACGATTCGAAACAATCCTGATGTAATTCCAACAATTGACCAAACTGCCTCTGGCTATTTCATCAACTTTGATACTTTTTCTGAGGATCCCAGTGAGCCTAAAACAACGCCAGCAAATAAATCTTTCAAAGAAAAAATAACAGAACTCTTCCATCAATTTGAAAATACATATCTGGTTTCACCATGGGTGGAATTTTGGATTGTGTTAGGTGTACTTTTTCTCCTACTTTGGCTCATTCTTGTTTTAAGTTTGTGAAAGATGATAGATGGAACATACAGTACAATGGACACAGCAAGTAAGAACATCAACTTGCTCCTGAAACCTCACAAATCATCTCATCGTGAGCGAAGAGACCTGTCTTCAGTGAACATCACAGCGGTTCCTATACCTGGTGGTATAGGATGGGACACAACTAATTATGACATTTATGGCCCGGTGGAACTGTTGAAGATTCCACACCAGTTTAAGGTTTCTTTAAGTGACTTTGTTTTGCCCAGCACATTTTCTGATGATTGGGACTTTGACTTAATAATATGATAACAGATTTAGAAATGTCAGCTAAATTCACTACAAAGAAACAAGGGAACCCAAAAGGTATAGTATAGGGACCTTGGGCAGTATCATATTGTAGAGAACAATGGTCCCTATTTTTGGAGCAATAATCAAAAAAAAGGAATAATCATACTCTAAATAGCTAGTATGTCTATTGTCCAGCCAGACAAGAATTTATTTTCAAAATAAAGAGGAAATAAGGGAGTTATTTCAAGCTTTAGATAACAAGTGGGCACAGCCGTGACCCACAAAACATTGAGACACAACAACGAACATAGAATGGCCAAAGGGCAAGGTAAGATATGTCTGTGCATATGTTAGAATTTTTACAGACTTTACTCATTACTGTCTACACCATTGCACATTACAATATTATTTAATAATATTGCATATGGCGTGTGGGTGTCGACGACGTTTCGATGCCAGCACTAGATACAAGGCATCATCTTCAGGACTATTGAATCAGTCATTGTTGTATTAAGTTTATACATTTACACATTGCCTTAATCACATTACTGTACATGTAATTAACACAAGGGAAGGAAGGGGGAATAAAAAGGAGACAGAATAATTGGTGAACATTGGTTATGCTAGGCATGTTTAATTTGTGACTTGGTGGATTAAAAACCGGCGTGTGTGGATGTGAGGAGGTGGGAGGAGAACGGTATGTGAATAAAACACGTGGGTGGTGTGATGCATTGCATACTATCGCAGAGGATTTGGATTTTGGCTACCCTCAAGAGGTGTGATGCACTGATTCATGTCTGAGGGGAGAGAGCGGATACTGATATTAAGTGAAGTATCTAAGTGGGAGGACGGCGCGGTGTTATAATAAGATGATTAAAACTGCGAAGTTAACGCTGGGGATAGGTGCTGCTACAATCGGCCTAACTCCAGATGCTCGTGGTAAAACGGCATGGTAACAAAGCATGCGTACAAGGTGACGGAAGGCAATGAGAAGCGAGAGGTGAGAGGCGCAGTGTATAATAAAATATTTACGGACAATTGAGAATTAGCCGCGGGGAATAGGTGCTGTTAAAATCGGCCTAACTCCGGATGCTCGTGGAAACAAGGCATGCGTACAAGGTGGCGGAAGGCAATGAGGCGCGATAGATGACAGAAACGGCCAGTGGGACTGAGTGTCCGGGGTTCAGGATGGTTTAAAGAGCCGGGATCGTTACCTGTGAAAGTACTACAAGAGCTCGGGAGAGCGGGCACCAGGATATGCGGGAGATACAAAATAGGGCACCGTTGGATAGCGGGTGCACTGATGCGACCTGCGGGGACATGAGAGTGGGATTGAAGGAAGTACTTCCGTGTGGGGAATTAAAACTAAACCTCGAGGCCCAACACAATTACCATGTATGTTTGCAGTCCCGCTCATCGACACCCACACGCCATATGTAATATGATTAAATAATATTGTAATGTGCAATGGTGTAGACAGTAATGAGTAAAGTCTGTAAAAATTCTAACATATGCACAGACATATCTTACCTTGCCCTTTGGCCATTCTATGTTCGTTGTTGTGTCTCAATGTTTTGTGGGTCACGGCTGTGCCCACTTGTTATCTAAAGCTTGAAATAACTCCCTTATTTCCTCTTTATTTTGAAAATAAATTCTTGTCTGGCTGGACAAAAGACATACTAGCTATTTAGAGTATGACTAGCAGCCCGTCCTGACCTTGTCTGGGAGCAATCAGGCTTCCCGGACCCCCACCCGCCCCGACATTGTGCAGCAGCTGCCTGGCCCCCCGCCCGCCCCGACATTGTCAAGCAGCCCGGGCCCCTGCCAACCCCCTCCCGTCCCCCGCCAGCCCCGTCCCCCGCCTGCCCCGACATAGTCAAGCAGCCTGGGCCCCCGCCCGCCCCGTCCCGTCCCCCGCCCGCCCCCTCCCTGCCCCGACCCCCGCCTGCCTGGAGCCTTACCTCTGCCACCGCTCCTCTCCCGCGCTCCTCATTTCACCGCTCCGCCGCTCCTTGCCGCTTACCGCTCCTCCTGCCTGTCCGCCGGTCCTCACTGCCATTCCGCCGTTCGTCACCGCTCCTCCCCCGCGCCATGTCCGCCGCTCCTCCTCTCGTTCCTGGACGCCGCTCCTCCCCGCGCTCCTGACGTCAGCACGCAGGTCGTGGCCGGTGCTACTTCGAAGGGACTACTTTTTTTTGTAATGTTAATTTTTTAAATAACGCATATTTTTACACTTTATATAGCCTACGTCCATCTGCACACCCTGACAATTACAATGATGTATCGGGTGTGCGGATTGGCGCTGTGGTTCCCGAGTTTACCCGCCTCAAAGGTGCAAAGTTCTTCCTTTATAATAGTAGTATAGATATAGATATAGAAATAGATTTTATACAATAAAGATGTATTCATTCAACACCTTCTGTGCTGTGTTGAGACCAGGTGTGGTTGACGGTCAGGTTCTGTGCTATGTGATGGTGGGCCAGGATCCAGAGGGTAAAGTTGTCAGGCTGCACACTGCATCCCCACAAAGTCTGGCTGGTTTTATCGTCCCTGTAACTACCTCCTTATGTGCACACGCCGTGCATTACATCTTTTTACCACAACAGGGCGCACGAGTCCTGCAGACACCTTTCAATGTGGTTGTCTTCCAGGTTTGTCTCCTTGCTGTTCCTGTGTTACAAAGCACTTCACTTCACCCTCTTGTGTGGGAGTATAAAGTGGCGTGCCGTCCTGTACGTCTACACCATGGATTAAAACATTCCTCTGCGTTCCTCAGTCACCAGTGTGCTAAAGCATTATTTCTTGTTCTTCTACCTCTGGTATTTTAAAGCAGTGTCCGAAGGCAGGGCCAAGGCAGGGCCGGGGGTGCGACTCCTTGAGAGACTGGGTGCCCGGGGAGCAGCAGCACCCCAAACTCGCTCAAGATGAGTCCGGGAGTCGCTGTCTGCTGTGAGGGGTTGTGTGTGTGCAGGGGGCACTACCAGCCGCGGTGCATCCATAGGGGCGTGGGGGCGTAGCCCCCCTGCCCGCAGCTCCCTCAGCGTCTTTGAACTGGAGTAAACTGAGAAGGTTACTCAAGTTCAAAGAGGCTAAGGGAGAACTGACAATCATGTCAGGCAGCATGATGTTGGACAGCCCACCCCTTCAGACTCTGAAAGGGGTGGGCTGTCTGACGTCATGTTGACTGACATGATTGTCCCCAGAGGCAGCAGGCAGAAAGCACAACTGCGCATGAGTGGGGATGGAGGGCACATTTTTTACCCGTGCCCACTCATGCGCAGTTGTGTTTTCACTTAATTGCGCATGCCCATTAGGAGCTCCCGGGTCTCCTAATGGGCATGCTACGGGCTAAGAGAAACCTGTGCCCCAACCAGTCCTGGCGCTGCTGGCAGCGCCAGGATTGGCTGTGAGTTACTCCCAGTCCACTCCAGAGGGCCGTTATTGAAGGCGCCAAGCCAGGGGAGCAGAGAGGTGGCGCGGACCAGCTGCAAGGTAAGGTTTTTTCCTTTGCAGAAGTAGTATGCGAAACAATTCATATCGGCGCCCTGTTTCTACCCACAACAAAGGACAGTGCCAAGTGCGAACAAAGGGACTGATTGCCGGAGATTCACACGCACAAAGGCAGGACCGAACCCTGTCCGGCGCTTCTGAGACAAAGGCCGTCTGTCTTTCAGTACTGATATGTCTTTTTAAGAACAATTAAATGCACCAAAGTACAGACGCCAGTTCAATACTTGAGGTGGCTATAGAATAGCTGTTTTATTTCAAAAATTATTCAAGGGTGGCACTAGTTTAAATTTTCTTGTGCTTTTACAGGTTTTTTACACACACATATAAGATTGGGACACCAAAAAACAATATCAAATTAATACACCATGTCAACATTATACAAGCATGTCACATTCATACCACTTTCATTCAAACATTTAAAAACAGACAAGGGGGGATGAAAAGGGGGAACATTAAATGAAGGGAGAGATAACAAACAAGGGTCAACTATACAATTCAAATACAGGGTTGGAAAATCACAATTGCAATATATACACCATTAGAATTTCTAGTACTCCTTTCCTTTCACTCTTTTATTCTTTACTATGTGTAGGAGCCACCACCCCTTTAAATAACCTCTGGCGGTGCAGTTGTTAGGTAAGCTGTCTGTGGATTTTGTGGTGTTGTAGCACTTGAGAGGTTGTTGTTATTTACTAGAAATTGAACCAGACACTTAGATACGGTTTCTTTCTGTCTTCTTTACAGAGCGCCCAATGGTCCTGACGAGAATCCTTTGAACTAGTTAGGATTCGAAACGCGTAGACCCTGTAGGGTCAACTTTTGCTACTCTTGTGCCTAAAGTAATAGGCACTTGTAGGTTCACGTACACCTACCAATTGTGAAATATTAGTGTGACTACAAAAAATCTAAAAATGAAATGCTAATGGTGTATATATTGCAATTGTGATTTTCCAACCCTGTATTTGAATTGTATAGTTGACCCTTGTTTGTTATCTCTCCCTTCATTTAATGTTCCCCCTTTTCATCCCCCCTTGTCTGTTTTTAAATGTTTGAATGAAAGTGGTATGAATGTGACATGCTTGTATAATGTTGACATGGTGTATTAATTTGATATTGTTTTTTGGTTTCCCAATCTTATATGTGTGTGTAAAAAACCTGTAAAAGCACAAGAAAATTTAAACTAGTGCCACCCTTGAATAATTTTTGAAATAAAACAGCTATTCTATAGCCACCTCAAGTATTGAACTGGCGTCTGTACTTTGGTGCATTTCATTGTTCTTAAAAAGACATATCAGTATTGGCAATTCTCTTTTTGTTGTTGCTTCATTAGGCTCAGCCTTACTGATTAGAGCCAGCCCTATATTGTTATTAGTCTGTCTTTCAGAGCAAGAGTTTCGATACATTTCTAATTTAGCAAACAATAAAAATCATTTCCTTGCAGTTATGATTGAGTGCTGGAAGCTTCACGGAACTGCTTTCGTGGAATAATGACATGTTTGCTCTCGTGGCTTTTATCATTTCATAACATGATTAGTATTGGGAATAATTCACATTTGCATCATTCTGTACCTTATGTCCTTGACCATGTACATTTAATTTTCAGAAAGAGCGTCCAGCTCAGAGCTGACTAATGCTGAACGGGAGCCACGTGTCCTCGACCTTCTCCAAGATCCAGGATTTACTTTCCTTGCCCTGCTCGCTTCATAAATGAAATTGGTCCCATGGTCCATAACAGATCTACTGCGATCTGCCGATAAAACATAACAGGTCTGGTAAAACCCATTGGGTGAAATCCCCTCCTGTTGAAATCACATGCTGGATAAAATAATAGGGACAAAATAAAAACTGCAATTGATGTAAAATGTATTAGAGTTTAAAACACGATTTAAAGAATATAAATTAATGTTATGAAATATTTGAATGGTGTGAAAGGAGTTTTAAGTAACATCATCATATATGCGGTATAGCATCCCTGCTCCAGAGAATGAAAATTATACCAATGCGTAGTTGCCAACTGTCCCGTTGTTGCAGGGACCTTCTTGGCAAGTTTGGAGGCAAACCAAGGGCAGCTGCATTAATGAAAGTAAATGCCAACATTTTAACATTTAATTATGAATTTAAACCGTTATGTTCAGTGATTTAGTTCCTATTTAGAATGCACGTATTCATCTTGCATAATTACATTCCCTAAAGTATTAGCTATTTGAACGATGTTGCGTCTGTATTTTTTTCATGTATAACAGTGCTCTTGTACAGTGCATAATTTGTACTGAGTTGCACCACTTGACTTGAGAGCTCTGAGGCTGAGGTCACTGCGAGTTTCTCACAGTGCCTGTCAGTGAGTGAAAAGGAGTACAGAATCTTGATGGCTATCCAGTCCTGCGCCTCCCTGCACAGCCCACAGGGGAGTGAACATGTGTTCCAGTTGTAATCGTAGTTCTGTGCATATGGGTTAGATGGGGATAAAAACTAATTAAATAATGGCAAAAGTAAAAAGAAATGCAGCGCTCTCCCGCTACTTATAAATCAACCCTAACTTTTACGCCCCACTGCTTTCAAATGTCACCAGCTGCCCCTAGGCACTAGACAACGGCACCCCCGAGCAGCCCCCGACCTCTCCTGTTCCTGGAATTCAGTTGGCATCATGCCCCTTATGACCCCTGGCCTGCCCTCTGCGGCCCCCAGACTCCGAGATTGCAAGGGGAGACGCAAGAACAGAAGGGAGACGGGGCTCAGATGAGCACTGTTTGCTTTCTTTTGCTTGGCCTGGACTGGAACATTGGCGTATGGGTTTATTTTGCAGGTAGATGCAGTGCATTCAAATGTCTCTTTTTGATGATGGATTACGAACACACTGGGTTCATTTAGCAGCAGATTTTTTCCCTCCCTCTTCTGCTGCTGAAAGCCCGATTCACCCGTCCAGCGCCAGCTCTCTCCCCTCCGCCCGCTCTCTCCCCTCCGCCCGCCCTGGAAAGCAGAGACGAAACCAAACTCGGGCGAACAGCAGGCCGTGAAGTGCTTGGCTTGCCTGGGACCGGGTACGGAGCACAAACCTGCCAACAGTCTTTGGACATTTCCCATTTTAAAACCACAAATTCACAGAAAAGAAACCACATACCTTTAATCCAAGATGAACTTACTGAAAATCAGACTATACGACATGAAGCCCTAATCAATAACCATGTCCGCCCGGTCCACTGCTCCTCACCGGCCGCTCGTCACCGCTCCTCCCCCACGCCATGTCCTGACGTGAGCACGCAGGTCACGGCCGGCGCTACTTCTCAGGGACTATTTTTTTTAATGTAATTTTTTGTAAATATAACGTATTTTTTTACTTTATATAGCCTATGTCCATCTGCACACCCTGAGGATTACAAAGATGTATCGGGTGTGTGGATTGGCGCTGTGGTTCCCGAGTTTACCCGCCTCAAAGCCTCAAAGTTCTTCCTTTATAATAGTAGTATAGATAACGCAGCGACTAATAGGGGGGCTCCATGCTAACAAACATTTATTAAATCATAACTGCATGTCAATTGGGGTGTTTAACACTTGCTTACATTAAGGAGTCCGATTTGACATCAGTCAAATTCAGACCACCATCCCTATAGAAGCGATAGAGAGGCAACAGTAACAACTTGGTCCTTTCCAGATTTAGTTAACCAAATGTTGGCAAATCAAGTCATCATCAATTCATGGGGGATAGAGCGACAAAAGTTCAAATCCCACCCCGCTACCGAAGACCACTGCTCCTATTAAAGCAAGAGGGAGCTCAGTCCTAAGGGGAGTGGCAGGGCAGGAATGAATCTGAGAACTTTAGAAAACCTAACAATTGTGAAGGTTTCAAGCAATGACCACCAGGGCCAGGTCCATCAGGTGTATTATGACTCTGCGGCGCTTAAAACCCAGACCCTGGCTTCACAACAGTCAAGTCATCACCCAGTCCTGACAAGAAGAACAAAAGCTCTGAAACGGAGTCAGATAGCATAAACAACTGCTCATGGAGTACACACGGACTGAAGAATCTGTTACAAGTAGAGGTCGCGAGGTAATTTCTCCAGAACACTTACATTATCCTGATTCAGCAAACTTTGTGTTCAAAACCAACACAAATTGTAAGCTATGTGGAGTATCATGTACCGATGACAAAGCTTTCAAAATTCCAAGGGGGGGCCTCCCACTTTCTGTGCTAAAAAATTCAAATGGGCCATTCAACAAATGGATCTCGGGGTAACCTGGATATTAGCAATTAAGCTAGAACCCAAGGAGGCATGTCTCATGCCTATGGCAGTGCTTTTTATAAATGTACATTCGCCCCAGCAAATAAAAAAACGGGAAAACATGCAAGTTTTGCTCAAAATATTAAAAACTAGGCTAAATATTAAATATTAGGCTTATGTGTTTTCCTGAGTATGGTTGGGTTTTTCTTCTTTTCTTTTTCTTCCTTTTTTCTTGCGTATTTACGGGTGATATGCTTCACTATATATGTCAACTTTTGTATATTGTAGAACTTGGCTTCTCAGAGATGCTCATGGGGGGATATCCGTCTCTTGTTACAAAACTTTACCAATACTATAGCTAACCTCCACATGAATTTTGCTCCCCTGAAAAATGACTGAACGTACTATGGTCTTTGTAAAATGTTTGTAACCAGTGAAAACATTTCAATAAAGAGATTTTGACAAAAAAAAGAAATATATTAAAAACCTTACAGATACAATACAAGCACGCAATCTTCATTATCTCCGGTGATTTCAATACAGACCTAAGTAATCTAAGTACAAAAAGGGGCACTCTCCAAGGTGGAAGCAAATTCAGAAGACAGCTGGAAAAACTAGGGGGCATATTATTAAAGGACAGCGATAAATAACGCAAAGAATGCTTAGAGCTCGTTTATTTACCGCTGTCTATCTCTGGAATTTATCGCCCTGGTAGCGCGTTATTAAATACGCGTTTCTCCAGGGTGATAAACATTTCAGAGATAGCGGGGAAATCACCGTTTTGCAGGGAAGATTGCTGGTTTTCCAGTGATGTTCCCTGCAAAACGGCGATAACCTTGCTGATACGACCCTGTGGTTGTATCAGCATAATCCACCCCTAATGTTAGGGGCAGGTAAGTCTGCATTTTAGCAGACGTTAGTTTTTGGCAAAAATAGCTGTTTTCTCCAAAAACTAAGGTCTGCTTAAATGCTGGGGCAGCCTTGTAAATATTGCGATGTGCATATCAGCGAAACTTGCAAGGTTGTCCTGCCCAGTGACGCCCACTTTGCATCTCATTAGAGATACAAAGCAAGGCGTTGATAACAAGGCTGCTAACATGCGCTAATGCATGTTAGCACTGCCTTGTTAATAGGGCAAAAACTTTAGCTCTGCTTTTTTGGTTTTTAATATGCCCCCAGGTCTAAGGCTTCGGAGTGAAAATAGAAAAGAGGATTCTCCGGCATCAATCTCCTTCTTAAGCGGTAGAAAAAGCTCAACAATTGATTATATGTCGATAAGCAAATCCACCTTGCCACAGGTGTGTCAGCTTCAAATTCTCCCTCGCACAGAAAGAGACCATATTCCCCAATCTATCTGAAAAGTGTGTAAGATCGAACAGCTGTGTCCAATACAAGTTTTAATCACCTCCCCAGTAAACGTATGATTTAAAAAGTTTAAAATGCGTGGCCCGGCCTCTTGAGAAGCTGAAGGCAGAGGTTTATCACTGTGCCTGAACTCTTGAGGTCATAAAAAGAGAATCTAAAAGTCAGGAAAAAGCTAAAACAGGAGGAGGTGAGCGAGAAAAGACCTGGGCAATTCTAAGTGATACACTATTGACAAAATTTGCAGCCAAAAAACAACCCCATAAAAGCATAAACAAAGCCAACAAAAATGGAGGTCCAGGGAGACAAGTCTAGTACATCAGGGAGCTATATAATCAAAAATCTCAAATTATAAGAGAAACGAATAAAGTGACAAAGCATTTAAACCAAGGGAAGAGACCAGACAAAAGCACAGTACAAAACTTGAGAATGCAATATACTGTTGGCGAGAAACAATAAGATACAATGAGAATCTGTGGAACAAGCTCCTCCTGTCCATTAAACAGCCGAGCGGTAAAACATTCTGGCGGCAGATGAATCAGTGCCGGTTTTAGCGCTAGTGGCGCCCGGTGCGACAATCATTTTTGGCGCCGCCACACACCATGACCACCTCCTCCAATCATCTCATTACCACCAGGCAAAAGTGCCCCTCATCTCTCCAATCATAAGTTATTGCTAAACACAGTACACCCACCCCTGAATTCAGCGCCCCCTCCACAGGTCAGCGCCCAGTGCAGCTGCTCCAGTTGCACTGCCCTAAAGCCGGCCCTGAGATGAATGGGTCGTCAACTGGAAAGGCCAGACAACACAATGCAGGGATTGATGCAGTCTCATGGGAAGCCCATGTGCGCCCCATGTATGCAGCATTCAGAGATAGACACCGTGGGGGAGAGTCCGCTCGCAAAACCAAAAGAAAGGTATGTCCAGTCACCGCAAGATACGTCGGCCAAGTAAGTGACGACAAGCAGAAGCGTTACACAGATTACCATCACGAAACCGAGACTTCAGTAGTGGATACAGAAAGACTGATGAAAATTCGAAAGAAATGAAAACCAGAAGATATCAGGCCCAAACAGAATTCCTAATGCACTATACAAAGGTGACGTAACTTCTAGGGACTATTATTTTGCACAGTTTTTACTGAGCTGCATTGTACCAGCTGGAATCTAGATTCTTTGAAACGCAACAATTACAAATCTATCTACAAGAGTAGAAACCCAACCTTACCAACATATATCATAATAAAATTAATAATCCATATTGTATTTAACACAAATTACAGGATTATTGCCTTAATCTGCGGGTTTTTTAGTTCCTCAAGGACGCTTATGGTCAAAATTGAAAGAAGAGGGCATTCTGAGAAGCCTAAAGTGTACATTTATAGAACTACATACAGGAACCTGGGCGCAAGACAAAATTGGAAACTGCAGCCGAGTTACAAACACATGGGGAAACTGCCGCTAAAGCGGCGATAAGGGGCTTGATAATATACCCATGTGAATTCCCATAGAAGCCCATTGTTGGACCTGCGATGGGCAAGCCCAGCACAAAGGGGGTAGCTTGGCTCAAGTGTCAAGGCAGTGAAGGCTGTAGTGCTAAGCCGGCTCTGACCCAATAATAACCCCCTGCACAGTCACACCAAAAAGAAGGACACCACACCACTGCTGTAGAAAAATACGATTCCTTTATATAAAAGTTCTCTGCTGTAAATAGGGATCAATTGGGGAAGCACATTCACATTTCATTTGTTACAGCACTCTGGGATTCAGGTTGAGAATAAATACAGTAAATAGGACTTCAGGAACACTGGTGTTGCATAAATATTAGGAATAGCTCTATCAATAAATAAAATAAATATCAGGTTTATATATCACCAATACATGAAATAATAAAGCCTGGTTCATTTAAATGCATAACCACATTTTCATTCTGGTATCGCTGCCACCAATTAAATAAATCAGGAAGTTTACATTTGCAAGATAAACCCACTTTGAAAAGGATAACAGTACTTGTGGAATCATGGGGAATGCATGCGGGCTTCTCTGGATTCACGGTGCACTGGGGACTCTTTTATGTTCACGCGGGGCCCATGCGCGTGTACCTAAAGACAAGGAAACACGGTAAATATGACATTTGGCCCTCCGCTGCCACCGGGGAAGGATGTCCACTTGCCGGTGTGGTTTACTTGAGCCTACGGCAATATCGCAGGCACCAGGGTAGCACAGTTCGAAGTCAGTAGACGAACGAACGGCTGCCAGCGGGGTCACTCAGTCTCAGCGCTCGCTCAAATCAACGCCGGTGCACAGTTCCTTGATAACGCGGCACCCCTCCAGGGGAAACGACCCACCTCACTACGGCTGCAATTGAATAGCGATTCAGTTGGGGCACAGCACTTCCTACGCCAGCATCAGGGTTCTCAGGGGCTTCACGGACCTCCCTCCGACTTCCTCATACGGGGGCTGGTCCCGCCCACGGCAACAGTTTCCTGGGTCTCTGGGAAAGGGCAGGGACGCTAATCCCGCCCAATGAAGGCTGGCCTCTCCCCGCCCCGGCGCACCACCTCACCTTCGATCACTGCACAACCAGGAAACGCACAATGCCGGTGGGGCTCGGAGACGTCCGAGTCCCCCGCGATAGGCGCTATTCACGAAGGGGGCACTGTGGAAGGTCGCGACTCGCCTTTTCTTCACGATTTCGCCACCGGGGGGGGGGGGAAGGTAAATAAACTTGGCCACAGTCTTTTGGGGCAATGAGGCACTATCTGGGCAGGCGCTGTAGGCGCAAGGTTACTGGAACACGCCTGACTGGAACGCCAGTCAGGAATCAGGCTATTAACCCTTGCCACTCTACTGCCTGTGCTCTCAGCCACCTCAGGGGTCAGCAGGGCAGGTGTCACTCTGGTGTCAAGTCTGGAATCTGAATCACATCTAAAATGGCCGCCAGGGACTGGGCTTTATATAGCCAGTGCCCTGAGGTACTGGCACGAGCCAGAAGGTTCTAGAACCTTCCCTGGCTGTGTCAATGGCATGGCACTTTTGAGGTGTCTTTTGGTCACTCAGAGCCACCGTACTGGGGCTCTGGAGCAGCCATTTTGGGTACCTGAGGAAAGTTATGAAATTCCTGTCAGGAAAGCGCGCCAACCAGAAAGGGCGCCAAAACCTCAAAAGGTCAGGGTTCAAGGAGGCTCCAATGGGAGTCACTCACATGAGGGAAATATGTGTCCACCATTTTAAGGTTAAACACACACAGGTTGCCAACCTCAGTTTTCATGTCCACAGGTTTCGCCAGGCGCCTTGTACATAGGTGCCAGAAACCTTGTGAGCAACTGGGTGTCAAGGAACACCTAGCCCCATGAAACAACACACAAAAAGGTCCTGGTAGACAAATAAAAAAACAACAAATTTTGGGAGGTTCAGGGGAACAAAAGAAATCATATTGGTGAGGGGCCTCTCAGAAGCAGACGGGTCCAACACGCGTCCCCCCCAGCCGAAAGTGGGGAGAACTACCCAACCCCTTGGGAGTCCTCAACACTAAGGCTGAAATACCTGGATAGACCGTCTGCATTGGCGTGGTCAACTCCGGGACGATGTTCCACCCGAAAGTCCATTCCCTGTAGGGAGATAGACCACCTCAACAGTTTGGGGTTTTCCCCCTTCATTTGCATGAGCCAGCGAAGGGGTCGGTGGTCTGTCTGAACAAGGAAGTGTGAACCAAACAAGTATGGTCGCAGCTTCTTCAGTGCCCAGACCACCGCAAAGGCTTCCCGCTCAATGGTACTCCACCTCTGTTCCTGGGGAAGCAGTCTCCGTGACAAAAAGACCACGGGTTGATCCAGACCCTCTTCATTGAGTTGCGATAACACCGCCCCAATGCCAATATCGGATGCATCTGTCTGGACAATGAACTCTTTTGAAAAATCTGGAGCCTTCAGGACTGGAGCTTTACACAATGCTTGTTTCAGAGTGTCGAAGGCTCGCTGGCAAGCCTCCGTCCAGATGACTCTCCTGGGTTGCTTTTTGGCCGTGAGTTCTGTAAGGGGTGCCACGATAGTGCCATACCCCTTCACGAACCGTCTGTAGTAACCTGTGAGGCCCAGGAAGGCTCGGACCTCAGTCTGGGTCTTGGGGGGTTTCCAGGCCATGATTGCCTCAATCTTCGCCTGAAGGGGCTGCACCGTTCCCCGGCCCACCAAGTGACCTAAGTACACTACCGGCCCCTGTCCAATCTGACATTTGCTGGCCTTGATCGTCAAGCCAGCCCGTTCCAGGGCCTGGAGAACGGCTTGCAAGTGCTGCAAGTGATCCTCCCAACTGCTACTGAAGACAGCTATGTCATCCAAGTAAGCAGCAGAGAATGACTCCATCCCGGTGAGGATCGTGTTCACCAGCCGCTGGAAAGTGGCAGGAGCGTTCTTGAGCCCGAAAGGCATAACGCAGAACTGGTAGTGTCCATCAGGTGTGGAGAAGGCTGACCTTTCCTTGGCTCCATCAGTCATGGGAATCTGCCAGTACCCTGCAGTGAGGTCAATGGTACTGAGATATTGGGCAGCTCCCAACCGGTCAATCAATTCATCCGCCCGAGGGATTGGATGAGCATCGGTTTTCGTTACCGAATTGAGTCCTCGGTAATCCACACAGAATCGTAATTCTGGTGTGGTGCCAGGTGGGGCAGCTTTGGATACCAAAACCCCCGGGCTGGACCAAGGGCTGTTCGAAGATTCGATGACTCCTAGCTCCAGCATCATGGCTACCTCGCTTCGGATGCTGGCCTTCACCTTGTCAGACAGCCGGTAAGACTTTGACTTCACAGGTGGGCTGTCTCCTGTGTCCACGTCGTGGGTACACAGATGGGTCTTACCCGGGACAAGGGAGAACAGCGGAGCGAATGTCTCCAGGACCTGGCGACATTCCTCCTGCTGCTCAGGAGTCAGGGATGGTGAGAGTTTTACTCCCTCCTCTGACCCATCCTTTTCTTGAGACGCAAGGAGGTCGGGGAGAGGCTGTGTCCTCTTCCTCCGATCCGTCAGTCACCATTACCAACATGACTTCGAGCCTCTAGAAGTGGGGCTTGAGGCGATTGGCATGTAACACCCGATGCGGATGCCGAGGGGTCCTTACGTCCACCAGATAGGTAGACTTGCCCATCTTCTCCAATACCTCATAGGGGCCTGTCCAACGGTCCTGGAGAGCACTCAGCTCCCCCGGCTCCATCACCCACACCTTCTGTCCAGGCTCCAACTCCACTGGGTGAGCATTGTGGTCATACCACGCTTTCATAATTGCTTGACTGGCTTCCAAGTTGTCAGAAGCTTGCTTCTACAACTTAGCCATTTGGCTTCGGAAGGCCAGCATGTAGCTCACCAAATCCTGGGGAACTTTCCAGGGAGACTTTTCCCAGGAGTCCCTCACGAGGCTGAGAGGTCCACGTACATGGTGCACCGTACAAAAGCTCGAAGGGGCTGAAGCCCACTCCCTTCTGTGGCACTTCCCTGTAGGAAAAGAGCAAACAGGGTAGGAGGACGTCCCATTTCCTCCGCAGGCTTTCGGGTAGACTTCTGATCATACCCTTTAAGGTTTGGTTGAACCTCTCCACGAGGCCATTGGCCTGTGGGTGATAAGGAGTGGTGAACCGGTAGGTCACTCCACACTCCTTCCACATTGCCCGCATATACGCTGACATGAAGTTGGTCCCCCTGTCAGACACAACTTCTTTGGGGAATCCCACTCGGGTAAAGATCCCCATCAGGGCCTTCGCCACTACCGGTGCAGTAATGGTTCTCAGAGGAACTGCCTCTGGATACCTTGTGGCGTGATCCACCAGTACCAGGATAAACCTGTGACCGGATGATGTCGGTGAATCTATGGGCCCGGCAATGTCGATGCCCACCCTTTCAAAGGGGGTGCCAATGACGGGAAGTGGTTCCAGGGGAGCCTTCAGCTTCGTCCCTGTTTTCCCACTGGCTTGGCATGACATGCACGACCGACAGTATGTGTCGGACGCCACCCTCATTCGAGGCCAATAAAAGTGGGGGACAAGCCGGGCAAAGGTCTTGTCCTGACCCAAGTGTCCTGCCAAGGGAATCTCATGAGCCAACTCTAATAGGAAGGCTCGGTAACACTGTGGGACTACAAGGGCCCGTGACAGTCCGTGCACTGGCGCCCTAGGTTCACTGTAGAGGAGACCTTCCTCCCAGTAAACACGATGGTTCCCAGACTCGTTACCTGCTGCCTGGGCTTCAGCCTGTTGCCTCAGACCCTTGAGGGTGGGACATTCCCTCTGTCCCTTGCTTAGTTCCTCCCTGGACGGTCCTCCCTCCACTCGCCACTCAGCGGGGATAGGTAGGTCCTCCATCAGAACCATGTCCTCCTCCGCGGACTCCGGGTCCACCTCCACTGGTGGCCTATCCGTCTCACGGGGCACGGACATCGAGGCAGGCTCCTCCTGTCCTCGAGATGCTCCCTCATCAGCAGCTGGGTGGGCCATTGTTCCAGGCTCCAACCCATGCGACTTCTCCTCCCGAGCAGCCGCAGACCTGGTACTCACATAGGCCCAACCAGGTGTACTCAGCATCTCAGAATGAGTCCGGTATTCCACCTCCTTCCAAGCATTGTGCTCCATATCATTGCCCAGTAGACAGTCGACTGGCACGGCAGGGCTTACGGCAACTCGAAGTGAACCTGCAATCCCTCCCCACTCAAAGGGAACCTCGGCCACGGGATAGTGGCACATTCTGCCGTCAGCCATCGCGGCTGGGTGAAGTACGCCTGGAATCACCTGCTCTGAAGACACCAGATGACTCCTTACCATAGTCATACTGGCTCCTGTATCTCTCAGAGCTTCCCCTCTATGGTCGTTGATGGTGACCCACTGCCCATACTTGGTAGTGTTTGAGGGCACCTGGATCTTTGGAACCATCTCCTGATCACCCAAGGACACTAAGGTGACACCCGCCCACTCCCCCCCCTTGCCTAAGGGCATCTCCTCCCCGAGCACTACACTAGCGACTCCCGGGGCTTTTCCTCCAGTGGGAGGGGGTGGTCTCTTTGGGCATTTCACGTCTCCTTTATAATGTCCAACACCATCGCACTCAAAGCAATGGACAACCCTTGGCTGCTGACTCTGGCCAGGATTAGGGTTCTTTAGCGGGTTAGCCTTAGAGTTGGGAAAGGAACTTTTCCCCTTAAAATGATTTTGGGGGCCTTTGGAGAACTCCTTTTTCTTGTTATCTCCCCCCTCTTTCTTCTGGGGAGCGCCCTGTCCGGACTTCTGAGAATCTCCTGCCGTCCCCCTCGTGGATACTCGGGTACTTGTCCAAATGTCCGCCTCCTCAGCAAGCTTACGGGGGCAAGTAAGTTTGCTGTCTACCAGGTGTTGCCTCAGCTCAGGAAGACATTTCTCGAGTAGATGTTCCTTGAGTATTAGGTCGTACAACCCTCGATAGTCTTCCACCTCGCTACCTTGGACCCACCCATCTAGGGCTTTCTTGGCATAATCCATGAAGTCAACCCAATTCTGTGAGCTTAGTTTGTGGCTGCCCCTAAACCTCTGCCGGTATTTCTCTGGGGTCAACCCAAACTTTCTGATGAGCTCCACCTTCATGGCGGGGTAATCTACCTGCTCCTCCCGGTCTAGGGCAATAGGGCATTCCTACCTGTCGGAGGCATGTACCGGTATAATCCACCACCCCAATGCTTCTCATGGATCCCATGGGCTCTTAAGGAGACCTCATAGGCGGTCAGCCACTTGGCTATGTCGTCTCCAGCGGAATAACTGGCGACCACATCCTTGGGTAAATGAGGCCTGGGCTCCCTGACAAATTCCTTTGACTCGACACCCCCCGGAGTGATGTTACGGGCCTGGAGGTCGAGCTCTCGTAGCTTGAGCTCATGTTCCATCCTCCTCCCTTCTCTCTCTCTCCTATCTTCCATCTCCAGCTTGGCCAACTCCCATCTGAACTGTCTCTCCTCTCTCCTGTCGGCTAACTCGGTCTCTGACAACTCTCTTGAGAATACACTGCTGCCCTCCCGTGAGGCTACCTTGGGGCTGATTGACATCTCACCCACCCCCAGGGGACATTCCGCAGTTCCCTCAATGACAGTACCTCTGTCAGACTCCTCCTCCTCTACCGTTCCCTCCGGGTGTGCTTCCACCCAGGCTCGCAGACTAGTACGGAGCTCTTCTCTTTCGGCCCCTCGCCTAACGAACACTCCCCTTTCCTGACAGAAATCCTTGAGCTGTGCCACAGTATAGGTCTCCAGCTCTGACATTTCGAATTCCATCTTGTCAGTGAAAAGTGTGGACAACCACCACGAAGTAGGTTATAAGGATATGAGACTCTGAGGGTCACCTCCACCCACCTCCAGAAGAGAATTTGGAAAAAACAAAATGTTAAATCAGAGGGCCACTGGGAGAAAACTCCGGGTGTGTACCTGTGACGCACACTGAATTATTATGGGGTACAGAACAAGCACGGGTCGCAATCCCACCCGCTGAGCACCAATTTTATGTTGGACCTGCGATGGGCAAGCCCAGCACAAAGGGGGTAGCTTGGCTCAAGTGTCAAGGCAGTGAAGGCTGTAGTGCTAAGCCGGCTCTGACCCAATAATAACCCCCTGCACAGTCACACCAAAAAGAAGGACACCACACCACTGCTGTAGAAAAATACGATTCCTTTATATAAAAGTTCTCTGCTGTAAATAGGGATCAATTGGGGAAGCACATTCACATTTCATTTGTTACAGCACTCTGGGATTCAGGTTGAGAATAAATACAGTAAATAGGACTTCAGGAACACTGGTGTTGCATAAATATTAGGAATAGCTCTATCAATAAATAAAATAAATATCAGGTTTATATATCACCAATACATGAAATAATAAAGCCTGGTTCATTTAAATGCATAACCACCTTTTCATTCTGGTATCACTGCCACCAATTAAATAAATCAGGAAGTTTACATTTGCAAGATAAACCCACTTTGAAAAGGATAACAGTACTTGTGGAATCATGGGGAATGCATGCGGGCTTCTCTGGATTCACGGTGCACTGGGGACTCTTTATGTTCACGCGGGGCCCATGTGCGTTTACCTAAAGACAAGGAAACACGGTAAATATGACATTTGGCCCTCCGCTGCCACCGGGGAAGGATGTCCACTTGCCGGTGTGGTTTACTTGAGCCTACGGCAATATCGCAGGCACCAGGGTAGCACAGTTCGAAGTCAGTAGACGAACGAACGGCTGCCAGCGGGGTCACTCAGTCTCAGCGCTCGCTCAAATCAACGCCGGTGCACAGTTCCTTGATAACGCGGCACCCCTCCAGGGGAAACGACCCACCTCACTACGGCTGCAATCGAATAGCGATTCAGTTGGGGCACAGCACTTCCTACGCCAGCCTCAGGGTTCTCAGGGGCTTCACGGACCTCCCTCCGACTTCCTCATACGGGGGCTGGTCCCGCCCAGGGCAACCGTTTCCTGGGTCTCTGGGAAAGGGCAGGGACGCTAATCCCGCCCATTGAAGGCCGGCCTCTCCCCGCCCCGGCGCACCACCTCACCTTCGATCACTGCACAACCAGGAAACGCACAATGCCGGTGGGGCTCGGAGACATCCGAGTCCCCCGCGATAGGCGATATTCACGAAGGGGGCACTGTGGAAGGTCGCGACTCGCCTTTTCTTCACGATTTCGCCACTGGGGGGGGGGGAAGGCACATAAACTTGGCCACAGTCTTTTGGGGCAATGAGGCACTAGCTGGGCAGGCGCTGTAGGCGCAAAGTTACTGGAACACGCCTGACTGGAACGCCAGTCAGGAATCAGGCTATTAACCCTTGCCACTCTACTGCCTGTGCTCTCAGCCACCTCAGGGGTCAGCAGGGCAGGTGTCACTCTGGTGTCAAGTCTGGAATCTGAATTACATCTAAAATGGCCGCCAGGGACTGGGCTTTATATAGCCAGTGCCCTGAGGTACTGGCACGAGCCAGAAGGTTCTAGAACCTTCCCTGGCTGTGTCAAGTGCATGGCACTTTTGAGGTGTCTTTTGGTCACTCAGAGCCACCGTACTGGGGCTCTGGAGCAGCCATTTTGGGTACCTGAGGAAAGTTATGAAATTCCTGTCAGGAAAGCGCGCCAACCAGAAAGGGCGCCAAAACCTCAAAAGGTCAGGGTTCAAGGAGGCTCCAATGGGAGTCACTCACATGAGGGAAATATGTGTCCACCATTTTAAGGTTAAACACACACAGGTTGCCAACCTCAGTTTTCATGTCCACAGGTTTCGCCAGGCGCCTTGTACATAGGTGCCAGAAACCTTGTGAGCAACTGGGTGTCAAGGAACACCTAGCCCCATGAAACAACACACAAAAAGGTCCTGGTAGACAAATAAAAAAAATGACACATTTTGGGAGGTTCAGGGGAACAAAAGAAATTATATTGGTGAGGGGGCTCTCAGAAGCAGACGGGTCCAACACCCATGTTCTGGTGTTAACATGGGTTTCTATTGGAATTCTCTACGGCATATTATCGAGCCCATTATCGCCGTTTTAGCGGCAGTTTCCTGCCGCCAAATCGGCAATAATTTTAACGCCGTCCCTTGATAATATGCCCCAAAATTGATAGGAAGAACGGCCTTAAGCAAGGATGCTTCTTGGCTTCAAGTCTGTTTCACCTATATCTTGCAGGTCTTATAGGCGCCCTCCCACAGGACAACATCCGCCCGCCAATTTTGGCTCAAGAGAAACTAGGATGCCTCCAATATTGTTGTATTGAGTCAAACTCCAATAGGTCTGCAGCATAGCATGAATGCCCTAAAAAGGTACATGGATAAGCAAGGGCTAGAGCTTACTTGAACAAAACTAAAGTGGTTCGGCTGGTTGATTCCAAATGTAATTCATATTCTTGTTTTTTGGAGGGAAAAATGGTCGAGGTGGCGACCACATATAAATACTTAGGATCTAACTTGGAACATCAAATGACTTTTAAACATCACCTAGCTGCTATTCAGGCCAAAGCACAGTCGTTAATGTGCGGGTTAAATTTATTAAAGAAGAAACGGAGATATCCGTTATTTAGCCATTTGCTCACAGTAATGCTCTCTCAGTTAAAGCCAATGGTGACCTATGGCATGGAAATCATGCGAGGTCGTGAAAGTCACTCTCAATTAGGGGCGGGCGGAATTTGCGTAATCGCGTTACGCAAATCTCCGTGAAATGGTAAAAAAATCCCGCAAACACACAGAAATTCTGCGAACACGCAGAATGGTTTGTTCACATTTGAGAACGCAAACAACCAAAATTTTTGCAAAGTCGCGGAACGCAGAATTTGGTGCAATTTCAGGTTCTCCGCGCAATGCAAAATTACCCAAATTGGGCAAATTCAGCGAACGGAACGGAATTTACCGCCCAGGCCTACTCTCAATAAGATCCAAACGAAATTATACAAAACTGTGTTTCCCATCCCAAAATCAGCATCACCAGCCCAGGTGCATCTAGAGTTTGGCTTGAAAAACCAAGCACATGGTTGTATGTGTATACTTCATTCAATATGACTACTTGGTGTCTGTAGTCCTTTCTTAGTGTCTCTACCTTCTCTACCTCCCATACTACCTAAGAGTGTTCTATCTGGTGTGTGAGGATTCCAGCCTTGGCAGTTGACGGTCTGGTCAGCTGTGAGGTTTACTGCTCTGCTATCTTATTCTATGTAACTTAATAAATCCATCTTAATTACCTGAAGACGTGTTCTGCTACTTACTTAAATTATTTACAACATTTTGGCGACATCTGAAGCTGACCAGACCAGAGGAGCAGACCAGAAGAGAAGACCTGAAGACCAGCGCAGCATGAGCAAGACCTCACAACCAAGAACCCACGTAATTACGGCCAGTAACAAGAAGGAAAGAAAGTAAAACCTTTGTAACGCAAGAAAGCCTGTAGACAATAGCCACAATTTACAAGAAAAAATCAACAAAAGAAGCCGCAAGTCTGTGAAACGTGTGAAATAAGCTTACAGCAACTGTGAGTGACAGAGTACTTTAAATAAAAAATCGTCCCACTGCAGTAAGTGGTTTGTGGTGAATACCAACGTCGAGCTACTGTGACTCAAACCTATTTGCCAAGAATTAATCACAGCTGCTGTCACACTCCAATCTTACAGGTCAGAATGATTGTTTTCTATCGTGTAATGGACATCTATTACTGGAAATGAGTTAGTTTAAAGCAAGTGTATGATTGAGGTATTCAAAGACCATTGCGCTAATTGGTATGTGCATCCCAGACAAGCTCTGACCGTTACGCAAGGTGGAATGTGAGGAGAACCATTCTTTGAAGCAGATGTGGAGTGACCGACTTAAAAGAAGCCTAGGATCTTCAGTGTACCGTTGGTGAACGGAGAGACCCTTCCTCTGCCCTGCCTTCTCCTCACTGATGACGTCTTAGAATGTCCTACTGTAGGAGAAGCAGCACGTTCCCTGTTCACGTGCGTGTCTTTTAACCTCTGACCCTAGAAGCAGTTTGTGAACGTCACTGCGCAATAGCGCGCAACGTGGAGCAGACTTCTTGTCGCTGAGTTTCCAAAGTAACCGGAGCACAATGCCACCGAGCTGAAACTACGGATTGTGGTGTGCGCTCTAGTCTACGAGCGTGAACGTGATGACGCGTCACGCCGTAGACGAGAGCGGAAGGCGCGCGCATGCGCAGAAGACACTGGAGTGAAGGCGCGAAGCGGGGAATTGGCAGTTAGCGACCGGAGCTCTACCTGTTAAGACGCTCGGCGCTTTATGCTTGAATATAACTTTGCTAATTTAAATAAAACGGTTCTTCACCCACAGCGGCTCACAGTGTCTAGTGTGGGGGTAAGGAGGAACATTATATTGGCGACGAGGCTGAGACACGAACACCACCAAGCACAGTGGAAAGGAGCGACCACTACCATCATCATCCTACACCAGCCAGTGGGAAGAACAGTTACCTACAACAGCTCAAGTGTAAAGCGTGGCAGCAGCGCAACAGCACGACGGGCAAGAACCCTAGCCACAAGGAATCAGGTCAGTGCTGCCCCAAGGACAAAAGCCTATAAGCCAGCATCCTGGCAGCCAAAGGCACCGTCCCACAACCAGAGGAGGGGGTGCAATCAGACAACCCCACGCAGGCATTAAGGGATAATACCCCAGGCAGTCCCAGAAGTCAAGGTGACACTGCAGGGAGCGCAGGAACGTCCAGCGCGCCTGACCAAGCCAGAGCCCAAGCAGTAGATCACAGAGGCGAGGCCAAGATGGCGAACCAAGTGTCGGCCCTGATGGCCCCCATCCCATTCCTACCCAGACCAGGGGAACCCCAGTTAAAATGGGAGGATTGGAGAGAATACTTTAAGAACTATATAGAGGCACGAGAGGACGACAATGGAGAGGAATACACACCAGAAAGGAAAAAGAGATTGTTACTCCACAATCTAGGCCCGGAGGGGGTGAGAGTGTTCGCAAACATCGTGCCCAAGGAAAGGGGTGCAACAGAGACGGATGTCTTCAAAAATGCATTGGATGACCTGGACAATCACTACCGCCCTGCAGTGTGTGTCTCAATAGACCGTTACAATTTTCAACAAAGGAAGCAAGAGGCTGGTGAGTCTATAGACGACTACGTAGCTGCGCTCCGACGTCTGGCCATCACATGCCGATATGGGACTTTACAGGAGGAGTATATTAAAGACCAGATAGTCATGCATACCACCAACAGGGCTGTCCAGGACAAACTATGGGCACAGAGTGAGACCTCACTCAAGGAAGTCATAGCGATGGTAAAGAAGGCAGAAATGTCGAAACGCTGCGCAGAAGCGGCCAAAAGAGAAAGCACACAGCGGCAGATGATTAACAAGATAGACGAGGCCTCAGCATCCAACAGACAAAAAGGATCCTATGGAGAACAGAGGAAGGAATCCAAATGGACCGGGAAACAGACCGGCCGCCCCAGCACAGACAGCAAATTCTCTTGCTATAGATGTGGCAGCGCAGCGCACTCGGCTCAGGATAAATGCTGTCCTGCGTTTCGCGCCAGATGCGCGTTCTGTGGCCTGGTCGGCCATTTTGAAAAAGTATGTCGAAAAAAGGGGAGGAGGACCACCGTCAAGTGTGTAGAATTAGCGACGTCAGAAATCAGTGAGGACGACCTAGAAGATGGAGAAATGGTACTGTGTATAGAGGATCAAGTATTGGAAGTGACAGGGAAAAGCAGAGATAAGCCCCGCACGGACATGCTTATAGGGGGTGTGAAAGTACATGTAGCTGTCGACTCAGGTTCTCCCTGGACCATAGTACAAAGATCCATATGGGAAGAAGATTTTGCACCAGCGGTTGGTCCAGACCTATGGCCGCCAGACATCAGGCCCATCTCATACACAGAGAACGCCATTCCCTTGGTGGGATGCCGAGACTTCAAGTTTGAATTTAGGGGGAGGACAGCCACCTGCACACTATACGTCGCAGAGAAGGACCCATCGGTGCTAGGATGGAGAGATGCAGGGGATTTAGGGATCATACTCAATCCCGGCGGGAAGGAACAGATACTCTTAACGGATGAGTGGCCCCTCACAAAAGAGGAAGATTGGAAATCGGCCTACCCCAAGGTATTCGAGGGTACTGTAGGAAAACTGGACAAATTTGTCCACAAAATGGTCCTCAAGGAAGGAGCAATACCAGTGACGCACAAAGTCAGGAACATTCCCATGTCCACCAGCGAAGCGGTGCAACAGGAATTGCAGAGACTGGAGAACCAAGGCATCATAGAGCCGGTGGACAGTTCGGAGTGGTTGTCCCCCTTGGTTGTGGTCAAGAAACCGAATGGGAAGGTTCGTCTCTGCGTGGACCTCCGCGAGCTCAACAAATGCCTCATTGTGGAGAAGTTTCCCCTTCCCAGAATCGAGGAGATGTTGGCAAGAACAAAAGGCATCACCCATTTCTCCACCATAGATCTCACGTCTGCATACCATCAGATTGAGGTGCATCCCACGAGTAGAAAGTACACCTCCTTCATCACGCCCTTCGGGTGTTATCAATTCCGCAGGATGCCCTTCGGGCTGGCGTCCGCAGCGGCTGTTTTTCAAAAGTTGATGCATCGGTTGTTTAAGGATATCTCTGGAGTGCAGTACTTTCAAGATGATATTCTGGTTATGGGCTCCACCAAAAGGGACCATGACAGCAAACTGACCAGAGTCCTTGAAGTGTTACAAAGCAAAGGCTTGACAGCGGAGTGGAGCAAATGTAAGATTGGGATGCCCTCTGTCACCTACTTGGGTCATGAAATTGGAACACATGGTATATCACCGAAAGAACAAAATGTGAGGGCCATCAAGGATGCCAAAGCCCCGAGTACCAAGGAGGAAGTGCGGTCATTCCTCGGAATGGCCGAGTATTATAGCAAATTCGTGAGACACTTTGCCACCAAAACGTACAGAATGCGACAGCTCATCAAAGACAAGGTAAAGTTTGAATGGGACATGGAAGCACAAAATGAATTTGAGATGGTAAAGGACTGCATCAGCCGAGCCGTCCCCTTGCAAGGATACGTCTCCGCAGGCAACACCATCGTGACAACGGATGCAAGTGACAAAGGCTTAGGAGCGGTGTTGGCACAGGAGAGGGAGGATGGACCCGTGGAAACCATCAGTTTTGCCTCACGTGCTCTCTCCCCGACGGAACAACGGTACAGTGTCATCGAAAAGGAGATGCTGGCAGTCACTTGGGCCATGGGCAAATTTAGACAGTTCATTTGGGGAACCAGGTTCAAGCTCCAAACGGATCATAAGCCCCTGGTCAAGGTTCTGACGTCCTCGGGCCATGACACTGCGACTCCAAGAATCGCAAAAATGACATTAAAACTACTAGATTACACGTATGACGTGGAGTATCTGCCAGGAACTCGAAACAGGGTGGCAGATTACCTCAGCCGGGCTTCGGCAATGGAGGAGGCGCCGGAGGTGGTCCTGGACAAAGAGGAGATGGTAGCCAGCATGGAAGACCATGAGGTAACGATTAGCAGTCAAGAATGGGCGGCTGCGTACGAACAAGACGTGGAGAAAGTAGAGATAAAAAGACACCTTACTGCTGGATGGCCGGACAAGAAAAAGCTCACAGAAGGAGTAAGGAAGTTCTACGAGATGAGAGAAGAACTGTCATTGAGCGATTCAGGGATCTTTCTATACAGAGGAGAAAGGGTAGTACCACCGGAGTCCCTGATACCCAGATTATTGAAACAACTTCATGAAGGACATCTGGGCATTGTGAAGACAAAGGCACGAGTCAAGCAGATGTATTGGTGGCCAGGAATGGATACCCAAATCGAAAGGCAAGTAAGAGAGTGCGGACAGTGCCAAGGAGCGGACAAAATACTTCGACCTCTCAGACCAGCATTGGGAAAGTTCGAGACCCCTCAAAACCCCTGGGAGAACGTGGCCATTGACATACTAGGGCCCGTCCTGGATAACAGAGGGGTGAACAAATATCTGTGTGTAGTCATAGACAAGTATTCGAAATGGCCTGAAGTCGATATACAAGAATCCATGGACACTGACACAGTTTTGAGGTTCTTGACGTCATTGTTCTTAAGAGAAGGAATACCAAAATCTATACTCAGCGATAACGGACCGCAGTTCGTCTCGGACAAATGGAGGCGATTCATGAAGAGGAACGGGATTGAATCGAAACACACAGCCATCTATCACCCAGCATGTAACGGCCAAGCAGAGCGGTTCAACCGTGTGCTAATGGGCTCCATACAAGCAGCCATCTCGCAAAGAAAAGACTGGGAGACCGAAGTAATGAGTATGCTGTGGGCTTACAGGATCACCCCCACAGTGGTGGGATACAGCCCATTCCAAGTGCTGAGAGGCCGCCTCCCATTCACTCGGGACAACGTAGTGTGGAGGGAGAAAACCATCACCAGCAAGTGGTCCCCGGCTGTGGTTCAACATAACCTTGAGAAGGCCCAGAAGATATATGCGGCCCATTATGACAGACGACGCAACACGAAGGAAACAGATCTGGAAGAAGGAGAGTGGGTCAGGGTCAAGCTGCCCACCCTACAAAAGAAAGGAGAAAGCAAGTATAGTCAACCCTTACAGGTTAAGGAAGTGCGAGGAAGGGCAGCTCTCCTCAGCGACGGCAAGGTATGGTCCCAAGACCGCATGGCCAAAGTCAACAAGATCGTAAAGTGGCCTAAATCTGAGAGGGAGGAGATACAGGTGGGGTCTGATGAAATGAGGCCTCCCTTTATGCAGAGTGCAAACGACCTGTTGGAAGAAGCAGGAAAGGACAGAGAAATGGAAACTTCTACCACCAGATCTACCAATGAAGATGAGACACCTGCCGGTGAAGAACAGGGAGAAGATCAGAGAGACGGTGAGAGATCACTGGGAGAGAGAGCGACGGAGGAAAAGATGCCGGTAAGGTGCACCCGCAGCGGCAGGGCAGTTAATGTGCCCTCCAGATATAGAGACTTTTGAAATGAGTGGACACTAGAACTGAGACTGGCATAGCTAACCTTGTCAATGTTAAAGGGGGGAGATATGTGGTGTGCGCTCTAGTCTACGAGCGTGAACGTGATGACGCGTCACGCCGTAGACGAGAGCGGAAGGCGCACGCATGCGCAGAAGACACTGGAGTGAAGGCGCGAAGCGGGGAATTGGCAGTTAGCGACCGGAGCTCTACCTGTTAAGACGCTCGGCGCTTTATGCTTGAATATAACTTTGCTAATTTAAATAAAACGGTTCTTCACCCACAGCGGCTCACAGTGTCTAGTGTGGGGGTAAGGAGGAACATTATACGGATGTCAAGAAGGTCTATCCAGCGGCGGCCACAAGCCCTTATAAATGAGAAATGTCAACTGTAAGTAATTTGTTTTTCATTAAGAATGCGCTCCAAAGGCATTCCACTTGTTCGTTTCCCCAAGGAAAGCGAGAGATAATAGAGTGTTGTTGTCAAGGTTGAGCCAAAACCGAGCCACATTTGAAAGACTGTTACAGCGTTATATATGCTACAATACTGCCATCTTGTGGAACTGAAACAAAGCGCGTCCAGGAGCTCCTTCATTCCGAATTATTCTGTGATTTATTTAAAATTATCGATAGTTGTACTTGAGCAAAGGTGATACAATTTTAGCACTCACAGTTGTAATTTCAACTAGTATATGTTTTAAGAAGTTAAAGTACGTAGACCAATGGGGCATCAGACGAAGTACAGCAATAGTTGTTAATTGAATTAACAAACTGAATTACTCTCAAGGACAGTGACTGCGATTTCAGAACTAGTGGAGTGCAATACTGGCAATTAGTATTTAAATATTGACTGGAGTACATTACTGTGGAATATGATACTAAACAAGGACAGAGTCTAGAACCATGATAGTCAAGAACTGGAACAGTAAATTGTTTTAATGGTGATGTGATGACAAAACTAAAGGTGCAAGTTAAGAACTGTAACACCAAATATTTTAATGGTGATGAGATATAGCAGATGAAGCGCGGAAAAGCGACTTACAAGAAATGTGAGGCAAAAGAAAACGAGACTTAATTCAAGAAGAAGAGATGTCTCTGTGCAAAAGTATTGAAAGATTGTAGATTTCAAGTATTGAATACTATTTGAAAAAATTGAAAAATGCCAATTACCAACTGCGCTTGCCATAAGTCGCGAGAGCTTAGTGCGCGTGCAGGTATTAAGACGCGTTACCATAATTATTAAGAAGCGCGCAGGTATTAAGACGCGTTACCATAATTATTAACACCTTCAGCGCGGCGTGAAATTTTGCGCTGTGCTGAAGGTTCGAAAAAACGGGCAGGGCCGTGACGGAACGGTTCTGTCATTAGCACAGCCCAACCAGCGCTCATGACGGAACCGTTCCGTCACAAGCATCGAAGGGGTTAAGAAGCGCACAGGTATTAAGTCGCGTTACCATCATTATTAAGAAGCACGCAGGTATTAAGACGCGTTACCATAATTATCAAGCGCGCTTGCCATAAGTCACGAGACGCTTAGTGCGCGCGCAGGTATTAAGACGCGTTACCCAGTATCAGTACCGTGAGAGGACGAAGGATGTCCCAGAACCGGAAAGGGACAAAGATCCCAGAATTAAAACCGGAGAGAACAAAGGAAGTCCCATGACTGGAAGATATGTACCGGGAATGGACAAAGGAAGTCCACAAGAGTAATGACATTTTGAGGAAACTTAGGGGTTCCGAACTACAATCAGGGGCCCACAACCTGAGGAGAAGACCCAGATCATTGACACTTGGTCCAGAACTAGATTTTGGACTGTAAGAATTCTGGCTCTGAATTTATCTTTGGGATAATTTTTTCCAGAACTGTTCTATCTTAAACAATTAGCGGGAAGCCAATACGGACAAACACCGATTAGAGAAAGTGAACTCTCTATTTCCGTTTTTGATGGCCACAATGACTGAGTGTAGAGAGTGGACTGACTCTTCATGTTTTGTCAATCGAAGGGGAGAAGGTGGTCATCGTGATCTTCATCATCATTTTTCATCTTGATCCTGATTCTCTTCCTTCGTGTTCTGGAAGTTCTTAAGGTTGCTGACCTCCTATGCGTTATATGTTTTCTTCTTCGTGTTTTCTTTCAATGTGTTTGAGTCTTTATTTTGTTTTATCTGTAAAGAGAGAAGATATGTTGTATGTGTATACTTCATTCAATATGACTACTTGGTGTCTGTAATCCTTTCTTAGTGTCCCTACCTTCTCTACCTCCCATACTACCTAAGAGTGTTCTATCTTGTGTGTGAGGATTCCAGCCTTGGCAGTTGATGGTCTGGTCAGCTGTGAGGTTTACTGCTCTGCTATCTTATTCTATGTAACTTAATAAATCCATCTTAATTACCTGAAGACGTGTTCTGCTACTTACTTAAATTATTTACAACACATTTCAATGCAGGAGTGATTATTTCAAGCATTGCTTATGGCTGCATGCCTCCGAAAGTGGCTCCATCAACAACTTATACTGGCTGGAAATTGAGGAGCAACTTAAAAGGCTCCTGGGGATACCACCTAAACCAGACCATTAAGGCTTTATATATGCAAGAAGCCTGGTACCCAAGCATGGGAATATCTGCATTTTATTGAACAATAAATGCTTCAACTCGAATGTTGTCTCATTGAACAGATTAAAATACTTGTTGGACCTAGAGTTGTCAGGTCACCTAGGGTAGCCTGGCCTAGGGTAAGACAGTCACTAAATAGAGGCACATGTGTAAAGGTTGCACACCACCCAGCAGTAACTCAATGCAATTCCACTCAAAAATGACGCTACACCAATCTTTGTGGAAAAATACGAGTTGTTTTATAAAAATATTTTGTCTACTTCTCTCTCTCTCCTCTCAGTCGTTTTACAATTAAATACACTGTACACTTTTTAACAGTTCTTTCCACATATATCCAATATCATTAGGAAAATCTAGTTCAGCAAAGTTTAATCTTTTTACAGTAAATGATTCCGGGAAGCACTTTCTTCCTAGACAGCTATAGCACCCCCTTTTGTGTTCGAATGTACACCCAGGCTGAGGTCTTTCTGGTTTCACCAAGAGGATTATTACACTTTTTACACTTTACCCACTTCAGCTTATCACTTCAGAAATATTCAGGTTTTAGTACCCTGGGAGGTTACCTCACTACTCACTGAGTGACCCTTCCTCACAATAGGGGAGCAATCCCAGGATTACAGTTTTCAATTTTAATAACATAAACAGCTCTGTTATCACTTCTTCACAGGTAAGCACAGGATGAGGTCACAACGTCTTCGTCCCCACCTCTTCTGTAAGAAAATCCCACAATATACACCACTCTCAATTTTGTTACCCTCAGTGTCTCAGGTTACTACCCAGCACTGAGGTGATCTTCTGTTTTACTCAATCCTCTGCACCTTTAACCCAACAGGCCTTCCAACGGACTTCCTCCACCCTAACAGGGCTAGTCATGAGGTTACTCCGCTTAAAGAAACGGGAGTGTCAGGGGCTCCCACAGTTAATCCCGAAGTAGGGCCTGGAAGAACTCCTTCCCAGCGTCTTAACTGACTCCCCAGACGCTCTTTACTCTTCCCCCTACTTCTCCACCTTACTTGACGCCTGAACAGAGGATGTCGCTGAGTCAGGACTCCAACTCTCCCTCCTCCTAACGGCTCTTCACTCGATCACCGGCCCTTCGCCCACATGCCAGCAAAGAGATGTGACCGGACTGAGGTGGCCGGTGTTTCAGTCGCCGACGCAAAACTCGCTGCTCACTCCTTGGACGTGCTGCGGCACATGCGCGGGTGATTAGTGTCTCCGCCAGGCGCCGTCTCTCTCACGCTTGGTCGACCGCTACCTACTTCCGGGCCTGCGCAGAGTTCAGCGCTATGCCGTCTCTCTCACGAACAGCCGCACGGCTGGGCCTGCGCGGTGATTAGCGCTTACTTCACTCAAGCGCCCAGCCCAACAACACCTTCGCCGTCGCTCGCCCCGCCTCAGGGGTTTCTCAGCAGCACAGGGCGTGGAAGCTCACTCCACCCTTCTCTTCTGAAATACCGGTGAGAAGATCCCACGAAAGGAAATGAGGAGGGGGGAAAGGAAGCTTTCCCTGACTGCAGCAAGGGAAGTATGGGTCAAAGAGGCTCAGGGGCCCACAGCCACGGCCGTACCGATTTCCTCAGAAAGTAAGGTCTAATGAGAGGGTTCGGTCAGGGGCAAGAGGGGGAACGTCTTCTTGAAGAGGCTGTCTATCCCTCAGATCAACTAACTCCTTCTAGTGCGTCCTCCTCCTCACACCACTGCCTCTCTCCTCCACCTCACTGAACTACACAAAATGGCTTCCTGACCCCTGCCCTTTTATAGACTGGCCACCCAGGGTCCAGTAGGGTCCAGAAGGTTCTGGAAGGCCTTAATGTTAATCTATGGGGCACTCTAGGAAATGGCAGTTGTGACAGTTGAAAACCACCATTTTGTATATCTGGGTGAACTCTTGTCAGAAAAGGCACCTAGGCCTGAGGTGAAAAACTATGAGGGCAAAAGAGTATCTATCCCCCCAGGCCAACACCATAAAAATCTAGTGGACACAAAAAGATAGAAAGGGAATGAGTGGCAAAAAGGGGACAAAATAAATAATAAATTGGAGGGACTACCCAAAGGCAGACAGGTCTAACAATACTCTTGCGCAAAGATGGCGCGCCTGGGCAGTGATCAACTCTCACAACAGCTTGCGGCCTCAGAAGAATCTCTCAGAGCACTTTTCTCATGCCCTAAAGCATCAGTTCATGTTATTTCACTTTGGCTTCATGGAGACAAAAGATCTCATCTCCGCTTGGAAAGATCAGTCGCAAAATTGAAAATATCAACTCTGCAGATACCAGCAAGAGTCGCTAGTACATATCTTTTGTGTGTGCCCGGTGCCCCTTGCTCAAAGGAAAAAACACCTGAAACTATTCATAAACTTGAAATTTCGTTTTTGCACACAAGCGGTAATCACTTGGTTAAGTGGCACTTCAATTCCCCCAGCCTGCAAAAGGGTAAAAATTCTGAAGCCAATCTTCAGAGAAATGTACCAAGTGAACGAGCAATCGGCCGCTAGGAGGCAAATAAGACAGTAAGGTTTGTTCATATTTAGGACCATTGAACTCTAGAGGACAATTGCACTTTATTTGCGATTTGAGCAGCTCACTTACTCAATATTGGATTGCTAGACTCTAGGGGGCATATCAGCAACGCTTTGAGATAACTATCGCAAAGCGTGCTTAGCGCTCCTTTCCCTAACGCCCGCTATCGCCGGTTTTATCGTGGAGATATCGCATTATTAGCAACGCTTATCACCAAGGCGCTAAAAATTCCTGCGATAGCGGGGAAATCGCCATTTTGCTGGGAACATCGCTGGTTTTCCAGCGATGTTCCCTGCAAAACAGCGATAACCTTGCTGATACGACCCTGTGGTCGTATCAGCAGAATCCACCCCCTATGTTAGGGGTGGCTACGTCAAGAATTTAGCAGACAGTAGTATTTGGCTTTTAAAGCCAAAAAAGCGGAGATATAAAGTCCTTGCTGATATGCTCCTAAGGGGCAACCATCGCCCTATCAACAAGAGGGTGCGAACATGCATATGTGCATGTTAGCACCCTTTTTCTGCTGGGGGGGGAATTAGCAAGGCAAGACGACTGGTTAGTCCGCTGGTTTACTTAATGCCACTGGTTTACAGGTGCAATAACAATGGACTCGCACTTACATTCACATGTCTTTATTCACAACTGTATTTTACTTGCAGGATAAATGGCATATCACTGAGTTTCACTGTATATAGCAGAAATACTAAGCAGAGGTCAGAGTAAAAGGTTTTTAGGGTAGTTATTATTGCATTTTAAACAAATGTATTAGACATGTTTTTTATTGATATGCAATGGTTTTAACTAACTATGCAAACAAACTTCACTTTGACATACATCATAGCTGCTTTAGAATTCAAGATAGTGTTTATGTCTAGTTTGCTCCTAGTTTTGACAAGCACAGGAAAATACAGTTTTATAAACTGCAGTATTTTTGTTTTACCCCAAAAATATAAAGTTAGGCACAGACTTAAATAATTCGAAATCATCTCTCTGGGCAGTAAAGCTTTGATTGCTAGAATGCTAAGCTGATAAAGTATTCCCTAAGGGATCACATATTTAAGTCAGTAATAGTTGATGTTTACATATCCCAGTACAACAGGACACCTATTTGCTTGTTCTTCGTTGGGCTCTTGTGCACTTTTTAGCACATGGCTGAGTGCAGAATATTGCCTGCAAAAATATCAAGTCAGGAAGGGATCTACAGCAGTATTGTCAAGGCAAGTACATTGGTAGATTTAGGACCATATTTACTAAGATCTCACACAGCTCAGCGCGTCACCTTTCTGTGCTGCACTGCGTGATAGGGAAAGGGCAAAAATGCACCGCACTTAACACTATACGGCGTCGTGTCATTTCCCAGTGCTGGTGCACGATGTGCTGCCTGGCGCCAATGCAGGCCCCCTTGCACCATGGTGCGAAGGTGCCAGCATTGTGAGCAGGATTGTATTTGTGCAGGAAGGGACACCTTCCTACACAAAAACAATCCCCCTAGGTATTTTCCTCTTACAATGTGTGCTGCAGAATGGAACACAGATACAAAGAGGAAGTAAAGAGTAGAAATACAGATATTTCTCCTCATTATGCCTCTTATGGGAGAGCATAGCATTCTGACGCATTCCCAGGTCTACCAGTAATAATAAATTTGGGAATACGTCAGAATCAATAGATGGATGTGTGGGAACACCCACGATCCACCCACGGAGTGCCTTCCCAAGGCAGAGTAACACAAAGTAGCGATTTGCACACCGTTGTGTTTTTCTGGATTTATCAAGCCATCCAAGGCTGCGCAAGGTGGCCTTGAGTGACTTCATTAATCAGAGGTTTTGCATCACCGTTGTGCCCCCTTTGCATGGCGCAAGGGCGATGCAAAACATACTTGAATAAGCCCCTTTATATTTTTACCTCCACACCGATGAGCCTTGATGATATACATGTTGTCAAGGAATATATCTCTTTACAATGAATGCACATCAACGCATTCCATTACAACACGGTTGTAACAACGACTGTGTTGTTACAACGTGAACCATTACATCAATTGTTGTTACAGCGACTTGCTGTAGTGGGCGCACCGGACTTAGGTATAGCATAATTTACTATTCCTACTCCAGTTTGTGAAACAGCAGGGAAGGTGTTGGATTGTGAATCCAACATCAGCGCGCCCCCTACAGCAAGTCATTAAAACAACTTGTGATGTAATGGTTCGCGTTGTAATGGAATGCGTTGTAGCACATTCGATGTAAACAATGTTTTCCATTGTCAAGATACATAGATGTGAAGTTAAAAATAGTAAGTGTAAACACACAGTTACATATACCTACCTTGAAGATACAGTGCTATCCCATTTTCTGTACTTGGTAATGTTGCAGGTCAATAATTTGCCACTCCGTATTGTGCTATGAGTCTCAGGTGTTTACTTGTTTTCCCATTAGATAGTCCTTGGTGTTCAGCTCAGGTCTAAGGAGGATGATGTAGACTTTGGGGATGAAGATACAGCCCAGCAGTCCAGAGCTGGAAGTAAGGATGGCGAAGATCTCCACGGCCACCATGTACCTACCCTTGGTGCTCAGGTACGCTGGGATGAAGGAGACCCAGACGCTGCAGAATACCAGCATGCTGAAGGTGATAAACTGGGCCTCGTTGAAAGTGGCCGGTAACTTTCTAGCTATTGAAGCAACAACAAAGCTCAGAAGAGCCAAGAATCCCACATAACCAACCACAGCAAAGTACGCAGCGACAGAACCTTCGTTACACTGTAAGATCATCTTCCCGGTTTCTGATTTGGTGTCAGTGTCTGGAAATGGAGCAGAGAGAAGGAGCCACACAGTGCAGATCACCACCTCCCCAAGTGAGCAGCCAAGCATCACAAAGATGGACAATCGAGGGCCCACCCACTTTTTGAGCTTGCTACCCGGCTTTGTGGCATTGAAGGCAATGATAACTGTGAGAGTTTTTGCTAAAACTGAAGAAAGAGCAATAGTGAAAATTATCCCAAAGGCAGTTTGACGGAGGAGACAGGATGTCTTGGACGGGCGTCCGATAAACAAAAAACAGCAGAGGAAGCACAGCATGAGGGAGAGGAGGAGGATGTAGCTGAGATCCCGGTTATTGGCTCTAACCAGAGGTGTGTTGCTGTATTTATTAAAGATTCCTAGCACTCCAGCAGTGAGGAGGGAGAACAAACTTGTAATTAAGGTTAAGGCAAATCCCAGCAGATCCTCATAGGACAGGAACTCTACCACCCGTGGAATGCAGGAATCTCTCTTCTGATTGGACCACTGGTCTTCAGGGCATCTTAGGCAGTTTGGCATATCTGCAATGAAAGAGCATTGTTCAGTATTACAGAAGATGCTTTCAAGTAGGGAAAGATGAGACAGATGAATGGAATGTGACACAATGAATTTATGATGACCTGTCATGTGGCTATTAATACACCTGTATGCGGGTGTACTGTCTGCGGAATATACACACTGGGCTTTGCAACTCATTAACAAAAACATTGACCAAGCATCTCCATAGAGGCTGCCAGGAGGATAGACAGAGGAACATCTACCAGCTGTGGTCACTCTCCAACCCTTGAGCGTGTTATAAAACCCTTCACAAACCTAGGAGTAGTACCAGAATATTTGTGAAGTTACTGGCTGTAGGATGTGTGTACACTATTCCTGACTACATAAAAGTATTCATGAATGTAGAATGGTCTGTAATGGGGGCTCGCACACAGGCAACAAAGGGTTCGCCTTTTCACGGAGGAATGTCTTCAAGCAATAAAAGAATACCCAGATTTGAATGTTTATAATAGGAGTTTACATCTGTCTTTAAAGGAGGTATCATGTAGCTGCACCTGTAAGGTCAATCCTGCCCCTGCTTGGGTATAGTCTCCATATTGTGTTTTCACTGGTGCTGCTGGTTTGGAAATTCTGCCCCTTCTACTACATTATGTGACTATCACAATTCAATCTAATCTCCTGATCTTACATAAGCCTCATAACCATCAAGGCCCCTCCTCTGCAGCATACAGACAACCTTGAAATGACTCCTATCTCTGTTCTTCAACCCCAATACCTCAAAGCACAGCTCTCTTTATTTCTCTAAATAACGTTTCCGCTATAAACACTCATACCCTTAAATAGATCAATATCGTACTATAAACCATAAAAGTCTAATATGTTTGGACAAAGCAGAAGTGAGCACAGGCAAGCTTTGTATTGTTGCCAATGTGTTACATTTTCTCAAACACAAGTAAACTTTATAAACCTTAGCAGCAGTGTCATTTCATTAGGCCTCTATCGATAAGTAGTAGGCCCAACACACATAACTGGGCACACATTAGATTTCATATTCACAAACTCTCCTAACCTATGGGTCGAATCCCCCACGCCTCAGTTCTGGACAGAACATTTCTCTATCAATTTTCATCTCCATGTTGGAGAATCCATGGACCTCACCACTCTGTCACCTAGAAAGGTCGGACCATGGAGAGAGGTGTCTCTTCAGTCTTTTACTTCACATTTTACTCCTTCCCTCCCTACCACTCATGGAGATATTAATCTTGCTTTGAAGGATTTTGAGGAAGCATTTACCCAGACATTAGATATCATCACACCTCGAAAATCAGAAATCCATCTCTCCCTTGTTCCCATAGTCTCTAAAGACAGAAAAAGCAGTCTGGATCTAAACATATTAATGAATAATATAACGTGGTACTCCCCTAGTAGAGTGCTTCGCTCTAGTATTGCTAGAAATCTGATGGGTCCCTTCCACAAGCTTGTTTCTTGTGAGGCGGAAGCTTCATTGGAGGCACAACCTTACATTGGAACACTCTTCACTTTAATATCAAATCAGCATTGACTCATGCATTTTAGGAATTCCTTAAAGACATGGCTTTACGGCAACTAATCAGGGCCCCTCAGTGTTAGAAGCTAGCACCAAGAATCCTCCGATATACATGAGCGCTTTACAAAACTTCACCACACATGTTTTCCTCCATTTTGCAGGCGATAAGTATCACAGCTGTTGAATGTCATTCCCAGTGGTATTAGATTTTAGCACCACCAGTACCAACTACTGATCCAAAGTGCTGTCTTGGTTGACACATGGGGTCTCATCATTAGTGGTATGGTATTATGGCTAATCTCTGCTACCGTGGTTTTATTGCAATAATTCTCACTGTAGGAAAGTGGGGACTTATGTAGTGAGGCGGGTTAAGCTGGACTATGTGATACCTTCACGTTGCCCCAAATATATTCTTTGGATTCACACTAATAAATCCCTATCTCGGTCCTGGTAGTGTGGCACAGAGCAGTCAGGCTTTAGCAGAGAAACATGTGTTAATCAATTCATAGTACCAATCTGGACGATAAGTAACTGACTTGACTCAAAAGAAAACTGACAACAATTTATGAAAATAGAACATATTTTATATGTTTGTAGACACCAAAATGAAGACAGTCGGATGAGTATAACCGGAGCTATGAATTTAATAAGAGAAATCAATCAGTGCATTTAACTGCTGCAAAACAATAATGTTGCAGTCTATGGGGAAACACACCAGTGACACTCGGTCACTTGCAGGTCGAGTCCAGCGGAAACGACTGGGGAGCAGGGTGATGGGGGTCCCAGGACCAGGCTTGGACATTCAGACTGTTGTGATAAACAAAATGGTCCATGCCCAGTCTCCATTTTAGTTTTTCTGTTTCTCCAATTCTTCTTAAGACGTCTGCAGGTGTGTCTGGATTCTTGGAATTTAGTGGTGAACCATGGGGATTCCTGGGTTGCTGTCTGTCGAGGTTGTGGAGGGGGCCAGCATGTCTGCGTAGTTGGTGATCCATCTGTGAAGTTCTTTGGCTGAGGAGTTGGTGTCGGTCGAGGTCGGGGGGCATCGCAGTTGAGGGTGGAGTTGAGGTGCTCCTCTGTGACATTGCTCCAGTTCCTTTGTGGTGGCAGGTGGTGCTTTTGGTGTGGTGAGATTTTCCACGTGGAAGTGAAAGCAGTATTGGTCTGTCCAGATGGGTTGCGGTGTGTAGCTGAATGTGACATTGTTGCCTCCTGCGAAGACGAGTTTGAGGTTGTGTCCTGCCTTGAGGGTAGGGGCGGTAAAAGCAAAGTTGCTGCACTGCATTGCTGAACTGCACCATATTTTATTAACATTTTATTATATGGAGTGCAATCACATTCACAGGCAATATCTTGCAACACATACTCTTATTTCAATAAGCCCAGCTGAGATCACTGATAGCAATATGGTGTACATCAAGGAGAGCAAATCAAATGGGAGTGACACCACACCCAAGAGAAGGGGTACCACTGGTAAGTAAAAATAAGAGGATTTCTCCTGGGACTATTAGAATCCCCACTAATCGATATTAGCGGTGGATAGTGCTCCTATCGGATAACTCTCATTCTCCTGTATCATACATCCATTACTCACAGATTCAGTTCCTCAAAGGTGATTAAGAGACATCAATACAAAAACAGAACTAAATTAGAAAAGCACAATTTTGTCTTTAATAAAAATTGATAATGGTATAATCTACGACATCAATAAAAATTATACACAAAGACAGTTAAAAAGTCCTATTGACCAAACATTTTGATCTAACATAAAGTTAAAAAGACAGATTGTATAAAAAATGACACTATATTGGCAAGTCTAAGTTTCTGAGAGCTAACAACCAAGTGAAGTGCAAACAAAGGTAAAAAGCATCTCTAATCTTCTTACTCCGTATTGAACTCAATATATATTTTTAGAACAGGTGTCCATTAATCATTTCATCAAGGGAGGCACCCGTGTGGTTCCTTGGGTGTAACATTCAATGATGCGTCAACGCGTTTCGGTAGCTCATGTGTTTCTCTATGCCACCTTCTTCAGGACAGTTTATGTGTAAAAAAGCTCTCTTCTTGTAACGGCGTATATATCCTATATGAAACAATTGGGTACAATTAGACAGTGCTCTTTGAGCGATTTGTATACTATGCCCTATGATGCCTAAGAATTTTTTTAACAGACAATTTTATTAGTACTATAATTCCTCTGACATTTTGTAACCCTCCGGGGAGTCATTGGTCAAATACTTCTGATCCCCTTAGTCAACCCAAGATGGAACCCAGGTGGAGGAGGAGGGAGAAATGGAAAGATGACCTCACAACTCTGTTTTGTATGTATATACAAGTCTTACACACTGGCAATATCTCAATGACCCTTAAGGAACCCGATTTTAGCAAAAATCATCACTCGTTCATACTCTCGCATTCATACATGTCTGCCATTCTAGGATTCTTTAATGTGGGTAAGAGTAACCAAAACCCACCTTTTTTAGTTCTGAGTGACGTCCCAAGGAAACTTCTGGTTTGTTTCCGGACAATACCAGACCGTGTGTTTCAGATAACCTTGGAGTACTCTTTGTTTATGATCGACTTCTAGATAGAAAATGATGGTACATGATTATTTCATGGTTCTAATCTCTGACTATGATATTTATGGATGGTTCTTTGCTCAGACTGACCTATCCGATAATTCCGGGATTTTGTTTTTATTCCGGTAGAGTGCTGCGGGGCATGTATAGCTCCATGCGTTTCCCTACGATCAATTGATGTGTTTAGCTTGATCTGGAAAAAAAACAACAATCTCATATTTTAACTATGCATAGGACAGTTATTGGCTAGTCTTAATTTCTAAGCTATCAGTTCTGTTTGTGCAATTTCTCTATTCTATTGCAAGGATTTCGCCTGAGGCATATATAAACCATACTCACCACAATATGGTGATATCACTGGATAAAAGCTTCTGATAATTTTCTTGGGCAGTCTCTTAACCCCGTCTTTGATCTATACAGGTATTAAGCTCTAGGAATGTTACCTATTGAGACAAGGGATTGTTTAACGATATTTTGTCCTCTTATCTATTAATAATTTATATAGGCATCAAAGGTTCTCTCTAATATGTCGTTGGTAAAGTATACTCATAACTTTTATTTTTACGAGGAATGTCATATGGTGCAGGGGCTCTCTTTTCCCTACTTTTACCTAGCCCATTTCGTGGGGTCCCTGACAAAGCAACTACTTAATTCGGTAAATACAGAGCAAAGGAGGGCCGGATCTTACTGTTTAGAACTCGCCTAGTGTGGGCTATATTTGAATATGCATTAACTAGGGACATGTTTAATTCATTAAATATATTATCTGTTATTCTAAAAATATAATCTATACAACGAGGTCCTGAAAGTGCAATCATTTGACTTGGCTCATGCAATTCCTAAACTGTGGTCCCTCTCGTAAATAACATGTGCCTATTGTTCACTTACTTGGGTGCACGTAGGTTAAAGGTCCCGTCACCGGTCTGCCGTTTTTCGTGGATCAGATAACGCTGACCTTGGTGCTCTCTTTTATATACGCTTTAAGTTCCTACACCTGTGTGAAAACGCGCCAGTACTATCACGTGACCGTGCGTTCCGTGGATGGCTCACATTTTTGGCGTATGGTGGTGTTTACACTTATTTAAAGGGACCGTACCCTAATTAGTTCTGCGTCCGTTGTTTTTCCATGCCCTCGTGCATGGAGTTATATTAAAGGGACCCCTGTGCGACTCTCGGTGTCTATATGTTCCTTTTGGATATATATTTACTGATGTTAGTGAAATTGGTCCTGAATTAGATGACCAAATTTCATGATAATAATTCAGATCATTAAATGTTATCATGTTTGGACAATCTAAACCAAGGATCCTATTGCCATTGAGGTTTTCATTTTATTGGACCTCTCATATTATTTATTTATTTAGCTCTCAACGGATCCACTTATGGTCTTATTCTAAGGTATGATTTATATTAATTCAAGAGAACTGTATCTACATCAGTTTTATTTCTGTTGTCTTTTACACCATCTCCTTCCTAAGAAGGTCGATTCAAGAAGTCCATGTTTTACGTACATCAAGGAGTGACTTAAGATAGGATAAAAGGTCGGCTCACATTCGGAAAAATTGAATCATAGTGCTAACCCACAAAGGCAAGCTATGAATATGAGTCCTAGAGTATAATAGGCACTAACCTGGGGGAAGCAGGGAGGAATTAAGAACAAATAAACCAAAAATCAAATGGGAAATATTCAGAACCATTGGGCTTATTTACAAGCCCCCTGTGCCGGCGGAGTGTAACTTTGGTGATGCTCCAGTGGCGTAGATGACAAATTCATATCTATGAGGCCATGCAAAGCCACTATGTGTGACTTTGAATGACCTCATAAATATGTAGTAAGGCAAGATAACACAAATTGCTGCGTTTCTTTACTCTGCGCTCGGGAGACGTTCCATAGGCTTCATGGTTTGTTTTCCTATGCAAAATCGATAGATTTTGATGCTGCCCTAGATTTTAAAAAACATGAAACCTGAGAAAAAGCAAAATCCTTACGCCTTCCGAGTTGAGGCATAACAAGGAAAAATGTCTTTATTTCTACAAGTTATTTCCACATTCTGCAGCACACATAGAAAGAGAAAAATGACTCTTAGGTTGTTTCTGTACCCTTTCCTGCACAAAAAGAATACTGCTGACAACACTGGCACCCTTGCACCATTGAGCAAGGGCAACTGCATGCACCATACTGAATAAATATGGTGTAATCCTGCATTTTCACTTTAACATGAGGCAGAGCAGCAAGGTGACTTGTTTCACTCCCCTACACCAAATCCCCTTAAATGAGGGCCCAATTATCCAATGGGGGGTTCATACCACACTAATATATATGAGGGATCATTGCATTATGGGGGGGGGTAGAGTGCAGAGGAATCTCTGGAACAATATTGACAACGTGAGCTCAGAAGATATCACTCGTCCTCTAATGTGATTGGCTCAAACCGTGCGACTCTTGCACAACTGTAACAGCTGTATAACTTCCATTGTGGAAGGTGTTATAAACATAGCCCCTTCTTGGGGTGTTGGGGTTGTTCTTTCCCCTAACTTTAGGGGGCGCCACCACCCTGATCGGACCCCTGCTTTATGACTGATTTATTCACTAATCCTAAACAATATCTGGTTCTGTTTGATTATTTCCTGAATTTTATTCCCAGCTTCATACCTTTTTTTTTATAGATCACTAATTGATGGACTTATAACCGCTCGCTTTGCAGTCTGTGATGGTGGAAGCCCTAATAAACCTTCACAGTTTTAGAACTCTATTTGTCACATTTTCATTGTAAAGCCCAATGTGCTTTACAGCTCATATTATCATTTTGGTGACTAGATCTTCGTGATGAGCAACAACATTATTTGGGTATTAACACTGCTCCCAGTCCGTCAAAAGCGCTTTAAATTCACATAATAAAACAAGCATTGGCAAAACCAATAGGTCTCGCCTTTGGGACCTTATAAGTGTTTAGCCATGCAACAGTTGATGTTGTTGCACCAAGGATATTGTGCTGGATAACTAAATACTTATAAGGTCCTAAAGGCAAGACCTATTGGCTATGCCAATGCTTGTTTAGCTTAGATAGGACCGCGTTCCCTGATAACTTTGGTTGTAATGCGAGTTATATCGTTTATCAGTCGAACGTGGCATGAGGTATTGGTTTTGAATCATTTTGGGACGTGAGCGCTTTCCATGAATGCGTGCATTAAGCATGTGATCATGTTTTACATCATGAAATACATGAGATGCAGCACCGCGCATTGATTTCTCTTTTGTCACTTTATGTACATTGGGAACCTTTTTTTGTACTATTATATGTTGTATGCTAGTAATTATAATCTCCATTATCGTTTGTCAGTATTACATTGAATATATGTATATCTTTTGTTTATTACGAAAGACGGACTGATTAGCATCTTGTGTTATTTATTTTTTTAGACCCCTGAAGAAGGGTCCATGGAGTGACCCGAAATGTATCAGGCTGTAAAATCTATGGATAAGATAGAACTGGAAGTTCAAATAATGTCCTTTGGATTAAACAAATTGAAGTAAGAATCGATTTCTTTCTGAAAATAAGGAAGTGATGAAGCATTGAAAAGTAATGGCTTGCAATTTTGTTTATTGAAAATTTGTCATCACAAATATTGATAAGGAACCCTAGAGGTTTCCATGAAAAAAGTGCACACATTCATCAGGGAAGGGCTCACCTGACCGGACAATGATTGTAATACTTTTAGGACCTTGACATAGTGTAACGAATGGAGCAGCACCATATGAACATGGTATAGAAAATGATTTTTTTTATTACTTTAGTGTGCACAGAGAACCATTAACACTATAATACATAACACATCTACAAAAGAATACGACCGTTTTTATTCACAAATGTCATTTCTGAAGTTGCCATGGCATTAAGGGTGACAAAACAGCAGCAAATATTCACCAGCCAAGCCTTGGATGAAGTTTAGCATCACACAAGGCCATTTGCAGGTTCTGAAACACACTCCCATAGAAAATAGTGGGTGTAGGAACTTAATTTAATACCCCATAGGAAAAGATGTTAAAATAATTACATTATTTTGACTTTTAAATTATTATAACTAAAAATTGGGAAGAGGAGTTGACCTTGGGGAGAGGAGTTGGCCTAACGTCTAGGGCAGTCGATCTCAAATCTGGGGAACGGGGTTTGAGTCTTGGCAAGGACGCGCAACATCCTGTGATTCTGGGCAAATCACTTAATCTCCATGTGCCTAACAAAAATGAATGTGTCCTCATGTAATGCAATTGGTGCTTGTGTAAAGCGCATTGATACGCGATACCTTTGGTTCAAGTTCATGCTATATGAAACGCTCTAAACAATGCATTTATATAGCACTCATCAACCCTGCCAAGACATTGAAGCACTTTACGCTAGGCATCATTCAGTTCTGGAGCCCAAAGTTAGTAGTTAGCCCAGTGATATCACTTGCTGTCAGTTAATTATGTGCATATGTGTATGTGTTTGTGTGTCTTAAAAAGTGCACACAATCATATCTACATATATTATTATTTTAGCTAATAATATTAACCATAGTAAAAAATATATTTAAAATTAAAATGTAATTTAAAATGATTAAACTCAACTTTAATTCAATGTGGTTAGTACTAATTGGAAATAAAATTGCTAGGTTGTGTTTTTTATTTCATTTTACTTAAAAAATTCTATATTTATTACACTTGAAAATTGCGATTCCCCTATTAACATGCCTAGAGAATCTAGATTTCATTAAAGATACGGAGGCTCACATTATGCAATGCCTTTTAATTGCAGATCCAAGCCAGTCGCATCACAATATAAAGGTTCCAAAAAGAACACTAGATACAGTAAAGCATTACACATAGCAACCATCAGCCTCTTTTAAATCTGGCGAAAAGTAGATCCAGTAGATTCCATGAGATTCCAAGTAAACAGAAGCAAAATTGAAGAAGAAGAAGACAAATGAACGGCCTACAGATGATGAAACGTCAAAAGTAGATTAAGTAGAAGGATTATCTGAAAGAAAGAGGACAATGAAAATTGTATCCTAAAAAACAATGTAAGCAGTTTCACCAGGTGAACAATTGAACAATAAATTACATATAACTCAAAATACATAACATTAAGATTATGAATAACATCATGTTAAATTAAACCCAATACCAAGCTGGGATGGGTTGGGAGGGATAATGTGAGCCTCCGTGTCTTTAATGAAATCTAGATTCTCTAGGCATGTTAATAGGAGAATCGCAATTTCATTACAAGAACGGAGGCTACATTATGCATGTTGGTAGCCCTGTAAAACTACATTAGACATACGCTCAATTGGTTTAAAATATTGTCTTGCAAAGGTACTTGCATTAGACCAGTCTGCAGCTTTAAGGATATCATCCAACTTACCTCCGGACCAAAGAGATTTACTTGCCATGGCACCTCTAAGAGAATGAGCTTGAAATTTGGAAATATCAATACCAGCTAGAGACATAGCAGACTTAACCCATCTGGCAATGGAAGTGGAGGAAACAGCCTTATGAGGCTTAACAAAGGAAATGAGAAGTTGGTTCTCATTAAGCGGTCTAAGATTAGACATTGTCATATCATACGCTTTCATACAATCAACCACATAAAGTTTCGGGGAAGGATCGAAACGAGGATAGAAGATTGAATCAGACATTGTCTTGGTTCTTCTATAGACTTCAAATGTAACTCCAAATAAATTATAAGATCTATTAGAAATCTCCAGAGCTTTAACATCAGAAACTCTACGACAGGAGATAAGGCAAAGAAGAGTTGCGAGTTTAAAAGAAAGAAACTTTCTGCTCAAAAGTGAATTATCTGGCCAGGAAGTGAAGAGATCCAGAATCAAATTCACATCCCAGAGAGTATTATATTTCGGCCTTGGGGGCCTCTTCAAACGGATACTCTTCATTACCCTACAAACGATCACATTCTTCCCGATTGACTTACTGTTAAAGAGGACATGACCAGCAAAGATCGCTGATCTATAACAGTTGGATGATCTATAACTCAACCCCTTGTCGAAGAGTTCAGCGAGGACATTTACTATATCAACGATAGGTGCTTGAGTGGGATCCAATTCCCTCTCCATGCACCAACGAAACCAGCATTTCCAGATGTTGTTGTATCTGTAGTGAGTTCCTGGTGCCCATGACTCTTTGAGGAGAGTAGAAGCTGATGACGAAAGTCCTGAGACTTTGTTAGATCGCCTGACACTCTCCAGGCAAGAAGGTACAAACTCCCTGATAGGGTCATTAGGTGAGGATCTCCGTTTACGTCTGTAGGTAGATCTGTCAGGGAGGGAATCAGAAATGGAATTTCGAAGGTCAGTTCCAGAACAGTGGGGAACCATGCTTGTGATGGCCAGAGGGGAGTTATTAAGACTAGAGAGCACCGATCCTGCCTCACTTTCTGCAGGACTCTCTGTATCATTGCGAATGGGGGAAAGGCATAAGCATTGATCCCTGACCAGGTTTGGAGAAATGCGTTCACTTCCTGTGCGCTGGGATCCGGCATCCAGCTGAAGTAACGCTCTAGTTGAAAGGTGAGACGGCTCGCGAATAGGTCTATCTCTAATGGACCCCAACAAGAATTTAGTGAGTCGAAGACAGCGACGTTCAGTTTCCAATCGCTGTAGTCCGAAAGGAATCTGGAATTCCAATCGGCAGAAACGTTCGACTTCCCTGGGTAGTATTCCGCTCTGAGGGCAATTTTGGGTTCTAAACAGAACATCCAGAGTTTCCTTGCTAGGTTTGAAAGGTCGGCAGACTTCGTGCCTCCCAACCGATGGATGTAGGCCACTGCCGAAACATTGTCCATTTTCAGAACAACCGATCTCCCTTGAATTGAGTGCTTGAAACTCATAAGGGCGTATAGGTCAGCGGTAAGTTCTAGGAAATTGATGTGGTGAGATGACTCCTCCTGAGACCAGACACCACCCGTATTCTGGTCTAGGAAACAAGCACCCCAACCATGAAGGGAAGCGTCTGATTCCAGCACAAAATCCGGTTCTGACCCGAAAATTGCTTTCCCATTCCAAGCTTCCAGGTTTTTTAACCACCAGTTCAGTTCTGTTTTGGCCTCCAAATCTAGGGAGACTCGGTCTTCGTACCAAAGACCGGACCTCAACGCCCTTCCTTTTATCCTTGGTAAGGCTCGGTAATTCAGAGGACCTGGGAAGATCGCCTGGATGGAACAAGATAAAAGACCCAGAAGTCTTGCCAGCTCCCTTAAAGGGATGTCTTCCTGTCTTAAGACATGACGAATCTCTTTCTTGATATTTGAGATTTTTGAAGGAGGTAGAAGAAGAAGGCACTTGGAAGTGTCTAGAGTGAAACCCAGGAACTCCAGAGATTTGGAGGGGGTTAGAATAGACTTCTCTTTGTTGACAATGAAACCTAAACTTTCCAGCAGATTCATAACCGTTTCTAGGTCGACGTGAATCTGAGGAAGGTCCTGGGACATTATTAAGATGTCGTCGAGGTAAAAAATAAGACGAACACCCCGTCCTCTTAGGAAGGAGGCTACTGCTCTAATTACCTTGGTAAAACACCAAGGGGCGGACGAAAGCCCGAAGGGGAGAGCCCTGAACTGATAAAGATGATTTTTCCAAAGAAATTGTAGGTAAGGTTGATGTATTTCCGCCATCGGAATAGTGAAGTAGGCGTCCTTCAAATCTAGTTTGACTAACCAGTCTTCTTTTTGAAGAAGGTCTCTCAGAAGATGTATACCTTCCATTTTGAAATGCCTGTAAACGAGAAATTTGTTCAGGCCCTTCAAATTTATAACCGGTCTCCAACCTTTCCCTTTTTTCTCGACAAGAAACAAAGAGCTTACAAAGGTTAGAGAATCTATGGAAACTTCTAATATCGCTCCCTTTTGGAGCATAGAAGATATCTCTTCCTCTACTATCTTCTCCTTCTCCATTGAGATGGGAATATCCCTCAGGAATGAGGTTTGAAACGGAGTTTGAACGAAATCTATGACAAAGCCTGTTACTGTGGACAGAACCCACGGGTCTTGAGTTATTTCCTCCCATTTGTTGGAAAAAAGCTTCAGTCTGCCTCCTACTTTGGGAGGGGAAGAAGGAGAAAGTAAATGAAGGGAACTTACTTGGAGGGTTTGATGAGAAAGATGATCGAGATCTTCCACCCCTTGCTCGATTTCCTCTTCCGCGGTTGGAGGTGTTGAAGTAATTGTTCTGGTATGAGCCTCTTCCGAAGGGGCGTGATCTCTGGTAGGGCCTTTGGTTATACCGGCCGGAAGGGAGGCCCCTTCTTCCGGCCCTTCCAAAAACATTATTGTTGAAAGCTCTCTTCATATTCTTTTGTGCCTTATCAAGAGCAGTAAAAGTCGAGACGTACTTTCCTAAAGATCTTATAAGCTCTTCACCAAAGAGCAGGCCCTTTGGATTCAAAGAACGTTCCTTCTCAGCCATATCTGTGAGTTTAGGGTCTAGTTTAAAAAGGATGAGCCTACGCCTTTCAGCGTTGATACTAGTATTGGCATTACCTAGGAGAATGAGGGCTCTTTGACTCCAACCTCTTATCTCATCAGTATCAAGCTTGGTACCTTTAAGGTAACATTCCTCAGCGGAGTCAAGAACTCTGCTCAATGGACCAAGCACGTCTAATAGGCGATCTTGGCACCCTTTAAACGCCTTTTCGAGACCTTTTCTAGGGTGGCGACCAAGTCTAAATAAGTATTTGATTAATTCAGGATCCAAATTAGGAGCATAACATGCTTTCTCATCGATTGAGGGTCTTGAACACTCGGCCCTTAGAATATTCCTTGTCCCTCTTTCAAGGGGAAATCGAATCCATTGTTTGATAAACTTTGATACATGCTCCTGAGGGGACCATTGTGTGGAACGTGGATGCTTTAGATTTAGGGGGGAAAACATCTCCTCTCCCAAGGGATTTAAAATACTATCCTTGGATGTAGAGGGGGCTTCATCCTCCTCATCAAAAATTCCAATGTCGGCATCATCCAAGTCCAGAACGTATTCGTCTGGATTTAAGTCGTCATCATCATCCGAGCCCTCCTGGAAGTCTTGAGCAGTTAGAGATAATGAGCCGCTAGGGGCATCCAAGGTATTTGGGACGTAAGAGGCACCCGAATGATGTGTGTCATAAAAGACATCTCTATTATTTGAGGTGCGAAGACCATCCGAAAATGTTGTGGTGCCAAGACCACCAACAATACCAGAGGTGCTAGGACCTCCTGTGCTCACATGGGTCTCGGTAGTGATGTTGTTACTTTTTTTGGTACGTTTTGCACCCACCTTTTCACCATTAAAAACATCAGAGATATCCTCTTGTGGAGGTATAGGTCTCTTATAGGGGGCGAACTGGGCAAAGGTCTCCCTAAAACAGGATTTCATTTCTTTCTGGATCATAGATCGGAAATCCTCCTTATTAAAGTTAGGGATTGTAGCACTGTTTCCTTCTGAATCTGAGTCAGAAAGGTTTTCCATATTGCCTTTCTTCTACACTTTTTTTTTATATCATAGTAAGAAGCTATTCACCCCTTTTTTTAAATTTGTTTTTTATATTATAGTAAGAAGCTATTTGCCCTTATTCCTATTTGTGGGTCTTTATGTTCACCTACTGTCAGTATAGGTATAGGGGGTGAACCAAAGGGAGTCTATTGGAAAATAATTATTCCTGAAAGGAAATTTAAGTATGCAGGCACGAGTATTCAAATGCCTAGACCCTTTAACGCTCCCTTTTTTTTTTTTTTTAAGATCTATCCTTTAGGGCTTGATACCAGCAAAAACCGCGAAGCTCCGATGTCCACAAACAGCTGAATTTCAACTGTCACCGGGGTGAGGAAAGTCCCTAGGCGAGGCACTCACGAAGCGTGATGCTCGCCAGGGAACTTTCCTCTAATACACCTATTGCGTGTTTGTTTCCTGTTACCCTCAGGCACGGTGCTTACACGCTGAGGGAGAGAAGCTCCGTGAGGAAAGGCACATCGATCGGCCTAAGGTCAGCGTTTCGTTTCGTATGAACGCCGCATCACGCACTCGCTTCTGTTAGGCAGCGAGGCTGCGCGTGTGGTAGAGCAGGCACTTTGCGGGGACTGTCTTTCCGGGCTGCGCGTGGGAAAGCAGGCGCGCGGCTCACTGCGGGAGTAAGGTTTTCGATAAATAATTGGGGCTAGAGTAGTATGGGCCTAAACCCGAAAAAGGCCGATCTCGTGCGAGGGAGCTTAAACAATCCATCTCGAGTGAGGGAACATGAATGGGTGTTCGCGAGGGGGACTCGTTGAAGAGGGGGATATAGGCGACATCATTAAAGCCTAGACACTAAAAGGGGGAGGTAGGATCTCCGTAAATTGCAGATCCGGTGAGGTGGGGGGGGGAAACCTACATAAAGGTAGATAGAAAAGAATCCAACAGCAGTATGATGTGAGGATTAACTCACCCTTAAATTAAACCTCCCCAGGATTTAAGATCCATAACAATATTAAATAACAGTAACATTAAAATGAGGGAGAAAAATATGAGCTACTTATCTGCTTGGAGCCGCATTTAAAAGAGGCTGATGGTTGCTATGTGTAATGCTTTACTTCTTTTTGGAACCTTTATATTGTGATGCGACTGGCTTGGATCTGCAATTAAAAGTCATTGCATAATGTAGCCTCCGTTCTTGTAATGAAATTGTGAATACCCAAAAGTATGAAATTCACGCAAAAGTATAAGAGTGAATTTATGCTCACTATTTACAAGACAAATATACAAATCTACATATTTAAATTTAGACTTGTAGTGTGCAGTAAATTTACTAGCTTTGGCTATTCACCATTTCTGAGTGTAAATATACTACATAGGGGCCGATTACGATGTAGGTCGTAAAGCTTCCAAACCTAGGTCATCGTCGGTTTCAATTCCGGCTGGCTGATTACAATACAGCCAGTCAGAATTGAAACCGGACGGTCATTCCAGCTGGCTTCCGAGAGGAGCCCGCCAGCCAGTCGGAACTGGCCCGTAATCAATATGGACGGCGGTTTGCGATGCACGGGTTTACAGCAGGGTTTTCATGTAGGCCTTTCTCACATGGAAACCCTGTCGGAAATCGTGTTTGGGGGCTTCTAGCAGGGCTCCATTCCCTTTGCTGCCTCTGTGCCCCCCTGTTAATCTCTGCACCATTTGGCAGGCACATTGAGGTGTCTGCCACGAGGTGCAGGGATTAACACAACCTCACATTTCCCTATGGGAGCATGTACTAAGGCCAGTTTATGGCTGTAATACATGCTCCCATAGGGAAATGTAGGTTTGCAACTGCACCATGCACGGTCCCATCATAATTAGGCGTTCAGGATCGCTGACCAGAGGTCAGTCGGTCCAGTTTCCACCACGGTGTCATTCAGAGGAAACTCCGACCAACATCATAATAGGCCCCTTAGTATGGACTTACTTGCCCCATCACAAAGAAATCGGGAAGTAGATCCTAAGAGTGAAATGCTACTACTAGTAACTTTTGACACAAAGTCATAGCCACTGGGTGAAGATCTCCTAAGTGTAAAGTATAGGATCATTTTTTTTAAAGTTTATTAAACTTTAAAATAAATTATACAAATATTTCTGTTACATATTAATGAAAATTAATTTTATATATGTACTTTAACAGTAGAAAAAAATAAAAAACTATTACAGCACAACAAACTCAGTTTTGAAATAAAAATAGTTGACGATTTGAATATATTAAATTTAAATGACATTTATTTTTTTAATTAATTTTAGAAAATTCCTACCTAAATAACATGTCCATATTTATTTATTATATAGTAATGTTACCAATAATATTCTATAGATTTTTTTTAATTAAATTATCTTTAAATAAATAAAGTTACGTTTATTCTTAAGCTTAAAGGTGTGTTAAACTATTTAATAATAAAGAAATGTTTATTTTAAAATAATACATTATTTCTTTAACATTAAATTACAGTTATACATATGTTTTAAAATTCTAAATACATTCTTTTATTTTAACATTACTTGTTATCTGGTGTTATTATAAGAGCCTGTCTTTGTTACTATAGATAGGGGGTTGTTGAAGTACCAGTGGTTGGCCATATGTGGTGCTGGGCTTACTCCAGGTCGAGCTGGAATGCATTTACATCTGCTTTGGTGAAATATTTGGATATGCTAACTACAGAAGTGCAGTTTGTGAATACCAATGGGCTTACTCTTTTGAGGGTGAAAATTTGCACCTTCCTAAACCTGTCCGTAATCACTTTGCTAAAAACCTTTTTTTTACCATGAGCAGCAACCAAAGTTATCTATTAAGATATGGTGATGTGGCTCCGTCCTCTAGTGCTGGCGTACCTTAGGCTGCCTTGTGCCAATTACACCCTGACACCACAGGGTGAGGGTGATTGAGTTATGTCACGTTAAAGATTTATACTGAAAGTGTACTCTTCCAGAACAGAATTCAATGTTTCATAAAATTACCACTTTGTATGTGTAATGTATGGTACATTTTCTCCAACTTTACACCTGCCTTGAGGATGCGTAATTGTTTCATGCCTATCCTTTTCTATTAAAGTTAGTAGATAGGGATTAGTGTCAACATCCATGGGTGAGTGCGCGCGAACATCCATGTACCACCCATGTTACGCCTCCATGGCGTAAACTTGCTCATAGTGCTACTTTATGCTATTTAGAGTTACAGTCCAACTCAATTCAGAATCTGCACTGGAAAGTAAGTCTCAAAACAATACTTTGCACCACTTTTCCGATGCAAACCAAGAACAAACTCTTAGTAAATCTGCCCATAAGCATAACACAATGGTTGTTATTAAAAGGGTATTTCTACCCAAAGGAGTCCTCTTTCCCAACCTTAGAAATATGAAAGATTGAGGGGAATAAACAATAAGGTTCTGAATCTATGCCTTTCTATTTGCATGGAGCATTTTGATGCCACTTCATTGCATAATTCTCTATATTAGAAGAAATGTTACTTATGAACTCCTAATAAGAAATTACACTTGAGAGTAATGTACATGTGCAAGTCTTCTCATTTGGGTCTTTGGAAAGGATCATTGGTAGGCATGCAGTGTTTTATCACCTACCAATCTTGTTGGTAATCTCTCCTTCTGAGCAGGGGGCACAGACATAGCAGCAGATGGGTTGCCCCTCCAGAGGGACCTTCCTGTACCCAGGAGGACAGCTCTCACTGCACACAGAGTGAGGGACCTGGAGAGGAGGGTAAGAAGAACATGTGTGAGAAATAAACTGGGGAAGAGGCAAACGTCAGATGTGACATTATCACACAAGCAGCAGATTGAGAGACAAATTGTATCTATAAACTCATATGAGATAAAAGAGGAGGATGAGATAAAGGGCAGATGTCAGCATCAGTGTGAGCAATACTTGAAGGAAGAGATGTGGGGCACATGTGATTGCTTCAGTGCGAGGGATCCAGTGAGTTAGCGATGAGTGGGCAAATGTGAATGCATCAGTGAGAGTGATACTTGTAATGATGCTTGGAGGAAGAGATACAGGGCACATGTGATGGCATCAATGTGAGGGACGCAAAAAATGAGAGATGTGGGGCACATGTGATAGCAGCAGTGTGAGGATCCAGGGAGTGAGAGATGAGGAGCACATGTGAGTGCATCAATGTAAGCGATACTTGGAGGAAGAGATGCAGGGCACATGTGATAGCATCAATCAATCAATCAATCAGAGCATTTGTATAGCGCACTACTCACCCGGAGGGTCTCAAGGCGCTGGGGGGAGGGGGTCCGCTACTGCTCGAACAGCCAGGTCTTGAGCTGCTTCCTGAAGGCGAGGTGGTCCTGGGTCAGGCGGAGGTGGGTCGGAAGGGAGTTCCAAGTCTTGGCGGCCAGGTAGGAGAAGGACCTTCCTCCTGTGGTGGCTCTTCGGATGCGGGGGACGGCGGCGAGGGCGTGGCTGGTCGATCGAAGCTGGTGTTTGGGAGCGTAGAAGTTGAGGCGGCTGTTGAGGTATCCTGGTCCTTGGTTGTGTAGGGCTTTGTGTGCGTGGGTGAGGAGCCGGAAGGTGATTCTCTTGTTGACCGGGAGCCAGTGCAGGTCTCTCAGGTGTCCGGAGATGTGGCTGCGGCGGGGGATGTCCAGGATGAGTCGTGCTGAGGTGTTCTGGATCCGCTGGAGTCTCTTCTGGAGTTTGGCGGTGGTTCAGGCGTAGAGGGAGTTGCCGTAGTCCAGACGGCTGGTGACGAGGGCCTGAGTGACCGTCTTCCTGGTCTCGGTGGGGATCCACCGGAAGATCTTACGTAGCATGCGAAGGATGTTGAAGCACGACGAGGAGACGGCGTTGACTTGTCTGGTCATGGAGAGGGAGGAGTCCAGGATGAAGCCCAGGTTGCGTGCGTGGTCAGTTGGTTTGGGTGCGCTGCCCAGGGCGGGGGGCCACCAGGAGTCGTCCCAGGCGGAGGGTGAGGATCCCAGGATGAGGACTTCCGTCTTGTCCGAGTTCAGTTTCAGGCGGCTGTTCGACATCCATTTGGCTACGTCTGTCATCCCTTTGTGCAGGTTGGCTCTGGCGGTGGCGGGGTCGTTGGTGAGGGAGAGGATCAGCTGGGTGTCGTCGGCATAGGAGATGATGTTCAGGTTGTGCTGGCGTGCGATGGCTGCGAGGGGGTTCATGTAGACGTTGAAGAGTGTTGGGCTGAGCGAGGAGCCTTGAGGAACGCCGCAGATGACTTCGGTGGCCTCCGATCTGAACGGGGGGAGGCGGACTCTCTGTGTCCTTCCGGCGAGGAAGGAGGTGATCCACTCCAGTGCCTTTTCCTGGATTCCGACGTTGCTGAGGCGCTGTACTAGGGTACGGTGGCAGACAGTGTCGAAGGCCGCGGAGAGGTCCAGGAGGATGAGGGCCGCTGTTTCTCCGTTGTCGATCAGAGCGAGGGATCCAGGAAGTGAGAGATGTGGGGCACGTCATAGCATCAGTGCGAGGGATACATGGAGTGAGAGATGTGGGGCACATTTAATGGCATCAGTGCGATGCATCCAGGAAGAGATGCAGGGCATATGGCATAGCATCAGTGCGAGTGATCCAGGAATTAGATGCTGGCAGATGTGAATGAATCAGTGCGAGGGATCCAGGGAGTGAGAGATGCAGAAGACATGTGATTGCATCAGTTCTATGGATCCAGGGAGGAACAGATGCAGACAGATGTATTTCATCCGTCTAATGGGTCCAGGGAGTGAATGATTCTGGGCACATGTGATTGCATCAGTGCAAGGGATCCATGGAGGAACAGATGCGGGCCAATTTATGACAACATCAGTTCACAGGATCTATGGTTGAAGATATGTGAGGCAGAAGTGATAACATCAGTATGAAAAATCCAGGGAGGAAATACCAAAGGGCACATGATATTACAGAGCGAGAGGCTTGTGGAGGAGGAGACACAAGGTACATGCCCTATTAATACAGAGCCAGGAGTTCTGAGGACAATGAGCTAAAGAGACTGGGTGTTCTTAGCAGGCTACACAGGGTGTCAAATCCACAGATCAATTTGACCACTTTAAAAATAAGATTTTCTTCAGAGTAAACAAACTTGTTTGTGGACATTGACAAGATTTTGCTGACTCATTCCCACCTTTTAAATAGTGGAGATTTACATCAGTCATGAGCAGGTATAAATCCATTTCCAGAGTGCAAGTGTGCAATAAACAACTCCAGTATTGGTGAAAATGCCGAGGAAGTGGTTCTCAGCAGTAGTGCAACATTCGCTTTCTAGGAGCACTTCTGAAAATGTTTAGGAATTCCCCCAAAAATATTTTGTCCTTCAAAATATAAGGGCAAACTTGTTGAGTTATATTTATATTTTATTTTGTGTATGTGACAGTCAAAGAACAAGTCCTTGGAGGGAGACGAGACAAAGATGATCTGCCAAAATATTAATGATAGGTACTTTTAATTCAATTAAATTCTTATTTATTGTACTATGGAACTCAACAGAGATCCACATAAAAAATACAGCAATTCATCCTCATCTTCAATGCAAGAAAATTAAAGCAAAAAACAAACACATACCACTACAGTTGAAAGATAAATTGTTCATCCATACAAAGTTAACACACAGGGATCCATAGGGTATCCCTCAGATGACCCAAAACTGTAAATGACAAATCTAATACAAAACCTCATTCGCTGAGAATATATACAACCTTATTGGGGCATATTAACAAGGGCTTGATCTCCACTTTTTTTGGCTTTAAAAGCGGGGATAAAATTATTGCCCTACTAACAAGAGGGTGCTAACATGCATAAGCTCATGTTAGCACCCTTTTACCCGACGCCTCCCTTTGCATCTCAAATGAGATGCAAAGTGGGCGTCACTGGGCAGTACAACCTTGGAAATATATATTTGGAGAAAACTGCTGTTAAAATGCAGACTTAGCTATCCCTAACATTGGGGGTGGATTGTGCTGATGTGACCACAGGGTCGTATCAGCAAGGTTATCGCCGTTTTGCAGGGAACGCCGATTCCCCCTCTCTCTATAGAATTTTCATCGCCCTGGAGAAGCGAGTTGTTAATAACGCGCTACCAGGGAGATAAATTCCAGAGATAGTCGGCGATAAATAAACAAGCGCTAAGCGCGCTTGGCATTTATTTATCTCCGTCCTTGCAAATATGCCCCAAAAAGTGCAAATTCAAAATAACAGTACTGAATACAATGCTCTACTGTAAAGTGCCAACATCTGACATAGTGCAAATACGCAACTAAATCAATGTAGGCAAAATAGTACAACGCTCTCTGCAGTCCTTCGTCTTGGAAAGTCGATGTTTCCAAGACGAAGGACATGGAGAAAGACGAACGCCAAGCTTGTTGAGCGAGACGCCAGATTAATACAAGACGCTTTTTCGCTCCAAGCAAATCATAGGAAAACAACTACAAGGCAACGAAGACTTCCAGACTCCCCTGGGTTCAAGAGCCAAGCTTCCACAAAGTTAAAACTTCATACTGGAAACAGCAACGTTAAAAGCATGACTGCTGTTATTTTGCAAGAAAGGATGTGAACCTTAAGAACCAAATTGAGGTCCTGAAGAGAGTTCCCTCCCCCAAGGAACTCGAAACGCGTCGACCACACCGTGCAAGGCCAATCTGTGTTTAAAAACTGAAAACAGATTTTGTAAATGATCGTGTATTTCAGATGGCCGTTTGTATAAAGTAGCTAATGTTTCATTGTAAATTCCAAGTGGATTAACCGACTGGTTATTAGATAGATAGATTACAGTTCTGTACCTACAATTTTGATTTGTGTTTCTTTCCTTTCACCCTCCCTTTTCTCCACACAGTTTCCACAAAGTATGTATGAGTATGACTGAGGTTATATGAGTAAACACTTGTTTTGAATGAGTACCCTAAGTGAATGTAAATACTGTTAATAGGATTTTTTCCTTTTCCTTTCTCCTGTCTATTTAACTTCTTAATTTTTATAAAAATGAAAAGTTGCCGCTTAAATAATTCCGAGTGACTTTGTATTGAAAAATAAATAGATTAAATTGAAAAGCTCACCAGTCTGAAGAACTAGTTTTATTTCTGTTCTTCAGGTTACAATTATTCAAAAAGAAAACATTGCAGTATTGGCAATTGTAATAGAACGATTTTTAAACCACATTTTTTAATAAAAGATTTTGGAAGAGGACAAACGCATTCTGGCTAATCTCAAACAGTTACAGAGATGTTATATAATTAGAATAAAGTGTGCTTCTTCCCTTCAAGCTATGAAAGATTTCAAGCTTTAGTGCAGCTCGGATAGAATCCATTTCACTGCCCAGTAGACTGTCCCCCCACCTCAGGACGGCTGACATAGCAAGCACGGTTGTAGAAGATAGTCTAAATTCGAGCCCTGGGCACATGGAGAAGTGAAAGTCTTCAGGTCACGTGTGCGCCCTTCTACTTACTCAAAGAAGCATCAGTGCCGCTCGTCCATCACTGCACAGGGATAACTCACAAATGGCCGCATTTTTGTCTTATAAACTGAGAGGACTTGTGTGAAGTGCCTTTGCCCACAGCACTTGTACAATCTGTGCATAGCAGAAGCATGGACTATGCCTTATTTTTGCAGTGTCTTATATGATCTTTGTTTAAGCATTTACTTGGGAAAATGTTGCCAATGTGAGGGTAAAACTGCACCACTTCCACCTTTGCATTCCCCAGGGACCAATTGAAGTTTTTACAGATTCTGCGCCCCTTAGTTCTAAAAATCATGACTTTGCTCTTAGATATATTTATTTTTAGAAAGTGTTCTTGCAGATACTTCTCCAACACACAGAGGCGCCTATGGAGGCCTATCAGCGTTAAGTCCAGCAAAATAACATTGTCAGCATAAAGAAGACAATCAACATTCATTAAACCTGATTTAAATGGATCCCCCTTTGTCTGGCCAACTCTACGAGGCAAATCATGAGTGTAGAGTGAGGAAAGAAGAGGCGCAAGCAGGCAGCCCTGCTTTACACCATTATGCATCCCCACTTCACCGGACAAACCCTGGTTCCCTCCCATCAGGACCTGGGTCCAAGTAGAAGAGTTCAAGGCAATTATTAACCATCCGAAGATGATCTGAAATCCCAAGCGCAGACAATGTTGTCCACAGCATCCCTCGGTCAACCCTGTTGAATGCTGTGGAGAAATCAATAAAGGAAGAATGCATGGGCCTTCCCCTAGCTAAGGGATACTTTTTGACCAGGGTTTGGAGGACCGTGATATTTGAAGGGTAACACAATTCTTACAAAAGCCAGCCTGCTCAATAGGTATGCGCTTTATTGCAGAATGCCCATTCCTGAAGGTGACATACTTTACTTTTGGCACATACCTTGCCAGTCACATCCAGAAGGGCGATTTGTCTATAGCTGACAGGAGAGGCTTTTGAATCCCTTCTATATAAGAGTACCACAATACTTCCTTTGCAATGAGATGCAATATCACCAGACCAATAGCAGTTCTGGAACAGAGGAAATAAAAAGATAGCCCATTGGGAGGCTTCCTGTTTAATGAGTGCTACCGGTAGTTCTTTAGGGCCCATAGCACCTGAAGTTTTTGCACCCTTAACGAATCCTTCAATCTCCTCACAGGAAGGCGGGCCGTATAGTTCCAGTGAACCTGCTTCAACACTAAGCACAAACTGGCCACTGTGGCCTAAATATTTACGAGAATTAAATGAAGTAGAAGATTCCCTTAGATTGATCCATTTCCAACCATCCTCCTTCCTTCATTCAGACACCTTCAGTCTAGTTCTTATACGCTTAAGGCACTTGGTTTCCCTCTGCTTCGGAATTAGGGAACATTTAAATTGTTTCCTTACTAGGGAGTTTATTTCACAATTCACCTTTATTAAAGCTGAAGGGATCTTAATAGGTGACTTGACACTTTTACCTCTATCTTTACTCCCAAAAGTTTGAAAAAAGGGCAGCTGCTTTTCGAACCAGGAGACAGGGTCATCTAAGGAAAATCCAGAGGGAACCAGGCTTTCTGTGCAAAAAATATGGCCCAGGTTCCTTATGGTGTCCCATGACCAGAAAGTGCACCCATTAGATCTGTTGTAGGGTACACTGTCTTTCCCAGAGTTCCAGGAATCCAAATCAATAGACACTGAAAGGATACTATGGCCACTTAAATCAGTCCCCAAAACCTCCAACTGTGTACACACTCCAAACATTTGATGAGATAAGGGTCATTTACTAGACCCTGTGTTTACTAACCTCCACACCCTACAAACTAAAGAGTCCCTCCCCCTCCCGTGGACGGACCATTTTTTTGGTCCCCTTCCGCTTACCAGGGGATTTTAGGAAACCCCATAAACCCGCCACCTATACTAGGGATAGAGCATGGTCCAGACTTTCGGCTGAGGATTGGGCCAAAGCCCTGGACCAGGCAACCCCTAGTCCATCGGAGGACCCAGCCACCGCGGACAGAAAGTTCAGGGAGTGGATCTCCACCTCCCTCGACTCCATCCTCCCCATAAAAACCTGTGAGGATAAAAACGGGAAAACTGGGTCAGCTCCATGGTACAGCCCGGAACTAAGACCTCTCCGCATTGAGTGTAAAAAAACGGAGCGACTATGGAGAAGGGACTGGATCCATACTAACAAGGACGCCTACCGTAGGTCGGTGAGATCTTACAAAGCCGCCTTGAGGTGCACCAAAGCCGCATATTATGACACCAGAATAAGGAATGCCACCAACTCAGCGAGAGAATCTTACCTCATCGCCAAAGAACTGCTGAAAATACCGGCGCCCCCTTCTTACAATTCATCTTCGCCGGACAGAAGCGATGAACTGGCAACCTACTTCGACTCTAAAATCACCCGTATCCTAGTCTCCCTCCCGCCTCCTAGTCTACCTAATCACATGGACTCTGACGCACTCACCAATCAGACAGGAAATATACTGCCCCCACAACTCACTGCCTTTAGGGCAGTATCATTGGACGAAGTAGGATCAGCCCTGGCCAAACTGAATAGCAGCTCCCCCCTTGATCCCGTACCTATCAGATTCCTGAAAGCAGTCGTTCCCACTATCCTCCCCACCATCACGGAACTCATCAACATCTCGCTATCCCAGGGCTCTGTTCCACCGAGCTGGAAGAGCGCTGTAGTTAAGGCTCTTCTCAAAAAGCCCCAACTAGACCCCTCCGACTTGGCCAATTATCGGCCAATCTCGCTCCTCCCCAGTATCAGCAAAATAGCAGAGAAACTGGTAAACGTCCAACTGTCCCAGTTCCTTGAATCAAACAACCTTCTACGTCTGGGTTCCGCCCTGGCCACGGTACAGACACCGCCCTCCTCGCTGTCATCGAGGAGGCTAGGTGCATTCTGGATTCAGGAGGGTCAGTGGCAGTCATCCTCCTGGACCTCAGTGCAGCCTTTGACACGGTGAATCACCGTGTCCTACTCCACCGGCTGGCCGTGGCGGGACTCGCGGACACGGCGCTTGCGTGGATAGAATCTCTCCTATCAGGCCGCTCTTTCCAGGTATGGGACGGCAATTCCCGCTCAGCCCCTTTCTAAGCATGAGCGCTAAATCCGCTCCGATCGCGGATTTTGCGAATTTTCGGTAAATTCGCGATCCGCGAACTCTCGCGAATTTGCCGAAAATTCGCAATCCGCGAGCGGCGGATTCCGGGGGCAAAAGTTCAACCATTCCTGGTCTGTTGTAACTAATTTACGATGGCGCCGGCAAGCTGCCAGCGCCATCCTAAGATAGCTACTAAATTAGCTTCAACAGGAAGCTCTAATAGATAAGATAAAGCAGGTCATCGAGCGCCTGCTTTATTTAATCTATTAGAGCTTCCTGTTGAAGCTAATTTTGTAACTATCTTAGGATGGCGCTGGCAGCTTGCCGGCGCCATCGTAAATTAATTACTACAGACCAGGAATGGAATTATACCGTTGTGGAGGCTGGGCAGGTGTGCCTTCTTCCCAAATATACCGTCGAAAATCAGCTGTGACGCTGGACAAAGGCCTTTGCATCTTTGACCTTCACGAGCGCAATCCCCGTGCTGTTATGTGGCCAGGGGCTTCTGTCTCTACATCTGCTGCTCTGATCAGTCTCTGACCTTGTATACACACAAGAGCCATGTGCACTCGCATGGAAGCGCCGTCCGTTTGGCCCCGCCCACACACTCGCGGTGTGCACCGTCTTCCCGCCATTTACCCACTATGATGGGCAGATCACTCAAGGGACCCCTGCGCCCTTCGGCGCGATTGCATAGTACCACACACCTGGCCGCTGTAGACAACTCTCTGCCACTTTAAGCAGCTGTAGTGTAGTAAAAGCACTATACATTTACCCAACGAGGTAGCACTTACTGATCATCCAGTAGAAAGTACTCCAGTTGAGTAGAGGTATGGCACAAAACGGTGGCGTCTTCTTGAATAAATACGAAGGGCAGGGTTCAATCTGGCACGATGGTCCACTCCTGCCATGGAAGCCACGCCCCCAAATCCGCCGATCCGCTAAATCCGCGGATTTTGCGGATCCACGATCCGTGAATCCGCAAATTCGTGAATCGTGGATCCGCAAAATCCGCCCATGCTTACCCCTTTCCCCCTCACTAGTGGAGTTCCCCAGGGGTCGTCATTAAGCCCTACTTTGTTCAACGCTTATATGGCCCCCCTTGAGGATGTCGTCTCCCCTTTCGGAATCAAGATAGTGAGCTATGCGGACGACACGCAACTGGTCGTCTCACTCTCTCATCTTGACAATCACCCGGACAATCTGTTGAACTGCCTCCAGGAAATCCACCACTGGATGTGCGAGTCATCATTGAAGCTCAATGGATCGAAAACCGAAGTCATGCTCATGGGCAAGAAATGGTCCACCATCCCACCTTCGGTCTGGCCAGACGCTTTCGGTGAGGTGCCCTCCCCGAAACCAGAAATCAAGACCTTGGGAGTCTGGCTTGAACCGGAGTTGTCCATGAAGACCCAGGCAGCCAAAACAGCAGGCACCTGCTTCGGACTTATGCGTTCCATCCGTAAAATCCTCCCACTACTTCCGCCCCTATCTAGGAAACTCTTGATTCAAGGTTTGATCCTTGCCCGGCTAGACTATAGCAATGCTGTCTATCTGGGAGCCCCTGAATCTACCCTGGCCAAACTCCAGCGAACTCAAAACGTGGCAGCCCGGCTCCTTATGGGCCTCCCTTCCAGAACCTCTGCCAGACCAGCGCTGAAGGCCCTACATTGGCTTCCAGTGCGGCAGAGGGTAGAATTCAAGGCGATGTGCACTGCCCACAAACTCCTCAATGGTCTTGGCCCTTCTATCCTGAGATACATGGTCACCCCCTACAAGGCCCCTAGACTCCTATGCTCTGACAACGAACGCCTGGCCACCGTCCCGAGATTCAGGAAGGCACGCACTGGCGGTAGACGGTTCGCAGTCAAAGCGTCTGCAGGATGGAACTCACTTCCCCGCTTCCTGCGACTGGAACCCTGCCACCACCTCTTCCGTAAAAAACTGAAAACTCTGCTTTTCCCCAAATAAGCTCCCCTTCCCCCTCTGGTCTCCACTTGTATCATTAGCGCGGGGATGCCTCCGGGTCACCAGGCGCTTTATAAATCGCTAAATAAAATAAATAATAATATAATATAAAATAAGATACCACCATATAATTGATTCGGGATTGCCCTCATGGGGGGTGAAAAGTGTATGAAGAGTCTTCAGGAAATCTGCCATTTAAACAAATTAATTTGTGTAATTCAGGCTTTCCAGGAAATGTAAATTCTGCCTGTCTGATCTAACCTTTTCAGGTAAAACAACGTCAGAATGCACCACTCCTCATCAATTTGGTGTAACTAAAGGTCATGCAGGCAGAATTTAAAAGTTTAGCATTGAAGTTCCCTACAATAATAATCAAAGAGCATTGCTCCAGAACACTAATGCTATGAATGAATGAAAGCATGGAATCGACGAAAATATCATGGTATTTTCCTGGGGGATAAATATATTTACAACCAAACGAGATGATGACAGCCCTCCATTCTCATTAGACAAAGCCAACTTTAAGCACAGGCAAAGATTAGAGGGGTGAGCAAATACCTTTGGATTCCAATTTATATCATTGCTAATAGGTATAAAGCAGCATTTATTTTATTTATTTATTTATTTATTTAGTGTTTTCTATAGCGCGAACATGACCCAAAGTAGGGTATCAGAGCGCTTTACATGAGCGTTTCAACAAACCGAGACATTAAAGAAAAAACGGTCATTACTGTTTTACGACATTACACTTCATGATAGCATATAAACACATATACAGTCAATAGTTAAATTACCATAACGCAGCTTAAGAAAAAGGATGACCTTATGTACAATCCCCAAGGTTAGCGGTACCTTGAACACAAATGAACAGTTTATAGACACAAGTTCTGCTATTTGGCCTTTTGGGAGAAATGTACTCATAATACGATTTTGCTTGCTTTTTGAATGTTGCAATGGATGTAATTCTTCTAATGTTTGGGGGGAGTGTGTTCCAAATTCTCGGTGCTGCCCCTGAGAATGCTCAATCATAAGTCTTTTTCTTGCAGAAGCAAGCCGGTTTCAGTAGTAAGTCTGTTTTGCTCCGGGAGGATCGGTTCCCTCCCGAAAGCGTGAGTTTCTGTGCAAGGTAAACTGGAGTTTTGTGTTGTATTGCTTTATGAGTGATGCATGCCAACTTGAATTGAATTCTTGCTTCGAAAGGCAGCCAGTTTAGTATTTTCAGGCGAGGGGAGATATGGTTGAATTTTTGGATCCCGTTATCAGTCTTGTGGCTGCATTAAGACATGCTTTCAATGGGGCTGTTCATATCTTGGGGAGCCCAGCCAAGGTAGTGCACCCATATTCGATCCTTGAGATGACCAGGGCCTGAACTGCTGTTTTAAGATCTGGTTTATTTAGGAATGTAATAAAACGAGGAAAACACTTTAAATCCTTCAAGTGGAGTTTATTCTGACACCCACCGATAATTTGCTGCTGAAACTGCAGCAACTGACACTCTGTGTGACTCAGCTCGAGCAACACGCTCTCACTGATGTCACATCATTCTAAAAGTGGAACATCAACATTAAAGAAAAATTACAACACATCTCTCTTTATAATAATAATAATTAAAATAAATAAAAAGAATAAATAAAAAGGAGCAGCAACACAGAAGTATACACAAAGCAATAAAAGTAATTATTTAAGACAATAATCCTGAAGATACAAAGATGACTTCTTGACTCTGGTACTATGAGAAGAAAGACCAGAACCATCTGTATGATTACCACTCTGCGGCACATTAACAGGTGGCAGACTTCTCTGAGTTTATCACAAATCTGATCCCTTTGAAAATTGTCTTGACAATGACCATCGTTGGACTGGGAAAAACAAGATTTAGACTTGACATATTCATCCCCCTTTGTACACTTTGCCAAACGAGACATGCTCCAAACATCCCCCCCCCAGCAAGTATGAAAACATTCTTCATAACTTTAACAATATGCTTTGGCCCAAAATATTTAGACTCACCTTTAGGTGACCAGACTGCTTTCTTCACATAAATAAAATCACCCACTTTCCCCAAAAATTTCTTAACCCCCATTTTAACATCACATCTTTGCTTATACTTGTATTTATAACTTCTAATTCTCCAGTTATCTACAACACAACTCCTGTCTTTTATACTCAACCATAAGGCATTAAGTTTAGAACCAGCAGTTCTACCATTGAGTTTCTTAAAAGGCGAATAACAAGTCACACTGTTTGGAGTGTTTCTATGTGTCCACAGTTTCTCTCTCAGTATCGGTCTAAGCGGAACTCTCATCTCCAAAGCAGACTGGGCGGAAGCTCTGATTAACCTGTTCATGCTCTCGACCAAATCATTGGCCTGAGGGGCATAGAGAGCAGTCTTATGATGTTTTATGGACAGATCTTTAAGAAAATCAGACATTTCTTGAGAGGTAAACTGAACCCCGTTGTCAGAAACAAGTATACCAGAAACACCCTCACCTGTAAAAGAATCTTTCAAAAAATTCTATGATGTTTTTTGTCACAACTGAACTCATACAAGCAACAGACATCCACTTTGACGTATAATCTACTAAGACCACAACAAATCTTTCAGAAGGAGCTAAATTCCCAAATGGACCAACAATATCCACCGCAAGTTTGGACCAAGGACATTCAGGTATAGCAACAGGAGACAGAGGAGTAGACCTTACTTTCCTGGATTTATCATTCCCGGCACAGATAGTGCAATCCTTAACCACTTCTTCAACATGATGGTCAACCTCAGGCCACCAATAAGACTCCCCGATCCTAGCCTTGGTAAGACTACGGGCAAGATGCCCTTCATGTGCAAGATTGATAACCTTCTCACGCATCTGAAATGGTGGTTTCAACCTATCACCCCGCAAAAGCTCACCTTGCACAATATTCAACTCTTCACGAACATTCCAATAACCTTTGACACTTTCAGGAACCTCTTTCAAACAAGGCCAACCATTGACAGTAAAATCCATAGCTATTTTTCTTGCCTCATCACTAACTGAACCATTCTGTCATTCTTCCTGGTTAATGGCTGATTCCTTTACCCAAGAAACCTTCACACAGTCAGCACTGGATACTGAGTATTTTTCCAAAGTTGTGTTAGCTTGTTATTTTTCCTTCTTTATGTTGAATTGTCATTTTAGATAATTTTTTAGTCTAATTTTTAGCTGGTTAAGTTAATTTGCCTTACAGGACGACTATGGCTACTGGAATGAGCCAACCTCCTCAATTTTTGAGCGAGCAAGGTGAACCTATCCTTCCGTGGAAGAAGTGGAAACCAATTTTTGATTCCTATTAAATTGGCATTGATGGGGAAAAAATTTCTGCGGCACGGAAGATAGGTTTATTGTTGCACAATCTTGGCACTGAGGGTAGAAATATATATGACAGTCTCGATCCCATACCTATTGGCAGAGGGGCTGGTGAGCCTAATGATGTTGAAATGAGTATTCTTTTACTTGAAAAACATTTTGGAGCACGTTTGAATGTGGTTATGAAAAGACATCCATTTTTTATGCGTGTCAAGGTAAAGGAGAAAGAGTTGGCAATTACGTTGCAGCTCTCAAGTCATTAGCACAAACATGTGAGTTTTAACAATTGACAGACTCTCTTATTCGTGATCAACTTGTCCGCTGCACTAGTGATCCAAAGATTCAGGAAAAGTTGCTATCCAAAAATCCTAACTTGAAAGAGGCCATAACCATTTTTGAAAGTGTTGAACACACTGCTCATTGGGTGAAAGAAATACGTAAGAGTCCGGGGCATGTTGATCCTGTTACCAATTTGAGGAAAGACAACCAAGACAGTGTATCCTCTGAAAATCATGTGGCAACTAGCAATAAAGCAACCAGTAAGCAAGAGAAAAGTTTGATTAAATCTGACAAACAGAAGTTCAATTTCAATTTGAACAAAGATGGGAAGTTCAAATGCCGAGGTGTGGAAGCCAGAATCATGGGCCGAATTTCCCAAATTGTTATGCCAGGAGTACTAATTGCAGAAATTGTAGCAACAAAGGTCACTATGTCCGTATGTGTAGAAACACAAGAGTAAATTTGATTGAAGACGATGAGGAATTCACGCAACAGGGTATTCATTGTATTACTAATTCTACATCTGAGGACTCTCTCAGTATACTTGATGTAAAGACAATTGACTCTGACACTAGGACTATGCCAGAATGTGATGTGTGCATTGGGTATGAAATTGTTCCAGTCTTAGCGGATTCTGGTTCCCCATATACTTTGATAAGTGATACATTTGGTTTCGGACTTTTGGGAACAAGAAATTTGAACTTTTGGCACCTGATATTAATCCTGTGGGTTATGGAGGACAAAAAATTGATTTGATTGGTTATTCCATCCAAACTATTGTGTTCAAAGATAGAGAAACAGTAGGTAAGGTTTATGTTGCAAAGTGTGGGGATAATCTCTTAGGTTGGCGTCACCAAAGAGATCTTGGCATTATTTTGAACCCAAATGCACCAGAACAAGTTATGTTAATTTCTTTGCAGAATGGTGTCCAAGACATCATTAACAGGTTTCCTGAAGTTTTCAGTGGACTTTAGAAGGGTATCAAACACAAAATTATATTAAAGGAGAGTGCAAAACCATCTGTGCATAAAGTAAGGAAAGTGCCTAATCTTATGATGGAACTACTTCGAGAGGAGATTGAGAAACTGCTCAACTTAGGTGTTATTGAGGAAATTGAGTTCTCAGAATGGCTCGCCCCAATTGTTTTGGCCTCTAAGGATAAAGGAACTAAGATTAGAATGTGTGTGGACTTAAGAAGCCTGAATAACTCAATTTGGGTTGACAGACAACCTCTTCCCAACATTAATGAGACATTGTCAAAACTTGGGGGTGCTACTGTGTTTAGTGTTATGGATTTATCATCAGCTTACCATCAGATTTTACTTCATGAGGATTCAAGACCTTTAACATCTTTTGTACCTCCTCTAGGTGCTTACAGATTCATAAGGATGCCTTTTGGTCAGGCAAGTGCAGCAGCTTGTTTCCAAAGGGTGATGAAAAACGTTTTGTCTGGAATTGATTCTGTCATTATTTTTCAAGATGACATTCTTGTCCATGGGCAAGATACAGCTAAGCATGATGAAATCCTTTTTTAAAGTTTTATCCAGGTTGGAAGAATATGGTCTCACTTTAAAAAGTGAGAAGTGTAAATTCAGGGTCAACTCAGTGTTTTATCTTGGGCACTCTATATCGGGTGAGGGCATCAGTCCTAAAGTTGATCTTGTGGAGGCTATACTACAGGCACCACCTCCTACCAACAAGGAGCAGGTTAAGTCTTTTCTTGGTTTAGCCGAGTATTACTCAAAGTTTGTATGTAATTTTGCAAGTGTAATGCAACCTATTAGGACCCTTCTAAAAAAGGGTACTGTTTTCTGTTGGAATGACGATTGTGTAAATGCTTTTGACAAAGTAAAAAAAAGTGAAATTGCGATGATGCCAACCCTGGGTCATTTTGATGTACATAAAAAGACTATTTTGACCACTGATGCAAGTCTGCGTGGATTAGGGGCCGTCTTATTCCAGGTTATTGATGGAAAAGAAAAAATCATTGGTTTTGCGTCACGGTCACTTAAAGGAGCAGAGGAGCGTTATTCAGTGATAGAAAGTGAGGCTCTTGCTTGCTCATGGGCCATTAATCGTTTCAGGTTCTATTTGTGGGGTATACCATTTTTGGTTAGATCAGACCACAAGCCATTGGTACACATGTTTTCCTGCAGGAATGTGTAGAGCACCACCCCAAGAATTAAAAGGTGGATTGATGGGCTTTGGGAATTTAATTTTCGTGTGGAATATTTGCCTGGACTTAAAAATGTTCCGTCAAGAATGATCCATTGGCAATTTGCTCAGTAACACCTTTCAAAAAGATGATAAATTATTTTCTTGCACTTGTCATGTTTCTCAAATAATTGTTCTTATATTTAAAAAATAAATAAGATAATAAATAACAAAATAAATTAAAACAGTTAACTTATCTTGAGAATGATGGTCTATTTTCTTTAATAAGTATATAATATTCTTCTTTCCTTTTGAGTAGTTGTCTTCTAAACAATTTTGCGCATGCTCACCTCTTTTTTACCTGAGCATAACCTGGAAATACTTTTTTGCTGTGAGATCATACTGTTTATGCTTAACAAACATAAACCATTTAGCGCATGCTCATAACCAAGTCTTTGCGCATGACGTCAGCTTGTGTGTGCCCTTTGTCTCGTCTCGCGTTCACTTCAAAGAAAGCCACTCAGAGGGAACACAATGCCAGGCTCTCATAGAAGTGCGGTAAGAATCTCGAGTAATTAATTCACGCGCATGCTTCAAAAGATGCTGCTTTCACGCGCATGCTGCCAACTGTAAATCGTAAACCACATGCTAGCGCTTTAATTTATAGCTTCCTTTTCAGCCACAAGCAAATGCAGTTAACGCTTGGTTAACTCAGTCTATTCCACAAGTCTTCTGTTAAATAATGTGGCCCACAGCCACATTAAGTCCGAAACCAGTGAAGCAAAAAGCAAAAATTTGGGGTGACCATAGGATAGCAGACCCTACTCTCCTACACAACCCCCCCCCCCAAACGCAGGGACATTAGACTAACCTTGACCAGTTGTGTCTTCATGTTCTAAGTGGAAGTACCTGGAGAGACCATCTGCGTTGCCATGGTCAGTCCCTGGGCGGTGCTCCACTGTAAAGTCCATCCCCTGTAGGGAAATGGACCACCTGAGTAGTTTGGGGTTTTCACCCTTCATCTGAGTAAGCCATAAGAGGGGCTTATGGTCGGTCTGAATCTTGAAGTGAGTGCCAAACAAGTATGGTCTCAACTTCTTCAGGGCCCACACCACAGCAAAGGCCTCCCTCTCAATGGCTGACCAACGTTTCTCTCTGGGGGTCAGCCTTCTGCTAATAAAAGCAATGGGCTGGTCTTGACCATCTACATTAAGTTGTGAAAGCACAGCTCCCACTCCCAACTCAGAAGCATCTGTTTGGACAATAAACTCTCTTGAGTAGTCAGGACTCTTCAGGATAGGTGCAGAGCACATGGCCTTCTTCAGGTCATCAAATGCCTTTTGACAGTATTCTGTCCACTGAACCTTTTTGGGCATCTTCTTGGATGTCAGATCATTAAGAGGAGTCACAATGGACCCATAGTTCTTAACAAACTTCCTGTAGTACCCAGTCAGGCCCAAGAAAGCTCTGACCTGAGTCTGGTTAGTTGGAGGAGTCCAGTCCTTTATGGTCTGAATCTTACTCTCCAGAGGTTGAACTTGGCCTCCACCCACAAGGTGGCCCAAGTACACAACCTTACTCTGCCCTATCTGGCACTTGGTTGCCTTGATAGTGAGGCCTGCCTTTTGCAGAGCCTCTAGCACTTCCTTCAGGTGGACCAGGTGATCCTCCCAGGTGGAACTAAAGACAGCAATATCGTCCAGATATGCTGCACAAAAGTTATCCAACCCAGTAAGGACTTGATTCACCAACCTTTGGAAGGTGGCAGGTGCATTTTTCAAACCAAAGGGCATCACCACAAACTGATAATGCCCACTGGGGGTAGAAAATGCTGTCTTGGCCTTAGACTCCTCAGCTAACCTGATTTGCCAGTAGCCAGCTGTCAAGTCAAATGTGCTCAAATACTTGGCAGAAGCCAATTTGTCTATGAGCTCATCCGCCCTTGGAATAGGGTGTGCATCTGTCCTAGTGACAGCATTGAGTCCTCTGTAATCCACACAGAACCTCATCTCTCTCTTCCCATCTTTGGTGTGAGGTTTGGGGACCAGAACCACTGGGCTAGCCCAGGGGCTCTCTGAAGGCTCAATGACACCTAATTCCAGCATCTTTTGCACCTCAGCCTTGATACAGTCTCTGACATGGTCAGGCTGCCTGTAAATTTTGTTCTTCACAGGGAGACTATCACCAGTGTCCACCACATGGGTACACCAGTTAGTCTGGCTGGGTGTCAGGGAGAACATATGTCGGAATGGCTGCAAAACCTGTCTACAGTCATGTTGCTGACGTTCAGTGAGGCTGCCATCTAAGGCCACACCATCAACTGAGCCATCCTCAGGGTTCTGAGTCAGCAGGTCTGGGAGAGGGTCACTCTCTTCCTCCTGCCCCTCATCTGTAGCCATGAGCAAGCCCATGTCTGCCCTGTCAACATATGCTTTCAGCCTGTTAACATGGAGCACCCTGTGGGGGCTTCTGGGAGTTCCAAGGTCCACCAAGTAGGTAACCTCTCCCTTTTTCTCCATGATGGTATGGGGTCCAGACCATCTGTCTTGGAGTGCTGCTGGGGCCACTGGCTCCAGCACCCATACCTTCTGTCCAGGCTGGTATTCAGTCAGGACAGCCTTTTGGTCATGCCAGGCTTTCTGTAAGGCCTGGCTAGCCTCAAGGTTTTTGGAGGCCTTCTCCATGTATTCAGCCATCCTGGAGCGGAGACCAAGTACATAGTCCACTATGTCTTGCTTGGGCTTTTTGAGAGGTAACTCCCATCCTTCCCTCACCAGACATAGGGGTCCTCTTACAGGGTGCCCGAACAACAATTCAAAGGGGCTGAAGCCAACCCCTTTTTGTGGGACCTCTCTGTAAGCAAACAGAAGGCAGGGCAGAAGGATATCCCATCTTCGCCTGAGCTTTTCAGGTAATCCTTTGATCATGCCCTTTAGGGTCTTGTTAAATCTCTCAACAAGCCCATTGCACTGTGGATGATAGGGAGTGGTGAACTTATAGTTGACACCACACTCCTTCCACATTGCTGTCAAGTATCCTGACATGAAGTTTGCACCTCGGTCAGATACTACCTCCTTAGGAAACCCCACTCTGGAGAAAACTCCAAGTAAGGCCCTGGCCACAACAGGAGCTGTTGTGGTCCTAAGTGGAATTGCCTCTGGGTACCTGGTGGCATGGTCCACAACCACCAGTATGAATCTGTGCCCAGATGCTGTGGGGGGATCCATTGGTCCAACAATGTCAATCCCTACCCTTTCAAAGGGCACCCCCACCACAGGTAGTGGTATCAGGGGGGCCTTTGTGGAACCACCTGCTTTGCCACTTGCTTGGCAGGTTACACAGGAGCGACAAAACTCCTTTGTATCTTCTGACATGTGAGGCCAGTGAAAGTGACAGACAAGTCTGTCCCATGTTTTGTTCTGGCCTAGGTGTCCTGCTAAGGGAATATCGTGTGCCAAGGTAAGAAGGAAGCCCCTAAATTGCAGAGGTATGACCAACCTCCTGGTTGCACCAGGCTTGGGGTCTCGACCCTCTGAATAAAGGAGCCCATCATCCCAATAGACCTTATGGGTACCTTGAGCATTCCCAGCAGCCTCAGCAGCAGCCTGCTGTCTGAGGGGTTCAAGAGAAGGACAGGATAGCTGAGCCTGCCCCAAGTCTGCCCTAGAAGGTCCCCCTGTCCCCAGAAACTCAACCTGATCAGGTTCAAGCTCTATAGGGACAGTTCCTTCAGGGGTCTCAGAATCATCTTCCTGTGAAGGCTGATCCTCACTTGTAGGCATTTGGGAAGGCACAGCCTTTACCCTCCTGTTCCTTGTCTTGGGAGGTACTTGGTCCATTGTTCCAGGATGCAAGACCTGAGGTTCAGAGAGGACCTTTTTGGCCTGTGACCTGGTCACAGCAAGGACATGTGATGATATCCCTAACATCTCTGCATGAGTCCTGTACTCAACTTCCGACCATAGAGAGTTCTCCAGGTCATTGCCCAACAAACATTCTACTGGGAGATCAGCACTAACCACAACTCTTTTTAGGCCAGTTACCCCTCCCCAGGAAAAGTTCACAATTGCCACACTATGGGTAGTAGTGACATTGCTGGCATTGGTCACCAGGTAATTGTCACCTGATATGTACTGTCCAGGGTCCACAAAGCTAGGCGTCACCATAGTGACACTGGCACATGTGTCCCTGTATGCTTGAGCCACTTTTTCATTAATTAAAGGCGTCTGCCTGTACTTGCCCAAATTATTGAGACTGACAGTAGGGGAGAAATCAATCTCCCCATCACAGATCAGAACAGCCTGTGTGGGGACTCTGACTAGGTCAGAATCTCCATCAGTTCCCAAGGTGATACCCACTACCCCCTTAGCCAGTGGTCCAACACTGCCAGCTGTACTAGTGGGTGCAGGTGCCTTAGGGGCTGCAGTGTTGGTGGCTCCACCCTTTTTACAATCACTTGTCCAGTGAGTGGTGTTTTTGCAAAAGCTACACCAGGGTTTTCTTTGACCTTCTTTCTTCTTCTTCTTGGAAGTTTGGGACCCACCCTCAGTATTTGTTTGGGGCCCTGTTGAAGACTTCTGGTCTTTAGCTTTCTGCTCCCCACCCTTCTGGTCTATTTTCTTTTGGTCACCACCCTGGTTCTGGTTCTGGTTCTTTTGCTTAACTCTGGTTCTAACCCATTTGTCTGCCCTCTTTCCCAATTCTTGGGGAGAGGTTAGATCTGAGTCAACCAAATGTTGATGCAACTGCTGGTTCTGACAGTTATTTAAAATCTGTTCTCTCATAAGCAAATTGTACAATCCTTCATAGTCTGTAACCTTACTTCCCAGCAACCAGCCCTCCAGAGCCTTAGTGGCACATTCAACAAATTCAGACCAGTCCTGAGTCTGTGTCTTCTGGGTATCTCTGAACATTAACCTGTACTGTTCAGTGGTTAAGCCTAACCCATCAATCAGAGCACTCTTCAGGACTAGGTAGTTTCTAGAATCCCTATCACTAACTGTGAGGAGTCTGTCTCGGCCTCTACCTTCAAAGGAGAGCCACAAGATTGCTGCCCACTGCTCCTGAGGAACCTGCTGTACTTTGCAAGCTCTCTCAAGTGCAGTCATCCACTTGTGGATATCATCCCCAACTTTGTAGGGGGGCACAATCTTACTCAGGTTTCTATTGTCATAGGACCTGTCTTTATCCTTAAGGATATTGCTGCCACCAGTGGGTTCTAACCCACTCTCTCTAGGCTGCCTTGCTCTAGCAAGTTTCTCTTTGGCCAGGGCAACTTCTAATTCTTGTCTCTGGATCCTAAGTTCAGCCTCTCTCATTTTGGCCTCATGTTCCCTTCTCTGAGGGCTAGTCAACTCCCTTCTGGAGTTGCCATGAGAACCTCTAGAAACATGGGAGGTATTGGATTCACCTGAGTGATTCCTCCTTCTCCTATGCTCCTGGTTAAGTCCATTTGGGGGTCTGAATGGGTTGGACCCACCTTCAGTCCCAAATAAGCTTAAGTTAGCCTGGTTAAGCCTGCTGACTAACACCTGGCTATTTCTACCATCATCAGAATCACTTTCTTCCTCCTCCTCCTCCTCTTCTTCTTCCTCAGGCTGAGTATTCCCAGGGGTCTGGTCTTCCTCATCTATCTGGATGACAGGGGCAGGGGCATCAGGGTTATCATCTTCAGAAGATGAAACTTCCTCACCAGTCCCTGAGGGGCCTGGTTTGGGGTTCTTTAGAGCTTCAGACTGGTCTAATAGCTCTCTGAGGTGTCCTGCTGTAGGAGTAGGACCTGTTTTGATTCCTCTCATGGAACACAGTTGCCTCAGTTCCTTAAATGGAAAGATAGCAAATTTGGATGGTGCCTTTGGAGGGTCACTCTCAACAGAGATGGGTCCAGTGGATCCCTCTGCTCCAGACATTGCTCTAGTGTGGTGGATGTGTTGCAATCTACCTACACTTCTGTTTTCCTACAGAACCTATCTAGTAGTTGTAGTCAGGGTGTGCTACTCCCTATCCTCTACAGCAACTAAGTTCAGTAGAACTTAAGTATATCTAGTCTTGTTTTAGTGTACCTATCAGGTACCTGTATGATCTTTCAAATGATATTTTCAAAGAGTGTAATGGTAAAACAACAGCAAGCTCAAATCCCAATCCGCTGCTCACCAATGTGAGAAGTTGGCCTGGTATATGATGCTCACTAGTTCTAGTGATCACCTTGTACCATGCCAAGCAACCCTTATGGTGCAGGTTGTAAAGTCGGTTTCACGTGGAGAAGTGTGGCTCACTGGTTAGAGGAGGCAGACCTGGAAGCAGAGGTCAGCCCGGGACCAGGGTTAAATTCCCGGCTCGGCGGGGTCTTGAGTCCTAAAATGTCCATGGACTCGACAATTCTCGCTCCGGTGCCTACTCGATTCATGGGTTCACACTCTGCGACTCTGGGCAATAGCTTGCTTAATCTCCACAACGGCCCCTCGCGGCGGGATGCCTGGCTTTCACCTTGCGGATACCCTGCCGGGGTTATCTCACAGGGGAATACCAGGACGGGTTCCCTAAGCAAGCGCTTCGAAACCGCTCGGTGATTTGCGCTATATAAATTCCTGTACATGTACATGTACATGTACAAAGTCAACCTTATAGACAAGCTATCCTAGGGGTAGCATGGACTAAGCAGTCTTAGGCTAAACTCTGTAAAGGCATGTGAAGCAAGCTGTTTTACCATATACAATCCCTTGAATACCAAATGAAAGGACACCACACAGATATATATTGAAAATATATATAGATTTATTTCTCAAAAGATACCCTATACTCTTTATGAGCACAGAAGCACAAGCGTTAAAACAAAACAAAGTTAAAATACACAAAAGTTGCACGAATATGGATGAGCCCTAGGGGCCACCTAAACCATATACTAAAATAGTGGTATAAGAACCACTATGAGGAAAGTGAAGAGGCCTAGGGCCTGGGGAATCGCTGGAGCTGTTCAGGACTAACAGTGATTAAGTCGGGAAAGGCCCGCAGGACTCGGGTGCAGTGCGGAAAGTGCACGCAATACCAATGCAGTGTCAATGGTGCGTAAAAAGTACAAAGTTAGTTAAAGAGGAACCTTCCGAGTGACCTAGAAGGATGAAACTTAAGACACAGGCCCTAGAGGTGTGTACCAGTGTGGGAACACCGGCGGAGCTGAGTTACCTCACCCACAGGAAGCGGGTGCACAGGGTCGAAGTAGTGTCGGGTTTCGTCACGCTGGTCGATGGTGCTTGGAGCTGAAGATGCTGCAGGCGACTCGAGGTGAAGAGTTCCGGTGGATCCAAGGGTGGATCTGAAGTCGTGAAGACCTGAAAGCAGAGGGGACAATGTTCAAAGTCACTAGCCAGTGACTACCGTGGAACCAGAGTGGAACCAGGCGATGTCGGGTGCAAACAGGCGTCGAGGAGTAGCTTCTCTCTGCAGCCACGTGGACACAAGGGGTCGAAGACGTCCAGGAGTCGGTCACGAGCTGTCCCACGCAGGCTTCTCGCTGTTGGCGGTGTCGGCAACCGGATGGAAGCAAACAGGCCTTGGCTAATGCAAGCCACGCAGGAATCAAGAAAGGCTTGTCACTCAGACCAGCAAGGTCAGAGCGGGTGCTCCTTTTCACAGGAGCAAGGGCAAGTCTGGAGCAACCAGACCTGCAGTGAAAGTTGTAGATTTCGTCGCCAAGATGGCCACTAGCCGCGTGGCAAGTGGACGGGATGGCGCGTCGAGTGGCACAGTGCAAAAGGGCCCCACGCAGATCGTGGAGATGCTGGGGGGCTGATCTTCGGTGCAAGGGCTGCTCGAGGTTGGGGCTTCTCAAACCCCAAAGCACAGCGTCGAGGGTGCCTCTGATGCTGCGCAGTCAGCTTTTCGGGGGTCTTCCAAGATGTCCGGTCCCACGTCTCTCGGTGCCTCCACGGGTCCCTTCTTTGCAGGGACTGTGGATCGGGCGGTGAGAAGTCTGAGAGTCTGGGTCTTGTCAGGCTCTGGGCTCGGGCTCCGGCGGGAGGCGGCGGCAAAGCAGACGTCGAGTTGCTGGTTGGTGCCTGTGTTCACAGGGTGGTCACTCCATGGCCACAAGGGAGATTCTCTTCCGTCTTCTGAGCAGCAGAATGTCGAAGTCCAGTCTTCTTCTTTATTTCAAGTTGATTCAGGATGATCTGAAGTCTCAGGACACAGCTCCCACTCTTATTCGAATCTGGGGGGCCGGATCACCTACTAGGTCCCTCCTCTGGGTGGAACCAGGAAGGGGTGTGGTTACACCCCCTTTCCTTTGTCCAGTTTCGCGCCAGGACTGGGGCAGGAAAGCCCCAGCACCGGTTTGAACTGGCCTATGCACAGGGACAGCTTGTGTGCCCCAGGCATGTCTGATTCTATTCAGCCCTGTCCTACCCAATACACAAAATCATGTCTGGGGTGGTGCTAGCACCTCCCAAGGCAGGAAACACTTTGTCCAAGCTGCCCTCGCTGGAAGGACTCTGTAACGGCGGGACCAGAAAAGGGTAGGAGACGAGTTTTTGTTACTCTAGATTTTAATTGGTCGTATAGGGCATCTGTACAGGTTTTTCGTACAACTGTTCTCCGTGGAGACCGGCTTCTCTCCTTGCGCGCCTTTCGACGAGTTCCCTCTTCTTTTCTCAGGACTGGGCTCCTCCGTCTAGGGGGTTCTGGAGGCTCCGTGCTGGCCACCCACGCCGACACCGAAGGGAAGGAAAAGAGAGGCACGTATCAGTACGGAACAACAGGGAGGTAGTTGTCAATCCCAGGGAAGGGTAGTGAGGGGAAACACCCGGTGCAAATCTCCTAGTCTGGTGTGTTACTCTAACGAGTAGGGCGATTGCTTGTGCTGGGCTTCAGGGAGTCGTCCCTCAGAATTCTCCCCCCCCTCTCAGTTAAACCTCTAGCCTTAGTAGTGAACCACCCCAGGAAGCGATCACGCACCTCAGTGAGCCGTACCCCTCCTGGCGTACGGCTGGGCGGCGCGTGTTGGTGGCCTCCAGGCGTTCCCCTGTCCTCCTCTGCTCTCTCGGCGTCTTCTCCTGCTGTCCGTGCGCGGTCCACGCTGTCCTCGTTGATCTGCTCCCAGCTCTGCTCCCAGTCCGGCTGTTCTCCTTCCGTCCAACGGTTCTCGCCACTCCCTTTGACGCCGCCGCTCTGCTGGTTTTCGCCTTCTCCGCTTCTTCCTCTCCTCCGCTTCACTTCTCTGCTCTCCCGTCCGTCTTCTCTCTGCTCTTCCTCGCTGCTTCCCGCCTCTCCGCACCTCTCCGCTCTGACCACTCCTCCGGTGTAAAGACACACCTGGTGCTGGGCGGTCTCTGTATTTATCCACCTGCGGGACTCCTCCTCTTCTCGGCCTCCTGACGGGTTAAAGGGCCAGTCGTCTTCTTCATCACAGCTATACGTGTTTGGCCTGGTCCACTCAGAGTATTGCGTGGGCTGTGGAAAGACAAGGGGGGGGTCACAAGTGGTTAGTTCGCGCCCTAAGGGGGGGGGCGCCAGGGGGACCCCGTTACACACCTCCCCCCCAGGACGCTTCCGCTCGGGAAGCGGGTGTCGGGACAGAAAGTCAGCCCCAACGTTATCCACACCCCGCTTGTGGCACACCCTGAAAGAGAATGGTTGTAAGGCCAGGAACCATCTCATGACCCTGGCATTATTAGCCCTGTTCCTGGCCATCCAGGTAAGGGGAGCATGGTCAGTATACAGAGTGAAGTGCCGACCCTCGAGGTAGTAGGCCAACTTCTCCACTGCCCACCGGATTGCCAGGCATTCTTTCTCCACGGTGGCGTATTTTAACTCCCGCGGGAACAGCTTCCTGCTGACAAACAGGATCGGGTGGTCCAAGCCGTCTCGTCCTTCTTGCGACAACACCGCTCCGATCCCGAACTCGGATGCATCGGTGTGCAAGGAGAATGGGCGCGTATAATCCGGGGAGGTGAGGATGGGGGTGGATGTGATCCTCCTCTTCAGCTCGTGGAACGAGTCTTGCATGGCCACCGAGGGTTTGGAAAGCGTTGCCTGTTTGACCGACAACTGTAGGGCATCCGTGAGGGGGGCGGCCACCTGTGCAAAATTCGGGATAAACCGTCGGTAGTACCCGATTAGCCCCAAAAACGCCCGGAGTTCTTTCTTTGTTGATGGAAACGGTGCTTCAGAAATGGCCCTGACTTTCTCTGTTTGTGGCTCGATCATGCCGTGTCCCAATACGAAACCCAGGTACTTGACTTTGTGAAAAGCTATCCTTGACTTTTTGGCGTTGATCTTCAGTCCCGCGTTGGTCAGGGTTTCCAGCACTTGTGCCAGATGTATCAAGTGGGTGTTCCAGTCTGGACTAAACACCACGATATCGTCTAGGTAGGCAGAGGTGAAGGAGGACAGTCCATTTAACACGTGGTTCATTAGTCTCTGAAACGTGGCAGGCGCCCCGTGAAGGCCAAAAGGCAACACCGTGAACTCGTAGTGTCCCTCTGCTGTCGAAAAGGCTGTTTTATGCCTGTCTTCCTCTTTCAGCGGTACTTGCAAGTAACCTTTGGTGAGGTCGATCGTACTGATGTACTGCGAGTCGCCTAATTTCTCTATGAGTTCATCGATGCGAGGTATGGGATATGCATCGAACTTCGATATCGCGTTTAGGGCCCGGAAGTCCATGCAGAACCGGCGCGAGCCGTCCGGTTTGGGTATGAGGACGATCGGGCTGGACCAGTTGCTGTGAGAGGGGCGTATGACGCCGAGTTGTAACATGTCATTCACCTCGCGTCTGATGTCTTGTCTTCGGGCCTCGGGGATCCGATAAGGTCGGATTTTAATGGTCTTCCCTGGCTCCGTGTCGATCCGGTGTTCAGCCATCGTGGTTTTCCCCGGTAGGTCGGAGAACACCTGTTCTTGTTTCCATAGTACGTCTAACAACTCTTGTTTTTCTTCCTGTCGTAAGTCTTCGTTGACCACCAACAGGGGTATGGTGGAAGTGCTGTTGGTCTTTTCCGTTTCTACCAGGTGAACCGTAGTAGGAGGACTCCCCAACCATTTCTTCAGCATGTTTATGTGATAGACCTGCTTTTTCCTGGCGGTCATCTGGAGTCTGTAACTGGTTTTCCCGATCCTCTCCACTACCTGGTACGGACCGCTCCACTCCGCTTTGAATTTTTGCGAGGAGGAGGGTAACAACACCAAGGCCCACTCCCCCTTTTCCAGGGTTCTCCATCTCTTGCCTTTATCATACAGAGTCTTCTGTTTGTTTTGGTGTTTCTCAAGATTGGCGAATGCCAAGTCCCTTAACTTTCCTAGTTTGGAGCGTAGGTTCCGAGCATACTCGAGGGTTTGTGCCGTCTCTTCTGGGGTTTCTTTTTCCCACGCCTCCTTGGTCATGTCTAGGAGTGATCGGGGCCTTCGTCCGTATAACATTTCGAAAGCCGAGACCCCTAAACTGCTTTGGGTCTGTCCTCGGATGACATATAACGCAAGGGGAAGGACTTGGTCCCACTCGTTACTGTTGACCTCCAGCATCTTCCTTAATGTGGTTTTTATGGTGCGGTTATACCGTTCCACTAATCCGTCTGTTTGCGGATGGTATACTGCGGTCCTGATCTGGTGTATGTGGAGAGCCTTGCACACATCCCCCATGAGGCGTGACACGAAGGGGGTCCCCTGGTCAGTCAGTATTTCCTTGGGGAAACCGACCCGGGAGAACAGTTCAAGCATTTTGTCTGCCACGTTCTTGGAGGTGGTGGAGGTGAGGGGAAAAGCCTCCGGGAATCGCGTGGCATAGTCAACAATTACCAAAACGTACGAATATCCTCTCTTTGTTTTTGGGAGTAGCCCTATGATGTCCATCCCAATCCGTTCGAAGGGAACCCCTATGATTGGGAGGGGTTGTAAAGGTACCGCAGGGGGCCTCGTCATGTTTCGAGTCTGGCAAATGTCACACTCCTGACAGTAGGTCAAGGCGTCTTTGTAGATCCCGGGCCAATAGAAACATTTTAGGAGGTTCTGTGTGGTTTTCTCTGCTCCCGTGTGTCCGGCCACCAGATGGGAATGGGAAAAGAATAGGACTTGTTCACGGAAAGACACTGGGACCAATAACTGCTCCGGGTCCTCTTCTCTTCCTTGACGATACAATAGTCCGTTTTTGATATACAGCCGTGGATAACGCCGGGGTTCTTCATCCTGTGTGGAATGAGCCTTCTCCCAGGCATTAAACAAAGTGGCGTCATTGGACTGGGCGAACTGAAAACTACGGTCCAGAGTCCAGGGATCTGAGGACGCCAGAGCCGGGGCCTCCTCGGGGTGGCCCCTTGGGTCCCGTTTCCTTTTAGTCTGGGCCAGGCTTTGCTCGAACATGGTCAAAAAGGCCGGGTTATCTGTTCCGATGATCAGGTCTTCCGGTAGCGTAGACAACACCCCTACCCGAACCCTTGCGACGGGTCCAACCCGGGGTTCTAGGGGTAGTATTGCGACGGGATAGGGCTTTACATCCCCGTGGACGCATCGTATGTATACTTGTTCCTGTGGGAGGAGCTGACGGGGCAGTACGTGATGGGCCTGTACTACTGACTGGCGGCAACCCGAATCCAAGAGCGCCTGTACCGGGTTGCCGTTTATCCTCATACTTACGCGGTATGCGTGACCCATCTCTGCCGAGTAGAGGACGGGGCGGGGCAAATATCCCACTTCCATTGGCTCGTCCACTGGTCTTCGCCTGGGGCAGTGTCTTGCTATATGTCCCCAGGTCCCGCACTCAAAACACTGGGGTCCTGTGTGAGGAAGGGGCTCACTCTTCCAGGGACGGGGTTTCGGTACTTCAGGCGCCCGCAGTATTTTCTTCTCTGGACGAAAGGGGACCTTTGCTTTGTCGGGCTCCGGGGCCGGTAGGGGTCTCTGTTGTACTCTTGAGTACGTGTTGGCCATCTCTACAGCCTGGGCGGTCGTCAGGTCAGGGTGTTGTTTTAGCCACCTCTGAGTGGAAAAAGGCAACGCCTCTACGAACTGTTCCAGGTAGATCCTATCCATGATCTCCTCTTTGGTACTTTCGTTTGGACTGAGCCACTTGTCTGCGGCCATCTTTAATCTGACGAATAAGGTCTTGGGTGTTTCTCCTGTGACCCCTCTTTCTCGCCGAAACCGCAGGCGATAGGCTTCTCTGTCCAAACCCAGATGGTCAAGTATGATACGTTTTATGTCTGTATAAGAGGTGTCGCCCCTTGGATTAGCCACTTGGTACGCTGCTTGCGCTTCCCCCACCAGTAGCGGGGCCAAAAAGAAAGGCCATTTGGCCCCAGGCCAGCCACAAGCCCGCGCTGCCCTCTCAAAGTTTAGCAGGAACGCATCCGGGTCCTCTCCGGGTTGGTACTTTTGCAGAGAGACCCCACCTATGGTATGGGGTATGTTACTCACGGATACAGGTCCGGATGCTAGAGGGGGGTCAAGGGCCCTGGCCGTCACGGCAGTCTTTATCAGCTCTCTGTCTGCTTCTGCTGCCCGGAGTTGTTGTTCTGCCAGCCTTTCCAGTCTCTCCTGCCCTTGTACCAGTGCTTGTACTACTCCTTCCATCTTCTGGTCGCAGATGGCTATACTGCCCGCATTCTCCACCACTGTAACGGCGGGACCAGAAAAGGGTAGGAGACGAGTTTTTGTTACTCTAGATTTTAATTGGTCGTATAGGGCATCTGTACAGGTTTTTCGTACAACTGTTCTCCGTGGAGACCGGCTTCTCTCCTTGCGCGCCTTTCGACGAGTTCCCTCTTCTTTTCTCAGGACTGGGCTCCTCCGTCTAGGGGGTTCTGGAGGCTCCGTGCTGGCCACCCACGCCGACACCGAAGGGAAGGAAAAGAGAGGCACGTATCAGTACGGAACAACAGGGAGGTAGTTGTCAATCCCAGGGAAGGGTAGTGAGGGGAAACACCCGGTGCAAATCTCCTAGTCTGGTGTGTTACTCTAACGAGTAGGGCGATTGCTTGTGCTGGGCTTCAGGGAGTCGTCCCTCAGAATTCTCCCCCCCCTCTCAGTTAAACCTCTAGCCTTAGTAGTGAACCACCCCAGGAAGCGATCACGCACCTCAGTGAGCCGTACCCCTCCTGGCGTACGGCTGGGCGGCGCGTGTTGGTGGCCTCCAGGCGTTCCCCTGTCCTCCTCTGCTCTCTCGGCGTCTTCTCCTGCTGTCCGTGCGCAGTCCACGCTGTCCTCGTTGATCTGCTCCCAGCTCTGCTCCCAGTCCGGCTGTTCTCCTTCCGTCCAACGGTTCTCGCCACTCCCTTTGACGCCGCCGCTCTGCTGGTTTTCGCCTTCTCCGCTTCTTCCTCTCCTCCGCTTCACTTCTCTGCTCTCCCGTCCGTCTTCTCTCTGCTCTTCCTCGCTGCTTCCCGCCTCTCCGCACCTCTCCGCTCTGACCACTCCTCCGGTGTAAAGACACACCTGGTGCTGGGCGGTCTCTGTATTTATCCACCTGCGGGACTCCTCCTCTTCTCGGCCTCCTGACGGGTTAAAGGGCCAGTCGTCTTCTTCATCACAGCTATACGTGTTTGGCCTGGTCCACTCAGAGTATTGCGTGGGCTGTGGAAAGACAAGGGGGGGGTCACAAGTGGTTAGTTCGCGCCCTAAGGGGGGGGGCGCCAGGGGGACCCCGTTACAGACTCCCAGCAGCAGGAGGTCAGACTTGTGTCTGTGGTGGCAACATCCATTTTGTGATGCTAAGGCTCTGTTTAACTTTAACCGGGGTTCAGGTTAGGTACATGTCGTGTCCCTCTAGAAGGGTGGAATGCTACCCCCGTCGCCAGAACTGGCAAGGGGGTAGTATTCCAATTCGTATGACACCTTACTCGACATGTTTTGATAAAGCCAAACCTAAGATAGCATTTAACCGCGAGGATTATAATGCACTTAAGAGTATATGGTATGGCAGTATCATGAAACAGCTAAAGGACATGGTTCCGAAAGCTGCAGATGGGCTCAGCTCATGCCAGAGCACCATCTCACATATTTCCAAGCACTCTGCCTCCAGGATTGATGAGGCCTTCCATAGGAGTGACTGATAGGAACATATGTGTCCATTTTAGGTTAGGTATAGGCATACTACACCTAAGTAAGGGGTGGTTACACCGACTTACCCCAGCTGAGTGATCAGCCAGTTGTGTCAAATATGGAGGCCAGGCCAGGGGTGGCACAATACGTGCTGCAGCCCCTGGTAGGCCTTGGAAGCACCTATGCCCTGGGTACCTGGGTACACTGTTACAGGGGCCAATAAGGTGAACCAGTTCCAATGTCGTTATGCACCTAAAGTGCATGGGTTACAATTTAGAGAGAGAACAGCAGGCTGTGGGTCTGATTAGCAGGCCCACAGCCACATTAAGTCCGAAACCAGTGAAGCAAAAAGCAAAAATTTGGGGTGACCATAGGATAGCAGACCCTACTCTCCTACACGCGCCACCCACCGAAGCAGCTTGCCAAATACGCCTCGCACCTGGCATCGCAGAGTCTGTGTGCAGTCCAGAACTACCCTGCTGTCTGGGAAGGGCACCCCCTCCCCAGTCCCTAAACCTTCCCTTGGTATCATGTCAGTCACCCCTATGGCAGGGTACATTGTGTGCTCAAGGTAGGACATGCTTTGGTCCATGTAGCATGTCCTGATAGTGAAATACACTATGACAAGGCTATCTGTTCCCTTAGGCCAGAAAGGGCGGTTTGATTATTACATCCTATAACCCGAAACCGACTCCAGGAACACAATAGGAAAACCAAATTTAGTATGCCTTAGCACAGGATATTAAAATACACCTTTTAGTAAAGAGTATTTTCTTATCACGTGTTTGAAAATATCACTTTTAGAAAGTGGGTATTTTCTTGCCTAAGCCTTCCAGTGTTCTCTGCCGTTATGTGTTTTGGCTGCCTGGTTTTGGAGGGACAGGGCAGGCTGATCCAGACCTGAGGTTGAATAGAGAGATCTGCATTTGGTAGTATGGGGAGGGGTGACCCCTTGACCTGAAGCGGGCCGGGCCTGGCAGTGTAAAGCCGGCTCAACCTCCCACTGTGCGTCTGATGGTAGACCACCTCGTTCCAAAGGGCAGGATGCAGCCTTGTAAAACACAGTGCTCCGTGACCACACAGAACTGGTTCTGGCTTGGTTCAGTGACCTGTGACACTTGAGAACAAGGAATTTTAAGGTGTAAATGTGCGCGCTGAAAGACCGCCAATTTGTATTACTTTTGGATGTCAAGACGAACCTCTGTCCGTCGAGGTAAAGGACTGTCTGCACTTTCCTCCATCCTGCTAAGCAATCACCCAAGGGCTTGAACCGAGCTTGACTCCTGTCGAAGTCTCAGGGACATAAGACTTCACCCCGCCAGCCGTCCGAATTCCTGGAACAGGGATTCTACCTGCAGGTGAAGCCCCTGTCGAGAACTCCAGGGCCTCTGTGTGATCGCGGAGGCGCCGGCTGGGAATAATTGCCACCCCTACATGTGGGCCACTGCAGCCGAGAGCTGTTGCCGCTGAGTGCCCGCACATTGCATCGCATCACGAAGATAAGTGTCCTCCTTACTTGTGGGCCGCTGCAGCTGAGAGCTGTTGCCGCTGAGTGCCCGCACTTTGCATTGCATCACGAGAATATTTGTCGCCGCTATTTGTGGGCCGCTGCAGCTGAGAGCTGTCGCCGCTGAGTGCTTGCACTTTGGCTTCGCATCAGGAGAATAATCGCCAGCTTTCTTTGTGGACTGCTACAGTCGAAAGCTGTTGCTGCTGAGGGCCCGCACTTTGCATCGCAACTGGGGAATCGTCATTGTTACTACTTGTGGGCCGCTGCAGCTGAGAGCTGTTGCCAAGGAAGTGCCCGCACTTTTACCGCACTGGGGGAATAATCACCATTACCATCTGTGGGCTGCTGCAGCCACGGAGCTGTGGCGGCTGAGTGCCCGCACTGTCCTCGTCTCGAGGGAAGCATTACCATCGTCATCTGGGGGCCGCTGCAGCTGGGAGTCACGTTCCAATGCCCTGAGCTGCGGCCGCTGAAGGGTCCAGATTCCACCCTCTCAACTCCACCACGGAGTCGCATTGCTGGGCCTCCTCCCATCCAGGTACTTGGTATGTCGACAGGCCGCATAGGCCTCTGCTTTGAATCAAACTTGAGTAACCAGCTGCTCAGTCATTGCCCAGCACACTGAGAGAATTCCCCTCTGCATGTATTGTCGAGTGTAAGTCATTTTGAGTCTTGTGATAAGCCTATATAAAGATGCTTATGTTTTTATAACTACCTGTGAGGTGTCCCTTTTGTAGTGTCTTTACTGCGTTATTGCACATTGTCGTAAATGCTTCACACACTGCCTCTGAGATAGGCCTGTATGCTGCGCTACGTTACCACACGGTTGAGCAGGGGTTGTCCAGGAGTGCCGCCCCCTTGCCCTGACTTAGGAAGAAGGATCCTTATTTTGACATTGGCGCCAGCCAGTGCCAACTCGAGATCCCCATTTCTAACATTGCTGGTCAGCGGTGAGGATCAGGACTTGCATTTGCGATCCACATAAAATAACTGGTGCACACAACTAGTGAGTGCAGACCTGAAAGCAACCGCATACATATTTTGATTTGTTTCGATTTTTGATCGTAATTTTCAGTATTGTTACAATGGGTAAGCCAACATCCAATGCTTCGGAGGATCTCACCTTTGAGGAAGAGAACATAGAAACTTACACTGCTAAACAGCTAAAGTCGTTTTACAAGCAATTCACAGTCCCTACCGCAGGTCTCTCTAGAAAAGAGGAATATCAGAAGGAGCAAACGGCCTAACTAAAGGCGAGAAAATCCCCCAGGAATGAGGGAGAGACTGTGGAGGGGGAGGAGAATGATGGAGGCCAGCAGGATGACAAAGGGGATTTAGAGGGACGTAAAGCCCTCTCCAATCCCTGTATTAGAGTTTCTTCAAAGGGTCTGTTTGCTAGAAGAGATGGAGGACAGAAAGAGAGATAGGAGGCAGCATATGGCGATGGGTAAAATAGAAGGTCAAAGGGACCTAGGCAATAAGAAGTTAGAATTTGAGGTGATGAAAATGAAATTGGAGCATGAGAGAGCATTGAGGGAGTTGGAGATCAGGGCTAAGAGTTTTGAGGACTCTCCCTCTGGTGGCAGCATACCTGTAGTACCTACTGAGGGTCGAGTTCACATACCCAAGTATGTCATCAAGGATTTCCATAAGAGTGAGGATATTGGGCAATGGTTTGCCGCCTATGAGATAGCCATAGTCCCTGAGCAGGATTGGGGAGCGGGGTTGTGGGGATGCTTTGTGAGTGATGGGAGAGATACCCTGTTAGATCTGCCTGAAGAGAGCAGGATGGTGTATGCCCACATGAGAGAGGCCTTGATGAAAAGATATGGGCTAACCCCTGAAATGTATAGGCAGAGATTTAGAACCTGCAAGAAGTTAGAGGGTACCACTTGGGTTGAAAATGTGTCTTTTTTTTTAAGAGAAATTGAACGCTGGTTAAAGGGTAGCAAAGTGGCAATTTTTGAGCAGCTTTATAATTTGTTCGCATGAGAGCATTTATCTGGAAATTGTTTTCCAGATCTACGCCAGCACCTTATTGATAGCAAGTTGACTAACCCTAGGAAACTTGCTAAGGAGGCGGACCACTCGGTGAGCACCCGGGTTCGCAAGGGTCCTATGAGAGACTTCGCCAAAGGTGGGCTGGGTCCCCAGCAGAGGAGTGGGGGGACCGGGGTAAACCGGTGGATTTCCAAAGAGGGCCCTAAAGTAATTCCCAAGGAAACCAACGAGTGGGTTCCCAGGCTCCCCCAGAAAAGAAATCAGGGCCCCTGACAGGTAGGCCTGTTCAGAAGGGGCCCCCTACTTGTGTTAAGTATGGTCAAGTGGCCCACTGTTATTATGATCCCCAGTGTCCCCAAAAGGATCCCAATGCCCCCCGTGCACCACCCCGCCAGATTGCCAGTGCATCCGTGGAAGGGGAGGCGATGGGGGCCCAACATGGGTGGGAGCCCGTAGAATTGACCCTTGTCTCATTGGGAGACTTTGAGATGGTCCCTAATCCCACATTGCCTGCTAACACTAAAAAATACTGGCAGTGGGTGACCATCAATGGCCAGAGGGTGGAGGCTCTTAGGGACACAGGAGTTAGTGTGACTGCTGTCAGCTCTCGGTTGGTGTCTAAAGAGCAGTTTGTCCCTCATGCCTCTTGCCCAGTAGTGTCAGCAGACAACTCTGAGAGCCAGCCTTTGACTGGGGGGGCGTCTCAGGAACTCTTCAAGTAGCTGTGAGGCCAACCACGTCTGTGTACTGTCTGTAGGGAGAGGTGTGGCGCCGCGGCCAGGGCGACTGACGCTGGAATCTGGGGACCACGGTTCGATCCCCGGCTCCGGCGGCAGGTTAGCCCAGCACCATGTGACTCTGGGCAATAGCTCGCTTAATCTTCCCGACGGCCCCCAGCGCCTAGAGACCCTTACGGGTGATTGTGCGCTTTACAAATGTGGACTTTACTTTTTTACTTTTTTACTCTGTTAGGCAACGATTTAGAGAACTCCCCGTGGGTTACAGTGGAGAGGATGTCTCACTTGGAAATGTTGGGGCTGCCTGAGTGGGCGTGTGCCATGACTCGGTCCATGACAGCAAGTCAGAGTGATCAGAAGGACCTGGAGTCTGAGAGTATGGCCCAGGGCCCTGTCTTAGAGAGAGGGGAATTGGGGCGCGGGAAACCGGCCCCTGTGGTTCCCATGATCCAGGAGAGAGCAGAACTTGAGGGGGATGCCCTGGAGCCTACAGGGGAACAGGTAGCTGAACTGGAGGACGTCCCTGAGCTGACCCATTGGCAGCAGGAGGGAGGGCCCACAATGGAGGAATTTTGTGAGCAACAAAGAAAATGCCCTTCACTTGAGGGCCCGCGGCAACAGGCTGCAGCCCAGCCAGCCTGTGAAAAGACGGGGCCCCATTTGATGTATTGGTAGAATGACCTCCTCTACAGTGAGCCTAAGGTGGCGGAGTCTGGGTTAGCCCGTGTGCTGGATGTACCCCAGCACTTCAGAGCCTTCCTACTGGGGTTGGCTCATGATGTGCCATTGGCAGGACATCTGGGGCAGACCAAGACCTTGGACAGGCGGGTGACCCATTTATATTGGCCCCAGATGCACAGGAGCTTAGATGCTCACTGCAGGACATGTAAAACTTGCCAGGCAAGCGGGAAAAGTGGGGCGAAGATCAAGGCCCCACTCCAGCCCTTCCCAGTTGTTAGTACCCCCTTCGAGCGAGTGGGCATTAACATTGTGGGGCCTCTGGAACACAAGACAGCCATGAGCAACAGGTTTATCCTGGTCTTGGTGGACCATGCTACCCGGTACCCGGAAGCCACCTCGCTCAGGACAGTGATGGCCCCCGTGGTGGGACGTGCGCTGATGGGGATTTCCTACCGCATGGGGTCCAAGGAGAGGTAGTTTCCGACCAGGGCACTAACTTCATTTCCAAGTATATGAAGTATCTGTGGGAGGAGTGTGGAGTAACTTATAAATTTACCACTCCTTACCACCCCCAAGGCAATGGGCTGGTTGAGAGGTTCAACTGGACCCTTAAAGGCATGATTATGGGCCTAGAAGAGCCCATGAGGCATAAGTGGGACGTCCTCTTGCCCTGCCTGTTTGTCTCTTGCCTTGAGGTGCCACAGAAGGCCCTAGGGTTAAGTCCCTTTGAACTGCTCTATGGTCACCCGGTCAGAGGACCTCTGAGTCTGGTCAAGGAAGGCTGGCAGAAAACTCCCCGGAAACCTCCGCAGGATGTGTTTAGTTACATGCTGGCCATCAGGAACCAGACTCGGCGTCTCAGGAAGCTTGCTGAAGCAAATATGGAAGCCAGCCAGGAAGAGATGAAGTGCTGGCACAATCAGAATGCCACTCTAAATTTCAGCCTGGTCAAAAGGTTTGGGTCATATCCCCAGTGGAGTCCCGTGCTCTCCAGAATAAGTGGACTGGGCCATTTGAGGTGGGGGAGCGCAAGAGTTCTGTTACCTACTTGGTGGACTTGCAGTCTCCCAGGAACCTCGTACGGTTCCTGCATATCCAACCGCCTAAAGCCCCACTTTGAGAAGTCCGATGTGTGTATGCTCCTGGCCACAGATGCTGGGATGGAGTAGGAGAGCGAGCCTCTTCTGTACTCCTGTGTGTAAAGGAGCAAGATGAGTCAGTAGAGGATGTGGTCCTCTCCACCATCCTGACCCCGGAGCAACAGAAATATTGTCGCCAGCTGTTTGGGCAATTTTCAGATTTGTTTCCCCTGGTACCTAGTGTCAATGATTGGTGTGTCCATGAAGTAGACACTGCTGACAGTATTCATGTCAAGCACATGGCTTACCAAGTGACTGACCGGGTCAGGGCCGGCATTGAGAAGGTCTCCAAAATGTTTGCCTTAGGGGTGATTGAGTCCTCTAGCATCCCTTGGTCCAGCCCAGTAGTTTTGGTACCAAAAGCTGCATCCCCAGGTGCCACCCCATAACTTCGGTTCTGCGTGGATTACCAAGGTCTCAATTCGGTCCTCTAGGACTGACGCACACCCATACCAAGAGCGGGTGAGCTCATAAATGGGTTAGGGGCTGCTCGGTACCTCAGCACGTTTGATTTGACGTCTGGGTACTGGCAGATCGTCTTGACTGATTAGGCCAAGGATAGGTCAGCATTCTCCACCCCACAGATGCTCTGCCAACTCCAGGTGATGCCCTTTGGGATGAAGAATCCCCCTACCACCTTTCAGAGGTTGGTCAACAGGGTGTTGGTTGGGCTGGAAGACTTCAGTGCCGCCTACCTGGATGACATTGCGGTGTTTAGTTCCTCTTGGGAGGACCACTTGCGCCACCTCTGGAAAGTGTTGTTGGCGCTGCGCAGGGTAGGCATCACAATCAAAGCCAGTAAGTGCCAGATTGGGCAGGGTTCGGTGGTGTTCTTGGGACAACAGGTGGGGAGCGGCCAGGTGCCGCCCAAACAGCCCCAGATTGAAACCATCCGTGCCTGGGAGCCCCCCAGGACCCAGACTCAGGGGTTATTACAGGAGATTTGTCAAGGGGTATGGCAACATTGTTGCCCCTTGACTGAACTGACTTCTAAAAAGAAGCCAAAGATGGTGAACTTGACTGACACCTGTCAGGAAGCTTTGACGCCCTGAAGTCGGCCATGTGTACCGCACCTGTACTTCAGGTGCGCAACTTCTCCAAAGAATTTGTTGTCCAGACAGATGCTTCAGACCATGGTGTGGGGCGGTTCTATCACAGATCAATGAAGAGGGCTTAGACCAACCTGTAGCCTTCATTTGTAGGAGGTTACTCCCCGAGAACAGAGGTGGAGCACCACTGAGCGTGAGGCCTTTGCTGTGGTGTGGGCACTGAAGAAGCTCAGACCATACCTGTTTGGGACTCACTTCCGGGTTCAGACAGACCACAGACCCCTCAGATGGTTGATGCAGATGAGAGGTGAGAATCCTAGGTTGTTGAGGTGGTCTATGTCCCTACAGGGCATGGACTTTATGGTGGAACACCGCCCTGGGACAGAACACACCAATGCTGATGGTCTGTTCAGATATTTCTGCCCTAGTGACGAGAACCCCCAAGAGGGTGGGTAGTTCTCCCCACATTTCAGCTGGAGGGGACACGTGTTAGACCTGGCACCATTGGCTTGGGTCTCCCTTCCAGTTTTTGCTTCCATCTCCTCTGTTCTTGCTGGTATTAGATGTTATGAGAACTGCGCCACTGCCAATCAGTGCCACAGCGCAAATGCTCCTTATTATCAACTGAGCGTATGAATTGGTATTCCCCTAATTGGTTCATTTGAATTGCCTGTCAGTCCCAAGTATAGTGCACCATGCGTGCCAGCCTGCCAGGGCTGGTAACCCAAATGCTGCCACTGGACCTGCAGCCTTAATTGGGCCACCCAACGAAGCAGCTTGCCAAATATGCCTCGGACCTGCCATCACAGAGTCTGTGCACAGTCCCGAACTGCCCTGCTGACTGGGAAGGGCACCCCCTCCCCAGTCCCTAAACCTTCCCTTGGCATCATGTCAGTCACCCCATATGGCAGGTTCATTGTGTGCGCAAGGTAGGACATGCTTTGGTCAATGTAGCATGCCCTGATAGTGAATTACACTATTTCGTTTTCACTATGGCAAGGCTAACCGACCCCAGGAACACAATAGGAAAAACTAATTTAGTATGCCTGAGCTCAGGATATTAAAATACACATTTTAGTAAAGAGTATTTTCTTATCACGTGTTTGCAAATACCACTTTTAGAAAGTGGGTATTTTCTTGCCTAAGCCTTCCAATGTGTTCTGCCGTTATGTGTATTGTATTGTCTGTCTGCTTTTGGAGGGACACGGCAGGCTGATCCAGACCTGGGGTTGAATAAAGAGATCTGCATTTGGTAGTAATGGTGACCCCTTGACCTGAAGCGAGCTGGGCCTGGCAAGGTACATGCCTGCTCCACCTCCCACTTTGCGTCTGATGGCAGACCCCCTCGTTCCAAGGGCTGGATACAGCCTGTTAAAACGCAGTGCTCCGTGACCACACTGAACTGCTTCTGGCTGGGTCAGTGACCTGTGACACTTGAGAGCAAAGACTTTTAGGGTATAAATGTGCGCGTTGAAAGACCGTTAATTTGTATTACTTTTGGATGACAAAGGCGAACCTCTGTCCGTCGAGGTAAACAACTGTCTGCACTTTCCTCCATCCTGCTAAGCAATCACCAAAGGGCTTGAACCGAGCTTGCCTCCTGCCGAAGTCTCAGGGACATAAGACTTCACCCCGCCAGCCATCCGAATTCCTGCGACAGGGATTCTACCTGCAGGTAAGGCTCCTGTCGAGAACTCCAGGGACTCTGTGTTACTGCGGGGGCGCCGGCTGGGAATAATCGTCACCCCTACGTGTGGGCCGCTGCAGCCAAGAGCTGTTGCCGCTGAGTGCCCGCACCTTGCATCGCATAACGAAGATAAGTTTCATCCCTACTGGTGGGCCGCTGCAGCCAAGAGCTGTTGCCGCTGAGTGCCCGCACCTTGCATCGCATAACCAAGATAAGTTTCATCCCTACTTGTGGGCCGCTGCAGCCAAGAGCTGTTGCCGCTGAGTGCCCGCACCTTGCATCGCATCACGAAGATAAGTGTCCTCCTTACTTGTGGGCCGCTGCAGCTGAGAGCTGTTGCCGCTGAGTGTCTGCACTTTTGCATCTCTTCAAGAAACACACGGCCAGATGTAGGTCGCCCAATACTGGTCGGTAACGGCTGAAATTACCGAATTTCAGCTGTTACCGACCAGTATTGGGAATTTGTAATGTAGGAGGCCAAAAAATACCGATTCGGTAAATACGAATCTGTAAATACCGAATCGGTAACATCCGATTCGGTATTTACCGATTCAGTTTTTACCAAATTGGTAGATGATATGTAGCAAGCACATTTAAGAGTGCTTATGTGCATTGAGGATTCGGTATTTACCACCAACTAATAGTTGATGGTAAATATTAAAAACCTTAAAAAAACAATTTTGTGCTTTTTTCAACTGTGCCATGTGGCAGACATACATGCCCTTAAGGCATGTATGTGTGCCATATGTACACCCATGCACTATACAGGGGTGCAACAGGGTGTCAATGTGACACCCTGACACCCTTGTAGGTCTACCCCCTAATACTGATTCGGTATTTACCGAATCAGTAATTTTCATTCATTCCTATGGGCCTTCAGGCCCATAGGAATGAATGGGGAATACCGATTCGGTAAATACCGAATCGGTATTTACCGATTCTGTAAAATTTACCGAATCATTAGCTACATATCGTTTACAGATTCTAAAATACCGAATTGGTAAAATTCTGTATTTTAGAATCGGTAAATGATATTTACCTACATCAGGCCCTAAGTGTCATCACCACCTGTGGGCCACTGCAGCCTAGAGCTGTGGCCGCTGAGTGCCCGCACTTTGGCTTCGTATACGAAGAATAATTGTCAGCTTTCTTTGTGGGCCGCTACAGCGGAGAGCTGTTACCGCTGACGGCCCGCACTTTGCATCGCAACTGGGCAACGTCATTGTTACTACTTGTGAGCCGCTGCAGCTGAGAGCTGTTGCCACGAAGTGCCCGCACTTTTACCACACCGAGGAAATAATCGCTATTACCATCTGTTGGCCGCTGCAGCCACGGAGCTGTGGACGCTAAGTGCCCGCACTGTCCTCGTCTCGAGGGAAGCATCGCCATTGCCATCTGAGGCCGCTGCAGCCGAGAGTCACGTTCCAACGCCCCGAGCTGCGGCCGCTGAAGGGTCCGTATTCCACCCCCGCAACTACCCTGTGGAGTCGCGTTGCTGGGCCTCCTCCCCGCCAGGCACTTTGGTATGTCGACAGGACGCATAAGCCTCTGCCTTGAAACGAACTTGAGTGACCAGCTGCTCAGTCATTGCCCAGCACACTAAGAAAATTCCCCTCTACATACATTGTCGAGTGTAAGTCGTTTTGAGTCCTTTGACAAGCCTATATAAAGATGCTTATGTTTTTATAACTACCTGTGTGGTGTCCCTTTTGTAGTGTCTTCACTGCGTTATTGCGCATTGTCGTAAATGCTTCACACACTGCCTCTGAGATAGACCTGTCTGCTTGCGCTACGTTACCACACGGTTGAGCAGGGGTTGACCAGGAGTTCCGCCCCCTTGCCCTGACTTAGGAAGAGGGATCCTTATTTGGACATTGGCGCCAGCCAGTGCCAACTAGAGATCCCCATTTCTAACATTGCTGGTCAGGGGTGAGGATCAGGACTTGCATTTGCGATCCACATACAATAACTGGTGCACACTACTAGTGAGTGCAGACCTAAACGCAACCGCATAAATATTTAGATTTTGTTCGATTTTTGATCGTAATTTTCAGTATTGTTACTATGGGTAAGCCAACATCCAATGCTTCAGAGGATCTCACCTTTGAGGAAGAGAACATAGAAACTTACACTGCTAAACAGCTAAAGACGTTTTGCAAGCAATTCACAGTCCCTACCGCAGGTCTCTCTAGGAAGGAGGAATATCAGAAGGAGCTCACGGCCTGGCTACAGGCGAGAAAGTCCCCCAGGAATGAGGGAGAGACTGTGGAGGGGGAGGAGAATGATGGAGGCCAGAAGGATGACGATGGGGACTTGGAGGGACGTAAAGCCCTCTCCAATCCCTGTACTAGTGTTTCTTCAAAGGGCCTGTTTGCTAGAAGAGATGGAGGACAGAAAGAGAGAAAGGAGGCATCATATGGAGATGGGTAAAATAGAAGGTCAAAGTGACCTAGACAGTAAGAAGTTAGAACTTCAGATGATGAAAATGAAATTGGAGCATGAGAGAGCATTGAGGGGGTTGGAGATCAGGGCTAAGAGTTTAGAGGACTCCCCCTCTGTTGGCAGCATACCTGTAGTACCTACTAAGGGTTGAGTTTACATACCCAAGGATGTCATCAAGGATTTCCATAAGAGTGAGGATATTGGGCAATGGTTTGCCACCTACGTGATAGCCATAGTCCCTGAGCAGGATTGGGGAGCGGGGTTGTGGGGACGCTTTGTGAGTGATGGGAGAGATACCTTGTTAGATCTGCCTGAAGAGAGCAGGGTGGTGTATGCCCACATGAAGGAGGCCTTGATGAAAAAATGTGGGTAAACCCCTGAAATGTATAGGCAGAGATTTAGAACCTGAAAGAAGTTAGAGGGTACCACTTGGGTTGAAAATGTGTCTTTTTTTGCAGAACAATGGAACGCTGGGTAAAGTGTAGTAAAGTGGCAACTTTTGAACAGCTTTACGGTTTGTTCGCATGGGAGCATTTATCTAGAAATTGTTTTCCAGATCTACGCCAGCACCTTATTGATAGCAAGTTGACTAACCCTAGGAAACTTGCTAAGGAGGCGGACCGCTGGGTGAGAACCCGGGTTTGCAAGGGTCCTATGGGAGACTTCGTCAAAGGTGGGCTGGGTCCCCAGCAGAGGAGTGGGGGGACCGGGGTAAACTGAGGGAGTTCCAAAGAGGGCCCCAAAGTAATTCCCAAGGGAACCAAGGAGTGGGTTCTCAGCCTCCCCCAGAAAAGAAATCAGGGCCCCCGAGAGGTAGGCCTGTTCAGAGGGGGGCCCCTACTTGTGTTAAGTGTGGTCAAGTGGGCCACTGTTATTATGATCCCCAGTGTCCCCAAAAGGATCCCAATGCCCCCCCATGCACCACCCCGCCAAATTGCCAGTGCAGCCCTGGATGGGGAGGCGATGGGGGCCCAAGATGGGTGGGAGCCCATAGAAATGACCCTTGTCTCATTAGGAGACTTTGAGATGGTCCTTAATCCCACATTGCCTGCTAATACAAAAAAATACTGGCAGTGGGTGACCATCAATGGCCAGAGGGTGGAGGCTCTTAGGGACACAGGAGTTAGTGTGACTGCTGTCAGCTCCCAGTTGGTGTCTGAAGAGCAGTTTGTCCCTCATGCCTTTTGCCCAGTAGTGTCAGCAGACAACTCTGAGAGCCAGCCTTTGACTGGGGGGGGGGTCTCAGGAACACTTCAAGTAGCTGTGACTATCTGTTAGGCAATGATTTAGATAACTCCCCGTGGGTTACAGTGGAGAGGATGTCTCACTTGGAAATGTTGGGGCTGCCTGAGCGGGCGTGTGCCATGACTCGGTCCATGACAGCAAGTTCGAGTGATCAGAAGGACCTGGAGTCTGAGAGTATGGCCCAGGCCCCTGCCTTAGAGAGAGGGTACTGGGGGTGCGGGAAACCGGCCCCTGTGGTTCCCACGGTCCAGGAGGGAGCAGACCTTGAGGGGGATGCCCTGGAGCCTACAGGGGAACAGGAAGCCGAACTGGAGGACCTCCCTGAGCTGACCCTTTGGCAGCAGGAGGGAGGGCCCACCATGGAGGAGTTTTATGAGCAACAAAGAACGTGCCTTTCTCTTGAGGGCCCGCGGCAACAGGCCGCAGCACAGCCAGCCTGTGAAAAGACGGGGTCTCATTTGATGTATTGGGAGAATGACCTCCTCTACAGTGAGCCTAAGGTGGCGGAGCCTGGGTCAGACCGTGTGCTGGTGGTACCCCAGCACTTCAGAGCCTTCCTAGAGTGGTTAGCTCATGACGTGCAATTGGCAGGACATCTGGGGCAGACCAAGACCTTGCACAGGCTGGTGACCCATTTTTAGTGGCCCCAGATGTGCAGGAGCTCAGATGCTCACTGCAGTTAATAGTGGGGCGAAGATCAAGGCCCCACTCCAGCCCTTCCCAGTTGTCAGTACCCCCTTCCAGCGAGTGGGTATTAACATTGTGTGGCCTCTGGATGGAACCCAAGACAGCCATGGGCAACAGGTTTATCCTGGTCTTGGTGGACCATGCTACCCGGTACCCAGAAGCCACCCCGCTCAGGATAGTAACGGCCCGTGGTGGGACGTGCGCTGATGGGGATTTTCTCCCGCATGGGGTTCCAAGGAGAGGTAGTTTCCGACTGGGGCACTAACTTCATTTCCAAGTATATGAAGTCTCTGTGGGAGGAGTGTGGAGTAACTTATACGTTTACCACTCCTTATCACCCCCAAGGCAATGGGCTGGTTGAGAGGTTCAACTGGACCCTTAAAGGCATGATTATGTGCCTAGAAGAGCCCATGAGGCATAAGTGGGACGTCCTCTTGCTCTGCCTTGAGGTGCCACAGAAGGCCCTAGGGTTCAGTCCCTTCGAACTGCTCTATGGTGACCCGGTCAGAGGACCTCTGAGTCTGGTCAAGGAAGGCTGGCAGAAATCTCCCCGGAAACCTCCGCAGGATGTGCTTAGTTACATGCTGGACTTCAGGAACCAGACTTGGCGTTTCAGGAAGGTTGCTGAAGCAAATCTGGAAGCCAGCCAGGAAGAGATGAAGTGCTGGCACAATCAGAATGCCACTCTGAGTTTCAGCCTGGTCAAAAGGTTTGGGTCATGTTCCCAGTGGAGTCCCGTGCTCTCCAGAATAAGTGGACCGGGCCATTTGAGATGGGGGAGCACAACAGTTCTGTTACCTACTTGGTGGACTTGCAGTCTCCCAGGAACCCCTCATGGGTCCTGCATGCCAACCGCCTAAAGCTCCACTTTGAGAAGTCCAAAGTGTGTATGCTCCTGGCCACAAATGCTGGGATGGAGGAAGAGAACGAGCCTCTTCCGGAACTCCTGTGTGCAAAGGAGCAAGATGGGTCAGTAGAGGGTGTGGTCCTCTCCACCACTATGACCCCGGCGCAACAGAATGATTGTTGCCAGCTGTTTGGGCAATTTTCAGATTTGTTTTCCCTGGTGCCTAGTGTCAAGGATTGGTGTGTCCATGAAGTAGACACTGCGGACAGTCCTCCTGTCAAGCACAAGGCTGACCGAGTGACTGACCGGGTCAGGGTCTGCATTGAAGAGGTCTCCAAAATGTTTGCCTTAGGTGTGATTGAGTCCTCTAGCAGCCCTTGGTCCAGCCCAGTGGTTTTGGTACCAAAAGCTGCAGCCCCTGGTGCCACCCCAGAACTTCAGTTCTGCGTGGCCTCAACGCCCAAGGTCTCAATTCGGTCACTAGGACTGACGTGCACCCATACCCAGAGCGGGTGAGCTCATAGATCTGTTAGGGGCTGCCCGGTACCTCAGCACGCTTGATTTGACGTCTGGGTACTGGCAGATCGCCTTGACTGATTGGGCCAAGGATAGGTCAGCATTCTCCGCCCCAGAGATGCTCTGCCAATTCCAGGTGATGCCCTTTGGGGTGAAGAATGCCCCTACCACCTTTCAGAGGTTGGTCAACAGGGTGTTGGTTGGGCTGGAAGACTTCAGTGTCGCTTACCTGGATGACATTGCAGTGTTTAGTACCTCTTGGGAGGACCACTTGCGCCACCTCTGGGAAGTGTTGTTGGCGCTGCGGTTGGCAGGCATCACAATCAAAGCCAGTAAGTGCCAGATTGGGCAGGGTTCGGTGGTGTTCTTGGGACAACAGGTGGGGAGCGGCCAGCTGCCGCCCCTAAAGCCCCAGATTGAAACCATCCATGCCTGGGAGCCCCCCAGGACCCAGACCCAGGTGAGAGCCTTTAAGGGACTCAGGGGTTATTACAAGAGGTTTGTCAAGGGGTATGGCAACATTGTTGCCCCCTTGACTGAACTGACTTCTAAAAAGAAGCCAAAGATGGTGAACTGGACTGACACCTGTTAGGAATGGTTTGACGCCCTGAAGACGGCCATGTGTACCGCACCTGTACTTCAGGTGCCAAACTTCTCCAAAGAATTTGTTGTCCATACAGATGCTTCAGAGCATGGTGTGGGGCCTGTTCTGTCACAGATCAATGAAGAGGGCCTAGACCAACCTGTAGCCTCCATTTGTAGGAGGTTACTCCCGGGGAACAGGGGTGGAGCACCATTGAGCATGAGGCCTTTGCTGTGGTCTGGGCACTGAAGAAGCTGACACCATACCTGTTTGGGACTCACTTCCGGGTTCAGACAGACCACAGACCCCTCAGATGGTTGATGCAGATAGGAGGTGAGAATCCCAGGTTGTTGAGGTGGACTATGTTCCTACAGGGCATGGACTTTATGGTGGAACACGGCCCTGGGACAGAACACGCCAATGCTGATGGTCTGTTCAGATTTTTCCGCCTTAGTGATGAGAACCCCCAAGAGGGTGAGTAGTTCTCCCCACATTTCAGCTAGAGGGGATGCGTGTTAGACCTGGCACCATTGGCATGGGTCTCCCTTCCATTTTTCGCTTCCATCTGTTCTGTTCTTGCTGGTATTAGATGTTGTGGGCACTGCGCCACTGCCATTGAGTGCCACAGCGCAAATGCTCCTTATTATCAACTGAGCGTATGAATTGGTATTCCCCTAATTGGTTCATTTGAGTTGCCCGTCAGTCCAAAGTATAGTGCACCATGCGTGCCAGGGCTGGTAACCCAAATGCTGCCGGTTGACCTGCAGCCCTGATTGGGCCACCCAACGAAGCAGCTTGCCAAATACACCTTGGACCTGCCATCGCAGAGTCTGTGCACAGTCCCGAATTGCCCTGCTGACTCTGAAGGGCAACCCCTCCCCAGTCCCTAAACCTTCCCTTCGCATCATTTCAGTCACCCCTATGGCAGGGTGCATTGTGTGTGCAAGGTAGGACATGCTCTGGTCAATGTAGTATGTCCTGATAGTGAATTACACTCTATTTCGTTTTCACTATGGCAAGGCTATCAGTTCCCTTAGGCCAGAATGGGCGGTTCGATTATTACATCCTATAATCCAAAGCCGACTCCAGGAACACGATAGGAAAAATGAATTTAGTATGCCTGAGCTAAGGATATTAAAATACACCTTTTAGTAAAGAGTATTTTCTCATCCCGTGTTTGAAAATACCACTTTTAGAAAGTGAGTATTTTCTTGCCTAAGCCTTCCAATGTGATCTGTCGTTATGTGTATTGTCTGTCTGGTTTTGGAGGGACACGGCAGGCTGATCCAGACCTGGGGTTGAATAGAGAGATCTGCATTTGGTAGTAAGGGTGAACCCTTGACCTGAAGCGAGCTGGGCCTGGCAAGGTACATGCCTGCTCCACCTCCCACTTTGCGTCTGATGGCAGACCCCCTCGTTCCAAGGCCCGGATACAGCCTTGTAAAACGCAGTGCTCCGTGACCACACTGAACTGCTTCTGGCTGGGTCAGTGACCTGTGACACTTGAGAGCAAAGACTTTTAGGGTATAAATGTGCGCGTTGAAAGCCGTTAATTTGTATTACTTTTGGATGACAAAGGCGAACCTCTGTCCGTCGAGGTAAACAACTGTCTGCACTTTCCTCCATCCTGCTAAGCAATCACCAAAGGGCTTGAACCGAGCTTGCCTCCTGCCGAAGTCTCAGGGACATAAGACTTCACCCCGCAAGCCATCCGAATTCCTGCGACAGGGATTCTACCTGCAGGTAAGGCTCCTGTCGAGAACTCCAGGGACTCTGTGTTACTGCAGGGGCGCCGGCTGGGAATAATCGTCACCCCTACGTGTGGGCCGCTGCAGCCAAGAGCTGTTGCCGCTGAGTGCCCGCACCTTGCATTGCATATCGAAGATAAGTTTCATCCCTACTTGTGGGCCACTGCAGCCAAGAGCTGTTGCTGCTGAGTGCCCGCACCTTGCATCGCATAACGAAGATAAGTTTAGTCCCTACTTGTGGGCCGCTGCAGCCAAGAGCTGTTGCCTCTGAGTGCCCGCACCTTGCATCGCATCACGAAGATAAGTGTCCTCCTTACTTGTGGGTCGCTGCAGTTGAGAGCTGTTGCTGCTGAATGTCTGCACATTACATCGCTTCAAGAAACACACGGCCAGATGTAGGTCGCCCAATACCGGTCGGTAACGGCCAAAATCACCGAATTTGTAGGATGCCAAAAAATACAGATTCTGTAAATACGAATCGGTAAATACTGAATTGAATATTATCGATTCGGTATTTACTGATTTGGTATTTACCGAATCGGTAGATGATATGTAGCAAGCACATTTAGGAGTAATTATGTGCATTAAGGATTTGGTATTTACCACCAACTAATAGTTGGTGGTAAATATTGAAAACCTTAAAAAAAACAAATTTGTGCTTTTTTCAACTGTGCCATGTGGCAGACAAACATGCCCTTAGGGCATGTATGTGTGCCACATGTGCACCCATGCACTATACAGGGGTGCAACAGGGTGTGAATGTGACACCCTGACACCCTTGAAGGTCTACCCCCTATTACCGATTCGATATTTACTGAATCGTTTGCTACATATCATTTACCCATTCTAAAATTCCGAATCGGTAAAAATTCCTACATCTGGCCCTAAGTGTCATCACCACCTGTTTGCCGCTGCAGCCGAGAGCTGTGGCCGCTGAGTGCCCGCTCTTTGCCTCGCATCATGAGAATAATTGTCACCGCTATTTGTGGGCCGTTGCAGCCGGTAGCTGTTACCGCTGAGGGCCCGCTCTTTGCATCGGTACCGGGCAATCGTCATTGTTACTACTTGTGGGGCGCTGCAGCCGAGAGCTGTTGCCACGGAAGTGCCCGCACTTTTACCGCACCGAGGGAATAATCGCCATTACCATCTGTGGGCCGCTGCAGCCACGGAGCTGTGGCCGCTGAGTGCCTGCACTGTCCTCGTCTCGGGGGAAGCATTGCCATCGCCATCTGAGGCTGCTGCAGCCGGGAGTCACGTTCCAACGCCCGGAGCTGTGGCTGCTGAAGGGTCCGGATTCCACGCCCACAACTCCCCCGCTGAGTCGCGTTGCTGGGCCTCCTCCCCGCCAGGTACTTTGGTATGTCAACAGGACGCATAGGCCTCTGCCTTAAATCGAACTTGAGTGACCAGCTGCTCAGTCATTGCCCAGCACACTAAAAGAATTCCCCTCTACATATATTATCGAGTGTAAGTCGCTTTGAGTCTTGTGACAAGCCTATATGAAGATGCTTATGTTTTTATAACTACCTGTGTGGTGTGCCTTTTGTAGTGTCTTCGCTGCATTATTGAGTATGGTCATAAATGCTTCACACACTGCCTCCGAGATAGGCCTGTCTGCTCGTGCTACGTTACAACAGGTTCGAGCAGGGGTTATCCAGGAGTGCCGCCCCCTTGCTCTGACTTAGGAAGAAGGATCCCTATTTGGACATTGGCGCCAGCCAGTGCCAACTAGAGATCCCCATTTCTAACAGGCCAGATCAAGGCCCCACTGAAGATTAGAACATCTGCATTCCACTGCTCCATTACAGACAGGCCTGAAATCTAGGGAGACATCTGTGGTTCAAAGGGAAACCCCATGAACCACCCCCAACTACAAAGGCCACTTCCGTATAACTACTGGTGCCATGCTTCAGCAAAGCAGAGATACACTTGTTGGGACAGAGGAGCCGTGAGGAGTCGGAGGAATCGTGAGCGAGCCGAGGAGCAGCAGCGCGGTGGAAGCAGAGCGGCGCGAGCGCTGAGCCGAGCCCCCACCGCCCGCTGCTCTCACTCACTCACCATCACCCTCTCAGCCCCTAACCGTGAACGTCATCACCGCCGTAAGCAACCAAGCTGCTGAGGGAAGAGCTTGCTCGGCGGGAACACAGCAGGACGCGGCCGGCGGTGGGACCCACGGAGCAATCACGGAAGGGGAGAGAGAGCGCAGCGGTGAACGGAGTTGAAGGTGAGCCGCAGCAGCGCTCGCTTCTGTGTCCTCCACCCGGGGGTCCCCGCAATCTCAAAACTGCACCGTACAAACTTCAGCTGGACACGCTGTGGCAGTGACAGACAGCTGTGATTGTCAGCAGCAGCAGTGTCCTCTGTGCTCACCTGTGTCTCACCTGTGTCTGCTTGAATGTAAAGCCTCAGAGGGGCTCAGAGGAGCTCAGAGGGTCTAACTAAGGCTAACTAAGGCTAATTAAATCTGCCCGCTTCCAGCTTGCCTCATTAGCCGCCACCAGACCCCAGCAGCAGAAAGCCAGAATGCCAGTCATCAGTCACAGGGCACCATTCTCTCTGGCGAGCAGCGAGCGGGCTGTATTTTCATTCAAGTCCATTTAAGTCCGTCCCAATCTGGTTCCCGGTTCCCCCGCACCCGGTAAAACAACTCCCGGTGCGGACGAGGGGGGTCAAGAGAGCTGGTGGAAGCGAGTGGAAGCCTGCGGGCGGAACCGACGTGAATGTAGACGCGGGCAGACGCGGCGCTCTATCCAGCACCCGAGTGAACGACCTCGAAGAGCTGCTACAGACTGCTACAGACTGGACTGCCACAGCTGTGTTTTCAAATTTATCAGCATTTGCCAGTGAACGGAGCGACTGGAGCTTCTGCGACTGGTCACAAGCTTACATGCTTACAAGCTACAAGCTTCATACGACGAGCTCTCGGTAAGTGGATCAAACAGTGGGAACCGAGCCAAACTATCTACGGGTAATATATATATAGAATATTACCCCTGAGGTATTTGAGCTCTGGTGATTGTTAAGAATACTTAGAATTACCCAGGGAAGGCAGACTGCTTTCCAGATTATTGCCCGCAGGCCCCTATTCGTCATCCTCCGACGGCTGCTGTTCGCAGTGTTCGGTCCATTGCCATTTGACTTTGCTTGTCTCACATTAGAGGTTTTGCCAGTAACGGCAATTGTGTGTTGGTCACTTGCGCAGCGAGCAGAAAAGCAGGGGGAGGACGTGTTGAACCCTGTGGATTTCTGGCGGAGCTTGAAACGCGGGTTGCACCAATAGTTGGAGATCTGGGGTACGGTGTGTAGAGAGGTGTGGAGGTTGAAGAAAGACACAGGTCTAACCCAACTAAAACTCAATCATCTCAAGAGTCTGCGGATATGAGATCTGGAAACCAACGTGGGGCGCTACCCAAACAGAAAAAAAGACAAAAACAGGAGGAGAATAAGGACATTACCACTCCACCCAAGCTGAGCCAAGAACATGTAAACGAAGCCTGTCCTGGAGTTTGTGCTAAAGAGGCAAACGAGTACAAAAATGAGTTGGCAGAGGCCGTAACATCGGCCTTAAGAAAGGATCATCCAAATGACCAGGCCCCACTGCTTGTAGCTCCTACTATCTCAGGTCAAGACATTAAGGGCGTGCCACAAGTTATCCATGCTATTCAACCATCCGTACAGAGTCTTTTTCATAATTATCAACAAAAACGGACACAAAAACATCAAAGAAAAAACAAAAATAATTGTGGACATAATGACACCTGTGAAATGTTTTCTCCATCCTCAGTTCCATTGGGTAAAAAGGGAGCTAATCCATGTGTATTATCAGAGGCCTCCTTAGAAATAGATGAATCGAAGGAGGTAGCAGTCAACTACAATAAGATCATTCCTAGTATGGGCAATAATGGGAATAGTGATGAAAAAGATGATAAGGTAGAAAATGTTGAAAATGAAGAAAAAAAGTTAGGGTCATCATTAAAACCTAAACTTTCTTATCAGTCTGCGGGTGAGATTGGGACAAAAGCAGCATTTCATAAAGCCCAAATTCATTCGCACAATTTGCACGATGCTGTACTATGTTGTACGGAGTCCATTGGGGTTCGTAGCGGTCCAACCCCACTTGGTACCCGGATAGCTGGAGGTCACAAGGAACAAGGTTCAGTTATTAATATCTCCTCTGGTCTAGAACAGAATTCAAGTGATGAGGTTTTTGTACTGGATCATATTGCCAAAGATATGGCTTTACTAACTATTGATCTAGTATCTAGCCAAAAAGGTCCTCCTGAGAATGCTGGTAATGTAAGACCACTCAAACTGGACCAATCAAGTATAACCTTGGAGAATAGTTACTACTTGAATAAATCACTACTGGTCCCAGGCGCAGTTAATGGTCAAAAGTTCCATTGTATATCTGAACGAAAAAAATCCATTAACCTAGAACCAAATGATCGGCTGAACCCACTGGATTTTTCTTTGCTAACAAAATTTGATGGGAATTTTCAACCAAGACCAGAGCAAAGAGAAAATAAAACAGGTCGTGAATGTGACTTATGGGCCAATCTTCTGCACACTATGGACTCAATCACTAATGCCCTAAATTTTCATTCAGATAAATTAGATATGCAAGTTGATATTTTAAGTACATTAGCAACACATGTGGTCAGAATAGATGAAAAGTTGCAGCATCTATCTGATTTGATTATTAGGGTTCAAAAGGATAATGAAGGCCAACTAATAACCTGTACTTGCGCTCAACTGATTGATAAAATACCAGATCTACCGGTAATTGTTAGCTCTATGTTACAGGAGGTAAAATTGCTATCTGTTAGAAAGGTTCAAGGCATCAAAGAGGGCATAAAATGTTTATGTAGACAATCCACTACCGTTGATCTTATGGATGTGTGGAAAATTAGTACGATTTTGGTAAACATTATCTGCGCCATCTTGCCTTTCCCGAATGCCACACTTTTGTAGTGTGCACCCGCCATTTTAGGTGCCTCGATCAGAACCACCCTCTGCACGCCACTGAGCCCCCCCAGCATAACCCTTCACCCTCGCAAAGCCCGCGCGCTGACAACCCCCCCCGCTCTCACATGCCTTGGGTCATAAACCCCTCTCCAGCGCAGCTCTGCCTCAGAGCCCCATCCTGTTCCCGGCGCGACACCTCCCTTCGTTCCTTTCATAGTCCCAGATCCTTTGATGCAAAGACCCCCTTTCCTGTGCCCGTTTGTCTTCCTCGTTCCCAGGCCGACACCTAGCTCTGCCGATACTGTTTATTGCCCCTCCCCGTACAGTAGAAAGCTTCCCTCATCAAAGGACCCCCGAATTGATCAAAGCCCCCGCCCTATGAGATCCGATCAAACCCCCATATTCCGTGAATCGGCGGAATGTCCAGCTGCGCGATATTCATCACCTGTTGTGACCAGGGTGGGGACTTCAACTGTAAATGTGTGTGGGAACGGGCTTGGAGCGGGGATTTCGAGAATGTCTTTCCGTACATCAATGTAACGCCAAGAATGTGTTATATGTAATAAAGCTATAAACCTGTATATAAGAGGCCAGGCCTCAGAGATGCAGTTAGAGCACCTCATGACGATACCTGCTGTCTAACTGATGTGTTCTCCTCCGGAGAAAATAAACCTTGTTTCCTGCCTTCCCGTCTCCAGCGCCTGCCTCTTCATTGATTAATAATTCGTGGGTTACAGAGGCAATACCGCCGGGCACAAATATCGATTGCCCCCCTGACCTTAGTTTCTACAATTGGCGTCCCAAACGTGGGGCCCATCAGCGACTTGTGGATCCAGTGGGAGAGGTCCTGACGACAGAGTGAACGACTGCAACGATCGGGAGAGCTCTTGCCCAATAGACCCTCGTCTGGCAGCCGATCATCCGAACTTCACTAGTTCCGAACAGACCTCTCTCGAGTGATCTACGGTCCTGACTGGGAACCATTTGGAGTGCTGCAAGGAATACGAGAAAAAGAGGACGATCGGGCGCTGGATTCGGAAGACAAGAAACTGTCCATACGGTCCGGGTAAGGTCGTGTAAACATGACAAACTGCAAAATGATTATTTGATTGTTCAGAAAATACTAGTATTACTCTTTTGTTGACCTATTTGGAGATTCACTGTCTGCACACGGAGAAACAGTAGGCTCTTTCCCTTTTGCAAACAGTGAAGGATAGGTAACGCAGCCGTCGTGCCTATTTTTCTCCCCCACTGATTAAATTATTTATTTTTACGGACGCTGATTAACTGTTTTTGACCCCGAGCTACCGTTCGCGGATTGTTTTCTGGAGGTTCTCTGTCTACAAACAGGAAAAAACAGGTTCCCCTTTGCAGATAGCGAAAGGGTAGAGGACGCAGACCTTTGCGGATCTACTTACTCTCCCCACTGATCATTTATTTATTCATTGTTTTGTTATTGGTTCATGAGGTATTCACTGCCTGCAAACAACGTAGAATAGAAATATTCTGTCTAGTCTTTGCGCGCAGTGATAAGATAGGCAGTGCTGACTTTTTGTCCCTCGTTGCGAGCCGTCATGTCTGTCTTCTCCCCACTGATTGATAGCTGGTTCAGCCCGGACCGTTTATTAGAGGTGGATCATCTAGCTCCGCTGGAAGGCACCCCTAATAAAGACATGTTCATAAACTATGGATTAGTTACCATAGCCTATAATAAATTGTGGCACAGGTATACCAAAGAAAGTCAAGACAAACAGTGGCCACTGGTAGGATCCTTCGACCTTGATAAAATAGAAACGTTAGAAATAGCCCTTCGTAATAGTAAGACAACGCCTATTATGCTCGACAGTCTCGGTATGTGGCGCAAAGAAGCAATGCAACGAAAGAAAAGAGACGAGGACAGAGCAGGTAGAGGAATATATCAACAGGACAACCCCTGGACACCACGACCCGAAAATTATCTCCCGACACTACGCACAGGACGGCCAGACTTAGGACAAAACCAATGTGCTTTTTGTAAATACGCCGGGCACTGGAAAGCCCAATGCCCGACTGTACTGAGCGTGAGTAGGGGCAGAGGGCCGACAGGAGTGACAGGCCGGCAGAAAGGGAAAAGGCGCGAGACAAAGATGAATCGGACTGACTTGGACAAGCCAGATAGAACCACCACGTTCGATTATGCCCGATGGCACAGACTTTGCCAAGCCGATTTCAGTGACATGCTCGAGTTTTCATAGATCGGACAATGATAAGACGGGAACCCAATCTAGCCCTAAATCAACAGACAGAAAGAGATAATTATGGCCAATCACTGTTTTATGTTTGTCTTTGGATCTTGTGTGTCATACTTTTACTGTCTCCCCGTCTGAGTTTGTGTGTACGTAATGTATGAATCTGCGTCATCCCTCTGCATGTGCTTCCGTGTTACATAAACTCTGTTAACAGAAATTTTAGCAAGAAACAACCTGGAAAGAAAGGAATGGGAAACGAAATCAGTAAGCCACTGATGAACACGAACTTTTATTTAGCATAACAAGCAAGAAACAATACCAATACAAGAACGGTAAACTGTAGGAAAAAAAGTCAGCAGAACACCCCCCATTCTGGAACCTTCCAAAGTAGGGCAGGGTTACGGCTACGCCCAACCGGCGGCAACCCATATAAGGCGGGCCCTGCTGCCAACACTCGGTCAGGAAATCTTAACATATGGGGGAGCCGGAGGAGAGGCAGGGGCCAGCGGAGTCCAGCCGCAGCGGCCCTGGATAGCTGCAGGCAGTCCCGCCACATGCCTTCCCGGCCCGGCCACGGTGGCGCATGGGAGTTTCAGGTAGTCCCGCCACATGTCCTTCCGGTCCGGCCACCAATGGCCAGGGACCGGGGCCAACTGAGTCCGGCTGCAGCCGATAACCTAAGGAGGCCCGGCCCAGAGAAGGACACCTCTTTCTTTTCCCTTCCGTGATGGCCGCAGCAGCACGCCAGGCGCCACTTCTATCATGAACAATGGCCGCGACAACTCTGGGCGGCGGGATGTCCTGTACATACCTCCACGAAAATTGGTCCTGGTCGGGCTGGGAGGGAGAGGCGACGCGGACGAGCCTCCCCCACCTCCACAGGTAGGAGGCTTCCCAGCCCCAGGCCCAACACCGAACTCCTCCAGCCAGGCAGGTGGCGCCAATACTTGCCCAGCACCGAACATGCAATGGCGCCCATATTTGCGCAGCACCGAATATGCAATGGCTGCACCGATGCTTGTGCAGCACCGAATGTGCGCTGCAGGTGGCCATACTTCCACAGCACTGAGCATGGGACTTGTGGAGCACAGGATGTGGAGAGACTTTCGTGCAGGCCCATGAAAGAGAGCAGCGTGGGATGCACCTGGAGTGGGAGATGGCACGAGCGAGTCTCCCCCGCCCCCCCCAGGCGGGGGGGCGCCACAGCTGCACCCTAGCTGAATGTCCTGCTCCTACGACACAGAGTTCCTTTTCCTTTCACTCCAAAGGGTCTCTTCCACTCTTGCAGGCTCGATGAAGGGCGGCCGCTGCAGGGCCTTAAAATGGCGTCCGAGCCCCTGGAAGGCGGATCTAGGCCGCTAGAGTAACTTTTAACAGCAATGTAACTCGGACGCTTGACCGCCGGGGCACGAGCCCCCACCTCCGACAGCATCTCCACAGCCTCGAAAATTCTACAAAAGTCCCCGGAGAAGCCCATGGCCCCTGCAGGCTTCCGGTAAGGGACAACTGCCTTGATCGCTAAACGAAATAAGCATGGCATAGCCACTCCTTCTGTTAGCATGAATTCTTGAACTGCCGAAAAGGACTCTGGTCCAACTGCCAGTTGTAGGAAACATTCCCCCTGATGCTACTTCCGGACTGAACCGGCCCCGCCCAAAATGGCGCTGGTATCAATAGGAACTTACGAACACCTCGTGGTGTTCCTTCACACTAATACGAAACTTGATGTTGCAAGCCATATATATATATATATAATCCTTTGTACACCTGACAAGAAAGAAGGAGAACTCACTCGACGAACATGTAAAGGGATCCCGTTAAAAAAGTTGATTACAAAATGTACGATGTACTATATTTTTATTTATAATTGATGTATAACCTCGCTTATGACGCACGCACACGGTATGCATATAGGAAATCAGATTACAGCTAGTCTGACTATGCTTCTAAATTATGAAATAAATGCCCCCGATCCCCCCCAACCAATTGATGGACGTTTTAGTTACCTACGAAACCTTTCTAAATGTTTTTATTGCTGCAAAACAACACCCCCACTGTACGCACTTTAGCCATTGCCGTGTCCGGCCCAATACGACTCCACCCTCATAATCTACGTACTGGAATGATTTTGCAAAAATAAAGGTTTTCAAAACTATGAACGGGTATTGCTTGCTTTATTTAAAATATGGGATCGGCGGGAGAGTTTTTTTTTTGTGCACCCTACTTTGCTCTTTCTTTAAGGTTATTAGAAGATGGTTGCCCAGCCCCGAATGAAGGATCGGATCTAAGACACGATACTCTGCCTTCAGACACGCGACTGACTCATGAACTCGCGCATGGAGGAAGACTTCGACTTCAGAGGATGGGTAAAACGAAACGGTATAAATGATGGAATGTAATAGATGGGTAAAATGGAACGATGTAAATGTTATAAAATACAACGCTCAAAGGTACTAGGGAACAGAGTTGATCGAAGAACTAATAAACCTTAGAACATCACAGCGTTGAGAGAGATTTAAGGACCCCGATAGCTAGATACACCTGCCAACTAGATACCTCGCACTAGGTACCTTTGGTTTTCTTTTTAACGTTTTCCTACACCCGACCTATAAGGGCACACTGCCCCCCCCCCGACTCCAGAAACCATACCCCAGGGATTCTACCCCGAGGAGGAGAGACGAGTATGAGGTAAGTAAAGGACTCTTGAATCCATGTATTTTGATATACGCGAATGTTGTCCCCCTCCCTTCCCCTCTTTTCCCTCCCTCTACAGGATACATCGGAGATCACAACCGAGGTATGGCAAAGATCTGAAGCCCTGCCACGTCTGATACGCGAAGCGAACTAACGCCGCAAGGTGGCGCTTAAGCACACCCACAAACTACTCATGTAGCAAACGAGCCAATAAATCGTATGATCTGATGGAAAATGATCACCCTTAATCCATGCTGCGCGAATGACACATGTCACGTATGTCTGAACTTATGAGAGAATGTGTGTGTGTGACTGAAGCGTTGACTCAGCTGGTCAAAGGACCGAGAATGCAAGAAGTGCGACACCGTGGTACCCTTTCCCTTTTTCTCAAAGCATGACCCCTCTACCCTGCCTAATGTTTGCCCGTCCTGAACCGCATGCATTCAAAATACTAACACCGACCCGCAATGTTTTTGTGTCGAGTAATGCGCTGAATAGCTTATCTCGATACACGGCCGCTCCCTATGTTGCACGTGTACTGTCTAGCCTATTGTTGCACTCTCTCTCTCTCTCTCTCTCTCTCTCTCTCTCTCTCTCTCTCTCTCTCCCTCTCTTTCTCTCTCCCTTCCACACTCTCACTCTCCCGAAGGACTAACACCGAAATTGGCAAACCGCCACCCCTAGCGTACCACCCAATTGGCTCCAAATACCGCCGGTATTTGCACAGAAATTGTCTTTAATAAAATCACCCTGACGCCGTGTCATTACCTCTCCTTTCTGCTAAAGTTGATGAAACCGAGATTTGGCCATAAGGGAAAGGACAGGTAAGACGACTGAGGTTCCCCAATCCGACCCGAAATAAGGGAACTACATGTCAGCGGCTCCTATGTTATAAAAAGATGCCTCAGATAAACGCGACCTTCCCCGTCCCGAATTGTTGCAATACCCAAACAGTAAAGGTGATCGAAACATCCTCATGTTCCAGGAACGCCCCTGTCCCCGTATCAGCTGCTCCAGACGGGAGTTATGAAACTGTCTCTCATCCCCGGTTGTGAGAGATGGGTCGATTTACGCCCTTACCACAGTTTTCTATGTCCCTAGTTGTTTCCCATAAAACCCCTGTCTTTTCTAATTAAGTAATCAGGCCGTAGGAGGCTACGTAGGAACCAGAATGATGTTTTACAAGGTTAAAGACTAGATCAAAGCGAAGAAATCATTGCAATGAACCCTGTTGAAAGCGAAAATGTTTAGTTGAAAGGCAGGATGCATTGATAGAAAAGAAATGTTTAGCCTATGTTCGTCCCTCAGCAAAATACCTATTTAGTACCATGTTGATAGCTCACAGTACCCTTTGTAAAATATAAAACCCTAGAGAACGGTATAGCTTTATAAGGCTCGTATCACGAAGGTGGGTCTCCATCAGAAGAACTGTCGTAACTATAATCCTGCACCACGACCAACAAACACCAAAGAGATAGTTGTGAAGGAAAGTCATAGTAAATCCAGCAGGCCCCTCATCAATCATTTATCTGTTAGTTGTGAACCCTAATATAACGGACGATTTCATTTTTTCCTGGAGCTGGGAGAGAAATAGACTTATGTGATTACCTTCCTCTGCCAATTCTCTAAAGACTGTCTTTTCAAACTCATTTAAGGGTACGGCTGTCGGACGAAAGAAGGACCGGATGTGGGAGCACGAGGCCTGACTACAGACTATGGAACACCTGCGACATTGGCCAAGGCGAGACCGCGACAGTAAGGAGCTGCAGGACGAGGCACTGTTTTCGACAAAATGAGAAGAAAGGGCTGACCTGATGCCCCTGCTCGATGTCCAGTGTTTGCCGACAAGTCCCCGCTCTCTGAACTCGGTCATGAGCCCGCCTATCTGAAATTTTCCGTCCCCCTAGTCTGTTCCCGATCTGGCCCTGCTCCATCCCCCTTTTTTCTCCGACCTACCCTAAAGGACTGCTCACATGCACCCTTCTTCCATCTGAACTTTTTGACAATCACCTCAAAGAACACAGGGCGAAAAGGACCTTTTTTGACCAGAAACGCGAGGAAAAGGTCGTGCCCTGCAACGCGGGACTTAGAATAGAGCTGGACCCGTAGCTCCACCGCCGGTGCTCCACAGCGCCAACAAAAGACGACAAAGAATACTGAGAACTCATTAACTTCGAACATTTGGCACCCTCAATCATCGTTTCCGCTATGCCTCATTTCTCTCCCAGCCACCATTGTATTGATTATGCTCCAATCCAAATCTGATCAGAACTTGTATATGTAATAACCTATCAGTTCACATTATGAAATGTACTCACTGCTCTCGCTACAGAATCGTTTTTGTATTGCATTACTATGACTTTCCTGCGAACATGTTTTTCAATAGGCCCGCCTCCCAAGATGAAATTTTTTTTAAATGTACTGTTTATGGCTCCTCCACCTGGGTTCCTGCTTACTCATGATCGCCACAATAGACATGGTTAGGAAATAGACCAGCAAGATGTCTTGGATATGTTAAAGAGAGGACTGTGGAAAATTAGTACGATTTTGGTAAACATTATCTGCGCCATCTTGCCTTTCCCGAATGCCACACTTTTGTCGTGTGCACCCGCCATTTTAGGTGCCTCGATCAGAACCACCCTCTGCACGCCACTGAGCCCCCCCAGCATAACCCTTCACCCTCGCAAAGCCCGCGCGCTGACAACCCCCCCCGCTCTCACATGCCTTGGGTCATAAACCCCTCTCCAGCGCAGCTCTGCCTCAGAGCCCCATCCTGTTCCCGGCGCGACACCTCCCTTCGTTCCTTTCATAGTCCCAGATCCTTTGATGCAAAGACCCCCTTTCCTGTGCCCGTTTGTCTTCCTCGTTCCCAGGCCGACACCTAGCTCTGCCGATACTGTTTATTGCCCCTCCCCGTACAGTAGAAAGCTTCCCTCATCAAAGGACCCCCGAATTGATCAAAGCCCCCGCCCTATGAGATCCGATCAAACCCCCACATTCCGTGAATCGGCGGAATGTCCAGCTGCGCGATATTCATCACCTGTTGTGACCAGGGTGGGGACTTCAACTGTAAATGTGTGTGGGAACGGGCTTGGAGCGGGGATTCCGAGAATGTCTTTCCGTACATCAAAGTAACGCCAAGAATGTGTTATATGTAATAAAGCTATAAACCTGTATATAAGAGGCCAGGCCTCAGAGATGCAGTTAGAGCACCTCATGACGATACCTGCTGTCTAACTGATGTGTTCTCCTCCGGAGAAAATAAACCTTGTTTCCTGCCTTCCCGTCTCCAGCGCCTGCCTCTTCATTGATTAATAATTCGTGGGTTACAGAGGCAATACCGCCGGGCACAAATATCGATTGCCCCCCTGACCTTAGTTTCTACAGATGGTGGGGGGGATTCTACAGATAAAAAAGGCTCCATATATGTAGACAGACATAAATCAGTTAACGATAACAAAATAAATAAGCCTCTACTGTTACATGAAGAAACGACAAGTAATGTTGTGGAGCCAAACAAATCGTTAATTGATACCTCCAATAAAGCACAAGATATAAAGTCACTAGAAATTAGTCAAGTTAAGAACACAAAACATAAACATAAAATCTTATCTAAAAGGGAAAGAAAAAGATTGAGGAAGAACCATAATAAAATCCTTTTGGGAACAAATCATATTACAGATGAGGTAACCACAAACCATATAAATATCAAAGATTCCTCAAGAGTGGAAGTTACTGCAAACCGTCCCAAAGAATTTGAAAAAAAGCCCTTTTTCCAATTTTTAGGTGTGTAAAAAAACTTGAACCTAAAATAAGGGATGTACAAAATGACATTCACTCAACACAGGATGAGGCCCTCTTTAATGCATGTCCCGAGGCTCAAAAAAGGGATCCTATGTCTAACCATCCACGTGGTAAATCGGTGGAACAACTTGGAGTGCAAACAACCCCTAATGGGGAAACTGTAAACTGTAAAAACAAATCCGCATGTTTCATGTACAAAATCCTTTGTTGCTCCCCCCTGCACTTTAGTACAAAAATCCATCGAGTTGCCTATCTCACGTCAACAGGCAGAACCTATATTGGACCAGGTTGTTGTGAGGAAGGTCCAGGCTGTCCCAGATGGACAAATGGATAAAATGAAAGTTGTTTTCTGCCCTGAGTACATCACGAGGGGAACTCATGATGTTCTGAACTGTGGAAATATCCTGAAGTTATTCACTGCAATCCCAGATCTGATAGACATAACATCGGTAGATCTGGAACTTGTGGAGTTTAAGATCGACCGCAATATTGAAACAACTGTGACTACCTGGCGAATGGAGGATACTGTCAATAAAATATTGGCCATTGCAGATAAATTTGAAAAATGGGGCATTAAACTTAGGTCCTTTTGTGAAACTCAATACCCAACTTTGTTGATTCCGGTTAAATCACCTTGCAATTCGATACAAACAAAGGGTGTACAAAAAACAGTTTATGGTTCACCTGTCAGAGTACTGAAAGGTGCCTCAGGCCCATCAACTGAGGTGAATACGATGCGGGGTATCAAGATTAAGAGCTGCCAGTCTGGATCCAGAGTTTGTGTTGAATTACGGTCCACACCTAATCCAACTGAGGATTGGAGTTGGCTTCCCTTAATACTATCAAAGGTTAACTCTGCAAAGAAGGACTGAAGCCTATCTCCCTAAAAAAAAACATTTAAATCCCTAAAGTTTTGTTCTTGGAACGTAAACGAACTCAAAACTCTTCTTGAGGATCCGAGTGTAACGAGCTTTCTGTACTCCTTTGATATCCTAATATTGCAGGAGACCTGGCAAATGTGTAGTGAACCTATTATTGGTTATTACGAATATCTGAACGTGGCAACTCGTGAGGCCTCGATAGGTCGCCCTAGTGGAGGTCTCTCCATATATGTTTCCTTAAATCTTGATGTTAAACACTATGAGATAGACCTCCAAGTAAAATGGATCTTGTGTGTTAAATTTATTGCCAAACAATCATTTATCTTCCTAAATGTCTATTTGAGTTCAAAGAAAAACATAAGGTCCTCACAACTCGATCTATTATGGGAAATGGTAAAATTGTTATATTACGATCATTTGGACTCAATGATCATTATAACTGGGGATTTTAATATGCATCTTTTTTCATATAAAAAAGGAATTGTACCATCATCCACCCTATTAGAATGGTCTGTGAGTTCAGAAAATATAACTTAAATATTCTCATAGATGCTGATAATACTCCTACATTTAGGAAAAGTGCTAGTCCTTCGATAATTGACTATAGCATAATTTCAGAAAATCTTGTTAAGGCAGTCCAAAGTTATCAAGTTGTACCAAGAATCAAGAGCGACCACAACCCACAAGTTATTACTCTTGCTTTAGCGTTCAATTATCTGCCCGAGTCGAAAACAATTAGAACATCAACTACCGCTTTTAATTTAAAAAGGCTCATATGGAATGATAAAATTAAAAAGGATATCTTGGACTTTCTAGCTGGCCTAATTGTTGATTTACAAGATGCGATACTAGAGGGGAAAAATTCGGTAGATCTTTGGCCTTGTTTATGTACTGCACTTGTGTCAAATTTTACTAAATCAAAATCTACAGGTGGTAAGACGTTAACTCAAAAGAACCCAGGATGGGTTTCCCCCCGCGTAAAACATCTTAAAAGAAAACTCAATAAAACCATAAGATCATTTTATAGGAAAGCGAAAGGGCCCATTTGTGCTGTGGTCGCCCAACAAATTAGACAATTAAAACAGATTTACAGGAATGAAGTTTGGAAGTCCAAACAAGCCTATTACGAAACAATTTGGGCCAAATTACATCACGCCTGCAAATCAAAAGACCCTAGGCTCTTTTGGAGTTTAATTAATAATTTAGAAAATGGAAACAATAGAAGCAATAGCGCAAATATTGATGAATCAACTTGGGTATCTTTTCTAAAAACCTCTAAAACGGTTCAATTAGGCCCTCAGTTCGTTCAAGACGAATCTATTCCTATGCATAATAAATGTCCAGATATAACCGTAATATCTCGGAAACCCCCGATAAATACCCCGGGTATTGAGCATTGGACAGTTGATAAAGTAAAAAAAGTGGTACATTGGATTCGATCAAATGGTGCGCCCGGACCTAACGGAATGCCAAATGCCATATTTAAAGCTGCTTTGAAGGATTGGCCAGAGGTCCTTACCCTGCTGTTTAATGATGTGCTTAAAACTGGTAAAATTCCGGACTCTTGGCAGGGTAGTATCGTCCAACCAATCTATAAAAGCGGCCCTCAAGATAACCCAGCAAATTATAGATTAATAGCTCTAACTGATGTTGACGCTAAAATATTCGCAACCTGCTTGTTAGAGGAATTGGTATCATGGGTCTCTAAAGAAAAACTGATACCAAATTTACAAACCGGCTTCAGAAAGGGAGAATCAACCTACTCAAATTTAGTTTTATTAACTTTATTAGGCGAAAGAGCCAAAATCAGGAAACAAAATTTGTATATATGTTTTATTGATTTAAAAGCAGCTTTTGACTCTGTGCCCCGTAACATATTATGGTCCAAATTAGATAATTGGGGAATATCCGACGCACTTTTAAAAATGATTAAACTGTTATATTCTGATACTTGGGTCCAGATTAAAGTAGGCGACGGGAGTCATATAACCCGACGCCTGGAAACAAATATTGGCTTGAAACAAGGTTGCGTTTTGGCCCCTTGCCTTTTTAATCTTTTTATGTCCGATCTCCCTGCCCATTTTAAGGATATTAATGCTCATTCCCCTTTTGTGATGGGCCAAGAGATTAAATATTTACAATACGCTGACGATACTATTTTATTAAGTCAGACAGTTATTGGCCTTAAAAGATTATTAGACTCTTTCAACGTCTATGTCGCAAGGAATGGTCTAAAAATAAATATGAAAAAAACAAAAATAATGACCATGGGAAAAGGTAAATTAGGTGTTAAAGAATGTCAACGGTATGGTTGTTGACTGAGTAAAAACCTATAAATACTTGGGTATAACATTTGATCACAATTTATCTTTTAGGAAACATTTTAACAACCTAGAAGCTAAAGGCTCTTCTCTCACATTTGCCTTTAGACAATTGAGGGATAAGCTATTATGCCCAAATCATGACCATTTGATGAAGGCCATGAAAGTGAAGTTAATTCCTTTATTGGACTATGGTTCTGTTATTTTTCGGGGCAAAGATGCAAAACTTTTAGATGATATTGAAATAAGATCATATAAGTCGGTATTTAGAATCCCAAAAAACATCAGTCGAGCGAATGTCAGACTAGAATTTGGATTGAAGAAACAGTGTCTCGTTAGGCAATCTGCATTTTTAAAATCTTTACTGTTATTATCCAGATCAGAGGAAGGCTCGCTGGTAAACCTTTGTTGGCTAGAGATTCAAAGAGGGGCCTATTCGGGAAGTTGGCGATCTTATTTAAACGAGTGCTTGCTTGCCTTTGATTGCCCGAACTTAGAGGATAAAACAAGGTGTAAAATGGTCTTTAAAAAAACAATCAATCAATCAGCAGCACTGTTGTCTTGTATAACGGATAAAGACGATTTAAGGGGAAAAAAACATCTTTGGACAATAGCAAACTCTTTTAACAATTTGTATCCACAGCCCTATTTGAAATTTTATCTAAAACCTTATATCAAAAATAAATTTATGCTGCTACGGTTTGGGAGATACCCAACCAAAGATGGAATCCCAAAATGGGAAAAAAATTGGCCGTCTAATGTTTGTAGATTATGTGGTAAAAACGAAGAAACTCTACAACATATTGTAACTTTGTGCCCAAGATTGCTTGTTGAACGAAAGATGTTTTTAAAACTGCTTTTTAATGAAATGGGAGTAAGAACGTGCAGAACTGCAATCATTGTATGTCTAAGTGGTACTACACCTAGATTAGTTCATCAGTTTGTTAAATATATCCTTACAGTGGAAACAAAATTATGTAAGGAAGACGCTGTAATCGATGAAATCCATGTAATGAATGCTATCTAAAATGTCAATGACTCTATAATAGTAAATGTTTTTAGGGATCATGAGGAAACTTTATAGAAATTTTAAAATGTAATTGTTATAAATGTATTATGTCAATTCCTAGATAATATTTGCTGAAAGTACATGATCATCTAATTTGTTTCCTTAAAGTACATCAAATTAGTGGGGAGATAGTATATTAATTATTTTTCTAGATTAAAATGGTTTTATCAGAATTCTTTGATTAGCATCTAATATATTTGTTATGGAACTACAGCGCACATTTGCACTTTATTTAACTTCTGCTGCTAATCCATTCATTAACAACTCGTTGCACTTTACTTCACATTTGCTGCTAAATTGTTTATTGATTATCCTTCTACAGCTGAACTAAGTATGTATATGAGTGCTGGATAATCTGGGTCTGTGTTTATATTGCTTTTTTTAAACCCGGTTGTAAACTGAATTTGCTCTTTGCTGTTTGTAATGGTTTTAATTAATCAACAAAATAAACTTTACTTTACACTTGTTGGGACGTAGGACTGAAGGACCCAGACTGTGTGGTGCACACTGTCAGAGGAATCTGTTGTGCGCATGGAGGATAACTGTCTGAATAGTGGCCGGCCTTGGCTGAAGACCTGTTGAAGTGTAGCACCCTGAAGGGTACTCTCCAAGGGTCTGTTGGTTGGCCTCCTGTTCTTTTGTAGATATCAAAGATCTCCTACAAGGGCCTACACCATCTACCTTTGACATCTGAAATTAAATAAATGAAAGTAGGATTTCTAAAGCGCACTACTACCCGTAGGTGTATAGGCACTGAAAAACATCTAGAAAGCGTTGCCCTTGCAAGTGCCTACTTCGTCTGCTGAATCCCAAAAGGCAGCGAGTCACGGGTGCCATACTAAGAAGTATGTCTGGAGATCACGTTGCTTAGGGTTGAGCCCCAGAAACTTTGTCAGCATCTAAGGTGTGTGATTCCTGTACTGCAGGGACCTCAACATTCATAAGCGTCTGGTTGGTGGTGAGGGGATCCACCGGCGGCAGAACTCTATGTGGCCCAATTTTTTTCTGTGCGGCCCTATCTCTCTCATGTGTCACTGCGACTGCATGCTCATTGCGTCCAGTGTCCTGATGGAGCAAGGTACCGAGTGAAACTTGCTTGAAAGCAACTCTCCCGATATATAGAAATATTAACTATACTAATAAAATCGTGGTGTGAAGACTAATATGCATTTTAATAAACATTACACGGGGAAAAGACGCTTGCAAATGACTAACTGCATCTAATAGACGATTAATACGAACACTGTCGCTTTAAACTGGAAATTCTGCCTGTGCATGCGTCAGTCTGTCTGACGTAGTATAGATGGTGGGAAAACTTGTGCCCGAGCAGTGATGCTTAAAATGGCGTCTTGCCAACTCGCATGCATGGCGCCTGCTTTGCTATATTTTCAAGCCTTGTTTGCTACATGAAATGCCTCTCTGTAATGATGAGAAGTCCACAAGTAATCATATGGTTTTATGATAGTTTATTCCAAGTAAGATAGACAGACCCCACCAGGAGCATCCATCATGGTGCTCAGCCCAGCCAACTGTAAACTCACAGGCAGATCTCCAACATTCTGATAGATGCATGACATGAACATACTATTAGAGGTAGAGAAGGACAGCATAGAGAATACCAAGATACTACATTATCCTCTCTTCTTAAGGGAAAACAAAAAGCTAACAATAGCAAGAGAAAGAACAAAAGATGAGGAAAAGTAGAGATGAAACCTCATCAAAACACTATTACCTCTAAGCAAAATACAATAACGTAATGCAAGAGATAACCAAGAGTGCAAAAAAAAAGTTACAATAAAAATACATCAAATCTGAACATATTTAAAACCTAGACTTTTAAAAGTAACTGGTAAACTAGCATATGTGAATAGAAATACATAACATGTTCAAAGCTCTAGACAAGAAATGCAAATTATAATGCTAATGACTGAAACCCTAGCATAGCTCCTCTGAAGGAGACAAAATACGCATACCCTACAGGGCACAAAATAAAAACAAACATAGGCTATAGAAAGCAAATGGGACTGGGAACCCATTGCAAAAACTTAGAGCGGGTGGGACTAAAACCCACTGCAAGAAACTGGGACTGGGACCCATCACAAAACATTGAAACTAAACAGATGGGACTAAGACCCACTGTAAGTAAATGGGACTGGAACCCATCGCAAAACAATTAAAATAAGCAGATGGGGCTAAAACCCACTGCAAGTAAATGGGACTGGAACCCATCGCAAAACATTCAAAATAGGCAGGTGGGACTAAAACCCACTGCAAGTAAATGGGACTGGAACCCATCGCAAAACATTTAAAATAAGCAGATGGGACTAAAAAACCACTGCAAGTAAATGGGACTGGAACCCATCACAAAACATTCAAAATAGGCAGGTGGGAATAAACCCACTGCAAGTAAATGGGACTGGAACCCATCGCAAAACATTTAAATAACACAGGTGGGACTAAAACCCACTACAAAAACAAAGAAATTTAAGCAGGTGGGACTAAAACTCACTGCAAACAAATGGGACTAGAAACCCATCGCAGGTGGAACTAAAACCCACTGCAAACAAAAGAAGACGGGACACATCCCGAAAACGTTTAAAATAAACATGTGATAAATAGAGCAGCCGGGACTAAAACCCACTGCAAGTGCAATAAAAAACAAAACACTGTTGTGCACAACCAGGAAGCATGGCAAGTATGTGTGTTGTGTGCAAAGCAAAACAATGTGGCATAAAACATGAACCAAAGCAGGTATATATAACATAAACAGCAGAAGGAGTAAATCGTATTCAATTTAACAACAAGTCACTAGATAGTTCACATGTAGGCATTCAATTAAATCTTAAACGCCGGAGCTCGATCCTTGCCCCTGATAAATTACCCTTAAAAATGATGAACACACTGAGATTCATTACAGCGCTACATAAGACTCCGTAATTTTCTTGGAGAAAGTGCACAGTACCTCAGAATTGTCACAGCGCTCAGTTGAGGATGAAGAAAAACTCTCACTTGTCCCGCTGTCCGCTGCATCGTAACACAAAAACGTGTGCATCACAATATATAAACGTGTGAAATAAAAAAGGCCAGAATGGTTGGCAATAAAACTTCGAAATACGTAGAGGCAGACGATGTAAGCAGAGCTAGTAACTTCAAGGACTCCCAAAACAAACATGGCGGCACGCACAGTGACGCAAAGCAGAGTGGCTCACGGCGCTTCCTCGCAGCAAACCACATCGGGAGATCCAGCAGAGAAAACAGCACGTCACAGGAGCTCCGTAGAAGACAGCAGGTGAGAGCGTGCACAGAGAAAGACACGCGCTGTATATTTAAACAAGGAAAGGCAGTTAAACTGACGAAGGATTCAGTGGCTCGATTTTCGCCCAAAAACACAGAAAACAATGGAACATAAAAAAAGGAATCTCCACAAAAATTAAGCTTTGGCATACCATGGTGGTAAACGGGTGAAACAGGCAGAAATCACCAAACCACATCCTATGTTCGCTCACAAGCAAGGAGCCAGCTCTGTAGAGAATAGTCTCCTCTTGGGAAAGTCTTTAAATAAATAAACCAATAGAGATAAGTGACTGCTGCTTAATGTTTTCAAACTTGAATAGTCACACATCTTCCCAGAGAGATTAATGCTTACCCTCACGTGAAGGCACTAGACAGAATGAGCCAGGAACTGTGAAGATTTAGGTTTACTCTTGAGGGCACAGCTCCAACACAGCATAAAGAAGACTCTCCATGTAAATAGGACAATTGGCAGAGTTGGCAAATAAAATGCTTACCCTCATGTGAGGATACAGCGTGAGTCCCAAAGTCAAAACAAACAGGCTTACCCAGCGTGAGGGCACAGTTCCAACCTAAAATTTGTAGACTCACTGGTACACAGGACAACTGCCAGACTGCTGTGGGCAACCGATTGTAGGTCACTGGTGGGGTCATGCTGGCAGTTGGGGTAGCTTTTCTTGTTGCAGGAGGTCCTTTCATAATTCGTAGTTTTCTTTCGTAATTTCAATTTGTTTGAAGTACTTCTAGTCTTGACAAATGTAGGTTCTTTCTTAAGATCGTCGCCAATATGTAATGATGAGAAGTCCACAAGTAATCATATGGTTTTATGATAGTTTATTCCAAGTAAGATAGACAGACCCCACCAGGAGCATCCATCATGGTGCTCAGCCCAGCCAACTGTAAACTCACAGGCAGATCACCAACATTCTGATAGATGCATGACCTGAACATTCTATTAGAGGTAGAGAAGGACAGCATAGAGAATACCAAGATACTACACTCTCTTTAACAAATAAGATTAATATGAGGTAGAGGCGGGTGGTGAACACTGATACACTAAGTTTGAAATTCTAACGTTTTTCTTTTCTGCTGTTTATTATTAGTATTAATTCGGGCCACTCAAGCCAAATAACGTGAGCTTGAGCGCCATCTTGCGCACATGCACAGAAGGAGAACAAACCGACCCGGTGAACTCATTGCGGAGCTCCTGCCAAGAAGTCAAGAACAAGGTAGCCTGGGAAAGGTGCTCTATGAACTCTTTTTTTGAATGACACCTTTATATGAATTGAATAAAATGTATTACAATGTATAGTAAATGTGTACAAGTAACAGGATATTGAATAATAAATTAAGGGGCAGATTCAAGTAACAATAAAGTTTTATAAATTTGCCAATTCAGCAGTGGAGTGAGCCTGACACCCTCTAATTGGTCCAATCAGAGCCCACATTTAGAGGTAAAAGTTACGTTAGAGGGTGGGACATGAATAAAGTAAGGTATAACTAGGGTAGATTAGCCAATTACTTAGAACTAGATGCCGAGATCGAGAGACTCCAGAATCAAAAATCCAGAGACGCAGATGCAGACACTGACGCTCCAGAGCAGTGCAGCACAGACTCTTGAGAAAAATTACTGCAGATCCAAAGCTGATTGCTGATTAGAAGATTTGCGGAAGAACACTCGCGGAGGGAGAGAGCTGGAGAAATGGTGCGGCGCTGGTCGTCGGGAGCGCAGAAGAGGTCCAACTGTTCTATCCTGTCCTGATCCTGTCCTGAGTCCTTTGCCCCCTGAAGTCTTGTGTTGGGAGGCCCCGCCAGTCCCTAGACCTGGGGATTAGTTTTCCAGCATCTCATTTGGGTAATATATAGTTTCAGAGATTAAGTTAATGAGCTTATCTATATGTACTTTTGTCCTCTTCTCTATCCACTCCATATTTTTCAGGTGACAGTAGTGACTGATTTTTTTGAATTTCTGCTAACAAATATTTTCTCCTTCAAGTATTTCACTGTATTATTAAGTGTTTACATTTCATTACAAAATTTTAGAAAAGATTTAAATGACAACCAGAGTCCGTGGTTTTTGGCGTCTGTAGTTATTATGCCTAAGAGAGTGAAGATTGTTACAATAGCCATGATCATCAGGCCAACTAATTAGGATTCATTGAGTGAAAGGATTGGTCTATTTATGTAGGCATCGGGTAAGTAAAGTAACAGATCCTGAATCGGTAAAAGAAAAATAGATCAATCCAAGCAGGAAGTCAGGGAAGAAGGGTGTAAGTCGGGAAAACATCAGAGGTAATACTTATGGTTTCAGGTGCAGAGTGAGAAGTACAAGAGGAAAGGGCCCAGGTGAGTACCTGCTAAGGCATGGGTACTCACAAACTTTCTCTCGGGGACCAAATTTACAGTGTGGTTTGTGTCCGAGGGCCGCACAGGTGGTGATGGGGTCAGTGGGGGAGGGGGCAGGGCTAGACGAACAAAAAAAACTGTGACCATGAGGTTGAACACAGCAGACGCCTTCGCCCACTGAGCTACCAGACCTGGCATACACAAATATCTCTCTCTCTTTCTCTCTCTCTCTCTCTCTCGCCCTCCATCCTCTCTCTCTCTCTCTCTCTCTCTCTCTCTGTCTCCCTCTCTCTGTCTTTCTCCCTCTATCTCTCTCTGTCTCCCTCCCTCCATCCCTCTCTCTTCCTCCCTGTCTCCCTCTGTCTCTCACTCTGACTGACTCACTCCCTCTCCCTCTCTCTCCCTCACTCTGACTGTCTCACTCCCTCTCTCTCTGTCTCCCTCTCTCTCCTTCTCTCTTCCTCTGCCTCTCTCCTTCCCTCTCTCCTCTCACTCCCTCTCCTTTCCTCTCCCTCCCTCCCTCTCCCTTCTCTCCCTCACCCTCCTTCTTGCCTTCCCACTCCCTCACTCCCCTTCCCTCTCCCTCACTCCCCTTCCCTCACCCACTCCCCTTCCCTTTATTTACTCCCCTTCCCTCCCCTTCCTTCACCCTCTTTCCCCCTCTCTCCCCTTCCCTCTCTCCCTCCCTCACTCCCCTTCCCTCTCTCCCTCACTCACTCCCTCCCTCACTCCCCCTACCTCACTCCCTCCCCTTCTCTCACTCCCGAACTCCCCTTACCGAACTCCCCTTCCCTCACGCCTTCCCTCACTCCCCTTTCCTCACTCCCCTTTCCTCACTCCCCTTTCCTCACTCCCCTTCCTCACTCCCCTTCCCTCACTCCCTTTCCCTCACTCCCCTTCCCTCACTCCCTCCCCTTCCCTCACTCCCCTTCCCTCACTCCCTCCCTCACTCCCCTTCCCTCACTCCCCTTCCCTCCCTCCCCTTCCCTCATTCCCCTTCCCTCACTCTCCTTCCCTCACTCCCCTTCCCTCACTCCCCTTCCCCTTCCCCCACTCCCCTTCCCTCACCCCTTCCCTCACACCCCTCACTCCCCTTCCCTCACTCGGCTTCCCTCACTCCCTCCCTCACTCCCCTTCCCTCCCTCACTCCCCTTCCCGCCCTCCTTCTCCCCTTCCCTCACTCCCCTTCCCTCACTCCCCTTCGCTCACTCCCTCCCTCACTCCCTCCCTCACTCCCTCCTCTTCCCTCACTCCCCTTCCCTCCTTCACTCCCTTTCCCTCACTCTCCTTCCCTCTCCCTCTGCCTCTATCCTTACCTCTCTCCTTCCCTCTTCCTCCCTCTCCTTTCCTCTCCCTCCCTCTCCCTTCTCTCCCTTACCTTCCTTCTTGCCTTCCCCCTCCCTTACTCCCCTTCCCTCTCCCTCATTCCCCTTCCCTCACCCACTCCCCTTCCCTGCCCTTTATTTACTCCCCTTACCTCCCCTTCCTTCACCCTCTCTCCCCTTCCCTCTCTCCCTCCCTCTGTAGTGTAGTTCCTATATTCCCAATAGGCTCTGCGCATTGGAATAATATAAACAGCAGTGTAGACGTAGGACTGAGGTCGACTAGGTCTCTACTGACTATATTAGACTTAATTAATTTTGCCAGCTAGCTCGGAGGTCACTAGAAACTTTCTCGAGTAAACAAGGAGGAGTTTAAATTCCCTGGATAGACAAGAAGGGAATAGCTTCTGACAACCATATAACATGACAACTTTGCTCCTTCAGAATAAAGAGTGTATCTCTAGAGTCGTGTGAAAACAATAGACAGTTATTTCGCTCAGTCAATCGTGCATACTTAGTTTCACCAGAGTGCAGAGAAATAGAGAGACGGGTGTTTTCAATAAAAGGTGTTATTTATTGAGCAGTCTTCTTTCTCATGCAAGAGAAATGAATTGCCATAATTGCAATACTTATCATAAAGTAAAGTGCGTACAGTAAAAGGAGTATTATGAAATAATACTGTGAAAGCATTGATATTGTTTCTTAGCCATATGATACTTTAAAATGGATAAAATATATACATACATAAAAACATTAACTAACGTACTCAACTGGTGCTTCTAATCTACGCCTACCCCGGTGTACCTGACCTAAGCCTAATACGTGGGAAGGAGTAAGTAAGTAGCAGTTTTAAGTTAAGTTGGTTTTTGCCAAAGAATATGAATCAAGAATTCTCTCAAGGGTTTAGTCAGCTCCGTAGCTGGGTAATAGAAAGCAGGAGGTCTGGTATCTCTCTCTCAGGACTCGATATCCCAGCAACCCGCAAGGGTATCCGGAAACACCGGAGCTGGATTTTCTCCGCAGGAGAAAAGACAGCGTCTCTCTCAGTGCGTCAAAGGGGAGGGGCGGCTTCCGTGGGCTCTCGCATCAGCTGGGCTCTCGGGCAAGTAGATAGCCGCTCTGCTCCAAACCACCGTGTGCTTGCTTAAGGCAACGTTAGTATATTTATATCTGAAAGGTGCCGGGTTTGACGTAAGGTTGGACATAAGACGGCAATAAAAGATGTCACTAAGAACTGGCCGTTCTTTCAGTGTTCGCAGGAGTTCTAGGACAAATCAAAACAGAAGCATGGGGAATTCCCAGGTTGCTGGAGGTTTGGTTTGTTTAAAGAATGCGTTGTACTTTGTAGGAGTCTAGGGAAGTAGCCTTGCCTGATTTGGACTGCATGGGCTATGACTAAATATGGATATGGTTCTTATGCCTTTATAAGGATATTATTTATTATAACCACATAAGGGCATAAATCGGGAATATCGAATTAGGGTCCTAGATAGAAACACAACACCCACTCCACGAATTAATGTCCATCATTACTAAAACTAAGCAATATTAAACATATAACAATGCATGTGTGTTTTCCAACCCACCCCAAAATACATAAATCGCATTTGAAATGGTATATGGTAAATACACGAAAATGAGTATTGGTACTGTACGCTTTTCAAGCAGTGGTATCATTCAGTTAAATGCATATTTATATCAGCTGAATGAATTGCGAAATTACACATGAAATGGCTCTGAATACAGAAAAGAAGGTCGAGACCATTTCATCACATATTAATACAAATGCTGTACCTGTGCTAGAGGCTGAGGTAAAATATTGTCTCTAGAGTTCCTAAATTAGAAGCTCTGTTCTCTAAGAATAGTTCTACTTTAAGCAGATTACCATGTGCCAGAAAAAGGGTAAATATTTTGGAAGTGAAAAAAAAATAATGTCGCTTACAGGGGAAAAAAATAGTTCCAAATGTTTTCAGTAGCTGTGTTTATCAAAAACTGAAGGCCGAATTCAGAGTTCAGGGAACGCTGTGTGCTTGTTGCTTTAAAAGTTATTCTCGTTGTTCAGGGAGAACATCATTTCAGACAGACTTGCAAAAAATTAGTCCACAACATCAGGTGAAAGTTCGACCAAGTTTGAAAAGGTTGAAATTGTGCACATGTGAGAATGATTGCTATCATACATGTCTGGATCAGCAATGCTCACACAAGGTTGTACCTGTTTGGTGCTGCTTTCCTCTCGTACTTCACCGCCACCTACTTGTAGTGGTGAAGTCTCAACGAATGCCGTCATCAGAATAGGTAGCCGCTGGGGACAACACGATGCATGAGTCGTTACAGGACCTAGCAAAGTATCGATATCCATTGGTACTGCTGATGGTAGTGTAAGACAGATGTCCAACACGCATTCTTCTCCCCATAGCAGACAGTGAAGCACAGGTAAGATGCTATTCTGCCAGATTGGTCTGAATGAAAGAAACCAAGTTGTACTTAGATCTCCTAGCTGGGCAAATCCGAGGACTTTAGTGATGCGGTCCCGTTAGCGTATAGCTAGGATCGTTTCTCCCATCGTTCCTGGATTCTTGTCTGTCGCTTGGCTTGCCATATCGAAGCAGAAGGATCAAAAATAAAATTCCTGCTACGAGTCCCAATAGAAGAGGCAGACCGCCAAAAATGGAATGCACAAAATTCGGGATAAAGCCCAGAACTGTTTCAAAGGGTGCTAACAGTCCCGAAAAAATTGTCTTAAATACATGTGCGATGCCACTGGTATCAGACATGTTTAAGATTTGACTTAACATTTCTACGAAATGCACGGGGCAATTTGTTGATAATAGGGAATGTATCTCTGCCGTTGTCCTTGCAACTTGCAGATCATACGTTTTTTTTGACGAGGTCAAAGGCACAGTTGTTTGTAAAAGAATGGATTTAATTCTGCTTAAAGTATCAATTCGAATAGAAGAGATATTCTAATAAGGCCATATTGCCGCCTCCATGTCTGGATTGCTGTTTGGATACAATATTTGCAAACAGCAAGTGACCATGGAACTAACGCTCAGGAGATAGGCTTTTCCTGGCACCATGCCACAACAGCTGTGGTCACTTATTAGAACGTAGCTGCCGTTGGAAAGCTGTCTAAAGAATGGCTCTATCTGTGTTGCAGGAGTGCCGTGAAGGTGACATGAAAGGTTATTTGAAGACCCTTCACAAGCTCTGTGCAAGTTATTACCTTGACACAGAAGTGTACCGCTTAGTGATTTTTTACAATTGTTACCACTAAGAAATACCTCCTTTTTCCGTTCACTATAACATTTGTGTGTATAAGGTAATTTCCATGTTGACTTGATGTAGCCTTTACCCAACCTTTCATACTGGCCCGCTGGTATATATTCTTGGAAATATTTAAACTGGAAAGTTGTTATCGGAATTGTAATTATTCTGTGTATTATCCATTCAATGACAGGTCTTTCTGACATTGTCAATGGTAATCTCTCAAGTTTTTCAATGCTCAGAATCGTATAGTCTGCTCCTTTTTGTGCCAAACTGCTTTGTTTATCAGTAAGGTTAAAGATAGAGAATAATGACGTTGTGTTGATTAAACGCCATGGCACGTAGCCTGAACGCATATTTTGCAACGTCCAGCCAAGCTGTACAATAGAACGTAATTGGGACTGACCATGTTGTAACATTAGTAAGTCCTGCTCTATTATGTCAATAGCAGATGATACAATACTGTCCAGTGAATATATTCTGGAGGACAGAGTCATTAACCCATTGTCCACAACAGAAAGAGATTTTTCCAAATTAATACGATCAATTTCTCGTATTTTTTCTGCTGTTTCAATTTGTGTTACTTTCCAAGCCTCGTTGTATGGAGCATATATACCGGCCGCTATGAAACGTTTTTGACGCTGTTTGCGTGGTCCCAGTATGAAATCACGCAAGTCAGCACCGTCTTTAAGTAAAGTCAAGTGTTGCTTAATTTCAGCCAGTGTGGATTTCTGTAGCCACTCAAGGCATAGTTTCCCTACACTGTATGTTGTAACTATCCCTGGATGTTGTCTCTGGGAGTATCTTGGGTCTGGCTTGTTCAGTTTTAACCCCTGTATTTTGTTCAGGAATCTATCTTGACAGTTATTTGTGTCTGTGGGCCAGATCAAACATTTTTCCAATCAGGATGTGTTCTGTTTTGGTGAAAAATATGGGATACTTCTATCTCTACTTTTGTAGTGCTATTACTATCAGGTATGGGCTTCGGAATAGACGGTTTATTTAAGTCTTTTATCTTGGCTAGACCAAAATAGGTTGTTTGCTGAACCGTGTCATTCAGAAATATTAATTGTTCTGGGATCATGCAGGCTCTAAATAATGCTTTTAAACCTTAGACCTGCCATTCTTTTGTACTCCAGATGGTCTTTGTTTCAATGTTGTTTTTCCAAAATTCAAAACCAAATGTAGTCATTTTTTCATAAAATGTTTCAGAATAAATCAATTTAGTATTTGTCAACATTGTTTTCATTCCTGTCTTATTTAACATTTTAAAATAAAACGTTTCTGCATCACTTGTGTTAAACCCTGAGAAGTATGGGAATTTCTCACAAAATGTTTTCGAGCTACCTTTAGGCGGTGTTGCACAATGTTCCCATTAGTTATAATTAAAAAAAATTCTAGGTTGAGCAGATTTATGCAAATAGTAATGACCAAAATGATTATAGCAATACAATTCTTCATAAGTTGATGAACCCTGTAAATAATCATGTTCTGTAAATTTTGCTGACATTACTAAATCTGACATCATATTGTAAATATTTTCAAAGTCCCAATCATCAGAGAAAGTACTTGGTTTTACAAAGTTACTTAATGAAACCTTGAACTGGTGTGGATATTTCAAGAGCTCAATCGGGCCATAAATTTCATAATCCGTTTTGTCCCATACTACCCCACCGGGTATTGGATTGGCTGTCATGTTCACTGATGATAATTCTCTTTTCTCGATGTGAGATGACTTGTGAGGCTTTAGGACCAAGTTGATGTTTTGACTGTATTTTCCTTCAATGAATTTTCCCAAACAAAGAACCATGATGAGCCAAAGCAGGAGGAAAAGTACACCTAACACAATCCAAAATTCAATCCATGGTGAGATCAGATAGGTTTCTTTTAGTTGATGAAAGAGTTCAGTTACTTTGTCTTTGAAAGTTTTTGTTGCTGGCGTTTCTTCATGTTCACTTGGATCATCAGAAAAGTCATCGAAATTGATGAAATAGCCAGATGCAGTTCTGTCAATTGTTCGAATTGCTTCCGGGTTTTCTTATGTCTTTGGATCTTTCTTGGAGACATTAGTATAGTCCGATGCTACATCATTGTAGACAGGTGTTTCTTGACAAACTGTTGCGATTTGGGTTTCAAGAGGCACAAGTTCCATGGCTTTGTTGCATAGTCCTTTTTTATTCACTGCAGGTTTATCAACTGTGATTAGTCTCTCAGTTTGAACCTCTTGGATTGTAGCAAATTTTGGTACTCTGCTATTTCTTGGGAGTCCACTGGGCCTACTACTTATTATTGGCCACATGATTGTGGTTTTACCAGGTCGATGGATACAACTCGGTTCTACTTTTTACCAGCAAGGGGCGGTAGTACAACTGATCTTGTTCCGCTGAAAGCTAAGACAGGTACTGCTTTTCTGTAAGAAGGCCCAAATTCCTTCTTAACCGCGGTCTTCTCTCTGACCAGATCCCCAATCTTTGGAATCCAGACAGGTCTTGCTGGGACAGGTGGTTTTTCTTCAGTGGCTGCTGGCTGTTGCTTTAACTTTATATTGCTCAGGCTTCTTCTTGTTTCATTCAAGTCCTGTAAAACAGCCGAACGGTCTTTGATATCAAAGGATTTTTCTTCTACCACTGAAGTGTGACTATCTAGATCCTGAATGTGCATTCTAGTACCGAACAATAGTTCGTACGGAGTGAGACCTTTTAGAGAATTTCTTGGCAGATTATTAAGACTACGTTGGACACTTGTTAAATGTTTGACCCACCCATCACCCGAACCTAATACCCTCGCCGTTATAGATTGCTTTATGTCCCGGTTTTTTCTTTCCACTACCGCATTTCCCTCAGGATGGAATGGAGAAGAGTACCGCAATGCAATGCCCATGCTGGCCATGGCCTCCTTGTAAGCCAGAGAGCTAAACGCAGGACCCTGGTCAGAATGTAGCATGCCAATTGCGTATGTGCCGATAAAAACTAGCAAATCTTTTATAACAGTTCTGGCGTCAGCCGAGTGCTGGTGTCTGCATTTTAAGTGAATCTAGGCTTAAATATTATGGGTACGCATTTCTCCTACTGGATTTCTGCATATAGATAGCCTGATGCTTTCTAATAACGGGATCCTGGCACTAGTCTGGTCCGGTTCACGACTGCGATCTCTGTTGCAGTTTGGACAATCCTTTGCAAATTTGTAATGTTGCAAGCTCATCCCCGGCCACCAGTATTCTGATTGTAACTCTTTTATAGATTCCTTGATCTCTCGATGCCCTAGACCCTCTCCCATGTGTGCGTCTGCTATTAATAAGACTCTCCTGTTCGTGTTTGGAATTACTCTATCCCCCACTCCAGGGATTTGAGCAAAAGGAACAGAGTTTTCATCTATTATGTATGTATAATTGAGTGGATAGCCAAGAGGTAATGCTGCATAGTCGCCTTTTAATGAGGTTTTTACCGCGAGCATTGTTTCTACGTCTATGTATTTTTTTGTACGCTTTTATGTGGCTACGGAAGCCGGTTGAACCGCTTCCGCTGTGGCTCTGTTAGCCAATGAATTCCCTGCAACGTGAACGCAATCACGTTGATGACTCAGTGTGTGTGTCACGTGAGTCTTTTGTAGTTCTTTCTGCAAAATAACTACTTGTTCCCAAAGCTTTTTATGCTTTATTGTGGCACCTGTGTCACCTTTATAATCGTTTTGAACCCAGTTCTGCAAGTCATTGTTGTAAGACCTGACGCAGAAATGCGAATCGCACACTATTAGTGTCGGGAATTCACGATCGGCATTTTCAAGCGCCATCTTTAAAGATCTTATTTCAGCTCGCTGAGCTGAACAGTTTCTGAGTGATTCAGTTTTGGTTATTATTGGTCTAAATTTACCAAAGCGCCAGCGACCTTTAACAATCGCGCACGCAGCGTTGTAGGAACCTTTCTCTACATTGTAGTGTTGTGCAAATCTGTTCATGTAGATTACACATGTGTACTGTTCGAGAGGCAGAATTTTGATTGGCAGAGGATATTCTTCTTCATATTCTAGATCTACTAGTTTTTTCATTTTCGAGTCAAAATATTATTTCACGTCTTCTGCAGCAAGAGAATTTTCCATTGTATCCATTTTGGATCTAATGCCACGGTAGTCAAATTGCGTGGGCTTTGGTATTGCCTCAAGGGCTGAATCTGCTGTTAAAACAGTTATTCTTCTGCCTTGGGCTTGGGCTCTTTCTTTTGCTACAGCGGTGTGAACCGCTATTAGAATTTTTTAAGTAGAACTGAATTTTATTTCAGCTTGTGTGTACAAGTGTGATTTGTAAGCTATTGGTACCATTTCTCCCTCGCTAGAGGTTAGGTACGTGAATCCGCATCTTCCTGGGATGACTCGGATTACAAGGTTGCGTACGTTTTCGCGTGTTTGCAATTTGATTTTAGCTAACATGTCTGTTTGCAATGATCTTAAAATTTCTGTGTGTTTCTGAGTCCAATTTATTGGTTTGAAATCAGATTTTATTTATTCCTAGAGAGGTTTAACCCTCTCTGCATAATTTAGAATGTATGTTCTTCCGAAATTCAGGAAACCTAGTATTGATTGTAAGTTCTTCAGCGTTTTAGGTGCTTGGAGTACAGCACACTTCTCTAAGAAGTTGTCTGCTAGGCTTTTGCCTTCACTTGATAATTCATATCCTAAAAATAGGACAGTTAAATGGGCAAATTGTGACTTTTTAAAGTTGAATTTGTAACCCTCAGCTGCAAACCCAAGTATTATGGTGTTTACTCTTTTCAAGTGTGTCTCCAGGTCATCATCTGTTAGATAGATGTCATCAACATAAGATAATGCCTCATCATCATATATTTGTAGTAACTCTGTTACTCTTGCTGAGAATAATCCTGGGCTATTCTTGAATCCCTGTGGGAGTCGACAGAAGTGTTTTTGCGACCCCATTATTGAGAAGCGGTCAAATACCTGATTTCAGGTGCAATATTTTGACAAAAGAATCCATTAGAGATATCTAATGTCGTTTTATATTTTTTGCGCACGATGTTATTCATTAGTGCTGCACTGTGTGAGTTTTGTACTGCAAATGTTTTGCAACAGGAGTTTAAGTGTCTGTAGTCCAAAACTAGACGATATGAATCGTCAGGCTTGGAGACAGGAAACAAAGGATTGTTCATTTGTGAGGTGCATGTTTCAAACACCCCCTGGTATTCAAGTTGATCTAAAATCTACCTGACTTGTTTTTTAGCTTCTTGCTTAACTGGGTACTGCCTTTGTGCAGTGGGCTGATTTTTTAACTGGATTTTGTGAGGAGGAGAGTCCTCATCCCATCCTACATGATTTTTGTATAATGCAGGAGCTTGGGCCACTGCCCATTTTCTTGCAAGTGTATATTTTTTATGAATTGGAATATGATTTGAGAAGGCAGGCATAATCATTTCTTCGCCATGAGGGCACTCCCTGACAAACTCTGGTGGCCAGTCTTTCTCAGCTAACAGAATGTCATAGCCTTTTGAAAGGTTATCCCAAAAGAGACCCCTTACTTTCCAAGTCTTGTCCCCCTCTATACGTAATGTTATTTTGTATAATTTATGGGGTTTGCTAACTCTGGTGTCTGCAGTTTCCACTTGAATGTATTCATTCGTGTTCACTGTCTCCAGAAGGTTCATCAGGATCTTGCGAGCTATTGTCACTTCTGCTGCGCTGTCTAGCATTGTCTGAGCCCACTCTCCGTTTTTCAGTTGTGTCCTCAGTATCCTCGGCATGTTTCATTATTTTAATACTGGCTACCTTCTTTCTTGGAAATTGTAATTTTTTACTTTTGATGACCCGGTTCCTTGTCTTTGGACTTGACGTGCTCTTCCTTGTGTTCTGACCGTCCTCTTCTTTCCAATTTCTGTGAGGAAGTCTGAAAAGATCGAGAGGGACGTGTATCAATATCTTGATATCTATCAGATTTCTTCAAATTATCCCTATTTCTAAGGTTGTATCTTTTCTCAGAGGGCTCCCTTTGGGGAGACTTGCCTCCTCGGTCTGAAGATCTTTCTCTCTGTTGAGGAGACCTTCCTCTGGACTGGAATCGTTTTTCTCTTGGAGTGGATTGTTTATTACCATCCCAACTCTTTTTTGGAGTATTTAGATTATTTTTAATAAAGGTCTTTTCAGGACTTTCAGTTAGTTGGGGTTTTACTGGTTTCCCACCCAAACTATCTCTTCCTAGTTCTTCATAGGATTTTTCTATGATTCTGGCAAGTTCAAAAGGTTGTTCTGCTATATCTGTTTCTTTCAATTTCTGGCAGATCGCCACAGATGCTCCTTCTCCTTTTATGTTGGCTAATAATATAGCTGAGACCTGCTTGAAGTTATTCAGTAATTTCATACCCAGAGTTAAAGCAGGTTCTGGACCGTATTTATTTTGAATCTGTCTTAGTACGTCTGGTATAACCGCCATGGATGGAACACCATGTGTTTTTGTGCAGATGGAAGCAAAGACCGTGCCCCAAGTGTCACAGTCCTCCACATGTGGTGCGATCTCCATTGGAAGGCAGATAGTCAGAATTCTGTGTTTCTCAGTAGGTGTAGTATCAGGAAATACTGCCTCTATTTGAGTAATTTTTTTGTGCTAACCAGGATGGAATTTGTTCCCGTTTTGCGGGTATTTTACCAAGACATGATTGTATGTTCTGTGGTGTAATTTTGTTTGTGTTCCCCTGATGAGGGGTCAGCTGTGGAATGTTAATTGTTGGTTGGACTGTTGAAGTCTGCATGACATATTGGACCAATTGTCTATGTATTTTAATTAGTAATTTTATCTGAGCTAAAAGTTCCCGGTCTGACATTTTATCAATGTCGGGATGTGGTGTGTAGCTGGCTAGAACCGGCCACGTGGCTGGTGATGTGATTTTGATGTTTTAGGGCGCCTTTTAACCAGAGCAGGTGCCTTGGTAGTTTAGTGGGATTTTAACATCCTCGAAAGGAGTGTATTCATCCGGAGGTTCCTCTATTTTGTAATAGTGGAATTCTTTTGTTACAGCGTTTGCTGCTGGAAAGTGTATCCATGAATAGAATACCTCTGTCTGCCGATATTCATGGGCCTCTACCACGAATATGACTGTACCGCCTCGTGATGTCAGTCCATTTTCTATAAGTTTAATAGTTATAGTTCTTCTTACGTTGACCGGAATGAGTATAGTATTCGGGTCATTCTGTTGGAGAGTTGTGTCATCTAACAACAGTTGAGACGCTGTAGCATCTCTTTCTTTGTCACCGTCCGGCATTTTACTGACAGAAAGTTTTTTGTTGTTGCAGATCAAGTTTCAAGGAAACAAAGATTAGGTGCACAATATTTTTAAACACTGTATCCTTCTACGTTGACTAAACCAAAAACTAATTCATAGGAATCTCTTCCTACTAAGTTCCGGCGGATATTAACCTTTTACCCACTCCAGACGTCTTTTGGAGTTTTTACGGAAAAAGGGTTCTGTGTGAAAAAGCACGACTGAGTTACTCTAAGGTCTTGCGTTAGATTATCGCCTTACCAAAAGTTGGGCGCCATGTAGTGTAGTTCCTATATTCCCAATACGCTCTGCGCATTGGAATAATATAAACAGCAGTGTAGACGTAGGACTGAGGTTGACTAGGTCTCTACTGACTATATTAGACTTAATTAGTTTTGCCAGCTAGCTCAGAGGTCACTAGAAACTTTCTCCAGTAAACAAGGAGGAGTTTAACTTCCCTGGATATACAAGAAGGGATTAGCTTCTGACAACCATATAACATGACAACTTTGCTCCCTCAGAATAAAGAGTGTATCTCTAGAGTCGTGTGAAAACAATAGACAGTTATTTCGCTCAGTCAATCGTGCATACTTAGTTTCACCAGAGTGCAGAGAAATAGAGAGACGGGCGTTTTCAATAAAAGGTGTTATTTATTGAGCAGTCTTCTTTCTCATGCAAGAGAAATGAATTGCCATAATTGCAATACTTATCATGAAGTAAAGTGCGTACAGTAAAAGGAGTATTATGAAATAATACTGTAAAAGCATTGATATGGTTTCTTAGCCATATGATACTTTAAAATGGATAAAATATATACATACATAAAAACATTAACTAACGTACTCAACTGGTGCTTTTAATCTACGCCTACGCCGGTGTACCTGACCTAAGCCTAATACGTGGGAAGGAGTAAGTAAGTAGCAGTTTTAAGTTAAGTTGGTTTTTGCCAAGGAATCTGAATCAAGAATCCTCTCAAGGGTTTAGTCAGCTCCGTACCTGGGTAATAGAAAGCAGGAGGTCGGGTATCTCTCTCTCAGGACTCGATATCCCAGCAACCCGCAAGGGTATCTCGAAACACCGGAGCTGGATTTTCTCGGCAGGAGAAAAGACAGCGTCTCTCTCAGTGCGTCAAAAGGGAGGGGCGGCTTTCGTGGGCTCTTGCCTCTGCTGGGCTCTCGGGCAAGTAGATAGCCGCTCTGCTCCAAACCACCGTGTGTTTGCTTAAGGCAACGTTGGTATAATTATACCTGAAAGGTGCCGGGTTTGACGTAAGGTTGGACATAAGACGTCAATAAAAGATGTCACTAAGAACTGGCCGTTCTTTCAGTGTTCGCAGGAGTTCTAGGACAAATCAAAACAGAAGCATGGGGAATTCCCAGGTTGCTGGAGGTTTGGTTTGTTTAAAGAACGCGTTGTACTTTCTAGGAGTCTAGGGAAGTAGCCTCGCCTGATTTGGACTGCATGGGCTATGACTAAATATGGATATGGTTATTATGCTTTTATAAGGATATTATTTATTATAACCACATAAGGGCATAAATCGGGAATATCGAATAAGGGTCCTAGATAGAAACACAACACCTCACTCCCCTTCCCTCTCTCCCTCACTCCCTCCTCTTCCCTCACTCCCTCACTCCCCTTACCGAACTCCCCTTCCCTCACGCCTTCCCTCACTCCCCTTTCCTCACTCCCCTTCCCTCACTCCCCTTCCCTCACTCCCTCCCCTTCTCTCACTCCCCTTCCCTCACTCCCTCCCTCACTCCCCTTCCCTCACTCCCTTCCCTCCCTCCCCTCCCCTTCCCTCACTCCCCTTCCCTCACTCCCCATCCCTCACTCCCCTTCCCTCACTCCCCTTCCCCTTGCCTCACTCCCCTCACTCCCCTTCCCTCACTCGGCTTCCCTCACTCCCTCCCTCACTCCCCTTCCCTCACTCCCCTTCCCTTCCTCCCTCACTCCCCTTCCCTCACTCCCCTTCCCTCCCTCCCTCCCTCTCCCCTTCCCTCACTCCCCTTCCCTCACTCCCCTTCCCTGACTCCCTCCCTCACTCCCTTCCTCACTCCCTCCCTCACTCCCTCCTCTTCCCTCACTCCCCTTCCCTCACTCCCCTTCCCTCACTCCCTCCCCTTCCCTCACTCCCTCCCTCTCTCCCTTTCCCTCACTCCCCTTCCCTCACTCCCTCCCTCACTCCCCTTCCCTCACTCCCCTTCCCTCAATCCCCTTCCTGCACTCCCTCCCTCACTCTCCGTCCCTCCCTCCCTCCCCTTCCCTCACTCCCTCCCTCCCTCACTCTCCTTCCCTCACGCTCCTTCCCTCACTCCCCCTCCCTCTCTCCCTCTCTCACTCCCTTCCCCCACTCCATCTCCCTCACTCCATCTCCCTCACTCCGAATCCTTCCCTCTGTCTCCCTCTGTTGCCCTCCTCCCTTTGTCGCCTTCCTCCATCTGTCACCCTCCTCACTCTGTGTTGCCTTACTCTGCGTCAAAGAGGCATTCCTTGGGCGGCTCTGTGAGTTTAATCCTGGCAATGCATGAGGAGAAATAACTTTATTTCTCCCCATTTTTTTCCTCTTTCTGTGGGTGCTACATTCTGCAGCACATATAGGAGAAAAATTCCTCCAATTATTATGTTTTGTGTGGGAAGGTGTCCCTTCGTGCACAAAAACAATAATTACTACAATTCAGGCACCCTTGCACTGGGAAACATCGTTTACAATGCGGGGATTACATCGCAATGCTATTACATCACGGTTTTCCGCTGGATGGTGCTCTAGGACAAGGAATAGTATAATTTACTATCCAACACCTTCCCTACTGTATGTAGGCTGGAGTTGGAATAGTAAATTATACTATTCCTAAGTCCAGGGCCCTCCAACGCAAGTCGTTGTAATGACTTGCGTTGTAAAAATCTTAATGTATGTAATTGTATGCATTGTAACGTCATGCATTCCCTTGCACCATGGTGCAAGGGTGCCTGCATTGACGCTAGTCAGCCAATTATGCACCAGTGCAGTGAAAAAGCACAGGAATACACCATATCTCAGCGATATGACCCTTTCCTGCTGTTTTCTTTTGATGCATAGTAGCGCTGCAAAGTGACTTGTTGCTTTGCCATGCATCAAAAACTAGTACATAAGCCCCTTAGAGTTTAGAAGGGCAGCTGAACTTCGATTTATTGTGATCACCCTCTGATACAGACTGTGAATGAGGCAACAATTACTTTTCCATTTGATTATTATTGTCCTTTCACATTAACGTGTTTCTCACCTTTTTTCCAAGTTTGTTCCCAAATCAGACAGGAGCCATTACCTGTTTAAAGTCAGGGTGCCAGTGAATGGCTCGGTCATCAATGATGAACTGTTCTTCCCCAGAAGGGTTTATTTGGAAGCTTCCCACTTTGATCCTTGTAGCATTAATGCGGTTGTAGTAAATCCAACTGGAAATGTCAAAGCGCGTCGGAGGGTCCCCTCCATCATCAAAGTAGATTTCATCACCAGAGGAAGTTTTAAAATGAAGATTCTGCATGTAATGATGTAACTGGAAGTAGACAGAGAAATTGAAAGATGACACAGCAAATAACCATAAGCCCCAATAATACCTACAGCAGTGGGATGCTACTTATCGACATACCATTTTTGCAGAAGAAGCTTTGAATAAAGCACATTTGGTAGGTCAGAGGTCAAAAAGGGTCTACCTCAATGCAGCTCAGGACAACTGCAATTGTCCAGGTGTATTTCTGCAGCAGACGATGCAGTGAAGAGCTGCAGCCATGCCAGACTGACGCAGTGCATTTGCTCTAGTAATAACAAGATGGCTGCAGTGGTAGAGACCACACTGCGCCTGTTGAAGGGGAGTTGGATGCTGGTACTCAGCAGTCGCGTGCAATTGAAGTGATAGGTGTCGCAGGAGTTGGTCATGCCATGATGGCAATAACTGGAGTCATTCAGTGGACAGTGCCAGGATAGGGGTTGCAGGACTTGGTACAAAGGGGCAGATTTACTTAGGGTTTACGTTCCCCTTGTGTCATGCAGGGTGACGCAAGGCAAGGCAAGATCTGGAATGGGATTTACTAAGTCAACACAAAGCCTCCTTGCATGGCTTTGCGTGGCTTAGTAAATCCAGAGTAACAAACAGCATCCCAAATCACTGCCTTGCAGTACCCAGGTTCTGAAAATATTTCAAAGGTGGAGCATGGGTTTTCCCAAGCTTCCACCCATGGATACTGATGCAAACCCTCATGTAAAGCTCTCTGATACCTGATGTCTCAGGTCTAGTTCGGGCTACATAAAACTCACAAAAAAAAACTAAAACTGAGTTAATTATAAAAAGTGAACTGGGGTTGCATCAAAATGACACACCTTTCTAAATGAGATGTAATGAGGCAAAATAACTTTATTTCTCATCCTTATTTCCTTGTTCAATGTGTACTGCATTCTGTGGCACACATAGAAAGAGGAAAATTCCTTATAAGATTGAATTAATCCTCTTAACACAGGCCCCCTTGAAGCATGGTGCAAGGGAGCCTAGTTTGGTGCTAGGCAGTACAGAGTGGAGCGGTGCAGGGCGTGAGCAGAAATGCAGCATATCTTAGTAGATATGGCTCTGTCCCTGACATGCATCACATCACAGCAAGTTGTCCTGCTGCGTTGCGTTGCATGACTTCTTAGTAAATCTTCCCCAAAGTGCCTATGTCTGTGGTTGTGTACTATTTATTGATGAGGAAGGTGAAGCATCGGTGGGTAGAATCTGTTGTGTTCATGCAGAGGTCATCACAGAGATACTCATGGCCGTGCTAGATCACTGAGTGTTGTCTGAAAAATTACCTGGGTAGATCTGTCTCTAACCACCCGGGTATTTCGATATTGGCTTCTTTATTGATATATTTTTTGTATTTATTTAGAGGTTTGTGAGGAAATACTAAGTCCCATTTGTATACAATCAAAGCACTGACATAAAGGAGAAAAAATACAATTTAAGGAGGAAAATGGAAGTTAGAGTCTACTCAGCAGGATAAGCCCAAAAGCAGTCTTCATAAAATGTGGAGCTGGTTTAGCATGTTCAGTCTTTTAGAGGACCTATACATGTATAATGCATTGTATCAAATATTGACTGAATCTGACACTCAGGGCAGGTTTACAATTCAAGCAGCAAGACAGCTTCCTGCGCAGTGCTCCGTTAATGGGAGAGAGTTGAAAACCACCATAACTATATGAAGCTCTTGAGCTTTCTGCCAGGGGTGGCACACTTGTGGCTGTCTAGCACAAATGTATCCATCCTGAAATCTAGAAGCATTTACACCAGCAGTTGCAATGCTGCAGCAAAGTTTGGGGAAGCTGTAGAAGAAGAAACAGTGGGACTGTAATTGAGTAGGTGGAGCGGAGAGCGTAATTTGTCCTTTTGGGAATCTCTGAGCTCAAGTGGTGGTGGAGGCGCAGTAGCACCGCAGCTCGAGAGAGCAGCGTGTGCCAGGCTGGGAATGCAGTGGTGGCGCATAGAGGGCAGACCAGAACGGTCCAGTGCTGGAGGAAACCAGTGGTGGCAGGCAAGGCTCACAGGTGGCGGGCTGGGGGGGCTTGTGGTGCAAAAAAAAACCTTACCTTGCCACCGGGTCCCGCGTCTCTGCTCCGGATCCCCTCATCGAACTTGAGGAACAGGAAGCACAGCCAGGACCCACTGACCAATCACATTTGGTCTGAGCGTCCTGGTTCGATGCTCAGCCAGGGTATGGGGGTCTGGGCATGTTCTCCACGCACGCTATAATGCAGCCTGCATGGAAAACAGGGAAAGTGCACATGACTGTTATAGGTGGCCCGAGAGGGCCTGCCAAACAGTCATGTGCAATTAGGAGTGGGCAAACCACTCCTCCCCTGCCCTGCTCTGAGAGCTCCGGAAGCAGAGCAGCCCAAGTAGAGCAGCACGAAGCATAAAATGATAACTCACAGTTATTATAATTTTATGTTTCTACTTTGCACTGCTTAAAAGCAGTGGGGCGACGCTCCTCTGCCATAGGGAAGGAGCCGCCACTGGAGGAAACACATCGTAGAGCCCATTGCTCACTGGTCTCAAGATGTTCTGCTGACAACAGGATCCGGATGTCGAACCGGCTGTGGCAGCCAGTATAATTATCTGGCCCGCCAATATTCCCCTGACAAATTTGGTGAGTGGACCATGACAAGACTGACATGACCCGCTAGGAAATAAATGCCAAACGTGGAAGCTACACTCCCAGCCACACCAGAACTGGGCAATGAGAGCGAGGGGCCACAGGGAAGGCTGGAAGGCTGAGGGGGTGCAATATAAATACCGCCAGTGCTACTGGCAGGCAACATTGAGTCTCACCCCTGAGCATGTTAGGTGGGGGCATTCTGGGGGGTTGCAGAAGCACATAGGGGGTTGCAGAAGCACACAGGACATTATTAGAGAGTCCTCCCCAGGGACATTCAATAACTGGCAGAAGGGGTGGAAAGGGGAACCAACAAAGCAAAATGGATAAATATGCGTTGTCTAAGACATTCTCAACACTGCCTTCACATCTGGGGGATCAAAGCAAAAACAACAGTTGATGGACAAAATGCAGAAAAATGTCATACATTCACCCCAGTACAGAGATCTGGGCCTAAATCCATCGTTTTTTTGCTCACCATGCCATTCCAATTTTAACTTAGCCATATGCAAATCAGTCTTGACCCTGTGCCCCATGGGAACAGTCCAGCCCGAACTGACAAGCTAGGTCCTCCCTGAACTGGAAAAAAGCATCCTAGGACTGGTTTCGGGTTTTCAGCCATAGAAAAGTCATATCTGAACTGGGGTGGCAGAGTGAGCTAAAGAATGATGATGGATTAAACCCAGATCAGTTGACTGGGGTGAGTGCTTGCATTGTTCAACACTCTGTCCATCATCCCCTTTTGTTTTGCTTCACATCTGCTTCACATCTGGGGGAGCAGGCACCCCATCTCTAAACAACAGAACCACAGCAAATAAAGCCCTCCTTAAAAGATAGATTAGTGCTTATCCAAGGAGTGCATGTGTCGCTAGACTGACATCATGAGAAAGGGTGAAAGGGTCACAGAGATCGAGACCTCGCTGGCCACACTAAAGGCTGGTGAAAAGGCCCTTCGGGGTCAAGGGGACCACTTAATGAAAGACAATTTGATGAGGATGTCCAAGCTGTGAGAACATGAGGGCTCCTCCAGAAGGAACAATATTTGAGTGGTGGGGTTCTTGAGTGGGCAGAAGGGCCAAGTGTTGAACTCTACCTGGAGGACTTTATAATGCACACTTTGAAGCCCAAAGCCCTCTCCAAGTTTATTTTAGTAAAACGTGACTATAGAGCCCCAACATTACCACCCAGTCCCGTAGCCCCACACCAAACCATTATTGCACACATTTCAATCATTGAGATAGGGATGAAATCCTATAAGTCCCCAAGAAACTTACAATATTAAAATGCCATCATACATTTTTTTCACAGACTTTAAGCTAAAAGTACATCACTTTTGATGGAGCTTCAATGGTATGTAAAAGGTACTGAGAATGAAAGACCCTTAATATATGATGTTTTTCCCATGAAGGTACGAGACCTGACACTTTGTGACTCTAGAGAAGAAGAAGAGAAAGCCCATGTGAAGCATTTGATGAAGTGATAGCAACACTGGGATTGGAGACTAGGGACTTTTCTAGTGCTGTTGATTCCAGTAAGACCTTGGAGACTACTGAACTGGGAGATGCCTTCCTACATCATAGTAGCCTTGGCATACGCACATCGCCTGGACTCTTCTGGACCTCACTTTTGCTGTGTGAAGCCCCAGATATGACTTGGAAATATAATGGTATTCTTGGGGGTGATAAACGACGACAAATTATCAGGGACTTCACACAGCAACCTGTTCGCTCTACACTTTCTTTGGAGTAACAGGTGCTCTGCATTGTTGGGGAGGCAGGTAGTTTCAAGTCCGGCACACAGCGTTGCAGGGAGGGGGGAATTTACCAGAGGGAAAGTTTGATTATGTTTGAATCTTATTTTTCACATCTACTGGGAAGAAACCCTGAAGTAACTATAACTTGTGCCCCCACCATGCACAGTATTATCAATAATGTTATTTCAGATGTGACTAAAGATGTTATAAATGTAGTCAATGAATATGTCATGAGTGATTTACAATGCAAGGGTAAAAGCAGTGCATGGTGAGGGCGCAAATTATAGTTACTTTAGGGTAGAAGTTATAGTTACTTGAGATAATTATAGCGTGAATTTCAGTGGTTCTGGTAGTTTCAAATGGTATGTTTTATATGAAATGTTCATCTAACTATAGCATCCCTTTAAGCTTTAGTTTTTCGGCGAATTTCGAAGGTTTTTTTAATGTAAATGTAGATATTCTTATAACTTCTAACAATTATGTCACTGTAACCTTTGGCTTTTTCAATGATTTTTTTGTTAAAAAAAAAAGTAAAATAAGAAGCCTATCGTAATGCACGGTAGAGGGGTCTGGCCTGGCATTGCCCGTTGTTCTGCCCCATCAATGCTTTCCGCCCCTGCCCTAATCTTCCTTGCCCTCCATAGCCCAAAACCTCTTCCCACTCTGTGTGGCCGTTGTTCTGCCATTGCCCTCCCCACCTGCCCTGCACAGTTAGCTTGCGGCCAGTAACCACTTCCTCCCTGCCTTCTGTTGTCCAAATCCATGCATCTGCCTCCTCCCTGCTGTCCTGCATCATCCGATGTGCTGCCACTGCCTTCTAGTCACTTGATATTCCTGCCCACTCCTCCTACCCTCCACTACCTGAGGCTATGCTCTTATCATAACGCGAAGCTCCTTGGATGACTACAGGTGAGGAAAGCCCTGACTGGATCCAATCGTTCCTCACCAGAAGAAGCCAGAGAATCAGACTACCACCCTTCCTCTCCGATCCTACGAAAATCACCTGCAGAGTCCCACTGGGATCATCACTGAGCCTGACCCTCTTCAATATCTACATGGTCCCACTCGCAGCCATCGTCCGAAAATATGGCCTCAGCATCGTATCCTACGCCGATGACACCCAGCTCATCCTCTCCCTCACCGAGACCCCACCACTGCCAAACTCAACTTCCACAAAAGAATGCAAGACGTCGCAGACTGGATGACCTACAGCTGTCTGAAACTCAACGCCGAGAAAACAGAAGTCCACATCCTTGGAACCACCCCTTCAGCATGGGACAACACCTGGTGGCCGACAGCCCTCGGGAACCCACCAACCCCCTCAGACCACGCAAAGAACCTGGGTATCATCCTCGACTCCTGACTCACCATGAACTGACAGGGCAACACCGTCACATATAGCTGCTTCAACACCCTCCGCATACTCTGTAAGACCTTCAAATAGACCCCCCCGAGTCAAGGAAGACCGTCACCCACGTACTCATCACCAGCAGACTGGACTATGGAAATGCACTCTACGCAGGCATCAACAAGTCCCTACTCCGCTAACTCCAGACCATACAGAACACCACAGCCAGACTCATCCTCGGCATTCCCCTGCAAGAACACATCAGCCAACACCTACGAAGACTCCACTGGCTCCCCGTGGAGAAAAGAGTCACTTTTGAAATCCTCACCCACACCTAGAAATGCCTACACAATAACGGACCTGAATACCTCAACGAAAGAATCAACTTCCACATACCCAAAAGAAACCTCCGATCCTCCAACCTCGCACTGGCCAAAATCCCGCGCATCCACAGAGCCAGAGCAGGCAGAAGATCCTTCTCTCACATTGCAGCCAAGACATGGAGCGAGTTACCAGCAGACGTCAGATGTGCACCCTTCCTGAACATCTTCAGAAAGACTCTCAAGACATGGGTCTTCGGCTAAACAGACCAGTGGACCCCCCCCCCCCAACAGCGCCTTGAGACCCACACGAGTAAGTAGCGTGCTTACAATGACCCTAATGGATTGATTGATTGATCATTGCACTCTTGCTTAGCCTCTGTGCCTAGCTTGCTGCCCCTACCTTCCTTCCCCCTGCCCTCTGAAGTCTGTGTGCATACCCCTGTTCCCGCCCTTTTGCCCTCCAAGTTCTATGGATCTGCCACTGCACCTCCTGTCTACTCTGAGTGCTCTGTTGAGCTGCCACTGCCCCTCCCGCCTGCTCAGCATGGGCAGATGGCGGTCACCTATCCTGGACCCTGATCCCTCCACCCTTCCTTCCATTGACCGAGTTCCATTACCCTATCCGCTCACTTCTGCCTTCCATGGTCCATTTTGCTGCCACTCCCTTCTGCCCTCCATGATCAGTTGTGCTACAACTGCACCTCCTGCCTGCCCTGCGTGATGTTTTGTAAAGTCCCTGTTCCATTCCCCGCCCTCACTTGTCTGTTTCCAGCCCCTACCTCTCCCTTCTGCCCTCCACGATCCTTTGTGCTTGGTCTTGCCCCCTCCCTCTTTCCCTCTATTGCCGTTGTGCTGCCATTAACCCTCCCTCTTGCAATGGATGGTTTTTTGTGCTGTCACTGCCCCTCCCACCTGCCTTGTGTGGCCAGCTTGCTGCCCTTGACCCCTCCCAACTTCCTGATGTTGTCTGTGTGCATGCCATTAACCCCTTCGCTGCTAGGCCTCCCCCGCCCCCCATGCTAAGCCTTTTTTTGGCTATTTGGCCAGTTTACGCTTGGGCCCTTGTAACTTATTGACTACATAAGGTATCAACACCAAATTTGCGTCCTTTTCTTCCAACATCATGCAGATTTTAAAGGTGCCCAGGTTTTGTTGATTTCCCTGGAGTGGTCCCAGAAAGTAGCCAAAATACAGCTAAATATTTTTGATTTTTTGGAAAAATAGGAAACATGTGCTGCAGATGAAAGTGTCTGTTTTTTTTCCCTGCAAATGGTATCAACAACATCTTACCAGATTTAGGTGACTGACAGACTTTAGTCAGAAAACCAAAATTGTCTACGCAGTTTGGTATTTTACTGGGACATAGCCTATTTTTTTTTTTTTTTGTGCTTTCAACCTCCTTCCAGTTAATGGTAGAAATGGGTATGAAAACAATAATGGATCGTGAACAGCTACACATTTCTGGAAAGTAGACTAAATTCTGAATTCAGTAAAGGGTAATTTTTGTGGATCCTTCAAGGTTTTTTTATAGAAACTAACAGTTAAAAATAGGAAAAATTGAAAATAAGTTGAAAAAAACAGCCAGTTGTGCCAACGTTTTCACCTGCAACTTCTTCTAAGTATGACAGATTTTTAAAGCAATATAGCGTTACTTCCACAGGACCCTTCTGGGTGTGGGGATATATAAGACTTGTAGGTTCACCTAGAATCCGAGGAACCCAGAGCCAATAACTGAGCAGCATCTTGCAATGGTTTTTTTACTGGGTATATAGCAATTCATTGGGGAACATATAAATAGTGAAAAATCAGTATGAAAGACACCTATGTATTTCTAAAATGGGACCAAAATATAGAGTATAGAAACAATAGCTATTTGCACATCTCTAAAATTGTGGGTACCCAAACAAGCATGTGAATTATAGGACATTTTTCAAAGTGACATCTTTTGTACACATTGTCTTACATTTGGAAGGCAGAAATGCATCTTAAGTCAATAGGTAGCAAATAGTTGCTTTACAATTCTGTGTTACCCTAAGTCTCCCAATGAAAATGGTACCTCACTTGTGTGGGTAGGTCTAGTGCCCGCGACAGGAAATGGCCCAAAACGCCACATGGACGCACCACATTTTTACAGTGAAAACTGACCACTTTTTTTGCAAAGTGCCTAGCTGTAGATTTTAAACCCTAGCTCTGCCGGCACCTAGGGAAACCTAGCAAACCTATACATTTTTTAAAACTAGAGACCCAGGGAAATGTAGGATTGAGTGACTTGTCTGGCTCTCACCAGGTTCTGTTACCCAGAATCCCTTGCAAACCTCAAATTTTGTATAAACAAAAACATTTTCCTCACATTTCTGTGAAGGAAAGTTCTGGAATCTGCATGGATCTACAAACTTCGACCCACCCCGCATTCCCCAAATCTTCCAATAAAAATGGTGCCTCACGTGTGTGGGTAGGTCTAGTGCCCATGACAGGAAATGGTGCAAAACTCAACATGGACACCACATTTTTACAGTGAAAACTGACCTTTTATTTTGCAAACTGCCACTGCCTAGCTGTAGGTTTTGAACCCTAGTTCTGCCGGCACCTAGGGAAACCTAGCAAGCCTATACATTTTTGAAAACTAGACACCCAGGGGAATTCAGGATGGGGTGACTTGTCTGGCTCCCACCAGGTTCTGTTACCCAGAATCCCTTAAAAACCTCAAACTTTGTAAAACAAAACACATTTTCCTCACATTTCTGTGATGGAAAGTTCTGGCATCTGCATGGATCCACAAAATTCCACCCACCCCACATTCCCTAAAGTCTTCTGATAAAAATGGTACCTCACTTGTGTGGGTAGGTCTAGTGCCCGTGACAGGAAATGGTCCAAAACGTGGACACACCACATTTGTGCAGTGAAAACTGACACTTTCTTGGCAAAGGGCCTAGCTGTAGATTTTGAACCCTTGCTCTGCCGGCACCTATGGAAACCTAGTAAACCTGTAAAATTTTTTAAACTAGACACCCAGGGGAATCCAGGATGGAGTGACTTGTCTGGCTCTCACCAGATCTGTTACTCAGAATCCCGTGCAAAGCGCAAACTTTGTAAAAAAACTAAAACAAATTATCCTCACATTTCTGTGATGGAACGTTCTGGAATCTGTATAGATCCACAAAATTCCATGCACCCCGCATTCCCAAAGGTCTTCTGATAAAAAAGGGTACCTCACTTGTATGGATAGGCCTAGTGTCGGTGACAGGAAATGGCCAAAACCTCAACTTGGACACACCACATTTTCACAGTGAAAACTGATCATTTCCTTGCAAAGTGCCTAGCTGTAGGTTTTGAACCTAGCTCTGCCGGCACCTAGGGACACCTAGCAAACCTGCACATTTTTTTAAAACTAGACACACAGGGGAATCCAGTATGGGGTATCTTGTCTCTCCCAATTCTGTGATGGAAAGTTCTAGAATCTTTGTGGATTCACAGAATTCCACCCACTCAGCATTCTCCAAAGTCTCCTGATAAAAATGGTACCTTACTCGTGTGGGTGGGCCAAGTGCCCGCGCCAGGGAAGGGCCAAAAACGTATTGTGAAGACATCACAATTACCTATCACAAAACAACCTGGTTTTGCAAGGGGGGTCACCTGGGTATTTGGCCCCCGGCTCAGCGGCCATCTAGGGAAACCTACTAAAGACACACATTTCTGAAAACTAGACACCCGGGGGAAGTCCAGGGAGGTATGGCTTGCGTGAAACTGACTAACATTTTCCTACCCAGAATGCCCTGCAAACCTCAAATTTACCTGCAAAACATCACGTTTTTCTCATATTTCTGTGTGGGAAAGTTGTGGGATCACTGGGCTATCACAAATTTCCTACCATCCAGCGTTCCCTCAGGTCTCCCGATAAAAGTAGTACTTCACTTGTGTGAGTGACCCAAGTACCTGAGACAGGCAGGGGTCCAAAACATATTGAGGAGACATCAAAATTACCTATCACAAACCAACCTAGTTTTGCAAGAGGGGTCACCTGAGCTTTTGGGCCGGGGCTCGGCGGCCATCTATGGAAAACTACCAAACCCACACATTTCTGAACACTAGACACCCGGGGGAGTCCACGGAAGTATGGCTTGCATGGATCCCCCAGAGTCTTTCTACCCAGAATCCAGTTGCAAACCTCAAATTTTGCTGAAAACCAAATATTCCACATGTTTTTGTGTGGGATCACCGTGCCGGCACAAATGTCCTCTCACACAGTTTTCCCCTCAGTCTCCTGAGTAAAATGATACCTCACTTGTGTTGATGTCCAATGCGGAATTGGCTGAAAACATATTTTTTTAATGTAGCGCTTCGAATTCACTGTTCTATACCCTTAATCCCTATGTTTTTGGCTCTTCCCAGTCACAGGCCTTTTCCCCACTCACACAAGTGAGTACTCAGAATACTGAGGGAAACGCCGTGTGCTAGGACATTTGTGTCGGCACGGTGATCCCACACAAAATTTCTTGGGGAAAGTCTGTTTTCTTCAGCTAAATTTGTAGTTTACAGAGGATTCTGGGTAGGAAAACTTTGGGGGACCCACACAAGCCATACCACACTGGAGCCCCCTCGGTGTCTAGTTTTCAGAAATGTGTGGGTTTGGTAGGATTACCTAGATGGCCGCCGGGGCCAAAAACCCTTGCAATATTAGGTCGTTTTGTGATAAGTAATTTTAAAGTCTACTCAATACGTTTTGGGCCCTTGCCTGTCGCGGGTACTTCGGCCACCCACACGAGTGAGGTACCATTTCTGTCGGGGAACCTGGGGGAATGCTGGGTGGTAGGAAATTTGTGTCAAGTCAGTGATCCCACAACTTTCCCAAACAGAAATTTGAGAACAAAGCGATTTTTTCAGCTAAATTCAGGTTTGCAGGGGATTCTGGGTGGGGAAACATTTGGAGGTCCACACAAGCCATAGCTACCTTGACTCCGCCAGGTGTCTAGTTTTCAGAAATATGTGGGTTTTTTACGTTTCCCTAGATCGCGGCTGAGCCCAGGGCAAAAAACCCAGGTGACCCCCCTTGCAAAACCAGGTCGTAATTTTGATGTCTCCTCAATACGTTACGGGCCCTTGTCTGTTGCGGGTACTTGGGCCACCCACACGAGTGAGGAACCATTTCTTATCGGGAGACCTGGGGGTACCTTGGGTGGTAGGATATTTATGTCAGCAAGGTTTTACCACAACTTTTTCACACAGAAATTTGAGAAAAAATTTATTTTTTTCAGCAAAATTCGAATAGTGCAAAGGGAAGTCTTGGTTAGGAACCTTTGGGGGTACACAAAAAAGTCACAACGCCTTGGTCTCCCACGGGTGTCTTGGGCCATTTCCTGGCGTAGGCACTAGGTCTACCCACACAAGTGAGGTACCATTTTTATAGGAAGACTTTGAGGAATACGAAGTGGGTGGAAGTTTGTGGATCTACTCAGATTCCAGAACTTTCCATCACAGAAATGTGGGGTAAATGTGTTTCGTTTTACAAAGTTTGAGGTTTGCAAGAGATTCTAGGTAACAGAACCGGGGGAGAGCCACACAAGTCACCAAATCCTGGATTTCCCTCTGTGTCTAGTTTCAAAAGATGTATAGATTTGCTAGGTTTCCTTGGGTGACAGCTGCGCTAGGACCCAATATACACAGGTAGGCACATTCCGAAAAAATGTCAGTGCCTAGTGGGCTTTCTTGCGATACCCATTCTGGGCATCCCCCACCCCTATGTTTTAAAGCCAGTATAATTGATGGTGCCTAGTGGTCTCCCTGCCCAGCGGGGGCAGATCAGGGGTTACTGCGCCCATCTACCTCCTGTGGGAGAAAGAATGACTGTGGCATCCATTTTGGGGGCTGGGAGCATTAGAATACCCTTTCTGGGCAGCCGTCACCCCTGATTTTTTTGATTTTTTACCCCTGGTGCCTAGTGAGCTTTCTGGCCTCCGGGTGGCAGATAAGGGGCTACTGCCCCCCTATGCCTCCTGTGAGGGCAGAAAGACTGTGGAATTTTTCTGTTGGGGTGGGGGCATTTGTATGCCCATTCTGGGCAGCCCCCAACTCGAACTTTGGAGAAAAAAATATCTGGTGCCTGGTGAGCTTCCCCCCCCCCGGTGGCAGATATGGAGCTATTGCCCCATCCGCATCCCCGGGGGGGACATAAATACTGCAGCATTTTTTTGGGGTTGGGGGCATTGGCATGCCCCTTCTGGGCAGCCCCCACCCCACGTATATATATATAAAAAGATCCCTGGTGCTTGGTGGACTTTCTGCCCCCCCCCCGAGGGGCAGAAAGACTGTCTGTACCACAATTTTATGGGGATAGCAAAGGCCTTGCCCAAGGGACTGCTCCCCCCTCCTGATGGCTGTAGGGTGGATCCCTGCTTTGGGATCACCCTCCTGGGGTGCTCCCCAAGCAGGGATCCACTAGGGAAGGGTGCCTTTCCAATGATACCTCTCCCAAGAGTTTCGGTGCTCGGCGGATTGAGATATCCCCACAAACACCGAAACAATGAAACTGAAATAAGTTTCAGTTTCATTTTCAATGCAATGACGTCAGTGCGCCATGCGTGTGATTGTCATTGCAATGAAAATGCAAAACGGCCTCGGGAGGGTGGGGAAGCTCTTCCACAACATCCAGAGGCCAATAATAAATTAAGGAAATCCCTCTGCTGTCTGCAGCAGAGGGATTTAGTGCCCCTGTTCTCATGACAGAATGGTTCCGTCATGAGCACAGGAGCATTTGTGCTCATGACGGAACCATTCCATCATTAGCACTGATAGGGTTAAAGTCTCCCTGTTGCTCACCATGGTGTGTTGTGTTTTCAGTGCCCATCCTGCCTACCCTGCATTGTCAGGTTGGTTCACCTGCCCTGCCATCTTCCCCCCCTGCCCTACTTTTGCCATGTGCTGGCTCCTATCCCATCCATTGTTCGTTGTACTGCACAACAAACTGTTGTACTGCACTGCCCCCCTGCTTGCTCTGTGTGGTGTATTGTGCTGCTGCAACCTCTGGTGGCTGCCCTGTAAGGTCAGTTTGGTGCCCCTGCCCACTTCCCTCTTGCCATTTATTGTCTGAGTCCATCAACTGGGTAAGAGGAAAATTGTGAAACTAATACATCTGGAAATTGATTTTCTCCTTTGACTTTGATTGAAAAAGAGGAGATTTTAGGCGGGAAACAGCGAAAATAACGTCTTTTTGGGCTTAATAACATTGTGAGTCTCCTAACCGAATCGGATCCATTGGCATGTATGGTTGTACTGACACTGCCTCTCAATTCTGCCCTCAATGCTATGCTGTATTACCGTAGCCTCTCTTACCTGCCCTACATGGTTGATTTGTTGACCCTGTCCTCCATGGTCTATTGTGCTGCCACTGCCGCTCCTGCCCATCCCAGCGTGGCCAACTTGCCGCCTCCTCCTCCTTCCTGCCCTCAATTGTCCGAGTGCATGCCCCTTATCTCTGCCTCCCCACCGTGTTCTAATGAACAACTCGATCACTAACATGCTATGTTTATTGATGGAATCAAAACTGTAATACCTAAAGCATTTCCTTTATAAATTATAAGCATTAGGCTTTCTTTTCCCATAGAAATTATGGTTAGCCCTCTAAAGAACTAATATGAGCAAACATTTCTGAGTTCTCAAATAGCGGGAAAGCGCTTTTAAATTATTTGCTATATCAATGTTTTTGTATCCAGTTGATCACTTGATTACTTGTTGCATCTAGAATCAAGGTTATGTCATTACGGTCAGAGCTGCAGACTTTGAAACTGGGGAGCTGGTTTTGAGTTTCAACGTCGGCTCAACATCCGGTGATTTTGGGCAAATCACTTAATCTCCCCAAACCAAAATGAATGCTTCCTTGTGTAATGTAACCGATACTTGTGTAAAGCAAGCCAATATCTTTGGGTCGAGTCTCAGCTATATAAAACTGCAACAACAACAAAAAATTATTGGGTATACTTGGGCTACATTTAGATGATATTTGTGCTACATTTGGGCTTTTTTTCTCTGGGGTCCATCTTGGAAGAACTTTTGTTATGAAGTTCCCTAATTTCCTTATTTACTGCAGAATCATCAGTAGAAAATGCTTTCAGTTTTCCACTTTGAATCTATCAAGATAGTGGTCAGATTTGCCACACTCAGCATAAATTCAGAATGTTAGTAATCTAGTTCCTCATAAGAACACTATGATAAAGCTGCTGATCACCAGGGAGTTACCTGCCAGTCTGATGCTGGTGTTGAAAGTGCATGTTTCATTCCGTATGTTTTAATTCTTTCCAAATGAAATGTTTTAAGTTTTAACAGTTTGATTCACCCAAGATGGCTTCAGGTGTGCCACACTTTTGTCATAAGAAAAACTGCTCTAGTTGTTATTTTAACCATTCTGAAAGGCTGATATAGAACACTGGGTATCAACTGACAGGAGCTGCTGATGGAAAAACATATTTACTGAGAAGGTCCGACTTTATTTTCACATGGCCAAGAAAGATACTGTTAATTTACGCAAAATGTGTTCTCATTTTAGCTTCTCGAGTACCTTCCATAACCTCTGATAGAGCAGATGGTTTCCTATCAGTAATTTATGACAATTAACACAAAAATGCTCATGAATCTACTTTACACGGAAAAAACTAAACATGTGTTAAGCTCCACATTTAAAGAAAATTACAAAACTTAGTTTTGATTTAGATACTGCATTGTAAAGACATGCAGAATGTTAGAATGAGTTTATGATTATATTTATATTTAATAAATAGATGTGAGTTTTAAGACTTTAATGATGTGATTTTGTGATTTGATATTGAGATTATAATAGTAACTGAGAAAATCATGTGTGAGAATGTAACAGTTCACGTATTTGAGATAAATAGCTCATTAAAATGAAATACAGCTCAGGCACAATGAAATTGTGCTAAAATATATATCTCGCATTGCATAGCATAATGTATTAACCTTTCAATTAAAAATATTAATGTCACTTTAATAATATCACAATTAAATTATGTAAGTATAGGGTACATATAAAAACATGAAAATGTCACTCACATATTTTTTTATATGTCTCTTTTGCACATCATACGTTATTAAAGCACACATGTTTAATGGCACATCAAAGGAACCATTTTACAAGATGCTAACCCTGTGTGGCACCTACTTTTCTTTTGTAATTTTCAGTGCATACGTTACACATTTTAATGCACTATTTATCTCTAATACGTGAAAAGTTAATTCTCACACATGATGTTCTCAGTTACTGTTATTATCTCATTATCAAATCACAAAATCACATTGTTAAAGTGTTAAAATTCACATCTATTTATTAAATATAAATGTAATTATAAACTCATTCTAACAAGACTGTTAGCGCTTTAGTTGTTCTTTAGAACACTCTTGGAGGCTGAAGTAGAACACTGGGTATCAGCTGACAGGAGCTGCTGATGGAAATGAGAAATTTCCGAGCTATAGTGAAGGAAACATTTAATTCTATTAAGGATGCAGAGGCGAGGATTATGCAAAACTTTCTTCACTTTTTATTAACAGCAGAATTAAAGTTAAATGAACGAAAAACACTGTCCACACTACAACTCCTATCAGTCCTTGGGGAGAGTCCATGGCAGCCACAAGCCAATAGCAGTACAGTACGTCCCAACATATAAATTCCTGTGGTCATCAGTCCTTCCTTTTTCTTGCTGAAAGGAAGTTAAGTCATGTGGCGTCACTCCATTTGGGAATCAGAGCCTACGAATAAAATAACCCATTAGGTTCATTCATTCAGAGGATCCTTATTCACATATCCATGAATACCATCTACGCATGATAAGCAGATTAGAAGAAATTTTCCTCAAAAAGCTTGATAACAACAAACATTACCTGTCATGAACGCCATATAACATATATGAAATATAGTGAAACCAGTACAAAACATACCAAGGAAACATCATCATCAGATTGATACTTACTGTTAGCCACCAGGCTTGGAGTTCCATCAGTATTACCCAGGAAACAAAGAGATACCTATTGTAATACAGACCATCGGGTGGGCAACATATCCTCAATATGTACCAGGTGGGATAATCCTCACCTTCGCATCCTTATAGAATTAAAAGTTTCTTTACTATAGCTAGGAAATGTCTTATTCTATGTCAGGACCGGAGGCGAGGATTCTGCATGTATAAAGCTTGCTTACCACCAAAGATGCGCCCTCATGGATTGGTTTGCAATAAAACCTCTTAAGGGTGGATTCTGAAGGCCGATATCCCACATTCAAAATGTCTTCCAACCTACCACCCAATTGAACAATTTGGAGGACATCGCCCCCTTAGCAGAGTGAGCCCTAAAGCGGTGAATGTCGATCCTGGCTTCTGCCACTAGCCATCGTACCCACCTGGCCATGGAAGGAGAAGAGACTGCCCTGAATGGCTTCCTAAGAGCGATCAGTAATTGTTTCTCACCCGGATTTCTAACCTCTACTGTGATATCATCGTAGGCCTTAAGACACCATAATACACAAAGCTTAGGACCCACTTCAAAAGCAGGATCATTTACAGACCTGGTATTAGTCTACTCTTCATCCTCCTAGAGATGATGAATGTCACCCCATCTGGGGTAAATTCTCATGCTGTGATGTCTAGAGCTCTGACATCAGATAGTCTCTTGCAAGAGATAAGACTGAGAAGCATGGCCAACTTTGCGGAAATCTCTTTCGTAGATAGATATTGGTTATCTTGCCAGCCCAACAAAAGGCACAACACCTGGTTCACTCCCCACAAGCCCCTGTATCTAGGCTCTGGGGAACGAGACATTCGGATACCTTTCAGCAATTTGTCCACCCATGGGTGATCCCTGACTGGGGTGTTGTTAATGGGCAGGTGCCCTGTAGAAATGGCTGAGCGGAAGGAATTGACAGTTCAATAAGCTAGACCGGAGCCAGCCAGTTCCGTGAGAAAATTCAGGACATCAGTAATTTACACCCCCACAGGATCCAGGTGTCTCTGCACACACCAACGAATCCATTGTCTCCAAGCCGATCTGTATTGCTTGGTGGTCCCTGGGGCCTATGCCTGATACATGAGTCTTTCAGCATCATCTGAAAGCCTGCCATCTTGCCAGCATAACCTGAAATACTCCACACCATGAGCTGCTGGTGGCTCTGTCGTACCATAGGATGAGGACGGCCCTGGGGATCCTGCAGGATCTCGGGGAATGATGGAAGTCGAAGCAGATCCATCCATGAGAGTTCCAGAAGGCAGGGGACCATGCCTGAGATCTCCAGATCAGTGTCACCAGAATTAAAGACGCTTTCCGACGTCGGACTTGAGCCGCTACTCTGGGCATTAGGAGAAAAGGTGGGAATGCGATAGCCTGCCCCCTCCTCTAGTCCTAAAGGAAAGCGTCCACTGCCTGAGCTCCTAGGTCCGGGTCCAACTGACATACTGAGTAATCTGTGTGTTCAGTCTTGATGCAAACAGGTCCATGGAGCAGGGACCCCAGCGTCCCATCAGGGCCAGAAAGATCGCTGGGTCCAGTTGACTTTGGCTGGTATCCTTGAAATGTCTGGAGTTCCAGTTTGCCACCATATTCAGGGACCCGGCAGGAATTCCCCTGTTACAGAGATCTGTTTTTCTAGGCAGTAGTGTCAGAAGTCCTTGGCCATCTCCTATAGTGCCCTCGATCTGGTACCCCCAGTCAGTTAATATGCTGGACCACGTGTTGTATATCTTCAATAGAACATAGCAGGAGACTTTTTCCCTAAGAGTGGTTCGCAAAAGGAACCTGCTAGGAGTTCCTCCATCCATTGTCCCCCGATGGAGACATCCCCACATCTGGCTCCCCAGGTCAGACGGGTGGCATTCGATTCTATCACCAAGTCTGGGAGGGAATCAAAGGTCACCCTCCCATTCAATGCTTCCATGTGGTCTGCCACCATTGCAATTCTGTCCTGGTCTCGTTTGTCAGTGAGATCAACTCTGAGTCCAGAGATGAGCTGCCTTCAGCCGCTGTAATGCTTGGTAGTGTAGCGGGCCTGGGAAGATGGCTTGGATTGAAGACGTTAATAAGCCAACAATCCTGGCTAACTCAGATAGGCATCCTTGAGGTCCAGACAACCCATCCAGTCATTCTGTAATAACAGATCTAATGGGAGGTGGATGCCCTCCATTTTGAAGTGGTGATATAGCAGCAACTCATTGAAGCTTCCTAGGTTTATCACCGGTCGAAACCCTTTGTCTTTCTTTACTACCAGAAAGAGATTGCACAGGAAACCCAGAGGCTGCAGGATCAACCTCCGAATTGCTCTCTTCGAAGGAAAATTCTGTACCTCAGAGTCGATCAGCGCCATTTCTGCATCTGGAAAAAATAAAGGGTGGGGTCTGGATGACTATATCGGAGTACTGTAGAACTCTATGATAGCCTCTTACCGTTTCCATGACCAAGTGGTCCAACTTTATCTCTTTCCATTTGTGAGCGAATAACTTTTGTCTCCCTCCTAACTCTTGAGGGAATAAAAGGGTATTTGTTACCAGTAAAACGTCCTGGGGCATTAGTCCCAATAGTTGTGATGGAGAACTGTGCCTTATCAAGGGCGAAAAAGGTAGCTACAAATTTACCCAGCTACTTCACGAACATGCTACCCTTCGCTATGGCCCCCGCTTCAGATGAGGAGTGCTCTCCTAGCTTTGGGTCTATTTTTAAAAGAAGGGAATGTGTCCTCTCAGCCGACAAGGCACAGTTGCCATTGCCCAAAAGGCACATTGCCCGTTGTGCCCAAACCAGCTATGATATCTGCAGATAAGGGTTTTCCTGATTGCTTAGATTGTTCAGATAGTTCTATATTTTGGTATGGAGGCCCACCATGTCATGTAGTTTGTCTTGACACGCCCTCCAGGAGCGGTCAGTACCCTTATTTGGGTCCTTCATGTACTTAGAATTTTTTTTACACAACTTGGGGTCGAGGTCGGAGGTGACACCACCTTTCCTTCTAAGGATGATCTAGGGCACTACCCCTGCAGGATGGACCAGACATCTTTGTCCATAGGTTGACATATTTTTCGGGCCACATATTCTGCCATCTTTGGTCTTGGAGCCATTCGGAGGATCTCAGATGATATATCACCTCTGGCTCAAACATGTCGGACGAGGTGGTATCCTCTCCAAGGAACTGGAGGCCACTGACCTGGGGTGCCAAGGCTGCCTGAATCTCCTTCATCCGAGGACCCCTCATCATCCACATCACCCTCCCCGGATCAGGGAACCCCTCATCAGGGTCTGCAATAGGAGCAACAGCGTCGCCAGTATCTCTGGGGAAGTCTTCCTCCCGGTTGGGTACATTCCGTAACATATGTGCACTCTTACGGAAGTCGAACCGTAATTGGTAGAGCCTTTCCACGTGCCCCGTGCTACGTTTATGGGCCTTTGAAGAGGGGAAAGTGGATATACTGCAAGGCCCTGCCCCTATATCCCCAAGGATCCCTGGACCCCCAAGGATCCCTGGACCCCCATAGACGTGGGATGAGAGTTTGTCCACACTTTCCTGCAGGGCTGCCCAAGCACTAGAAATTGCTCAAGATAGAAGCGTGTCCACCCCTGCAGGGAGGTGACGCTGTGGGGGCCATTCCTCCATAATGCCAGATCTGGAGAGTAGTTGTGATCCCTGTATGGATCCATGTGTACTGAGGGTGTGAGCACCAGGAAACTGCCAAAAACACCCTATAAATGCAGAGGGAGCCCCCTCGCAGGTGCTCTAAAAAAGATAAGGAATTCTAGTTCAGAATATGTAAACATATATATATGACCCAAGGTCTTAGTTCCTAACGCGAATGCGGTGTCATGTGAGGGTTGGTAGAGAGGGAGAGGTCTCTACGTGGTCTGCATTGTCCTTTATTGTGTGTAACTGGCTCAATACAACTCCCTAACGTGCTCACAAGCTTGAGGAGAGGATTCAAATTTCCTTGTGCACTACCTCACAGGCTGTGATGCGCATGACAGGCGGCGGATGACGCCAAACAGTGTCCCGAGCGGGCCATCGCAGTAGCAAAATATAATCGCTTGGGTCTAAAACAGTACAATGTACCAAGTGCCTATCACTACCGGTAAAAGGTACAAGCCAAGCTTTTACCAGTCTGTATTCCCCCAAACACAAAGACAACCCAGAGGCATGATTGAAAAGAGGGTCTTAACTGGCAGAGCAGTGAAGAAAGAGAAAGGACTGCTGACAACAAGGATTTATATGTTGGGGGGACTTTACAGCTATTGGCTTGTGGTTGCCATGGACTCCTCCAAAAGACTCATGGGAGTTGCACTGTGGACTGTATCTTTTGTTTGTTTAACTTTGAATCTGCTGTTATTAAAAAGTGACTATAGTTATGCATAATCCTCGCCTCCGGTCATGAGATGGAATACATATTTACTGAGAATGTCAGACTTTATTTTCACATGGCAAAACCAAAGGAAATGATGGACGAAGCGTTGACAATACAAGCACTCACCCCCAGTCAACTGATCTGGGTTTAATCCATCACCATTCTTTAGCCCACTCTGCCACCCAATTTCAGACATGGCCATATGAAAATCAGTCTGACCCTGTGCCTCATGGGAACAGTCCAGCCCGAACTGCCAAGCCATGCCTACCCTGGACCGGAAACAAGCTTCCCAGGACCAGTTTCTGGCATTGCAGCCGTCTTCAGCCGGGCTTGCTTGAATCCAGTGGCAAAGTGAGCAAGGGACTCACGTCTGAGCATACCCTGCCAACTCATGGAGAACAAAGCAAAACCAAAGGAAATGATGGACGGAGTGTTGACAATACAAGCACTCACCCCCAGTCAACTGATCTGTGTTTAATCCATCACCATTCTTTAACCCACTCTGCCACCCCAGTTCAGACATGGCCATAGGCAAATCAGTCTGACCCTGTGCCTCATGGGAACAGTCCAGCCCGAACTGCCAAGCCATGCATTCCCTGGGCCGGAAACAAGCTTCCCAGGAGCGGTTTCTGGAATTGGAGCCGTCTTCAGCCGGGCTTGCTTGAATCCAGTGGCAAAGTGAGCAAGGGACTCACGTCTGAGCATACCCTGCCAACTCATGGCGAACAAAGCAAAATCAAAGGAAATGATGGACGGAGCGTTGACAATACAAGCACTCACGCCCAGTCAACTGATCTGGGTTTAATCCATCACCATTCTTTAGCCCACTCTGCCACCCCAGTTCAGACATGGCCATATGCAAATCAGTCTGACTGTGCCTCATGGGAACAGTCCAGCCCGAACTGCCAAGCCATGCCTTCCCTGGACCGGAAACAAGCTTCCCAGGACCGGTTTCTGGCATTGCAGCCGTCTTCAGCCGGGCTTGCTTGAATCCAGTGGCAAAGTGAGCAAGGGACTCACGTCTGAGCATATCCTGCCTACTCATGGCGAACAAAGCAAAACCAAAGGAAATGATGAACAGAGCGTTGACAATACAAGCACTCACCCCCAGTCAACTGATCTGGGTTTAATCCATCACAATTCTTTAGCCCAATCTGCCACCCCAGTTCAGACATGGCCATATGCAAATCAGTCTGACCCTGTGCCTCATGGAAACAGTCCAGCCCAAACTGCCAAGCCATACCTTCCCTGGACCGGAAACAAGATTCCCAGGACCGGTTTCTGGCATTGCAGCCGTCTTCAGCCGGGCTTGCTTGAATCCAGTGGCAAAGTGAGCAAGGGACTCATGTCTGAGCATACCCTGCCAACTCATGGCGAACAAAGCAAAACCAAAAGAAATTATGGACGGAGCTTTGACAATACAAGCACTCAACCCCAGTCAACTGATCTGGGTTTAATCTATCACCATTCTTTAGCCCACTCTGCCATCCCAGTTCAGACATGGCCATATGCAAATCAGTCTGACCCAGTGCCTCATGGGAACAGCCCAGCCCGAACTGCCAAGCCATACCTTCCCTGGACCGGAAACAAGCTTCCCAGGACCGGTTTCTGGCATTGCAGCCGTCTTCAGCCGGGCTTGCTTGAATCCAGTGGCAAAGTGAGCAAGGGACTCACGTCTGAGCATACCCTGCCAACTCATGGCGAACAAAGCAAGACCAAAGGAAATGATGGACGGAGCGTTGACAATACATGCACTCACCCCCAGTCAACTGATATGGGTTTAATCCATCACCATTCTTTAGCCCACTCTGCCACCCCAGTTCAGACATGGCCATATGCAAATCAGTCTGACCCTGTGCCTCATGGGAACAGTCCTGCCCGAACTGCCAAGCTATGCCTTCCCTGGACCGGAAACAAGCTTCCCAGAACCGGTTTCTGGCATTGCAGCCGTCTTAAGCCGGGCTTGCTTGAATCCAGTGGCAAAGTGAGCAAGGGACTCATGTCTGAGCATACCCTGCCAACTCATGGCAAACAAAGCAAAACCAAAGGAAATGATGGACGGAGCGTTGACAATATAAGCACTCACCCCCAGTCAACTGATCTGGGTTTAATCCATCACCATTCTTTAGCTCACTCTGCCACCCCAGTTCAGACATGGCCATATGCAAATCAGTCTGACCCTGTGCCTCATGGGAACAGTCCAGCCTGAACTGCCAAGCCATGCCTTCCCTGAACCGTACACAAGCTTCCCAGGACCGGTTTCTGGCATTGCCGCCGTCTTCAGGCGGGCTTGCTTGAATCCAGTGGCAAAGTGAGCAAGGGACTCACGTCTGAGCATACCCTGCCAACTCATGGCGAATAAAGCAAAACCAAAAGAAATTATGGACGGAGCTTTGACAATACAAGCACTCAACCCCAGTCAACTGATCTGGGTTTAATCTATCACCATTCTTTAGCCCACTCTGCCATCCCAGTTCAGACATGGCCATATGCAAATCAGTCTGACCCAGTGCCTCATGGGAACAGCCCAGCCCGAACTGCCAAGCCATACCTTCCCTGGACCGGAAACAAGCTTCCCAGGACCGGTTTCTGGCATTGCAGCCGTCTTTAGCCGGGCTTGCTTGAATCCAGTGGCAAAGTGAGCAAGGGACTCACGTCTGAGCATACCCTGCCAACTCATGGCGAACAAAGCAAGACCAAAGGAAATGATGGACGGAGCGTTGACAATACATGCACTCACCCCCAGTCAACTGATATGGGTTTAATCTATCACCATTCTTTAGCCCACTCTGCCACCCCAGTTCAGACATGGCCATATGCAAATCAGTCTGACCCTGTGCCTCATGGGAACAGTCCTGCCCGAACTGCCAAGCTATGCCTTCCCTGGACCGGAAACAAGCTTCCCAGAACCGGTTTCTGGCATTGCAGCCGTCTTAAGCCGGGCTTGCTTGAATCCAGTGGCAAAGTGAGCAAGGGACTCATGTCTGAGCATACCCTGCCAACTCATGGCAAACAAAGCAAAACCAAAGGAAATGATGGACGGAGCGTTGACAATACAAGCACTCACCCCCAGTCAACTGATCTGGGTTTAATCCATCACCATTCTTTAGCCCACTCTGCCACCCCAGTTCAGACATGGCCATATGCAAATCAGTCTGACCCTGTGCCTCATGGGAACAGTCCAGCCTGAACTGCCAAGCCATGCCATCCCTGAACCGGACACAAGCTTCCCAGGACCGGTTTCTGGCATTGCCGCCGTCTTCAGGCGGGCTTGCTTGAATCCAGTGGCAAAGTGAGCAAGGGACTCACGTCTGAGCATACCCTGCCAACTCATGGCGAACAAAGCAAAAGCAAAGGAAATGATGGACGGAGCGTTGACAATGCAAGCACTCACCCCCAGTCAACTGATCTGGGTTTAATCCATCACCATTCTTTAGCCCACTCTGCCTCCCCAGTTCAGACATGGCCATATGCAAATCAGTCTGACCCGGTGTCTCATGGGAACAGTCCAGCCCGAACTGCCAAGCCATGCCTTCCCTGGACCGGAAACAAGCTTCCCAGGACCGTGAGGTTCTTTGAAATCTGAACCTGTGTTTAAAATATCATTATTCTGCTTTGATTTTGATATCAGAGAAACGAAAATGGCAAGTTTTATATGTGTGTGTATTTTCATCACAATACAATGATGCATGCAGGAGTTATTGGCAAATTCATTCTGAGCCCACAGGCACCCATGTTGTGAACAGCGTCCATTTTAGGTGTTGCCCTTTACATAGGCATATACATGAGCCAATGATTCTGGTAGAGCAAGTATGAAAGGACACGTACCCCTTAGCTTGAGTTCTTCCTGATTCCCATTTGACCTGAACAGGCTGAATCTGCCTACGTGATGTTGGCCTCACCAAACCAGTCCATGCCCTCTAGTCAATCTATATTAAAGATCTGAGCAACTTGTTGTGTACATTGGCCTGAGCAAGATAAGAAGGCCGAATACAGTAGCCATGCCTGTTTATGGTCCATAAGCACCCCTTATCCTACATTTCTATCTTCCACACCTGGCTCTGTTTCTCTGCTTCTGGGCTTTTACAATGGGGAGGTGACTGTTTATATGATGGGGAGGAAACCAGTTCTATTGTGAGCTTCTCCGGCCTGCACAGGAAAATATGTGAAGTTTGACATATGTTCATGATGGAAGATGGGTTGGTCAGTTTGGGCAAGTAGAATGGAATTCATAATTATAGCCTGCTTTGTTATGGTACCATGGGAGCGACCTACAATGGTGTGTGTCACAGCAAGAATGTGAGCCTAGGGGCAAACTTTTTGTATAAAAGGCCTGCCTGAGAAAGCTCAGGCGGGCTCCCTCTTTCAGCTGTAGAACTACGGTTGGACGACGAAGCCTCATAATTAATTATAATAAAGATGTCTTTTAATTTTACAGATTGCCTGTCAATTCCTTTGCTGCTTTATTATGCAAACTGCTGGATAGATCCCTGGTGGGGAGAGTGAGTCATCTCTAACCTTTCCTCAAATGGCGCATCCAACTGTGGGCCTTATAATGGAGTGGTTATCTTCAGTAGTGTTTTGTCAACGGATGGAAAAACTGCTGGGGAAGACAAGACAGAATTCTACCAAAAAGAGGTACTCTGGGCACAGGGTTTTCTGGGGGATTATTTGTCTCTGCGGCCCAGTATGTTTTTTTGATTTTTCTGACTTAAAACTCTCCTGAAGTTGCCACTCCTGACTAAGGAACTCATTTTTTTGCTGTAAGTTTTTTTTTAACAGACTGTTAGTGCAGTGGGGAATTGACAGTTATAATTTGGACAAATATTTGTGTATATGCAAATTGCAATTTGTATAGGCAGTTAATGAAGAGATATTTTCTCCATCTGCTTTAATTGAAGAATAAGTGGGTCGCTCCCACTCCTTTTTGGTTCTGAGTCCTTAGTTATTTATTGGTCGCGGAAATGTGACGCAGTCCTCAGTTATTTATTGGTCGCAGAAATGTGACGCAGTCCTTCGTAAGATTCTCGGTTCAGTTCGGTTTTGTAAGATTATCTGGTTACGATAATCATTCGGTTCAGTTCAGTTCAGTTCGGGTATCGATACATTTGGTTCGTTTGGTAGGCCTTTGGTTGCTGTGGTTCAGATTATCGCCGGTTGCTTTAGTTGGATAATCTTCCTCAGTATTGGTTCCTTAGTATTATTTGAACACTGCAGTATTCAAAAACCGTGGGTCACGTACATTTGCGTGTATATCGTTGGAGATAGCCCCATGAAGTCTGAAACCCGACTAGTGAGCGCAGATGCCTGGTCGCGGTATTTTGTTTTGTATTAGTATTGACTAGGTTGCAACAAAGGATTCCCGGTTGGAGGATTCGCGTCTGATACCTCCGGTTGGAACTCCAATTTATGAGCTCTCTCTAAAGGTCTGTGAGGCTGTCCCTTTTGCAGCCTTCTGGAAATCTGTTGAAGAATTTAACAACAAAAAAACGAAAAAAAATAGGAACAAAAAAGTTTTTGTTGTAAATATGGTTTACAACTAGTATTGGCAGGTTATTTTTGAAGACAGTCTGTAGGCTGTTCCTTGTTTCTGTCCTAAGTGTTGACCTATGGGTTAAAATGTGTGTTTAAATGTCTATGTTGTTTGTGGGTTTTGTTGTAAATTGCGACGGCGCTATTTACAAGAAATGGTTAGAGCACGCTGTTTTGTGTATCCTGAATGTTTGACCCCCCTTCTGTTTTGTGTCTGGAATGAGCTCAATGTATGTATGTGTATGGGTCACGTTCAATAGATGTAAATAAGGCTCCAAAGAAAAAAAATGAAAAAACGAAATTGCCTGTTCTTTAGACGCACGGTGTTAGATGTTCACAGCCAAGTCTTTTCAGCTGCAGTATATCTAATAAGAATGTTCATTCAGCCAACACCTCTTTAGTTAAACACGGGTGGTGGAATTTTGCAAATAGTCCTTTTTACATAAATATGGCGCAGTAATCTCACGCAGTCCCAGTTAGGCAGCTGCGCCTAAGCTTGTGTGTTAATATGTATCTAAATAATAGGCTAGGGATATAGTGAGCGTTTTACATGTAGAACAGTCACAAATAGCAATAATTAGGCTTCATTAGGAGAAAAAAATTATTAATTATGAAAAATAATAATTAAAAACAAGTGCTACAAAAATCGTTTTTTAATATTTGTGAAGCTTAACACTCATACTATGACCCCCTAGCATTAAAATGTTTGATTTAAGTTATGTTGTACCACGAAAATGACCAAACACTTCTGTGCGCAATTTCCCTTACCCTAGGCGCAAACAAGCTCATTTCTATAAGGTATAAATAATTATTTTCAAATGTATGACTCCTAAATTTGATATTAGACATTCTAGTAATACCCATTATGCAAAAAAATTGTATGATATTTATTTCTTAGTATCCAGAATGCAAAAGTCGATTTTCAGATAAATAGACTGTTTTGAATGGTTACAGGGCCCCTTTTAAAGCGTCACTTCAGTAAAATGCATACATTTAGGTCATAATATATGTTTGCAGGTTGTGCCTTCTTATGATTCAGTGAGTCAATGTGTCATAGAAATTGTTTTAAATATAGTGAAATATTGCAGGTTATGTGGAAGTGTTTAAACTTACTGGCTTTCGTCAGCTTCAGTTACCATGAGCAGGGGACTGGCAGAACCTGTATAACGTGTTCCAGCAGTAGCGGCCGAGATGTTATCTTGTAAGGCTGTCTTGTTGACATTTGTGACCTTTTAATTAGGGCCTCGCCTGTGGAATGCAGCATGACATGGTTAAACATGCATTTGATGCTAACTTCAGCTGCCTCTTTATATTTAAATCCCTGCCCCTGCCACGGTCCTGACCTGAGGTCACTTGAATAGCCTGACTTGCTCCGATAAATTTAATTCCTGCTCATGTTCATAATTTAAAAGTGTCTTCTTAAAGCGTTACAAATTTGACATTAGCTGGGATGGGGTTTCTGTTTTTGAACTAAAATGAGCAGAGGATGCAGGGCACATGTACAGCAAATGATGATTGCATTTTAGCCAAAGAATAAATAATAGCTCCAGCATGTTCCCACAAAACGCTTGTTGTTCGGTAAATTATGTCATCAACACATTTATCTCAAATTAGAAATACGGCAGGGCTGACACAGCATTGCATCCCGCTAATAATAATAAAAGGAACACTATTTAATTTGAAAAACTGCAGCCTCATTTGTCAGTACCCTGAAGGATTCTAGAGCCCACACGTGGTTTGCATAGCTCCCAGTTGCTTTCAAAATGCTGCACACAAGCGCTTTATATGAGATGTAGTTGATTGTATATGATTTAAATCTGTAACCTTCATTCATTGCAGGCTGGCTTGTTCTCATTTGCCGCATTCACATTACATCTGCGTTAAAAGCGCACATCTGAGATAATAAACAAATAGGAAAGGTATTCCTCATGCAAAATTGTAGCACCTGCACTTCATGTCTTACAAATTAAGCACTGTGTAAAATGAGGGAACATGATTTAAAAAGGGCAAATGCAAAAGTGATTTCTTTAAAAAAAAATATCAAACATTCTGCTAAATGATCTGTAGAACTGGTATATGTGTGTCTCCATGCTAGGAACTAATGATTTTTTTTAGTTAAGTTTATTTGACAAAAAGAAAAACGAAGTGTTACATTAAGTTTTAGATAGGCGATAAGTAGAAGCCCTTCCCCAAAATTCTGCAACTTAAAGGCCTTAGGCCTGAGTGAGAATGGGCGTTTTTGCAAGGTGCATGGACAAAAAGTTACAGGTAAATAATGAAAAGTTTTTGTATGTCACATTGTGTCATGTTTGATAAAAAGGGTTATAATTGATGTTGTATTATGAGAAATGTGTGTGTTGTGTATCTTTTCTGCTTCTTCCAATAGATAATTCATGGATTAATTCACAAGACACTTGAGTTGGCTGGTTGAAGAGAAATGTTTTTTTTGCGTAATTTCTTTAAAAAAAAAAAATGTGTGTTTATGTTTCATTTATACATTTGGTCCACTGAAACGCGTTATTTGACACAGCGACATTATATTTTTTACAGCAGAGTATCAATTACCTGATGCCCTGCTGTCAAAAGTAGGGTATAGGATTTTAGACTTGACAATTGAGATTGGGCTGCAGGTTTATAGTATACAGTACATGTGCCATGGTATTATGCATGACCGCTTATTCATATATGCTGTTTGTTTGTCTGGGCTGTTTTTTTCCTTGTGCTTGATATACAGCAAGTATATCTTATGGCTTGAGATGGCTTGATATGTATTTTTTTTTTATCCCCTGTGCTGTGAAGGAACACATATGATGATATGTGTTATTTCACAATAAATTGGATGAATATTGTATTAAGATAAATTTCACAGATATGGACCTCATACTGTGAGCGAGTAAGGCAGCAGTTTTTCTAGTGCATGCCTAAATTTGGCTGTAATGATATTTTAAGAAAACTAAAATGATATACTGGATCAAAGTGTGCCATCCGTTGTTAGTCACTTAACTGCCCTTTTTCCTTAAGGACAGGCAGCTCTGCATTTATGTATCCTTGATTGGGCCTAAGGATGGAATTATAGATCCGTGACTAAAGGTGGCCTAATTTCGATATCGCATTTTTTGATCGCATTTTTTTGATTAGCCTATGGATTCATTTTTTTCTCTTTCCCTGAAGAGACAACTGAACATTAGTTGGAATTACCGTGTAGGGTATAGATTGTCAGCGGTAGAGTTAAATTTCTGTAACATTGGTCTTTCATGTATCCCCGTGCTCTTGGTGCTGCGTCACACGCCTTAGGCCACCCAAGCAAACTCTTGTCCTTCCTATAGATTTTTCTTTTTGCTTCTTACCTGACCAATGTTGCATCATGTTTAGTTATTGAAGATTTTAGTTGTGTTCTACGTCCATTTTCCCTTCTCCATCTTCCTTTCACCAGTCAGCCCATTTATTATTATGGGTGTATTGTTCATGTTCACACTTCTAGACTGCAGTGATGTATTAGGAACCCCCCTTATGCTACATACTATCCCCTTTTGTGTGACCAGACTGGTTCTCAAGAATTTTCTTTAGGCCTACTTCAAATGTCTTTTCAGACTGACTGTCAGGATAGTGATAGCCTGGTTAATTGACCCAATACAAGTTTTCCATCTCAATAGGAGATATCTCAAGTTTACATTCTTTTTAGTACGACATATTTTTAATGTCTATTTTTAATTTTTCAGTTCTCTTCTGTTTCTGCTGTTTCAATTTTTTTAATTAGATGTGTTCTAATCATGCAAATACCAGGACTTTCTAGTGTTTGTTCTTTGTCTTCACATTTGATCATTAGCCTTTGTGTTGCATAGTGCACTTAATGCACATTTTTAAGGGACTTTTCTTCATGTCCTTGATAATCTGAATCATGTTATTTTTCTATTCGAGATGTTCTAGATAAGGAATTTAGGAACACCTAGGCTTAGTCATTGAGGGAACACATGTATTTACCCCATTAGACAATGCCACTGTGTGAGGAAATTCATTTGGATAGAATTCCTGTGTAGCTATAGATGACAGAGAATAATGAAAAGAACATAAATGAAGATTCTAAAGATACTGTTTTGCCCTTTTGCCTTTGCTCTTGTATTTTATGCCAATGGCACATTGTCACTCCCTTGCAGAATTACAGGCCACATGCTTACCAGTCCCCTTGTTAAAACACATGAACTGCTTCTTGTGCTTGATTTGAAGGAAACTAACAATTGTGTTACATTCCCTGCATCACTAGGCTCTGCTAGACCTTCCAGAGTTAAAGGAAGAGTGATTCCCTGTAGACCTGTGATCAGCACTAAGCTCACTCCCCATCAGTGACCGCTCTGAGATGAATAGATTTCCTGGCTCTACAATTCGTGCAACAAGAAAGTCGCGAAGCTTAACAGCGATCATCAGCGCGACATCAGTGGTACCTCCAAAGCAAGGCATTTGATTTGCGAAAGGCGTTGCAGAAGAAAGGAGGAGCTGGTTCTTTTATTTGTTGTTTGGGCTCTGTACCTGTTATGTGCTGGAAACCTCTGTCAGTGTACATTCCCTTGAGCCCTTGGCCCGAGTTTTGGCCACATTCACACCTCTTTTGCTTTGCACCAGTGGAACGGCAGTACACCCAAGCATCCACGTTTGGAAAAAGGCACTACATTTTGGTGCCCATGAGAGAGCAGCTTGAGCGTCCTCTGACACTAAATGATGAGTGTTGGAGTCCGAAGATGCTGCTGATCTTGCTAAGTAGTGCTTGGATCTGCACGAGATGCTTTGTGCCCTTGATCAATGAACAGCACATCATTTGTAGCGTCTGCCACAAAGAACAGACACTGGTGCATTGTTTTGAGACATTGAGACTTTCGAGTGAGCTGTGAGTGTTTTGCCCGGAGAGCACTCCAACTAAACAGTATTGTTTTCTCATGAAAAGCCTGACTTGAAGAGGCCCAACGCGAAGAAAACACTGGAAGCGGATTTGATGGATAATAGAAGCCTGCCAGGAGAGGCTTTGACGGACTTTGGGTATTTTCTGTGAGCTTGTATAGACTTGAAGTTTGGAAACTAATTTTTGCTGCTTTTCTGGCATTGTTTTAAAGTACTATTCTGTTTAGTAGAAGCAGAATAAAGTCCACTCTCTGTGGAACAGTATCCCTTTTCATCTGAGAGCATTGATCAGGAACACCAGTGTTTCACTTAAACATATAATGAATTACTGAAATGCATAGGAAGCTATATAAAATGTTATTAGATAATTCTAGGATTTGCTTTCTGTTTAGGATTGTGCAAGTATTTTGCATTTGACTTTTGTTTTTATTTTTCTCTTGCTTTTTCTGAAATTGTATTATGTTTGTTTGTTTTTTTTGTTAAATTTTTGATTGGTTACCATTTGCCAGTTGCAGGGTCACGTAGGAGTACAAACGGTTCAGTTTGTGACCTGAGTAGTGGTAGTAGGCCTGCAGGACTTGCAGTGTCCCTATGACCTGCTAATAATCACAGCTGAAGTACTCTACCAAGATTGCGTGAGCGACATTAGAAAATGGAGATTGTATTGAGAAATGACGATAAAAAGCAAGAGATTATAGAATATTGTTCTCTAAGTGCGGTATTGCTCTATCTATTTTAATACTTTTATGTATTTTATTGGCTACTATATTTTGGTTTGTTTCTTCTACACAATTGACGTCTGCACCAACTTCCCAACATACTCTTTCTTTTTTTTTTCTACTGTTTCTTCACATGAGTTTCATATTTTACCTGAACATGAACTGGTTAGGTCAGAGTTTACTGATAATTCCTTTTGTACAATTTCTACATCAACACCAGCTAGTGATGAAGATAGACATGGACTCAGATTTAGCATGAGTATAGGTTATTGCCTATGTAAGGGCAAAAGGGGCGTCTGAGGTTCTTTGAAATCTGAACCTGTGTTTAAAATATCATTATTCTGCTTTGATTTTGATATCAGAGAAACGAAAATGGCAAGTTTTATATGTGTGTGTATTTTCATCACAATACAATGATGCATGCAGGAGTTATTGGCAAATTCATTCTGAGCCCACAGGCACCCATGTTGTGAACAGCGTCCATTTTAGGTGTTGCCCTTTACATAGGCATATACATGAGCCAATGATTCTGGTAGAGCAAGTATGAAAGGACACGTACCCCTTAGCTTGAGTTCTTCCTGATTCCCATTTGACCTGAACAGGCTGAATCTGCCTACGTGATGTTGGCCTCACCAAACCAGTCCATGCCCTCTAGTCAATCTATATTAAAGATCTGAGCAACTTGTTGTGTACATTGGCCTGAGCAAGATAAGAAGGCCGAATACAGTAGCCATGCCTGTTTATGGTCCATAAGCACCCCTTATCCTACATTTCTATCTTCCACACCTGGCTCTGTTTCTCTGCTTCTGGGCTTTTACAATGGGGAGGTGACTGTTTATATGATGGGGAGGAAACCAGTTCTATTGTGAGCTTCTCCGGCCTGCACAGGAAAATATGTGAAGTTTGACATATGTTCATGATGGAAGATGGGTTGGTCAGTTTGGGCAAGTAGAATGGAATTCATAATTATAGCCTGCTTTGTTATGGTACCATGGGAGCGACCTACAATGATGTGTGTCACAGCAAGAATGTGAGCCTAGGGGCAAACTTTTTGTATAAAAGGCCTGCCTGAGAAAGCTCAGGCGGGCTCCCTCTTTCAGCTGTAGAACTACGGTTGGACGACGAAGCCTCATAATTAATTATAATAAAGATGTCTTTTAATTTTACAGATTGCCTGTCAATTCCTTTGCTGCTTTATTATGCAAACTGCTGGATAGATCCCTGGTGGGGAGAGTGAGTCATTTTCTACTTTTCCTCAACCGGTTTCTGGAATTGCAGCCGTCTTCAGCCGGGCTTGCTTGAATCCAGTGGCAAAGTGAGCAAGGGACTCACGTCTGAGCATACCCTGCCAACTCAAGGCGAATAAAGCAAAACCAAATGAAATGATGGACGGAGCGTTGACAATACAAGCATTCATCCCCAGTCAACTGATCTGGGTTTAATCCATCACCATTCTTTAGCCCACTCTGCCACCCCAGTTCAGACATGGCCATATGCAAATCAGTCTGATTCTGTGCCTCATGGGAACAGTCCAGTCCGAACTGCCAAGCCATGCCTTCCCTGGACCGGAAACGAGCTTCCCAGGACCGGTATCTGGCATTGCAGCCGTCTTCAGCCGGGCTTGTTGAATCCAGTGGCAAAGTGAGCAAGGGACTCACGTCTGAGCATACCCTGCCAACTCATGGCGAACAAAGCAAAATCAAAGGAAATGATGGACGGAGCGTTGACAATACAAGCACTCACCCCCAGTCAACTGATCTGGGTTTAATCCATCACCATTCTTTAGCCCACTCTGCCACCCCAGTTCAGACATGGCCATATGCAAATCAGTCTGACCCTGTGCCTCATGGGAAAAGTCTAGCCCGAACTGCCAAGCCATGCCTTCCCTGGACCGGAAACAAGCTTCCCAGAACCAGTTTCTGGCATTGCAGCCGTCTTAAGCCGGGCTTGCTTGAATCCAGTGGCAAAGTGAGCAAGGGACTCACGTCTGAGCATACCCTGCCAACTCATGGCAAACAAAGCAAAACCAAAGGAAATGATGGACGGAGCGTTGACAATACAAGCACTCACCCCCAGTCAACTGATCTGGGTTTAATCCATCACCATTCTTTAGCCCACTCTGCCACCCCAGTTCAGACATGGCCATATGCAAATCAGACTGACCCTGTGCCTCATGGGAACAGTCCAGCCCGAACTGCCAAGCCATGCCTTCCCTGGACCAGAAACAAGCTTCCCAGGTCCGGTTTCTGGCATTGCAGCCGTCTTCAGCCGGGCTTGCTTGAATCCAGTGGCAAAGTGAGCAAGGGACTCACGTCTGAGCATACCCTGCCAACTCATGGTGAACAAAGCAAAACCAAAGGAAATGATGGACGGAGCGTTGACAATACAAGCACTCACCCCCAGTCAACTGATCTGGGTTTAATCCATCACCATTCTTTAGCCCACTCTGCCACCCCAGTTCAGACATGGCCATATGCAAATCAGTCTGACCCGGTGCCTCATGGGAACAGTCCAGCCCGAACTGCCAAGCCATGCCTTCCGTGGACCGGAAACATGCTTCTCAGGACCGGTTTCTGGAATTGCAGTTGTCTTCAGCCGGGCTTGCTTGAATCCAGTGGCAAAGTGAGCAAGGGACTCACGTCTGAGCATACCCTGCCAACTCATGGCGAACAAAGCAAAAGCAAAGGAAATGATGGACGGAGCGTTGACAATGCAAGCACTCACCCCCAGTCAACTGATCTGGGTTTAATCCATCACCATTCTTTAGCCCACTCTGCCTCCCCAGTTCAGACATGGCCATATGCAAATCAGTCAGACCCGGTGTCTCATGGGAACAGTCCAGCTCGAACTGCCAAGCCATGCCTTCCCTGGCCCGGAAACAAGCTTCCCAGGACCGGTTTCTGGAATTGCAGCCGTCTTCAGCCGGGCTTGCTTGAATCCAGTGGCAAAGTGAGCAAGGGACTCACGTCTGAGCATACCCTGCCAACTCATGGCGAATAAAGCAAAACCAAAAGAAATTATGGACGGAGCTTTGACAATACAAGCACTCAACCCCAGTCAACTGATCTGGGTTTAATCTATCACCATTCTTTAGCCCACTCTGCCATCCCAGTTCAGACATGGCCATATGCAAATCAGTCTGACCCAGTGCCTCATGGGAACAGCCCAGTCCAAACTGCCAAGCCATACCTTCCCTGGACCGGAAACAAGCTTCCCAGGACCGGTTTCTGGCATTGCAGCCGTCTTTAGCCGGGCTTGCTTGAATCCAGTGGCAAAGTGAGCAAGGGACTCACGTCTGAGCATACCCTGCCAACTCATGGCGAACAAAGCAAGACCAAAGGAAATGATGGACGGAGCGTTGACAATACATGCACTCACCCCCAGTCAACTGATATGGGTTTAATCCATCACCATTCTTTAGCCCACTCTGCCACCCCAGTTCAGACATGGCCATATGCAAATCAGTCTGACCCTGTGCCTCATGGGAACAGTCCTGCCCGAACTGCCAAGCTATGCCTTCCCTGGACCGGAAACAAGCTTCCCAGAACCGGTTTCTGGCATTGCAGCCGTCTTAAGCCGGGCTTGCTTGAATCCAGTGGCAAAGTGAGCAAGGGACTCATGTCTGAGCATACCCTGCCAACTCATGGCAAACAAAGCAAAACCAAAGGAAATGATGGACGGAGCGTTGACAATACAAGCACTCACCCCCAGTCAACTGATCTGGGTTTAATCCATCACCATTCTTTAGCCCACTCTGCCACCCCAGTTCAGACATGGCCATATGCAAATCAGTCTGACCCTGTGCCTCATGGGAACAGTCCAGCCTGAACTGCCAAGCCATGCCATCCCTGAACCGGACACAAGCTTCCCAGGACCGGTTTCTGGCATTGCCGCCGTCTTCAGGCGGGCTTGCTTGAATCCAGTGGCAAAGTGAGCAAGGGACTCACGTCTGAGCATACCCTGCCAACTCATGGCGAACAAAGCAAAAGCAAAGGAAATGATGGACGGAGCGTTGACAATGCAAGCACTCACCCCCAGTCAACTGATCTGGGTTTAATCCATCACCATTCTTTAGCCCACTCTGCCTCCCCAGTTCAGACATGGCCATATGCAAATCAGTCTGACCCGGTGTCTCATGGGAACAGTCCAGCCCGAACTGCCAAGCCATGCCTTCCCTGGACCGGAAACAAGCTTCCCAGGACCGGTTTCTGGAATTGCAGCCGTCTTCAGCCGGGCTTGCTTGAATCCAGTGGCAAAGTGAGCAAAGGACTCACGTCTGAGCATACCCTGCCAACTCATGGCGAATAAAGCAAAACCAAATGAAATGATGGACGGAGCGTTGACAATACAAGCATTCATCCCCAGTCAACTGATCTGGGTTTAATCCATCACCATTCTTTAGCCCACTCTGCCACCCCAGTTCAGACATGGCCATATGCAAATCAGTCTGATTCTGTGCCTCATGGGAACAGTCCAGTCCGAACTGCCAAGCCATGCCTTCCCTGGACCGGAAACGAGCTTCCCAGGACCGGTATCTGGCATTGCAGCCGTCTTCAGCCGGGCTTGTTGAATCCAGTGGCAAAGTGAGCAAGGGACTCACGTCTGAGCATACCCTGCCAACTCATGGCGAACAAAGCAAAATCAAAGGAAATGATGGACGGAGCGTTGACAATACAAGCACTCACCCCCAGTCAACTGATCTGGGTTTAATCCATCACCATTCTTTAGCCCACTCTGCCACCCCAGTTCAGACATGGCCATATGCAAATCAGTCTGACCCTGTGCCTCATGGGAAAAGTCTAGCCCGAACTGCCAAGCCATGCCTTCCCTGGACCGGAAACAAGCTTCCCAGAACCAGTTTCTGGCATTGCAGCCGTCTTAAGCCGGGCTTGCTTGAATCCAGTGGCAAAGTGAGCAAGGGACTCACGTCTGAGCATACCCTGCCAACTCATGGCAAACAAAGCAAAACCAAAGGAAATGATGGACGGAGCGTTGACAATACAAGCACTCACCCCCAGTCAACTGATCTGGGTTTAATCCATCACCATTCTTTAGCCCACTCTGCCACCCCAGTTCAGACATGGCCATATGCAAATCAGACTGACCCTGTGCCTCATGGGAACAGTCCAGCCCGAACTGCCAAGCCATGCCTTCCCTGGACCGGAAACAAGCTTCCCAGGTCCGGTTTCTGGCATTGCAGCCGTCTTCAGCCGGGCTTGCTTGAATCCAGTGGCAAAGTGAGCAAGGGACTCACGTCTGAGCATACCCTGCCAACTCATGGTGAACAAAGCAAAACCAAAGGAAATGATGGACGGAGCGTTGACAATACAAGCACTCACCCCCAGTCAACTGATCTTGGTTTAATCCATCACCATTCTTTAGCCCACTCTGCCACCCCAGTTCAGACATGGCCATATGCAAATCAGTCTGACCCGGTGCCTCATGGGAACAGTCCAGCCCGAACTGCCAAGCCATGCCTTCCGTGGACCGGAAACAAGCTTCCCGGGACCGGTTTCTGGAATTGCAGCCGTCTTCAGCCGGGCTTGCTTGAATCCAGTGGCAAAGTGAGCAAGGGACTCACGTCTGAGCATACCCTGCCAACTCATGGCGAATAAAGCAAAACCAAAAGAAATTATGGACGGAGCTTTGACAATACAAGCACTCAACCCCAGTCAACTGATCTGGGTTTAATCTATCACCATTCTTTAGCCCACTCTGCCATCCCAGTTCAGACATGGCCATATGCAAATCAGTCTGACCCAGTGCCTCATGGGAACAGCCCAGCCCGAACTGCCAAGCCATACCTTCCCTGGACCGGAAACAAGCTTCCCAGGACCGGTTTCTGGCATTGCAGCCGTCTTTAGCCGGGCTTGCTTGAATCCAGTGGCAAAGTGAGCAAGGGACTCACGTCTGAGCATACCCTGCCAACTCATGGCGAACAAAGCAAGACCAAAGGAAATGATGGACGGAGCGTTGACAATACATGCACTCACCCCCAGTCAACTGATATGGGTTTAATCCATCACCATTCTTTAGCCCACTCTGCCACCCCAGTTCAGACATGGCCATATGCAAATCAGTCTGACCCTGTGCCTCATGGGAACAGTCCTGCCCGAACTGCCAAGCTATGCCTTCCCTGGACCGGAAACAAGCTTCCCAGAACCGGTTTCTGGCATTGCAGCCGTCTTAAGCCGGGCTTGCTTGAATCCAGTGGCAAAGTGAGCAAGGGACTCATGTCTGAGCATACCCTGCCAACTCATGGCAAACAAAGCAAAACCAAAGGAAATGATGGACGGAGCGTTGACAATACAAGCACTCACCCCCAGTCAACTGATCTGGGTTTAATCCATCACCATTCTTTAGCCCACTCTGCCACCCCAGTTCAGACATGGCCATCTGCAAATCAGTCTGACCCTGTGCCTCATGGGAACAGTCCAGCCTGAACTGCCAAGCCATGCCATCCCTGAACCGGACACAAGCTTCCCAGGACCGGTTTCTGGCATTGCCGCCGTCTTCAGGCGGGCTTGCTTGAATCCAGTGGCAAAGTGAGCAAGGGACTCACGTCTGAGCATACCCTGCCAACTCATGGCGAACAAAGCAAAAGCAAAGGAAATGATGGACGGAGCGTTGACAATGCAAGCACTCACCCCCAGTCAACTGATCTGGGTTTAATCCATCACCATTCTTTAGCCCACTCTGCCTCCCCAGTTCAGACATGGCCATATGCAAATCAGTCTGACCCGGTGTCTCATGGGAACAGTCCAGCCCGAACTGCCAAGCCATGCCTTCCCTGGACCGGAAACAAGCTTCCCAGGACCGGTTTCTGGAATTGCAGCCGTCTTCAGCCGGGCTTGCTTGAATCCAGTGGCAAAGTGAGCAAGGGACTCACGTCTGAGCATACCCTGCCAACTCATGGCGAATAAAGCAAAACCAAATGAAATGATGGACGGAGCGTTGACAATACAAGCATTCATCCCCAGTCAACTGATCTGGGTTTAATCCATCACCATTCTTTAGCCCACTCTGCCACCCCAGTTCAGACATGGCCATATGCAAATCAGTCTGATTCTGTGCCTCATGGGAACAGTCCAGCCCGAACTGCCAAGCCATGCCTTCCCTGGACCGGAAACAAGCTTCCCAGGACCGGTATCTGGCATTGCAGCCGTCTTCAGCTGGGCTTGTTGAATCCAGTGGCAAAGTGAGCAAGGGACTCACGTCTGAGCATACCCTGCCAACTCATGGCGAACAAAGCAAAACCAAAGGAAATGATGGACGGAGCGTTGACAATACAAGCACTCACCCCCAGTCAACTGATCTGGGTTTAATCCATCACCATTCTTTAGCCCACTCTGCCACCCCAGTTCAGACATGGCCATATGCAAATCAGTCTGACCCTGTGCCTCATGGGAAAAGTCTAGCCCGAACTGCCAAGCCATGCCTTCCCTGGACCGGAAACAAGCTTCCCAGAACCAGTTTCTGGCATTGCAGCCGTCTTAAGCCGGGCTTGCTTGAATCCAGTGGCAAAGTGAGCAAGGGACTCACGTCTGAGCATACCCTGCCAAGTCATGGCAAACAAAGCAAAACCAAAGGAAATGATGGACGGAGCGTTGACAATACAAGCACTCACCCCAGTCAACTGATCTGGGTTTAATCCATCACCATTCTTTAGCCCACTCTGCCACCCCAGTTCAGACATGGCCATATGCAAATCAGACTGACCCTGTGCCTCATGGGAACAGTCCAGCCCGAACTGCCAAGCCATGCCTTCCCTGGACCGGAAACAAGCTTCCCAGGACCGGTTTCTGGCATTGCAGCCGTCTTCAGCCGGGCTTGCTTGAATCCAGTGGCAAAGTGAGCAAGGGACTCACGTCTGAGCATACCCTGCCAACTCATGGTGAACAAAGCAAAACCAAAGGAAATGATGGACGGAGCGTTGACAATACAAGCACTCACCCCCAGTCAACTGATCTGGGTTTAATCCATCACCATTCTTTAGCCCACTCTGCCACCCCAGTTCAGACATGGCCATATGCAAATAAGTCTGACCCGGTGCCTCATGGGAACAGTCCAGCCCGAACTGCCAAGCCATGCCTTCCGTGGACCGGAAACATGCTTCCCAGGACCGGATTCTGGAATTGCAGTTGTCTTCAGCCGGGCTTGCTTGAATCCAGTGGCAAAGTGAGCAAGGGACTCACGTCTGAGCATACCCTGCCAACTCATGGCGAACAAAGCAAAACGAAAGGAAATGATGGACGGAGCGTTGACAATACAAGCACTCACCCCCAGTCAACTGATCTGGGTTTAATCCATCACCATTCTTTAGCCCACTCTGCGACCCCAGTTCAGACATGGCCATATGCAAATCAGTCTGACCCTGTGCTTCATGGGAACAGTCCAGCTCGAACTGCCAAGGCATGCCTTCCCTGGACCGGAAACAAGCTTCCCAGGACCGGTTTCTGGCATTGCAGCCACCTTCAGCCGGGCTTGCTTGAATCCAGTGGCAAAGTGAGCAAGGGACTCACGTCTGAGCATACCCTGCCTACTCATGGAGAACAAAGCAAAACCAAAGGAAATGATGGACGGAGCGTTGACAATACAAGCACTCACCCCCAGTCAAATGATCTGGGTTTAATACATCACCATTCTTTAGCCCACTCTGCCATCCCAGTTCAGACATGGCCATATGCAAATCAGCCTGACCCTCTGCCTCATGGGAACAGTCCAGCCCAAACTGCCAAGCCATACCTTCCCTGGACCGGAAACAAGATTCCCAGGACCAGTTTCTGTCATTGCAGCCGTCTTTAGCCGGGCTTGCTTGAATCCAGAGGCAAAGTGAGCAAGGGACTCATGTCTGAGCATACCCTGCCAACTCATGGCGAACAAAGCAAAACCAAAGGAAATGATAGACGGAGCGTTGACAATACAAGCACTCATCCCCCAGTCAACTGATCTGGGTTTAATCCATCGCCATTCTTTAGCCCACTCTGCCACCCCAGTTCAGACATGGCCATATGCAAATCAGTCTAACCCGGTGCCTCATGGGAACAGTCCAGCCCGAACTGCCAAGCCATGCCTTCCCTGGACTGGAAACAAGCTTCCCAGGACCGGTTTCTGGAGATGCAGCCGTCTTCAGCCGGGCTTGCTTGAATCCAGTGGCAAAGTGAGCAAGGGACTCACGTCTGAGCATACCCTGCCAACTCATGGCGAACAAAGCAAAACCAAAGGAAATGATGGACGGAGCGTTGACAATACAAGCACTCACACCCAGTCAACTGATCTGGGTATAATCATCACCATTCTTTAGCCCACTCTGCCACCACAGTTCAGACATGGCCATATGCAAATCAGTCTGACCCTGTGCCTCATGGGAACAGTCCAGCCCAAACTGCCAAGCCATGCCTTCCCTGGACCGGAAACAAGCTTCCCAGGACCAGTTTCTGGCATTGCAGCCGTCTTCAGTCGGACTTGCTTGAATCCAGTGGCAAAGTGAGCAAGGGACTCACGTCTGAGCATACCCTGCCAACTCATGGTGAACAAAGCAAAACCAAAGGAAATGATGGACGGAGCGTTGACAATACAAGCACTCACCCCCAGTCAACTGATCTGGGTTTAATCCATCAACATTCTTTAGCCCACTCTGCCACCCCTGTTCAGACATGGCCATATGCAAATCAGTCTGACCCGGTGCCTCATGGGAACAGTCCAGCCCGAACTGCCAAGCCGTTCCTTCCCTGGACCGGAAACAAGCTTCCCAGGACCGGTTTCTGGCATTGCAGCCGTCTTCAGCCGGGCTTGCTTGAATCCAGTGGCAAAGTGAGCAAGGGACTCACGTCTGAGCATACCCTGCCAACTCATGGAGAACAAAGCAAAACAAAAGGAAATGATAGAGGGAGCGTTGACAATACAAGCACTCACCCCCAGTCAACTGAGCTAGGTTTAATCCATCACCCTTCTTTAGCCCACTCTGCCACCCAAGTTCAGACATGGTCATATGCAAATCAGTCTGACCCTGTGCCTCATGAGAACAGTCCAGCTCGAACTGCCAAGCCATGCCTTCCCAGGACCGGAAACAAGCTTCCCAGGACCGGTTTCTGGCATTGCAGCCGTCTTCAGCCGGGCTTGCTTTAATCCAGTGGCAAAGTGAGCAAGGGACTCACGTCTGAGCACACCCTGCCAACTCATAACGAACAATGCAAAACCAAAGGAAATGATGGACAGAACGTTGACAATACAAGCACTCACCCCCAGTCAACTGATCTGGGTTTAATCCATCACCATTCTTTAGCCCACTCTGCGACCCCAGTTCAGACATGGCCATATGCAAATCAGTCTGACCCTGTGCCTCATGAGAACAGTCCAGCCCGAACTGCCAGGCCATGCCTTCCCTTGACCGGAAACAAGCTCCCAGGACCGTTTTCTGGCATTGCAGCCGTCTTCAGCTGGGCTTGCTTGAATCCAGTGGCAAAGTGAGCAAGGGACTCACGTCTGAGCATACCCTGCCAACTCATGGCGAACAAAGCAAAACCAAAGGAAATGATGGACGGAGCGTTGACAATACAAGCACTCACCCCCAGTCAACAGATCTGGGTTTAATCCATCACCATTCTTTAGCCCACTCTGCCACCCCAGTTCAGACATGGCCATATGCAAATCAGTCTGACCCTGTGCCTCATTGGAACAGTCCAGTCCGAACTGCCAAGCCATGCCGACTCTGGACCGGAAACAAGTTTCCCAGGACCGGTTTCTGGCATTGCAGCCGTCTTCAGCCGGGCTTGCTTGGATCCAGTGGCAAAGTGAGCAAGGGACTCACGTCTGAGCATACCCTGCCAACTCATGGCGAACAAAGCAAAACCAAAGGAAATGATGGATGGAGCGTTGACAATACAAGCACTCACCCCCAGTTAACTGATCTGGGTTTAATCCATCACCATTCTTTAGCTCATTCTGCCACCCCAGTTCAGACATGGCCATATGCAAATCAGTCTGACCCTGTGCCTCATAGGAACAGTCCAGCCCGAACTGCCAGGCCATGCCTTCCCTTGATCGGAAACAAGCTTCCCAGGACCGTTTTCTGGCATTGCAGCCTTCTTCAGCCGGGCTTGCTTGAATCCAGTGGCAAAGTGAGCAAGGGACTCACGTCTGAGCATACCCTGCCAACTCATGGCGAACAAAGCAAAACCAAAGGAAATGATGGACGGAGCGTTGACAATACAAACACTCACCCCCAGTCAACTGATCTGGGTTTAATCCATCACCATTCTTTAGCCCACTCTGCCACCCCAGTTCAGACATGGCCATATGCAAATCAGTCTGACCCTGTGCCTCATGGGAACAGTCCAGCCCGAACTGCCAAGCCATGCCTTCCCTGGACCGGAAACAAGCTTCCCAGGACCGGTTTCTGGCATTGCATCCGTCTTCAGCCGGGATTGCTTGAATCCAGTGGCAAAGTGAGCAAGGGACTCACGTCTGAGCATACCCTGCCAACTCATGGCGAACAAAGCAAAACCAAAGGAAAAGATGGACGGAGCGTTGACAAAACAAGCACTCACCCCCAGTCAACTGATCTGGGTTTAATCCATCACCATTCTTTAGCCCACTCTGCCACCCCAGTTCGGACATGGCCATATGCAAATCAGTCTGATTATGTGCCTCATGGGAACAGTCCAGCCCGAAATGCCAAGCCATGCCTTCCCTGGGCCTGAAACAAGCTTCCCAGGAACGGTTTCTGGCATTGTAGCCGTCTTCATCCGGGCTTGTTGAATCCAGTGGCAAAGTGAGCAAGAGACTCACGTCTGAGCATACCCTGCCAACTCATGGCGAACAAAGCAAAACCAAAGGAAATGATGGACGGAGCGTTGACAATACAAGCACTCACCCCCAGTCAACTGATCTGGGTTTAATCCATCACCATTCTTTAGCCCACTCTGCCACCCCAGTTCAGACATAGCCATATGCAAATCAGTCTGACCCTGTGCCTCATGGGAAAAGTCTAGCCCGAACTGCCAAGCCATGCCTTCCCTGGACCGGAAACAAGCTTCCCAGAACCGGTTTCTGGCATTGCAGCCGTCTTAAGCCGGGCTTGCTTGAATCCAGTGGCAAAGTGAGCAAGGGACTCACGTCTGAGCATACCCTGCCAACTCATGGCAAACAAAGCAAAACCAAAGGAAATGATGGACGGAGCGTTGACAATACAAGCACTCACCCCCAGTCAACTGATCTGGGTTTAATCCATCACCATTCTTTAGCCCACTCTGCCACCCCAGTTCAGACATGGCCATATGCAAATCAGACTGACCCTGTGCTTCATGGGAACAGTCCAGCCCGAACTGCCAAGCCATGCCTTCCCTGAACCGGAAACAAGCTTCCCAGGACCGGTTTCTGGCATTGCAGCCGTCTTCAGCCGGGCTTGCTTGAATCCAGTGGCAAAGTGAGCAAGGGACTCACGTCTGAGCATACCCTGCCAACTCATGGTAAACAAAGCAAAACCAAAGGAAATGATGGACGGATCGTTGACAATACAAGCACTCACCCCCAGTCAACTGATCTGGGTTTAATCCATCACCATTCTTTAGCCCACCCTGCCACCCCAGTTCAGACATGGCCATATGCAAATCAGTCTGACCCGGTGCCTCATGGGAACAGTCCAGCCCGAACTGCCAAGCCATGCCTTCCCTGGACCGGAAACATGCTTCCCAGGACCGGTTTCTGGAATTGCAGCCGTCTTCAGCCGGGCTTGCTTGAATCCAGTGGCAAAGTGAGCAAGGGACTCACGTCTGAGCATACCCTGCCAACTCATGGCGAACAAAGCAAAACGAAAGGAAATGATGGACGGAGCGTTGACAATACAAGCACTCACCCCCAGTCAACTGATCTGGGTTTAATCCATCACCATTCTTTAGCCCACTCTGCGACCCCAGTTCAGACATGGCCATATGCAAATCAGTCTGACCCTGTGCTTCATGGGAACAGTCCAGCTCGAACTGCCAAGGCATGCCTTCCCTGGACCGGAAACAAGCTTCCCAGGACCGGTTTCTGGCATTGCAGCCACCTTCAGCCGGGCTTGCTTGAATCCAGTGGCAAAGTGAGCAAGGGACTCACGTCTGAGCATACCCTGCCTACTCATGGCGAACAAAGCAAAACCAAAGGAAATGATGGACGGAGCGTTGACAATACAAGCACTCACCCCCAGTCAACTGATCTGGGTTTAATCCATCACCATTCTTTAGCCCACTCTCCCACCCCAGTTCAGACATGGCCATATGCAAATCAGTCTGACCCTGTGCCTCATGAGAACAGTCCAGCCCGAACTGCCAAGCCATGCCTTCCCTGGACCGGAAACAAGCTTCCCAGGACCGGTTTCTGGCATTGCAGCCGTCTTCAGCCGGACTTGCTTGAATCCAGTGGCAAAGTGAGCAAGGGACTCACGTCTGAGCATACCCTGCCAACTCATGGCGAACAAAGCAAAACCAAAGGAAATGATGGATGGAGCGTTGACAATACAAGCACTCACCCCCAGTTAACTGATCTGGGTTTAATCCATCACCATTCTTTAGCCCATTCTGCCACCCCAGTTCAGACATGGCCATATGCAAATCAGTCTGACACTGTGCCTCATAGGAACAGTCCAGCCCGAACTGCCAGGCCATGCCTTCCCTTGATCGGAAACAAGCTTCCCAGGACCGTTTTCTGGCATTGCAGCCTTCTTCAGCCGGGCTTGCTTTAATCCAGTGGCAAAGTGAGCAAGGGACTCACGTCTGAGCACACCCTGCCAACTCATGGCGAACAAAGCAAAACCAAAGGAAATGATGGACAGAACGTTGACAATACAAGCACTCACCCCCAGTCAACTGAGCTGGGTTTAATCCATCACCATTCTTTAGCCCACTCTGCGACCCCAGTTCAGACATGGCCATATGCAAATCAGTCTGACCCTGTGCCTCATGAGAACAGTCCAGCCCGAACTGCCAGGCCATGCCTTCCCTTGACCGGAAACAAGCTCCCAGGACCGTTTTCTGGCATTGCAGCCGTCTTCAGCTGGGCTTGCTTGAATCCAGTGGCAAAGTGAGCAAGGGACTCACGTCTGAGCATACCCTGCCAACTCATGGCGAACAAAGCAAAACCAAAGGAAATGATGGACAGAACGTTGACAATACAAGCACTCACCCCCAGTCAACAGATCTGGGTTTAATCCATCACCATTCTTTAGCCCACTCTGCCACCCCAGTTCAGACATGGCCATATGCAAATCTGTCTTACCCTGTGCCTCATTGAAACAGTCCAGTCCGAACTGCCAAGCCATGCCTTCTCTGGACCGGAAACAAGTTTCCCAGGACCGGTTTCTGGCATTGCAGCCGTCTTCAGCCGGGCTTGCTTGGATCCAGTGGCAAAGTGAGCAAGGGACTCACGTCTGAGCATACCCTGCCAACTCATGGCGAACAAAGCAAAACCAAAGGAAATGATGGACGGAGCGTTGACAATACAAGCACTCACCCCCAGTCAACAGATCTGGGTTTAATCCATCACCACTCTTTAGCCCACTCTGCCACCCCAGTTCAGACATGGCCATAAGCAAACCAGCCTGACCCTCTGCCTCATGGGAACAGTCCAGCCCAAACTGCCAAGCCATACCTTCCCTGGACCGGAAACAAGATTCCCAGGACTAGTTTCTGGCATTGCAGCCGTCTTTAGCCGGGCTTGCTTGAATCCAGAGGCAAAGTGAGCAAGGGACTCATGTCTGAGCATACCCTGCCAACTCATGGCGAACAAAGCAAAGCCTAAAGAAATGATGGACGGAGCGTTGACAATACAAGCTCTCAACCCCAGTCAACTGATCTGGGTTTAATCCATCACCATTCTTTAGCCCACTCTGCCATCCCAGTTCAGACATGGCCATATGCAAATCAGTCTGACCCAGTGCCTCATGAGAACAGTCCAGCCCGAACTGCCAAGCCATACCTTCCCTGGACCGGAAACAAGCTTCCCAGGACCGGTTTCTGGCATTGCAGCCGTCTTCACCCGGGCTTGCTTGAATCCAGTGTCAAAGTGAGCAAGGGACTCACGTCTGAGCATACCCTGCCAACTCATGGCGAACAAAGCAAAACCAAAGGAAATGAAGGAAGGAGCGTTGACAATACAAGCACTCACCCCCAGTCAACTGATCTGGGTTTAATCCATCACCATTCTTTAGCCCACTCTGCCACCCCAGTTCAGACATGGCCATATGCAAATCAGTCTGACCCTGTGCCTCATGGGAACAGTCCAGTCCGAACTGCCAAGCCATGCCTTCCCTGGACCGGAAACAAGCTTCCCAGGACCGGTTTCTGGCATTGCAGCCGTCTTAAGCCGGGCTTGCTTGAATCCAGTGGCAAAGTGAGCAAGGGACTCACGTCTGAGCATACCCTGCCAACTCATGGCGAACAAAGCAAAACCAAAGGAAATGATGGACGGAGCGTTGACAATACAAGCACTCATCCCCCAGTCAACTGATCTGGGTTTCATCCATCACCATTCTTTAGCCCACTCTGCCACCCCAGTTCAGACATGGCCATATGCAAATCAGTCTAACCCGGTGCCTCATGGGAACAGTCCAGCCCGAACTGCCAAGCCATGCCTTCCCTGGACTGGAAACAAGCTTCCCAGGACCGGTTTCTGGAGATGCAGCCGTCTTCAGCCGGGCTTGCTTGAATCCAGTGGCAAAGTGAGCAAGGGACTCACGTCTGAGCATACCCTGCCAACTCATGGCGAACAAAGCAAAACCAAAGGAAATGATGGACGGAGCGTTGACAATACAAGCACTCACCCCCAGTCAACTGATCTGGGTTTAATCCATCACCATTCTTTAGCCCACTCTGCCACCCCAGTTCAGACATGGCCATATGCAAATCAGTCTGACCCTGTGCCTCATGGGAACAGTCCAGCCTGAACTGCCAAGCCATGCCTTCCCTGAACCGGACACAAGCTTCCCAGGACCGGTTTCTGGCATTGCCGCCGTCTTCAGGCGGGCTTGCTTGAATCCAGTGGCAAAGTGAGCAAGGGACCCACGTCTGAGCATACCCTGCCAACTCATGGCGAACAAAGCAAAAGCAAAGGAAATGATGGACGGAGCGTTGACAATGCAAGCACTCACCCCCAGTCAACTGATCTGGGTTTAATCCATCACCATTCTTTAGCCCACTCTGCCTCCCCAGTTCAGACATGGCCATATGCAAATCAGTCTGACCCGGTGCCTCATGGGAACAGTCCAGCCCGAACTGCCAAGCCATGCCTTCCCTGGACCGGAAACAAGCTTCCCAGGACCGGTTTCTGGAATTGCAGTCGTCTTCAGCCGGGCTTGCTTGAATCCAGTGGCAAAGTGAGCAAGGGACTCACGTCTGAGCATACCCTGCCAACTCATGGCGAATAAAGCAAAACCAAATGAAATGATGGACGGAGCGTTGACAATACAAGCACTCACCCCCAGTCAACTGATCTGGGTTTAATCCATCACCATTCTTTAGTCCACTCTGCCACCCCAGTTCAGACATGGCCATATGCAAATCAGTCTGACCCTGTGCTTCATGGGAACATTCCAGCTCGAACTGCCAAGCCTTGCCTTCCCTGGACCGGAAAAAAGCTTCCCAGGACCGGTTTCTGGCATTTCAGCCGTCTTCAGCCGGGATTGCTTGAATCCAGTGGCAAAGTGAGCAAGGGACTCACGTCTGAGCATACCCTGCCAACTCATGGCGAACAAAGCAAAACCAAAGGAAATGATGGACGGAGCGTTGACAAAACAAGCATTCATCCCCAGTCAACTGATCTGGGTTTAATCCATCACCATTCTTTAGCCCACTCTGCCACCCCAGTTCAGACATGGCCATATGCAAATCAGTCTGATTCTGTGCCTCATTGGAACAGTCCAGCCCGAACTGCCAAGCCATGCCTTCCCTGGACCGGAAACAAGCTTCCCAGGACCGGTATCTGGCATTGCAGCCGTCTTCAGCCGGGCTTGTTGAATCCAGTGGCAAAGTGAGCAAGGGACTCACGTCTGAGCATACCCTGCCAACTCATGGCGAACAAAGCAAAACCAAAGGAAATGATGGACGGAGCGTTGACAATACAAGCACTCACCCCCAGTCAACTGATCTGGGTTTAATCCATCACCATTCTTTAGCCCACTCTGCCACCCCAGTTCAGACATGGCCATATGCAAATCAGTCTGACCCTGTGCCTCATGGGAAAAGTCTAGCCCGAACTGCCAAGCCATGCCTTCCCTGGACCGGAAACAAGCTTCCCAGAACCAGTTTCTGGCATTGCAGCCGTCTTAAGCCGGGCTTGCTTGAATCCAGTGGCAAAGTGAGCAAGGGACTCACGTCTGAGCATACCCTGCCAACTCATGGCAAACAAAGCAAAACCAAAGGAAATGATGGACGGAGCGTTGACAATACAAGCACTCACCCCCAGTCAACTGATCTGGGTTTAATCCATCACCATTCTTTAGCCCACTCTGCCACCCCAGTTCAGACATGGCCATATGCAAATCAGACTGACCCTGTGCCTCATGGGAACAGTCCAGCCCGAACTGCCAAGCCATGCCTTCCCTGGACCGGAAACAAGCTTCCCAGGACCGGTTTCTGGCATTGCAGCCGTCTTCAGCCGGGCTTGCTTGAATCCAGTGGCAAAGTGAGCAAGGGACTCACGTCTGAGCATACCCTGCCAACTCATGGTGAACAAAGCAAAACCAAAGGAAATGATGGACGGAGCGTTGACAATACAAGCACTCACCCCCAGTCAACTGATCTGGGATTAATCCATCACCATTCTTTAGCCCACTCTGCCTCCCCAGTTCAGACATGGCCATATGCAAATCAGTCTGACCCGGTGCCTCATGGGAACAGTCCAGCCCGAACTGCCAAGCCATGCCTTCCCTGGACCGGAAACAAGCTTCCCAGGACCGGTTTCTGGAATTGCAGCCGTCTTCAGCCGGGCTTGCTTGAATCCAGTGGCAAAGTGAGCAAGGGACTCACGTCTGAGCATACCCTGCCAACTCATGGCGAATAAAGCAAAACCAAATTAAATGATAGACGGAGCGTTGACAATACAAGCACTCACCCCCAGTCAACTGATCTGGGTTTAATCCATCACCATTCTTTAGTCCACTCTGCCACCCCAGTTCAGACATGGCCATATGCAAATCAGTCTGACCCTGTGCTTCATGGGAACAGTACAGCTCGAACTGCCAAGCCTTGCCTTCCCTGGACCGGAAACAAGCTTCCCAGGACCGGTTTCTGGCATTGCAGCCGTCTTCAGCCGGGATTGCTTGAATCCAGTGGCAAAGTGTGCAAGGGACTCACGTCTGAGCATACCCTGCCAACTCATGGCGAACAAAGCAAAACCAAAGGAAATGATGGACGGAGCGTTGACAAAACAAGCATTCATCCCCAGTCAACTGATCTGGGTTTAATCCATCACCATTCTTTAGCCCACTCTGCCACCCCAGTTCAGACATGGCCATATGCAAATCAGTCTGATTCTGTGCCTCATGGGAACAGTCCAGCCCGAACTGCCAAGCCATGCCTTCCCTGGACCGGAAACAAGCTTCCCAGGACCGGTATCTGGCATTGCAGCCGTCTTCAGCCGGGCTTGTTGAATCCAGTGGCAAAGTGAGCAAGGGACTCACGTCTGAGCATACCCTGCCAACTCATGGCGAACAAAGCAAAACCAAAGGAAATGATGGACGGAGCGTTGACAATACAAGCACTCACCCCCAGTCAACTGATCTGGGTTTAATCCATCACCATTCTTTAGCCCACTCTGCCACCCCAGTTCAGACATGGCATATGCAAATCAGTCTGACCCTGTGCCTCATGGGAAAAGTCTAGCCTGAACTGCCAAGCCATGCCTTCCCTGGACCGGAAACAAGCTTCCCAGAACCAGTTTCTGGCATTGCAGCCGTCTTAAGCCGGGCTTGCTTGAATCCAGTGGCAAAGTGAGCAAGGGACTCACGTCTGAGCATACCCTGCCAACTCATGGCAAACAAAGCAAAACCAAAGGAAATGATGGACGGAGCGTTGACAATACAAGCACTCACCCCCAGTCAACTGATCTGGGTTTAATCCATCACCATTCTTTAGCCCACTCTTCCACCCCAGTTCAGACATGGCCATATGCAAATCAGACTGACCCTGTGCCTCATGGGAACAGTCCAGCCCGAACTGCCAAGCCATGCCTTCCCTGGACCGGAAACAAGCTTCCCAGGACCGGTTTCTGGCATTGCAGCCACCTTCAGCCGGGCTTGCTTGAATCCAGTGGCAAAGTGAGCAAGGGACTCACGTCTGAGCATACCCTGCCTACTCATGGCGAACAAAGCAAAACCAAAGGAAATGATGGACGGAGCGTTGACAATACAAGCACTCACCCCCAGTCAAATGATCTGGGTTTAATACATCACCATTCTTTAGCCCACTCTGCCATCCCAGTTCAGACATGGCCATATGCAAATCAGCCTGACCCTCTGCCTCATGGGAACAGTCCAGCCCAAACTGCCAAGCCATACCTTCCCTGGACCGGAAACAAGATTCCCAGGACCAGTTTCTGGCATTGCAGCCGTCTTTAGCCGGGCTTGCTTGAATCCAGAGGCAAAGTGAGCAAGGGACTCATGTCTGAGCATACCCTGCCAACTCATGGCGAACAAAGCAAAGCAAAAAGAAATGATGGACGGAGCGTTGACAATACAAGCACTCACCCCCAGTCAACTGATCTGGGTTTAATCCATCACCATTCTTTAGCCCACTCTGCCACCCCAGTTCAGACATGGCCATATGCAAATCAGACTGACCCTGTGCCTCATGGGAACAGTCCAGCCCGAACTGCCAAGCCATGCCTTCCCTGGACCGGAAACAAGCTTCCCAGGACCGGTTTCTGGCATTGCAGCCGTCTTCAGCCGGGCTTGCTTGAATCCAGTGGCAAAGTGAGCAAGGGACTCACGTCTGAGCATACCCTGCCAACTCATGGTGAACAAAGCAAAACCAAAGGAAATGATGGACGGAGCGTTGACAATACAAGCACTCACCCCCAGTCAACTGATCTGGGATTAATCCATCACCATTCTTTAGCCCACTCTGCCTCCCCAGTTCAGACATGGCCATATGCAAATCAGTCTGACCCGGTGCCTCATGGGAACAGTCCAGCCCGAACTGCCAAGCCATGCCTTCCCTGGACCGGAAACAAGCTTCCCAGGACCGGTTTCTGGAATTGCAGCCGTCTTCAGCCGGGCTTGCTTGAATCCAGTGGCAAAGTGAGCAAGGGACTCACGTCTGAGCATACCCTGCCAACTCATGGCGAATAAAGCAAAACCAAATGAAATGATAGACGGAGCGTTGACAATACAAGCACTCACCCCCAGTCAACTGATCTGGGTTTAATCCATCACCATTCTTTAGTCCACTCTGCCACCCCAGTTCAGACATGGCCATATGCAAATCAGTCTGACCCTGTGCTTCATGGGAACAGTCCAGCTCGAACTGCCAAGCCTTGCCTTCCCTGGACCGGAAACAAGCTTCCCAGGACCGGTTTCTGGCATTGCAGCCGTCTTCAGCCGGGATTGCTTGAATCCAGTGGCAAAGTGTGCAAGGGACTCACGTCTGAGCATACCCTGCCAACTCATGGCGAACAAAGCAAAACCAAAGGAAATGATGGACGGAGCGTTGACAAAACAAGCATTCATCCCCAGTCAACTGATCTGGGTTTAATCCATCACCATTCTTTAGCCCACTCTGCCACCCCAGTTCAGACATGGCCATATGCAAATCAGTCTGATTCTGTGCCTCATGGGAACAGTCCAGCCCGAACTGCCAAGCCATGCCTTCCCTGGACCGGAAACAAGCTTCCCAGGACCGGTATCTGGCATTGCAGCCGTCTTCAGCCGGGCTTGTTGAATCCAGTGGCAAAGTGAGCAAGGGACTCACGTCTGAGCATACCCTGCCAACTCATGGCGAACAAAGCAAAACCAAAGGAAATGATGGACGGAGCGTTGACAATACAAGCACTCACCCCCAGTCAACTGATCTGGGTTTAATCCATCACCATTATTTAGCCCACTCTGCCACCCCAGTTCAGACATGGCCATATGCAAATCAGTCTGACCCTGTGCCTCATGGGAAAAGTCTAGCCCGAACTGCCAAGCCATGCCTTCCCTGGACCGGAAACAAGCTTCCCAGAACCAGTTTCTGGCATTGCAGCCGTCTTAAGCCGGGCTTGCTTGAATCCAGTGGCAAAGTGAGCAAGGGACTCACGTCTGAGCATACCCTGCCAACTCATGGCAAACAAAGCAAAACCAAAGGAAATGATGGACGGAGCGTTGACAATACAAGCACTCACCCCACCAGTCAACTGATCTGGGTTTAATCCATCACCATTCTTTAGCCCACTCTGCCACCCCAGTTCAGACATGGCCATATGCAAATCAGTCTGACCCGGTGCCTCATGGGAACAGTCCAGCCCGAACTGCCAAGCCATGCCTTCCGTGGACCTGAAACATGCTTCCCAGGACCGGTTTCTGGAATTGCAGCAGTCTTCAGCCGGGCTTGCTTGAATCCAGTGGCAAAGTGAGCAAGGGACTCACGTCTGAGCATACCCTGCCAACTCATGGCGAACAAAGCAAAACGAAAGGAAATGATGGACGGAGCGTTGACAATACAAGCACTCACCCCCAGTCAACTGATCTGGGTTTAATCCATCACCATTCTTTAGCCCACTCTGCGACCCCAGTTCAGACATGGCCATATGCAAATCAGTCTGACCCTGTGCTTCATGGGAACAGTCCAGCTCGAACTGCCAAGGCATGCCTTCCCTGGACCGGAAACAAGCTTCCCAGGACCGGTTTCTGGCATTGCAGCCACCTTCAGCCGGGCTTGCTTGAATCCAGTGGCAAAGTGAGCAAGGGACTCACGTCTGAGCATACCCTGCCTACTCATGGCGAACAAAGCAAAACCAAAGGAAATGATGGACGGAGCGTTGACAATACAAGCACTCACCCCCAGTCAAATGATCTGGGTTTAATACATAACCATTCTTTAGCCCACTCTGCCATCCCAGTTCAGACATGGCCATATGCAAATCAGCCTGACCCTCTGCCTCATGGGAACAGTCCAGCCCAAACTGCCAAGCCATACCTTCCCTGGACCGGAAACAAGATTCCCAGGACCAGTTTCTGGCATTGCAGCCGTCTTTAGCCGGGCTTGCTTGAATCCAGAGGCAAAGTGAGCAAGGGACTCATGTCTGAGCATACCCTGCCAACTCATGGCGAACAAAGCAAAGCAAAAAGAAATGATGGACAGAGCGTTGACAATACAAGCACTCAACCCCAGTCAACTGATCTGGGTTTAATCCATCACCATTCTTTAGCCCACTCTGCCATCCCAGTTCAGACATGGCCATAGGCAAATCAGTCTGACCCAGTGCCTCATGACAACAGTCCAGCCCGAACTGCCAAGCCATACCTTCCCTGGACCGGAAACAAGCTTCCCAGGACCGGTTTCTGGCATTGCAGCCGTCTTCAGCCGGGCTTGCTTGAATCCAGTGGCAAAGTGAGCAAGGGACTCACGTCTGAGCATACCCTGCCAACTCATGGCGAACAAAGCAAAACCAAAGGAAATGAAGGACGGAGCGTTGACAATACAAGCACTCACCCCCAGTCAACTGATCTGGGTTTAATCCATCACCATTCTTTAGCCCACTCTGCCACCCCAGTTCAGACATGGCCATATGCAAATCAGTCTGACCCTGTGTCTCAGGGGAACAGTCCAGCCCGAACTGCCAAGCCATGCCTTCCCTGGACCGGAAACAAGCTTCCCAGAACCGGTTTCTGGCATTGCAGCCGTCTTAAGCCGGGCTTGCTTGAATCCAGTGGCAAAGTGAGCAAGGGACTCACGTCTGAGCATACCCTGCCAACTCATGGCGAACAAAGCAAAACCAAAGGAAATGATGGACGGAGCGTTGACAATACAAGCACTCATCCCCCAGTCAACTGATCTGGGTTTAATCCATCACCATTCTTTAGCCCACTCTGCCACCCCAGTTCAGACATGGCCATATGCAAATCAGTCTTACCCGGTGCCTCATGGGAACAGTCCAGCCCGAACTGCCAAGCCATGCCTTCCCTGGACCGGAAACAAGCTTCCCAGGACCGGTTTCTGGCATTGCAGCCGTCTTCAGCCGGGCTTGCTTGAATCCAGTGGCAAAGTGAGCAAGGGACTCACGTCTGAGCATACCCTGCCAACTCATGGCGAATAAAGCAAAACCAAATGAAATGATAGACGGAGCGTTGACAATACAAGCACTCACCCCCAGTCAACTGATCTGGGTTTAATCCATCACCATTCTTTAGTCCACTCTGCCACCCCAGTTCAGACATGGCCATATGCAAATCAGTCTGACCCTGTGCTTCATGGGAACAGTCCAGCTCGAACTGCCAAGCCTTGCCTTCCCTGGACCGGAAACAAGCTTCCCAGGACCGGTTTCTGGCATTGCAGCCGTCTTCAGCCGGGATTGCTTGAATCCAGTGGCAAAGTGTGCAAGGGACTCACGTCTGAGCATACCCTGCCAACTCATGGCGAACAAAGCAAAACCAAAGGAAATGATGGACGGAGCGTTGACAAAACAAGCATTCATCCCCAGTCAACTGATCTGGGTTTAATCCATCACCATTCTTTAGCCCACTCTGCCACCCCAGTTCAGACATGGCCATATGCAAATCAGTCTGATTCTGTGCCTCATGGGAACAGTCCAGCCCGAACTGCCAAGCCATGCCTTCCCTGGACCGGAAACAAGCTTCCCAGGACCGGTATCTGGCATTGCAGCCGTCTTCAGCCGGGCTTGTTGAATCCAGTGGCAAAGTGAGCAAGGGACTCACGTCTGAGCATACCCTGCCAACTCATGGCGAACAAAGCAAAACCAAAGGAAATGATGGACGGAGCGTTGACAATACAAGCACTCACCCCCAGTCAACTGATCTGGGTTTAATCCATCACCATTATTTAGCCCACTCTGCCACCCCAGTTCAGACATGGCCATATGCAAATCAGTCTGACCCTGTGCCTCATGGGAAAAGTCTAGCCCGAACTGCCAAGCCATGCCTTCCCTGGACCGGAAACAAGCTTCCCAGAACCAGTTTCTGGCATTGCAGCCGTCTTAAGCCGGGCTTGCTTGAATCCAGTGGCAAAGTGAGCAAGGGACTCACGTCTGAGCATACCCTGCCAACTCATGGCAAACAAAGCAAAACCAAAGGAAATGATGGACGGAGCGTTGACAATACAAGCACTCACCCCACCAGTCAACTGATCTGGGTTTAATCCATCACCATTCTTTAGCCCACTCTGCCACCCCAGTTCAGACATGGCCATATGCAAATCAGTCTGACCCGGTGCCTCATGGGAACAGTCCAGCCCGAACTGCCAAGCCATGCCTTCCGTGGACCTGAAACATGCTTCCCAGGACCGGTTTCTGGAATTGCAGCAGTCTTCAGCCGGGCTTGCTTGAATCCAGTGGCAAAGTGAGCAAGGGACTCACGTCTGAGCATACCCTGCCAACTCATGGCGAACAAAGCAAAACGAAAGGAAATGATGGACGGAGCGTTGACAATACAAGCACTCACCCCCAGTCAACTGATCTGGGTTTAATCCATCACCATTCTTTAGCCCACTCTGCGACCCCAGTTCAGACATGGCCATATGCAAATCAGTCTGACCCTGTGCTTCATGGGAACAGTCCAGCTCGAACTGCCAAGGCATGCCTTCCCTGGACCGGAAACAAGCTTCCCAGGACCGGTTTCTGGCATTGCAGCCACCTTCAGCCGGGCTTGCTTGAATCCAGTGGCAAAGTGAGCAAGGGACTCACGTCTGAGCATACCCTGCCTACTCATGGCGAACAAAGCAAAACCAAAGGAAATGATGGACGGAGCGTTGACAATACAAGCACTCACCCCCAGTCAAATGATCTGGGTTTAATACATAACCATTCTTTAGCCCACTCTGCCATCCCAGTTCAGACATGGCCATATGCAAATCAGCCTGACCCTCTGCCTCATGGGAACAGTCCAGCCCAAACTGCCAAGCCATACCTTCCCTGGACCGGAAACAAGATTCCCAGGACCAGTTTCTGGCATTGCAGCCGTCTTTAGCCGGGCTTGCTTGAATCCAGAGGCAAAGTGAGCAAGGGACTCATGTCTGAGCATACCCTGCCAACTCATGGCGAACAAAGCAAAGCAAAAAGAAATGATGGACAGAGCGTTGACAATACAAGCACTCAACCCCAGTCAACTGATCTGGGTTTAATCCATCACCATTCTTTAGCCCACTCTGCCATCCCAGTTCAGACATGGCCATAGGCAAATCAGTCTGACCCAGTGCCTCATGACAACAGTCCAGCCCGAACTGCCAAGCCATACCTTCCCTGGACCGGAAACAAGCTTCCCAGGACCGGTTTCTGGCATTGCAGCCGTCTTCAGCCGGGCTTGCTTGAATCCAGTGGCAAAGTGAGCAAGGGACTCACGTCTGAGCATACCCTGCCAACTCATGGCGAACAAAGCAAAACCAAAGGAAATGAAGGACGGAGCGTTGACAATACAAGCACTCACCCCCAGTCAACTGATCTGGGTTTAATCCATCACCATTCTTTAGCCCACTCTGCCACCCCAGTTCAGACATGGCCATATGCAAATCAGTCTGACCCTGTGTCTCAGGGGAACAGTCCAGCCCGAACTGCCAAGCCATGCCTTCCCTGGACCGGAAACAAGCTTCCCAGAACCGGTTTCTGGCATTGCAGCCGTCTTAAGCCGGGCTTGCTTGAATCCAGTGGCAAAGTGAGCAAGGGACTCACGTCTGAGCATACCCTGCCAACTCATGGCGAACAAAGCAAAACCAAAGGAAATGATGGACGGAGCGTTGACAATACAAGCACTCATCCCCCAGTCAACTGATCTGGGTTTAATCCATCACCATTCTTTAGCCCACTCTGCCACCCCAGTTCAGACATGGCCATATGCAAATCAGTCTTACCCGGTGCCTCATGGGAACAGTCCAGCCCGAACTGCCAAGCCATGCCTTCCCTGGACCGGAAACAAGCTTCCCAGGACCGGTTTCTGGCATTGCAGCCGTCTTCAGCCGGGCTTGCTTGAATCCAGTGGCAAAGTGAGCAAGGGACTCACGTCTGAGCATACCCTGCCAACTCATGGTGAACAAAGCAAAACCAAAGGAAATGATGGACGGAGCGTTGACAATACAAGCACTCACCCCCAGTCAACTGATCTGGGATTAATCCATCACCATTCTTTAGCCCACTCTGCCTCCCCAGTTCAGACATGGCCATATGCAAATCAGTCTGACCCGGTACCTCATGGGAACAGTCCAGCCCGAACTGCCAAGCCATGCCTTCCCTGGACCGGAAACAAGCTTCCCAGGACCGGTTTCTGGAATTGCAGCCGTCTTCAGCCGGGCTTGCTTGAATCCAGTGGCAAAGTGAGCAAGGGACTCACGTCTGAGCATACCCTGCCAACTCATGGCGAATAAAGCAAAAACAAATGAAATGATAGACGGAGCGTTGACAATACAAGCACTCACCCCCAGTCAACTTGTTGCGTAGCCCTGCGAGCACTTCTGACGTTTCCTCCAAGCTGCAAACTCCCAACTCCCTCAGGATTAAGTCAACGCAGTCAGGAAATCAACACTGACTGATTTAACTTTCCCCGAAGGGAAAGGGGAAGTGGACCGAGAAAACAAACATACAACAAATAAAGAAATGTTGTCTTCGGTAATTGTTTTCTCTTGGTTGTGCTCCAGGCCGTCAACTGTCTACTTGGTATGAGCTACTGGTTCAACATAGTTCCTGAAGTTAAAAGATTAACCATCAATACATCAATAACTTACTAAATTACCTCCTTAATGCAGTGATGATCTTAAAAGCTCAATTACTGACCATAGACTCTTGCGGCCTTAGTTCACACACTCTAATATCAGTATTATTCAGCGTCACTCTCTTGACCCTTGAAAATAAGATTGATGTCAAAAAACGTGACCTCTCTTAAAAACAGTGCGTTAGTTATTTAACTGGTTAGTGAACTTAACAGAATTCTTCATGCAAAAACTCGTACCTGAAGTCTTCTGTAATCTCTTCTAAATATGGGTATCTGCAGTAGGATGATAAGAAGGAAAGAAAAACCCTCCACCACTACTTTGCAAGTTGCTCAAAGTTAAAACCAGCAATCAATATTTAACAGTTTTGTTTCCTTTTTTTTGTTCATACATTAAAACTCTCACTTAATTTACACTGAAGCTTATGGTACCACCTATTGAACAATTGTCTCCTTAACTTTGCCAAGGTTTGTTTACTTCTTAAGTAAGAGTCTCAAGTCTCTTGGCTTTCCACTAAGTCCCAGGCGCATACCTTATATTCTGTAATGTCTTGTCTTGACTTTGCCAAGGTTTGATGACTAGCCAAGAACTATGCGCCTTCTAAAAACATTTGTTTGCTGAGTTGTTGTTAGAATTAAATCAAAACATAAATATCAAGTATTAACAAGAAATTAATAAAATCTTACTGTCCCTTTTAAATTGTCTGAGGAGACAGGAGTCTCGAACTGCCTGCAGGCACCAGGGGAAGGAAATGCGTTATCTCAGCACACTTGCCGGTAGGAAGCGGAGCTTCGTTTTTAAGAGCCTCCGCGCAGAATAAATGATGTCTGATGCTCTGTACTGCTTGCTGGCGCCAGGGGGAGAAAGAGATGCGCAGTCACCGTCGCGCTGCCCAGAAAGGAAACGGAGCTTCGTTTTTTTCTCTAGAAGCCTCCGTGTTTACAACAGCTGACCTGGGACTTAGAGCGCAAGCAGACGCACGGGAAAGGTGAAGCGTTGTCCCAGCTGAGACATCCGCCGAGGGAAAACGGAGTCTCCTTGACAGGAAAGGGCAGGCGGAACAATACGACGGAGGGCAAGAAAACAATTAACTGAAGCTGCTCAAAGCTTAAGAGCTTCACCAAAGTCCCGGAAAGAGACCTCAAAGGACAGTTACAGCGGAGCGCTGCCAGAAGTACCCGTCAGGGAAAACAACTAGAGACGAAGCACTGACAGTTGGGAAAGGCATCTATTTATAGATGCTCCCCTGTCACGAGCCAGCCACGAGGAGTTGCGCGAGCCCTACCCTCAAGGGGCTTACAATCTACACCTATTTACACAGAAAGCTTTTTAACAGCTTAATGAAACAACAAACATTGTTAAAACCAAATTTAACTCCCAAGTTTCACTCCCAATAGATTTACTGGTTAACCCTTTGTTTAAAAATAAATATTAAATAATTTTTGAAAATCAGTTTTCACAATACTTAAAATTTCACAAATAGCTCTTAAACAACCTGAATTACACAAGACGACCTGTAACACCCCTAACAGTTCCTCCCCCCAAAGGTCGTCTTACAGGACGAGGTTTATCAGGATGTAAAGCATGAAAAGACCTGACAATTCTAGGAGCATGAACATTCCTTTCAGGCTCCCAAGATCGTTCCGAAGGATCATACCCCTTCCAATCAACCAAATAAAATAAGGTACCCCGAATTCTCTTTGAATCCAAAATAGCTTTTACCTCATACTCAACATGATCACCAATAACCACAGGCGGGGGTGGATTATCAGGTCGAGTAGATGGTTCAAAAGGTTTCAAAAGAGATACATGAAATACAGGATGAATAGTATATTCATCAGGCAAAATTAACCTTAAAGACACAGGATTCAGAACTTTCTCAATTTGAAAAGGCCCAATAAATCTAGGTTTCAACTTCCTGGGACCCTCCAACTGAATATTCCTTGTAGACAGCCAAACCCACTGACCTCCCACGTAAATAGGTGAAGATCTACGATGAGAATCAGCATTTCTTTTCATAGATATTTTGCTTTTAATCCATTGTTTTCTAGCCTTTTCCTGAATATTCAACAATTCTGTCAATCTATCAGACACAGCAGGCATGAATTGCTGGTCCTCTGGTAAAAGAATAGGAAGAGATCTGGGATGTTGACCAGTGAGAAAATAAAAAGGGGAACAACCCAAAGCAGAATGGGTGGTGTTATTATAGGAAAATTCAGCCCAGGGCAAAACTTCATCCCAATGACCAGAGGAATTAGCTAATAAACATCGTAACCCCTGTTCAACATGCTGATTAACTCTTTCAGTTTGACCATCAGTTTGTGGATGGAAAGAAGAAGACAAGGCCAACTCAATTCCCAATTGTTTGCATAATTGTGACCAAAATTTTGATATAAATTGAGGGCCTCTGTCGGAAATAATCTTAGAAGGAAGACCATGAAGCTTAACGATATTTGATAAAAACACAGTACTAAATTCAACAGCTGTGGGAATTTTATGTAATGGAATAAAATGTCCCATTTTTGACAACAAATCAACTACCACCAAAACAGTAGTAAAACCATTAGATTTAGGAAGATCAGTAATAAAATCTAAACTGATGGTATGCCAAGGCTGAGGAGGAATCGTCATTGGACGAAGTAAACCCATAGGAACTGCATGTAAAGCTTTTTGTCTTGAACAAACTGGACAAGATTTTACAAATAACTGAATTGCAAGAATCATTTTTTCCCACCAAAAATGACGCTGACATAGATCTAATGTTTTATTAATGCCAGGATGCGCCGCAATAGCCAAGTCATGATTCCAATGCATAACTTCATCTTGCAATTTTTTAGTGGGAACAAATAATTTATTATCATGAAAAAATAAGCCTTCTCTGACTGAATTTCCTTTTTGAGATAACCATACTTGAGTGTTAAATTTTTTTAATTCTACTTTCACAGACTCTAAAAAACTTTCAGAATGAATTTCAGCAGCTATTTTTCCCTCAGGTAAAATGCTTGGTGGTTCATTTACAAAATTAGAATCTTTCTGACAAACTAACCGTGACAGAGTATCAGACAGCAACTGCTTATTCCCTGGCCGATAGGTTATCAAGAAATCAAATTCACTAAAAAACTGTAACCACCTCATCTGTCTAGGAGTGAAGGCCTTCACAGTGGAGTAAAACTGTAAATTTTTGTGATCAGAAAATACTGTGATAGTATGTTTAGCACCTAAAAGATGATGTCGCCATTCCTGAAACACATCTTTAATAGCTAAAAGTTCCCGTTCAGCGATAGTATAATTCTGCTCAGCTACTAAAAGTTTTCTAGAAAAGAAAGCAACCGGGTGTAAATGACCAGAATTTGAATCCTTTTGAAGCAACACACCACCAATAGCAGTCTGAGAAGCATCAGCCTCGACGAAAAAAGGCCTATCAGGATCCGGATGAACTAAAATTGGTGCTGAAGTAAAAGCCTTTTTTAACAAGGAAAAGGCTTGATCTGCTTCTTCTGTCCAAGAACATTTTCTCCCTTTTTTCAATAATTGAGTAATAGGAGTAACGATTTCAGAAAATTTTGAAATAAATCGTCTATAAAAATTAGCAAAACCCAAAATTCTCTGTGTATCCTTAATAGTAGCTGGAATTGGCCAGGTTATAATCGCTTCTACCTTTTTAGGGTCCATATGAATACCTTCTGGAGATAAACAATAACCCAGGAATTCCACCTTGGAAGCATTAAATACACATTTTTCAAATTTAGCAAACAGGGAATGATCTCTTAACCTCTGTAAAACAGCTTGAACATGTCGCACATGTTCCTCAGAATTTTTTGAATAAATTAAGATGTCATCAATATAAACTATACAACAGACATCCAATAAATCATGTAGAACCTCATTAATAAAATACTGAAAGGCAGCAGGGGCGTTGCAGAGACCAAATGGCATGACCGTATATTCAAAAAGACCAAATTTCGTACGAAAGGCGGTCTTCCACTCATCACCCTCTTTAACTCTAATCAGGTGATAAGCACCTCTCAGATCGAGTTTGGTGTAAATGCTGGAACCCTTGATTTGATTAAGAAGTACAGGAATTAATGGTAACGGGTATCTGTTTTTAATTGTTGCTTTGTTAACAGCTCTGTAATCGATACAAGCTCTCAAATCTCCAGACTTCTTAGCTACAAAGAAGAGCGGAGACGAGACGGGAGAAGTGGAGTGCCGAATAAAACCTAACTCTAAAAGCTCATCTAAATATTTTCTCAAATAATCATTTTCAGGCTCCGTTAAAGCATATATCCTGCTACAAGGTAGAACAGCTCCTGGAACCAGATCTATTCTACAATCATAGATTCTATGAGGTGGGAGTTTAGTTGCTTCAACTGGATCAAAAACATTAGCAAAATTCTTATACTCAATAGGGAGACTACTAATTTCCGCATTAAGAGTAGCACAAAAAAGCGGCATTACCGGATCCTTTGTCTCTTGATAGCAATGTAACTTGCAAAATGAAGACTCTAGGGTAACAGTTCTTTTAATCCAGTCTATCCTGGGATTATGTAATTCCAACCAAGGAATGCCCAAAATGACTCCAAAAGTCGCCGCATCAATTAGATCAAAGACTACCTTTTCCGTATGACCATTATCTGCCACTAAAGTCAATGGTTCGGTATTAAATCTAATCATTCCAGAAGATAAAACCGAACCATCAACAGCCCTCACAGGCTCTGGTTCTTTCTTGGCAATGAATTTTAAATTCAATTTCTCAGCAAAACCAATATCAAAAAAATTTCCAGTGGCCCCAGAATCCAATAAAACAGGAATACTATGTCTCTGAAGTGTAGTTAGAATAAAAACCATCCGAATAGTGAAATGTTTAGGAATATGTGTAGTAATATTAGTAACAAACTGAGAGATCTTAGACGAAGAATTTCTCAAGGAAACGACCTCGGCTTTCCTCGAGAATTTTAGTTTTCCGACGGATTTATCACAGAAGTTTCAATTGCTAAGACCTTTTTCTTAGTAGGTTTAACAGTACAATCTTTAGCAAAATGTCCAGACTTGCCACAATACAAACACAAATTACCCTTTCGTCTACGTTCCTTTTCTTCAGGAGTTAATGGCCCCTTAAACCCACCCGATAAAACAGGTTCAGCTAAAGTACTCTTGACATCTGATTCTTTTTTCTCCACTCTAAAAGAACTTCTTGTCCTTTCGTTCTTACGTTCACCCAACCTGTGATCGAGCTTCACCACCAGATCCTGAAACTCTTTAAAATCTTCAGGTAAATTAACTATGTGTGCCAAAGAATCTTTCAATTCGTCTCTTAAACCTCTATAAAATAAGGAAATTCTTTTTTCTTCTGGCCAATGAGTTTCAGTCAGAAGTCTATTGAAAGTAGTTATATAGGAGATGAGCTCCTTTGTCCCTTGACGAAGACTCAACAACTCATTATCAGATGCCTGAACCAAGGTATGTTTTGCAAACAAATTGGACATAGCTAACTTAAAATTCTGCAAATTATGAAGTAGCGGATCATTATTATCAACCAAGGGCATTGCCCAATTTGCAGCTACCCCTCCAAGATAGGAAATTATAAATGCTACCTTAGAAGAATCTGAAGAAAAAATTTGGGGTTTACACATGAAATGCAATTGACACTGACTAAAGAAGGTTGCAAACCTACTGTTATCCCCAGAAAACCTTTCTGGATTTGCCAACGGAACAGGTGTAGGAGTAACTACAGTGACCTGAACAGGTTGCCCTTCTAACTGATCTCCCAAGGAATGCGACTGACGAGCGTCAGTTCCAAATCTTGTAGGCGCTAGGACTGGTCTTTTCTCCTTAGAAGGATCCCTCCAGATTGAAAACTCTGCTTTAGTTTTTTCCAATTCCTGGCGGAGCGATAGATTTTCCAATCGCAAATTCTCCATTTCCCCAGTCATCTTTTGCACTAACTGCGACAACTGTGAAACATCCATGAGGGCGAGTTTGCAGACTCTGAAGGAAACGTTTTTTTTTTTTTTTTTTTAAATTTTGAGGCTTCGTCTTCTGTTGCGTAGCCCTGCGAGCACTTCTGACGTTTCCTCCAAGCTGCAAACTCCCAACTCCCTCAGGATTAAGTCAACGCAGTCAGGAAATCAACACTGACTGATTTAACTTTCCCCGAAGGGAAAGGGGAAGTGGACCGAGAAAACAAACATACAACAAATAAAGAAATGTTGTCTTCGGTAATTGTTTTCTCTTGGTTGTGCTCCAGGCCGTCAACTGTCTACTTGGTATGAGCTACTGGTTCAACATAGTTCCTGAAGTTAAAAGATTAACCATCAATACATCAATAACTTACTAAATTACCTCCTTAATGCAGTGATGATCTTAAAAGCTCAATTACTGACCATAGACTCTTGCGGCCTTAGTTCACACACTCTAATATCAGTATTATTCAGCGTCACTCTCTTGACCCTTGAAAATAAGATTGATGTCAAAAAACGTGACCTCTCTTAAAAACAGTGCGTTAGTTATTTAACTGGTTAGTGAACTTAACAGAATTCTTCATGCAAAAACTCGTACCTGAAGTCTTCTGTAATCTCTTCTAAATATGGGTATCTGCAGTAGGATGATAAGAAGGAAAGAAAAACCCTCCACCACTACTTTGCAAGTTGCTCAAAGTTAAAACCAGCAATCAATATTTAACAGTTTTGTTTCCTTTTTTTTGTTCATACATTAAAACTCTCACTTAATTTACACTGAAGCTTATGGTACCACCTATTGAACAATTGTCTCCTTAACTTTGCCAAGGTTTGTTTACTTCTTAAGTAAGAGTCTCAAGTCTCTTGGCTTTCCACTAAGTCCCAGGCGCATACCTTATATTCTGTAATGTCTTGTCTTGACTTTGCCAAGGTTTGATGACTAGCCAAGAACTATGCACCTTCTAAAAACATTTGTTTGCTGAGTTGTTGTTAGAATTAAATCAAAACATAAATATCAAGTATTAACAAGAAATTAATAAAATCTTACTGTCCCTTTTAAATTGTCTGAGGAGACAGGAGTCTCGAACTGCCTGCAGGCACCAGGGGAAGGAAATGCGTTATCTCAGCACACTTGCCGGTAGGAAGCGGAGCTTCGTTTTTAAGAGCCTCCGCGCAGAATAAATGATGTCTGATGCTCTGTACTGCTTGCTGGCGCCAGGGGGAGAAAGAGATGCGCAGTCACCGTCGCGCTGCCCAGAAAGGAAACGGAGCTTCGTTTTTTTCTCTAGAAGCCTCCGTGTTTACAACAGCTGACCTGGGACTTAGAGCGCAAGCAGACGCACGGGAAAGGTGAAGCGTTGTCCCAGCTGAGACATCCGCCGAGGGAAAACGGAGTCTCCTTGACAGGAAAGGGCAGGCGGAACAATACGACGGAGGGCAAGAAAACAATTAACTGAAGCTGCTCAAAGCTTAAGAGCTTCACCAAAGTCCCGGAAAGAGACCTCAAAGGACAGTTACAGCGGAGCGCTGCCAGAAGTACCCGTCAGGGAAAACAACTAGAGACGAAGCACTGACAGTTGGGAAAGGCATCTATTTATAGATGCTCCCCTGTCACGAGCCAGCCACGAGGAGTTGCGCGAGCCCTACCCTCAAGGGGCTTACAATCTACACCTATTTACACAGAAAGCTTTTTAACAGCTTAATGAAACAACAAACATTGTTAAAACCAAATTTAACTCCCAAGTTTCACTCCCAATAGATTTACTGGTTAACCCTTTGTTTAAAAATAAATATTAAATAATTTTTGAAAATCAGTTTTCACAATACTTAAAATTTCACAAATAGCTCTTAAACAACCTGAATTACACAAGACGACCTGTAACACCCCTAACACTAATTATATATAATTATATAAATAATAATCCTAACAACCTGGAGCGTTGACAATACAAGCACTCACCCCCAGTCAACTGATCTGGGTTTAATCCATCACCATTCTTTAGTCCACTCTGCCACCCCAGTTCAGACATGGCCATATGCAAATCAGTCTGACCCTGTGCTTCATGGGAACAGTCCAGCTCGAACTGCCAAGCCTTGCCTTCCCTGGACCGGAAACAAGCTTCCCAGGACCGGTTTCTGGCATTGCAGCCGTCTTCAGCCGGGATTGCTTGAATCCAGTGGCAAAGTGTGCAAGGGACTCACGTCTGAGCATACCCTGCCAACTCATGGCGAACAAAGCAAAACCAAAGGAAATGATGGACGGAGCGTTGACAAAACAAGCATTCATCCCCAGTCAACTGATCTGGGTTTAATCCATCACCATTCTTTAGCCCACTCTGCCACCCCAGTTCAGACATGGCCATATGCAAATCAGTCTGATTCTGTGCCTCATGGGAACAGTCCAGCCCGAACTGCCAAGCCATGCCTTCCCTGGACCGGAAACAAGCTTCCCAGGACCGGTATCTGGCATTGCAGCCGTCTTCAGCCGGGCTTGTTGAATCCAGTGGCAAAGTGAGCAAGGGACTCACGTCTGAGCATACCCTGCCAACTCATGGCGAACAAAGCAAAACCAAAGGAAATGATGGACGGAGCGTTGACAATACAAGCACTCACCCCCAGTCAACTGATCTGGGTTTAATCCATCACCATTCTTTAGCCCACTCTGCCACCCCAGTTCAGACATGGCCATATGCAAATCAGTCTGACCCTGTGCCTCATGGGAAAAGTCTAGCCCGAACTGCCAAGCCATGCCTTCCCTGGACCGGAAACAAGCTTCCCAGAACCAGTTTCTGGCATTGCAGCCGTCTTAAGCCGGGCTTGCTTGAATCCAGTGGCAAAGTGAGCAAGGGACTCACGTCTGAGCATACCCTGCCAACTCATGGCAAACAAAGCAAAACCAAAGGAAATGATGGACGGAGCGTTGACAATACAAGCACTCACCCCCAGTCAACTGATCTGGGTTTAATCCATCACCATTCTTTAGCCCACTCTTCCACCCCAGTTCAGACATGGCCATATGCAAATCAGACTGACCCTGTGCCTCATGGGAACAGTCCAGCCCGAACTGCCAAGCCATGCCTTCCCTGGACCGGAAACAAGCTTCCCAGGACCGGTTTCTGGCATTGCAGCCGTCTTCAGCCGGGCTTGCTTGAATCCAGTGGCAAAGTGAGCAAGGGACTCACGTCTGAGCATACCCTGCCAACTCATGGTGAACAAAGCAAAACCAAAGGAAATGATGGACGGAGCGTTGACAATACAAGCACTCACCCCACCAGTCAACTGATCTGGGTTTAATCCATCACCATTCTTTAGCCCACTCTGCCACCCCAGTTCAGACATGGCCATATGCAAATCAGTCTGACCCGGTGCCTCATGGGAACAGTCCAGCCCGAACTGCCAAGCCATGCCTTCCGTGGACCTGAAACATGCTTCCCAGGACCGGTTTCTGGAATTGCAGCAGTCTTCAGCCGGGCTTGCTTGAATCCAGTGGCAAAGTGAGCAAGGGACTCACGTCTGAGCATACCCTGCCTACTCATGGCGAACAAAGCAAAACCAAAGGAAATGATGGAAGGAGCGTTGACAATACAAGCACTCACCCCCAGTCAAATGATCTGGGTTTAATCCATCACCATTCTTTAGCCCACTCTGCCATCCCAGTTCAGACATGGCCATAGGCAAATCAGTCTGACCCAGTGCCTCATGAGAACAGTCCAGCCCGAACTGCCAAGCCATACCTTCCCTGGACCACCGGAAACAAGCTTCCCAGGACCGGTTTCTGGCATTGCAGCCGTCTTCAGCCGGGCTTGCTTGAATCCAGTGGCAAAGTGAGCAAGGGACTCACGTCTGAGCATACCCTGCCAACTCATGGCGAACAAAGCAAAACCAAAGGAAATGAAGGACGGAGCGTTGACAATACAAGCACTCACCCCCAGTCAACTGATCTGGGTTTAATCCATCACCATTCTTTAGCCCACTCTGCCACCCCAGTTCAACCATGGCCATATGCAAATCAGTCTGACCCTGTGTCTCATGGGAACAGTCCAGCCCGAACTGCCAAGCCATGCCTTCCCTGGACCGGAAACAAGCTTCCCAGAACCGGTTTCTGGCATTGCAGCCGTCTTAAGCCGGGCTTGCTTGAATCCAGTGGCAAAGTGAGCAAGGGACTCACGTCTGAGCATACCCTGCCAACTCATGGTGAACAAAGCAAAACCAAAGGAAATGATGGACGGAGCATTGACAATACAAGCACTCATCCCCCAGTCAACTGATCTGGGTTTAATCCATCACCATTCTTTAGCCCACTCTGCCACCCCAGTTCAGACATGGCCATATGCAAATCAGTCTAACCCGGTGCCTCATGGGAACAGTCCAGCCCGAACTGCCAAGCCATGCCTTCCCTGGTCTGGAAACAAGCTTCCCAGGACCGGTTTCTGGAGATGCAGCCGTCTTCAGCCGGGCTTGCTTGAATCCAGTGGCAAAGTGAGCAAGGGACTCACGTCTGAGCATACCCTGCCAACTCATGGCGAACAAAGCAAAACCAAAGGAAATGATGGACGGAGCGTTGACAATACAAGCACTCACACCCAGTCAACTGATCTGGGTATAATCATCACCATTCTTTAGCCCACTCTGCCACCCCAGTTCAGACATGGCCATATGCAAATCAGTCTGACCCTGTGCTTCATGGGAACAGTCCAGCTCGAACTGCCAAGCCATGCCTTCCCTGGTTTGGAAACAAGCTTCCCAGGACCGGTTTCTGGCATTGCAACCGTCTTCAGCCGGGATTGCTTGAATCCAGTGGCAAAGTGAGCATGGGACTCACGTCTGAGCATACCCTCCCAACTCATGGCGAACAAAGCAAAACCAAAGGAAATGATGGACGGAGCGTTGACAATACAAGCACTCACCCCAGTCAACTGATCTGGGTTTAATCCATCACCATTCTTTAGCCCACTCTGCCATCACAGTTCAGACATGGCCATATGCAAATCAGTCTGACTATGTGCCTCATGGGAACAGTCCAGCCTGAATTACCAAGCCATGTCTTCCCTGGACCGGAAACAAGTTTCCCAGGACCGGTTTCTGGCATTGCAGCCGTCTTCAGCCGGGCTTGCTTGAATCCAGTGGCAAAGTGAGCAAGGTACTCACGTCTGAGCATACCCTGCCAACTCATGGTGAACAAAGCAAAACCAAAGGAAATGATGGACGGAGCGTTGACAATACAAGCACTCACCCCCAGTCAACTGATCTGGGTTTAATCCATCACCATTCTTTAGCCCACTCTGCAACCCCAGTTCAGACATGGCCATATGAAAATCAGTTCGACCCTGTGCCTCATGGGAACAGTCCAGCCCAAACTGCCAAGCCATGCCTTCCCTGGACCGGAAACAAGCTTCCCAGGACCAGTTTCTGGCATTGCAGCCGTCTTCAGCCGGACTTGCTTGAATCCAGTGGCAAAGTGAGCAAGGGACTCACGTCTGAGCATACCCAGCCAACTCATGGCAAACAAAGCAAAACCAAAGGAAATGATGGACGGAGCGTTGACAATACAAGCTCTCACCCCCAGTCAACTGATCTAGGTTTAATCCATCAACATTCTTTAGCCCACTCTGCCACCCCTGTTCAGACATGGCCATATGCAAATCAGTCTGACCTGGTGCCTCATGGGAACAGTCCAGCCCGAACTGCCAAGCCATTCCTTCCCTGGACCAGCAACAAGCTTCCCAGGACCGGTTTCTGGCATTGCAGCCGTCTTCAGCCGGGCTTGCTTGAATCCAGTGGCAAAGTGAGCAAGGGACTCACGTCTGAGCATACCCTGCCAACTCATGGAGAACAAAGCAAAACAAAAGGAAATGATGGAGGGAGCGTTGACAATACAAGCACTCACCCCCAGTCAACTGAGCTGGGTTTAATCCATCACCCTTCTTTAGCCCACTCTGCCACCCAAGTTCAGACATGGTCATATGCAAATCAGTCTGACCCTGTGCCTCATGAGAACAGTCCAGCTCGAACTGCCAAGCCATGCCTTCCCAGGACCGGAAACAAGCTTCCCAGGACCGGTTTCTGGCATTGCAGCCGTCTTCAGCCGGGCTTGCTTTAATCCAGCGGCAAAGTGAGCAAGGGACTCACGTCTGAGCACACCCTGCCAACTCATGGCGAACAAAGAAAAACCAAAGGAAATGATGGACGGAGAGTTGACAAAACAAGCATTCATCCCCAGTCAACTGATCTGGGTTTAATCCATCACCATTCTTTAGCCCACTCTGCCACACCAGTTCAGACATGGCCATATGCAAATCAGTCTGATTCTGTGCCTCATGGGAACAGTCCAGCCCGAACTGCCAAGCCATGCCTTCCCTGGACCGGAAACAAGCTTCCCAGGACCGGTATCTGGCATTGCAGCCGTCTTCAGCCGGGCTTGTTGAATCCAGTGGCAAAGTGAGCAAGGGACTCACGTCTGAGCAAACCCTGCCAACTCATGGCGAACAAAGCAAAGCCAAAGGAAATGATGGACGGAGCGTTGACAATACAAGCACTCACACCCAGTCAACTGATCTGGGTATAATCATCACCATTCTTTAGCCCACTCTGCCATCCCAGTTCAGACATGGCCATATGCAAATCAGCCTGACCCTCTGCCTCATGGGAACAGTCCAGCCCAAACTGCCAAGCCATACCTTCCCTGGACCGGAAACAAGATTCCCAGGACCAGTTTCTGGCATTGCAGCCGTCTTTAGCCGGGCTTGCTTGAATCCAGAGGCAAAGTGAGCAAGGGACTCATGTCTGAGCATACCCTGCCAACTCATGGCGAACAAAGCAAAACCAAAGGAAATGATGGACGGAGCGTTGACAATACAAGCACTCACCCCCAGTCAACTGATCTGGGTTTAATCCATCACCATTCTTTAGCCCACTCTGCCACCCCAGTTCTGACATGGCCATATGCAAATCAGTCTGACCCGGTGCCTCATGGGAACAGTCCAGCCCGAACTGCCAAGCCATGCCTTCCGTGGACCGGAAACATGCTTCCCAGGACCGGTTTCTGGAATTGCAGCCGTCTTCAGCCGGGCTTGCTTGAATCCAGTGGCAAAGTGAGCAAGGGACTCACGTCTGAGCATACCCTGCCAACTCATGGCGAACAAAGCAAAACGAAAGGAAATGATGGACGGAGCGTTGACAATACAAGCACTCACCCCCAGTCAACTGATCTGGGTTTAATCCATCACCATTCTTTAGCCCACTCTGCCACCCCAGTTCAGACATTGCCATATGCAAATCAGTCTGACCCTGTGCTTCATGGGAACAGTCCAGCTCGAACTGCCAAGGCATGCCTTCCCTGGACCGGAAACAAGCTTCCCAGGACCGGTTTCTGGCATTGCAGCCACCTTCAGCCGGGCTTGCTTGAATCCAGTGGCAAAGTGAGCAAGGGACTCACGTCTGAGCATACCCTGCCTACTCATGGCGAACAAAGCAAAACCAAAGGAAATGATGGACGGAGCGTTGACAATACAAGCACTCACCCCCGGTCAAATGATCTGGGTTTAATACATCACCATTCTTTAGCCCACTCTGCCATCCCAGTTCAGACATGGCCATATGCAAATCAGCCTGACCCTCTGCCTCATGGGAACAGTCCAGCCCAAACTGCCAAGCCATACCTTCCCTGGACCGGAAACAAGATTCCCAGGACCAGTTTCTGGCATTGCAGCCGTCTTTAGCCGGGCTTGCTTGAATCCAGAGGCAAAGTGAGCAAGGGACTCATGTCTGAGCATACCCTGCCAACTCATGGCGAACAAAGCAAAGCCAAAAGAAATGATGGACGGAGTGTTGACAATACAAGCACTCAACCCCAGTCAACTGATCTGGGTTTAATCCATCACCATTCTTTAGCCCACTCTGCCATCCCAGTTCAGACATGGCCATATGCAAATCAGTCTGACCCAGTGCCTCATGAGAACAGACCAGCCCGAACTACCAAGCCATACCTTCCCTGGACCGGAAACAAGCTTCCCAGGACCGGTTTCTGGCATTGCAGCCGTCTTCAGCCGGGCTTGCTTGAATCCAGTGGCAAAGTGAGCAAGGGACTCACGTCTGAGCATACCCTGCCAACTCATGGCGAACAAAGCAAAACCAAAGGAAATGAAGGACGGAGCGTTGACAATACAAGCACTCACCCCCAGTCAACTTATTTGGGTTTAATCCATCACCATTCTTTAGCCCACTCTGCCACCCCAGTTCAGACATGGCCATATGCAAATCAGTCTGACCCTGTGTCTCATGGGAACAGTCCAGCCCGAACTGCCAAGCCATGCCTTCCCTGGACCGGAAACAAGCTTCCCAGAACCGGTTTCTGGCATTGCAGCCGTCTTAAGCCGGGCTTGCTTGAATCCAGTGGCAAAGTGAGCAAGGGACTCACGTCTGAGCATACCCTGCCAACTCATGGCGAACAAAGCAAAACCAAAGGAAATGATGGACGGAGCGTTGACAATACAAGCACTCATCCCCCAGTCAACTGATCTGGGTTTAATCCATCACCATTCTTTAGCCCACTCTGCCACCCCAGTTCAGACATGGCCATATGCAAATCAGTCTAACCCGGTGCCTCATGGGAACAGTCCAGCCCGAACTGCCAAGCCATGCCTTCCCTGGACTGGAAACAAGCTTCCCAGGACCGGTTTCTGGAGATGCAGCCGTCTTCAGCCGGGCTTGCTTGAATCCAGTGGCAAAGTGAGCAAGGGACTCACGTCTGAGCAAACCCTGCCAACTCATGGCGAACAAAGCAAAACCAAAGGAAATGATGGACGGAGCGTTGACAATACAAGCACTCACACCCAGTCAACTGATCTGGGTATAATCATCACCATTCTTTAGCCCACTCTGCCACCCCAGTTCAGACATGGCCATATGCAAATCAGTCTGACCCTGTGCTTCATGGGAACAGTCCAGTTCGAACTGCCAAGCCATGCCTTCCCTGGTTTGGAAACAAGCTTCCCAGGACCGGTTTCTGGCATTGCAGCCGTCTTCAGCCGGACATGCTTGAATCCAGTGGCAAAGTGAGCAAGGGACTCACGTCTGAGCATACCCTGCCAACTCATGGCAAACAAAGCAAAACCAAAGGAAATGATGGACGGAGCGTTGACAATACAAGCACTCACCCCCAGTCAACTGATCGGGGTTTAATCCATCAACATTCTTTAGCCCACTCTGCCACCCCTGTTCAGACATGCCATATGCAAATCAGTCTGACCTGGTGCCTCATGGGAACAGTCCAGCCCGAACTGCCAAGCCATTCCTTCCCTGGACCGGAAACAAGCTTCCCAGGACCGGTTTCTGGCATTGCAGCCGTCTTCAGCCGGGCTTGCTTGAATCCAGTGGCAAAGTGAGCAAGGGACTCACGTCTGAGCATACCCTGCCAACTCATGGAGAACAAAGCAAAACAAAAGGAAATGATGGAGGGAGCGTTGACAATACAAGCACTCACCCCCAGTCAACTGAGCTGGGTTTAATCCATCACCCTTCTTTAGCCCACTCTGCCACCCAAGTTCAGACATGGTCATATGCAAATCAGTCTGACCCTGTGCCTCATGAGAACAGCCCAGCTCGAACTGCCAAGCCATGCCTTCCCAGGACCGGAAACAAGCTTCCCAGGACCGGTTTCTGGCATTGCAGCCGTCTTCAGCCGGGCTTGCTTTAATCCAGTGGCAAAGTGAGCAAGGGACTCCAGTCTGAGCACACCCTGCCAACTCATGGCGAACAAAGCAAAACCAAAGGAAATGATGGACAGAACGTTGACAATACAAGCACTCACCCCCAGTCAACTGATCTGGGTTTAATCCATCACCATTCTTTAGCCCACTCTGCGACCCCAGTTCAGACATGGCCATATGCAAATCAGTCTGACCCTGTGCCTCATGAGAACAGTCCAGCCCGAACTGCCAGGCCATGCCTTCCCTTGACCGGAAACAAGCTCCCAGGACCGTTTTCTGGCATTGCAGCCGTCTTCAGCTGGGCTTGCTTGAATCCAGTGGCAAAGTGAGCAAGGGACTCACGTCTGAGTGTACCCTGCCAACTCATGGCGAACAAAGCAAAACCAAAGGAAATGATGGACGGAGCGTTGACAATACAAGCCTTCACCCCCAGTCAACAGATCTGGGTTTAATCCATCACCATTCTTTAGCCCACTCTGCCACCCCAGTTCAGACATGGCCATATGCAAATCAGTCTGACCCTGTGCCTCATTGGAACAGTCCAGTCCGAACTGCCAAGCCATGCCTTCTCTGGACCGGAAACAAGTTTCCCAGGACCGGTTTCTGGCATTGCAGCCGTCTTCAGCCGGGCTTGCTTGGATCCAGTGGCAAAGTGAGCAAGGGACTCACGTCTGAGCATACCCTGCCAACTCATGGCGAACAAAGCAAAACCAAAGGAAATGATGGACGGAGCGTTGACAATACATGCACTCACCCCCAGTCAACTGATATGGGTTTAATCCATCACCATTCTTTAGCCCACTCTGCCACCCCAGTTCAGACATGGCCATATGCAAATCAGTCTGACCCTGTGCCTCATGGGAACAGTCCTGCCCGAACTGCCAAGCTATGCCTTCCCTGGACCGGAAACAAGCTTCCCAGAACCGGTTTCTGGCATTGCAGCCGTCTTAAGCCGGGCTTGCTTGAATCCAGTGGCAAAGTGAGCAAGGGACTCATGTCTGAGCATACCCTGCCAACTCATGGCGAACAAAGCAAAAGCAAAGGAAATGATGGACGGAGCGTTGACAATACAAGCACTCACCCCCAGTCAACTGATCTGGGTATAATCATCACCATTCTTTAGCCCACTCTGCCATCCCAGTTCAGACATGGCCATATGCAAATCAGCCTGACCCTCTGCCTCATGGGAACAGTCCAGCCTGAACTGCCAAGCCATGCCTTCCCTGAACCGGACACAAGCTTCCCAGGACCGGTTTCTGGCATTGCCGCCGTCTTCAGGCGGGCTTGCTTGAATCCAGTGGCAAAGTGAGCAAGGGACTCATGTCTGAGCATACCCTGCCAACTCATGGCGAACAAAGCAAAAGCAAAGGAAATAATGGACGGAGCGTTGACAATGCAAGCACTCACCCCCAGTCAACTGATCTGGGTTTAATCCATCACCATTTTTTAGCCCACTCTGCCTCCCCAGTTCAGACATGGCCATATGCAAATCAGTCTGACCCGGTGCCTCATGGGAACAGTCCAGCCCGAACTGCCAAGCCATGCCTTCCCTGGACCGGAAACAAGCTTCCCAGGACCGGTTTCTGGAATTGCAGCCGTCTTCAGCCGGGCTTGCTTGAATCCAGTGGCAAAGTGAGCAAGGGACTCACGTCTGAGCATACCCTGCCAACTCATGGCGAATAAAGCAAAACCAAATGAAATGATGGACGGAGCGTTGACAATACAAGCACTCACCCCCAGTCAACTGATCTGGGTTTAATCCATCACCATTCTTTAGTCCACTCTGCCACCCCAGTTCAGACATGGCCATATGCAAATCAGTCTGACCCTGTGCTTCATGGGAACAGTCCAGCTCGAACTGCCAAGCCTTGCCTTCCCTGGACCGGAAACAAGCTTCCCAGGACCGGTTTCTGGCATTGCAGCCGTCTTCAGCCAGGATTGCTTGAATCCAGTGGCAAAGTGAGCAAGGTACTCACGTCTGAGCATACCCTGCCAACTCATGGCGAACAAAGCAAAACCAAAGGAAATGATGGACGGAGCGTTGACAAAACAAGCATTCATCCCCAGTCAACTGATCTGGGTTTAATCCATCACCATTCTTTAGCCCACTCTGCCACCCCAGTTCAGACATGGCCATATGCAAATCAGTCTGATTCTGTGCCTCATGGGAACAGTGCAGCCCGAACTGCCAAGCCATGCCTTCCCTGGACCGGAAACAAGCTTCCCAGGACCGGTATCTGGCATTGCAGCCGTCTTCAGCCGGGCTTGTTGAATCCAGTGGCAAAGTGAGCAAGGGACTCACGTCTGAGCATACCCTGCCAACTCATGGCGAACAAAGCAAAACCAAAGGAAATGATGGACGGAGCGTTGACAATACAAGCACTCACCCCCAGTCAACTGATCTGGGTTTAATCCATCACCATTCTTTAGCCCACTCTGCCACCCCAGTTCAGACATGGCCATATGCAAATCAGTCTGACCCTGTGCCTCATGGGAAAAGCCTAGCCCGAACTGCCAAGCCATGCCTTCCCTGGACCGGAAACAAGCTTCCCAGAACCAGTTTCTGGCATTGCAGCCGTCTTAAGCCGGGCTTGCTTGAATCCAGTGGCAAAGTGAGCAAGGGACTCACGTCTGAGCATACCCTGCCAACTCATGGCAAACAAAGCAAAACCAAAGGAAATGATGGACGGAGCGTTGACAATACAAGCACTCACCCCCAGTCAACTGATCTGGGTTTAATCCATCACCATTCTTTAGCCCACTCTGCCACCCCAGTTCAGACATGGCTATATGCAAATCAGACTGACTCTGAGCCTCATGGGAACAGTCCAGCCCGAACTGAAAAGCCATGCCTTCCCTGGACCGGAAACAAGCTTCCCAGGACCGGTTTCTGGCATTGAAGCCGTCTTCAGCCGGGCTTGCTTGAATCCAGTGGCAAAGTGAGCAAGGGACTCACGTCTGAGCATACCCTGCCAACTCATGGTGAACAAAGCAAAACCAAAGGAAATGATGGACGGAGCGTTGACAATACAAGCACTCACCCCCAGTGAACTGATCTGGGTTTAATCCATCACCATTCTTTAGCCCACTCTGCCACCCCAGTTCAGACATGGCCATATGCAAATCAGTCTGACCCGGTGCCTCATGGGAACAGTCCAGCCCGAACTGCCAAGCCATGCCTTCCGTGGACCGGAAACATGCTTCCCAGGACCGGTTTCTGGAATTGCAGCCGTCTTCAGCCGGGCTTGCTTGAATCCAGTGGCAAAGTGAGCAAGGGACTCACGTCTGAGCATACCCTGCCAACTCATGGCGAACAAAGCAAAACGAAAGGAAATGATGGACGGAGCGTTGACAATACAAGCACTCACCCCCAGTCAACTGATCTGGGTTTAATCCATCACCATTCTTTAGCCCACTCTGCGATCCCAGTTCAGACATGGCCATATGCAAATCAGTCTGACCCTGTGCTTCATGGGAACAGTCCATCTCGAACTGCCAAGGCATGCCTTCCCTGGACCGGAAACAAGCTTCCCAGGACCGGTTTCTGGCATTGCAGCTGTCTTCAGCCGGGCTTGTTGAATCCAGTGGCAAAGTGAGCAAGGGACTCACGTCTGAGCAAACCCTGCCAACTCATGGCGAACAAAGCAAAGCCAAAGGAAATGATGGACGGAGCGTTGACAATACAAGCACTCACACCCAGTCAACTGATCTGGGTATAATCATCACCATTCTTTAGCCCACTCTGCCATCCCAGTTCAGACATGGCCATATGCAAATCAGTCTGACCCTGTGCCTCATGGGAAAAGTCTAGCCCGAACTGCCAAGCCATGCCTTCCCTGGACCGGAAACAAGCTTCCCAGAACCGGTTTCTGGCATTGCAGCCGTCTTAAGCCGGGCTTGCTTGAATCCAGTGGCAAAGTGAGCAAGGGACTCACGTCTGAGCATACCCTGCCAACTCATGGCAAACAAAGCAAAACCAAAGGAAATGATGGACAGAGCGTTGACAATACAAGCACTCACCCACAGTCAACTGATCTGGGTTTAATCCATCACCATTCTTTAGCCCACTCTGCCACCCCAGTTCAGACATGGCCATATGCAAATCAGACTGACCCTGTGCTTCATGGGAACAGTCCAGCCCGAACTGCCAAGCCATGCCTTCCCTGGACCGGAAACAAGCTTCCCAGGACCGGTTTCTGGCATTGCAGCCGTCTTCAGCCGGGCTTGCTTGAATCCAGTGGCAAAGTGAGCAAGGGACTCACGTCTGAGCATACCCTGCCAACTCATGGTGAACAAAGCAAAACCAAAGGAAATGATGGACGGATCGTTGACAATACAAGCACTCACCCCCAGTCAACTGATCTGGGTTTAATCCATCACCATTCTTTAGCCCACTCTGCCACCCCAGTTCAGACATGGCCATATGCAAATCAGTCTGACCCGGTGCCTCATGGGAACAGTCCAGCCCGAACTGCTAAGCCATGCCTTCCCTGGACCGGAAACATGCTTCCCAGGACCGTTTTCTGGCATTGCAGCCTTCTTCAGCCGGGCTTGCTTGAATCCAGTGGCAAAGTGAGCAAGGGACTCACGTCTGAGCAAACCCTGCCAACTCATGGCGAACAAAGCAAAACCAAAGGAAATGATGGACGGAGCGTTGACAATACATGCACTCACCCCCAGTCAAATGATCTGGGTTTAATCCATCACCATTCTTTAGCCCACTCTGCCATCCCAGTTCAGACATGGCCATATGCAAATCAGTCTAACACGGTGCCTCATGGGAACAGTCCAGCCCGAACTGCCAAGCCATGCCTTCCCTGGACTGGAAACAAGCTTCCCAGGACCGGTTTCTGGAGATGCAGCCGTCTTCAGCCGGGCTTGCTTGAATCCAGTGGCAAAGTGAGCAAGGGACTCACGTCTGAGCATACCCTGCCAACTCAAGGCGAACAAAGCAAAACCAAAGGAAATGATGGACGGAGCGTTGACAATACAAGCACTCACACCCAGTCAACTGATCTGGGTATAATCATCACCATTCTTTAGCCCACTCTGCCACCCCAGTTCAGACATGGCCATATGCAAATCAGTCAGACCCTAAGCTTCATGGGAACAGTCCAGCCCGAACTGCCAGGCCATGCCTTCCCTTGATCGGAAACAAGCTTCCCAGGACCGTTTTCTGGCATTGCAGCCTTCTTCAGCCGGGCTTGCTTGAATCCAGTGGCAAAGTGAGCAAGGGACTCACGTCTGAGCATACCCTGCCAACTCATGGCGAACAAAGCAAAACCAAAGGAAATGATGGACGGAGCGTTGACAATACAAACACTCACCCCCAGTCAACTGATCTGGGTTTAATCCATCACCATTCTTTAGCCCACTCTGCCACCCCAGTTCAGACATGGCCATATGCAAATCAGTCTGACCCTGTGCCTCATGGGAACAGTCCAGCCCGAACTGCCAAGCCATGCCTTCCCTGGACCGGAAACAAGTTTACCAGGACCGGTTCCTGGCATTGCAGCCGTCTTCAGCTGGGCTTGCTTGAATCCAGTGGCAAAGTGAGCGAGGGACTCACGTCTGAGCACACCCTGCCAACTCATGGCGAACAAAGCAAACAAAGCAAAACCAAAGGAAATGATGGACAGAACGTTGACAATACAAGCACTCACCCCCAGTCAACTGATCTGGGTTTAATCCATCACAATTCTTTAGCCCACTCTGCGACCCCAGTTCAGACATGGCCATATGCAAATCAGTCTGACCCTGTGCCTCATGAGAACAGTCCAGCCCGAACTGCCAGGCCATGCCTTCCCTTGACCGGAAACAAGCTCCCAGGACCGTTTTCTGGCATTGCAGCCGTCTTCAGCTGGGCTTGCTTGAATCCAGTGGCAAAGTGAGCAAGGGACTCACGTCTGAGCATACCCTGCCAACTCATGGCAAACAAAGCAAAACCAAAGGAAATGATGGACGGAGCGTTGACAATACAAGCACTCACCCCCAGTCAACAGATCTGGGTTTAATCAATCACCATTCTTTAGCCCACTCTGCCACCCCAGTTCAGACATGGCCATATGCAAATCAGTCTGATCCTGTGCCTCATTGGAACAGTCCAGTCCGAACTGCCAAGCCATGCCTTCTCTGGACCGGAAACAAGTTTCCCAGGACCGGTTTCTGGCATTGCAGCCGTCTTCAGCCGGGCTTGCTTGGATCCAGTGGCAAAGTGAGCAAGGGACTCACGTCTGAGTATACCCTGCCAACTCATGGCGAACAAAGCAAAACCAAAGGAAATGATGGATGGAGCGTTGACAATACAAGCACTCACCCCCAGTCAACTGATCTAGGTTTAATCCATCACCATTCTTCAGCCCACTCTGCCACCCCAGTTCAGACATGGCCATATGCAAATCAGTCTGACCCTGTGCCTCATGGGAACAGTCCAGCCCGAACTGCCAAGCCATGCCTTCCCTGGACCGGAAACAAGTTTCCCAGGACCGGTTCCTGGCATTGCAGCCGTCTTCAGCTGGGCTTGCTTGAATCCATTGGCAAAGTGAGCAAGGGACTCACGTCTGAGCATACCCTGCCAACTCATGGCGAACAAAGCAAAACCAAAGGAAATGATGGACGGAGCGTTGACAATACAAGCACTCACCCCCAGTCAACAGATCTGGGTGTAATCCATCACCATTCTTTAGCCCACTCTGCCACCCCAGTTCATACATGGCCATATGCAAATCAGTCTGACCCTGTGCCTCATTGGAACAGTCGAGTCCGTACTGCCAAGCCATGCCTTCTCTGGACCGGAAACAAGTTTCCCAGGACCGGTTTCTGCCATTGCAGCCGTCTTCAGCCGGGCTTGCTTGGATCCAGTGGCAAAGTGAGCAAGGGACTCACGTCTGAGCATACCCTGCCAACTCATGGCGAACAATGCAAAACCAAAGGAAATGATGGATGGAGCGTTGACAATACAAGCACTCACCCCCAGTTAACTGATCTGGGTTTAATCCATCACCATTCTTTAGCCCATTCTGCCACCCCAGTTCAGACATGGCCATATGCAAATCAGTCTGACCCTGTGCCTAATGGGAACAGTCCAGCCCGAACTGCCAGGCCATGCCTTCCCTTGATCGGAAACAAGCTTCCCAGGACCGTTTTCTGGCATTGCAGCCTTCTTCAGCCGGGCTTGCTTGAATCCAGTGGCAAAGTGAGCAAGGGACTCACGTCTGAGCATACCCTGCCAACTCATGGCGAAGAAAGCAAAACCAAAGGAAATGATGGACGGAGCGTTGACAATACAAACACTCACCCCCAGTCAACTGATCTGGGTTTAATCCATCACCATTCTTTAGCCCACTCTGCCACCCCAGTTCAGACATGGCCATATGCAAATCAGTCTGACCCTGTGCCTCATGGGAACAGTCCAGCCCGAACTGCCAAGCCATGCCTTCCCTGGACCGGAAACAAGTTTCCCAGGACCGGTTCCTGGCATTGCAGCCGTCTTCAGCTGGGCTTGCTTGAATCCATTGGCAAAGTGAGCAAGGGACCCACGTCTGAGCATACCCTGCCAACTCATGGCGAACAAAGCAAAACCAAAGGAAATGATGGACGGAGCGTTGACAATACAAGCACTCACCCCCAGTCAACTGATCTGGGTTTAATCCATCACCATTCTTTAGCCCACTCTGCCACCCCAGTTCAGACATGGCCATTTGCAAATCAGTCTGACCCTGTGCCTCATGGGAACAGTCCAGCCCGAACTGCCAAGCCATGCCTTCCCTGAACCGGACACAAGCTTCCCAGGACCGGTTTCTGGCATTGCAGCCGTCTTAAGGCGGGCTTGCTTGAATCCAGTGGCAAAGTGAGCAAGGGACTCACGTCTGAGCATACCCTGCCAACTCATGGCGAACAAAGCAAAACAAAAGGAAATGATGGACGGAGCGTTGACAATGCAAGCACTCACCCCCAGTCAACTGATCTGGGTTTAATCCATCACCATTCTTTAGCCCACTCTGCCACCCCAGTTCAGACATGGCTATATGCAAATCAGTCTGACCTGGTGCCTCATGGGAACAGTCCAGCCCGAACTGCCAAGCCATGCCTTCCCTGGACCAGAAAGAAGCTTCCCAGGACCGGTTTCTGGAATTGCAGCCGTCTTCAGCCGGGCTTGCTTGAATCCAGTGGCAAAGTGAGCAAGGGACTCACGTCTGAGCATACCCTGCCAACTCATGGCAAACAAAGCAAAACCAAATGAAATGATGAACGGAGCGTTGACAATACAAGCACTCACCCCCAGTCAACTGATCTGGGTTTAATCCATCACCATTCTTTAGTCCACTCTGCCACCCCAGTTCAGACATGGCCATATGCAAATCAGTCTGACCCTGTGCTTCATGGGAACAGTCCAGCTCGAACTGCCAAGCCATGCCTTCCCTGGACCGGAAACAAGCTTCCCAGGACCGGTTTCTGGCATTGCATCCGTCTTCAGCCGGGATTGCTTGAATCCAGTGGCAAAGTGAGCAAGGGACTCACGTCTGAGCATACCCTGCCAACTCATGGCGAACAAAGCAAAACCAAAGGAAATGATGGACCGAGCATTGACAAAACAAGCACTCACCCCCAGTCAACTGATCTGGGTTTAATCCATCACCATTCTTTAGCCCACTCTGCCACCCCAGTTCAGACATGGCCATATGCAAATCAGTCTGATTCTGTGCCTCATGGGAACAGTCCAGCCCGAACTGCCAAGCCATGCCTTCCCTGGACCGGAAACAAGCTTCCCAGGACCGGTTTCTGGCATTGCAGCCGTCTTCAGCCGGGCTTGTTGAATCCAGTGGCAAAGTGAGCAAGGGACTCACGTCTGAGCATACCCTGCCTACTCATGGCGAACAAAGCAAAACCAAAGGAAATGATGGACGGAGCGATGACAATACAAGCACTCACCCCCAGTCAGCTGATCTGGGTTTAATCCATCACCAATCTTTAGCCCACTCTCCCACCCCAGTTCAGACATGGCCATATGCAAATCAGTCTGACCCTGTGCCTCATGGGAACAGTCCAGCCCAAACTGCCAAGCCATGCCTTCCCTGGACCGGAAACAAGCTTCCCAGGACCGGTTTCTGGCATTGCAGCCGTCTTCAGCCGGACTTGCTTGAATCCAGTGGCAAAGTGAGCAAGGGACTCACGTCTGAGCATACCCTGCCAACTCATGGCGAACAAAGCAAAACCAAAGGAAATGATGGACGGAGCGTTGACAATACAAGCACTCACCCCCAGTCAAATGATCTGGGTTTAATCCATCACCATTCTTTAGCCCACTCTGCCATCCCAGTTCAGACATGGCCATATGCAAATCAGCCTGACCCTCTGCCTCATGGGAACAGTCCAGCCCAAACTGCCAAGCCATACTTTCCCTGGACCGGAAACAAGATTCCCAGGACCAGTTTCTGGCATTGCAGCCGTCTGTAGCCGGGCTTGCTTGAATCCAGAGGCAAAGTGAGCAAGGGACTCATGTCTGAGCATACCCTGCCAACTCATGGCGAACAAAGCAAAGCCAAAAGAAATGATAGACGGAGCGTTGACAATACAAGCACTCAACCCCAGTCAACTGATCTGGGTTTAATCCATCACCATTCTTTAGCCCACTCTGCCATCCCAGTTCAGACATGGCCATATGCAAATCAGTCTGACCCAGTGCCTCATGGGAACAGTCCAGCCCGAACTGCCAAGCCATACCTTCCCTGGACCGGAAACAAGCTTCCCAGGACCGGTTTCTGGCATTGCAGCCGTCTTCAGCCGGGCTTGCTTGAATCCAGTGGCAAAGTGAGCAAGGGACTCACGTCTGAGCATAGCCTGCCAACTCATGGCGAACAAAGCAAAACCAAAGGAAATGATGGACGGAGCGTTGACAATACAAGCACTCACCCCCAGTCAACTGATCTGGGTTTAATCCATCACCATTCTTTAGCCCACTCTGCCACCCCAGTTCAGACATGGCCATATGCAAATCAGTCTGACCCTGTGCCTCATGGGAACAGTCCAGCCCGAACTGCCAAGCCATGCCTTCCCTGGACCGGAAACAAGCTTCCCAGAACCGGTTTCTGGCATTGCAGCCGTCTTAAGCCGGGCTTGCTTAAATCCAGTGGCAAAGTGAGCAAGGGACTCACGTCTGAGCATACCCTGCCAACTCATGGCGAACAAACCAAAACCAAAGGAAATGATGGACGGAGCGTTGACAATACAAGCACTCATCCCCCAGTCAACTGATCTGGGTTTAATCCATCACCATTCTTTAGCCCACTCTGCCACCCCAGTTCAGACATGGCCATATGCAAATCAGTCTGACCTGGTGCCTCATGGAAACAGTCCAGCCCGAACTGCCAAGCCATGCCTTCCCTGGACTGGAAACAAGCTTCCCAGGACCGGTTTCTGGAGATGCAGCCGTCTTCAGCCGGGCTTGCTTGAATCCAGTGGCAAAGTGAGCAAGGGACTCACGTCTGAGCATACCCTGCCAACTCATGGCGAACAAAGCAAAGCCAAAGGAAATGATGGACGGAGCGTTGACAATACAAGCACTCACACCCAGTCAACTGATCTGGGTATAATCATCACCATTCTTTAGCCCACTCTGCCACCCCAGTTCAGACATGGCCATATGTAAATCAGTCTGACCCTGTGCTTCATGGGAACAGTCCAGCTCGAACTGCCAAGCTATGCCTTCCCTGGACTGGAAACAAGCTTCCCAGGACCGGTTTCGGGCATTGCAGCTGTCTTCAGCCGGGATTGCTTGAATCCAGTGGCAAAGTGAGCAAGGGACTCACGTCTGAGCATACCCTGCCAACTCATGGTGAACAAAGCAAAACCAAAGGAAATGATGGACGGAGCGTTGACAATACAAGCACTCACCCCCAGTCAACTGATCTGGGTTTAATCCATCACCATTCTTTAGCCCACTCTGCCACCCCAGTTCAGACATGGCCATATGCAAATCAGACTGACCCTGTGCTTCATGGGAACAGTCCAGCCCGAACTGCCAAGCCGTGCCTTCCCTGGACCGAAAACAAGCTTCCCAGGACCGGTTTCTGGCATTGCAGCCGTCTTCAGCCGGGCTTGCTTGAATCCAGTGGCAAAGTGAGCAAGGGACTCACGTCTGAGCATACCCTGCCAACTCATGGCGAACAAAGCAAAACGAAAGGAAATGATGTACGGAGCGTTGACAATACAAGCACTCACCCCCAGTCAACTGATCTGGGTTTAATCCATCACCATTCTTTAGCCCACTCTGCGACCCCAGTTCAGACATGGCCATATGCAAATCAGTCTGACCCTGTGCTTCATGGCAACAGTCCAGCTCGAACTGCCAAGGCATGCCTTCCCTGGACCGGAAACAAGCTTCCCAGGACCGGTTTCTGGCATTGCAGCCACCTTCAGCCGGGATTGCTTGAATCCAGTGTCAAAGTGAGCAAGGGACTCACGTCTGAGCATACCCTGCCTACTCATGGCGAACAAAGCAAAACCAAAGGAAATGATGGACGGAGCGTTGACAATACAAGCACTCACCCCCAGTCAACTGATCTGGGTTTAATCCATCACCATTCTTTAGCCCACTCTGCCACCCCAGTTCAGACATGGCCATATGCAAATCAGTCTGACCCTGTGCCTCATGGGAACAGTCCAGCCCGAACTGCCAAGCCATGCCTTCCCTGGACCGGAAACAAGCTTCCCAGGACCGGTTTCTGGAATTGCAGCCGTCTTCAGCCGGGCTTGCTTGAATCCAGTGGCAAAGTGAGCAAGGGACTCACGTCTGAGCATACCCTGCCAACTCATGGCGAACAAAGCAAAACCAAATGAAATGATGAACGGAGCGTTGACAATACAAGCACTCACCCCCAGTCAACTGATCTGGGTTTAATCCATCACCATTCTTTAGTCCACTCTGCCACCCCAGTTCAGACATGGCCATATGCAAATCAGTCTGACCCTGTGCTTCATGGGAACAGTCCAGCTCGAACTGCCAAGCCATGCCTTCCCTGGACCGGAAACAAGCTTCCCAGGACCGGTTTCTGGCATTGCATCCGTCTTCAGCCGGGATTGCTTGAATCCAGTGGCAAAGTGAGCAAGGGACTCACGTCTGAGCATACCCTGCCAACTCATGGCGAACAAAGCAAAACCAAAGGAAATGATGGACGGAGCGTTGACAATACAAGCACTCACCCCCAGTCAACAGATCTGGGTGTAATCCATCACCATTCTTTAGCCCACTCTGCCACCCCAGTTCAGACATGGCCATATGCAAATCAGTCTGACCCTGTGCCTCATTGGAACAGTCGAGTCCGTACTGCCAAGCCATGCCTTCTCTGGACCGGAAACAAGTTTCCCAGGACCGGTTTCTGGCATTGCCGCCGTCTTCAGCCGGGCTTGCTTGGATCCAGTGGCAAAGTGAGCAAGGGACTCACGTCTGAGCATACCCTGCCAACTCATGGCGAAGAAAGCAAAACCAAAGGAAATGATGGACGGAGCGTTGACAATACAAACACTCACCCCCAGTCAACTGATCTGGGTTTAATCCATCACCATTCTTTAGCCCACTCTGCCACCCCAGTTCAGACATGGCCATATGCAAATCAGTCTGACCCTGTGCCTCATGGGAACAGTCCAGCCCGAACTGCCAAGCCATGCCTTCCCTGGACCGGAAACAAGTTTCCCAGGACCGGTTCCTGGCATTGCAGCCGTCTTCAGCTGGGCTTGCTTGAATCCATTGGCAAAGTGAGCAAGGGACTCACGTCTGAGCATACCCTGCCAACTCATGGCGAACAAAGCAAAACCAAAGGAAATGATGGACGGAGCGTTGACAATACAAGCACTCACCCCCAGTCAACTGATATGGGTTTAATCCATCACCATTCTTTAGCCCACTCTGCCACCCCAGTTCAGACATGGCCATTTGCAAATCAGTCTGACCCTGTGCCTCATGGGAACAGTCCAGCCCGAACTGCCAAGCCATGCCTTCCCTGAACCGGACACAAGCTTCCCAGGACCGGTTTCTGGCATTGCAGCCGTCTTAAGGCGGGCTTGCTTGAATCCAGTGGCAAAGTGAGCAAGGGACTCACGTCTGAGCATACCCTGCCAACTCATGGCGAACAAAGCAAAACCAAAGGAAATGATGGACGGAGCGTTGACAAAACAAGCACTCACCCCCAGTCAACTGATCTGGGTTTAATCCATCACCATTCTTTAGCCCACTCTGCCACCCCAGTTCAGACATGGCCATATGCAAATCAGTCTGATTCTGTGCCTCATGGGAACAGTCCAGCCCGAACTGCCAAGCCATGCCTTCCCTGGACCGGAAACAAGCTTCCCAGGACCGGTTTCTGGCATTGCAGCCGTCTTCAGCCGGGCTTGTTGAATCCAGTGGCAAAGTGAGCAAGGGACTCACGTCTGAGCATACCCTGCCTACTCATGGCGAACAAAGCAAAACCAAAGGAAATGATGGACGGAGCGTTGACAATACAAGCACTCACCCCCAGTCAGCTGATCTGGGTTTAATCCATCACCATTCTTTAGCCCACTCTCCCACCCCAGTTCAGACATGGCTATATGCAAATCAGTCTGACCCTGTGCCTCATGGGAACAGTCCAGCCCGAACTGCCAAGCCATGCCTTCCCTGGACCGGAAACAAGCTTCCCAGGACCGGTTTCTGGCATTGCAGCCGTCTTCAGCCGGACTTGCTTGAATCCAGTGGCAAAGTGAGCAAGGGACTCACGTCTGAGCATACCCTGCCAACTCATGGCGAACAAAGCAAAACCAAAGGAAATGATGGACGGAGCGTTGACAATACAAGCACTCACCCCCAGTCAAATGATCTGGGTTTAATCCACCACCATTCTTTAGCCCACTCTGCCATCCCAGTTCAGACATGGCCATATGCAAATCAGCCTGACCCTCTGCCTCATGGGAACAGTCCAGCCCAAACTGCCAAGCCATACTTTCCCTGGACCGGAAACAAGATTCCCAGGACCAGTTTCTGGCATTGCAGCCATCTGTAGCCGGGCTTGCTTGAATCCAGAGGCAAAGTGAGCAAGGGACTCATGTCTGAGCATACCCTGCTAACTCATGGCGAACAAAGCAAAGCCAAAAGAAATGATGGACGGAGCGTTGACAATACAAGCACTCAACCCCAGTCAACTGATCTGGGTTTAATCCATCACCATTCTTTAGCCCACTCTGCCATCCCAGTTCAGACATGGCCATATGCAAATCAGTCTGACCCAGTGCCTCATGGGACAGTCCAGCCCGAACTGCCAAGCCATACCTTCCCTGGACCGGAAACAAGCTTCCCAGGACCGGTTTCTGGCATTGCAGCCGTCTTCAGCCGGGCTTGCTTGAATCCAGTGGCAAAGTGAGCAAGGGACTCACGTCTGAGCATACCCTGCCAACTCATGGCGAACAAAGCAAAACCAAAGGAAATGATGGACGGAGCGTTGACAATACAAGCACTCACCCCCAGTCAACTGATCTGGGTTCAATCCATCACCATTCTTTAGCCCACTCTGCCACCCCAGTTCAGACATGGCCATATGCAAATCAGTCTGACCCTGTGCCTCATGGGAACAGTCCAGCCCGAACTGCCAAGCCATGCCTTCCCTGGACCGGAAACAAGCTTCCCAGAACCGGTTTCTGGCATTGCAGCCGTCTTAAGCCGGGCTTGCTTGAATCCAGTGGCAAAGTGAGCAAGGGACTCACGTCTGAGCATACCCTGCCAACTCATGGCGAACAAAGCAAAACCAAAGGAAATGATGGACGGAGCGTTGACAATACAAGCACTCATCCCCCAGTCAACTGATCTGGGTTTAATCCATCACCATTCTTTAGCCCACTCTGCCACCCCAGTTCAGACATGGCCATATGCAAATCAGTCTGACCTGGTGCCTCATGGAAACAGTCCAGACCGAACTGCCAAGCCATGCCTTCCCTGGACTGGAAACAAGCTTCCCAGGACCGGTTTCTGGAGATGCAGCCGTCTTCAGCTGGGCTTGCTTGAATCCAGTGGCAAAGTGAGCAAGGGACTCACGTCTGAGCATACCCTGCCAACTCATGGCGAACAAAGCAAAGCCAAAGGAAATGATGGACGGAGCGTTGACAATACAAGCACTCACACCCAGTCAACTGATCTGGGTATAATCATCAACATTTTTTAGCCCACTCTGCCACCCCAGTTCAGACATGGCCATATGTAAATCAGTCTGACCCTGTGCTTCATGGGAACAGTCCAGCTCGAACTGCCAAGCCATGCCTTCCCTGGACTGGAAACAAGCTTCCCAGGACCGGTTTCGGGCATTGCAGCCGTCTTCAGCCGGGATTGCTTGAATCCAGTGGCAAAGTGAGCAAGGGACTCACGTCTGAGCATACCCTGCCAACTCATGGTGAACAAAGCAAAACCAAAGGAAATGATGGACGGAGCGTTGACAATACAAGCACTCACCCCCAGTCAACTGATCTGGGTTTAATCCATCACCATTCTTTAGCCCACTCTGCCACCCCAGTTCAGACATGGCCATATGCAAATCAGTCTGACCCGGTGCCTCATGGGAACAGTCCAGCCCGAACTGCCAAGCCATGCCTTCCCTGGACCGGAAACATGCTTCCCAGGACCGGTTTCTGGAATTGCAGCCGTCTTCAGCCGGGCTTGCTTGAATCCAGTGGCAAAGTGAGCAAGGGACTCACGTCTGAGCATACCCTGCCAACTCATGGCGAACAAAGCAAAACGAAAGGAAATGATGTACGGAGCGTTGACAATACAAGCACTCACCCCCAGTCAACTGATCTGGGTTTAATCCATCACCATTCTTTAGCCCACTCTGCGACCCCAGTTCAGACATGGCCATATGCAAATCAGTCTGACCCTGTGCTTCATGGGAACAGTCCAGCTCGAACTGCCAAGGCATGCCTTCCCTGGACCGGAAACAAGCTTCCCAGGACCGGTTTCTGGCATTGCAGCCACCTTCAGCCGGGATTGCTTGAATCCAGTGTCAAAGTGAGCAAGGGACTCACGTCTGCGCATACCCTGCCTACTCATGGCGAACAAAGCAAAACCAAAGGAAATGATGGACGGAGCGTTGACAATACAAGCACTCACCCCCAGTCAGCTGATCTGGGTTTAATCCATCACCATTCTTTAGCCCACTCTCCCACCCCAGTTCAGACATGGCCATATGCAAATCAGTCTGACCCTGTGCCTCATGGGAACAGTCCACCCCGAACTGCCAAGCCATGCCTTCCCTGGACCGGAAACAAGCTTCCCAGGAACGGTTTCTGGCATTGCAGCCGTCTTCAGCCGGACTTGCTTGAATCCAGTGGCAAAGTGAGCAAGGGACTCACGTCTGAGCATACCCTGCCAACTCATGGCGAACAAAGCAAAACCAAAGGAAATGATGGACGGAGCGTTGACAATACAAGCACTCACCCCCAGTCAAATGATCTGGGTTTAATCCATCACCATTCTTTAGCCCACTCTGCCATCCCAGTTCAGACATGGCCATATGCAAATCAGCCTGACCCTCTGCCTCATGGGAACAGTCCAGCCCAAACTGCCAAGCCATACCTTACCCTGGACCGGAAACAAGATTCCCAGGACCAGTTTCTGGCATTGCAGCCGTCTTTAGCCGGGCTTGCTTGAATCCAGAGGCAAAGTGAGCAAGGGACTCATGTCTGAGCATACCATGCCAACTCATGGCGAACAAAGCAAAGCCAAAAGAAATGATGGACGGAACGTTGACAATACAAGCACTCAACCCCAGTCAACTGATCTGGGTTTAATCCATCACCATTCTTTAGCCCACTCTGCCATCCCAGTTCAGACATGGCCATATGCAAATCAGTCTGACCCAGTGCCTCATGGGAACAGTCCAGCCCGAACTGCCAAGCCATACCTTCCCTGGACTGGAAACAAGCTTCCCAGGACCGGTTTCTGGCATTGCAGCCGTCTTCAGCCGGGCTTGCTTGAATCCAGTGGCAAAGTGAGCAAGGGACTCACGTCTGAGCATACCCTGCCAACTCATGGCGAACAAAGCAAAACCAAAGGAAATGATGGACGGAGCGTTGACAATACAAGCACTCACCCCCAGTCAACTGATCTGGGTTTAATCCATCACCATTCTTTAGCCCACTCTGCCACCCCAGTTCAGACATGGCCATATGCAAATCAGTCTGACCCTGTGCCTCATGGGAACAGTCCAGCCCGAACTGCCAAGCCATGCCTTCCCTGGACCAGAAACAAGCTTCCCAGAACCGGTTTCTGGCATTGCAGCCGTCTTAAGCCGGGCTTGCTTGAATCCAGTGGCAAAGTGAGCAAGGGACTCACGTCTGAGCATACCCTGCCAACTCATGGCGAACAAAGCAAAACCAAAGGAAATGATGGACGGAGCGTTGACAATACAAGCACTCATCCCCCAGTCAACTGATCTGGGTTTAATCCATCACCATTCTTTAGCCCACTCTGCCACCCCAGTTCAGACATGGCCATATGCAAATCAGTCTGACCTGGTGCCTCATGGAAACAGTCCAGCCCGAACTGCCAAGCCATGCCTTCCCTGGACTGGAAACAAGCTTCCCAGGACCGGTTTCTGGAGATGCAGCCGTCTTCAGCCGGGCTTGCTTGAATCCAGTGGCAAAGTGAGCAAGGGACTCACGTCTGAGCATACCCTGCCAACTCATGGCGAACAAAGCAAAGCCAAAGGAAATGATGGACGGAGCGTTGACAATACAAGCACTCACACCCAGTCAACTGATCTGGGTATAATCATCACCATTCTTTAGCCCACACTGCCACCCCAGTTCAGACATGGCCATATGTAAATCAGTCTTACCCTGTGCTTCATGGGAACAGTCCAGCTCGTACTGCCAAGCCCTGCCTTCCCTGGACTGGAAACAAGCTTCCCAGGACCGGTTCCGGGCATTGCAGCCGTCTTCAGCCGGGATTGCTTGAATCCAGTGGCAAAGTGAGCAAGGGACTCACGTCTGAGCATACCCTGCCAACTCATGGTGAACAAAGCAAAACCAAAGGAAATGATGGACGGAGCGTTGACAATACAAGCTCTCACCCCCAGTCAACTGATCTGGGTTTAATCCATCACCATTCTTTAGCCCACTCTGCCACCCCAGTTCAGACATGGCCATATGCAAATCAGACTGACCCTGTGCTTCATGGGAACAGTCCAGCCCGAACTGCCAAGCCGTGCCTTCCCTGGACCAGAAACAAGCTTCCCAGGACCGGTTTCTGGCATTGCAGCCGTCTTCAGCCGGGCTTGCTTGAATCCAGTGGCAAAGTGAGCAAGGGACTCACGTCTGAGCATACCCTGCCAACTCATGGCGAACAAAGCAAAACCAAAGGAAATGATGGACGGAGCGTTGACAATACAAGCACTCACCCCCAGTCAAATGATCTGGGTTTAATCCATCACCATTCTTTAGCCCACTCTGCCATCCCAGTTCAGACATGGCCATATGCAAATCAGCCTGACCCTCTGCCTCATGGGAACAGTCCAGCCCAAACTGCCAAGCCATACCTTCCCTGGACCGGAAACAAGATTCCCAGGACCAGTTTCTGGCATTGCAGCCGTCTTTAGCCGGGCTTGCTTGAATCCAGAGGCAAAGTGAGCAAGGGACTCATGTCTGAGCATACCCTGCCAACTCATGGCGAACAAAGCAAAGCCAAAAGAAATGATGGACGGAGCATTGACAATACAAGCACTCAACCCCAGTCAACTGATCTGGGTTTAATCCATCACCATTCTTTAGCCCACTCTGCCATCCCAGTTCAGACATGGCCATATGCAAATCAGTCTGACCCAGTGCCTCATGGGAACAGTCCAGCCCGAACTGCCAAGCCATACCTTCCCTGGACCGGAAACAAGCTTCCCAGGACCGGTTTCTGGCATTGCAGCCGTCTTCAGCCGGGCTTGCTTGAATCCAGTGGCAAAGTGAGCAAGGGACTCACGTCTGAGCATACCCTGCCAACTCATGGCGAACAAAGCAAAACCAAAGGAAATGATGGACGGAGCGTTGACAATACAAGCACTCACCCCCAGTCAACTGATCTGGGTGTAATCCATCACCATTCTTTAGCCCACTCTGCCACCCCAGTTCAGACATGGCCATATGCAAATCAGTCTGACCCTGTGCCTCATGGGAACAGTCCAGCCCGAACTGCCAAGCCATGCCTTCCCTGGACCGGAAACAAGCTTCCCAGAACCGGTTTCTGGCATTGCAGCCGTCTTAAGCCGGGCTTGCTTGAATCCAGTGGCAAAGTGAGCAAGGGACTCACGTCTGAGCATACCCTGCCAACTCATGGCGAACAAAGCAAAACCAAAGGAAATGATGGACGGAGCGTTGACAATACAAGCACTCATCCCCCAGTCAACTGATCTGGGTTTAATCCATCACCATTCTTTAGCCCACTCTGCCACCCCAGTTCAGACATGGCCATATGCAAATCAGTCTGACCTGGTGCCTCATGGAAACAGTCCAGCCCGAACTGCCAAGCCATGCCTTCCCTGGACTGGAAACAAGCTTCCCAGGACCGGTTTCTGGAGATGCAGCCGTCTTCAGCCGGGCTTGCTTGAATCCAGTGGCAAAGTGAGCAAGGGACTCACGTCTGAGCATACCCTGCCAACTCATGGCGAACAAAGCAATGCCAAAGGAAATGATGGACGGAGCGTTGACAATACAAGCACTCACCCCCAGTCAACTGATCTGGGTTTAATCCATCACCATTCTTTAGCCCACTCTGCGACCCCAGTTCAGACATGGCCATATGCAAATCAGTCTGACCCTGTGCTTCATGGGAACAGTCCAGCTCGAACTGCCAAGGCATGCCTTCCCTGGACCGGAAACAAGCTTCCCAGGACCGGTTTCTGGCATTGCAGCCACCTTCAGCCGGGATTGCTTGAATCCAGTGTCAAAGTGAGCAAGGGACTCACGTCTGCGCATACCCTGCCTACTCATGGCGAACAAAGCAAAACCAAAGGAAATGATGGACGGAGCGTTGACAATACAAGCACTCACCCCCAGTCAGCTGATCTGGGTTTAATCCATCACCATTCTTTAGCCCACTCTCCCACCCCAGTTCAGACATGGCCATATGCAAATCAGTCTGACCCTGTGCCTCATGGGAACAGTCCACCCCGAACTGCCAAGCCATGCCTTCCCTGGACCGGAAACAAGCTTCCCAGGAACGGTTTCTGGCATTGCAGCCGTCTTCAGCCGGACTTGCTTGAATCCAGTGGCAAAGTGAGCAAGGGACTCACGTCTGAGCATACCCTGCCAACTCATGGCGAACAAAGCAAAACCAAAGGAAATGATGGACGGAGCGTTGACAATACAAGCACTCACCCCCAGTCAAATGATCTGGGTTTAATCCATCACCATTCTTTAGCCCACTCTGCCATCCCAGTTCAGACATGGCCATATGCAAATCAGCCTGACCCTCTGCCTCATGGGAACAGTCCAGCCCAAACTGCCAAGCCATACCTTACCCTGGACCGGAAACAAGATTCCCAGGACCAGTTTCTGGCATTGCAGCCGTCTTTAGCCGGGCTTGCTTGAATCCAGAGGCAAAGTGAGCAAGGGACTCATGTCTGAGCATACCATGCCAACTCATGGCGAACAAAGCAAAGCCAAAAGAAATGATGGACGGAACGTTGACAATACAAGCACTCAACCCCAGTCAACTGATCTGGGTTTAATCCATCACCATTCTTTAGCCCACTCTGCCATCCCAGTTCAGACATGGCCATATGCAAATCAGTCTGACCCAGTGCCTCATGGGAACAGTCCAGCCCGAACTGCCAAGCCATACCTTCCCTGGACTGGAAACAAGCTTCCCAGGACCGGTTTCTGGCATTGCAGCCGTCTTCAGCCGGGCTTGCTTGAATCCAGTGGCAAAGTGAGCAAGGGACTCACGTCTGAGCATACCCTGCCAACTCATGGCGAACAAAGCAAAACCAAAGGAAATGATGGACGGAGCGTTGACAATACAAGCACTCACCCCCAGTCAACTGATCTGGGTTTAATCCATCACCATTCTTTAGCCCACTCTGCCACCCCAGTTCAGACATGGCCATATGCAAATCAGTCTGACCCTGTGCCTCATGGGAACAGTCCAGCCCGAACTGCCAAGCCATGCCTTCCCTGGACCAGAAACAAGCTTCCCAGAACCGGTTTCTGGCATTGCAGCCGTCTTAAGCCGGGCTTGCTTGAATCCAGTGGCAAAGTGAGCAAGGGACTCACGTCTGAGCATACCCTGCCAACTCATGGCGAACAAAGCAAAACCAAAGGAAATGATGGACGGAGCGTTGACAATACAAGCACTCATCCCCCAGTCAACTGATCTGGGTTTAATCCATCACCATTCTTTAGCCCACTCTGCCACCCCAGTTCAGACATGGCCATATGCAAATCAGTCTGACCTGGTGCCTCATGGAAACAGTCCAGCCCGAACTGCCAAGCCATGCCTTCCCTGGACTGGAAACAAGCTTCCCAGGACCGGTTTCTGGAGATGCAGCCGTCTTCAGCCGGGCTTGCTTGAATCCAGTGGCAAAGTGAGCAAGGGACTCACGTCTGAGCATACCCTGCCAACTCATGGCGAACAAAGCAAAGCCAAAGGAAATGATGGACGGAGCGTTGACAATACAAGCACTCACACCCAGTCAACTGATCTGGGTATAATCATCACCATTCTTTAGCCCACACTGCCACCCCAGTTCAGACATGGCCATATGTAAATCAGTCTTACCCTGTGCTTCATGGGAACAGTCCAGCTCGTACTGCCAAGCCCTGCCTTCCCTGGACTGGAAACAAGCTTCCCAGGACCGGTTCCGGGCATTGCAGCCGTCTTCAGCCGGGATTGCTTGAATCCAGTGGCAAAGTGAGCAAGGGACTCACGTCTGAGCATACCCTGCCAACTCATGGTGAACAAAGCAAAACCAAAGGAAATGATGGACGGAGCGTTGACAATACAAGCTCTCACCCCCAGTCAACTGATCTGGGTTTAATCCATCACCATTCTTTAGCCCACTCTGCCACCCCAGTTCAGACATGGCCATATGCAAATCAGACTGACCCTGTGCTTCATGGGAACAGTCCAGCCCGAACTGCCAAGCCGTGCCTTCCCTGGACCAGAAACAAGCTTCCCAGGACCGGTTTCTGGCATTGCAGCCGTCTTCAGCCGGGCTTGCTTGAATCCAGTGGCAAAGTGAGCAAGGGACTCACGTCTGAGCATACCCTGCCAACTCATGGCGAACAAAGCAAAACCAAAGGAAATGATGGACGGAGCGTTGACAATACAAGCACTCACCCCCAGTCAAATGATCTGGGTTTAATCCATCACCATTCTTTAGCCCACTCTGCCATCCCAGTTCAGACATGGCCATATGCAAATCAGCCTGACCCTCTGCCTCATGGGAACAGTCCAGCCCAAACTGCCAAGCCATACCTTCCCTGGACCGGAAACAAGATTCCCAGGACCAGTTTCTGGCATTGCAGCCGTCTTTAGCCGGGCTTGCTTGAATCCAGAGGCAAAGTGAGCAAGGGACTCATGTCTGAGCATACCCTGCCAACTCATGGCGAACAAAGCAAAGCCAAAAGAAATGATGGACGGAGCATTGACAATACAAGCACTCAACCCCAGTCAACTGATCTGGGTTTAATCCATCACCATTCTTTAGCCCACTCTGCCATCCCAGTTCAGACATGGCCATATGCAAATCAGTCTGACCCAGTGCCTCATGGGAACAGTCCAGCCCGAACTGCCAAGCCATACCTTCCCTGGACCGGAAACAAGCTTCCCAGGACCGGTTTCTGGCATTGCAGCCGTCTTCAGCCGGGCTTGCTTGAATCCAGTGGCAAAGTGAGCAAGGGACTCACGTCTGAGCATACCCTGCCAACTCATGGCGAACAAAGCAAAACCAAAGGAAATGATGGACGGAGCGTTGACAATACAAGCACTCACCCCCAGTCAACTGATCTGGGTGTAATCCATCACCATTCTTTAGCCCACTCTGCCACCCCAGTTCAGACATGGCCATATGCAAATCAGTCTGACCCTGTGCCTCATGGGAACAGTCCAGCCCGAACTGCCAAGCCATGCCTTCCCTGGACCGGAAACAAGCTTCCCAGAACCGGTTTCTGGCATTGCAGCCGTCTTAAGCCGGGCTTGCTTGAATCCAGTGGCAAAGTGAGCAAGGGACTCACGTCTGAGCATACCCTGCCAACTCATGGCGAACAAAGCAAAACCAAAGGAAATGATGGACGGAGCGTTGACAATACAAGCACTCATCCCCCAGTCAACTGATCTGGGTTTAATCCATCACCATTCTTTAGCCCACTCTGCCACCCCAGTTCAGACATGGCCATATGCAAATCAGTCTGACCTGGTGCCTCATGGAAACAGTCCAGCCCGAACTGCCAAGCCATGCCTTCCCTGGACTGGAAACAAGCTTCCCAGGACCGGTTTCTGGAGATGCAGCCGTCTTCAGCCGGGCTTGCTTGAATCCAGTGGCAAAGTGAGCAAGGGACTCACGTCTGAGCATACCCTGCCAACTCATGGCGAACAAAGCAATGCCAAAGGAAATGATGGACGGAGCGTTGACAATACAAGCACTCACACCCAGTCAACTGATCTGGGTATAATCATCACCATTCTTTAGCCCACTCTGCCACCCCAGTTCAGACATGGCCATAAGTAAATCAGTCTGACCCTGTGCTTCATGGGAACAGTCCAGCTCGAACTGCCAAGCCATGCCTTCCCTGGACTGGAAACAAGCTTCCCAGGACCGGTTTCGGGCATTGCAGCCATCTTCAGCCGGGATTGCTTGAATCCAATGGCAAAGTGAGCAAGGGACTCACGTCTGAGCATACCCTGCCAACTCATGGTGAACAAAGCAAAACCAAAGGAAATGATGGACGGAGCGTTGACAATACAAGCACTCACCCCCAGTCAACTGATCTGGGTTTAATCCATCACCATTCTTTAGCCCACTCTGCCACCCCAGTTCAGACATGGCCATATGCAAATCAGACTGACCCTGTGCTTCATGGGAACAGTCCAGCCCGAACTGCCAAGCCGTGCCTTCCCTGGACCAGAAACAAGCTTCCCAGGACCGGTTTCTGGCATTGCAGCCGTCTTCAGCCGGGCTTGCTTGAATCCAGTGGCAAAGTGAGCAAGGGACTCACGTCTGAGCATACCCTGCCAACTCATGGTGAACAAAGCAAAACCAAAGGAAATGATGGACGGATCGTTGACAATACAAGCACTCACCCCCAGTCAACTGATCTGGGTTTAATCCATCACCATTCTTTAGCCCACTCTGCCACCCCAGTTCAGACATGGCCATATGCAAATCAGTCTGACCCGGTGCCTCATGGGAACAGTCCAGCCCGAACTGCCAAGCCATGCCTTCCCTGGACCGGAAACATGCTTCCCAGGACCGGTTTCTGGAATTGCAGCCGTCTTCAGCCGGGCTTGCTTGAATCCAGTGGCAAAGTGAGCAAGGGACTCACGTCTGAGCATACCCTGCCAACTCATGGCGAACAAAGCAAAACCAAAGGAAATGATGGACGGAGCGTTGACAATACAAGCACTCACCCCCAGTCAACTGATCTGGGTGTAATCCATCACCATTCTTTAGCCCACTCTGCCACCCCAGTTCAGACATGGCCATATGCAAATCAGTCTGACCCTGTGCCTCATGGGAACAGTCCAGCCCGAACTGCCAAGCCATGCCTTCCCTGGACCGGAAACAAGCTTCCCAGAACCGGTTTCTGGCATTGCAGCCGTCTTAAGCCGGGCTTGCTTGAATCCAGTGGCAAAGTGAGCAAGGGACTCACGTCTGAGCATACCCTGCCAACTCATGGCGAACAAAGCAAAACCAAAGGAAATGATGGACGGAGCGTTGACAATACAAGCACTCATCCCCCAGTCAACTGATCTGGGTTTAATCCATCACCATTCTTTAGCCCACTCTGCCACCCCAGTTCAGACATGGCCATATGCAAATCAGTCTGACCTGGTGCCTCATGGAAACAGTCCAGCCCGAACTGCCAAGCCATGCCTTCCCTGGACTGGAAACAAGCTTCCCAGGACCGGTTTCTGGAGATGCAGCCGTCTTCAGCCGGGCTTGCTTGAATCCAGTGGCAAAGTGAGCAAGGGACTCACGTCTGAGCATACCCTGCCAACTCATGGCGAACAAAGCAATGCCAAAGGAAATGATGGACGGAGCGTTGACAATACAAGCACTCACACCCAGTCAACTGATCTGGGTATAATCATCACCATTCTTTAGCCCACTCTGCCACCCCAGTTCAGACATGGCCATAAGTAAATCAGTCTGACCCTGTGCTTCATGGGAACAGTCCAGCTCGAACTGCCAAGCCATGCCTTCCCTGGACTGGAAACAAGCTTCCCAGGACCGGTTTCTGGCATTGCAGCCGTCTTCAGCCGGGCTTGCTTGAATCCAGTGGCAAAGTGAGCAAGGGACTCACGTCTGAGCATACCCTGCCAACTCATGGTGAACAAAGCAAAACCAAAGGAAATGATGGACGGATCGTTGACAATACAAGCACTCACCCCCAGTCAACTGATCTGGGTTTAATCCATCACCATTCTTTAGCCCACTCTGCCACCCCAGTTCAGACATGGCCATATGCAAATCAGTCTGACCCGGTGCCTCATGGGAACAGTCCAGCCCGAACTGCCAAGCCATGCCTTCCCTGGACCGGAAACATGCTTCCCAGGACCGGTTTCTGGAATTGCAGCCGTCTTCAGCCGGGCTTGCTTGAATCCAGTGGCAAAGTGAGCAAGGGACTCACGTCTGAGCATACCCTGCCAACTCATGGCGAACAAAGCAAAACGAAAGGAAATGATGTACGGAGCGTTGACAATACAAGCACTCACCCCCAGTCAACTGATCTGGGTTTAATCCATCACCATTCTTTATCCCACTCTGCGACCCCAGTTCAGACATGGCCATATGCAAATCAGTCTGACCCTGTGCTTCATGGGAACAGTCCAGCTCGAACTGCCAAGGCATGCCTTCCCTGGACCGGAAACAAGCTTCCCAGGACCGGTTTCTGGCATTGCAGCCACCTTCAACCGGGATTGCTTGAATCCAGTGGCAAAGTGAGCAAGGGACTCACGTATGAGCATACCCTGCCTACTCATGGCGAACAAAGCAAAACCAAAGGAAATGATGTACGGAGCGTTGACAATACAAGCACTCACCCCCAGTCAGCTGATCTGGGTTTAATCCATCACCATTCTTTAGCCCACTCTCCCACCCCAGTTCAGACATGGCCATATGCAAATCAGTCTGACCCTGTGCCTCATGGGAACAGTCCAGCCCGAACTGCCAAGCCATGCCTTCCCTGGACCGGAAACAAGCTTCCCAGGACCGGTTTCTGGCATTGCAGCCGTCTTCAGCCGGACTTGCTTGAATCCAGTGGCAAAGTGAGCAAGGGACTCACGTCTGAGCATACCCTGCCAACTCAAGGCGAACAAAGCAAAACCAAAGGAAATGATGGACGGAGCGTTGACAATACAAGCACTCACCCCCAGTCAAATGATCTGGGTTTAATCCATCACCATTCTTTAGCCCACTCTGCCATCCCAGTTCAGACATGGCCATATGCAAATCAGCCTGACCCTCTGCCTCATGGGAACAGTCCAGCCCAAACTGCCAAGCCATACCTTCCCTGGACCGGAAACAAGATTCCCAGGACCAGTTTCTGGCATTGCAGCCGTCTTTAGCCGGGCTTGCTTGAATCCAGAGGCAAAGTGAGCAAGGGACTCATGTCTGAGCATACCCTGCCAACTCATGGCGAACAAAGCAAAGCCAAAATAAATGATGGACGGAGCGTTGACAATACAAGCACTCAACCCCAGTCAACTGATCTGGGTTTAATCCATCACCATTCTTTAGCCCACTCTGCCATCCCAGTTCAGACATGGCCATATGCAAATCAGTCTGACCCAGTGCCTCATGGGAACAGTCCAGCCCGAACTGCCAAGCCATACCTTCCCTGGACCGGAAACAAGCTTCCCAGGACCGGTTTCTGGCATTGCAGCCGTCTTCAGCCGGGCTTGCTTGAATCCAGTGGCAAAGTGAGCAAGGGACTCACGTCTGAGCATACCCTGCCAACTCATGGCGAACAAAGCAAAACCAAAGGAAATGATGGACGGAGCGTTGACAATACAAGCACTCATCCCCCAGTCAACTGATCTGGGTTTAATCCATCACCATTCTTTAGCCCACTCTGCCACCCCAGTTCAGACATGGCCATATGCAAATCAGTCTGACCCGGTGCCTCATGGGAACAGTCCAGCCCGAACTGCCAAGCCATGCCTTCCCTGGACTGGAAACAAGCTTCCCAGGACCGGTTTCTGGAGATGCAGCCGTCTTCAGCCGGGCTTGCTTGAATCCAGTGGCAAAGTGAGCAAGGGACTCACGTCTGAGCATACCCTGCCAACTCATGGTGAACAAAGCAAAACCAAAGGAAATGATGGACGGAGCGTTGACAATACAAGCACTCACCCCCAGTCAACTGATCTGGGTTTAATCCATCACCATTCTTTAGCCCACTCTGCCATCCCAGTTCAGACATGGCCATATGCAAATCAGTCTGACCCAGTGCCTCATGGGAACAGTCTAGCCCGAACTGCCAAGCCATACCTTCCCTGGACCGGAAACAAGCTTCCCAGGACCGGTTTCTGGCATTGCAGCCGTCTTCAGCCGGGCTTGCTTGAATCCAGTGGCAAAGTGAGCAAGGGACTCACGTCTGAGCATACCCTGCCAACTCATGGCGAACAAAGCAAAACCAAAGGAAATGAAGGACGGAGCGTTGACAATACATGCACTCACCCCCAGTCAACTGATCTGGGTTTAATCCATCACCATTCTTTAGCCCACTCTGCCACCCCAGTTCAGACATGGCCATATGCAAATCAGTCTGACCCTGTGCCTCATGGGAACAGTCCAGCCCCAACTGCCAAGCCATGCCTTCCCTGGACCGGAAACAAGCTTCCCAGGACCGGTTTCTGGCATTGCAGCCGTCTTCAGCCGGGCTTGCTTGAATCCAGTGGCAAAGTGAGCAAGGGACTCACGTCTGAGCATACCCTGCCAACTCATGGCGAACAAAGCAAAACCAAAGGAAATGATGGACGGAGCGTTGACAATACAAGCACTCATCCCCCAGTCAACTGATCTGGGTTTAATCCATCACCATTCTTTAGCCCACTCTGCCACCCCAGTTCAGACATGGCCATATGCAAATCAGTCTGACCCGGTGCCTCATGGGAACAGTCCAGCCCGAACTGCCACGCCATGCCTTCCCTGGACTGGAAACAAGCTTCCCAGGACCGGTTTCTGGAGATGCAGCCGTCTTCAGCCGGGCTTGCTTGAATCCAGTGGCAAAGTGAGCAAGGGACTCACGTCTGAGCATACCCTGCCAACTCATGGTGAACAAAGCAAAACCAAAGGAAATGATGGACGGAGCGTTGACAATACAAGCACTCACCCCCAGTCAACTGATCTGGGTTTAATCCATCACCATTCTTTAGCCCACTCTGCCATCCCAGTTCAGACATGGCCATATGCAAATCAGTCTGACCCAGTGCCTCATGGGAACAGTCTAGCCCGAACTGCCAAGCCATACCTTCCCTGGACCGGAAACAAGCTTCCCAGGACCGGTTTCTGGCATTGCAGCCGTCTTCAGCCGGGCTTGCTTGAATCCAGTGGCAAAGTGAGCAAGGGACTCACGTCTGAGCATACCCTGCCAACTCATGGCGAACAAAGCAAAACCAAAGGAAATGAAGGACGGAGCGTTGACAATACATGCACTCACCCCCAGTCAACTGATCTGGGTTTAATCCATCACCATTCTTTAGCCCACTCTGCCACCCCAGTTCAGACATGGCCATATGCAAATCAGTCTGACCCTGTGCCTCATGGGAACAGTCCAGCCCGAACTGCCAAGCCATGCCTTCCCTGGACCGGAAACAAGCTTCCCAGAACCGGTTTCTGGCATTGCAGCCGTCTTAAGCCGGGCTTGCTTGAATCCAGTGGCAAAGTGAGCAAGGGACTCACGTCTGAGCATACCCTGCCAACTCATGGCGAACAAAGCAAAACCAAAGGAAATGATGGACGGAGCGTTGACAATACAAGCACTCATCCCCCAGTCAACTGATCTGGGTTTAATCCATCACCATTCTTTAGCCCACTCTGCCACCCCAGTTCAGACATGGCCATATGCAAATCAGTCTGACCCGGTGCCTCATGGGAACAGTCTAGCCCGAACTGCCAAGCCATGCCTTCCCTGGACTGGAAACAAGCTTCCCAGGACCGGTTTCTGGAGATGCAGCCGTATTCAGCCGGGCTTGCTTGAATCCAGTGGCAAAGTGAGCAAGGGACTCACGTCTGAGCATAGCCTGCCAACTCATGGCGAACAAAGCAAAACCAAAGGAAATGATGGACGGAGCGTTGACAATACAAGCACTCACCCCCAGTCAACTGATCTGGGTATAAACATCACCATTCTTTAGCCCACTCTGCCACCCCAGTTCAGACATGGCCATATGCAAATCAGTCTGACCCTGTGCTTCATGGGAACAGTCCAGCTCGTACTGCCAAGCCATGCCTTCCCTGGTTTGGAAACAAGCTTCCCAAGACCGGTTTCTGGCATTGCAGCCGTCTTCAGCCGGGATTGCTTGAATCCAGTGGCAAAGTGAGCATGGGACTCACGTCTGAGCATACCCTCCCAACTCATGGCGAACAAAGCAAAACCAAAGGAAATGATGGACGGAGCGTTGACAATACAAGCACTCACCCCAGTCAACTGATCTGGGTTTAATCCATCACCATTCTTTAGCCCACTCTGCCATCCCAGTTCAGACATGGCCATATGCAAATCAGTCTGACCCAGTGCCTCATGGGAACAGTCCAGCCCGAACTGCCAAGCCATACCTTCCCTGGACCGGAAACAAGCTTCCCAGGACCGGTTTCTGGCATTGCAGCCGTCTTCAGCCGGGCTTGCTTGAATCCAGTGGCAAAGTGAGCAAGGGACTCACGTCTGAGCATACCCTGCCAACTCATGGCGAACAAAGCAAAACCAAAGGAAATGATGGACGGAGCGTTGACAATACAAGCACTCATCCCCCAGTCAACTGATCTGGGTTTAATCCATCACCATTCTTTAGCCCACTCTGCCACCCCAGTTCAGACATGGCCATATGCAAATCAGTCTGACCCGGTGCCTCATGGGAACAGTCCAGCCCGAACTGCCAAGCCATGCCTTCCCTGGACTGGAAACAAGCTTCCCAGGACCGGTTTCTGGAGATGCAGCCGTCTTCAGCCGGGCTTGCTTGAATCCAGTGGCAAAGTGAGCAAGGGACTCACGTCTGAGCATACCCTGCCAACTCATGGTGAACAAAGCAAAACCAAAGGAAATGATGGACGGAGCGTTGACAATACAAGCACTCACCCCCAGTCAACTGATCTGGGTTTAATCCATCACCATTCTTTAGCCCACTCTGCCATCCCAGTTCAGACATGGCCATATGCAAATCAGTCTGACCCAGTGCCTCATGGGAACAGTCTAGCCCGAACTGCCAAGCCATACCTTCCCTGGACCGGAAACAAGCTTCCCAGGACCGGTTTCTGGCATTGCAGCCGTCTTCAGCCGGGCTTGCTTGAATCCAGTGGCAAAGTGAGCAAGGGACTCACGTCTGAGCATACCCTGCCAACTCATGGCGAACAAAGCAAAACCAAAGGAAATGAAGGACGGAGCGTTGACAATACATGCACTCACCCCCAGTCAACTGATCTGGGTTTAATCCATCACCATTCTTTAGCCCACTCTGCCACCCCAGTTCAGACATGGCCATATGCAAATCAGTCTGACCCTGTGCCTCATGGGAACAGTCCAGCCCCAACTGCCAAGCCATGCCTTCCCTGGACCGGAAACAAGCTTCCCAGGACCGGTTTCTGGCATTGCAGCCGTCTTCAGCCGGGCTTGCTTGAATCCAGTGGCAAAGTGAGCAAGGGACTCACGTCTGAGCATACCCTGCCAACTCATGGCGAACAAAGCAAAACCAAAGGAAATGATGGACGGAGCGTTGACAATACAAGCACTCATCCCCCAGTCAACTGATCTGGGTTTAATCCATCACCATTCTTTAGCCCACTCTGCCACCCCAGTTCAGACATGGCCATATGCAAATCAGTCTGACCCGGTGCCTCATGGGAACAGTTCAGCCCGAACTGCCACGCCATGCCTTCCCTGGACTGGAAACAAGCTTCCCAGGACCGGTTTCTGGAGATGCAGCCGTCTTCAGCCGGGCTTGCTTGAATCCAGTGGCAAAGTGAGCAAGGGACTCACGTCTGAGCATACCCTGCCAACTCATGGTGAACAAAGCAAAACCAAAGGAAATGATGGACGGAGCGTTGACAATACAAGCACTCACCCCCAGTCAACTGATCTGGGTTTAATCCATCACCATTCTTTAGCCCACTCTGCCATCCCAGTTCAGACATGGCCATATGCAAATCAGTCTGACCCAGTGCCTCATGGGAACAGTCTAGCCCGAACTGCCAAGCCATACCTTCCCTGGACCGGAAACAAGCTTCCCAGGACCGGTTTCTGGCATTGCAGCCGTCTTCAGCCGGGCTTGCTTGAATCCAGTGGCAAAGTGAGCAAGGGACTCACGTCTGAGCATACCCTGCCAACTCATGGCGAACAAAGCAAAACCAAAGGAAATGAAGGACGGAGCGTTGACAATACATGCACTCACCCCCAGTCAACTGATCTGGGTTTAATCCATCACCATTCTTTAGCCCACTCTGCCACCCCAGTTCAGACATGGCCATATGCAAATCAGTCTGACCCTGTGCCTCATGGGAACAGTCCAGCCCGAACTGCCAAGCCATGCCTTCCCTGGACCGGAAACAAGCTTCCCAGAACCGGTTTCTGGCATTGCAGCCGTCTTAAGCCGGGCTTGCTTGAATCCAGTGGCAAAGTGAGCAAGGGACTCACGTCTGAGCATACCCTGCCAACTCATGGCGAACAAAGCAAAACCAAAGGAAATGATGGACGGAGCGTTGACAATACAAGCACTCATCCCCCAGTCAACTGATCTGGGTTTAATCCATCACCATTCTTTAGCCCACTCTGCCACCCCAGTTCAGACATGGCCATATGCAAATCAGTCTGACCCGGTGCCTCATGGGAACAGTCCAGCCCGAACTGCCAAGCCATGCCTTCCCTGGACTGGAAACAAGCTTCCCAGGACCGGTTTCTGGAGATGCAGCCGTATTCAGCCGGGCTTGCTTGAATCCAGTGGCAAAGTGAGCAAGGGACTCACGTCTGAGCATAGCCTGCCAACTCATGGCGAACAAAGCAAAACCAAAGGAAATGATGGACGGAGCGTTGACAATACAAGCACTCACCCCCAGTCAACTGATCTGGGTATAAACATCACCATTCTTTAGCCCACTCTGCCACCCCAGTTCAGACATGGCCATATGCAAATCAGTCTGACCCTGTGCTTCATGGGAACAGTCCAGCTCGTACTGCCAAGCCATGCCTTCCCTGGTTTGGAAACAAGCTTCCCAGGACCGGTTTCTGGCATTGCAGCCGTCTTCAGCCGGGATTGCTTGAATCCAGTGGCAAAGTGAGCATGGGACTCACGTCTGAGCATACCCTCCCAACTCATGGCGAACAAAGCAAAACCAAAGGAAATGATGGACGGAGCGTTGACAATACAAGCACTCACCCCAGTCAACTGATCTGGGTTTAATCCATCACCATTCTTTAGCCCACTCTGCCATCCCAGTTCAGACATGGCCATATGCAAATCAGTCTGACTCTGTGCCTCATGGGAACAGTCCAGCCTGAATTACCAAGCCATGTCTTCCCTGGACCGGAAACAAGTTTCCCAGGACCGGTTTCTGGCATTGCAGCCGTCTTCAGCCGGGCTTGCTTGAATCCAGTGGCAAAGTGAGCAAGGGACTCACGTCTGAGCATACCCTGCCAACTCATGGTGAACAAAGCAAAACCAAAGGAAATGATGGACGGAGCGTTGACAATACAAGCACTCACCCCCAGTCAACTGATCTGGGTTTAATCCATCACCATTCTTTAGCCCACTCTGCAACCCCAGTTCAGACATGGCCATATGCAAATCAGTCTGACCCTGTGCCTCATGGGAACAGTCCAGCCCAAACTGCCAAGCCATGCCTTCCCTGGACCGGAAACAAGCTTCCCAGGACCAGTTTCTGGCATTGCAGCTGTCTTCAGCCGTAAATGCTTGAATCCAGTGGCAAAGTGAGCAAGGGACTCACGTCTGAGCATACCCTGCCAACTCATGGCGAACAAAGCAAAACCAAAGGAAATGAAGGACGGAGCGTTGACAATACATGCACTCACCCCCAGTCAACTGATCTGGGTTTAATCCATCACCATTCTTTAGCCCACTCTGCCACCCCAGTTCAGACATGGCCATATGCAAATCAGTCTGACCCTGTGCCTCATGGGAACAGTCCAGCCCGAACTGCCAAGCCATGCCTTCCCTGGACCGGAAACAAGCTTCCCAGAACCGGTTTCTGGCATTGCAGCCGTCTTAAGCCGGGCTTGCTTGAATCCAGTGGCAAAGTGAGCAAGGGACTCACGTCTGAGCATACCCTGCCAACTCATGGCGAACAAAGCAAAACCAAAGGAAATGATGGACGGAGCGTTGACAATACAAGCACTCATCCCCCAGTCAACTGATCTGGGTTTAATCCATCACCATTCTTTAGCCCACTCTGCGACCCCAGTTCAGACATGGCCATATGCAAATCAGTCTGACCCGGTGCCTCATGGGAACAGTCCAGCCCGAACTGCCAAGCCATGCCTTCCCTGGACTGGAAACAAGCTTCCCAGGACCGGTTTCTGGAGATGCAGCCGTGTTCAGCCGGGCTTGCTTGAATCCAGTGGCAAAGTGAGCAAGGGACTCACGTCTGAGCATAGCCTGCCAACTCATGGCGAACAAAGCAAAACCAAAGGAAATGATGGACGGAGCGTTGACAATACAAGCACTCACCCCCAGTCAACTGATCTGGGTATAATCATCACCATTCTTTAGCCCACTCTGCCACCCCAGTTCAGACATGGCCATATGCAAATCAGTCTGACCCTGTGCTTCATGGAACAGTCCAGCTCGAACTGCCAAGCCATGCCTTCCCTGGTTTGGAAACAAGCTTCCCAGGACCGGTTTCTGGCATTGCAGCCGTCTTCAGCCGGGATTGCTTGAATCCAGTGGCAAAGTGAGCATGGGACTCACGTCTGAGCATACCCTCCCAACTCATGGCGAACAAAGCAAAACCAAAGGAAATGATGGACGGAGCGTTGACAATACAAGCACTCACCCCAGTCAACTGATCTGGGTTTAATCCATCACCATTCTTTAGCCCACTCTTCCATCCCAGTTCAGACATGGCCATATGCAAATCAGTCTGACTCTGTGCCTCATGGGAACAGTCCAGCCTGAATTACCAAGCCATGTCTTCCCTGGACCGGAAACAAGTTTCCCAGGACCGGTTTCTGGCATTGCAGCCGTCTTCAGCCGGGCTTGCTTGAATCCAGTGGCAAAGTGAGCAAGGGACTCACGTCTGAGCATACCCTGCCAACTCATGGTGAACAAAGCAAAACCAAAGGAAATGATGGACGGAGCGTTGACAATACAAGCACTCACCCCCAGTCAACTGATCTGGGTTTAATCCATCACCATTCTTTAGCCCACTCTGCAACCCCAGTTCAGACATGGCCATATGCAAATCAGTCTGACCCTGTGCCTCATGGGAACAGTCCAGCCCAAACTGCCAAGCCATGCCTTCCCTGGACCGGAAACAAGCTTCCCAGGACCAGTTTCTGGCATTGCAGCTGTCTTCAGCCGTAAATGCTTGAATCCAGTGGGAAAGTGAGCAAGGGACTCACGTCTGAGCATACCCTGCCAACTCATGGCGAACAAAGCAAAACCAAAGGAAATGAAGGACGGAGCGTTGACAATACATGCACTCACCCCCAGTCAACTGATCTGGGTTTAATCCATCACCATTCTTTAGCCCACTCTGCCACCCCAGTTCAGACATGGCCATATGCAAATCAGTCTGACCCTGTGCCTCATGGGAACAGTCCAGCCCGAACTGCCAAGCCATGCCTTCCCTGGACCGGAAACAAGCTTCCCAGGACCAGTTTCTGGCATTGCAGCTGTCTTCAGCCGTAAATGCTTGAATCCAGTGGCAAAGTGAGCAAGGGACTCACGTCTGAGCATACCCTGCCAACTCATGGCAAACAAAGCAAAACCAAAGGAAATGATGGACGGAGCGTTGACAATACAAGCACTCACTCCCAGTCAAGTGATCTTGGTTTAATCCATCAACATTCTTTAGCCCACTCTGCCACCCCTGTTCAGACATGGCCATATGCAAATCAGTCTGACCCTGTGCCTCATGGGAACAGTCCAGCCCGAACTGCCAAGCCATTCCTTCCCTGGACCGGAAATAAGCTTCCCAGGACCGGTTTCTGGCATTGCAGCCGTCTTCAGCCGGGCTTGCTTGAATCCAGTGGCAAAGTGAGCAAGGGACTCACGTCTGAGCATACCCTGCCAACTCATGGAGAACAAAGCAAAACAAAAGGAAATGATGGAGGGAGCGTTGACAATACAAGCACTCACCCCCAGTCAACTGAGCTGGGTTTAATCCATCACCCTTCTTTAGCCCACTCTGCCACCCAAGTTCAGACATGTTCATATGCAAATCAGTCTGACCCTGTGCCTCATGAGAACAGTCCAGCTCGAACTGCCAAGCCATGCCTTCCCAGGACCGGAAACAAGCTTCCCAGGACCGGTTTCTGGCATTGCAGCCGTCTTCAGCCGGGCTTGCTTTAATCCAGTGGCAAAGTGAGCAAGGGACTCACGTCTGAGCATACCCTGCCAACTCATGGCGAACAAAGCAAAACCAAAGGAAATGATGGATGGAGCGTTGACAATACAAGCACTCACCCCCAGTTAACTGATCTGGGTTTAATCCATCACCATTCTTTAGCCCATTCTGCCACCCCAGTTCAGACATGGCCATATGCAAATCAGTCTGACCCTGTGCCTCATGGGAACAGTCCAGCCCGAACTGCCAGGCCATGCCTTCCCTTGATCGGAAACAAGCTTCCCAGGACCGTTTTCTGGCATTGCAGCCTTCTTCAGCCGGGCTTGCTCTAATCCAGTGGCAAAGTGAGCAAGGGACTCACGTCTGAGCATACCCTGCCAACTCATGGCGAACAAAGCAAAACCAAAGGAAATGATGGACGGAGCGTTGACAATACAAGCACTCACCCCCAGTCAACTGATCTGGGTTTAATCCATCACCATTCTTTAGCCCACTCTGCCACCCCAGTTCAGACATGGCCATATGCAAATCAGTCTGACCCTGTGCCTCATGGGAACAGTCCAGCCCGAACTGCCAAGCCATGCCTTCCCTGGACCGGAAACAAGTTTCCCAGGACCGGTTCCTGGCATTGCAGCCGTCTTCAGCTGGGCTTGCTTGAATCCATTGGCAAAGTGAGCAAGGGACTCACGTCTGAGCATACCCTGCCAACTCATGGCGAACAAAGCAAAACCAAAGGAAATGATGGACGGAGCGTTGACAATACAAGCACTCACCCCCAGTCAACTGATCTGGGTTTAATCCATCACCATTCTTTAGCCCACTCTGCCAACCCAGTTCAGACATGGCCATATGCAAATCAGTCTGACCCTGTGCCTCATGGGAACATTCCAGCCCGAACTGCCAAGCCATGCCTTCCCTGGACCGGAAACAAGTTTCCCAGGACCGGTTCCTGGCATTGCAGCCGTCTTCAGCTGGGCTTGCTTGAATCCATTGGCAAAGTGAGCAAGGGACTCACGTCTGAGCATACCCTGCCAACTCATGGCGAACAAAGCAAAACCAAAGGAAATGATGGACGGAGCGTTGACAATACAAGCACTCACCCCCAGTCAACTGATCTGGGTTTAATCCATCACCATTCTTTAGTCCACGCTGCCACCCCAGTTCAGACATGGCCATATGCAAATCAGTCTGACCCTGTGCCTCATGGGAACAGTCCAGCCCGAACTGCCAAGCCATGCCTTCCCTGAACCGGACACGAGCTTCCCAGGACCGGTTTCTGGCATTGCAGCCGTCTTAAGGCGGGCCTGCTTGAATCCAGTGGCAAAGTGAGCAAGGGACTCACGTCTGAGCATACCCTGCCAACTCATGGCGAACAAAGCAAAACCAAAGGAAATGATGGACGGAGCGTTGACAATGCAAGCACTCACCCCCAGTCAACTGATCTGGGTTTAATCCATCACCATTCTTTAGCCCACTCTGCCACCCCAGTTCAGACATGGCTATATGCAAATCAGTCTGACCTGGTGCCTCATGGGAACAGTCCAGCCCGAACTGCCAAGCCATGCCTTTCCTGGACCGGAAACAAGCTTCCCAGGACCGGTTTCTGGCATTGCAGCCGTCTTCAGCCGGGATTGCTTGAATCCAGTGGCAAAGTGAGCAAAGGACTCACGTCTGAGCATACCCTGCCAACTCATGGTGAACAAAGCAAAACCAAAGGAAATGATGGACGGAGCGTTGACAATACAAGCACTCACCCCCAGTCAACTGATCTGGGTTTAATCCATCACCATTCTTTAGCCCACTCTGCCATCCCAGTTCAGACATGGCCATATGCAAATCAGTCTGACCCAGTGCCTCATGGGAACAGTCCAGCCCGAACTGCCAAGCCATACCTTCCCTGGACCGGAAACAAGCTTCCCAGGACCGGTTTCTGGCATTGCAGCCGTCTTAAGCCGGGCTTGCTTGAATCCAGTGGCAAAGTGAGCAAGGGACTCACGTCTGAGCATACCCTGCCAACTCATGGCGAACAAAGCAAAACCAAAGGAAATGATGGACGGAGCGTTGACAATACAAGCACTCACACCCAGTCAACTGATCTGGGTATAATCATCGCCATTCTTTAGCCCACTCTGCCACCCCAGTTCAGACATGGCCATATGCAAATCAGTCTGACCCTGTGCTTCATGGGAACAGTCCAGCTCGAACTGCCAAGCCATGCCTTCCCTGGACTGGAAACAAGCTTCCCAGGACCGGTTTCTGGCATTGCAGCCGTCTTCAGCCGGGATTGCTTGAATCCAGTGGCAAAGTGAGCAAGGGACTCACGTCTGAGCATACCCTGCCAACTCATGGTGAACAAAGCAAAACCAAAGGAAATGATGGACGGAGCGTTGACAATACAAGCACTCACCCCCAGTCAACTGATCTGGGTTTAATCCATCACCATTCTTTAGCCCACTCTGCCATCCCAGTTCAGACATGGCCATATGCAAATCAGTCTGACCCAGTGCCTCATGGGAACAGTCCAGCCCGAACTGCCAAGCCATACCTTCCCTGGACCGGAAACAAGCTTCCCAGGACCGGTTTCTGGCATTGCAGCCGTCTTAAGCCGGGCTTGCTTGAATCCAGTGGCAAAGTGAGCAAGGGACTCACGTCTGAGCATACCCTGCCAACTCATGGCGAACAAAGCAAAACCAAAGGAAATGATGGACGGAGCGTTGACAATACAAGCACTCATCCCCCAGTCAACTGATCTGGGTTTAATCCATCACCATTCTTTAGCCCACTCTGCCACCCCAGTTTAGACTTGGCCATATGCAAATCAGTCTGACCCGGTGCCTCATGGGAACAGTCCAGCCCGAACTGCCAAGCCATGCCTTCCCTGGACTGGAAACAAGCTTCCCAGGACCGGTTTCTGGAGATGCAGCCGTCTTCAGCTGGGCTTGCTTGAATCCAGTGGCAAAGTGAGCAAGGGACTCACGTCTGAGCATACCCTGCCAACTCATGGCGAACAAAGCAAAACCAAAGGAAATGATGGACGGAGCGTTGACAATACAAGCACTCACCCCCAGTCAACTGATCTGGGTTTAATCCATCACCATTCTTTAGCCCACTCTGCCACCCCAGTTCAGACATGGCCATATGCAAATCAGTCTGACCCTGTGCCTCATGGGAACAGTCCAGCCCGAACTGCCAAGCCATGCCTTCCCTGAACCGGACACAAGCTTCCCAGGACCGGTTTCTGGCATTGCAGCCGTCTTCAGCCGGACTTGCTTGAATCCAGTGGCAAAGTGAGCAAGGGACTCACGTCTGAGCATACCCTGCCAACTCATGGCGAACAAAGCAAAACCAAAGGAAATGATGGACAGAACGTTGACAATACAAGCACTCACCCCCAGTCAACTGATCTGGGTTTAATCCATCACCATTCTTTAGCCCACTCTGCGACCCCAGTTCAGACATGGCCATATGCAAATCAGTCTGACCCAGTGCCTCATGAGAACAGTCCAGCCTGAACTGCCAGGCCATGCCTTCCCTTGACCGGAAACAAGCTCCCAGGACCGTTTTCTGGCATTGCAGCCGTCTTGAGCTGGGCTTGCTTGAATCCAGTGGCAAAGTGAGCAAGGGACTCACGTCTGAGCATACCCTGCCAACTCATGGCGAACAAAGCAAAACCAAAGGAAATGATGGACGGAGCGTTGACAATACAAGCACTCACCCCCAGTCAACAGATCTGGGTTTAATCCATCACCATTCTTTAGCCCACTCTGCCACCCCAGTTCAGACATGGCCATATGCAAATCAGTCTGACCCTGTGCCTCATGGGAACAGTCCAGCCCAAACTGCCAAGCCATGCCTTCCCTGGACCGGAAACAAGGTTCCCAGGACCAGTTTCTGGCATTGCAGCTGTCTTCAGCCGGACTTGCTTGAATCCAGTGGCAAAGTGAGCAAGGGACTCACGTCTGAGCATACCCTGCCAACTCATGGCAAACAAAGCAAAACCAAAGGAAATGATGGACTGAGCGTTGACAATACAAGGACTCACCCCCAGTCAACTGATCTGGGTTTAATCCATCAACATTCTTTAGCCCACTCTGCCACCCCTGTTCAGACATTGCCATAGGCAAATCAGTCTGACCCTGTGCCACATGGGAACAGTCCAGCCCGAACTGCCATGCCATTCCTTCCCTGGACCGGAAACAAGCTTCCCAGGACCGGTTTCTGGCATTGCAGCCACCTTCAGCCGGGAATGCTTGAATCCAGTGGCAAAGTGAGCAAGGGACTCACGTCTGAGCACACCCTGCCAACTCATGGCGAACAAAGCAAAACCAAAGGAAATGATGGACAGAACGTTGACAATACAAGCACTCACCCCCAGTCAACTGATCTGGGTTTAATCCATCACCATTCTTTAGCCCACTCTGCGACCCCAGTTCAGACATGGCCATATGCAAATCAGTCTGACCCTGTGCCTCATGAGAACAGTCCAGCCCGAACTGCCAGGCCATGCCTTCCCTTGACCGGAAACAAGCTCCCAGGACCGTTTTCTGGCATTGCAGCCGTCTTCAGCTGGGCTTGCTTGAATCCAGTGGCAAAGTGAGCAAGGGACTCACGTCTGAGCATACCCTGCCAACTCATGGCGAACAAAGCAAAACCAAAAGAAATGATGGACGGAGCGTTGACAATACAAGCACTCACCCCCAGTCAACAGATCTGGGTTTAATCCATCACCCTTCTTTAGCCCACTCTGCCACCCAAGTTCAGACATGGTCATATGCAAATCAGTCTGACCCTGTGCCTCATTGGAACAGTCCAGTCCGAACTGCCAAGCCATGCCTTCTCTGGACCGAGAACAAGTTTCCCAGGACCGGTTTCTGGCATTGCAGCCGTCTTCAGCCGGGCTTGCTTGGATCCAGTGGCAAAGTGAGCAAGGGACTCACGTCTGAGCATACCCTGCCAACTCATGGCGAACAAAGCAAAACCAAAGGAAATGATGGATGGAGCGTTGACAATACAAGCACTCACCCCCAGTTAACTGATCTGGGTTTAATCCATCACCATTCTTTAGCCCATTCTGCCACCCCAGTTCAGACATGGCCATATGCAAATCAGTCTGACCCTGTGCCTCATGGGAACAGTCCAGCCCGAACTGCCAGGCCATGCCTTCCCTTGATCGGAAACAAGCTTCCCAGGACCGTTTTCTGGCATTGCAGCCTTCTTCAGCCGGCTTGCTCTAATCCAGTGGCAAAGTGAGCAAGGGACTCACGTCTGAGCATACCCTGCCAACTCATGGCGAACAAAGCAAAACCAAAGGAAATGATGGACGGAGCGTTGACAATGCAAGCACTCACCCCCAGTCAACTGATCTGGGTTTAATCCATCACCATTCTTTAGCCCACTCTGCCACCCCAGTTCAGACATGGCTATATGCAAATCAGTCTGACCTGGTGCCTCATGGGAACAGTCCAGCCCGAACTGCCAAGCCATGCCTTCCCTGGACCGGAAACAAGCTTCCCAGGACCGGTTTCTGGCATTGCAGCCGTCTTCAGCCGGGATTGCTTGAATCCAGTGGCAAAGTGAGCAAGGGACTCACGTCTGAGCATACCCTGCCAACTCATGGTGAACAAAGCAAAACCAAAGGAAATGATGGACGGAGCGTTGACAATACAAGCACTCACCCCCAGTCAACTGATCTGGGTTTAATCCATCACCATTCTTTAGCCCACTCTGCCATCCCAGTTCAGACATGGCCATATGCAAATCAGTCTGACCCAGTGCCTCATGGGAACAGTCCAGCCCGAACTGCCAAGCCATACCTTCCCTGGACCGGAAACAAGCTTCCCAGGACCGGTTTCTGGCATTGCAGCCGTCTTAAGCCGGGCTTGCTTGAATCCAGTGGCAAAGTGAGCAAGGGACTCACGTCTGAGCATACCCTGCCAACTCATGGCGAACAAAGCAAAACCAAAGGAAATGATGGACGGAGCGTTGACAATACAAGCACTCACACCCAGTCAACTGATCTGGGTATAATCATCACCATTCTTTAGCCCACTCTGCCACCCCAGTTCAGACATGGCCATATGCAAATCAGTCTGACCCTGTGCTTCATGGGAACAGTCCAGCTCGAACTGCCAAGCCATGCCTTCCCTGGACTGGAAACAAGCTTCCCAGGACCGGTTTCTGGCATTGCAGCCGTCTTCAGCCGGGATTGCTTGAATCCAGTGGCAAAGTGAGCAAGGGACTCACGTCTGAGCATACCCTGCCAACTCATGGTGAACAAAGCAAAACCAAAGGAAATGATGGACGGAGCGTTGACAATACAAGCACTCACCCCCAGTCAACTGATCTGGGTTTAATCCATCACCATTCTTTAGCCCACTCTGCCATCCCAGTTCAGACATGGCCATATGCAAATCAGTCTGACCCAGTGCCTCATGGGAACAGTCCAGCCCGAACTGCCAAGCCATACCTTCCCTGGACCGGAAACAAGCTTCCCAGGACCGGTTTCTGGCATTGCAGCCGTCTTAAGCCGGGCTTGCTTGAATCCAGTGGCAAAGTGAGCAAGGGACTCACGTCTGAGCATACCCTGCCAACTCATGGCGAACAAAGCAAAACCAAAGGAAATGATGGACGGAGCGTTGACAATACAAGCACTCATCCCCCAGTCAACTGATCTGGGTTTAATCCATCACCATTCTTTAGCCCACTCTGCCACCCCAGTTTAGACTTGGCCATATGCAAATCAGTCTGACCCGGTGCCTCATGGGAACAGTCCAGCCCGAACTGCCAAGCCATGCCTTCCCTGGACTGGAAACAAGCTTCCCAGGACCGGTTTCTGGAGATGCAGCCGTCTTCAGCTGGGCTTGCTTGAATCCAGTGGCAAAGTGAGCAAGGGACTCACGTCTGAGCATACCCTGCCAACTCATGGCGAACAAAGCAAAACCAAAGGAAATGATGGACGGAGCGTTGACAATACAAGCACTCACCCCCAGTCAACTGATCTGGGTTTAATCCATCACCATTCTTTAGCCCACTCTGCCACCCCAGTTCAGACATGGCCATATGCAAATCAGTCTGACCCTGTGCCTCATGGGAACAGTCCAGCCCGAACTGCCAAGCCATGCCTTCCCTGAACCGGACACAAGCTTCCCAGGACCGGTTTCTGGCATTGCAGCCGTCTTCAGCCGGACTTGCTTGAATCCAGTGGCAAAGTGAGCAAGGGACTCACGTCTGAGCATACCCTGCCAACTCATGGCGAACAAAGCAAAACCAAAGGAAATGATGGACAGAACGTTGACAATACAAGCACTCACCCCCAGTCAACTGATCTGGGTTTAATCCATCACCATTCTTTAGCCCACTCTGCCACCCCAGTTTAGACTTGGCCATATGCAAATCAGTCTGACCCGGTGCCTCATGGGAACAGTCCAGCCCGAACTGCCAAGCCATGCCTTCCCTGGACTGGAAACAAGCTTCCCAGGACCGGTTTCTGGAGATGCAGCCGTCTTCAGCTGGGCTTGCTTGAATCCAGTGGCAAAGTGAGCAAGGGACTCACGTCTGAGCATACCCTGCCAACTCATGGCGAACAAAGCAAAACCAAAGGAAATGATGGACGGAGCGTTGACAATACAAGCACTCACCCCCAGTCAACTGATCTGGGTTTAATCCATCACCATTCTTTAGCCCACTCTGCCACCCCAGTTCAGACATGGCCATATGCAAATCAGTCTGACCCTGTGCCTCATGGGAACAGTCCAGCCCGAACTGCCAAGCCATGCCTTCCCTGAACCGGACACAAGCTTCCCAGGACCGGTTTCTGGCATTGCAGCCGTCTTCAGCCGGACTTGCTTGAATCCAGTGGCAAAGTGAGCAAGGGACTCACGTCTGAGCATACCCTGCCAACTCATGGCGAACAAAGCAAAACCAAAGGAAATGATGGACAGAACGTTGACAATACAAGCACTCACCCCCAGTCAACTGATCTGGGTTTAATCCATCACCATTCTTTAGCCCACTCTGCGACCCCAGTTCAGACATGGCCATATGCAAATCAGTCTGACCCAGTGCCTCATGAGAACAGTCCAGCCTGAACTGCCAGGCCATGCCTTCCCTTGACCGGAAACAAGCTCCCAGGACCGTTTTCTGGCATTGCAGCCGTCTTGAGCTGGGCTTGCTTGAATCCAGTGGCAAAGTGAGCAAGGGACTCACGTCTGAGCATACCCTGCCAACTCATGGCGAACAAAGCAAAACCAAAGGAAATGATGGACGGAGCGTTGACAATACAAGCACTCACCCCCAGTCAACAGATCTGGGTTTAATCCATCACCATTCTTTAGCCCACTCTGCCACCCCAGTTCAGACATGGCCATATGCAAATCAGTCTGACCCTGTGCCTCATGGGAACAGTCCAGCCCAAACTGCCAAGCCATGCCTTCCCTGGACCGGAAACAAGGTTCCCAGGACCAGTTTCTGGCATTGCAGCTGTCTTCAGCCGGACTTGCTTGAATCCAGTGGCAAAGTGAGCAAGGGACTCACGTCTGAGCATACCCTGCCAACTCATGGCAAACAAAGCAAAACCAAAGGAAATGATGGACTGAGCGTTGACAATACAAGCACTCACCCCCAGTCAACTGATCTGGGTTTAATCCATCAACATTCTTTAGCCCACTCTGCCACCCCTGTTCAGACATTGCCATAGGCAAATCAGTCTGACCCTGTGCCACATGGGAACAGTCCAGCCCGAACTGCCATGCCATTCCTTCCCTGGACCGGAAACAAGCTTCCCAGGACCGGTTTCTGGCATTGCAGCCACCTTCAGCCGGGCTTGCTTGAATCCAGTGGCAAAGTGAGCAAGGGACTCACGTCTGAGCACACCCTGCCAACTCATGGCGAACAAAGCAAAACCAAAGGAAATGATGGACAGAACGTTGACAATACAAGCACTCACCCCCAGTCAACTGATCTGGGTTTAATCCATCACCATTCTTTAGCCCACTCTGCGACCCCAGTTCAGACATGGCCATATGCAAATCAGTCTGACCCTGTGCCTCATGAGAACAGTCCAGCCCGAACTGCCAGGCCATGCCTTCCCTTGACCGGAAACAAGCTCCCAGGACCGTTTTCTGGCATTGCAGCCGTCTTCAGCTGGGCTTGCTTGAATCCAGTGGCAAAGTGAGCAAGGGACTCACGTCTGAGCATACCCTGCCAACTCATGGCGAACAAAGCAAAACCAAAAGAAATGATGGACGGAGCGTTGACAATACAAGCACTCACCCCCAGTCAACAGATCTGGGTTTAATCCATCACCCTTCTTTAGCCCACTCTGCCACCCAAGTTCAGACATGGTCATATGCAAATCAGTCTGACCCTGTGCCTCATTGGAACAGTCCAGTCCGAACTGCCAAGCCATGCCTTCTCTGGACCGAGAACAAGTTTCCCAGGACCGGTTTCTGGCATTGCAGCCGTCTTCAGCCGGGCTTGCTTGGATCCAGTGGCAAAGTGAGCAAGGGACTCACGTCTGAGCATACCCTGCCAACTCATGGCGAACAAAGCAAAACCAAAGGAAATGATGGATGGAGCGTTGACAATACAAGCACTCACCCCCAGTTAACTGATCTGGGTTTAATCCATCACCATTCTTTAGCCCATTCTGCCACCCCAGTTCAGACATGGCCATATGCAAATCAGTCTGACCCTGTGCCTCATGGGAACAGTCCAGCCCGAACTGCCAGGCCATGCCTTCCCTTGATCGGAAACAAGCTTCCCAGGACCGTTTTCTGGCATTGCAGCCTTCTTCAGCCGGCTTGCTCTAATCCAGTGGCAAAGTGAGCAAGGGACTCACGTCTGAGCATACCCTGCCAACTCATGGCGAACAAAGCAAAACCAAAGGAAATGATGGACGGAGCGTTGACAATACAAGCATTCACCCCCAGTCAACTGATCTGGGTTTAATCCATCACCATTCTTTAGCCCACTCTGCCACCCCAGTTCAGACATGGCCATATGCAAATCAGTCTGACCCTGTGCCTCATGGGAACAGTCCAGCCCGAACTGCCAAGCCATGCCTTCCCTGGACCGGAAACAAGTTTCCCAGGACCGGTTCCTGGCATTGCAGCCGTCTTCAGCTGGGCTTGCTTGAATCCATTGGCAAAGTGAGCAAGGGACTCACGTCTGAGCATACCCTGCCAACTCATGGCAAACAAAGCAAAACCAAAGGAAATGATGGACGGAGCGTTGACAATACAAGCACTCACCCCCAGTCAACTGATCTGGGTTTAATCCATCACCATTCTTTAGCCCACTCTGCCACCCCAGTTCAGACATGGCCATATGCAAATCAGTCTGACCCTGTGCCTCATGGGAACAGTCCAGCCCGAACTGCCAAGCCATGCCTTCCCTGAACCGGACACAAGCTTCCCAGGACCGGTTTCTGGCATTGCAGCCGTCTTAAGGCGGGCCTGCTTGAATCCAGTGGCAAAGTGAGCAAGGGACTCACGTCTGAGCATACCCTGCCAACTCATGGCGAACAAAGCAAAACCAAAGGAAATGATGGACGGAGCGTTGACAATGCAAGCACTCACCCCCAGTCAACTGATCTGGGTTTAATCCATCACCATTCTTTAGCCCACTCTGCCACCCCAGTTCAGACATGGCTATATGCAAATCAGTCTGACCTGGTGCCTCATGGGAACAGTCCAGCCCGAACTGCCAAGCCATGCCTTCCCTGGACCGGAAACAAGCTTCCCAGGACCGGTTTCTGGAATTGCAGCCGTCTTCAGCCGGGCTTGCTTGAATCCAGTGGCAAAGTGAGCAAGGGACTCACGTCTGAGCATACCCTGCCAACTCATGGCGAACAAAGCAAAGCCAAAGGAAATGATGGACGGAGCGTTGACAATACAAGCACTCACACCCAGTCAACTGATCTGGGTATAATCATCACCATTCTTTAGCCCACTCTGCCACCCCAGTTCAGACATGGCCATATGCAAATCAGTCTGACCCTGTGCTTCATGGGAACAGTCCAGCTCGAACTGCCAAGCCATGCCTTCCCTGGACTGGAAACAAGCTTCCCAGGACCGGTTTCTGGCATTGCAGCCGTCTTCAGCCGGGATTGCTTGAATCCAGTGGCAAAGTGAGCAAGGGACTCACGTCTGAGCATACCCTGCCAACTCATGGTGAACAAAGCAAAACCAAAGGAAATGATGGACGGAGCGTTGACAATACAAGCACTCACCCCCAGTCAACTGATCTGGGTTTAATCCATCACCATTCTTTAGCCCACTCTGCCATCCCAGTTCAGACATGGCCATATGCAAATCAGTCTGACCCAGTGCCTCATGGGAACAGTCCAGCCCGAACTGCCAAGCCATACCTTCCCTGGACCGGAAACAAGCTTCCCAGGACCGGTTTCTGGCATTGCAGCCGTCTTAAGCCGGGCTTGCTTGAATCCAGTGGCAAAGTGAGCAAGGGACTCACGTCTGAGCATACCCTGCCAACTCATGGCGAACAAAGCAAAACCAAAGGAAATGATGGATGGAGCGTTGACAATACAAGCACTCACCCCCAGTCAAATGATCTGGGTTTAATCCATCACCATTCTTTAGCCCACTCTGCCATCCCAGTTCAGACATGGCCATATGCAAATCAGCCTGACCCTCTGCCTCATGGGAACAGTCCAGCCCAAACTGCCAAGCCATACCATCCCTGGACCGGAAACAAGATTCCCAGGACCAGTTTCTGGCATTGCAGCCGTCTTTAGCCGGGCTTGCTTGAATCCAGAGGCAAAGTGAGCAAGGGACTCATGTCTGAGCATACCCTGCCAACTCATGGCGAACAAAGCAAAGCCAAAAGAAATGATGGACGGAGCGTTGACAATACAAGCACTCAACCCCAGTCAACTGATCTGGGTTTAATCCATCACCATTCTTTAGCCCACTCTGCCATCCCAGTTCAGACATGGCCATATGCAAATCAGTCTGACCCAGTACCTCATGGGAACAGTCCAGCCCGAACTGCCAAGCCATACCTTCCCTGGACCGGAAACAAGCTTCCCAGGACCGGTTTCTGGAGATGCAGCCGTCTTCAGCCGGGCTTGCTTGAATCCAGTGGCAAAGTGAGCAAGGGACTCACGTCTGAGCATACCCTGCCAACTCATGGCGAACAAAGCAAAGCCAAAGGAAATGATGGACGGAGCGTTGACAATACAAGCACTCACACCCAGTCAACTGATCTGGGTATAATCATCACCATTCTTTAGCCCTCTCTGCCACCCCAGTTCAGACATGGCCATATGCAAATCAGTCTGACCCTGTGCTTCATGGGAACAGTCCAGCTCGAACTGCCAAGCCATGCCTTCCCTGGACTGGAAACAAGCTTCCCAGGACCGGTTTCTGGAATTGCAGCCGTCTTCAGCCGGGATTGCTTGAATCCAGTGGCAAAGTGAGCAAGGGACTCACGTCTGAGCATACCCTGCCAACTCATGGTGAACAAAGCAAAACCAAAGGAAATGATGGACGGAGCGTTGACAACACAAGCACTCACCCCCAGTCAACTGATCTGGGTTTAATCCATCACCATTCTTTAGCCCACTCTGCCATCCCAGTTCAGACATGGCCATATGCAAATCAGTCTGACCCAGTGCCTCATGGGAACAGTCTAGCCCGAACTGCCAAGCCATACCTTCCCTGGACCGGAAACAAGCTTCCCAGGACCGGTTTCTGGCATTGCAGCCGTCTTCAGCCGGGCTTGCTTGAATCCAGTGGCAAAGTGAGCAAGGGACTCACGTCTGAGCATACCCTGCCAACTCATGGCGAACAAAGCAAAACCAAAGGAAATGAAGGACGGAGCGTTGACAATACATGCACTCACCCCCAGTCAACTGATCTGGGTTTAATCCATCACCATTCTTTAGCCCACTCTGCCACCCCAGTTCAGACATGGCCATATGCAAATCAGTCTGACCCTGTGCCTCATGGGAACAGTCCAGCCCGAACTGCCAAGCCATGCCTTCCCCGGACTGGAAACAAGCTTCCCAGAACCGGTTTCTGGCATTGCAGCCGTCTTAAGCCGGGCTTGCTTGAATCCAGTGTCAAAGTGAGCAAGGGACTCACGTCTGAGCATACCCTGCCAACTCATGGCGAACAAAGCAAAACCAAAGGAAATGATGGACGGAGCGTTGACAATACAAGCACTCATCCCCCAGTCAACTGATCTGGGTCTAATCCATCACCATTCTTTAGCCCACTCTGCCACCCCAGTTCAGACATGGCCATATGCAAATCAGTCTGACCCGGTGCCTCATGGGAACAGTCCAGCCCGAACTGCCAAGCCATGCCTTCCCTGGACTGGAAACAAGCTTCCCAGGAACGGTTTCTGGAGATGCAGCCGTCTTCAGCCGGGCTTGCTTGAATCCAGTGGCAAAGTGAGCAAGGGACTCACGTCTGAGCATAGCCTGCCAACTCATGGCGAACAAAGCAAAACCAAAGGAAATGATGGACGGAGCGTTGACAATACAAGCACTCACCCCCAGTCAACTGATCTGGGTATAATCATCACCATTCTTTAGCCCACTCTGCCACCCCAGTTCAGACATGGCCATATGCAAATCAGTCTGACCCTGTGCTTCATGGGAACAGTCCAGCTCGAACTGCCAAGCCATGCCTTCCCTGGTTTGGAAACAAGCTTCCCAGGACCGGTTTCTGGCATTGCAGCCGTCTTCAGCCGGGATTGCTTGAATCCAGTGGCAAAGTGAGCATGGGACTCACGTCTGAGCATACCCTCCCAACTCATGGCGAACAAAGCAAAACCAAAGGAAATGATGGACGGAGCGTTGACAATACAAGCACTCACCCCAGTCAACTGATCTGGGTTTAATCCATCACCATTCTTTAGCCCACTCTGCCATCCCAGTTCAGACATGGCCATATGCAAATCAGTCTGACTCTGTGCCTCATGGGAACAGTCCAGCCTGAATTACCAAGCCATGTCTTCCCTGGACCGGAAACAAGTTTCCCAGGACCGGTTTCTGGCATTGCAGCCGTCTTCAGCCGGGCTTGCTTGAATCCAGTGGCAAAGTGAGCAAGGGACTCACGTCTGAGCATACCCTGCCAACTCATGGTGAACAAAGCAAAACCAAAGGAAATGATGGACGGAGCGTTGACAATACAAGCACTCACCCCCAGTCAACTGATCTGGGTTTAATCCATCACCATTCTTTAGCCCACTCTGCAACCCCAGTTCAGACATGGCCATATGCAAATCAGTCTGACCCTGTGCTTCATGGGAACAGTCCAGCCCAAACTGCCAAGCCATGCCTTCCCTGGACCGGAAACAAGCTTCCCAGGACCAGTTTCTGGCATTGCAGCCGTCTTCAGCCGGACTTGCTTGAATCCAGTGGCAAAGTGAGCAAGGGACTCACGTCTGAGCATACCCTGCCAACTCATGGCAAACAAAGCAAAACCAAAGGAAATGATGGACGGAGCGTTGACAATACAAGCACTCACTCCCAGTCAAGTGATCTGGGTTTAATCCATCAACATTCTTTAGCCCACTCTGCCACCCCTGTTCAGACATGGCCATATGCAAATCAGTCTGACCCTGTGCCTCATGGGAACAGTCCAGCCCGAACTGCCAAGCCATTCCTTCCCTGGACCGGAAATAAGCTTCCCAGGACCGGTTTCTGGCATTGCAGCCGTCTTCAGCCGGGCTTGCTTGAATCCAGTGGCAAAGTGAGCAAGGGACTCACGTCTGAGCATACCCTGCCAACTCATGGAGAACAAAGCAAAACAAAAGGAAATGATGGAGGGAGCGTTGACAATACAAGCACTCACCCCCAGTCAACAGATCTGGGTTTAATTCATCACCATTCTTTAGCCCACTCTGCCACCCCAGTTCAGACATGGCCATATGCAAATCAGTCTGACCCTGTGCCTCATGGGAACAGTCCAGCCCAAACTGCCAAGCCATGCCTTCCCTGGACCGGAAACAAGGTTCCCAGGACCAGTTTCTGGCATTGCAGCTGTCTTCAGCCGGACTTGCTTGAATCCAGTGGCAAAGTGAGCAAGGGACTCACGTCTGAGCATACCCTGCCAACTCATGGCAAACAAAGCAAAACCAAAGGAAATGATGGACGGAGCATTGACAATACAAGCACTCACCCCCAGTCAACTGATCTGGGTTTAATCCATCAACATTCTTTAGCCCACTCTGCCACCCCTGTTCAGACATGGCCATAGGCAAATCAGTCTGACCCTGTGCCTCATGGGAACAGTCCAGCCCGAACTGCCAAGCCATTCCTTCCCTGGACCGGAAACAAGCTTCCCAGGACCGGTTTCTGGCATTGCAGCCACCTTCAGCCGGGCTTGCTTGAATCCAGTGGCAAAGTGAGCAAGGGACTCACGTCTGAGCACACCCTGCCAACTCATGGCGAACAAAGCAAAACCAAAGGAAATGATGGACAGAACGTTGACAATACAAGCACTCACCCCCAGTCAACTGATCTGGGTTTAATCCATCACCATTCTTTAGCCCACTCTGCGACCCCAGTTCAGACATGGCCATATGCAAATCAGTCTGACCCTGTGCCTCATGAGAACAGTCCAGCCCGAACTGCCAGGCCATGCCTTCCCTTGACCGGAAACAAGCTCCCAGGACCGTTTTCTGGCATTGCAGCCGTCTTCAGCTGGGCTTGCTTGAATCCAGTGGCAAAGTGAGCAAGGGACTCACGTCTGAGCATACCCTGCCAACTCATGGCGAACAAAGCAACACCAAAGGAAATGATGGACGGAGCGTTGACAATACAAGCACTCACCCCCTGTCAACAGATCTGGGTTTAATCCATCACCCTTCTTTAGCCCACTCTGCCACCCAAGTTCAGACATGGTCATATGCAAATCAGTCTGTCCCTGTGCCTCATTGGAACATTCCAGTCCGAACTGCCAAGCCATGCCTTCTCTGGACCGAGAACAAGTTTCCCAGGACCGGTTTCTGGCATTGCAGCCGTCTTCAGCCGGGCTTGCTTGGATCCAGTGGCAAAGTGAGCAAGGGACTCACGTCTGAGCATACCCTGCCAACTCATGGCGAACAAAGCAAAACCAAAGGAAATGATGGATGGAGCGTTGACAATACAAGCACTCACCCCCAGTTAACTGATCTGGGTTTAATCCATCACCATTCTTTAGCCCATTCTGCCACCCCAGTTCAGACATGGCCATATGCAAATCAGTCTGACCCTGTGCCTCATGGGAACAGTCCAGCCCGAACTGCCAGGCCATGCCTTCCCTTGATCGGAAACAAGCTTCCCAGGACCGTTTTCTGGCATTGCAGCCTTCTTCAGCCGGGCTTGCTCGAATCCAGTGGCAAAGTGAGCAAGGGACTCACGTCTGAGCATACCCTGCCAACTCATGGCGAACAAAGCAAAACCAAAGGAAATGATGGACGGAGCGTTGACAATACAAGCACTCACCCCCAGTCAACTGATCTGGGTTTAATCCATCACCATTCTTTAGCCCACTCTGCCACCCCAGTTCAGACATGGCCATATGCAAATCAGTCTGACCCTGTGCCTCATGGGAACAGTCCAGCCCGAACTGCCAAGCCATGCCTTCCCTGGACCGGAAACAAGTTTCCCAGGACCGGTTCCTGGCATTGCAGCCGTCTTCAGCTGGGCTTGCTTAAAGCCATTGGCAAAGTGAGCAAGGGACTCACGTCTGAGCATACCCTGCCAACTCATGGCGAACAAAGCAAAACCAAAGGAAATGATGGACGGAGCGTTGACAATACAAGCACTCACCCCCAGTCAACTGATCTGGGTTTAATCCATCACCATTCTTTAGCCCACTCTGCCACCCCAGTTCAGACATGGCCATATGCAAATCAGTCTGACCCTGTGCCTCATGGGAACAGTCCAGCCCGAACTGCCAAGCCATGCCTTCCCTGAACCGGACACAAGCTTCCCCGGACCGGTTTCTGGCATTGCAGCCGTCTTAAGGCGGGCCTGCTTGAATCCAGTGGCAAAGTGAGCAAGGGACTCACGTCTGAGCATACCCTGCCAACTCATGGTGAACAAAGCAAAACCAAAGGAAATGATGGACGGAGCGTTGACAATACAAGCACTCACCCCCAGTCAACTGATCTGGGTTTAATCCATCACCATTCTTTAGCCCACTCTGCAACCCCAGTTCAGACATGGCCATATGCAAATCAGTCTGACCCTGTGCCTCATGGGAACAGTCCAGCCCAAACTGCCAAGCCATGCCTTCCCTGGACCGGAAACAAGCATCCCAGGACCAGTTTCTGGCATTGCAGCCGTCTTCAGCCGGACTTGCTTGAATCCAGTGGCAAAGTGAGCAAGGGACTCACGTCTGAGCATACCCTGCCAACTCATGGCAAAAAAGCAAAACCAAAGGAAATGATGGACGGAGCGTTGACAATACAAGCACTCACTCCCAGTCAAGTGATCTGGGTTTAATCCATCAACATTCTTTAGCCCACTCTGCCACCCCTGTTCAGACATGGCCATATGCAAATCAGTCTGACCCTGTGCCTCATGGGAACAGTCCAGCCCGAACTGCCAAGCCATTCCTTCCCTGGACTGGAAATAAGCTTCCCAGGACCGGTTTCTGGCATTGCAGCCGTCTTCAGCCGGGCTTGCTTGAATCCAGTGGCAAAGTGAGCAAGGGACTCACGTCTGAGCATACCCTGCCAACTCATGGAGAACAAAGCAAAACAAAAGGAAATGATGGAGGGAGCGTTGACAATACAAGCACTCACCCCCAGTCAACTGAGCTGGGTTTAATCCATCACCCTTCTTTAGCCCACTCTGCCACCCAAGTTCAGACATGGTCATATGCAAATCAGTCTGACCCTGTGCCTCATGAGAACAGTCCAGCTCGAACTGCCAAGCCATGCCTTCCCAGGACCGGAAACAAGCTTCCCAGGACCGGTTTCTGGCATTGCAGCCGTCTTCAGCCGGGCTTGCTTTAATCCAGTGGCAAAGTGAGCAAGGGACTCACGTCTGAGCACACCCTGCCAACTCATGGCGAACAAAGCAAAACCAAAGGAAATGATGGACAGAACGTTGACAATACAAGCACTCACCCCCAGACAACTGATCTGGGTTTAATCCATCACCATTCTTTAGCCCACTCTGCGACCCCAGTTCAGACATGGCCATATGCAAATCAGTCTGACCCTGTGCCTCATGAGAACAGTCCAGCCCGAACTGCCAGGCCATGCCTTCCCTTGACCGGAAACAAGCTCTCAGGACCGTTTTCTGGCATTGCAGCCGTCTTCAGCTGGGCTTGCTTGAATCCAGTGGCAAAGTGAGCAAGGGACTCACGTCTGAGCATACCCTGCCAACTCAAGGCGAACAAAGCAAAACCAAAGGAAATGATGGACGGAGCGTTGACAATACAAGCACTCACCCCCAGTCAACAGATCTGGGTTTAATCCATCAACATTCTTTAGCCCACTCTGCCACCCCTGTTCAGACATGGCCATAGGCAAATCAGTCTGACCCTGTGCCTCATGGGAACAGTCCAGCCCGAACTGCCAAGCCATTCCTTCCCTGGACCGGAAACAAGCTTCCCAGGACCGGTTTCTGGCATTGCAGCCACCTTCAGCCGGGCTTGCTTGAATCCAGTGGCAAAGTGAGCAAGGGACTCACGTCTGAGCACACCCTGCCAACTCATGGCGAACAAAGCAAAACCAAAGGAAATGATGGACAGAACGTTGACAATACAAGCACTCACCCCAGTCAACTGATCTGGGTTTAATCCATCACCATTCTTTAGCCCACTCTGCGACCCCAGTTCAGACATGGCCATATGCAAATCAGTCTGACCCGTTGCCTCATGAGAACAGTCCAGCCCGAACTGCCAGGCCATGCCTTCCCTTGACCGGAAACAAGCTCCCAGGACCGTTTTCTGGCATTGCAGCCGTCTTCAGCTGGGCTTGCTTGAATCCAGTGGAAAAGTGAGCAAGGGACTCACGTCTGAGCATACCCTGCCAACTCATGGCGAACAAAGCAAAACCAAAGGAAATGATGGACGGAGCGTTGACAATACAAGCACTCACCCCCAGTCAACAGATCTGGGTTTAATCCATCACCCTTCTTTAGCCCACTCTGCCACCCAAGTTCAGACATGGTCATATGCAAATCAGTCTGACCCTGTGCCTCATTGGAACAGTCCAGTCCGAACTGCCAAGCCATGCCTTCTCTGGACGGAGAACAAGTTTCCCAGGACTGGTTTCTGGCATTGCAGCCGTCTTCAGCCGGGCTTGCTTGGATCCAGTGGCAAAGTGAGCAAGGGACTCACGTCTGAGCATACCCTGCCAACTCATGGCGAACAAAGCAAAACCAAAGGAAATGATGGATGGAGCGTTGACAATACAAGCACTCACCCCCAGTTAACTGATCTGGGTTTAATCCATCACCATTCTTTAGCCCATTCTGCCACCCCAGTTCAGACATGGCCATATGCAAATCAGTCTGACCCTGTGCCTCATGGGAACAGTCCAGCCCGAACTGCCAGGCCATGCCTTCCCTTGATCGGAAACAAGCTTCCCAGGACCGTTTTCTGGCATTGCAGCCTTCTTCAGCCGGGCTTGCTCAAATCCAGTGGCAAAGTGAGCAAGGGACTCACGTCTGAGCATACCCTGCCAACTCATGGCGAACAAAGCAACACCAAAGGAAATGATGGACGGAGCGTTGACAATACAAGCACTCACCCCCAGTCAACAGATCTGGGTTTAATCCATCACCCTTCTTTAGCCCACTCTGCCACCCAAGTTCAGACATGGTCATATGCAAATCAGTCTGACCCAGTGCCTCATGGGAACAGTCCAGCCCGAACTGCCAAGCCATACCTTCCCTGGACCGGAAACAAGCTTCCCAGGACCGGTTTCTGGCATTGCAGCCGTCTTAAGCCGGGCTTGCTTGAATCCAGTGGCAAAGTGAGCAAGGGACTCACGTCTGAGCATACCCTGCCAACTCATGGCGAACAAAGCAAAACCAAAGGAAATGATGGACGGAGCGTTGACAATACAAGCACTCATCCCCCAGTCAACTGATCTGGGTTTAATCCATCACCATTCTTTAGCCCACTCTGCCACCCCAGTTTAGACTTGGCCATATGCAAATCAGTCTGACCCGGTGCCTCATGGGAACAGTCCAGCCCGAACTGCCAAGCTATGCCTTCCCTGAACCGGACACAAGCTTCCCAGGACCGGTTTCTGGCATTGCAGCCGTCTTCAGCCGGACTTGCTTGAATCCAGAGGCAAAGTGAGCAAGGGACTCACGTCTGAGCATACCCTGCCAACTCATGGCGAACAAAGCAAAACCAAAGGAAATGATGGACGGAGCGTTGACAATACAAGCACTCACCCCCAGTCAAATGATCTGGGTTTAATCCATCACCATTCTTTAGCCCACTCTGCCATCCCAGTTCAGACATGGCCATATGCAAATCAGCCTGACCCTCTGCCTCATGGGAACAGTCCAGCCCAAACTGCCAAGCCATACCTTCCCTGGACCGGAAACAAGATTCCCAGGACCAGTTTCTGGCATTGCAGCCGTCTTTAGCCGGGCTTGCTTGAATCCAGAGGCAAAGTGAGCAAGGGACTCATGTCTGAGCATACCCTGCCAACTCATGGCGAACAAAGCAAAGCCAAAAGAAATGATGGACGGAGCGTTGACAATACAAGCACTCAACCCCAGTCAACTGATCTGGGTTTAATCCATCACCATTCTTTAGCCCACTCTGCCATCCCAGTTCAGACATGGCCATATGCAAATCAGTCTGACCCAGTACCTCATGGGAACAGTCCAGCCCGAACTGCCAAGCCATACCTTCCCTGGACCGGAAACAAGCTTCCCAGGACCGGTTTCTGGAGATGCAGCCGTCTTCAGCCGGGCTTGCTTGAATCCAGTGGCAAAGTGAGCAAGGGACTCACGTCTGAGCATACCCTGCCAACTCATGGCGAACAAAGCAAAGCCAAAGGAAATGATGGACGGAGCGTTGACAATACAAGCACTCACACCCAGTCAACTGATCTGGGTATAATCATCACCATTCTTTAGCCCACTCTGCCACCCCAGTTCAGACATGGCCATATGCAAATCAGTCTGACCCTGTGCTTCATGGGAACAGTCCAGCTCGAACTGCCAAGCCATGCCTTCCCTGGACTGGAAACAAGCTTCCCAGGACCGGTTTCTGGAATTGCAGCCGTCTTCAGCCGGGATTGCTTGAATCCAGTGGCAAAGTGAGCAAGGGACTCACGTCTGAGCATACCCTGCCAACTCATGGTGAACAAAGCAAAACCAAAGGAAATGATGGACGGAGCGTTGACAATACAAGCACTCACCCCCAGTCAACTGATCTGGGTTTAATCCATCACCATTCTTTAGCCCACTCTGCCATCCCAGTTCATACATGGCCATATGCAAATCAGTCTGACCCAGTGCCTCATGGGAACAGTCTAGCCCGAACTGCCAAGCCATACCTTCCCTGGACCGGAAACAAGCTTCCCAGGACCGGTTTCTGGCATTGCAGCCGTCTTCAGCCGGGCTTGCTTGAATCCAGTGGCAAAGTGAGCAAGGGACTCACGTCTGAGCATACCCTGCCAACTCATGGCGAACAAAGCAAAACCAAAGGAAATGAAGGACGGAGCGTTGACAATACATGCACTCACCCCCAGTCAACTGATCTGGGTTTAATCCATCACCATTCTTTAGCCCACTCTGCCACCCCAGTTCAGACATGGCCATATGCAAATCAGTCTGACCCTGTGCCTCATGGGAACAGTCCAGCCCGAACTGCCAAGCCATGCCTTCCCCGGACTGGAAACAAGCTTCCCAGAACCGGTTTCTGGCATTGCAGCCGTCTTAAGCCGGGCTTGCTTGAATCCAGTGTCAAAGTGAGCAAGGGACTCACGTCTGAGCATACCCTGCCAACTCATGGCGAACAAAGCAAAACCAAAGGAAATGATGGACGGAGCGTTGACAATACAAGCACTCATCCCCCAGTCAACTGATCTGGGTTTAATCCATCACCATTCTTTAGCCCACTCTGCCACCCCAGTTCAGACATGGCCATATGCAAATCAGTCTGACCCGGTGCCTCATGGGAACAGTCCAGCCCGAACTGCCAAGCCATGCCTTCCCTGGACTGGAAACAAGCTTCCCAGGACCGGTTTCTGGAGATGCAGCCGTCTTCAGCCGGGCTTGCTTGAATCCAGTGGCAAAGTGAGCAAGGGACTCACGTCTGAGCATAGCCTGCCAACTCATGGCGAACAAAGCAAAACCAAAGGAAATGATGGACGGAGCGTTGACAATACAAGCACTCACCCCCAGTCAACTGATCTGGGTATAATCATCACCATTCTTTATCCCACTCTGCCACCCCAGTTCAGACATGGCCATATGCAAATCAGTCTGACCCTGTGCTTCATGGGAACAGTCCCGCTCGAACTGCCAAGCCATGCCTTCCCTGGTTTGGAAACAAGCTTCCCAGGACCGGTTTCTGGCATTGCAGCCGTCTTCAGCCGGGATTGCTTGAATCCAGTGGCAAAGTGAGCAAGGGACTCACGTCTGAGCATACCCTGCCAACTCATGGTGAACAAAGCAAAACCAAAGGAAATGATGGACGGAGCGTTGACAATACAAGCACTCACCCCCAGTCAACTGATCTGGGTTTAATCCATCACCATTCTTTAGCCCACTCTGCAACCCCAGTTCAGACATGGCCATATGCAAATCAGTCTGACCCTGTGCTTCATGGGAACAGTCCAGCCCAAACTGCCAAGCCATGCCTTCCCTGGACCGGAAACAAGCTTCCCAGGACCAGTTTCTGGCATTGCAGCCGTCTTCAGCCGGACTTGCTTGAATCCAGTGGCAAAGTGAGCAAGGGACTCACGTCTGAGCATACCCTGCCAACTCATGGCAAACAAAGCAAAACCAAAGGAAATGATGGACGGAGCGTTGACAATACAAGCACTCACTCCCAGTCAAGTGATCTGGGTTTAATCCATCAACATTCTTTAGCCCACTCTGCCACCCCTGTTCAGACATGGCCATATGCAAATCAGTCTGACCCTGTGCCTCATGGGAACAGTCCAGCCCGAACTGCCAAGCCATTCCTTCCCTGGACCGGAAATAAGCTTCCCAGGACCGGTTTCTGGCATTGCAGCCGTCTTCAGCCGGGCTTGCTTGAATCCAGTGGCAAAGTGAGCAAGGGACTCACGTCTGAGCATACCCTGCCAACTCATGGAGAACAAAGCAAAACAAAAGGAAATGATGGAGGGAGCGTTGACAATACAAGCACTCACCCCCAGTCAACTGAGCTGGGTTTAATCCATCACCCTTCTTTAGCCCACTCTGCCACCCAAGTTCAGACATGGTCATATGCAAATCAGTCTGAACCTGTGCCTCATGAGAACAGTCCAGCTCGAACTGCCAAGCCATGCCTTCCCAGGACCGGAAACAAGCTTCCCAGGACCGGTTTCTGGCATTACAGCCGTCTTCAGCCGGGCTTGCTTTAATCCAGTGGCAAAGTGAGCAAGGGACTCACGTCTGAGCACACCCTGCCAACTCATGGCAAACAAAGCAAAACCAAAGGAAATGATGGACAGAACGTTGACAATACAAGCACTCACCCCCAGTCAACTGATCTGGGTTTAATCCATCACCATTCTTTAGCCCACTCTGCGACCCCAGTTCAGACATGGCCATATGCAAATCAGTCTGACCCTGTGCCTCATGAGAACAGTCCAGCCCGAATTGCCAGGCCATGCCTTCCCTTGACCGGAAACAAGCTCCCAGGACCGTTTTCTGGCATTGCAGCCGTCTTCAGCTGGGCTTGCTTGAATCCAGTGGCAAAGTGAGCAAGGGACTCACGTCTGAGCATACCCTGCCAACTCATGGCGAACAAAGCAAAACCAAAGGAAATGATGGACGGAGCGTTGACAATACAAGCACTCACCCCCAGTCAACAGATCTGGGTTTAATCCATCACCATTCTTTAGCCCACTCTGCCACCCCAGTTCAGACATGGCCATATGCAAATCAGTCTGACCCTGTGCCTCATGGGAACAGTCCAGCCCAAACTGCCAAGCCATGCCTTCCCTGGACCGGAAACAAGGTTCCCAGGACCAGTTTCTGGCATTGCAGCTGTCTTCAGCCGGACTTGCTTGAATCCAGTGGCAAAGTGAGCAAGGGACTCACGTCTGAGCATACCCTGCCAACTCATGGCAAACAAAGCAAAACCAAAGGAAATGATGGACGGAGCATTGACAATACAAGCACTCACCCCCAGTCAACTGATCTGGGTTTAATCCATCAACATTCTTTAGCCCACTCTGCCACCCCTGTTCAGACATGGCCATAGGCAAATCAGTCTGACCCTGTGCCTCATGGGAACAGTCCAGCCCGAACTGCCAAGCCATTCCTTCCCTGGACCGGAAACAAGCTTCCCAGGACCGGTTTCTGGCATTGCAGCCACCTTCAGCCGGGCTTGCTTGAATCCAGTGGCAAAGTGAGCAAGGGACTCACGTCTGAGCACACCCTGCCAACTCATGGCGAACAAAGCAAAACCAAAGGAAATGATGGACAGAACGTTGACAATACAAGCACTCACCCCCAGTCAACTGATCTGGGTTTAATCCATCACCATTCTTTAGCCCACTCTGCGACCCCAGTTCAGACATGGCCATATGCAAATCAGTCTGACCCTGTGCCTCATGAGAACAGTCCAGCCCGAACTGCCAGGCCATGCCTTCCCTTGACCGGAAACAAGCTCCCAGGACCGTTTTCTGGCATTGCAGCCGTCTTCAGCTGGGCTTGCTTGAATCCAGTGGCAAAGTGAGCAAGGGACTCACGTCTGAGCATACCCTGCCAACTCATGGCGAACAAAGCAAAACCAAAGGAAATGATGGACGGAGCGTTGACAATACAAGCACTCACCCCCTGTCAACAGATCTGGGTTTAATCCATCACCCTTCTTTAGCCCACTCTGCCACCCAAGTTCAGACATGGTCATATGCAAATCAGTCTGTCCCTGTGCCTCATTGGAACAGTCCAGTCCGAACTGCCAAGCCATGCCTTCTCTGGACCGAGAACAAGTTTCCCAGGACCGGTTTCTGGCATTGCAGCCGTCTTCAGCCGGGCTTGCTTGGATCCAGTGGCAAAGTGAGCAAGGGACTCACGTCTGAGCATACCCTGCCAACTCATGGCGAACAAAGCAAAACCAAAGGAAATGATGGATGGAGCGTTGACAATACAAGCACTCACCCCCAGTTAACTGATCTGGGTTTAATCCATCACCATTCTTTAGCCCATTCTGCCACCCCAGTTCAGACATGGCCATATGCAAATCAGTCTGACCCTGTGCCTCATGGGAACAGTCCAGCCCGAACTGCCAGGCCATGCCTTCCCTTGATCGGAAACAAGCTTCCCAGGACCGTTTTCTGGCATTGCAGCCTTCTTCAGCCGGGCTTGCTCGAATCCAGTGGCAAAGTGAGCAAGGGACTCACGTCTGAGCATACCCTGCCAACTCATGGCGAACAAAGCAAAACCAAAGGAAATGATGGACGGAGCGTTGACAATACAAGCACTCACCCCCAGTCAACTGATCTGGGTTTAATCCATCACCATTCTTTAGCCCACTCTGCCACCCCAGTTCAGACATGGCCATATGCAAATCAGTCTGACCCTGTGCCTCATGGGAACAGTCCAGCCCGAACTGCCAAGCCATGCCTTCCCTGGACCGGAAACAAGTTTCCCAGGACCGGTTCCTGGCATTGCAGCCGTCTTCAGCTGGGCTTGCTTGAAGCCATTGGCAAAGTGAGCAAGGGACTCACGTCTGAGCATACCCTGCCAACTCATGGCGAACAAAGCAAAACCAAAGGAAATGATGGACGGAGCGTTGACAATACAAGCACTCACCCCCAGTCAACTGATCTGGGTTTAATCCATCACCATTCTTTAGCCCACTCTGCCACCCCAGTTCAGACATGGCCATATGCAAATCAGTCTGACCCTGTGCCTCATGGGAACAGTCCAGCCCGAACTGCCAAGCCATGCCTTCCCTGAACCGGACACAAGCTTCCCAGGACCGGTTTCTGGCATTGCAGCCGTCTTAAGGCGGGCCTGCTTGAATCCAGTGGCAAAGTGAGCAAGGGACTCACGTCTGAGCATACCCAGCCAACTCATGGTGAACAAAGCAAAACCAAAGGAAATGATGGACGGAGCGTTGACAATACAAGCACTCACCCCCAGTCAACTGATCTGGGTTTAATCCATCACCATTCTTTAGCCCACTCTGCAACCCCAGTTCAGACATGGCCATATGCAAATCAGTCTGACCCTGTGCCTCATGGGAACAGTCCAGCCCAAACTGCCAAGCCATGCCTTCCCTGGACCGGAAACAAGCTTCCCAGGACCAGTTTCTGGCATTGCAGCCGTCTTCAGCCGGACTTGCTTGAATCCAGTGGCAAAGTGAGCAAGGGACTCACGTCTGAGCATACCCTGCCAACTCATGGCAAACAAAGCAAAACCAAAGGAAATGATGGACGGAGCGTTGACAATACAAGCACTCACTCCCAGTCAAGTGATCTGGGTTTAATCCATCAACATTCTTTAGCCCACTCTGCCACCCCTGTTCAGACATGGCCATATGCAAATCAGTCTGACCCTGTGCCTCATGGGAACAGTCCAGCCCGAACTGCCAAGCCATTCCTTCCCTGGACTGGAAATAAGCTTCCCAGGACCGGTTTCTGGCATTGCAGCCGTCTTCAGCCGGGCTTGCTTGAATCCAGTGGCAAAGTGAGCAAGGGACTCACGTCTGAGCATACCCTGCCAACTCATGGATAACAAAGCAAAACAAAAGGAAATGATGGAGGGAGCGTTGACAATACAAGCACTCACCCCCAGTCAACTGAGCTGGGTTTAATCCATCACCCTTCTTTAGCCCACTCTGCCACCCAAGTTCAGACATGGTCATATGCAAATCAGTCTGACCCTGTGCCTCATGAGAACAGTCCAGCTCGAACTGCCAAGCCATGCCTTCCCAGGACCGGAAACAAGCTTCCCAGGACCGGTTTCTGGCATTGCAGCCATCTTCAGCCGGGCTTGCTTTAATCCAGTGGCAAAGTGAGCAAGGGACTCACGTCTGAGCACACCCTGCCAACTCATGGCGAACAAAGCAAAACCAAAGGAAATGATGGACAGAACGTTGACAATACAAGCACTCACCCCCAGACAACTGATCTGGGTTTAATCCATCACCATTCTTTAGCCCACTCTGCGACCCCAGTTCAGACATGGCCATATGCAAATCAGTCTGACCCTGTGCCTCATGAGAACAGTCCAGCCCGAACTGCCAGGCCATGCCTTCCCTTGACCGGAAACAAGCTCTCAGGACCGTTTTCTGGCATTGCAGCCGTCTTCAGCTGGGCTTGCTTGAATCCAGTGGCAAAGTGAGCAAGGGACTCACGTCTGAGCATACCCTGCCAACTCAAGGCGAACAAAGCAAAACCAAAGGAAATGATGGACGGAGCGTTGACAATACAAGCACTCACCCCCAGTCAACAGATCTGGGTTTAATCCATCACCATTCTTTAGCCCACTCTGCCACCCCAGTTCAGACATGGCCATATGCAAATCAGTCTGACCCTGTGCCTCATGGGAACAGTCCAGCCCAAACTGCCAAGCCATGCCTTCCCTGGACCGGAAACAAGGTTCCCAGGACCAGTTTCTGGCATTGCAGCTGTCTTCAGCCGGACTTGCTTGAATCCAGTGGCAAAGTGAGCAAGGGACTCACGTCTGAGCATACCCTGCCAACTCATGGCAAACAAAGCAAAACCAAAGGAAATGATGGACGGAGCGTTGACAATACAAGCACTCACCCCCAGTCAACTGATCTGGGTTTAATCCATCAACATTCTTTAGCCCACTCTGCCACCCCTGTTCAGACATGGCCATAGGCAAATCAGTCTGACCCTGTGCCTCATGGGAACAGTCCAGCCCGAACTGCCAAGCCATTCCTTCCCTGGACCGGAAACAAGCTTCCCAGGACCGGTTTCTGGCATTGCAGCCACCTTCAGCCGGGCTTGCTTGAATCCAGTGGCAACGTGAGCAAGGGACTCACGTCTGAGCACACCCTGCCAACTCATGGCGAACAAAGCAAAACCAAAGGAAATGATGGACAGAACGTTGACAATACAAGCACTCACCCCCAGTCAACTGATCTGGGTTTAATCCATCACCATTCTTTAGCCCACTCTGCGACCCCAGTTCAGACATGGCCATATGCAAATCAGTCTGACCCTGTGCCTCATGAGAACAGTCCAGCCCGAACTGCCAGGCCATGCCTTCCCTTGACCGGAAACAAGCTCCCAGGACCGTTTTCTGGCATTGCAGCCGTCTTCAGCTGGGCTTGCTTGAATCCAGTGGCAAAGTGAGCAAGGGACTCACGTCTGAGCATACCCTGCCAACTCATGGCGAACAAAGCAAAACCAAAGGAAATGATGGACGGAGCGTTGACAATACAAGCACTCACCCCCAGTCAACAGATCTGGGTTTAATCCATCACCCTTCTTTAGCCCACTCTGCCACCCAAGTTCAGACATGGTCATATGCAAATCAGTCTGACCCTGTGCCTCATTGGAACAGTCCAGTCCGAACTGCCAAGCCATGCCTTCTCTGGACCGAGAACAAGTTTCCCAGGACTGGTTTCTGGCATTGCAGCCGTCTTCAGCCGGGCTTGCTTGGATCCAGTGGCAAAGTGAGCAAGGGACTCACGTCTGAGCATACCCTGCCAACTCATGGCGAACAAAGCAAAATCAAAGGAAATGATGGACGGAGCGTTGACAATACAAGCACTCACCCCCAGTCAACTGATCTGGGTTTAATCCATCACCATTCTTTAGCCCACTCTGCCACCCCAGTTCAGACATGGCTATATGCAAATCAGTCTGACCTGGTGCCTCATGGGAACAGTCCAGCCCGAACTGCCAGGCCATGCCTTCCCTGGACCGGAAACAAGCTTCCCAGGACCGGTTTCTGGAATTGCAGCCGTCTTCAGCCGGGCTTGCTTAAATCCAGTGGCAAAGTGAGCAAGGGACTCACGTCTGAGCATACCCTGCCAACTCATGGCGAACAAAGCAAAACCAAAGGAAATGATGGACGGAGCGTTGACAATACAAGCACTCATCCCCCAGTCAACTGATCTGGGTTTAATCCATCACCATTCTTTAGCCCACTCTGCCACCCCAGTTCAGACATGGCCATATGCAAATCAGTCTGACCCTGTGCTTCATGGGAACAGTCCAGCTCGAACTGCCAAGCCATGCCTTCCCTGGACTGGAAAAAAGCTTCCCAGGACCGGTTTCTGGCATTGCAGCCGTCTTCAGCCGGGATTGCTTGAATCCAGTGGCAAAGTGAGCAAGGGACTCACGTCTGAGCATACCCTGCCAACTCATGGTGAACAAAGCAAAACCAAAGGAAATGATGGACGGAGCGTTGACAATACAAGCACTCATCCCCCAGTCAACTGATCTGGGTTTAATCCATCACCATTCTTTAGCCCACTCTGCCACCCCAGTTCAGACATGGCTATATGCAAATCAGTCTGACCTGGTGCCTCATGGGAACAGTCCAGCCCGAACTGCCAGGCCATGCCTTCCCTGGACCGGAAACAAGCTTCCCAGGACCGGTTTCTGGAATTGCAGCCGTCTTCAGCCGGGCTTGCTTGAATCCAGTGGCAAAGTGAGCAAGGGACTCACGTCTGAGCATACCCTGCCAACTCATGGCGAACAAAGCAAAACCAAAGGAAATGATGGACGGAGCATTGACAATACAAGCACTCATCCCCCAGTCAACTGATCTGGGTTTAATCCATCACCATTCTTTAGCCCACTCTGCCACCCCAGTTCAGACATGGCCATATGCAAATCAGTCTGACCCTGTGCTTCATGGGAACAGTCCAGCTCGAACTGCCAAGCCATGCCTTCCCTGGACTGGAAAAAAGCTTCCCAGGACCGGTTTCTGGCATTGCAGCCGTCTTCAGCCGGGATTGCTTAAATCCAGTGGCAAAGTGAGCAAGGGACTCACGTCTGAGCATACCCTGCCAACTCATGGTGAACAAAGCAAAACCAAAGGAAATGATGGACGGAGCGTTGACAATACAAGCACTCACACCCAGTCAACTGATCTGGGTATAATCATCACCATTCTTTAGCCCACTCTGCCACCCCAGTTCAGACATGGCCATATGCAAATCAGTCTGACCCTGTGCTTCATGGGAACAGTCCAGCTCGAACTGCCAAGCCATGCCTTCCCTGGACTGGAAACAAGCTTCCCAGGACCGGTTTCTGGCATTGCAGCCGTCTTCAGCCGGGATTGCTTGAATCCAGTGGCAAAGTGAGCAAGGGACTCACGTCTGGGCATACCCTGCCAACTCATGGCGAACAAAGCAAAACCAAAGAAAATGATGGACGGAGCGTTGACAATGCAAGCACTCACCCCCAGTCAACTGATCTGGGTTTAATCCATCACCATTCTTTAGCCCACTCTGCCACCCCAGTTCAGACATGGCTATATGCAAATCAGTCTGACCTGGTGCCTCATGGGAACAGTCCAGCCCGAACTGCCAGGCCATGCCTTCCCTGGACCGGAAACAAGCTTCCCAGGACCGGTTTCTGGAATTGCAGCCGTCTTCAGCCGGGCTTGCTTGAATCCAGTGGCAAAGTGAGCAAGGGACTCACGTCTGAGCATACCCTGCCAACTCATGGCGAACAAAGCAAAACCAAAGGAAATGATGGACGGAGCGTTGACAATACAAGCACTCATCCCCCAGTCAACTGATCTGGGTTTAATCCATCACCATTCTTTAGCCCACTCTGCCACCCCAGTTCAGACATGGCCATATGCAAATCAGTCTGACCCTGTGCTTCATGGGAACAGTCCAGCTCGAACTGCCAAGCCATGCCTTCCCTGGACTGGAAAAAAGCTTCCCAGGACCGGTTTCTGGCATTGCAGCCGTCTTCAGCCGGGATTGCTTGAATCCAGTGGCAAAGTGAGCAAGGGACTCACGTCTGAGCATACCCTGCCAACTCATGGTGAACAAAGCAAAACCAAAGGAAATGATGGACGGAGCGTTGACAATACAAGCACTCATCCCCCAGTCAACTGATCTGGGTTTAATCCATCACCATTCTTTAGCCCACTCTGCCACCCCAGTTCAGACATGGCCATATGCAAATCAGTCTGACCCTGTGCTTCATGGGAACAGTCCAGCTCGAACTGCCAAGCCATGCCTTCCCTGGACTGGAAACAAGCTTCCCAGGACCGGTTTCTGGCATTGCAGCCGTCTTCAGCCAGGATTGCTTGAATCCAGTGGCAAAGTGAGCAAGGGACTCACGTCTGAGCATACCCTGCCAACTCATGGCGAACAAAGCAAAACCAAAGGAAATGATGGACAGGGCGTTTACAATACAAGCACTCATCCCCCAGTCAACTGATCTGGGTTTAATCCATCACCATTCTTTAGCCCACTCTGCCACCCCAGTTCAGACATGGCTATATGCAAATCAGTCTGACCTGGTGCCTCATGGGAACAGTCCAGCCCGAACTGCCAGGCCATGCCTTCCCTGGACCGGAAACAAGCTTCCCAGGACCGGTTTCTGGAATTGCAGCCGTCTTCAGCCGGGCTTGCTTGAATCCAGTGGCAAAGTGAGCAAGGGACTCACGTCTGAGCATACCCTGCCAACTCATGGCGAACAAAGCAAAACCAAAGGAAATGATGGACGGAGCATTGACAATACAAGCACTCATCCCCCAGTCAACTGATCTGGGTTTAATCCATCACCATTCTTTAGCCCACTCTGCCACCCCAGATCAGACATGGCCATATGCAAATCAGTCTGACCCTGTGCTTCATGGGAACAGTCCAGCTCGAACTGCCAAGCCATGCCTTCCCTGGACTGGAAAAAAGCTTCCCAGGACCGGTTTCTGGCATTGCAGCCGTCTTCAGCCGGGATTGCTTAAATCCAGTGGCAAAGTGAGCAAGGGACTCACGTCTGAGCATACCCTGCCAACTCATGGTGAACAAAGCAAAACCAAAGGAAATGATGGACGGAGCGTTGACAATACAAGCACTCACACCCAGTCAACTGATCTGGGTATAATCATCACCATTCTTTAGCCCACTCTGCCACCCCAGTTCAGACATGGCCATATGCAAATCAGTCTGACCCTGTGCTTCATGGGAACAGTCCAGCTCGAACTGCCAAGCCATGCCTTCCCTGGACTGGAAACAAGCTTCCCAGGACCGGTTTCTGGCATTGCAGCCGTCTTCAGCCGGGATTGCTTGAATCCAGTGGCAAAGTGAGCAAGGGACTCACGTCTGAGCATACCCTGCCAACTCATGGTGAACAAAGCAAAACCAAAGGAAATGATGGACGGAGCGTTGACAATACAAGCACTCACCCCCAGTCAACTGATCTGGGTTTAATCCATCACCATTCTTTAGCCCACTCTGCCATCCCAGTTCAGACATGGCCATATGCAAATCAGTCTGACCCAGTGCCTCATGGGAACAGTCCAGCCCGAACTGCCAAGCCATACCTTCCCTGGACCGGAAACAAGCTTCCCAGGACCGGTTTCTGGCATTGCAGCCGTCTTAAGCCGGGCTTGCTTGAATCCAGTGGCAAAGTGAGCAAGGGACTCACGTCTGAGCATACCCTGCCAACTCATGACGAACAAAGCAAAACCAAAGGAAATGATGGACGGAGCGTTGACAATACAAGCACTCATCCCCCAGTCAACTGATCTGGGTTTAATCCATCACCATTCTTTAGCCCACTCTGCCACCCCAGTTTAGACTTGGCCATATGCAAATCAGTCTGACCCGGTGCCTCATGGGAACAGTCCAGCCCGAACTGCCAAGCCATGCCTTCCCTGGACTGGAAACAAGCTTCCCAGGACCGGTTTCTGGAGATGCAGCCGTCTTCAGCCGGGCTTGCTTGAATCCAGTGGCAAAGTGAGCAAGGGACTCACGTCTGAGCATACCCTGCCAACTCATGGCGAACAAAGCAAAACCAAAGGAAATGATGGACGGAGCGTTGACAATACAAGCACTCACCCCCAGTCAACTGATCTGGGTTTAATCCATCACCATTCTTTAGCCCACTCTGCCACCCCAGTTCAGACATGGCCATATGCAAATCAGTCTGACCCTGTGCCTCATGGGAACAGTCCAGCCCGAACTGCCAAGCCATGCCTTCCCTGAACCGGACACAAGCTTCCCAGGACCGGTTTCTGGCATTGCAGCCGTCTTAAGGCGGGCTTGCTTGAATCCAGTGGCAAAGTGAGCAAGGGACTCACGTCTGAGCATACCCTGCCAACTCATGGCGAACAAAGCAAAACCAAAGGAAATGATGGACGGAGCGTTGACAATGCAAGCACTCACCCCCAGTCAACTGATCTGGGTTTAATCCATCACCATTCTTTAGCCCACTCTGCCACCCCAGTTCAGACATGGCCATATGCAAATCAGTCTGACCCTGTGCTTCATGGGAACAGTCCAGCTCGAACTGCCAAGCCATGCCTTCCCTGGACTGGAAAAAAGCTTCCCAGGACCGGTTTCTGGCATTGCAGCCGTCTTCAGCCGGGATTGCTTGAATCCAGTGGCAAAGTGAGCAAGGGACTCACGTCTGAGCATACCCTGGCAACTCATGGTGAACAAAGCAAAACCAAAGGAAATGATGGACGGAGCGTTGACAATACAAGCACTCACCCCCAGTCAACTGATCTGGGTTTAATCCATCACCATTCTTTAGCCCACTCTGCCATCCCAGTTCAGACATGGCCATATGCAAATCAGTCTGACCCAGTGCCTCATGGGAACAGTCCAGCCCGAACTGCCAAGCCATACCGTCCCTGGACCGGAAACAAGCTTCCCAGGACCGGTTTCTGGCATTGCAGCCGTCTTCAGCCGGGCTTGCTTGAATCCAGTGGCAAAGTGAGCAAGGGACTCACGTCTGAGCATACCCTGCCAACTCATGGCGAACAAAGCAAAACCAAAGGAAATTAAGGACGGAGCGTTGACAATACAAGCACTCATCCCCCAGTCAACTGATCTGGGTTTAATCCATCACCATTCTTTAGCCCACTCTGCCACCCCAGTTCAGACATGGCCATATGCAAATCAGTCTGACCCTGTACCTCATGGGAACAGTCCAGCCCGAACTACCAAGCCATGCCTTCCCTGGACTGGAAACAAGCTTCCCAGGACCGGTTTCTGGAGATGCAGCCGTCTTCAGCCGGGCTTGATGGAATCCAGTGGCAAAGTGAGCAAGGGACTCACGTCTGAGCATACCCTGCCAACTCATGGCGAACAAAGCAAAACCAAAGGAAATGATGGACGGAGCGTTGACAATACAAGCACTCACACCCAGTCAACTGATCTGGGTATAATCATCACCATTCTTTAGCCCACTCTGCCACCCCAGTTCAGACATGGCCATATGCAAATCAGTCTGACCCTGTGCTTCATGGGAACAGTCCAGCTCGAACTGCCAAGCCATGCCTTCCCTGGTTTGGAAACAAGCTTCCCAGGACCGGTTTCTGGCATTGCAGCCGTCTTCAGCCGGGATTGCTTGAATCCAGTGGCAAAGTGAGCAAGGGACTCACGTCTGAGCATACCCTGCCAACTCATGGTAAACAAAGCAAAACCAAAGTAAATGATGGACGGAGCGTTGACAATACAAGCACTCATCCCCCAGTCAACTGATCTGGGTTTAATCCATCACCATTCTTTAGCCCACTCTGCCACCCCAGTTCAGACTTGGCCATATGCAAATCAGTCTGACCCGGTGCCTCATGGGAACAGTCCAGCCCGAACTGCCAAGCCATGCCTTCCCTGGACCGGAAACAAGCTTCCCAGGACCAGTTTCTGGCATTGCAGCCGTCTTCAGCCGGACTTGCTTGAATCCAGTGGCAAAGTGAGCAAGGGACTCACGTCTGAGCATACCCTGCCAACTCATGGCAAACAAAGCAAAACCAAAGGAAATGATGGACGGAGCGTTGACAATACAAGCACTCACCCCCAGTCAACTGATCTGGGTTTAATCCATCAACATTCTTTAGCCCACTCTGCCACCCTTGTTCAGACATGGCCAAAAGCAAATCAGTCTGACCCTGTGCCTCATGGGAACAGTCCAGCCCGAACTGCCAAGCCATTCCTTCCCTGGACCGGAAACAAGCTTCCCAGGACCGGTTTCTGGTATTGCAGCCGTCTTCAGCCGGGCTTGCTTGAATCCAGTGGCAAAGTGAGCAAGGGACTCACGTCTGAGCATACCCTGCCAACTCATGGAGAACAAAGCAAAACAAAAGGAAATGATGGAGGGAGCGTAGACAATACAAGCACTCACCCCCAGTCAACTGAGCTGGGTTTAATCCATCACCCTTCTTTAGCCCACTCTGCCACCCAAGTTCAGACATGGTCATATGCAAATCAGTCTGACCCTGTGCCTCATGAGAACAGTCCAGCTCGAACTGCCAAGCCATGCCTTCCCTGGACCGGAAACAAGCTTCCCAGGACCGGTTTCTGGCATTGCAGCCGTCTTCAGCCGGGATTGCTTGAATCCAGTGGCAAAGTGAGCATGAGACTCACGTCTGAGCATACACTCGCAACTCATGGCGAACAAAGCAAAACCAAAGGAAATGATGGACGGAGCGTTGACAATACAAGCACTCACCCCAGTCAACTTATCTGGGTTTAATCCATCACCATTCTTTAGCCCACTCTGCAACCCCAGTTCAGACATGGCCATATGCAAATCAGTCTGACCCTGTGCCTCATGGGAACAGTCCAGCCCAAACTGCCAAGCCAGGCCTTCCCTGGACCGGAAACAAGCTTCCCAGGACCAGTTTCTGGCATTGCAGCCGTCTTCAGCCGGACTTGCTTGAATCCAGTGGCAAAGTGAGCAAGGGACTCACGTCTGAGCATACCCTGCCAACTCATGGCAAACAAAGCAAAACCAAAGGAAATGATGGACGGAGCGTTGACAATACAAGCACTCACCCCCAGTCAACTGATCTGGGTTTAATCCATCAACATTCTTTAGCCCACTCTGCCACCCCTGTTCAGACATGGCCAAATGCAAATCAGTCTGACCCTGTGCCTCATGGGAACAGTCCAGCCCGAACTGCCAAGCCATTCCTTCCCTGGACCGGAAACAAGCTTCCCAGGACCGGTTTCTGGCATTGCAGCCGTCTTCAGCCGGGCTTGCTTGAATCCAGTGGCAAAGTGAGCAAGGGACTCACGTCTGAGCATACCCTGCCAACTCATGGAGAACAAAGCAAAACAAAAGGAAATGATGGAGGGAGCGTTGACAATACAAGCACTCACCCCCAGTCAACTGAGCTGGGTTTAATCCATCACCCTTCTTTAGCCCACTCTGCCACCCAAGTTCAGACATGGTCATATGCAAATCAGTCTGACCCTGTGCCTCATGAGAAAAGTCCTGCTCGAACTGCCAAGCCATGCCTTCCCAGGACCGGAAACAAGCTTCCCAGGACCGGTTTCTGGCATTGCAGCCGTCTTCAGCCGGGCTTGCTTTAATCCAGTGGCAAAGTGAGCAAGGGACTCACGTCTGAGCACACCCTGCCAACTCATGGCGAACAAAGCAAAACCAAAGGAAATGATGGACAGAACGTTGACAATACAAGCACTCACCCCTAGTCAACTGATCTGGGTTTAATCCATCACCATTCTTTAGCCCACTCTGCGACCCCAGTTCAGACATGGCCATATGCAAATCAGTCTGACCCTGTGCCTCATGAGAACAGTCCAGCCCGAACTGCCAGGCCATGCCTTCCCTTGACCGGAAACAAGCTCCCAGGACCGTTTTCTGGCATTGCAGTCGTCTTCAGCTGGGCTTGCTTGAATCCAGTGGCAAAGTGAGCAAGGGACTCACGTCTGAACATACCCTGCCAACTCATGGCGAACAAAGCAAAACCAAAGGAAATGATGGATGGAGCGTTGACAATACAAGCACTCACCCCCAGTCAACAGATCTGGGTTTAATCCATCACCATTCTTTAGCCCACTCTGCCACCCCAGTTCAGACATGGCCATATGCAAATCAGTCTTACCCTTTGCCTCATTGGAACAGTCCAGTCCGAATTGCCAAGCCATGCCTTCTCTGGACCGGAAACAAGTTTCCCAGGACCGGTTTCTGGCATTGCAGCCGTCTTCAGCCGGGCTTGCTTGGATCCAGTGGCAAAGTGAGCAAGGGACTCACGTCTGAGCATACCCTGACAACTCATGGCGAACAAAGCAAAACCAAAGGAAATGATGGATGGAGCGTTGACAATACAAGCACTCACCCCCAGTCAACTGATCTGGGTTTAATCCATCACCATTCTTTAGCCCACTCTGCCACCCCAGTTCAGACATGGCCATATGCAAATCAGTCTGACCCTGTGCCTCATGGGAACAGTCCAGCCCGAACTGCCAAGCCATGCCTTCCCTGGACCGGAAACAAGTTTCCCAGGACCGGTTCCTGGCATTGCAGCCGTCTTCAGCTGAGCTGGCTTGAATCCATTGGCAAAGTGAGCAAGGGACTCACGTCTGAGCATACCCTGCCAACTCATGGCGAACAAAGCAAAACCAAAGGAAATGATGGACGGAGCGTTGACAATACAAGCACTCACCCCCAGTCAACAGATCTGGGTTTAATCCATCACCATTCTTTAGCCCACTCTGCCACCCCAGTTCAGACATGGCCATATGCAAATCAGTCTGACCCTGTGCCTCATTGGAACAGTCCAGTCCGAACTGCCAAGCCATGCCTTCTCTGGACCGAGAACAAGTTTCCCAGGACCGGTTTCTGGCATTGCAGCCGTCTTCAGCCGGGCTTGCTTGGATCCAGTGGCAAAGTGAGCAAGGGACTCACGTCTGAGCATACCCTGCCAACTCATGGCGAACAAAGCAAAACCAAAGGAAATGATGGATGGAGCGTTGACAATACAAGCACTCACCCCCAGTTAACTGATCTGGGTTTAATCCATCACCATTCTTTAGCCCATTCTGCCACCCCAGTTCAGACATGGCCATATGCAAATCAGTCTGACCCTGTGCCTCATGGGAACAGTCCAGCCCGAACTGCCAGGCCATGCCTTCCCTTGATCGGAAACAAGCTTCCCAGGACCGTTTTCTGGCATTGCAGCCTTATTCAGCCGGCCTTACTTGAATCCAGTGGCAAAGTGAGCAAGGGACTCACGTCTGAGCATACCCTTCCAACTCATGGCGAACAAAGCAAAACCAAAGGAAATGATGGACGGAGCGTTGACAATACAAGCACTCACCCCCAGTCAACTGATCTGGGTTTAATCCATCACCATTCTTTAGCCCACTCTGCCACCCCAGTTCAGACATGGCCATATGCAAATCAATCTGACCCTGTGCCTCATGGGAACAGTCCAGCCCGAACTGCCAAGCCATGCCTTCCCTGGACCGGAAACAAGTTTCCCAGGACCGGTTCCTGGCATTGCAGCCGTCTTCAGCTGGGCTTGCTTGAATTCATTGGCAAAGTGAGCAAGGGACTCACGTCTGAGCATACCCTGCCAACTCATGGCGAACAAAGCAAAACCAAAGGAAATGATGGACGGAGCGTTGACAATACAAGCACTCACCCCCAGTCAACTGATCTGGGTTTAATCCATCACCATTCTTTAGGCCACTCTGCCACCCCAGTTCAGACATGGCCATATGCAAATCAGTCTGACCCTGTGCCTCATGGGAACAGTCCAGCCCGAACTGCCAAGCCATGCCTTCCCTGAACCGGACACAAGCTTCCCAGGACCGGTTTCTGGCATTGCAGCCGTCTTAAGGCGGGCTTGCTTGAATCCAGTGGCAAAGTGAGCAAGGGACTCACGTCTGAGCATACCCTGCCAACTCATGGCGAACAAAGCAAAACCAAAGGAAATGATGGACGGAGCGTTGACAATGCAAGCACTTGCCCCCAGTCAACTGATCTGGGTTTAATCCATCACCATTCTTTAGCCCACTCTGCCACCCCAGTTCAGACATGGCTATATGCAAATCAGTCTGACCTGGTGCCTCATGGGAACAGTCCAGCCCGAACTGCCAATCCATGCCTTCCCTGGACCGGAAACAAGCTTCCCAGGACCGGTTTCTGGAATTGCAGCCGTCTTCAGCCGGGCTTGCTTGAATCCGGTGGCAAAGTGAGCAAGGGACTCACGTCTGAGCATACCCTGCCAACTCATGGCGAACAAAGCAAAACCAAATGAAATGATGGACGGAGCATTGACAATACAAGCACTCACCCCCAGTCAACTGATCTGGGTTTAATCCATCACAGTTCTTTAGTCCACTCTGCCACCCCAGTTCAGACATGGCCATATGCAAATCAGTCTGACCCTGTGCTTCATGGGAACAGTCCAGCTCGAACTGCCAAGCCATGCCTTCCCTGGACCGGAAACAAGCTTCCCAGGACCGGTTTCTGGCATTGCACCCGTCTTCAGCCGGGATTGCTTGAATCCAGTGGTAAAGTGAGCAAGGGACTCACGTCTGAGCATACCCTGCCAACTCATGGCGAACAAAGCAAAACCAAAGGAAATGATGGACGGAGTGTTGACAAAACAAGCACTCACCCCCAGTCAACTGATCTGGGTTTAATCCATCACCATTCTTTAGCCCACTCTGCCACCCCAGTTCAGACATGGCCATATGCAAATCAGTCTGATTCTGTGCCTCATGGGAACAGTCCAGCCCGAACTGCCAAGCCATGCCTTCCCTGGACCGGAAACAAGCTTCCCAGGACCGGTTTCTGGCATTGCAGCCGTCTTCAGCCGGACTTGTTGAATCCAGTGGCAAAGTGAGCAAGGGACTCACGTCTGAGCATACCCTGCCAACTCATCGCGAACAAAGCAAAACCAAAGGAAATGATGGACGGAGCGTTGACAATACAAGCACTCACCCCCAGTCAACTGATCTGGGTTTAATCCATCACCATTCTTTAGCCCACTCTGCCACCCCAGTTCAGACATGGCCATATGCAAATCAGTCTGACCCTGTGCCTCATGGGTAAAGTCTAGCCCGAACTGCCAAGCCATGCCTTCCCTGGACCGGAAACAAGCTTCCCAGAACTGGTTTCTGGCATTGCAGCCGTCTTAAGCCGGGCTTGCTTGAATCCAGTGGCAAAGTGAGCAAGGGACTCACGTCTGAGCATACCCTGCCAACTCATGGCAAACAATGCAAAACCAAAGGAAATGATGGACGGAGCGTTGACAATACAAGCACTCACCCCCAGTCAACTGATCTGGGTTTAATCCATCACCATTCTTTAGCCCACTCTGCCACCCCAGTTCAGACATGGCCATATGCAAATCAGACTGACCCTGTGCTTCATGGGAACAGTCCAGCCCGAACTGCCAAGCCATGCCTTCCCTGGACCGGAAACAAGCTTCCCAGGACCGGTTTCTGGCATTGCAGCCGTCTTCAGCCGGGCTTGCTTGAATCCAGTGGCAAAGTGAGCAAGGGACTCACTTCTGAGCATACCCTGCCAACTCATGGTGAACAAAGCAAAACCAAAGGAAATGATGGACGGATCGTTGACAATACAAGCACTCACCCCCAGTCAACTGATCTGGGTTTAATCCATCACCATTCTTTAGCCCACTCTGCCACCCCAGTTCAGACATGGCCATATGCAAATCAGTCTGACCCGGTGCCTCATGGGAACAGTCCAGCCCGAACTGCCAAGCCATGCCTTCCCTGGACCGGAAACATGCTTACCAGGACTGGTTTCTGGAATTGCAGCCGTCTTCAGCCGGGCTTGCTTGAATCCAGTGGCAAAGTGAGCAAGGGACTCACGTCTGAGCAGACCCTGCCAACTCATGGCGAACAAAGCAAAACGAAAGGAAATGATGGACGGAGCGTTGACAATACAAGCACTCACCCCCAGTCAACTGATCTGGATTTAATCCATCACCATTCTTTAGCCCACTCTGCGACCCCAGTTCAGACATGGCCATATGCAAATCAGTCTGACCCTGTGCTTCATGGGAATAGTCCAGCTCGAACTGCCAAGGCATGCCTTCCCTGGACCGGAAACAAGCTTCCCAGGACCGGTTTCTGGCATTGCAGCCACCTTCAGCCGGGCTTGCTTGAATCCAGTGGCAAAGTGAGCAAGGGACTCACGTCTGAGCATACCCTGCCTACTCATGGCGAACAAAGCAAAACCAAAGGAAATTATGGACGGAGCGTTGACAATACAAGCACTCACCCCCAGTCAGCTGATCTGGGTTTAATCCATCACCATTCTTTAGCCCACTCTCCCACCCCAGTTCAGACATGGCCATATGCAAATCAGTCTGACCCTGTGCCTCATGGGAACAGTCCAGCCCGAACTGCCAAGCCATGCCTTCCCTGGACTGGAAACAAGCTTCCCAGGACCGGTTTCTGGCATTGCAGCCGTCTTCAGCCGGACTTGCTTGAATCCAGTGGCAAAGTGAGCAAGGGACTCACGTCTGAGCATACCCTGCCAACTCATGGCGAACAAAGCAAAACCAAAGAAAATGATGGACGGAGCGTTGACAATACAAGCACTCACCCCCAGTCAAATGATCTGGGTTTAATCCATCACCATTCTTTAGCCCACTCTGCCATCCCAGTTCAGACATGGCCATATGCAAATCAGCCTGACCCTCTGCCTCATGGGAACAGTCCAGCCCAAACTGCCAAGCCATACCTTCCCTGGACCGGAAACAAGATTCCCAGGACCAGTTTCTGGCATTGCAGCCGTCTTTAGCCGGGCTTGCTTGAATCCAGAGGCAAAGTGTGCAAGGGACTCATGTCTGAGCATACCCTGCCTACTCATGGCGAACAAAGCAAAACCAAAGGAAATGATGGACGGAGCGTTGACAATACAAGCACTCACCCCCAGTCAACTGATCTGGGTTTAATCCATCACCATTCTTTAGCCCACTCTGCCACCCCAGTTCAGACATGGCCATATGCAAATCAGTCTGACCCTGTGCCTCATTGGAATAGTCCAGCTCGAACTGCCAAGGCATGCCTTCCCTGGACCGGAAACAAGCTTCCCAGGACCGGTTTCTGGCATTGCAGCCACCTTCAGCCGGGCTTGCTTGAATCCAGTGGCAAAGTGAGCAAGGGACTCACGTCTGAGCATACCCTGCCTACTCATGGCGAACAAAGCAAAACCAAAGGAAATGATGGACGGAGCGTTGACAATACAAGCACTCACCCCCAGTCAGCTGATATGGGTTTAATCCATCACCATTCTTTAGCCCACTCTCCCACCCCAGTTCAGACATGGCCATATGCAAATCAGTCTGACCCTGTGCCTCATGGGAACAGTCCAGCCCGAACTGCCAAGCCATGCCTTCCCTGGACCGGAAACAAGTTTCCCAGGACCGGTTTCTGGCATTGCAGCCGTCTTCAGCCGGGCTTGCTTGGATCCAGTGGCAAAGTGAGCAAGGGACTCACGTCTGAGCATACCCTGACAACTCATGGCGAACAAAGCAAAACCAAAGGAAATGATGGATGGAGCGTTGACAATACAAGCACTCACCCCCAGTCAACTGATCTGGGTTTAATCCATCACCATTCTTTAGCCCACTCTGCCACCCCAGTTCAGACATGGCCATATGCAAATCAGTCTGACCCTGCGCCTCATGGGAACAGTCCAGCTTGAACTGCCAAGCCATGCCTTCCCTGGACCGGAAACAAGTTTCCCAGGACCGGTTCCTGGCATTGCAGCCGTCTTCAGCTGGGCTTGCTTGAATCCATTGGCAAAGTGAGCAAGGGACTCACGTCTGAGCATACCCTGCCAACTCATGGCGAACAAAGCAAAACCAAAGGAAATGATGGACGGAGCGTTGACAATACAAGCACTCACCCCCAGTCAACAGATCTGGGTTTAATCCATCACCATTCTTTAGCCCACTCTGCCACCCCAGTTCAGACATGGCCATATGCAAATCAGTCTGACCCTGTGCCTCATTGGAACAGTCCAGTCCGAACTGCCAAGCCATGCCTTCTCTGGACCGAGAACAAGTTTCCCAGGACCGGTTTCTGGCATTGCAGCCGTCTTCAGCCGGGCTTGCTTGGATCCAGTGGCAAAGTGAGCAAGGGACTCACGTCTGAGCATACCCTGCCAACTCATGGCGAACAAAGCAAAACCAAAGGAAATGATGGATGGAGCGTTGACAATACAAGCACTCACCCCCAGTTAACTGATCTGGGTTTAATCCATCACCATTCTTTAGCCCATTCTGCCACCCCAGTTCAGACATGGCCATATGCAAATCAGTCTGACCCTGTGCCTCATGGGAACAGTCCAGCCCGAACTGCCAGGCCATGCCTTCCCTTGATCAGAAACAAGCTTCCCAGGACCGTTTTCCGGCATTGCAGCCTTCTTCAGCCGGCCTTACTTGAATCCAGTGGCAAAGTGAGCAAGGGACTCACGTCTGAGCATACCCTGCCAACTCATGGCGAACAAAGCAAAACCAAAGGAAATGATGGACGGAGCGTTGACAATACAAGCACTCACCCCCAGTCAACTGATCTGGGTTTAATCCATCACCATTCTTTAGCCCACTCTGCCACCCCAGTTCAGACATGGCCATATGCAAATCAATCTGACCCTGTGCCTCATGGGAACAGTCCAGCACGAACTGCCAAGCCATGCCTTCCCTGGACCGGAAACAAGTTTCCCAGGACCGGTTCCTGGCATTGCAGCCGTCTTCAGCTGGGCTTGCTTGAATTCATTGGCAAAGTGAGCAAGGGACTCACGTCTGAGCATACCCTGCCAACTCATTGCGAACAAAGCAAAACCAAAGGAAATGATGGACGGAGCGTTGACAATACAAGCACTCACCCCCAGTCAACTGATCTGGGTTTAATCCATCACCATTCTTTAGCCCACTCTGCCACCCCAGTTCAGACATGGCCATATGCAAATCAGTCTGACCCTGTGCCTCATGGGAACAGTCCAGCCCGAACTGCCAAGCCATGCCTTCCCTGAACCGGACACAAGCTTCCCAGGACCGGTTTCTGGCATTGCAGCCGTCTTAAGGCGGGCTTGCTTGAATCCAGTGGCAAAGTGAGCAAGGGACTTACGTCTGAGCATACCCTGCCAACTCATGGCGAACAAAGCAAAACCAAAGGAAATGATGGACGGAGCGTTGACAATGCAAGCACTCGCCCCCAGTCAACTGATCTGGGTTTAATCCATCACCATTCTTTAGCCCACTCTGCCACCCCAGTTCAGACATGGCTATATGCAAATCAGTCTGACCTGGTGCCTCATGGGAACAGTCCAGCCCGAACTGCCAAGCCATGCCTTCCCTGGACCGGAAACAAGCTTCCCAGGACCGGTTTCTGGAATTGCAGCCGTCTTCAGCCGGGCTTGCTTGAATCCGGTGGCAAAGTGAGCAAGGGACTCACGTCTGAGCATACCCTGCCAACTCATGGCGAACAAAGCAAAACCAAATGAAATGATGGACGGAGCATTGACAATACAAGCACTCACCCCCAGTCAACTGATCTGGGTTTAATCCATCACAGTTCTTTAGTCCACTCTGCCACCCCAGTTCAGACATGGCCATATGCAAATCAGTCTGACCCTGTGCTTCATGGGAACAGTCCAGCTCGAACTGCCAAGCCATGCCTTCCCTGGACCGGAAACAAGCTTCCCAGGACCGGTTTCTGGCATTGCACCCGTCTTCAGCCGGGATTGCTTGAATCCAGTGGTAAAGTGAGCAAGGGACTCACGTCTGAGCATACCCTGCCAACTCATGGCGAACAAAGCAAAACCAAAGGAAATGATGGACGGAGCGTTGACAAAACAAGCACTCACCCCCAGTCAACTGATCTGGGTTTAATCCATCACCATTCTTTAGCCCACTCTGCCACCCCAGTTCAGACATGGCCATATGCAAATCAGTCTGATTCTGTGCCTCATGGGAACAGTCCAGCCCGAACTGCCAAGCCATGCCTTCCCTGGACCGGAAACAAGCTTCCCAGGACCGGTTTCTGGCATTGCAGCCGTCTTCAGCCGGACTTGTTGAATCCAGTGGCAAAGTGAGCAAGGGACTCACGTCTGAGCATACCCTGCCAACTCATCGCGAACAAAGCAAAACCAAAGGAAATGATGGACGGAGCGTTGACAATACAAGCACTCACCCCCAGTCAACTGATCTGGGTTTAATCGATCACCATTCTTTAGCCCACTCTGCCACCCCAGTTCAGACATGGCCATATGCAAATCAGTCTGACCCTGTGCCTCATGGGAACAGTCCAGCCCGAACTGCCAAGCCATGCCTTCCCTGGACCGGAAACAAGCTTACCAGGACCGGTTTCTGGCATTGCAGCCGTCTTCAGCCGGACTTGCTTGAATCCAGTGGCAAAGTGAGCAAGGGACTCACGTCTGAGCATACCCTGCCAACTCATGGCGAACAAAGCAAAACCAAAGAAAATGATGGACGGAGCGTTGACAATACAAGCACTCACCCCCAGTCAAATGATCTGGGTTTAATCCATCACCATTCTTTAGCCCACTCTGCCATCCCAGTTCAGACATGGCCATATGCAAATCAGCCTGACCCTCTGCCTCATGGGAACAGTCCAGCCCAAACTGCCAAGCCATACCTTCCCTGGACCGGAAACAAGATTCCCAGGACCAGTTTCTGTCATTGCAGCCGTCTTTAGCCGGGCTTGCTTGAATCCAGAGGCAAAGTGTGCAAGGGACTCATGTCTGAGCATACCCTGCCAACTCATGGCGAACAAAGCAAAACCAAAGGGAATGATGGACGGAGCGTTGACAATACAAGCACTCACCCCCAGTCAACTGATCTGGGTTTAATCCATCACCATTCTTTAGCCCACTCTGCCACCCCAGTTCAGACATGGCCATATGCAAATCAGTCTGACCCTGTGCCTCATGGGAACAGTCCAGCCCGAACTGCCAAGCCATGCCTTCCCTGGACTGGAAACAAGCTTCCCAGGACCGGTTTCTGGAGATGCAGCCGTCTTCAGCCGGGCTTGCTTGAATCCAGTGGCAAAGTGAGCAAGGGACTCACGTCTGAGCATACCCTGCCAACTCATGGTGAACAAAGCAAAACCAAAGGAAATGATGGACGGATCGTTGACAATACAAGCACTCACCCCCAGTCAACTGATCTGGGTTTAATCCATCACCATTCTTTAGCCCACTCTGCCACCCCAGTTCAGACATGGCCATATGCAAATCAGTCTGACCCGGTGCCTCATGGGAACAGTCCAGCCCGAACTGCCAAGCCATGCCTTCCCTGGACCGGAAACATGCTTCCCAGGACCGGTTTCTGGAATTGCAGCCGTCTTCAGCCGGGCTTGCTTGAATCCAGTGGCAAAGTGAGCAAGGGACTCACGTCTGAGCATACCCTGCCAACTCATGGCGAACAAAGCAAAACGAAAGGAAATGATAGACGGAGCGTTGACAATACAAGCACTCACCCCCAGTCAACTGATCTGGGTTTAATCCATCACCATTCTTTAGCCCACTCTGCGACCCCAGTTCAGACATGGCCATATGCAAATCAGTCTGACCCTGTGCTTCATGGGAACAGTCCAGCTCGAACTGCCAAGGCATGCCTTCCCTGGACCGGAAACAAGCTTCCCAGGACCGGTTTCTGGCATTGCAGCCACCTTCAGCCGGGCTTGCTTGAATCCAGTGGCAAAGTGAGCAAGGGACTCACGTCTGAGCATACCCTGCCTACTCATGGCGAACAAGCAAAACCAAAGGAAATGATGGACGGAGCGTTGACAATACAAGCACTCACCCCCAGTCAGCTGATCTGGGTTTAATCCATCACCATTCTTTAGCCCACTCTCCCACCCCAGTTCAGACATGGCCATATGCAAATCAGTCTGACCCTGTGCCTCATGGGAACAGTCCAGCCCGAACTGCCAAGCCATACCTTCCCTGGACCGGAAACAAGATTCCCAGGACCAGTTTCTGGCATTGCAGCCGTCTTTAGCCGGGCTTGCTTGAATCCAGAGGCAAAGTGTGCAAGGGACTCATGTCTGAGCATACCCTGCCAACTCATGGCGAACAAAGCAAAACCAAAGGGAATGATGGACGGAGCGTTGACAATACAAGCACTCACCCCCAGTCAACTGATCTGGGTTTAATCCATCACCATTCTTTAGCCCACTCTGCCACCCCAGTTCAGACATGGCCATATGCAAATCAGTCTGACCCTGTGCCTCATGGGAACAGTCCAGCCCGAACTGCCAAGCCATGCCTTCCCTGGACCGGAAACAAGCTTCCCAGAACCGGTTTCTGGCATTGCAGCCGTCTTAAGCCGGGCTTGCCTGAATCCAGTGGCAAAGTGAGCAAGGGACTCACGTCTGAGCATACCCTGCCAACTCATGGCGAACAAAGCAAAACCAAAGGAAATGATGGACGGAGCGTTGACAATACAAGCACTCATCCCCCAGTCAACTGATCTGGGTTTAATCCATCACCATTCTTTAGCCCACTCTGCCACCCCAGTTCAGACATGGCCATATGCAAATCAGTCTGACCCGGTGCCTCATGGGAACAGTCCAGCCCGAACTGCCAAGCCATGCCTTACCTGGACTGGAAACAAGCTTCCCAGGACCGGTTTCTGGAGATGCAGCCGTCTTCAGCCGGGCTTGCTTGAATCCAGTGGCAAAGTGAGCAAGGGACTCACGTCTGAGCATACCCTGCCAACTCATGGCGAACAAAGCAAAGCCAAAGGAAATGATGGACGGAGCGTTGACAATACAAGCACTCACACCCAGTCAACTGATCTGGGTATAATCATCACCATTCTTTAGCCCACTCTGCCATCCCAGTTCAGACATGGCCATATGCAAATCAGCCTGACCCTCTGACTCATGGGAACAGTCCAGCCCAAACTGCCAAGCCATACCTTCCCTGGACCGGAAACAAGATTCCCAGGACCAGTTTCTGGCATTGCAGCCGTCTTTAGCCGGGCTTGCTTGAATCCAGAGGCAAAGTGAGCAAGGGACTCATGTCTGAGCATACCCTGCCAACTCATGGCGAACAAAGCAAAGCCAAAAGAAATGATGGACGGAGCGTTGACAATACAAGCACTAAACCCCAGTCAACTGATCTGGGTTTAATCCATCACAATTCTTTAGCCCACTCTGCCATCCCAGTTCAGACATGGCCATATGCAAATCAGTCTGACCCAGTGCCTCATGGGAACAGTCCAGCCCGAACTGCCAAGCCATACCTTCCCTGGACCGGAACCAAGCTTCCCAGGACCGGTTTCTGGCATTGCAGCCGTCTTCAGCCGGGCTTGTTTGAATCCAGTGGCAAAGTGAGCAAGGGACTCGCGTCTGAGCATACCCTGCCAACTCATGGCGAACAAAGCAAAACCAAAGGAAATGATGGACGGAGCGTTGACAAAACAAGCATTCACCCCCAGTCAACTGATCTGGGTTTAATCCATCACCATTCTTTAGCCCACTCTGCCACCCCAGTTCAGACATGGCCATATGCAAATCAGTCTGATTCTGTGCCTCATGGGAACAGTCCAGCCCGAACTGCCAAGCCATGCCTTCCCTGGACCGGAAACAAGCTTCCCAGGACCGGTTTCTGGCATTGCAGCCGTCTTCAGCCGGACTTGTTGAATCCAGTGGCAAAGTGAGCAAGGGACTCACGTCTGAGCATACCCTGCCAACTCATCGTGAACAAAGCAAAACCAAAGGAAATGATGGACGGAGCGTTGACAACACAAGCACTCACCCCCAGTCAACTGATCTGGGTTTAATCCATCACCATTCTTTAGCCCACTCTGCGACCCCAGTTCAGACATGGCCATATGCAAATCAGTCTGACCCTGTGCTTCATGGGAACAGTCCAGCTCGAACTGCCAAGGCATGCCTTCCCTGGACCGGAAACAAGCTTCCCTGGACCGGTTTCTGGCATTGCAGCCACCTTCAGCCGGGCTTGCTTGAATCCAGTGGCAAAGTGAGCAAGGGACTCACGTCTGAGCATACCCTGCCTACTCATGGCGAACAAAGCAAAACCAAAGGAAATGATGGACGGAGCGTTGACAATACAAGCACTGACCCCCAGTCAGCTGATCTGGGTTTAATCCATCACCATTCTTTAGCCCACTCTCCCACCCCAGTTCAGACATGGCCATATGCAAATCAGTCTGACCCTGTGCCTCATGGGAACAGTCCAGCCCGAACTGCCAAGCCATGCCTTCCCTGGACCGGAAACAAGCTTCCCAGGACCGGTTTCTGGCATTGCAGCCGTCTTCAGCCGGACTTGCTTGAATCCAGTGGCAAAGTGAGCAAGGGACTCACGTCTGAGCATACCCTGCCAACTCATGGCGAACAAAGCAAAACCAAAGAAAATGATGGACGGAGCGTTGACAATACAAGCACTCACCCCCAGTCAAATGATCTGGGTTTAATCCATCACCATTCTTTAGCCCACTCTGCCATCCCCGTTCAGACATGGCCATATGCAAATCAGCCTGACCCTCTGCCTCATGGGAACAGTCCAGCCCGAACTGCCAAGCCATACCTTCCCTGGACCGGAAACAAGCTTCCCAGGACTGGTTTCTGGAATTGCAGCCGTCTTAAGCCGGGCTTGCTTGAATCCAGTGGCAAAGTGAGCAAGGGACTCACGTCTGAGCATACCCTGCCAACTCATGGCAAACAATGCAAAACCAAAGGAAATGATGGACGGAGCGTTGACAATACAAGCACTCACCCCCAGTCAACTGATCTGGGTTTAATCCATCACCATTCTTCAGCCCACTCTGCCACCCCAGTTCAGACATGGCCATATGCAAATCAGACTGACCCTGTGCTTCATGGGAACAGTCCAGCCCGAACTGCCAAGCCATGCCTTCCCTGGACCGGAAACAAGCTTCCCAGGACCGGTTTCTGGCATTGCAGCCGTCTTCAGCCGGGCTTGCTTGAATCCAGTGGCAAAGTGAGCAAGGGACTCACGTCTGAGCATACCCTGCCAACTCATGGTGAACAAAGCAAAACCAAAGGAAATGATGGACGGATCGTTGACAGTACAAGCACTCACCCCCAGTCAACTGATCTGGGTTTAATCCATCACCATTCTTTAGCCCACTCTGCCACCCCAGTTCAGACACGGCCATATGCAAATCAGTCTGACCCGGTGCCTCATGGGAACAGTCCAGCCCGAACTGCCAAGCCATGCCTTCCCTGGACCAGAAACATGCTTCCCAGGACTGGTTTCTGGAATTGCAGCCGTCTTCAGCCGGGCTTGCTTGAATCCAGTGGCAAAGTGAGCAAGGGACTCACGTCTGAGCATACCCTGCCAACTCATGGCGAACAAAGCAAAACGAAAGGAAATGATGGACGGAGCGTTGACAATACAAGCACTCACCCCCAGTCAACTGATCTGGGTTTAATCCATCACCATTCTTTAGCCCACTCTGCGACCCAGTTCAGACATGGCCATATGCAAATCAGTCTGACCCTGTGCTTCATGGGAACTGTCCAGCTCGAACTGCCAAGGCATGCCTTCCCTGGACCGGAAACAAGCTCCCCAGGCCCGGTTTCTGGCATTGCAGCCACCTTCAGCCGGACTTGCTTGAATCCAGTGGCAAAGTGAGCAAGGGACTCACGTCTGAGCATACCCTGCCTACTCATGGCGAACAAAGCAAAACCAAAGGAAATGATGGACGGAGCGTTGACAATACAAGCACTCACCCCCAGTCAGCTGATCTGGGTTTAATCCAGCACCATTCTTTAGCCCACACTCCCACCCCAGTTCAGACATGGACATATGCAAATCAGTCTGACCCTGTGCCTCATGGGAACAGTCCAGCCCGAACTGCCAAGCCATGCCTTCCCTGGCCCGGAAACAAGCTTCCCAGGACCGGTTTCTGGCATTGCAGCCGTCTTCAGCCGGACTTGCTTGAATCCAGTGGCAAAGTGAGCAAGGGACTCACGTCTGGGCATACCCTGCCAACTCATGGCGAACAAAGCAAAACCAAAGAAAATGATGGACGGAGCGTTGACAATACAAGCACTCACCCCCAGTCAAATGATCTGGGTTTAATCCATCACCATTCTTTAGCCCACTCTGCCATCCCAGTTCAGACATGGCCATATGCAAATCAGCCTGACCCTCTGCCTCATGGGAACAGTCCAGCCCAAACTGCCAAGCCATACCTTCCCTGGACCGGAAACAAGATTCCCAGGACCAGTTTCTGGCATTGCAGCCGTCTTTAGCCGGGCTTGCTTGAATCCAGAGGCAAAGTGTGCAAGGGACTCATGTCTGAGCATACCCTGCCAACTCATGGCGAACAAAGCAAAGCCAAAAGAAATGATGGACGGAGCGTTGACAATACAAGCACTCAACCCCAGTCAACTGATCTGGGTTTAATCCATCACCATTCTTTAGCCCACTCTGCCATCCCAGTTCAGACATGGCCATATGCAAATCAGTCTGACCCAGTGCCTCATGGGAACAGTCCTACCCGAACTGCCAAGCCATACCTTCCCTGGACCGGAAACAAGCTTCCCAGGACCGGTTTCTGGCATTGCAGCCGTCTTCAGCCGGGCTTGCTTGAATCCAGTGGCAAAGTGAGCAAGGGATTCACGTCTGAGCATACCCTGCCAACTCATGGCGAACAAAGCAAAACCAAAGGAAATGATGGACGGAGCGTTGACAATACAAGCACTCACCCCCAGTCAACTGATCTGGGTTTAATCCATCACCATTCTTTAGCCCACTCTGCCACCCCAGTTCAGACATGGCCATATGCAAATCAGTCTGACCCTGTGCCTCATGGGAACAGTCCAGCCCGAACTGCCAAGCCATGCCTTCCCTGGACCGGAAACAAGCTTCCCAGAACCGGTTTCTGGCATTGCAGCCGTCTTAAGCCGGGCTTGCTTGAATCCAGTGGCAAAGTGAGCAAGGGACTCACGTCTGAGCATACCCTGCCAACTCATGGCGAACAAAGCAAAGCCAAAGGAAATGATGGACGGAGCGTTGACAATACAAGCACTCACACCCAGACAACTGATCTGGGTATAATCATCACCATTCTTTAGCCCACTCTGCCATCCCAGTTCAGACATGGCCATATGCAAATCAGCCTGACCCTCTGCCTCATGGGAACAGTCCAGCCCAAACTGCCAAGCCATACCTTACCTGGACCGGAAACAAGATTCCCAGGACCAGTTTCTGGCATTGCAGCCGTCTTTAGCCGGGCTTGCTTGAATCCAGAGGCAAAGTGAGCAAGGGACTCATGTCTGAGCATACCCTGCCAACTCATGGCGCACAAAGCAAAGCCAAAAGAAATGATGGACGGAGCGTTGACAATACAAGCACTAAACCCCAGTCAACTGATCTGGGTTTAATCCATCACAATTCTTTAGCCCACTCTGCCATCCCAGTTCAGACATGGCCATATGCAAATCAGTCTGACCCAGTGCCTCATGGGAACAGTCCAGCCCGAACTGCCAAGCCATACCTTCCCTGGACCGGAAACAAGCTTCCCAGGACCGGTTTCTGGCATTGCAGCCGTCTTCAGCCGGGCTTGCTTGAATCCAGTGGCAAAGTGAGCAAGGGACTCGCGTCTGAGCATACCCTGCCAACTCATGGCGAACAAAGCAAAACCAAAGGAAATGATGGACGGAGCGTTGACAATACAAGCACTCACCCCCAGTCAACTGATCTGGGTTTAATCCATCACCATTCTTTAGCCCACTCTGCCACCCCAGTTCAGACATGGCCATATGCAAATCAGACTGACCCTGTGCTTCATGGGAACAGTCCAGCCCGAACTGCCAAGCCATGCCTTCCCTGGACCGGAAACAAGCTTCCCAGGACCGGTTTCTGGCATTGCAGCCGTCTTCAGCCGGGCTTGCTTGAATCCAGTGGCAAAGTGAGCAAGGGACTCACGTCTGAGCATACCCTGCCAACTCATGGTGAACAAAGCAAAACCAAAGGAAATGATGGACGGATCGTTGACAATACAAGCACTCACCCCCAGTCAACTGATCTGGGTTTAATCCATCACCATTCTTTAGCCCACTCTGCCACCCCAGTTCAGACATGGCCATATGCAAATAAGTCTGACCCGGTGCCTCATGGGAACAGTCCAGCCCGAACTGCCAAGGCATGCCTTCCCTGGACCGGAAACATGCTTCCCAGGACCGGTTTCTGGAATTGCAGCCGTCTTCAGCCGGGCTTGCTTGAATCCAGTGGCAAAGTGAGCAAGGGACTCACGTCTGAGCATACCCTGCCAACTCATGGCGAACAAAGCAAAACGAAAGGAAATGATGGACGGAGCGTTGACAATACAAGCACTCACCCCCAGTCAGCTGATCTGGGTTTAATCCATCACCATTCTTTAGCCCACTCTCCCACCCCAGTTCAGACATGGCCATATGCAAATCAGTCTGACCCTGTGCCTCATGGGAACAGTCCAGCCCGAACTGCCAAGCCATGCCTTCCCTGGACCGGAAACAAGCTTCCCAGGACCGGTTTCTGGCATTGCAGCCACCTTCAGCCGGGCTTGCTTGAATCCAGTGGCAAAGTGAGCAAGAGACTCACGTCTGAGCATACCCTGCCAACTCATGGTGAACAAAGCTAAACCAAAGGAAATGATGGACGGAGCGTTGACAATACAAGCACTCACCCCCAGTCAACTGATCTGGGTTTAATCCATCACCATTCTTTAGCCCACTCTGCAACCCCAGTTCAGACATGGCCATATGCAAATCAGTCTGACCCTGTGCCTCATGGGAACAGTCCAGCCCAAACTGCCAAGCCATGCCTTCCCTGGACCGGAAACAAGCTTCCCAGGACCAGTTTCTGGCATTGCAGCCGTCTTCAGCCGGACTTTCTTGAATCCAGTGGCAAAGTGAGCAAGGGACTCACGTCTGAGCATACCCTGCCTACTCATGGCGAACAAAGCAAAACCAAAGGAAATGATGGACGGAGCGTTGACAATACAAGCACTCACCCCCAGTCAGCTGATCTGGGTTTAATCCATCACCATTCTTTAGCCCACTCTCCCACCCCAGTTCAGACATGGCCATATGCAAATCAGTCTGACCCTGTGCCTCATGGGAACAGTCCAGCCCGAACTGCCAAGCCATGCCTTCCCTGGACCGGAAACAAGCTTCCCAGGACCGGTTTCTGGCATTGCAGCCGTCTTCAGCCGGACTTGCTTGATTTCAGTGGCAAAGTGAGCAAGGGACTCATGTCTGAGCATACCCTGCCTACTCATGGCGAACAAAGCAAAACCAAAGGAAATGATGGACGGAGCGTTGACAATACAAGCACTCACCCCCAGTCAGCTGATCTGGGTTTAATCCATCACCATTCTTTAGCCCACTCTCCCACCCCAGTTCAGACATGGCCATATGCAAATCAGTCTGACCCTGTGCCTCATGGGAACAGTCCAGCCCGAACTGCCAAGCCATGCCTTCCCTGGACCGGAAACAAGCTTCCCAGGACCGGTTTCTGGCATTGCAGCCGTCTTCAGCCGGACTTGCTTGATTTCAGTGGCAAAGTGAGCAAGGGACTCACGTCTGAGCATACCCTGCCTACTCATGGCGAACAAAGCAAAACCAAAGGAAATGATGGACGGAGCGTTGACAATACAAGCACTCACCCCCAGTCAGCTGATCTGGGTTTAATCCATCACCATTCTTTAGCCCACTCTCCCACCCCAGTTCAGACATGGCCATATGCAAATCAGTCTGACCCTGTGCCTCATGGGAACAGTCCAGCCCGAACTGCCAAGCCATGCCTTCCCTGGACTGGAAACAAGCTTCCCAGGACCGGTTTCTGGCATTGCAGCCGTCTTCAGCCGGACTTGCTTGAATCCAGTGGCAAAGTGAGCAAGGGACTCACGTCTGAGCATACCCTGCCAACTCATGGCGAACAAAGCAAAACCAAAGAAAATGATGGACGGAGCGTTGACAATACAAGCACTCACCCCCAGTCAAATGATCTGGGTTTAATCCATCACCATTCTTTAGCCCACTCTGCCATCCCAGTTCAGACATGGCCATATGCAAATCAGCCTGACCCTCTGCCTCATAGGAACAGTCCAGCCCAAACTGCCAAGCCATACCTTCCCTGGACAGGAAACAAGATTCCCAGGACCAGTTTCTGGCATTGCAGCCGTCTTTAGCCGGGCTTGCTTGAATCCAGAGGCAAAGTGTGCAAGGGACTCATGTCTGAGCATACCCTGCCAACTCATGGCGAACAAAGCAAAGCCAAAAGAAATGATGGACGGAGCGTTGACAATACAAGCACTCAACCCCAGTCAACTGATCTGGGTTTAATCCATCACCATTCTTTAGCCCACTCTGCCATCCCAGTTCAGACATGGCCATATGCAAATCAGTCTGACCCAGTGCCTCATGGGAACAGTCCAGCCCGAACTGCCAAGCCATACCTTCCCTGGACCGGAAACAAGCTTCCCAGGACCGGTTTCTGGCATTGCAGCCATCTTCAGCCGGGCTTGCTTGAATCCAGTGGCAAAGTGAGCAAGGGACTCACGTCTGAGCATACCCTGCCAACTCATGGCGAACAAAGCAAAACCAAAGGAAATGATGGACGGAGCGTTGACAATACAAGCACTCACCCCCAGTCAACTGATCTGGGTTTAATCCATCACCATTCTGTAGCCCACTCTGCCACCCCAGTTCAGACATGGCCATATGCAAATCAGTCTGACCCTGTGCCTCATGGGAACAGTCCAGCCCGAACTGCCAAGCCATGCCGTCCCTGGACCGGAAACAAGCTTCCCAGAACCGGTTTCTGGCATTGCAGCCGTCTTAAGCCGGGCTTGCTTGAATCCAGTGGCAAAGTGAGCAAGGGACTCACGTCTGAGCATACCCTGCCAACTCATGGCGAACAAAGCAAAACCAAAGGATATGATGGACAGAACGTTGACAATACAAGCACTCACCCCTAGTCAACTGATCTGGGTTTAATCCATCACCATTCTTTAGCCCACTCTGCGACCCCAGTTCAGACATGGCCATATGCAAATCAGTCTGACCCTGTGCCTCATGAGAACAGTCCAGCCCGAACTGCCAGGCCATGCCTTCCCTTGACCGGAAACAAGCTCCCAGGACCGTTTTCTGGCATTGCAGTCGTCTTCAGCTGGGCTTGCTTGAATCCAGTGGCAAAGTGAGCAAGGGACTCACGTCTGAACATACCCTGCCAACTCATGGCGAACAAAGCAAAACCAAAGGAAATGATGGATGGAGCGTTGACAATACAAGCACTCACCCCCAGTCAACAGATCTGGGTTTAATCCATCACCATTCTTTAGCCCACTCTGCCACCCCAGTTCAGACATGGCCATATGCAAATCAGTCTTACCCTTTGCCTCATTGGAACAGTCCAGTCCGAATTGCCAAGCCATGCCTTCTCTGGACCGGAAACAAGTTTCCCAGGACCGGTTTCTGGCATTGCAGCCGTCTTCAGCCGGGCTTGCTTGGATCCAGTGGCAAAGTGAGCAAGGGACTCACGTCTGAGCATACCCTGACAACTCATGGCGAACAAAGCAAAACCAAAGGAAATGATGGATGGAGCGTTGACAATACAAGCACTCACCCCCAGTCAACTGATCTGGGTTTAATCCATCACCATTCTTTAGCCCACTCTGCCACCCCAGTTCAGACATGGCCATATGCAAATCAGTCTGACCCTGTGCCTCATGGGAACAGTCCAGCCCAAACTGCCAAGCCATGCCTTCCCTGGACCGGAAACAAGTTTCCCAGGACCGGTTCCTGGCATTGCAGCCGTCTTCAGCTGAGCTTGCTTGAATCCATTGGCAAAGTGAGCAAGGGACTCACGTCTGAGCATACCCTGCCAACTCATGGCGAACAAAGCAAAACCAAAGGAAATGATGGACGGAGCGTTGACAATACAAGCACTCACCCCCAGTCAACAGATCTGGGTTTAATCCATCACCATTCTTTAGCCCACTCTGCCACCCCAGTTCAGACATGGCCATATGCAAATCAATCTGACCCTGTGCCTCATGGGAACAGTCCAGCCCGAACTGCCAAGCCATGCCTTCAAGTTTCCCAGGACCGGTTCCTGGCATTGCAGCCGTCTTCAGCTGGGCTTGCTTGAATTCATTGGCAAAGTGAGCAAGGGACTCACGTCTGAGCATACCCTGCCAACTCATGGCGAACAAAGCAAAACCAAAGGAAATGATGGACGGAGCGTTGACAATACAAGCACTCACCCCCAGTCAACTGATCTGGGTTTAATCCATCACCATTCTTTAGCCCACTCTGCCACCCCAGTTCAGACATGGCCATATGCAAATCAGTCTGACCCTGTGCCTCATGGGAACAGTCCAGCCCGAACTGCCAAGCCATGCCTTCCCTGAACCGGACACAAGCTTCCCAGGACCGGTTTCTGGCATTGCAGCCGTCTTAAGGCGGGCTTGCTTGAATCCAGTGGCAAAGTGAGCAAGGGACTCACGTCTGAGCATACCCTGCCAACTCATGGCGAACAAAGCAAAACCAAAGGAAATGATGGACGGAGCGTTGACAATGCAAGCACTCGCCCCCAGTCAACTGATCTGGGTTTAATCCATCACCATTCTTTAGCCCACTCTGCCACCCCAGTTCAGACATGGCTATATGCAAATCAGTCTGACCTGGTGCCTCATGGGAACAGTCCAGCCCGAACTGCCAAGCCATGCCTTCCCTGGACCGGAAACAAGCTTCCCAGGACCGGTTTCTGGAATTGCAGCGGTCTTCAGCCGGGCTTGCTTGAATCCGGTGGCAAAGTGAGCAAGGGACTCACGTCTGAGCATACCCTGCCAACTCATGGCGAACAAAGCAAAACCAAATGAAATGATGGACGGAGCATTGACAATACAAGCACTCACCCCCAGTCAACTGATCTGGGTTTAATCCATCACAGTTCTTTAGTCCACTCTGCCACCCCAGTTCAGACATGGCCATATGCAAATCAGTCTGACCCTGTGCTTCATGGGAACAGTCCAGCTCGAACTGCCAAGCCATGCCTTCCCTGGACCGGAAACAAGCTTCCCAGGACCGGTTTCTGGCATTGCACCCGTCTTCAGCCGGGATTGCTTGAATCCAGTGGTAAAGTGAGCAAGGGACTCACGTCTGAGCATACCCTGCCAACTCATGGCGAACAAAGCAAAACCAAAGGAAATGATGGACGGAGCGTTGACAAAACAAGCACTCACCCCCAGTCAACTGATCTGGGTTTAATCCATCACCATTCTTTAGCCTACTCTGCCACCCCAGTTCAGACATGGCCATATGCAAATCAGTCTGATTCTGTGCCTCATGGGAACAGTCCAGCCCGAACTGCCAAGCCATGCCTTCCCTGGACCGGAAACAAGCTTCCCAGGACCGGTTTCTGGCATTGCAGCCGTCTTCAGCCGGACTTGTTGAATCCAGTGGCAAAGTGAGCAAGGGACTCACGTCTGAGCATACCCTGCCAACTCATCGCGAACAAAGCAAAACCAAAGGAAATGATGGACGGAGCGTTGACAATACAAGCACTCACCCCCAGTCAACTGATCTGGGTTTAATCCATCACCATTCTTTAGCCCACTCTGCCACCCCAGTTCAGACATGGCCATATGCAAATCAGTCTGACCCGGTGCCTCATGGGAAAAGTCTAGCCCGAACTGCCAAGCCATGCCTTCCCTGGACCGGAAACAAGCTTCCCAGAACTGGTTTCTGGCATTGCAGCCGTCTTAAGCCGGGCTTGCTTGAATCCAGTGGCAAAGTGAGCAAGGGACTCACGTCTGAGCATACCCTGCCAACTCATGGCAAACAATGCAAAACCAAAGGAAATGATGGACGGAGCGTTGACAATACAAGCACTCACCCCCAGTCAACTGATCTGGGTTTAATCCATCACCATTCTTTAGCCCACTCTGCCACCCCAGTTCAGACATGGCCATATGCAAATCAGACTGACCCTGTGCTTCATGGGAACAGTCCAGCCCGAACTGCCAAGCCATGCCTTCCCTGGACCGGAAACAAGCTTCCCAGGACCGGTTTCTGGCATTGCAGCCGTCTTCAGCCGGGCTTGCTTGAATCCAGTGGCAAAGTGAGCAAGGGACTCACGTCTGAGCATACCCTGCCAACTCATGGTGAACAAAGCAAAACCAAAGGAAATGATGGACGGATCGTTGACAATACAAGCACTCACCCCCAGTCAACTGATCTGGGTTTAATCCATCACCATTCTTTAGCCCACTCTGCCACCCCAGTTCAGACATGGCCATATGCAAATCAGTCTGACCCGGTGCCTCATGGGAACAGTCCAGCCCGAACTGCCAAGCCATGCCTTCCCTGGACCGGAAACATGCTTACCAGGACTGGTTTCTGGAATTGCAGCCGTCTTCAGCCGGGCTTGCTTGAATCCAGTGGCAAAGTGAGCAAGGGACTCACGTCTGAGCATACCCTGCCAACTCATGGCGAACAAAGCAAAACGAAAGGAAATGATGGACGGAGCGTTGACAATACAAGCACTCACCCCCAGTCAACTGATCTGGATTTAATCCATCACCATTCTTTAGCCCACTCTGCGACCCCAGTTCAGACATGGCCATATGCAAATCAGTCTGACCCTGTGCTTCATGGGAATAGTCCAGCTCGAACTGCCAAGGCATGCCTTCCCTGGACCGGAAACAAGCTTCCCAGGACCGGTTTCTGGCATTGCAGCCACCTTCAGCCGGGCTTGCTTGAATCCAGTGGCAAAGTGAGCAAGGGACTCACGTCTGAGCATACCCTGCCTACTCATGGCGAACAAAGCAAAACCAAAGGAAATTATGGACGGAGCGTTGACAATACAAGCACTCACCCCCAGTCAGCTGATCTGGGTTTAATCCATCACCATTCTTTAGCCCACTCTCCCACCCCAGTTCAGACATGGCCATATGCAAATCAGTCTGACCCTGTGCCTCATGGGAACAGTCCAGCCCGAACTGCCAAGCCATGCCTTCCCTGGACCGGAAACAAGCTTCCCAGGACCGGTTTCTGGCATTGCAGCCGTCTTCAGCCGGACTTGCTTGAATCCAGTGGCAAAGTGAGCAAGGGACTCACGTCTGAGCATACCCTGCCAACTCATGGCGAACAAAGCAAAACCAAAGAAAATGATGGACGGAGCGTTGACAATACAAGCACTCACCCCCAGTCAAATGATCTGGGTTTAATCCATCACCATTCTATAGCCCACTCTGCCATCCCAGTTCAGACATGGCCATATGCAAATCAGCCTGACCCTCTGCCTCATGGGAACAGTCCAGCCCAAACTGCCAAGCCATACCTTCCCTGGACCGGAAACAAGATTCCCAGGACCAGTTTCTGGCATTGCAGCCGTCTTTAGCCGGGCTTGCTTGAATCCAGAGGCAAAGTGTGCAAGGGACTCATGTCTGAGCATACCCTGCCTACTCATGGCGAACAAAGCAAAACCAAAGGAAATGATGGACGGAGCGTTGACAATACAAGCACTCACCCCCAGTCAACAGATCTGGGTTTAATCCATCACCATTCTTTAGCCCACTCTGCCACCCCAGTTCAGACATGGCCATATGCAAATCAGTCTGACCCTGTGCCTCATTGGAACAGTCCAGTCCGAACTGCCAAGCCATGCCTTCTCTGGACCGAGAACAAGTTTCCCAGGACCGGTTTCTGGCATTGCAGCCGTCTTCAGCCGGGCTTGCTTGGATCCAGTGGCAAAGTGAGCAAGGGACTCACGTCTGAGCATACCCTGCCAACTCATGGCGAACAAAGCAAAACCAAAGGAAATGATGGATGGAGCGTTGACAATACAAGCACTCACCCCCAGTTAACTGATCTGGGTTTAATCCATCACCATTCTTTAGCCCATTCTGCCACCCCAGTTCAGACATGGCCATATGCAAATCAGTCTGACCCTGTGCCTCATGGGAACAGTCCAGCCCGAACTGCCAGGCCATGCCTTCCCTTGATCGGAAACAAGCTTCCCAGGACCGTTTTCTGGCATTGCAGCCTTATTCAGCCGGCCTTACTTGAATCCAGTGGCAAAGTGAGCAAGGGACTCACGTCTGAGCATACCCTGCCAACTCATGGCGAACAAAGCAAAACCAAAGGAAATGATGGACGGAGCGTTGACAATACAAGCACTCACCCCCAGTCAACTGATCTGGGTTTAATCCATCACCATTCTTTAGCCCACTCTGCCACCCCAGTTCAGACATGGCCATATGCAAATCAATCTGACCCTGTGCCTCATGGGAACAGTCCAGCCCGAACTGCCAAGCCATGCCTTCCCTGGACCGGAAACAAGTTTCCCAGGACCGGTTCCTGGCATTGCAGCCGTCTTCAGCTGGGCTTGCTTGAATTCATTGGCAAAGTGAGCAAGGGACTCACGTCTGAGCATACCCTGCCAACTCATGGCGAACAAAGCAAAACCAAAGGAAATGATGGACGGAGCGTTGACAATACAAGCACTCACCCCCAGTCAACTGATCTGGGTTTAATCCATCACCATTCTTTAGCCCACTCTGCCACCCCAGTTCAGACATGGCCATATGCAAATCAGTCTGACCCTGTGCCTCATGGGAACAGTCCAGCCCGAACTGCCAAGCCATGCCTTCCCTGAACCGGACACAAGCTTCCCAGGACCGGTTTCTGGCATTGCAGCCGTCTTAAGGCGGGCTTGCTTGAATCCAGTGGCAAAGTGAGCAAGGGACTCACGTCTGAGCATACCCTGCCAACTCATGGCGAACAAAGCAAAACCAAAGGAAATGATGGACGGAGCGTTGACAATGCAAGCACTCGCCCCCAGTCAACTGATCTGGGTTTAATCCATCACCATTCTTTAGCCCACTCTGCCACCCCAGTTCAGACATGGCTATATGCAAATCAGTCTGACCTGGTGCCTCATGGGAACAGTCCAGCCCGAACTGCCAAGCCATGCCTTCCCTGGACCGGAAACAAGCTTCCCAGGACCGGTTTCTGGAATTGCAGCGGTCTTCAGCCGGGCTTGCTTGAATCCGGTGGCAAAGTGAGCAAGGGACTCACGTCTGAGCATACCCTGCCAACTCATGGCGAACAAAGCAAAACCAAATGAAATGATGGACGGAGCATTGACAATACAAGCACTCACCCCCAGTCAACTGATCTGGGTTTAATCCATCACAGTTCTTTAGTCCACTCTGCCACCCCAGTTCAGACATGGCCATATGCAAATCAGTCTGACCCTGTGCTTCATGGGAACAGTCCAGCTCGAACTGCCAAGCCATGCCTTCCCTGGACCGGAAACAAGCTTCCCAGGACCGGTTTCTGGCATTGCACCCGTCTTCAGCCGGGATTGCTTGAATCCAGTGGTAAAGTGAGCAAGGGACTCACGTCTGAGCATACCCTGCCAACTCATGGCGAACAAAGCAAAACCAAAGGAAATGATGGACGGAGCGTTGACAAAACAAGCACTCACCCCCAGTCAACTGATCTGGGTTTAATCCATCACCATTCTTTAGCCCACTCTGCCACCCCAGTTCAGACATGGCCATATGCAAATCAGTCTGATTCTGTGCCTCATGGGAACAGTCCAGCCCGAACTGCCAAGCCATGCCTTCCCTGGACCGGAAACAAGCTTCCCAGGACCGGTTTCTGGCATTGCAGCCGTCTTCAGCCGGACTTGTTGAATCCAGTGGCAAAGTGAGCAAGGGACTCACGTCTGAGCATACCCTGCCAACTCATCGCGAACAAAGCAAAACCAAAGGAAATGATGGACGGAGCGTTGACAATACAAGCACTCACCCCCAGTCAACTGATCTGGGTTTAATCCATCACCATTCTTTAGCCCACTCTGCCACCCCAGTTCAGACATGGCCATATGCAAATCAGTCTGACCCTGTGCCTCATGGGAAAAGTCTAGCCCGAACTGCCAAGCCATGCCTTCCCTGGACCGGAAACAAGCTTCCCAGAACTGGTTTCTGGCATTGCAGCCGTCTTAAGCCGGGCTTGCTTGAATCCAGTGGCAAAGTGAGCAAGGGACTCACGTCTGAGCATACCCTGCCAACTCATGGCAAACAATGCAAAACCAAAGGAAATGATGGACGGAGCGTTGACAATACAAGCACTCACCCCCAGTCAACTGATCTGGGTTTAATCCATCACCATTCTTTAGCCCACTCTGCCACCCCAGTTCAGACATGGCCATATGCAAATCAGACTGACCCTGTGCTTCATGGGAACAGTCCAGCCCGAACTGCCAAGCCATGCCTTCCCTGGACCGGAAACAAGCTTCCCAGGACCGGTTTCTGGCATTGCAGCCGTCTTCAGCCGGGCTTGCTTGAATCCAGTGGCAAAGTGAGCAAGGGACTCACGTCTGAGCATACCCTGCCAACTCATGGTGAACAAAGCAAAACCAAAGGAAATGATGGACGGATCGTTGACAATACAAGCACTCACCCCCAGTCAACTGATCTGGGTTTAATCCATCACCATTCTTTAGCCCACTCTGCCACCCCAGTTCAGACATGGCCATATGCAAATCAGTCTGACCCGGTTCCTCATGGGAACAGTCCAGCCCGAACTGCCAAGCCATGCCTTCCCTGGACCGGAAACATGCTTACCAGGACTGGTTTCTGGAATTGCAGCCGTCTTCAGCCGGGCTTGCTTGAATCCAGTGGCAAAGTGAGCAAGGGACTCACGTCTGAGCATACCCTGCCAACTCATGGCGAACAAAGCAAAACGAAAGGAAATGATGGACGGAGCGTTGACAATACAAGCACTCACCCCCAGTCAACTGATCTGGATTTAATCCATCACCATTCTTTAGCCCACTCTGCGACCCCAGTTCAGACATGGCCATATGCAAATCAGTCTGACCCTGTGCTTCATGGGAATAGTCCAGCTCGAACTGCCAAGGCATGCCTTCCCTGGACCGGAAACAAGCTTCCCAGGACCGGTTTCTGGCATTGCAGCCACCTTCAGCCGGGCTTGCTTGAATCCAGTGGCAAAGTGAGCAAGGGACTCACGTCTGAGCATACCCTGCCTACTCATGGCGAACAAAGCAAAACCAAAGGAAATTATGGACGGAGCGTTGACAATACAAGCACTCACCCCCAGTCAGCTGATCTGGGTTTAATCCATCACCATTCTTTAGCCCACTCTCCCACCCCAGTTCAGACATGGCCATATGCAAATCAGTCTGACCCTGTGCCTCATGGGAACAGTCCAGCCCGAACTGCCAAGCCATGCCTTCCCTGGACCGGAAACAAGCTTCCCAGGACCGGTTTCTGGCATTGCAGCCGTCTTCAGCCGGACTTGCTTGAATCCAGTGGCAAAGTGAGCAAGGGACTCACGTCTGAGCATACCCTGCCAACTCATGGCGAACAAAGCAAAACCAAAGAAAATGATGGACGGAGCGTTGACAATACAAGCACTCACCCCCAGTCAAATGATCTGGGTTTAATCCATCACCATTCTATAGCCCACTCTGCCATCCCAGTTCAGACATGGCCATATGCAAATCAGCCTGACCCTCTGCCTCATGGGAACAGTCCAGCCCAAACTGCCAAGCCATACCTTCCCTGGACCGGAAACAAGATTCCCAGGACCAGTTTCTGGCATTGCAGCCGTCTTTAGCCGGGCTTGCTTGAATCCAGAGGCAAAGTGTGCAAGGGACTCATGTCTGAGCATACCCTGCCTACTCATGGCGAACAAAGCAAAACCAAAGGAAATGATGGACGGAGCGTTGACAATACAAGCACTCACCCCCAGTCAACTGATCTGGGTTTAATCCATCACCATTCTTTAGCCCACTCTGCCACCCCAGTTCAGACATGGCCATATGCAAATCAGTCTGACCCTGTGCCTCATGGGAATAGTCCAGCTCGAACTGCCAAGGCATGCCTTCCCTGGACCGGAAACAAGCTTCCCAGGACCGGTTTCTGGCATTGCAGCCACCTTCAGCCGGGCTTGCTTGAATCCAGTGGCAAAGTGAGCAAGGGACTCACGTCTGAGCATACCCTGCCTACTCATGGCGAACAAAGCAAAACCAAAGGAAATGATGGACGGAGCGTTGACAATACAAGCACTCACCCCCAGTCAGCTGATCTGGGTTTAATCCATCACCATTCTTTAGCCCACTCTCCCACCCCAGTTCAGACATGGCCATATGCAAATCAGTCTGACCCTGTGCCTCATGGGAACAGTCCAGCCCGAACTGCCAAGCCATGCCTTCCCTGGACCGGAAACAAGTTTCCCAGGACCGGTTTCTGGCATTGCAGCCGTCTTCAGCCGGGCTTGCTTGGATCCAGTGGCAAAGTGAGCAAGGGACTCACGTCTGAGCATACCCTGACAACTCATGGCGAACAAAGCAAAACCAAAGGAAATGATGGATGGAGCGTTGACAATACAAGCACTCACCCCCAGTCAACTGATCTGGGTTTAATCCATCACCATTCTTTAGCCCACTCTGCCACCCCAGTTCAGATATGGCCATATGCAAATCAGTCTGACCCTGTGCCTCATGGGAACAGTCCAGCCCGAACTGCCAAGCCATGCCTTCCCTGGACCGGAAACAAGTTTCCCAGGACCGGTTCCTGGCATTGCAGCCGTCTTCAGCTGGGCTTGCTTGAATCCATTGGCAAAGTGAGCAAGGGACTCACGTCTGAGCATACCCTGCCAACTCATGGCGAACAAAGCAAAACCAAAGGAAATTATGGACGGAGCGTTGACAATACAAGCACTCACCCCCAGTCAGCTGATCTGGGTTTAATCCATCACCATTCTTTAGCCCACTCTCCCACCCCAGTTCAGACATGGCCATATGCAAATCAGTCTGACCCTGTGCCTCATGGGAACAGTCCAGCCCGAACTGCCAAGCCATGCCTTCCCTGGACCGGAAACAAGCTTCCCAGGACCGGTTTCTGGCATTGCAGCCGTCTTCAGCCGGACTTGCTTGAATCCAGTGGCAAAGTGAGCAAGGGACTCACGTCTGAGCATACCCTGCCAACTCATGGCGAACAAAGCAAAACCAAAGAAAATGATGGACGGAGCGTTGACAATACAAGCACTCACCCCCAGTCAAATGATCTGGGTTTAATCCATCACCATTCTATAGCCCACTCTGCCATCCCAGTTCAGACATGGCCATATGCAAATCAGCCTGACCCTCTGCCTCATGGGAACAGTCCAGCCCAAACTGCCAAGCCATACCTTCCCTGGACCGGAAACAAGATTCCCAGGACCAGTTTCTGGCATTGCAGCCGTCTTTAGCCGGGCTTGCTTGAATCCAGAGGCAAAGTGTGCAAGGGACTCATGTCTGAGCATACCCTGCCTACTCATGGCGAACAAAGCAAAACCAAAGGAAATGATGGACGGAGCGTTGACAATACAAGCACTCACCCCCAGTCAACTGATCTGGGTTTAATCCATCACCATTCTTTAGCCCACTCTGCCACCCCAGTTCAGACATGGCCATATGCAAATCAGTCTGACCCTGTGCCTCATGGGAATAGTCCAGCTCGAACTGCCAAGGCATGCCTTCCCTGGACCGGAAACAAGCTTCCCAGGACCGGTTTCTGGCATTGCAGCCACCTTCAGCCGGGCTTGCTTGAATCCAGTGGCAAAGTGAGCAAGGGACTCACGTCTGAGCATACCCTGCCTACTCATGGCGAACAAAGCAAAACCAAAGGAAATGATGGACGGAGCGTTGACAATACAAGCACTCACCCCCAGTCAGCTGATCTGGGTTTAATCCATCACCATTCTTTAGCCCACTCTCCCACCCCAGTTCAGACATGGCCATATGCAAATCAGTCTGACCCTGTGCCTCATGGGAACAGTCCAGCCCGAACTGCCAAGCCATGCCTTCCCTGGACCGGAAACAAGTTTCCCAGGACCGGTTTCTGGCATTGCAGCCGTCTTCAGCCGGGCTTGCTTGGATCCAGTGGCAAAGTGAGCAAGGGACTCACGTTTGAGCATACCCTGACAACTCATGGCGAACAAAGCAAAACCAAAGGAAATGATGGATGGAGCATTGACAATACAAGCACTCACCCCCAGTCAACTGATCTGGGTTTAATCCATCACCATTCTTTAGCCCACTCTGCCACCCCAGTTCAGACATGGCCATATGCAAATCAGTCTGACCCTGTGCCTCATGGGAACAGTCCAGCCCGAACTGCCAAGCCATGCCTTCCCTGGACCGGAAACAAGTTTCCCAGGACCGGTTCCTGGCATTGCAGCCGTCTTCAGCTGGGCTTGCTTGAATCCATTGGCAAAGTGAGCAAGGGACTCACGTCTGAGCATACCCTGCCAACTCATGGCGAACAAAGCAAAACCAAAGGAAATGATGGACGGAGCGTTGACAATACAAGCACTCACCCCCAGTCAACAGATCTGGGTTTAATCCATCACCATTCTTTAGCCCACTCTGCCACCCCAGTTCAGACATGGCCATATGCAAATCAGTCTGACCCTGTGCCTCATTGGAACAGTCCAGTCCGAACTGCCAAGCCATGCCTTCTCTGGACCGAGAACAAGTTTCCCAGGACCGGTTTCTGGCATTGCAGCCGTCTTCAGCCGGGCTTGCTTGGATCCAGTGGCAAAGTGAGCAAGGGACTCACGTCTGAGCATACCCTGCCAACTCATGGCGAACAAAGCAAAACCAAAGGAAATGATGGATGGAGCGTTGACAATACAAGCACTCACCCCCAGTTAACTGATCTGGGTTTAATCCATCACCATTCTTTAGCCCATTCTGCCACCCCAGTTCAGACATGGCCATATGCAAATCAGTCTGACCCTGTGCCTCATGGGAACAGTCCAGCCCGAAATGCCAGGCCATGCCTTCCCTTGATCAGAAACAAGCTTCCCAGGACCGTTTTCCGGCATTGCAGCCTTCTTCAGCCGGCCTTACTTGAATCCAGTGGCAAAGTGAGCAAGGGACTCACGTCTGAGCATACCCTGCCAACTCATGGCGAACAAAGCAAAACCAAAGGAAATGATGGACGGAGCGTTGACAATACAAGCACTCACCCCCAGTCAACTGATCTGGGTTTAATCCATCACCATTCTTTAGCCCACTCTGCCACCCCAGTTCAGACATGGCCATATGCAAATCAATCTGACCCTGTGCCTCATGGGAACAGTCCAGCCCGAACTGCCAAGCCATGACTTCCCTGGACCGGAAACAAGTTTCCCAGGACCGGTTCCTGGCATTGCAGCCGTCTTCAGCTGGGCTTGCTTGAATTCATTGGCAAAGTGAGCAAGGGACTCACTTCTGAGCATACCCTGCCAACTCATGGCGAACAAAGCAAAACCAAAGGAAATGATGGACGGAGCGTTGACAATACAAGCACTCACCCCCAGTCAACTGATCTGGGTTTAATCCATCACCATTCTTTAGCCCACTCTGCCACCCCAGTTCAGACATGGCCATATGCAAATCAGTCTGACCCTGTGCCTCATGGGAACAGTCCAGCCCGAACTGCCAAGCCATGCCTTCCCTGAACCGGACACAAGCTTCCCAGGACCGGTTTCTGGCATTGCAGCCGTCTTAAGGCGGGCTTGCTTGAATCCAGTGGCAAAGTGAGCAAGGGACTCACGTCTGAGCATACCCTGCCAACTCATGGCGAACAAAGCAAAACCAAAGGAAATGATGGACGGAGCGTTGACAATGCAAGCACTCGCCCCCAGTCAACTGATCTGGGTTTAATCCATCACCATTCTTTAGCCCACTCTGCCACCCCAGTTCAGACATGGCTATATGCAAATCAGTCTGACCTGGTGCCTCATGGGAACAGTCCAGCCCGAACTGCCAAGCCATGCCTTCCCTGGACCGGAAACAAGCTTCCCAGGACCGGTTTCTGGAATTGCAGCCGTCTTCAGCCGGGCTTGCTTGAATCCGGTGGCAAAGTGAGCAAGGGACTCACGTCTGAGCATACCCTGCCAACTCATGGCGAACAAAGCAAAACCAAATGAAATGATGGATGGAGCATTGACAATACAAGCACTCACCCCCAGTCAACTGATCTGGGTTTAATCCATCACAGTTCTTTACTCCACTCTGCCACCCCAGTTCAGACATGGCCATATGCAAATCAGTCTGACCCTGTGCTTCATGGGAACAGTCCAGCTCGAACTGCCAAGCCATGCCTTCCCTGGACCGGAAACAAGCTTCCCAGGACCGGTTTCTGGCATTGCACCCGTCTTCAGCCGGGATTGCTTGAATCCAGTGGTAAAGTGAGCAAGGGACTCACGTCTGAGCATACCCTGCCAACTCATGGCGAACAAAGCAAAACCAAAGGAAATGATGGACGGAGCGTTGACAAAACAAGCACTCACCCCCAGTCAACTGATCTGGGTTTAATCCATCACCATTCTTTAGCCCACTCTGCCACCCCAGTTCAGACATGGCCATATGCAAATCAGTCTGATTCTGTGCCTCATGGGAACAGTCCAGCCCGAACTGCCAAGCCATGCCTTCCCTGGACCGGAAACAAGCTTCCCAGGACCGGTTTCTGGAATTGCAGCCGTCTTCAGCCGGACTTGTTGAATCCAGTGGCAAAGTGAGCAAGGGACTCACGTCTGAGCATACCCTGCCAACTCATCGCGAACAAAGCAAAACCAAAGGAAATGATGGACGGAGCGTTGACAATACAAGCACTCACCCCCAGTCAACTGATCTGGGTTTAATCCATCACCATTCTTTAGCCCACTCTGCCACCCCAGTTCAGACATGGCCATATGCAAATCAGTCTGACCCTGTGCCTCATGGGAACAGTCCAGCCCGAACTGCCAAGCCATGCCTTCCCTGGACCGGAAACAAGCTTACCAGGACCGGTTTCTGGCATTGCAGCCGTCTTCAGCCGGACTTGCTTGAATCCAGTGGCAAAGTGAGCAAGGGACTCACGTCTGAGCATACCCTGCCAACTCATGGCGAACAAAGCAAAACGAAAAAAAAAGATGGACGGAGCGTTGACAATACAAGCACTCACCCCCAGTCAAATGATCTGGGTTTAATCCATCACCATTCTTTAGCCCACTCTGCCATCCCAGTTCAGACATGGCCATATGCAAATCAGCCTGACCCTCTGCCTCATGGGAACAGTCCAGCCCAAACTGCCAAGCCATACCTTCCCTGGACCGGAAACAAGATTCCCAGGACCAGTTTCTGGCATTGCAGCCGTCTTTAGCCGGGCTTGCTTGAATCCAGAGGCAAAGTGTGCAAGGGACTCATGTCTGAGCATACCCTGCCAACTCATGGCGAACAAAGCAAAACCAAAGGGAATGATGGTCGGAGCGTTGACAATACAAGCACTCACCCCCAGTCAACTGATCTGGGTTTAATCCATCACCATTCTTTAGCCCACTCTGCCACCCCAGTTCAGACATGGCCATATGCAAATCAGTCTGACCCTGTGCCTCATGGGAACAGTCCAGCCCGAACTGCCAAGCCATGCCTTCCCTGGACTGGAAACAAGCTTCCCAGGACCGGTTTCTGGAGATGCAGCCGTCTTCAGCCGGGCTTGCTTGAATCCAGTGGCAAAGTGAGCAAGGGACTCACGTCTGAGCATACCCTGCCAACTCATGGCGAACAAAGCAAAGCCAAAGGAAATGATGGACGGAGCGTTGACAATACAAGCACTCACACCCAGTCAACTGATCTGGGTTTAATCCATCACCATTCTATAGCCCACTCTGCCATCCCAGTTCAGACATGGCCATATGCAAATCAGCCTGACCCTCTGCCTCATGGGAACAGTCCAGCCCAAACTGCCAAGCCATACCTTCCCTGGACCGGAAACAAGATTCCCAGGACCAGTTTCTGGCATTGCAGCCGTCTTTAGCCGGGCTTGCTTGAATCCAGAGGCAAAGTGTGCAAGGGACTCATGTCTGAGCATACCCTGCCTACTCATGGCGAACAAAGCAAAACCAAAGGAAATGATGGACGGAGCGTTGACAATACATGCACTCACCCCCAGTCAACTGATCTGGGTTTAATCCATCACCATTCTTTAGCCCACTCTGCCACCCCAGTTCAGACATGGCCATATGCAAATCAGTCTGACCCTGTGCCTCATGGGAATAGTCCAGCTCGAACTGCCAAGGCATGCCTTCCCTGGACCGGAAACAAGCTTCCCAGGACCGGTTTCTGGCATTGCAGCCACCTTCAGCCGGGCTTGCTTGAATCCAGTGGCAAAGTGAGCAAGGGACTCACGTCTGAGCATACCCTGCCTACTCATGGCGAACAAAGCAAAACCAAAGGCAATGATGGACGGAGCGTTGACAATACAAGCACTCACCCCCAGTCAGCTGATCTGGGTTTAATCCATCACCATTCTTTAGCCCACTCTCCCACCCCAGTTCAGACATGGCCATATGCAAATCAGTCTGACCCTGTGCCTCATGGGAACAGTCCAGCCCGAACTGCCAAGCCATGCCTTCCCTGGACCGGAAACAAGTTTCCCAGGACCGGTTTCTGGCATTGCAGCCGTCTTCAGCCGGGCTTGCTTGGATCCAGTGGCAAAGTGAGCAAGGGACTCACGTCTGAGCATACCCTGACAACTCATGGCGAACAAAGCAAAACCAAAGGAAATGATGGATGGAGCGTTGACAATACAAGCACTCACCCCCAGTCAACTGATCTGGGTTTAATCCATCACCATTCTTTAGCCCACTCTGCCACCCCAGTTCAGACATGGCCATATGCAAATCAGTCTGACCCTGTGCCTCATGGGAACAGTCCAGCCCGAACTGCCAAGCCATGCCTTCCCTGGACCGGAAACAAGTTTCCCAGGACCGGTTCCTGGCATTGCAGCCGTCTTCAGCTGGGCTTGCTTGAATCCATTGGCAAAGTGAGCAAGGGACTCACGTCTGAGCATACCCTGCCAACTCATGGCGAACAAAGCAAAACCAAAGGAAATGATGGACGGAGCGTTGACAATACAAGCACTCACCCCCAGTCAACAGATCTGGGTTTAATCCATCACCATTCTTTAGCCCACTCTGCCACCCCAGTTCAGACATGGCCATATGCAAATCAGTCTGACCCTGTGCCTCATTGGAACAGTCCAGTCCGAACTGCCAAGCCATGCCTTCTCTGGACCGAGAACAAGTTTCCCAGGACCGGTTTCTGGCATTGCAGCCGTCTTCAGCCGGGCTTGCTTGGATCCAGTGGCAAAGTGAGCAAGGGACTCACGTCTGAGCATACCCTGCCAACTCATGGCGAACAAAGCAAAACCAAAGGAAATGATGGATGGAGCGTTGACAATACAAGCACTCACCCCCAGTTAACTGATCTGGGTTTAATCCATCACCATTCTTTAGCCCATTCTGCCACCCCAGTTCAGACATGGCCATATGCAAATCAGTCTGACCCTGTGCCTCATGGGAACAGTCCAGCCCGAACTGCCAGGCCATGCCTTCCCTTGATCAGAAACAAGCTTCCCAGGACCGTTTTCCGGCATTGCAGCCTTCTTCAGCCGGCCTTACTTGAATCCAGTGGCAAAGTGAGCAAGGGACTCACGTCTGAGCATACCCTGCCAACTCATGGCGAACAAAGCAAAACCAAAGGAAATGATGGACGGAGCGTTGACAATACAAGCACTCACCTCCAGTCAACTGATCTGGGTTTAATCCATCACCATTCTTTAGCCCACTCTGCCACCCCAGTTCAGACATGGCCATATGCAAATCAATCTGACCCTGTGCCTCATGGGAACAGTCCAGCCCGAACTGCCAAGCCATGACTTCCCTGGACCGGAAACAAGTTTCCCAGGACCGGTTCCTGGCATTGCAGCCGTCTTCAGCTGGGCTTGCTTGAATTCATTGGCAAAGTGAGCAAGGGACTCACGTCTGAGCATACCCTGCCAACTCATGGCGAACAAAGCAAAACCAAAGGAAATGATGGACGGAGCGTTGACAATACAAGCACTCACCCCCAGTCAACTGATCTGGGTTTAATCCATCACCATTCTTTAGCCCACTCTGCCACCCCAGTTCAGACATGGCCATATGCAAATCAGTCTGACCCTGTGCCTCATGGGAACAGTCCAGCCCGAACTGCCAAGCCATGCCTTCCCTGAACCGGACACAAGCTTCCCAGGACCGGTTTCTGGCATTGCAGCCGTCTTAAGGCGGGCTTGCTTGAATCCAGTGGCAAAGTGAGCAAGGGACTCACGTCTGAGCATACCCTGCCAACTCATGGCGAACAAAGCAAAACCAAAGGAAATGATGGACGGAGCGTTGACAATGCAAGCACTCGCCCCCAGTCAACTGATCTGGGTTTAATCCATCACCATTCTTTAGCCCACTCTGCCACCCCAGTTCAGACATGGCTATATGCAAATCAGTCTGACCTGGTGCCTCATGGGAACAGTCCAGCCCGAACTGCCAAGCCATGCCTTCCCTGGACCGGAAACAAGCTTCCCAGGACCGGTTTCTGGAATTGCAGCCGTCTTCAGCCGGGCTTGCTTGAATCCGGTGGCAAAGTGAGCAAGGGACTCACGTCTGAGCATACCCTGCCAACTCATGGCGAACAAAGCAAAACCAAATGAAATGATGGACGGAGCATTGACAATACAAGCACTCACCCCCAGTCAACTGATCTGGGTTTAATCCATCACAGTTCTTTAGTCCACTCTGCCACCCCAGTTCAGACATGGCCATATGCAAATCAGTCTGACCCTGTGCTTCATGGGAACAGTCCAGCTCGAACTGCCAAGCCATGCCTTCCCTGGACCGGAAACAAGCTTCCCAGGACCGGTTTCTGGCATTGCACCCGTCTTCAGCCGGGATTGCTTGAATCCAGTGGTAAAGTGAGCAAGGGACTCACGTCTGAGCATACCCTGCCAACTCATGGCGAACAAAGCAAAACCAAAGGAAATGATGGACGGAGCGTTGACAAAACAAGCACTCACCCCCAGTCAACTGATCTCGGTTTAATCCATCACCATTCTTTAGCCCACTCTGCCACCCCAGTTCAGACATGGCCATATGCAAATCAGTCTGATTCTGTGCCTCATGGGAACAGTCCAGCCCGAACTGCCAAGCCATGCCTTCCCTGGACCGGAAACAAGCTTCCCAGGACCGGTTTCTGGCATTGCAGCCGTCTTCAGCCGGACTTGTTGAATCCAGTGGCAAAGTGAGCAAGGGACTCACGTCTGAGCATACCCTGCCAACTCATCGCGAACAAAGCAAAACCAAAGGAAATGATGGACGGAGCGTTGACAATACAAGCACTCACCCCCAGTCAACTGATCTGGGTTTAATCCATCACCATTCTTTAGCCCACTCTGCCACCCCAGTTCAGACATGGCCATATGCAAATCAGTCTGACCCTGTGCCTCATGGGAACAGTCCAGCCCGAACTGCCAAGCCATGCCTTCCCTGGACCGGAAACAAGCTTACCAGGACCGGTTTCTGGCATTGCAGCCGTCTTCAGCCGGACTTGCTTGAATCCAGTGGCAAAGTGAGCAAGGGACTCACGTCTGAGCATACCCTGCCAACTCATGGCGAACAAAGCAAAACCAAAGAAAATGATGGACGGAGCGTTGACAATACAAGCACTCACCCCCAGTCAAATGATCTGGGTTTAATCCATCACCATTCTTTAGCCCACTCTGCCATCCCAGTTCAGACATGGCCATATGCAAATCAGCCTGACCCTCTGCCTCATGGGAACAGTCCAGCCCAAACTGCCAAGCCATACCTTCCCTGGACCGGAAACAAGATTCCCAGGACCAGTTTCTGGCATTGCAGCCGTCTTTAGCCGGGCTTGCTTGAATCCAGAGGCAAAGTGTGCAAGGGACTCATGTCTGAGCATACCCTGCCAACTCATGGCGAACAAAGCAAAACCAAAGGGAATGATGGACGGAGCGTTGACAATACAAGCACTCACCCCCAGTCAACTGATCTGGGTTTAATCCATCACCATTCTTTAGCCCACTCTGCCACCCCAGTTCAGACATGGCCATATGCAAATCAGTCTGACCCTGTGCCTCATGGGAACAGTCCAGCCCGAACTGCCAAGCCATGCCTTCCCTGGACTGGAAACAAGCTTCCCAGGACCGGTTTCTGGAGATGCAGCCGTCTTCAGCCGGGCTTGCTTGAATCCAGTGGCAAAGTGAGCAAGGGACTCACGTCTGAGCATACCCTGCCAACTCATGGCGAACAAAGCAAAGCCAAAGGAAATGATGGACGGAGCGTTGACAATACAAGCACTCACACCCAGTCAACTGATCTGGGTATAATCATCACCATTCTTTAGCCCACTCTGCCATCCCAGTTCAGACATGGCCATATGCAAATCAGCCTGACCCTCTGCCTCATGGGAACAGTCCAGCCCAAACTGCCAAGCCATACCTTCCCTGGACCGGAAACAAGATTCCCAGGACCAGTTTCTGGCATTGCAGCCGTCTTTAGCCGGGCTTGCTTGAATCCAGAGGCAAAGTGAGCAAGGGACTCATGTCTGAGCATACCCTGCCAACTCATGGCGAACAAAGCAAAGCCAAAAGAAATGATGGACGGAGCGTTGACAATACAAGCACTAAACCCCAGTCAACTGATCTGGGTTTAATCCATCACAATTCTTTAGCCCACTCTGCCATCCCAGTTCAGACATGGCCATATGCAAATCAGTCTGACCCAGTGCCTCATGGGAACAGTCCAGCCCGAACTGCCAAGCCATACCTTCCCTGGACCGGAACCAAGCTTCCCAGGACCGGTTTCTGGCATTGCAGCCGTCTTCAGCCGGGCTTGTTTGAATCCAGTGGCAAAGTGAGCAAGGGACTCGCGTCTGAGCATACCCTGCCAACTCATGGCGAACAAAGCAAAACCAAAGGAAATGATGGACGGAGCGTTGACAATACAAGCACTCACCCCCAGTCAACTGATCTGGGTTTAATCCATCACCATTCTTTAGCCCACTCTGCCACCCCAGTTCAGACATGGCCATATGCAAATCAGACTGACCCTGTGCTTCATGGGAACAGTCCAGCCCGAACTGCCAAGCCATGCCTTCCCTGGACCGGAAACAAGCTTCCCAGGACCGGTTTCTGGCATTGCAGCCGTCTTCAGCCGGGCTTGCTTGAATCCAGTGGCAAAGTGAGCAAGGGACTCACGTCTGAGCATACCCTGCCAACTCATGGTGAACAAAGCAAAACCAAAGGAAATGATGGACGGATCGTTGACAATACAAGCACTCACCCCCAGTCAACTGATCTGGGTTTAATCCATCACCATTCTTTAGCCCACTCTGCGACCCCAGTTCAGACATGGCCATATGCAAATCAGTCTGACCCTGTGCTTCATGGGAACAGTCCAGCTCGAACTGCCAAGGCATGCCTTCCCTGGACCGGAAACAAGCTTCCCAGGACCGGTTTCTGGCATTGCAGCCACCTTCAGCCGGGCTTGCTTGAATCCAGTGGCAAAGTGAGCAAGGGACTCACGTCTGAGCATACCCTGCCTACTCATGGCGAACAAAGCAAAACCAAAGGAAATGATGGACGGAGCGTTGACAATACAAGCACTCACACCCAGTCAGCTGATCTGGGTTTAATCCATCACCATTCTTTAGCCCACTCTCCCACCCCAGTTCAGACATGGCCATATGCAAATCAGTCTGACCCTGTGCCTCATGGGAACAGTCCAGCCCGAACTGCCAAGCCATACCTTCCCTGGACCGGAAACAAGATTCCCAGGACCAGTTTCTGGCATTGCAGCCGTCTTTAGCCGGGCTTGCTTGAATCCAGAGGCAAAGTGTGCAAGGGACTCATGTCTGAGCATACCCTGCCAACTCATGGCGAACAAAGCAAAACCAAAGGGAATGATGGACGGAGCGTTGACAATACAAGCACTCACCCCCAGTCAACTGATCTGGGTTTAATCCATCACCATTCTTTAGCCCACTCTGCCACCCCAGTTCAGACATGGCCATATGCAAATCAGTCTGACCCTGTGCCTCATGGGAACAGTCCAGCCCGAACTGCCAAGCCATGCCTTCCCTGGACCGGAAACAAGCTTCCCAGAACCGGTTTCTGGCATTGCAGCCGTCTTAAGCCGGGCTTGCTTGAATCCAGTGGCAAAGTGAGCAAGGGACTCACGTCTGAGCATACCCTGCCAACTGATGGCGAACAAAGCAAAACCAAAGGAAATTATGGACGGAGCGTTGACAATACAAGCACTCATCCCCCAGTCAACTGATCTGGGTTTAATCCATCACCATTCTTTAGCCCACTCTGCCACCCCAGTTCAGACATGGCCATATGCAAATCAGTCTGAACCGGTGCCTCATGGGAACAGTCCAGCCCGAACTGCCAAGCCATGCCTTACCTGGACTGGAAACAAGCTTCCCAGGACCGGTTTCTGGAGATGCAGCCGTCTTTAGCCGGGCTTGCTTGAATCCAGTGGCAAAGTGAGCAAGGGACTCACGTCTGAGCATACCCTGCCAACTCATGGCGAACAAAGCAAAGCCAAAGGAAATGATGGACGGAGCGTTGACAATACAAGCACTCACACCCAGTCAACTGATCTGGGTATAATCATCACCATTCTTTAGCCCACTCTGCCATCCCAGTTCAGACATGGCCATATGCAAATCAGCCTGACCCTCTGCCTCATGGGAACAGTCCAGCCCAAACTGCCAAGCCATACCTTCCCTGGACCGGAAACAAGATTCCCAGGACCAGTTTCTGGCATTGCAGCCGTCTTTAGCCGGGCTTGCTTGAATCCAGAGGCAAAGTGAGCAAGGGACTCATGTCTGAGCATACCCTGCCAACTCATGGCGAACAAAGCAAAGCCAAAAGAAATGATGGACGGAGCGTTGACAATACAAGCACTAAACCCCAGTCAACTGATCTGGGTTTAATCCATCACAATTCTTTAGCCCACTCTGCCATCCCAGTTCAGACATGGCCATATGCAAATCAGTCTGACCCAGTGCCTCATGGGAACAGTCCAGCCCGAACTGCCAAGCCATACCTTCCCTGGACCGGAACCAAGCTTCCCAGGACCGGTTTCTGGCATTGCAGCCGTCTTCAGCCGGGCTTGTTTGAATCCAGTGGCAAAGTGAGCAAGGGACTCGCGTCTGAGCATACCCTGCCAACTCATGGCGAACAAAGCAAAACCAAAGGAAATGATGGACGGAGCGTTGACAATACAAGCACTCACCCCCAGTCAACTGATCTGGGTTTAATCCATCACCATTCTTTAGCCCACTCTGCCACCCCAGTTCAGACATGGCCATATGCAAATCAGACTGACCCTGTGCTTCATGGGAACAGTCCAGCCCGAACTGCCAAGCCATGCCTTCCCTGGACCGGAAACAAGCTTCCCAGGACCGGTTTCTGGCATTGCAGCCGTCTTCAGCCGGGCTTGCTTGAATCCAGTGGCAAAGTGAGCAAGGGACTCACGTCTGAGCATACCCTGCCAACTCATGGTGAACAAAGCAAAACCAAAGGAAATGATGAACGGATCGTTGACAATACAAGCACTCACCCCCAGTCAACTGATCTGGGTTTAATCCATCACCATTCTTTAGCCCACTCTGCCACCCCAGTTCAGACATGGCCATATGCAAATCAGTCTGACCCGGTGCCTCATGGGAACAGTCCAGCCCGAACTGCCAAGCCATGCCTTCCCTGGACCGGAAACATGCTTCCCAGGACCGGTTTCTGGAATTGCAGCCGTCTTCAGCCGGGCTTGCTTGAATCCAGTGGCAAAGTGAGCAAGGGACTCACGTCTGAGCATACCCTGACAACTCATGGCGAACAAAGCAAAACGAAAGGAAATGATAGACGGAGCGTTGACAATACAAGCACTCACCCCCAGTCAACTGATCTGGGTTTAATCCATCACCATTCTTTAGCCCACTCTGCGACCCCAGTTCAGACATGGCCATATGCAAATCAGTCTGACCCTGTGCTTCATGGGAACAGTCCAGCTCGAACTGCCAAGGCATGCCTTCCCTGGACCGGAAACAAGCTTCCCAGGACCGGTTTCTGGCATTGCAGCAACCTTCAGCCGGGCTTGCTTGAATCCAGTGGCAAAGTGAGCAAGGGACTCACGTCTGAGCATACCCTGCCTACTCATGGCGAACAAAGCAAAACCAAAGGAAATGATGGACGGAGCGTTGACAATACAAGCACTCACCCCCAGTCAAATGATCTGGGTTTAATCCATCACCATTCTTTAGCCCACTCTGCCATCCCAGTTCAGACATGGCCATATGCAAATCAACCTGACCCTCTGCCTCATGGGAACAGTCCAGCCCAAACTGCCAAGCCATACCTTCCCTGGACCGGAAACAAGATTCCCAGGACCAGTTTCTGGCATTGCAGCCGTCTTTAGCCGGGCTTGCTTGAATCCAGAGGCAAAGTGTGCAAGGGACTCATGTCTGAGCATACCCTGCCAACTCATGGCGAACAAAGCAAAGCCAAAAGAAATGATGGACGGAGCGTTGACAATACAAGCACTCAACCCCAGTCAACTGATCTGGGTTTAATCCATCACCATTCTTTAGCCCACTCTGCCATCCCAGTTCAGACATGGCCATATGCAAATCAGTCTGACCCAGTGCCTCATGGGAACAGTCCAGCCCGAACTGCCAAGCCATACCTTCCCTGGACCGGAAACAAGCTTCCCAGGACCGGTTTCTGGCATTGCAGCCATCTTCAGCCGGGCTTGCTTGAATCCAGTGGCAAAGTGAGCAAGGGACCCACGTCTGAGCATACCCTGCCAACTCATGGCGAACAAAGCAAAACCAAAGGAAATGATGCACGGAGCGTTGACAAAACAAGCATTCACCCCCAGTCAACTGATCTGGGTTTAATCCATCACCATTCTTTAGCCCACTCTGCCACCCCAGTTCAGACATGGCCATATGCAAATCAGTCTGATTCTGTGCCTCATGGGAACAGTCCAGCCCGAACTGCCAAGCCATGCCTTCCCTGGACCGGAAACAAGCTTCCCAGGACCGGTTTCTGGCATTGCAGCCGTCTTCAGCCGGACTTGTTGAATCCAGTGGCAAAGCGAGCAAGGGACTCACGTCTGAGCATACCCTGCCAACTCATCGCGAACAAAGCAAAACCAAAGGAAATGATGGACGGAGCGTTGACAACACAAGCACTCACCCCCAGTCAACTGATCTGGGTTTAATCCATCACCATTCTTTAGCCCACTCTGCCACCCCAGTTCAGACATGGCCATATGCAAATCAGTCTGACCCGGTGCCTCATGGGAACAGTCCAGCCCGAACTGCCAAGCCATGCCTTCCCTGGACCGGAAACATGCTTCCCAGGACTGGTTTCTGGAATTGCAGCCGTCTTCAGCCGGGCTTGCTTGAATCCAGTGGCAAAGTGAGCAAGGGACTCACGTCTGAGCATACCCTGCCAACTCATGGCGAACAAAGCAAAACGAAAGGAAATGATGGACGGAGCCTTGACAATACAAGCACTCACCCCCAGTCAACTGATCTGGGTTTAATCCATCACCATTCTTTAGCCCACTTTGCGACCCCAGTTCAGACATGGCCATATGCAAATCAGTCTGACCCTGTGCTTCATGGGAACAGTCCAGCTCGAACTGCCAAGGCATGCCTTCCCTGGACCGGAAACAAGCTTCCCTGGACCGGTTTCTGGCATTGCAGCCACCTTCAGCCGGGCTTGCTTGAATCCAGTGGCAAAGTGAGCAAGGGACTCACGTCTGAGCATACCCTGCCTACTCATGGCGAACAAAGCAAAACCAAAGGAAATGATGGACGGAGCGTTGACAATACAAGCACTCACCCCCAGTCAGCTGATCTGGGTTTAATCCATCACCATTCTTTAGCCCACTCTCCCACCCCAGTTCAGACATGGCCATATGCAAATCAGTCTGACCCTGTGCCTCATGGGAACAGTCCAGCCCGAACTGCCAAGCCATGCCTTCCCTGGACTGGAAACAAGCTTCCCAGGACCGGTTTCTGGCATTGCAGCCGTCTTCAGCCGGACTTGCTTGAATCCAGTGGCAAAGTGAGCAAGGGACTCACGTCTGAGCATACCCTGCCAACTCATGGCGAACAAAGCAAAACCAAAGAAAATGATGGACGGAGCGTTGACAATACAAGCACTCACCCCCAGTCAAATGATCTGGGTTTAATCCATCACCATTCTTTAGCCCACTCTGCCATCCCAGTTCAGACATGGCCATATGCAAATCAGCCTGACCCTCTGCCTCATGGGAACAGTCCAGCCCGAACTGCCAAGCCATACCTTCCCTGGACCGGAAACAAGCTTCCCAGGACTGGTTTCTGGAATTGCAGCCGTCTTAAGCCGGGCTTGCTTGAATCCAGTGGCAAAGTGAGCAAGGGACTCACGTCTGAGCATACCCTGCCAACTCATGGCAAACAATGCAAAACCAAAGGAAATGATGGACGGAGCGTTGACAATACAAGCACTCACCCCCAGTCAACTGATCTGGGTTTAATCCATCACAATTCTTCAGCCCACTCTGCCACCCCAGTTCAGACATGGCCATATGCAAATCAGACTGACCCTGTGCTTCATGGGAACAGTCCAGCCCGAACTGCCAAGCCATGCCTTCCCTGGACCGGAAACAAGCTTCCCAGGACCGGTTTCTGGCATTGCAGCCGTCTTCAGCCGGGCTTGCTTGAATCCAGTGGCAAAGTGAGCAAGGGACTCACGTCTGAGCATACCCTGCCAACTCATGGCGAACAAAGCAAAACGAAAGGAAATGATGGACGGAGCGTTGACAATACAAGCACTCACCCCCAGTCAACTGATCTGGGTTTAATCCATCACCATTCTTTAGCCCACTCTGCGACCCAGTTCAGACATGGCCATATGCAAATCAGTCTGACCCTGTGCTTCATGGGAACAGTCCAGCTCGAACTGCCAAGGCATGCCTTCCCTGGACCGGAAACAAGCTTCCCAGGCCCGGTTTCTGGCATTGCAGCCACCTTCAGCCGGGCTTGCTTGAATCCAGTGGCAAAGTGAGCAAGGGACTCACGTCTGAGCATACCCTGCCTACTCATGGCGAACAAAGCAAAACCAAAGGAAATGATGGACGGAGCGTTGACAATACAAGCACTCACCCCCAGTCAGCTGATCTGGGTTTAATCCATCACCATTCTTTAGCCCACACTCCCACCCCAGTTCAGACATGGCCATATGCAAATCAGTCTGACCCTGTGCCTCATGGGAACAGTCCAGCCCGAACTGCCAAGCCATGCCTTCCCTGGACCGGAAACAAGCTTCCCAGGACCGGTTTCTGGCATTGCAGCCGTCTTCAGCCGGACTTGCTTGAATCTAGTGGCAAAGTGAGCAAGGGACTCACGTCTGGGCATACCCTGCCAACTCATGGCGAACAAAGCAAAACCAAAGAAAATGATGGACGGAGCGTTGACAATACAAGCACTCACCCCCAGTCAAATGATCTGGGTTTAATCCATCACCATTCTTTAGCCCACTCTGCCATCCCAGTTCAGACATGGCCATATGCAAATCAGCCTGACCCTCTGCCTCATGGGAACAGTCCAGCCCAAACTGCCAAGCCATACCTTCCCTGGACCGGAAACAAGATTCCCAGGACCAGTTTCTGGCATTGCAGCCGTCTTTAGCCGGGCTTGCTTGAATCCAGAGGCAAAGTGTGCAAGGGACTCATGTCTGAGCATACCCTGCCAACTCATGGCGAACAAAGCAAAGCCAAAAGAAATGATGGACGGAGCGTTGACAATACAAGCACTAAACCCCAGTCAACTGATCTGGGTTTAATCCATCACAATTCTTTAGCCCACTCTGCCATCCCAGTTCAGACATGGCCATATGCAAATCAGTCTGACAAAGTGCCTCATGGGAACAGTCCAGCCCGAACTGCCAAGCCATACCTTCCCTGGACCGGAAACAAGCTTCCCAGGACCGGTTTCTGGCATTGCAGCCGTCTTCAGCCGGGCTTGCTTGAATCCAGTGGCAACGTGAGCAAGGGACTCGCGTCTGAGCATACCCTGCCAACTCATGGCGAACAAAGCAAAACCAAAGGAAATGATGGACGGAGCGTTGACATTACAAGCACTCACCCCCAGTCAACTGATCTGGGTTTAATCCATCACCATTCTTTAGCCCACTCTGCCACCCCAGTTCAGACATGGCCATATGCAAATCAGACTGACCCTGTGCTTCATGGGAACAGTCCAGCCCGAACTGCCAAGCCATGCCTTCCCTGGACCGGAAACAAGCTTCCCAGGACCGGTTTCTGGCATTGCAGCCGTCTTCAGCTGGGCTTGCTTGAATCCAGTGGCAAAGTGAGCAAGGGACTCACGTCTGAGCATACCCTGCCAACTCATGGTGAACAAAGCAAAACCAAAGGAAATGATGGACGGATCGTTGACAATACAACCACTCACCCCCAGTCAACTGATCTGGGTTTAATCCATCACCATTCTTTAGCCCACTCTGCGACCCCAGTTCAGACATGGCCATATGCAAATCAGTCTGACCCTGTGCTTCATGGGAACAGTCCAGCTCGAACTGCCAAGGCATGCCTTCCCTGGACCGGAAACAAGCTTCCCAGGACCGGTTTCTGGCATTGCAGCCACCTTCAGCCGGGCTTGCTTGAATCCAGTGGCAAAGTGAGCAAGGGACTCACGTCTGAGCATACCCTGCCTACTCATGGCGAACAAAGCAAAACCAAAGGAAATGATGGACGGAGCGTTGACAATACAAGCACTCACCCCCAGTCAGCTGATCTGGGTTTAATCCATCACCATTCTTTAGCCCACTCTCCCACCCCAGTTCAGACATGGCCATATGCAAATCAGTCTGACCCTGTGCCTCATGGGAACAGTCCAGCCCGAACTGCCAAGCCATGCCTTCCCTGGACCGGAAACAAGCTTCCCAGGACCGGTTTCTGGCATTGCAGCCACCTTCAGCCGGGCTTGCTTGAATCCAGTGGCAAAGTGAGCAAGAGACTCACGTCTGAGCATACCCTGCCAACTCATGGTGAACAAAGCTAAACCAAAGGAAATGATGGACGGAGCGTTGACAATACAAGCACTCACCCCCAGTCAACTGATCTGGGTTTAATCCATCACCATTCTTTAGCCCACTCTGCAACCCCAGTTCAGACATGGCCATATGCAAATCAGTCTGACCCTGTGCCTCATGGGAACAGTCCAGCCCAAACTGCCAAGCCAGGCCTTCCCTGGACCGGAAACAAGCTTCCCAGGACCAGTTTCTGGCATTGCAGCCGTCTTCAGCCGGACTTTCTTGAATCCAGTGGCAAAGTGAGCAAGGGACTCACGTCTGAGCATACCCTGCCTACTCATGGCGAACAAAGCAAAACCAAAGGAAATGATGGACGGAGCGTTGACAATACAAGCACTCACCCCAAGTCAGCTGATCTGGGTTTAATCCATCACCATTCTTTAGCCCACTCTCCCACCCCAGTTCAGACATGGCCATATGCAAATCAGTCTGACCCTGTGCCTCATGGGAACAGTCCAGCCCGAACTGCCAAGCCATGCCTTCCCTGGACCGGAAACAAGCTTCCCAGGACCGGTTTCTGGCATTGCAGCCGTCTTCAGCCGGACTTGCTTGATTTCAGTGGCAAAGTGAGCAAGGGACTCACGTCTGAGCATACCCTGCCTACTCATGGCGAACAAAGCAAAACCAAAGGAAATGATGGACGGAGCGTTGACAATACAAGCACTCACCCCCAGTCAGCTGATCTGGGTTTAATCCATCACCATTCTTTAGCCCACTCTCCCACCCCAGTTCAGACATGGCCATATGCAAATCAGTCTGACCCTGTGCCTCATGGGAACAGTCCAGCCCGAACTGCCAAGCCATGCCTTCCCTGGACCGGAAACAAGCTTCCCAGGACCGGTTTCTGGCATTGCAGCCGTCTTCAGCCGGACTTGCTTGAATCCAGTGGCAAAGTGAGCAAGGGACTCACGTCTGAGCATACCCTGCCAACTCATGGCGAACAAAGCAAAACCAAAGAAAATGATGGACGGAGCGTTGACAATACAAGCACTCACCCCCAGTCAAATGATCTGGGTTTAATCCATCACCATTCTTTAGCCCACTCTGCCATCCCAGTTCAGACATGGCCATATGCAAATCAGCCTGACCCTCTGCCTCATAGGAACAGTCCAGCCCAAACTGCCAAGCCATACCTTCCCTGGACCGGAAACAAGATTCCCAGGACCAGTTTCTGGCATTGCAGCCGTCTTTAGCCGGGCTTGCTTGAATCCAGAGGCAAAGTGTGCAAGGGACTCATGTCTGAGCATACCCTGCCAACTCATGGCGAACAAAGCAAAGCCAAAAGAAATGATGGACGGAGCGTTGACAATACAAGCACTAAACCCCAGTCAACTGATCTGGGTTTAATCCATCACAATTCTTTAGCCCACTCTGCCATCCCAGTTCAGACATGGCCATATGCAAATCAGTCTGACCCAGTGCCTCATGGGAACAGTCCAGCCCGAACTGCCAAGCCATACCTTCCCTGGACCGGAAACAAGCTTCCCAGGACCGGTTTCTGGCATTGCAGCCGTCTTCAGCCGGGCTTGCTTGAATCCAGTGGCAAAGTGAGCAAGGGACTCGCGTCTGAGCATACCCTGCCAACTCATGGCGAACAAAGCAAAACCAAAGGAAATGATGGACGGAGCGTTGACAATACAAGCACTCACCCCCAGTCAACTGATCTGGGTTTAATCCATCACCATTCTTTAGCCCACTCTGCCACCCCAGTTCAGACATGGCCATATGCAAATCAGACTGACCCTGTGCTTCATGGGAACAGTCCAGCCCGAACTGCCAAGCCATGCCTTCCCTGGACCGGAAACAAGCTTCCCAGGACCGGTTTCTGGCATTGCAGCCGTCTTCAGCCGGGCTTGCTTGAATCCAGTGGCAAAGTGAGCAAGGGACTCACGTCTGAGCATACCCTGCCAACTCATGGTGAACAAAGCAAAACCAAAGGAAATGATGGACGGATCGTTGACAATACAAGCACTCACCCCCAGTCAACTGATCTGGGTTTAATCCATCACCATTCTTTAGCCCACTCTGCCACCCCAGTTCAGACATGGCCATATGCAAATAAGTCTGACCCGGTGCCTCATGGGAACAGTCCAGCCCGAACTGCCAAGGCATGCCTTCCCTGGACCGGAAACATGCTTCCCAGGACCGGTTTCTGGAATTGCAGCCGTCTTCAGCCGGGCTTGCTTGAATCCAGTGGCAAAGTGAGCAAGGGACTCACGTCTGAGCATACCCTGCCAACTCATGGCGAACAAAGCAAAACGAAAGGAAATGATAGACGGAGCGTTGACAATACAAGCACTCACCCCCAGTCAACTGATCTGGGTTTAATCCATCACCATTCTTTAGCCCACTCTGCGACCCCAGTTCAGACATGGCCATATGCAAATCAGTCTGACCCTGTGCTTCATGGGAACAGTCCAGCTCGAACTGCCAAGGCATGCCTTCCCTGGACCGGAAACAAGCTTCCCAGGACCGGTTTCTGGCATTGCAGCCACCTTCAGCCGGGCTTGCTTGAATCCAGTGGCAAAGTGAGCAAGGGACTCACGTCTGAGCATACCCTGCCTACTCATGGCGAACAAAGCAAAACCAAAGGAAATGATGGACGGAGCGTTGACAATACAAGCACTCACCCCCAGTCAGCTGATCTGGGTTTAATCCATCACCATTCTTTAGCCCACTCTCCCACCCCAGTTCAGACATGGCCATATGCAAATCAGTCTGACCCTGTGCCTCATGGGAACAGTCCAGCCCGAACTGCCAAGCCATGCCTTCCCTGGACCGGAAACAAGCTTCCCAGGACCGGTTTCTGGCATTGCAGCCACCTTCAGCCGGGCTTGCTTGAATCCAGTGGCAAAGTGAGCAAGAGACTCACGTCTGAGCATACCCTGCCAACTCATGGTGAACAAAGCTAAACCAAAGGAAATGATGGACGGAGCGTTGACAATACAAGCACTCACCCCCAGTCAACTGATCTGGGTTTAATCCATCACCATTCTTTAGCCCACTCTGCAACCCCAGTTCAGACATGGCCATATGCAAATCAGTCTGACCCTGTGCCTCATGGGAACAGTCCAGCCCAAACTGCCAAGCCATGCCTTCCCTGGACCGGAAACAAGCTTCCCAGGACCAGTTTCTGGCATTGCAGCCGTCTTCAGCCGGAATTTCTTGAATCCAGTGGCAAAGTGAGCAAGGGACTCACGTCTGAGCATACCCTGCCTACTCATGGCGAACAAAGCAAAACCAAAGGAAATGATGGACGGAGCGTTGACAATACAAGCACTCACCCCCAGTCAGCTGATCTGGGTTTAATCCATCACCATTCTTTAGCCCACTCTCCCACCCCAGTTCAGACATGGCCATATGCAAATCAGTCTGACCCTGTGCCTCATGGGAACAGTCCAGCCCGAACTGCCAAGCCATGCCTTCCCTGGACCGGAAACAAGCTTCCCAGGACCGGTTTCTGGCATTGCAGCCGTCTTCAGCCGGACTTGCTTGAATCCAGTGGCAAAGTGAGCAAGGGACTCACGTCTGAGCATACCCTGCCAACTCATGGCGAACAAAGCAAAACCAAAGAAAATGATGGACGGAGCGTTGACAATACAAGCACTCACCCCCAGTCAAATGATCTGGGTTTAATCCATCACCATTCTTTAGCCCACTCTGCCATCCCAGTTCAGACATGGCCATATGCAAATCAGCCTGACCCTCTGCCTCATGTGAACAGTCCAGCCCAAACTGCCAAGCCATACCTTCCCTGGACCGGAAACAAGATTCCCAGGACCAGTTTCTGGCATTGCAGCCGTCTTTAGCCAAGCTTGCTTGAATCAAGAGGCAACGTGTGCAAGGGACTCATGTCTGAGCATACCCTGCCAACTCATAGCGAACAAAGCAAAGCCAAAAGAAATGATGGACGGAGCGTTGACAATACAAGCACTCAACCCCAGTCAACTGATCTGGGTTTAATCCATCACCTTTCTTTAGCCCACTCTGCCATCCCAGTTCAGACATGGCCATATGCAAATCAGTCTGACCCAGTGCCTCATGGGAACAGTCCAGCCCGAACTGCCAAGCCATACCTTCCCTGGACCGGAAACAAGCTTCCCAGGACCGGTTTCTGGCATTGCAGCCGTCTTCAGCCGGGCTTGCTTGAATCCAGTGGCAAAGTGAGCCAGGGACTCACGTCTGAGCATACCCTGCCAACTCATGGCGAACAAAGCAAAAACAAAGGAAATGATGGACGGAGCGTTGACAATACAAGCACTCACCCCCATCAACTGATCTGGGTTTAATCCATCACCATTCTTTAGCCCACTCTGCCACCCCAGTTCAGACATGGCCATATGCAAATCAGTCTGACCCTGTGCCTCATGGGAACAGTCCAGCCCGAACTGCCAAGCCATGCCTTCCCTGGACCGGAAACAAGCTTCCCAGAACCGGTTTCTGGCATTGCAGCCGTCTTAAGCCGGGCTTGCTTGAATCCAGTGGCAAAGTGAGCAAGGGACTCACGTCTGAGCATACCCTGCCAACTCATGGCGAACAAAGCAAAACCAAAGGAAATGATGGACGGAGCGTTGACAATACAAGCACTCATCCCCCAGTCAACTGATCTGGGTTTAATCCATCACCATTCTTTAGCCCACTCTGCCACCCCAGTTCAGACATGGCCATATGCAAATCAGTCTGACCCGGTGCCTCATGGGAACAGTCCAGCCCGAACTGCCAAGCCATGCCTTCCCTGGACTGGAAACAAGCTTCCCAGGACCGGTTTCTGGAGATGCAGCCGTCTTCAGCCGGGCTTGCTTGAATCCAGTGGCAAAGTGAGCAAGGGACTCACGTCTGAGCATACCCTGCCAACTCATGGCGAACAAAGCAAAGCCAAAGGAAATGATGGACGGAGCGTTGACAATACAAGCACTCACACCCAGTCAACTGATCTGGGTATAATCATCACCATTCTTTAGCCCACTCTGCCATCCCAGTTCAGACATGGCCATATGCAAATCAGCCTGACCCTCTGCCTCATGGGAACAGTCCAGCCCAAACTGCCAAGCCATACCTTCCCTGGACCGGAAACAAGATTCCCAGGACCAGTTTCTGGCATTGCAGCCGTCTTTAGCCGGGCTTGCTTGAATCCAGAGGCAAAGTGAGCAAGGGACTCATGTCTGAGCATACCCTGCCAACTCGTGGCGAACAAAGCAAAGCCAAAAGAAATGATGGACGGAGCGTTGACAATACAAGCACTAAACCCCAGTCAACTGATCTGGGTTTAATCCATCACCATTCTTTAGCCCACTCTGCCATCCCAGTGCAGACATGGCCATATGCAAATCAGTCTGACCCAGTGCCTCATGGGAACAGTCCAGCCCGAACTGCCAAGCCATACCTTCCCTGGACCGGAAACAAGCTTCCCAGGACCGGTTTCTGGCATTGCAGCCGTCTTCAGCCGGGCTTGCTTGAATCCAGTGGCAAAGTGAGCAAGGGACTCACGTCTGAGCATACCCTGCCAACTCATGGCGAACAAAGCAAAACCAAAGGAAATGATGGACGGAGCGTTGACAATGCAAGCACTCACCCCCAGTCAACTGATCTGGGTTTAATCCATCACCATTCTTTAGCCCACTCTGTCACCCCAGTTCAGACATGGCTATATGCAAATCAGTCTGACCTGGTGCCTCATGGGAACAGTCCAGCCCGAACTGCCAAGCCATACCTTCCCTGGACCGGAAACAAGCTTCCCAGGACCGGTTTCTGGCATTGCAGCCGTCTTCAGCCGGGCTTGCTTGAATCCAGTGGCAAAGTGAGCAAGGGACTCACGTCTGAGCATACCCTGCCAACTCATGGCGAACAAAGCAAAACCAAAGGAAATGATGGACGGAGCGTTGACATTACAAGCACTCATCCCCCAGTCAACTGATCTGGGTTTAATCCATCACCATTCTTTAGCCCACTCTGCCACCCCAGTTCAGACATGGCCATATGCAAATCAGTCTGACCCGGTGCCTCATGGGAACAGTCCAGCCCGAACTGCCAAGCCATGCCTTCCCTGGACTGGAAACAAGCTTCCCAGGACCGGTTTCTGGAGATGCAGCCGTCTTCAGCCGGGCTTGCTTGAATCCAGTGGCAAAGTGAGCAAGGGACTCACGTCTGAGCATACCCTGCCAACTCATGGCGAACAAAGCAAAACCAAAGGAAATGATGGACGGAGCGTTGACAATACAAGCACTCACACCCAGTCAACTGATCTGGGTATAATCATCACCATTCTTTAGCCCACTCTGCCACCCCAGTTCAGACATGGCCATATGCAAATCAGTCTGACCCTGTGCTTCATGGGAACAGTCCAGCTCGAACTGCCAAGTCATGCCTTCCCTGGACTGGAAACAAGCTTCCCAGGACCGGTTTCTGGCATTGCAGCCGTCTTCAGCGGGGCTTGCTTGAATCCAGTGGCAAAGTGAGCAAGGGACTCACGTCTGAGCATTCCCTGCCAACTCATGGTGAACAAAGCAAAACCAAAGGAAATGATGGACGGAGCGTTGACAATACAAGCACTCACCCCCAGTCAACTGAACTGGGTTTAATCCATCACCATTCTTTAGCCCACTCTGCAACCCCAGTTCAGACATGGCCATATGCAAATCAGTCTGACCCTGTGCCTCATGGGAACAGTCCAGCCCAAACTGCCAAGCCATGCCTTCCCTGGACCGGAAACAAGCTTCCCAGGACCAGTTTCTGGCATTGCAGCCATCTTCAGCCGGACTTGCTTGAATCCAGTGGCAAAGTGAGCAAGGGACTCACTTCTGAGCATACCCTGCCAACTCATGGCAAACAAAGCAAAACCAAAGGAAATGATGGACGGAGCGTTGACAATACAAGCACTCACCCCCAGTCAACTGATCTGGGTTTAATCCATCACCATTCTTTAGCCCACTCTGCCATCCCAGTTCAGACATGGCCATATGCAAATCAGTCTGACTCTGTGCCTCATGGGAACAGTCCATCCTGAATTACCAAGCCATGTCTTCCCTGGACCGGAAACAAGTTTCCCAGGACCGGTTTCTGGCATTGCAGCCGTCTTCAGCGGGGCTTGCTTGAATCCAGTGGCAAAGTGAGCAAGGGACTCACGTCTGAGCATACCCTGCCAACTCATGGTGAACAAAGCAAAACCAAAGGAAATGATGGACGGAGCGTTGACAATACAAGCCCTCACCCCCAGTCAACTGATCTGGGTTTAATCCATCAACATTCTTTAGCCCACTCTGCCACCCCAGTTCAGACATGGCCATATGCAAATCAGTCTGACCCTGTGCCTCATGGGAACAGTCCAGCCCGAACTGCCAAGCCATTCCTTCCCTAAACCGGAAACAAGCTTCCCAGGACCGGTTTCTGGCATTGCAGCCGTCTTCAGCCGGGCTTGCTTGAATCCAGTGGCAAAGTGAGCAAGGGACTCACGTCTGAGCATACCCTGCCAACTCATGGAGAACAAAGCAAAACAAAAGGAAATGATGGAGGGAGCGTTGACAATACAAGCACTCACCCCCAGTCAACTGAGCTGGGTGTAATCCATCACCCTTCTTTAGCCCACTCTGCCACCCAAGTTCAGACATGGTCATATGCAAATCAGTCTGACCCTGTGCCTCATGAGAACAGTCCAGCTCGAACTGCCAAGCCATGCCTTTCCAGGACCGGAAACAAGCTTCCCAGGACAGGATTCTGGCATTGCAGCCGTCTTCAGCCGGGCTTGCTTTAATCCAGTGGCAAAGTGAGCAAGGGGCTCACGTCTGAGCACACCCTGCCAACTCATGGCGAACAAAGCAAAACCAAAGGAAATGATGGACAGAACGTTGACAATACAAGCACTCACCCCCAGTCAACTGATCTGGGTTTAATCCATCACCATTCTTTAGCCCACTCTGCCACCCCAGTTCAGACATGGCCATATGCAAATCAGTCTGACCCTGTGCCTCATGAGAACAGTCCAGCCAGAACTGCCAGGCCATGCCTTCCCTTGACCGGAAACAAGCCCCCAGAACCGTTTTCTGGCATTGCAGCCGTCTTCAGCTGGGCTTGCTTGAATCCAGTGGCAAAGTGAGCAAGGGACTCACGTCTGAGCATACCCTGCCAACTCATGGCGAACAAAGCAAAACCAAAGGAAATGATGGACGGAGCGTAGACAATACAAGCACTCACCCCCAGTCAACAGATCTGGGTTTAATCCATCACCATTCTTTAGCCCACTCTGCCACCCCAGTTCAGACATGGCCATATGCAAATCAGTCTGACCCTGTGCCTCATTGGAGCAGTCCAGCCCGAACTGCCAAGCCATGCCTTTTCTGGACCGGACACAAGTTTCCCAGGACCGGTTTCTGGCATTGCAGCCGTCTTCAGCCGGGCTTGCTTGGATCCAGTGGCAAAGTGAGCAAGGGACTCACGTCTGAGCATACCCTGCCAACTCATGGCGAACAAAGCAAAACCAAAGGAAATGATGGATGGAGCGTTGACAATACAAGCACTCACCCCCAGTTAACTGATCTGGGTTTAATCCATCACCATTCTTTAGCCCATTCTGCCACCCCAGTTCAGACATGGCCATATGCAAATCAGTCTGACCCTGTGCCTCATGGGAACAGTCCAGCCCGAACTGCCAGGCCATGCCTTCCCTTGACCGGAAACAAGCTTCCCAGGACCGTTTTCTGGCATTGCAGCCTTCTTCAGCCGGGCTTGCTTGAATCCAGTGGCAAAGTGAGCAAGGGACTCACGTCTGAGCATACCCTGCCAACTCAAGGCGAACAAAGCAAAACCAAAGGAAATGATGGACGGAGCGTTGACAATACAAGCACTCACCCCCAGTCAACTGATCTGGGTTTAATCCATCACCATTCTTTAGCCCACTCTGCCACCCCAGTTCAGAGATGGCCATATGCAAATCAGTCTGACCCTGTGCCTCATGGGAACAGTCCAGCCCGAACTGCCAAGCCATGCCTTCCCTGGACCGGAAACAAGTTTCCCAGGACCGGTTCCTGGCATTGCAGCCGTCTTCAGCCGGGCTTGCTTGAATCCATTGGCAAAGTGAGCAAGGGACTCACGTCTGAGCATACCCTGCCAACTCATGGTGAACAAAGCAAAACCAAAGGAAATGATGGACGGAGCGTTGACAATACAAGCACTCATCCCCCAGTCAACTGATCTGGGTTTAATCCATCACCATTCTTTAGCCCACTCTGCCACCCCAGTTCAGACATGGCCATATGCAAATCAGTCTGACCCGGTGCCTCTTGGGAACAGTCCAGCCCGAACTGCCAAGCCATGCCTTCCCTGGACTGGAAACAAGCTTCCCAGGACCGGTTTCTGGAGATGCAGCCGTCTTCAGCCGGGCTTGCTTGAATCCAGTGGCAAAGTGAGCAAGGGACTCACGTCTGAGCATACCCTGCCAACTCATGGCGAACAAAGCAAAGCCAAAGGAAATGATGGACGGAGCGTTGACAATACAAGCACTCACACCCAGTCAACTGATCTGGGTATAATCATCACCATTCTTTAGCCCACTCTGCCATCCCAGTTCAGACATGGCCATATGCAAATCAGCCTGAACCTCTGCCTCATGGGAACAGTCCAGCCCAAACTGCCAAGCCATACCTTCCCTGGACCGGAAACAAGATTCCCAGGACCAGTTTCTGGCATTGCAGCCGTCTTTAGCCGGGCTTGCTTGAATCCAGAGGCAAAGTGAGCAAGGGACTCATGTCTGAGCATACCCTGCCAACTCATGGCGAACAAAGCAAAGCCAAAAGAAATGATGGACGGAGCGTTGACAATACAAGCACTAAACCCCAGTCAACTGATCTGGGTTTAATCCATCACCATTCTTTAGCCCACTCTGCCATCCCAGTGCAGACATGGCCATATGGAAATCAGTCTGACCCAGTGCCTCATGGGAACAGTCCAGCCCGAACTGCCAATCCATACCTTCCCTGGACCGGAAACAAGCTTCCCAGGACCAGTTTCTGGCATTTCAGCCGTCTTCAGCCGGGCTTGCTTGAATCCAGTGGCAAAGTGAGCAAGGGACTCACGTCTGAGCATACCCTGCCAACTCATGGCGAACAAAGCAAAACCAAAGGAAATGATGGACGGAGCGTTGACAATGCAAGCACTCACCTCCAGTCAACTGATCTGGGTTTAATCCATCACCATTCTTTAGCCCACTCTGCCACCCCAGTTCAGACATGGCTATATGCAAATCAGTCTGACCTGGTGCCTCATGGGAACAGTCCAGCCCGAACTGCCAAGCCATGCCTTCCCTGGACCGGAAACAAGCTTCCCAGGACCGGTTTCTGGAATTGCAGCCGTCTTCAGCCGGGCTTGCTTGAATCCAGTGGCAAACTGAGCAAGGGACTCACGTCTGAGCATACCCTGCCAACTCATGGCAAACAAAGCAAAACCAAATGAAATGATGGACGGAGCGTTGACAATACAAACACTCACCCCCAGTCAACTGATCTGGGTTTAATCCATCACAGTTCTTTAGTCCACTCTGCCACCCCAGTTCAGACATGGCCATATGCAAATCAGTCTGACCCTGTGCTTCATGGGAACAGTCCAGCTCGAACTGCCAAGCCATGCCTTCCCTGGACCGGAAACAAGCTTCCCAGGACCGGTTTCTGGCATTGCACCTGTCTTCAGCCGGGATTGCTTGAATCCAGTGGTAAAGTGAGCAAGGGACTCACGTCTGAGCATACCCTGCCAACTCATGGCGAACAAAGCAAAACCAAAGGAAATGATGGACGGAGCGTTGACAAAACAAGCACTCACCCCCAGTCAACTGATCTGGGTTTAATCCATCACCATTCTTTAGCCCACTCTGCCACCCCAGTTCAGACATGGCCATATGCAAATCAGTCTGATTCTGTGCCTCATGGGAACAGTCCAGCCCGAACTGCCAAGCCATGCCTTCCCTGGACCGGAAACAAGCTTCCCAGGACCGGTTTATGGCATTGCAGCCGTCTTCAGCCGGACTTGTTGAATCCAGTGGCAAAGTGAGCAAGGGACTCACGTCTGAGCATACCCTGCCAACTCATCGCGAACAAAGCAAAACCAAAGGAAATGATGGACGGAGCGTTGACAATACAAGCACTCACCCCCAGTCAACTGATCTGGGTTTAATCCATCACCATTCTTTAGCCCACTCTGCCACCCCAGTTCAGACATGGCCATATGCAAATCAGTCTGACCCTGTGCCTCATGGGAAAAGTCTAGCCTGGACCGGAAACAAGCTTCCCAGAACCGGTTTCTGGCATTGCAGCCGTCTTAAGCCGGGCTTGCTTGAATCCAGTGGCAAAGTGAGCAAGGGACTCACGTCTGAGCATACCCTGCCAACTCATGGCAAACAAAGCAAAACCAAAGGAAATGATGGACGGAGCGTTGACAATACAAACACTCACCCCCAGTCAACTGATCTGGGTTTAATCCATCACCATTCTTTAGCCCACTCTGCCACCCCAGTTCAGACATGGCCATATGCAAATCAGACTGACCCTGTGCTTCATGGGAACAGTCCAGCCCGAACTGCCAAGCCATGCCTTCCCTGGACCGGAAACAAGCTTCCCAGGACCGGTTTCTGGCATTGCAGCCTTCTTCAGCCGGGCTTGCTTGAATCCAGTGGCAAAGTGAGCAAGGGACTCACGTCTGAGCATACCCTGCCAACTCATGGTGAACAAAGCAAAACCAAAGGAAATGATGGACGGATCGTTGACAATACAAGCACTCACCCCCAGTCAACTGATCTGGGTTTAATCCATCACCATTCTTTAGCCCACTCTGCCACCCCAGTTCAGACATGGCCATATGCAAATCAGTCTGACCCGGTGCCTCATGGGAACAGTCCAGCCCGAACTGCCAAGCCATGCCTTCCCTGGACAGGAAACATGCTTCCCAGGACCGGTTTCTGGAATTGCAGCCGCCCTCAGCCGGGCTTGCTTGAATCCAGTGGCAAAGTGAGCAAGGGACTCACGTCTGAGCATACCCTGCCAACTCATGGCGAACAAAGCAAAACGAAAGGAAATGATGGACGGAGCGTTGACAATACAAGCACTCACCCCCAGTCAACTGATCTGGGTTTAATCCATCACCATTCTTTAGCCCACTCTGCGACCCCAGTTCAGACATGGCCATATGCAAATCAGTCTGACCCTGTGCTTCATGGGAACAGTCCAGCTCGAACTGCCAAGGCATGCCTTCCCTGGACCGGAAACAAGCTTCCCAGGACCGGTTTCTGGCATTGCAGCCACCTTCAGCCGGGCTTGCTTGAATCCAGTGGCAAAGTGAGCAAGGGACTCACGTCTGAGCATACCCTGCCAACTCATGGCGAACAAAGCAAAACCAAAGAAAATGATGGACGGAGCGTTGACAATACAAGCACTCACCCCCAGTCAAATGATCTGGGTTTAATCCATCACCATTCTTTAGCCCACTCTGCCATCCCAGTTCAGACATGGCCATATGCAAATCAACCTGACCCTCTGCCTCATGTGAACAGTCCAGCCCAAACTGCCAAGCCATACCTTCCCTGGACCGGAAACAAGATTCCCAGGACCAGTTTCTGGCATTGCAGCCGTCTTTAGCCAAGCTTGCTTGAATCAAGAGGCAACGTGTGCAAGGGACTCATGTCTGAGCATACCCTGCCAACTCATAGCGAACAAAGCAAAGCCAAAAGAAATGATGGACGGAGCGTTGACAATACAAGCACTCAACCCCAGTCAACTGATCTGGGTTTAATCCATCACCTTTCTTTAGCCCACTCTGCCATCCCAGTTCAGACATGGCCATATGCAAATCAGTCTGACCCAGTGCCTCATGGGAACAGTCCAGCCCGAACTGCCAAGCCATACCTTCCCTGGACCGGAAACAAGCTTCCCAGGACCGGTTTCTGGCATTGCAGCCGTCTTCAGCCGGGCTTGCTTGAATCCAGTGGCAAAGTGAGCAAGGGACTCACGTCTGAGCATACCCTGCCAACTCATGGCGAACAAAGCAAAACCAAAGGAAATGATGGACGGAGCGTTGACAATACAAGCACTCACCCCCAGTCAACTGATCTGGGTTTAATCCATCACCATTCTTTAGCCCACTCTGCCACCCCAGTTCAGACATGGCCATATGCAAATCAGTCTGACCCTGTGCCTCATGGGAACAGTCCAGCCCGAACTGCCAAGCCATGCCTTCCCTGGACCGGAAACAAGCTTCCCAGAACCGGTTTCTGGCATTGCAGCCGTCTTAAGCCGGGCTTGCTTGAATCCAGTGGCAAAGTGAGCAAGGGACTCACGTCTGAGCATACCCTGCCAACTCATGGCGAACAAAGCAAAACCAAAGGAAATGATGGACGGAGCGTTGACAATACAAGCACTCATCCCCCAGTCAACTGATCTGGGTTTAATCCATCACCATTCTTTAGCCCACTCTGCCACCCCAGTTCAGACATGGCCATATGCAAATCAGTCTGACCCGGTGCCTCATGAGAACAGTCCAGCCCGAACTGCCAAGCCATGCCTTCCCTGGACTGGAAACAAGCTTCCCAGGACCGGTTTCTGGAGATGCAGCCGTCTTCAGCCGGGCTTGCTTGAATCCAGTGGCAAAGTGAGCAAGGGACTCACGTCTGAGCATACCCTGCCAACTCATGGCGAACAAAGCAAAGCCAAAGGAAATGATGGACGGAGCGTTGACAATACAAGCACTCACACCCAGTCAACTGATCTGGTTATAATCATCACCATTCTTTAGCCCACTCTGCCATCCCAGTTCAGACATGGCCATATGCAAATCAGCCTGACCCTCTGCCTCATGGGAACAGTCCAGCCCAAACTGCCAAGCCATACCTTCCCTGGACCGGAAACAAGATTCCCAGGACCAGTTTCTGGCATTGCAGCCGTCTTTAGCCGGGCTTGCTTGAATCCAGAGGCAAAGTGAGCAAGGGACTCATGTCTGAGCATACCCTGCCAACTCATGGCGAACAAAGCAAAGCCAAAAGAAATGATGGACGGAGCGTTGACAATACAAGCACTAAACCCCAGTCAACTGATCTGGGTTTAATCCATCACCATTCTTTAGGCCACTCTGCCATCCCAGTGCAGACATGGCCATATGCAAATCAGTCTGACCCAGTGCCTCATGAAAACAGTCCAGCCCGAACTGCCAAGCCATACCTTCCCTGGACTGGAAACAAGCTTCCCAGGACCGTTTTCTGGCATTGGAGCCGTCTTCAGCCGGGCTTGCTTGAATCCAGTGGCAAAGTGAGCAAGGGACTCACGTCTGAGCATACCCTGCCAACTCATGGCGAACAAAGCAAAACCAAAGGAAATGATGGACGGCGCGTTGACAATACAAGCACTCACCCCCAGTCAACTGATCTGGGTTTAATCCATCACCATTCTTTAGCCCACTCTGCCACCCCAGTTCAGACATGGCCATATGCAAATCAGTCTGACCCTGTGCCTCATGGGAACAGTCCAGCCCGAACTGCCAAGCCATGCCTTCCCTGGACCGGAAACAAGCTTCCCAGAACAGGTTTCTGGCATTGCAGCCGTCTAAAGCCGGGCTTGCTTGAATCCAGTGGCAAAGTGAGCAAGGGACTCACGTCTGAGCATACCCTGCCAACTCATGGCGAACAAAGCAAAACCAAAGGAAATGATGGACGGAGCGTTGACAATACAAGCACTCACACCCAGTCAACTGATCTGGGTATAATCATCACCATTCTTTAGCCCACTCTGCCACCCCAGTTCAGACATGGCCATATGCAAATCAGTCTGACCCTGTGCTTCATGGGAACAGTCCAGCTCAAACTGCCAAGTCATGCCTTCCCTGGACTGGAAACAAGCTTCCCAGGACCGGTTTCTGGCATTGCAGCCGTCTTCAGCCGGGATTGCTTGAATCCAGTGGCAAAGTGAGCATGGGACTCACGTCTGAGCATACCCTCCCAACTCATGGCGAACAAAGCAAAACCAAAGGAAATGATGGACGGAGCGTTGACAATACAAGCACTCACCCCAGTCAACTGATCTGGGTTTAATCCATCACCATTCTTTAGCCCACTCTGCCATCCCAGTTCAGACATGGCCATATGCAAATCAGTCTGACTCTGTGCCTCATGGGAACAGTCCAGCCTGAATTACCAAGCCATGTCTTCCCTGGACCGGAAACAAGTTTCCCAGGACCGGTTTCTGGCATTGCAGCCGTCTTCAGCGGGGCTTGCTTGAATCCAGTGGCAAAGTGAGCAAGGGACTCACGTCTGAGCATTCCCTGCCAACTCATGGTGAACAGAGCAAAACCAAAGGAAATGATGGACGGAGCGTTGACAATACAAGCACTCACCCCCAGTCAACTGATCTGGGTTTAATCCATCACCATTCTTTAGCCCACTCTGCAACCCCAGTTCAGACATGGCCATATGCAAATCAGTCTGACCCTGTGCCTCATGGGATCAGTCCAGCCCAAACTGCCAAGCCATGCCTTCCCTGGACCGGAAACAAGCTTCCCAGGACCAGTTTCTGGCTTTGCAGCCATCTTCAGCCGGACTTGCTTGAATCCAGTGGCAAAGTGAGCAAGGGACTCACGTCTGAGCATACCCTGCCAACTCATGGCAAATAAAGCAAAACCAAAGGAAATGATGGACGGAGCGTTGACAATACAAGCGCTCACCCCCAGTCAACTGATCTGGGTTTAATCCATCACCATTCTTTAGCCCACTCTGCCATCCCAGTTCAGACATGGCCATATGCAAATCAGTCTGACTATGTGCCTCATGGGAACAGTCCAGCCTGAATTACCAAGCCATGTCTTCCCTGGACCGGAAACAAGTTTCCCAGGACCGGTTTCTGGCATTGCAGCCGTCTTCAGCGGGGCTTGCTTGAATCCAGTGGCAAAGTGAGCAAGGGACTCACGTCTGAGCATACCCTGCCAACTCATGGTGAACAAAGCAAAACCAAAGGAAATGATGGACGGAGCGTTGACAATACAAGCACTCACCCCCAGTCAACTGATCTGGGTTTAATCCATCACCATTCTTTAGCCCACTCTGCAACCCCAGTTCAGACATGGCCATATGCAAATCAGTCTGACCCTGTGCCTCATGGGAACAGTCCAGCCCAAACTGCCAAGCCATGCCTTCCCTGGACCGGAAACAAGCTTCCCAGGACCAGTTTCTGGCATTGCAGCCGTCTTCAGCCGGACTTGCTTGAATCCAGTGGCAAAGTGAGCAAGGGACTCACGTCTGAGCATACCCTGCCAACTCATGGCAAACAAAGCAAAACTAAAGGAAATGATGGACGGAGCGTTGACAATACAAGCCTTCACCCCCAGTCAACTGATCTGGGTTTAATCCATCAACATTCTTTAGCCCACTCTGCCACCCCAGTTCAGACATGGCCATATGCAAATCAGTCTGACCCTGTGCCTCATGGGAACAGTCCAGCCCGAACTGCCAAGCCATTCCTTCCCTAAACCGGAAACAAGCTTCCCAGGACCGGTTTCTGGCATTGCAGCCGTCTTCAGCCGGGCTTGCTTGAATCCAGTGGCAAAGTGAGCAAGGGACTCACGTCTGAGCATACCCTGCCAACTCATGGAGAACAAAGCAAAACAAAAGGAAATGATGGAGGGAGCGTTGACAATACAAGCACTCACCCCCAGTCAACTGAGCTGGGTTTAATCCATCACCCTTCTTTAGCCCACTCTGCCACCCAAGTTCAGACATGGTCATATGCAAATCAGTCTGACCCTGTGCCTCATGAGAACAGTCCAGCTCGAACTGCCAAGCCATGCCTTCCCAGGACCGGAAACAAGCTTCCCAGGACCGGTTTCTGGCATTGCAGCCGTCTTCAGCCGGGCTTGCTTTAATCCAGTGGCAAAGTGAGCAAGGGACTCACGTCTGAGCACACCCTGCCAACTCATGGCGAACAAAGCAAAACCAAAGGAAATGATGGACAGAACGTTGACAATACAAGCACTCACCCCCAGTCAACTGATCTGGGTTTAATCCATCACCATTCTTTAGCCCACTCTGCCACCCCAGTTCAGACATGGCCATATGCAAATCAGTCTGACCCTGTGCCTCATGAGAACAGTCCAGCCCGAACTGCCAGGCCATGCCTTCCCTTGACCGGAAACAAGCCCCCAGAACCGTTTTCTGGCATTGCAGCCGTCTTCAGCTGGGCTTGCTTGAATCCAGTGGCAAAGTGAGCAAGGGACTCACGTCTGAGCATACCCTGCCAACTCATGGCGATCAAAGCAAAACCAAAGGAAATGATGGACGGAGCGTTGACAATACAAGCACTCACCCCCAGTCAACAGATCTGAGTTTAATCCATCACCATTCTTTAGCCCACTCTGCCACCCCAGTTCAGACATGGCCATATGCAAATCAGTCTGACCCTGTGCCTCATTGGAACAGTCCAGCCCGAACTGCCAAGCCATGCCTTTTCTGGACCGGAAACAAGTTTCCCAGGACCGGTTTCTGGCATTGCATCCGTCTTCAGCCGGGCTTGCTTGGATCCAGTGGCAAAGTGAGCAAGGGACTCACGTCTGAGCATACCCTGCCAACTCATGGCGAACAAAGCAAAACCAAAGGAAATGATGGATGGAGCGTTGACAATACAAGCACTCACCCCCAGTTAACTGATCTGGGTTTAATCCATCACCATTCTTTAGCCCACTCTGCCAACCCAGTTCAGAGATGGCCATATGCAAATCAGTCTGACCCTGTGCCTCATGGGAACAGTCCAACCCGAACTGCCAAGCCATGCCTTCCCTGGACCGGAAACAAGTTTCCCAGGACCGGTTCCTGGCATTGCAGCCGTCTTCAGCCGGGCTTGCTTGAATCCATTGGCAAAGTGAGCAAGGGACTCACGTCTGAGCATACCCTGCCAACTCATGGCGAACAAAGCAAAACCAAAGGAAATGATGGACGGAGCGTTGACAATACAAGCACTCACCCCCAGTCAACTGATCTGGGTTTAATCCATCACCATTCTTTAGCCCACTCTGCCACCCCAGTTCAGACATGGCCATATGCAAATCAGGCTGACCCTGTGCCTCAAGGGAACAGTCCAGCCCGAACTGCCAAGCCATGCCTTCCCTGGACCGGAAACAAGCTTCCCAGGACCGGTTTCTGGCATTGCAGCCGTCTTCTGCCAGGCTTGCTTGAATCCAGTGGCAAAGTGAGCAAGGGACTCACGTCTGAGCATACCTTGCCAACTCATGGCAAACAAAGCAAAACCAAAGGAAATGATGGACGGAGCGTTGACAATACAAGCACTCACCCCCAGTCAACTGATCTGGGTTTAATCCATCACCATTACAGCCGGCTGAAGTTGGCTGTAATGCCAGAAACCGGTTTTCGTTGAAACGTATCTGCCTGCTCATGAGTTTTAGAGGCACAAAATAGAAGCTGCACTGAGACTTTGCCAAACACCGGATGAGTCGGGCTGCTGTAAAAGCTTATATTGGGATGTGAGTACAAACAAGCAACCAGTAAACTTGTCCGTCCTAGATAAACAAACTTTCCATTTGGTGAACTTGCCGTGCTACATTTCCTTTTGCAGCTCTGACTGCTTACCTGCCGCCTCACCGTTTTCGAAGGGGTCATCCCGCCTCCCGCCTCCCGCCGCACGCCTCCCTGGTCATCTGGAGTGCTGCCGCTGAGTGGAGGGCGGGCCAGGTGAACCACAAGCCCCAGCAGGCACAGCGCCTGCCGAGCACCTTCTTCAAGCGCCAGGAGGCGCATATAATTGGCGTACTACCTGCAGAGCGGGGGAACTTTCCATTTGGTGAACTTGCCGTGCCACATTTCCTTTTGCAGCTCTGACTGCCTACCTGCCGCCTCACCGTTTTCGAAGGGGTCATCCCGCCTTGTGGAAAAGTAAATTTTGCCATGTTCTGTGTCCCTACGTGTTCCCCATCTTATGTTATGTGTGCATGATTAATATGCATATGTATTCCCCATGTTCGATTAAAGACGCAATTACAGTTGTGTCCATCTCTAGTATGCCAGTTCCAGTTCTCGTGAATACAACGAGTATTAGGCCTATGTAAAGTTACGTTGCCACGTTTCTCAGTGTGCACGTTATTTCATTGAAAAGTCTCAGTTTCTAGGCCTCAAAAGGGCCCGGACACCAGATTCAGCTCCTGTCTCCTGAGCCCTCGCTGAGGAGCGATACAGCCCCCACCTGTATTCCTGACCCTTCACTTACTTCCTGCCTCACAGTGCCCGGCTCGGCCTGGCTCTGCCTGCCAGTCTGCCAAGAGTATGTTATGATTCTAGTTATCAGTCCAGTCCTCCTTCTCTGCATTCCTAAACTACTGAATCGCATCAATAGTTTCCGTCATGGTCTAGCCTTTACGTCTCCATGTAAGAGAAATACTGTATTAATGGTCATTTAATATTCCTCAACACGCACTACATGTAGAATAATTCATGCACCAGTCTTAGAATCTGTTAGCCTTTACCCCGATAACTTTTGGATTCTATCAACATGTTCTCTAAACATCAGATACTAGATAGTGTTTAGGTACATGTCGCTCTGACTCTCCAGACTTCAGTCTCTCCCTCTAGCGCAGAAGTCATAGCCCCCAGCTTCTCCTAGTAACACGTCATTGCCAGTTTGCGCGCACCACTAGGTTAGAGGTCCCGGCTCCTTAGGTAGCCCCCTCCATGTTTCCGCCCCATTTATGACATATTCTGTTACGTTTACATCACATGTCTATGTATACGCCCTGTCCACACCTCCTGTTACACCCATTTTCACCCTTATCTTTCGCGACTGCTACGCACCCCACCCACTGCTCCGCCTATTGTATGTACTGTAATGCAATTGTTTTAGTATATATACTTGTGCATTGTTATTAAAGGTGTGCAGCGCTGCCATCCTATTTCCGTGCAGGTTGTCCTGTTCCTGTCCTTTATGCTGTATTAAACCTGCAAACTCCTACTACCTCGAATCTTGACTCTTATTTATTGAGCTATCTGTTATTGTTATATCTAGTCAAAAAGAGAGGTATTATTTATTTATTTACCACATAATGGCGCCCGAATAGGGACTTGCCCTTTCCCCACGCGCCGGTGAAGCCACGCAAGCCCCCTGACCCTCTGCAGCCGTGACGGAACCATACCGGCCACGTGCAGATATTTCTGCTTCAAGTATCCCTCAGGCCCACGGAGGAGACGGAGGTTGCGGTCCAGCATCCAGACGAGGCGGTGGAGGAACGCGGCGAGTCCCGACCAGAGCCCAAGCCGAGAGTCCAAGGTCCGAGGTATCCGGAGGCCCACCCGTAACAGAAGTCCGAAGTTCGTGTCCGTCCGGCGTCGTAGCAGTCCAGTCCGAGGCCTTCCGTTCTTGCTGCCCGGTGAGTACCGTCGCTGGGGTAGTATCTAGACAGGGTCAATCTAATTGTCTCTGGTCCGTGGGTTTGGGGTACACAGATCCAACACGAAGTGTCCACTGTACTGTTTTAGCAGTGCATCTAGTTTCTGTTCTAGTCCGTTCTGTTCTCGAGAGATTCATGCATTCTGTTTTCAGTGTTCCAGGTAGTATTTTGTCAGAACTGTTATTTTAAATGTCATTCATGTATTTTAATGTCGTAGTATGAAAGTGGTGTAATTATCGTGTTTTATTGTGTATTGTATTGTGTCTAGATTACAGTTCAGTCATGCCTCTGTTTTCCAAACTACGTCAGTTAAAAACTAGAAAAGGTCTGTTAGAAGAAGCAGTTCCTGTCCCGCCTAGGGACAGTCCAGGTCATTTTATGTATCAGAAGCATGGCATAAGTGCCATATTATATCTAGATTTATGGGTGGAGTACACCAAAGAGTTAGAAGAAAAGTATAGATGGCCCGTATCAGGTACGTGGGATGCCGAGTGCATCATGCGAGTAGAAGAAGCATTATGGAAAAAGAAAGCCAGACAGTCACAGAAAGATGCCATCGAGTTATGGCGCAACGAATCTCATAAAAGAACCGAAAAAGAAATCAGAAAGTCAGAATTAAGTAGAGAATCCTTAGAAAGAGCCCAAGAAAGGGAACTAATCGAGATAGGTGAACGAGTTAAAACCGAACAGTCAGACAGACAGAGGAATGCCCTCATTAAGGGTATGTATCCTCTTCTTGCCAAGGGCTTGCCAAAAGCGACCCCGGAAGCATCCAGTAATTTTCCGCCACCTTTAGTTCCGACCAAGCTACGTCACAAACCGACCGCAGCTGATATTTTTATTTCGTCCTATTTGGACGACACAGTCCCAGAATATGCAAATCCTGTTCCGCCAGTTCCTGTAAATCATGTAATTCCTGCTCCTCCAGACACCGGGGCACCTTTTGCAGTACCTGCTACGGTACCCCCGGTTCAGCCCGTAGTACAACTTCCCGCCACATCAGTCACTCTGCCAGCACGAAGAGTATCGGTCGATGATTCTAGTATAGGGGCCGCAGGAGGAGGTCCTCCTGGTACCCCGCCGCCAAGTAGGCGTTTAGGAGCAGTAGAGTTACATGAACGTGCGTTACAGCGTACGCCCAAATTTAAGTCCGTTGCAGAAATCAGGCGAGCTCTTACTGAATGCTGTTATGATCCAGTCCCAGGCGAGGATAGCATGGTTATATATTCCATACGTATAAGACAGGTGTCCGAGTATTTGGTCACCCTACTGGACATGAAAGAAGATCTAGACAGAATGTATTGTTTCATTCGTACAGGACAAGATCCAGAAAGTATTGCTGACGTCATGTCTCACAGGAAATCCGAGACCCAGTTTATGCTATTAAAGTTCCTGATCAATTGTTTAATACGGGAACAAGATTCCCCGACTAAAGATCCGACCGAAATGAGAATTCTGACAAAATGGAGTGATAATATAGCCGAGGGTAAGCACAAGACACTCAATAGTATAGAGCATATGTACAAGAAAATTCGTAAAGAAATAATAAGGTTACACGAACAACGCAATGAAGCTCTAGGAAGCGAGAAAGAAAATGACTCTTTTACTGAAGAGGTAGAGGACGAGAATCCCGCCAGAATAGCGTATGTGGGTAAATCTAGATTTCCAGACCGATATTTGCGTCTAGAACACAAGAAAGTCTTTCATTATCCAGCACCAGAACAAGGCTCTCTAGAACAAGTATTTCAAGCTACCGATCACATTTTGAAATCACGAATCGGTTATAGTGAGTTAAGTACTATGCATGAACAAGAACTAGCCCGATCAGCAGTCAGATGGGTTACTGATTCTATCACTTTTCCAGACGAAATAGTGGCACAAATGTTTCTGAAACTGCCCCCAGCCGAGCAACGACTGGTGGGAATGTATATGATCCAGCACCTCATTACACTGTATGAGGGTCAACATTCTGATCCAGGTCCGTTACATGATGTCCTGAACGAGTTACTCCAGTATAGATGGAAAGGTTTAGGTACCGATTTAATTAGTGTCATTCTAGAACAGCGCCACAAATATAGTATGTTTTTGAACCCGCATTTTGTTCATGCCTCACCTCCAGAAAGTAAACCGTTTTATATAGACAGACAGAATCCGCTACGAGAAGTACACCCAGTTAGGACAGCGGCTGGTGAAATGCAACGAGTATTTGTTTACACCCCAGTTACCAAGATGGAACTCTTAGAGATGAAGAAATTAATTCCCTGTCACGACAAAGATCCAGCAGGGTTCCACCGAGAATTAAAAGACATGCTCCGTATGGGAGAATACACGTATCCAGATATTATTAAAATGTTAAAAGTCCTGTTGCCTGCGGGCATATATGAGAAACTCAAGGAAAAAGATTGGGAGGTGGGAGAGAAAAAGATCGATTGGGCAGCTCTAGAAGCTGAAGATAAGATACGAGTACCAGGTACCGGTCTTGGAGACAAATGTAAAGAATTACCAGAACTGTTAATACAAGTTTTACCTAGATTATTAGCCACTAAAAAGGAAGACTGGGATGCAATCTCAGCCTGTAAACAGAAACAAGACGAAGACACTAGTGATTTTTATTCTAGATTTGAAAAATGTTTCATAATAAACAGTGGCTTGAAGACGAGTAGTGAGTCATACCCTCATCTTTTTGTTACTAAATTAGTCGAGAATTCAAGTCCACAAGTTAAGAATCGAGTTTTGAAAGTCGAAAGTACATGGCAAGCTAGTACCCCGTCCCAGATGTTACAGATGCTCCAGTATCACCAGAATAGAATCAGAGAAGAGCAAGAACACGAGAGAAGACGTATGAAAGACACGAAAATGAAAGTACTAGTTGCACAATCTGTTCCGCAAGACAGTCAGAAGAGGGGTCCGAATCAAGCCAGTCATCCTGCAGCTCCCGTTAAAGGGACATGCAATTATTGTAAACAGCCAGGTCATTTCATAAACGAGTGTGCAGTTCTGAAACACAATATAGCTACTGGTAAAACTAAAGAAAGACCACGTCCGCCTAGACAAGAACAAGTTTCACAGACTTCTCAGCCACAGAATGCACAACAGACAGTTCCAGCACCGCAGCCTATTGCTGCAACACAGCATGTTACACAGCAAATGTACCAGTATGCCCAGTCTGAGTATCCAGAGTATCAACAGTATTCATGAAACAGCCTAGAGAGGGAGGTAGGCTTGCCTCTCATCGAGATTCCTGTAGATCAAGAAGGTCCCTATGTTCATAGTCAAGTATTAGGGAAAGACAGAAAGTTTCTGATTGATACAGGGGCAAGTAGGACTACTATAAGTCACGCCGAAGTTCCAGGGGCTCCGCTCTCAGGCTCGAGAAATGTTTCCCTTGGATTTTCAGGAAAGCCTATTGTAAACGAGATTTCTAAACCAGTTACTCTAGAAGTAGGTCCATTGTCCCGAACTACTGATCTATTACTTACGAAGTCATGTCCAGAAAATTTGTTAGGCATTAAGACACTGAAAGAACTAGGTGCAGTCATTTGCTGTTCCCCGGAGGGAATACGTTTGTTTTTACGTGACTTCAAGGGTCACTATGTATTACGAGATTTTGATCCGAGATTGTCTAATGTTCCGCAGCATCTATGGGCGCAAGGTCCAACTGATGTTGGCTTCATGCAAATCACACCCCATCGTGTGACTCTCAAGCGAGGTATAGTCCTGCCACGAATCAGACAGTACAGATTGCCACCTGAGGCTGTAGCAGCCTTATCCAAAATTATTGACGAGCTCATGGCTCAAGGAGTAGTTGTAGAAACTGACTCCAATGTATGTAATTCTCCGATCATTCCAGTCATGAAGCGTACTGATCCAAATGCACCCCCAGTATATCGATTAGTGATTGACCTTCGAGAACTCAATAAATGTATTATTCCTCAGTATCCAGTAGTTCCAGATATTTCATCCCTTTTGACAGCCATTGATTCTGAGGCAATATTCTTTACCGTAATCGACCTCAAGAACGCATTTTTCAGTGTTCCAATTCATCCAGATAGCCAGTACCTTTTCGGTTTTTGTTTAAATGGAAGGAGCTATAAATTCACACGAGCTCCTCAAGGTTTCACAGAAAGTCCTAGTATTTACAGTCAAGCACTTAAGAGACAACTAGACAACATTCACATGCCAGCTGACACTGCCCTGCTCCTATATGTCGATGATCTACTGATCACAGCCCGTTCTGAACATGCTTGCGAGCGAGCATCACTCACAGTCCTGTATTTTCTAGCCGAGATGGGGCACAAGGTGTCCCCTTCAAAGCTTCAATTCTGTGTCCAGCAAGTGATCTACTTAGGCCACTTACTGTCCAAGTGGGGTAGGCAGTTGACACCCGACCGTATCCAGTTAATAGCGAGTCTTCCTCAGCCCAAGACACAGAAGGAGGTGCGTGCTTTTATTGGCCTTACTTCTTATTGCAGACAATGGATTCCTCAGTATGCATTTCTAGCCAAGCCACTGATACAGTTAACGACACAGGAGGCAGCCGTATCGACTGTTCTCCCTTGGACATCTGAACATACACTTAGTTTCAATGAGTTAAAGAAAGCTTTATGCCAAGCTCCTGTTCTAGCAACACCGAACTACAGTAAGCCTTTTACACTTTTTGTCACAGAACGTGATGGTACAGCATTATCTGTTCTCACACAAGATCAAGCAGGACAATACAAGCCCTGTGCTTATTTTTCTAGCACATTAGATCCAGTAGCCCAGGCTTTGCCTGCGTGCCTCAAGTCAGTTGCAGCCACAGCACTAGCTATCAGACAAAGTGATTCCATAGTATTAGGACACTCCTTGACAGTACAAGTTCCACACTCCGTGGAAGTTCTTTTAAACCGAACACAGACTCAGCACTTGACAATTGCACGTTTGACAGGTTATGAACTGACACTGTTCCAGCCACACATAGAAATCAGACGCTGCAACGTTCTAAATCCTGCTACACTGTTACCGTCAGTTAATTCAAATCCTGCCACACATGACTGTGTGGAAGTAGTTAACACTATGACTAAGCCAAGACAAGATCTGACAGATATCCCATTACCAGATCCCGATCTGACACTTTATGTGGATGGTTCATGTATGAGAACAAGTACAGGAGAACTAGTAGCCGCGTATGCAGTGACTACTGACACTGAAGTTATTGAAACACACCGTATTGACACCCTGTCTGCTCAAGCAGCAGAGCTAGTTGCTCTGACACAAGCCTGCATACACGCCAAGAACCTGAAAGTTAATGTTTACACAGATTCACGCTACGCATTCAGAGTTGTACACGACTTTGGAGTGCTCTGGCAGGAGAGAGGTTTCATGACTTCTCATGGAACCAAGATTCAGCATGGTCTCCTTATTCAAGCTCTGTTAGATGCAATACATTTACCGACATCCATCGCTATTATGAAGTGCAAAGCACATACGAAAGTTACCGACATTATTTCCCAAGGTAATGATCTAGCAGATCGAACAGCCAAGCTTACAGCTCAGACACCAGATATACCAGTTAACAAGACACCGACATCCACTCTAGAACAGACTACCTGTATGACAGTTAAGGATCCTACTCAAGATGTCATAGATATCCAGTTACATGCTACTCCCGAAGAAATCAAGAAATGGTCCGAACAAGGAGGGGTCCAGACAGATCAGGGATGGGTGACAAAGGGTAGAGCCACATGGTTCCTCCCCGACTCAATGGTTCAAGTCATTATCAATACCGCACATAGTCCAGCACACTTAGGAGAAAAAGCCATGTTAGACAGTATCCAGAACATTTGGTTTAACAAGCATTTACGAGCTGCAGCCAAGCAGAAAGTCCGTACCTGTATGATATGTTGCCAGTTTAATCCAGGTAAAAGTGTCCCGGTGGAACAAGGTGGATTCCAGCCCCCTGACCACCCTTTTGAAGTCCTCCAGATGGATTATATTCAGATGGAGCGATGTCGAGGTTTCAAGTATGTCCTTGTAGTTGTATGCGCTTTGTCCAGGTGGACAGAAGCATATCCAGTCCCAGATTACACAGCCGCGACCACTGCCAAGCAGTTGGTTCGTGAATATTTCCCCCGTTATGGACTCCCTAGGGTCGTATATTCTGATAACGGCCAGCCATTCTCATCTGAACTGATGAAACACGTTTCCCTGTTGTTAGGGTATCAGTGGAAGTTCCATTGTGTATGCCATCCAGAAGCAGCCGGTCTTGTAGAGAGACATAATCAAACCTTGAAAATCCGCATTGCCAAAGTCTGTCAAGAAAAAGGTGTAGACTGGTTAGTTGCCCTGCCAGTTGCCCTGTTCTATATGCGCATGGTCGCACATTCCAGATCAGGTCTGTCTCCTTATGAGGTCGTATTCGGCCGCCCCCCAAATATGTGGGGTACACCCAGACCCCGAAGTATTACAGATGTTTCCAGTAATATGCTGACAGATTACCTAGCTTCCTTGATGTCTGCCCTACACTCTTGTCGTTCACAGGTTGCCGCTGCATTTCCCGACAATACTGAAGTCAAGCCACACGAGATCCTTCCTGGCTCCTTGGTTCTCGTCAGGAATTTTGATCGTTCAAGTCCGCTGGAGCCTCGTTGGAAGGAACCGAAGCAAGTCCTTCTGACCACCCGTACGGCCGTGAAGTTGGAGGGCCGTAAGGGGTGGGTCCATTTGTCTCATGTTAAGAAATTTCACGGACTAAAAACTGTTTCCAAGAACTTTTCCAAGGATTGTCACGATTTTAAAGACTGCCGAGATATTATTCTTAAGGACTGTCCCGCAAATGACATTGATACCAAGCCTCCCCTGTTAGAGAAAACTCCGCAACAGGAGTATAAGTTGAAGCTCCGGTCTAGTAAATTAAGTCAGCCAGTTTAATTGTCTAAGTCCTCCCCTAGGTGAAACGGTTAAATAGGTATCTGACATGTATGAAATAGACCCCCATAGTGAGAGAGTTAGTCAAAACTCAATCCGATGTATCGTTTTTCTCAGTTTTCTATTGTTTCTCAGCCTGATGGTTAGCTGCACGAGTTATGCATTTCACTTATGTTTTCCAATTTCTCATGTAAATAAGTCTTCTAATGCTACAGTAGAACACACGTTTAGTGATCTGCCTCCTCATGAACTATCTTATCGTCTTGCTATGCGAAACAATTCATTTATCCGCATGTTACATTATTCACACCAGACCAGCAATGCCACCAATTGTTGGGTGTGTGGTCGACTCCCCCCTTTCCAGACACCGAAGGGAGTTCTGCCACTGTTTCCTTATCCATTTTCACATAACGGTTCATGTGGAGCATGGTCCACGTTAACGTCATCCTCAACTGATATGTCCTTTCTGAACAGTACATGTTTTCCAGACAAGCAAGGTCTTCCCCACAGAACAGGGTTAGATCTAGAAAATGAAGTTTACAATTTGGGTAATTATTCTTCGAATTTCATGGTCCTGAATGTTCAGTCTGATTCTACTCCAGACTTACCTGCTATGTCAGTATTACCAGTCAAAGGTGAATTATGTGTCAGAAATAATGGTTCCGTACATGTAGGACATAGTGATTGTACTACTATTGTCAAGTATAGTGACAGTGGGAAATCTATTTTCAAAGCTTCACGTCATTCTTATTTTATTTGTGGACAGACCGCATATGTTCGTTTGCCCCTCGATTGGGAGGGAACTTGTTACATTGCCTTCCTACTGCCACCAGTTTTTCTAGCCCCACCTGACTATCATAGGAACTCCCACCTAGTACATACTAGACACAAGAGAGGACTCCCGATTGTTGATTATACTGAAACTGCTCTAGAACAATATATAGATCTCAATAAAGGTTTCTTTCCCTACTTAGGTACTGTCTCGAATAGTAAACTGATACGTAGATTAACCAGAACCCTTGAAGCGGTAGTGACTGAAACTACTTCTGCTCTAGGTAACCTAACCGAAGAGCAATCTGCTATGAGAATTGTCGTGCTCCAAAATCGTCTCGTTCTTGACGTCATACTGGCCGATAGAGGAGGAGCATGTAGAGTCATCGGATCTAGTTGCTGCATTTTCATTCCTAATAACGCGCCGTCTGTTTATTCAGCCATAACCAGACTTCATAAAATTGCCCATCTGTTACACCAAAATCCAGGCACCAGGACATGGTCCGGTTGGTTCTGGAGTATAATTTCTGCCTGGGGATGGAAAGTATTGTCCTTTCTAGGTATTGCAGTAGCGATCATATTCAGTTGCTGCCTCTGTATACAATGTGGCCCTGCGATTTGCGGCATTTGTGCTACCTCTTGTATTCCTAGTCCCAAGTCCCGTCCTAAATCCCGTTCCAAGACAATTCGAGACGAGCAAATGATACTCTGTGAAATGATAGATGGTATCATGAATATTGATGTTTCCTGATGGAAACGTAGTGACAAGGAGGGAATGTGGAAAAGTAAATTTTGCCATGTTCTGTGTCCCTACGTGTTCCCCATCTTATGTTATGTGTGCATGATTAATATGCATATGTATTCCCCATGTTCGATTAAAGACGCAATTACAGTTGTGTCCATCTCTAGTATGCCAGTTCCAGTTCTCGTGAATACAACGAGTATTAGGCCTATGTAAAGTTACGTTGCCACGTTTCTCAGTGTGCACGTTATTTCATTGAAAAGTCTCCGTTTCTAGGCCTCAAAAGGGCCCGGACACCAGATTCAGCTCCTGTCTCCTGAGCCCTCGCTGAGGAGCGATACAGCCCCCACCTGTATTCCTGACCCTTCACTTACTTCCTGCCTCACAGTGCCCGGCTCGGCCTGGCTCTGCCTGCCAGTCTGCCAAGAGTATGTTATGATTCTAGCTATCAGTCCAGTCCTCCTTCTCTGCATTCCTAAACTACTGAATCGCATCAATAGTTTCCGTCATGGTCTAGCCTTTACGTCTCCATGTAAGAGAAATACTGTATTAATGGTCATTTAATATTCCTCAACACGCACTACATGTAGAATAATTCATGCACCAGTCTTAGAATCTGTTAGCCTTTACCCCGATAACTTTTGGATTCTATCAACATGTTCTCTAAACATCAGATACTAGATAGTGTTTAGGTACATGTCGCTCTGACTCTCCAGACTTCAGTCTCTCCCTCTAGCGCAGAAGTCATAGCCCCCAGCTTCTCCTAGTAACACGTCATTGCCAGTTTGCGCGCACCACTAGGTTAGAGGTCCCGGCTCCTTAGGTAGCCCCCTCCATGTTTCCGCCCCATTTATGACATATTCTGTTACGTTTACATCACATGTCTATGTATACGCCCTGTCCACACCTCCTGTTACACCCATTTTCACCCTTATCTTTCGCGACTGCTACGCACCCCACCCACTGCTCCGCCTATTGTATGTACTGTAATGCAATTGTTTTAGTATATATACTTGTGCATTGTTATTAAAGGTGTGCAGCGCTGCCATCCTATTTCCGTGCAGGTTGTCCTGTTCCTGTCCTTTATGCTGTATTAAACCTGCAAACTCCTACTACCTCGAATCTTGACTCTTATTTATTGAGCTATCTGTTATTGTTATATCTAGTCAAAAAGAGAGGTATTATTTATTTATTTACCACAGCCTCCCGCCTCCCGCCGCACGCCTCCCTGGTCATCTGGAGTGCTGCCGCTGAGTGGAGGGCGGGCCAGGTGAACCACAAGCCCCAGCAGGCACAGCGCCTGCCGAGCACCTTCTTCAAGCGCCAGGAGGCGCATATGATTGGCGTACTACCTCCCTCGCGGGACGCGGGCGGGACGCCGGGCTAAGCCCGGGCAAAGGGCGGGCCCTCTGTGGCCCTCAGTGGCCGAGGTAGGCCGGGCCGGGCTCTGGTATTTTTAATTTCCTATTTCTTTTTTGTACTTTTAGTAAGTTTGTATGATATCTGCAGATTTGTAATCTGCGAGGAAATAATTCTGTCGCCTGTACGAGCATTTACCTTCTCTCCCTGTGGATTCATATTTTATTGACTGTTTGTTTACACATTCTGGTTTTATAAGCCTGCTGCTGTGCTAGATTTCTTCTAGACATCATGACTGCAAAGAAATTACGTTCTGGGAGAGTCCTAGGGGGGAGGTCATGCGTCAAAACAAGATCTAACCCCCTGAGGAACAAATACGAAAATAGCGTACAACTTAAAGGGCAAATGCAGTTACTGCAAATTTGGGAAAAAACTGTGAATAAACCCATGGAAGCTCCAACAACAACTGATGTTGAGATGATACCACAGTCGAAATTGCAGTCCGATGTGGTGAAAGATCTTAATCTTGGTCTAATGACAGAAATAAATAAGCCTCCTCTGACTCAGTCTAATGACGTACTTCTCCCAGCATGTTCATCAAACGGAGCTGACTCTGATCTCATGTTAACAAATTTGAAAGTACTTCAGCATAATATTCTTAAGGGATTAGAAAATGCGGAGGAAGACATAGGAGAAGTATCTACTTCGTCCAGTATCGATCTCGAACTCTGTGGTCGCTACATGGACAAGAGAATCTTGAATCAGCCTGAGCTTAGTAAAACTCCTAATGGAGCAACGCCATCTGGATTACTGCTATATAGTAGCACTCCTTCTATCAAATCTAATGACATCCCCTCAATGCAGAGCGATTTGAAATCTCCACAACTTAACCTATCGGGGATCTGCCCTTTTTCTGCATCCGGCTTTCCAAAAAATGAAAAACCGATTTCTGATTCTCTGATAGCACTCGAACAATTACTGTCTTCTATATTACTTTTACTAGGCAAATTTGCAGTGAGTTCTGATTGCATTTTGGCCTCAGTTACTGAGATATTGAAAGCATTGCTAGTTAAAAATGCAGAGAATGTGACTATTCCTTCTACTGAACCTGTTATCCAAAAAGTCGTGGACAACACTAACTCATTGAGGAAAAATGCTCCGTTGGGGATGACTTTAAAGGTTGACATTCATGAGCCCTCCAAGACCCCTACCCCATCTTCCTTAGAACAGAGGAAAGAATTAGAACCTACCTTGAAGGAAGAGAGCTTGGTAGAGGCCTTCAAACTGCCGGAAATGAACTCTTTCCCATCTTTAATCAGGAGAAAAAAGAACCTCAAGGAACTAAGGAGACTCATAAAACAGTAAAAGTAAAAAGTAAAGGAAAAAATAGGAAGCTGGTTCGTAAGTATAAGAAGAAAAGACAGAGGCAAATTATTTTCCAAAAACACATAATAACCGAAGTGCCTGATGTTATAGAAAGAGCAGATAGTTTAATATTGGATACTCCCGATAAAGAGGTAGTGGGTTGTATCACTAACAATGTAGTGGAAGGTACCCCTGCTGAAGGCACTATGAAAGGGATAGTTCCATGCTCTGATGTAAATGTATTAGAACCCCAAACATCAGTTGTTGAGGACATAAGAAATATGCCTATAGTAACAAGGGTACTTAATCCATCTGCACCTATCTTTAGGCTCCAATCTGAAGTGGCTAAGAGTCCAACTATTCAGCCATTGAAAGCTCCTGTCACATGTGTGGATACTTTGACATTGGATTTTCTTCCCTTATTCGACTTAGATTTAAAATTGAATAGATCTTGGTTGCTTAACTGCTTTAAAGAAATTGAAAGCCTACAACTTATTTTGTCAAATGATATTGATTTGGTCTCACCAATAAGATCTGAAAAGGGGCAACGAGCAAGGGTAAAGTTTTACTCTAAAATAATTGCTAACCTGGTATTCCAACAAGCGGAAGTATTTCAACATAGAGGGATTGATGTGTTACCTGTTTTTAATAATGGACAGTGTATTTCCTCTAGAGAAAGAAACACAAAGTTGGGTTTTAGGCAGGAAGACCCGTCTAATTGTAATAAAGATCTAAAAATCTGGGTCTCTAGAGGTAAACGCATGGTCTCTCAGGTACTCCCTCTTCCTGAGAACATAGATACTCCTCTAACAGAAGAAAATCAGATGTGGAATTGGTTACCAGGAGTTTTATCGAATAACACATCGAACAACTCACGACTATTTCAACATCTTTAACAGACAATTAAAAATTGTCTCTTGGAATGCTGCTGGCCTTTATAATTGCCCTGAGAAACTTGATTTTTTACTTTCTTTAAACGCAGATGTGCTATGTATTCAGGAAACATGGTGTAAAAATCTCCTATATGGGGGAAAGATTATTTTGTTTTGGAGGCCCCCGCTACACCTTCTAAAAAAGGCCATGCAAAAGGTGGAATTGCCTGTCTGTTAACTAATTCTTTACAATGGCAATTTTCCCATTATACGGACACTAGTAATCTTTTCCCATCAATAACTATCAATAATCTAGCATCAGTGGGTAGACGGTCTTCATTTATAATTATAAATGCTTATATTCCACCTGAGGATATTTTTAATACTGTTTTAAAGCGAATGTTTTCTTATGTAAAACAATTATTAGAGCTTGATCAGCCCCCCTATATCTTACTCGTCGGTGACTTAAATAGCAAAGTGTCTAATTTAAGTTTAAACATGTTTAGAAACAAACCTAAGGAAGAAGCATATAATATACCTCAAGCAATCTTCCCTACTAAAATAAAAACTAATAAAAGAGGAAAGATATTGCTTGAGGAACTTAGCTACCTAGAGGGGCTTATTGTAAATGGTAGGATGCCTTCTGACACTCCTGCAAATTTTACACATGGGTCATTCAGGGGTGAATCCATCTTGGATTATGCAATTACGGACTATGATACGTTCTCTTTCATTCGAGATATAGTGATCTCTCACTCTTCCTTGAGTGATCACAATATGATCAACATAACTATCTCAATAAAACCTCCAGAAACTAACTCTTGGTCCCTAGTGAATAAAGGAGTTTCTATTAACTGTAAGTCTGGAAGATGTTTCTGGGACTCTAACACTATGAAGGATGTACAAAATATTCTTGCCCAAACTTTACTAGAATTAGATAAATGGCAGGGTATGGAATTTTTTCATCTCGAAAATTTTATGAAGAAACTTACCATGATAGCTAAGAAAACTAGAAATCCTAAAGAATTGCACTTTTCTCCTAGTACACTATTAATGTTAAATAAGGAGAAAAACAAAATTGTGAGGCAACAATACCTGAATAGATCTAGGGAAAATGAGCATAAGTTAGCCTTATTAAAAAGAAGGAGGGTCAGACTGAGGGCTAAGTTAAAAAGAGAAAAAGAAGATTCTCTCTGGATTGAGTTAAGAGAGGCTTCGGCCTTTAACAAATCTAGAGAATTCTGGTCCATAATAGGGAAGGGATGTGGAGTAATAACAACTCCCACTCCTATCTCTATTGCAGAAGATGTCTGGATATTATTCATATCTAGTTTATATGCATCTAACGGTGCAGAGGGGGATAGCTGGGAGCCAGCTCCAAGTAGAGAGCTTAACATAGAACTCCCAACCGAGAAATCCATAGCTTCCGTGATAAAGAGTATGCGCTCTTCCGAAGCAATGGGTCCGGACGAATTGCCCATGTCAATAATTAAGCAAGACGTCACCTCTTGGAGTAGGATTCTTCTCCCAGCGTTTCGTACATGTTTTATATCTAGATCAGTCCCCAATTCTTGGAGGGGAAGTATATTAATCCCCATATTTAAAAAGGGAGAGCGTGATAAGCCCACGAATTATCGTTTAATAGCTCTATTGGATTCAATAGGAAAAATATTCGCCAAATGTCTTTTAATGTTAATAACTGAATGAGTAGAACTAAATGGTATTTTACCCATGGAACAAACGGGATTTCGCAAAGAGCATGGAACTTTAGATAATTTGACATTATTACAGGTGATTGTGGACAAATATGTACGTGTTCGAGGTGGTGGCATATACGCAGCATTTATAGACTTCTCCACAGCGTTTGACAAGGTGGACCGTCCAACGCTGTGGAGAAAGCTGGCTGTATTGGGTATGCCAGTGTATTTACTTGAATTGGTAAAGTCTCTTCACTCGAACACGTGGTGTAAGGTGCTACAAGGCGGAGAAAGGGGTCTTTCTCAACCTATCCCTTCTCAGAACGGGTTAAAACAAGGGTGTATACTGGCCCCTATATTGTTTTCACTATATACGGCAGACCTACCAGCTTCCATTGCAGTTTGTGGGGGTTTAGCCCCGATAATTGGAGGGTCACCTATATCTGTTTTAATGTATGCGGACGACATACTTGTTTTAGATTTAACCCCGAAAGGTCTGTCCAATCGCCTGCATGCATTGAATCAATTTGCAGAAGCACATCATATGAAAATTAATATATCGAAAAGTAAAATTATGTGCATTTTTGGAAAGAAAAAATGTAGGTCTGGAAGTTATAGCTGGGCTATAGATGGACAGACACTAGAGGTGGTCAAAACCTACACCTTCTTAGGTAAAATTATTTCAGCAAACCTAAGTGAGAAGCCCCACATTGAACACAATTCACGCAAAGCATTGGCCCATGGCATTGGGTTATGCTCCTTGTACAATGCTACAGGGAAGAGACACTTTTCACTATTTTTGGATGTATTTAGAGCAAAGATACCTGCAACTCTACTATACGGAATTGAATTAGTGGAGTTAAAACAATGGGGATTCTTACAAAAAATGGAAGGAAAGGTACTAAGAAAAATTTCTTCCCTTAATACAGCGTGCTCTGTATCTTCATGCAGGCTGGAATTCGGACTCCGAAGTTGTTGGGTACAGGGGTTGGTATCCCTCGTAAGATGGGTAGCCTGTCTGGCCAGAGGTAAACCGGGTTCCTTACGGGAAGCCATTAAAAGGGAACTCTTGGGCAACTTTAACGAGTTTTCTTTGCTAGTAAAAAACTTTAGAAAAGCAGTATTTCTGTTAGAATTGGATAAAAGCACTTTATTCTTGCTTACTCCCCTCGAGTTAAAGTCTAAATTAAAATGTGCATCTTGGGAACTTTGTTATAAATTGGATATGCTTGCCCAACCCAGACAAAAAGAAAGGGAATTACTGTTAAATACTTATATACCAAAGCGGGCCCAACAATACCTTATTTGGAATATTCCTCATAGAGTCCGTAGGTTATGGTACCTTTTAAGGCATGATTTGCTTCCACTAAATCTCCTCTTAGCAAAGTGGTATGGTGTATCGCCAATATGTAATCTCTGTAATAATGCTGTACAGGATCGTAATCATGTCTTGTTCATTTGTCCTGCACTGCGCCCTTTGCGCTATACATGGTTAAAACCAATTTGTCTCCAACTAGGAATTTTAAATGTAAAAACCTTTTTCCATGCACTTTACTGTCCTCCAAATGAAATGTTTTGTTTCAGAATTTTTAAGTTTTTTAAAGGGTTTTTAGATATTTATTAATGATATACAGGGAGATGTTTGATGATTGCTTGACCGGTAGATAAGAAGTGTTTCCTTCTGTTTCGTTTTGTGATTTAATTGTAATTTTCATTGTATAACTGTGTGTTTATCTTTTATGTGGCCCTCATTGAGAGCCAAAACATAATAAACTTTTTGACTTTGTCTGAACTGGGGTGGCGGAGTGAGCTAAAGAACGATGATGGATTAAACCCAGATCAGTTGACTGGGGGTGAGTGTTTGTATTGTCAATGCTCCGTCCATCACCACCTTTGGTTTTTCTTTGTTCGCCCTAAGTTGGCAGGGTATGCTCAGTCGTGAGTCCCTTGCTCACTTTGCCACTGGAGTCTAGCAAGCCCGGCTGAAGACGGCTGTAATGCCAGAAACCGGTCCTGGAAAGCTTGATTCCGGTCCAGGGAAGACATGGCTTGGCAGTTCGGGCTGGACTGTTCCCATGAGGCACAGGGTCAGACTGATTTGCATATGGCCATGTCTGAACTGGGGTGGCGGAGTGAGCTAAATAACAGTGATGGATTAAACCCAGATTAGTTGACTGGGGGTGAGTGTTTGTATTGTCAACGCTCCGTCCATCACCACCTTTGGTTTTTCTTTGCTCGCCCTAAGTTGGCAGGGTATGCTCAGACGTGAGTCCCTTGCTCACTTTGCCACTGGAGTCAAGCAAGCCCGGCTGAAGACGCTGTAATGCCAGAAACCGGTCCTGCGAAGCTTGAATCCGGTCCCGGGAAAAAAAAAAATGGCTTGGCAGTTCGGGCTGCACTGTTCCCATGAGGCACAGGGTCAGACTGATTTGCATGTGGCCATGTCTGAACTGGGGTGGCGGAGTGAGCTAAAGAACGGTGATGGATTAAACCCAGATCAGTTGACTGGGGGTGAGTGTTTGTATTGTCAACGCTCCGTCCATCACCACCTTCGTTTTTTCTGAGTTCGCCCTAAGTTGGCAGGGTATGCTCAGACGTGAGTTCCTTGCTCACTTTGCCACTGGAGTCAAGCAAGCCCGGCTGAAGACGGCTGTAATGTCAGAAACCGGTCCTGGGAAGCTTGATTCCGGTCCATGGAAGACATGGCTTGGCAGTTCGGGCTGGACTGTTCCCATGAGGCATAGGGTCAGATTGATTTGCATATGGCCATGTCTGAACTGGGGTGACGGAGTGAGCTAAAGAACGGTGATGGATTAAACCCAGATCAGTTGACTGGGGGTGAGTGTTTGTATTGTCAACGCTCCGTCCATCACCACCTTTGGTTTTGCTTTGTTCGCCCTAAGTTGGCAGGGTATGCTCAGACGTGCGTCCTTTGCTCACTTTGCCACTGGAGTCAAGCAAGCCCGGATGAAGACGGCTGTAATGCCAGAAACCGGTCCTGGGAAGCTTGATTCCGGTCCAGGGAAGACATGGCTTGGCAGTACGGGCTGGACTGTTCCCATGAGGCATAGGGTCAGACTGATTTGCATATGGCCATGTCTGAACTGGGGTGGCGGAGTGAGCTAAAGAACGGTGATGGATTAAACCCAGATCAGTTGACTGGGGGTGAGTGTTTGTATTGTCAACGCTCCGTCCATCACCACCTTTGGTTTTTCTTTGTTCGCCCTAAGTTGGCAGGGTATGCTCAGACGTGAGTCCCTTGCTCGCTTTGCCACTGGAGTAAAGCAAGCCCGGCTGAAGACGGCTGTAATGCCAGAAACCGGTCCTGGGAAGCTTTATTCCGGTCCAGGGAAGACATGGCTTGGCAGTTCGGGCTGGACTGTTCCCATGAGACACAGGGTCAGACTGATTTGCATATGGCCATGTCTGAACTGGGGTGGCGAATGAACTAAAGAACGGTGATGGATTAAACCCAGATCAGTTGACTGGGGGTAAGTGTTTGTATTGTCAATGCTCCATCCATCACCACCTTTGGTTTTTCTTTGTTCGTCCTAAGTTGGCAGGGTATGCTCAGACGTTAGTCCCTTGCTCACTTTGCCACTGGAGTCAAGCAAGCCCGGCTGAAGACGGCTGTAATGCCAGAAACCAGTCCTGGGAAGCTTGATTCCAGTCCAGGGAAGGCATGGCTTGGCAGTTCCGGCTGGACTGTTTCCATGAGGCACAGGGTCAGACTGATTTGCATATGGCCATGTCTGAACTGGGGTGGCGGAGTGAGCTAAAGAACGGTGATGGATTAAACCCAGATCAGTTGGCCGGGTGTAATGACCGGATTTTCTGACCAAGTTAACAGCTCACCCAAGCACCACAAACCCAGTCATCACGTAACTCCATCCCTTCCCAGACCCTATTTAAATCAGTACCTGGGGTACTTACCTGGGAATGGGGAACCCACAATATATACAAGCTTATACAGTTAATATACCACTAAATCCTAGAGAAACTACGGAATTCCATCTTACATCCTATAATCTCACCTTATAGACACGCTACAATCTGGCCCGGGCTATTCTACCCTCTCTCCTGTCGGAGAGCAGCTCTAATATACATAACGCCCTATCCTGGGCCATCTCTCTTTATAGTGTTCCCACTTATAGCCCCACGACAATCTGGCCTGGACTACTCTACTCTCTCTCGTGTCGGAGAGCAGCTCTAATATACATAACGCCCTATCCTGTGCGATCTCTCTTCATAGTGTCCCCACTATCCTATTAATACCTCCTGCTCTCTATTGGGAATTTCCTAAGTACCTAACATCTACTGGAAGTATCTATCATATGAAATATTATTATTATTCGTGTCCAAATTAATACATCCAGGAATTATTCCCTAATATAATTCACACTCTCCCCTGTCATCAGTTACCTTCTCAGAAGGGAATGTACCATCCTTCTGTTCGTCAGCATCTGGCTAAAAAGAAATGTTAACTCTATCATGGAAACAATACTCAGATGATCCACATTCCAAAGTTATTCCCTAATATGATTCACACTCTCCCCTGTCATCAGTTACCTTCTCAGAAGGGAATGTCCCATCCTTCTGTTCGTCAGCATCTGGGTAAAAAGAACGGTTAACCCTATCATGGAAACAACTTTCAAATGTAAAAGGGGTCTTTATTACAAAACTAACAAGCAATCACCAGCACATACATTTATATAAAGAACTGAAAAGTAAAGATGATTAAACATGAATGCTCTTCATGATACAATGATAGCACCAGCACATATGAGAAACTAAAAGGGAAGTGATTAACTGTGACATACAAATAGGTAGCCGAGAGAAAAGTGATTGATTATAAACAGATATAATGAAAATATTCTAAGAACACCTCACCCTCAGAAAGGGGATCCACTTCTCTCTGTCCCCCTCTGGTTGAATCAGAACTCTCTGCTCACTGAGCCACCATCACCAACGGGCCAACCTCTGTTGTTCCTCATGGCCTCTGCACCTCACTGGCTCCAACTGTCAGCTGTCACTCCAACTGCTCTTCTCTCTTCACTGCTGTAAACCATCTGACCGGTAACTGCTCCACAGATCAGCTGTCCAACTCACAGCTCCAGCTCCAGCTCTGCAAACCAACTGACTTCTTCAATTCCAAAAATCATCTGCTCTCTTCAATTCCAAAACCCAACTGACTTCTCCACTGCTGTAAATCATCTGACGGCTCGCTTCAATTCCAAAAACCATCTGAACGCTCTGCTCTCTTGCCCTCTGATAATATAGAATGCTCTCTCCTCATGAAAATTTCCAGCAGCAGGCTGTCTCCCACCGAATTCCTGTGCCAGCCCTCAGGCTCTCTGCGCACCCGCAGTTGTCACTTGCGTGTTGCGTCTAGGACCCAAGGGACAAACACATTCCTTTGATAGGAACCAGTCTTCACCGGCTCCTCTCTAGCACATAACAGGCTAAACTCTAAACATTACCTTTACCCTTCAAGCATCTCAGACAGCTGAGGCAAGAACAAAGATGGCTTCTCTCTAGTTTAGGCCTTTAGGCCCGAAAAGAGGCAAAAGAGGCATATATTCATGTGAAAGCCAATAGGCAAACCCTACAAATAGGCACAAATAAGGCTAAAATAAAGGATTCATGAATATATACTGAGATGGCGGTGGGCCATAGTCACCATCAGTCCAAATAGGACAAATTATCCGGGCACCACACTGGGGGGGAGTGTTTGTATTGTCAACGCTCCGTCCATCACCACCTTTGCTTTTTCTTTGTTCGCCCTAAGTTGGCAGGGTATGCTCAGACGTGAGTCCCTTGCTCACTTTGCCACTGGAGTCAAGCAAGCCCGGCTGAAGACGGCTGTAATGCCAGAAACCGGTCCTGGGAAGCTTGATTCCGGTCCAGGGAAGACATGGCTTGGCAGTTTGGGCTGGACTGTTCCCATGAGGCACAGGGTTAGACTGATTTGCATATGGCCATGTCTGAACAAGGGTGGCGGAGTGAGCTAAAGAACGGTGATGGATTAAACCCAGATCAGTTGACTGGGGGTGAGTGTTTGTATTGTCAATGCTCCGTCCATCACCACCTTTGGTTTTTCTTTGTTCGCCCTAAGTTGGCAGGGTATGCTCAGACGTGAGTCCCTTGCTCACTTTGCCACTGGAGTCAAGCAAGCCCGGCTGAAGACGGCTGTAATGCCAGAAACCGGTCCTGGGAAGCTTGATTCCGGTCCAGGGAAGACATGGCTTGGCAGTTCGGGCTGTACTGTTCCCATGAGGCACAGGGTCAGACTGATTTGCATATGGCCATGTCTGAACTGGGGTGGCGGAGTGAGCTAAAGAACGGTGATGGATTAAACCCAGATCAGTTGACTGGGGGTGAGTGATTGTATTGTCAACGCTCCGTCCATCAACACCTTTGGTTTTTCTTTGTTCGCCCTAAGTTGGCAGGGTATGCTCAGACGTGAGACACTTGCTCACTTTGCCACTGGAGTCAAGCAAGCCCGGCTGAAGACAGCTGTAATGCCGGAAACTGGTCCTGGGAAGCTTGATTCCGGTCCAGGGAAGACATGGCTTGGCTGTTCGGGCTGGACTGTTCCCATGAGGCACAGGGCCCGACTGATTTGCATATGGCCATGTCTGAACTGGGGTGGGGGAGTGAGCTAAAGAACGCTGATGGATTAAACCCAGATCAGTTGACTGGGGGTGAGTGTTTGTATTGTCAACGCTCCGTCCATCACCACCTTTGGTTTTTCTTTATTTTCACATGGCCAAGAAAGATAGTTTTAATGCACAGAAAATATGTTCTCATTTTAGCTTCATGAGCACCTTCCATAAGCTCTATGAGAAAACTATCTTCTCTCAAACAAGATTCATGAAATTCCAGTACATGGTGAGCTTTTCTCACAGGGGAAAATCACTTTAGAACACACCACAATTCCTAAAATTTGTATTGTTCCACCAGCAAATTATTTATAATATAACTAAAATCTGTTATTAACTTTTATACGTGCTCCTTTTTGTGACCCTAAAAACCTGCCCTTAACTGCAATGCATTTTAATAGGGTCCACGTGCCATAGTCCTATAATGGCAGTCACAGCATGTTGTCCATTTTGTGGTCAGCCAATAGGTGGGGGGTCACATTGGGACCAACTTCACATGCCCTTTGGGTTCTGGGTGCGATCACTCAACCTGAGTTTGGTATGGCTGCCAAAGCATATTGTTCAGGTTGAAACCAACTAATCACGATTGACTAGTTCCCTTTAAATTGGCCAATTAGAGCATATATGGACAACAACTGCCCATATATACTTTTTTAACCTCAATTCCTCGAAAACTACTGAATGGATTTACACCAAATGACAAAAAGCAGTCTGTGGACCAAGATCTAGCTTCCTGCCAAATTTGGTGTAATTCTGTTCAGCACTTTTTGCTGTAGTTCTGTCTCAATAAGTCTATGGAAAATACATGAGGATTTTTGCATGTTGGGACTCCCCTTCTTTCTCCGCCCATAATTGACAGATCACCCATAAACTTTCCTTGCACAAACTCGTCAAAAATGAGTGGTCGCCAGTAGGTAGTTATAGTTATGACCTAGTTTACATAGGAAGAGTGTTTTTTGTTTTGCCAATAACTCTAACATCGTTTGAAAAATCCTCGCATAATTTTCGAAACTAATCTGATGCTCACTTCAACTGCTGCCTTGAAAGTTTTGTGGTGATCTATCAAGTGGGGACCGAGAAAAAGGGGGCTTCACAAAACATGTTTTCACCTTGTTAAATCCCATAGAGATTTTAGACACAACTACAGCCCGAACCACTGAATGGAATTACACCAAATTTGGCAAAAAGGTAGTTGTCAGTCCAGAAAGCAACCTTTTTGTAAATTGGCGTAAATACATTTAGTAGTTTTTAAGGTATTAGGAGAAAAACAATTTGTATAGATAGAGGCACAAAGGCTTCGCAAACCCTCCCGATCTTGTGCTGAGATCTGATTGGCTGCCAAGACTTCAACCAGGAAGTGTTGGCAGCCATCTTGGCACTCAGCCAAGTCCCAGAAAAAGTGTTAAAAAAGAGAGAAGGGGCATATGAATGCAATGGTCCCCAGGCTTCTTAGGGGGTCCTACAGGGACCTCGCTGGGCAAATAAAAGCAGCTGTCAAATAGCTCCTGCTTGCAGAAAGCATGGTTTTCATCTGTTTCCCTGCACACAAATATGTGTGCAATGAAACAGATGAAAGCATTGTTCTGACAGACAGGGAGGTGCCTGTCTGTTTGACAATGATGGCTCCTGTAGGAAGCAGGGTGCTTGCTGGGACAGCGGGGGCCTTGAGGCTCCTCCCACGGTTCCATTGCACACTGGCTGGCCTAGGGATACCATGGTGACATGGCCAGGCCTGGGAGATGGGGTCCCTGGGGCCAAAATCGGCCCAGGAGGTGGGGCCACGCAGACCTCCTCAGCTAATACAAATTAAAAAAAATTACAATTCGCGGACCCTGGGGATTGGGTCCCCAAGGCTGAAATCGGATGGGGGGGCCACGCGGCCGCTCTCCCCATAGTATAATGGACAGACCCCGGGGGATGGGGTCCCGGGCCAAATTCAGCCTGGGGAGGTAGACCTTACGGCCCCCCTCACTTATTTAAAATTCATTGAAACAAGTAGAAAGAGGCAAAATAGAGGTCAGAAACCAACAGAAAGAGGTAAAATTGAGGTCAGAAGCGAGCAGAAAGAGGCAAAATGAAGAACAGCAGCTAGGAGAAGAGCCAAAATAGAGGTCAGAAACGAGCAGAAAGAGGCAAAATAAAGGTCAGAAAGAGGCAAAATAGAGGCCAGGAAGGAGCAGAAAGAGGCAAAATAAAGGCCAACAACGAGCAGAAAGATGCAAAATAAAGGCCAACAACGAGCATAAAAGATGCAAAATAAAGAACAGCAACTAGCGGAAAGAGGCAAAATAGAAGTCAGAAACAAGCAGAAAGAGGCAAAATAAAGGTCAGAAATTAGCAGAAAGAGGCAAAATAAAGGCCAGCAATGAGCAGAAAGATGCAAAATAGAGGTGCTATCCTTTTAGATTTGTCTGCAGCATTAGATACAGTAGTCATGAAATCCTATCTCTGAGATTGGGATCTTTGATCAGGCCTGGAGATGGCTTAAATCCTTTTAACCCGTTTACCGCAGCAGCAATTCTGCCGTGGTGCGGGCATTTGATTGCGCGGGCGGGGCTGCGTCGGCCAACGGACTTGCGTAGCACTACTGAGGTAGTGCTCGCGACAGTTGTTGACCGACGAACACACGCAAGGGGTTAAAGAGGGAGCAATGCGTCAGGAAGCCCCCTTTCCATTCTTCTGCAAAGAAATTGAGGTTTGGCATCATCACTAAGCCCCAGTCTATTTAACATGTACTTAGCTCCATTGGCAAAGCTTATTGAATCATTTGGCCTAAAGAACATCGCTTATGCATATGACACTCAGCCTCTCCTAAAGGTTGATATTTGCACCCCTTTCCCTAGCCTCACTGCTGCTGAAGGCTAACCGTCTGCTTTCAAATGGGGATAAAAACGGGAATACTTCTGTTTGGCCATATCAGGTAAGTTGATCAAAACTCAGGTTTGTGCAAAATGCAGCACACCATTTGATCTTGGCTATTTCCCAAAGAGATCATATTTCTCCACATCTGCAAAAATGACACAGGCTTCCTTTAAAGAAAATAATTATTTTGAAACTCTTAAGATCACCTATCATGCTTTTCATCATCAAGGCCCAAAATATCTTGCATCACGATTCCAACATTATGTCCTCTTGAAAGACCTACAGTCCACTTCGGACATGTTTCTCACTGTCCCTCGATTCAGTCAGTGAAGAAGTGGAGGCTGGTCCTTCTCTGTTCTAGCCGATGCTACGTGGAATCAGCTTCCTCTTTGGCTGCTCAAGATGCCACATGAATCAGCCTTTCATAAAGCTTTAAAACCTCACCTTTTCACATCTCCACTCAGTGGCTATTTCAGTTTTCCTTATCTTTCTGAACTCTAGTACCGGGACACACCTCGGAGTAGCCATGCACTTTATAAAACTCATCATTCATTCATTCATCCATTCATTCATTCATTCATTAATTCCTATTCTAAGCCATATTTAGATTATTTAAGTCTGTGTACACAGATTGCACGCTCTCACAACTCTAGTTAATGTGTTACCTTGATACATTTACATCTCTGCTGAATGTGCTTCAGCCATAAACGACCTAAACATTCTGCCCTAACCAATTAAGTAAGCAAGCTGAGACACAGAGGATGTAAAGAAGTATTGCCTATGTTTAGTAGAGGATAATCTGGAGCAAGTTGATTTCCCATTGATTCTGAAAGGAAAGAGAGAGTAAATGCTATAACCTTATTTTTCGGGTAAAGTGCAATGGGCTCTAAATAATTCAGGCAGGGTATGCTCAGACGTGAGTCCCTTGCTCACTTTGCCACTGGAGTCAAGCAAGCCCGGCTGAAGACGGCTGTAAGGCCAGAAACCGGTCCTGGGAAGCTTGATTCCGGTCCAGGGAAGACATGGCTTGGCAGTTCGGGCTGGACTGTTCCCATGAGGCATAGGGTCAGACTGATTTGCATATGGCCATGTCTGAACTGGGGTGGCGGAGTGAGCTAAAGAACGGCGATGGATTAAACCCAGATCAGTTGACTGGGGGTGAGTGTTTGTATTGTCAACGCTCCGTCCATCTCCACCTTTAATTTTTCTCTAAATAATTCACCCACTCGGAGCACCAAGGCCGTAAGCAAAACCACATGTACGTTAACAAATGCCAGAGGGAGTTAAGGAGTGAAAGCGGTTAGTCTAACAGGACGCAAGAGCATCATCCCTACACTAAAAAGAAATTACGAGGCAAAAAGTCAGGTCTTCAAGGCCTATGGAAAGGAAAATGAGATTACAGGCAAGCGATGGATTGAGGGATAGCATTCCAAAGCTTAGATACCTCCACATTAAAGGCCCCCTCCCCATCTTGCCCTCCAAAACCTAGGAATAACCAACATGTTTTTAACAGCAGAGTGCAACTATCTAGTCGAACATACAATTGAAACAGATGCTTACCTCCCCAGGGCCTGAGTTGTGAAGTGCCTTATGACTAATGCATAGGGCCTTAAATGCAATTCATTTGGCAGCCGAGAACCAGTGCAGCTTCTGAATAACAGGAGAGACTGAATGATATTTAGGAAGATCCAAAACAAGTCTGGCTGCAGCATTTTGGACAAGCTGCAACTTGTCAATGGCTGTCTTATTAATATGCAGGTAGAGCGCATTACAGTGATCCTTCCTGGACATAATCAGTGCCTCAGCCACAGTGAAAAGATGGATAGTTACCTAGAGTAGTATGATGCACTTTGTTTTGCCGGTGGTACCTCTCCCATTGATCGGAACAGTGGTGGATGCCAGAGATTCACAACATACATCCGTGAGGGAGAGAGACAGAACCCAGACCTATTATCTTCACGGAGCTAGAGAACCCGAAATAATGCCGTTTAGTATATGTGTAAGAATGTGAGTTAATAATTGGAGTGGATGTAAGTCTTCCACAAGGTCTAAGGCTCCTAATTAGTCCAACTAAAAGACAGTTTCAATAATTTAAATGTCGGCTCCTGGTAGCTATGCCATAGAGGAGACAGGCTTAACAGAAGAAAATACATAAACAATTTAGTAGTAACAAAAGAGTTAAAAAGTCAAACCATAACACAATGAAAACCCCACAACTAATTTACTAAAACAGAGTATAATGACAACCAAAAATGAAAAAAATCCAATAAGGGAATGAGAGATAGGATTTTTTAAAGATTTAAAGTACAACATGCTAGGAAAAAGTAAACCAGGATGTAAGCGCAATTTCAGAATGAGGGAGCAAGGTTCAGATACACCAAGCGGTTCTTCTGAGTCAAAGATTTTACCTTCTGACTAGGGGCCAGATGTAGGTAATCTCAATATACCTAGTTTAAAATACTGAATGTTACCGATTTGGTATTTAAGAATAGGTAAATGGGATGTAGATAATTTTTCTGCAAAAATTATCGAATCGGTAAAATTCAGTAATTAAGAATCGGTATTTACCGATTCGGTATTTACAGAATCGGTAAATACTGATTCAGTAATTCCCATTCATTCTTATGGGCCTGGAGGCCCATAGGAATAAATGTGAATTACCGATTCGGTAAATACCAAATCGGTAAATACCGAATCGGTAATAGGGGGAACCCTTTCAAGGGTGGCAGGGTGTCACATTGACACCCTGTTGCACACCTGAATAGTGTATGGGTGCACATATGGCACACATACATGCCCTAAGGGCATGTATGTCTGCCACATGGCACTGAATAAAAAGCGAAAGATTGCTTTTCTAATGGTTTTTGTTATTTACCACCAACTTGTAGTTGGCGGTAAATAACAAATCCTTACAGGTGAAAAGCACTCACTTGAGTGCTTCCTACATTTCAGATTCGGTAATTTACCGAATCGGTATTTAAGAATTCGGTAATGTAACGAATTCTTAAATACCGATTCAGTAAATTACGGAATCTGAAATGTAGCCACCTACATCCCAAATGCCTAATACCGGTCGTTACCGACCGGTATTAGGGTTCCTACATCTGGCCCTTACTGTCTCAAATGGAAGTTGCAATACTTCAGCAGGGAAAGGCTGCAGATTGTTTCTGCCAAAGTCCTCTCAATTTGGATAGCCAACGAGTTAAGGCCTACAAAGTTCATAGTTTTTAGCAGGAGAAGCTCAGAGCGGGGGCAATTCACATTTCACTGCTGATAGAGTCCTCGTGTCAGGGTGATATTTTTCTTGCCATCAACCGGTTAAGAGTTCTACTTTCAGGCTTAATGCCTGATTTAGGGTTTGGGACAGAGTAAAGGATGACAGGATAGCTGAGGACTTTACCTTTGCCACCCTACCATTAGTCCACCCACCACATTAGGGGAAGTCTGCCGGCTTTGCAGATATATCTGTAGATTGGCAGGAATCGCTGACATGGAAGTTTCTGTCAATGAGGGAAAAGTTTAACTTTCGGCAATCAAACTTTTCTTAAGCTTTTTATTTTCAAAAACAAACTCCCAAAGCAGGAGTTTTTTTTAATGAAAAACTAAAGATACCCACACCATTGGAGTGTTCTCCCACAGTGTGGCAATCGTTTTTCTATATTTAGTGTCCTTTGTTGGAGAAGAAAATAAAATACCATCCACCTACCCACTCTAAAAATAGAGTAGATGGCCAAATGGCTTATCTGCCTCAGGTCAACAGAAGAAAGGTTGAGAAAATTGGACTCTGTCAGTGTAAATCTGGCACTTGGTCCACCTCTATATCAGATTGTCACTACTGGGATGGAGTATCCTGTCTGCCAAGCTCCAAATCAACCCTTTCTTTTATGGAGCTCAAAATCCTCCAGTGGGACATGCCTGAAGTTGTATCTGACGAAGTTATATTGAAAGTGGACACCTTTGCTGTGAAGGATATTCTGAATAAGGGTATTATGTGTATAGGAATCAGTGGCGCCTAGCTGTTCTTGCGTGTAATTTGGTGGAATTCTGCTTAGTACGGGGCAAAAGGGTGGAGGAATCACCCTAAGACCCCCACATGTGTGAAGGAAAATTCCTGCACATGAACTATAAACCAAAGATCCTATGTACACGTTTGTGATCAGCCTATGAAAGTTTAAGTGTTTCCAATATTAGCATCAATAAAGTTCCATGAATATATTTCTTTTTGTTCCGTTTATTTAGGAAAAACACCAAGAGCATCCAGCCAACACGTGTTTGGTCAACGGGAATGATCCCTCGACTTCTTCAGGGCTGGGAATGATACAATAATTCATGTATAAATACATTGTGTCACATAAAAGTGTAATAAAGTAGGAGTTGTACATGCCTTTCCAACATTTATTAAAGGTGAACAGAAAATCTTCACCTTCGCGTGGAAACCCTAAACATATTATGAAAAACGATTTGTGACTGATTGCTTGCGCTTTTGAACATGTCTGAGTGAAACAGTATTATCACAATGTGTCAAAGTGACATATTTTGTGCCAAATATCTATTGATAGTTTAACCATATAGCCTGTAACAGCTGAATTTATAAAATGTCAAAACACAAGGTGATGGGGAGATATTCATTCTATACATAGTATCAATACATAGACACATTCCATTAAAATATATGCAAGTGCTACCTGTCCTTCGTATGTGTGTTCTTTCAGTAATCTAAAAGAAAGGTGTTGCTAAGGTCAGGAAAAACCAGGAATTAGAGAAACAGAAAGGATCTAAAATGCTTGAGGTAATGAGTATTGACAGAATTTATTGGTGTGCCCTCACCACACCGCCGGTTATAATTCCGGACAGGCTGGCCAATATTTAAGCATCTTTTGTCCGTTCCAAAAGACTATGTATTGAATCGAGGTCCGGGATTAACATTCTAGTTCCGAACAATAGTTCGTACGGACTCAGACCTCTCAGAGAATTTCTTGGCAGATTGTTAAGACTACGTTGGACACTTATTAAATGTTCGACCCACCCAGCCCCCGAACCTAATACCTTTGCCATTATAGATTGCTCTATGCCTTGGTTTTTTCTTTACACCATCCCGTTTCCCTCAGGAAGGAAGTGATAAGAGTCCCGCAATGCAATGCCCATGCTGGCCATGCCCCCCCTATAAGCTCGAGAGCTAAAAGCAGGACATTGGTCAGAATGTAGCATGCCCCTTGCGTATATGCCATTATAGACTCGCAAATCTTTTTATAACAGTTCAGACGTCAGCCGAGAGCTGGGGTCTACATTTTAAGTGAAGATAGTCTCTATATGTTAATGTGACGCATTATTCATACTGGGTGTTTTTATATTTATTGCTTAAACCCATTTTGAGCAAAATGCCATGGTAGTACAACGTCTCGGTCGCCACTGCGACAGTTTTTCGCAAAACTGTGATGTTGCAGGCTCATTCCTGGCCACCAGTATATTGATTGTAATTCCTGTAGTGAATCCTTAAGCTTAAGGTGTCTAAGACCCTCACCCATATGTGCGTCTGCTATTAACAAGACTCTCCTGTTCGTGTTTGGAATTACTCTATCCCCCACTCCAGGGATTTGAGCAAAAGGAACGGAGTTTGCATCGATTATGTAGGTATAATTGAGTGCATAGTTGATGGGTAGCGCTGAGCAGTCGCCTTTTGATGACGTTTTCACCGGCAGCATTGTTTCCCCGTCAATGTATTTTTCCGAACGCTTTTTTGTAGCTACGGAAGCCGATTTAGTTACTTCCGCTGTGGCTGTCTTAGCCAATGAATTCCCTGCAACGTGAACGCCATCACGCTGATGACTCAGTGAATGTATCACGTGAGTCTTTGTTAGTTCTTTTTGTAAAAGAACTATTTGTTCCCAAAGCGATTTTTGCTTGATTGTGGCACCTGTGTCATCTTTGTAACCGTTTTGAATCCATTTCTGTAAATCGTTATTGTATGATTTGACGCAGTAATATGAATCACACACTATTAGTGTTGGGAATTCGCGATCGGCATTATCTAGCGCCATTTTTAACGCTATTATTTCAGTTTGTTGTTCTAAATTATTTTCCACTGATTGTGTTTTCGTTAACAGAGGTTTCAATTCACCTCCGCGCCACACGTTTTTTACAATCTCGCATGTGGCGTTATAGGCTTGCTTTCCCCAAACTGAGGGTTGAGCATGTCCGTCTGTATATATTACACAGGCGTGCTGTCGTATGGGCAGAATGTTGATTGGCAGAGGGTATTCTCTTTCGTATTCTAGAATTTTTAATTTTTTCATGTTCGGTCCAAAGTAGTAATTTACTTTGTCTGTAGCAAGGGAATTTTCCCATTGTATCCATTTTGGATTTAATGCCATGGTAGGTAAATTACACGGGCTTGTTAATGCCTCAAAGGCTGATTCTGCTGTTAACACAGTAATCCGTCTGCCGTGGGCCTGGGCTCTTTCCTTTGCTATAGCTGTTTGAACCGCATGTACAATGTTTTCCTTTATACTGAATGTTTTTTCAGCTTCTGTGTACAAATGTGATTTGTATGCTATTGGTACAGTTTCTCCCTCATTAGAGGTTAGGTATGTGAATCCGCATCTTCCTGGGATGACTCGGATTACAAGGTTGCGTGTGTTATCGCGTGTTTGCAGTTTTGTTTTAGCTAACATGTCTGTTTGTAATGATCTCAAAATTTCTGTGTGCTTTTGAGTCCAATTGATTGTTTTAAAATCTGGTCTTATTAAGTCGTAGAGAGGTTTAACCCTCTCTGCATAATTTATAATGTAAGTTCTTCCGAAATTCAGGAAACCTAGAATTGATTGTAAGTTTTTCAGCGTTCTTGGATTACAGCACATTCCTCTGGGAAATTGTCAGCCATGCTTTTGCCTTCACTTGATAATTCATATCCTAAAAACAGGACAGTTAGATGGGCAATTCTTGACTGGGTAAGTGTTTTTAAAAGCTTTCTGTACTTTTATTTATGTATTTAGGGAGGGCGGGAGGGAGGCGGGTGGCGGCCGGCTACGCACCGTCTGCGGAGTGCGCGTAGGGCCGCCTGGCTACGTCCGCTACGCAAAATGCGTAGGAGACGTCACTACGTGCACTCCGTGCACGGAGCGTATCTGGCCGCCCACCCTTAGTCTGTAGTCCAAAACTAGACGATATGAATCGTCTGGTTTGGAGACAGGAAACGAAGGATTGTTCATTTGTGAGGTGCAAGTTTCAATCACCCCCTGGTATTCAAGTTGATCTAAGATCTCCCTGACCTGTTTTTTAGCTTCTTGCTTATTTGGGTACTGCCTCTGTGCAGTTGGTTGAGATTTTAATTGGATTTTGTGAGGAGGAGAGTCCTCATCCCATCCCACATGGTTTTTATATAATGCAGGAGCTTGGGCTACTGCCCATTTTCTTGCAAGTGTATATTTTTTATGAATTGTAATGTGATTTGAGAAGGCAGGCATGATCATTTCTTCGCCATGAGGGCACTCCCTGACAAACTCCGGTGGCCAGTCTTTTTCAGCTAAAAGGATGTCATAGCCTTTGGAGAGATTATCCCAAAATAGACCCCTTATTTTCCTAGTCTTATCTCCCTCTATACGCAATGTTATTTCGTATATTTTATGAGGTTTGCTAACTCTGGTATCTGACGTTTCCTCCTGAATGTATTCATTCGTGTCCACTGTCTCCAGATGATTCATCAGGATCTTGCGAGCTATGCTCACTTCTGCTGCGCTGTCTAGCATTGTCTGAGCCCATTCTCCGTTTTTCAGCTGTGTCCTCAGTATCCTCGGCATGTTTGATTACTTTAATACTGGCTACCTTCTTCTTTGGAAATTGTAATTTTTTACTTTGATGAGCATTATTCCTTGTCTTTGGACTTGACGTGCTCTTCCCTGTGTCCTGACCGTCCTCTTCTTTCTGATTTCTGCGAGGAAGTCTGAAAAGATCGAGAGGGACGTGTATCAATATCTTGATATTTATCAGGTTTCTTCAAATTATCCCTATTTCTAAGGTTGTATCTTTTCTCAGAGGGCTCCCTTTGGGGAGACTTGTGTCCTTGGTCTGGAGATCTCTCTCTCCGCCGAGGAGACCTTCCTCTGGACTGGAATCTTTTTTCTTTGGGAGTGGATTGTTTATTTCCATCCCAGCTCTTTTTTGGAGTGTTTAGATTATTTTTAATAAATACCGTTTCAGGATTTTCAGTTAGTTGGGGTTTCACTGGTTTCCCACCCAAACTATCTCTTCCTAGTTCTTCATAGGATTTTTCTATGATTCTGGCAAGTTCAAATGGCTGTTCTGCTATATCTGTTTCTTTCAACTTCTGGAGGAAAGTTATATCCTCAATTGCATATTGAACCAATTCTCTGTATGCCTGTGTTAATTCTTTTATTTTAACTAAGAGTTCTTCGCTTGACATTCTATTAATGTCAGCATGTGATGTGTAGCTGGCTAGAACCGGCCACGTTGCTCCTGGTCTACCTAGTGGACCGAGCCTGGTGATGTGATTATTATGTTTTAGGGCGCCTTTAAACCAGAGGAGTTGCTCTTGGTATTTTAATGGTATTTCCACCTCCTCGAAAGGAGTGTACTCTTCCGGAGGTTCCTCTATCTTGTAATAGTGGAACTCCTTTGTTACAGCGTTTGCTGCTGGAAAGTTTATCCATGAATAGAATACCTCTGTCTGCCGATATTCATGTGCCTCAATTACGAATATGACTGTACCACCTCTCGATGTCAGTCCATTTTCTATAAGTTTTAGGGTTATAGTTTTTCTTATGTTGACCGGGATGAGTATTGCGTCCGGGTCAGTTTGCAGGAGACTTGTGTCATCTGCTAGGAGTTGAGCTGCTATTCTAGCCGCCTCCCTGTCTCCTTCGCTGTCTGATATTTTACTGACAGGAAGGTTTTTTGTTGCAGATCAGATTTCCAAGGAAACAAAGATTAGGTGCACAATATTTTGGAACACTGTATCCTTCACCGTTGAATAAACCAAAAACCATACATAGGAGTCTCCTCCTACTAAGTTTGGCGGATTTTAAGCTTTGACCCACTCCAGACGTCTTTGCAGTATTTACGGGAGAAAGGGTCTATGTGAAAAAGCACGACTGAGTTACTATAATGTCTTGCGTTAGATTTATCGCCTTTCCAAACCGTTGGGCGCCATGTAGTGTAGTTCCTATTTTCCCAATAGGCTCTGCGTATTGGAATATTATCTTCAATAGTATAGACGTAGGACAGAGGTTAACTAGGTCTTCTACTGACGATATTAGACTTAAGTTTTGTGTGCCAGCTAGCTCAGAGTTCACTAGAAACTTTCTCGAATAGGCGAGGAGGATTTTAACCTCCCTGGATAGACAAGAAGGGATTTAGTTTCTGACAACCATAGAACATCAGCGCTTAGAGACCCCGGTGGTTATAACGCGCTATACAAATTAAATAAATAAATAAATAAATAAATAAACATGACAACTTTGCTCTCCCTGATCAAGAGTATATCTCTAGAGTCGTGTGAAAAGAAAAGACAGCTATTTTACTTAGTCAATACGTGCATACTTAGTTTAGCCAGATTGTAGAGAAAAGAAGAGACGGGCGTTTTCAATAAAAGGTGTTATTTATTTATCAGTCTCTTTTCTCATACAAGAGAAATGAATCGCTACAATTGCAATACTTAAGGTTAAGTAGAATGCATATAGTAAAAGCAGGATTATAAAATAATACTGTAAAAGCATTGATATGGTTTCTTAGCCATATGATACTTTAAAATGGATAAAAGATATACATACATATATACATTGACTAATCGTACTCAACTGTACTAACGTACTAACTACGCCTAACTAACTAACTACGCCTACCCCGGTGTACCTGACCTAAGCCTAATACATGGGAGGGAGTAAGTAAGTAGCAGTTTAAGTTAAGTTTGGTTTGCCAAGAATCTGACTCAAGAATTCTCTGTAAGGGTTTAGTCAGTTCAGTACCTGGGATTTAGAAGGCAGGAGGGCTGGTATCTCTCTCTCAGGACTCGGTATCCCAGTCACCCGCGAAGGTGGGCTGGAAACGCTGGAGGCTGGATTTCTCGGCAAGAGAAAAGACAGCGTCTTCCTCAGCGCGTCAAAAGGGGAGGGGCAGCGTCCGTGGGCTCTCGCATCAGCTGGGCTATCCGGCAAGTAGTCACTGCTCCAGGTTCATCACCACCGTGTCTTTGCTTAGGGCAGCGTTGGTATATTTATACCTGAGAGCTGCTGGGTTTGACGTAAGGATGGACATAAGACGTCAATAAAGATGTCACTAAGAACTGATCGTTCTTGCAGTGCTTTACAGGAGTTCTCGGACTAAATCAAAACATAGCAGGCGGGGATTTCCCAGGTTTGCTGGAGGCTTGGATTTGTTTAAGAACTCGGTGTGCTTTCTAGGGGGCTGGAGGAATAGTGCTTGCTTAATGTGACAGCATGCGCTATGACTAATTTATGAAACGGGTTTCTGTGCCGTTGTATGGATATTAGTGATTTATAACCGGACAAGGGTCAGGAATAGGAGTATCGATACAGGTCCCTAGATAAACATAATACAGGAGGGCCGTGGGACCGATATTTAACCAATTTCTTTTCTTTTTTTTTTGGGCCAGAAACCTTTGCGGGAGTGTAGTCAACAACTTTTAAGACAATTTTTTTTTTTGCCAAAAACCTTCGCGGGAGTGTGCTCAACAACTTCCAAAAGTTTCATGGCGATCGGATGAATGGTGTAGTAATGCATAAAGGACAAACAGACATACTTTTGTTTTTATATATGTAGATTAGAGTGTAGAAAATAACAGCATGATTTCGGTCGTGATTTCGGTCGTCCTGGTTATGGCAAGTGGGCACTACCTGGTGGATTGTGGCCAGCAGTGCGCTTGATCCTACTGTTTCCTGCTGCCCCCCTACTTTCTATTTTGATCCAGCGGTGTCGCAGCGCTAGACAGTAGTGCACTCCTTGCTGAGCCAACAGGAACCAACGTTAAAAAAGCCCTTGGCCAATACGAGCCAACCCAGTCAGGGAGGTTAAGTTCCAAAGCGCCAATATACCAGTGCGCCGCTCATGCAACACCCAACCTAACACCAAGCTTCCACTCCCTAACTCTCAGCTTCGTATGTGATTATACCGTTTTCACAGACACTAGTCATTAATCATTAGTCATTAGTTTGTTGGGTACTGAACTGCTATTAACGATATCCGTTGATTATTCCTGCTGCTCAATCAACCTGGTAATTAAAGCCTGTTTCCAGATCAGGCTTAAACCACAACCAGGGCCTTGAAAGGCACTATAATAAATACAGATGGCCACTTAGATGTAATTAGAGGCGGATGCCAGCGGTAGGCTTCATTCACCGCCACCCCTTTGTTCACCTAGACCACTGTCTCTTGTACTCACAGTCTCACCTTGCCTCCCTCGCTTTGCGCAGCTCCTCACAGTGTCTTCTTGGTGTCCTTGCTCTGCTCTGCTGCTCTGCTACTATCAAAATAAGTTAAATTGCAGCTCCTGTCGAGTAAAGAGACAACTCGTGGCTTTCTGCCAAACTTGGCAATATTTTTGCGGCTACTGACACGATGAAAAGGCCACACGGCCAACATGGTCTCTGCCGTGCCACGCAGGGAATTCGTGGCTAACAGGAAGGTAACACTCTGCTCCCGCCGCACTGTGAGGCACTCAACAATGCCCTGTGGGTCCTGCCACGTTAGAGACAGCACGCGGCTTCTGCCGCACGTTGAAGCAATTTGCGACTCCCGTTGCACGTTGAAGCAATTTGCGGCTCCCGCTGCACTGGGTGGCGACTCGCGGCACCTGCCACACCAGAAGGAGAATTGCGGCTCCTGCCGCACGAGAAAGTAATTTGCGGCTCCTGCCGCTCCAGAAGGCGGCTCGCGGGTACTGCAGATCTGGGGGAAATTTGCAGCAATTCGTGGCACTCAGTAATGCCCGGGGGGTGTTGCCGTGCAGAAAAGTAATTTGCGGCTGAGCACTCCACCACCAACAGCAGCACCACTGTCGCTGGGTTTCTGTTCTCACACAGAACTGTGCACAGAGGAGTGGAACCTCGGCGAATTAGGGTGTCCCAAAACTCACCTTAGTATCCAACTCACCCCTTACCGAGCTAGCTACAGTGTCTCATTGGACATATCAAACACCCAATGTTTAGACAAACCAGAACATGAACTTACTGTACCTCAGGGTACGTGGAACTCATGAACACTCTTTCGTTATATTATCATTACAAACCAGAACATGGAGTAAAGAAGACACATGTGCATTTGAAATGTTTATTTACTAATGTCGTCTTCTCAGGCGCAGTATCTTAGATAATACAAGTATACTTATTATCAGTAGCAAAATTACCAGCATAGTTACTAAGACATAAAAAGCGAATGGTGACAGCATGTTAACATACTGTAATGAATAAGAGTTAACAACACTTATATCTCACCCACCCTAACACATATATTATATTATTAGCTAAGAAGGTCTCTTTGGGTTAGTTTAGGGCGGGCCCATACCTTAGTGTCCTAGCATGAAGGAATCACATCAGCATACACCAGCTCTCTCTGCATGTGCACCGCATCAAGTGTGTTCTATGTGCCTCGTGCAAAGCAATATCAATCCCGCCTGAAGCCAGAGTTGGCAAAGGCTGCACTTGTGTTATGACTATGAAGGCGTGGAGATCAGACCTCATAACAATTCCATATCGTGTTGTTCCTGAAACTTCAGCACTCTTCGTGCAGACATAGTTTATTAAGCAAAGCTGATATCAGAGCAATAACATATTATTCTCACATACACCACGGCAAACTACTAGGTTGAAAGCTAAGTCAACAATTAAGTGTCGTGTGCAGAAGTTGCAAGAAAGAAAAATGGCGTTTAAATCTCAAATGTACCTATGCTAACTTAACACGATATAAGGATATACAGGAGCTATATGACACCCCCCCATGATCCGGGAACGGACTAAATATGATAACAGAAGTGCCATCACATGAGAGCAGAACTCAACAGTAAACGAGCATGAATTGAAACTAAACTTTAAAAAGTAATGCTAAAAAATAGCCCAAAAATATAACGTGGCTCAAGCCAATAGGCAAGTAAAAAAGTTTCTTGACAAATAAGTCAATAAAATCAATGAAATGCTATTAATCAGCACGTCAATCCGAGGCAGTGTCTATGATAAAACAGTATATGAAAAGTAAGCAGCAACTGCCTCTAATAGGAAATCACTGTCCTCATCCGAAAATAGTTCAGCCATCCAATTTAAAAGATGAAAGGAACATACGTGTTCTCCCAGCACCGGATCCTCTATAACCATCAGAGGACAGCTCGGTGGGTTTTCAAGAAAACTTAGTTCCAAGAAAGTCTGTGCTGACGACAATATATCGCAGGGACCCATTAGTCCATGCGCCACTGCTAAGGCCATAATCCTCTCGTCAGAACAAACCAACTCGTGAGCAATGATAGGACTCATCAGCTGATTAAAATCGACGTCAGGAGAAACCGGTCCGCAGAGACACAAATCAATGGCCCAATGGAAATCACAGGTCAGGCAGTGAAATACAGGCTGGACACAGGTGAAGTAGGAGAATCGAAAAGATAATCCATATGCCGTGCTCAATGTCGCCAACGGCAGTGTGCCATAATATTCAAGCATGCGGTTGCGGAACCGCGTCAGTAGCTGTTGCGCGGGGTCTTGCACAGGAAGGACATCCATATTTAAAGAGACAAAAAACCACTAGCGCGCCTGCTGCTAATGCAAGTAAAAATGGGAACCCTCCAAACAAGGATGAAAAAATAGAATGGAAGAAAGCAGGGATGACTCCAAAAATCTTTTCAAAAGAAGTCACGAGACCACTGCTAACAACTTTAAAAAAATGTGCAAGGCCTTTTGTGGAGGATGCGTTAAAGATAGTTCGAACCATCGCTCCGAAATGCAAAGGCAAATCAGTATTCAAAAGAGCCTGAACTTCTGTACCGGTGTTTGCAATGTGAAGCACGAAAGTTTCACGGGCCGAGCTGAAGGCCACCTCTTTCTGGGACAAAAGAGCCCTTATTCTTGCCATGCCGCTGAATTCTGCTCCCAAGGTTGGTATCTGTGGCCAGATGGAAGACTCCCTATGTTCACGTGTGGGAGGATAAAGCACATTTCTGCAGCAAATAACCCGCTCACTTACTGTTACTATGAAAGCTATACCTTTAATTAACCCACAACAGTTTTCATTATTGAGCATTAAATAACTACCATTCTCTAATAATTTAAACGTGGGGATGATAGCAGGAACTGGCGTGCCTTGTAAAACGCAAGCCATATTCGGTCGGTCTTTGTTGCATGAACCGTGTAACTGTATGTGTCTGCACATTAAAGAATGATCTGGCGTCTCAGTGCACTCCTCCCCTGTCAGATAAACTTCCTGGTCATCCTTAAAACATCTGTATGTGTATGGGAGTGACCAGACTTCATCAAGGAAACCGCTACCTAAAGGTTCATAACGACCTATGGGTACATATTTCATGCAATTTGAAAACTTATATAAAGCAAAAGGCAGCGTTATTAAACCGTGGATAAGCCACGTTGCAGCAGTGGCTTCAGCCACGGAAAAAGGTAAAGATTCTAACTTTTCAATATGTAGCATAGAAAAGGAAGCATCACGCATTGAAAGTAAGCGTTGTTTGTCAGTCAAATTAAACGGTGCAAATAAAGAAGAAACGTTCATGTACCCCCAGGGAACTTTACCCATTTTCAGAGTTTGAAGGGTCCATGCAAACTGCATGATCGATCGTAATTGATTTTGACCATGGTATAATACTGACACTTCATCATGTACAATATCGACGACTGACGACACAATATTATCCAACGTGTAAATTCTAGAGGAAAGCACATTAATGCTATTGTCAACAACTGCAAGCACTTTCTCAAGATTTACTTGATCAATAGCCCTAAGGCGTGTAGCAGCCTCAATCTGCGAAAGCTTCCAAATTTCATTGTAAACCCCATATAACCACCTTTTTGACCGGCCACCTGCCGGGCCTTTAATGAAATTATTCAAGTCCACATCTGCATTTAGTTTAGAAAGGTGATCCTTAACCGCAGGTAAAGTTGAATGTTTCAGCCAATTTTGACACAATTTGCCCACAGAATACGAAGTGACAGTATGACCTAAGCTAAATCTGGGATCAGATCTAACAGTTTTAAAACCGTCAGTTAAATTCAAAAATCTATGTTGGCAAGAATCAGCACTAAGGTGCCAAAGCAGCCAACCCTTAGGATTCATACTGGATATGTTAAAGGAGGAATTAAGAAGTAGAGTCCGTAATTCTCTAATGGACAACTGAGTAAAATTACTCCAACCATCATATTCTTCCAACTCCGGGAAAGAAGGAGTGTTTAACTTTTTAGAAGTAGCCAATCCAAAGCATGTGGTCTGGGAAATCGTTTCATTCAGAAACAACATATGATTCGGGATGAGACATGCACGGTGCAAAGCCTCAGTGCTTTGTACCTGCCAGGCCCTTGAACCCCAAACCGATTTAAGGTCTATTGTATCCTTCCATAAATCATAGCCTCCAGTAACTAATTGATCAAGGAAGGCCTTCGAATACAACAATTTAGTATCGGTAAGTCTAACCTTGGACATTGGCATTTTTTGAAATTTAAAATAAAAGGACTCGGGATTGGACTGGTTAAAGTCAGTAAAGTAAGTATACTTCTTTAGAAACGTTTCAGAACTCCCTTGCTGAGGTGCAGGGCAATGTTCCCACTGAGTAAAGTTAACAGTATCCCTTCTGGATGATGTTTTGTGTAAGAAGTGATTGCCATAATGTTAGTAACAGAATAATTCACCATAATTAGCAGATTCTAAATATAAATCCTCAGCATCAAATGCAGCATAGTAACGCAAATCAGAAAATAAACTTTCTACAGCATTGACATCCCAGTCATCAGAACGAATGTTTTGTTTCACCACATCCCCCATATTCACTCTAAGTACATTAGGGACATTAACGACTTCCGTTGGGCCATGAATCTGAAACCGAACTGCATCCCACACGATACCATCAAGGACAGGCCAAGCTGTGATGTTAACCAAAGTCAAGTGTCTTTTAAATCTATGTGTAGAATGGGACGAGGAAAGCGGGGCCAAAGTTCCATTCAGATGAGTAATGCAAGTTCTTTCCTCCACATAGTGTCCATCCATGATTCGAAAAAAATAAAACACAAAACCGATTGACATAAACAGGTAAATTGAAAAAAGGGCCAGCCAAATGTATGTCCAAGGGGGTATTAAAAAATGCTTTTTAAACAGGCTTGCATAAACTGCAAAACGAGAGGGTTTCTTTGAGGCAAGAGAAACAGAGTCAAAAGAAAATCTGGATTCCGTGGCTAAACGTGCTTGCAGGTCAGGTATGGACAAATCAGTGGGGTAGGCATAGTCTGTTTCATCAACGTTAGTTCCGGGTAAACTATTTAATAAAGGACTGGAAAGAGCAGGTAATTCGATGGCCACATCAGGTTCATTATTAGAAGCAGTGGGCATAACTGAATTTCTCACAATGGAAGGACAGGAAACAGCCGGTGTCATGCTAAGAAGAATCGGCCACTCTGTGTATCTTGACATTGTCAATTGAAATAAACCTGTTTTCCTTACGACCCGGAAGAGGTGGTAAAATGACTGTTCTTGTGCCCTTCACTCCAAGGACGGGAACCGGAGCTCGATAGGAAGGACCAAATTCTTTCTTGTTATCGATCTTCTCTCGAACCAGTTCGCCAACTTGGGGTAGCCAGCCAACTACCGGGATCTGCAACGCATCATCCGACGTGGAGGGCAAATGTTCCTTTGCTAGAATGTCTCTGGTCTTTTGTAGATTCTGTAAAACATTGCAATGTTCATCTGCGTCAAAGGAAGTGGCGCGAACCACACAGTCTAGACCGTCAAGGTCAGGGACGTACATCTTGATGCCAAAGAGCATTTCGTATGGGGTCCGCCCACCCAGAGACCTTCTAGGGAGATTATTAAGAGCACGCTGCACGCCATAGAGGTGAGCCAGCCAGTTTCTGCCAGTGCCTATAACTCGGGCTGTCAAAGATTGCTTTAAATCACGGTTCATTCGCTCAACTACACTGTTACCCTCAGGTCTGTAGGGAGACGAAAACTTGACTTGGACCCCCAACGAAGTCATGGCATCCTTATACGCCTTAGAGGCGAAAGCCGGACCCTGATCCGAATGGAAGGTACCACAGGCAAAAATCCCTATAAAGACACGCAAATCTCTAATGACAGTCCGTGAATCAGCGCTGCGATGTGGCCATACCCACACAAAGCGTGTGCATGAGTCAACTGCTACTAAGATGTACTTATACGCAGTATCAGATGAAAAAGGACCGCAGTGATCTAAATAAACACAACCTAGTGGTTTATTAGAAATGTACAACTGAGTCTGTGGCGGACGCGTAGCAGTTGAAGGTTTAATCTGCTGGCAAATGTCACAAAGAAGGACATAATCACGCGTCTGTTTGTACAGTCCCCGCCACCAGAAACGGTGTTGTAATTGAGTTACAGTGGCCGAGACGCCCGCATGCGCAGACGCCACACCCTCATGTGCCGCTGTAATCAAGTATTCTCTGCGATCCGAGTTGGGAATCAGCCGCTCCCCAACATCAGGAATTGTCACAAAAGGAACCTTTTCGGGACTTAAGTGGTATTTGTACTTCGAAGGGAATCCCGCAGGATGTTTACCTCCTTTCTCAGAGGCAGCAACTGCTGCCAAGATGTCGCTATCAATCTTTGTTTTTGACCTAGTAACCGCTGCAACTAAGTATGTAGATACTGCTGATTTTGCTGCTTCATCAGCAAGCGAGTTGCCAACAGCGTGAACTCCTACGCGCTGATGACCGAGAGTATGAATCACATAAACGAGAGGCAACATAGCCTTAAGCTCTGCCACTCGAACCCAGATCATTTTGTGTTTTATTGTGCTACCCTTGGAATCATAAAAATCATTTTGAATCCAAAAGAACAAGTTTTCAATGTAAGACTGGACACAGTAGTAAGAATCACTTACAATCAGAGTAGTAACACTTGGATCTGCGTACTCCAACGCTAGTAAAAGAGCACGAAGCTCAGCTAATTGTGCAGTGCAATCTCCCAGGGGCAACGTGTGTACCTCCCTGGAAATGAATTCATCGTTCAACATAGCACCAACCACAATAGCGCATGCGGAAACGTAGGCATGTTTAGAGCCATGCGCAACCTGCGCTGACCCATCAGTGTAAATGATGCAATGGAAGTCCTCCAAAGGTCGCATAGACAGAGGAGCAGGATGAACGAACTCATACCGCAAGTACTCTTGCGACCGTAAAGAGGCGTCAAAAATAAACGTGACATCCGTGGACGTCAATGACGCTGCCCATTGAATCCACCGTGGGTGCAAAGCTTTAGAATTCGGTACACTGGCTTTCGTGACTGCCTCCAAATGAGGACAGGGTGTTACCACTAACATGCGCTTCCCCTGTGACAGAGCTCGTTCTTTAAGAATCGCCATCTTTACAGCAGTTAAAACTTTCTCCACAGTGGGAAACCGCAATTCAGCCGAAGTGTACAAGTGTGACTTGTAAGCAATAGGCACTGTGTCTCCTTCATTAAAAGTCAGGTACGTGAAACCCACCGCCCCTGGAATTATTCTTATCACCAGGTTGGTGTGGTTATCACGAGTCAGTAAATATTTAGAAGCGAGCAGATCAGCCTGCAAGGATTGCAAAATGGCTGAATGCTCAGGCAGCCAGCATGATTTTGAGAAAGTCGGTTGTATTAATGCATACAACGGCTTGATACGCTGGGCATATTCCGGAATATAAGTCCTTCCAAAATTCAAAAAGCCCAGTAAAGATTGTAATTTTTTCAGTGTCGTAGGAGCGCGCAATTGTGCGCACTTCTCCAAGAAGTGAGGAGCCAAACCTCTACCTTCATTGTTGAGCTCATAGCCCAAAAACAACACTGTGTGTTCAGCAATGTGCGATTTGGCAAAGTTAAATTTGTAACCCATGTCAGCGAAGTTGCAAATAACAGAATTTACACGACACAGATGCTCCCAAATATCGTCGTCTGTGAGATAAATGTCATCCACATACGAAAAAGCATCAGGGTCGAGTGCCTCCAGAATAGAGACAATGCGAGCGGTAAATATACCAGGACTATTCTTATAGCCCATTGGAAGACGCCGGAATTGTTTTTGGACTCCAGCGCTCGTAAAACTGGTCCATTGGGAGCTAAAGCTGTCCAATCTGTGGGCATAAAAACCGTTGGATATGTCAAGCGTTGTCTTGAAACGCTTACGCACAAGACTATCCACAAGGGCAGAGCCGTGAGTATTCTGTGCTGCACAGTTACGGCAATGCGAGTTCAAATGCCGGTAATCCAAAACCAAACGATATGATCCGTCAGGTTTGTTCACAGTAAAAAGGGGATTATTCATCGGTGACACACACGTTTCAATAACTCCCTGATATTCCAATTGTTCAAGGATTTCCGCGACGGAAGATTTTGCTTCACGCCTAATGGGATATTGAGGTTGAGGCTGCGGCTGAGACCGCAACGGAATTTCGTGGCAAGGCGACAATTTATCCCAACCACATTGGTTACGGTACAGAGCCGGCGCGAGAGCTCGAGCCCACTCTTCTGCAAAATGCTGCGCATGCTCTTTCGAGACAGTGTTCGCGAAACTTGGGAGGATCACCTCCTCCCCTCGCGGCGCCGCGAGCACAAAAGGTGGGGGCCAGTCAGCCTCCGAAAGTAAAATATCATATGTAGAAGACAGATTTTCCCAAAATACACCTTTAACGGTACGCTGTATGTCACCTTCAATTAACAGGACAATTTCATAAAGTCTTTCAGGGGGAGCAAGTCTTGTATCCGCTGTTTCTATCACAACGTAAACATCAGTCGCTGTCACCCTCAGTAGTGGACGCAGCGCCTCTCTGACTATGGTTATCTCCGCCGCGCTGTCCAGCAAGGTCAGAGCCCACGTCAGATTCCGAAGCCGCGTTCTCACTATCTGTGGCATATCGATGCGCTGTTAAGGCTGCGACTTTCTTTTTCGCAAACTGCGGTCTCTTAGGCGTAGAATCCTCCTGCTTCCATGCGCCTTCTGTCTGGCGGGGCTGGCCACGTCCTTGTTGGCCACCACGTCCCCGTCCGCCTCTTCCTCCACCGGTCTTCGAGGCCGATGAGTCCTGAAAGGAACGAGGAGAGCGTTGATCAGAAACCTGAAATCGATCAGGTGATTTAATCATCGCGCGATCGCGCAAATCATAAACTTTTTCAGCCGGCGCAGGGACCTGTGACGCAGGATATGAATCCTGAGTTTGCTGCTGTTGCTTCCCCTGTTTCTGTTTCTGAGGCCAATTCTGTTTTTTGGACCTTGGCTGTACATCTGCCGCAGCAGATTGCACTTGTGGTTGTTTCTTCTCCTTAACCGCGAAGTACTTCAAACCCTTACTTGTGCGACCGATAGTTTTATAAGCGGCCACCACAATCTTTGCCAACTGGCGGGTCTTTTCGGCATCGGGTAACGCTGCCAGTGCATTAAAAACTTGGAAGTTCACAGCATCTCCCTTGATGTTGGAGAGTATGAGATCACTTACAATCTCAAAAGAACCACACAGGCGCATACCCAATTCAACCGCTGCCTCTGGACCGTGATCATCCTGAACACGTTTTATGATCGTAGGCAGTACAGCCATAGATGGGGTGCCGAAACACCTCGCATAAACAGCCGCAAAAGTTTTACCCCAACTTTCACAGTCAACAAGCTCGGGAGTGATATCCTTAGGTAAAGTAATCGTCAACATTCTATGTTTATCAGCAGGAGTAGAATTGGGAAACACGGCTTCCAGTTGGTCAAATTTCTCGGCCAGCCAAAAAGGAAAATCATCTTTATTATCAGGGCGTTGACCAAAAACCGAATTTACCATAACTGGATTGAGCCGTAAACCACCACGTTCCGTTTGAACGGCCGGACCCCCCGGGGGACCACCCGGGAGATGACGACCTATGTATTGAACCAACGCACGAATCACGGAAATTGAGACTACATGTAGCCTGCGAATTTCTGCAAGGGTACAAGCCCCGTGATTCGGGTGCGGGGTAAAACCACCCAACGCAGGCCAGTTTGTACCTGGAATTGAGAGTGGACCTAACCTCGCAGCGGACAAAGAGTGGGGGAGGGCGCCATCAAACCAAACTCGATGCTGCCAATGATCAATAGGTATTTCCAATGCCCTGTACGGTGTATACTCAGCCGGGACTGCTGAGGCGGTGTAGGAGTGGAACAAACCAGAAGTTGCGTCCACTGCCGGAAACGTAACCCAAGAGTAAAACAACTCGAAAGGGAACGCCGGATCTGCACACACCACGAAAATCACAGCCATCCCATCTACCGGTACTTGGTACGTCTGAAGATGGTTGCGCACCGCCACGCGACAATGCTGCGCAATGGCTACCGCCGCCATGACAACACTGGAAACAAGAAAATACAAAGAATACTTTGTAGCACAACTGGGTAGGAATTCAAAGAAACCGTTTAAGAAAGAATCAAGCTTGAATAAGACCTATTTCAAAAAATAGGTAGGCTTCACCGACACCCCGCTTTCCGGAAACGGAGGTGAAGGGGTTAAGGTTAGAACGATATACTACTTGAGTGTCATGAAATAAGACCACCGAAACCGTTGGGTGCCATGTCGCAGGGTTTCTGTTCTCACACAGAACTGTGCACAGAGGAGTGGAACCTCGGCGAATTAGGGTGTCCCAAAACTCACCTTAGTATCCAACTCACCCCTTACCGAGCTAGCTACAGTGTCTCATTGGACATATCATATTGGTAACGTACCTAATAGTGAGCTGATTAATTGAGCCAAAAACAGACTAGGAAACTATTCTGACACAGGCTAAATCCAATCATACATACACAAAGGTGATAACTATAATGATTATGTAAAAATATATTTTTGTTTTATTTTGATCATTTTCTTGTGAGTTGATACATCTTTCATATTTCTCTTTTCATATTGATATAAACTGACAGACAAATATAAATATACTTATTGTGCAGAAAAACAGCTAATCAAAAAAACATATGAGTGAAAAAATTAATAACAAAAGAATACAAATATTCAAATGACAATGATGGTACACAGGGCTATTGGAGTAAGCAAAGCGGTGGGTGGAGTCTCTACGCGCGTTTCGGCATTTGCCTTCTTCAGGAGTCCGTCATTTGCAATAAAACATATACATCACACTGAAAGACATATAAAAAAAACGTGTCATACATTATGCATATTACTACAGTTATTTATAGACTACTTCCTAGGGCCTAGGTCTCATTTATATACAAAAAGATCGTGTATCACATAGTTTAACATAATACTATTTACATATATACATAAGGAGCAGTTGTATTTACATAGGCATAATACTATTTACACATGTACATAGGGAGTACTTGTATCTAAATAGATAAAATTCTTTGTTCTATTTCTATAGGATATTCTTCATAACGCCAGAGGGCATTGAAAACAACTATTGATGAGTTGTAGTATCTAACCAGAATATCCACTATAGAAGAAAGTTGTGCCCACCGTTTTTTGTAAGTAATCATCACAAATAGACATTACAGTAATTTTAAGTTGCCACATCCTACAGCCCTTCTATGCAGCATGCATGCATTAACATAAGAACAAGCTGTAGACCTTCATGATATTATATTTGTGTATTCCTATTAAATCCTTCGCTGTTCTTCTCTTTCTCTCCACCCTGTATTCTCAATATATATATATTTTTTGAGGCAGTGAAAAACCCAAACTCCCCCCCCCCCCCTCTTCCCTTTTTTCGACCCCATCTTTTTCATCTGTTCGATCTTCATCGGAGTCACATACTATGTAGTTCATATAAATGAGTTCCATCTTTAATAATTCAATTAGGCATGTCCTATATATTGTTATCTCAAATCAATCAAGGGCAAATAGAACAAAGAATTTTATCTATTTAGATACAAGTACTCCCTATGTACATGTGTAAATAGTATTATGCCTATGTAAATACAACTGCTCCTTATGTATATATGTAAATAGTATTATGTTAAACTATGTGATACACGATCTTTTTGTATATAAATGAGACCTAGGCCCTAGGAAGTAGTCTATAAATAACTGTAGTAATATGCATAATGTATGACACGGTTTTTTTATATGTCTTTCAGTGTGATGTATATGTTTTATTGCAAATGACGGACTCCTGAAGAAGGCAAATGCCGAAACGCGCGTAGAGACTCCACCCACCGCTTTGCTTACTCCAATAGCCCTGTGTACCATCATTGTCATTTGAATATTTGTATTCTTTTGTTATTAATTTTTTCACTCATATGTTTTTTTGATTAGCTGTTTTTCTGCACAATAAGTATATTTATATTTGTCTGTCAGTTTATATCAATATGAAAAGAGAAATATGAAAGATGTATCAACTCACAAGAAAATGATCAAAATAAAACAAAAATATATTTTTACATAATCATTATAGTTATCACCTTTGTGTATGTATGATTGGATTTAGCCTGTGTCAGAATAGTTTCCTAGTCTGTTTTTGGCTCAATTAATCAGCTCACTATTAGGTACGTTACCAATATAGTTCAAATTTTTCCCTACAAATAGTGAGTCTATCATTAGTAGGGGTCCCCTTCTTTCTAAATTGTCATTGGACATATCAAACACCCAATGTTTAGACAAACCAGAACATGAACCTCAGGGTACGTGGAACTCATGAACACTCTTTCGTTATATTATCATTACAAACCAGAACATGGAGTAAAGAAGACACATGTGCATTTGAAATGTTTATTTACTAATGCCGTCTTCTCAGGCGCAGTATCTTAGATAATACAAGTATACTTATTATCAGTAGCAAAATTACCAGCATAGTTACTAAGACATAAAAAGCGAATGGTGACAGCATGTTAACATACTGTAATGAATAAGAGTTAACAACACTTATATCTCACCCACCCTAACACATATATTATATTATTAGCTAAGAAGGTCTCTTTGGGTTAGTTTAGGGCGGGCCCATACCTTAGTGTCCTAGCATGAAGGAATCACATCAGCATACACCAGCTCTCTCTGCATGTGCACCGCATCAAGTGTGTTCTATGTGCCTCGTGCAAAGCAATATCAATCCCGCCTGAAGCCAGAGTTGGCAAAGGCTGCACTTGTGTTATGACTATGAAGGCGTGGAGATCAGACCTCATAACAATTCCATATCGTGTTGTTCCTGAAACTTCAGCACTCTTCGTGCAGACATAGTTTATTAAGCAAAGCTGATATCAGAGCAATAACATATTATTCTCACATACACCACGGCAAACTACTAGGTTGAAAGCTAAGTCAACAATTAAGTGTCGTGTGCAGAAGTTGCAAGAAAGAAAAATGGCGTTTAAATCTCAAATGTACCTATGCTAACTCAACACGATATAAGGATATACAGGAGCTATATGACACCACTAGCTAGAACACTAGCGTCTGTCGTCTCTTCCGATCTCCAACTCTACTCTCCCTATTATATAATCGCTATTTTTCTTAGATTTGCTGTTACATAATGAAAACAGACATGAGCCTCCGCCCGGCTCAGTTTCATCTACCTTTCATTTTATTTTGTCCAAACAGTATTTTAAAAATAGGGAAATTTGTTGTGTTAGACATCAACTATGTTCAATAAAGTTTCCACTCTTTCAAACATTTCACATTGGGGAGTAAACGCTTTAGTTGTCTCTTAGGGGACTGCGCTATAAATAGTCACTTCCGGGTCATGTTCTAGTCCGTATACGGAACAAGGTACACGCCCGATGCCACACCGACTTCAGCGTACCTGCTTACAGTAAGACACAGCACTGTCTGAAAACTCTGATTAGCATGTCATGATCCCTGCGCAATGTAATCTAATTAGGCCTGATGCTTTCACAGGTAGATGATCCCATCATGTAGCACAGAAAGTGTTTCCCACACGATACGGCACGGGTCTGGTACAGTCCACCACAATTTATGTAAGGAACACATGTCCATGATTTTCAAATGCAAGGTGACGGTTTTCATCTCATTGTGTTTAATTTAATTTTATGGTGATCACTAAAATCAACCTCATTACTTAATAGGTTGAGGTTTGAAGATTCAATACATTGTCTTTTGGAACGGACAAAAGATGCTTGAATATTGGCCAGCCTGGCCGGAATTATAACCGGCATTGTGGTGAGGGCACACCAATAAATTCTGTCAATACTCATTACCTCAAGCATTTCAGATCCTTTCTGTTTCTCTAATTCCTGGTTTTTCCTGACCTTAGCAGCACCTTTCTTTTAGATTACTGAAAGAACACACACACGAAGGATAGGTAGCACTTGCATATATTGTAATGGAACGTGTCTATGTATTGATACATTGTATAGAATGAACATCTCCCCATAACCTTGTGTTTTGGAATTTTACAAATTCAGCTGTTACAGGCTATATGGTTAAACTCTCAATAGATATTAGGCACAAAATATATCACTTTGACACATTGTGATTTTGCTGTTTCACTCACACTTGTTTAAAAGCGCAAGCAATCATTCACAAATGGTTTTTCATAATATTTTTAGGGTTTCCACGCTAAGTTGAAGATTTTTCTGTTCACCTTTAATAAATGGTGGAGATGCATGTACACCTCCTACTTTATTACACACTAGCAGCCCGTCCCGACGTTGTCCGGGCCAGAAGGGGGCTGGGGCGGCACCGCAGCAGGAGACGCGCAGCAGAGCGGCTAGCAGCGGGAGCAGCATAGCGTAGTCACAGCAGAACGTACTCACAGCACAGCGTACTCACCAGCATCACGTGCGCAGGATGTTGTTTCCTTGCTCCTGTTTTCCTGCTCCTGGCCGCTTCTGCCCACGCTCCTGTCCGCTCCTGCTCCGCGCTCCCCTGGGCATGTCGATGTCGACGGTCCTCCCCGCGCTCCTGGCTGCACCTACACGCTCCGGACCGCACAGGGTGTCGCTTTCTTTCTCCTGGGTGCTCCTCGCAGGGTGTGTCTTCCGCGCTCCGAACCTTGCAGGGTGTTGCTTCAACGCTCCTGTCCGCTCCTCGCAGGGTGTCACTTCTGCGCTCCGGCCCTCGCAGGGTGTTGCTTCCGGCTTCCGCGCTCCTGGCCGCCGACCCGTGATGTCAGCACACACGTCGTTAGCTGGCGCTACTTCGAAGGAGCTACTTTTCCTTAAAAATTACTTTGCCCTTCTAACATATATATTTTTTTCTTATATAGCCTATGTCCATCTGCTTACCCTGACGTTTTCAAAGATGTATTGGGTGTTTGGATCGGTGGTCTACTTTTCGAGTTTACCCGCATCAAGGTTCCCAGTTCTCTCTTTATAATAGGAAGTATTGAATAGATGTTGAAAGGTAAGTTACATTTGTGGTGGTATTGTTTGTACTGTGTGCCCCTATGTATGCCTTTAAAAGTAGTGAGTGTAAATAATGTTGTTATTTTATTTTTGTGTTGTCTGTTTTGAGAAGCAATTGTTATTGTTGTTTTTACAGAACAGTGGTATTAGGGAAAGGTCCGTGAAAGATCATACAAGACGTCTGTTTCTTCAAGTGTAAGGACCCTTATTTAAATCAGCATGTTTTGCTTTGACTGCAAGCCCCCTTGTTGAACCTTTGATGTAGTGCAAATTGTGCAAGTCTGTCTGCCTTTGCGGAGCAATTACAGCGAGGCCTCCGAGTACGCCTTTTCCCAGGCCCCTGCGATAACCTTTGAATTATGTTGAAGCGTGAGACGTTAGTTTTTTGTTGATGCTGCAGTGAGACCTATGAGTGCGCAAACGTTTTAGCCTCTTTGGGCAATGTAAATGAGGGTTATTGATTTCGGCCTCTCCAACGCAAAGCGGCGTCAATGACCATACGTCATGCCTCTTCGGCAATGTAATTGAGGCTTATTTCATTCGGCTTCTTTTTGGTTTCCTGACCGCCCCCTGTGCGAACGTTTAATGTCATGCAAATTGTGCAATTTTGTCCGCGTTGTTGCCTGAATGTAATTGAGCCCTCCATGAACGGGTTTGTCCTTACGACGTTAATAATGTGCTCCGTGGTTAAACTGTGTCCGCTTTTGCGCAGCTAATACAGTGCTTCCTTCATCTTACGCGTTTGTCCGCAGTTTAGCAATAATATGCCGAGTGCATCAACCAATCCTTGGTTTTTTTTTTGTAGTCACGTGCGTGTTGGACCAATGTGTGAAAGTGTAGCAAACTTTTTTGGGAAGTACTGTGCTACTTGTATTTAATGTAGCGTGATTGGTTGTTTGGGTAAGCCGCGCCCCTTTGGTGTGGTCTCACTTGACTGATACTGATCGCGTTGTGAAGTGGGCTGTGACTTGTGGTACCGCGCCCCTTTTGCTTAGGAAGCCGCGCCCCTTTGTTTATGTCGGATCGGAACCCTGGTGAATTCGCGGAATGTATGAGCGATGTTGTGAGTGAAGTGAGTACCCAGCCCATGCCACACAGCGAACTTGTAAGCAAACTTGTAATGTTTTTAGGCATGCCCCTATCACAATGTATTGGCACGGTCCTCAGTAACATGCCCAAGACGCTGTTTTTGTCATCATTGTCAGCCGGTTTGTGTTTTAATTCGCTGTGTACAAAACTGTCTTTATGTCTCCAGTGATTCTTAATGAAGTCGCTGTGTTTTGTGAAGGGGCTGTGTTTTCTCTGTGGTTGAAGGTGTAAGCGCCTGAAGTGTGATGCATTTTGGGACATGCCCCTCTGGCAATGTTACCGCCCACATTAGTTTGACACGCCCATGCTACTCCCTAACAGCAGAACAACACCCAGAAGGAACTACTGTAGCCCTAATGTTCTTTGCCCTTTGTAATGTATATGTTGTACAAATGTATAGCCTATGTCCATCTCCTGGACCTCCCCTTTCCAACGCTGTATTGGGTGTTGTGATTGGTGGTGTACTTCTGGAGTTTACCCGCCTCAAAGGTTCCCAGTTCTCGCTTTATACTAGTAGTATAGATTATGTGATACAATGTATTTATACATGAATTATTGTATTTTTTCCAGCCCTGAAGAAGTCGAGGGATAATTTCCATTAATGAAACATGTGTTGGCTGGATGCGCTTGGTGTTTTTCCTGAATAAACAGGTTGAAAACAAATATATTCATGGAACTTTATTGACACTCATATTGGAAACACTTGATGAATTTTCATAGACTGATCACAAATGTGTGCATAGGATCTTTGGTTTACCTTTGCTGTGAAGTCCCAATGACTCCCAAAGTCGAAAAGTACAGAATTTCTGGGGTATCTCCTCTTGGTAAATTATAAAGTCCTCAAGACCTCAGAGACACCACTTAGGCACAAGACCCACTTCATCAGAGGCCAAGAGCAGGTTCCAGTCCAGTTCCAGTCACTATTAGTCAGCTGATCACTTCAGGAAATGGGCCTCTTGCAGCATCTTGTGTCCCTGTAGCCACACAGGGGATCAGCCAACTGAACCGTGGAGTCCACTTCTTAGACCTAAGCAATAGTGGGAGCAGGTCCAGCACTTCATGTTACTTCACTTCACTTTGATAACTTTATTTCAGTCAATGACCATAAAAGTGCAATAAAATATGTACAAGCAGGATAATAAAACATAAATACTTCAGAATTAAAAAGTTATTAAACGTTGGTTATCAAAGGAATAGAAAAGCATGAAAACAGTAGTCCATTATTCCTTATGGATAAATGCAGTTCTTCTCTGCCACATGCCGAATAAAAACCGGGAAACGGCAAAAACAATGGGAGGGGCAGTGTCATAGGTTAGGACTCTACAGGCATGTACACAATGTCTAAAATCCAGGTTTTTGCATAATGGGGTAATCCAACACTTCCGAATTTCGCTGTATGCTGGGCAAAAAAAGAGGATATGTGTAATGTCTTCCCTGACGTGATTACAAGCAGGGCAATTAGCCTTCATCGTTTTTGTCCATCTGGATGTAAATGCCCCAACCGGTAAGGAGCCGTGCCTCAATTGAATATATAGTTTTCTTGCCAGTGGCGGCTGCACCAGGTCCAAAAACGCCTCCATCCAGTATTCAACTTTTGTTATGAGGAACTCAGTGGACAATCTGCCCAGGGAAGTGGAACAGTGTAGCAGTTTGAGGTTATGGGATTTTACAGCTGCCACCAGTACAGTCCTCTGCATCCTCCAACAACTGTCCTCCGGTGTATCCCAAAGTTGGGGAAGACCAATTTGGTAAAGGAGAGTCTTAACGTGTTCCAGCCAGGGTATATTCTTGATCTTTAACTGCCCCCAAATAGTTTTGAATTCTGCTCTAAACGGTTCAAGCTCCGGCACAGACCAGAGCCTTCTCCAACAGAGCAGAGGTCGAGCTGCCACCAGATCAATAATAGGTTCCAAACCCAGGTCCAAGCGTAATGGTAGCAGGGGCGTGCTTTGTGTAAGACCAAACAGATATCGCATGAACGAGTGCTCGACCTTCATTAGATTACATGCATTGGTGTGTCCCCAGAGTTCAGCAGCATATAAGGCTGCAGACCTGACCTGTGTTTTGTATATCTCTAGGGCAGGGGTAGCCGGTTTAAAAGTTGAGGCACTATGGAATCTGCCTATGCCACCCATAATCTGTGCAAGTCTCAAGGAGGATTTAGAGACTTGTTGGTCCCATGTAAAATATTCAGTCAAAGTCACCCCCAGATATATAAAGGTCTTAACTCGCTCAAGTGGGGTTCCATTCAATCTGGGGTTTGGGCGGGTGTGCCTCGGGGGGTTGAAGATCATAAACTTGGTTTTCTCCAAGTTGATCTCCAAACCCCGCGAGGCGCAGAAGGAAATAAACCCGTCCAAAACCCGCTGGATGCCCGATGATGTCCGCGACAACAACAAAGTGTCGTCCGCGAACATCAAAGCGGGCACCCTACCAGTAGCCAGGCGTGGAGCATCGTTATCCCTGACACAATTGAGTCTATCGATCAGGCCATTGACATAATGGCTAAAGAGAGTAGGGGCCAGTACGCAACCCTGGCGTACTCCCCGAGTGACAGGGAAGCGATCGGATAATTCAGCCGTTTTTCCCACACCTCACCTGGGCGTAGTTCCCCGTGTGAAGCCGGATCAAGGCATCTAGTAAATAAGGAGGGAGACCAAGTTCCTCCAGCACCATCCAGAGCCTCTCCCTAGGGACCAGATCGAATGCGGCCCGCAGGTCCACAAAAACAAGGTAGAGGCTGCCACCCTCTACTCTTGCAGTTTTCCAGAATAGGACCTGGAGTCGAAAGATCTGGTCCAGAGTCGAGACCCCTGATCTAAAACCGGCTTGGAGGGTGGTCAAAGTTTTGTTTTCCTCCATCCAGCCTAGTAGTCTCTCCAGCAGGATTCGGCCCATCAGCTTCTGGGTAGTATCGAGTAGACTAATTGGTCTATAATTTGATGGGGCGAGCGGACAGCCCTTTTTAAAAATTGGAACGATCTCGGCTCCCAGCCACGTCTCCGGTACTGGGGAGCCCTGTAAGACAGCATTGAACAAAACCATCAAATATGGGGCCCAGATTTGTGGCTGAGAGCGGAAGAGATCTCCAGGGAGCTTATCTAGACCCGGGGCCTTATTCGGGAGCAGTTTCTCAATTGCCAGTTCAACTTCCCTGACTGTAATACCATCTGAACTATAAGTGGGAGATCCAGTAGGGGCATCCCCTCTCACCATTGTGAGACGGGATCCAGGTCCAGGGCCCAAGACCTCCGGCAGTCTACACTCGTGCAGGGGGTCTGGGGCCATGGGAAGCTCAGGAGCCCGGCTGGAGCCACAATCTCGACAGGGGGAGATCCCAGCACCCGGGGCCCCCAGCAGTCGACACTCGTGCGGGAGGCCCCGGGCCGCGCAAGTGCAGGAAATCGAAATCCCGGAGCCCAAGGCCCCCGGCAGTCGGCTCTCATGCAGGGGGTCCGGAGTAACTGAAATCTCGGAAGCCCGGTCAAAGCCAAGACTATGACAGGGAGAAGACCCAGAGCCCGGGGCCCCCAGCAATCGACACTCATGCGGGAGGTCCCGGGCCGTGCGGGCACGTGGAACCAAACTCCCGGACCCCGGGGCCCCCGGCAGTCGGCTCTTGTGCCGGAGGTCCCATGGCGCACAGGCCCGGGGCTCCGAAACCAGCTCCGACAGCCCCTCCTGGGGCTGGCACCCAATCTCCTCCAACTCAGGGCTTGTATAAAGTGACTTAAAGTATGCCTCCCACACTATAGGGGCAATATTTGAGACCCCAGTGTCTCTCTCTCCTGTCACTGAAGAAGTAACAATTAGCCAAAAGGTCTTAGAATCTTTTAGGAGTAGTGCCTGTCTCATCTCTTCCCATCTAGATTCTTCCTACTCACTCTTTGCTTTAATGAGCACCTTTTTATACAGCAGTCTAGTTGTTCTAATTTCAGGGGTATCCTTAGATTTAATTGCCTTGAGTAAGTCTTTCTTTGAGTCTTTACATGCGTGGTTGTGCCAGGGATGTGTTTTACTCCGGCGCGACTTAGTCCCACTAACCGGATAGAACACATCCCCTAGACTCTCAACTAACTTTCTGTGGGTCTCTATAGTCTGCCCATGGGAGGTGGAATTTCCCATATCGCTTATCAGTGAAACAGGGTGTAGCACGGTTACAACGAATTTTTTACAACGCACTACCATTACATCGCAACTTTTACCACGCAAACCATTACAACGCAATGCGCTGGGGGGCGCTCTAGGATAGGGAATGTATTTAATATACTATCCAACACCTTCCCTGCTATCCACGGGGACTGGAGTTGGAATAGTAAATTAAATAATTCACTATCCAGCGCCTAAAAGCATTATGCGTTGTAATGGACTGCGTGGTAAAAACCGCGTTGTAAAGGCATGCGTGGTAAAAGCATGCGTTGTAGTGACACCAATCCGTGAAACAGCTATCTGGTAAATTTTTGCAAGACGAGTAGGAGAGTCTAGGCAAGAGGGCCATTTGACTCTTCTCCTATTGTTGGATATAATATGTGGGGGAACTATCGGAGTGAAATTAGAGTCAGGATTAGTTAGTCCAAATGCACCCGGTTTAAGCGTTAGGACCAGCGCATTGTGGTCACTATCGTGCCTTGCAACAACCCCGAAGTCTTTAAACTTTCCCCAATGTTTGGCTTCCAACATGAGGTAGTCAATAGTGGAGGTTCGATTTGTCCTGTTATATGTGGGCAGGCTGGAACATTCGTTGTTGCCCCTGTCATTGCATGCCCGCAGAGACATTGCAAGGGTCAAGGCCTTAATTTGTAATACTAGCGGGGTCCAGGCCTTAACCGGGGCAATTCTTGGGGCTGGAATTTGCCAGAGCGAGTCGACCTCATCCTCCTCACACAACTTGAGTCCACCCAGTGGCTCGAACTGACAATTCAGATCGCCACCAAGAATGATCGGAGTTGCGGGGTCAAGTGTCTGAAGGAAATGGTCGAGTGCTTGAATAGTACTCGATTCTTTCCCGTTCACGGTAGGCCTAGAGTAGATATTAATAATAGCCAATGTAGATCCGCTAACAGATGTTAGCAAAACACATTGGATATCTGGCGAGTTTGTGTCCACCTGTACGGCCTGCATGCCCAAGTGTAAGCCTACCCATGTGGAATGGCCACCCGAAGGGTGGCCTTTCCCACCTGAGACTGCAGGGATGTCAAAGGTAGCATAACCGGGACTGTCACTCGCCTCGAGGGACCAGGTCTCTTGCATCAAGCAAATGTCATGAGTGGACATAAAGGAGGACCAGTCTGGTGCAAGTAGCTTGCTCTTTAGGCCTGCGACATTCCACGAGAGTATTTTTATGCTACCTTCCATAGCCTTAACTTTATCCTTCTCCCCCCCTGTTCTCTTAGTACTACCTGATCCAGGCTCTGTTCAACCCTTGTCTCCTCCCTCTTTGAGGCATGAGGCCAGAGGATCTCATAACTATCAGAAGATAGTGACTTTTCCTGTGTTATAACACCTTCCTCTGGAATATCCTCATTATGTTCTCGTGGGGGCGTGCATGGCTGAGTCAGTCAGTCCACCTCCTCGAGGACGCTAAACCTATTCCAATGGGATTGTATCGGGTAGAATGGGGCGTGTGGAAGAGAACCCTCCCCAAATGGTTGCCAGTGGTGAATCCCGTTCGGGTAGGAGAGGGGATTTCTGATAAACTGTGGACTCCTATTGTGAGACGTTTTGTGGATTGGGGTAGGGTAGAAATAGGACAAGTGCAAAGGGAATATTTGGGACTCTTTGTGGAAAGGAGTTCTACAGATGTGATCAACAGCAGAGGAGTCCCTAAAATGAATTGTTACAACATCCCCTGCCACTGTTTTGGGTCCCCTTCCAATCCAGTCTAATCTTCTTACTGCCAATATGTGGCCTGAAACGTTGGGAGGGAAGGGTCTATTTAGATTCAGCCACTGTATGCACTTAGTATGTAGATCTACCTCCTGTTCTCTCTTCCCCTCACTAAGGGGTGGGACACCCACTAAGGCCAATACATATGGTTGTGCTTCTGGAGGCAGGTTTATTGTCAGCAATCATTTAAAGGTTGCCTTTGGTGGGGGAGGTCTTGATGAAGGTACTACTTTTTTTGGTGCCATATTTTTACCCTCCTTGGGATGTTGACTAGATTTAACAGTTTGGCCCACAACTGGAGATATAGGAGGACCTGGTGGTTTGGCTACAGGTGTGGGAGGGGGTACGAGGTTTAAGGATTTAGCTGCAGTACTTGCCGGTCCTGGTTTTCTATTTGGTTCTACTGGAACAGTGGATTTAGCTAACTCAAGACAGGGTACCTTTGTAGAGTCACCGGCTGGAACATGGGGTAACGAGTTACCGTGGGGGTTATGTGGCTTAGTTGTCGCAAAAGTCTTATTATTTACCATGGAAGATAATCTATCAAGTTTTGAAACCAGAGGTTTAATGTGGGAAGCGATTATTTGCTCTAAACTGTTCTGGAGATCCGTGACCATATTGGTGACCCAGCAGGGTATCAATGTAGTTGGATGCCGGGGATGGTCGAATGGAGTTACCAAATTATGATTGGGCTGTTTTTTTGTACCTAAATTTTTAGGAAGACTATCCTTTTTTGTCTTAGAGCCCACCCTACCAGGTTTTGATTTTGCCGCAGGGGGAGGAGAGGTCAAGATACAGGATTGATCGCCATTGTTAATAGAGGTCTCAGCTAAAGCCAGTGATAAATCATCAGCTACTGAAGTCTCGGCCGGGATTTGTGCACAGGGCAGCTTGGCAAAGGTGGATGTTAAATAAGAGTCCAGGATCGTAGGATCAATAACAATCGCCGAGCAATCTTCGCCATGGTCTTTAGAACTTATTGTGGGTGGGAAGGATAATCTTCTTTCAGTATTTTCGATTGCATTGGCAACCACCCCTATGGTCTGTTGTAACATTTTATCAATTGCCGTCAGTGTTGGGAGGGACTGCGGCATTGTGGCCTGAAGTCTGGTATTTGGACATGAAGCAGATGGTTTAGTTTTCTTGCCCTGGATACTCATATTTGCTGTAGGTTGCCTCGTTAGTTAACAGCAAAGTATGGAGAAAGGTATAAAAGACACAATGAGTCCAGGACAGGAATTGATTATCGCTCGCACTCTTAAAGGGGACAACTAGCACAGTGGCCTGCAAACGATAGGGAAAAGCGGATAACAGTACCTTGTGGAAGAGTGCCGGATACTTTCAGGATTAAGTGCCACTGAAAAGGGGGGTGGCCCGTCCCGTCCTCAGTCGTCCCCGGACGGCCACAGACGTCCCGGGCTCCGCCCGGCGCCGTCCGCGCGTGTCCGCGACGCGGAGGAAGCGGTCTGTTTTTCAACGCCTCCGGTGGCGCCAAACAGGAAGTGGGCGGTGTTCTCCCGGGGCAGGCTGGGAGCTGTGGTCTCGACCCTGCGCTGCGGCCGAGCGTTGTCACCAGCTCGGCGGCGGGGGAAACCACAGCGTCAGGGACCCAGCGCTGTTGTCAAGCCCAGATGATCCGGTGGGGCAGGTAAGCTGACAGACCCCCGTTGTGCGCCCTCTCGGTGTGTTGCGGCGAACCCCGCTCCTCGGTGGCGGTCATATTGTCTTCGTTGAGCTACGTTTCTGTTAGGAACAGAGCATCCCACTCGTGCTCTTCCAATAACAACCAGATATCATCTGTATTCTTAACTAGAGATCTACAATTTAAGAGGCCAGCTCTAAGACCTCTGCTAGTCGGTAGCTTGGGTTTAGAGAGCCTCGTAGCGCCCGTTGGTACCAATGTTATCCCACAGACTTCACATGTTTGGGGGAGGGAAGTCGTCTGAAGATCTATCCCATGAGCACAACATTTAGGCATGGTATTGAGATCCCAAAGGTCTTCTCTTGACCACACGAACATGCCCTTTTGTGCACACTCACCGGCAGCATGTCTGGCCCCGGCCGCGGTCTGGTGGCGGACGGGCGCAGACGGGCTTGCCTTAGGCGCGCCTTCGGAGCGCAAACGGCGCGCCCGCTGCGCTCGTCCGCTGCGCGCCCGGTAGATGCACATGTTAAATAGTCGGTGGGGGCGGGGGCCTGGCTTGATTGGTGGTGGGCGTGTCCTGTGTGTCCCAGGGAGTGGCGGCAACACGAGGAAGTATCCCGCGGTAGCGTTCCCAACCACTGCTGGGGGTGCCCAGGGAAGAGTCAAGTAAAACTTGTCTTAAAATCACAAATATTACACTCAAAGTTTTAAAATTTTACAATTCGTCTCTCCCGGTTTCCGCCTCAGGAGGTCAACAATGTTCAGACTCGCGCTTTACTCAGCGCGCTTTAAATACCCAGCGATAAAGGGGCGTGGCCTGGTTGGTGGTGGGCGTGTGTTGTGTGTCCCAAGGAGTGGCGGCAACACGAGGAAGTATCCCGCGGTAGCGTTACCAACCGCTGCGGGGGTGTGCCCAGGGAAGAGTCAAGTAAAACTTATCTTAAAATCACAAATATTACACTCAAAGTTTTAAAATTTCACAATTCGTCTCTCACGGCTTACGCCTCAGGAGGTCAACAATGTTCAGACTCGCGCTTTACTCAGCGCGCTTTAAATACCCAGTGAGAAAGGGGCGTGGCCTGATTGGTGGTGGGCGTGTCCTGTGTGTCCCAGGGAGTGGCGGCAACACGAGGAAGTATCCCGTGGTAGCGTTCCATCCGCTGCGGGGGTGTGCCCAGGGAAGAGTCAAGTAAAACTTGTCTTAAAATCACAAATATTACACTCAAAGTTTTAAAATTTCACAATTCGTCTCTCCCGGCTTCCGCCTCAGGAGGTCAACAATGTTCAGACTCGCGCTTTACTCAGCGCGCTTTAAATACCCAGCGAGAAAGGGGTGTGGCCAGATTGGTGGTAGGCGTGTCCTGTGTGTCCCAGGGAGTGGCGGCAACACGAGGAAGTATCCCGCGGTAGCGTTCCCAACCGCTGCGGGGGTGCGCCCAGGGAAGAGTCAGGTAAAACTTGTCTTAAGATCACAAATATTACACTCAAAGTTTTAAAATTTCACAATTCGTCTTTCCCAGCTTCCGCCTCAGGAGGTCAACAATACAGAGAATGTTATTGATTTATGTTTTTCAAATTGTGGTAAATGAAATGCGTTGTAATTACGATATTACTATGAGGATTCAAAGTTTGTGCATCGTTTTAAAGACTATGGTCTAAATAAACATTGTTTTATCTCTCTCTCAACTGAAGTCTTAGACAATTAAATGATAACATTTTAAAAGTTAATTTTTATAAATATTTAAAAAACATCCAACTCTACTAATGAATTTGATCTTATTAAATATTAAAAATAGTGGTTTAATTAGCTCTGTAGCTTGTGGCAGACAAAAGATAGCAAATCGGTTTCTATCTAAACTTTGGTACCCCCCTACTACACCCCTATCTACCTTGCTTTTATTTGCTTCTTATTTTGTATTTCACTGTACAGAATGTTGTGATATATATGTAATTTTTGTATGTATTTTATTGATTAGGTGCCTCTTATGTTGTATTTACCCTGTAGTACGCTATTTATGCAGCCCGCACCTTATTTTGTTTGATGTTTACTCTCTTTAGTCATCTCTCTCACTCCTAACCTTATTCACATCTTTCTCACGCTTAATCTTAATCTCTGAATGTTCCTTTTGATGTGTTGTATCATTGTTGTGTAATTTGTCTGATTTCGTTGTCCCCCTTTATGTTGTTCCTTTGTATGGTTCACCGCCATTTTATATTTTTGTTATTTGTTCTTGGCCAAACGTAACCTTAGTGCGATATCTATGCAGCTTACACCATATTTCGCTGGTGTTTACTCTCTTTAGCTGATTCTCATCCTTCCCATTATTAGTTTACTTCACAACTTTCTCATTCTTAATATTAATCCTTGATTGTACATTTTGACATGTTCTATCATTGTTGTTTATTTAATATAACTATGCTGTCTATTATTGTTTATTTGATTTGATTATGTTGTCCCCCAATAGGATGTTCTTTTATTTTGTTCTCCCCCTTTTCTTTGTTGTAATTTTGCTTTGGCTAAATGTATCTCTTCCATAGTTCAGCCTTTCTATACTCCTGTTCTGATAAATCTTATAGTTTAATCTGCGTGCTTTTTCTCTATCACCATTCTCTCCTAATCATTCCTCCCCTCTCTCTTTCCCCCTCTACCTCAGTATCACCTATCTCGAAACTTGACCCTAACTCTTGGTCTATCCTCTACCCCTCCCATCTCTCCAAGCATGGTAAGAAAAACTTCAAACAAAAGCTCCTCAGTCTCCACCCTGAAACCTTATTTGCCAATTACCATAATAGCCTTAACTCCTCCTTAATCACCAACTACATCTTCTTTTCCAAACACCCTTCAAAATGGAAAAGCCTATTTCTTCGTCACCTCCCTATCACTAACTCTCGCAATATTCCATACGGTCTGAAACTCCCCACCTCTCCCTCCTCTTTCTTTCCTGGTGAAATTGATATTTCCATCTTCAAATCTGGAAACATTCTCATCCAAGCGTCTGAAAATCACCTTTACATCTTTGAACTCCACTTTAGTTCCTTATCCAAATCCCTCGCTCAGTCCCTCAACCCCCCTCTCCCACCCCCTCATCTCCTAGTTCCATCACCTCCCCTCTCTTCTCCTACCCCCTAACTCTTCTCTCTGATCTACCTACATCCTCCCCCAACTTTGACGTCTACACCTAACCTCCACTGACTACTCGAACTCTCAATACCGTTACTAGCATTGACACCCTACACCGCCCAGCCTTACTTTCCCTCCTCACTGATTCACCCACTCTTTCACTCAGCCCTGATGCACACACTCAACCGCAGATGTCCTCCCTAGCTGACTGCTATATTACCAGCACTGACTCCCTTCACCCACGTTCCCCCTTATCTCCTCTCACGGTCTCCCCACCTCTTCTCCTAACCATGATGTTCTCTCTCAATCACTACAAACCACCCCTACTCTTAGCATTATAACCTGTAACAACACCCTTATTTCCCAATCACCTAGTTTTTCTGACTCTTTCCCATCCACCTCCACCAATGATTCTCACACCCCCTTATTTCACTCCCACCCCCTACTGTCCCTTCCCCACCCTCTTCCATCCTTGCGTCCCACCCCTTTGTCCTCGCTCCCTCACCCCTTTATCCCCCAACACCACCCTCTTTCCGCCTGTCCCTTCACCCCGTCTTCTTCTTCCTCCCCTGTCTCCCCTAAAACCCCGCAGTCTCTAAGCTCTGTCGAACACTCCACTCCTTGTGATCTCCCCTGAACAAACCCCCTCCATCCTCCACTTCTTACAACTCTTCATCATCTTCTCCAGCCTCTCTCACAGACCCCCTATACCCCTTCTTCTCAATAATACACTTTCGTCCATTCACCTCTCTCCTTCTGACTCCTGTAATACCCCACCCTTTGATGCACGTTATCCTCTCCCCCCTCGTTTAACCACCCCCCATACCCCCCAACAACCCTCACATCTCCTCCGCTGACAATTCCCCCTCACACTCCCTTGATCTCTACTGCAACCCTCAATATACCTCCCACACCACCCTATACTGTCCCTCCTCCTCATTTACCAAACTATCTTCCTAAACCTAATGCCCCCTCCCCAATACGAAACCTCCCACCCATCATAACTCCCTTCTCCTCCCCCCCAGGTTACCCCCCATTCCTCGCCCCAATCCCCCCCTCTTCGATAACTCCTACACTTCACACCTCCCAAAAACTTTTGATTCACTCCACTCCTCACTCCTCCCTTCTTACACTATCACTCCTTAATGTTGAATTTCTCCTTTCGTCCCTTGTTTTAGAACTCTCCTCTCTCAGATCTGATGTCTCACTCCTTGCTAAGGCCCACTCTTCTGATCACGCACACACATCGGTCCCTTGACTAAACAGCTTATCATCACACATCAGCACCCCTCTCACCTCCCCCATCAACAGCTCCCCTAGTACTGGTAACATCGATTACTCTCCACATGGCCCACCACTCCCTATAAATTTCCTGATCCCACCCAAACCCATTGAACTTTCCAATGCCCCCCGCTTACACGGCAATAACGATCTCCACTCCTAAACATGCTGCATGCCCAATATCCTTGGGGGTTAACTTATCTCTGAACTCCCCTGCCTCTCCCCCTCCCTCTTTGTCCTCCTGTCCCCCTTACTCGCAGTCTACTATCCCAGTTTTCTTGGGAATGAGCAGACTCCCCCTTTACCCGACATCACCTAGACCCCCTCAACAACTAACATCTATCCTCCCAGGTCCCTCAACCCAATACCCTGATTCTTCACCCCTCTACTGCATGTTGATTAACTGCCGATCCGCATCTTGCCATGCGACGGATATTGCGGAAACCATTCTCAATGAAACCATCGACATTGCATTCCTAACTGAAACCTGGCTCAACCCCCACTCCACTCCTATCCTCGACTTGCTCATTCCTCCTGGATATTCCATCATTAGGAAAGATAAAATCGAACAAATAGGAGGTGGCCTTGCCCTAATCTTTAAAAATGAACTTAATCTCACGCTAGTCCATCTCCAGGACCCTTCCACCTTTGAATACTTTTGCGCTAATCTTACTATTCCTGGCTCCCCCACCATTTGTTTACATACTATCTATCACCCCCCCCGGCAATTCTATTCCCTTTACCGAGGAGCTGTCTCATCTTATCATTCAATCCTCGCTCACTCACTCTAAGAATCGCTATCTTGGCCACTATAACATCCACTGGAATAAAAATGATGACCCTGCTGTCATCCTCTTTAAAGACACCATGGACATTACTGAGCTGACTGAACTCTGCCAATCCCAGACTCACTCCAAAGGCGCCACCCTTGATGCTATTATGACTAGCAAGGATCTGGCCTCTCTCTCAATGATCCTTCCCGTAGACTGGTCTGATCACCACCTTATCCTCTTCACTTTGAACTGCTCCATTACTCGCCCCACCCCTATCGGCACTTTACCCATGAAACATACTCGCAATCTTCACCTTATTCCCCCTGGCGATTTGGAATCCTCAATCAAAACTTCTCCCGCCTCTCACAGCACCAATGAACTAACTGAACATTATAATAATTCTATCCTTCAAGCCCTTGACCAAATTGCCCCAATCAAACTTAAACAACAAAAAAAAAATACCTCCCAAATCCTGGTTTAATTCTGACCTTAATATTGAAAGATGGGCCCTCAGGCAGTCTGAACGTTCTTGGAGGAATCATCCCTCCCCTGATAACCTGGTATTCCTTAGAAACGCCAGAGCCAAATACAAGAAGCACATCTTCAATGAAAAGCCTTCTTCTTCCGTTCGCAAATTGTCCATGCTAGAAACCGTCCCAGAGAACTCTTTAACATTGTTAAAAAACAAACTTCCTCTAGTCCCCCTAAAATACCAGCCACTGTTGAAAGATGCAAAGAAATCTGCAGCTACTTTTTGAATAAAGTAAACTCGATTGAACTATCCTTCTCTTCTCCCCCTCTCCCATTCCAATCTCCCCTCAGCCAACACCACCTCCCTAACATTCCTACTGCACCTTTTTCCTCTTCCCCTTCGTGTCAGGACCCCTCTCTACCCCTCCCTACTCGACCCCACCCGGACTCTACTTTTAAGAACTCCCATGCTAAAAACAATGCCTCCTGGAGTGAATTCTGTCCAGTATCTGAATCTACTGTCTTTAACATCATCTCTAAACTCAAACCATCCTCACACACCAAAGATCCTCTTCCTGCCCAGTTGGTTCAGGAACTCGAACACATCATTGCCCCCATTTGGACCAATATCATCAATTCCTCCTTTACCACTAGTTGTGTCCCACCATCCCTTCAACAAGGTCAAATCTCCCCCATCCTCAAAAACCCCACCGCTAACCCTAACGACTTTAACAATCTACGCCCTATCTCTAACATTCCCTTCCTCTCCAAAGCCCTTGAATAATGTGACCTGTCCCAATTAGACAACCATATCATCTCCTTCAATCTCCTTGACGTTTTCCAATCTGGTTTTAGAAAAGGATGCCGAACTGAAACTGCTATGCTCAGTATTATTGATGATATTCATCGCTCTCTTGACAAAGGCGAATCCTCCCTCCTTATCCTCCTTGACCTCTCTGCTCTCTTTGCTACTGTCCACCATCCCACCCTTCTTAATACTCTCAAAGACCGCTTTGGGTTTGAGGGCATTGTTCACAAATGGTTCATCTCATATCTTCAAAATAGATCCCAACAAATTAAACTCAGTCACTGCCTCTCCAAACCCCCCCCTGTCTCACTTGGTGTCCCACAAGGTTCTATCCTTTCCTCAACCCTATTCAATCTATTCATGGAACCACTCACCATCATTCTCAAACAAGCTAATATCAGTTACCACCTCTATGCTGATGACACACAACTATATTACAAGATCAAGTCCCACCATGACATCCTTCACCTCAATGATACCTTGAATAAAGTCCAAGCCTGGTTCCATCTTAATCATCTCAACCTTAATCCTAAAAAACTGAAATCATCCTTTTCACTCCCAAAAACAATACTTTGCCTATTCAACTCTGGATCAATGATATCAAAGCACTCAACTACTCTGTCAAATACCTGGGCATCAACATTGATCAGAATCTTACTCTCATCCCCCACATTAAAAATGCTGCTAAAGGTGCTCTCTTCACCCTTTTCCACCTTAAAAAAATCAAACCTTTTATTCCAGCTGATGACTTAAAAATCGTTGTCCAATCTCTTGTACTTTCCAGAATTGACTATGGCAACGCCACCCTTGTAGGCATCCCTATATTCCACCTTGCCCCGATTAAATCTGTTCTCAACCTGGCTGCCAGACTTATCTCTGACTGTAAGCGATTTGATCACATCTCTCCTGTCCTCAAGAACCTCAACTGGCTCCCAATTGAAGGTAGATCCACCTTCAAGATGGCATGTATCACTCACAAAGCCCTTCACCAAAACACCCCCTCCTACCTCTCTGACAAACTACAAAAAGCTGGCTGCTCCAGGTCATTGAGAAGCACTAACGCACTTGTCCTCATCCCCCCGAGACTCAAATGTAAAAAGACCCAATCATGTGCATTCTCTGGTAATGCCCCTACGATTTGGAACTCTCTCCCCAAAGATCTTCGCTGCAAACCCTCCTACACTCTCTTCAAATAAAGACTCAAGGTGCTTCTTCTCAACAAATATTGGGGCACCTAACATCGCTGTAATGACACTGTCCTTATTTTGTACTCTCCTCGACCCACCCCCTCTTTCTTCCTTTTCCTATTTTCACTCCGCCTCTCCTTCTTCGCATCCCTCTCCTATTTTTCAACCTTCCTCGTTTCCCTTATTTATCTCTTGGTTACTTTCTTTCTTCCTTCCCCTCGTCTAACTGAAATGCCTGATCCTATGTTAGTTTAATTCACAATGTAATTTTGTCTCTATGTGTTTACCTATCTGTAAAGCGCTCTGATACTCTTGGGTCCAGTAGCGCTATATAAAACCTTTTAAATAAATAAATAAATAAACAGCTGCAGCCATAATAGTAACATTTGGTTTTTGGGGGCTAATCAGTGTAGTAGCATGCAACTATTAAATCCTTAAATGTTTGAAATGCCAGGTATCCTCCTGTGTGTCTACAAGGACAAATTAGGAGTGACATATTTAAAAGTAAGGTTTCCACATTATTGTGATACTGTCAGCTGCAGGTGTAAAGGCTGCAGGAGTCAGACTGCAGTGGTATGCCTGAACCCCTGTTTCCTTTTTCAGCCTAGAGTATAAAACACCATGTGCTGCTGTCCACAAGTGACATTTAACTTTCCATGCCCTTAGTGGAGTTCCTGCACCAAATAGTTTGGCCTTAATGAGGGGTTACATTTTCCAAGTTAGAGTTAGCCAATTTATTATCTGGCAGGGGTCATAGCGCAAATACTGGAGAGGAGGGGCCCAGTGGGCAAAGTTGAAATGCCACAGCCTTAGTTCACAATAAAATGGGGATACCCACACCAAAAGGGGACTTTCTTACAGTATGTGATTGCCTTAGAAGAGGGAGGGGAAGATGCTGAACTATGAGTGCCAGCCTGGCTTCGGATCATGCAGCAACATGGACATCACTGGCTTACGCATTGTAAGTAAAGCCTTCCAGATCTGAGTTGAGGATCACCTTGCCTCCTGCTCAGCTGCCTTCGATGTATTCTACTCTCCTACACTCATATACACCATAGACTCTGGAATATGATTCACCATCAATGTCCTTCACTGGTTCTCCTCCTACCTTTCCAACCGGAAAAGCTTTGTTCCCATGGGCATTTTTTGGTCCCAAAAGATCTGTATCACCTGGCGGGTAACTTGGATTCCATACAGTCCAATGTCATCTTCAACAAATACATACTCAGTAATCTACTCATAGACAACAGCATCAGGATTTACCAACATGTTGTCGTGTAGTTCCTATATAATCCATACTGTAGTGTAGTTAGAAGTTTATTAGACTTAATTGTGAGTGCCAGCTAGCTCAGAGGTCACTAGAAACTTTCTCGAATAAACAAGAAGGGATTAGTTTCTGACAACCTCATAAACATGACAACTTTGTTTCCCAAGAATAAGAAATATATCTCTAGAGTCGTGGAAACAATAGATAGTTATTTCCCACAGTCAATTGTGCCTGCTTCGTTTCACCAGAAGTGTAGAGAAATAGAAAGACGGGCGTTTTCAATAAAAGGTATTTATTGAACTGTCTTCTTTCTCATACAGAAGAAATGAACTGCTACAATTGTAATACTGGTTGCATAGTACAATGTGTACAGTATGAAGAGTATTATAAAATAATACTGTTAAAGCATGATATGGTTTCTAAGCCATACAATACTTTAAATACATACATAAATAATAAATACTAAAAGTACTCAACTGGTGCTTCTAAAATACGCCTACCCCTGTGTACCTAACCTAGGTCTAGTACGAGGGAAGAAGTAAGTGTGGTATAGTTTAAGGTTTAGTATTCTTGTGCCAAGAATCTGTCCAAGATTTCTCTCAGGGTCTAATCAGCTCCGTACCTTGGTTTAGAATGAAGGAGGTCTGGTATCTCTCTCTCAGGACTCGATTTCCCAACAACCCGCAAGGGTAGCTTGGAAACACTGGAGCTGGATTTCTTGGCAGGAGAACAGACACCGTCTCTCTCAATGCGTCTGCTGGAGGGTCGGCTTCCTTCGGCACTTGCTGTAGCAAGTAGCGTCGGACAAGTAGATAGTCGAACTGCCCCAAACCACCGTGTGTTTGCTTGGGCAAGTGTGGGCATATTTATACCTTGAAGGTGCAGAGTTTGACGTAAGGTTGGACTTAAAACGTCATCAAAGAGTCTCAGTTCTTTGAAAACTCCATGAGTTCTTGGATAAATCAATATTCAAGCAAGGGGAAGTCCTTGACTGCTGAAGGCGGGTTTTTCCAAGAAATCGTTGTAGATTTTCAGAACTAGTAGGAGTAGCCATGCCGTATTAGGACTGCATGAGCTATGTCTTAATATGGTTATGAATTCTATGCCTATATAAGGATACGGTACTTTATACCTATATAAGGGCATGAATCGCGAAAATTATACTAGGGTCCTAAAATGCTATAAAACACCCACTCCACGTATTATGTCCGATATTACTGAATCTGTAAGCATCTAAAACATAACTAAAGCATGTGTTCATAATCCCACCCAAAAATACATAAAATGCATTCGAAAACGGTTGTACACATCAATGAGCATTTGTACTGTACGCATTTTAAAAGCAATAGCTGTCATTCAAAGTATATTTAACGACATTGTAAACGCTATCTGAATGAATCATGAAATAACATTTATGAAATGGCTCTAAGTTTACAGAAGAAAAATGTTTAAACCATTCCATAGCAGAATATATAAACTGTTATCGTTTTGCAGGACAAGGCCAAATATTGTCTCTAGGAAGTGTTTAACCGCATGCGTGCGGCGGTTATTTTCCCGCAGTGCGGCTTTTTTCTAAAAGTAGCGTTACATGACGAGCTGAGCTCGTCATGAGCATGCGAGCGGCGCAACTCATGATGAGCTCAGGTTGTCATGAGCACGGAAGGGGTTAAAAAAGAATTTCTTGTTCTCTAAGAATACTTCTACTTTAAGCAGATTACTTAGTGCCAAAAAAATAAAATTCAATTTTGGAAAAAGTCAAATCAAAATAGTAGAAAAAATAGAGTTCCAAAGTTAGAAGTTTTGTTTTGAAAAGCGAAGGTCGAATTCAAAGTTCATGGAACGCTGTGTGCTAAGTTCAAAAGTTATTCTCGGTGTCAGGAAAAAACATCAAATCGTCTAAGCTGGCAAAGAAATTTTCTACCACAGTAGGTGAGAGTTGAACCACTTCATTAAGTAGATCAATTGTACGCAGATGAGAAGTATCACCGTCAGGGTCAACCGCATTAGCAACGTTCTCAGTAGATGGTACCTGTGTGCCTGTTGGTCCATGAGTCTCACAATCAGCAACTTGCGTCTGTGAGACTTCAGCAAATGCCGTCATCAGGATTGGCAGCCGTTGGGGACAACACAATGCGTGAGCCGTTACCGGACCTAGCAAAATGTCATCATCCTTTGGCAGTGCTGATGGAAGTGTCAAACAAACGTCTAACATGCATTCCTCTCCACAAAGTAGGCATTGTAGAACAGGTAAGATGCAATCTTGCCAGATTGGTCTGAACGAAAGGAACCATGTGGTAATCAGATCTCTTAAACGAGCCAAGCCAAGAACCTGTGTTATTCGGTCACGGTACTGCATTGCCAGAAGAGCATTTTCCATGGTAATCTGGCTGTCGCTGGTGACTGGTTTTGCCATATCGGAGCAGAAGAAATAAAAACAGTATCCCTGCTACGAGTCCCAAAATTAGAGGCAGACCACCGAACACAGAGTGCACGAAATTTGGAAAAATGCCTAGGACTGCTTCAAAGGGTGTTAACAGTCCCGAAAAAATTGTCTTAGATACACGTGCCATACCACTGGTATCAGACATTTTTAAGATATGACCTAACATTTCTGCGAAATGTATTGGGCAGTTTGTTGATAACAGGGCATGTATCTCCGCAGAGGACCTTGCGACTTGTAGATCATACGTCTCTGAACGAGGTCAGTGGCACCGTTTTTTGTAAAAAAATGGCTTTCTTTCTGCTTAAAGCATCAATTCGAATAGAAGAGATGTTCAGTGAAGGCCAGAGCGGCAACTCCCGTCTGTCTTCGTTTTTGGAAACAATACTTGCAAAGAACAAGTGACCCTGGCTGACACACTACCTAGATAGGCTATACCTGGCATCATTCCACAACAGCTGTGATCGTTCAACATTATGTAGTTACCATTGGATAGATGCTTAAAAACTGGATTGATCACTGCTGCTGGGGAACCGTGCATGTGGCAAGAAGGGTTATTTGAAGAACCCTCACAGGCTCCATGTAAATTAATTCCCTGACACAAAAGTGTACTGCTTAGTGAATGTTTGCAATTGTTCCCACTAAGAAATATTTCCTTTCCCCCACTCCAACATGTGTGAGTGTATGGTAAATCCCAGGTCGACTTAATGTATTCTTTACCCAACCTTTCATACAGGCCTGCTGGTATGTGTTTCAAGCAATACTGAAACTGGAAAATCACCACTGGTATTGTGATGGTGCCATGTATTATCCATTCTATGGCTGGTTTCTCAGAAACTGTCAATGCTAATCTTTCCAGTTGTTCAATGCTCAGCACCGTATAGTCTGCTCCCCTCTGTGCCAAAGAGATTTGTTTATCTGTAAGGTTAGATGCAGAAAACAATGACATGGTGTTGATTAAACGCCATGGCACGTAGCCTAAATGGAGATTTTGTAACGTCCAGCCTAGCAGCATTTTAGAATGTATTTGGGACTGACCGTGTTGTAACATTAGCAAGTCCTGATCCAATATGTCTATTTCAGAGGATACTATGCTGTCCAAAGAATACATTCGGAAGGACAGAGTCGTTAACACATTGTCCACTACAGAGAGAGCTTTCTCTAAATTAATACGATCAATTTCTCATATTGTTTCTGCAGTTTCTATTTGTGAGATTTTCCAAGCTTCATTATAAGCAGCATATATACCGGCTTATATGAAACGTTTATGACGCTGTTTACGAGGTCCTAACAGGAATTCTCTTAAATCAACGCCATCTTTAAGTGAAGATAAGTGTTGTTTAATTTCTGGAAGTGTGGATTTCTGTAGCAATTCTAGGCATAGTTTTCCTACACTGTATGTTGTTACTATCCGTGGATGTTGTCTCTGGATATATCTTGGGTCTGGCCTGGTTACTGTAAATCCTTGTGTTTTGTTCAGGAATCTATCTTGACATTTATTTGTGTCTGTGGGCCAGAATAACCATTTTTTCCAATCAGGATTAGTTCTGTTCTGTTGTAAAATGTAGTTTACGTCTACCTCCTTATCTGTAGTCCTATTACTATCATTTTTTGGTTTTGGTATGGACGGTTTGTTTAAATCTTTTATCTTAGCTATACCAAGACAAGATGTCTGTTAAATAGTGTCATTTAAAAACATTATTTGTTCTGGGATGATGCAGGCTCTGAACTAAGTATGGGGGAATTTTGCGAATCAGCGGTTTGAGAATTCGCGCGAAATCGCAAAAAAATCAGCTAATTTGTGTATTTCCCCGCAAAATCGCGTTTTATTTTGCGATTTTGCACCACCACTTGTGTGTGTGTGGGGGGGACAAACGGGGGGCTTCTATGTGAGTTCACATGCCTCTTGTGTGTATAAAAGGACTGGCACCGATCAGAGCAGCAGATGAGGAGAAAGAAGCTCGTGGTCACAGGAACTGCACGGGGATAGAGCTTGTGAAAGTCAAGGATGCAAAGGCCTCTATCAAGCAACATAGATAATTTTCAACAGTAGATATGGGGAGAACACACACCTGCCCAGCCTCGACAAAGCGCACATTTTTTTGGGGCTGATTAACTTTGCCATCGCGCTAAAGGGCGCCGGGGTCCCTCGAGTGAGCTGTCCATCATAGTGGCTAAAGGGCGGGAAGACGGTTCACACCACTAGTGTGTGTGGGGGGGGCAAATGGGCGGGCTTCTATGCAAGTTCACATGCCTCTTGTGTGTATAAAACGACAGGCACCGATCAGAGCAGCAGATCCGGGGAGAAAGAAGCTCGTGGTCACAGGAACTGCACTGGTATAGAGTTCGTGAAAGTCAAGGATGCAAAGGCCTCCATCAAGCATCATAGCTAATTTTTGACGGTAGATATGGGGAGAACACACACCTGCCCAGCCTCGACAAAACGCACATTTTTTTGGGGCTGATTAACTTTGCCATCGCGCTGAAGGGTGCCGGGGTCCCTCGAGAGAGCTGTCCATCATAGTGGCTAAAGGGTGGGAAGACGGTGCACACCACTAGTGTGTGTGTGGGGGGGGCAAATGTGCGGGCTTCTATGCGAGTTCACATGCCTCTTGTGTGTATAAAAGGACAGGCACCGATCAGAGCAGCAGATCCTGGGAGAAAGAAGCTCGTGGTCACAGGAACTGCACGGGGATAGAGCTCGTGAAAGTCAAGTATGCAAAAGCCTCCATCAAGCATCATAGCTAATTTTCGACGGTAGCTATGGGGAGAACACACACCTGCCCAGCCTCGACAAAACGCAATTTTTTTGGGGGCTGATTAAGGAGTTACTGAATTTGACCTTCAACTCAGTCACCTGCTTTATCTATATCTGTAAGTGCTTCCTGCAGGAGCCTCGTTGTCTACTTGCAACTATTCTCTGACCCTGCTTCGAGGGTCAGAGCAGGGTCAGAGAATAGTTGCAAGTAGGCAAGGAGGCGCCATTCAGGAAGCACTTACAGGGTACAGCAGGTGCCCAAGTTGAAGTTAATTTCTTTGTAACCATTTTGTAAATGTTTACAAAGAAATTAGCTTCAACTTGGGCACCTGCTGTAACCCCGTAAGTGCTTCCTAAGCAAAATTCTTTCCGCTCGCGGATTTTGCCGTGATTTAGCGCGATTCGCGGATCGTGAAATCACAGAAAATCCGCAAATTCGCGAGCGGAACAAATTTTCCGCCCATACTTACTCTGAACAAGGCTTCTAAACCTTGCACCTGTTATGTTATGTTATGTTATGTTATTGCTTATTTGTATAGCGCCTATCACCGCCGGTCTCTAAGCGCTTAGAAACAGAACAACACAACACATTGTTGGCCCAAATCTCTCAGGCATACCCATCGACTATGCTGAAGTCATCGCCCTTTTAAATAAATGAGTTTTGAATTTCTTTCTGAAGGGCAGTAACTGAGATTTTTCCTTCAGAGTAGTCGGAAGTGCATTCCACAACTGTGGGAGAAGAACAGACAGAGCCCTGCCTCCTCTGGTTTTTAGCTTGAATCTTGGTTGAAACAGATTAGAGGTCTTCCCTGAGCACAGAGGTCTACCCGGAACGTATCTCATGAGACGTTGTTTTATGTACTCTGGTGCTTTACCAAAGAGAGCCTTGTGGGCCACACAGAGACATTTGAATTGGACTCTGTACATGACCGGTAGCCAGTGCAGCTTTTGGAGCAGGGGGGTGGCGTGAGAGTTTCTAGGCAGGGAGTGGATCAGCCTTGCGGCATCGTTCTGTACTACCAGTCATTTGTGCCCCAAACAGTTTTTGTCTCAATGTTGCCTTTCCAAAAGTCAAAGCCTAATGTAGACAGCTGAGCATAATAGGCCGCAGATTAAATTTGCTTAGTATTGGTCAACATACTTTTCAATCCTGTCCTATTAACATTTTTAAAGTAAAAAGTTTCTGTATTTGTGACATTGAAGCCTGAAGAGTATGGACATTTTGCATAAAATGTTTTTGAGCTTCCTTTTGGAGGCGTTGGACAATGTTCCCATTGATTAAAAGTAAAAACATTTCTAGGATTAGCAGATCTATGCAAATAATGTTGACCATAATGATTAAAACAATACATTTGTTCATAATTTGATGAACCTTCTAAGTATTCGTGTTTTGTGAATTTTGCTGACATTTCTAAGTCTGCCATCATGTTATTAAGAGTCTCAAAGCCCCAATCATCAGAAAAAGTGCTGGGTGAAACAAAGTCACTTAAAGAAACCTTAAATTGATGTAGAATCTTCAACAGCTCTCCAGGGCCATTGATGTCATAATCAGTTCTGTCCTATGCTATACCACCTGTTATAGGAACGGCTGTGATGTTCACTGATGACAAGTCTCTTCTTTCACGATGAGATGATTTGTGTGGCTTCAAGGGCAAGTTGATATTCTTACTGTGTCCATTGTACTGTATTTTCCATCAATCAACTGTCCCAAACTTAAAACGAGAATGAGCCATAGTAGGAGAAAAAATACACCTAACACAATCCAAAACTCAACCCTTGGTGAAACCAGGTATGTTTTGTCAAGTTGAAGAAAGAGTTCTGTTATTTTTTCCTTTGTAAGTTTTGCTTGCTGGCGTTGTTTCCGGTTCACTGGGATCCTCAGAAAATGTATCAAAGTTGATGAAATAGCCAGAGGCACTTCTGTCGATTGTTGGGATTGCATCCAGATTTTTTGAAATGGCTGGGGCTGCTTCATCCTTTGTCATGTTGGTATAGTCTGAAGCTATATCATTGTAGACAGGTGTTTCTTGACAAACTGATATTTGGGTTTCAAGAGGCACCAGTTCCACGGCTTTGTTGCAAAGTCCTTCTTTTCTTACTACTGGTTTATCAAAGGTGATAAGTCTTTCAGTTTGAACCTCTTGGATTGTAGCCAGATTTGGTCTTCTGCTACATCTTGGGAGTCCACTGGGCCTGCTATTTATTATCGGGCATATAATGTGGATTGACCAGGTCGATGGACACAACTCTATTCTCCTTTATTCCAGCAAGGGGTGGTAGTAACACTGATCTTGTTCCTTGGATTGCTAAAACAGGTACTGGTTTTCTGTAAGAAGGCCCAAATTCCTTCTTCACCGTGATCTTTTCTCTGACTAGATCCCCAATCTTTGGAATCCAGACAGGTCTTGCTGGGACAGGTGGTTTTTCTTCAGTGGTCGTTGGCTTTTGTGTTGTGTTGCTTAGACTTCTTCTTGTTTCATTTAAGTTCTGTAAAACAGCCAAACGGTCTTTGATATCAAAGGGTTTTTGTTCCACCACTGAAGTATGACGATCAAGATCCTGGATGATCATTCTAGTACTAAAAAGTATTACATATGGAGGGATTCCACCCAGAGAATTTCTTGGCTGGTTATTAAGACTACGTTGGACACTTATTAGATGTTTGACCCACCCGTCACCTGAGCCTAATACCCTAGCTGTTATAGATTGCTTTATGTCACTTTTTTTATTTCCACTACCGCATTTCCCTCAGGATGGAATGGACTTGAGTACCGCAATGCAACGACCAAACTAGTCATGGCCTCCTTGTAAGCTCAAGAGCTAAACGCAGGACCCTGGTCGGAATGTAGCATGCCGATTGCGTATGTGCCGATAAAGACTCACAAATCTTTTATAACAGTTCGGGCGTCAGACGAGCGCTGAGGCCACATCCAAATGAATCTTGTCCTAATAGTTGTGGGACCGCATCTGTCCATAGGGGCGTCTCCATGTAGATAGTCTAATGCTGTCTAACAATGGTGTCTGTACTGTGCTGGCTACACTGTAGTCAGGTATCTGGTGGCTTTCACTGATGCAATCTCTGTTGCAGTCAGGGCAATTAATTGCAAATGTGTGAATGTGGGCATTCACCCCTGGCCACCAGTACTTCTCCTTTAATTCTGTTATAGATTCAGAGATCCCTCAACGTATCAGACCCTCTCCCATATGTGCTTCTTGTATCAAAGCCCCTGTCAGCCTCCTGTTTGGAATTACTCTTTCCCCCACTCCAGGAATTCGAGCAAAAGGAACGGAGTTTGCGTCTATTATGTATCTGTATTTGAGTGGATAATTTTGAGGTAACGCTGCACCGCTGTGTTTGCTTGTGGCATTGACAACAAGCATTGTTTCACCATCTATTTTCATTTTTGAACAAGTGATTGCAGCTACGGAAGCCGTTTGCACAGCTGCCTTTGCGTCTTCATCAGCCAATGAAATCCCTGCAACGTGAACGCCATCACGCTGATGACTCAGTGTATGTATCACATGAGTCTTTTGTAGTTTTTTCTGTAATAGAACTACTTGTCCCCAAAGCAATTTATGCTTGATTGTGCCACCTTTTGTGTTTTTGAAACCATTTTGAATCCAGCTCTGCAACTGTTCGTTGTAAGATTGAACGCAGAAATACGAATCACACACTATGAGTGTGGGGAATTCGCGATCGGCATTTTCAAGCGCCATCTTGAAAGCCTGCTGACGCTAGCAAATGCTGATGCAGTAGGTCGGTTGCAGGTGGTCCAGAACACGGCGGCTAGACTGGTCATGGGTGTGCAGGCTAGGACCCCCTCTAAGCCTTTGTTGATGGAGTTACACTGGCTTCCGATACGACAGCGCATTAGTTTTAAAATATGCTGTACGGTTCACAAATGTTTATATGGAAATAGCCCCCAATATCTATCCCAATCTGTTGAACTGTACCAACCCAGCCTCTCACTTCGTTCAAGCAACCAAGCCCTTCCGAAACCTCCTGCAACAAAACGAGCTAGGCAGGGAGACCGAGCTTTTTCATCAGTTGGTCCTGCCCTGTGGAACAAACTCCCTACCGAAATGAGGATGAATATCAACCATCTGGCCTTCAGAAAGGCGTTGAAAACATTCCTCTTTCAAGAAGCATTTCAGTCCCTTAAAGCATCCTAGTCCTCTCAACACACGCTGGCAGACAAAGCGCGGAGATACCCTATGGGATTGATTCCAGCGCGTTACAAGAAATTAAATAAATAAAATAAATAAATAAATAAAGCCTGTAGTTCAGCTCTCTGAGCTGTACAGTCTCCTAGTGATTGAATTTTTGTGACCATTGGTCGGAATTTACCATCGTACCAGCGACCTTTAACAATCGTGCACGCAGCACTATAAGCTTGCTTACCCCAATCACGGGCTGTGCTGATCCGTCTGTATAAATTATACAGCCGTAATGTTTTAGAGGCAGAATTTCAATGGGCAGAGGACATTCTTGTTCATATTGTAGAAATTCTTGTGTTTTCAAGTCGGGGTGAAAAACGTATTCAACGTCTGTTGCAGCAAGAGAATTAACCCATTGTATCCATCTCAGATGTAAAGCTTTAGCATTTGGAATGCTCGCTTTTGTCACTGCCTCTAAGGCAGGTACAGGTATAACGACAATTATGCATTTTCCCTGCGCCAGGACTCTTTCTTTTGCTACTTCAGTTTGAACCGCTGTCAGAATTTTTTCTTTTGAAGTGAATTTCATTTCAGCTTGTGTCTTCAAGTGTGATTTGTAAGCTATTGGTACCTTTTCACCTTCATTAAAGATTAGGTATGTGAATCCGCATCTTCCTGGGATGATTCGGATTACAAAATTGCGTATGTTGTCGAGTGTTTGTAGTTGTGTTTTTGCTAACATGTCTGTTTGCACTGAACGCAACATTTCTGTGTGTTTTTGAGTCCAATCAGTTAGTTTGAAATCAGGTTTGATTAGTTCGTAGAGAGGTTTAACCCTTTCTGCGTAGTTTAGAATGTAGGTTCTTCCAAAATTCAGGAAACCTAGAATTGACTGTAAGTTTTTCAGCCTCTTTGGAGGTTGGAGCAGCGCACATTTTTCTAAAAAAGTTTGCTGCCAGGCTTTTGCCTTCACTTGAAAGTTCATATCCTTAGAATAGGACGTTGAGGTGGGGAATTCGTGATTTCTTAAAATGTAATTTGGACTCTTCAGATGCGAACCCAAGTATTATGGTGTTCACTCTTTTCAAGTGTACGTCAAAATCATCGTCTGTAAAATAGATATCATCGACATAGGATAATGCCTCATCATCATACGTTTGTAGTAACTCTGTTACCCTGGCTGAAAATAACCCTGGACTATTCTTGAATCCCTGGAGGAGACGGCAAAATTGTCGCTGTTCCCCCATTATTGAGAAAGCGGTCAAATACCTGCTTTCTTGTGCAATGTTTTGACAGAAGAAACAGTTTGAGATATCTAATGTAGGTATATATTTTTTGCGAACGATGTTATTCATCAGTGTTGCACTGTGTGCATTTTGTACTGCTTTTGCAACAGGAGTTTAAGTGTCTGTAGTCCAAAACTAGAGGATATGTATTGAAATGAAATGAAATTTAATTTGTAAAGCGCATGGCTGCTCTAGAGCGTCCCAGCGCTAACCCACCAGAGAACAGAGACAAACTCAGAGAGGAACCGTTACTTAGAGGATCTTAGGAAAAAGAAAAGTTTTAAGAGACTTCCGGAATATAAGATAGCAGGGTTCAGTCCGAATGTGCCTAGGGAGAATATTGCAATTTTTTGCCGCATTTACAGTGAAACGGCGTCCCCCTGTGCGAGTCTTCCTCACTCTTGGGACTGTGGCTAGGTTTTCCAAATCCGACCGGAGAGCCCGGGAGGATTTATAAGGGCAAATCAGGCTCCTCAGAGCCGAGGGGCCTTAGCCCTGGAGCGCCTTATGGGCGATACATAACGATTTGAAAACAATTCTTTCGCGAACTGGCAGCCAGTGGAGAGCTCTCAGCGCTGGTTTTGCCAACGATCTTCTTGGAACCCCAAGAAGCATCCTGGCTGCTGCGTTCTGCACCCATTGCAGGATATTAATGGTGGCTTCCGGAGCCGCTAAGATTATGGCGTTACTATAGTCCCGTCTGGATAAAATGAATCCCTGGATCAATAGTTTCCTGGACTGGAAAGGCAGGAGGGGGAGAACTTTCCGCACTGCCCGAAGAAGGCCGAAGCAGACGCCTGCGACTTTCTGAGCATGTGTCCTGAAGGTTAGGTCAGGCTCAAACCACACCCCCGAGCTTTTGATTTTTTCTTTCGGTTAGGGCAGCTCACCCATACAGGGAGGCCAAGAGGCTTTAGGGAGAGATGTAAATTGGTGGCCCAGGAGCATGATCTCAGTTTTTGCTCATTGAGTTTGAGCCGCGAACTAGTCATCCAGGAGAATATTCCGGTAAGGCAGGCTGAAAGATTGTCCAGACATCCATCTTGTTGGGTTAGAGAGACGACTAATTGGGTGTCGTCTGCATAGGTGACTGATTTAATCCCAAACGGGGCCACCACCTCCTCCAGTGGGGCCATATAGACGTTAAACAAGGTAGGGCTCAAAGAAGAGCCCTGAGGAACTCCACACTGGGGGGGGGGTTGATTTGGACAGAACACCATTTTCCCAGATCTTAAACGAACGCTTGTTCAAAAAGGATTCAAGCCATCTCCGGGCCAATCCTGTTATGCCCAATCTGATGAGACGGTGGACTAATATTTCATGGTCCACCGTATCAAACGCTGCACTTAGATCCAGGAGGATCACAACTGCGGATCCTCCTGAATCTAAGATGCATCTCGCCTCCTCTGCCACCACTATAAGGGCTGTGTCAGTGCCCTGTCCCGGGCGAAAACCCGTTTGGGAGTCACTCAGCAGCCCATTGCATTCTAAGAACCCTGAGAGCTGCTGGTTGACCATTTTATTCGGCAATTTTGCCCAGACCAGGTAACAAAGAGATCGGGCAGAAATTAGTCAGGTCAGAGGTATCAAGCCCTGTTTTTTTTAGGAGCGTTTTGACTCGGGCCTGTTTCCAGCTGGGTGGCACCACCCTGCAGGCAAATGAGGAGTTTAGCAGCTCTGTTGCTAGGGGGGGCTATAGTATCTGCAATCTGTTAAAGGATGTACATCGGCGCCGGGTCGGATGGAGAACCACTGTTCAGGGAAGATAAGGTTTTACAAAAATCCTCCATGGTGATGCAACTAAAAGAGTCCAGCAAAGGGCCGGCGGTAGGTGCCCGATAAGTGTCGTCACCGGTAGAAGTGACATTCTGTGGTAGGCTCTCAAGGATTTTTTGTATCTTAGTGTCAAAGAAATCCGCCAACTGATTGCACCTTGCTTCAGTATATTCTTGGGAAGTCACCGGGGAAGGGACCTTAAGGAGTTGTTTGACTATTTTAAACGTTTCTTTCGAGGAGTTAGATGATGAGTTGATTTTATTCTCGAAGAAAGCTGCCTGAGTTTTTTTCAGGGAGGCTTTATAAAGTCTCAGGGCAGAACGATAGGCCGCTTTATTGTTAGCTGCCCAGTCTTTCCTCCATCTGCGTTCCAATTTTTTGCAGGTTTTTCTAAGATCTCTAAGCTCTGCAGTGTACCACGGCGATTTGAAAATACTGCTTTTTTTGGTGACCATTTTGAGAGGTAGTACCCATTCAGGGAGTTGTTAAGCCAGTTCTGAAAGCTTATATCTGCCACCAGAGGATCTGACTCTACACCAGGGGCAGTCTGTTCTAAGGCAAGTGTCAGGTTTTCCACCGATAACTTGGGCCAAGCTCTCTGCAGAGTGCGAGAATGGGGTGCACATCTCCCTTCTGCACAAATTTTCCAAGAAAATGGTACTACAAAATGGTCAGACCATGGCACAGGCAGTGGGGGTCTGGTCATGAGCTGGTTGCTATTTGAAAATATCGGGTCTAAAAGATGCCCTCTAATATGAGTTGCCTCTTTATTTATGAGTTTCAGTTCGAAAGCATTGAGGTCCGAGCTAAGATCTCTGGCCACTTTATCGTTAGGGTCGTCAAAATGCTGGTTTAGATCTCCCAAGACCAGGAAATTAGGTGATAGAGCTGCTGGCGCTAAAGTAGATTCCAACAAGGATCCTGCAAACTGTCTTATACAGCCTGGCGGGCGATAGATCAGGAATCCTGAAAGAGAGTTGGTAGGTGTTATTTGAATACTGAAGCGGACACTTTCTGAGTCTGAAATATCTCCATCCTCAGTTCTACAAGTAAGTGTATCTTTGTAGATTATGGCAAGCCCTCCTCCCTTCCCCTGCTGCCTATGATGACACTGGATAAAAAAACCATCTGGAAGAGCAGTGGTAATATCAAAGTCAGAGTTTGGGGATAGCCACGTCTCCGTTAGGAAAAGCACATCGAGATTACCTTCTTCAATCAATAGGTTAATCTCTACAGCGTGCTTTGGTAGCAATCTACAGTTCAATAGTGCCATCCCCAGATCCCTATAGATCTCCTTACCATTTTCCCTTGCTGAGGTGGGATTCGGACAGCACTTGCACCGACAGAATTGTTTGTCAAAATTATCAAACTGGCGGCACCCCAGGCCTTTCTTATCTTGTAGCTTCAAGAGTTCTTCCCTGGAGTGCCCTATCTGCCGTTTAAAGGTCATGGGCATAGTAGCTAGCCCTTAGCCCGGTCTGGCCCGGACGGGCCCAGACGGGCTTGCCTCTGGCGCGCCTCCGGCACGCCATCGGCGCGCCCGCTGCGCGGACGGGAAATGGTCTTCATTTTATAGCGCTCGGGCCGTGACTCGCCCGACCGCTAGTGCGCTAACCCAGCCTTTCGCCCCAAGATGGCGGCCAAAGTCGTCGCCCCCGGGAAGGCTGCCTCTGACCGAGTTGAGCCCTAAATTGGCCCTCGGTTAGCCCACCAACGAGTGTGAAAGGAGCCCCAAGGATCAGTGAGCGAAGTCGAGAAAAAACTGTGCAAATACACAAACAATAATATTTTATAAAATCCTCACTGCTTATAGGCAGGGGGAGGCAGAGACAATAAGAATGTATTGTCTGGTTTGGAGACAGGAAATAAAGCATTATTCATAGACGAGGTGCATTTTTCAATCACCCCTTGGTATTCAAGTTGATCTGAGATCTCCCTGACCTGTTTTTTAGCTTCTTGCTTAACTGGATACTACCTTTGCATAGTTGGTTGAGTTTTCAACTGGATTTTATGGTGAGGAGAGTCCTCATCCCATCCTACATAATTTTTATATAATGCTGGAGCCAGTGCTACAGCCCATTTTCTGGCATAGGTGTATTTTTTATGAATAGGAATATGATGAGAGAAGGCTGGCATAATGATCTCTTTGCCATGTGGGCACTCCTTGACAAATTCAGGTGGCCAGTCTTTTTCAGCTAGAAGGATGTCATAACCTTTAGATAGCTTCTCCCAAAAGAGTGCTTTTATTTTCCTAGGTATGTCCCCCTCCATCAGGAGCGTAACTTCATATAAGTTATGGGGTACACTAACCCTGATGTTGGCAGTTTTAACTTGAATGCATTCATTCAAGTCCACTGTCTCCAGATGATCCTTCAGGATCTTGCGAGCTATGGTAACTTCTGCTGCGCTGTCCAGCATTGTCTGGGCCCACTTCCCGTTCTTGAGTTGTGTCCTCAAGATCCTCGGCATGTCGGATTTTCAGACTTGCTACCTTCTTTTTGGTGCATTGGGTTTCTTATTTTTCTGAACGTGCTGATCATCTTTGGACTTCACTAGTTCTTCCTTTTGTTCTGACCGTCCTCTTCTTTCTGATTTCTGCGAGGAAGTCTGAAAGGTACGAGAGGAACGTGTGTCAATATCTTGATATCTATCAGGTTTTCTCAAATTATCCCTATTCCTGAGGTTATACCTCTTTTCAGAGGGCTCCTTTTGAGGAGACCTACCTCTGGACTGAGAACGCTTCTCTTTAGGAAGTGTCTGTTTAGTGTTTTCCCACTTCTTTTTAGGAGTAGTAAGATCATTTTTAATAAAAGTTTTTTCAGGACTTTCTGTTAGTTGGGGTTTTACTGCTTTCCCACCCAAGCTATCTCTTCATAGGATTTTTCAATAATTCTCGCAAGTTCATATGGTTGCTCAGTTACCTTCTATTTCTTTTAGCTTTTGGCGGATTGCCACAGATGCTGCCTCACCTTTAATGTTAGCTAATAGTATAGCTGATATCTGTTTAGGTCTTTCAGTAATTTCATACCCAGATTCAAAGCAGGTTCTGGTCCGTATTCATTTTGAATCTGTCTTAGGACGTCTGGTATCGCCGCCATAGACGGAACACCATGTGTTTTTATATAGATTGAAGAAAAGACTGTACCCCAAGTGTCGCAGTTCTCCACATGTGGTGCCATCCCTATTGGTAAACAGATTGTTAAAATCCTGTGTTTCTCATGAAGTGTACTCTAAGGAAATACTGCCTCTATTTGAGTAATTTTTTGAGCTAACCAGAACGGAATTTGTTCCCGTTTGAGGCCAATTTACCAATGACTGATTGTATAGTCTGTGGTGTAATTTTGTTTGTGTTCCCCTGGTGAGGGATGTGCTGTGGCATTCTAACAGCAGGTTGGACTGTTAAAGTCCACATGACATATTGAACCAACTGTCTATGTATTTTAATTAACTGTTTCCGCTAGGCTAACAGTTCTGGACCTGTCATTCTTTCAATGCAAGGATGTGGTGTATAGCTGGCTAGTACCTGCCATGTTGCTCCTGGTCTACCTAGTAGACCGAGCCTGGTAATGTGATTTTGATGTTGTAGGGCGCCTTCAAACCAGAGCTGATGCTCTTGGAATGTTAATGGAATTTTAACATCCTCGAAAGGAATGTATTCCACTGGCGGTTCCTCCACTTTGTAGTAGTGGAACTCATGTGTTACTGGATTTGCTGTAGGAAACATAATCCATGAATAGTATACCTCTGTCTGTCGATATTCAAGTGCCTCTATTACAAAGATTACTTTACCACCTCTCGACGATACTCCATTATTTATGAGTTTGTAAGTTATAATTTTTCTTACATTTGCCGGGATGTGTATAACAACCGGGTCATCTTCATTAAAATCTGTATTATCTAGGTTTTGTGCAAGTGCTGCGGCTGCAGCTCTAGCTAATTCTTCGTCACTATCCATCATTTTTTATGAAGGTTTGCAGAGCAAGTTTCAAGGAAACAAAGATAAGTTGCACAATATTTTGGAACACTGTATCCTTCAACGTTGAACAAACCAAAAACTAATACATAGGATTTTTGTCCTACTCAGTTATGGCGGATATTATATCCTTTTTACCCACTCCAGTTTCTACTGAAAGAAGGGGTCTGTGTGAAAAGAACGACTGAGTTACTCTAGTATCTAGCGTTAAATTAGTGCCTTACCAAACGTTGGCCTCCATGTAGTGTAGTTCCTATATTCCCAATAGGCTCTGCGCATTGGAATAATATATCCTATAGACGTGACGTAGGACTTAGGTCGACTAGGTCTCTATCAAATATATTAGACTTAATTGTGAGTGCCAACGAGCTCAGAGGTCACTAGGAACTTTCTTGAATAAACAAGAAGGGATTCGTTTCTGACAACCGCATAAACATGACAACTTTGTTTCCCAAGAATAAGAAATATATCTCTAGAGTTGTGGAAATATTAGATAGTTATTTCACTCAGTCAATCGTGCATGCTTCGTTTCACCAGAAGTGTAGAGAAATAGAAAGACTGGCGTTTTCAATAAAAGGTATTTATTGAACAATCTTCTTTCTCATGCAGAAGAAATGAACTGCTACAATTGTAATACTGGTTGCAAAGTACAATGCGTACAGTATGAAGAGTATTATAAAATAATACTGTAAAAGCATGATATGGTTTCTAAGCCATACAATACATTAAATACATACATAAATAATAAATACTAAAAGTACTCAACTGGTGCTTCTAAAGTACGCCTACCCCGGTGTACCTAACCTAGGTCTAGTACGAGGGAAGAAGAAAGTGTGGTATAGTTTAAGGTTTAGTATTCTTGTGCCAAGAATCTATACCAAATTTCTCTTAGGGTCTAATCAGCTCCGTACCTTGGTTTAGAATGAAGGAGGTCTGGTATCGCTCTCTCAGGACTTCGATTTCCCAACAACCCACAAGGGTAGCTTGGAAACACTGGAGCTGGATTTTGCGGCAGGAGAAAAGACAGCGTCTATCTCAGTGCGTCTGCTGTAGGGTCGGCTTCCTTCAGCACTTGCTGAAGCGAGTTGCGTCGGGCAAGTAGATAGTCGAACTGCTCCAAACCACCGTGTGTTTGCTTGGGCAAGTGTGGGCATATTTATACCTTGAAGGTGCCAAGTTTGACGTAAGGTTGGACATAAAACGTCATTAAAGAGTCTCAGTTCTTTCAAAACTCCATGAGTTCTTGGATAAATCAATATTCAAGCAGGGGGAAGTCCCTGACTGCTGAAGGCGGGTTTTTTCAAGAAATCGTTGTAGATTTTCGGAACTAGTGGAAGTAGCCATGCCGTATTAGGACTGCATGAGCTATGTCTTAATATGGTTATGATTTCTATGCCTATAAAAGGATACGGTACTTTATACCTATATAAGGGCATGAATCGGGAAAATTACACTAGGGTCCTAAAATGCTATACAACAATACGGGACCTGCGCGTTTGGATAACATAAATTGTGGGATTGGTGGCAGACTGGGTCCGTACGCCCCTACCGGGCATGTTAGCCTTTCTGTATTAGCTAGCTCACAGTGTCACTAGAAACTCTTCTTACCAAGGAGAGAATAGTTCTTGGCAACCTCAGAACATGGCAAGCTTGATCCCTCAGGATCGTGGAAACAATGTACTACCTTTCAATCAGTCACTCGTGCTTGCTTAGTTTGTCTCGGAGAGATACACAGAATAAACAGTTGGGCGTGTTACAATAAGGATTTATTGCACATTTGCTATTCTAGTGTAGAATAGATGTGCTGCAACAACTGTTAGACAGTAGCAGAGATATTTTATCAGCAGTACAATTAAAGTGCAGTGGTCATGAATACATGCAAGTATCTAAAATACATGACAGTAAAAGGAGCGTACTCCTATGATGCATCCTAACTAGATGTACCTATGGGTACCTAGCATGTGTGTAGGTGTTAAGCCAAGAATCCCTCTAGGATTTAGTCTAACACCATTACCTGAAGTGAGAGACTGTGGGGTCCCATCCTGGTCTCGAGTTGGACACTGCGCAAGGGATATTATACCATTGCGGGCTGGAGTATCTGCATGCAGGAACTGTCTCTGGTTAGTGTGTCAGCCAGGAAGTCTCGGTCTTCTCTGTCTTTCTAAGCAAGACGTGTTGTATACATACCCATAGGTCTCCCCAGGGGTCCTACCTTGCTGTGTTACTGTGTCTGCCTGCTGAAGGGTGACGTTGGACCTGAACTTTGTACAGAGATATTATACAGGAGATGGTAGTCCTGATGTGCTTCCATGAAACCTCATGCATAATGTATGAGATTGGAACATAGGGAGAGTTCACGTTCTGAATGCAGTGCCATATCTGGGTAAAAGGTCAGTCCCTGTAAACCCTTATGTGTGTAATGTAGGGAAGGATTTAGGTAAAAGATTGTAATGTTACCTGCGCCTATATTAGGGTACCTATATGGAATATAACACCCACTCCTCTTCCGACTGGTCGACATAGTTGGATTATCAGCATACTACTAGGCCTACTATATAACGGTACACACAAAGTTTGTATAAAAACATTTGCTTTTGCTAAATACATTTCAAACTTCTAAAACTTTCTAAAAAGTCTTTTAAAAAATGTTTTTTGAAAGAAAAAGTGTCTTTTAAGTCATAGCTCTAAAGTGTTCGTAGGTTTAGTTTGAACAACTATAAGCTTAGGAAAGCCATGTATGCCCCAAAAAATTTAAGGAATGTCAATTTTGTTTTGGGATTCAAATTCTTGCTTTTTAAAAAAAGGAGGATTTTCTTCGAGCAAACGACGAGCTAAATGTTTATGTTTCCTGGCTGGTAGACGCAACATTTTTGTTGCTTGCTTCCTCAGTCAACGGTCCCTGTAGCACCTCGCAGATTATGTCAGTCGAGCACAGATGATCTTCTGTACTGGCCAAGGCTGTTGCTGGGGTGGCCTGTGCGTCCAAGGCCTGGGTGTCAGAGGAGGAGCTGGTGTTCATACCAACAGGTGCTGTTACTACCTCAGGTGGCTCTAAGAAAGCCGCCATCAACATAGGAATACTTTGAGGACACCGCAGAACATGGGCCGTTATCGGCTCAAGTAAAGCATCTACGTCCAATTGTGCGCATGATGGAAGTGTTAAACAGAGGTCTAACACACATTCTTCTTCACAGAACAGGCATTGGAGGACAGGCTGGTTAAAATGACAAGATCCAAGACACACTTAGTTCTCTTAGGCGAGTAGTGCCAAGATGTTGTGCCATGCGATCACTGTATTTTTGCTCAAGGAGTGATTTTTCCATCTCCTTGGTAATGGGGCCATCCATTGCGTAGCAGAAAAATAGCAATCAGGATACCTGCTATTAGAAAGAGGATCAGCGGAAGCCCGCCAAAGATGCTTTCGAACACGGAATGAATGAAGTTCGGTATAACTCCAAGTACAGTTTGAAAGGTGTTTAGAAGTCCAGAACCTATTGTCTTAAATAGGTGGACGATGCCTGTAGTATCATACATGTTAAATATACGATTAACCATTTCTGTAAAATGGAAGGAGCAGTTCCTACGTATAAGCGACTGTATCTCTGTCTAAGACCTTGCTATTTGCAGATCAAAAGTCTCTCGAGCAGAGGTTAAGGGCACGGACTTCTGTAGAAGCATGGCTTTCATTCTACTTAGAGTATCAAACGATATTAAAGAAACATTCAGTGAAGGCCATAACGGCACCACCCTGACTGTAGTTGTCTGGGAAACAATACTTGCATATGGCAAGTAACCCTGGAACTCATGGTTACAAGATATGCAATGCCCGGGAGCATCCCACAGCAGCCTTGATCTTTCAGCATCAAGTAACTGTCAGGGTTCAGCTTCCCTTCACGCCTACCTGAGGATTAGAACTACATTTCCCATGAGCCTCCATTGGGAAGGTACTTAGCATCGTCACACGCGGAAGCGGATGCGCGTTATTCGGTTTGTTTCCCGTTGCCATTGCAAGAGGTCCGTTGGAGCGGGTCTCGGGTTTTTTCTTTGTTGCTTCCTGCTTCAAGTCTTCGGAGGCTACCGATGTTCCTCGGTGCAGCAGTGGGTGAGTTGACGACGTGCTGCTTCCTCCCCTTCCCAACAGCGGAACATTGTGTGTCGACCGACCACACGTTACCGTTGTTACTTCAGCATTTCTCCTGTTCTCGGTAACTCCGAGTTTTTCCAGCGCGGCTGCGCTCGTGAAATATTACAGAACGCTGTGAGTCGGGTGGCCACGCGTCTCTGTTGGGATCCTGATCATTACGAAACCAATGCGGAACATAGTGGTAGGTTACTACATGTTACCGTAGCATCAAAGGCTTCCTTCTTGTGTGCGGAGAGTAGTGTGTATCCTGCCACGCGCTACCGTTAATGATTAATCATTCTGCGTTTGTAGCGGAGTGGTTTGTTGGCTAACCACTTGCTGCCGTGAACCCTTGTATGTACTTTGCTTCATTGATACAGCTGAGTATTGTGGTGGATACTACATTCTGCCATGTGTATTGCTTAATCTTGGGATTACACTAATCACCTTTCTTTTGAACTAAGCCTGGATATGGCTCTATAATATACCAGGTGTTCGGAACCTTGTTTCAGTTCTAAAAACGATTGGAGTACTTTACTATTGCTGAACTTCAGGAAGGTTCCTGGAAGTCAGTAGGCTCTCTTATATTAGAGTGCCGAAGACTCTTATGTTGTTTCTTGTTATCCTTGCTGGGTGTTTGCTGGCTCTGGGTTTCAGGTGTGTTTATGTGACATCAGGCATTTCCCTCATAGCGAGAATTGATGAGAATAGCCATGTTGTTAATATGCATTGTTTAACAGTATATTCTGTTCTTATATCGTTTCAGAGCCTTTGTCCCAGCAGTCCCCTCCCCGTTCCTGATATCCCTCACCTAATGGTTCCAATTCCCTGTATTATAAGATCAGGGAGCTGGTAACGTGGGAGGTGGACCCCCATGAGCAACGACCAGATCCTGTGGAGCGTAATCTTGACAGTAACTCCCATTTGAAAGTAGTCTGAATACTGGAGTGATCACTGCAGCTGGGGCACCCCTCATGTGACAGAACAAGTTTGCCACTGAACTGTTACAAGCTCTATGTGGCATTATATCCTGACAAATGAGCGATCCACTCAAAGTGTTTTCACATTTTGTTTCAATTAGGAATACCTCATTATCCCCACTCCGGCATAGAAATCTGTAGGGTGGTCCCTTGATGTACTCCCTACCCATTTCTTCATATCTAATAAGCGCAACCGGGGAATGGGGTTATGACAGATTGCACCTACCTTACGTCCTATATTTGTACAAAAGTTTATTTGGGTGCCACGGACCGGAGATTCAAAATCCCCTAAATCTCCAAGGACAGAGATCGTCCTTACATATAAGCACAACAAAAGATGGTCCAGCACACTTGAGCAAAACAGTAACAAAACTTCATGTACACAAATTAATTATTCAAAGGCTGAAACAGTGATCTTGTAGAAGTTCATTCTTTATTGATTCTTCATTTTAAAATGCTGTAGCCATAGCCAACGCCTTTCGTCCTTCTCGGACTTCTTCAGGGCAAAATACATCTGTAATACGAAGTAGTTTTGCATACGATTATGCCATTACGGAGGACGCCACGCCATGGAGCTGGCCGATATCGGAAGAAAAATTACCCATTAAAGGAATCACTTTTTGAAGTCAATTACCAACGTGAAAGCAAGTCACCACAAAAATCTGTGAAAATACAATCGCAAGGAGGACATAAAACACTTTTTGAGAACTGTGCTCCAAGACTGTTTCCTATAAAAGAAAACATTGAAATTGGCGCAAACGACTCCGTATTACAGATTTATTTCGCCCTGAAGAAGTCCGAGAAGGACGAAACGCGTTGGCTATGGCTACAGCATTTTAAAATGAAGAATCAATAAAGAATGAACTTCTACAGGATCACTGATTCAGCCTTTGAATAATTAATCTGTGTACATGAAGTTTTGTTACTGTTTTGCTCAAGTGTGCTGGACCATTTCTTCATATCTGCCTGCCTGCTTTTGTTCAAGACAATACTGAAACTGAAAAGTAGTGACCGGTAGAGTTATGTGGCCATGGATTAGCCATTCTATGGACAGTGATTCTGCCACTGTAAATGGTCATCTATCCAGTTTTTCAATACGCAACATTGTACATTTTGCTCCCCTTTGTGCCATCTCTATTTGTTTATCCATTAGATTATAGGCGGAAAACTGAGATGTACTGTTGATAAAACGCCAAGGCACATAGCATGCACGCAAAGATTGCAGCGTCCAGCTTAATGCCATAATAGAATGTAATTGTTATTGCCTGTGTTGTAATATGGAGAGATCTTGGGGCATATTATCAAGGGGGTTTATCTCCGCTTTTTTGGCTTTAAAAGCCAAGAACGCGGAGATAAAATTATCTCCCTATTACCAAGCTGTCGCTAACACCAGTTAGTGACAGCTAATAGGAGATAGCGACCATCTTGGGCCCCGCTTTGCATGTCAGTGATATTTATCACTAATGACATGCAAAGTGGGCGTGCCAAGATGTTAGCGACTGGAAACAGTCGCTAACATCGCTATCTCCTATTACCAACTTTTGGAGATATTCGCGCTAAGCGCGAATATCTCCAAAAGCTAACACCTGCCCTGAGCAGTTCTTCACCATGTTATCCAATGGGAGGTGGATAACATGGCTAAGAGCATTTGCTCGATAATGCATGAATATCGCTGACTTTTCAGCGATATTCATGCATTGCGGCCGTTTTTTATCGCATTTGCGATAAACCTTGCTAATAGCAAGGTTTATCTGCGATAAAAATCGCCGATGTGCGGCGATAATTTTTGTCTCTAAACAAGTTAGAGACAAAAATTATCGCTAGTTGTTGGTAATATGCCCCCTTGTTCTCGTATGTCTGTCGCAGAAGATATCATTTTGCCTAAGGAATTTATCCTGGAGGTCAATGTAGTTAAAATATAATGGAAAAAAGGTTTGCACCGGGTTCAGTGCACAATCAAAACACGTAATGCACTCATATATTTGGAGCACAACACACAAATATATTCAGTAAACAAATGTATATAGAAAAAATATTTTATCTTTTTACTACATGAATTATTTTATCAAAGATATAGTTGATCAAAAGCCACAAGAATTACATACATAAATAATTATCAAAAGAACACATACATTCAAAAAAGATAATTTATTGATACATAAGTATCATAAAAAACATGTTTTCCAACCACCAGAGAAAGTTCATTAATACATTTGCATCACGATGAACATATTTCAAACACCAATAGATAATATATATTGTGTCCCCACCCTGATAAAAGAGGAAAAAAAAGGTGTAGGGAGACAAGGAACAAAATACCCCTAAAGAATTAAGTTGACCCATCACAAATGTATATTGACATCTGTGTATAATCTTGAAAGCACTGGTTACAGTTGTAAAAGACCAACGCGTTTCGGCATAAGCCTTCCTCAGGGCATATATTTCATACCGGTGGTTTAGCTTCTTAGTATATATTAGGTGTGCCGTTAATTTTCCATGTGGACGTTAAATCGAGATTATATATGAAGCACCACCACAGCACCACCACTCAGCACCACCACAGCATCACTCAGCACCACCACAGCATCACTTAGCACCACCACAGCACCGCTCAGTGCCACCACAGCATCACTCAGCACCACGACAGAATCACCACATTATCACTCAGCACCACCACGGCACCACTCAGCACCACCACAGCATCACTCAGCACCACCACAACATCACTCAGCACCACCACAGCACCACTCAGCGCCACCACAGCATCACTCAGCACCACCACAGCACCACTCAGCGCCACCACAGCATCACTCAGCACCACCACAGCATCACTCAGCACCACCACATTATCACTCAACACTACCACAGCATCACTCAGCACCACCACAGCATCACTCAGCACCACCACAGCACCACTCAGCACCACCTCAGCATCACTCAGCACCATCCCAGTATCACTCAGCACCACCACAGCACCACTCAGCATTACCACAGCACCAATCAGCACCACTACAGCACCACTCAGCGCCACCCCAGCATCAATCTGCACAACCATTCAACAACAACTGGTTCAAATATGTTCTCTCAATGTTTCAAGCTTTATTACAAATGTCACAAAAAGATGTTAATATTTCACTGCTGTTCTTGGATAAAATACACTGAACATAATCTTCACAAAAGTTATTTACAAAAGTTTAAGCTATTGCCATTATAAATTAAAATCACTTTTAATTAAGTATTAATTATTAAAAAAAATTAAAAGCCATTGTAATTTGTAATATCAATACATCTAAGTCACGTAAATACAAAACATGTTGCATTACAAATGCTATAGGTGTCACATTTGCGAAAGTTATAACTATTGGCATTGTAAATGACAAAGCTATTAATTTAGCTATTTTCAAAACCAACACATAAATAAAAAAAATTGTCATTTACAAGACCAATAGCTCAAACTTTCCTAATGCGAGACCTATTGCATTGCAAATGCTTGTTTTTATATCTGTCAGTGCTTCCTGTTGAGGTTTAATTTTCGTGACAGGCACCTCATTGCCTACTTGTAACTATTCTCTGACCCTGCTTTAAGGGTCAGAGCAGGGTCAGAGAATAGTTGCATGTAGGCAACGAGGTGCCAGGAAGCACTTACAGGCTTACAGCAGCAGGTGCCCAAGTTAAAGTTAATTTCTTAGTAACCCTTTTGTAAAAGGTTACAAAAAATTAGCCTCAACTTTTGCACCTGCTGCTGTAACCCCGTAAGTCAGTGGTTCCCAAACTTTTTTGACCTGCGGCTCCCTAGACCTATTGGCCATTGGCCGTGGCTCCCCATTATGTCCCTTTTTTCGGGTGGGGGGGTGTAAGCCCGGAATCAGAAGTACTTTCATTTTTCTCCATGAAAATAATTGGGATGAAGCTGATGAACATATTATAATTACATGTGTAACAAAATAAAAATGAAAGCAGTCGTTTAATAATAAACTTTAAGTGTTAAGTGACTGTAAGTGCATAAAAACATTCCTGCGTCTTCAGGTGCCTGTGTTAATCTTACTGTGCCTGTGCAGTGATCTTCTTGACTCTGTTAGTGCTTCTATTCACCTCCTTTTCCCTCAATCTGTTTTGGGGCATCTCTCTGTTTGTACATATGTGTTGGTATTTTTGGAGCAGAGACCTAGCTGGAGTGAGATGTGTTCAAGAGTGGACGCTGACAGGGGGGCTTTCTTAATTCCCCCACAACAGTCTCTTTTTTATTCAGATGTTCTGGATCAAGTAAAACAAACGATGCATATTTTAGTAGACACTGCAAATTGACATTCACCTCTCTGGTCAGGTCAAGCGGTGCACTTCCTTGAGTACTGCCTGGTACAAGCTGTACATACAGTCTGCACAGGCCCCAAACCCTTTAAATATGAATATTTCCAAAAATATTGGTTTTTAGATAAAAATGCAGCATTCAAACACTGATAAGCGCAGAAATGAATAAGGTATATTTCCCTTTCATCCGATGCTGTCCATTAAGAAAAAAATGATGTGTATTGTGGAGGCTTTTGTTTCTGTAAACAACAAACAGTAAAATGTCACCAACATGAATTGCTACAATTCTTTGGTGTGCCTGCAGCAGTTTTGTGCGTTTTAAAAAAAAAAATAAGAAATACATTAATTCTATCGTATAAAATAATAAAATTCATATGCAAGACATTAACAATGACAGGACTACAGCAGTCACTTGCACACAGATTTCTACAAATCTCGGAGGAGGGTCTCTTTTCTGTTGAGGCCTGGGTATCCCTGGGGGTGCATTAGGAGTCATTAGCAGGAGTGCAGGATGTGTCTAATGAACAACCAGCATGCATACGGGATGTGCTTCCCAAACCACAGATAGCTGTTTGTAGAGACACCTGGGGAAGAGGTGTGCACTGATTTAAAAATACCGAGGGCGAAATTGTTTTGCACATGACATGCTCTGAAATTTATTTAAAAGTCTTTGAAAGTACTTTTTTTTAGAATCACTTTTCACAGTTCAAAATATCGATGCGCGGATAGATGCATTTTCTATTCAATGAGCTGTCTAAACTTAAATCCCGAGGCAAAGGTTTTCACCCAACGAGTTCCTGCTCGCGAAACGTCCTTCTTTTCGAATAAGTAATGAGGGCGGCTTTTCAGAGCTCCAGGTTATATACCCGTCTCTTGCACACATTCGGATTTTTCTCGCTCAGAGGTGTTGCAAACTTCCGCTCCGCCCCCCCAACCCCCAACCCCCCACCCCACCTCTTGGTAATATAATCAAAGAACGTCAAAGGGGTTCCCGCAGCGGCTTCCTGTGCCGGGCCACCTTCTGCACTGACAGCAGCACTAAACAAGTTGCATGCCAGTTTTAATCGTTGGCACCTTAAAACTCCCTAATGTTCTGTTCCCTTAGACTGGGCAGAGCAACCTATTCATCACGGAGGGGGGGGGGCGAAAGTGACACATTCTTAGTGCAACTTTCACACTTCCTTTCCCACATCGTGCGCGGCGCCCCTGGCTCTTGATAACGGCGCACCAGGGCGCCGCGGCGCACAGTTTGGGAACCACAGCCGTAAGTGCTTGGCTGAAAATTCGTCCCCGCTGATTCACGGATTTTACCGAGATTCGCGGATTCCTAAAACGTGGAAAATCCGCAAATTCCGTGAGCGGAACGAATTTTCAGCCCTTGCTTAGTCCAAATTATCTCTTGTCCGCTATTTTCTCTCTGACCAGATCCCCGACTTTTGGAATCCAGAAAGGTCTTGCTGTGACTGACTTGATTACCCCAGTGGCAGTTTTCTTCTCCTGCACGTTGCTTTGTAGCGCCTGTGCTTCGTTCATGTCCTGTAAGATAGCCAAATGATTATGAATGTCAAATGGTTTTTCATCTGCCACTGTGCCTTCACAATCAAGATAAGGTACCCACATTCTTGTCCCAAATAGGACCTCGTAAGGAGTGACACACCCTAGAAAAATTCTTGGCTGATTGTTTAAGGCCCTTTGTACCCCATATAGATTATTGACCCAACTACCGCCCTTGCCTAATCCACAACCGAATTACCCTCAGGATGGTACGGAGAGGAGTACCGCAATGCTACGCCTAAACTTTCCATGGCCTCTTTGTAAGCCTGAGAGCTAAACGCCGGGCCACGGTCCGAATGCAATGTGCCGATTGTGTATGTCCCTATAAAGACTTGCAAATCTTTTATAACAGTTCGAGCATCATCCAAGCGCTGAGGCCATACCCATAGGATTCTTGAGCAGGAATCAACTGCAACCATGATATACTTGTAGGCTTTGGGGGGCTGCAGTGGTCCAAGTAAACACAAGCAAGAGGTTTGTCTGAAATTAATAATGGTGTCTGCGCAGTACGTGTTACAGTGGAGCCTTTCATCTGCTGGCAGATGTCGCATTTCAAAACATAGGGGCCAGATGTAGGTGTCCCAATACCGGTCGGTAATGGCCGAAATTACCGAATTTTGTCCGTTACCGACCGGTATTGGGCATTTGGGATGTAGGTGGTTACATTTCAGATTCGGTAATTTACTGAATCGGGAATGATTCCTTAAAATACCAAATCGATAAATTACTGAATCTGAAATGTAGGGAGCACTCAAATGAGTGCATTGCACAGTTAAGGATTTAGTATTTATCACCAAATAAAGGTTGGTGGTAAATTTTGAAAACCTTAAAAAAAAGCAATTTTGTGCTTTTTTTACTGTGCCATGTGGCAGACATTCATGCCCTTAGGGCATGTATGTGTGCCACATGTGCACCCATGCACTATTCAGGGGTGCAACATGGTGTCAATGTGACACCCTGCCATACTTGCATGAGTTCCCCCTATTACTGATTCGGTATTTACCAAATCGGTAATATTGAATGGCTTCCCATTCATTCCTATGGGCTTCCAGGCCCATAGGAATGAATAGGAATTACCGAATTGGTAAATACCGATTCTTAATTACCGAATCTTACTGATTCGGTAATTTTTACTGAAAATGTATCTACATCCCATTTACCTTTTCTTAAATATCGAATCGGTAAAATTTGGTATTTGAGAATAGGTAAATTGGGATTACCTACATCTGGCCCATAGTCTTTAGTCTGCTTTGCTAAACCAGGCCACCAATAGCGTTGTTTCAACAGTGAAATTGTGGCTGTTACTCAGAGCATGAACCCTCATGTGCCGCTAATATTAAGCCTTGCCTACAATCCATATTTGGTATTACTCTATCCCCCACTCCAGGAATCTGAGCATATGGAATGTTGTTTGCATCTAACTTGTAGGAGTGCTTGAGTGGAAATTTCTTTGGTACTGCTGAGTTGACTTTGCGTGAAGCAATGATAGCAATCAATCAATCAGAGTACTTGTAAAGCGCTCTACTTACCCGTGAGGGTCCCAAGGCGCTGAGGGCGGGTGCTGCTACTGCTCGAAGAGCCAGGTTTTGAGGAGTCTGCTGAAGGCGAGTAGGTCTTGGGTCTGCCGTATGTGGGTAGGGAGGGTGTGCCAGGTCTTGGCAGTGAGGTAGGTGAAGGATCTGCCACCGGAGGTCGTTCGTTGGATGCGGGGGACAGCGGCGAGGGCGAGGCTGGCAGAGCGGAGCTGGCGGGTGGGGGTGTGGAAGCTGAGTCTGCTGTTCAGGTTGACTGGTTCGGCGTTGTGGAGTGCTTTGTGTGCGTGGGTGAGGAGATTGAAGGTGATCTTCTTGTCAACGGGAAGCCAGTGTAGGTCTCTCAGGTGGGGGGTGATGCGGCTGTGGCAGGGGACGTTGATGATCAGTCAGGCGGAGGCGTTTTGGATGCGGAGGGTGTTGTAGCAGGAGGAGGAGACGGCTTTCACCTGCTTATACATGGAGAGGGAGGAGTCGAGGATGAATCCTAGACTGCGTGCATGGTCGGTGGGTGTTGGTGCTGTTCCCAGTGTGATCGGACACCAGGAGTCGTCCCAGGCTGAGGGGGTGGGTCCGAGGATGAGGACCTCTGTCTTGTCCGAGTTCAGCTTCAGACGGCTGCTCCTCATCCAATCGCCGATGGCCTTCATTCCCTTGTGGAGGTTGGATTTGGAGGTGTGTGGGTCCTTGGTGAGGGAGAGGATTAACTGGGTGTCATCAGCTTAGGAGATGATGTTGAGGTCATGATGGCGGGCCACTTGTGCGAGGGGGGCCATGTAGACCTTGAACAGCGTTGGGCTGAGGGATGAGCCCTAGCGGACGCCGCAGATGATGTCAGTGGCTTCGGATCGGAAGGGTGGGAGGTGGATGCTCTGGGTTCTGCCGGAGAGGAAGGAGGTGGTCCAGTCAAGAGCCTTCTCTTGGATTCCGGCTTCTAGGAGGCGTGTCTTTAGAGTGAGTTGGCAGACTGTGTTGAAGGCGGCTAACAGGTTCAGGAGGATGAGGGCTGATATTTCGTTGTCTAGTTGGAGCCTGATGTCGTCTGTGGCAGCGATGAGGGCCTGGTTTCGTCTGAATCTGGACTGGGACAGGTCCAAGATGTTGTTGTCTTCGAGGTGGCGGGCCAGTTGCATGTTGACGATTTTCTCGATGACCTTTGCTGGGAACGGGAGCAGGGAGATCGGCCGGAAGTTCTTGAGGTCCTTGGTGTCCGCTTTGGGCTTCTTGAGGAGGGTGTTGATTTTGGCGTGCTTCCAGCTTTCCGGGAATGTCGCTGTTTCGAAGGAGATGTTGATTACCTTCCGTAGTTGGGGTGCGATGGCTGCGTCTGCTTTGTTGAATACGTGGTGTGGGCATGGGTCAGACGGAGATGATATGAGTTGTCCGGTTTTATTACGGGAAACAAAGAATTGTTCATTGGTGAGGTGCATGCTTCATTGACCCCTTGGTATTCAAATTGATCTAAGATCTCCCTGACCTGTTTTTAAGCTTCTTGCTTTATTCGATATTACCTCTGTGCATTTGGATAAACTTTTAACGGAATCACGTGGTTGGTTGAATCCCCATCCCATCCAGCATGATTTTTGTATAATGCCAGAGCTAGGGCTACTGCCCACTCCTGTGCATATGTGTGTTTAAAATTAATAGGAACGAGGTCAGAGAAGGCTGGTAAAATTACAGTTTCTCCCCTAGGGCACTCAATAACGAATGCTGGTGGCCAATTTTGTTCAGATAATAGGATGTCATAACCAATGTTCCCTCTAATTTGTTTCCTCTGTGTGCGGCAGTGGAGAGTCTCTGTGCGCTGCAACCATGGCTATGTGCGCCAGGAACCAACCCGCGCGTGTCTGCGGCGCCAAATAGCACTTAAAATGTTTACTTTAAAAAGTGAAAAGATGGTGCATTTTCACACATACAGGTCCACAATGAGGGTCTTAAGGGCAGTTTGCAAATTGGATAAGCACGCCATGACATGAATTTGTTACACTGGCAAGTACACTTCAAGTTTAGAAAAGCACAAGACATAAGCAATCTGAAACCTTGGTCCAGCCTGAGGCGCATGATATTGGCATGTAATTCATGCAACAAACGTCTTGTAAAAAAATGGCAGACTCACAATTCCAGAAATGGATACCCTAGTGATTTGTACAACTTAAATTACTTTTTTAAAACGCCTTTTGAAGCAGAGGCGATTTCAAGAGGGAGACAGCCTGAACTGGGTCTATTGGCATGGACATGTATGAATACAGCAGTGTATTAATTAGTGGTACGCAAGGGCTTGTGGAAAATGAGCAATCAGACAGCAGCACAAAAATCTGTGCCCCTTTTTCTTCCCTCTGTTCCCCTCGCTGTCCCCATGCTCTCTCTGCCCGGTCTTTCCTTCTGTACCCCTCGCTGCCCGTGTCTCTGCCCAGTTTTCTCTTCTGTTCCCCTCGCTGCCCCAGTGCCTCTCTGCCCGTTCTGCCTTCTGTTCTTAGCTGCCCCTATATTTCTGTATTTTGCCTCTGTGCCATTACTTTTTTGTGCCCATCTGCCCTCTGTGCCACTCGTTTTTCTGCCCCTTTTGCCTTCTGTTCCACTTGTTTTCCCTCGTTTTTTTAGCCTTTCCGCCCTCTGTTCCACTCATTTTTTGTGCCTTTCTGCCCTCTGTCCCACTTTGTTCTCCCCTCATTTTTTTGTGCCCTTCTGCTCTCTTCCATTCGTTTTTTGTGCCTTTCTGCCCTCTGTTCCACTCATTTTTTGTGCCTTTCTGTCCAGTGTTCCACTTCATTTTCCCCTCGTTTTTGTGCCTTTCTGCCCTTTGTCCCACTCGTTTTACCCTTATTTTTGGTGCTGTTATGCCCTCTGTCCCACTATTTGGATCAGTTGTTGATAGATTGGGGTTCTTTAGGCAAGGGACAAGCCTTAATAAAAAGGTGCCAGCTGGACTGATTGTCTCCCGCATCACAGATATCAGAATGTGATATCAGAAGGAGAACTTATCTCTGTCTGGGAGACTCACAACTCATTGGATTGTTCAGCCCTTCATCTGAACCTTGACCTATTTAGAAGAGCTAGGTCAGCTTAAAAAAAAATGACCACTTTAAATCATAGAGAACACTGTTCATTGCCTTAAGTTTTACATACGTATCCTGTCTGTACATACACTTCTAAGAACAAAAGTTTGTTGGTGAACACAGTACATGTCCCTTGCTTGTACTATTTTAATCCACAAGATTGTGAACCATAACACTATTTCATCATTTCATTTCATAAGGATTTTTGCTTTAGAATATGGTGATTGTGTGCTAATTGTAATTAAATAAAAGTTATATCATGCAAAGTATTTTTCCCACCCCATGTTATCATTAATGTATGCTGCATTGTTGCCACTAGCTTGATTGATAAACAAGAGGAGCCTCCTGCATGAAATGAATACCAAGTTTATGCACTGTATTTGCCATCTCAGCCTCATGGCGCCAACAAGATTTTAGAACGTGAGATATGGAGCTCGAAAACCAATCACAAAATAATTCACTTCCTTGAAAAAATACCATCCAGCTGGTGCTCTTTTACCTGATCTGCTAAGGTTCAGAGCACTGGTTAAGGTGTGACACTGCTACTATCAACCTTTGATGTTCACGTTTCTGATTCATGCTCACCAAAATTTTTTCAAGAAGTCATTGAGCCTCAGAGTAGCATATCTCATGCTTCATGAGGGGCTTGAGATAGGATGGTATCTGAATAAGGAAAGATTAAAGGAATTTCCGAAATGGCAGGTTTAAATATTCACTATAGAAGTGTAGCAAGATCTGTATTAGAACCCCACTTGCAAATGCCATATGCATATTTCATTTAAACCATGCACCTATTTGCTAATAAACCAATTTAGAGCACAATGCCGTTTTGCAACAAGCAAAGATATATGTTAATTGGTCTTTGAGGCACACAAAACAACCAGTTTTTCTAGAGCCAAACCTCTGCACATCTGTTTTCATATCCCTCTGAGCCCTGCACATAGACCAGCAGATACGCCACCAAGTTAAAACAACCCTCATGTCTGAGAGTCTGCCCCGGGTTTATTAACAAAAGCGTAGACACTTTCCAAACACAGCGTGTGCTAAAGTACGCGCTGTGTTTGGAAACTGTCTATGCTTTTGTTAATAAAAGCGGGGCAGACTCTGGCCTTTTGTTTAAGTATTGCTGTTAATCGGAGCCCGTGAAGGGGCTCTGATTAACAGCAATACTTAAACAAAATCCACAGTCTGCCCCACGCGCTCCACAGCCCTCAGCCACCCCGCCTCCTTACCTGCACTCCTTACGCCCGCACCAGAGTCAAAAGTGCCTGATGAGTGATGATCGCGCCGCTCGCCTCTTCAAATCGGCCGGCGGCGGGACTGTCTCACGGTACGTACTGTGTGCGCGCTCCACACGGGACGGTGCGCGGTGACATCAGGGCAGATACGCGCGCGCGCGCGCCCTAGAGGGAACATAGGTCATAACCAAACGTCAGGTTCTCCTAAAAGAGACCTCTAACTTTCCTGGGTTTGTCCTCCTCCATCTGGAGTGTTATTTCATATAACTTATGCGGGACACTCACCATAGTATCAGGTGTTTCCACTGTGATATAATCATTCAAGCCCGCTGTCACCAGAAATTCCATCAGGTTCTGGCTAGCTATTGTTACTTCTGCCGCACTGTCTATCATTGTCAGAGCCCATTCCCCTTTCAGAAGTTGTGTCCTCGAATTCTGGGTATGTCTGATCTTTAGACCTGCAACCTTCTTCTTTTTGAACTGTGGCTTTGATTTTGGCTTTTCTTCTTTTTTGGAAGTATAGTCTTGAGCGTGCTACTTGTCTCTGGACTTTGTACGCTTTTCTTGTCTGTCTGACCGGGCTTCCTTCTCTGAGTTTTTCGATGAACCCTGAAATGAATGAGAGGAATGCATTTCAGTATCCTGCTACCTATCAGGTGTCCCTATTTCTAAGGTTGTACCTCCTTTCGGATGGTATAGCATGAGTTCTGGTGTAGATTGCAGCGAAGACCGTACCCCAAGTGGTACAATCCTCTATTTGTGGTGTAATCCCCATGGGTAAGCAGATTGTCAGCACTCTGTGTTTTCATAAGGGCTGGTATTTGGAAATTCTGTCTCTAACAGTGTTATTTTTAGAGCTACTCAGAATAGCATTTGTTCACATTTCGTGGGCATTTTTCCCATTACTGCATGCAACGTTTGAGGTGTAATTTTAGTTGCTGTACTCTGGGTAGGAGCTGTATATGTTGTAACCATTGCTGGTTGGACTGTTAGTGTCCTCATGAAGAATTGTGTCATGTTTCTGTAAAGTTTTATCAACTCATTGTGTTGTATGAGTAATTCATCTTGTGGCATTGTGACAATGTGTGTAGGTCGCTAATGGACATGTTGCTCCTTCTCGTCCAAGTGGACCGAGCCTTACTCTACTTCTTGTATGGGGGAGGGCGCCATTAAACCAGTATAGGTGTTCCTGGTACGTGAGCAGAACTTCAATGCCCTCATACAGACCATATTCCGGTGGTTTTCCTTCTTCTAGGTAATAATGAGAATCTTTTTTGTTCTTGCATTTGCTGCTGAGAATGTAACCCTCGAATAGAATACCTCTGTTCGAAATGCTTTGTGCACCTCAATCACGAAAACTACTATGCCACCCCTAGCTGCTAAACCATGCACAAATAGTTTTAGGGTGACTGCATGTCTGATGTTGGGTGCAAAATGTATTGCATTTTCATCTTCCTCTTCTTCTGAGAGGTTCCGTACATTCACTAATGGAACAATATTCTCTTCCTGTTCATATTTTTTTTTTTTAGAAAGGAAGACTTTCTCAAGGGAACTAAGATAAGGTGTTTTGCTCAATTTTAGGAACAAAGGGCCAGATGTAGGTAGCCCAATACCGGTCGGTAACGGCCGAAAATACCGAATTCCGGCCGTTACCGACCGGTATTGGGCAATTGAGATGAAGGACACCAAAAAAGACTGAATCGGTAAATATGAATCGGTAATTTACCGATTCGGTATTTACCGATTTGTAATTTACTGAATCGGAATTTTCCGAATCGGTATTTACCGAATTGGAATTTACCGATTCAGTAAATATCAAATGGCAAAAAATGACAATCGAGATGTAGGTAACTTCTAAAATACCGAATATCATGAAATTCGGTATTTAAGAGTCGGTATTTACCATGGATTGAAAGCAGGTGGTAACCAAGTGCAGGCTATAAAAAAGGCCCCAAAAGGCAACACTGTGACCAGAATGGCGGCATTCTACGTGATAGCAAGCTGGCTACGGCTGAGGTTCTGTAGTTTTCGACTCCGCTTTGTATTTGGCCGCCATTTTGTGTCCAGCCGCCATTTTGTGTTGCCTCACTCAGGCAGCACAGCGAACGTAGTGTTTTTACTTTCAGCTGCTACATGGCTTTTCTGTTAAAAAATAACCCCTCGCCTGTGTTTACGAAACCGATGTCAGGGTCTGGCCGAGTTCGTTAATCTATGTCTAGACTGATTAATCCTTGTCTTACTCCACTGTTTGGGTCCCACCATTCTTTCCGTCTTTATCTTATTTGACTGGCCTTCGCTATTCTCTTCGTGTATTCTCTTATTACACAAACTATCCTTTGAAACACGCTAACATGTTCTACCACCTGCGAATTGAATTACGGGCACTAGTGTTGATTAACTTGAGGGGAGGAGAGCACACGGGGTCTGAAAGAAGGGTGTGTTTTAGACACTTGATAGCTTGTTTTCGAACTTTTCCATTTGTCAGTTTTGTATGCTTTGGGAGTTGCCATTGTAAACATGTTCACTATAAGAGACTGTGAGCCACGGAGTTAAGTGGCAGTCTCCTGAGAATATACCATCAGGGTACTTCTTGGACAACTGTGCATAGCTGCAGCTAATAAACTTGATTTTCTACGCCTAACAGAGTGTCTCGTGTCTCTGTCTGACGATGCAGGTGAACCCGGAGATATTAGGCGTGCCCTGCGCCGCTCGGCCCATAGGCCTGGTTCTCCACGGCTACAGGCAGCAGGAAAGAGGGTCTGGAGACGGGAGGAGCAAGTCTATAGACAGCGGATAACGCTCTTCCAACTCACTGAGGCAGAGATCTTGCAAATGTACAGGCTACACCCCCAAACCATCCTGGACTTGATTAGGGACCTGCACCCATTCCTGGACCACCCAACACCAAGTGCCCACGCCGTCCCACCCCATGTGCAGGTGCTCTGTAGCCTACACCTACTTGCATCTGGGAGTTACCAGGGGTTGATTGCTGTGGTAGGTGGGGTGTCCCAGAGCTGTCTATCCCGTTTCTTCCGGAAGTTCCTAGAGGCCATGCTGCAGAGAATGCATCATTACATCAGCTTCCCTGACACACATGCAGAACTGCTAAAGACCAAGACTGACTTCTATCAACTGGCACAGTTCCCACACGTCATCGGCTATATTGATGGCACCCACATCCCAGTCTGCCCACCTGCTGCCACAGAGTACATTTACAGAAACAGGAAGTTAACTCACTCTATCAATGTGCAGGTAATCTGTTATGCCAACAACATCATCACAGACATTGTGGCCAAATTACATCATCCCTACCTGAAGCTCATTTCAACCAAGGCACGGTTCCTGATATTTACCAAGAACAGCCTACAATAACCAGCATAAACCTGCCTCATTGACATGATTACTGATGGTTTCAAACCCCAAATTTCACCAAACGCCAAGTTACTTGTATTCACTCTGAACACCAGCCCAACCCTCAGCTCTCTTCTCTAAAGAAAGTAAATCTCTTTCTTCCAGAAAACAGCTTCAAAGCTGCTGCTCAAGCCTCCATACACTCACAATAGGATGGCAGCAAACCCCTGTGCCCTGGCCTCTCAGATGCCCCTGGGGCACCACTTGGGAGCACCCCACATGCTGCAGCATGTTTCATTCAGGGACTGAAGAAATATGATTACATAGTCCCTATCCTGGTGGAACTCCATTGGTTCCCCTTGTAGTCCTGAACCATCTTCAAAACCAGCTGCATCATTTACAAAGCTATCACGACCAGCATCCCTGCTTACCTTGCAGACAAGCTCACCATCTCTGGCGGTTCTCAGTGCATCCATGACACCGTTAGACTACAGATTAAGAAATGTAAAAAAGAAAAAAATAAGGCAGCAGGCCTTTTCTATTTATACCTTCTAGCTGTGAAACAACATCCATTTATTCATAAGGACCGCCCCAGGTTTCTCCAATTTCACAATGCAACAAAAGGCCACAAATCAACTACCTCTCCTATTGCTCATGGACTTAATGCTTGTCTATGACCCTTGTACATAGCTCTACTGCTTCTTGGTTACTTTTGCACTATAGAAATTCCACTTGCAAGCAAACATAGATACATACATGATTGTCTGTCAAATGGGGGATTATGTTGGATACAAACGTGGCTCTGGATGACTGTATTTGAGAAGTATAGCTTAGCTAGCTTGTATGGAGCTTCCCCATTGGTTACTATTGTTGAGCTACAATCAATCGATTTTCTTGGTGAAAGCAATGTCATAGCTGCTGCCCAGTTTTATATAATGTTGCCTGTACTTTAATAAGAGGATGGTGTGTGAGAGGCTGGCCTGGAATATGATGTCCACTAATGTAAGTGCTCACCTTGCACCAGTTCAGACAACCCTTATGGTGATTTAGGATGTCTCAGACAACCTTAGAATGCTATCCAAGTGGTAGCTGTGGAGAGCAGCCTTCAGGCCTAGTCTTGAGGGAGTGTAAAGCAGCGTGTTTCACCAGAATGCAATCTTATAGTAGAGATTAAATGAAAAGAACCACACCAAGTATTTATAAAAAGATGTATTTATTATATAATACTCTCTAGTGTGTTCCAATATCTCCAACGCAGAGATAAACACAATGCGCATAATACTTTAGCAAAGTAACACAGTAAATAGCATGAAATACACAGTGGGCCCCAGGGGGGAACCAAACCATATACTAAGAAAGTGGTATAAGAACCACAACTCTATTCAGGACAATAGCGAAAGGACATAGAATTACTGGGGACCCACAGAACCACCCAAGGTAAGTAGATAGTGACCCCATGGAGAGAGTGTGCACAACCTCATGCTCCGTACAAGTCTATGTGCGAGTTACAGTTGGATTTTTAAAGATTAGGGAACCTTCCCTGTGAACCCGGAAGAAACCCAGTGGACGACAGAAGGTTGGAGAGCCAGCCCAACCGTGGATACTGTGGTACCCAAGTTACCTATCCCAGGGAAGCTGGATGCATAGGTGTGAAGTGGATCTCAAAAGAAACAATTGTGATTGTCAAGTGGACCCACAGGCCTGAGCCACTGGAGTCGCGAGAGGACCTCAAGCAGCTCACCAAAAGATGCAGGCCACGATGCACATGATGTGGTGTTCCCGAAGAGTCTGGTCACTGGAGGTGCTCAAGGTTGGGGCTACTTGGAGCCCGAAGTTCTTCTTGCAAAGATGAGAAAAAGCCTTTACAACTGCAAAATTGAGGCAGTACTCAGGGGTTTGGTTATTGCAACCACCACAAGGACTACTGGCCTCAAACTTGGTGATAGGGTAGAGCAGACGTCGAGAGCTGTGGAAAACCACCACCTGTGTTGCAGAGCCCACGGAGTCTGGAGGAGCTCAGGATCTGCAGACCAGTCGACTTTGTTGCCGTGCCTGCGAATGCAGGGTAGTGACTCTTTCACTCCAAGGGAAATTACTTTGGTTGTCATTAATGCTTCACGGGCCTTTGAAGGTTCCTGTATGATGCACAGGCAATGCAGGAGACTAAAAGGGAGGAAAAGTCAGGCCCAAACGAAGTCCAGCAAAGTCCAGAGTGCCCAGACGGTAGAGTTGCAATGGTGTATGATCTGAGTCTTATCCCACGGTTAATCTAAAGACCTACAACCAGGTAAGCCCTTAAGTACCCTGGGGAAAGGGTTGGGAAGATCCAGGGGACCCTCCCAGGGGGGATTCTGGACAGAGGGGATGTTACTCCCTTGTCCTTTGTCCAGTTTTGTACCAGAGCAGGAGACAATGTCTCTCAAGTCTGGTTTGAACTGGACAATGCACAGGGACACAAAATGTGCTCCTCATGCACACTTTCTGGTGCTGGCAAGCCCTAATACAGCCCTAATACACTAACTCCTGTCTGGGAGGTGGTCACACCTCCCTGTGACAGGATGCCTGTTGTTCCTCCTTCCTCTGCTTGGTCTTGACTTAGCAGAGGGAGTGGTAAAATGTGTCTCTGGTCGGCAGCAACCATTTTGTGCTGTCTGGGTCAAGAAGGCTGGTACCGGGAATACTGAGAGCCTAACAGAGGGCTTTTCCAGTGCTTGGAATCATACCCCCTACACCGTTTACGGTGTGGGGGGTATGATTCCAACATGTTTGATAAGAAATGGTCATTGCGCGATTAGACGGTGCCCCTCTATATAGTATATGGCTGCTTCACTGACAACCCAGGAGAATGGAGTCCGTAGGCTGCAAGGGTGTTCTGCTCATGCAGGGGCACTGTAGGACTTGGCCTTTTTGGTTAAAGTTTCCTAATCTTTTAGCTTTCCCCCTAGACCGTTTTCCTGACCTAGATATGCCAATTTGAATGCTTAGGGTACTTTGCCACTGCTGATCAGTGTCAAAGTACAGGAGTTCCCTATATAAAATATAATGATGATTGGTTGGCCATGATTGGTATGTTGCCTTACTAGTAAAGGTCCCTAGTGATGTGCACTGTGTGTGCAAGGGATAGTAGTGCCAGGGCACACAGAGAAGGAAATTCAGGCCTTCAGTGTAGGGCCTGCTCGCAGAATGCTAAGTTAGCATGTAGTCCTGACAAGTGCAACCACTTGTCAGGCCTGACTTTTCCTTTTACATACACATGGGGCACCCCTGTGGTAGGTACCAGGTAACCCCTGGGCAGGGTGCAGTGTAGGTAAAAGGCAGAACATAAGCTGAGGTGTGTGTTATGTTCTGACACTGAAAAACTCTCTTTTCACTGCTAAAAGGCCATGCTGCCCATAGGAAGGAATGGGGTAGGCTGGGTGTGTGTTTGTTAGCCTAGTTTCCTGTCAGTTTATAATGGAGAGGTGAGGTTTAGTATGTATGGATTCACAGGCTGCCCTGCATCTGGAGAGTATGGGGAGGTGAAGCCCGCGAGCTGAAAAGGCCTGGGCTGGTGCTATAAACCAATTGACGCATCTCCTGCTGAGTGATCAAGGATCCAGACCCCCAGTATCAAAGGGAGAGAGGTGACACTGGGAGGGAGACACCCATGACTGATGTAGGGAGGGGCCATGGACCCCTGAGCACATACAAACTTCAAAGACAGTAAGGGGTATAACTATGAGAGCTGAAACCCGTGAACATTGGAATGAAACAGATTGAGACTGAAAAGGCTTGGACCAATTCTGTGGTCAAGAGGAACCTCTGCTAAAGGAGCAACTGAAGAGACTGCTGTGGGTAGACCAATCTTTGCTTCGTGATCTGGGGCCGGTCTGCACTTTGCTGTTCTAACTAAGGAAGAGGCTGTTGGGACTGTGCTTGGAAGTGCTGGGTCCCCCTGCTTGAAGAAGGCTGCACTTTGTGCTGTGTCTTGTAATCCCAAGGGGCTGAGGCGAGCTGGTTCCCTGTTTTGGAAACACGTGAATATAAAGGTTTCCAGAGAAGACTCAGATATGCCGTGGGTGCTTGTGCTCTGTCTAGCCTGAGACCTTCGCTAGTTGTGCCCTCTGATCTTGGGCACCTGGAGCTTCAAGTGAAACTCGGACGCTCTGGGAACTTGTTGTGGTTGAGCCCGGGTGTTGGTGAAGTGCGCTTGGGCCTCGTGTGCACCAAAGGAAGAAGAGAGACTCCGCCACACAAGTGTACATGTCGTGGTGCAGCCAGGGCGTTGGTGAGGAGTGCCTGGACATCGTGTGCACCAACGGAGGAAGTAAGTCTCGATGCACTGGGTGTGTGTCATGGTGCAGCCCTTGTGTTGGTGAAGTGCGCAGGGGCCTCGTAAGCATCAAAAGAAGAAGTGAGTCTCCAACATGCAAGAGGGCGTGTCGTCGTGCAGCCAGGGCATTAGGGAAGAGCGCCTGGACGTCGTGTGCACCGGGAGAAGAGGTGAGACTCGGATGTGCAAGACTGCGTGTCGTGGTGCAGCCAGGGCATTGGTGAAGAGCACCTGTACATCGTGTGCACTGAGAGAAGAGGAGAGGCTTGAATGCGCAGGGTGCATGTTGAGGTGCAAGCGGAGCATTGGTGAAGAGCCCCGGAGCGTCGTGAGCACCAGAGAAGAGGCGAGTCTAGGACACGCGGTGTATGTGTCGAAGTGAATTCTGAGGTGCTGGTGAGGAGTGCCGCGTTAGGGTGTGCACCCAATTGAAGTCGTCTCCACAGTGCTGAGGGCGGGTCTTGGTGTGGACTGAGACCACCGAAGCGAGGGCCAAGTCGTTGGGGCCCTCGCAGTCAATCAGCAGCGGGCCAGACCGGCAGCCACGAAAGAACTGAGCCACCGGCCAGAGTCCGCTGCAGACCTTGATGGAGTTCTGGATCAAGGCCCGTGTCACTGAAGTCGGGGAGGAGAGTGGGATCGCTCCACCCCAGGTAACGTGGAGCAACACCTGGGGTGGGGTGCGGGCCCGGAGGGACACTCTCTCGGCATCCCGCTTCAGTCAGCTGGGCGAGCCGTTGCTTCGGCTCGGATCCCGGCCCGTGCTGACCCAAGATGGGGCAGTACCTTTTGTGTCATCATTTGATCCATAACGGGGGCACTGTTAACAGAGAACGTAAAACTGTCGTATTACACTTTGCATCATTGCTGCTAACGAACTATCGAACTGTCGTATGACGCCTTACCTCATTTGTGCTGGACAAAATTTATATTTGATGCATTACGCACTGCGTTATTTCTCCCTTGCATATTACCTGATTGTAACGTGGTGAATTACATTATTTCTACAGTGCACAGTATCTGAGTATAACGTGGCGCAGTGTATTAATTCTTCATTGCACCGTACAGGATTGTAGCATGATGCATTGCTTTGTTTCTTACTGGTACAGGGCATGCTGGTGGTGATAAACATTGCATTATTACTTCAATTGCAAAGTACATGAATGTGGTACTACGTATGGCATTGTTTCTCTGTTGCACAGTATACGAGAATATTGTTACGCATTGCAGTATTTGTTTCCTTTTGCAATGTGTGTTTTTCTAGCAATACGACTGGCCTAACTTTTTGGAAACGGTTAGAAGTGAGCTTAACTGTTGGTTAGGAGTGGTGGTTGGGATTAGAACCTACCAACCCACCGGAAAGAATACTACCCATTCTTATATGTTGATTTTGTATCGTGTGGTCAGATTGTACAATTGCTTATATAAAAGTTTTACTCATTTTTATCAATACTCGTGTGGAGTCTATTTGTGATGACATCATGGGGTTACTGTGAGCGTGGTTGCACATACTGAACACTTGTGCCTTGGAGATTATCCTGTCTGCTCGTGTCAAGCTACTTAGGGGTTGAGCAGGGCTATCTCAGACGGTGTCCTTACTTAGCCTAACGTTGAAGCAAGGAGTCGGGGACGCAAGCCTCCAGCATTTGATGGTGGCGGTAAGTGACAGGGACCTCCACCTCCAACAGGCACCTCACTTAGAACCACACACGCTACCTTCAGGATTGCTTAGGTCTGCTACAGGGGTGACTTATAGCTTTTAAGTGCAGTTACCCTTAGATATAGTAAAGCTATATCTTTAGTAAGTGGTGCATGCACCAACTTACACAGACTGCAAGGGCAGGCCTGTAGTTCATTTTGCATGGTCTCCCATGAGTGGCATAATGCATGCTTCAGACCATGGGAGACCTCTGGTCTATGCCCTGGGTACCTTAGTACCATATACTAGGGACTGATAAGGGTACAGTAACCAATGTGGATATTACCTAAGTACTCAACACAACAATTTATGGAGAAAGCAGAGAGACTGGGGTCCTGATTAGCAGGATCCCAGTCAGATATGTCAAAATACAGCTTAGCCCCAGGCAAAAGGTGGGGATAACCATGGAAGTAGATCCTACTTTCCTATAGTATGAAAGAATTACAACTTTAACTGACTCAAACATTACCTTTCTATTTCCCTTTCTCTTGCTCTCTCTGTTTTAGACTAAGCCAGACATCTTGATTCTGGTCTTACACAAGGGAGTTACAGTCTAAGTGGGGTCCACATCAGGAATCTGCATTGGCGTTAACCTGTTTCCTCTCTTCTCTGGGCTAGTCTGTAAAGGTTCTATGAAGACAGTGTTGATCTCAGCAAGAATTATTTCTCCTAGCCAGAACATTGACAGTTTTTCCAGGCATTGTGTCCCAGTTGCTAACAACAAACCCCACGAACAGACTAACTAATGAGATTAAAAACCTGGTGGAGGAGGTAAGCGCAGAAGGATGGATCACACCTCATGAGGCTTTATTTTTGGTCACCCCACATCCGGTGAATCCATACTTCTATGCCTTGCCGAAGATCCATAAACCAGCAAGGCCCCCCCCAGGTAGACCTATCATCTCCGGCATTGGGTCCCTTTTGGAACCCCTTTCTTCCTTTGTTGATTTCTTTTTGAGACCTCTCGTGCGGACCATGCCCACTTTCCTTCAGGATACTAAAGAGGTTTTACGTCTGCTACCTGAAGTACCTTTCGACACTGCAACTCATATTCTTGTCAGTTTTGATGTCGAATCATTGTATACATGCATTCCGCAGGAGGAAACATTGGATGCAATACGAGGCCTTTTGGAATCCCAACCACATGAAAGTATAACTCCAGTTCACTTCATTATGGAATTGGCAAGACTTGCTATGACTGAAATGTTTTTTCAATTAAAAAAATTTTTTTCAAAAAATAAAATGTTTTTCAATTTGAAGATTCCCTGTAGATCTCCAGGACCTCAATGGGGAGTATTTTCGCCCCTAGCCTGGCCAATTTATATGTCCATCTATTTGAGAAACATCATGTACTCGACCACAACAATCCATTACTCCATCAAATGGTGTTGTGGAAGAGATACATTGATGATGTTCTGGTAGTATGGCGAGGAGATAGTACGTCTTTATTGGCATTTCGGGATTGGCAGAATACTCAGAACCAATCCCTCAAGTTTACAGTAGAATTCAGCGACAGGGAACTTCCTTTCTTGGATCTGTTTATCATTCCAAAAGATGGTCACCTGGCAAGCAAATTATATCGCAAACCAGTGTGTAGAAACTCTTTACTCCGGTTTGACAGCCACCATCCGAGTTCCCTCAGGGAAAACTTGCCCTTTGGACAATTTCTTAGGGTTCGCAGAAACTGTTCTGAAAAGACGGATTTTGAGATTCAATCTAGAGACCTTGCCATCAAACTCAAAAAACGGTTATACCCTGGTACCATGATAAGGAAGGCATTGAAGAGGGCCTCCAACAACCATCGGGAGGCACTACTAGCTCCCCCGGTGATTAAACCTCCTCTGGAGCAGTTGACATGTGTAACTACTTTTAGCACTGCCTCTACGCAGGTAGAGAAAATCATCCGTAAGAACTGGCGGATTCTTAACACAGCTGGTGCTGGGATTCCTCCACCTCTCTTTTCTTTTAAGAGAAGTCCTAACCTTCGAGACGAGTTTGTACACACCAGACCTAGATCTTCTCTACCAGAGCCCACGATCACGCCTATGACTACACCTTGGAGTACGGTGCCTGTGCAAGGTCATTATCCTTGCGGAACCTGTTCCGTATGTCCACAGACTGAGAAAACACTCACAGTTGATATAGGTACAACGCGCCCTTGGGTCCTTAAACGTCACACCAATTGTAATAGCGAAAAAGTGATATATTTAATAACAGGCCCTTGTTCACTTCGCTATGTAGGGATGACGACAAGAAAAGTCAAACTGAGGATCCAGGAACACAAAAGTACCATTAGACGGAACAAACAGGCTACTCGATTGACTAACCATTTCCTTACAATGAGACATACAGCAGATGACATGAAATGGCTAGTCCTCGACCAACCAGTTATCCCCAAACATGTGAATGATGTGTCTAGGTATTTATTCACCAAAGAACAGAAATGGGTCTTCAAATTAAAAACTGATACCACAGGGTTAAATGACGCAATTCCCTGGATTCAGATTTGAGAACTTTTTGTTGTAGCCTTCAGATCACAGTGTTGGATAAGTTGGTTCTTCACAAGATAAATATTTGAGCTCAACATCGAGAGGGAGCACTGTCATAACATCCACAGTATGTACTCAGTTTCATGGATGGACTGTCTGCCATATCATACTTTAATTTGATAGGCCATGCTAGCGAAACTGGAGCTCTTGTTCCTCTATTATAAATGATGGGATTCCAATTCATATAATTGAATCTTCGTCTTAGCAATTTCCAACAAGTCTATATTACTCTCTATTCAAGACTCTTGTAAATGCCGATTTCAGGGTCTCTATAATGAATGGACAACAATTCAGTATATTTTTCTGTCTATGACCCGATTAGGAATAATTATATGTACTCTTTCCCACAGACAAAATATGAGATATTTGTCTGGTATGTACATTGTCTTAATCTCCGTTTGATACCAACATTGGCGCTATATTTATGATGACATACTTCATTGTTTTGCGCTTTATATGTACATGTATATATATATATTCTTCAGGAGACCCGAATGACTGTTGTGTTGTCAGGAATGTTTAGTGGAAGTATGTCCGTTGTTTACAGCGGATGTCCGAACTTGCATTAAGGTTTCCAGAAAGTGCATGCTTGCTATGGTTTCCGGTTCCGGTCGCCATATCTTCTGAAACTTCTGTTTTCTCTCTGGTCCGCCGCTCCAAATTGCAATAGCGGTAATACCTAGTAGTTTGGGTTCCGGTTTCCGCCAGACTAGGCTTAGACTGATCCAACCAATCAGGTGACGAGTGGGAAAAGGGAGTGCTGTTTCCTCACTGGTCCGCCACTCCAAACTGCAATAGCGGTAATACTTAGTAGTTTGGGTTCCGGTTTCCGGCAGACTAGTCCTAGACTGGTCCAACCAATCAGGTGACGAATGGGAGAAGGGAGTGCTGTTTCCTCACTGGTCCGCCGTTTTTTTCCGGTTTTCGGCCGACTCAGTTTATGCAAAGCGCAACCAATTATCAGACACGGCTTCCCCTCCGTCTCAATGTGCTCCAATCACTATATGGGTTGATTTCAACCAATCTATAGACAAGAAGGACCTGTTTCCTTTTTGGTCCGTCACCCCCCTATTTACCTTGGTAGGTCGTTTGACTCGTTACCTTCCCCTCGACTCAGTGGGAAGCTCGAGGCAACGACGGACAGGTGGGTGAGGAGGCTCTTTTAGTTTTGAACTAGTGTACCAAGCTTTGTTATACTGCCTAATGACTGTAGGCTATTTCCATGCTTAGCCTAGTCTTGGATTGCATATAAATTCTTTATTTTTCGTCGCTAGCTATGGGCTGGTGCCTTGTTTGCCACTCCCTTCTTTCCTTTACAACAGAGTGATTACCAATAATTGGGCAAATAACAATAAGAATCTTAAACACGAATCTTAAAACAACAATAAGATTCTAAATACGTACATTATTAGTTTTTCTTTATCTTTTTTCCTTCATGTACTTAGTGCGTGACCTCAACTTACCTGAGCGAGCGCCAGGCGAGGTGAGGTGTCCTCCATACATTTGATGGGTGAGTTCATATCTGGCTGATAATTTAACATTTTTGCTTGGTATGTCACCAGACAGCTATATACACTGCTGGAAGTATAAATGTTCATTATGTTTGTCTCAATGCAAATCTTTTTTGTGTTTCAGGAGAGAGATTCCTCACATAACCATGACTTCATACCTCCGTTAATTACACAGCTCTCGGTAGGTTCTGTCGTGTGGTTAGTGTAAAATTTCATAAAATTTCACATTATTATTTTTTCACTGTTGCAGTAGCGGTATATAAAACTTAGGTCCTGACGAAAGCCATCTTGGCTGAAACATGTTGACCACATAGACATCTTTTTGATAGTAATATTTTTTGTTATACTATCACGAGTTTGTCTGTTTTTAACCTTGTCGTTATGATGACCACCCTATTAAAATGTTGCTTTCGGCATCACAACAGGCAATTTTAATCACTACTTTCTTTATGTTACTACACTCCTTTTGCACTGCAACCTTTTGACCCACCAGCTGTGACATCTTCTTCTTTCTCTCACTGGTTGACCCCATACCAGTAAACCCACAATATCACCGAGTGGGATATCTGGATGGTACCAGTCTATAAAAAAAAAAAACAGATGACGCGACTCCGCCAATGGGTGGGCTGATGGGTCTCTATTCTCTTCTCTCTGTAACACATATACACAATCATACATCTCTTCTTTTACACTACTTGTTGAGTGTTAAAATAGTTAGAGTGTTTTGAGACCCTGGCATTCTTTGTGTTTTTTGATTGTGTCCACATTGTCTTAGTGTGAGCAGGACTCACTGAAGGGACTGGGAACATGCCTCTTACTTGAATGCACTGCCGATGCAGGTTTGTGAGATCCCTTCATGGCCCGGATAGAAGTGAACTCCTTTGAGCCTCAATTTTAGGAAAGTGACCCTTTTTGCCCTGGGTCTCTGCCAATCAGGTTCCCAGGGCCTGTGGTATTTCCTCAAACTGTACCTGTGTACCCACAATTCGCACATCCCTATCCATAGATAAGCCCCTTGTAAAAGGTGCCATGGGTACCAAGAGTGCTGTAAACAGTGAAGGCATCTAAGAGCTCCAGTACCTATTGTGCCACCCCCAGAAGCCCTGCACCCTAACACACACACACTGCCATTGCAGGCTGCGTGTTTTGGTGCAGAGACAATTAAAGAGTCGACATGGAACACATCCCTGTCTGCCATGCCTACAACCCACTGCCTGAGGCCTAGGTAAGTCACCCCTCTAGCATGGTGCACTAGCCCTCAGGTGAGGGTACAGAGGCATGAGCTCTGTACCCCTACAGTGTTTAAGTCCATTCTTAGACTTTGTAAGTGTAGTAAAGCCATAATGATTATTTGGTCTGGGAGTTGGTCATTACGAACTCCACAGCTCCATAATGGCTTTACTAAAACCTGGAAAGTTTGGTAGCAAAAGACTCAGCACATTAAATCCACACTGATGCCAGTGTTGGATTTAATATAAAATGCACTCAGAAGGCTTCTTAAAAATGACCCCTGAAAAATGACCAGCTCTGGTTTGGTTCCTGAATGGCTGCCCGCCATTTTCCACCAACAGACAGGTTTCTGGGCCCCTGGGTAGAGACCCTCCGCTCTCTGGATCCAGATACAAAGCCCATCTGCAGCAGTGTCATGCCTCCTTCCCCAGGATGGGCTGGGTCAGTGAAGGGGAAGCTTCAGAGGCCTGCCACCTTTGTAAGCTGTCCCTGCCTTTTGCTGCCCCCATCAACTGACTCCCACTGGTTCTGCCTGCCACTTTGGGTAAGAGAATCAGCGGGGAAACCAAGCTAGAAGAGGCGTGCCAACCTTTGCCAACCCCACCCAGGTGAAACACACATCTCAGTCCCCTCCATATTGAAGATGAAGGGACCCAGCCAATTAGGAAGAGGCTCATGCCCCCCTCCCATTGGAGGGTGGCATAAAAGGGGGTGTACCCACCCCAAGGAAGAGACCCATTGGTCTCAACCAGCAAATCCCTTTAACACCCCTCAATTTAGTATTGAGGGGCAACCCTGAACCTTGCCTCCTCATATTTGAGGAAGAAAGAGGAAGGATTGAAGAGCCATTCTGACCCTCACTTCTCCGACTTCCCTCAAGCTTCAATCCGATGCCTACAGCCTGAACCTGAGGGGTTCCTCCTGACCGCAATCAGAGCTGGTAAAAAGAACCTGATGCCAAAAGATGCCACTGCACCCGATGCCCCTCGGCCTTGTGTGGCCAACCAATGGTGTCCAGTCATCCCCAAGATCCCAACTTATCTCTCCAGCCAGTGGTTGCCTTCGGGAAGTTTCCCTGCCCAAGCCTGCAGCAGCTCTGCTGTACCGAAGGTCTCCATTGGAATCTACAGGGTCCCCAACGTCTCCTTGGCACACTGCATATGGCCGTCCCTGTGCTGCAACTCCTGTGCTAATTGTTGTCTCTTATAGTGCTGACCTTAAAATGAGGAGCTTTGCTCCCACACTTGAGTGGCCTGCTCGCAAGCAGTCCCTGACCAAAGGCCTCCTTAGCCCAATTATCTAACGTTGGGCCCCTGCACTCTGCATCCGGCTGCCCGAGGGCCACTGGTGGTGCAATTTAAGTGCCTACCTAGACCTTGGGTAATCTTGGTCCTAACCCCTAAAACGCCCACTAGTAAGCCGTTTACTTACCTGAGAACCGTTAATCCTTTTTCTCCCATAGGAACCAATGTTACGAGTTTTGTTCCTAAAAATGTTTTGTGTTGAGTTGAACTTTGGATGAAAGAAAGTAACTAGATTGCAAATTTTAAAAAGTTGTACATACCTTGTATTGTGAGATCCCCGGTGTGGTATCTAGGCATTCCACAGACTAGGCAATGTAATCAAAAAGTAATCTAAAAGTATTTCAAAAGAAATTACTGTATAATTTAACCTGTTTTTGAAACCCAATACAAACCTCTAACGATTGCAATTTCATCTACAACTGCATTTCCTTATAACGTTTTGCATTTGCAAGTATATTTTAGTTACCTGAGCCAAGTCCTGCTTTGTTCTAGAAATAAACCAGAAGTATATCTATTTTAGAATTACCTAATTGATTTGGATTCTTTCTCTGAGTGTGTGTAATCAGTACTTGATTGTGTGAATACAATAAATGCTTTACACACCCTCTGGATAAGCCTAACTACTCACTTGCACTACCACACAGAGAGCTGTTAGTTCCTGTCTAATTTAGCCACTGCTATACCTCTGGGGACACCCTGGGCTTTGTGCATACTATAGCTAACTTTGGTATAGTATATACAAAGCCAGCTTCCTGCACTCATCACTTGTATATGCCCTTTCTTCAAAACTGAGTTGGTTTGATCCCACTGAAGGTCTCTGGTCTATACAAATTGAGGGTAAAAATCAAGTGTGAAAGTGAGTGAGTGTAAAGTAAGTGAGTGGGTGAGTGAGTGAGTGAGTCGAAAGTGAGTTAGCGAGTGGAAAGTGAGTCAGTGAGCATATCATTGAGCATGTAAGAGGGTTCTCAAAACAGTGAGGGAGGTTAGAAGATAGTACTAGAGAGGCCAAGTAAGTGAATTAACACGTTGATAACTATTTCAGTGACTAGAGGGTCATTTAGTGTTTGGGGAAGTTCTGTGACTAGGGGGTCATTTAGAGTTTGGGGAAGCAAGTGGAGTGCCATAAATTGGCAATTCACCCATCTGCCAAACTAATTGTTCTGCCACCATGTTTAGAGGTTAGTGAACCTCTGCGGTTCCATCGGTGGAGTTTCATCTGGTTCCTCTATCAGGAAGATTTGGCCTATCACTTGCTCTATTGGTGCTTGAATCCCTTGATAAGGATGAGGCAACAATCATTAGATTTCCCTTCATCTGACCTCAATGGGTCGCAGGTATGGAAATCCATCAATTGCCCATAAGATGCAGGAAAAATCTTTGTGCATCAGGGCTGTTGATTAATTTACACAAATTCCCACATTGGGAGTATATTTATCTAGAACAAACAGAAATGCTGAGCAGGGTTTGAAACAACATGGTGCATACTCAATATTTCACTGAGCTTAAAGAGGAGCTGCTGATGGGACCGTAGCTAAAAGATAGGGCTCTCCAACTTGGGCAGACACTTCTCCGCCAGGAAAGTGGAGGCAACATCCCACTAACCTTGTGACCCACAGGGCCTCAAGCTTACCTATAGATGTGCCTTGCAATGAAGAGATATGGACACTCCACCTGTGACCCCTTGGATGGAAAGGAGCCTAGGAAACACTTTTAAAGCTAATCACTGCTTCGTAGCTCATGCCATCCTCACATCAATATTGTACTCTCAGGCATCCACATGCAAGGACCCATGCTTTGGAAAGACTTTGCAGTTCTGTGTCTTAATAAAAAGTTAACTGACCAACTTCAGAAATGTATAAATCAAGCTCTTAGAGAGCCTGAACTTTCAGGTCCAAGCCGACAATAAAAAAGCCTCGAAAGCCCATCACTGGCAGAATCAAATATCAATTTTACAATGCAGTGCATTTTAGTCTAGATTGACTGGAACAAAAGGCTTGGGATACCTGCTAAGGTCAGCATCTTACTCCTTCTTGAAACAGCACAACTTCACATCCCATCCAGCAACCCCCATGCAAACGGCTGAAGCAAGCAAAAGTATATTGGTAGTCGAGAGCCTCAATGCCCTTTTCCTGTTTGTAAGACTTAAATAAGGGACCTATTTACTAGCTGGTTTGCATCGCTCTTACAAGACAGACCGTGGTGCAAGAGCGACGCAAACCTTAAGTTAGATTTATGAAGCCACACAAGACACTTTGCATGGACCTGAGCGGCTCCATAAATCTGGAGTAATGTAACGCAGTGCAAATCGCTGCCTTGCCTTACTCTGCCCTGGGACGGCGTTCCATAGGCTTTGGATGGGTTAACCCACACAACTCCAATGGTTTTTGACACATTGCCAGATTTAGTAGAACTGGTAAACTTGGGAATGTGCCAAAAAGATACGCCTCCTCAGGAGAGGTGTAACGAGGATAAATAACTTTATTTCTCCTCATTACTCACTCTTTCTATGTTTGTCTTCTTTGCACACATAGATAGAGGAAGATGGAGGAATGTGTCTCTCAAGATTGTTTTTGTGCAGGAAGGTGTTCTTTCCTGTGCAAAGACAATCTGCATGCAATGCAGGCACCCATGCACCAAGGTGCAAGAGGGCCATCATTTGCACTAGGCGGCCAAAATGGCACCAGAGGAAAAGGCAGGAATGTGCCGTATTGACTTCAATATGGTACATTCCTGCCCTTTCCCTGTCATGCTGCCCAGCAAGGTGATTTGCTGCGCTGCGTGACATTTTCATAAATTGGCCACTAAATGACCAACATTAAAAAAACATTGTAAAGATTCCATAGAATATTCAGGAATAGAAGGCCATAGGAGTATATCTACCAACTGACTGGACTGGAAGGAGTAGATTCGCTATGTTTTCATGCATCCAGTCCGGCACCAACATTTGCTGTATTTCATTGCGTTGAAGATAGGGAGCAGAACTGCACCAAATGTACTAAGGCGTGGTGCTGCTCCTCTCTCCATGTGGTACTTTAATTTAGGAAGCCTTGTGCCAATGTGCACACTCGCACTCTCTTGAGGGTGTGTGCCTGATGTCAAGCACAGTTTATACTGGAAGGAGACTCTTCCTGTACAAAATACTGTGCTTTGCCAAGTTGAACACTCTTTTGAAATGTGTGTGTGTGTTGTACAGTGCAGCACACATGCAAAGCTGAGCAAAGTTTGAGAAATTAAACCTTTTCTTAAACTTTATGCCTGCCTCGAGAAGAAAGAGGAAAAATAAAAGTCAGAAATGAGCAGAAAGAAAAATAAAGGTCAGAAACGAGCAGAAAGGAAAAAAAAAGGTCAGAAACAAGCAGAACGAGGCCAAATAAAAGTCAGAAACAAGAACAACAAGACAAAATAAAGGTCAGAAAAAAACAGAAAGAGGCAAAATCACAGGCAGAACGTGCAGAGAGAGGTAACGGAGAAGGCAGAACAAGGAGCAGAAAGTGACCAGAAAAGAAGGCAGAAAGCGAGCAGAAAATGAGCAGAGGAGGCACAAACATAAGGCAGCAGAGAATAATGGACTGGGGGGAACCTGGACAGGAGACCCGTTGCAGGGGTAGATGGCACGAGGACCTCAAGAAGTGAATTCAACATGACAGGAAGCACTGTACCAAATGTCAATTACATAAAATTTCTTGGGGAATTGCATCAAATGCGCACTATTTGAGTCTAACTATATTTAGTTGATATATATTTAGAAATAAAAAAAGTGCCTCTCCTACCTGCCATGGTTGGAAGTCCTTGCTCAGACTTTCACTAACTGAGGAAGGTCCTGAGTTGGCGTTGGCTGAGATCATGTTGTGTAAAGCGTGAGCAGCTGCGTAGACCGCAGTGTAAACACTGTATGTATTGTAGAAATTGTAAGCATCATACATAGAGAGGGGCAGCGTTTGCATTGTCTCGTTCCCTTTACAACGAGGGAAGAAGGATTCGTAGGCAAAACTCCCATCCGGCAAAGCAGGAGCGCACATGAACGTCATCACCCACGAGTCCACAAACATGGAAATGTCTGGGAAATGTGAAGGTTTTACACTGTATAGGAAATCTGTCAGTCCAGGAATCTGTCCCTTAGGAATGGAAAATTCTAGTGAGCCATTGAAAAGATTCCCTCCAGTGTGATAACTAAAATCTTTCAAATGTGATGTGATTGCAGAAGCGATCCAAACTTTGGCAGGCAGGTCTACCAAGGCCCAAATGAGTTTTGGAACCATGTAAGCTCTCGAACAGTGAACTATCACCACATTGACAGAATAACCACGGATTGTTTCAACAATTTGCCTCGTCTCTTCCCAGCTATTGTGAGGGGGCTTTTGGAGTCTTTGTAAGAAGGCCACACAACCCCCACTGTTGGTGATCTCTCTCTCCAGCTCCTCACCAGCCCTCCTGCCACTTTCATCGTCTGATGTCAGGATCCCAACCCAGGTCCAGCCAAAGTGCTTGAGCAGCCGGGCGATGGCGCGCGTCTCGTAGATCTCATTGGGGACAGTGCGGTAAAAGGATAGGAACCGATGCCTGTCATTGAAGATCGGATCCATGGCACCATAGCTGATCTGAGAAAGACATAGTCATTCACTATTAGACATACTGCACCACCCTCCACTAACACCCATCTCAGCCTATGGTGTGTGGTTCATGGATCTCATTGGAGACAGTGCGGTGCAAGGATATAAACCAAAGCCTGTCATTGAAGATTGGATCCATGGCACCATAGCTGACCTGAGGAAATCACAGACATGAGCTATTAGACATATAGAACCACACTCCACTAACATGCATCACTGGCCGATGGTGCGTGGCTTGTGGATCTCATTGAGGACAGTGTGATAAAAAGATGGGAACCAATGTCTGACATTAAAGATTGGATCCATGGCGCTATAGCTGACCTAAGGAAGGCATAGACATGAGCAATTAGACATATTGCACCACCATCTACTAATACGCATCACTGGCCGATGGCGAGTGATTTGTGGATCTCATTGTGGACAGTGTGGTAAAAGTGTGGGACCTGATGCCCATCATTGCAGGTTGGATCCATAGCACCACAGCTGACCTAAGCATGACATAGACATGAGCTATTACAGGGAGGGCTGGATGTTTCCAGTCAAAGTGTTTGCTGCAGTTTGTGAAGATGCAACAAATCCCTTTAGGTCCAACATGCTTTCTCACTCCAGGAACAGAAGTCTATTACTACTTCACAGTGACATAGATCAAACATGTTCAGACAATTTGCATTAATTGATACCCAGACAATATATGAGTATGTATCTATCTCAATCACATCTGAGAATGAGTTTCTTTTTAAAACGGCATATCTGCTCCATAGTTTAATACATCACATGCCATTAGATTTAGCATTTTCCTCCAGATCTGCCCAATGTTGTGATTTAGTGTTTCTCTAACTAGACACTCTTCCCTCTTCCCTGCGGCATTCTCATGCTCTGCCGTCTCGGGGGTGGGGGGAGAGGGTATATTTATTGAGATTTTGTGCCATGTGTGCATTCACAAAAGTGACGCAAATCAAGGCAATTTTTTTAAAATATTTTACTCTCCAGTGCTAAGTTTGTTTCGCACTGGAAAATCACTTGAAAGTAGCGCAAAGCAGCACATAGAGCTGCTTTGCATTACTTAGTGCCACGTGGCAATTCCATGGGGGATGCTTGGGCATTCCCTTGCTACCACCGATGGTTTTTTATGCGAAACCACATTTGCTAAAAAAGTAAGACAGGATTTGCATAATAAAATAGAGCTCACTTCAACCAGGCGCTATCACTGAGAAATGCTTCTTCTTCTTCTTCTTAAAACTTTATTCAGATATCCAAGTATCCACAAAAGTACAATGCATAAAAACAGAAAACAATTCATTAAAAACACCATAATAAAAATGAGAGGATCACCATGATACATATACAAAAAGCCAGAGTTATGGATCCAACATCGTCTGTCTTGCTCGAACGGCTATCCGCAAGAAAGTGCTAGTGCGAAGAGTAATTTCATCATCACTCAGAGTTAACATCATCAAGTAAGCAGTTTCCAAGTTAATACATTTATATTTTCTAAAATACGGTATTAAAAACCCTTTACTGTATTTCATATCAAATTTGCAAAAGAATCAAAGATGCAGTACGGATTGTCCACTCATCCCATCACACGGACAGGGCAGTGAATCACGTTCATTATGATGGCCAAGGGGGAAACAAAGTGCAGATTTAATAGTGCCAGCCCTATGGCAAAATAATAAGCCACACTCCCAGTTGCTCATCGGGAGTGTCAAATAGCGGGGCAGTGGTGGAGTCAAAAAAGCGTAAGACAAGTAAGAGGAGACAGTTTTCTTCAGAGATTCCCTGTGGGATCTTTCCCTGGCATACAATGTATAAAAAGAATGTCGCACGTCATTTTTAGGAGGGAGGACATTAACAGAATAGTTATTAAAAATACTCCCTTGATTAATACTACTAAGACTATTATACACTCCGACAACCAGGGAATGTCCATGCACTTATCACAGTTCAAACAGTCAGTGATAATATCTTTTGTGAGTAGTGCCACAGGATTCTTCCAAATGCAAAGCCAGAAGAGAGCAGGGCGTGCGCGTACAAAATCTTCAATAAAATTAACTCCCGGTTCTTCATGGCAAATATATTGGGGTGTAGAAATAGGGACACAAAGTGTTTTCCTCAGAAACCTGTTCTCCTCATACTGTAAGGGTAAAGTCTTGGCGATGCCCCAAACCTCTGCTCCATAGGTGGCGACCGGGATGCATTGTGCTTTGTAAATCTTTAAAGTTGCCACAAGAGAACCTTTATTTTTTGGGCGCGGTAAGCTGAGGATGGAATTAATGGCCTTTGAGAACCTACCCCTGGAATAGGCAATGTGTTCTGTCCAGGAGTTGTTCGCAGCAAAGACCATCCCTAAATACGGGAAACTATTAGTGGACCATAGCTTATCGGTGCCCACAGAAATACAGCGTAGCTGTTGTTTATTAGGGCCACAGGACATAATAAAAGATGTTTTAAAATTGTTTTTTAAATCGAGGGACTCCATATGGTCAGTAAACTCCTTGACCAGGGCGCGTAAAGCATTCGGGGTGCGGCCCATGATCACCGCGTTGTCCGCGTATAGTAAAACAAGGAGGAGTTTACCCATTATTTTGGGAACGTCATGTGCAATTTCGATTATGGTTTTGTGCAGCCCGTTAATATAAATAATACAAAGGAGCGGGGCCAGCACGCAGCCCTGTCTTACCCCTCTCTGGACTTTAATTGCTTTAGTCACTTGACCCCCCTGGCCAATCCTCACAGAGGCATTAAGATATTTATGTAGATAGGCTAAAAAATGCACAAGAGATTCATCCAGGCCATAATTTAAAAGGGCTGTCCAGAGCTTCGATCTATTCACAAGACCGAAGGCCGAGGACAGATCCATAAAAGCAAGATAAAGTGCTGATTTGCGTGGGAATGGGATAATATATTTGCCTAGGATAAGGTTTAAATTAAGACACTGTTCAATTGTTCCTACTTTATTGCGGAAACCCAATTGACAGCTTTCCAATATACCATTGTCCTCTGCCCAGCTTAAAATTTTATTATATAAAATCCTACCAATAATTTTTAAGGTATTATCGATAAGGGATATAGGTATATAACAGCTCGGTTGAGAGCGATCTCCCTTCTTAAAGATAGGAACGATAATACTTGATGACCAGGTAGGAGGAAGGGGAGCAGATGTGAGATTATTAAAAACATTTAAAAGGAGTGGGGCCCAGATTTCCAAGTTTAATTTAATAATATCAATTGGTAGCTCATCAGGGCCAGGTGCCTTATTCCCTAGGCTCTGAGTGATACCGTCTTCTACCTCTACTAGAGAAATGCTTCTATTTCTCTCTTCTTTTCCAACTTTGCACATGTGCTGCACCGTACTGCACGCATATGAGGTGGAAAAAGTTTTAAAGTTAGTCTAAGCATTGTGGGGCATATTTATAAGGCCCTTGTGCTGCCGTAGCATCACTTTTTGTGGATGCCTAGCAGGTCGAGCAGGTCTTGTTCCCTGTCAGGATGTCCGCCCAGTTGTGTGTCAGCTGCTGCTAGGTACGCATGAGGCCGGTGGTGCTGTTCATACAGTGCCGCACTGACCCTCAGAGTACCTGATAATCCTGCACGGCGCAATCCTTCTTGGGCCTGCTGCCTACATTGAGGAAAGGTGGTGCTGCACCCAACAGATGCGGTACAAAAGGGGGGGGTGATGGACGGAGCATCTTAATCAATCAAACACTCACACCCAGTCAAAAGATCTGGGTTTAATCCATCACCTTTCTTTAGCCCACTCTGCCACCCTAGTTCAGACATGGCTATATGCAAATCAGTCTGCCCCTGTGCCTCATGGGAACAGTCCAGCCCGAACTGCCAAGCCATGTCTTCCCTGGACCGGAAACAATTGATTCAGATGCTCTGTCCATCACCACCCCCTTTTGTACTGCTTTTGTCCGCCATATGTGTGGCCAGGGCTGACGGGCCTGGGATCCCGCACCTACGCGCCTGAGTGGTACTATACCTGGCAGATATTGGCAGCCATCGGCAACCCCAGTACACGGCCTATCCCTGCTGATGAGGGGTAATACCCCGAAACACGTGTCCAGGGATGGCGAAGACAGCGAAGATAGCAGAAGATCGAAAGATGATGCATCGCAAACACTTTACTACATTGACCAGAGTCCTTAGGGGCGACACCGCCGGTGTGTGAGTAGTGTGCGACCCCACCCCCATTTGTAACTTTAAAGCTCCCTTGAGCAGCTGGCTGACGAGCCTGGGATCCCGCACCTACGCGCCTGAGTGGTACTATACCTGGCAGATATTGGCAGCCATCGGCAACCCCAGTACACGGCCTATCCCTGCTGATGAGGGGTAATACCCCGAAACACGTGTCCAGGGATGGCGAAGACAGCGAAGATAGCAGAAGATCGAAAGATGATGCATCGCGAACACTTTACTACATTGACCAGAGTCCTTAGGGGCGACACCGCCGGTGTGTGAGTAGTGTGCGACCCACCCCCATTTGTAACTTTAAAGCTCCCTTGAGCAGCGGGCTGACGAGCCTGGGATCCCGCACCTACGCGCCTGAGTGGTACTATACCTGGCAGATATTGGCAGCCATCGGCAACCCCAGTACACGGCCTATCCCTGCTGATGAGGGGTAATACCCCGAAACACGTGTCCAGGGATGGCGAAGACAGCGAAGATAGCAGAAGATCGAAAGATGATGCATCGCGAACACTTTACTACATTGACCAGAGTCCTTAGGGGCGACACCGCCGGTGTGTGAGTAGTGTGCGACCCCACCCCCATTTGTAACTTTAAAGCTCCCTTGAGCAGCGGGCTGACGAGCCTGGGATCCCGCACCTACGCGCCTGAGTGGTACTATACCTGGCAGATATTGGCAGCCATCGGCAACCCCAGTACACGGCCTATCCCTGCTGATGAGGGGTAATACCCCAAAACACATGTCCAGGGATGGCGAAGACAGCGAAGATAGCAGAAGATCGAAAGATGATGCATCGCGAACACTTTACTACATTGACCAGAGTCCTTAGGGGCGACACCGCCGGTGTGTGAGTAGTGTGCGACCCCACCCCCATTTGTAACTTTAAAGCTCCCTTGAGCAGCGGGCTGACGAGCCTGGGATCCCGCACCTACGCGCCTGAGTGGTACTATACCTGGCAGATATTGGCAGCCATCGGCAACCCCAGTACATGGCCTATCCCTGCTGATGAGGGGTAATACCCCGAAACACGTGTCAAGGGATGGCGAAGACAGCGAAGATAGCAGAAGATCGAAAGATGATGCATCGCGAACACTTTACTACATTGACCCGAGTCCTTAGGGGCGACACCGCCGGTGTGTGAGTAGTGTGCGACCCCACCCCCATTTGTAACTTTAAAGCTCCCTTGAGCAGCGGGCTGACGAGCCTGGGATCCCGCACCTACGCGCCTGAGTGGTACTATACCTGGCAGATATTGGCAGCCATCGGCAACCCCAGTACACGGCCTATCCCTGCTGATGAGGGGCAATACCCCGAAACACGTGTCCAGGGATGGCGAAGACAGCGAAGATAGCAGAAGATCGAAAGATGATGCATCGCGAACACTTTACTACATTGACCAGAGTCCTTAGGGGCGACACCGCCGGTGTGTGAGTAGTGTGCGACCCCACCCCCATTTGTAACTTTAAAGCTCCCTTGAGCAGCGGGCTGACGAGCCTGGGATCCCGCACCTACGCACCTGAGTGGTACTATACCTGGCAGATATTGGCAGCCATCGGCAACCCCAGTACACGGCCTATCCCTGCTGATGAGGGGTAATACCCCGAAACACGTGTCCAGGGATGGCGAAGACAGCGAAGATAGCAGAAGATCGAAAGATGATGCATCGCGAACACTTTACTACATTGACCAGAGTCCTTAGGGGCGACACCGCCTGTGTGTGAGTAGTGTGCGACCCCACCCCCATTTGTAACTTTAAAGCTCCCTTGAGCAGCGGGCTGACGAGCCTGGGATCCCGCACCTACGCGCCTGAGTGGTACTATACCTGGCAGATATTGGCAGCCATCGGCAACCCCAGTACACGGCCTATCCCTGCTGATGAGGGGTAATACCCCGAAACACGTGTCCAGGGATGGCGAAGACAGCGAAGATAGCAGAAGATCGAAAGATGATGCATCGCGAACACTTTACTACATTGACCAGAGTCCTTAGGGGCGACACCGCCGGTGTGTGAGTAGTGTGCGACCCCACCCCCATTTGTAACTTTAAAGCTCCCTTGAGCAGCGGGCTGACGAGCCTGGGATCCCGCACCTACGCGCCTGAGTGGTACTATACCTGGCAGATATTGGCAGCCATCGGCAACCCCAGTACACGGCCTATCCCTGCTGATGAGGGGTAATACCCCGAAACACGTGTCCAGGGATGGCGAAGACAGCGAAGATAGCAGAAGATCGAAAGATGATGCATCGCGAACACTTTACTACATTGACCAGAGTCCTTAGGGGCGACACCGCCGGTGTGTGAGTAGTGTGCGACCCCACCCCCATTTGTAACTTTAAAGCTCCCTTGAGCAGCGGGCTGACGAGCCTGGGATCCCGCACCTACGCGCCTGAGTGGTACTATACCTGGCAGATATTGGCAGCCATCGGCAACCCCAGTACACGGCCTATCCCTGCTGATGAGGGGTAATACCCCGAAACACGTGTCCAGGGATGGCGAAGACAGCGAAGATAGCAGAAGATCGAAAGATGATGCATCGCGAACACTTTACTACATTGACCAGAGTCCTTAGGGGCGACACCGCCGGTGTGTGAGTAGTGTGCGACCCCACCCCCATTTGTAACTTTAAAGCTCCCTTGAGCAGCGGGCTGACGAGCCTGGGATCCCGCCTCTACGCGCCTGAGTGGTACTATACCTGGCAGATATTGGCAGCCATCGGCAAGCCCAGTACACGGCCTATCCCTGCTGATGAGGGGTAATACCCCGAAACACGTGTCCAGGGATGGCGAAGACAGCGAAGATAGCAGAAGATCGAAAGATGATGCATCGCGAACACTTTACTACATTGACCAGAGTCCTTAGGGGCGACACCGCCGGTGTGTGAGTAGTGTGCGACCCCACCCCCATTTGTAACTTTAAAGCTCCCTTGAGCAGCGGGCTGACGAGCCTGGGATCCCGCACCTACGCGCCTGAGTGGTACTATACCTGGCAGATATTGGCAGCCATCGGCAACCCCAGTACACGGCCTATCCCTGCTGATGAGGGGTAATACCCCGAAACACGTGTCCAGGGATGGCGAAGACAGCGAAGATAGCAGAAGATCGAAAGATGATGCATCGCGAACACTTTACTACATTGACCAGAGTCCTTAGGGGCGACACGGCCGGTGTGTGAGTAGAGTGCGACCCCACCCCCATTTGTAACTTTAAAGCTCCCTTGAGCAGCGGGCTGAAAAGCCTGGGATCCCGCACCTACGCGCCTGAGTGGTACTATACCTGGCAGATATTGGCAGCCATCGGCAACCCCAGTACACGGCCTATCCCTGCTGATGAGGGGTAATACCCCGAAACACGTGTCCAGGGATGGCGAAGACAGCGAAGATAGCAGAAGATCGAAAGATGATGCATCGCGAACACTTTACTACATTGACCAGAGTCCTTAGGGGCGACACCGCCGGTGTGTGAGTAGTGTGCGACCCCACCCCCATTTGTAACTTTAAAGCTCCCTTGAGCAGCGGGCTGACGAGCCTGGGATCCCGCACCTACGCGCCTGAGTGGTACTATACCTGGCAGATATTGGCAGCCATCGGCAACCCCAGTACACGGCCTATCCCTGCTGATGAGGGGTAATACCCCGAAACACGTGTCCAGGGATGGCGAAGACAGCGAAGATAGCAGAAGATCGAAAGATGATGCATCGCAAACACTTTACTACATTGACCAGAGTCCTTAGGGGCGACACCGCCGGTGTGTGAGTAGTGTGCGACCCCACCCCCATTTGTAACTGTAAAGCTCCCTTGAGCAGCGGGCTGACGAGCCTGTGATCCCGCATCTACGCGCCTGAGTGGTACTATACCTGGCAGATATTGGCAGCCATCGGCAACCCCAGTACACGGCCTATCCCTGCTGATGAGGGGTAATACCCCGAAACACGTGTCCAGGGATGGCGAAGACAGCGAAGATAGCAGAAGATCGAAAGATGATGCATCGCGAACACTTTACTACATTGACCAGAGTCCTTAGGGGCGACACCGCCGGTGTGTGAGTAGTGTGCGACTCCACCCCCATTTGATTTGCATATAGCCTTGTCTGAACTGGGGTGGCAGAGTGGGCTAAAGAATGGTGATGGATTAAACCCAGATCTTTTGACTGGGTGTGAGTGTTTGATTGATTCAGATGCTCCGTCCATCACCACCCCCTTTTGTACCGCTTTTGTCCGCCATATGTGTGGCAGGGTATGCTCGGACGTGAGTCCCTTGCTCACTTTGCCACTGGATTCAAGCAAGCCGGGCTGAAGACGGCTGGAATGCCAGAAACCGGTCCTCGGAAGCTTGTTTCCGGTCCAGGGTAGACATGGCTTGGCAGTTCGGGCTGGACTGTTCCCATGAGGCAGAGGGTCAGACTGATTTGCATATAGCCAAGTCTGAACTGGGGTGGCAGAGTGGTCTAAAGAACGATGATTGATTAAACCCAGATCTTTTGACTGGGTGTGAGTGTTTGATTGATTCAGATGCTCTGTCCACCACCACCCCCTTTTGTACCGCTTTTGTCCGCCATATGTGTGGCACGGTATGCTCAGACGTGAGTCCCTTGCTCACTTTGCCCCTGGATTCAAGCAAGCCGGGCTGAAGACGTCTGGAATGCCAGAAACCGGTCCTCGGAAGCTTGTTTCCCGTCCAGGGTAGACATGGCTTGGCAGTTCGGGCTGGACTGTTCCCATGAGGCACAGGGTCAGACTGATTTGCATATAGCCATGTCTGAACTGGGGTGGCAGAGTGGGCTAAAGAACGGTGATGGATTAAACTCAGATCTTTTGACTGGGTGTGAGTGTTTGATTGATTCAGATGCTCCGTCCATCACCACCCCCTTTTGTACCGCTTTTGTCCGCCATATGTGTGGCAGGGTATGCTCAGACGTGAGTCCCTTGCTCACTTTGCCACTGGATTCAAGCAAGCCGGGCTGAAGACGGCTGGAATGCCAGAAACCGGTCCTCGGAAGCTTGTTTCCGGTCCAGGGTAGACATGGCTTGGCAGTTCGGGCTGGACTGTTACCATGAGGCACAGGGTCAGACTGATTTGCATATAGCCATATCTGAACTGGGGTGGCAGAGTGGGCTAAAGAACGGTGATGGATTAAACCCAGATCTTTTGACTGGGTGTGAGTTTTTGATTGATTCAGATGCTTCGTCCATCACCACCCCCTTTTGTACCGCTTTTTTCCACCATATGTGTGGCAGGGTATGCTCAGACGTGAGTCCCTTGCTCACTTTGCCACTGGATTCAAGCAAGCCGGGCTGAAGATGGCTGGAATGCCAGAAACCGGTCCTCGGAAGCTTGTTTCCGGTCCAGGGTAGACATGGCTTGGCAGTTCGGGCTGGACTGTTCCCATGAGGCACAGGATCAGACTGATTTGCATATAGCCATGTCTGAACTGGGGTGGCAGAGTGGGCTAAAGAACGGTGATGGATTAAACCCAGATCTTTTGACTGGGTGTGAGTGTTTGATTGATTCAGATGCTCCGTCCATCATCACCCCCTTTTGTACCGCACCCAACAGATGAGCACAGCCAACTCTGCCTCACCAAAAAATATGAGCAGGTCAGAGCCAGGAGAAAATAGCAGGAGTAGGCTGGAAAAAATAAATTGACAATGCGCTTGCATTCCACGTTGTGTAGTTCATTCTGATTTTCAGTGAGGGACATGCTACTGGCAGGAAATCTCTGTACAACATGCATTTTCTTTTGGAATCCCAAAGAATCTGATAGAGTTTTATGTAACTTCATGGAATGCTTCTAAATGAAATGCAGTTAGTTCCTCTCAGGTCCAAACTAGATATGGAGGTTGAGCGTGGTCTGGAAAGTGACCACAATTCATTTTTTCTCTCCCTTGAGCGATTAAGTAGCCTAAACACCCTACAATTTAGTATTTCACATAGTCATCTCCTGGTTGTGAACAGCCATGTAAACTCAAGTCGGAGAATGTTGAATCTGGTCCCACTATTTCGCTGATCAAAAATTACATTTATACTATTACTCTCAGGAGAAATTATCTGTATAGAGTTCCACCAACGCACACTGACTTGACTGGATCTCTTGTGAAGCACAAAGCCCTGCTCATATCAAATCCAGCTCCGGCAAATAAATTACATCATTGTGTAAGATACCATTGCTTCAACAGTAGGTAAAGGCTTCCAAACTCCACTTTATTTGCAGCAATTAAAGGTACTACTTGAGATGAAATTAGAAACTGCAAAGCACAGATTTAAAAGTATAGTGAGTACATCAAGAGATGGGTGGGAATATGCTGGATAGCTGGTATTACTTGCAACAACTAGAAAAAGGGACCAGCATGTCTTCAACTACATTTTTGCCTCAAGGAAGAACTGTAGCTATATAAGATCTGAATTCTTATATCACAGGGCTGTATGGTACTCCCACATTTCATTATTATATTCCGCTCCAGAGGTGGCTTCCAGCTCGAGAATCGGTGGACAGCAAACAGATCCTTTCCTATCGCCAAGGTGGCTTTCGAAAAAAATTGCCCCGTAGGTTAGTCTTTTTGATTTGTACATCTATTAGTAAAATATGTAGTGTTAAGAATATTTATTTATTTTAGAGGTTTTATATAGCACTGGCCAGACCCGAAGGTATCGGAGCGCTTTACAGCAGATAGGATAGGATCAAATCAAGGAGATACAAATAAACAAATGTTCATCAGAGTTCAAAAGTTCCATTGTGCTGTGCGTCTAAGGGGCGTCAATGAGGTAGCGAGGTCCAAAGTCTTAGGCTAAATCTTCCTCTGAGCGGCGATGGACAAGGAGGGGATTAGGGGGATGGGGTGAGGTAGGGAGTGGAGGAACATTTTAGGTAGCCTGGAGGGAGGAGGCTGGTGAGTTGTGGATTTCAGTGCGGAAGGCACGGTTGAGGTAGAGTTCTTTTAGGAGTGATTTGAATTTTGGGAAGGAGGGGGTAGTTCTGATAACAACAGGGATAGAGTTCCAGATTTTGGGTGTGTTTTTTGCGAAGGAACGTGCTGCATTTGTTTGTTTGCGAGTTTTCAAGGGGATGAGTAAGAGGGAGTTGGAGCTCCTGTGGTTTCTCGACTGGCCGGCTTTTTTAAGTTTTGATGCCAGGTATTCTGGTTTCCCTGTGTGCAGTGCTTTATGCGTGAGGTAGGCAGTTCTGAAGTTAGCACGCATTTCCACTGGGAGCCATTTTAGTTCTCTGAGAGCGGGAGATATGTGGTCATATTTTTTAAGTCTGGTGACCATTCTGGCAGCAGCATTGAGAGTTGTTTTGAGTGGTGCAAGGTGGGAGATAGCTGTACCGGAGAGAACTGTGTTCCCATAGTGCAGTCTCGCCAATACCAGTGATTGGGTGGCTTGTTTGAGGTCCATGGGCGGTATGTAGGGTTTGATTTTATTGAGAAGCTTCAGATTGAGGAAGGCAATCTTTGCGGAGTTCTTGATGTGGTTGTTCATGGTTAGTTTTTGGCCAAGGGTGATTCCAAGTGATTTTACCGAGTTTGCCAGGGTGAGATTACCTTTTGAGAGCGTTGATTGCTTTCAGCCACTCTACGACTTGCGGGTTTTCTTCTTTATTGGAGATTGGGAGTATTTCGGTTTTATCCTGGTTGAGTTTAAGGTGGTTAGTTGATAACCAATGTTGAATTTCCTTGAGAGTATTATTGAGTCTTAGGATGTCATTAATGGAGGAGGTTTCCAAGTAGATCTGTGTGTCATCAGCATATAGGTGGAAGGGGATGTTGGCTTGTTTTAGAATGGTGGTGAGGGGTTCCATGTATATATTGAAGAGTTGGGGGAGTGTACTGATCCTTGTGGGACACCTCTGTTGACGGGGAGAAGGTCCGACGTAAAAGATTTGATTTTTATCCTTTGGGAGCGATTGTGAAAGAAGGAGGAGAACCATTGAAGGACCACCTCATCTGCACCTACCCGGTCTTTGAGAGCCTTGATGAGAAGATTGTGATCCAAAGTGTCAAAGGCTGCCGACAGGTCTAGGAGGATGAGTAGGCAGCAATGGTCCTTGTCAAGGGACTTGAGGATGTTGTCCACGATGTTAAGGATTGCGGTTTCAGTGCTACAAACCTTTCTGAAGCCTGTCTGGTGTTGGTCTAGCAGATTGCTATTGCCAATGTGTTGGTTCAGTTGACGGAGAACGCATTTCTCGAGGATTTTGGCTAGGAAGGGTAGATTGGAAACGGGTCTGAAGTTGTTCAGATCGCTGGTGTCTAGGCCTGGCTTCTTCAGAAGTGGAGTGACTTGGCCGACTTTGAGGCAGTCTGGAATTATACCGGTTTTTAAGAGCTGTTTATGATTTCACACCAAAGTGGTGCCAGGGAGAGTTTCAGTTTTTTGGCCATATGGGAGGGTATAGGATCAAGGATGTGGGATGATTGCTTGGAAGAGGAGATTCATTTGAGAATCTCAGCTTCAGGGATGGGGTCGAAGGAACTCTAGGTTTTTGAGGGGCGTAAACTAGCGGTAGTTTCCATTGCTGGGGCGAAATTGATTCCGGCAGGGTGGAGATTGATGTCAAGTGATAGTTCAATCTTGATGATTTTGTCATTAAAGAAATTGGCAAAGTTATCACATAAGTCTTTGGAAGCCTGGATTTGAGTAGAGGAGGACTTGGACGTTTTTTGTTTGATGATGTTAAAGAGTTCTTTTGGTCTGTTTTTGACATTGTCAAGCGCCTGCAGAAAAAGTTGTTTTTTACGTTGTTGATATGACTTTTGTATTTTCTTCTTGCTATTTTGAGTACTTCACAGAGGGTAGATAAGGGATTCTTTCTCCAGAGACCTTCTGTGGCTCTAAGTTACCTCCTTTCATCGTTGATGTCTTGGTTGAACCAGGATCTGGAGGGGATGCTACTGTTTTTTTTAAGTTTCAGTGGAGCTACTTGGTCTAAGATGGAGGACGTTAGGGTTGTAGTGAGATGTTATTTCTGTGGTTGAGAGGTTGTCAGGGGATATGGGCAGGAGGGAGCTTATTTTTTCTTCTAAGTCAACTGTGTTGATTTGAGTTCGGTTTCTTGACCATGTAGGGGGGTCTTAGATGGAAGGATGGCACATGAGTGGATGAGAGATGTGGAATAGGATTAAGTGGTGGTCAGACCAGTCGGGCGGGAGGATGTGGTCAATTGTGATTTCGTCGTGTTGAGCGATGATGGCATCTAGGGTTGCCCCGTTGCTATGAGTTTCCTTTAAGCAGTGCTGGATAAGGTTGTTGGAATGCAATAGCTCATTCAGGTTTTGTATTGGAGCACTGTTTTTATCGTTCCAGTGGAGGTCGCCCAGAATTAGGTTGTTGGTATCACGGAGAGAGCAGTGCACGATCAGGTCTGATATGTGTTCCGTGAACGTGACGGAGTTGCCTGGGGGATGGTATAAGAGATGGCAGTGTAGAAGCTTGTTGTTACTGGTTTTGACATTGGCACTTAGGCATTCGCAGGAGTTGTAGTTGAAGGTGTCAATTTCGGTCACTGACAAGTTGTTGTTGTGAATGATTGCTAGCCCTCTGCCTTTTTGGTCTTTTCTATCTTTGTTGATGATAGAGAAACCCTGGTGTACGAGCATATCCATGACTGGAGAGCTTGTGGATCTTCACTGCATCTTTGCTGACATTATAGTGAGGTGAAGTTGGTGCCATAAGGTAACTTGAACCCTCAACATGCATAGCTAATTACTCCAAATATTACATCACTCATGACATGTTCTATATCGTCATTGATTGCATCAATGCAACTTTTTAAATCACATCATTGATGACAAGACTGAGCATGGCAGGGGCGCGAGGTATAGTTACCTCAGGGTATGAGTTGTAGCTACTAAAGATAACTATAACTGGTGAATTTTAGTATTTTGTTTTAAATTTAAAACATTATTGTTGTCACTGAGATATCCACCCAACTGAAGCATCAGTTTTTGTTTTTAATGGAAAATACATTATAATTATCATACCTAACTATAATGTCATTTTAACCATAGTTTTTTTCAGTGTACACACGCGCACACACACATAAATACACACATGTATATATATATATAATGATTTATTTGTTTTATACCCAACTATAGCATCACATATACATATACATATATAACCACACATATAAATGTCTTTTTCCTATATAAATCAAACAAGCTGGAGGTGTGCTACTTATAATACTTTGAAGGTGGTGGATAAATTGTAAATGAAACTTATAACTACCACTTTAGCATTTCTAAAGTTTGTGCATTTTTTTTATATTCGGTTTATTAGCATTTTCAATAATTACATCTTGATGGAACAACACAACTTGCCAGTTTACATGTCCATTATTCTAAATTAATGGTGCACACATGTATAATACTATGTCTCAGGTTATACAAATGGTGGCCATGGCATTACTACAAATAGATGGTGTACATATCTTCAACTTTAGTACAATTTTGGGGGGGGACCTTAAGGATATATAACAAGAATCACGGTAGCAAACACAATCAATCATGTATACTGTAGTTATCACTAAGGCACCACATGAAACTCCCAATTCCCATCTATCCCAGTCCCCCGTCGAGGCCCGCCATTCAAAACTCTATCTCCCATCCCTGTGCATGAGACCGCATCCTCCCCCCGGTCATTCCACGGCCAGCTCAACCCCAGATCTGGCGTCTTCAGCATCAGTCGACCGCTCAGTGACCTATTGTATATATGGTTCCCAATTGACCCGAGGTCGGGATGCAGGCGGCATCAGCTCCCAGAATATTCTCAATTGTGTGTGTCTATATGCTATATCTGCCAGCCAGCCTTTAATCATGGGCACTCGTTTCCTAACCCAGTGCACCGCCACTCTCCTCTTAGCGAAAAGGAGAAGCAGTGCATGCAATTTACGTGTTTTGGGTGGGGTGTTTCTAACATTTCCCAGTAGGCCTAGTTCCGTAGAAGGGGCATCTGGTGTCCCACAATTTGGTTCATCGAGGCAAAGACCTCAGACCAGTACTTTGCAATCACCGGGCAGGACCAGGCTATGTGTAAAAAGGAGGCGGGGAGAACCCTCATCTCCAACAGTCCTCTAGTTCTCTGAGGCCCATCCTGCACAACCCTATGGTGGTCCTATAGAATCTATGCAGGTATTTAAAGTGTATCAAGTGCAGCCTGTAGTTGGGCGAAAGCTCTGTGAGCTGACCACAGCAGAATGACTATTGTTCTTCGGTTAGGGGCACCTGGAGTTCATCGTTCCAGCCCTGCAGGGACTTTGGTTCGACCACCGGGGCCGAGGCCTGCATCTGCCTATATAACCTGGTGACCAACCTACGGGGGGACGGAGATCCCACCAAACTCTCTAAGGCAGGGAAGACCGGGGGGGCCACTGAAAAGTCATCACTTATGACTTGGCACGCTGCACGTAGCCTCGGGTATAAAAACATCTCCGAAAACGGCGCGGTCTCACCCTCCTCTGCTTCCGGTGGGGGCATGAACTCGCTGTCAGGGAATAGGTCAGCAAAGGTATGGAGATGCAACTTCTGCACTTGGGATCTATTAATTCCCCCTTCAATACAAGGCAGCAACAGATTCTGCAGCAGCAAGAGCGAGGGGGCGTACACTAATGGGATCCTCTCCCTCTTCCGCAGTTCCTCCCACACCCATCTCAGTATGCCCGTGGTATCTATATCTCCTCTGGGATGACTTGCTTTCCCACAGATCGCCACCTTCAGCGGGACAGGCGCAACCATATCCTGCTCTACTGCTACGTGAGGCTGGAAAGGGGTCGGGAGAACCAAAAAATGCAGATATTGGACTTGCACACACAGCGCATAGTGGACCATGTCCGGGGCACCCAGTCCTCCCTGGCTCAGTGGCAAAGTCAAAATGTCCCACGAGACTCTGGCCTGGCCACCAGCCCAGGCCAGGGTTACAAGATAAGATCGGAGGGTTCTATAAAAGTGTGATGTGAGCGGAAACAGAATGTTTGCGAACAAGTAAAGAAATTTGGGCAGGATAACCATCTCAGCCAGCGCTAGCCTCCCCGTAAGTGACAGAGGTAACTTCATCCATATTTTAACATTCTCCTCCAGCCATGCAACAGCCCTTCCATAGTTCAAATTCCAAATGTCTAGGACATCCTGGCTTATCCAAATGCCCAAATATTTGACTGCTTCTCCCTCCCATTTCAGGGGGGATTCGGAGGCAACTCGGGGGGTACTGTCAGTTAAAGGGAAGATGTCCGACTTCGACCAGTTCACAGAAACCCCATAGTCCGCCAAAGCGGACGAATTCCCGCAAGATTGGATCCAGGTAGTCCTCCGGGTTCACAAGATACTACAGCAGATCTAGATAAAAGGCTCACAGAAGTCCAAAGTGACCCTCCAAAGCTAGCACACCGCGAAGTCAGAAGTTTGCAGTACGCAGATGACAGTGTCCTATCTAGCCAGACCCCAGTAGGCCTCCAGTCCCTGATTACGAAGCTGTTGGAATATACAGAGGAGTTCGGCCTAACTCTAAATTACAAGAAAACTAAGGTCATCTGTTTCTCTACAAACACCGGGCCCATTAGAAAAAAACATAAGTGCTACGCAGCAGGGAACAGCATAGAGCAGAAAGGCGCTTACATATATTGGGAGTGGTGGTAGATTCCAGATTTCCACTTAAAGAACATCTCATTAAAAGAAGAGCACAGGCGAATAAATTACGCTTTGCACTAAACACTCTAAGACAGAAATTAATGTGTCCATCAAACTCACATTTACTGAAAGTTATTGCTGCTAAGTTTCTTCCATCTCTTATTTACGGCTCCAAATCATTTAAGGGCCAAGATGCTAATTTTTTGAATATCCAACCAATTTTTCGGATTTCGCAATTTACATCGCAGGCACAAGTTCACTTGGAATTCGGGCTACACAATCAATTCATGGAAAGGCGAGCAGCAATACTAAAATTGTGCTGGAAACTGAGAGCAGCTCAAGAAGAATCCTTGTCGGGGCTTTGGTGGACGGAACGGAAGAACCAGCCAAAAGGAAAGAAAGACTGGCCAACCACACTTGACCAAGCGTTACTCACTCTCAACTTACCCGAAGCCTGGGACACAAACTATAGCTTCCCTGCATTTTAAAAAAATAGCAAACAATGCTGCGAAACAAAAAGCCTAGCTACTGGACAAAACTGCCCAGTCAAAGAAAAAACACGGCTGAATGGTTTTATCTTCATATGAGATCCGGTCACGGCAGCCGTATCTGGTCCAACACGTGACCCCAACCGTACAGCCTTTTCTACTCTTGATTCACTGGGAGATTTTTGCTCAAAAGATCAGGTCCCAAAATAGAAACGAACATGGCCGACCACTCAGTGTAGACTCTGTGAACAGGCGGAAGAGACACTCTTACACCTTTTGTGTATCTGCCCATCTGGGAACAACTGGAGACGGCATTTTCTATTTCCGCTTTCCGTTCTCTCTGGGTTAGATGATGCCGACCGGCCGTAATGGCGTCACTAAACAGCCCGTCATTACAGATTGCATGCAGGAGAGATACATTCCTGCAACAAGTCAGCAAATTACTACAAATATCAAACAAACAGTGTTTAACATGGTGCCATTCATTTTACGACTGCTACATTAAATGTGCATATTTTGCACACAATCCTCAATGATGTGGCTGCTACAAAGGGCACAGTGTGGATGTACAGCGGTCATCTGGCATCAACTTGTACATGGCGCACTTTTCTCATGTTTTGACGCACTTTGTGCCATTAAGATTGCGCCATCTTCTAAGTGCTTGCTACATTGATTTGCACGCTCGCATCTGCCATCAACTTGTACATGGCACACTTTTCTCATGTTTTGACTCACTGTGTGCCAAGCTGTTTAAGATTCGCTACATTGATTTGCACATTCGCATTTTTGCACACAAACTCCAACTACGTGGCAGCAGAAAAAGGGCGATTTAAATGACATCGTAATTGAGGACGATTGCTATCAGGTATTGCACATAGTTCACTTTCCTTTCCGGTTTTAGATGCATATCGCCAATTTCTCAGACTCGTGCTAAGAACTGAATTCAATTATTACTATGGACTAAGGGCGATATGTATCAACATTCCGTTTTGCGATTCCTAAATAGCGATTTTTAAGGAATCGCTATTTAGAAATCGCAAAATGGTATGTATGTAGAAATCAGCTTCTTTTTAGCGATTTCTTACAATTCCTTAATTGCTGTGGTAAATAAATAATTAAATACCGGTTCTATTTTTCAGAATAATCAATAAACAGGTAGCTCAAAAAATAAGAGTCAGGATTCGAGGTATCTTGAGTTTTGCAGGTTTTAATAAAGCATAAGGGACAGGAACAGGACAACCTGCACGGGAATAGGATGGCACGGCAGCTGCCAGGGGGCAGGAATGGGATGAGCGCTAAGGGTAACTTTAATAACAGTGCATAACATATATATACTAAAACAATTGCATTACATTCAATACAGTAGGCGTAGCAGTAGGCGGGGTTTGTAGCAGTCGCGAAAGATAAGGCAGAAAGTAGGTGTAACAAGGGGCGTGTACAGGGCGTATACATAGACATGTGATGTGAACGTAACAGAAGTGTCATGAATGGGGCGGAAACATGGAGGGGGCTACCTGAGGAGCCGGGACCTCTAACCTACTGGTGCGCGCAAACGGGCAATGACGTGTTACCAGGGAGAACTGGGGGCTATGACTTCTGCGCTAGAAGAGGAGACTAAAGTCTGCGGAGTCAGAGCGACATGTACCCAAGCATATCTAGTATCTGATGTTTAGAGAACATGTTGATAGAATCCAAAAGTTATCAGGGTAAAGGCTGACAGACACTAAGACTGGTGCATGCATTATTCTACATGTAGTGCGTGTCGAGGAATATTCGATGACCATTAATACAGTATTTCTCTTACATGGAGACATAAAGGCTAGACTATGACTGAAACTATTGATGTGATTCAGTAGCTTAGGAATGCAGAGAAGGAGAGCTGGACTGATAACTAGAAGCATAACATACTCTTGGCAGACAGGCAGGCAGAGCCAGGCCGAGCCGGGCACTGTGAGGCAGGAAGTAAGTGAAGGGTCAGGGATGCAGGTGGGGGCTGTATCGCTCCTCGGAAAGGGTTCAGGAGACAGGAGCTGAATCTGGTGTCCGGGCCCTTTTGAGGCCTAGAAACGGGGACTTTATTCTGAATTAACGTGCACACTGTGAAACGTGGCAACATAGATTTACATAGGCCTAATACTCGTAGCTTTCACGAGAACTGGAAACTGGCATACTAGAGTTGGACACAACTATAATGGCGTCTTTAATCGATCAAAGGGGATACATATGCATATCGATCATGCACATATAACATAGGATGGGGAACACGTAGGGACACAGAACATGGCAAAATTTACTTTTCCACATTGCGATTAGCAAATTGCTAATCGCAATTAAGGAATAATTTCCCATTCATTTCTATGGGCCAGGAGGCCCATAGGAATGAAGGGGAAATGTGTGATTAGCAATTAGCTAATCGCAAATTCGAGATAATTTTCAAGGGTGCAGGGGTGTCCAAAGGACACCCTGCTGCACCCCTGAAAATGACATGTGTGCGCATATGGCGCACATACATGCCCTAAGGGCATGTATGAGCGTCACATGGCACCTTTTGTTTTAAAAAGAAAAATGCTTTTGTAAAGGAATTCGCAACTTACCACCAACTTGAAGTTGGTGGTAATTTGCGATTCCTTAGGGACAATTAGCAATATTTTTTGCATCATACATTGCATTTAAGGAATCGCAAATTTTGCGATTCCTTATATGCAATCGCAAAATAAGGAATAGCAATTTGTGCGATTCCTTATTTTGAACCACATTTGTTTCATACATTCCATATTGAGAATTCGCATTCGCAAAGGCCGAAATTCGCGAATGCGAATTTCAATGATACATATCGCCCTTAGAGCTTGCACAAAATCACTGAAGCAGTCAGCGGACATTTCTACAGTATGGACTTAAAGGTTCTGACTTGACATTAGATACACTATGTTCAATATTTTATTAAAGAAAATTAAATGATTCTTTTAATTTAACACAAATTCAAAATGTTACTAGGCACGTTGTCACACTTGATGATTTTATGCTAAAATTGTAATGGTTTTAACTATCTACACAATAAAGTCTTCTTACGATAGTCACAAATGAGCATGTGGCACATACAACTGTATCTTACCATAATCCTATGAGAACCTTAGCTGAGACAGCGACCCAAGGAAAAGTTAATCCAATTGTGCCCGCTATGGTTTCACAGAAATTCACAGCAGTGAAAGACCCCCGTGGTTGCCACACATTTTGAATGAATTGCCAGAAGTCCTTGCTGGCCAGCAGAGACATCACACCACTATTATCAGTTAAACTTAAGGCAGCCTACTAAGTAGCCAGTACCAGAGGGGACACTTCTTATTCTGGCATGAAGAAGGCTGTTATGGAAAGACTGGATATAGATGCTAAAACCTTTCACCTAAGGTTTTGAGAAGAAAAAATGGGTGGCCGGGAAAACCCCTCAACCTTTATTCTACAAACTTAAAGACAAAGGAGATAAGTGGCTGAAGCAGGAAGACTTATGACTGCAAGAATCTTTTTTTAATATCTAGTTTCCAGTTCAGGGCGTCAAGCCAATTAAATCCAAAAGACAAAGATGGATAAAATAAAGGGAACCATTGTGATAAATAACCCAGTGCCAGTGAGAATCGAAGAAGAGCGGGGGGGGGCAATAGAGAGTCTAGAGTGGTTCAGAGAGAAGACCAAACCGATGGTAAGTTTGGAAATAGGCAAAGCAGCAGGTGGCTTCCTGCTCAGGTAGGACCAATTTTTTTAAGAACAATATATAGGAAAGGAGGTAATGAGAACCATCTACAGTTAGTACTTTTGTCATTTCAAGATTAGACAATGTGCCTATCACATACTCATCTAACAGTGGGTTAATTAGGGAAACAAAAATGCAAGAAAAATATCTTAAATAAATGTACCGCCCTTTGATTTTAGCTCGACTGCAACAATATCATCAGCATTACAAAGTGTGTCAAAAATGAAATCCCCAACACCCAAGCAATATACCTTTATAAACTATAATAGATCTTCCCTTTCAAAGAGTGAGAATGAATTTGATAGGGAGATTCCCTTATCATGAGACAACCAACACATATTAGTAATTGTGGTTTATGCCACCTGATCCCCAAAGGCATTCCTCTCAGACAAGTAGTTACCGCACAGATGGCAAACACGTTTGAGGTTTTTTCATGTTCGGGGATTCCAAAAGAGATTACAACCAATCATCAGTTGAGAGGACAGTCTTGAAGTGCTTACAACTTTTGCACGTTTTAGCAAATCCTCCTGTTCTGCATGGCCATTTTAGATTACTCACCTTTTCCTGCCTATTGGTGCCCGCTTTAGGATTTTGAGCGCTTTACCCCTGCCAAACAGTTGTAAAGTGCCTGTGCTTCCCCTCGAAAGCATGTGCTGCACATTGGAAATCCCTATTTAGCCTATTTAGCTTACCTGTAAGAGGGACCAATGAAACTATGCAGCAGGGAAACACCAAATATTTTGTGGCAAGTAAAGGAGAATTATGTGGCATAAACTAATGTGGTACAAAAGGGGGTGGTGATGGACGGAGCATCTGAATCAATCAAACACTCACACCCAGTCAAAAGATCTGGGTTTAATCCATCACCGTTCTTTAGCCCACTCTGCCACCCCAGTTCAGACATGGCTATATGCAGATCAGTCTGACCTTGTGCCTCATGGGAACAGTCGAGCCCGAACTGCCAAGCCATGTCTTCCCTGGACCGGAAACAAGCGTCCGAGGACCGGTTTCTGGCATTCCAGCCGTCTTCAGCCCGGCTTGCTTGAATCCAGTGGCAAAGTGAGCAAGGGACTCACGTCTGAGCATACCCTGCCACACTTATGGCGGCCAAAAGCGGTACAAAAGGGGGTGGTGATGGACGGAGCATCTGAATCAATCAAACACTCACACCCAGTCAAAAGATCTGGGTTTAATCCATCACCGTTCTTTAGCCCACTCTGCCACCCCAGTTCAGACATGGCTATCTGCAAATCAGTCTGACCCTGTGCCTCATGGGAACAGTCGAGCCCGAACTGCCAAGCCATGTCTTCCCTGGACCAGAAACAAGCTTCCGAGGACCGGTTTCGGCATTCCAGCCGTCTTCAGCCCGGCTTGCTTGAATCCAGTGGCAAAGTGAACAAGGGACTCACGTCTGAGCATACCCTGCCACACTTATGGCGGCCAAAAGTGGTACAAAAGGGGGTGGTGATGGACGGAGCATCTGAATCAATCAAACACTCACACCCAGTCAAAAGATCTGGGTTTAATCCATCACCGTTCTTTAGCCCACTCTGCCGCCCCAGTTCAGACATGGCTATATGCAAATCAGTCTGACCCTGTGCCTCATGGGAACAGTTGAGCCCGAACTGCCAAGCCATGTCTTCCCTGGACTGGAAACAAGCTTCCGAGGACCGGTTTCTGGCATTCCAGCCGTCTTTAGCCCGGCTTGCTTGAATCCAGTGGCAAAGTGAGCAAGGGACTCACGTCTGAGCATACCCTGCCACACTTATGGCGGCCAAAAGCGGTACAAAAGGGGGTGGTGATGGACGGAGCATCTGAATCAATCAAACACTCACACCCAGTCAAAAGATCTGGGTTTAATCCATCACCGTTCTTTAGCCCACTCTGCCACCCCAGTTCAGACATGGCTATATGCAAATCAGTCTGACCCTGTGCCTCATGGGAACAGTCGAGCCCGAACTGCCAAGCCATGTCTTCCCTGGACCGGAAACAAGCTTCCGAGGACCGGTTTCTGGCATTCCAGCCATCTTGAGCCCGGCTTGCTTGAATCCAGTGGCAAAGTGAGCAAGGGACTCACGTCTGAGCATACCCTGCCACACTTATGGCGGCCAAAAGCGGTACAAAAGGAGGTGGTGATGGACGAAGCATCTGAATCAATCAAACACTCACACCCAGTCAAAAGATCTGGGTTTAATCCATCACCGTTCTTTAGCCCACTCTGCCACCCCAGTTCAGACATGGCTATATGCAAATCAGTCTGACCCTGTGCCTCATGGGAACAGTCGAGCCCGAACTGCCAAGCCATGTCTTCCCTGGACCGGAAACAAGCTTCCGAGGACCGGTTTCTGGCATTCCAGCCGTCTTCAGCCCGGCTTACTTGAATCCAGTGGCAAAGTGAGCAAGAGACTCACGTCTGAACATACCCTGCCACACTTATGGCGGCCAAAAGCGGTACAAAAGGGGGTGGTGATGGACGGAGCATCTGAATCAGTAAAGGAGAATTATGTGGCATAAACTAATGTGGCACATTTTTTATAGCATTACATAATTAATGTGTAATGATTACACATAGTAATACTGTCTGGGCAACAATTTCTCACCTCACTAGTACCTCTTTAACAACCAAATACATAAAATAAGCACCTGAAAGAAGACCACTTAACCTTCGGGAAGGGCCTTTCACTGTGTGTGAACAAATGTTGCAATGTTTTAGTAACTTTTGATCCATTTGACCAAAAATCAACTTTAAATAAAATCTGCAGAATATGCAGAAGATGATGAATTATGTGGCACATGCAGCAAATCCATACATTTGTGAAAAAGCAACAGGTGCAGAATAGCAAAATTCCAGTATCCCTGCCCATAAGCCTATTGGGAAGGGTGCCTAAATGGTACCTATGTCATGGAAAGTTAAATGTCAAATGTGGGCTGCTGGGTATGTTTTTTTTTTTACTTTTTTTAAAAATGTTATTTGTCCAGTTATAGAATAGTAGTCACATTGCATTGCAAACAGTAATCCAACATATCAATCAAATTGTCCCTGACAGTAGCAAACCCGTTAGCGATCACACAGTGTAACCCCTGATGGAGCAGTTCAGTATCAAAACAATCCAGCCCAACCATCCACCCTCCGCCTGCAGTCCCCAACCCAACTGACCTGAACCCTATCGGCAATATTATCTGACTGTAGCAATGCCACTCGGCCTCAGTGGACATACAGGTCTGAAAGGGAAATCATAGCTAAAAAAGTAAACAACTTTCCCATTAGCCCACCCCCTCAGGCACCAACCCATCATCCTCCTGAGATGCAGAAGTTTGCTTGGTGGTCTCAAAGTAGGATCTCAGTGGCCCCCATATATCCCACGGCCGTGAAGCAGTCGACAGGCTGCTGTGTATGTTAACAGCATCCACATATGCAACAAAAATCTAACTCTGCCGGGAGCATCATTGTGCTTTGGCACGCTGAAGCCCTAGCTAATATAGGGTGAGTGACTTTGCTGATATCGATAAGGATGTGAATAAGCTTGGAACTTTGGCTGGTGCGATGCACATGACAGACAGCATAGCCACATCCTCCAAGTTATTGGCAACTGCCACTACTGCTGTAATTGAGAAAGGCTTATGTACACCAGAATATGTAGAAAAAATATTTTCTCTTAATGAGGATTCAGAATTGTCTAGTATGAGTGACATTTCGGAACCTGAGAACTCTGGGACTGATTCTGATAGTCCTCCTTCTAATCCTAGGACACAAAAACGACTCCCCTGCCTAACTAAACGAAGGAAAAAGTCTAAAAATAGCAGAACAGGGTCTGGTCAATCGGGATCCGACCATAGCCAACTTAAATGGGATTATTTAACTACGGAGCTAATGGGCGAAAAAGGTGGTCCTAACAAATATGACAATGATACTGGGAGTATTAAAACAATCCAAAAGCCTGACAATGCAAATGAGACTCCCCCTTCAATGACATTGATTTAAGCTACCCTAAAACAAATACAAGGTGAAGCAAGAGTAGAACAAAAATGTGCTCATCTTGCAACGAAAAAACTACAGGGTGCAATACGCAAAGTCAACAAATCTTGCACTGAGATTGCAGAGTGAACAACTGCTTTAGAGGAGTGTGTGGGGCTTTAGAAACTGGCACAGAGATATCAACTCGGCAAACCCTCTAAAACGAATCACAAATGACCGACGTTATGTGGAAACTCGAAGATTTTGAGAATCGTCAGAGTCGCAACAATTTAAGACTTCTTGGTATTCCTGAATATGCTGAGGGGAATGACATCAGAGGTGTTGTCTTACGTCTGATGAAAGAGGGTTTCCCGGAACTTGGTCAGTGGGATTGGGAGAAGGAAATCCAGCGAGTCCATCGCTTCCCTCTTATGCTTAAAAAGAAATACGACTCCAACAACTCAAATGACAAACCCAGAGCCATCTTAATCTTTTTTGGCAATTTCTTACTGCACCAGGCAGTATCTGATAAAGCTAGGCCTGAATCACGATGCTCGGCAGAAGGCTTTTCCTTTTTTTGAAGACCAGACTTCTGCCACAGTACTGAAGAGAGAAGGTGGAAACTCTGCCAGCTAATCTCTCCTTTCCAAAAAATGGGGGCAGATGCGTTCCTTCTCAGTCCTGCAAGGCACAAAATAATCTATAAAGGCACTACAAGAATATTCACTTCAGAAGTCCAAGCTCAAGATTATTTAAACGACATTTCCCGGACAAAAGTCTCTACAGGTCCTGAGGGGTAGTGGAGTAGGGGACGAATAATGGATGACTCTGATTTTCTCGATTAGATAGCAATTTCTTCTCTCTTCTTTTTTTCTTATGAAATGAGTTTCTTTATGGGATTGAACAGGATCCAGTAACATGGTTTATGGGGATTAGCGCTGTTGAGGGGATTTATGGAGGATGGGGTAGGGGTATCTTTTCTTTTGTATGTTTATTCTTTGTCCCTCTTGATAGGACCAACTGATTGGGCGGCCGGGGGAAGCAACTTCATGCAGGAGGCATCACGAGGGTCCTTGGATCTTTTTTGCCTTGGGGTAGTAGGGTTGGGGTGCAAAAGGGGGGGGCTTTTTTGGTACGGTGTTGAAGATGTCAGAATTGGTAGTTGTTGCACTGGTAATGATGAAAAATGGAAAGGAAAGGAGAATGGATAAGCTATATACCTGCTTTTTTTTAATGGTGGTAAATAAATTAAGGTTACTTCAATCAATATCTGTGGTTTGAATAATCCTGTGAAAAAACGTAGGATTAATATAGAAGTACAATACCTGAAAGCAGATACAATTTGTCTTCAAGATACCCACATTGAGGCTAGTAGAGCTAAGATTAACGAACTTGAAGGATATCATTTAGTTTTGGCTACCACTCAAGGGTTTCGCACTAGAGGGGTAGCAATTATGTCAAAGAAGAATCTAGGCCTAAGGTTTTTACGCTCTAAATCCGATCCATATGGCAGATGGGTTATTACGCAATGTTGCATGGAGGGGTATGTTTTAACATTATGCTCTATATATGGACCGGTATTAGACGATCCGACTCTATTTGATTGGTTGAACATTGAGTTAGTAGGTTGGCCTCTTCCCGTTATCATTTGTGGGGATGCTAATATAAACTTGAGTGATCGAATTGGGATAATTGGTGGAAGATCGTACACGGGATGTAAACCTAAAGTTTTAAAGCAATATCGGTAATGTCCGACCACAACCCACTAGTTCTAGAGATTTCGGTACAGACAAGAAGACCCCCCATTTCTCGTTGGACGTTTAATAGAGCATTGGTATACGAAGATGATTACCGGCAACATATGAGTGAGTGGATTCCGTGATTTTTAGAAGAGAATAGAGAAAGCGCGTTGGTCGTGATAATCTGGGATACACTGAAAGTAGGGATTAGTGGGGAAACAACCAGCTTTGGGTGGACTGCACAATTAAAAGAGAAACAACTTTTACGAGATCAATATCAGAAATTAAGTATAGCCGAAACCCAATTGATTCAAGCTATCTCTAGTAATCCAGGCATAGAACAGGCTCAAAATAGAGTTGCTACCTCTAAATCTCCTATCACAGAAACATCAGCAATTAAATCAGCAGGGAAATATACTGCTTGGCGTTCAAATCTATATGAATGTGGGGAAAAACTGGGCCATGTACTGGCAATGCGCGTGCGACAACGCACTACACAGGGAAACATCTTATTAATAGAAAATCCAGGGAAAGGGGCGGTCACTGAATCCAGGGAAATTCGTGCCGCCTTTCACGGATATTATCAAAAACTTTACCATGAAGACAATGTTAACTGTGAGGATGCAATTATTAAATACTTGGATGGGATGGCAAGGGAGAAACTCACCAAGAGGAGCGAATAGCCCTAGAATCTCCTATAACAACTGAAGAAATTCAGGATGCCATTAGCTCACTGGCCAATGGTAAGGCAGCTGGGCCGGATGCTATACCTGGAGAGTTCTATAAAATATTTACTCCATCGTTATTAGAAATGATGAAGCAAGTGTTCTTGAATGCCCAGAATGGTCTGGGGGTTCCGAACTCCTGGGAAACTGCCAATATAGTTAAATTCTCCAAAAAGAGAAAACCTCCTAAGGAAATGGGATCATACCGGCCTATTACTTTGATAAATAGCGATATCAAAATATATTTGGCAGCTATGATTAAGCGATTAGTGTCACCTACACAACATGGGTTTGTACAAGGATGAAGTTCAATAGAACATATCCAGTGGGTCATTACCTTATTAGATGCTGCCGGAATTGCTGGAGACCCTATCGGACTTATTCTGCTTGCTGCAGAAAAGGTGTTTGATAAGGTCTCCTGGCCTTTTTTATGGGCAACGTTAAAGGATAGAGGAATAGGGGAGAAATATATTACAGCTTTAAGATCGATGTATCATAGTCCCTCAGCCCATATTTCTATCATTGGGGAGATGAGGGAACCAATTCTTATTAGCAGAGGGACCCGCTAGGGTTGCCCCTGCTCACCCTTATTGTTCACAGTCTATATAGACCCTTGTATCAGGAGAATAGAAGCCAATAATCTGATTGTGGGAATGCAGAGTACCGGGGGTAACACCAAAAATATGGCTTACGCTGACGACCTTGCCATAGTCACTTCCCATCCTGAGATAGCTGTAAAGGAAATCGAAAAAGAAGCCGATCTGTTTGGGATTAAATCAAAATAAAACACAGATCTTGATTGGTAATGGTCTTCAGTTAATCGATATGCACGTGGTTCAAAAAGCGATCTATTTGGGGATAGAAATTATGGCAGATGTTTCCAAAATTATAGATAATAACCTATACCTTAACTGTTAAATTTATACGGGAATTTGCTTGCCTAGAGAATTTGAAACTCACACTAGTGGGTAAATGTAATATTATCAAACTGATTTTCTTTCCAAAGATCTTATATTTTTTAAGGGCCATACCTTTGTCTATCAATAATACCTGGTTTAACTCAATGAATTAACTTTTTTCCAGATTTATCTGGGCAAACTGCCGCCCCTGAAGAGCTTTTAGAATATTGACTCTACCTAGGGATAGAGGTGGGTGGGCAGTACCTAACCTCCAATTATATCACTGGGCTGCGATGCTACAAAATATGGAAATACTGCCTAATGAAAAAAATTATTTAACAAGGGATAGCTCCTCAGTTTCTATTTTTTAAATGATTCTGGGAGCTAAATTTAAGGGGTGTCTTTTACGGCACATGGATTTTAATCACTACAAACGGGTGAGGTTTAAAACTCTAATCTGTGCATTTAAGGTGTGGACCTCAGTTCGCAAGAGGCTAGGGCGGCTCAATGCATACACACCTTTATACAGGAATAATCTCCTGCCCTATGTTTTTAATGATGGGTATATGAAGCAATGGTATGATAAAGGAATACAAACAATTGGAGATCTTACAAATGGGTCTGATTTACTATCGTTTGATACCATAAGGGATACATTTGGGCTGGATAATCAACACATTTTTAAATATCTCTAATTAAGAGATTCTCTAACTAAAAAACTTGGAGGAACCTCCGGTTTCCTCAAAGGACAGGCAATGGAGTTCAAATCAAATCAAAACGAGCTTTATTCGATTTTGAACATTAAAATCATAAAAGCAAACATAAAAAGAGAAAATATATCATCATATATTACATTTAAAAATTCATTTGTACACCGCTATCGTGGGTAAGGTCCTATAACTTCATAAATTACATGTAAACATTTTATAGTTCCCTGTGAGGAAAAGTGTTCTTCTGATCGGCATCATTTGTACCGGGACTCCATTGCTTTTTCATTGCCATCTCGTGTCAAACACTTCCACACGACCCACCTGGTCATTTCTGCTGATGCCTGAGGAAATTCTAAATGACACGACAAAAACCATCTTGCAGCCTGCATTTCTGCCCAGGAACTGTTGCACACCCAACCCCCCCAGTTCTTTGCAGTTCAACTGAAAGCCACGAGACACTCACACCCTGAGTAAATGATTTATTTTCCATCTCCTGCTCCCTATTACTTTGATAAATAGTGATATCAAAATATATTTGGCAGCTATAATTAAGCGATTAGTGTCACCTACACAACATGGGTTTGTACCAGGACGAAGTTCAATAGAACATATCCAGTGGGTCATTACCTTATTAGATGCTGACGGAATTGCTGGAGACATCCTTGACACCGTGATTAGGTTATCTGGACAATGGTCTGACTGCTGGCCCTTGATCAGGGTGATTAAACAATGACTTGAAAGACCAGGCTTTGATCAAGGCAATTGAACAATGACCTGAAAGACTGAGCCTTGATCAAAGCAGAGTGAACAATGATTTGTGTATCAAGCCTTGACCAGGTCACCATCTAGAAACAACGTCTGAATCTGGCTATCAACTGCAAACACTGCCCTGATTAAACAATGAACTAACAGCCAAAAGACTGGAGTAAAAATGTATAAAAGGCTTGTAAGCTACAGAGTGAAGTAGCAGCCTCCTCAGTCTTGTCTCTGACTAGCTTGGGACCCTGTTCCATAGCCCGGGCTATTGAATAAATCTGGGTTCTTCCTGCAGACGAAGGCTCCCGTGTCTCCTTTCACTAAGTATGGAAGGTATGGAAGACTTGGGCGGTTCCCCCGCCGCTGAGATCCAGTGAGCGGGTTATTCCGGTTCTTCAAATGGCACCTGTACAGGGACTCCACGAGTACGGAGGTCAGGCCCTGTGGATGTGAGGAGGTACACGGAGAGACTCTGACGGAGGCGCCCTACCCGAGGGATTCTTGTATTCCGGTAGACCGAACGACTCGCCCGCTGTCCCTCCCCACCCGGTCTGGGCCACATGACCGCATCCTCACTGGAGTCCCTTAGCAAATAATTTCTGGAGTAGGACACAGCCCTACATCTGCAGAAGAGAACTACTCCTGTAAGGTAAGGGTGGACTGATCATCCACCAAGTCTGTATGATTCTGTTATTGACTTTCACAAAAGCCAAGTTGTTATTGACTTTTGCCAAAGCCAAGCAAGCGAGGTGAAGTGTTTTACAGTGGCCACTTTATGGCTCCTTTAATTCCCATGTTCTCGCCAACTTAGAGGAACAATTAATGAAATGAAAAACGCGCCCGTCTATGTTTGAATCTGTCTGATTTTGGAGGAAAGAGATAGAGCAGAGAGCTAGAAAGCAGAAGGCCCAAGAAAGGAAACAGGAACGTATGTCAATGGCCGACCACGCTAGAGAAAATTTACAAAATCAAATGACAAAATCGGTAGAAATAGCTGATAGGGACCATGGGGCTCGGGTGCAAACATGTTATCCAGCTCGTGAGGGGAAAGGGCCATATGGAAGGGGAGAAGAAGGTGATTCCTTGCTTGATACCATGCTAGAAAACCCTTCTGCATATGCCCCAATGTACCTTGCCCTGACACCTCACATCCTGCATGTCCCCCGCCACAGCCCACTCCTGCACTCACTGCCCTCTTACTGATCCCCCTGTCACACCTTCCCTCCTGACTATTCCTATGACACATACCACGCCGCTAACCCTGTTCTTTCTGCGGGAATGACAAAAAGTCTACATCCGCCCATCCTCTGCGTCTTTACTCCTACACGCCCTTTTCCTACTTCCCCGTGGTCTACAGTTAAGCAGGATTTATATAAATTGTTGAATTCCCCCCGACTGGCCTCCTTGCGCTCTGCAGTCAGCTTTTCGTCCCTTCTAGAAAATGACCTACAGAGGCAACAGTGTGAATGTTGGATGAATAACAGGGATATTTATGCCTTTAAAGAAATATGGTCTACCTTTTCTCGGTCGACGATTATGGAACAGACCACCTGGGCTGAATACATGTGTACCCTAGTCATGCAAAGATTTGAGAATGCCCTTATACAGATACCCACCGGATTAATGGACCTTAGGTCTCAAATAAAAAGAGGTGATGTTCAGGGAGAGGGGATGTTTGGCGCTATGTCTGCTTTAATGGCTTACCGTGATATGACCGCTTTTCCCAACACCCCTCTAGAAACAGCTATGCCAATGAGAGAGGCGGCCCCTGTCTTTGTTAATGCACTTACCAACCCCCAAAATGATGGCAGAGGGGCTGTTGAGGCACACTGGCGCAGGTTTTGGCTTCATGTACCTTGGACAAGGTCAGAAGTAATGCAGTTAAAAGGACAATTGCCAGATCCCCGGAAGAATCCGGCTGCCTTTTACAGAGAATTAGGTCAGATTATATCTGCAGGTACTCTGGTTCTTGAGGATATAGATCTACTTTTTGGTACGGTTGTCCCCACTGAAATCTGGGACAAGATTCGACATACTGACCATGAAGTGGCATTGCGAGGTAAATGGGCTGACCTAGAGGCAATGGAAGAAGCAAGTGTAGGAGGGACTAAACCAGAAGCTACCATCCTGACTTTGCCCAGTAAAATAATGACGTTTATGAAAACTCTTTTGCTGGAAACTGTCATTAACTGGGATAAAATAAACGCCTGTAGGCAGCGAAAAGATGAGAATGTGGCTGACTTCTTTACCCTGTTTTGAGACAGAATACAAGGGACATAGTGGTTTGGATCCCTGGACCCCAGGTTCTGGCCCAGTGTTTGTCGATAAGTTTGTCAGCAACTTTCTTCCTGAGATCTCCGCCAGGCTTAAGAAAGTTGAAAGTACGTGGTCTGCCCAAACTATGACGGATATCTTGGCTATGGCACAATATCACGAGAATAGGGAGAATGAATATAGAGACAAGGAAAGTAAGAAGGTTAGGGATCTTAAGACTAGGCACTTCTGCAGCAGGCTTACCACCCCCAAGGTCCCGATGCCCGCGGGAATTTTAGACCACAGCCCCAACCTCCCTCCGAGGGCTCGCCAGTCTATCCCCTCCAGCCCTCAATGTACGGGAGCCCTCCAAACAGATCAGTGTGCCTATTGTATAGGGAACGGCCATTGGATAGATGAGTGTCCCTTATTAGCTGAAAACATCCGAACAGGGAAGACTCGGCCTCGAGCTCGTAGGGAAGCGAGGCAGACTAGGGACCATGGCCCGCCCCATCCGCAGGATAAAGAACGTAGGCCCAGGGATGACGCTCCCGTCTGGCAACGCCGGGCTAATAGGTTTGATGGATACGAAGCAGCACATACTTATTACAATGATGATTATGATGAAGTTGATGAGACAGGGTCCTACCAAGCATAGGACAGCCAGGAAAGGGGTATTACCAGAGTGCAAATTCCAGTGGATCAAAGTGGCCCGTATGTTAAAATGTCAGTTGTGGGGAACAATCAGAATTTTCTTTTGGATACTGGGGCCACCAGGTCTTCAATTGCACGTCTGTCAGTCCAGGAGGCACTCATTTCTGGCAATATGAATGTCTCCGTGGGATTTGCAGGAACACCCATGACCAGCCCTGTCTCTGAATCCCTCCTTCTCAATATTGGACCTGCACATGTTGACGCTCCCTTGATCCTTAATACAGGTTGCAGTGAAAACTTGTTAGGCATGGATTTACTGAAAGCTCTGTATGCGACAATATCATGTAGTCCCCAAGGTGTATCCCTAACAATTTCTCCTACCGCAGCTTCCTACATGTATCTGTCCGGTCCCCTCCCACCAGAGTTGCAGTCTTTACCTTCCTCCCTCTGGGCATTATCAGACACTGATGTACGGTGTCTCAACATAACCCCTCATGTGGTACGCATCCAGCCAGGTGCACTTCTCCCCCGCCTCCGGCAGTATCGACTACCGGCGGAAGGAGAAATGGCCCTTTTGACAATAATATCGGAATTGATGGACAAGGGCGTAGTGGAGGAGACACGTGGCAATATCTGTAACAGTCCCATTATTCCTGTTCTTAAAAAGACCAATGGAAATGCTCTCTCCCCTAAAATATAACGATTTGAGAGCCCTTAACAAAATAACAATCTCCCAATATCCTGTTGTCCCCGACATTACAGCCCTCTTAACGATGGTCCCTTCTGACGCCACACACTTCTCTGTCATAGACCTGAAGAATGTTTTTTTCAGCATTCCTATACATCCTAACAGCAGACATTTTTTTGTTTTCTCCCTTGGTGGGCGGAGCTTTAGATTCTGCCACGCCCCTCAAGATTTCACCGAGAGCCCCAGTATCTATAGTCAAGCCCTAAAAAGTCAACTAGATTCCTTGGAACTCCCTGATAATTCCACACTATTACAATATGTAGATGACCTCCTCATTACTGCAAATTCTGCCCCAACATGTAAAGAAGCTACTCTCTGTCTGGTATGACACCTTGCCCTCCATTACCACAAAGTCTCTTTGAAAAATCTTCAGTTTTGTCAAGAGAGGGTGACCTACTTAGGTCATATCCTCTCGAAGGAGGGAAGGCAGCTCACCGCTGATCGTGTAGCCATTATCAATGCTATGACGGCCCCACGAACACAAAGGCAGGTGCGAGCCTTCATAGACCTAACATCATATTGTCGACAGTGGATTTCCAATTTTTCGGCCATGTTCAAACTTCTTCTTGCCCTCACCACTAAAGACATATCAGACAGTTCCTTTCCATGGACTACAGTGCATGCGCAGGCCTTCCAAGATTTGAAGAGGGCCCTGTGTACTGCTCCAGTCCTCGGTACTCCTGACTATAGCAAACAATTATTTCTTTTTGTACATGAGACAGACGGCTGTGCATGCGCAGTCCTGACCCAGATGTTTGGAGGTCACCAACGGCCATGTGCCTATTTTTCAGCCACCTTAGATCCTGTTGCAAGGGCTCTCCCAGGAAGCCTACAGGCAACAGCTGCGGCCGCCCTCATAGTCCGTCAGAGTACGGGAATCATCATGAACTCCCCCTGACTCTGATGTTCCCCCATTCTGTAGATACCCTCCTTAATAACACCACGACACAGTACCTCACTAACGGACGACTTACAGGATATGAACTGACACTCTTTGCCAGCCACATTAACATCAAAAGATGCACTTCACTAAACCCCGCCACATTACTCCCACTGGATACTCAGGATGCCCGCTTAGACCCACATGACTGTATTTTGAGGACAGAGGAGGAGACGAAGGGACGGGTTGACTTACAGGATACCCCGATAGCAGAACCAGAAGGTACACTGTATGTGGACGGATCATGTCTCAGCGGGCCAGATGGTAACACCTCAGCCGCCTACACCCTCACAACATTGTGGCAAGTAGTAGAAACAGCTCAGATTCTGCAGTGCTCTGCTCAGGCAGCAGAATTAGTTGCCCTCACTAGAGCCTGTGATTTAAGCAAGGGAATAACAGTAAATATCTATACTGACAGTCAGTTTGCCTTAGGGGTGGCCCACAATTTCGGGAGGTTGTGGAAAGAAAGGAATTTCCTTACTTCCCATGGGACCAAGATTCAACATGGCCCCCTAATTTACCGACCCCAGAAAGTTGGCCATTATAAAATGTAAGGCCCATAACAAAGTGACAGATGATGTTGGGAAAGGCGATGCTCTGGCTGGCCAGACGGCCAGACAAACAGCTCTTAGGAAAAGGGAAGGAATGTATGTAGGAGGTCACGCTAGGTGGGTGGCAGATGATGGCATGGTTGAAAACACAGTACAGAGTGTGATTGATATTCAGTCCCATACTACTCCTGAGGAACTAAGGGTGTGGAAGAAGCAATTGGCAAAGGAGGGTATTGATGGTTGCTGGGTCCGTATGACTATGGAAAGACAATGGATGTTACCTGATAGTCATGTGCTAGCAGTAGTTACAATGGCCCATGGTCCTGCCCACATTAGTGCAAAAGGGATATGTAAACTGTTGGAACCTAAATGGTACAACTCTAAGATACCAGCATATGCTGAAAAGCTGGTTAAAACATGCATGATTTGCCTAATGTATAACCGAGGAAAAGGCACAGTTACTCCTAAGCGAGGATTCGCTCCTCCTACCTTCCCTTTTGAAGTCATCCAAATGGATTACATTCATATGGACTGATGTAACAAATTGAAATATGTCCTAGATGTGGTCTGTACCTTCAGCCGATGGGTGGAGGCCTACCCCGTCAAAGACTTCAACGCTATCACTACCTCTAAAATGCTACTAAAAGAGAACCTCCCACTATTCGGTTTGCCCCGCTTGGTCTGGAGTGACAATGGGACACACTTTACGGCCCAAAGTATGTATTATGTCTGTACAACATTGGGTGTAAAACAAAAATTTCATGCAGCTAACCACCCCCAGTCAGCAGGTCTAGTGGAGGTGTACAATGGCATCTTAAAAACTAAAATGGCCAAAATAGTAGCCGAGACAGGTGTCACTTGGGTAGATGCTCTGCCCTTAGCCCTACTGTCCACAAGAACAACAGGCCACAACAGAACAGGGCTGTCCCCACATGAAATTGTTTTCGGGTGCCTGCCAATGTATGGGGTGTCCCGCGGCCTAAGACACTGTCTGACGTTAAATACCATGTATTGACTGATTATCTGTACAGTCTAACTAATACCTTTCGTACTCTTTATCACCAGCTGCATGAGGCCATACCTGACAAAAGCGAGGGCCCAGGACTCGTCATCCAACCTCGTGACTGGGTCCTGATCCGGAATTTTCAACGGACTAAGAGCCTCGAGCCCGCTGGACACAACCCGTCAGGTGTTACTAGCCACCCGCACCGCCGTGAAAGTAGAAGGTCGGAAGAATTGGGTGCATTCATCGCACTGCAGGCGTGTGCCTCTGCCCCTCCCCTATGATCAGTGGGTGAGGGAAGGACTAGGAGACTCAGAAACAGAAATAGTCCCGACGTTTGTCCCATTCAGCGATGCCAGACTGCATTCTAGATCTACGGAAGCAGAGAGTGTCAAAATACTGAAAGGAAGGGTGGAACCCTCCCTTAACTCTGCTCAACACCGTGAACAATTGTTTCCCGACCATACTGTCCCTACTTCCGACCGATACAAATTGCGCACCCGAGGGAAGGCCTGTCCTTGACTTCGCCAAGTACCTATAGGCTGTAAGGCTGTGATCTGAGAGTAGTGCTGGTGTGTCAGACTAAGGTACGCCATAGAGCTCCTTGGCACCTGCGTCCAGTGAAGCAACCACCAATCACAGACAGCCACTAGAGGTCCCTGGCTTAGCACAATGGCCGCCGTCCAAAACACCCAAATCCAGAAACAAGATGTCAGCCTCCTACAAAGTAAATGCTTCATGGTCTACGTGGTGATGCTGTTTGTCTCCCTCATCCTGTCTATCCTTGGTTGGCTTCTACTAATCTACCATCCTGTTACCTCACCAACTCCTACCCCGACTCCTGCAGAACACCAGTATTACACATTACCAGCCCACGAGTTACCCCGCTGTGCAGAATTCTTCAACAACACCTTCATCCAAATGTTGCATCATCACCAGCTGATCATGAACCCTTTCAACTGCTGGGTGTGTGGACTGATGCCGCATTTCATGATACACCCTGTCCCATTCTTTCCCTACTGCTTTTCCATCTCCGGGTCTTGTCTTGCATGGTGGATTTTGATGCAAGAGGCCTACACTGTCAATGGTACTGCCAATTCTGCCCTTGGAACATTTCGGGATGACTTCTGGCGGAACAGATCCGGCCATGCCAATGCTCCTTTTTGCCCGACCAACTCATCCACAGTGCTACTATCACCAGATGAACTCGGTGAGATGGTAGTATTCAACTCAACAAATCGACGAACATTTTCCAGATTCTGCACACGAAGGATACTGTCTGATGAACGAGACACTGTGAATGTCATAAATGCGCAAGGCCGTGTCTGCATTCATGGCCTAGGGACTAAGAAAGTTGGTATCAGTACGTGTGATATCCGAAGCTGGCGGCATCCCTATTTCATCTGTGGCACTGCCGCCTACACTTGGCTCCCCTGTAACTGGTCTGGTACCTGCTATCTGGCCTTCCTCCTTCCACCAACGTATTCCACCCATGGAGGTTACCACCTGACAGTGTCAATGAAGAGCGCCCTGCGCCGCTCACGTAGGGGCATCATATCAGCCGAGGATACAGCGGACCAGGAAGCCGGGGACTTCTTTAAAGATTTCCTTCCATTCTGGGGCCCCATGGCAAACAGTGGAGTTGTACGAGGACTGACCAGGGTCCTTGAGGCCACCATCACAGTAACGGATTCGTTGAAAGCGCTGGAGCTGCTTGATGCCTCGTCATATTGGTGTAGTCTGGTGCTATATCGTGGTAGATAGGATTGTCTTGACAAACTGTAATTTGGGTCTCAAGAGGCACAAGGTCCATGGCTTTATTGCGTAGTCCTTCTTTTCTTACTGTAGGTTTATCAAAGGTGATTAGTCTCTCAGTTTGAACCTCTTGGATTGTAGCAAGATTTGGTTGTCTGCTATATCTTTGGAGCTCACTGGGACTACTACTTTTTAATGGCCACATGATGTGGTTTTACCAGGTCGATGGATACTGACCGGTTCTCCTTTCTTCCAGCAAGGGGCGGCATAAGCACAGTTCTTGATCCGTGGATTGCTAGTACAGGTATGTTTATCCTGTAAGAAGGCCCAAATTCCTTCTTATCCACAATCTTTTCTCTGACTAGATCCCCAATCTTTGGAATCCAGACAGGCCTTGCTGTGACAGGTGGTTGTTCTTCAGTGGTCGTTGGCTTCTGTAGTGTGTTGCTCAGACTTTTTCTTGTTTCATTTAAGTTCTGCAAAACCGCCAAATGGTTTTTGATATCAAAGGGTTTTTGTTCTACCACTGAAGTGTGACGATGGAGGTCTTGGAAAAGCATTCTAGTACCAAAAAGGATTTCATATTGAGTGATTCCACCCAGAGAATTTCTTGGCAGATTGTTAAGACTACTTTGGACACTTATTAGATGTTTGACCCACCCATCACCCGAGCCTAATACCCTAGCTATTATAGATTGCTTCATGTCACAGTTTTTTCTTTCCACTACCGCATTTCCCTCAGGATTGAATGGACTTGAATACCGCAATGCAATGCCCAAGCAGGCCATGGCCTCCTTGTAAGCTCGAGAGCTAAACGCAATACCCTGGTCAGAATGTAGAATGCCGATTGCGTACGTGCCAATAAAGACTTGCATATCTTTAATAATAGTTCGGGCATCAGCCAAGCGCTGAGGCCATATCCAAATGAATCTTGAGCAGGAATGCACTGCGACCATGATATAGTTATAGTTGCCATCCCTCTGTAAGGGGCCACAGTTGGTCCAGGTAAACACATGCTAATGGTTTATATGAAATTAAAAGGGGCGTCTGTGTAGGACGTTTCACTGTTGAAACCTTCATTTTCTGGCAGATTTCACATTCTAGAACATAGTTTCTAGTTTGTTTCCTCATGCGTGGCCACCAGTATCTCTGTTTTAATAACAACACTGTGGCGGAAACACCTGCATGTGTAGAGGCGAGCCCCTCATGTGCTGCTGAAATTAGTCCTAATCTGTGTTCCATGTTTGGAATTACTCTATCCCCCACTCCGGGGATTCGAGCAAACGGAACATTATTTGCATCAGTTATATATGAGTACTTGACTGAAAAGTCTATTGGGAGTGTTTTATCGCTGTCTTTTACTGAAGCAGTGACAGCTTGCATTATTTTGCTGTCTATATTTGTTTTTGAGTGAGTGCTTGCAGCTACGGAAGCCAATTGTACAGCTGCCTGATGATTCAGTGTATGGATCACGTGAGTCCTTTGTAGCTCTTTCTGTAATAGAACTACTTGTTCCCAAAGCAACTTGTGCTTGATTGTGCCACCTTTTGTTTCTTTGAAACCGTTCTGAACCCAGTTCTGCAAATATTCATTGTAAGATTGGACGCAATAATACGAATCGCATACTATGAGTGTAGGGAACTCGCGATCGGTATTTTCAAGCGCCATCTTGAAAGCCTGTAGTTCAGCTCGCTGAGCTGTACAGTCTCCGAGGGATTGAGTTTTTGTGATCATAGGTCAAAATTTTCCATCGCGCCAGCGACCTTTAACAATCGCACATGCAGCACTATAAGCTTGTTTACCCCCAATTGCAGGCTGTGCTGATCCGTCTGTATAGATTATACATCCGTAATGTTGTAGGGGCAGAATCTCAATAGGCAGCGGACATTCTTGTTCGTATTGTAGAAATTCTTGAGTTTTCAAGTATGGGTCAAAAACGTATTCAACATCTGTTGCAGCAAGAGAGTTAACCTATTGTATCCATCTTGGATGTAAAGCCTTTGCATTTGGAATGCTCACTTTTGTCAATGCCTCTAAGGCAGGTACAGGTGTAACAACCATAATGCTTTTTCCCTGTGCGAGGGCTCTCTCTTTTGCTACTGCAGTTTGAACCACTGTCAGAATTCTTTCTGTTGAGGTGAATTTCATTTCAGCTTGTGTGTACAAGTGTGATTTATAAGCTATTGGTACCTTTTCACCTTCATTATAGGTTAGGTATGTGAAACCGCATCTCCCTGGGATGATTCGGATTACAAGATTGCGTACGTTGTCGTGTGTCTGTAAATGTGTTTTTGCTAACATGTCTGTTTGCACTGAACGTAAAATTTCTGTTTGTTTTTGAGTCCAACTAGTTGGTTTAAAATCAGGTTTGATTAGTTTGTAGAGAGGTTTAACCTTTTCTGCGTAGTTTAAAATGTAAGTTCTTCTGAAATTCAGGAAACCTAGAATTGACTGTAAGTTTTTCAGTGTTTTTGGAGGTTGGAGCCGGGCGTTTGCCTTCACTTGAAAGTTTGTATCCTAAGAATAGGACATTGAGGTGGGCAACTCTTGATTTCTTAAAATTTAATTTCTACCCTTCAGAGGCAAAGCCAAGTATTATGGTGTTAACTCTGTTCAAGTGCCTATCCAAATCATCGTCTGTAAGATAGATGTCATCAACATAAGACAATGCCTCATCATCATACGTTTGTAGTAACTCTGTTACTCTGGCTGAAAATAACCCTGGAGTATTCTTGAATCCCTGGGCGAGACGGCAAAATTGACGCTGTGTCCCCATTATTGAGGAAGCGGTCAGATACCTGCTTTCAGGTGCAATGTTTTGACAGAAGAAACCATTAGAAATATCTAATGTGTTTTTTTATTTTTTGCGCACAATGTTATTTGTCAGTGCTGCACTGTGTGTATTTTGTACTGCAAAAGTTTTGCAACAAGAGTTTAAGTGCCTGTAGTCCAAAACTAGACAATATGTATTGTCTGGTTTGGAGACAGGAATCAAAGGATTGTTCATAGACGAGGTGCATGTTTCAATCACCCCTTGGTATTCAAGTTGATTTAAAATCTCCCTGACCTCTTCTTCAGCTTCCTGTTTAAAAGGATATTGCCTTTGCATTGTTGGTTGAGTTTTCAATTGGATTTTATGGAGAGGAGAGTCCTCATCCCATCCTATGTGATTTTTATATAATGCTGGAGCCTGGGCTACAGCCCATTTTCTGGCATAGGTGTATTTTTCATGAATTGGAATATGATTTGAGAAGGCTGGCATAATGATCTCTTCGCCATGTGGGCACTCCCATACAAAATCAGGTGGCCAGTCTTTTTCAGCTAAAAGAATGTCATAACCCTCAGATAGCTTCTCCCAAAAGAGTGCTTTTATTTTCCTAGTTATGTCCCCCTCCATCCGGTGTGTTAACTTCATATAACTTACAGGGTACACTAACCCTGGTGTCTGCAGTTTCAACTTGGATGCATTCATTCAAGTCCACTGTCTCCAGATGATCCTTCAGGGTCTTGCGAGCCATGGTGACTTCTGCTACGCTGTCTAGCATTGTCTGGGCCCACTCCCTGTTCTTGAGTTGCGTCCTCAAGATCCTCGGCATGTCTGATTTTTACACTTGCTACCTTCTTTTTGGTGAATTGAGTTTTCTTATTTTTTGGAACGTGTTGATCGTCTTTGAACTTCATGCGTTCTTCCTTATGTTCTTATTGTCCTCTTCTCTCGGATTTCTGTGAGGAAGTCTGAAAGGTACGAGAGGAACGTGTATCATTATCTTGATATCTATCAGGTTTTCTCAAATTATCCCTATTCCTGAGGTTATACCTCTTTTCAGAGGGCTCCTGTTGAGGAGACCTTCCTCTGGACTGAGAATGCTTCTCTTTAGGAAGTGTTTGTTTACTGTTTTCCCATTTCTTTTTAGGAGTAGTTAGATTATTTTTAATAAAGACCTTTTCAGGATTTTCTGTTAGTTGGGGTTTTACTGGTTTCCCACCCAAACTATCTCTACCTAGTTCTTCATAGGATTTTTCAATAATTCTAGCAAGTTCATATGGTTTCTCAGTAATATCAAGTTCTTTTAATTTTTTGCGGATTTCCACGGATGCTGCATCACCTTTAATGTTAGCGAATAATATAGCCGAGACCTGTTTGAAATCTTTTAGTAATTTCATACCAAGTTTCAAGGCAGGCTCTGGTCCATATTCATTTTGAATCTGTTTCAGGACATCTGGTATTACCGCCATAGAAGGAACGCCATGAGTTTTTGTGTAAATTGTAGCAAAGACTGTACCCCAAGTGTCACAGTCCTCCAAGTGTGGAGCGATCCCCATTGGTAAACAGATTGTTAGAATCCTGTGTTTCTCATGAGGTGTACTATCGGGAAATACTGTCTCTATTTGAGTAATTTTTTGAGCTAACCAGAACTGAATTTATTCCCGTTTTGCGGGCATTTTACCAATAACTGATTGTATAGTCTGTGGTGTAATTTTGTTTGTGTTCCCCTGGTGAGGGGTGTGCTGTGGATTCCTTATAGCAGGTTGGACTGTTAGAGTCCGCATGACATATTGAGCAAATGTCTATGTATTTTGATGAACTGTTTTAGCTGAGCTAACAATTCTGGACCTGTCATTCTCTCAATGTCAGGATGTGGTGTACAGCTGGCTAGTACCAGCCATGTTGCTCCTGGTCTACCTAGTGGACCGAGCCTGGTAATGTGATTTTTATGTTGTAGGGCGCCTTTAAACCAGAGCTCATGCTCTTGGTAAGTTAGTAGAATTTCAATGTCCTTGAATGGAGTGTATTCCACTGGAGGTTCTTCTATCTTTTAGAAGTGGAACTCATGTGTTACTGGATTTGCTTGTGAGAAGACAATCCATGAATAGAATACCTCTGTCTGCCGATATTCATGTGCCTCTATCACAAATATTACCTTATGACCTCTCGATGATACACCATTTGTTAGGCTCATATGGGGGCGCACAGGAAAGAAGTCCAAAAGAGAGCTATCAGTTTGGAATATATGAAAATTTCTCTTTATTTGATATTATTCATTCTTTTTAAAAGCAATCACAATGCAATTTGCAACCGAGTCAGCCAACGCGTTTCACTCCCTACCAAGGAGTTTCTTCAGGGCGAGTGACTTTTAAACTGGTAGCGCATGCTCAGATCCTCAATGTTTCTAAAGGAAGTTTCTTGCCTACTTGCTTGAGTCTCTAATTAGCCTGTTGATGCGGTTGTGCTGTTTAGACGTACTTAGATTCCACCTTACAATTGTTCGTGACTCTCAACCGAATCTCACAAGATGATTTTGAAAGTTCCCCATATTAGAGAAATGTCACACTCCGATGTTTAAGATTCTGGGGGAGAAGATCATATTTGTTTCTTCTTCCACGTATACGTAATGGTTCAAAGGTAGTGAACCCAACAGGATTTCCTATTCTGCATTAGAATAACGGCATGGATGGTACCAAAGTAGAACGATACACCATTTGTTATAAGCTTTATAGTGATTATTTTCTACACGTTTACCGGGATGATTATAGCATCCGGGTCCTCTTCGTTAAACCCTGTAACGTCTAAAACCGCTTGGGCTGCTGCTGCAGCTCCACCGGTTCCCTTGTCGTCGCCATTAAGCTACATTGTTTAATGAAAGTTTGCAGAGCAAGTTTCAAGGAAACAAAGATAAGGTGCACAATATTTTGGAACACTGTATCCTTCAACGTTGAACAAAACCAAAAACTAATACATAGGATTTTTCTCCTACTAAGTTTTGGCAGATATTTTATCCTTTTTCCCATTCCAGACGTCTATTGGAGTATTTTACGGGAAAAAGGGGTCTCTGTGAAAAGCACGACTGAGTTACTCTAGTATCTAGCGTTAAATTAGTACCTTACCAAACGTTGGGCGCCATGTAGTGTAGTTCCTATATTACCAATAGGCTCTGCGCATTGGAATAATATATACTATAGAATTGACGTAGGACTTAGGTCGCCTAGGTCTCTATCGAATATATTAGACTTAATTGTAAGTATGGGCTGAAAATCCGTTCCATTCGTGGAATTTGCAAATTTTTGCCAATTTCGCGGTCCACGAATCGCGCAAAATTGTCAAAAAAATCCGCAATTCGCAAGGTAGCGGAATTTTTTGATTGGTCGTGCTTCAAAAATACAATCTCTCGCGCGAGTTACCGTGATTCTGAGTTTGCCGAGTTGTTTTTCCTCCCGGTTTGCGTGCGCTGCGCCATTTTGGATCTGGCTGCATGATCGCGCCAGACTTTTCGACCGCGAGTACGTCATAGCGGCCCGCCATCTTGCACTGCAAGAGTTTAAGAACGCGACTACGTCATAAAGGCCCACGATCTCGCATCGCGGGAGTAAACAATTGCAAACACGTAGATGCGACCCGCAGCTGACATCCGGCGGGAGATTTGAACAGCTCGCTTTCCCGAACATGCAAAAATTGTAATTCTGCACAAGAAATGTACCGCAGGCAGCATAAACTTTCTGAAAATGATGATGTGGATCAGAATAAGTCCTCAGATTGACATTTGGCTGCACTTTTTTGTGCAAGGAGTCCATTTTTGGGGGGTGGTAGAGGAAGGAAGTGCCCCCGAGTCTCCAACTTCCTCTTCCTGTCCAGCAGGCTCCTCCCAGTGCTTTTTACATGTCCTGGTCACTTTTCATTTGGATCTGGAGCTGGAAGGATTACTTTTTGTGGCTGCAGCTGGATATTTGGATTTGAGGACTTTTTGTTTGGATCACTTTTAGATTACTTTTGGATTTGAGATTTTAAAAGTAAGTTGGTGTTGTTTGTTTGGGGCATTGCAGTTGCTGCAAATACAATTTTTAAACTTTTTCACAACTTAAAAAAATATATATTCTGGGTAGGAACAGTATCCAGTAGGCCCAGGGTTATTCATGGGTGCATGATAGAACTGTTTCTGTGTATTTTGTAGAATTTAAATATAATTTATGTCATAGAATTGATTACTAGCTCACTGTTATATGTGGATTTTTTTTAAATTGTGGGTTGCATGTAAAGCCAGTAGGCTCAGGGGTAGTCAATGGTGCATGGACCAAGTCTTTCTGTTAAACATCATTTAGGGAATGGATTGCATTGGATTGGGGTGATTTTTTGTGTGTTTTTCGCTTTTTGGGGTCTTGTTGGGACCTGGCCATGTGGTTGGGGGCCATTTTGAGACCTGGTCCAAGCAGGGCCATTTTGAAGCCAGGCAGTGTGCTTTGTGCCATAGGCCTGCTGCACCCAGTATGCCTTGCTTTCATCCATTATGCCCAGGGGGAGTCAGTGGTGCACATGGACAAAGTTTCTCTGTGGGTGTTTTGAATTTAAACATCATTTATGGCATGGATGGCATTGGATTGGGGTGATTTTCTGTGTGTTTTTCGCTTTTTTGGGGTGTTGTTTGGGCCTGGCCATGTGGGTGGGGGCCATTTTGAGGCCTGGACCAGGCAGGGCCTGACCTTGTGGGTGGGGGTCAAGGGGCCATTTTGATTGAAGCCAGGCAGTGTGCTTTGTGCCATAGGCCTGCTGCACCCAGTATGCTTTGCTTTCATCCATTATGCCCAGGGGTAGTCAGTGATGCATGGACCAAGTATTTCTATTGGGTGTCTTGAATTTATACATCATTTATGGCATGGATGGCATTGGATTGGGGGGATTTCTTGTGTGTTTTCGCTTTTTTGGGGTGTTGTTGGTGCCTGGCTATGAGGGTGGGGGCCATTTTGAGGCCTGGTCCAGGCAGGGCCTGGCCATGTGGGTGGTGGTCAAGGGGCCATTTTGAAGCCAGGCAGTGTGCTTTGTGCCAGAGGCCTGCTGTACCCAGTATGCCTTGCTTTCATCCATTATGCCCAGGGGTAGTCAGTGGTGCATGAACCAAGTCTTTAATAATAATAATAAATAATAATAATATGGAAGCTTATAAAGCGCCTGGTTATGCACACCGGCGTGTCCCCGCGCCTAAGTGAGTGTCAGCGACAAGTACCCTCCCTATGCTCAGGTACAGAATTATTGTAGGAACAAAAACGTTTTAAGATTAGCTCTGAACCTGGCCTCTGAGGGTTCAAGACGAATCTCCAGCGGGAGATTATTCCAGCTCTTAGAAGCTAGGAGCCTGAAAGATCTACCCCCCATGCGGGCCTTGTTGATTTTAGGAATCCTTAACAGGCCAGTTCCGGAGGATCTGAGCGACCGCATAGGCCTATATGGTGCAACAAGGCTCTGTAGGGGCCTAGGTGCCTTGCCCCCAATAATGCGATGACATGTGCAGAGAGCCTTGAACATAATCCTTTTCCTAACTGGAAACCAGTGGAGAGCTTCCAAGGCGGCCTTTGAGGCAGCTCTTCTGGGAAGCCTCAAGATCAACCGGGCCGCGGCATTCTGTAGCACCTGCAGACGATCCAAACTCCTAACCGTGGCACCTAAATATAAAAGGTTGCTGTAGTCTAGTCGCGAGGTAACAAGGGCGTGCACCAGCGTCCGCCTGGCCTCAGTAGGAAGGAGGTCCAAGATCTTCCGCAAACCTTTATGGATGCCAAAGCACACCCCAACCACACGACCTATCTGTGGTGCAAAAGTAAGGTCCGAATCGATCCATACCCCTAGGTTTTTAGCCTGCTGGCAGGGTGCCGGAGTTGTTCCTAGGCAGGACGGCCACCATGCCGAGGACCACACAGACGGGCCTCCCCCCACCACGAGCACCTCAGTCTTGCCGCCATTCAACTTCAGGCAGTTGATGGACATCCAGGAGGCAAGTTCCTGCATGCAAGCACTGAAGTTGGACGCCGTAAGGTCGGGTGCCCGCGACAGGGAGATGACCAGCTGTGTGTCGTCCGCATATGACACAATTCGCATACCGTATCCCTCCACTATGCTAGCCACAGGGGAGACATACAGATTAAATAAAGTCGGGCTCAGGGACGAACCCTGCGGCATCCCCTGATCCAAGTTAATCACTCTAGAGTAATAATCACCATGTCTAACCTGAAAACCCCGATTGGACAGAAAGGATTGGATCCACTTCAGCGCCGCCCCTGAGACCCCACTCCTATTCAGACACTGCAGCAAGGTGAAATGTGCTTCAGTGTCGAAAGCTGCACTCAGATCCAAAACGATAAGGGCCATAGTCTGTCCCTCATCCACCCCTTGTCTGATGGTCTCTAAAGCCATCAGCAATGCTGACTCTGTTGAGTGGCGTGAATGAAACCCAAACTGAGTCGGGTGGAGTAGATTGGCTTCCTCCATATAGGCCATCAACTGGGAATTAGCGGCCTTCTCTGCAACTTTTGCCAGGTAGGGTAGGAGCCAAATGGGATGGAGATTATCCAACTTCTCCCAACTAACATTAGGCTTCTTCTGGAGAGGGAGTACCACCGCCTGCTTCCATCCTTCCGGCACCGTGTGAGTCCTGAATGATATATCCAAAACATGCCTAATATAGGGTTCAAGGACATCAATGCTCTCTATAAGCAGTTTCGGCGAGGCGGGGTCCCTGGGAGACCCTGACTTGATCGAGCTGCAGATCTGCCGCAGTGCCTCTGGGGGTGGGGTGACAAAATTCTCCAGCCTATGTGTTCCTCCATCTTTCCCCTTGGCCTCCATGAATTCTGATCCCCTTTTTTCTCCTCCCGCAAAAGAGGAATGATTCCTCAGAGATATCAGTCGGCACAGTGGATGACTTACATGAAGAGATTTCCTTGTAGATCTTAAATAATAACTTTCTGGAATTCACAGCTTCACCTATTCTACTCGCATAATAGGTACCCTTAGATCGTCTAATGAATCCATGATATACTCTCCGTTTAACTTTATACTCCCGTTTGGCCTGGTCGAGGAAGGCTACCCTCCACTGCCTCTCGAGATGTTTGCACTCCGTCTTAGCTCAGCGGAGCTCATCAGTATACCAGGGAGCTGATTCTTGAGACCTACTCCGAGGCTTGTTCAGACAAAGTGGGTCTGTATAGTCCAAGGCATCTTTTATGCGCCTGTCCAATTTACCGGATGGAGATTCTGCATCCTGACCTCCCGGCCTTCCCCCTTTAGCCAAAGCCATCTCAAACTTGGACTGGGAGAAGCCCGCCCACTTGCGACTGGGCTATTTAGGGATAGCCTGTTTCTGTGGGGTGTCCTGAATTTAAACATCATTTAGGGCATGGATGGCATTTGATTGGGGGGATTGTTTGTGTGTTTTGCGATATTTTTGGGGTGTTCTTGGGGCCTGGCCATGTGGGTGGGGGCGATTTTGAGGCCTGGTCCAGGCAGGGCCTGGCCATGTGGGTGGGGTCAAGGGGCCATTCTGAAGCTAGGCAGTGTGCTTTGTGCCATAGGCCTGCTGTACCCAGTATGCCTTGCTTTCATCCATTATGCCCAGGTGTAGTCTGTGGTGCATGGGCCAAGTATTTCGGTGGGGTGCATTGAATTTATACCTCATTTATGGCATGGATGGCATTGGATTGTGGTGATTTGTGTCAGTTTTTTGCTTTTTTGGGGTGTTGTTGGGGCCTGGCCATGTGGGTGGGGGCCATTTTGAGGCCTGGTTCAGGCAGGGCCTGGCCATGTGGGTGGGGGTCAAGGGGCCATTTTGAAGCCAAGCAGTGTGCTTTGTGTCATAGGCCTGCTGTGCCCAATGTGCCTTGCTTTCATCCATTATGCCCAGGTGTAGTCAGTGGTGCATGGACAAAGTCTTTCTGTGGGGTGTCTTGAATTTATACATCTTTTATGGCATGGATGGCATTGGATTGTGGTGATTTTTGTGTGTTTTCGCTTTTTTGGGGTGTTGTTGGTGCCTGGCCATGAGGGTGGGGGCCATTTTGAGGCCTGGTCCAGGCAGGGCCTGGCCATGTCGGTGGGGGTCAAGGGGCCATTTTTAAGCCAGGCAGTGTGTTTTGTGCCATAGGCCTGCTGTACCCAGTATGCCTTGCTTTCATCCATTATGCCCAGGTGTAGTCAGTGGTGCATGGACCAAGGCTTTCTGTCGGGTGTCTAGAATTTATACATCATTTATGGCCTGGATGGCATTGGATTGTGGTGATATTTGTCTGTTTTTCGCTTTTCTGGGGTATTGTTGGGGCCTGGCCATGTGGGTGGGGGCCATTTTGAGGCCTGGTCCAGGCAGGGCCTGGTCATGTGGGTGGGGGTCAAGGGGCCATTTTGAAGCCAGGCAGTGTGCTTTGTGCCATAGGCCTGCGCCCAGTATGCCTTGCTTTCAACCATTATGCCCAGGGGTACTCAGTGGTGCATGAAACAACTCTCTCCGTGTGGTCTCTCTCTCTTCTATTAATGTAAACATCCATTTTTTATTAAATAAGTTTGCAATTTTTATTTTTGGTCTTTTCATTTTTGGGTGTGTTGTAATAATAATAAATGCCTAGTTGCAAACTATTCATTGAAGCACAACATATGCAACATTTGTATTTAGCTGATGTTCCTCTGGCTTCGTTTGCTTTTAGGTGCACAAAGAGAACCACGAATCAGCCTCATCGTTCATCATCAGATTCAGTGCCAGGAAGGAGTCCTGCTGTGGTGTGTGCAGCACAACGTCACATGACGTCACGTGTGGCCACAGACAACTCTGCAACTCGTGGAACTGCGGCCTGCTGTTCTGACATCTGAAGAATATGGGCCCAAAAAAAGGCGACCGTAGCTCCTCTACCAAGAAAGTTGCTAGTGCCACTGCCAGTAATAAGGAGCAGAAGAAGCAAGTGGCGCCACTTACCAAGGAGACTGGTGTGCCGACCGGCACTTTTTGGGGAAAAAAAACTACGCCTGCAGCATAGGGGTCCACCGGGGACCAAGCTGGGAGCAGCACCTCCGCTTCATTGGGCTCAGTGCCACCACGCCAAGTTAGGTCCAAGGCCATAAATGCTGCAGAGGCAGCCACTTTAATTGCTCAATCACCATCGACCAGTGATGTTGGCGTTGACTCATTACAAGAAAGTAGCATCCCATCAACCCAGGGTGTAACTCATCTGACGAGTGTTCAACAACCACAGCCGCAAAGACAACCACAGGTGCAACTAGTACAAGCTCAAGTACATGCGCAAGGAGAGGCGCAAGTAGAGGCGCAATTAGAGGCGCAATTAGAGGCGCAAGGAGTGGCGCATGGAGAGGCGCAAGTAGAGGCGCATGGAGAGGCACAACTGCCCACAATGCTTTTTCCTCCAAAAGTAGGGGCACCTAAGGAAATCGAGATTCCAGCGGAGGTATCATCCGAGGAAGCCACTCCTCCTGATGATCCATTGTCTTCCAGATCCCCAGCAAGAAAAAGGTCAAGGAGGGCTACTACAAGTTCTTCTTCAAGCCCCCTTCCTTCTGATGATCTTGATGTTGATTGTAACCCACCACCAATGCAGTCTGAGTCTGAGAGTGAGGCATGCCATGACCTGACAAAGGTAGCTAAGCCTAAAAGGAAGGTTCCCGCAAGGCTTTCACTTATGGGTGATGACGACGAACAAGAAGTGGTGTATTCTGCTGCTGATGAACAGTCTGACGACGACCCAGTCATCACAGTCATCACTCCAGCCCCAGCAGGCATGCAGCAGACAGACATTTTTACCCTACCCCGAATTGCTGCTGAACTGGATTTGGGCGGCGTGGCACTGGTACCACCACCAACACAGGTATCTACTACACCAACACGACCTACTACAGCTGCCATATTTTCTCGTCCGAAGGGCAGGCAGGGACCTCCATCCAGCTCGACCTCCATTACCTTAAGTAGTGGTGCTGTAACTGTAAGGGCACACCAGAGTCTAATTCGGCCGCGCCCTTCCTCCACTTCATCTGGCATTTATTTTATTTTTATTTTATTTTAATTTCTTCTATAGCGCTGGAATCAATCCCGTAAGGGTATCTCCGCGCTGAGCCAGTTATAGGATTCTCAGTCAGTGCATCTAGGGGGATTAAGTGGGCAGGAATGCTTCTTGAAAAAGGAGGGTTTTTAGTTTTTTCCTAAAAGATAGGTAGTTAGTGGTAGTTCTAACATCAGGGGGCAATTTGTTCCATAAGGCAGGTCCAACTGAGGAGAAGGCCCGGTCTCCTTGTCTGGATTTCTTTGTGGCCGGGGGTTTTAAAAGGGCTTGGTTGCTTGAACGAAGGGACCTACTGGGCTGATATAGCACCAGGGATTGAGACAGGTATTTAGGACCTACACCATAAATGCATCTATGGACCGTGCAGCAGATCTTAAAATCGATGCGCTGTCGTATAGGAAGCCAATGTAATTCCCTCAGTAAGGGTTTAGAAGGGGTCCTAGCTGGTGCACCCATGACCAGTCTTGCTGCCGTGTTCTGGACCACCTGCAAACGACCTACTGCATCAGCATTTGCTAATGTCAGCAGGCCGTTGCAGTAGTCCAGACGACTGGTCACTAGTGCCTGCACAAGTGTCTTTCTGTAGGTGGCAGGAAGATACGGAAAGACACGTCTAAGTAAGCCAATAGTATGAAAGCACAATCCTGCGATGTAGTTGGTGTGTTCCTTCAGGGTTAGCTTTTGGTCCAACTTCACCCCAAGATTCTTTACATGATGTTTAGATGTAGGTGCAGGGCCGAGATCTATTGGCCACCAATCAGGGGACCAAAGAATACTTGCTTTGCCAAAGAGCATGACCTCAGTTTTTGTGACATTACATTGGAGGCAGTTCGTCGTCATCCAACGTGACACCGCCCTCATACCCTCAGCGAAGTTCTCTTTGACTTTAGAGTCAAGGGAATTGAAAGGGTAGAGGAGCTGGGTGTCATCAGCGTAGGAGATCGGTGTGAACCCATACTTCCGCACAATCTCAGCAAAGTAAAAAAGTAGCACCTCCACCACCACCACCAGAAATCTCAACTCCCCAGTTTGGGACTTCTTTAGTATTAGACAAAAGGCAGAAAACCTAGTTATTTGTTCGATTTGTAAAGCAGTAGTTAGTCGCGGTAAGCTTGGTACCAACTATGGTACCGGAGGCCAGAGAGGTCATCTCCAAAAACACCACATCATCCAGTGGGAGGAGCGCCTAAGTGACACACGGAAAGCCAAAAGTACAAATCCAAATGTATCCATTGATATTGCATCTGATTCTGATGATGATGAGCTGACCGTGCAGGGGGGAGGTGAAGATTCAGAAGCGAGCGACATTTTTTCTGGTACACACAGTACCCCTGGCAGCATCACTGCAGTGGTAGCGCCCACACCCTCTACCCCAGCAACATCTATGAGGCACACTAACAGTCTGGGAGAGACACCAATGTGAAAAAGTAGTACATCAATGAGCCTAACTGGGTTGAAGAAGTATGCATCATCATCATCAGGTAAAACGGTCCAGACCACCATTAAAATCATGTTTTGGTTGGAGGCGCCATTTGAACGCAACCACCCAACGGCACGCCTTTATAATGCAATGCTGGCTAAAATGTTAGCGCTGGACCTTCTCCATTTTTCTTTCGTGGAAGGGGTGGGTTTTCAAGAATTTGTGGCAACAGTCTACCCTAAATGGAAGGTTCCTAGCCGGTCCTATTGTGCCAGAGTTGCGGTTCAGCACTACATCAAGATGTGCTGGAGGTGATTAGGGCAGCTTTGCAGAAGAGTGCTGTTCACATTATCCACCTGACAACAGACATGTTGACCAGTTGCCAAGCCCTTGATTACATGTGCATCACTGCACACTGGGTATCTTTTGCAGGGGTTAGAGACAAGATGTATGCAGGTGTTGTTGACACTGACAACATTTTTAAAGATAGTCGGAAACATGCAACAGTAGTCATGTTTGCCATGGAGAAATCGCATACTGCAGAAAACATTTTGAAGGAGTTTAACAGTAAGGTCTTTCAATGGCTGCATCCAAGAAAGTGCATGATTGGTTATGTTTCCACGGATAATGGCAGTAATATAGTTAAGGCCATGCATGATGGTAACTACTTCAGAGTGCCGTGTTTGGCGCACAGTATTAACATCGTGGTGCAAGATTTCTTGAAAAAAGAAAACAAAGTCAGCAAGTTACTGACCACCTGCCGAAGAATCTGCACACATTTCAGCCCTTCTTTTAAGGCCCTTAAGCAGTTGAGGATCATGCAACGTGCCCATAGAGTGCCAGTCAAAGGACTCATCCAGGAGGTAGCAACACGTTGGAACTCAACCTTCTACATGCTTGAGCGTCTGTATGAGCAGTGCTTGGTAATAAATGAGTATGTCTTTGGACGTGGTTCTTCTATGAAAGACTTGAGGCTAGATTTGGAGGAATGGAACCTAGTTAAAAGCCCAACAGACATGCTTTGTCCTTTTGAGGTCTTTATGCGTGAAGTCAGCATGGAGGACTGTACTTTGGGCAAAGCTATCCCATTGATAGTGCAGAATAGAGCGACAGCACAGGTTTGAGGTCGTCTCTTACGCAGACGACACTCAACTGATTTTCCCGATTGGGAAAAATCTGGTAGAGGAAAGTGCCCGATTCGCACAAGGAATGTTGGCCATCGCAAGTTGGAAGGCTGAGTCCTGTCTTCAATTAAACCCAGGCAAGACAGAGTTGATGTTTCTTGGGAAAAAACAGGAACTTGTGCTGGGCGACTGCTGGCCGGTAGAACTGGGGGCTGCCCCTGTCCCCTCGGACTCAGGTAAAAGTCTGGGTATCCAGCTCGATGACAATCTGTCCATGAAAAACAATGTTAGTAACATCATAAGCTAATGCTATTACAGCTTACGTATGCTGAGGAAAATTATCCCCTATCTTCCTCTGAGCCATCGCAGAACGGTAGTCCAAGCCCTAGTAATTAGTAGGATGGATTATGGGAATGCTTTGCTGGCCGAAGTAGGAACCACGCAGCTAACAAAGCTCCAAGTGATTCAAAATACGGCAGCCCAGATGGTCCTAAATCGTTCTCCTGGTACCCCATCCCTCCCTCTATTGAAGGAATTGCATTGGTTGCCGGTAAGGAAGAGAGCTTTTTTTAAGACTTGCTGTCTGGTATTTAAAGCCATGAGGGAAACAGGCCCAAAATACCTACAAGCTAAAATATGCAAACTGACATCAGCATGTAATCTTAGATCGATTGGTAAAGCCCTCTTAGCGATTCCACACATTTACCAGAATCGTCTGGGTGGCAAAGCCTTTTCATATGTAGGCTCCAAATAGTGGAATTCCCTCCCGGAGGGGCTGCGAAAGTCCCCCTCATATTTGATTTTCAGGAAACATCTGAAAGCCTTTTTATACTGATGATCCACTCTGGGTTTCTGTCACTGCTCTTGGAAATTTGGATTAGGTAGCGCGGAGATGCCCCTGGGTGATTCATGCGCTTTAGAAAACATCATTAACATAACATAATATAACATTGATGCGCATGCTAGAGCACCAACTGAAGGTGGTGTCTTCAACGGTCAAAGATGAAAGTGACAAGCAAGACTCATATCATTTGGCGGAGAGCTTATTAACCTGCCTACTTGACAATGAAAGGCTTAAAAAAATACATACAGAACAACATTACATTTGTGCCACTATTCTGGATCCACGGTACAAAAAGGCATTGTCCAGCAATGTATTCATTCCCTTTAATGAAGAAGATGTTTCAAAGTACAAACATTGGCTAGCTCGGTCAGCCACTCGGTTAGAAAAAGAGCGGCAGGAAACTGAAGGAACCGGCAGAAGTACTACTGAATCAGCAGGCCATCCGCCATCAAGGTCCACTTCTGTGGCCGAAGGCAGTCACTTTCCCTCACAGCCGTTACCGACACCAGCAACCGTATCATCATCATCCTCACCTGCAACAGGCCCAGCCATAATATTGTGGGAAGCGGATTGGATAACTCATCAAGGGTTTGCTCGTTCCAGTGTTGATGCAAATGCCTCAGATGGTACGCAAAGTTCAGCACCCCAGGATAACCTTGAGTGGATGGTGCAGGCCTATCTGGATGACCCAACAGAGGTCTACATTGATAAGAACCCACTGATGTATTGGTATGGGAAAAGGAGTCAATGGCCACAGACCGCCAAGCAGGCTCTAAATTATTTGTCTTGCCCACTCGCAAGCATGTCTTCTGAGCGTGTTTTCAGTGCTGCTGGTGCCATTGTAACTTCAAAAAGGACCCGCCTCTCGCCCAAAAATGTGGAGAGGTTAACAATGATCAAGATGAATCAGCACTTCATACCACCAGATTACAAAATACCTGAATGCATGCAGGAAGAAGAGGACACCGACTTAGGTGACGGAAGTTCTTCTCTCTTAGCTGACCTTCTCCCGTCTCAATTCACAGAGTTTGAGGACGAGCTCTACTTCCCTGACACCGAGGCCTGAAAATGACTTCCTTTTTTTTGTACTTATTCACTTTTATTCCTGTGTGTCTTTCTTTGTTTTGCAACTTTTACCACAACAAAACTCTAATCACCTAATCACAACAAATCCATCAGCAGCACTGTCTTCATCTTATTTCCTTATTCATTTGAAGGTGCTGCTGTCTGCATTCCTGAGGTTCACAAGTTCACAACTCAGTCATGCTCCTCTATCCTCCTCCTCCAGACTCCCCCTATCCATTTCCCTCAAGGCAGATGGCTGGATTACGCAGAATCAAGAACCTTTGGCTTCGTAGACAAGTCCCCTCAAGTGGGACTGGAATTACTGACTATATGCTGATTGCTGACAGTTACTTCTGAAATTGACAGGAGAGGCTGCCATGTGGGCCTTCACTTTAAGAACAAGATGCAGACAAAAAGTGGAACAGGTAATGAATAATGACAAGATGGCATGCATTGGACAGCAATGGCTGTCTGGCTCTGATGAAAGCAATTGCTGTTTGTTTGTTGTGCATGAAATGAATCATATGTCTTCTGTTATTATTTGATCTTTTACACACTAAATGTAACTCAAGTCGAATCTGTTTTTTTACCTTCTTTAATTCAAATTGTACTTCAACTGCAGAGGCCACTACGTTGCATTTTCCAATATGCAAAATGTCCTTGGACTCACTGTTTGTCAATATACCATGATGATGATGACAAGTGTTGATGATCAAAGTTAAATAATATATATTTTTTCTGTACAGTCACTCACTGGGATGGATGGATCATCATCGTCGGTTTACGGAAGAACTATGGCCAATTCGTGAGTGGCAAACAGGTAAACCAGTCAAAAACAACTACAACAGCAGAACTACATGTCTGTCTAGTTGTGGTATGGAGTGGTCGAGCCTGAGTCCAGACAGCAGTTCATGTAAAATTGCAGGTATGTGGCTTGCTGCATACAATTAGATATGCTTTGTCTGTCTGTGTCAAAGGGGTATGCTATATCAGGTTGCTTCACTCAGTGGTTCCTGCCTTGACCGTCTGCATGGCCCTGGCCTGCTGTGTGCTAATTAGTTACTATCCTTGAAAAGGAAACTCAGATTACGCGCTTTAGAAATGATGCTTGTATGTAATACTGTCGCCTCTGAAAGTGTTATTTTTGCACTGCACAGCATACCTTATATTTTTTTCTCCGTGGTGTTTTAATATCACTTCCTGTTTTTCCATCAACAATTACAGGCCGGCTTTTACCCTGTGTGATGGGTAAAACGATTAACTCAGGCTTACCATTAGCAATCCGCAATTCCGCATCCGCCAGGCAGGGAGTGGACAGTGTGTCTGGTCACCAAGATTGATCGACGGAGCGTCCGATGGAATGGAGGAGTACCGCGAATAACAGGAATGGCTGGATGCATGCAACTTCACAAATTCAACAGGACAACTACAACATACAGTTACAGTATCCTCTTCACTTCTCCTTATCTTTTAAATAATGTTATTGTTGTGAACTTCTATGAGTGTGACTCTGTGCATTTGTTTGCTCTCTGCTTCAAATTCATCCCTGCAACCATTGTATATGTTTTTCTTTGCTATTTTTAAAACTAATTTAATGTACTAAGTGTTTATTCTCTCTGAGGGCAGATAAGCAAGTGAAATTGCGTAATTACTGCAGCCCTGTACTGTCACATTGTTTCTTCATAGTTAGTAAGTTGTAGAAAGTACTACTTAGTTTTCAGTAACCTAACCATCCATATAGCAAACTACTTCATGCATGCAGTAGTGCATGCACTTCCTTTATGTCCCTTAAAAGATTTATGGATATCTTCGTATCCAAAGATTTGTTTATCTTCATTTGTTGTTTGTCCATGCTGTGTTTTTTTCCCTCTCACCATAAAACTTTCCCAAAAACTCCCATTCCCATCCAATTTTCAAACCCTAACCCTCTTCCCCCGGGCTGTGTAATTTTCATTGAGGTGTGACTAAATGACAACAATAATTCCACACACTTGCTGGGGAGGATAAGGTCAAAGCATCAAAAAAATCATTCACATCAGAATTTCATGTGCGTCATCGTGGATTGATCATCAACAACATCCTCCTCCTACACGTGACGAATCGAATGCTTACGCTGCTACGTCCTTCACCTTCAATACTATTTCTTATAGTAGCCATACTCCATGCAACTAGTACTTATATTTTGAATACTTTAGCACTGCTTATGCTACAATTTATGGCACTGTTCTCTACCGTACTGTTCTAATGCTACGCTCAGGCCACTCAATGTTTCATTTCCTTTTTTTTCATATGCTGCTACTGCCAGTGTGTACCACTACTACTACCAGCACAACAATGACATTTCATCCGTCCAGGATTCCATACCCAACCTTAATCGCCATTTGCCATGCAGCTAGCCCTGTGCTTGGCCCTATTCTTAAACATTAATCACAGGTAAGATAAGCATTTTGGGGAGGTAGAATAATGGGCTAGGAATCGGAGGAGAGGAGAGACTGACAGTAGTACTAGTAAAGTACTAGTAGGGCAATTGAATTCACTAACTCTGTTAGTGGCACTTTTGTAAATTTTTGGATGTTTAGATAATTCATGCTGGTAAGTTTGAGGAAACCAAATGTACAGTAACCCCCACCCACCACCACACAAAATAATATGAACGCGTATACTATGTTTAAGTATGTAAAGTAAATAAATATATTTTCCCTAACAAAAATAAACTATTCAAAAGACCCAACTCACCCCCCTCCCTAACCCCAACCAATGTCCAAATGTCCCCCAAAAACTCCCTTTAAATCCCCAACGCCCAATTCCCACCCCTCCAACAGTCTTTAAAAAAGGGGCAACGGACAGTCACTTCTTCCGGCGGTGTACTGTGGACAGGTGGTCCCGCATCTCTTTGCGTAGGTCCCGGAGATGGAGCTTCTCAACCACGCACTCCAGGTAGTCCACTCTCTGGCGGAGGCGGCGCTGACGTGCCAATCGGGCTCTGAGGGGGGGCAGCTGCTGGTGTCTTAGCTGCTCCGCAGCGGCGGCGGGAGGCTGTCGGGCCACGGCACTGTACCACTTGAGGCTTCTGGCTGGTGGACCGGGGGGCACTGGATGAGGATGCAGCTGTTGCCGTCTCCTCCTTCTGCTCCCGAGCCACCAGCTGCCGATATTAGGCACAAATGGCCTCCAGCTTCCGGGCCCTGACCCGGACAGCCATCTTCTTCCGGGTCAGTCTTTTTAATGGAGCATCTATGAAGAAAGAGAGAAAAATAGAGTCTGTAACCAATACTCTTTAACACTAACACAAAATAATTCAACTGAAAGTTGTCTCACACTAACACTAGCAACTTGCAAGCACAGTATAACATTTTGGCATGTATCTTTCCGCCGTCTTTGTAGGCCTGTAACATTAGTGGGAGTTTCGGGAATTCTACTAGCAGCTCAACTGGACTAACTTTACTTTTTCTCTACAACGAACTAACACCCTTTTTATTTTATTTGGTAAACCACCGTCTTAACTTGCATTTGAGTTTCACCCAAATGATATATTGCAATGCACACCACACGTGCATTTTCTCATTCAACCACACAGGCAGTCATCTTTTCTTTCTCCTCCAACCATCCTTGCTTCAAGCAGCCATGCATCTGATTCCTTCCTGTCAGCCACCTCTGCCTGCATTCAAAAACACGTGTCATTCTTTACAGTCGTAAATGTTATGATTCGCTCGTCCTTCCTTTCACCCTTCTTTACCTTTTCGTTCATAACATCCCTCAAGTTCATCTGATATGACTTGGCTTCACGATAAAAGTTTCACAGCTGAGTTGAAGTCAAATAGAGGGGGCCATTGCTTATTCGAAAACTCCCGCCGCTAATGTTATTGCTAAGTCAAGAGTGACTGTCTTCTCCGTGATTGGCAAAAATGTAGTTCTAAATTAGTAACTGTTCTTAACAGTACAGTGTACTTGTACTAGTGTACTGTCTACTGTACAGTACATCATACACTCCTTTGCGAGCCTACTCTAAAATGTCAATAAGTAAGGAGTATAATAACTTACCACCGTCCGCCGTTGCTGAGCCATCCCCCACAGCAGCTCCTCCTGGTGGCACTTGTGGCGCCGCCGCATCACCCCCTGGAGTGGACACCTCCGCGCTGCTGGCCCCGGCACTGGGGGTGGTGGTAGTAGGTGCCGCTTCCGATGTTGTGACGCCTAGAAAAAACATGTCATATTTTTAGATGCCATACACCACCCCCTATTTCATCTCGTAATGGAAACAAGATGGCCGCGCCCATTGGGACCGCGTGGGTAAGTACGCGCGATATTTCCCCTGCGAGCATGCAAAAACGGACGCGAACAGGTAATTGCGGCCTGCACGTAGGAAATGCACAACACGAGCATGCAATTGGCGCCCAGAAACGGAAATACGCAACACGAAACTGAAAACAAGATGGCCGCACCCATGTCCGACCGCATGGGTAACTTCGGGGTCGATGCGATGAAAAAAACCTCGCGAACACGCAAAGCGCTCCGCGAACACGAAAAAAAAAAAAAATTGCGGAATTTGCGTACCGCGAATTCACGCGAAAGCGAATTCGCGGTACGCAATTCCACGATTCGCAAATTTCGCAAATACTTAACTGTGAATGCCAGCTAGCTCAGAGGTCACTAGAAACTTTCTCGAATAAACAAGAAGAGATTAGTGTCTGACAACAGCATAAACATGACAACTTTGTTTGCCAAGATAAAACGTATCTCTAGAGTCGTGGAAACAATAGATAGATATTTCACTCAGTCAATCGAGCATGCTTCGTTTCACCAGAGGTGCAGAGAAATAGAGAGACTGGTGTTTTCAATCAAAGTATTTATTGAACAGTCTTCTTTCTCAAGCAGAAGAAATGAACTGCTACAATCGTAATACTGGCTGTAAATATTAATGCGTACAGCAAGAAGAGTATTATAAAATAATACTGTAAAAGCATGGTATGGTTTCTAAGCCATATAAAATAACATACATAAATAACTAAGACTAAAATGACTCAACTGGTGCTTCTAAATTACGCCTACCCCAATGTACCTAACCTAGGTCTAGTACGAGGGAAGAAGTAAGTGTGGTGTAGCATAGGTTTAGTATTCATTCGCCAAGAATCTATCCAAGATTTCTCTTAGGGTCTAATCAGCTCCGTACCTTGGTTTAGAATAAAGGAGGTCTGGTATCTCTCTGTCTCAGGACTCGATTTCCCAACACCCCGCAAGGGGAGCTTGGAAACACTGGAGCTGCATTTCTCGGCCAGAGAAAAGACAGCGTCTCTCTCAGTGCGTCTGCTGGAGGGTCGGCTTCCTTCGGCACTTGCTGCAGCGAGCTGTGTCGGGTAGGTAGAAAGTCGAACTGCTCCAAACCACTGTGTGTTTGATAAGGCAAGTGTGGTCATATTTATACCTTGAAGGTGCCGAGTTTGACGTAAGGTTAGACATAATAATGTCATCAAAGACTCGAGTTCTTTGAAAACTCCATGAGTTCTTGGATAAATCAATACCTAAGCAGGGGGAGGTTCCTGACTGCTGAAGGCGTTTTTTTCCAAGAAATCGTTGTGGATTTGTGAAACTGGTGGAAGTAGTCATGCCTGTGTCTAAATATGGTTATGATTTCTATGCCTATATAAGGACAAGGTGAGTTATACCTATATATGGGTCTGAAGCGGGAAAATTACACCAGGGTCCTAAAATCCTACACAACACTAGCAAGTACAAATTTGCATTGGTTGTGGCAGATTATTTTAGCAAGTGGTGGGAAGTTCATTTTATGACGAATCCTAATTCACAAGAGGTAATTCATTTTTTACAAGGTTTATTTGGAAGGGAAGGCTTTCCTAAAGAAATTGTGTCCGACAATGGTGTGCAATTACATCAAAAGAAATGTCTGATTTTTTAGTCAATCTGGGATCTTAAACCGGCGTGTGGCGTTATATCACCCACAGTCCAATGGTTTTATAGAACGCAATAACCGTATTTTAGTTGAGTGTGTTCAGTGGGCTGTATCAGCCAATATTGACATCAAAGAAGCTGTGCAGAGTATGTTGTGGGCACATCGCACAACCCCGAGTACTGTCACAGGTTCTAGTCCTTTCACACTACTTAGAGTAAGGCAGGCATCTTTTCACATGTGTCAATATAATGTAATGTGTATACTTGTAAAGCGCACTGTTGCCAGCCGGCGTCCTGGCACTGTATACCGCCGAGGAACCCGTCCTGGCTTTCCCTGTGGGATGGTCCCTGCTGGGAATCCCCAAGGTGGAGCCAGGCAGCCCCGGCATTGATGGGGCCGTTGTAGAGATTAGGCACGCTATTCCCCAGAGTTGCCGAGTGGGACCCCTGGTTAAAGTAGGCACCGAGGCGAGAATTATCGAGTCCGCTGACCTTGGTCCACGACCCTGCCGCGTCGGGAATCGAACCCTGGTCCCGGGCTGACTTCTGCTTCCGGGTCTGCCGCCTCTAACCAGTGAACCAGTTGGGATGAACTAATGGGGTATGTTATCTAAAAATGTAAAGAGCATGCAACACCGTCCAGGTCTAGATAAGGGTGGTGAGTTGTCTCAACTTATGACCAATGATTCAGAGTGTTTTAATTCAAAAATTAAAGTAGGGGATCGGGTCAGGATTAAGTCTCCCCACAATGTCCCTAAAGATTTGTCGAAATTTGGTCCACCTGCTAGGGTGGGTGCTTCTAGACGTTTCGCCATAAGAATCAACGGGAAGAATTGGTGTAATCTTTCTAGAGTTTATAAAATTCCCTTAAAAGTTGTGTTGCAGTTGGGCCTTGCTTCAGAAATTTTTTTTCAGTCTCAACATGGTTTGGAAAACAAAGAGAAGGAGTTGAGTTATTCCAGGTTTGAAAATTCCCAAAATTCAATTAAATATGTTCCTCCACGTAGAACTAGCAGGACCAGTGTCCCACCAGATCATCTAAATTTGTAAAGTTCCTCTATGTAGAATTAGCAGGACCTTTGTCCTGTCAGATCGTGTACATTTGTAAATTGCTTCTGTGTTATATTATTTATTATTATGTACTTTTCTCTCATTTTTTATTTCTTGATTTCTTTATTCTTTCTCTCTCTTCTTAAGCATTATATTATTTTATTGAGAGATAGGAGATGTTGTCGTAGTCTCTTCTTTAGTTCTATGGTTATGTTTGTGGCCACTGCTACTTATGATGTCATTGTCATAGCAATAGAACTTGATAGTTTGAATCCCAGGGGCATTTGTCAGTTCCTGGAAGCTGTGGAGACATACAACCGATAAAGTCTGTGTTCCAGTACTCTCCTGTGTAGAGTAATTACTTCAAATACCTATACATTTTTAAAAACTAGACACCCAGGGGAATCCAGGATGGGGTGAGTTGACTGGCTCTCACCAGGTTCTGTTACCCAGAATCCTTTGCAAACCTAAACATTTGTAAAATAAAACACATTTTCCTCAAATTTCTGTGGTGGAAAGTTCTAGAATCTGCGTGGATCCACAATATTCCCCCCACGCCCCGCATTCCCCAAAGTCTTCAGAGAAAAATGGTACCTCACTTGTGTGGGTAGGCCTAGTGCCGTGACAGGAAACAGCCCAAAACGCAACATGGACACACCACATTTTCACAGTGAAAACTGACCCTTTTTTTGCAAAGTGCCTAGCTGTAGATTTTGAACCCTAGCTCTGCCGGCACCTAGGGAAACCTAGCAACCCTATATGTTTTTTAAACTTAGACACCAAGGGGAATACAGGATGGGGTGACTTGACTGGCTCTCACCAGGTTCTGTTACACAGAATACCTTGCAAACCTAAAAATTTGTCAAAAAAACACATTTTCCTCACATTTCTGTGGTGGAAAGTTATGGAATTTGCGTGGATCCACAAATTTCACCCACTCGGTATTCCCCAATGTCTTCCGAGAAAAATGGTACCTCACTTGCATGGGTAGGCCTAGTGCCCGCAACAGGAAAGTGTCCAAAACACAAAGTGGACACACCACATTTTCACAGTGAAAACTGACCCTTTTTTTGCAAAGTGCCTAGTTATAGATTTTGAACCTTAGCTCTGCTGGCACCCAGGGAAACCTAGCAAACCTATACAGTTTTTAAAACAAGACACCCAGGGGAATACAGGATGGGGAGACTTGACCGGCACTCACCAGGTTCTGTTACCCAGAATCCCTTGCAAACCTAAAATATGTGTATAAAGAAACACATTTTCCTCACATTTCTGTGGAGGAAAGTTCAGGAATCTGCGTGGATCCACAAAATTCTACGCACCCCGCATTTCCCAAAGTCTTTCGAGAAAAAATATACCTCACTTGCATGGGTAGGCCTAATGCCTGTGACAGGAAATGACCCACAACACAACGTGGACACACCACATTTTCACAGTGAAAATTGACCCTTTTTTTGCAAAGTGCCTAGCAATAGATTTTCAACCCTAGCTCTGCCGGCACCCAGGGAAACCTAGCAAACCTATACATTTTTGAAAACTAGACACCCAGCGGAATACAGGATGGGGTGACTTGACTGGCTCTCACTAGGTTCTGTTACCCAGATTTCCTTGCAAACCTAATAATTTGTCCCAAAACCACATTTTCCCCACATTTCTGTGGTGAAAAGTTTTGGAATCTACGTGAATCCAGAAAATTCCACCCACCCCGCATTTCACAAAGCCTTCTGAGAAAATTGGTAGCTCAATTGCGTGGGTAGGCCTAGTGCCCGCCAAAGGAAATGCCCAAAACGCAACATGGACACACCGCATTTTCACTGTGAAAAATGACCCTTTTTGTGCAAAGTGCCTAGCTGTAGATTTTGAACCCTAGCTCTGCCTGCACCTTCAGCAGAGATATGGTATATCAGATGGATCATTATTTAAATATAGGCAGTTTACGAGTTATCTGAACAAAATGAAGGAGAAGGGATTCTCTCTGCAAAGGAATTCCTTAATAGAAACTATCTCTCAGTCTGTCTCAGACTAGAATCAAGGATATGTATACAATTCTAAGGGGTACACTTTCGGATGATTTGGAGGTAGTAGAAGCTAAATGGGCTAAGAAAACTGGAGACCGCCATATTGACGTATGTCGCTCTCTTACCCTATCTAATGAGATATTTCTTGCAGCAAATTTAAAAGCCCAGCACTACTGTACAATATGTGAACTTTATTTTACCCCTGAGAAACTACATCGCTGGGGGAAAAGAGAGGACGATAAATGTCCTAGATGCGATCAAGGACCAGCAGACACCATTCATATGTTCTATAGCTGTGAGAAATTATATCCATTAATAAAACAAATAAAAAACTTTTTGACAGCAGCTGTAGAGAACCCTATTAAAATATCTGTAACCTTAATGTTACTAGGGTACGATCAGAAGATACAATGCCATTATCGCAGGAGCAAATTTGTTTTCATTTCTGAAAACTAGACACCTGGGGGAGTCCAGCCAGGTATGGCTTGCATGGGTACTCCAACATTTTCCTGCCCAGAATCTCCTGCAAACCTCAAATTTAGCCCAAAAAATAACTTTTTTCTAAAACTTCTGTGTGGGAAAGTTCTGGAATCTCCGTGGATCCACAAATGTCCTCCCACGCAGCATTACCCCAGGCCTCCCGATAAAAATGGTACCTCACTCATGTGGGTAGGCAAAGTGGCCGAAACAGGAAATGGCCCAAATCGTATTGTGGAGACTTCAAAATTACCTATAACAAAACTATTTGGTTTTAGAGGGGGCACCTGGTTTTTTGGCCCCGGGCTCACCGTCATCTAGGGAAACCTACCAAATCCACACATTTCTGAAAACTAGACTCCCTGGGGAGTCCAATGAGGTATGGCTTTCGTGGATCCCCCGTTTCCCTACCAAGAATCCCCTGCAAACCTGAAATGTAGCTGGAAAAAACATATTTGCACATATTTATGCGTGAAATCACTGTGCTGGCACAAATGTCCTACCACCCAGCCGACCCCTTGTTCTCCCAAGTAATATGATACCTCACTGGTGTGGGTGTCCGAAGCAGAATTGGCTAAAAATGTATTTTTTTAAAAAATGTTAAATGTAGCGCTTAGAATTCTCAGTGCTATACTCTAAATCCCTATGTTTTGGGCTCTTCCTAGTCACAGGCCTTTGGCCCACCCACACAAGTGAGGTATCATTTTACTCAGTAGAACAAGGGGAACGCTGGGTGGTAGGATACTTGTGCTGGCACAGTGATCCCACGCAAAAATGTATGGAAAAAGTGATTTTTTGTCAGCTACATTTGAGGTTTGCAGGTGATTCTGGGTAGGAAAACCTTGAGGCACCCACGCAAGCCATACCTCGCTGGACTCCCCCGGGTGTCTAGTTTTCAGAAATGTTTGCATTTGGTAGTTTCCCAAGATGACTGCCGAGCCCGGGGACGAAAACCCAGGTGACCCCTCTTGCACAACCAGGTTGTTTTCTGATAGGTAATTTTGATGTCGCCTCAATAGGTTTTGGGCCCTTGCCTGTCGTGGGCAGCAGGCCTACCCACACAAGTGAGGTATCATTTTTCTCCGAAGACTTTGGGGAACACGGGGTGAGTGGAATTTTGTGGACCCACACAGATTCCAGAACTTTCCACCACTTTCCACCACTGAAATGTGAGGAAAATGCGTTATTTTTTATAAATTTTTAGGTTCGCAAGGAATTCTAGGTAACAGAACCTGGTGAGAACTGTCGTAATTTGGCAGTACCTGAGTCAACGTTTAGCTCAGCTACACGAGCTTTTCTGTTAACTTGACCTAAACGTACGGGGGCCATTTTGTATTTGGTGGCTTCCATTTCATATGAACATGCGGCCTCGTGGTTAGAGTGCCCTTTTGTCCTTTCTCCATGCCAATGAACCTTTACCTTGCCCAGCAACAGGCTATTTTTAGCGATGGTCAGTTTCACGCATGCGTACACACGATCTCTGGACTAGTGAGTGGTCACTCTTTAGGGATGTTCCTCCAACTGACCAGTGGTATTAAGCTCCTCCCACATGCTGGCTGTGCTCCAAAAATGTCCTTATATGTACCTAAAACTGTTCAAATGTATACCGCCTACCTTTTTATTGCCGTTAAACTGTATAAAAGAGGTCGCGCACCGATGTTCGGTGTGATACTTCTTGCATTACCGAAGGGTGCTGTAGGAATGTACCACCACCCCATGGGTCCTAATAAACTTGTCTCTTTGCATTTTCAGTTTCCGTGCCAACTTCTGTTTATGGTGTTCGAGAGTTTTTGCAGTATATGTAGGCCTGACAGAACCCGATACCTCAATTGGCGACCACGACGAAGGATTGGAAACTCGCTATGGACGCGTACGCTGCCACTGAGTGACCCGAGTCTCGGCACCCACGGTGTTTTTCCTTTCCTTCTGATCTGACCTTCCAGGTGGCGCCGGTCTTTGACTGAGATCCTGATCGTTTGGTTTGTCGTGTAGTGCCCGTTTTGGCTGATTCGGCTACGGAACTTGGCAGTTGGAAATCTGGACACTTTTGAAGATATTTGGTAAGCTTATGTTTGGTAAGGTAGTCTACTGACACTTACTGTGGCTTTTTTGAATTTGAATTTGAATTTGAATTTGTATGAGTTAGCTAACGTTTGGACCTATGATTTGAATTATATGTGGAGTGCACCTCACATAGGCAGGCATGTAGGGATATTTCTCTGATTTTGAATTTGTTTGAACGGCACATCGTGCGTAAGTATCTTTAAGTGCCATTTGTTGTAATATCACGTTTCCGTGATATTTTGAACATGCCTGTTCTCAGCACAGTCCGAGGAATGTGCTACTTTGGAAATGGTACCAATTATCGATTAAATGAATCTCAGCCGGCTCCCCCAGAGGGGACTCCTAATCGTGAAGTGTACATTAAATTTGGCCTTCCTCCCATAATGTATAGTACGTTATGGCACAAATACACTAAATCTGATCGTGAATTGCAATGGCTACTACATGGGTCATTCGACTTGCGAAAAGTCCAGTATGTGGAACAATGTTTGTTCCAGCGCAGGTCTAGACAGGACATGTTTGATTGTGTGCGTATGTGGGAGAAAGCGGTGCGTGAACGAATGAAGCGTGAAGAAGCCTTGGCGGACAAAGAGCAGCGTAAGGCTGCTCGGGATAAAGCTTTGCAGCTGCAGGAGAAGGAATTGCAGGAACAGAAAGAGAAAGAGAGTCGAGAACGTAATTTACAAGTTAATGGCCAGTTTCCTCTTCGGCGTCCTCTCTATCCTGTCCTTACTAATGAATTAGATGATTTTTCATTGTTAGATCGTTGCCCGCCTCCGTATGTTCAGCCTACGGCTCCGGATGTGGAATCGGACGAGGATAATCAGGATAAACAGCGTACCAGGTTACATGCCGAGAGTATGACGGAATTGCGTTCGATTGCTCGTAAACTTAATGTAAATTCTATAACTGTCTCAGAGGTTGATGATTTTATGAGTAAGTGGTCTGACAAGGAACGATTGTATTTTTTAGATCATTTTGCAGGTGAAGTTGTTGAACGGTTTAGGAAACAATCTCCTGAGTTGGAACCTAAGGATATATCAGTTGGTCGTGACAATTTTCGTAAAGGTGTTTTTGCTCTTTCAGATGCGGAGGAATTTTTCCAGCGTTTGATTTGGTTACGGGATGAGGCGACACGATTGCGAGCGGTGAAAAAGGCATCGAACCCACCAGCGTCTGGATCGACGGAAAATTCTCGAGTGTGCCCTATCTATGGATCAGATAAGAGTGTTGCGATTAATGTTTTGCCTATGCGGGAAGCTGCACCTTTGTATGTCCCTCCTAAAGGGGATGGTACGGATGAGGATAAGACGTCTAAGGATTCAAGGGGCTATTTTGTGTATAATTGGGTTTATACGCCATGGAATAGAACAGATGTTATGGCACTTAAGAATGCTTTGCCTGACCCCCGTAAAAATCCAGCAGCTTTCTATGAAGGTGTGGAGGGCGCTATTTCTTTGTGTATTATGACGTTAGTTGATATTGATCTTTTCTTTGGGTTGATATTGCCTCCTGATATGTGGAGGGCGATTCGTAAGTTTGACGATCGAACGATATTAGGTGCAGATTGGAAGGACATAGTGAGAGCTGATTTAGATAGGGAACCTGCATGTAAGCCGTGTCAGTTGATTTTAGATTTACCGACGGCTATCTTGACTAAATTAAAAACGCTTGTCCCCCCTAAGAAGATAGATTGGACAGTATTGGCATCTTGTAAACAGAAGCTAGATGAATCGGTTTCTGACTTCTTTTCACGTTTTGAGGAAGCATTCCATGATTACAGTGGTCAATCATTAACAGAGGACACGGGCAGGCACTTGTTCGTAGACAAGTATGTGGCTAATCTCCTACCGGAGATTGCTAAACGATTAAAGGCTAGTGAAAGTTCATGGACCACTGCAACGCCTGCTTCTCTATTAACTATGGCTCAGTATTATGAACGACAGGAATTAGAGGCTAAAGAAAGTAGTGATAAGAAAGCGAAGGACTTAAAGACGAAGGTGATGTTGGCACAGGTTCATGCTACGCAATCGAGAGGGAATGATAGGGGTAGACGAGGAGCGTACGTTACGTCTCCCCCTCGTTCCGACATTTCTGAAGATCAGTGTGCATACTGTAAACAGTTTGGACATTGGGTTGCAGATTGTCCGGTACTTCGTGAACAGCGTAGTCAGAGGGGTCGAGGAAGTGGAAGGTCACGGAATAGTTATTCAGGACCGAGAGGTGGAGCGAATGACCATGGTAGGTTTGAAGAGAGGGGTCGTGGTCAGGTTGAACATAATACTTTTGATCGGCCGAATCAATACCAGATAGCTGAAGGAGAACATATTGAGTCTCAGGATAATAGACATGCATAGGATTGCGTAGGATTGGGTGTTGAATCGGTTGAGGTGCCAGTCGATCAGAGGGGTCCATATATATCAGCACATGTTTTGGGTTCTACTGATCAGTTTCTGGTTGACACAGGAGCTACTCGTAGCGCTCTATCCAAACACTTGGTTCCAAGGGCTCCCCTGTCTGGCGAAACGATTACAGCAATAGGGTTCGATGGAACACCTTCTCTAAGCCCATTGTCTCAACCTCTTGCATTTCATGTTGACAAATTCATTGCCCCATGTCCGTTTCTATTATCCCAAAATACACCAGATAATATTATGGGACTTGATATGCTAAAGCATTTTTGTGCAACAATACGCTGTGCCCCTGAAGGGGTGCGGGTTATTTTGAATGAAAACTACCCAGAAATTGAGAGATTGTGCCTCATGCAAGAGACCGATGCATTATCTTCCCTTCCAAGCACGTTATGGGCCACTTCCGATACTGATGTGGGTCAAATGATTATTCCCCCTGTGCGCATTACTGTGAAGGAGGGAGCGGTTTTACCTCGTGTTCCTCAGTACAAGATCTCTAGAGAAGGCAAAATGGCTTTGGCACATATTGTGAATGACTTGATAACGGCAGGGGCGGTGGAGGAAGTTCCCTACAATGTTTGCAACAGTCCAATTCTTCCTATCCTAAAGAAAGATACAGATTCTAAGATCTATCGTTTCATTATTGATTTGAGGGAAATTAATAGATAGTTGTACCCCAGTATCCAGTAGTGTCCGATATCACCACATTACTTACCTTGGTTCCACCCACAGCTACTACATTTACGGTGATCGATTTGAAAAATGCATTCTTTTCGATCCCCATTCATCCTGATAGCCGATATTTGTTTGACTTTACATTAAATAATAAATCTTATAGATTTTGTCGAGTTCCTCAAGGTTACACAGAAAGTCATAGCATTTACAGCCAGGCTTTGAAAAGACAGCTTGATTCATTTGATTTGCAATCTGGGGTGGCGCTTATCCAATATGTCGATGACATTTTGCTTGCGGCAGACACGCAGGAGCAATGCGAGGAGAGTACACTCTCCCTGCTTTCTTTCCTTGCTGAACATAATCACAAGGTTTCACGGAAGAAGTTACAATACTGTAGACCAAAGGTGACATATATTGGTCATATTTTGTCTAAGGAGGGACGTGCATTAACATCAGACCGAATTCAAGCAATTTTAGATACACCAGTCCCTTGCACGCAGAAGGACGTTCGTGCTTTCATAGGTTTGACGTCCTTTTGTAGGCAATGGATACTAGGATTTTCGTACATTGTAAAACCTTTGTTAGCATTGCTGTCCAAAACTGCACCAACCCCCCTTGAATGGACGGATGAATGTCAGAATGCCTTTGAACAATTGAGACAAGCTCTTTGTTCTGCACCAGTGCTAGGTACACCAGATTATACAAAACTCTTTACACTGTATGTACACGAAAAGGATGGGTGCGCATTGTCAGTTTTAGTACAATTACACGGAGACAAACAGAGACCCTGTGCATATTTTTCAGCGGTACTCGATCCTGTGGCTCGAGGACTGCCTGGATGCTTCCGAGCAGTTGCAGCAACAGCAGTAGCTATACGGCAGAGTGAGGGAATAGTTTTATCACACAAATTGCTGGTGTTAGTTCCCCATGCAGTAGATGCGCTATTGAACCAAACGAAAACGCAGCATATAACCAGTGCCCGTTTAACAGGATACGAGTTAACACTGCTGGCGCCACACATTACATTGAAGAGGTGCGCCACTTTGAACCCCGCCACTTTATTGCCATATCCTGTTACTGAGACCCAGGAAGAACAACATGATTGTGTTTCTCTGACTGACGAACAAACAAAGGGTTGTGTCGATTTACAGGACACGCCGCTTCCTGATGTAGATGGGGAATTGTGGGTTGATGGATCGTGTGTGAGATTGCCAGATGGTACGGCTTCCGCGGCCTATGCGATCACGACACTTAAGACAGAGTTGAAACAGCACGGATACCGCAGAAATCGGCTCAAGCAGCTGAATTGATAGCCTTAATGAAAGCATGCGAGTTAAGTACTGGATTATGTGTGAATATCTACACTGATAGTCGTTACACCTTTGGAGTAGGCACGATTTTGGCCTACTCTGGAGGGAACGAGGGTTTATGACTTCACACGGAACACACATCATGTACGGAGAGTTGGTATGCGACCTCCTGAATGCACTATTATGCCCAAGGAAGGTGGCAATAATAAAATGTAGTGCACATAAGAAAGTGACAGACAAAATAGGGCAAGGAAACGCTTTTGCAGACCGCATAGCGAGAGAGACTGCCATGTTGCAAAATGACTCCCCTATGTATGTGGTGAGGTCGCAAGCCGAGCGATGGCATGATGCTACAGAAGAAGTTTTAGACATACAGAAGTCAGCGTCTGAAGTAGAACTTGCAACATGGGCAACAGAGGGAGTATTGGATGATGAGGGTTGCTGGAGAAGCAAAGACATGAAGAGATGGAAATTATCTGCTGCTTACTTGCAGGCAATGGTTCAAATGACGCATGGGCTGGCACATATTGGAGCTCTTGCAATTACTAAATTGCTTGCACGAGTTTGGGAGCATCCTGAGATTACCAGCACGGCTAGGAGAGTAGTGCAGACCTGTCTGATATGCCTACAGTACAATCCTGCTAAAGGGACCTCTACTCCTAAAGGAGGGTTCGTTCCACCTACTGCACCATTCGAAGTACTGCAAATGGATTACATCCAGCTGGAGCACTGTAATAATCTTAAGTATGTCCTAGTGGTGGTGTGTGCTTTCAGTAAATGGGTTGAAGCCTACCCCACGAAGGATAATACAGCATTAACGACAGCTAAGGTGTTACTGAAAGAGTACTTCCCACGTTATGGTGTTTGTAAATTTTTGTGGAATGATAATGGTCCTCATTTCGTTGGGAAGATAGTGGAGCACGTTCTGAAAGGATTGGGAATAAGACAAAAATTCCACGCTGTATTCCACCCGCAGTCAGCAGGTCTAGTAGAAAGGTATAATGCGACTCTGAAGCTGAAGCTAGCAAAGATCGTGGCATCCACGTCTTTGAAATGGCTGGACGCTTTGCCATTGGCATTATTGTCTATTAGATCAGTGCCACACTCTCGAACTGGCCTCACACCCTATGAGGTGGTGTTTGGAAGGCCTATGAATATCTGGGGAGTTCCAAAGCCTCGTTTGATACATGATGTGCCTTGTATAATGATGAACGATTATTTGGCACGATTAACAAATGATTTACTTTCTATTCATCAACAGGTTCGAGAAGCGCTCCCCGACAATTCCATTGGAGAGGGTCACAATCTTCACCCTGGCGACTTTGCGATGATCCGGGTGTTTGAGAGATCCAGCAGCTTGGAGCCGAGGTGGCGTGGCCCTGAGCAAGTGCTGCTGGCAACGCGGACGGCTGTGCGAGTCACGAATAAGAAGCGGTGGATACATTCAACGCACTGCCGACGTGTCTCTTTATTTATTTTATTTATTTATTTATTTAAGCTTGTATCGTGCACAGCTACCCACAATGGGTTTCCCGGCGCCAGTGATAGATTGTAGAAGAAGGAGGAAGTATCACCTTGGCTTAGGCCACAGCCGACTATTGGTCACGCTTAATGAAAAGCAGAGTCTTCAGAGCCTTACGAAAGCGGAGTAGGTTGGTCTCTGATTTTAATGCCACAGGGAGGGAGTTCCAATATTTGGGACCCAGAATGGAAAAGGAACGGCCTCCCATTTTTGTCAGCTTCCATCTTGGCATTGTAAAGTTACCAGTGTCCGATGACCTTAGTGAGCGCAGGGGTCTGTAGGGGCTTACCAGCCCTTGAATGTATGCTGGGGCGCTGCCCTGCTTGGCCTTGAACATGTAACAGAGTGCCTTGAATTTAACACGTTCAGGGATGCTCAGCCAATGAAGGTCGCGTAAGACGGCAGTGGCTGAAGTGCGTCTCTCCGGATCTGGTGAACCCTACTGTGCTGTCCGACTACAGAGACATCTTGGATGCGGTGAAGAGCCCAGCTGTTACGGCTCAGGAGTCGGAGGGAGCCTTCCCGGACCACACAGATTCTGGTGGAGTGAAGTACAATCTACGGCCAAGGAAATAACATTTTTGCATTTTTTCATGACTGGTTGGTAACCGTTCCGAGGTTTGTGAAACGGAAGCCGGGAATATCAAGGGGGGGGATCAGTTCTGTCCAGTGTAGCGACACCCGTCTTGAATCTCGGAGAAAAAATCAACGGCAGCCTCGGTTCTCAGCACTATATTTTTATTTTTTAGTTTGTTTCTTGAGACTTTTGTTCATTGTACTATGGCACCTATGACATTGAGAAACAGAAGAATTCTGGGTGCGGTTCTTTTTGTTGCGACAATAGTGGTAATAGCAGTAATAGCTTGGACTATAGAAAGACTATTTCCTGCACGGGACTATTTACTGCCTACCACTCCAATTCCATCTGAACATTTTCATTTTACCTTGCCCTATCATGAAGAAAGACATAGACAGACTTACTTGAATAATAGTTTCATTCAGATATTACATCACACGCATAATATGACCAATACATCCAACTGTTGGGTATGTGGGATGTTACCTGGGCATCAGAAGAAAGGAGGAACCCCACTTATTCCTCTTCCTTTTTCTCACAATGGTTCATGTAATGCTTGGTACACTCTTCTCTTTACTTTGAGATGGCCAACAAAAGGTGGACTACTTTTCCGATTGAACAAGGTCTGCTATAATGATCGAGATGGCTATCCACAAGCAGAAGGAACTAAGTTCGAGTGGGAAGAGTATCGACCGGACAATGTATCTGCGCCTTGTATCTTCGCTAATCAGAGACTTACAAATATGTCCAGTTTACATGTAATTACTGTTATTGATACGAAAGCAGATCTCTGTATTAGGAATAAGGGAACAATTCCGGTGGGGAAAAGTGAATGCAATATTACTCTTGCTTTTGATACTCCCAATGGTATTTCATTTGTGGCCTCACGAAACACTTATTTTATTTGTGGTAATAAAGGTTATCATCGTCTTCCTCTTGGATGGTTAGGCACATGTTACATATCTTTTGTATTACCCCCTGTGTTTATTGCTCCTCCTATGTACCATAATGATTTTGTATTATATCACGATTTTATCTTGAATAGAGTTAAGAGAACATTGGACATTGATGGTGTTGACCAAACCGACACCTCACTACAACAATATGTGGATTTTAATTTAGGGTTGTTTTCTTTTGTGGGTGCTGCTCTAAACAGCAGGAAAATTAGACGGCTAACACGTGTTGTAGAGGCAGTTGCTAATGAAACTGTCTCTGCTTTAGGGAATATAACTGAAGAGCTCCAGATTACTAGAATTGTCACGCTTCAGAACCGGATGGTTCTGGACGTAGTGTTAGCTGATCGTAGGGGTGCATGTCGTATCATCGGAAGTAGTTGTTGCGTTTATGTCCCTGATAATTCGCCTTCTGTGTATGATGCCATTTCCAAATTGCACAAAATCTCCTCTAAAATTCACACTGACAATGGTGCTTGGACATTTTCGGGTTGGTTTTGGACTATGCTCAGTACATGGGGCTGGAAACTGCTAACGGTTCTATGCGTGATTATTGGGATATTTTTCTTTTGTTATTTATGTATTCAATGTGGTCCTACTCTATGTTCTGTATGTATTACGGCCTGTATCCCATCCAAACGAGCTTTTGCTAAAAATGTACAAATGAGTAATGCTGAAGTGAAGCGAATCATGATGATCGATATTGAAGACGAACATCCGGATTATTTCCATTATGAGGTAGCTTCAGCTAAACGCTAAAAGGGCCGTCTGTCGTAATTTGGCAGTACCTGAGTCAGCGTTTAGCTCAGCTACACAAGCTTTTCTGTTAACTTGACCTAAACGTACGGGGGCCATTTTGTATTTGGTGGCTTCCATTTCATATGAACATGCGGCCTCGTGGTTAGAGTGCCCTTTTGTCCTTTCTCCATGCCAATGAACCTTTACCTTGCCCAGCAACAGGCTATTTTTAGCGATGGTCAGTTTCACGCATGCGTACACACGATCTCTGGACTAGTGAGTGGTCACTCTTTAGGAATGTTCCCCCAACTGACCAGTGGTATTAAGCTCCTCCCACATGCTGGCTGTGCTCCAAAAATGTCCTTATATGTACCTAAAACTGTTCAAATGTATACCGCCTACCTTTTTATTGCCGTTAAACTGTATGAAAGAGGTCGCGCACCGATGTTCGGTGTGATACTTCTTGCATTACCGAAGGGTGCTGTAGGAATGTACCACCACCCCATGGGGTCCTAATAAACTTATCTCTTTGCATTTTCAGTTTCCGTGCCAACTTCTGTTTATGGTGTTCGAGGGTTTTTGCAGTATATGTAGGCCTGACAGAACCCGATACCTCAGAACCAGTCAAGTCACCCCACCCTCGATTCCCCTGGGTGTCTAGTTTTCAAAAATGTACAGGTTTTCTAGTTGTCAGCTTCGCTAGAATCCAAAATCGACAGGTAGGCACATTGCTAAAAACAAGTCAGTGAATAGTCAGCTTTCTGCCGTCCTGGGGGGGGGGTATCGTGGTGTGAGGCGGCCCAGATATGCCGCCAGGGGGGGGCAGAAACACTGTAGCTATTTTTTGGGGGGCATTAGTATGCCCATTCTGGGCAGCCCACCCCCCCACGCATAAAAAAGCCAGTATAATTGTGTGTGTTTACTGGGCTTTTTGACCCCCCCCCCGGGAACAGATTGGGGGCTACTACCCCATCTTCCCCCAAGGGGGGGCAGTAAGGCTGTACTTTTTGCAGGTGAGGGTGGGGACATTGGCATGCCTGTTATGGGCAGTCCCCGCCCTAATTAACATTTGCCCAAAAGAAATCCCTGGCATCTAGTGGAAATGTTGCCCCCCCGGGGGCAGATTGGGGCCTACTGCCCCATCTACACCCCAGGGGGGGCAGGAAGGCTTTCCGGTGCTGTGTGCCATGACGGCCGGGACCCTTTGTGCGCATACGAGCACTGTTGTGCACAACAGCTCCCGGCCATCTTGCGCATGGAAGGGGTTAAGAAATGTGTTGGTTTGGTAGGTTTCCATAGATGGTCGCCTAGCCCGGGGCCAAAAACTCACGGGACCCCCCTTTCAAAACCAGGTTGTTTTGTGATAGGTAATTTTGATGTTGGCTCAATAGATTTTGGGACCTTGCCTGTTGCGGGTTCATGACCCACCCACGCAGTGAGGTATCATTTTTATCAGGAGACCTGGGGGAACGCTGGGTGGGAGGAAATTTGTGTATCCACGTAGATTCCAGAAATTTCCCACACAGAAATTTGAGAAAAGGGGATTTTTTCTGATAAATTCTAGTTTTGTAGGGGATTATGGGTAGGAAAACATTGGGGGACCCATGCAAGCCATACCTCACTGAACTCCCCCGGGTGTCTACTTTTAAAAAATGTGTGGTTTTGTGGTTCCCTCGATGGCCGCCGATCTCGGGGCCAAAAACTCATGGGACCCCCCCTTGCAAAACCAGGTTGTTCTGTGATGGGTAATTTTGATGTTGCCTCAATAGGTTTTGGGCCCTTGCATGTTGCAGGCAGTAGGCCTACCCACACAAGTGAGGTACCATTTTTCTCGGAAGACTTTGGGGAACGCTGGTTTTGTGGAATTTTGTGGATCCACGCAGATTCCAGAACTTTCCACCACAGAAATGTGAGGAAATTGTGTTTTGTTTGACAAATGTGTAGGTTTGCAAGGGATTCTGGGTAACATAACCTGGTGAGAGCCTGTCAAGTCACACCATCCTGGATGACCCTTGGTGTCTAGTTTTCAAAAAATGTACAGGTTTGCTAGGTTTCCCTATGTGCTGGCTGCGCTAGGGCCCAAAATCAACAGGTAGGCACATTTCTAAAAACAAGTCTGTGCCTAGTCGGCTTTATGCTGCCCTGGGGGGGTATCGGGGGTGAGGTTGCCCTGATATGCCCCCAAACAGTGCAAAAACACTATGGTTATTTTTGGGGGAGATAGGGGCATTGGTATGCCCATTTTGGGCAGCCCCCATGCATAAAAAAAGCCAGCATATTCGTTGGCGTCTTGCGGGCTTTTTGCCCCCCTGGGGGGGATATTGGGAGATACTGCCCTATATTCCCCCCAGAGGGGGAAGAGAGGCTGTCATTTTTGTGGGTGGGGGGTAGCGGCATTGGCATGCCCATTTTGGGCAGCACCCAGTCTAATTAAAATATGCCCAAAAACATCCCTAGCATCTAGTGGAATTTTTGCCCTCCGGGGGGCAGATTGGGGGATACTGCCCCATCTTCCCCCGGGGGGGGGGGGGGCAGGAAGACTGTAATCATAGGCATCTAGGGGGATTTTTGCCCCCGGGGGGCACATTGGGGGATACTGCCCCATTTTTCCCCCAGGGGGGCAGAAAGGCTGTAATTGTTGTGGGTGGGGGTGGTGTCATTGGCATACCCCTTTTGGGCATCCCCCACCCTAATTAAAATTTGCCCCAAAAAATCCCTGGCGTCAAGTGGACTTATTGCCCCACGGTAGGCAGATTGGGGGCTACTGTCCCATCTTCCACCCAGTGGGGCAGGAAGGCTTTACTTTTTGCTGGGGAGAGGTGGAGACATTGGCATGCCCATTTTGGGCAGCCCCCACCCTGATTCAAATTTGCCCCAAAAAAATCAATGGCGTCTAGTGGGCTTTTTGCCCCCCTAGGGGGTCAGATTGGGGGTTACTGTCCCATGGTCCCCCCAGGGGGGGAGGGAGCAGAAAAGCTGCAATTTTGCAGGGGGCAGGGAGATGCCCATTTTGGGCAGCCCCCACACAAATTCAAATTTGCCCCAAAAAATCCCTAGAGTCTAGTGGGATTTTCTGCCCCCCCCCCTGGGGGGCAGATTGGGGGCTACTGCCCCATCTGCCCCCCGGAGTGGCAGGAAGGCTGTGAATGTTGCGGGGGAGGGGGTGGGGCCTCAATAGGTTTTGGGCCCTTGCATGTCACAGGCAGTTGGCCTAATCACACAAGTGAGGTACCATTTTTCTCTGAAGACTTTGAGGAACACGGGGTGTGGGAAATTTTGTGGATCCACCCAGATTCCAGAACATTCCACCACAGAAATATGAGGAAAAAGTGTTTTTGGACAAATTTGTAGGTTTGCAAGGGATTCTGGGTAACAGAACCTAGTGAGAGCCAGTCAATTCACCCCATCCTGGATTTCCCTGGGTGTCTAGTTTTAAAAAATGTACAGGTGTGCTAGGTTTCCCTATGTGCCGGCTGCGCTGGGTCCAAAATCCACAGTTAGGCATGTTGCTAAAAACAAGTCTGTGCCTAGTCGGCTTTCTGACGCCCTGGGGGGGATATCAGGGGTGGGGTTGCCCCAATATGCCCCCAAAGGTGGCAGGAACACTGTGGCTATTTTTTGGGTGGTGGGGGCATTGGTATGCCCATTATGGGCAGCCCCAACGCATACAAAAAGCCAGCATAATCGTTGGCGTCTTGTGGGCTTTTTGCCCCCCCCCGGGGGGGATATTGGGGGATACTGCCCCATCTCCCCCCCCAGAGGGGGAAGAAAGGCTGCCATTTTTGTGGGTGGGGGGTAGGGGCATTGGCATGCCCATTTTAAGCAGCCCCCAGTCTAATTAAAATATGCCCAAAAACATCCCTGGCATCTAGTGGACTTTTTACCCTCCGGGGGGGCAGATTAGGGGCTACTGCCGGGGGGCAGGAAGGCTGTAATGTTTGTGGGGGAGAGGTGAGGGCATTGGCATGCCCATTTTGGGCAGCCCCCACCCTGATTCAAATTTGCCCATGAAAATTCCCCGGTGTCTAATAGGCTTTCTGCCACCCGGGGGCCAGATTGGGGGCTACCGCCCCCATTAAACACCCGGGAAGCAGAAAGACTAATCATGCCCAAATGTTTATGAGGGAGCAAAGGCCCTTGCCCAGGAGGCCGCTCCCCCCTCCCTGGTGCCTAGTGGGTGGATTCCTGCTTGGGGATCGCCCTCCCGGGCCGATCCCCAAGCAGGGATCCACTGGGGTACCATTGGAAAGGGGAGATTCTCCCCTTTTAAACGATACCTCTCCTGAGTTTCTACGTACTCCGGGGGCTAAGATAGCCCCCTGAGCACATAGAAACTGAAACTGAAATGAGCCTCAGTTTGAGTTTCACTGAAATGACATCAGCGCGACATGCGCACCGATCGTCATTTCAGAAAAACCAAGAGGGGGGGGGGGATGGGGGGGGGCTCGGGAGCTGGGGAAGCTCTTCCCCAGCTCCCGAGGCTTTAGGGGTGAAAAAGAAATACCTCTGGTGCCCACACCAGAATGATTTCCGGTGCTGTGTTCCATGACATCCGGGAGCCGTCGTTCGCACATGAGCACTGTTGTGCACGACGGCTCACGGTCATTGTGTGCATGGAATGGGTTAAACCCAGTGGTGTCACCGATGAAACATGCCTGACATCTGTTAGTATCTAACAGCCACACTAACCATCCTTCTAGAGTGGTACGTGATAAAATGTATGTGCCCTTGCAAAACATGGTATTTAATGTTTCCTCTGTTTAATTTGTGAGCTGTTGCCAGTTTGCAAATTGTGCAAATGCTGGAATGTTTGGAGCATTTAAATCTTTTATCTTGGCCAGACCAAGACATAATGTTTGCTGCACAGTTTTGTTCAGAAAAATCATTTGGTATGGTATAAGGCATGCTCTCTATAAAGCCTTGTTACCCTGAACCTGCCAATCCTTGGATCCCCATATAGATTTCAAATTAACCGTGTATTTCCAAAAGTCAAACATGTGTACAGACAGCTGGGAAATAATAAATGAAGAATAAATCAGCTTGGTGTTAGTGAGCATTGTTTTATAAGCCCTATAAGGTGTAGTTTATAATAAAAGGACTACAGGTCAGCTGGATTGTGACCAGAATATGCAAACTTCTGTGCAAATGCTTTTGATCTACGGTGTAGGGCAGTGTTCCCATTGTGTGTAATTGAATAGTGCGCTTGGAGTGCTTGCTTTGTTCAGGAAATGGTGACCATAATGTTGAAATAGCACATTTCATAATAATTAGTCGTGCCATCATATATTTAATTTGAATTCAAAACAGTTGAATGCTACAGATCATCTAGCATTTCATGGACTGTATCACTGTCCCAATTATAGGAGAATGTACGACGGGTGATAAAGTCATTCAAAAAAATGCAAAATGCATAAGGTATTTGCATAATTTGAGTCTGTTCTAATGTATTACATGACACCTTATCCCAAGCAGCCCCTCAGGAACTGGAACAGCAGAAATTTTCACCAGGGGCTGGTCTTTTGGCACTTTGTCTGATGAAGAATGTGGTGTTAAAACCAAGTTCACCTGCTCAGGGTGTTCTTCAGAGATGGTGTAAAATTTCAAAGCAAGAACAAGACTTTCACCAACCCAAAGGAAGAGGAAAAGTAATGCAATTACAACCAAAATGTTTCTCCATGGAGGGATAAAGTATGTATTTTTCAGCCAAATGTAAAATACATGCAAACAACCTCCTGGTGGTAGTGGTGGTGTGTCAGATGAATCCAAAGAGAAGTCATCATAGAGGATGAAGTAGCCGGATGTATTTGTAAGCCACATCGGATTTTAAAGGGACGCAGTGGTCCAGATAAACACAAGCGAGAAGCATGTCTGAGAACAGCAGAGGTGGCTTTGGTGGGTGTGCAATTGTGGAACCCTTCATCTGTTGGCAGATGTTGCATTTAAGTCCTTAGTCTGTTAGTGTAGACCTCGCCATCAATAGCGTTGCAATAGTGAAATTGTTGCCTCCACCCCCACATGCTCTGATGCTAGGCCCTCATGTGCAGTTAGGATTAAGTGTAACCTGCAGTCCGAATTAGGTTTTACATGATCCCCCAATCCTGGAATCTGAGCAAATTAATTTTTTACACTTAACTGGTAGGAGTACTTTGTTGGTGGTGTTTCTACAAGTGGGTGCCATTGCACGCAGGGTTGATAGCCATCAAAATGTATCCATCAGTCAGTCAGTCAAATACTTTATTCGATAAATTAATATCATGTAAAGACAATTGCACAAAACATAGATCACCACAAAAACATTACAAAAAGTAGAGTGTGCTTACTAACATAATTGTTATATACAAGTTAAAAATCACATATCATCAACAATCCAATATATTTACACAATAAGTACAAAAATATTTCATATGTTAAAAATGGTTAAAAGGTTTAAGGTAAAAATTTCGTAAAATATCAAAAAAGAGGTTATTTTAGATCAGTCGTCACAATCCTTTCATATTTACAAAAACATCAGGTGAGTCGTTAAATAAGATTTTCAATGCAGAAGGTTGGTGCCTTTAGTCATTCATTGTGATGCTATGACAGTTGGGTTATTTAACAAAAACCTCTTCTTTTTCCTAACAGCACCCACTAAAAAATTAGCGACGTGGAACATAGTCCTTGGGGTCTGTAGTAGCTGTAGGAACATAAGTGCTGGTTTAACCTGAATGAACCCTGCCTCCTTTAAAATAGGGATCAGATATTTTCTTCTTGCTGCAGTGTAGTGTTAACAGAACATTAGGAAATGTAATGTGTTTTGGTTCGAGAAATTATCACAACTACACGGCCCTGCGTTATCTGGGGTGCTCCAGGTTGGAAAGTGACCACGGGTCAAATGGATTAAATTAAGGCGAAAACGCGTTAAAAGAAATCGGTGATAAGAATTGTTTACCGTTGTTAAATACAACTCTGGGCCGGCCTGTGTGCACAAAATAATGCTTGCCCTCACCGTAGGTTTCTCAAGTTCCATTTGTTCCCTCTCCAATCTTAACTGGTCACCCATCATACCCTTTATCAACCCAATGTCCCTAGTGGTTATGGAGTCCGGTGAAGAAAAGAGCTCTGGACGCCCCAGCTTTACGAAGCTGTCTTTTATGTAGGTTAACCAAGGAATTTTGTTAACTCTGTCTAACTGCAGGCAGTCTTTTAAAATACTGTGATTTAGAGTAATTTCTTGATTCAGCCAAGTTTTTAGCCAAGTCAAGACGGGTGCCATTTTTATCTGATCCGTGATGTATCCCACTCCTAGTTCGTTATGAACTGTATATGTCGGAGTGGACTGAGGGACTGAGAGAACAGCTCTTAGGAATTTGTTCCCCGTAATCTGGATATTGACAGGAGAGCAATATCCCCAGATTGGGCTCCCATAGGTGGCCACAGCAAGACATTTTGCTTTGTAGATTTTTATCAAAGCTGCTATTGGCCTAGCTCCCAATTTCTTCGCAAAACCATGTAATGCAGAGGCTGATCTAGCGAGAGATAAATTTCTGTTTTTAAGTTGGGGGCCCCAAGTTCCTCTTTCGTCAAATGTTATCCCTAAATACGGAAAGGTGGCTACCCTACATAGTTCTTGCTCACCACAAGTAAATGTTTTTGAAATCTTATGCTTGCTTGCCTTGCCCATTATCATAACTTGGGACTTCCTTACATTAATGTTTATGTCTAATAGTCCCATAAAATCTTCAAAGGAGTCCAGGAGGCGTTGAAGTCCAACACCAGTCCGTGAAAGCAGCACGGCATCGTCCGCGTACAGAAGGACTGGGATTCCCAGACCTCCCACACGGGGGACGTCAAGTGTTGCTTCCAAGAGGGCTGGTTCTAGACCGTTTATATAGATGGTAAAAAGGAGGGGTGCCAAAATGCACCCCTGCCTCACCCCCCTTTCTGATTTAAAATGACTCGTGCATCGTCCCTCTGAGGTGACTCTAACTGATGCTATGAGGTCTGTATGTAGATCCGCTTAGAGTTTGACAAGTGCTCTGTCTAGGCCCATCTTGATTAAGATATGCCACAATTTAGTGCGGTTTACCAAGTCAAAAGCAGAAGAGAGGTCCATGAACCCCAGGTACATGGAACCCTCCTTTGCCCTAGTATACTTGTCTATCAGAAGATGTAAATTCAGTCCTTGATCTATCGTGCTTCTCTTTAGTCTGAAGCCATACTGAACGTTAGATAAAACCCCCTTTTCGTCCAGCCAGTCATTCAGTTTGGAAAGGATCACCCTGCCCAATATTTTCACTGAGGCATCGATCAAGGAAATCGGTCTGTAACAGGAGGGGTCTTGCCTGTTACCTTTTTTAAAGACCGGTATAATGATAGACCTCTTCCATGTGGCCGGGCAGCTATCCTGTTTCAAAGCATTAAAAACATTACACAGGACTCTAGCCCAAAATTTCGGAGCATATTTAAAGACATCTCCAGGAACCCCGTCAGGGCCTGGCGCCTTATTTTTTATAGTCATCTCTATAGCCCTCTCAACCTCAACCGCATCAAAATTAATACCAGGGGTCTCTTCAGTTTGTAACTCCATGTCGTCTATTTCCAGTATACCCATGGAGCGGCTACTTTCCGCATAGATCTGTTCAAAGTGGTTAATCCAGGCCTCATCCGGGATATTAGCCTCCAGGGGAGTAGTCTCGTCCTTAGAGAATAGTGGCTGGTTTATAATTTCCCAAAACATGCCACTATTTTTAAGTGTACCAGGATCAAGAAGTTGGTCCCAGGCTGTATTTTTCAGATCCCTTTTTCTATCGTGGATGGCTTTTTTATATACAATCCTAGCATTGATTATATTGGCGTGATTTTTTGGTATGGCCTTTAGTGCTTTTAGCAGATTTCCATGCGCCCTTGTACAGCTATTGTTAAACCATCTTTTGCCCTTAGATAACCTCTGCCCTGGTTTGCTCTCTAGGCTGTGATTTATTTCTGAGCAGATATTATCAAAAGCAACCATTAGTGCTTTATTTTGGTTTCGATTAGCTAAGCAGATGCCTACTTCATCCTCCACTCTAGACAGGACATCTGGGAGAAATGTCTCAGGGATTATTCTAGTCCATTTCAGCCTACGTTTTTGATCTCTGGTAACGACATTAGTTCCACCCCTATGTGTCACCGTTCTCAGGGAAATGAGTTTAGTATGCTTCACTTCAAGTAAAACAGGATTATGGTCACTAAATACGGAAACCTCTGTACAATACATTAACACACTATACAACAAAAAAGAAGACATACAAATAAAATCTATGATAGTGCCGTCATCATTACACTTAAAAGTAGGGGACCGTTTTGTACCATTCCCACAACTTGACTCATAAAGATTCCATCTAGCACCAGGGAACACTAGAGACTCACCTGAGAGTTCGCCATCGGGCGGAGCCGTGAGGGGAACGGCGGTAGCAGACGGACGCTAACCGCGACCAGGGACTACACTTCCCAGCGGCCCCTGAGGCAGGCAGCGCGCTCGTGACGCGCCGAGAGCGCCCCGAGGCGCCAGTAAAAGGCTGACCCCCCAGGAGCCAGCGGGAGAACACCAGAGACTCACCTGAGAGTTCGCCATCGGGCGGAGCCGTGAGGGGAACGGCGGTAGCAGGCGGACGCTAACCGCGACCAGGGACTACACTTCCCAGCGGCCCCTGAGGCAGGCAGCGCGCTCGTGACGCGCCGAGAGCGCCCGGAGGCGCCAGTAAAAGGCTGACCCCTCGGGAGCCAGCGGGGGAACACCAGAGACTCACCTGAGAGTTCGCCATCGGGCGGAGCCGTGAGGGGAACGGCGGTAGCAGGCGGATGCTAACCGCGACCAGGGACTACACTTCCCAGCGGCCCCTGAGGCAGGCAGCGCGCTCGTGACGCGCCGAGAGCGCCCGGAGGCGCCAGTAAAAGGCTGACCCCCCGGGAGCCAGCGGGGGAACACCAGAGACTCACCTGAGAGTTCGCCATCGGGCGGAGCCGTGAGGGAAACGGCGGTAGCAGGCGGACGCTAACCGCGACCAGGGACTACACTTCCCAGCGGCCCCTGAGGCAGGCAGCGCGCTCGTGACGCGCCGAGAGTGCCCGGAGGCGCCAGTAAAAGGCTGACCCCCCGGGAGCCAGCGGGGGAACACCAGAGACTCACCTGAGAGTTCGCCATCGGGCGGAGCCGTGAGGGGAACGGCGGTAGCAGGCGGACGCTAACCGCGACCAGGGACTACACTTCCCAGCAGCCCCTGAGGCAGGCAGCGCGCTCTTGACGCGCCGAGAGCGCCCGGAGGCGCCAGTAAAAGGCTGACCCCCCGGGAGCCAGCGGGGGAACACCAGAGACTCACCTGAGAGTTCGCCATCGGGCGGAGCCGTGAGGGGAACGGCGGTAGCAGGCGGACGATAACCGCGAGCAGGGACTACACTTCCCAGCGGCCCCTGAGGCAGGCAGCGCGCTCGTGACGCGCCGAGAGCGCCCGGAGGCGCCAGTAAAAGGCTGACCCCCCGGGAGCCAGCGGGGGAACACCAGAGACTCACCTGAGAGTTCGCCATCGGGCGGAGCCGTGAGGGGAACGGCGGTAGCAGGCGGACGCTAACCGCGACCAGGGACTACACTTCCCAGCGGCCCCTGAGGCAGGCAGCGCGCTCGTGACGCGCCGAGAGCGCCCAGAGGCGCCAGTAAAAGGCTGACCCCCCGGGAGCCAGCCTGGAGCGTGTAAGATATCTGATTAACTTTTAATTTTGTGTTGTATAGGTTGTTTTAGTATAGAGTGCTTAGATTTAAGGGTACCTGTCTGCAAGTATCAGTTCCATTTATATTTACAATGTCAAAACCCAAAAATGATAAGGTTCCGGTGGGTCCTGCTACTCTTGATAATTTCCTGGTTAGGAAAGTAAACCAGATAAATAATAACAGACGTGCATCATTGGGGAAAAGCACTGTGGTAGGGGAAACGTCATTGGAAAACTCCCCTATCAGTTTGTTACAAGGATGTGCAATTAACTCGACTGATGTCATTTCTATTGACCCTCCAGTGTCCATCTTAGCTAACGTGGAGGCTCATTCTGACCCTCAGGTGCTGTCATGTCCTGATACTAGTCCTGATACTAGTGTGTTACATGAGCCCCAACCAGAAACCAGGGCCATAAGAACTTGTAGAACACTGTCTCAAAGGGTAAATGGGAAGCAAGATAAGTAAAAAAAAAAAGGATGGTAAGGCTATTTCTAGCCCTGCAATACCAACCCCTTTTGTTTTTACGGGCACTAACAATGATGGTAATGGAAATGGTGTAAGCATAACTCCTGATTTTCTAGCTTCGCTTATAAAAAATCTAGAAGCTTCTTTGACAACTAAAATGGAGGAGCTTATTAAACCATTAACAAGTAAGATAGATAACCTAGCAAAGGAAGTGACAAGGCTGGGTGGTCTGTTATCAGCAAAGAATAGTGTCACATTTAGTGGAAGTGTACACTTTGGGAGGAAAGGTAGAGAACTTGCCGATATCAACGATATATGTAATAAGGCCAGGGGGAATGCTGCTGTTGCAGTGGCCACTGGTTCTGAAACCCCTATTCGTCCAGACATCCCTGTGGCAGCGGCTCCTTTGATACCATCTACAAAGCAAATAAACAGTAGAGCGCCCGGACCCCCGAGGTACAATCGCTAGCTTTATTTACCACCAGATTGTGCTCCGTTTGTGGCTGTATTAACTAATGTGCCCCCCTGCAGGACACACCCAGCATCTCCTTTTGATGAATCCCAATCCTCTTTGAAAAATAAGACTGTGTCTTGGCTTAACAAAAACTGTGGGTTCCCTGTCTCATACTCGGACCAAATTATGACAGTAAGACGTGTAAATTGGGTAGGGCCATCTAAAAAGACTGGGATAGGGGACTGTATAGTCGTAAATTTTAAACACCCCCAGCACGTGGCAACTATCATTTTGAGAGCTTCTGCATTGGTATATAACATGAATAGTATTTGTGTACGTCCCTTGGGTTATTTTTATGCGCATCTGTGTAAACCTACACCACAACAGAATTTAACCAGGCGGGGGCTTGAACCTTATACTCCTGTGCAGGAGTCTCAGTTTCTCTATAATGTTACTAATCCTTGTGGGTCAGGTGGGCCCATTAGAATTCAAAACAGGAGTCCAAGTGACGGCCATTATCAATATGGGTCGAATCTAAATACACAGAATAGATTCGAAATGTTATCCGGTCTTGAGCAGTGTAACTGACTGGGGGCACCTGCGGCTCAGATTACTAGGGCTTCAGGTGAAACTACAAATTCTTTGAACCCGGTGGGTAAAACTTCAGGAATCCTTGTTGTCTCCTGGAATATTGCTGGTCTTGCGGCCAAAATGTCTGATGTAAACTGGGTTACTTACATCAAGCAGTTTTCTATCATTTGTCTCCAAGAGACCTGGGAGCTGGGCTGTAATCTGTTTTTAGAAGGGTATAGGGCCTTCTTTGTGCCGGCCTTGCCTTCATTGCGGGGAAGGCCCAAGGGGTGTCTTGTAGTCTTTGTTTCCATATTGATTCCATGCGAAGTACGGAGATTGGAAGCTCAGCACACAGGGGTCATGGGACTAATTCTATCTGGTGGTAATGTTCTTGTGGGACTGGTGAATTTTTACAATGCTGCTTTTGACAGTGCAGGTCCGAAACATATCCATGTTCTTAATTCCTTTGTCTCTAATTTTATGGAAAAAGTGGGCCATAACCTCATGATTTTGGGGGATTTTAATCTGCATCCATGTGTTGATCCATTGCACAAGTGTTTATCAGAAATGATCTGTGCGCGTGCAGATTGTCTGCATATGGAGCACACCTTAGAGGGGGAAATGTGTAATGATTTAATGAATGACCTTGACCTCTCTTTGGCTATGTCTTTAAAGGACCCTTCATACTGTTTTGATATCCCTTCTTTTAAGGGACATGGCAGGGGTACCTTCATTGACCATATACTTGTCTCGAGGACTATGCAAACTTTTTTAGATTCTTTCTGTATCCTCCCTAGTGAATTTAGTGACCATAATCCTGTCACAATCTGTCTGAACTGTCCTTGGGGGAAAAATTGTCCTAAAAGTACTGTCCAAGGAAGTCTGGGCACAACAGATGGGAGGAGGCGGTTAAAATGGTCAATTGACTCCGCGGATGCACTCTATAAAAACATCTCTGAAGGGTGTGCAGAGGACATTGACATTTGTATTAACGGGGGAGGTGAACCTAAATTGGTTCTAGAGGCTTATCAAAATATAGCGGAGAAGGTGTCAGCGTTCCTATCTGTTCCTAATAAAACCCACGCAAAAGTAGGACCGAGATGGTTTAGCCATGATTGCACTGTAGCTGCTCGCAAGTTGAGGCTTGCTTTGTCAGCTTCCCCGAGGGATCGGGAGGTTGTAAAACTCTGTAGAAAGGAATATAAGGCTATTACTATCTCCCGTAAGGAGCTACTGAAGAAAGAGGCGTGGGAGGAATTGCTTGACCCCTCTACCCTGAATAGCAGCACCAAATTCTGGGCTTTGGTTAAGAAACCTTTCTTGACCGAGGAGCCTGGTGACGGAATTGTTTGCTGTATAACCAAAGAGGAATGGGAAGGCCACTTTAAAAGTTTATATTATTCTGAAAATTCTGGATCTATGGCTGATGCCCCCTATGACAGGGTTGGCCCTATTATTTTTTACAAAAGTGAGGTCTTGGCAGCCATAATGGGCCTCACTGCTAATAAAGCGCCAGGGCCTGACGGAATACCCCCCGATCTTTACAAGTCTGATCCAGCTTTTTGGGCTCCCATTCTGGTCGCCGTATTTAATGCTGCGGCCACAGTGGGTTGTCCAGAATCTTGGGGACTATCAACTATAGTCCCTGTATTCAAGAAGGGAGATAGGGGAAGTGCACTTTGCTATCGACCCATATCCCTAATTGATTCAATGGTTAAGATCATGGGGAGAGTTATACTTCAACGCCTAATAAGTTGGTCGAATGAGAACCACATCTTGTCAATCTCTCAATATGGCTTTTGTGAGGGGTGCTCAACCATAACTCAGTGTCTCAACCTGTTCCTTATTCTGAATAAATATACTGTCGTTCAGAAGGGAGCAATTCATCTTGCCTTCATGGATCTGTCCTCAGCCTTTGACTGCATCAACAGGGGGAGGCTGTGGAGGACCATGAAGGACAAGGGAATAGACGGGGGTATTGTGGAGTTCCTTGCGGATCTGCACAATGAAACAAGAGCCAACGTGAGGTATTCTTCGACTGGGGAAACCACGGGCTGTTTTCCAATTAATAAAGGTGTACGTCAGGGGTGCATTATGGCCCCTTACCTTTTTAATTTTTATATAAATGACCTGGAGGCTGAATTACAGGAGATAAAATCTGATTGTCCTAGGGCGGGTGCGAGGGGTATTCCTCTGCTTTTATATGCCGATGATGCGGTCTTAATTTCACGAACAGAATTAGGTCTTCAGGCACTTTTGAATGGATTTAATAAATTTATGTCTGATAGGGACCTTACGGTCAACAATTCAAAATCCTTCATAATGCATGTTGGCCGTCAACCTAAGAAGAAGTTCAATTTTAAACTGAATGATGTTCCGATACCCATCACCCAGTCGTTTTCCTACCTGGGTGTTTTATTTGATACGAAGATGTGTTGGGCCCCACATTTGGCCAAGAAGAAGGGGGAAATGTCCAGGGTAAATGCTTCTATCTTCAATTTTTCCTCTAAATTGGGGAAAAAGCCAAACGTGGCTATGATGAAACTATATAACGGTAAATCCATAGCCACTGCAGTATACGGAAGCGAGATATGGGGCTACACAAACGATGATCAACTTCAAATAGTTGAAAATACATTTTTAAAGCGTCTGTTGTGTGTCCCTGGGAGCACACCGAATTTAGCTGCTCATGAAGAACTTGGCTGTTTGCATTTATCGGACATTGTTGGACTGAAACCGTTGTTGTGCTGGGTAAAACTATGGTTAAGTGATGCAATCCCTCTGACCCACTTGATAGTGGAGGATCTCTTATCGCTTGACCACGCAATGCGTGTACCCTGGCTTAAATATTTGAAGTCCCAATTTTTGAAGCTTGGCCGCCTGAACCTGTTTGATAACCCGGGGGATATAGTTAAGGGTGATGTTGCTGCAATTAAGAGAGCTTTTTTCCTGAACTGTAATGCTGTAAGAGATGAAGTAGAGCTCATGAAACCTAATGTTAGAATGTATATCATGTTGAGAACTTGTAATTCAATGGAATTGTATCTAACATGCTCCTTCACCACCCATGAGAAATTTTTGCTGACCCGTTTCAGGTTTAACATCTTTCATCAGCTTTTAATTAGACCCAAGTCAGACATTTTTAAAAAACCAGCAGCTCCCTGTGGCTGCGACGGGAAGTCTCCACAGGATATGCTGCATTTTATATTTTTATGTACATTTTATGAATATCCCCGAAAGCGGTATCTGGTTACTCTTTTAAAGAAATTAAATTTTAACCAAATTAGACCCGCCCTTATGTACTTACAGTTGCTGCATTCTGACAGTGTCCTCCAGGTGTTAGAATTTTTAAAAATGACCATGAGACTAAGAAACTGTTTGGATGAGTAAATGTGCATTAACTGTAGTTTATGGCACTATTGCACTTTATTTCGTATATTCTGTATATGGACCTTACTTGCATTTTTTATTTTGATTCTGTCAATGCACTCTTTTTTATGATACATTTGAGTTGTATGTAATTTAAGATTGACTTTGTGATCACTGTGATGTTTTTATTATGAATTGTCTATTGTGTGTACTTTTATGGATTGCAATATATCCGAAATAAAGTCAATTTGAATTTGAATTCCATCTAGCAAGGAAGATTTCAAGGAGCTCCCCACTCCTGGAGTGTTCCATATGTGTTGGTATGGAGAGGGACGGACCTTCATCCTCCTGAATCAAACATGGTTCGGTACAAGGGTGAATATTAAAGTCCCCTAATAACATTAGTTCAAAAGTATTTCCATTAGCACTGTGTGCTGACAAAGATTTATCTAATACATCCAAATTGTAACTAGTACATTCATTTGGGTTAGCATTATAAAAATTCACAAAAAGAATCTTGGCCTTATCCTGCGTTGTGAGTTCAACAATTAGGCAATTTTCGTCGCCCAAGCGGCATTCCGTTAGTTGGCCTTTAATGTCCAATTTAAACAGAGTCAACAGGCCTCCCTTAGCTCTTCCTGTAGTACTAGCAATTGCAGGGGAAAAAAATGCCTGTAACCATCAAGGGAGAAACTATTTTGTTGGTCCCAAGTTTCTTGTAGTGCAATAATGTCAAATGATTTCATGATTTTAATCCAATCGGCATTCCCCATTTTGTTTTTGATCCCAGCAACATTCCATGTAGCAATTCTTAAAGGCGGTACAGATGTTTGTTCAATACTCTTCCTCGTAGTTAATGGTCAGTCATTCTATTCTAAAGAGGATAGTGCTGTATAACGGTTGTGTAAAGGTAGAGTATGATCAAATTGCCTGGTTGCTAACTGGTAGCAGTACCTATCCCCAGTGTAATGGCTATGTTGGGCATTAGGGAAATTAGGAGTAAATGACACATGTGGGACATTTGAAACATTTGAGACATTTAAGCCACAACCTGCCCCTTCCCCTCTATATCCATTTACGGGGTATCTAGGTTGGGGCGAGGTTTGGCCTTTCGCACTATCCAAGTGGTTATAAAAAAAAACAGGGGTCTAGCACAGACAGAATTTTCCTCCAATGGTAATGCGGCTGCTCCAAGGAGAACTGTAGCCACATGTTGTGGATATTTAAAATTTATGATGATACAGTCTCCCTTCGAGCCCTTTCTTCTGTTACCAATCCAGCTTACTCTACGAGTTGATATTATGTCGTTAGAGAAAGCAAGAGGGAACCCACAGTTCCTATTTAACCAGGCAAGTGATTTATTTTTTAGGGCTGTGTATGTTTCAAGCCTAGAATCAGTCAAACAGGAGTCTACCTCTGGTACATTTGTTAAGACCACTGTATAAGGGACGCACTCTGGAGGTAAATTTACCGTGTTGTTCCTTCTTGGCCTACTAACTCCACCCTTTTCTCCTCTGTCTACATTCTTTCGACTAGTGGTTTGTAGTCTAGCAGGATGTAATGGGACTTGGGCCTGTGGTTGAGCTGTTGGAGTTCTCCCCGAAATTGTGGAGCTGGTTGTGGTTTTATATAATCGAGAGGCTGGTGCGTTCCCCAGAGGGTTCTCAGTGGGAATCTGTACTATATCTGCTGAACCCAAGACAGTTGTGTCGGTGGGATCTCCAGGCCTAGCCTTTGGTGCAGTGGCAATTACCCCAGCTGCCTGATTCCCAGTAAAAATAAAAGGACCAGGAATAGAGTTAGCCATGTGGGATTCCAAAAGCCCCCCTAGCCTAGATACCTCTTTAGTGACAAGCTCCAGTTTAGCCATTAATGGTCTGACCAAGATTTCTAGTTTTGATTCAAGGATAGAAGCCAATAGCTCTTGTTGGTCAGGGTGTAGAATATTGACCATTTCACCATTAGTAGGTTTAAGGCTACTTGTGCCGTTATGTGGAGTGTTAGAAGGGATACCTGTCTGCTTGGGTTTCCGCCCTACCGTCTTCTTAGCGATAACCTTCCTACATGCCCGCACCACTCTCCGTACCGGCGAGGGTGCTGGTGATTGTAATAAAGATGATGGTGGGCTCTGTGTGGAAGTGATGGGATCTAAGATCTCGTGATCTTCTATAATCGTTATAGTGGAAGCATCACAGATGATACTCAAGTTGGGGTTATCTCCACTAGCACTAATATCTGGCTCAGGTAAAGGACAGGTTGGCGCAGGTAGCCCTAAGTCCTCTAGGTTAGTCTTATTTAATGATAACCGCCTATCTTTGTTTATTTTACTAACAACCTTTACTAGGTAATTATCTAAGGTCCTAATCTCATTATCGGTAGCCAACTTCGCTATCTTAGGCTTAGTCATGCTGTAATGCTCTGATCAGGAGTTAGGGGCACTGGAACAGGTTAATGCCAGTGACTCAATCTGCGGAAATAACGCTTAATCAATCAGAAAACATAGGATACGTAGGGCCATATAACAATAAAATAATTAGTAAAATAGAATAAAATGGGTCAGTCTTACAGTTCAACTTGATCCAGTTACAGTAACTGAGGGCAAAAAACCAATGTCCGTGGCCCGGCCTCTTCTGGCCCCTGACGGCCACAGACGGCCCCGCCCTTGTCCCGGGCTTCTCCCGCGCCGACTCGCGATACGAGAGGCGTTCCGGCTTCTTCTAGCGCCTCCGGGCGCGCTGCTGGTGTGAGGAGTGTGCGCCGCCGCCCCAAGGCCTGCCGGGAGTCGTAGTTCGCCTGCCGTTCCCCTCACGGCGTTCGCGGCGTCTGCGGCTTGCAGGTAAGTTTACAAGTGAGGCCCCAGGAGCTCTAGGCGCTCCGGCTTCTTCTAGCGCCTCCGGGCGCGCTGCTGGCGTGAGGAGTGTGCGCCGCCGCCCCAAGGCCTGCCGGGAGTCGTAGTTCGCCTGCCGTTCCCCTCACGGCGTTCGCGGCGTCTGCGGCTTGCAGGTAAGTTTACAAGTGAGGCCCCCGATGTATCCATCTATTCTTGTACTTGAATAAGTATTTGCAGCAACTGCAGCAGTTTTCACTGCTGCTGCTTCATCAGACATGGGATTCCCCGCAACGTGTATCCCTACACACTGATGACTCAATGTGTGTATTACATGAGCCCGTGACAAACACACTTTGAGTTTTGCCACTGGTCACCAAAGCATTGTGTGCTTTATCGTAGACCCTTTGGAATCTCTGAATTCATTCTGTCTCCAATGGTGTAAGTATTCATTGTTAGACTGAACACAACCATATCAATCACACATTATAAGTGTGGGAAATCAGGAATACATATTTAGATCCAATCCAGAATTAGAGCTTTCAGTTGGGCCAACTGCATTGTGCAGTCACTATGTGACTGACTATATGTAGGTCTTGTGAGGCTGGAATTCACCATCCTAATTTGTACCCTTCACAGCGGCACATGCTGAAGAGTATTGGTGCGTTGTTCCTTTTGTAGGCTGTGCAGAACCATCAGTGTAGATGATGTAATCATACTGATGTAGAGGCACAACTTGATGAGGCAGATGATATTCATGTTATTTTTTCAGGTATGCTTGCGTCTGTAGTGCAGAGTCAAGAGAGTTGGCCCATTGTATCCATCATGGATGTAGGGCTTTTCCATTTGTAAAGCTGGCTTTTGAAAAAGACTCTAGGGCTGGAACCAGAGTCACCACAATGATGTGTTTCCCCTGAGCCAATGATCTTTCTCTAACTAAGGCAATGTGTTTACATATCTCAGTTTAAGGAATTTATAAATTATTCTGAATTGGTCTTTTATTAAAATAGCCCATGTGCCCATTATAAGCTGGCCGCCGAGCTCTTTAATCAGTTTCTTCTGTGACTGCATTGCGATCATGTGACAGGATATACATGATGCATCTCAACTTCATTGGAGTTTGAATGCACTACGGGATCAGCGTGTTGGACCCGTTAAATCAGTGATTCGCGTGAGTAAGCCTCATTCTGTAGGCAGCTTCTCAAATGCATTTTTGTTAAGTGTCTTGGACGTTTTCTTAATATACCATTGTTGCATTCTTTAGATAATAGTTCCCAGATTGTGTAAAATCAACTGTGGGTAAGAAAATTTGTGCTTTTACCTCCCGGTGTGATTCTTGGGTGTGTATAGATGGAGCAGTGTCCCTAACTGGAATATTTTTCATTTTTTAGTAGTCATGTTGTGATTTATAAGGAATCTATGCAGCCCTTGATTTAGACGTGGACCTAACTGGGTAGCAAGGAATTTTGTGTTACTATGTACAAATATACATAGCAGTGTTAGTCATTGCATGTTTGTGTACCTCCTTCACTATATAGTTTGAACTGGTCACTTTCACGTGTTTCTATATTGTGAAGGTTATACACAAGTGGTTGGGTGTTGCACTACACTTGGTGCTAGGTGAAAACATTTTTATCCCACAAGCTCAATGGTATTGGGCTTGTGATTTTGTTTCCTATTTTTATTCTGGTATGGGAGTGTGGGTAAGCGATGCACACCATGAGGTAGTTTATTGAATTCTTTATGTATTTCTCTTTCTTTGTTTTTTGTGTGGCAGTACTATTACGATTTATTCCGATGCAACACTGCCTCCTGAAGATTGTCTCGTGGAGCTGAAATGCCATATGAGACCGAAACGTCAACATTTTGGCCTCTCTACTAACATTAAATCACACCTGATGGTATTTGGAGTCCTTTATCCATAATTATATTGTGACGAAGTAGATTTAATAGACTTAAGTGTCTTTTACCTATATAGTTAGGAGGATATTTGCCCTCCTTTATAACGGCTAATCGAGTGATTGTATAGTTGAGGATCATAGGGGGGCATCAATGTGTTTATTCTTTTCCTTTGTACTGCTGATTCAAATACAATGTTATTTGGATTTTGATGATGTAAAATAGATATTATGTATTATTGATTGAAGTTTCATAAAAAATATACATTGTGTAAACATTATTACATCATTGCTTCTGATACGTGAAAGTTCCGTGGATCATTGGACCTACATAAATATGAATATTTTGAAATATAGCCTCCAGGAACATATTTGCTTTGTATCTTTCTCTCATTACAGCAACCTGTACGACCATCAGAATCTTCTCTGTTGGTGCAGAACACCTCTCAACATTGGTATAAAAACGCAATTTATATGCCATTAGTACAGTGTTTCCTTCATTGAATGTGACATGTGTACCCAGATACACCCGCAAATATACAAATCACCATGTGTGTGTAAGTCTTTTGACACTAGCATTTCAGCTTGTACTGAACATGGAATCTGTGTGTGTTCATTTGTCCAATGTGTACTTGAAAAGTCTAGATGTATTAAGTCGTAGAATGTGTTTACCCAATCTGTATAATCTGGAATGTATTTTCTACCAAAATGTTAGAAACCCAATATTAATCAGAGTTTCTTTGATATATTTGGCGGTATTAGAAACCCACACTTCTCTGGGAATTGTGTCACAAGGCTTCTACTTTCACTTGACAATTCGTATTCTAAAAACAGGACACTGAAATGGGAAATTTTAGATTTTTTCCAGTTGAAATTGTAGCCTATGTGAGCAAATCCCAAAACTATTAAATCTACTCTTGCCAAGTGTGCTAAAAGGTCATCATCCAGTATGTATATGTCATTGACTTAGGACAATGCCTGGTCATCAAATTGTTATAAAAGTGTTGTACCCAGGCTGAATACAACCCTGGGCTGTTCTTATACCCTTGGGGTAATCAACAGAACTGTTTTGGAGAACCGAGCATGCTAAATGTGGTCAAATACTTGCTTTCAGGTGCTATATTTTGTCAGAAAAAAAACATTGGAAATATCCAACTTAGTTTTATATTTTTTACGCACTATATTGTTCATTAGTGCCGCGCTGTCCACGTTTTTTACAGCGAATGTACACGTAGCTGTGTTTAGGTATCTGTAATCAAAGACTAGACAATACAAATGGTCTGGTTCCATTACTGGAAACAAGGAATTATTCACAGGAAGGTGAAACCTTCTATTACACCTTGGTATTCAAGTTGTGTGAAGATCTCTCTAAATTGTGTTTTAGCCTCATTCTTAATGGGGTATTGTCTATGAAGCTGTGGGGTTGACCTCCCAGGTATTTGGTGATACAGGGAACAGTCATCCCACCCCACATGGTTGCAGTATAATGTCAGAGATTGTGCTAAGGCCCACTCCTTGGTGTATGAATATTTCACTGCATCTGGTACTAGCTCCGAGAAAGCTGGTAAAATTACTGTTTGTGCCTTGGGGTAGCCCGTGACAAACTCTGGTGGCCATTCCTTATTGGCCAGAGAATGTCATAGTCGAATGATAAGTCCCCCCAAAAGAGAACATATATTTGGATGTTGTATACCCTCTCCATCTAGAGTTGCATTTCATATAATCTATGCAGGACACTAACTTTCGTATCTGGTGTTTCGATCTGGATATAGTCACTCAATGCTACTGCCTCTAGACAATCCATCAGGTTCTTACAAACTACCGTGGCTTCTGCTGCACTGTCCATGGTCAGCAGCACACTCAGAAACAGTATCCTGATTATCTGTGGCAGGCTTTACTTTAATGCCAGGCATCTTCTTCTTTTTGTATTGAGGTTTGGACTGTTTTAGTTTATCTTCTTCTTTTGTAAATTCAGATGGGCGTTGCGAGTCCTTCTTTGGTCTCACGTACTCCTCTGATCTGCGCTCCGACTGTCCCCTTCTCTCTGAGTATTTTCTGGATGATTCTGGGAAAGAACGAGAGGAAGGTGTAGCAGTTTCCTGATATCTGTCAGGAATTTTAATATTGTTGTGGTTACGCAAATTATAGCATTTTTTTTTACCTCATTTTGAGGAGATCCACCCATTGTTTTAGGTTTTTCTTTATTTTTCTTATTATGCCACTTCTTCTTTGAAGAGTCATGTGCTTGCTTCGAGTTATCCTTTTCAGAATTACCCTTCTCTTGTGGTTTACTAGGTCTGGCAAGCACCTCTGGCAAAACAGCTAATCAGGATGTACAGTGAGTTCTGGTATATACTGCAGCACAGACTGTAGCTCAAGTGGTACAGTCTTCCACTGGGAGTGCCATCCCCATTGGCAAATATATTGTTAGAATTCTGTGTTTTTTCTTTGGTCCCATATGGGGAAACACTGCTTCAAGCTGACTCATTTTTGTGCAATCTAGAATGGACTCTCCTTCCGTCTAATGGGAATTTTACCCATGATTGCATTGACAGTTTGTGGATGAATTCCAAGTGTGGCCAAATTTGGTTACGCAGCTTGAGCAGCCCTTGTAGGATTTATAGCTACTGTTCTCATGTGTCAAACATCTGTATGTTTTGGCTAGATCTGTGTAACATATACATAGATCTGGTGCTGTCAGATAAGCAATGCCTGGGTATAACCGGCTAAGACTGGCCATGTTGCTCCCTCATTGCTAAGGGGACCTAGTATAACATTATTGTTTGTGTGTGGTAGAGTGCCTATAAACAAGTTGTGATGTTCTTGGTATGTTTATGTTATTTCTAATGCTTTGTAAGCTGTGTAGTTATTAGAAACTTCATCTGCAGTGTATGTGTGAAGAAGTCTTTTTTTTCCAATATTTTTATTGAGAGTTCATAAAAACAAGATCAGCATTACAGAATACCTTAGTAAAATAAAACTTTTTAGTGCAGTACATGGCATATAAATAGAAAATAGAAAATAAGTAATCAGCAATCAGATGTCCACGCAATGATTCTAAAGTGACAACAATATTTCTAAAATAGAAAAGTGCTTAGAAGTGCATATAGGCAGACTATTAATTATGAAGGTATCGTTTATGATTCAAAAACGCTCCAGAACTATCCATATTTTTTAGGCGACCCTGATCTAAGCGCATATATTCTTTCCCTGCCCTGGGTTCATAGTAATTTAGCCTTCCATGCCTGAAAGGTCGGTATTTGGTTGGTTTTCCAGGACTGCAGTCTAAGTGATTTAGATATTAGAGAAGCTATGAAAAGAAATCCATCATATTCGGTGTTGATCGCTGAGCAGCCTAGAACAGGGACTAGATCATCGAATAATATAGGAGCTTTAAGTTCAAGTGAGAGATATTTTTCAATTTCCCTCCAGAGCGGTTGGATTTTGGGGCATTCCCAGAAAATATGTTTCCAAGTCCCTTTTTCCTCACATCGGAAACATTTATTGACGACTAGGGGAAAGATATTATGAAGATAAGAGGGGGTTCTGTAAATCAACCATTTATTATAAAATCGCATGCGTTTAAAATTTGCACCGCGGAAGATTGTTTTATTACATTTATTTATTTTATCCCAAATTAGTTGATTAATTTCGATATCCTCCCTTTTTTTCCACCTCTCGATAATCTTACTAGAGGTTTCCTGCTTCTTATCCTCTTTTAGTATTTTAATCCAAATACTAATTTTTTTTTAATTTTTATTATTCAGTGCTGTAGAGATAGATTCCTTAAGGTGAAGATTCCCTATATCCAGCTCTCTGAGTATTGGAATCAGCATAAAAAAGGACCATTTCAGAGTGGAATGAGAATGGCTCACCTGGCTGGCAATTTGATCCCATGTCTTCCACCTGTTGCCGGCCAGGAAGTCATCAATTTTATTAAAACCATTTACATTCCAGAGGTTAATTATTTTTCCATCCATACATCCCTCTTCCCCTAAGTTGAAGTTATTCAGATCTGTTGTGTTGCTTATCCTAGGAATGGAATGGGATTTCAGAAACTGAGTGTTCTCTCTGAAAATCCATTGAAGGGACTTGTAACAGATTTTCTTTGGATCTTTTGTGACTCTAATCGGATGAATTATTTTTATCTCTGGCAACATCTTCTTCATAAAAAAATTGTCTGCCTCGTTCGTGTCTAAGATAAAAAACCTAAAACTATGGTGTGCAAAAGCCACAAAATAGTACTCTCTTATATTGGGGAGGGATACCCCTTCTTGTGCAAATGGAAGGTATAAAGTGCTGAGTGCAAGTCTGGGAGACTTTTTCGGCCCAAAGAAATGAAGATATTAGGGAATCCATTTTTAAAAAAAAGGAGGCCTGGATAACACAGGGTACTGCATTGAATAGGAAATTAAAAAGAGGTAAGATTGACATGCGTATCAAAGCTGCTCGGCCCATTATAGACAGGTGTAATAAATTCCAGCGTTCTAAAAGGGACTCAACCTTTTTTAGCAGCGGCAAATAATTAAGTGTGAACCAGTCGTCTAAATTATCCGATATGAATATTCCCAGCTATCTCTTCGGCATTGGGTTATAAATTTGCCTAAATTCTGGTATTAAAGTGTCTACAGTACAGTTTAATAAAATAATTTCCGTCTTGTTAACATTAATTTTATAACCCCCTAGTTTTTGAAAGTCAGAAAATATTTTTAAAATTTTCTCTTGGCTTAGGGGGTTAGAATCAAAAAACAGGCAATATCGTCGGCGTATAATTTTATATTAGTCATACCAGCTACCGGGCTGTATTAGTTTGTATATTTCTAATCGCAATCGCTAGAGGTTCAATAAATAATGCGAATAATATTGGCGATAAGGGACAGCCTTGTCGGGTACCTCTAGTGACCTTGCATGTACCGATGTTAGAGTTATTGATGATGATCTGTGCCCTAGAGTTCAAATATAGTTGTTTTAAAAGAGAGATAAAAACATTCGGGAAATTAAAACTGTGTAAAATAGCAAATAGGCAGTCCCAGGACACTAGATCGAAGGCATTTTCCACATCCAGAAACCAGATTTGGGCCTTCACTTTATTAGCTTTAAAAAAATCTAGTGCCTCTAATACAAACTTTGTATTTGTGTGGAGCTGCCTACCTGCAATAAAACCGCACTGATCATTAGCTACCAGTCTTCCCACTATTTGATTCAATCGATTTGCTAAAAGCTTAGTAAAAATGTTATAGTCTTAATTTAATAGACTTATGGGTCGGTACGAGTTTAAATTCTCCCTATCCTTTCCCTTTTTTAAAATACTAACTACAACAGCTGAACGAAAAGAATCCAGGGGGGATCCTCCTTGGAGCAGATCGTTTACTAAGGTTAAGAGTTCTTTACGTAGCGTTCCTTCAAATTTAAAAAAAAGTTCAATTGGAAGACCGTCGTCTCCGTTGGCCTTACCATTGGGGAGGGAGCCGATTACCTCATCTAACTCGGACTCTGAAAAGGTCTCCATGAGGCAATTCTTGTCATCTAATTTGGGAATTGTGAGTTGAGCTAAAAACTCCCCTATTGAATCAGATGAGGCCTCTTCTGTTGTTTGATAGATACCCTTATAGTGATTGAGGAACCGCTCACCAATTGAGGCTGTGGTCTTGGCGTGTATTTTAGTAATCGGGTCAGTTAGTTGATTAATTCTATTTTGAGCCTGTTTTTCTTTAGATTGCCAAGTCAGGAGCTTCCCTGTATACTCGCTGTCCTCATACATCCTCTGAGCACAGCAATTGTAATTGGTTTCGCCCAGGGCATAGTAAAAGTCCCTCATCCTACTCTTATCCTCCGACAGTTTTTTTTGGCCAGAGTATGTTGATCTGGCCCTGTAGTGTATTTGGGTTGCCTCTGTAAGATCTGTTTGTAATCTGCTCTTCTCCTCCTTTCTCGCCTTGTGTTTTGGTATCTCTTTAGATGTGATTAACCCCCGTAGAGTGGCCTTAAATGCATCCCAAGTCGTGTTTAATGGGGCTGTACCTCTATTGCGTGTGAAGAACTCCTCAATGAATTCTTCAATTTCTGCACACCATTGAGGATCTAGAAGGTTGGATTTATTAAAAAAACATCGTTTTATAGGGCTTATATCTTGTGGTCCCAAGTTTACCTCCATGGAGACTTCCGCATGATCTGAAAAAGCGTTCGGTAGATAGACATAATTATATAACTTTAACTCATGGGAGGGTAAAAAAAATCTAATCTCGATGTGCAATTATATTTTGCAGAGAAACATGAATATTCTCGTTTGAGGGGATTGTTAACTTGCCAATAATCCATGATGTCAAGGTCTGATTTACAACTTTGAATCGCCAAAGCAGATTGGGGTTTGTTCTGACGGCGATCTTTTTTAGACGAATCTAAAACAGTATTTTGCATAAAAAATAAAGTCACCTCCCCATACTATTACCCCAGGGAGGCCAGTTACAGCATTTTTAACTGTACGATTGGCTGAAAATCGTCTAAAATGGGAGCATAAATTGTAGCAAGGATTATGTTTACATTATGTAATTTGCCATGTGCAACTGCCCCATCTGCCTCTGGGGTCTGTAGCTGTGCCTGTCAGAGTAAAACCTAGATGTTTCCCTATCAATATACCTACTCCTCTCTGTGTCAATCCAGCTGAGGAGAATATCATATGGCCAGCCCAGCTCTTGAATGTTTTATTTGCATCGACCTGGTCTCTGTAGTGGGTCTCTTGTAAATATATAATATCAGGGTTTAGGTTTTTTAGCCAACATTCAATAGCGTTTTTTTTCCGAACATTATTCAGACCATTTGCATTAAAAGAGATAAACTTCAGCATGCTATTTGGTTTTTTTTAAAACATGCTAGAGAATGGATATAGTAAGTGCGTATGCTAAGAGGGTTAATTAACAGTACAATAATGTAATAAGTGTCAGAAACCTCTCTTTGTGCAAATAGGCAAATAGTTAAAAACTCGTTGTACATCAATAGGTAAATACTCGATACAAAATATGGTAGCAAAAAATATAGGTAGCAGCAGACCATTACTATGTGCAAAATAGGCAAATAAACAGTGCGAAAAAGTCTTGAACAAGCATCTGCTGCTGGGAATGTATCCCATGAATAGAATACCTCCATCCTGAATGCTTTGCGGGCCTCAACCACAAAGGTAATGTCTCCACCCATTTCGGGTAGTTCGCCTTGTTGGAGCATTTGAATAGCTGCATGTCTGCAGTTAGCTGGTATATTTATTACTCCGTCGTTTGACATTTGAATATGTGGAATTCAGAGAGGGTAGTACTAGGGGTCACCCTTTGAAAGGTTCAAGCTTGAACAACCAACAGCCAATATATAGGTGTTACCTACTTAGCTGAGGAGGATTTTTCCCTAACACCTCAGACGCCCCCAGTTAAAAGGTGAGTAGGGGACTTTGAATAAACAAAAGAAAAGAATTCAGGTGATCCAGTAAATAAGAACCCAAGCTAGCACGTTGGCGGTGCATGTTGTACTGCTTATATTTTCCAAAGTAAAACTGTGCATTTTTTGGACAACATAAACATTGGTTTTGTGCGACACTGATTTTTTGTGCACACCCTCAGGATATGTTGGCCTTAGTCCTATTAACTCACAGTGCACCATCTGTACCACTAACCTGGGAAGGTAACACATGTATGTGCAACCTCAGAAAATGACAAACCTCACTCCCCAAGGAAATTGTGGGAGCAGATCTAGAAATGCAGTTTCAATATTTATTGAAGGATTGTGATTCCTGAGTAAAATACATGTGATACAATAATCAATGGAAGGAAACAGAATAGCATAATTGTTATTAAAACGATGGTGAAGAAGATTAACAATTCAACCAGTGTTCTATACCAGTGAATATATGCAGGCCCAAATTCTACTGTATTATGTTGTACTTCTACTTAGTGCTGCCTAAACTAGTTTTGTCTAGGGTAGATGAATCTGCCAAACCCTGTATGATGGTCCAACTCCCATTACCTGCGGGCAAGTGTCCTCAGGGTGCAGGTCTGAGTGAGGAACGGGGCCACATCCCTCGCTTGAGGTACACAGGAGTCAGCTGACTTGCAATGCCGGCATTCAGCATCCTCACAGTATAATCAAAATGCTCCTCTGACTAAACAGTTTGGTGATGCTAGACATCCCCCATGCTGTGATGTCGAAGCCTCAGTCAGGCTGCTATTACTTATTCTATTGTGATAGCTCTGTTGCCTAACGGTCAATAACAAAACAACAACATTTGAGCAGTGAACTTTATCCCTTGTACTGAATATTCAAGGTATTGTGATAGTGTGCCTATGAAGTGGAAATGTAAGCAATGCAGATTAAGAGAATATTATCTGCACAAACACGCAAGCACATTTACGTCAAATGTCATTGTGTTAAAGAAAAGAAGGCAACTTTGGAAATGCGAGCATGTAAAATGGTGCTGTTTCTACATGGACCTATTCTAACCATGTGACAACACTGGTGAAGGGGGTCTAGGGAATGATGGAGAGTTGAGGTATTCACTATCCTCCCCGTCATTATCACTTTGAGCTAGGGTATCATTCCCACCCTCATCAGGGTCTTCTTCTGAGGAATGGACTTCCCTATCTTACTTTGCTTGCTCAAAAGAGCTGACGGCTTTTTCAAGTTCCACCTTTTTGGCAATTTTCCTATAGGAAATACCTCTAAGTTTGCACAAAAATCTTAGATCATTGCTTTTCAGAGTTGAATGACTTCCAAGTCGAGAATTTGTGCAGCCTCTATTGTGCCTAGCTTTTTTATCAGTAATTTAGTACCTTTTTAAAATTTAACTAAAATATTTAAATCTTTTCCTAACTTACCTAGACTTTTGTAAATGTACTTTTGGAATGGAGGTCTGCACAGTGCCAAAACAATTTAATTTAAAAAAATTGAAAACATTTCAGAAAAATGATTTCCTGTACTTAAATCACTTATGACCAAGTACTACAAAACACAATATTAGGGGTTCACCTCAGTAACACCAATGTAGGAAGGTGGAGTACTATGTGGTGTGGTGGTTTGTACTCACCATGTAATACTATCATGATACCCCAAAAATGGTCCTTGGATTTACACTAATAAATTCTTAGCTCAGTTGTGGTAGACTGGTACAGAGAAGTCAGGCTTTATTAGAGGAAGATGTGTTAAGCATTTCAGAGCACAAACATAGATGATACGTAATTGACAGGGCTCAATAGAAATCCAACACCAATTTATAAAAATAAATTATGTTTTATCTTTATTTAGACACCAAAATGAACAAGACTGCATACATATAACCAGCGTTATGGATTTTACAAAGAAACATAAATCACAGCAATACAAAACTGCAGACCTTTTGCATTGCGGTCAATGGGAAAAAACTGGTAGTGACAATCAGTCACTTGCAGGTTACGTTATGTGGAGCCCACATGGGGTAAAGGTCATGTGGGTCCCTGGGCCAGGCCTCAACAGTAAGGGGCATATTATCAAGAAACAGCGTTATAATTATTGCCACTTTAGCGGCAGGAAACTGCTGCTAAAGCGGCGATAATGGGTTTGATAATATGCCCTTGAGAATTCCAATAGAAGCCCATGTTCTGGTGTCAACATGGGCTTCTATTGGAATTCTCTACAGCATATTATGAAGCCCATTATCACTGCTTTAGCGTCAGTTTTCTGCCGCTAAAGCGGCGATATTTACAACGCAGTGCTTGATAATATGCCCCTCAGTTCCCTTTTACCTGGCCCATTAGCATACAGGTGCAGAGTGGTCTTGGCTGTCTTGGTGCTCAATAGGAGACGTTGGGGGAGCTGATTTCACAGCTTACACAGTGCTGTGGGGAACCAAGATGCAAAAGCACAACAATTGCATCACTGCTGACATTGTTTGAAGGTTGTATGGTGTTCCCTGTTCAAGCAGGGTTGTGTGTGTACGGGTTGGTTGCCGTACTGGCTATCAATAAACCTTGGCAACGGTAAGCACAGCAAAAGGTGATTTAGGTGTTCGGTGGTTCCGGGGAACTTCAGTTCTCACAATGCACTCGCTCATCAGGATTTGGGTTATTCCTCAGAGGGCCTGTGATTCTTCGGTTCTGGATCGTTGTTTTACCTGCAGTTTACAGGGTACTAGTGCCACTAGTGCAGGGGAGTCAGAGGGTGCTTCAGGCTCTTTCAGGTCTCCCTCTGTCTGGGGGAATCAAGCTTTCAGCCAGGACCAGTTTCAATCCCACAGTTCCAAGGTCATTGCCACAGGGACAGAGTATTCCTCGTTTGCTTTGTTGTGGTCAAAATCTTGTTGCCGCTAACACGGGTTACTTCTGTGTAGGATGTTTCAAAACTGAGGTTCCGGTGTCAGGGGTGTCCCATAAATCCTAGATTTAGGGGAGTTATGGCTTTGGGAGCAAGTAGCCAAGGTCTACAAGTACCTAATGCTAGTCTGCCCTTGAAATGCCCACATTCGGGGTGTGGGTCACCTTTCCTACCCATAACCCTCTTTTCTGCTACTTACAAAAATGGCAGACCCCTTCTTCCAGTGTACAGACTGGGCTGCACACCCTGGAGGTGTGGATAGCCTTCTGAGGTGTACACCTCTCTGACTATCTAAATTCCTGCCTTTCAGGCTGCAACTGTTTCTGGGGCAGGGAAGGGCTGTTTCATCTCCTGGAAGTCAGCCCTGATGCACATCAGAGGCGGTGAAGCCTTTGAAGCTCAAACCTTATGTATAACTTCACTAGACTGCTGCCTGGGAGGGAAGAGGTGTAACCACCTTCCTGCCTAGGCCTTTGTTCCTGACTCCTGGGAGTGATCCTGTCTTGGCAGCAGCAAGTGTAGGAAACATGGCTTGCTTGCTAGAGCACAGAGAAGCTGGGACAACTAGGTAAGCAACCTCTAATGTAGCCACCTGGTTGCATGCCACATCATCCTCGACACAAAATGCATGTTAAGGGTGAGAATGCACATTGTTTGATACCAAACTGTACATATTTAGACAGTACCATAATGGAGATAGTGACCTCGGGTGTGTCCAGGTGCAAGCTATGTTATGCTATGATCCGCTTATCACTTATAATGTACTTTACTGGTAAAGGACACTATAGAATGACATAAGCTTGTATTTACATGTCCTCACTCTTATTTAAGGCACCCTGACTCCTGGGCTCAGCAGACCCTCTCTAGGGGTGTCTGACATATATCAACAGCAGTGCATTGACTTTGCCGCAAACAGTGATGGCAACGTCGAAACAGAACAGATTGCACTGTTCATGCAGTCTGCAATGGCAGACCTGCTGTCAGTAGTTTATTTGGGTCACTCGAGCTGGCATAAACTGTGCTGCAAGCCCTGGGGACCCCTTTACCACCAATCAATCAATCAATCAAAGACATTTACAGAGCGCACTACTTACCCGGAGGGTCTCAAGGCGCTAGGGGGGGGGGTGCTGCTACTGCTCGAACAGCCAGGTCTTGAGCTTCTTCCTGAAGGAGAGGTGGTCTTGGGTCAGGCGCAGGTCGGACGGGAGGGAGTTCCAGGTCTTGGCGGCCAGGTAGGAGAAGGACCTTCCTCCTGTTGTCGCTCTTCGGATGTGGGGGACGGCGGCGAGGGCGTGGTTGGTCGATCGGAGGTGGCGTTTGGGAGCGTAGAAGTTGAGGCGGTTGTTGAGGTAGCTCGGGCCTTGGTCGTGTAGGGCTTTGTGTGCGTGGGTGAGGAGACGGAAGGTGATTCTTTTGTTGACGGGGAGCCAGTGCAGGTCTCTTAGATGTCCGGAGATGTGGCTGCGTCGGGGGATGTCGAGGATGAGTCTGGCTGAGGCGTTCGGGATCCGCTGGAGTCTCTTCTGTAGCTTGGCTGTGGTTCCGGCGTAGAGGGCGTTGCCGTAGTCCAGTCGGCTGGTAACGAGGGCCTGGGTGACCGTCTTCCTGGTCTCAGTGGGGATCCACCGGAAGATCTTCTGTAGCATGCGCAGGATGTGCAAACAGGACGCGGTGACGGCGTTGACTTGTCTGGTCATGGAGAGGGAGGAGTCCAGGATGAAGCCCAGGTTGCGTGCGTGGTCCGTCGGTTTGGGTGCGGTGCCCAGGGTGGGGGGCCACCAGAAGTCGTCCCAGGCGGAGGGCGAGGAGCCCAGGATGAGAACTTCCGTCTTGTCTGAGTTCAGTTTCAGGCGGCTGGTTGTCATCCACTCGGCTACGTCTTTCATCCCTTCGTGAAGGTTGGCTCTGGCGGTGGCGGGGTCGTTGGTGAGGGAGAGAATCAGCTGGGTGTCGTCAGCGTAGGAGATGATGTTGAGTACACCAATGTCCTGGGTACCACAGGTACCATATACTAGGAACTTGTAAGGGGGGGTTGGGGTTACCAAATTAAACATAACAGTTTTGGGAGAGAGCACAGGCTCTGGGGTTTGGGCAGCAGACTCCAGTGCACTGTCGGAGTCATAACCATCAGCATTTGGAGCAAGCGGGGGGGGTGGGAAGGAACATACAAAAGTACACTTTCCTTCAGAGGAGGAAGACAGAAAGTTTGGGATGCCCATGCAGAGAGGCCATTTCATACACCCCTCCAGCTTAAAGTCAGGGTAGTCTAATCAATACCTTGATGGACTTCCTTGTTAGGGAGACAGAATGTGGACAATGGCTCACTACGGCAGGGACAGTTGCCTGTTCTATGCCTCATTGAACTCAGTTGGATCCCTATGTCTATACTCTCAGCGGCCACTGAGCTGACAGGCACTGTGAGAAACTTGAACTGCCCTCAGTGTCAACTCCGGGGCTTTCAATTGCGGAGCATTATAAACCCTGCTTAAAATGTGCCATGATTGAGACCTTTGGCGTTAAGCATAAGGGCACTGCTGGTTTCTAACAGAACCTGTTCCCAAATAACTATACCTTCTACAATGTAATCATCACAAGCTGACCTACTATAGGATGCCCTTGACTTTCTTAACCAAACCTTCTATATGACCCCCTATACATTCTTACCCTACCCTTCTATATGACACCTTAACATTCTTTACCTACTCTTCTATATGATTCCTTAACATTCTTAACCTAACCTTCTATTTGCCCCGTTAACATTCTTAACCTATTCTTATATATGACCCCCATACATTCTTAACCAAACCTTCTAAATGGCCCCTTACCATTCTTAACCTAACCTTCTATATGTTCCCTTAACATTCCTAACATAACCTTCTATATGATCATTAACAATCTTAATCTAACCTTTTATATGACCCCCTATACATTCTTAACCTAAATTTTTTGTATTGTATTGTATTGTAATTGCATTTATATAGCGCTTACTACCCCTGACGAGGCGTCAAAGCTCTTTTTCGGCGGGTAGCACGCTACTCCAGGACCCACAGAGGATTAGTGTTGAATTAGTATAGTGAAACATGCAAGTACATTTTAAGTGGTGGATAGGTTAGTCAGTTATTTGGATTTGGGATGATAGCAGAGGGATAGAGTAGGACAAAGGTTTGTATTTATTTATCACTCGCTTGTTGACGCATGCTATTCAGAAAGCCTATAAAGGATTAGTGGTGAATTAATATGGTGAAATATGAGGTAATTTCAGTGGTGGATATTAGTCTGTTGCTTGGAGTGAGATGGATAGCGGATGGATAAAAGGGGAAGAAAGATTTGCATTCATATAGCACTTGTTACCCCTGATGGGTGTTGAAGCGCTTTTCTGGCGAGTAGCACGCCACTCCAGAACTCATAAAGGATTAGTGTTGAAAATTAGTATAGTATAAATATGAAGTAATTTGAGTAGTAGATATGTTATTCAGTTATTTGGGCAGTATATTAGTATAGTTGAATATGGAATATGGAATTTGAGAAGTGAAACATGTTAGTCTGTTAATTTTGATTGAAAAAGGATATTGGAGGGATAAAAGAGTGAAGGATTTTTAAAAAAAGTCTTAGCAGTAGGAAGAGGTTTTTGTATGATCTCCTTAACCTTCTTAACCTAACCTTCCATATGACCCCAAAAAGAGGGAAGGAGCACAGTGCCTGACACCCAGCACCCAGTTTGCTCATATGCATCATGGTAAATGCAGTGACTGATAACACTTACAGTGGCACAGAAACTGGAGAAGTCTTTGGGCAGCATTTCCAGCAAGTCCAAAAGAATGTGTTGTTCTCTACTAAAGAAGGACAACTGTCCTCAACACATGCCTGGAGATACAATTTGTCTCACTCTAGATCTTTAGGCTGGCTCTACGCTTATCCTCGCCTACATTATGTACTGCTGAGAAATTATCTATACCATTATCACCTCTTATAGTCTATGCTAATTGATTTACACCTCTAGCTTCTCCATTCATCGATCTGGAACCTCCTCAGATATAATTAAACTGTGTGGGGTTAATAGTACTGCCCTCTCTTTAAACCCTTTTTACAGACTCAATGAGTTGTGATTCAAATATGCATCTGGGTATAGAAGGCAGCAAACCACTCGAAATGGTTCGCAGCTTCTTGACTGAGGTCTCCGACCTGAAGTCCCAACTAGTGATACTAACCCTATAACTCGAAGAGTTCAGATTGGCAGCGGGATTACCATTCTCCAAAACCTCCCAACATGCCTCAATAAAAAAAACAGCGTAAGAAACCAAATGGTCTGAAACGCCACACACCTGCTGCCAGCTGTGCCATCGGCAGATAGTGGGACCAACAACCAGGTTCAAACTCAACCATCCTGTAGACTTTTGAGAGAAAGGACTCAGTCCAGGCAGGTAACATCAATAATAGACTGACTACCGAACCATCTATAACTACAGGAAACAGTAGTAGAAACCACTTCTTTTGTTGTGTTCGATTTTAGGTTCCGATTGCATTTCCTGATTCATACCCTTATATAGGTACAATTTGCCTTGCCGTTATATAGGCATAGAAATCCAGTCCTTATTTAGGCATAGCCCATCCTGCCCAAATACAGGCATGGCTACTGCCATCCGTTCATCTACATCACAACGATTTCTTGCAAAACCAGACTCTTAAGCCGCAAGGGACTTCCCCTTGCTTGAATATTGATTACTCCAAGAAGAACTCAGTTATTATGCATGAACATCTATTCCTTAGGGGTTCATTCATGACATTCATATGCCCGACTTTACGTCAAAGCTGGCATTCCTAAACACCTTCAAGGTAGAAAATATACCTTCACTTGCTATGGCAAAGCACGGTGTGGTTCGGTGCAGTTCGACTACCTACTTGTACGACGCAGCTCGCTACAGCATGTGCTTAAGGAAGGAAATGCTCCAGCTGCCACACTGACCAGAAGCTGTCATCCTCCTGCCAAGAATACAGCTCCAGTGTTTCTGACTCCCCTTGCAGGGTGTTGGGAAATCGATTCCCGTGAAAGAGATACTAACCTCTCTCATTCTAAGTTATGCAGCTGATTAGAACCTAGAGAAACCTTTGGCAATTCTTGGCAAAACTAAACCTATGCTAAAGACTGCACCTACTTCTTCCCTCGTACTAGACCTAGGTTAGGTACATTGGGGAAGGCTTATTTTAGAAACACCAGTTGAGTATTTCTTTTTTTTAGCCTGTGTTATTTATGTATGTATTTTTATATGTCAAAGCACCAGACAATGCTATTACAGTATTATTTTATATTACTGTTTATGCAGTACGCATTATACTTTGCCTTCTGTCTAATGATTGTAGTAGTTCACCTCTCTTGCATGACAAAGAAGACTGTCAAATAAAACCTTTCATTGAAATGCCCGTCGCTCTATTTCTGTGCAACTCTGTAGAAACGAAGCATGCACAAGTGAAATAGTTTTCTATTGTTTCCACGACTCTGAAGATACTTTTTATTCTTGGGTAAACAAAGTTGTCATTTTTATGCGGTTGTCAGAAACGAATTCCTTCTTGTTTATTCGAGAAAGTTTCTAGTGACCTCTGAGTTAGCTGGCACACACAATTAAGTTTAGTATACTCGATAGTGACATACTGACCTAAGTACTATGTCAAAACTATAGTGTATGTTACTCCAATGCACAGAGCCTATTGGGAATATAGGAACTACACTACATGGCGCCCAATGGTTTGGTAAGGCACCTATTTAACGCTAGATACTGGAGTAACTCAGTCATACTTTTCTCAGAGACCCCTTTTCCATAATACTCCAATAGACGTCTGGAGTGGGTAAAAGGATAATATCCGCCATAGCTGAGTAGGACTAAAAATCCTATGTATTATGTTTTTGGTTTGTTCAATGTTGAAGGATACAGTGTTCCAAAATATTGTGCACCTTATCTTTGTTTCCTTGAAACTTGCTCTGCAGAATTCATTAAACAATGTCGAATAACGGCAACAACACTGAAACCAGTGTAGCTGCGGCCGATCCACCCATTGCAGCTTTTAACCTAACAGGTTTTCAAGAAACCGTCGAGGATGCTATAGCCATACCTCTAAACTTAAGAAAAGCCTTCACTATAAAACTTATAAAACATGGCCTAACATCAGGAGGTGGTAGGGCAGTTTTTGTGATAGAGGCACACGAATATCACCAGACAGAGGTATTCCATTCATGGATAGTCTTCCCTGAAGCAATTCCAATAACACTTGTGTTTCACTTCTATAAAGAAGATGAACCACCGGAGGAATACATTCCTTTCGAGGATATTGAAATTCCATTCACATACCAGGAGCATGAGCTCAGGTGTAAAGGCGCCGTAAAACATTTAAATCACATTACCAGGCTCGGTCCACTAGGTTGACCAGGAGCAACATGGCCGGTCTTAGCCAGCTATACACCACATCCATACATAAATGACATGTTAGATGTAAACTTACTAGCTCAACTCAAAGAGTTAATAACAAATAATAGACAATTGGCCAATATGTCATGCGTACTCTCACAGTCCAACCTGCAATAGTGATTTCACAACATACTACTCACCAGGGGAATACACTAAAAATCACAGTGCAGACTTTACACTCAGTGATAGGTAAATTACTTGCAAAACGTGAACAACTTCCATTCTGGATAGCTCAAAAAGTTACTCAAATCAAAGCAGTATTTCCTAATACTAGCCCTCATGAGAAACACAGAATGTTGACAATCTGTTTACCAATGAGGATCACACCACATCTGGAGGACTCCAACACTTGGGGTACCGTCTTTGCTGCAATCTACACTAAAACACATGGGTTTCCATCTATGGCGGTAATACATGATGTCCTGAAACAGATTCAAAATGAATAGGGGCCGGAGCCTGCTTTGAATTTGGGTATGAAATTACTAAAATATTTCAAACAGGTCTCAGCAATAATATTAGCTAATATTAAAGGTGAAGCAACATCAGTGGCGATCCGGCAAAAATTAAGGGAATTTGATTTAACTGAGCAACCACAAGAACTGGCCAGAATAATTGAGAAGTCCTATTAAGAATTAGGAAGAGACAGTCTGGGTGTAAAACCAGTAAAACCCCAACTAGCTGAAAATCCTGAAAAGGTATTTTCTAAAAACACTCCTACTCCTTCTAAAAAGAAGTGGGAAAGCACTAACCAAACTTCTAGAGAGATGAGTTCTCATTCCAGAGGTAGGTCTCCTCAAAAGGAGCCCTCTGAAAGGAGGTAAAACCTCAGGAATAGGGATAATTTGAGGAAACCTGATAGATATCAGGAAACTGATACACGTTCCTCTAGTACCTCAATCAATCAATCAATCATTTGTAAAGCGCACTACATACCCACGAGGGTCTTAAGGTGCTGGGGGGGCCTTTCAGACTTCGTCACAGAAATCCGAAAGGAGAGGACAGTCAGAACACATGGAAGAACGCGTAAAGTTCAAAGACGATCAACACGTTCAGAAAAACAAGAAATCTAAATTTACCAAAGAAGGTTGCAGGTCTAAAAATCAAACATGCCGAGGATCTTGAGGACACAACTCAAGAACGGAGAATGGGCTCAGACAATGTTGGACAGCGCAGCATAAGTCACAATGGCGTGCCAGAACATGAAGGGTCTTCTGGGGACAGTGGACTTGAATGAATACATTCAAGTTGAAACTGCAGATACCAGGGTTAGTTCTCCACATAGGTTATATGAAATAACACTCCGGATGGAGGGAGACATACCAAGAAATGTGAAAGCACTCTTTTGGTAGCGACTTACTATGGGTTATGATATTCTTCTAGCTGAACAAGTCTGGCCACCAGAATTTGTCAGGGAGTGCCCACATGGCGAAGACATCATTATGCCAGCCTTCTCCAACCATATTCCAATTCATTTAAAATATACTTATGCCAGGAAATAGGCAGTCGCCCAAGCTCCTGCATTATACACAAATCATGTAGGATGGGATGAGGATTCTCCTCACCATAAAATCCAGTTGAAAAGTCAACCAACTGTACAAAGGCAGTACCCAGTTAAGCAACAAGCTAAAAAACAGGTCAGGGAGATTTTAGATCAACGTGAACATCAGGGGGTGATTGAAACATGCACTTCGTCAATGAACAATCCTTTGTTTCCTGTCTCAAAACCAGACAATACATATCGTCTAGCTTTGGATTACAGACATCTAAACTCTTGTTGCAAAACTTTTGCAGTGTAAAATGCACACAATACAGCATTAATGAATAACATGGTGCGTAAAAAGTACAAAACAACATTAGATATTTCTAACGGTTTCTTCTGTCAAACATTGCACCAGAAAGTAGGTATATGACAACTTTCTCAATTATGGGGACACAGCGTCACTTCTGTCGCCTCCTTCAAGGATTCAAGAATAGTCCTGGGTTATTCTCAGCAAGGGTTACAGAGTTACTACAAACATATGATGACGAGGCCTTGTCCTATGTCGATGACATCTATCTGACAGACGATGACCTGCACAGGCACTTGAACAGGGTGAACACCATTATATTGGGCTTAGCCTCTGAAGGGTACAAATTCAATTTTAACCCCTTGCATGCTCATGACGAGCTGAGCTGGTCATGAGCTACAGTGCTCCGGTGCTCTCGTCATGGCTGTTAGATAGCTCGCACGCTGGGATAATTCCCCTGCTGTGCTGAACGTTCTATTGAAACGGGGGCGGCCGTGACGAGCTCAGCACCGTCATGAGCACAGGAGCACTGTAGCTCATGACGAGCTGAGCTCGTCATGAGCACCAGGGCGCTGTGCGCGCCCCCTCCGCCCCCCAGCACAGCAGGAAAACTACCCCAGCAGCCAAAGGGGTAAGAAATCAAGAATTGCCCACCTCAACGTCCTTTTCCTAGGATATAATTTATCAAGTGAAGGCAAAAGCGTGGCAGCCAACTTTTTAGAAAAGTGTGCGCTGCTCCAACCTCCAAAAACGCTGAAAAACCTACAGTCAGTTCTAGGATTCCTGAATTTTGGAAGAACTTACATTCTAAATTACACAGAATGGGTTAAACCTCTCTTCGAATTACTCAAACCTGATTTTAAATCAGTAAATTGGACACAAAAAGAAACAGAAATTTTGCATTCATTGCAAACAGACATGTTAGCAACAAAACATTTGCAAACACGCATAAACGTATGCAACTTAGTGTTCTGAATCATTCCAGGACAATGCGGATTCACTTACTTAACTTTTAACAAAGGTAAAAAAGTACCAATAGCTTACAAATCACATTTGCGCACACAAGCAGAACGGAAATTAACTTCTACAGAAAAAAAATTCGGACAGCTGTTCAAACTGCTTTAGCAAAAGAGAGAGCCTTCACACAGGGAAAGCGCATTATGGTCGTTACCCCAGTACCCGCCTTAGAGGCAGTGACGAAAGCAAGCATTCAAAATGCTAAAGCTTTACATCCAAGATGGATACAATGAGTTAATTCTCTTGCTGAAACAAATGTTGAATACGTTTTTGATCCTTACTTGAAAACACAAGCATTTCTACAATATGAACATGAATGTCATGTGCCTACTGAAATTCTGCCTCTAGAGCAGTATGAATGTATTATTTATACTGACGGATCAGCTCAACCCACTACAAGGGGGTAAACAAGCCTATAGTGCTGCGTGCGCGATCGTCAAAGGTCGTTGGCGCGATGGCAAATTCCGACCAATGATCACTAAAACGCAATCTCTAGATTGTACAGCTCAGCGAGATGAACTACAAGCATTTAATATGGCACTTGAAAATACGGACCTCAAATTCCCCACACTCATAGTGTGCGATTCGTATTATTGTGTTCAATCTTACAATGAATACTTGCAAAACTGGCTTCAAAAAGGTTTCAAAGATGCAAAAGGTGGCACAATCAAGCATGTAATGCTTTGGGAACAAGTAGTTAAGTTATGACAAGGACTACAAAACACTCATGTGATACATACACTGAGTCATCAACGTGATGGCGTTCACATTGAAGGGAATTCATTGGCTGATGAAGCCGTGAAGGCAGCTGTGCAAACGGCTTCCGTAGCTGCAATCACTCGTTCAAAAAAGAAAATAGACGGCAAAATAATGCTAGCTGTCAATGCGACCAGCAAAGACAGTGGTAAAACATTACCTAAAGGACTAATCTTAGCAGCACATGAAGGGCTCGCTTCTGCCCATGCAGGTGTTTCCGCCACGGTATCATTATTAAAACAGAGATAAAGGTGGCCGTGCACGTGGAAACAAAGCAGAAACTATGTTTTGGAATGTGAAATATGCCAGAAGATGAAAGTCTCTACTGTGAAACTTCCTGCGCAGACACCCCTGTTAATATCAGATAAACCATTAGCTTGCGTTTACCTGGACCACTGCGGTCTCTTACAGAGGGATGGTAGTATAAATATATCATGGTGGCAGTGGATTCGTGTTCAAGCTTCATTTGGATGTGGCCTCAGCGCTTGGCTGACGCTCGAACTGTTATAAAAGATTTGCGAGTGTTTATCGGCACATACGCAGTCGGCTCGCTACATTCTGACCAGTGTCCTGCGTTTAGCTCTCGAGCTTACAAGTAGGCCATGGCCATTCTGGGCATTGCATTTCGGTACTCTAGTCCATTCCATCCGAGGGAAATTCGGTTGTGGAGAGAAAAAACCAGGACATAAAGCAATCTATAACAGCTTGGGTATTACGTTCGGGTGACGGGTGGGTCAAACATCTAATAAGTGTCCAATATAGTCCTAATAACTTGCCAAGAAGGTCTCTAGGGGGTATCAATCCATATGAAGTCCTTTTTTGGAACTAGAACGTTGGTTGCGGACCTTGATTGTCAGACATCAGTGGTGAATAACCCTGGGCGTAGTTTGCTTAGCAGCACTACACGTAGCTTCACGTAGTATACTTTGAACTACACGTAGTACTGCGTAGCGTAGCTGATGGCACTGTGTACTTATCTGCACTTTGAAATACATGCAAATGGCATCCTGCACAGTGCCATTTATGATAAAATTGGTATCTCCATCTCTTTATATGCTAAAGAGCATATATTACTTTCACAAAAGTGAACTGAAAAATTTGCAAGCGGAGAAAGAGGTGATGATTTTGGGATCCTCCCTAACCTTGGGAGACTACCAAGCAGATGCCTTGAAAACAAAAAAGCACATTCTATTGAACATTTTGGTGGTGGTCCCATCCTGTTAGGACCACCCCAAGCACAGTTATTGGCAATAAAATGAATCCCAACCAAAGGCCCTGCAAAGCATTATGGGATGATATTAGCAGTGGGTAGTATCCAATATCAAATTAATTCTACAAAGAGCTGCAGTTCAACTGGTGGTTACCTGATGTCCCTCATGAGTCAAATGCAAATGCTTGATGAAAGGGTTTCAATGGTTTTGCATTTGACTCGTGAGTGACTTCTAGTAACGACTAGTGGAACCAGAGCTTGATGTGAGAATAATTTCAATGCTTTGCATTTGACTCGTGAGGGATATCTAGTAACCACCAGTTGAACTGCAACTCTTTGTAGAATTATTTTAATATTGGATACTATATATTATTCACTGCCCACTGCTAATCTCATCCCATAATGCTTTGCATGGCCTTTAGTTGAGAATTGTTCAATAAGATGTGCTTTTATTTTCAAGGCATCTGCTTGGTACTCTCCCTAGGTTAGGGGGGACCCAAAAATCATCCCCTCTCTTATTGTCTAATGTTTTCTTTGAAAAAGTTCACTTTTGTGGATTTGTTATATGCTATTTAGCATGTAAAATTACTTTATTAAAGCATCTGAGGATGCTGTTGATTTCTCTGCTACGCTACGTGATTAAGCACAGTTTTTATTCTGTACTACGTGCAATATGCGGAGTGTGATTTAGTACAAACTAACCATGCTCCGGTAGCGTAGCACTACGCCCAGGGTTAATGGTGACATGTACATATTTAGACAGTACCATAATGGAGATAGCGACCTCGGGTGTGTCCAGGTGCAAGCTATGTTATGCTATGATCCGCTTATCACTTATAATGTACTTTACTGGTAAAGGACACTATAGAATGACATAAGCTCGTATTTACATGTCCTGGATCACTGACATAATATCGAGCACATTAATATCGAGTTACAAAAATATCGATGACAAAATATCGAGGGACAAAATATAGAGTTTCTATCTTCGTACAGGTAAGTACAAAAATATTGACTCTAAAATATCGACTGTAAATAATATAGACTGTCAAAATATCGTTTTTTTATATGTCTTCAAATTAAGTTAAAACTAATATAATAATACATATATTTAATATAAACTTAGTTAAAATGATTAGATAAATGTAATATTAATAAATAATTAATGTAAATTAAAAAAATATATAACAAAAATAATACATATATATATATATATGAATACATATTATTAACTAAACATATATAATATTTTTACCGTAGCATAGCAAAATGGTTAAAATTTATTGTAACAACTATAGCGAATTCAACAGTAGAAAAACGCTGGATAGCGTAGGGGTAAAAATTACTATTCCCACTCCAGTGGGTGCAACAGTAGGGAAAACGTTGGATAGCGTAGGGGTAAAAATTACTATTCCCACTCCAGTGGGTGCAACAATAGGGAAAGCGCTGGATAGCGTAGAGGTAAAAATTACTATTCCCACTCCTGTGGGTGCAACAGTAGGGAAAGCGATGGATAGCGTAGGGGTTAAAATTACTATTCCCACTCCAGTGGGTGCAACAGTAGGGAAAGCGTTGGATAGCGTAGGGGTAAAAATTACTATTCCCACTCCAGTGGTTGCAACAGTAGGGAAAGCGTTGGATAGCGTAGGGGTAAAAATTACTATTCCCACTCCAGTGGGTGCAACAGTAGGGAAAGCGTTGGATAGCTTAGGGGTAATAATTACTATTCCCACTCCAGTGAGTGTAACAGTAGGGAAAGCGCTGGATAGCGTAGAGGTAAAAATTAAAATTCCCACTCCAAAGAGTGCAACAGTAGGGAAAGCGTTGGATAGCGTAGGGGTTAACATTACTATTCCCACTCCAAAGAGTGCAACAGTAGGGAAAACATTGGATAGCGTAGGGGCTAAAATTACTATTCCCACTCCAGTGGGTGCAACAGTAGGGAAAGCGTTGGATAGCGTAGGGGTAAAAATTACTATTCCCACTCCAGTGGGTGCAACAGTAGGGAAAGCGTTGGATAGCGTAGGGGTTAAAATTACTATTCCCACTCCAGTGGGTGCAACAGTAGGGAAAGCGTTGGATAGCGTAGGGGTAAAAATTACTATTCCCACAACAGTGGGTGCAACAGTAGGGAAAGCATTGGATAGCGTTGGGGTAAAAATTACTATTCCCACTCCAGTGGGTGCAACAGTAGGGAAAGCGTTGGATAGCGTAGGGGTTAAAATGACTATTAATTAATTAACAATTAACAATTTTAATTAATTTACATACCTAATTAATTATTATTAAATTACTTCCCACCCTATCCCCCTATAAACTCACAACCCACTACAGAAAATAATGTACTCAATATTAATTATTTATCAATTAAATATTTATAATTAATTACCAATTATATTTTAATTAATTACCAATTAAAAATTAATCAACAATTATTATTAATTTACATAATTAATTAATTATAATAAAATTACTTCCCACCCTATTCCCCTATAAACCCACAACCCGCTACAGAAAATAATTTACTAAAAATTAATTATTAATCAATTATTATTATTTACTAATTATATGTTAATTATTTACCAATTAATAATGAATTAACAATTATTATTAATTTACATAATCAATTAATTATAATTAAATTACTTCCCACCCTATTCCCCTATAAACCCACAACCCGCTACAGATTTATATTACACAATTATTAAAAAATACTAAAAACTACCTTATTTTCAATTTTTTTTTGTCTATATTCTATCTAGTCGATATTATGTCTAGTCTATATTTTTGATTCGATATTTTGGCTATTAATATCGATATTACTCGATATTTTTGTAGTCTATATTATGTCTGGTCGATATTTTTGCTAGTCTATATTTTTTACTCGATATTTTGTCCAAACGACATTTTGGATTCGATATTATGTCTGTTTACCACATGTCCTCACTCTTATTTAAGGCACCCTGACTCCTGGGCTCAGCAGACCCTCTCTAGGGGTGACTGACATATATCAACAGCAGTGCATTGACTTTGCCGCAAACAGTGATGGCAACGTCGAAACGGAACAGATTGCACTGTTCATGTAGTCTGCAATGGCAGACCTGCTGTCAGTAGTTTATTTGGGTCACTCGAGCTGGCATAAACTCTGCTGCAAGCCCTGGGGACCCCTTTACCACCAATGTCCTGGGTACCACAGGTACCATATACTAGGAACTTGTAAGGGGGGTTGGGGTTACCAATTTAAACATAACAGTTTTGGGAGAGAGCACAGGCTCTGGGGTTTGGGCAGCAAACTCCAGTGCACTGTCAGAGTCATAACCATCAGCATTTGGAGCAAGCGGGGGGTGGGAAGGAACATTCAAAAGTACACTTTCCTTCAGAGGAGGAAGACAGAAAGTTTGGGATGCCCATGCAGAGAGGCCATTTCAAACACCCCTCCAGCTTAAAGTCAGGGTAGTCTAATCAATACCTTGATGGACTTCCTTGTTAGGGAGACAGAATGTGGACAATGGCTCACTACGGCAGGGACAGTTGCCTGTTCTATGCCTCATTGAACTCAGTTGGATCCCTATGTCTATACTCTCAGCGGCCACTGAGCTGACAGGCACTGTGAGAAACTTGAACTGCCCTCAGTGTCAACTCCGGGGCTTTCAATTGTGGAGCATTATAAACCCTGCTTAAAATTTGCCATGATTGAGACCTTTGGCGTTAAGCATAAGGGCACTGCTGGTTTCTAACAGAACCTGTTCCCAAATAACTATACCTTCTACAATGTAATCATCACAAGCTGACCTACTAAAGGATGCCCTTGACTTTCTTAACCAAACCTTCTATATGACCCCCTATACATTCTTACCCTACCCTTCTATATGACACCTTAACATTCTTTACCTACTCTTCGATATGATTCCTTAACATTCTTAACCTAACCTTCCATATGCCCCGTTAACATTCTTTACCTATTCTTCTATATGACCCCCATACATTCTTAACCAAACCTTCTAAATGGCCCCTTACCATTCTTAACCTAACCTTCTATATGTTCCCTTAACATTCCTAACATAACCTTCTATATGATCATTAACATTCTTAATCTAACCTTTTATATGACCCCTATACATTCTTAATCTAACTTTTTTGTATTGTATTGTATTGTAATTGCATTTATATAGCGCTTACTACCCCTGACGAGGCGTCAAAGCTCTTTTTCGGTGGGTAGCACGCTACTCCAGGACCCACAGAGGATTAGTGTTGAATTAGCATAGTGAAACATGCAAGAACATTTTAAGTGGTGGATAGGTTAGTCAGTTATTTGGATTTGGAATGATAGCAGAAGGATAGAGTAGGACAAAGGTTTGTATTTATTTATCGCTCGCTTGTTGACACATGCTATTCAGGGAGCCTATAAAGGATTAGTGGTGAATTAATATGGTGAAATATGAGGTAATTTCAGTGGTGAATATTAGTCTGTTACTTGGAGTGAGATGGATAGCGGATGGATAAAAGGGGAAGAAAGAGTTGCATTCATATAGCACTTGTTACCCCTGATCGGTGTTGAAGCGCTTTTCTGGCGAGTAGCACGCCACTCCAGAACCCATAAAGGATTAGTGTTGAAAATTAGTATGGTATAAATATGAAGTAATTTGAGTAGTAGATATGTTATTCAGTTATTTGGGCAGTATATTAGTATAGTTGAATATGGAATATGGAATTTGAGAAGTGAAACATGTTAGTCTGTTAATTTTGATTGAAAAAGGATAGTGGAGGGATAAAAGAGTGAAGGATTTCTTTTTAAAGTCTTAGCAGTAGGAAGAGGTTTTTGTATGATCTCCTTAACCTTTTTAACCTAACCTTCCATATGACCCCAAAAAGAGGGAAGGAGCACAGTGCCTGACACCCAGCACCCAGTTTGCTCATATGCATCATGGTAAATGCAGTGACTGATAACACTTACAGGGGCACAGAAACTGGAGAAGTCTTTGGGCAGCATTTCCAGCAAGCCCAAAAGAATGTGTTGTTCTCTACTAAAGAAGGACAACTGTCCTCAACACATGCCTGGAGATACAATTTGTCTCACTCTAGATCTTTAGGCTGGCTCTACGCTTATCCTCGCCTACATTATGTACTGCTGAGAAATTATCTATACCATTATCATCTCTTATAGTCTATGCTAATTGATTTACACCTCTAGATTCTCCATTCATCGATCTGGAACCTCCTAAAATATAATTAAACTGTGTGGGGTTAATAGTACTGCCCTCTCTTTAAACCCTTTTTACAGACTCAATGAGTTGTGATTCAAATATGCATCTGGGTATAGAAGGCAGCAAACCACTCGAAATGGTTCGCAGCTTCTTGACTGAGGTCTCCGACCTGAAGTCCCAACTAGTGATACTAACCCTATAACTCGAAGAGTTCAGATTGGCAGCGGGATTACCATTCTCCAAAACCTCCCAACATGCCTCAATAAAAAAACAGCGTAAGAAACCAAATGGTCCTAAAACGCCACACACCTGCTGCCAGCTGTGCCATCGGCAGATAGTAGGACCAACAACCAGGTTCAAACTCAACCATCCTGTAGACTTTTGAGAGGAAGGACTCAGTCCAGGCAAGTAACATCAATGATAGACTGACTACCGAACCACCTATAACTACAGGAGACAGTAGTAGAAACCACTTCTTTTGTTGAGTTCGATTTTAGGTTCCGATTGCATTTCCTGATTCATACCCTTACATAGGTACAATTTGCCTTGCCCTTATATAGGCATAGAAATCCAGTCCTTATTAAGGGATAGCCCATGCTGCCCAAATACAGGCATGGCTACTGCCATCCGTTCATCTACATCACAACGATTTCTTGCAAAACCAGACTCTTAAGCCGCAAGGGACTTCCCCTTCCTTGAATATTGATTTCTCCAAGAACTCAGTTATTATGCATGAACATCTATTTCTTAGGGGTTCATTCATGACATTCATATGCCTGACTTTACGTCAAAGCTGGCATTCCTAAACACCTTCAAGGTAGAAAATATACCTTCACTTGCTATGGCAAAGCACGGTGTGGTTCGGTGCAGTTCGACTACCTACTTGTACGACGCAGCTCGCTACAGCAAGTGCTGAAGAAAGGAAACGCTCCAGCTGACACACTGACCAGAAGCTGTCATCCTCCTGCCAAGAATCCAGCTCCAGTGTTTCTGACTCCCCTTGCAGGGTGTTGGGAAATCGATTCCCGTGAAAGAGATACTAACCTCTCTCATTCTAAGTTATGGAGCTGAATAGAACCTAGAGAAACCTTTGGCAATTCTTGGCAAAACTAAACCTATGCTAAAGACAGCACCTACTTCTTCCCTCGTACTAGACCTAGGTTAGGTACATTGGGGAAGGCTTATTTTAGAAACACCAGTTGAGTATTTCTTTTTTTTAGCCTGTGTTATTTATGTATGTATTTTTATATGTCAAAGCACCAGACAATGCTATTACAGTATTATTTTATATTACTGTTTATGCAGTACGCATTATACTTTGCCTTCTGTCCTAACGATTGTAGCAGTTCACCTCTCTTGCATGACAGAGTAGACTGTTAAATAAAACCTCTTATTGAAATGCCCGTCTCTCTATTTCTGTGCAACTCTGTAGAAACAAAGCATGCACGAGTGAAATAGTTTTCTAGTGTTTCCACGACTCTGAAGATACGTTTTATTCTTGGGGAAACAAAGTTGTCATTTTTATGCGGTTGTCAGAAACGAATCCCTTCTTGTTTATTCGAGAAAGTTTCTAGTGACCTCTGAGTTAGCTGGTACACACAATTAAGTTTAGCATACTCAATAGTGACATACTGACCTAAGTACTATGTCAAAACTATAGTGTATATTACTCCAATGCACAGAGCCTATTGGGAATATAGGAACTACACTACATGGCGCCCAATAGTTTGGTAAGGCACCTATTTAACGCTAGATACTGGAGTAACTCAGTCATGCTTTTCTCAAAGACCCCTTTTCCATAATACTCCAATAGACGTCTGGAGTGGGTAAAAGGATAATACCCGCCATAGCTGAGTAGGACGAAAAATCCTATGTATTATTTTTTTGGTTTGTTCAATGTTGAAGGATACAGTGTTCCAAAATATTGTGCACCTTATCTTTGTTTCCTTGAAACTTGATCTGCAGAATTCATTAAACAATGTCGAATAACGGCAACAACACTGAAACCAGTGTAGCTGCGGTTGATCCACCCATTGCAGCTTTTAACTTAACAGGTTTTCAAGAAACCGACGAGGATGCTATAGCCATACCTCTGAACTTAAGAAAAGCCTTCACTATAAAACTTATAAAACATGGCCTAACATCAGGAGGTGGTAGGGCAGTTTTTGTGATAGAGGCACACGAATATCACCAGACAGAGGTATTCCATTCATGGATAGTCCTCCCTGAAGCAAATCCAATAACACATATGTTTCACTTCTACAAAGAAGATGAACCACCGGAGGAATACATTCCTTTCGAGGATATTGAAATTCCATTCACATACCAGGAGCATGAGCTCTGGTTTAAAGGCGCCGTAAAACATTTAAATCACATTACCAGGCTCGGTCCACTAGGTTGACCAGGAGCAACATGGCCGGTCTTAGCCAGCTATACACCACATCCTTACATAAATGACATGTTAGATGTAAACTTACTAGCTCAACTCAAAGAGTTAATAAAAAATAATAGACAATTGGCCAATATGTCATGCGTACTCTCACAGTCCAACCTGCAATAGTGATTTCACAACATACTACTCCCCAGGGGAATACACTTCAAGAGTCTTTGCTATGCCCATAAAATTGCATATAACAAGGGACCTACCTATTTAAGAAATCTTCTCACCATCCATCGCCCGACTAGAAACCTTAGATCCTCGGGTATGTCACAATTTAAACTTCCCCGGATCCACAGAGCTAAATTGGGTGGCCGCTCCTTCCGATTCCTTGGAGCAAAATATTGGAACGCCCTCCCTGTTCATTTGAGAATGGAGCCTTCAGAAACTCTTTTCAGAGCTAAACTAAAAACTTATCTCTTTCCCCAATAACTTCTCTCTGCACTTGTTTCCCGATGGGCTGTTTGGGAGTTTTTTGTTAGCAGTCAGCGCGGGGATACACAGTGTGCAGCCATGCGCTTTACAAATGCCTTATTATTATTATTATTATTACACTAAAAATCACAGTGCAGACTTTACACTCAGTGATAGGTATATTACCTGCAAAACGTGAAAAACTTCCATTCTGGATAGCTCAAAAAGTTACTCAAATCAAAGCAGTATTTCCTAATACTAGCCCTCATGAGAAACACAGAATTTTGACAATCTGTTTACCAATGGGATCACACCACATCTGGAGGACTCCAACACTTGGGGTACAGTCTTTGCTGCAATCTACACTAAACACATGGGGGCAGATTTATGAAGGCCTTGCGCCGCCGGTGCGTCACTTTTTCCCATGTTAAAAATGACGCACCGGCGACGCAAGGCCTTCATAAATCTGCCCCATGGTTTTCCATCTATGGCGGTAATACATGATGTCCTGAAACAGATTCAAAATGAATAGGGGCCGGAGCCTGCTTTGAATTTGGGTATGAAATTACTAAAATATTTCAAACAGGTCTCAGCAATAATATTTAAGGATGGGCGGATTTTGCGAATTGGCAATCTGCGAAATTGCGTATTTACGGATTCGCAATCCGCAAAATCCGCGAACTCTCGGGAATTTTGCGGATTCCTTATTTTTTTTAGGGGCTGATTAATGTGTCACTGAATTTGAACTTCCAGGCTGGCACCTGCTTCCTTATCTGTAATTGCTTTCTGTTGCAGTGTAATTTTTTTAACAGGACCTTTGTTGTATACTTGTAGCTATTCTCTGAGCCTGCTGTGAGGGTCAGAGCAGGGTCATAGAATAGTTGCAAGTAGGCACCTGAACTCTGAAGGGGCCCCTCAGGAAGCACTACAGGGAATGGTTACTAATGATAAGATTGAACTTTTGCACCTGCTGAGTGCTTTCAGTTTAGCAAAAATCCAAATATCCAGCAGCATCCACAAAAAGTAATCCTTCCAGGTCAAGATCCAAATCAAAGTGACCAGCACATGAAGAAAGCACTGGGAGGAGCCTGCTGGACAGGAACAGGAAGTTGGAGACTGTGGGGCACTTCCTTCCTCCCACCCCCCCCAAAATGGACTCCTTGCAAAAAAAAAGTGCAGGCAAATGTCAAACTGAGGAGTTATTCTGATAAAAATCATAATTTTCAAGGTTTATGCTGCCTGCTGGTTGATTTCTTGTGCGAAATTGCAAATTTTGCAATCTCGCAATTGCGAGATTGTCGCTGCCCGCCGCATCTACATGTTCGCAAGTGTTTACTCCCGCGAAATTGTATAGTATTCTAGTTGGCAAGTGCGACCAGGCAAAAAATCCGCTTCGCACGGATTTACGAATTTTCGGCAAGTTCGCGAGAGTCGCGGATTGCGAATTTGCCGGAAATCCGCAAAATCCGCGAGCGGAACGGATTTTACGCCCATGCTTAATAATATTAGCTAATATTAAATGTGAAGCAACATCAGTGGCGATCCGGCAAAAATTAAGGGAATTTGATTTAACTGAGCAACCACAAGAACTGGCCAGAATAATTGAGAAGTCCTATGAAGAATTAGGAAGAGACAGTCTGGGTGTAAAACCAGTAAAACCCCAACTAGCTGAAAGTCCTGAAAAGGTATTTTCTAAAAACACTCCTACTCCTTCTAAAAAGAAGTGGGAAAACACTAACCAAACTTCTAGAGAGAAGGGTTCTCATTCCAGAGGTAGGTCTCCTCTAAAGGAGCCCTCTGAAAGGAGGTATAACCTCAGGAATAGGGATAATTTGAGGAAACCTGATAGATATCAGGATACTGATACACGTTCCTCTAGTACCTCAATCAATCAATCAATCATTTGTAAAGCGCACTACATACCCACGAGGGTCTCAAGGTGCTGGGGGGCCTTTCAGACTTCGTCACAGAAATCTGAAAGGAGAGGACAGTCAGAACACATGGAAGAACGCGTAAAGTTCAAAGACGATCAACACGTTCAGAAAAACAAGAAATCTAAATTTACCATAAAGAAGATAGCAGGTCTAAAAATCAAACATGCCGAGGATCTTGAGGACACAATTTAAGAACGGAGAATGGGCTCAGACAATGTTGGACAGGGCAGCATAAGTCACAATAGCGTGCCAGAACCTGAAGGGTCTTCTGGGGACAGTGGACTTGAATGAATACATTCAAGTTGAAACTGCAGATACCAGGGTTAGTTCTCCACATAGGTTATATGAAATAACACTCCGGATGGAGGGAGACATACCAAGAAAAGTGAAAGCACTCTTTTGGTAGCGACTTTCTATGGGTTATGATATTCTTCTAGCTGAACAAGACTGGCCACCAGAATTTGTCAGGGAGTGCCCACATGGCGAAGACATCATTATGCCAGCCTTCTCCAACCATATTCCAATTCATTTAAAATATACTTATGCCAGGAAATAGGCAGTCGCCCAAGCTCCTGCATTATACACAAATCATGTAGGGTTGGATGAGGATTCTCCTCACCATAAAATCCAGTTGAAAAGTCAACCAACTGTACAAAGGCAGTACCCAGTTAAGCAACAAGCTAAAAAACAGGTCAGGGAGATTTTAGATCAACGTGAACATCAGGGGGTGATTGAAACATGCACCTCGTCAATGAACAATCCTGTGTTTCCTGTCTCAAAACCAGACAATACATATCGTCTAGCTTTGGATTACAGACATCTAAACTCTTGTTGCAAAACTTTTGCAGGTAAAATGCACACAATACAGCATTAATGAATAACATGGTGCGTAAAAAGTACAAAACATCATTAGATATTTCTAACGGTTTCTTCTGTCAAAACATTGCACCAGAAAGTAGGTATATGACAACTTTCTCAATTATTGGGACACAGCGTCACTTCTGTCGTCTCCTTCAAGGATTCAAGAATAGTCATGGGTTATTCTCAGCAAGGGTTACAGAGTTACTACAAACATATGATGATGAGGCATTGTCATATGTCGATGACATCTATCTGACAGACGATGACCTGCACAGGCACTTGAACAGGGTGAACACCATTATATTGGGCTTCGCCTCTGAAGGGTACAAATTCAATTTTAACCCCTTGCATGCTCATGACGAGCTCAACTCGTCATGAGCTACAGTGCTCCGGTGCTCATGACGAGCTGAGCTCGTCATGGCTGTTAGATAGCTCGCACGCTGGGATAATTCCCCTGCTGTGCTGAACGTTCTATAGAAACGGGTGCGGCCGTGACGAGCTCAGCTCGTCATGAGCACAGGAGCACTGTAGCTCATGACGAGCTGAGCTCGTCATGAGCACCAGGGCGCTGTGCGCGCCCCCTCCGCCTCCCAGCACAGCAGGAAAATTACCCCAGCAGCCAAGGGGTTAAGAAATCAAGAATTGCCCACCTCAACGTCCTTTTCCTAGGATATAATTTATCAAGTGAAGGCAAAAGCCTGGCAGCCAACTTTTTAGAAAAGTGTGCGCTGCTCCAACCTCCAAAAACACTGAAAAACCTACAGTCAGTTCTAGGATTCCTGAATTTCGGAAGAACTTACATTCTAAATTACACAGAATGGGTTAAACCTCTCTACGAATTACTCAAACCTGATTTTAAATCAGTAAATTGGACACATAAACAAACAGAAATTTTGCATTCATTGCAAACAGACATGTTAGCAACAAAACATTTGCAAACACGCGTAAACGTATGCAACTTAGTGTTCTGAATCATTCCAGGACAATGCGGATTCACTTACTTAACTTTTAACAAAGGTAAAAAAGTACCATTAGCTTACAAATAACATTTGCGCACACAAGCAGAAATGAAATTAACTTCTACAGAAAAAAATTCGGACAGCTGTTCAAACTGCTTTAGCAAAAGAGAGAGCCCTCACACAGGGAAAGCGCATTATGGTTGTTACCCCTGTACCCGCCTTAGAGGCAGTGACGAAAGCAAGCATTCAAAATGCTAAAGCTTTACATCCAAGATGGATACAATGGGTTAATTCTCTTGCTGCAACAAATGTTGAATACGTATTTGATCCTTTCTTGAAAACACAAGCATTTCTACAATATGAACATGAATGTCATGTGCCTACTGAAATTCTGCCTCTAGAGCAGTATGAATGTATTATTTATACTGACGGATCAGCTCAACCCACTACAGGGGGGTAAACAAGCCTATAGTGCTGTGTGCGCGATCGTCAAAGGTCGTTGGCGCGATGGCAAATTCCGACCAATGATCACTAAAACGCAATCTCTAGATTGTACAGCTCAGCGAGATGAACTACAAGCATTTAATATGGCACTTGAAAATACGGACCTCAAATTCCCCACACTCATAGTGTGCGATTCGTATTATTGTGTTCAATCTTACAATGAATACTTGCAAAACTGGCTTCAAAAAGGTTTCAAAGATGCAAAAGGTGGCACAATCAAGCATATAATGCTTTGGGAACAAGTAGTTAAGTTATGACAAGGACTACAAAACACTCATGTGATACATACGCTGAGTCATCAACGTGATGGCGTTCACGTTGAAGGGAATTCATTGGCTGATGAAGCCGTGAAGGCAGCTGTGCAAACGGCTTCTGTAGCTGCAATCACTCGTTCAAAAACAAAAATAGACGGCAAAATAATGCTAGCTGTCAATGCGACCAACAAAGACAGTGGTAAAACATTACCTAAAGGACGAATCTTAGCAGCACATGAAGGGCTCGCTTCTGCCCATGCAGGTGTTTCCGCCACGGTATCATTATTAAAACAGAGATACTGGTGGCCGTGCACGAGGAAACAAACCAGAAACTATGTTTTGGAATGTGAAATATGCCAGAAGATGAAAGTCTCTACAGTGAAACTTCCTGCGCAGACACCCCTGTTAATATCAGATAAACCATTAGCTTGCGTTTACCTGGACCACTGCGGTCTCTTAGAGAGGGATGGTAACTATAAATATATCATGGTGGCAGTGGATGCGTGTTCAAGCTTCATTTGGATGTGGCCTCAGCGCTTGGCTGACGCTCGAACTGTTATAAAAGATTTGCGAGTGTTTATCGGCACATACGCAGTCGGCTCGCTACATTCTGACCAGTGTCCTGCGTTTAGCTCTCGAGCTTACAAGTAGGCCATGGCCAATCTGGGCATTGCATTTCGGTACTCTAGTCCATTCCATCCTGAGGGAAATTCGGTTGTGGAGAGAAAAAACCAGGACATAAAGCAATCTATACCAGCTTGGGTATTACGTTCGGGTGACGGGTGGGTCAAACATCTAATAAGTGTCCAATATAGTCCTAATAACATGCCAAGAAGGTCTCTAGGGGGTATCAATCCATATGAAGTCCTTTTTGGAACTAGAACGTTGTTTGCAGACCTTGATTGTCAGACATCAGTGGTTAATAACCCTGGGCGTAGTTTGCTTAGCAGCACTACACGTAGCTTTACGTAGTATACTTTGAACTACACGTAGTACTGCGTAGCGTAGCTGATGGCACTGTGTACTTATCTGCACTGTGAAATACATGCAAATGGCATCCTGCACAGTGCCATTTATGATAAAATTGGTATCTCCATCTCTTTATATGCTAAAGAGCATATATTACTTTCACAAAAGTGAAACTGAAAAATTTGCAAGCAGAGAAAGAGGTGATGATTTTGGGATCCTCCCTAACCTTGGGAGTCTACCAAGCAGATGCCTTGAAAACAAAAAAGCACATCCTATTGAACATTTTGGTGGTGGTCCCATCCTGTTAGGACCACCCCAAGCACAGTTATTGGCAATAAAATGAATCCCAACCAAAGGCCCTGCAAAGCATTATGGGATGAGATTAGCAGTGGGTAGTATCCAATATCAAATTAATTCTACAAAGAGCTGCAGTTCAACTGGTGGTAACTAGATGTCCCTCATGAGTCAAATGCAAATGCTTGATGAAAGGGTTTCAATGGTTTTGCATTTGACTCGTGAGTGACATCTAGTAACGACTAGTGGAACTGCAGCTTGATGTGAGAATAATTTCAATGCTTTGCATTTGACTCGTGAGGGATATCTAGTAACCACCAGTTGAACTGCAACTCTTTGTAGAATTATTTTGATATTGGATACTATATAAAATTCACTGCCCACTGCTAATCTCATCCCATAATGCTTTGCAGGGCCTTTAGTTGAGAATCGTTCAATAAGATGTGCTTTTATTTTCAAGGCATCTGCTTGGTACTCTCCCTAGGTTAGGGGGGACCCAAAAATCATCCCCTCTCTTATTGTCTAATGTTTTCTTTGAAAAAGTTCACTTTTGTGGATTTGTTATATGTTATTTAGCATGTAAAATTGCTTTATTAAAGCATCTGAGGATGCTGTTGATTTCTCTGCTACGCTACGTGATTAAGCACAGTTTTTATTCTGTACTACGTGCAATATGCGGAGTGTTATTTAGTACAAACTACGCATGCTCCGGTAGCGTAGCACTACGCCCAGGGTTAATGGTGAACCCAAAAGAATTTGATATCAAAGACTGTTTGGCTGTTTTACAAGACTTAAAAGAAATAAGAATGAAACAAAGTAACGTGATCCTGAAGCCAACCACCATTGAGGAAAAACCGACAGTCCCAGCAAGGCCTGTCTGGATCCCAAAGCCTGGTGATCTAGTCAGAGAAAAGATCGCGGACAAGAAGGAATTTGGGCCTTCTTACAGACAACCAGTACCTGTACTAGCCATCCACTGATCAAGAACAATATTACTGCCGCCCCTTGCTGGTAAAAAGGAGAACAGGTTTGTGTCTATCGACCTGGTCAAACCACATTATGTAGCTGATAATAAGCAGTAGGCCAAGTGGACTCCGCCAATGTAGCAGACGCCCAGCTCTGGCTACTATTCAAGAGGTTCAAACTGAGCAACTCATCACCTTTGAGGAATCTGCAGTGCGAAATGAAGGACTAAGCAACAAAGCTATGGAACTTGTATCTCTTGAAACCCAAATAACAGTTCGTCAAGAAATGCCTGTCGACAACGAAGTGGCATCTGACTACACAAATGTAACAAGTGATCCTGTGGTTCCAGCGATTTCAAAGACTCCTGATGCAATCCCTACTATTGACAGAACTGCCTCTGGCTATTTCATTACCTTTAATAATTTTTTTGAGGATCCCAGCGAGCCTGAAACAACGCCAGCAGAAAGAACTTTGAAAGAACAACCAACAGACCTTTTTCATCACCTAGAAAAGACTTATCTGGTTTCACCATGGATTGAACTTCGGATTGTGTTGGTTGGTTGGTACTCTGGTTGATTCTGGTGATAACATTGGGAATGCTGATAAATGGAAGATATGTAAAAATGAACACAGAAAGAACATCAACTTACTCCTCAAGCCACACAATTCATCCCATCGTGAACAAAGCGACTTGTCAGCAGTGAACATCACAGCAGTTCCTATACCTGGTGGTATAGCTTAGGACAAAACAGAGTATGACATTTATGGCCCGCCGGAGCTGTTGAAGATTCCACACTTATTCAAGATTTAATTCAGTGACTTTGTTTCATCAAGTACCTTTTCTGATAATTGGGACTTCAAGACTGTAAACAATCTGATGTCAGACCCAGAAATGTCTGCAGTACTCACAAATCATGAATATTTAGAAGGTTCATCAGACCATGAACAAATGTATTGTTATAATCATTATGATCCTCATTTCTTGCACAAATCTGCAAACCCTAGAAATGTATTAATGTATAACCAATGGGAACATTGTCTTATGCCACCAAAGGGTAGCTCAAAAACATTTGCAATGAAATTTCAGTACTTTTCAGGGTTTAATGTATCCAATCCAGAATCGTTTTACTTTAAAAAAGATAAACAAAACAGGAATGAAAAGTATGTTGACAAATACCAAACAGATTTATTCTGCAGCCTTTTATGCCCAACTGTCTAAACTAGGTGTTGACTTTTGGAAAGACCACCTTGGGACAACAACTGTCTGGGGTAAAAAGGTTGGCAGGTACAGGGTATACAAGCCATGTTTAGTGCCTGAACAATCCTTCCATACCTACACCTACACCTGATAGCTATAACAGGGGGGGAGGTCGACGTGCATACTAGTTTGCTTCACAACAGAAGAGATCCAGATTGGAATAAATGGTTGATCTGGCCACAGACACAAACAACTGTCAAGATAGATTCTTGAACAAAACACATGGTTTCACATTCAATAGGCCAGACCCAAGATATGTTCAAAGACAGCATCCTGGAATAGTAACAACATACAGTGTAGGGAAGCTTTGCCTTGATTGGCTACAAAGATCTACACTTAAGGATGCAAAGCAACACTTATCTTTACTTAAAGATGGCTCTGACCTTAGGGAATTCTTGCTAGGACCAAGAACACCGCGTCATAAAAGTTTTATATATGCCGATATCTATGGTGCTTATAATGAAGCATGGAAGATTATGCAAGCGGAGACTGCAGAAAGAATACGAGAAATTGATTGTATTACTTTTTTTAGAGAAAACTCTCTCTGTAGTTAACAATGGGATAACGACTCTGTCGTCCAGGAAATATTCATTGGACAGCATAGTGTCTTCTGCAATAGACATCATGGAACAGGACTTGGTCAAGATAAGCAAGATGGCGGCTGCTACTGCAGCCGTGTGAGGAGCTGTGGCGTTCTCCGCCTGAAGTCCGACCCGACCTGGACACGACCTGGAGTTAACCGGCGTTTGCTACGACGCTGCGGGCTAGAAATCTTATCGCAAGTATTCGGGATAAGCTGGGTTAAGCTGCTACGCTGCCACGCTGTTTGCGGTTACCTGGCCGTTCTCTGACTACGAAATCTGGCGTTTCTGGAGAGTGAGACCCCACGGTCGGCATTTCCACACTGCTGCCGCTTGGCTGCCGCTTGGCGGGTGCGGCGGTTGGACGCTGCTAATTCCCCCTTGTCACCGGTGAAGGCAGGGATCCGTGGCATTTCATTTGGGGATCATTGCTGCTGCGGAGGATGGAGTCCCGGGCGGAGACACGGAGACGAGATTCACGGCGTTTCTGCAGGAGAGGTGGGGGCATCGGCAAAGACAGGCCTTGGGAGCTGAGCGGAGAGCTCTCTTGTCTATCACTGCAACATTGTAGCAGTGTTCAAGGGACTGCCAAAATTGCCGAGTACTACGTCTGGGGTCTCATCCAACTCAAACGGTGAGCTGTTTCATTCAGTGTTGAGTCTGGACACACTGTGGCGTTTTTTCTTTTTTTTTTTCTCAAGCTACAGGTGAGGGCTGCAATATTTGATAAAGGATGGAGAGTAGAAAAAAAAAAGAGAAAAAGGGAAGCCAAAGTGAAAGAAGATTAAAGACTCTGTGTTTGACTCAATACGGCTGAAATTCTGAGTTTTTGTTCCGAAGGCTTTTTGAGGTTTTTTTGAGATTCATAAACTACTATAAACTACTATAAACTGATACAGAGATTTCTACAACTAGCTACAGAAGGGCTGTATAAAGGGTTGTGACCTGTTAATATCAACATAACAACTGAAGGTTCAGTTATGGCCCCTAAAGGTAGAGGCACAAAAAAAATGCTACTAATGTAGTTAACCCTGTAAATATCACGCCAGGAGCTACAGAAAAAACGACAACACCAGCGATGACAATAACAGAGTCAGAAAATCGGAATCTCGAAGCAAATGGGACTACTAAAGAGCCCATAATACCTGAACTATTTAGGAAAAAAAACACATATAATCCCTCTAAAAACAACACTAATGCGCAGACCTCCTTCAAAGCTTTATCTGGTGCCATTCCGAAAAATCCTGATGCAACTCATTTAGCTAAATCTCCTGTAAATTTAGCAATGATAACATCTGAATTGGAAGCTGGAGCGGGAGCAGGAGTGAGTGATGATGTACTATCCGAACTTTCTCATGCTGTAGAGGAAGACAGAGTTTTGTCTAGGATGAATGAACAGCATGATGCAGACTCCATTGAATCAGGGGGCCAATTTTTTTCTATGTCCGACGTGTCGATAACATCCGAAGGAGACCTTGATGAGGAGCTACTTAGCGAGGGTAATTTGCTTGTAAAAGACTGGGCCGATGACTGTAATCAAGCTTCAGAAGGAGATTTGTTTGGATCTGATTTGGTTTTGAACGAAGGAGCCCCAAATACTGTCCGTAGGGTCATAGAGGCCAAAACAGATGAAAATATAGGCTCTATAAGTCAACCGCAATGGGAAGGGCCTGGTATGATTGTAGAAACTGATCCCGAATCTCCAGAGTTATTGGAGGGAGATGAAGAGGTAACAAATTACAGACGTCAATGTACAGAATGATTATGACACACAGAGAAGAAACAAAAGCAGAGTGGCTTCGCACGCAAGGAGCTGTCCGCAAGCTTCAGAATGTTGTTCGCCGGTTGGCTAAGTCGAGTACAGATACTAATCTTAGAGTACTGTGGTAAATAAATAAATAATACCTCTATTTTTGACTGGATTTAACAATAACAGATAGCTCAATAAATAAGAGTCAAGATTCGAGGTAGTAGGAGTTTGCAGGTTTAATACAGCATAAAGGACAGGAACAGGACAACCTGCACGGGGAAGATCTGAGATGGCTAGCAACTTTTAATAACAGTGCACAAGCATATATACTAAAACAATTGTATTACAATGCATACAGTAGGCGTGGCAGTGGGTGCGGCCTGTAACAGTCGCGAAAGATAAGGGTGAAAGTAGGTGTAACAAGAGGCGTGAACATAGACATGTGATGTAAACGTAACAGAATATGTCATAAATGGGGCGGAAACATGGAGGGGCTACCTGAGGAGCCGGGACCTCTAACCTAGTGGTGCGCGCAAACTGACGATGACGTGTGACTAGGGAGAAGCTGGGGGCTATGACTTCTGCGCTAGGAGCAGAGACGAAAGTCTGGAGAGTCAGAGCGACATGTACCTAAACACTATCTAGTATCTGATGTTTAGAGAACATGTTGATAGAATCCAAAAGTTATCAGGGTAAAGGCTAACAGACTCTAAGACTGGTGCATGCATTATTTTACATGTAGTGCGTGTTGAGGAATATTAAATGACCATTAATACAGTATTTCTCTTACATGGAGACGTAAAGGCTAGACTGTGACGGAAACTATTGATGCGATTCAGTAGCTTAGGAATGCAGAGAAGGAGGGCTGGACTGATAACTAGAATCATAACATACTCTTGGCAGACTGGCAGGCAGAGCCAGGCCGAGCCGGGCACTGTGAGGCAGGAAGTAAGTGAAGGGTCAGGGATACAGGTGGGGGCTGTATCGCTCCTCAGCGAGGGTTCAGAAGACAGGAGCTGAATCTGAGTCTGGGCCCTTTTGAGGCCTAGAAACGGGGATTTTACAATGAAATAACGTGCACACTGAGAAACGTGGCAACGTAGCTTTACATAGGCCTGATACTCGTAGCTTTCACGAGAACTGGAAACTGGCATACTAGAGTTGGACACAACTGTAATTGCGTCTTTAATCGATCATGGGAATACATATGCATATTAATCATGCACATATAACATAGGATGGGGAACACGTAGGGACAAAGAACATGGCAAAATTTACTTTTCCACATTCCCTCCTTGTCACTACGTTTCCATCAGGAAACATCAATATTCATGATACCATCTATCATTTCATACAGTATCATTTGCTCGTCTCGAATTGTCTTGGAACGGGATTTAGGACGGGACTTGGGACTAGGAATACAAGAGGTAGCACAAATGCCGCAAATCGCAGGGCCACATTGTATACAGAGGCAGCAACTGAATATGATCGCTACTGCAATACCTAGAAATGACAATACTTTCCATCCCCAGGCAGAAATTATACTCCAGAACCAACCGGACCATGTCCAGGTGCCTAGATTCTGGTGTAACTGATGGGCAATTTTATGAAGTCTGGTTATAGCTGAATAAACAGACAGCGCGTTATTAGGAATAAAAATGCAGCAACTAGATCCGATGACTCTACATGCTCCTCCTCTATCGGCCAGTATGACGTCAAGAACGAGACGATTTTGGAGCACGACAAATCTCATAGCAGATTGCTCTTCGGTTAAGTTACCTAGAGCAGAGGCAGTCTCATTCACTACTGCTTCGAGGGTTCTGGTTAACCTACGTATTAACTTACTATTCTGGATAGGTCCTATAAAGAAAAAGAAACCTCTATTGAAATCTGTATACTGTTCTAGAGCAGTTTCAGTGTAATCGACAATTGGGGACTCGATCTCCCTTCTATGTCTAATGTGTACTAGATGTGTGTTTCTGTGATAATCAGATGGGGCTAGAAAAACTGGTGGCAGTAGGAAGGCAATGTAACAGGTTCCCTCCCAATCGAGGGGCAGACGAACATATGCGGTCTGTCCACAAACAAAATAAGAATGACGTGAAGCTTTGAAAATAGATTTCCCACTGTCACTATACTTGATAATAGTAGTACAATCACTATGTCCTACATGTACGGAACCATTATTTCTGACACATAATTCGCCTTTGACTGGTAGTACTGAAATAGCAGGTAAGTCTGGAGCAGGATCAGACTGAACATTCAGGACCATGAAATTCGAAGAATAATTACCCAAATTATAAACTTCATTTTCTAGATCTAACCCTGTTCTGTGGGGAAGACCTTGCTTGTCTGGAAAACATGTACTATTCAGAAAGGACATATCTGTTGAGGATGACGTTAACGTGGACCATGCTCCACATGAACCATTATGTGAAAATGGATAAGGAAACAGTGGCAGAACTCCCTTCGGTGTCTGAAAAGGGGGGAGTCGACCACACACCCAACAATTAGTGGCATTGCTGGTCTGGTGTGAATAATGTAACATTCTAATAAATGTATTGTTTCGCATAGCAAGACGATAAGATAGTTCATGAGGAGGCAGATCACTAAACGTGTGCTCTACTGTAGCATTAGAAAACTTATTTACATGAGAAATTGGAAAACATAAATGAAATGCATAACTCGTGCAGGTAACCATTAGGCTTAAAAATAATATGAAACTTAGAAAAACGATACATCGGATTGAGTTTTGACTAACTCTCTCACTATGGGGGTCTATTTCATGCATGTCAGAAACCTGTCTAACCGTTTCACCTAGGGGAGGACTTAGACAATTAAACTGGCTGACTTATTTTACTAGACCGTAACTTCTTTTTATACTCCTGCTGCGGAGTTTCCTCTAACAGGGGAGGCTTGGTATCAATGTCATTTGCGGGACAGTCCTTGAGAATAGTATTTTGGCAGTCTTTAGGTAAAATGCAATCCTTGGCAAAAGTTTTAGGTTTTAGTCCATGAAATATCTTGACGTGAGACAGATGGACCCACCCCTTACGGCCCTCCAACTTCACGGCCGTACGGGTGGTCAGAAGGACTTGCTTCGGTTCCTTCCAACGAGGCTCCAGCGGACTTGAACGATCAAAGTTGCGGACGAGGACCAAGCTTCCTGGAACGATTTCATGCGGTTTCACCTCGGTATTGTCTGGAAATGCGGCGGCAACCTGTGAACGACAAGAGTGGAGGGCAGACATCAAGGAAGCTAGGTAATCTGTCAGCATATTACTGGAAACATCTGTAATACTTCGGGGTCTAGGTGTACCCCACATATTTGGGGGGCGGCCGAATACGACCTCATAAGGAGACAGACCTGATCTGGAATGTGCGACCATGCGCATATAAAACAATGCAACTGGCAGGGCTACTAGCCAGTCTACACCTTTCTCTTTACAGATTTTAGCAATACGTATTTTCAAGGTTTGATTATGTCTCTCTACGAGACCGGCTGCTTCAGGATGGCGTACACAATGAAACTTCCACTGGTACCCTAACAACAGGGACACGTGCTTCATTAGTTCAGATGAGAATGGCTGGCCGTTATCAGAATACACGACCCTAGGGAGTCCATAACGGGGGAAGAATTCACGAACCAACTGTTTGGCAGTGGTCGCGGCTGTGTAATCTGGAACTGGATATGCTTCTGTCCACCTGGACAAAGCGCATACAACTACAAGGACATACTTGAATCCTCGACATCGCTCCATCTGAATATAATCCATCTGGAGGACTTCAAAAGGGTGGTCAGGGGGCTGGAATCCACCTTGTTCCACCGGGACACTTTTACCTGGATTAAACTGACAACATATCATACAGGTACGGACTTTCTGCTTGGCTGCAGCTCGTAAATGCTTGTTGAACCAAATGTTCTGGATACTGTCTAACATGGCTTTTTCTCCTAAATGTGCAGGACTATGTGCGGTATTGATAATGACTTGAACCATTGAGTCGGGGAGAAACCATGTGGCTTTTCCCTTCGTCAACCATCCTTGATCTGTCTGGACCCCTCCTTGTTCGGACCATTTCTTGATTTCTTCGGGAGTAGCATGTAACTGGATATCTATGACATCTTGAGTAGGGTCCTTAACTGTCATACAAGTAGTCTGTTCTAGAGTGGATGTCGATGTCTTGTTAACTGGTATGTCTGGTGTCTGTGCTGTAAGCTTGGCTGTTCGATCCGCTAGATCATTACCTTGGGAAATAATGTCAGTAACTTTAGTATGTGCTTTGCATTTCATGATGGCAATAGATGTCGGTAAATGTATTGCATCTAACAGAGCTTGAATAAGGAGACCATGCTGAATCTTGGTTCCATGAGAAGTCATAAAACCTCTCTCCTGCCAGAGCACTACAAAGTCGTGTACGACTCCGAATGCGTAACGTGAATCTGTGTAAATATTAACTTTCAGGTTCTTGGCGTGTATGCAGGATGGAGTCAGAGCAACTAGCTCCGCTGCTTGAGCAGACAGGGTGTCAATACGGTGTGTTTCAATAACTTTAGTGTCAGTAGTCACTGCATACGCGGCTACTAGTTCTCCTGTACTTGTTCTCATACATGAACCATCCACATAAAGTGTCAGGTCAGGATCTGGTAATGGAATATCTGTCAGGTCTTGTCTTGGCTTGGTCATGGTGTTAACTACTTCCACACAGTCATGTGTGGCAGGACTGGAAGTAACTGACGGTAACAGTGTAGCAGGATTTAGAACATTGCAGCGTCTGATTTCTATGTGTGGCTGGAACAGTGTCAGTTCATAACCTGTTAAACGTGCAATTGTCAAGTGCTGAGTCTGTGTTCGGTTTAGAAGAACTTCCACGGAGTGTGGAACCTGTACTGTCAAGGAATGTCCTAATACTATGGAGTCACTTTGTCTGATAGCTAGAGCTGTGGCTGCAACTGACTTGAGGCACGCAGGCAGAGCCTGGGCTACAGGATCTAGTGTGCTCGAAAAATAAGCACAGGGCTTGTATTGTCCTGCTTGATCTTGTGTAAGAACAGATAATGCTGTACCATCACGTTCTGTGACAAAAAGTGTAAAAGGCTTACTGTAGTTCGGTGTAGCTAGAACAGGTGCTTGGCATAAAGCTTTCTTTAGCTCATTAAAACTAAGTGTATGTTCAGATGTCCAAGGGAGGACAGTCGATACGGCTGCCTCCTGTGTCGTTAACTGTATCAGTGGCTTGGCTAGAAATGCATACTGAGGAATCCATTGTCTGCAATAAGAAGTAAGGCCGATAAAAGCACGTACCTCCTTCTGTGTCTTGGGCTGAGGAAGACTCGCTATTAACTGGATACGATCGGGTGTCAACTGCCTACCCCACTTGGACAGTAAGTGGCCTAAGTAGATCACTTTCTGTACACAGAATTGAAGTTTTGAAGGGGACACCTTGTGCCCCATCTCGGCTAGGAAATACAGAACTGTGAGTGATGCTCGCTCGCAAGCACGTTCAGAACGGGCTGTGATCAGTAGATCATCGACATACTGGAGCAGGGCAGTGTCAGTTGGCATGTGAATATTGTCTAGTTGTCTCTTAAGTGCTTGACTGTAAATACTAGGACTTTCTGTGAAACCTTGAGGAGCTCGTGTAAATTTATAGCTCCTTCCATTTAAACAAAAACCGAAAAGGTACTGGCTGTCTGGATGAATGGGGACACTGAAAAATGTGTTCTTGAGGTCTATAACTGTGAAAAATGTGGCTTCAGAATCAATGGCTGTCAATAGGGAAGAAATATCTGGGACTACTGGGTACTGGGGAATGATACATTTATTGAGTTCTCGAAGGTCAATCACTAATCGATATACTGGGGGTGCATTTGGATCAGTACGTTTCATGACTGGAATGATCGGAGAATTACATACATTGGAGTCAGTTTCTACAACTACTCCTTGAGCCATAAGCTCGTCAATAATTTTGGATAAGGCTGCTACAGCCTCAGGTGGCAGTCTGTACTGTCTGATCCGTGGCAGGACTATACCTTGCTTGAGAGTCACACGATGGGGTGTGATTTGCATAAAACCAACATCAGTTGGACCTTGCACCCATAGATGCTGGGGGACATTCAATAATCTTGGATCAAAATCTCGTAAAACATAGTGACCCTTGAAGTCACGTAAAAACAAACGTATTCCCTCTGGGGAACAGCAAATAACTGCACCTAATTCTTTCAGTGTCTTAATGCCTAACAAATTTTCTGGACATGATTTCGTAAGTAACAGGTCAGTAGTTCGGGACAATGGACCCACTTCTAGAGTAACTGGTTTTGATATCTCGTTTACAATAGGCTTTCCTGAAAATCCAAGGGAAACATTTCTAGAGCCTGAGAGCGGAGCCCCTGGAACCTCGTCGTGACTAATAGTCGTCCTACTTGCCCCTGTATCAATCAGAAACTTTCTGTCTTTCCCTAATACTTGACTGTGAACATAGGGACCTTCTTGATCTACAGGTATCTCGATGAGAGGCAAGCCTACCTCCCTCTCTAGGCTGTTTCATGAATACTGCTGGTACTCTGGATACTCGGATTGTGCATACTGGTACATCTGCTGTGTAACATGCTGAGTTGCAGCAATAGGCTGCGGTGCTGGAACTGTCTGTTGTGCATTCTGTGGCTGAGAAGTCTGTGAAACTTGTTCTTGTCTAGGCGGACGTGGTCTTTCTTTAGTCTTACCGGTAGCTATATTGTGTTTCAGAACTGCACACTCGTTTATAAAATGACCTGGCTGTTTACAATAATTGCATGTCCCTTTAACGGGAGCTGCAGGATGACTGGCTTGATTCGGACCCCTCTTCTGACTGTCTTGGGGAACAGATTGTGCAACTAGTACTTTCATTTTCGTGTCTTTCATACGTCTTCTCTCATGATCTTGCACTTCTCTGATTCTATTCTGATGATACTGGAGCATCTGTAACATTTGGGACGGAGTATTAGCTTGCCAGGTACTTTCGACTTTCAAAACTCGATTTTTAACTTGTGGACTTGAATTCTCGACTAATTTAGTAACAAAAAGATGAGGGTATGACTCGCTACTCGTCTTGAGACCACTGTTAATGCCAAAGCATTTCTCGAATCTGGAATAAAAATCACTAGTGTCTTCGTCTTGTTTCTGTTTACAGGCTGAGATTGCATCCCAGTCTTCCTTTTTCGTGGCTAATAATCTTGGCAAAACTTGTATTAATAGTTCAGGTAATTCTTTACATCTACCTCCTAGACCGGTACCTGGTACACGTGTATTTTCTTCAGCTTCTAGAGCTGTCCAATCGATCTTTTTCTCTCCCACCTCCCAATCCTTTTCCTTGAGTTTTTCGTATATGCCCGCAGGCAACAGAACTTTTAACATTTTAATAATATCTGGATACGTGTATTCTCCCATACGGAGCATGTCCTTTAATTCTCGGTGGAACCCTGCTGGATCTTTGTCGTGACAGGGAATTAATTTCTTCATTTCTAAGAGTTCCATCTTGGTAACTGGGGTGTAAACAAATACTCGTTGCATTTCACCACCCGCTGCCCTAACTGGGTGTACTTCTCGTAACGGATTCTGTCTGTCTATGTAAAACGGTTTACTTTCTGGAGGTGAGACATGAACAAAATGCGGGTTCAGAAACGTTCTATATTTATGGCGTTGTTCTAGAATGACACTAATTAAATCGGTACCTAAACCTTTCCATCTATACTGGAGTAACTCGTTCAGGATATCATGTAACGGACCTGGGTCAGAATGTTGACCCTCATACAGTGTAATGAGGTGTTGGATCATATACATACCCACCAGTCGCTGCTCGGCTGGGGGCAGTTTCAGAAACATTTGTGCCACTATTTCGTCTGGAAAAGTGGTAGAATCAGTAATCCATCGGACTGCTGATCGGGCTAGTTCTTGTTCATGCATAGTACTTAACTCACTATAACCGATTCGTGATTTCAGAATTTGATCGGTAGCTTGAAATACTTGTTCTAGAGAACCTTGTTCTGGTGCTGGAAGATGAAAGACTTTCTTGTGTTCTAGGCGTAAATGTCGGTCTGGAAATCTAGATTTACCTACATACGCTATTCTGGCGGTATTTTCGTCGTCTACCTCTTCAGTAGAAGAGTCATTTTCTTTCTCGCTTACTTGTGCTTCTCTGCGTTGTTCGTGTAACCTTATTATTTCTTTACGAATTTTCTTGTACATATGCTCTATACTATTGAGTGTCTTGTGCTTACCCTCGGCTATATTATCACTCCACTTTGTCAGAATTCTCATTTCAACCGGATCTTTAGTCGGGGAATCTTGTTCCCGTATTAAACAATTGATCAGAAACTTTAATAGCATAAACTGGGTCTCGGATTTCCTGTGAGACATGACTTCAACAATACTTTCTGGATCTTGTCCTGTACGAATGAAACGATACATTCTGTCTAGATCTTCTTTCATGTTCGGTAGGGTGACCAAATACTCGGACACCTGTCTTATACGTATGGAATATAGAACCATACTATCCTCGCCTGGAACTGGATCATAACCGCATTCAGTAAGAGCTCGCCTGATTTCTGCAACGGACTTATATTTGGGCGTACGCTGTAACGCACGTTCATGTAACTCGACTGTTCCTAGACGTCTACTTGGCGGCGGGGTGCCAGGAGGACCTCCTCCTGCGGCCCCTATACTGGAATCATCGACTGATACTCTTCGTGCTGGCAGAGTGACTGATGTGGCGGGGATTTGTACTACGGGCTGGACCGGGGGTACCGTAACAGGTACTGCAAAAGGTGCCCCGGTGTCTGGAGGAGCAGGAATTACATTATTCACGGGAGCTGGCTGAGCAGGATTTGCATATTCTGGGACTGTGTCATCCAAATAGGACGAGAGAAAAATATCAGCTGCGGTCGGTTTGTGACGTAGCTTGGTCGGAACTAACGGTGGCGGAAAATTACTGGATGCTTCCGGGGTTGCTTTTGGCAAGCCCTCGGCAAGAAGAGGATACATACCCTTAATAAGGGCATTTCTCTGTCTGTCTGACTGTTCGGTTTTAACTCGTTCACCTATCTCGATTAGTTCCCTTTCTTGGGCTTTTTCTAAGGATTCCCTACTTAATTCTGACTTTCTGATTTCTTTTTCTGTTCTTTTGTGAGATTCTTTGCGCCATAACTCGATGGCATCTTTCTGTGACTGTCTGGCTTTCTTTTTCCATAATACTTCTTCTACTCGCATGATGCACTCGGCATCCCACGTACCTGATACGGGCCATCTGTACTTTTCTTCTAACTGTTTGGTGTACTCCACCCATAAGTCTAGATATAATATGGCACTTATGCCATGCTTTTGATACATAAAATGACCTGGACTGTCCCTAGGCGGGACAGGAACTGCTTCTTCGAGCAGACCTTTTCTAGTTTTTAACTGACGTAACTTGGAAAACAAAGGCATGACCGAACTGTAGTCTAGTCACAATACAATACACAATGAACACGATAATTACACCACTTTCATACCACGACATTGAAATACATGAATGACATTTAAAATAACAGTTCTGACAAAATACTACCTGGAATACTGAGAACGGAAATACATGAATTTCTCGAGAACAGAACGGACTAGAACAGAAACTAGATGCACTGCTAAAACAGTACGAAACTTACCGGTCTCATAAAGAGACACGTCAGGACCCGCATCCACCTAAGTGGACACTTCGTGTTGGATCTGTGTACCCCAAACCCACGGACCAGAGACAATGCAATTGACCCTGTCTAGATACTACCCCAGCAACGGTACTCACCGGGCAGCAAGAACGGAAGGCCTCGGACTGGACTGGACTGCTACGACGCCGGACGGACGAACTTCGGACTTCTGTTACGGGTGGGCCTCCGGATACCTCGGACCTTGGACTCTCGGCTTGGGCTCTGGTCGGGACTCGCCGCGTTCCTCCACCGCCTCGTCTGGATGCTGGACCGCAACCTCCGTCTCCTCCGTGGGCCTGAGGGATACTTGAAGCAGAAATATCTGCCACTGCGCAGGATGGTTCCGTCACGACTGCAGAGGATCAGGGGGCTTGCGTGGCTTCTCCGGCGCGTGGGGAAAGGGCAAGTCCCTGTTCGGGCGCCATTATGTGGTAAATAAATAAATAATACCTCTATTTTTGACTGGATTTAACAATAACAGATAGCTCAATAAATAAGAGTCAAGATTCGAGGTAGTAGGAGTTTGCAGGTTTAATACAGCATAAAGGACAGGAACAGGACAACCTGCACGGGGAAGATCTGAGATGGCTAGCAACTTTTAATAACAGTGCACAAGCATATATACTAAAACAATTGTATTACAATGCATACAGTAGGCGTGGCAGTGGGTGCGGCCTGTAACAGTCGCGAAAGATAAGGGTGAAAGTAGGTGTAACAAGAGGCGTGAACATAGACATGTGATGTAAACGTAACAGAATATGTCATAAATGGGGCGGAAACATGGAGGGGCTACCTGAGGAGCCGGGACCTCTAACCTAGTGGTGCGCGCAAACTGACGATGACGTGTGACTAGGGAGAAGCTGGGGGCTATGACTTCTGCGCTAGGAGCAGAGACGAAAGTCTGGAGAGTCAGAGCGACATGTACCTAAACAGTATCTAGTATCTGATGTTTAGAGAACATGTTGATAGAATCCAAAAGTTATCAGGGTAAAGGCTAACAGACTCTAAGACTGGTGCATGCATTATTTTACATGTAGTGCGTGTTGAGGAATATTAAATGACCATTAATACAGTATTTCTCTTACATGGAGACGTAAAGGCTAGACTGTGACGGAAACTATTGATGCGATTCAGTAGCTTAGGAATGCAGAGAAGGAGGGCTGGACTGATAACTAGAATCATAACATACTCTTGGCAGACTGGCAGGCAGAGCCAGGCCGAGCCGGGCACTGTGAGGCAGGAAGTAAGTGAAGGGTCAGGGATACAGGTGGGGGCTGTATCGCTCCTCAGCGAGGGTTCAGAAGACAGGAGCTGAATCTGAGTCTGGGCCCTTTTGAGGCCTAGAAACGGGGATTTTACAATGAAATAACGTGCACACTGAGAAACGTGGCAACGTAGCTTTACATAGGCCTGATACTCGTAGCTTTCACGAGAACTGGAAACTGGCATACTAGAGTTGGACACAACTGTAATTGCGTCTTTAATCGATCATGGGAATACATATGCATATTAATCATGCACATATAACATAGGATGGGGAACACGTAGGGACACAGAACATGGCAAAATTTACTTTTCCACAGTACAGGAGACTGAGACCCGCATATCTGCAGTAGAAGATGAATTAACTTTACAAAAAACCTCAATCAAAGATCTCGATAGTATTAGACAAGATGTCGATTGGAAATTAACCGATTTGGAAAATCGCGCACGGCGTAACAACCTACGTATATTGGGAGTAGCAGAAAAATCAGAAGGAAAGGATGTACGACGCTTTGTTGTAGAGATGCTTTCAGATGCCTTCCAGGATCTCAAAGGATGGGACTGGGATAAAGAAGTTATAAGAGCTCATCGCTTCCCTTTCAATCAAAAACATGACCAGGAGGGGGGGAACAAAAATCCAAGAGCTATTCTTATAAGTTTGCAGAATTATTTACTTCGTGAGATTCTATATGATTTGGCAAGGCCATCTAAAACTAGAAAGGGTCTGGGTCATGAATTTTTTGTCCGACCAGATTTTTGCTCTGCAACAGTGCAACAACGCTGGAGACTTAAACAACTAATGGCACCAATACAATCTAAAGGGGGACAAGTCTTCCTTTTAAATCCAGCTAAGCTTAAAGTTGTGCATAAGGGGAAAACTATCTTCTTTGTATCAGAGATTAAAGCACAACAATTTCTAGAGACCATGTAATAATGAGTTATATGACAAAGGTCAAGGATAAGATTTATTTGTGGATTGAGTGGGTGGCCCATTTTTAGATGTGCTTTACCTCTATATCTTTTCTTTTCTCCTTTTCTCTCTCTGTGCCAGAAGTATATTATGTTTCAGGTCGGGTTGGCACGGGCGGAACAAACAGCTCACACTCACTTACCATCAATGAGGGCACTAGTCCTTACGCTTCCGGTGGGGGGGTGTTGGGGAAAGGGTGGGTTGGGGGGGATGACTTGGGGGGGTTGTAGGTGGGAAATTTTTTTTTTGGGGTACAAGGTCATACAGCTGAAAGATTTCTTCATTCTAAGTTCATTTTAAGTTCAGGATCCATTTACGGCAGGTGTCGATTATTGGAACTCTCTGTTATTATGTTTAACTGTGCTAATTTACTAAAAGAATATAATGGCTAAACTGACGATATGCTCTATTAATGTTTGTGGTTTAAATGATAAGAGAAAAAGAGGTATAATGGCTCAGATGTTAAAAACTATGCGTCTGGACGTAGTCTGTGTACAAGAGACTCATATTGCTTGGTCTAACAGAGGGTAGTTAAAAGAGCTCGGATTGGAAGTCGTAGGGTGCTCTCGTCAGAGCTCTACAATCAGAGGGGTTGCAATTTTAGAGAGATTTGGACTGGGGGAAACTAAAAAAGTGAAAGAAGATCCATTAGGACGATGGGTTATTGCTGAACTTAAATTTGGAGGATTGATTATTACTATATGTTCATTATATGCATCTATAATTGATGACCCCACTGCCCTTAATCACCTAACTATGGAGTTAGCTCAATGGTCATCTAATATCATTTTTTGTGGAGACTTTAATCTACATTTGGATGAAACATTTGATATTTATGGCAGTATCCCTTATAAAGGCAGGAAGAAGAAGGTGTTTCGGGCATTGAAAGAGATAATTCAAGATTACAGAATGCTAGATGTAGGGTATGAGAAAAGGGGAGGAATGTATGGATACACTTTTTTTTCTGCCCCGCATCAAAAACTTTTTAGACTGGACTACTTCTTTGTATCTAAGTGCTTATATAATGAACTTTCTCAAGTGGAATATGGGGTCCTACCAAAAATCATTTCAGATCATAATCCCATAACTTTTAAGTTTGAATTAATTACTCCTTCCACATCTCGACCATGGTCATTTGACCGTAAATTATTGTATGACTCATTCTATGCTGACCATATGAGTATCTGGATTCCCGAATTTTTCTCTAATAACAATGGCTCTGCATCTCCAGAAATAGACTGGGATGCTTTTAAATGTGGGGTCCAGGGAGAAACATTGAGCTATTCAATAAGAAAACAAAAGGAGGCTAGAAGGCGAGAAGAATTAGAGATGAAAAAGTTAAGGTCGCTTGAGATTCAGCTTATGCAGGCGTGTAGTAAAGGTGCAGTTACTGAAAGCATTATAAAGGAACTTACGATCCTTAAAGTTAAAATTCACCAGGGCTTTGCTATAAAGTTTGCTGACCAAGTTTCTGCCTTTAGGACAGAGGTTTATGAAGTTGGAGAAAACTCCGGTAAACACTTGGCTAAGAGGGCTAGACAGAAAGCGACATTTGCTAGCATTGATAAAATAAATAATTTGACAGGGATGACTGTTAATAAAATAGAAGACATTCTTAAAGTATTTAGTGACTTCTACTCTAAATTGTATACTGAGGATGTTAGGTTAGATTGTTCAGATCAGATTACTCAATTTATTGATTCAGCTGTGAATATCACCTTATCTAGCAAAGAGAAGGAGAAATTAGATTTACCATTTATTTGGGAGGAAATTGAATTCTCATTAATGTCGTTAGCGTCAGGAAAAGCAGCGGGCCCGGATGCTATTCCTTTAGAGTTTTTTAAACAGTTTAGGAGGGTCTTAAAAAATGAACTAGTGGATTTATGTCTAAGAGCTCAACAAGGCAGTGCCCCTCAATCATGGCATGATTCTATATTTACTGTGTTTCTTAAAAAAGGCAAACCTCCGCTATTACCCTCATCTTTCCGTCCTATATCACTTATAAATGCCGACAGTAAAATGTTTTCTAAAATTCTAGCTTTACGATTGTCTAATATTATTTCTCCCTTGGTCTCTATTTACCAACATGGCTTTATCCCTGCTAGAGACACAGCTGACCATATTCGGCGAGTGATCTCGTTTTTGGATTGGTCCCAAGCAACTCGGTCTAATGTTGGACTTGTATTTCTAGATGCTGAAAAAGCTTTTGACCGAGTTGCCTGGGGCTACTTGTGGGATCTTCGATCTAGGAAGGGATTAGGCCCTGGTATTATAAAAGCTTTAAAAACTTTGTATATTGCTCCTAAAGCGTATATTCGGATTAATGGGCAAATCTCCGCTCCCTTCTCAATTACCAGGGGCACCCGACAAGGATGTCCCTGTTCCCCTTTACTTTTTGCTTTTTATATTGATCCTTTAATTAACCGTTTTTTTTTGGAGCAGAAAATTAAATCTATTCATCTAGCCAATGTTAATTATCGAGTTTTAGCCTATGCTGATGACATAGTGATAACTACTACTGATGTGCAGACAGCCCTACCAGTGATCGACGACATTGCTAAGCAATTGGGCTTTTTTCCGGTTACAAACTTAACCTGGAGAAAACACAGATTCTTTGTTCAGGAGATAACCCGCCTTCAAATATCACTACCACCTCAGAGGTCACATACTTAGGAATTAAGATCTCCCTGCCGATAGAGCAGATACCAGAACGCAATATAAACCCCATATTAACGCAAATTAATGCTTCGCTGCAGCGCTTAGACCACTTACATTTATCACTTTATGGTAGACTTAACATTTTAAAAATGATGATTCTACCAAAAGTACTCTATTTGTATCGTACAATACCATTGGAATTTCAACCGATTTGCTTTAAAAATCTCGATAGAAGTACCTCTCGGTTTCTATGGGGTTATAAACGTCAAAGGAAAGCATCAAAGAAAATGATACTTAGTAATGAATGTGGCGGATGGAATGTCCCTTATTTCCTTTTGTATTACCTATCTGCTGCATTGCAATATATAAGCCCTTTAATTATGGCAGATAGAGTCGAAATGCTGAATTGTCAGACCCCGTCAATTTATGAAATGATTATGGGCGAGAAAGCCAAGGGCAGCTTTCTAAGGATTGTAGAGCCCAGCTATCACAAAAAAACAAAATATAAGATACTGAAGGCAGCTTTTGGAGTCTGGCAAAAAGTTCGAAAACACATAAAACTATGTAAATTAAATTTCTATACTCCCCTTATATCAAAGGGCCTCTTACCAGAAATTTTTTGTGATTTAACTATGTACAGATGGCAGCAGAAAGGAATACGGTATCTCGGAGATCTATTTAGCCATGATCAAATTGTTTCATTTCATTTTTCTGTGGGACGAAATGACTTTTTTTAAATTTCTTCAACTTCGAAGCTTCCTACAGAACCATCCTTCAATTCTCCCAGCCAAAACTCCATTGCTAAAACTTTTGCAAAAAAAGCCCCGTATAGGAATTATTTACTCAAGTTTAATTCAGGAATATGGGGATGATCTAGGACAATGTCAACTGAAATGGGCTAATAGCCTAGGCATACCTGATGTTGATATTTTGCTATCGATTAAAATGGCTTCTGATTGTTTAATAACAGGGATGATGAAATCCCAACACTTTATGTGTATTCATAACCTTTATTATACCCCAAGTAAAGTTGCTAAGTGGAGTACGACGACAGGCTCGAATTGCAGTCGCTGTGGGCTATTTGCAGCTGATGAATTGCATATGTTTTTTTTTTGTCCTAAACTTTCTACGCTGTTTCAACATATTGAAAATTTTTTGTCCTTGATTGTTAAATCTGAGATTAAGATAACTGCGGAATTGCTGCTGTTGGGTATTGATCACACTGTTATTAGGCCAAGACCAACTTCTTATTTTTTATTTCTTTGTATGGCCGCAGTTAGATCTTGTATTACTAAGGAATGGATTAGTTCGGACCCGCCTTCGTTCTTTATGTGGCGTGAAAAATTATTGTATATGTATAACATTGAATCTGCTATATACAAACTAAAGGGGGCTAAAAAAAGAGTTTTGGGGGAGAAAATTTGGGCACCAATTGCCGAATGGATGTAATTTATTATACTGCTTAATTTATGTGTGTGTTGTAATTTGTTACGTAGACATTGTGTTATTTTCTTAATTACGCTCCGCTGTATTTCCTTGCAATAAAACAATAAAACTTTTTTTTTTTAAATTAAAAAAAATGGAACAGGACTTGGTCATGTTGCAACATGGTCAGTCACACTTCTGTTCTATCATGCTATTAGGATGGATGTTACAAATCCTTAATTCAGGCTATGTGTCTTGGCGTTTAATCAATACTACGTCACTGTTTTCAGAATTCAGTCTCTCTGATAAACAGATCAAGTTGGCACAAAGGGGAGCAGACTATACGGTGCTGAGCATTGAAATACAGGAAAGATTGCCATTTACAGTAGCGGAGAAACCAGCTGCTGAATGGATAATACATGGAACAATCACTCTGCCTGTTACAATTTTACATTTTCAATATTGCCTAAAACACATACCAGCAGGCACATATGAAAAGTTGGGTAAATAATACATAATATATCAAGACATCCTGGGAATTACAGTACACACACAGATGTTGGAGTGGGAGACGTGAAGTGTTTCTTAGTGGGAAAAACTGTGAAAACGCTCTAAGCGGTTCTCTACTCCGTCAGGGTATAAACTTACACGGGGCCTGCGATGGTTCCTCTAACAACTCATCCTGCCACCTGTAAGGTTCACCAGCTGCAGTGATTGGTCCAATTTTTGGACAGCTCTCAAATGGGAGTTACCTCATGTTGAATGATCATGGCTGCTGTGGCATGTTACCAGGCATACCATAACTAGTAACTGTGTCAGCCAGGGTCACTTGCTGTATGCAAGTATTGTTTCCTAAAACCAAGACACACAGGGAGTCGCCTTTCTGGCCTTCACTGAACATCTCTTCTATACAAATTGATACTTTAAGCAGAATGAAAGCCATTCTTTTGTAAAAAACTGTGCCACTGACCTCGGCCAAAGAAACGTATGATCTACAAGTCGCAAGGACTTCTGCTGAGATACATGCCCTCTTGACTATAAACTGCCCTATACATTTCTCAGAAATGTTAAGTCGTATCTTAAACATGTCTGATACGAGTGGCATTGTATATGTATTTAAGACCGTATTTTCTGGACTGTTAGTACCTTTTGAAGCGATACTAGGAATATTTCCAAACTTCGTGCACTCTGTGTTATCATCGGACTGCCTCTCATTTTGGGTCTCGCTGCAGGGATACTATTTTTGCTCCTACTGCTGCGATATGGCAAGCCAATTCACCAGAGACACCCAGTTCTCCATGGAGACTACACTACTGGCGATGAAGTGTCGTGAGCGCATTGTCCACATTTTGGGACTACCTCGTCCACGAGAATTAAATACCACATGGTTTCTGTCATTCAGACCAATTTGGCAAGATTGTATCTTACCTGTTCTACGCTGCCTGCTATGCGGAGAAGAATGCGTGTTAGACACATGTCTCACACTCCCATCAGTCACCCCAACGGATGTTGATACTTTGCTTGAACCAGTAACGGCCCATGCATTGTGTTGTCCCCAGCGGCTACCAATTCTGATGACGGATCTCACAGACGCAAATTGCAACTGCTGAGGTACGAGATGAAACTACAGGCGCGCAGGTACCATCCAGTACAAACATTGCTAATGCGACCAATGGTGACGCTGATGCTTCACATCTATGTGCGGTTAATCTTCTAAACGAGGAAATCAAACTTTCACCTACAATGGTAGATGATTTTTTGTCAACAGTCATAGAAGATTTCATGTTTTCTTCGAGCCCTAACACTGACTTTTGAAATTTTGGCACACAGTGTTCTGAGAGACTTTGAATTTGACCTTCATTTTTTCAAAACAAAGTTCTAACTTTGGAACTCTTTTTCCTATGATTACATTTTTTTTTTCCAAATTTGTATTTTTCGTTTTTGGCACAAGTAATCAGCTTAAAGTAGAACGATTCATAGAGAACAAGAATTCTTTGAAAAATTCCAGAGACAATATTTGTCCACATACAGTTTTATGTAATTTGACATGAGATAGTTTCGGCACCTTTTTCTTCTGTATTCATGATCCATTTCTTAAATGTATATTTTCATGATTCATTCAGATGGAATTTTTCGAAAGTCAACTATATGCTTAGAATTAAATATTGATTGAATGCGCACAGCACCAATGCTCTTTTGTGTACAACCAGTACCAATGCATTTTTATGTATTTTGAGTGGGTATTTAAAACACTTGTTGATGATCCTGGGATCTGGGTCATCTGTACGCCGGATTGATGCAACAGCTTACTTCATGTCACGCGGCCGGCCCCGGTGGGGTTGTAAGCAAGACGCTGTGTTAAAATGTGCCCTTTTTGTGCAGGCCCTAAGGCCATAACGCTGTTTTCTTCCACGGCCGGGCCTGTTTAGGGTTGTAGGCTCAACGCTGTGTTTAATTGACGCTGTTATGAGTGTTAACACCTGAAAATAAAACAGACTTGAACACAAAACACTTGTGTAGATATGTTTCATCATATTTAGGACTTAGTATTTAGTAAAAGTCGTACATAAGAAAGTGGAGTGGGTGTTGTGTTCGATTTTAGATTCCGATTGAATTTCCCGATTCATGCCCTTATATAGATACAATTCGCATTGCCCTTATATAGGCATAGAAATCCAGTCCTTATTTAGGCATAGCCACTGCTGCCCAAATACAGGCATGGCTATTTGCATCAGTTCATCTACTTCACAACGATTTCTTAGAAAACCAGACTCTCAAGCCGTTTGGGACTTCCCCTTGCTTGAATATTGATTCCTTCAAGAACTCAGTTATTATGCATGAACATCTATTCCTTAGGGGTTCATTCATGACGTTCATATGCACGACTTTACTTCAAAGCTGGCATTCCTAAATACTTTCAAGGTATATATATACCTTCACTTGCAATAGCAAAGCACGGTGTAATTCGGTGCAGGTCGACTACCTACTTGCATGACGCAGCTCACTACAGCAAGTGCTGAAGGTACGACAACTCTCCAGCTGACGCATTGACCAGAAGCTGTCATCCTCCTGCTGAGAATCCAGCTCCTGTGTTTCTGACTCCGCTTGCGGGATGTTGGGAAATCAAGTCCCGTGAAAGAGATACCAACCTCTCTTATTCTAAGGTATGGAGCTGATTAGAACCTAGAGAAACCTTTGCCAATTCTTGGCAAAACTAAACCTATGCTAAAGACAGCACCTACTAGACCTAGGTTAGGTACATAGGGGTACGCGTATTTTAGAAGCACCAGTTAAGTATTTTTAGCCTGTGTTATTTATGTATGTATTTTTATATGTCATAGCCCCAGACAATGCTATTACAGTATTATTTTATTTTACTGTTTACGCTGTACGCATTATACTTTGCATTCTGTCTAACGATTGTAGCAGTTCACCTCTCTTGCATGAGAAAGAAGACTGTTCAATAAAACCTTTTATTGAAACGCCCATCTCTCTATTTCTGTGCAATTCTGTAGAAATGAAGCATTCATGACTGACTGAGTGAAATAGCTATCTATTGTTTCCACGACTCTGAAGATACGTTTTATTCTTGGGGAAATAAAGTTGTCATGTTTATGCGGTTGTGAGAAACTAATCCCTTCTTGTTTATTCAAGAAAGTTTCTAGTGACCACTGAGTTAGCTGGCACACACAATTAAGTTTAGTATACTCGATAGTGACATACTGACCTAAGTACTATGTCAAAACTATAGTGTATATTAATCCAATGCGCAGAGCCTATTGGGAATATAGGAACTACACTACACTTTGAGGAGGAAACATTGTCCTTAGATTACATCCCCTGTATTTATCCTTTTTTAATATGTTTTCTTGGAATATTGCGGGAATCAAGGGTAAGCTGGGTGACCCGTCTTGGGAAAAGTTTATTGATCAAATGAATCTATGTTTCTTCCAAGAAGCTATGTCTATTGATCCACCTCATAGATCAGGTTACACAACCTACCAAATTCCATCACGTAGCAATGGTAAGGGCGGCCCATCTGGTGGCGGTCTTATTTGGGCCAAGTTAACTATAAAACTAAAATAGGCCCCTTCCTTTAACATCTTTTGATATTATAGGTATATCTCTAACTTGTTCTGAAGCTTAGACCTCTCACCTGTATAATGTATAGAATAGGATGGCCGGGGGTGGGGGAGAGACTGAGGTGATGCGGGACCTTGCACTTCACAGGGCCTCCTTCGATTCTCATGACACTGCTATTTTTGCGGGTAACTTTAACACCACATAGGAGCCTTGGGACTTGGCCATCAGCCCCCTATAAGCAAAGAGGATGAAGACTGGGGGATTCCTGCTCTTAATATTGCTCCTGTGAAACATTGGACTGAAGCTGCATAGCGGCTCCTGTCCTTCACTCTAGCATGCGGTCTGAGGGCTTGTAATAGTTGCTCACTATCAGATCCCAATGATGAGCATACCTTCAATCATCCCAGAAAATTAAACAGAATCGACTATGTTTTAATTTCAGTCCAGCTTTGGAGAAATCTGATTAGTTTCAAGATATTAAATAGGGATGACAGAGACCACAATGCACATTAGTGCTCACTAAATGAACTTTTCTTTTAGTTAGCCGACTCCCCTATATCACTCAGATCTAATTTAATGCCATCTAAAGAGAGGCAAAGGATTATATGGGACAAATAGCTCAGGACTCATGCACAAGAGATCGCATGAAAAGGCACGCATGAGTGAGACACGCTAAATCTATCTCAGACCAGGGACCTCTTTTGGTTCAATAAAATAACCGAAATTAATGAGGATTTGGTTGATACCTTAGGAAAATGCTTTAAAGGTAAATCTAGGCCAAATGGGGTTAACCCCAAACCACAATGCTTAAGGTATAATAAAGCCTGTAGTGCGGAAACAAATTAACTCCGACAGGCCTTATCCACGGGTGATACATCATTGATAAAACTAATCAAGAAATGAGTATCAGTTGATTCAAGCAAAAGAAATCAGATATTGGGAATCCAAATTATGGGAAGATATTTATGAGCTAAAAGAAATGAGGGCCCTTTAGGGCTTATGGCAGACACAATCTCCCCAGAGGTATGGCATGCCCATTTCACAGAGCTCTACAGATCACAACAGGGACTTCCTGCTGCTGAAGCCCATAACCATGGCTCAATCCCCCACATCAAGGACACTCTAGTGATAGAGTTGAGGGATTCTGTTGAGGCAATCAATGTTGTTACCCCTGAAAAAGCAGCTGGGCCTGATGACACCCAGATGATCATTATTTGGCTGACATCTGTGCCTGGGGTCTTTATTTTAAAAAACTATTGAATTATATCTTTGAAGGGGCAATTACTCCTGCCAGCTGGAAGGCCACCCAGATTGTGCCCATCTACAAGAAGGGCAAACAGGATTCCACTCTAAACTATAGGCCCATCAGCCTTTAAGAGGTGGCCCAAAAACTATTTGCCAGATAACTACTCACAAAGCTGGACTTCTAGATTGAAGATCACCAGGTTCTCTCCCCACTGCAGGCAGGATTCAGACAAGGGATTAGTAATATTGACCAGGTCATTATACCTTTATTAATCTACTGGAAAATTGTTGTCATACAAAAAGCGCATCTTTATCTTGTCTTCTTAGACCTAAAGTCGGGGTTAAACCTAGTCCCTAGAGCCAACTTATGGGTTGTCTTAAAGAAAAGTGGGGTCTCACCTGACATTCTGGATATACTGGTCCGTCTTCACCAGGACAATTATGCTTACGGGAGATGGGGCTGGGTAAGGAAGTTGACTAATCGAATTGACATCCTGAAAGGAGTACGGCAAGGCTGTATCCTTTCTACATCCTGTTTTCCACTGTATCTTAATTATGTGACACATCATGTAGAGGACGCCTTGAATGATGCTGGGTGGCCATACAGTTCCTCTCCTATTATTTGCCATCCATACTCTCCTGATATGAACGACTCCCAGTGGCTTTCAGCATCTGTTGAATACATTTGAAGACTTTTGTACTGAACAAGGGCTTGTAATATATCACTCTAAGACAAAGGTCATGCCCCTTAGCCACCACAAAACATTTAGGGGTGATTATACTGGGGGGGTTTCCCTTGGACAGGGTATGCAAGTTAAATTATCTGAGAATTAAGCAATCTAGATCTATGTCATGGGCAACCCAGGCAGGGGAGAGCAGCTGAAATCTCACTCAGCATTCTGCCACAAATCTAAGACACTACAAAAAATATTGAACCAGGTTTATTTCTCCTGCATTTAAGGTGTACAGAGCCAAAGCTGAAGCTAGTGCCCTGTGCGGGCAGATGTATGATTCATTTCAAGCCTGAACAAGTATGGGTTGGCCGAGAATACAATATTGAGAGCAATAACTAAAAACTCCCAAAAAACACTCCGCTATTACCGCTTAGTCGTGATATGGGTCTTAACTCATTGATACATGAGACACAAGTGAGGCCTCTACTTTATTGGAGAAGGGTAAAATACTCCCTAGAACTGGATAATTATCATGGAGCATTGGACGATGTTGTATCTTTAGATAGCTCAGGAACAATCAAGTGGTTATCCAATGTCTAGGAACTACTAGTACAACTTGGTGACCACTGGTCTCTTCCAGGATTCACAATTTGTTCATCCAAGGCAACACTTAGGAAATCATTTTGAAACTATATCCACCTTACTGAGTTCCAGTATGTGCCCGAGGGGTCGCTTATTTCCTTCTTCTTTGATTTTAAACCTGAGTTTCAATTTGAGTCTTTTTTGGATTTTATCAATCCTTCAGCTACCTTACATTTCGCTATTGCACTTTACCAACATTGTCTTCATTAGCAAAATGGAATCAACCAACTCCTACAACCACAGTCTGTCTAAAGACAGATGAAACTACCATGCTTTAGTTTATTTTGCCCCGGCTACACTCGCCCTAGGAAAGCATGGATAATTCCATTGTGAAAGCAACTTGGCTGTTGTCATTTAGAGGCTGCTACACAGTTTCTTAGTTCAGAATCTTCACAACTAGTTGTCTTTGCTGTATCCAAGTATCTTCAGTGGAGACAGTCAATTAGGTGCAGGCCATTGGAGTTACAGATAGAATAGGTTAACCCATCATGCTCTCTTCTTGGAGGTACTTGATATATATACATAATTAATGACATTACTCATTACATTTAAAGTACTATACTGTCCATATTATTAATTAATGCCACTGTGCCCAAGGTAATATATGAGGTCATAAGCAGTGCATGATGAGAGTGCCAGTTTTTCTACCAACTAACCCTGGGCATAGTTCGCGAAGTAGCGCTACGCATATCTACGCGAAGTGCACTTCGCACTACGCACGCTACGTAGTAGCCTGTTCGCACTGTGCAAGATGCTGTTTTCAATGATTGCACAGTGCGGACAAGCATCTGGCACTGTGCAATCATTGAAAACAGCATCTTGCACAATGCGAGCTGTAGTTTTCTGCCGCTTGAGTAGATATTTACTCGAGCGGCAGCTTTCTCAACGCGAACTTGTAGTTACTCATCGCGAGCGGTCGCGAGCATACGCGACCACTCACAATGAGAAACCTGACCTCCCCATGTTGAGAAGCTTGCCGGGAGGTTTATTTTCCACGATCGCGATCGGCAACTTGATGTTACTGATCGCGAACGAGGAAAAAGTCTCACCGGGATTTCATTTTGCTTGCTCGCGGTCGCCAACGTGACGTTGAGAACCGCGAGCAAACAAAAAATAACTGCTGCACTACGCCACGCTATGCGTGTTTGCACTGCGCTACGTGCAATTCGCACAGTGCGAAGTAGCGGAAACTTCGCAAACTACTCGGGCGTAGCATAGTGCTTTGCCCAGGGTTAGTGCCAACCCACAGAAGCACAGGCATGCAGAAATTTAGGAGCAGAGTTATCATTGTTTGATGCAGCAAAACAACTTGCTTTGCTGTGACACGTGAAGAGGGCAGTATTGCACCATATCTATCTAGATATGGCTCATCCTTGCTCTCTCTCTGCGCTGCACTATTGCAGGCACCCTTGCACCCAGATGCAAGGGCACCTGTGTTGCAGGCAGGATTGTTTTTGGGCAGGAAGAGGCACCTTCCTTCGTAAGAAATATCCTTTAAGGCATTTATCTCTTTCTAAGAGTAGTGCAGAAAGCAGCACGCTTTTAAATAGGAAACAAGAAGGAGAAATATAGATAGTTTTCCTTGTTGTAGCTCTGTTGGGAAGGCATACAATCGTGATGCATCTGATGGTTACCAATCGTGGTAAATCCTGGAATGCTCCACAACACATTGGTGGATGAGTGCAATCACAACTTTTGCTCCCTTGTATTACTGCTAACTTACCAAGCCAAGGTGGCCTTGCGTGGCTTTGTAATTATGACTTAAGGATTTTGTTGCCCTTACAACACCTTGTGTGTGATGCAAGGACATTGCAATCCAGTGATAAATCCGGTCCTATGCTTCCATGTGATAGAACCTTGTTGCCAGCCCCAGTGACGTACCAGTGCTCATTATTATGTGCTGTTTCTGGCCCCCAATAAAATTAGCCAAGCTATATTAATTGAGAGCTGCCCCCCTAGTGTCCAAGGCCCATATGTACTAAGGACTTGTATTGCCCTTAGGTGTTGCATGGGCAAGAGTCAGTTAAGTGAGATTTACTATGCGTGGTCTTACATGGCTCTGTGTGGCATAGTAAATCTGGGGTAAGGCAAGGGAACACAGGCTGCTGCCTTGCGATAATTTGCACTGAGAAGGCATGGGTGTTCCCATGCATCCACTCATGGCTTTTATCTCATTCCTAAACTTACTAACTATAGTAGACCTAGGAATGTTTGAGAAATCTGCGCCTTTCCAGGGGAGGCGTAACAATGAGAAATATCTTTTTTTCTGCTCATTTATTTCTCATTGTACCCTTGCTGCATTTTGCAGCACAGTTAGAAAGAGGAGAAATCCTCAGAGGATTCTTTTATGCAGAAAGGTGTCCCTTCATGCACAAAAACAAACCTGCCTGCAACACAGACACCCTTGCACCACTGTGCATGGATGCCTGTGTTGTTGCTAGGCGGTCACTAGTTGCGCCAGTAGAGATAGAGAGCAGTAGTGAACCATATCTTAGTAGACATGGCGTATTGCTGACCTTTCTATTTGATGCCAATCAGCGCAGCAAGTTCTTTTGCTGCTTTGTGCTGCGTCAAATGTTAGTAAATCTGTCCCCAAGACTCTAATTTTCTTCACTTGCAGCTCATCTATCTTCACTGCGAGCACCAGGTATATTTAGCTTCCCCTTGTGTTATGTGTTTAGTCACTCTTCACTGCTCAGATATTGGCTGCCACCCCTGAAGAATAGGGTATTCGACCCCCCAAGTTGGGGGTATGATGGTTCAGAGTTAACTTTATGAGGACCAGTTCACTGTTTGTTGGCCATGTGACTACTGCAGGCTTAGTGAGGGAAGGGATAATTTTGACATTCTAGTCCTGCAGACTGTGCATGATTTTTATGCACAGTGCCCTCCCTCTTCCATATTTCCCTTTCCAGACAACATCTTGTCACTAAGGATGTTGTTCTTTCTTTGGATTCTCCAGTTTCCCAGGTCCATGCATGATACATTCATCCGGTCCAGCTTTCCTTTGCATTCTGAGTCTTGTAGTTCTGCTTACCAATTTATAAATCAGGACTACAAATCCCACAATGCAAAGCCATGACCTTGCCTATATGAGGCATTCAGAGAGTTACATAGGAAACATGAGTGGCATCTCTCTGGTTCAAGAAAACCGCAGTTTCAATTTAGTGAACAGCCTGTGCTTAACCCTTTACAGCTGTGTAACTGCTGCAGCCATCTTTCCATTCATTGCTTACCATACATCCAAGTCCTGCTTAGCTGTCATGTGTAAAGTTGTAAGAAGTGCCTGATGAGCTTACTGTGTCTATTTGAAAGTAGTGTGAGTACATTTGAGAGCATGTATTCCCCTTTAACAATGGCCTAGATCCAATCATGTTGCACCACAGAAATGGATGCTGGAAGGGCTGGAAATAATGCTTGGGGAAACTGGCTCTCTGGCCTTCTCCCCTCCTAGAAAGCCTCACAAAGATGCTGCGATCATAATGTGAAAACTAGCCTCCTGGCTGAGTTATAGAGTGATAATATATGGAACCCAGTATTACACTTTGTGGAGCCCTTGTCAGCTGCTAAACATCACTTTAAGGCCCAAAGGTTTCATTATTGCATTGTAAGTTTTATTTTCCTGGTTGTTGCTAGAAGCAAAGTGAGATTGATCGGCTCCACCAATGCTTGGTATGAGGGTAAAGCCCTTTTCATTGAAGTAAATCTACTACCATGGGTGTGAGGTAAGTGGGAATGGAACATTACAGGAAGGGAATAGCCTGTATGTTTGTGCACACACACAAACTTGCACATTTATCGGAGGGTAATCAGGAACTCATCTCTGACCCATTCCCATCCTTGAAAGATTTACAAATTCTGTGGTTGACTAATGTAGAAGGCAGAAGTAAATATATTTACAGAGTGATTTTAAGAAATTGAGTTTCTGATTGGAGGAGTATTTGCCCTGTCCAAGCACAACCCCAGTCAGGGTAAGTCATATACAGACTTTATATTTACCCTGTGCTCAACTTCTGTTAGCTATTCACAGAGGAGTCAGGCTTAACTTAAGAGGCAATGTGTTAAGTATTTGTGTAATACAACAACAGTAAAACAGTGAAATCACCACTAAAAAACTCTACACATGCTTAGAAAAATAGATTAGAATTTTATAAATAAAACCAGACCAAAACAACAAATATCCCACAAGTACAAGTCAAGATATACATTTTTAAAGATGACATGCAAAAATAGCGCTTGTAAGCAAATAGCAGCTTTAGAGTTAATGTGTTGTGCCGGACCAGGACAAAGCCAAGAATCAGGCTGACTGCAAAGCAGCGCAGGCCAGCTACAAGACCCAAGCAGGGCCCGCTGAGCTGAAGTACCTCAATCCTTGGATGCAGAATGCAGTAAAGGAATGAGTCAGTGTCAGTCCCACAGTCAAGGAGATGCTTTGATTTACTCCACACGTTGAAAGCGATGCACTGGTTTCAAAGATGAGCATTGGTTCCACGATGCATAGATTCTGATGCACCGGGTTCCTCAAAGCTTGTCGAAGGGATGCGTCGATTGTCCTTCCGTGGTGGTGGTGATGCAGTGGTCTCTGCGCTGCAGTAGGGTTTTCCAGACAAAGAGATGCATCAATCCTTCTTGAGTGGTGGCGGTTCGGGTGACGCTGCTCAGGCCCTCACTGCAATGCACCGATTCTGTTCCCGATCAGCAATAATGCATCAATTCTGCTCATTGCAACAGAAGGATGCACTGGTTTTACTGGAGCAAGCACCTGTTGTCACTGCCAATGAACCAGATACAAGAGCATGGTTAAAGACTTTGGTCTCCCTGAGTCTTTGAATAACAGGAGGTTATTCAGCTAGCCCTTGGAGACACTCTTGGACAGTCAGAGGGAGCAAGCAGGCAACATAGAACACAGCAAGGCAGCAGTCTGCCAGAGCAGCAGTCCAGCAAGTAGAAATCCTCAGCACAGCAGTCCTTCTTCTTGTTAAGTGGTTTCAGTTCTAGGAGTGTACTGAGTTGGTAGGGTCAGAGGTCCAGTACTTATACCCAGTTGTGTCTTTGAAATGGGGGTCTTTGAAATACACAGAGGTCCGTTCATCCTGCAGTGGCTTCAGACTCACTACAGGGGATTTTGCCGATCTTTGTGTATGGTCAGAGCACAGACTATTCAGGTGCAAGTGTGAGGCTGTGTCCAGCTCCTCACTCTCCCCCTTCCTTCTAGGAAGATGCATGAAGTCACATCCAACCTTTCTTTGTGTGGGACAGTCTAGAGGGAATACACAAAGTGAAATGTCCAATGTTCTAAAAGTAGCATTTGCAGAAGGGTAACTACAAATCTACTTTCACCATTAAAGAGAATGTGTCATTACCATTCCAGAGGTACTAAAAATTACATCTCTACCTTCTCTCAGTTAGGAATTACAGCTTATTAAGTGTAATAAGGAATTCCCAAAGTTAACTAATGGGAGGGGTAGGCCTCTCAGTAGTAAAACATGAGTATGGGAGTTGTTCACTACCAGGACATGCATTGCTTAAAAGCACATGTCCTTCCTTGTAGTTTACATAGCACCCTGCCGTATGGTCTACCTAGGTCCTACCGTAGGGGTGACCTATATGTAATAAAAGGAGAGTTTAAGACTTGGCAAGTGGTTTTAAATACCAAGTTGAAGTGGCAGTCTAAACTGCACACACAGGCTGTGAAGTGACAGGCCTGAGGTATGCTCAATGTGCTACTTGTGAGGGTGGCACAATCAGTGCTGCAGGCCAATAAGTACATTCAATTTACAGGGCTTTGGCACATGTAGTGCACTGTATTAGGGGAAATTACAGGTAAATTAAGTGTGCCAATTGTGGATACATCAAACAAACCATGTAAAAATGGAGAAGCACATGCACGTTAATGCTAGTTGGCAGTGGTAAAGGGCTCAGAGTACTAGAGCCAACAAAAAGAATTAGCAACAAGAGGAGGTAATCATGCAAAACCTCTGGGGTAAGACCACCCTATGGATGCCAGGTCTAACAGTGATGGTGTAGTAGGGTAAACATTTCAAAAAGGTTCTTTTGTACAGAAATGATTGCAGTTAAATATAGATAATTGTAGAATATGTGCACTTAGTATTGTAGAAATTCCCCGTTATTGGTAGAACTGGGATTTCTCATTCATTTTCCTAATATTCTTCTCCTATCTTGTGACTGTCAGTAAGTAGTTTCCAGATGTCTATCATGAAAGTTTGGTGGATTTGTGAAACTCACACATCTTCCCCCGCTTATGCATATTTCAAACTTTCATTGAATTAGGACACAGGTGTCAGTGGTAGAACCAGTCACAGCTATCAACAGCAGATGTGATTCTGTCCCCATACAGTTCTCTCTGAGAGAAAGCGCTTGTCTTTCTGCCTTCATTATTGTTATTGTGGCACAACCAATATCTGTTCCAGTCTCGTCATCCACCACTGCAGACGTAGTCACCGCTTGGTCGCAAAAAGAGTAAGAGAGAGGGTATCATTGGTTTCCTCTTTGAGGCACTAGCAGTCTGACCTGTGACTTACCTGGAAGGTCCAGCTGCCTCTCTCTTCATTGACATTCTTGCATTCCTCTCTGGGGTTGGGATTAAGTTGCGCTCTCCTGTCTGTGTAAAGGCACCAAACTGCTTGCTCTTGGGCAGCCACCCCATCTCACAGTTAGAGAGGCAACAATAGTGGCTTGTAGGCAGACTTGTAGTTACAGCCAATGGCCAGAGGTACACCAGAATGGCCGCCACTCATGTCAGATAACTCATCCAGGGAGCTCCTTTTATCCAGCTTGTGCATCCATAAGGTACTGTGAGGTAAATGCCTCAAAGCTCCTACGAGAGGCAGCAGCAAGCGAAGCACTGCAACTGGAAGATGCAAACAGATCCATGCATAGGGGATGAGCGAGAAAGCTAAAATTAATTTTTACCTGTAACACCCACAACCACTGCACCATTATGCCTAGTTAAAATGACCTCAGTAAATGTAAGGAAGACAGTGGGATATTCCTGGACAGGATGCTGCAGGTCACGAGCACTGCATCTCCTCATGAAACTGCAAGATTCACCCACTGACCAATGTGAGTATCTATAAACCTGCCCACTCTAGCGGCTTCCTTCCCCTTTCCTCTCTTATAATTACGGCTGATTTTTACAGATAAATACAGACAGAATACCATTTTTAAAAGTAGAAAATACAGAACATAGTGCTTCTTTTGAGCAACTCTCCATGGTGTCCTTCATGAATTCCAGGCCAACAGCTGAGCAGATAGACAGCATGGGAAATGAAAAAAAAACAGGCGAAATGTCCTTAAATACAGGCATATCTTAATATATATTTGCATGTAATGTTAATATTTACATGTGGGTTTAGTGTTTTGTTATACTAAAACAAGGCGCGCATTGATGTATGAGTGCATGTTTCTCAATTAACACCTTCAATGCTACAGGCAATTCCCGCTGGGTGCTGAGCTTTGAGCTTTCCCATTGTTCATGACAAGGCCAGCTCGTCATAAGCACAGCTCCAGTAGTACTGCATGACGAGCTGACCTTGTCATTAGAATGGAAGAATTAAATAACTCCATTTATCCTCAAAACACAAAATAAATATGGATACATATCAATGGAATGGCCCAAAAATAAATATGGATATATACAAACGGAAATATTAAGAAAATAAATGCCATAAAACTGGTAACCCAACATATAATCCTTGCTGTTCCTACAAGAATCATCTCCTGGGCACTCATGAGATCTACCGAGGAAGTGAATGAACAGAGCACCCTGTGTCCCTAATCATGCATTTCCAAACCAACTGAAAGCCTTTTAAAGAATTTGAACCTGATACATGGTGCCTAAAAGGAAACATGCATGTGCTGTGCATTCGTTATCAGCATAAAGAATGTTAAAGCATGTCATATAAGTAATCTTCTCTCTACCTGCAGGTACCTGTAGAGCCCAGTGATGGTTGCTATAGCAACAGATGTGGGTGGTAGCATGTCACCAATGACAGCAGCCAGGAACCCTCTGGACCGACATCTGTAGTTAGGGACTGGGACCGGATCCACTCTCCCTGATAATAAGGCCATGGTGCTCAGCGTCGCTTTGGCCTCGTTGACATATGAATTAAATACCTCAAAGCCCAGGGTGATGTTGGGTAACAGGTCAGGGTTCTTGTTAATCTCATCAATGGCGTAGACAAGGGCGAAGAAATGTCGAAATAAACGGTGGGAAATCCTGCAAGAAAAATATATTTGTTTGAGTCACTTATTACACAGCTGTCTTTTGAAGACAATGTTTCCAATTTTACAGAGTTGCCTTTTTGATATTTTCACCAACGGAGAGACGGTAACAAGCATCCTCACTCCCCGTTATCTCTTCCCCTCATGAGGTAGGTGACAGGAGCAAGGGTGAGAAACTTAGGACTCACCATCAAATGCTGCAAAACCTTATCTGGAAAACATATCCCTCAAAAATTCAACAGCTTTCTTGGAAGATGGTCTGATGCAAAATATACTTTAGGCCATCTACTGTAAAAACCTACCGATGGTGCTGTGGTAAAAAATTAAAAGGTCCTTCCATATCTATGCCAATCTTCTTCCAAGGACCACCAGGTAGTGCAATAGGAACCAAAGGGTGAGAACATGTTTTTATTTTTTTCTCTGAGCTATGCAGATCACACATCTTTGACCTCTCACTCAATATCATCATCCATTGAAGGCCATTAATACACAGATCTAACCCTTCCCTTGTTGATAGGAGTGCCCAAATGACCATTAGGAAAAGTCTTTACCAGATTCATGTGAATGTTGGCAAGAGGTATCAACTTATCTACTCTTAACACAGTATTGTCTCCTATGGTTAACTCATCATCAATTTTAGAAAATGGTTGTAACCGACAGAGATAGGTCTATCCTGTGGCCAATCTTTGCTCTTAAGATTTCAAGCAGCATTTCCTCCTCCTCACATGCATTCTTCCATCCCTCTTCAGGGTACACACAAGTATTAGGAATGGCCACTGCCACGGTAGAGCACATTTCCACAACCTCCTCCCGATGCAGGGGTTCTGGGTCATTAATGGTCAGCCTGGAAAGAAAATTAAGTAAGGACTGAAAATTTGTTCCGCTCGCGGAATTTGCGGATTTTTGGCAATTTCGCGGTGCGCAAATCGTGCGAAATTCGCAAGCTGGCAGATTTTTTTGCTTGGTCGCGCTTCAAAAATATAATCTTGCGCGCTCGGCGTTGACTTGCTCTTATTCTGAGTTTGCCAAGTTGTTTTTCCTCCCTGTTTGCGTGTGCTGCGCCATTTTGGATCTGGCTGCATGATCGCGCTAGACTTTTCGACCGCGAGTACGTCATAGCGGCCCGCCATCTTGCACTGCGAGAGTTTGAGAACGCGACTACGTCATAAGGGCCTGCGATCACGCATCGCGGGAGTAAACTATTGCAAACATGTAGATGCGCCGCGCAACTGACATCCGCGCTTTCCCGAACATGCAAAAATTGCAATTCTGCACAAGAAATCTACCGCAGGCAGCATAAACCTTCTGAAAATGATGATTTGGATCAGAATAACTCCTCAGATTGACATTTGGCTGCACTTTTTTTGTGCAAAGAGTCCATTTTTTGGGGGGGTGGGAGAAGGAAGTGCCCCTGAGTCTCCAACTTCCTGTTCCTGTCCAGCAGGCTCCTCCCAGTGCTTTGTCCATGTCCTGGTCACTTTTCATTTGGATCTGGAGCTGGAAGGATTACTTTTTGTGGCTGCTGCTGGATATTTGTATTTGAGGACTTTTTGTTTGGATCACTTTTGGATTACTTTTGGATTTGAGATTTTACAAGTTAGTTGGTGTTGTTTGTTTGGGGCATTGCAGTTGCTGCAACTACAATTTTTAAACTTTTTCACAACTTTCAAAAAAATATATTGTGGATAGGCAAAGTATCCAGTAGGCCCAGGGTTAGTCATGGGTGCATGACACAACTGTTTCTGTGAGTTTTGTTGAACTTAAATATCATTTACGTCATGAAATTGAATAGCTCACTGTTATATGTGGATTTTATTTTAAATTTTGGGGTGCGTGTAAAGCCACACTAGCCAGTAGGCCCAGGGGGTAGTCAGTGGTGCATGGACCAAGGCTTTCTGTGTGGTCTCTGGAATGTAAACATCATTTAGGGCATGGATGGCATTGAATTGGGGTAATGTTTGTGTGTTTTTCAATTTAATTTTTTGGGGTGTTGTTGGGGCCTGGCCATGTGGGTGGGGGACATTTTGAGGCCTGGTCCAGGCAGGGCCTGGCCATGTGGGTGGGGGTCAAGGGGCCATTTTGAAGCCAGGCAGTGTGCTTTGTGCCATAGCCCTGCACCCAGTCTGCCTTGCTTTCATCCATTATGCTCAGGGGTACTCAGTGGTGAATGGGCAAAGGCTTTCTGTGGGGTTTCTTGAATTTAAACATCATTTAGGGCATGGATGGCATTGGATTGGGTGCTTTTAATGTGTTTTATTATTTTTGGGGGTTTTGTTGGGGCCTGGCCATGTGGGTGGGGGCCATTTTGAGGCCTGTTCCAGACAGGGCCTGGTCATGTGGGTGGGGGGGGGGGGTTAAGGGGCCATTTTGAAGCCAGGCAGTGTGCTTTGTGACATAGGCCTGTACCCAGTCTGCCTTGCTTTTATCCATTAGGCCCAGGGGTAGTCAGTGGTTCATGGACCAAGGCTTTCTGTGGGGTCTCTTGAATTTAAACATCATTTAGGGCATGGATGGCATTGGATTGGGGTGATTTTTGTGTGTTTTTCAATTTTTTGGGGTGTTGTTGGGGCCTGGCCATTTGGGTGGGGGCCATTTTGAGGCCTGGTCCAGGCAGGGCCTGGCCATGTGGGTGGGGGTCAAGGGGACATTTTGAAGCCAGGCAGTGTGCTTTGTGCCATAGGCCTGTACCCACTCTGCCTTGCTTTCATCCATTAATTAGACCCAGGGGTAGTCAGTGGTGCATGGACCAAGGCTTTCTGTGGGGTCTCTTGAATTTAAACATCATTTAGGGCATGGATGGCATTGGATCGGGGTGATTTTTGTGTGTTTTCTGAATTTTTGGGGTATTGTTGGGGCCTGGCCATGTGGGTGGGGACCATTTTGAGGCCTGGTCCAGGCAGGGCCTGGCCATGTGGGTGGGGGTCAAGGGGCCATTCTGAAGCCAGGCAGTGTGCTTTGTGCCAAAGGCCAGCACCCAGTCTGCCTTGCTTTCATCCATTAGGCCCAGAGGTACTCAGTGGTGCATGGACCAAGGCTTTCTGTGGGGTCTCTTGAATTTAAACATCATTTAGGGCATGGATGGCATTGGATTGGGGGTCTCTCTTCTATTAATGTAAACATCCATTTTTGATTAGAAATAATTGCAATTTTTATTTTTGGTCTTTCCGTTTTTGGATGTGTTGTAATAATAATAAATGCCTAGTTGCAAATATTAATTGAAGCACGACATATGCAACATTTATTTAACTGATGTTCCTCTGGCTTCCTTGCTTTTAGGTGCACAAAGAGAACCACGAATCATCCTCATCGTTCATCATCAGTGCCAGGAAGAAGTCCTGCTGCGGTGTGTGCAGCACAACGTCACATGACGTCACGTGTGGCCACAGACAACTCTGCAACTCGTGCAACTGTGGCCTTCTGTTCTGACATCTGAAGAAGATGGGCCCAAAGAAAGGTGGCCGTAACTTCTCAACCAAGAAAGTTGCCAGTGCCACTGCAAGTAAGAAGGAGCAGAAGAAGCAAGTGGCGCCACTTACCAAGGAGACTGGTGTGCCCACAGACACTTTCTTGGGGGGAAAAAAACTTACGCCTACAGCAGCGGTGTCCGCCGGGGACCAAGCTGGGAGTGGCACCTCAGCTTCTTTGGTCTCAGTGCCACCACACCAAGTTAGGCCCAAGACCATGAGTGCCGCAGAGGCAGCCACTTTAATTGCTCAATCACCATCGACCAGTGATGTTGACGTTGACTCATCACAAGAAAGTAGCATCCATCAACGCAGGGTGTAACTCATCTGACGAGTGTTCAACCACAGCCGCAACGACAACCACAGGTACAACAAGTAGAGGCTCAAGGAGAGGCGCATGGAGAGGCACAAGGAGCGGCGTAAGAAGAGGCGCAAGGAGAGGCGCAAGGAGTGGGGCAAGTAGAGGCGCAAGGAGTGGCACAAGTAGAGGCGCAAATAGAGGTGCATGGACAGGCGCAAGTAGAGGCGCAAGTACAGGCGCATGGAGAGGCTCAACTGCCCACAATGCTTGTTCCTCCAGAAGTATGGGCACATCAGGAAATCGAGATTCAAGCGGAGGTATCATCCGAGCAAGCCACTCCTCTTGATGATCCATTGTCTTCCAGATCCCCAGCAAGAAAAAGGTCAAGGAGGGCTAGTACAAATTCTTCTTCAAGCCCCCTTCCTTCTGATGATCTAGATCTTGATTGGAACCCACCAATGCAGTCTGAGAGGGAGCCACGCCATGAGCCGACAAATGTAGCTAAGCCTAAAAGGAAGGTTCCTGCAAGGCTTTCACTTATGGGTGATGACGAAGAAGCAGTAGAAGTGGTGTATTCTGCTGCTGATAAACAGTCTGACGATGATAACCCAGTCATCACAGTTGTTACTCCAGCCCCAGCGGGTATACAGCAGACAGACATTTTTAACCTATCCTGAATTGCTGCTGAGTGGGATGTGGGCGGTGTGGCACTGGTACCACCACCAACACAGGTAACTACTACACCAACACGACCTACAGCTGCCATATTTTCTCTTCAGAAGGGCCGGCAGGTACCTCCATCTAGCTCGACCTCCATTACCTCAAGTAGTGGTGCTGTTACTGTAAGTGCACAACAGAGTCAAATTCGGCCACGCCCCTCCTCCACTTCATCTGGCATTGAAAGTAGCACCTCCACCACCACCACGAGAAATCTCAACTCCCCAGTTTGGGATGTCTTTAGTATTAGCAAAAATGTGGAAAACCTAGTTATTTGTAAGCATGGGCGTAAAATCCGCTCCGCTCGCGGATTTTTCGGATTTTCGGCAAATCCGCAATCCGCGAACGCTCGAGAATTTGTCGAAAATCCGTGAATCCGCTCGCGGCGGATTTTTTGCTTGGTTGCGGCGCGCGGCGTGGTGCACGGCGTTCACTTTCCGTCATTTTAGCGTTTGCCGAGTTGTTTTTCTTTGCGAGTGACGCGCCATTTTAGATCTTGCTGCGTGTTCCCGCGGGAGTTTGTCGCCCGCGAATACGTACTCGCGGCTTGCCACCTTGCACAGCACACCTCGCGAGAGTTCGCAATTGCGAACACGTAGTTGCGGCGGAAAGGAACAATCTCGCACTTGCGAAATAGAGATTTTGCAATTTCGCACAAGAAAATCACCAGCAAACAGGATAAACCTTCAGAAAATTATGATTTTTATCAGAATCACTCCTCAGGTTGACATTTGCATGGCTTTTTTTTTTTGCAAGGAGTCCATTTTGGGGGGGGGGAGGAAGGAAGTGCCCCACAGTCTCCAACTTCCTGTTCCTGTCCAGCAGGCTCCTCCCAGTGCTTTGTCCATCTCCTGGTCACTTTCATTTGGATCTGGAGCTGGAAGGATTACTTTTTGTGGGTGCTGCTGGATATTTGGATTTGAGGCCTTTTTGACTGTCTTTGGATCACTTTTGGATTAGAAATCAACTTTCACAAGTAAGTTTGTTTGGGGCATTACAGTTGCTGCAAGTAAAATTTTGGAACTTTTTCAGAACATTAAATAAATTATATTGTGGGTAGCCACAGTATCCAGTAGGACCAGGGTTGGTTAGGGGTGCATGATACAACTGTTTTGTTGAATTTAAACACCATTTAGGCCATGGATGGGCTGGGATTGTGCTGATTTTTGTCTTTTTTTTGGGACTGCTGGTGGGGCCCTTTGCCCAGGGGTGGTGAGTGTTGCATGGGCCTAGTCTTTCTGTGGGGTGTCTTCTTGAATTTAAACATAATAGAGGCCATGGATGGGCTGGGATTGTGCTTATTTTATTGTTTTTTGTCGTTTTTGGGGGGCTGCTGGTGTGGCCTTTTGCCCAGGGGTGGTGGTGCATGGACTGAGTGTGCCTGTGGTGTGGTCTCACTCTCTTTAATGTAAACATCATGGATGGCATTGGATTGTGGTGATTTCTGGCTGTTTTTCTGTTTTTTGGGGGTGTACTGTTGATGTGGACTGGTCATGTGGGTGGTGGTGGTGGCCATCTTGAGTGCTGGCTGGTACAGGCAACATGTGCCTGGGGTGTAAGGGGCCATTTTGAGGAGAGGCAGTGTCTGAGGCCTGCACTTATTTTGCCTACTTTTCATCCATTATGCCCAGGGGTAGTGAGTGTTGCATGGGCCTAGTGTTTCTGAGGGGTGTCTTCTTGAATTTAAACACCATTGAGGCCATGGATGGGCTGGGATTGTGCTGATTTTATTGTTTTTTGTCGTTTTTTGGGCCTGCTGGTGGGGCCCTTTGCCCAGGGGTGGTGAGTGTTGCATGGGCCTAGTCTTTCTGTGGGGTGTCTTCTTGAATTTAAACATAATTGAGGCCATGGATGGGCTGGGATTGTGCTTATTTTATTGTTTTTTGTCGTTTTTGGGGGGCTGCTGGTGTGGCCTTTTGCCCAGGGGTGGTGGGTGGTGCATGGACTGAGTGTGCCTGTGGTGTGGTCTCACTCTCTTTAATGTAAACATCATGGATGGCGTTGGATTGTGGTGATTTCTGGCTGTTTTTCTGTTTTTTGGGGGTGTACTGTTGATGTGGACTGGCCATGTGGGTGGTGGTGGTGGCCATCTTGAGTGCTGGCTGGTACAGGCAACATGTGCCTGGGGTGTAAGGGGCCATTTTGAGGAGAGGCAGTGTCTGAGGCCTGCACTTATTTTGCCTACTTTTCATCCATTATGCCCAGGGGTAGTGAGTGTTGCATACTTGCATGTCCATAGTCTTTCTGTGGGGTGTCTTCAATGTAAACATCAAGGATGGCATGGGATTGTGCTCATTTTTCTGTGTTTTGTCGAATTTTTGTGGTGTATAACTGAACTGATGTTCCTCTGTCTTCCATTGCTTTTAGGTGCACAAGAAGACTCAAGAGAACCACCAGTGCCAGGAAGAAGTCCTGCAGCGGTGTGTGCAGCATAACGTCACGCGACGTCACGTCTGGACACAGAACCCTCTGCAACTCGTGCAACTGCTGCCTGCTGACCTGCTCTGAAGAGGATGGCCCCAAAAAAAGTAACCCGTAGCTCCTCTAGCAAGAAAGGTGCCAGTAAGGAGCAGAAGAAGCAAGTTACCAAGGAGACTGGTGTGCCGCCCGCCCCTTTTTTTGGGAGTAAAAAAAAAAGTATGCCTGCAGCAGCAGCAGCGGGATCTGCTGGGGACCAAGCTGGCAGCACCCCCCCCCCGCTCCATTGGGCTCAGTGCCACCACCACCACCACGCCAACTTAAGTCCAAGCCCTTGAGTGCTGCAGAGGCAGCCAGTATAGTTCTTCAATCACCATCGACCAGTGATGTTGGCTCATCGCAAGAAAGCAGCAGCAATGTCCCTCAATCAACACAGGTTGTTGTAGCTCATCTGACGAGTGTTGAACAACCACAGCCGCAACAACAATCACATGTGCAAGTACAAGCCCAAGTACATGTGGAAGGAGAGGCAGCGCAAGGAGATGCGCAAGCAGAGGTGCATGGAGGGTCACAAGTGCCCACAATAGTTGTTCCTCCCGAAGTAGGGGCACATCAGGAAATCGACAATCAAGGCGAGGTATCATTTGAGGAAGCCACTCCTCCTGCTGATCCTTCATTGTCTTCCACAACCCTAGCAAGGAAGAGATCAAGGGTGGTGTCTACATCCTCTTCAAGCACACCTCCTTCTGATGATACGGATCAAACTTGGGAACCAGCACCACAGCCGTCTGAGAGTGAGGCACACCATGATCCAACAAAGGTACTTAAGCGTAAAAGGAAGCTCGTCCAAAGTCTCAGACTTATGGAGTGTGATGAGGCTCAACAAGAAGTGGCGGATACTGCTGCTGATGAAGACTCTGCCAACGACGACCCAGTCATCATAAAGGTCACTGCAGCCCCAGCGGGCATGCAGCAAACAGACATTTTGACCCTAGCCCGAAGAGCTGCTGCGCGTGATGATGATGATGATGATGTTGTCGATGAGGAGGCAGTGGAAACACCACAATCATTGGAGTTAAGTAGTACACCAACTCGTCCCGCTTCCATATTTCTTTCTGGCAAGAAGAGACCTGCGTCAACCTCGACCTTAATTAGTGGCGGTGAAAGTGGAAAACGTACAAAAGTTGGGCAATCCAGATCCTCCACTTCATCTGGCATTAGCTTCATGACCACCACCACCAGTATCGCCGCCTCCTCCAGGTCCCACAGACACTTCAAGTCCCCAGTTTGGGACTTCTTTACTGTTTGTCCCAAAAATCCAAAGTTTGCCATTTGTACCCTTTGTAAGCTTGCAGTTAGTCGTGGTAAGTCAGGTAGCAACTATGGTACCGGCGGCCAGAGTGGTCATCTTGAGAGAAAGCACGCTGTCAAATGGTTTGCGCACCTAGCTGCGATCAAGAAAGGCCAAAATCAAGGAAACGTTGATGTTTCATCTGATGTTGACGAGCAGGAAGAAGACGTGTCAAACACTTCCCTTACACCCAGTACCCCTGTCAGCAGCACACCCAATGTGAGGCACACTAAGAGTGTTGGAGCGAGTGAGACACCAACGCACAAAAGTTCACCAGCGAGCAAAATTGGGTCAACGAAGTCATTATCAGCCCGTAAATGCTTGGTCCAGGGCAACATTAGAACAATGCTTACTTCAGACGTGCCATATGAACGCAACCACCCACTGACGCGTCTGTATAACACTAAGCTGGCTAAAATGCTAGCTGTGGACCTTCTACCTTTTTCTTTTGTAGAAGCGGTAGGTTTTCTTGAATTAGTTGCAACGCTCTGCCCTAAATGGAAGGTTCCGAGCCGGTTCTATTTTGCCAGAGTTGCGGTTCCAGCACTACATGAAGATGTGCTGCAGGCGATTGGGGCAGCTTTGCAGAAGAGTGCTGTTCACACAATACATCTGACAACAGACATGTGGACCAGTGGCCCAGGCGATGATTACATGTGCATCACTGCACACTGGGTCTCTTTTTCAGGTGTTATAGCAAAGCTAAACGCAGGTGTTGACCCGGACCAAGTTTTCAAAGCTGCTCGGAAACATGCAACACTAGCCATGTTTGGCTTGGAGAAAAGTCACACAGCAGAAAACCTTTTGGAAGAGTTTGACAAAAAGGTCTTGACAATGCTATCCCCCCTAAAACGCAAGATTGGTTATGTTTCCACGGATAATGGCGCCAATGTAGTTAAGGCCATGTTGAAGTGTGACCATGTTAGAGTGCCGTGTTTGGCGCACTGTATCAACCTGGTAGTTCAAAAATTCTTGAGTGATAAAGAGAGTCCAGCGTTCGAGGTAATGGCCACCTGCCGCAAAATGTGCAACCATTTCAGCCATTCTTTTAAGGCCCGGAAGCATCTGCGGAGACTGCTACTTGAACGTGGAATGCCAGTGAAAGCACTCATCCAGGAGGTGGCAACACGTTGGAACTCAACCTTCTACATGCTTGAGCGTCTGTATGAGCAGTATACGGTACTCGATCACTATTTCTTGACAGAGGCTACATCTCAGAAGGAGGACCTGCGGATGAGTAAGGCGCAATGGGCCATAGTTAAAAGCCTGACAGACATGCTTCGTCCTTTTGAGTTCTTCACGCGTGCAGTCAGCCAGGAGGACTGTAATTTGGGAAAAGCTATCCCATTGTTGTGCATACTGGAGCACCAACTGATGGCGGTTTCTTCTGAGTTTCAAAAAGATGAAAAAAAAAAAAAACATTTCATTTTGTCTGAGAAATTATTACATCGCCTACGTGGTGATGAACGTCTTAAAAACATCAACTCAGATCAGCATTACATTTGTGCTACTATTCTGGATCCACGCTACAAAAAGGCGCTGGCAGACAACGCATTCTTTCCTTTCGCTGATGCAGATGTTCAAAAGTACAAACATTGGTTAGCCTGGTCAGCCAAGAGGTTTGAAAAAGAACGGCAGGTTATTGAAGGAGAAGCCAGTACATCAGCATCAGCATCAGCAGGCCATCCGCAGTCACAAGAATCCACTTCTGCACCTGTGGCTGGGGCACAAGTGACCTCTCAGCCGTTAAAGACACCGGCAACTGGATCATCTGCACCACACACAATGACAACACTAACAGTGGCTGGGGAGGAGGATTGGCTAAGTTTGATGGGGTATGGTTCTCGAAAAAATGTCACAGGCACAGCAAAAAGTAAGCAAAGTGGAGGAACAGTTGGTGACCTTGAGTCGATGGTGCAGGACTATCTGAATGACTCAACAGAGGTCTTCCTTAATGATGAGCCATTGCAGTATTGGCATGGCAAAAAACAATTGTGGCCACAGCTCTTCAACCTGGCTATAAACTATTTGTCTTGCCCACTCGCAAGTGTGTCTTCTGAACGTGTTTTCAGTGCTGCTGGTGGCATTGTAACTCCCAAACGGAGCCGCCTCTCGCCCAAAAATGTGGAGCGGCTGACAATGATCAAGATGAATCAGCACCTCATACCACCAGATTACAAAGTACGAGAAAGCACGCCGCATGAAGACGAGGAGGACAGCAACGTAGATGAGGGGATTTTTTCTCTGTTCGGTGCCACTGACCTCATCCAGCCTGAATTCGCAGAGTATGATGACGAAATCTTGTTCTTATTCCCTGACACCGAGCCCTGAAAATGAGACAATCAATCAAGAACTTTCTTTTTCGTCCTTATTCACTTTTATTCCTGTGTGCTTTGTGTCTCTCTTTCTTTGTTTTGCACAGTTAATTTAATTCAAACTTTAATCACCTAATCCCAAAAACAAGACCATCATCAGAACTGTCTTCACTTGTTTGCTTATTGATTTGAAGGTGCCGCAGTCTACATTCCTCAGGTTCACAAGTTCTGAAGAACATGCTCCTCTATCCTCCTCCTCCAGACTGCGATTTCCCTCCAAGCAGAGTGCTGGATTACGCACAATGAAGAAAGACTCAGCACTTGTGGGGGTGTTGTACTTCTTTGCGGGTGAGTTGACGGTTTTGGGCCCATTGCTGTGAAGCTCTAATAATGGACAAAAGTGTTTTGGACCAAATATGAGGTGGAAATTTCTTGCCGTTTTTTCTGACTTGCTTGCCTTTGAGGTGCTCTTTGGCGGGGTTCCGGGGGTTTGTGTGTAATTTTTGGTGTCTGTCGAAGCACTGCTGCGACAGTCTAATCTTGATTGCATTTGCTTTTCAGGAAATCCGTGGTGGAAAACAGGAGTTATGATGATTGATGATGATGACGACCTAGCTGCACAGCGCCGCGTTTGGACCGAAGGCCGAGAGACATTGTAAGTATGAGATTTAGCTTTTCCGCTGTTTGGGGGTGTTGTGTCGGGTGTTTTTTTGCGGGTGGGTTGGCGGGTCTTGCCTGGGGCATTCCTGGGAAGGTCTAATACCGGATACAAGTGTTTTGGACAAAATCCATAAGGAACAGCCTTTTTTTTGCCATTTCTTCAGACATCTTGCTCAATGTAGCGTTTTGGGGGGCTTCCTGCTGTTCGTGGGTGGGTTGCGGCCGGGGTCTCTGTCGAAGCACTGCTGCGACAGTCTAATCTTGATTGCATTTGCTTTTCAGGAAATCCGTGGTGGAAAACAGGAGTTATGATGATTGATGATGACCTAGCTGCACAGCGCGTTACTTTGGACCGAAGGCCGAGAGATATTGTAAGTATGAGATTTAGCTTTTTCGCTGTTTGGGGGTATTGTCGCGTGTTTTTTTGCGGGTGGGTTGGCGGGTCTTGGCTGGGGCATTCCTGGGAAGGTCTAATGCCGGATAGAAGTGTTTTGGACAAAATCCTTAAGGAAAAGCCTTTTTTTTGCCATTTCTTCAGACATCTTGCTCAATGTAGCGTTTTGGGGGGCTTCCTGCTGTTCGTGGGTGGGTTGCGGCCGGGGTCTCTGTCAAAGCACTGCTGCGACAGTCTAATCTTGATTGCATTTGCTTTTCAGGAAATCCGTGGTGGAAAACAGGAGTTATGATGATTGATGATGATGACGACCTAGCTGCACAGCGCCGCGTTTGGACCGAAGGCCGAGAGACATTGTAAGTATGAGATTTAGCTTTTTCGCTGTTTGGTGGTGTTGTGTCGGGTGTTTTTTTGCGGGTGGGTTGGCGGGTCTTGCCTGGGGCATTCCTGGGAAGGTCTAATACCGGCTAGAAGTTTGTTGGACAAAATCCATAAGGAAACACCAGTTTTGGCACTTTTTGTAAGTTAGGGTTCGTTAGGGTTAGCCCTAGCAGCAGGATTGCATGTGTTTAGGGGGGTTCTATTGCAACGCGGTTCTGTTGTTGTAGAGCACTGTTGGAGCGATGCTGGCTATGGATACTTTTGCTTGCAGGCAAGTGGTTTGAATACAATCCACGGTCTGTATTTGGGTCTACTGTTACTTTCAAAGTACGTTTTGTAACCATTTTTCTGCTAGGCATCGTTTTTGGAGATATGATTGGGTTCTTCTACATTTTTGCGACTGGCTTTAGTAAGGGTCTTGGTGGGAGCATTGCTGGGAAGGTCAAATTTTGTTCTAAAACACAGTAGTACACCCACCTTGAGGGGAAAGATCCGCTATAATATTTTGGCCATACTTATTGATCCTTAAAAAGGTGACTCAGACAGAGCACGCAATTTCAAAAATATTGTACTGTCTATTAGGGAAATCAAAGTGTCACTTTTTGAACCACACAGCGTACATACCTTTTATTTATTTATCAGTGGTATTGTAATAGCACTTCCTGTTTTCCGTTCAATAATTACAGGCCGGGTTTCAGTCAACATCCGCCAGGCAGGCAGTGGACAGGGTGTCTCTTCTGTCAGTGGTCACCACCACATTGATGGACGAAGCGTCAGCTGGAATGGAGGAGTGCCGCCAATAAGAGGAATTGTTTGCTGCATGCAACTTACTTACCAATTTCAACAGGACAACTCCAACAACATACGCAATACAGATACAGTATCCATTGTTGTCTTTTATTCTATGAGTGTGACTGCATGTGCTTACCTTTAGTTTGTAACCAAAGATTGTCTGTAAACTCTGTATCTTCAATTATTGTTTGTCCATGCTCTGCTTTTTTTTTCTTCTCTCAACAAAACCTACCCAAAAAGAAACCCCCATTCCCATCCATTTTACAAACCCTAACCCTCTTCCCCCGGGCTGTGTTGTTTTGCTTGATGTCTGACTAAAATGACATCAATAATTCCACACACTTGCTGGGGAGGATAAGGTGATAGCAGCAACAGGCTGGTGAAAGGAATACGAGGATATCTTCTAGACTTACTCAGCTTCAGTACTATATCTTCTAGTAGTAGTAGCCAATGTCAAATAAATTCAACGCAAGTACTAGTTATACTTGCAATACTTTACCATTTGTTAGGCTACATTATGGCACTGTTCTAGTGTACTGTCACCTGCTATTTTCTCGATCGTACCGTAACCGTTGTAATGCTACAGTAAGGAGTACAAACAAGGTTTCGTTTTCTTTTTTTCCATAGGCATGCAACTGCCACTGTGTCACACCACTAGTACCACCGCAATGAGGAAATGTCACCCGCCCAGGAATGACAACGTTAATCCCCATTTCACCTGGAGCCAGCCCTGGGCCTAGCCCTAATTTCTAACACAAATTACAGGTAAGATAAGCGTTTGGTGGGAGGTAGTATAATGGAGTATTATTTCGGAGTAGACAAGAGATTGACGGTTGTACTACTAAAGTCCTACGACTGTTCAGGAAAACAAAGTTACTGTTACACCCCCACCCCCCACCCACCAGACTGAAAAGCAGTAAAAAACAGGTATGGTCAGATAAAGTTGAAAAATATATTTATTTATCCCTAACAAAATAATCTCCCTCACCCACCCTAACCCCAACGATTGTCTCTGAAACGTCCCAAAACGATCCCAACTCCCAAATCCCACCCCCCAAAAGTCTATAAAAAAGGGCAAGGGACACTCCACTACTGGAGGGTGCTGGTGCTGGTGCATGATGCGGCATGGGCATCATACTCCTTGCGGAGGGTGGCAAGCTCGGAGCGGAGGCCCTTAACCAAGGTCTTATACCTCAGGACCTCCTGCTCCAGGTTGGACATGCGGACTCGTAGGCGGCGTTGGCGTTCCTTGCAGCTCCTGTGGGGGGCAGCTGGTATTTCGGTTGCTTGGCGGTGGCGGTCGGCTTTCTTAGCCCGGCTCGGTCCCGCTGGCTTAGTCACGGAGGAGGATGCAGTGGTCACAGTCGAAGATGTTGCCCCGCTCGACTGCGTGTCCTCCTCCTCCTCCAGGGCCACCAGCCGCCGATACTCGGCGACTGTGGCCTCCAGCCTCCGTTGCCGGGCCAATCTAGCCTGCTCCCTCCTTGTTGTTGATTTGGAAGGAGCAACTATATGAAGAAAGAAAGACATAGTCTGTAACCAATGCTCCTTATTAATAACACAAAGTGATTGAGCCGAAAGTTGGGTCACAGAGTACAAGTAGCAAATTGAAAGCACAGTACATAACTATTGAGGACAGTATCTATGTAACCTCCCACTTCTGCATCCTTGCTCTAACAGTAGTGGTAGTTTAATGAACTAATTCTACGACCACTATGGACTTCCATTACAGTCGACTATGACAGTACACCAGTCTTATTCTTCTTCTTCTCTCTTGTTTAGGGAAATGGGTACGTTATCTTATGCAAGCCGGCAGAATGACATGGACACAGCACAGTGAAGTTGCACCCGAGAAAAAAAGTTGCACACCATGATGATGGAGACAGACTTGCGTTACTGTACCGGTCCAGTACATGCAGGTGGTGAAGCTATTACTTTTCTATTACGGGTGGCACTGAGAATACTCTGTTACAAGGGCTACTGCTTAATTAATTTACCTTTCACCCTACAGTGCAAATGAGTACTAGAAAAGGAAACTGAAGAAGCTAACTAATTTGATTATCTATCACTTCACATGGGACGTATTTAATGACAGATGAGATGACTTTAGGTGCTTTGCTTAATATTGAGTGAACAGTGATACACCCACACATGAATGACGTACTACAAGTAAACTAAAGTTATTAAGAGAGGTACGGAGTGTCCACCGTAATAACCAGATATATGCTGTGAATGCAAACGCAATACAAAGTACTGCTACTATTCATGGTAGTATTGGACACATTTACAATTTCTTTTCCTTGCCTTCCCTGCACTGGGACGGACGTGCGGGTGCGGTGGTACATGCTCTTCAAGGTAACACTTACTTCACCTGGCGACCATCTACTCTCTCTAGATACACATGTGCTATGTAAGAGTCAGAGAATACCATGCTCCAGGCATCCATTCAGTCAAAGTATACGCACACATACAGTTTCTGTTTCACCCACCCAGGCTGCTGTCCTTCCACCCATCCTTGCTTCATCATTGACCCAGCCATGCACCATACCATATTCTTTCCTTCCCAGCCACCTCTGGGTCCAAGCAAACACATATCGTTCTTCTTTGCCAGCCATCATACAAGTTCGTGTCCCACTTACTTACACCCTTCTTTCGCTTTTCGTTCATCCCATCCATCACGTTCGTCTAAGAACTTATTGGGATTCTTCTCACCAAAAACTTCACAGCTAAGTCGAAGTACATTTCGAGGAGGCTACTACCTGGTTGATTTGTAATTGTAATACACCCGTGCAGAAAGCACACTATGCAGTCTTCAATCTCAATAAGTAAGGAATATATAGCTTACCTGTTTCCGCCACCACCGTTTGATACCCCACAGGAACGGCCACCAGCTCTTCTACCGCCGCCTCCTCCCCAGAGTCCGCCGAGTCCTCGCCCAACACAGCCACCTCCGCGCTGGCCCCGTCACCAGATGTTACACCTACAAAGTACATTTAAGAATGTTAGAATACACCACTCACTACTATATAATATTTGGTCTAGGAGAAATGTTAAAAAAACAGAATACAATGTAATAATTTGTGACTGTCTACTCCATAGTAAAAATGTCCCATTTTCCAGGGAAGGCTGTTGTCTTGCTGCACTTTTATGCACAACTGATGAATGCTTGCTTTTGATTTTTAACACGCACCACTTTTTCTCCTAACAGACAGAAGCTTGACTCCTGAGTCCTAAGAACACGACCAGGATCAAGTTCAAACTAGGTGAGAGTTCGGCTCGACCACAAGAAATGTGTCCAATTAATCGTCAGCACTAACCACTTTTCCGTTTACAGTTAAATAGTTTTATGACAAAGTAGATTTTAATAAATGTGTTTACTTTTAATAAAGCTTTTACACTTAAATAGACTCTGTGGTTTTTGTTCCTCTAGACTAGAGTGGATGAGCTAAAGGTTTTGGAATTTTTGCAAGCATGAGTGCCTCTGACACTTCTTGACTGTGCTGTGACTCCGTACTACTCTCTTGTCCTGCGTACGATAATCTAGAGATCATTGGGGATCTATAATCGGTGACTTCGGGAGCTGAATGACTCTGCCACACTATCTAGTCAGTAAGGAGACAGTGCATAGAGGTATTGCTGAATATAATGGGAGTCCAATGGAATTGCCAAATGTCCAATCTTAGTTAGCTACACAGACAGACTAATAAGAATAGTCTAGTAATACCACAGGGAGTCATATTCGAGGCAGGATAAGAATTTATATCCAGTCTACAAGAAGATCAAAGACGATTTAGAAAAAATCGAATGAGGAACGCTAGGAAAAAATATGTACTGTTTATTAAAATGTAAACTTACTGGGGCCAGCAAAGGAGCCCTCGCCTGCCCGATCCTGGCCTGCATCCTCAGCACCCTCCTCCTGTGTCCTCTTGCCCTTGGGGGGAGCTGATGTACAACATGAAAGAAAGAAAAACCAGAAAACATGGATGAGATTTTTCAACCAAATCAAACATTTCAAAAGAACAATAACAACATATTTTGGAAAAATAGCAAATAGATAGACAACTATTCCACGGGATCTATCTCATGTGGTATACTACGTTATTCGTATTGCCTGATTTGCGGAACGTTGACTTAGAAAGTTCCTATGTAACTCAATAAACAGACTACTAAAGAGGTTTGCCTAGGCCTGGCACTGCAGGCAGCAGTGCGCAACACGTGACAGACAAAGTCCATCCTGCTTGCAGATCAGTGAATACTCAAACTATCAATCCACCCGCCACCACCGCCACTATTTCTTCTGATAGCCATGTGACTGTCTAAAGGAAGGACTGGACTTCAGTCTGTTGGGGCTGATTTATAAGTCCCTTGCGGAAGTTGCGGCTGATTTTCCTCCATTGTTGCGTGCCTTTTCTGACGCAGCGGCAGAACAAAAGACTCGCCATGGTGTTGGTGCGGCGTATATATTAAAAAAAAAACACATATGGGCGATGCATCACGTTGTAAAGCCCTGCGCCATCAGGGGGCGTTCCGGCGCAAGGGAGGGCGTACCTGCGCAGGAACGAATCCTAAAAGTGGCTGAGGGAAATCTACAAGATGTCAATCAGTCACTTTTAGGACAATGATGCATGACTCAAACCCTGCGCGCTTGAAGCCGACGTACGGCTTGATGCAGCATTGGGGAGATAGGGTACCCCAGAGCATTGCTGGAGCTGCGCCATCGTTGGCACGCAACTCCAGCAATGCGCTGCCTTTACGGCACAGATGCGTAAGGCTTCTGTGACGTTTTGGGCCAATGGGTGGTGGTGGCATGGCACACAATTACTGCCGCTTCCCTGCTACTTTGCAGGGATGCGCCGGTAATTGAAAATATGACCCTTACTGTCTAGCATTACGCAGTTCTTTTCTTTACAGTACACTCATACATAATTTCTCAGGCCAATGAAATGCTTCTGAACACAACATACAAAACAAAGAAGCATAGTAGCAAGCAAGGCTACTGAGAAGGAGAGCAGTGCACCTGAAAATGAAATGCATAGAAGATTTTGAAATATAATTTACCTCAATGTAATCGGCAGCATTATTGCTCTTGGTAAAGAACAAAGATTTGCAAATAACAGAGCAGGATAAAACAGAGTAGTAAATGTACTACTACTACTACTCACCAAGCCCGGGGACCTCTACGCCGAGCGCGTCCAGCAAGTCCCGCTCCCGGTCCATGACATCGGTCCAGCGGTGGGTGGCCTGGTTATATGTGCGCCGGACCCCAGAGATCTTGTACATGGCCCGGCACACCTTCTCCCACCGCTGGCGGCGCTCCCGGATGCCATAGCCGGTCGCGATCTTGCCGCCTCCCAGGATCGTCTTGGGGAGGCGGCGCTGGACGTGGAAGATCAGTGCCGCCACTTCCTCCGCGCTGAAGATCTCCCTCGGGACCACTTGCTCCCCCCTTAAACGCCCGCACGGGAGCCGGGCACGGGGTGCGGGACCCTTCCCCTTCTCAGGGTGCTTCCCGGCTCCCTTTACCATGGTCTGGGCAGAAATAAACTTAAATGATAAAGAAGAAATAGAATAGTGAAGAAGAAAAGAAAAGAGTTTAAAAAAGTAGTTTAAAAGTAACTAAAAGCTGCAGAAAACACAAAAATATAGAGCTAGAAAAATAGAGGGTTAGATAATAAGTAAAATTAGATCAAAAAAACTTCAAACAAGCAAAGGATGGCAGAGATTGAGAGAGGATAGAGAAAGCATGCCCAGAACCATAGCAATGAATGAGAAACAAGATGGCCGCGCCCGTTCACGACCGCGTGGGTAAGTTCGCGCGAGATTTTCCTTGCGAGTACGCGCGAAATTGTACTAGCGAGCAGCACACTTTGCGAGATTACACATAGCGGGCGGAAACGGAATTACGTCACGCCAACAAGATGGCCGCGCCCGTGTACGACCGATAGGGTAACTTGGCAAACGAATAGCTAGAAGCGCCTCGCGAACACGCGCAAGATCACGCGAACATACACGTCGCAACAAAAACAATTTTGTATTCGCACGTATTCGCGGCTTCCGAAATCGATCTCGCACGGATTCGCGCCCCAAAAAACGCGCGAAATTGCAGAAAAAACGATTTTAGCTAAAATGAAAGCAATGAGCAGGTGCAAAAGTTCAAACTTAACATTAGTAACATTCAAGGTAGTGCTTCCTGATGGGCCCTTCCAGAGTTTGCAACTATTCTATGACCCTGCTATGACCCAAACAGCAGGCTCATAGAATAGCACCATAAAGGTCCTGTGAAAAAAAAATTTCACTGCAACAAAAAGCAAATTACAGATAAGGAAGGAAGCAGGTGCCAGCCAGACTGGAACTTTCAAAATTACTGACACATTAATGAAACACAAATTAATTGATGGCAGTTGAAGAAGGGCAGGTGTGCTTGCTTTTTTCAACCACCATAATCTACAGTGATAAATAAACCTAATAGGTGCCAGTGAGGATGTACTAGAGGGTGGCATGGGTGTCCCAGAGGGTGGCAGTGGTGAAACAGAGGGTGCTGTGAACCTGTGATGATAAACCAGACGTAGAAACAACATAGTCGCGGCCGTTGCAAGCCGAAAAGTAAGTTCGCAATTGTGAACTTGTCCCAAAATCGGCGCGAACACGCGCCAACACAAAAAACGGAAAAATCCGCAAATCCGCTAGAGTTCGCGGATCTTCGCGGATTGCGAATCCGTAAATACGCAAGTTCGCGGATTGCCAATCCGCAAAATCCGCCCATGCTTAGTTATTTGTTCGATTTGTAAAACTGTAGTTAGTCGGGATAAGCTTGGTACCAACTATGGTATCGGAGGCCCGAGAGGTCATCTCCAAAAACACCACACTATCCAGTGGGAGGCGCTCCTAAGTAAGATCCGGGAAGCCAAAAGTACAACAAATCCAAATGTATCCATTGATATTGCATCTGATGATGATGACGAGGGGCTCATGATCATGCAGGGGGGAGGTGAAGAAGCGAGAGACATTTTTTCTGGTACACACAGTAGCCCTGGCAGCAGTACTGCAGTGGTAGCGCTCACACCCTCTACCCCAGCAACATCTATGAGGCACACTAAGAGTCTGGGAGAGACACCAATGCGAAAAAGTACATCAATGAGCCTAATTGGGTTGAAGAAGTCTGGATAATCATCATCACGTATGAAAACAGTCCAGATCACCATTAAAAGCATGTTTTGGTTGGAGGTGCCATTTGAACGCACCCACCCAACGGCCCGTCTTTATAATGCAGTGCTGGCTAAAATGTTAGTGCTGGACCTTCTCCTTTTTTCTTTTGTGGAAGGGGTGGGTTTTCTAGAATTTGTGGCATCAGTCTGCCCTAAATGGAAGGTTCCTAGCCGGTCCTATTTTGCCAGAGTTGCGGTTCCAGCACTACATCAAGATGTGCTGGAGGTGATTGGGGCAGCTATGCAGAAGAGTGCTGTTCACACTATCCACCTGACAACAGACATGTGGACCAGTTGCCAAGCCCTTGATTACATGTGCATCACTGCACACTGGGTCTCTTTTGCAGGTGTTAGAGACAAGTTATCTGCAGGTTTTGACAGTGCCACAATTATTCAAGCTAGTCGGAAACATGCATCAGTAGCCATGTTTGCCTTGCAGAAATCTCATACTGCAGTAAACATTTTGGAGGAGTTTAACAGTGAGGTATTTGAATGGCTGCATCCAAGAAAGCGCATGATTGGGTATGTTTCCACGTATAATGGAAGTAATATAGTTAGGGCCATGAATGATGGTGGCTATTTCAGAGTGCCGTGTTTGGCGCACAATATTAACATTGTTGTTCAAGATTTCTTGAAAAAAGAAAACAAAGTCAGCAAGTTACTGATCACCTGCCGAAGAATCTTCACACATTTCAGACATTCTTTTAAGGCCCAGAGGCAGCTGAGGATCAATTAACGTGACCGTAGAGTGCCAGTCAGAGGACTCATCCAGGAGGTGGTAACACGTTGGAACTCAACCTTCTACATGCTTGAGCGTCTGCCTGAGCAGTGCTTGGAAGTCAATGAGTATGTCTTTGCTCGGAGTTCTTCTATGAAAGACATGAGGCTAGAGGTGGAGGAATGGGACCTAGTTAAAAGCCTGACAGACATGCTTTGTCCTTTTGAGGTCTTCACGCGTGAAGTTAGCAGGGAGGACTGTACTTTGGGCAAAGCTATCCCAACGTTCAAAGATGACAGTGACAAGCAAGACGCATATCAGTTGGCTTAAAAAAATACATACAGAACAACATTACATTTGTGCCACTTTTCTGGATCCACGGTACAAAAAGGCACTGGCCAGCAATGCATTCATTCCTTTTACTGAAGCAGATGTTTCAAAGTACAAACATTGGCTAGCTCTGTCAGCCACTCATTACGAAGAAGAGCGGCAGGAAATTGAAGGAACCGGCAGAAGTACTACTGAATCTGCAGGCCATCTGGCGGCAAGGTCCACTTCTGTGGCTGAAGGCAGTCACTTTCCCTCACAGCCATTACCGACACCAGCAGCCGTATCATCCTCATCTGCACCAGGCCCAGCCATAATATTGTCGGAAGCGGATTGGATAACTCATCAAGGGTTTGCTCGTTCCAGTATTGAGGCAAACGCCTCAGTTGGTATGCAAAGTTCAGCACCCCTGGATGACCTTGAGTGGATGGTGCAGGTCTATCTGGATGACCCAACAGAGGTCTTCATTGATCACAACCCATTGCTGTATTGGTATGGAAAAAGGGGTCAATGGCCACTGATCACCAAGCTGGCTCTAAATTATTTGTCTTGCCCACTCGCAAGCGTGTCTTCTGAACGTGTTTTCAGTGCTGCTGGTGCCATTGTAACTTCAAAAAGGACCCGCCTCTCGCCCAAAAATGTGGAGAGGTTAACAATGTTCAAGATGAATCAGCACTTCATACCACCAGATTACAAAATATGTGAATTCACGCAGGAAGAAGAGGACACCGACTTAGATGACAGAAGTTCTTCTCTGTTAGCTGACCTACTCCCGTCTCAATTCACAGAGTTTGAGGATGAGCTCTACTTCCATGACACCTAGGCCTGAAACTGACTTCCTTTTTTTTCATCCTGACACCTTATTCACTTTTACTCCTGTGTGTCTTTCTTTGTTTTGCAACTTTTACCACAACAACACTCTAATCACAACAAATCCATCAGCAGCACTGTCTTTGTCTTATTTACTTATTGAAGGTGCCGCTGTCTTCAATCCTGAAGTTCACAAGTTCACAACTCAGTCATGCTCCTCTATCCTCCTCCTCCAGACTCCCCCTATCCATTTCCCTCAAGGCAAATGGCTGGATTACGCAGAATGAAGAAACTGTCGCTTTGTAGACGAGTCCTCTCAAAAGAAGTGGGACTGGAATTACTGACTATATGCTGATTGCAGACAGTTACTTCTGAAGTTGACACGAGAGGCTGCCCTGTGGGCCTTCACTTTAAGAACAAGATGCGGACAAAAACTGGAACAGGTAACGAGTAATGAGATGGCATGTAGTGGACAGCACTGGCTGTCAGGCTCTGATGAAAGCAATTGCTGTTTGTTTGTTGTGCATGAAATGACTCATATGTCTTCTGTTATTATTTAATCTTTTACACACTAAATGTAACTTAAGTCTACTCTGTTTTTTTACCTTGTTTAATTCAAATTGTACTTCTACTGCAGGGGCCACACGTTGCATTTTTTAATAAGCAAAATGTCTTTGGACTCACTGTGTGTGTAGACTGCATGAACAACATTGAGTTTGCCAATATACCATGATGATGATGAGTCTTGATGATCAAAGTTACATAATATCTTTTTTCTTTACAGTCACTCACTGGGATGGATGGATCATCATCGTCGGTTTACGAAAGAACTATGGCCATCTGTGAGTGGCAAACAGGTAAACCAGTCAACAACAACTACAGCAGAACTACATGTCTGCCAAGTCGTGGTATGGAGTGGTCGAGCCAGTGTAGTATTGTTATGCCAGAGTCCAGACAGCAGTTCATGTAAAATTGCGGCTATGTGGCTTGCTGCATAAAATTAGATATGCTTTGTCTGTCTGTGTTAAAGAGGTATGGTACATCAGGTTGCTTCACTCAGGGGTGCCTGCCTTGACCGTCTGCATAGCCCTGGCCTGCTGTGTGCTATTTACTATCCTTGAAAAGGAGACTCAGAGTACACACTTTAGAAATTATGCTTGTATGTAATACTGTCGCCTCTGCAACTGAAAGTGTTATTTTTGCACTACACAGCGTACCTTATATTTTTTTCTCCGTGGTGTTTTAATATCACTTCCTGTTTTTCCATCAACAATTACAGGCCGGCTTTTACCCGGTGCAATGCGAAAAACGATTAACTCAGGCTTACCATTAGCGATCCGCAATTCCACATCCGCCAGGCAGGCAGTGGACAGTGTGTTTGGTCGCCAAGAATGAGCCACAGAGCGTCAGATGGAATGGAGGAGTACCGCGAATAAGAGGAATGGCTGGATGCATGCAACTTCCCAAATTGAACAGGACAACTACAACATACAGTTACAGTATCCTCTTCACTTCTTATCTTTTAAATAATGTTATTGTTGTGCACTTTTATGAGTGTGACTCTATGCGTTTGTTTGCTCTCTGCTTCAAATTCATCCCTCCACCTATTTGATAAGTTTCTTTGCTATTTTTAAAACTAATTTTGTAGTATGTTTATCTAGGTACCTATATTGATACTCCTATTTCTGACCCTTGTCCGGTTATTAATTCACTAATGGCCATACAATGGCACAGAAACCTGTTTTCAGATTAGGTCATAGCGCATGCTGTCACATTAAGCAAGCCCTATTCCTCCAGCCCCCTAGAAAGCACACCGAGTTCTCAAAACAAACCAAACCTCCAGCAGACCTGGGAAATCCCCCGCAGCTATTGTTTTGATTACGTTCGAGAACTCCTGAAAAGAATGTAAGAACGACCAGTCCTTATGGCATTCTTACTGACGTCCTATGTCCATCCTTACGTCAAACTCGGCATCTTTCAGGTATAAATATACCGACGCTGCCCTAAGCAAAGACACGGTGGTGACGAGCTTGGAGCAGCGCTACTTGCCGGAGAGCCGAGCTGATGCAGAAAGGCCCACGGACGCTGCCCCTCCCTTTTGACGCGCTGAGAGAGACGCTGCCTTTTCTCCTGCCGAGAAATCCAGCCTCCGGCGTTTCCAGCCGCCCTCACGGGTAACTGGGATATCGAGTCCTGAGACAGAGATACCAACCCTCCAGCCTTCTAAATCCCAGGTACTGAACTGACTAACCCCTTACAGAGAATTCTTGAGTCAGATCCTTGGCAAAACAAACTTAACTTAAACTGCTACTTATTTACTCCCGCCCACGTATTAGGCTTAGGTCAGGTACACCGGGGTAGGCGTAGTTAGAAGCACCAGTTGAGAAAGATTAATCAATGTATATATGTATGTATATCTTTTATCCATTTTAAGTATCATATGGCTAAGAAACCATATAAATGCTTTTACAGTATTATTTTATAATCCTGTTTATACTGTATGCACTTTACTTAACTATAAGTATTGCAATAATAGCGATTCATTTCTCTTGTATGAGAAAAGAGACTGATCAATAAATAACATCTTTTTATTGAAACACGCCCATCTCTTATTTCTCTACAAACTGGTGAAACTAAGAATGCACGTACTGACTGAGTAAAATAGTTGTCTTTTGTTTTCACACGACTCTAGAGATATACTCTTGATTAGGGGAGAGCAAAGTTGTCATGTTCTATGGTTGTCAGAAACTAAATCCCTTCCTGTCTATCCAGGGAGGTTAAACTCATCCTTGCCTATTCGAGAAAGTTTCTAGTGAACTCTGAGCTAGCTGGCACACAAAACTTTAAGTCTAATATCGTCAGTAGAAGACCTAGTTAACCACAGTCCTACGTCTATACTATTGAAGATGTTATTCCAATGCGCAGAGCCTATTGGGAAAATAGGAACTACACTACATGGCGCCCAACGGTTTGGATAGGCGATAAATCTAACGCAAGACATTAGAGTAACTCAGTCGTGCTTTTTCACACAGACCCCTTTTTCCCATAAAACTCCAAAGACGTCTGGAGTGGGTGAAAGGTTAAATCTGCCAAACTTAGTAGGAGGAGACTCCTATGTATGGTTTTTGGTTTATTCAACGTTGAAGGATACAGTGTTCCAAAATATTGTGCATCTAATCTTTGTTTCCATAGAAACCTGATCTGCAAACAAACAGAAAAACCTTCCTGTCAGTAAAATGTCAGACAGTGAAGTAGAAAGGGAGACAGCTAGAATAGCAGCTCAACTCCAAGCGGATGACACAAGTCTCCTACAGCAAGACCCGGGTGCAATACTTATCCCGGTCAGCATAAGAAAAACTATAACTTTAAAAGTTATAGAAAATGGACTAACACCAAGAGGTGGTACAGTCATATTCGTAATTGAGGCACACGAATATCGGCAGACAGAGGTATTCTATTCATGGATACATTTTCCAGCAGCAAACGCTGTTACAAAGGAGTTCCACTATTACAAAATAGAGGAACCACCGGATATCTACACTCCTTTTGAGGAGGTGGAAATACCACTCAAATACCAAGAGCACCTGCTCTGGTTTAATGGCGCCCTAAAACATAATGATCACATCACCAGGCTCGGTCCACTAGGTAGACCAGGAGCAACATGGCCAGTTCTAGCCAGCTACACACCACATCCAGACATTGAAAAAATGTCAATACCAGAACTTTTAGTACAGCTAAAACAACTGATTAAAATACACAGACAATTAGTCCAATATGTAATGCGGACTTCAACAGTCCAACCAACTATTAAAATTCCACAGCTGACCCTCATCAGGGGAACACAAATAAAATCACACCACAGAACATACAGTCCTGTCTAAGTAAAGTACCTATTAAGCGGGAACAAATTCCATTCTGGTTAGCACAGAAAATCACTCAAATAGAGGCGGTATTTCCAGATACCACCCCTGTTTAGAAACACAGAATTCTGACTATCTGTCTTCCAATGGGGATCGCACCACATGTGGAGGACTGTGACACTTGGGTACAGTCTTTGCTTCCATTTACACAAAAACACATGGTGTACGATCCATGTCGGTAATACCAGAAGTGCTAAAACAGATTCAAAATGAATACGGTCCAGAACCTGCTTTAACTCTGGGTATGAAATTACTGAAAGACTTTAAGCAGGTCTCGGCAATATTACTAGCAAACATAAAGGGGGAAGCAGCAAATGTGGCAATCTGCCAAAGATTGAAGGAAACAGATATAGCAGACCAACCATTTGAACTTGCCAGAATCATAGAAAACCCTATGAAGAACTTGGAAGAGATAGTTTGGGTGGGAAACCAGTGAAACCCCAACTAATTGAAAATCCTGAAAAGGTATTTATTAAAAATAATCTAAACACTTCAAAAAAGAGCTGGGATGGAAATAAACAATCCACTCCCAAAGAAAAAAGATTCCAGTCCAGAGGAAGGTCTCCTCGGCGGAGAGAAAGATCTCCGGACCAAGGAAACAAGTCTCCCCAGAGGGAGCCCTCTGAGAAAAAATGCAACCTTAGAAATAGGGATAATTTGAAAAAACCTGATAGATATCAAGATTTGATACTCGTCCCTCTCGATCTTTTCAGACTTCCTCGCAAAAATCGGAAAGAAGAGGACGGTCAGAACGCAGGGAAGAGCACGTCAAGTCCAAAGACAAAGAACCTGCTCATCAGAGTAAAAAGTTACAATTTCCAAAGAAGAAGGTAGCCAGCATTAAAATAATCAAACATGCCGAGGATCCTGAGGACTCAGCTGAAAAACGGAGAGTGGGCCCAGACAATGCTAGACAGCGCAGCAGAAGTGAGCATAGCTCGCAAGATCCTGATGAATCATCTGGAGACAGTGGACACGAATGAATACATTCAAGTGGAAACTGCAGATACCAGAGTTAGCAAACCTCATAAAATATATGAAATAACTTTACGTATAGAGGGAGATAAGACTAGGAAAATAAGGGGTCTATTTTGGGATAATCTCTCCAAGGGCTATGACATCCTTCTATCTGAAAAAGACTGGCCACCAGAGTTTGTCAGGGAGTGCCCTCATGGCGAAGAAAAGATTATGCCTGCCTTCTCAAATCATATTCCAATTCATAAAAAATATACACTTGCAAGAAAGTGGGCAGTAGCCCAAGCTCCTGCATTATATAAAAACCATGTGGGATGGGATGAGGACTCTCCGCCTCACAAGATCCAGTTAAAATCACAACCAACTGCACAGAGGCAGTACACAATTAAGCAAGAAGCTAAAACACAGGTCAGGGAGATCTTAGATCAACTTGAATACCAGGGGGTGATTGTAACATGCACCTCACAAATGAACAATCCTTTGTTTCCTGTCTCCAAGCCAGATGATTCATATAATCTAGTTTTGGACTACAGACACCTTAACTCATGCTGCAAAACGTTTGCAGTACAAAACTCACACAGTGCAGCACTAATGAATAGCATAGTGCGCAAAAAATACAAAACAACATTAGACATCTCTAATGGATTCTTTTGTCAAAATATAGCACCAGAAAGCAGATATTTGACCGCTTTCTCAATAAATGGCTCGCAGAAAAATTTCTGTCGTTTGCCCCAAGGGTTCAAGAATAGCACAGGATTATTCTCAGCGAGAGTAACAGAGTTACTACAAATATATGATGATGAGGCATTATCTTATGTCGACGACATCTATCTAACAGATGAGGACTTGGATACTCACTTGAAAAGAGTGAACACCATAATACTTGGGTTCGCAGCAGAGGGTTACAAATTCAACTTAAAAAAGTCAAGAATTGCCCATCAGACTGTCCTATTTTTAGGGTATGAATTATCAAGTGAAGGCAAAAGCCTGGCTGTCAATTTCCTAGAGAAATGTGCTGTAATCCAAGCACCTAGAACACTGAAAAACTTGCAATCAATTCTAGGTTTCCTAAATTTCGGAAGAACATACATTATAAACTATGCAGAGAGGGTTAAACCTCTCTATGATCTAATAAAACCAGATTTTAAAAGCATCAATTGGACTCAAAAACACACAGAAATTTTGAGATCTTTACAAACAGACATGTTACTTAAAACAAAACTGCAAACACGCGATAACACACGCAACCTTGTGATTCGAGTCATCCCAGGAAGATGCGGATTCACATACCTAACCTCTAATGAGGGAGAAACGGTACCAATAGCTTACAAATCACACTTGTACACAAAAGCTGAAATGAAATTTAGCCCAACGGAAAAAATTCTAACCGCGGTACAGACTGCTGTAGCGAAAAAAAGAGCCCTAGCACAAGGTAAACGAATAATCATCGTGACACCAATACCAGCCCTGGAGGCGGTAACAAAGGCAAGCATTCCGAATGCTAAAGCACTACATCCGAGATGGATACAGTGGGCTAATTCCCTTGCTGCAACAGACGTGGTATACGAATTTGACCCTAATTTAAAAACACAAGAATTTCTCCAATATGAATTTGAATGTCCTCTGCCGACTGAAATTCTGCCTCTAGAACATTACGGCTGTATAATATATACGGACGGATCAGCACAACCCGCAGTTGGGGGTAAACAAGCTTACATTGCTGCGTGCGCGATTGTTAAAGGTCGTTGGCACAAAGGAAAATTTAAACCACTGGTCACTAAAACGCAATCCCTAGGAGACTGTATAGCTCAGCAAGCTGAACTACTAGCATTTAAGATGGCGCTTGAAAATACAGATCGCGAATTCCCCACACTCATAGTGTGCGATTCATATTATTGCGTTCAGTCTTACAATGAATACTTGCAGATCTGGGTTCAGAACGGTTTCAAAGATGCAAAAGGTGGCACAATCAAGCATAAAATGCTTTGGGAACAAGTGGTTCTTTTACAAAAAGAACTACAAAAGACTCACGTGATACATACACTGAGTCATCAACGTGATGGCGTTCACGTTGCAGGGAATTCATTGGCTGATGAGGCCGCGAAGGCAACTGTGCAAACGGCTTCCGTAGCTGCCATCACCCGGTCAAAAATAAAAATAGACAGCGAAATATTACAGGCTGTCTGCGCTACGGTAAAAGATGCGATAGAAACACTCCCGAAAGGCTTTCCATTAAAGTACTCATACATAACTGATGCTAATAACTTTCCATTTGCTCGAATCCTGGAGTGGGGGATAGGGCAATTCCGAACATGGAACATAGGTTAGGACTCATTATAGCGGCACATGAAGGGCTTGCTTCTGTACATGCTGGCGTTTCAGCCACGGTATCGTTATTAAAACAGAGATACTGGTGGTCACGAATGAGAAGACAAACTAGGAACTATGTTCTAGAATGTGAAATATGTCAAAGAATGAAGGTATCAACAGTGAAACGCCCAGCCCAGACGCCCCTTCTAATCTCAGATAAACCATTAGCCTGTGTTTACCTGGACCACTGCGGTCCCTTACAAAGGGACGGCAACTATAAATATATCATGGTCGCACTAGATTCATGCACGAGATTCATATGGATGTGGCCCCAGCGATCGGCTGACGCCAGAACTGTTATAAAAGATTTGCGAGTCTTTATCGGCACATACGCAATTGGCATGCTACATTCTGATCAGGGTCCTTCTTTTAGCTCTCGAGCTTATAAGGAGGCCATGACCAGCATGGGCATTGCATTGCGGTACTCTTGTCCCTTTCATCCTGAGGGAAACGGAATTGTGGAAAGAAAAAACCGTGACATAAAGCAATCTATAACGGCAAAGGTATTAGGTTCGGGAGCTGGTGGGTCAAACATTTAATAAGTGTCCAACGTAGTCTTAATAATCTGCCAAGAAATTCTCTAAGAGGTCTCAGTCCGTACGAACTATTGTTTGGGACTAGAATGTTAATCCAGGACCTCGATAGTCAAACTTCAGTGGTTAAAGAAAAATGCTTTGATATCAAAGATCGTTTGGCTATTTTACAGGACTTAAATGAAACAAGAAAAGACCTGAGCAACATAAAGTTGAAACAGCAGCCAATAACCACTGAAGAGAAACCACCTGTCCCAGCAAGGCCTGTCTGGATTCCAAAAATCGGGGATCTGGTCAGAGGGAAGATCGCGGTGAAGAAGGAATTTGGGCCTTCTTACAGAAAAGCAGTTCCTGTCTTGTCTGTCAACGGGACAAGATCAGTAGTACTACCGCCCCTTGCTGGTAAAAAGGAGAACCGAGTTGTATCCATCGACCTGGTTAAACCACAATCATGTGGCCAATAACAAGTAGTAGGCCAAGTGGACTCCCAAGAAGTAGCAGAACACCAAAGTTTGCTACAAACACAGAGGTTCAAACTGAGAGACTAATCACACCTGATAAACCTATAGTGATTCAACAAGGACTATGCAACAAAGCCATGGAACTCAAACCTCTTGAAACCCAAATCAAAGCTTTACATCAAGAAACTCCATTCTACAGTGATGTAACCACAGACTATGCTAATGAAACAAAGCAAATACCTAAAGCAAAAAGGAATCCAGAAGCAATTGAAACACTTGACAGAACAGCATCCGGCTACTTCATCAACTTCGATGATTTTTCTGAGGATCTGAGTGAACCTGAGGAACAGCCGACAACAAAAACTTTTAAAGACAAAGCAAAGAAACTCTTTCATCAACTAAAAGAAACCTATCTGATTTCTCCATGGATTGAACTTTGGGTGGCACTAGGAGTATTCATCCTCATACTTTGGCTCATCATGGTACTATGCTTGGGACATTTCATTGAGGGATAATATGTTACAATGGACACAGCAAATCAGAACATCAACTTGATCCTGAAACCACACAAGTCTTCACACATCGAGACAAGAGAACTTTCTTCAGTAAACTTCACAGCCAATCCTATACCCGGTGGGGTAGCATGGGACAAAACTGATTACGAAATATATGGTCCGGTTGAGCTCCTGAAGTATCCTCATCAATTCAAGATTTCATTGAGTGACTTTGTAAAACCAAGCACATTCGCTGATGATTGGGACTTTGAAAGTATTAATGATATGATGTCTGATCTAGTAATGTCAGCTAAATTTACAGAACATGATTATTTGCAAGGTTCATCTAATTACGATCAAATGTTTTGTTACAACCATTATGGTAACCATTATCTGCATAAATCTACTCAACCTAGAAATGTTTTAAATTTTAACCAATGGGAACATTGTGCAACTCCACCAAAAGGCAGTTGAAAGACATTTTATGATAAATATTCATACTTTTCAGGGTTCAACACAAGTAATGCAGAAACATTTTATTTCAAATTGTTAAATAAGACAGGAGTGAAAACCATGCTTACAAACACAAAATTGATATATTCGGACTCATTTTTTGAAAAAATGAATACATTCAGTTTTGATTTTTGCAACAATAACATTGAAACGAAAACGATCTGGGGCACAAAAGATTGGCAAGTGCAAGGTATAGAATCATTATTTAGAGCCTGCATGATCCCAGAACAAATTATATTTTTGAATGTTACAATTCAACAGACATCCTGTCTTGGCCTAGCCAAAATCAAAGACTTAAATAAACCGTCTATTCCAAAACCAACACCTAACAGTAATAGTACTACAGATGTTGAGATAGACGTATCCCATATTTTAAACCAAAACAGAACACGTCCTGATTGGAAACAATGGTTGATCTGGCCCACAGACACAAATAACTGTCAAGACAGATTCCTGAACAAAATACAGGGGTTCACATTGACCAGGCCAGACCCAAGATACTCCCAGAGACAACATCCAGGGATTGTAACTACTTACAGTGTAGGGAAACTCTGCCTTCAATGGCTACATACATCCACACTGTCAGATATTAGGCAACACTTAACTTTACTTAAAGAAGGTGCTGACTTGCGTGATTTCATCATGGGACCACGCAAACAGCGTCAAAAACGTTTCATAGCGGCCTCTATATATGCAGCTTACAACGAAGCTTGGAAAGTGACTCAAATTGAGAAAGCAGAGAAAATACGGGAAATAGACCGTGTTAATTTGGAAAAATCACTTTCTGTTGTGAACAATGGGTTAATGACTCTGTCTTCCAGAATATATTCACTGGACAGTATTGTATCTTCTGCAATCGATATAATAGAAAATGACTTACTGATGTTGCAACACGGTCAGTCTCAATTACGTTCTATTGTACAGCTTGGCTGGACGTTACAAAATCTGCGTTCAGGCTATGGGCCTTGGCGTTTAATCAACAAAACGTCACTATTTGATATCTTTAACCTTACTGATAAACAAATCAGTTTGGCACAAAAGGGTGCTGACTATACAATTCTGAGCATTGAAAAACTTGAGAGATTACCATTGACAATGTCAGAACGACCTGTCATTGAATGGATAATACATGGAATAATAAATATTCCGATAACAACTTTCCAGTTTCAATACTGCCAAAAATATATACAGGCAGGCCAGTATGAAAGGTTGGGTAAAGGATACGTTAAGTCCACATGGAACTTGCCCTATACACACACATGTGTCAGTAAATGTAAATGTAAATGTACAGGAATTTATATAGCGCAAATCACCAAGCGGTCTCTATGCGCTTGCTTAGGGAACCCGTCCTGGTATTCCCCTGTGAGATAACCCCGGCAGGGTATCCGCAAGGTGAAAGCCAGGCATCCCACCGCGAGGGGCCGTTGTGGAGATTAAGCAAGCTATTGCCCAGAGTCGCAGAGTGTGAACCCGTGAATCGAGTAGGCACCGGAGCGAGAATTGTCGAGTCCATGGACATTTTAGGACTCAAGACCCCGCCGAGCCGGGAATTGAACCCTGGTCCTGGGCTGACCTCTGCTCCCAGGTCTGCCTCCTCTAACCAGTGAGCCACACTTCTCCGAAATCAGTAATAAAGGACAGAGTGTATTTCTTAGTGGTAATAATTGTGAAAAATCACTAAGTGGCATACTTCTGTGTCAGGGTATTAGTTTGCATGGGGCCTGTGAAGGAACTTCAAATAACCTTTCATGTCACCAGTTAGGCACACCTGCAACACATATAGAACCATTCTTTAAAAGACTTTCGAACGGGAGTTACATTCTAATTGTAGATCACAGATGTTGTGGCTTGCTGCCAGGAAAACCTTATCTTATAAGCGTGACTTCCAGGGTCATGTGCTGTGAAAGAGTATTGTTCCCGAATGATGCTCCAGACAGGGAGGGAAGGTTATGGCCCAGTTTAAAAATCTCTTCTATTCGAATTGATACTTTAAGCAGAATGAAGACTGTGCTCCTACAGAAGCCAACCCACTTGACGTCATCAAAAGAAACGTATGATCTCCAAGTTGCAAGGACAACGGCAGAGATTCATTCAATGTTATCAACAAATTGCGCCCAACACTTCGCAGAAATGCTGAACGAAATCTTAAATATTTCTGATACAAGTGGCATCGCAAGTGTATTTAAGACAGTTTTTTCAGGAGCTTTAACACCATTCAAAGCGATCCTGGGTATTTTTCCAAATTTTGTCCATTCCATCTTTGGCGGACTTCCACTCCTGTTGGGACTCGTAGCAGGCATTTTATTTTTGCTACTTTTGCTTCGTTATGGCAAGCCATGTCACAGACAAGACTCCAGCAACAATGGAAGAAACGGTCCTAGCTATCCGCTACCGGGACCGCATAACTAAAGTCCTTGGCTTAGCCCGGCTACGAGATCTAAATATGACCTGGTTTCTTTCATTCAGACCCATCTGGCAGAATTGTGTTATGCCTGTATTAAGGTGCATGCTATGCGGCGAAGAATGCGTGTTGGACACCTGTCTTACACTACAATCAGAAGTACCATTGGATGCAGATACTTTGTTGGGTCCAGTAAAGGCTCATGCATTGTGCTGTCCCCAGAGGCTACCTATCCTGATGACGGCATTCGTGGAGACTTCACCACTACGATTGAAGGGTAGTGAAGTACTAGATGAAAGCAGCATCGACCAGGTACGACCATCTGTAAGCAGTTCTGATCGAACCATCATTGAAAGCAATCATGCGCATGACTGCATGGTAGCGACATTTTCCAACCTAGTCGAACTTTCAGCAGAAGCTGTAGACTGTTTTTTCGAGAGTCTGTCTGAAATGATGTTTTCACCGGAACAGAGAGAATAACTTTAAACAAACTTGCACACGGTGTTCCCTGAACTCTGAATTTGGCCTTCAGTCTTTTGAAAACAAAATGACTGTGAACTATTTTTCTCTTCTCCCCTGAAAAGTGAAAACTTTTTTCCAATTCCAAAATATTTACCTTTTTGGCACTTATCTTCTGCTTAAAGTAAAAACTATTCTTAGAGAACAGAGCTTCTAATCTTAGGACCTCTAGAGACATTACATTACCTCAACCTCTAGCTTATATGCAAGTAATTGTATTTATATGTGATGAGATGGTCTCGCAATTTTTTTCTGTATCAAGAGCCATTTCATGTGTAATTTCGCAAATCATTCATGCTGATATAAAATGTGCATCTCCTTTTTGAATGATTATACTACTTGAATGCATACAGTACCTATACTCATTTCGTGCATTTCGCTTTTGCCATTTTTTAAAATGCAAAAAATGTATTTTGGGGTGGTTCGGTATACACATGCACTGTTAGTTATGTTTACTATTGCTTAGGTTAGTAAATATGTACATAAAATCATGGAGTGGGTGTAGTGTGTTTATCTAGGTACCTATATTGATACTCCTATTTCTGACCCTTGTCCGGTTATTAATTCACTAATGGCCATACAATGGCACAGAAACCCGTTTTCAGATTAGGTCATAGCGCATGCTGTCACATTAAGCAAGCCCTATTCCTCCAGCCCCCTAGAAAGCACACCGAGTTCTCAAAACAAACCAAACCTCCAGCAGACCTGGGAAATCCCCCGCAGCTATTGTTTTGATTACGTTCGAGAACTCCTGAAAAGAATGTAAGAACGACCAGTCCTTATGACATTCTTACTGACGTCCTATGTCCATCCTTACGTCAAACTCGGCACCTTTCAGGTATAAATATACCGACGCTGCCCTAAGCAAAGACACGGTGGTGACGAGCTTGGAGCAGCGCTACTTGCCGGAGAGCCCAGCTGATGCAGAAAAGCCCACGGACGCTGCCCCTCCCTTTTGACGCGCTGAGAGAGACGCTGCCTTTTCTCCTGCCGAGAAATCCAGCCTCCGGCGTTTCCAGCCGCCCTCACGGGTAACTGGGATATCGAGTCCTGAGACAGAGATACCAACCCTCCAGCCTTCTAAATCCCAGGTACTGAACTGACTAACCCCTTACAGAGAATTCTTGAGTCAGATTCTTGGCAAAACAAACTTAACTTAAACTGCTAATTATTTACTCCCGACCACGTATTAGGCTTAGGTCAGGTACACCGGGGTAGGCATAGTTAGAAGCACCAGTTGAGAATGATTAGTCAATGTATATATGTATGTATATCTTTTATCCATTTTAAGTATCATATGGCTAAGAAACCATATAAATGCTTTTACAGTATTATTTTATAATCCTGTTTTTACTGTATGCACTTTACTTAACTATAAGTATTGCAATAATAGCGATTCATTTCTCTTGTATGAGAAAAGAGACTGATCAATAAATAACATCTTTTTATTGAAACACCCCCATCTCTTATTTCTCTACAAACTGGTGAAACTAAGAATGCACGTACTGACTGAGTAAAATAGTTGTCTTCTGTTTTTACACGACTCTAGAGATATACTCTTGATTAGGGGAGAGCAAAGTTGTCATGTTCTATGGTTGTCAGAAACTAAATCCCTTCTTGTCTATCCAGGGAGGTTAAACTCCTCCTTGCCTATTCGAGAAAGTTTCTAGTGAACTCTGAGCTAGCTGGCACACAAAACTTTAAGTCTAATATCGTCAGTAGAAGACCTAGTTAACCACAGTCCTACGTCTATACTATTGAAGATATTATTCCAATGCGCAGAGCCTATTGGGAAAATAGGAACTACACTACAATTTAATGTACTAATAAGTTTTTATTCTCTCTGAGGGCAGATAGGCAAGTACAATTGTGTAATTACTGCAGCCCTGTACTGTCAAATTGTTTCTTCCTAGTTAGTAAGTTGTAGTACGTACTACTTTTCAGTAACCTAACCATCCATTTAGCAAACAACTTCATGCATGCAGTAGTGCACTTCCTTTATGTCTCTTAAAAGATGTATGGATATCTTCGTATCCAAAGATTTTCTTCATTTGTTGTTTGTCAATGCTGTGTTTTTTTTCCTCTCTCCACAAAACTTTCCCAAAAAACCCCATTCCCATCCAATTTTCAAACTCTAACCCTCTTCCCCCGGGCTGTGTGGTTTTCATTGAGGTGTGACGAAATGACAACAATAATTCCACACACTTGCTGGGGAGGATAAGGTCAAAGCAACAGAAAATCAATTTCAAGGCTGGTGAAGGAATCCGAGGATATATTCTTATTCTTATTCTGCTAGAGACACACCCATAGTATTTGCAAATCAAATCAGAATGTCATGTGCGCCATCAAGTGGATTGATCATCAACAACATCCTCCTCCTACACGTGACGAATCAAATGCTTACGCTGATGTGTCCTTCACCTTCAGTACTATTTCTTGTAGTACCCATACTCCACGCAACTAGTACTTATATTTTGAGTACTTTAGCATTGCTTAGGCTACAATTTATGGCACTGTTCTTGTGTACTGTACTATCTATCATACTGTTCTAATGCTACGCTCAGGCCACTCAATGTTTCATTTCCTTTTTTTTCATATGCTGCTACTGCCAGTGTGTACCACTACCACTACCAGTACCACCACAACAATGACATTTCATCCGTCCAGGATTCCATAGCCAACCTTAATCACCATTTGCCATGCAGCCAGCCCTGTGCCTAGCCCTATTCTCAAACACGAATCACAGGTAAGATAACCATTTTGGGGGAGGAAGAATAATGGAGTAGGAGGAGAGGAGAGACTGACGGTAGTACTAGTAAAGTAGTGGGACAATTGAATTCACTAACTCTGTCAGTGGCACTTTTGTACAAATTTGGGCGATTAGACAATTTGAATCAACCAGCCAGTTAAGTTTCAGGAAAACAAATGTACAATGAGTTAACCCACCCCTGACTCCCCCACAAAACAGTAAAAAAACATGGATGCTATGTTTATGTTGAAATAAATAAATATTTGAACCCTTCAAAAATAAACTATCCCACAAGATGACCCGACTCACCTCCCTCCCTAACCCCAACCAATCTCCATTAAATGAGTCCCCAAAAGTGCAAAACCCCCAACGCCCAATTCCCACCCCCCAAAAGTCTTTAAAAAAGGGGCAAGGGACAGTCTCTCCTCTACTTCAGCCGGCGGTGTCCTTTGGCCAGGTGGTCACACTGCTCTCTCCGGAGGTCCTTGAACAGGGCTTTCAGTCTCGCTACCTCCTGCTCAAGGTTGGACACTCTGAGGGTCAAGCGGTGCACAAGAGCCTTGCACTTGCAGGTACTGTGGGGAGCAGCTGATGTTTTTGTTGCTCAACGGCAGCGGGTGGCTGCCAGACCACTGCTCCGTACCACTGAAGGCTTGCGCTGACTGTATGACCCAGGGTCAGCGGAGAAGGATGCAGCTGTCGTGGATATTGTTGACTGCAACTGCGTGTCCTCCTCCTCCTGGGCCACCAGCCGCCGATATTTGGCGACAATTGCCTCCAACTTCCGTTGCCGTCTAGCCAACTCTTTCCTTGTTAGATTTTTAGGAGGAGTATCTATATGAAGAAAGAAAAACATACTGTAACCAATGCTCTTTAAGATTAACACAAAATAATTCAGCAGAAAGTTGTGTCACAGTAGCACTAGCAACTTGCAAGCACAGTACATAACATTTGTGGCAAGTATTTATGTGACCTCCCACTTCGTCACCCTCTGCTCTAACATTACATTAGTGGGAGTTTCAGGAATTCTACTAGCGCTATATGGACTCACTACTACATTAGACTCAGACAGTACACCAGTCTTCTTCTTCTCTCTTGTTTAGCAAAATTGGTACGTAAACTTGTGGAACCCGGCATAATGCCAGCGCTGTCATCTTGCACCCTAAAAAAAACAGACGCCAGCCATGATGAGTGATGACACAGACTTGCGTTACTGTTTCCAGTCCAGTACATGCAGGTGGTGAAGCTCTTACTTTTCTATTACGGCTGGCACTGGCCATATTCTGTTACAAGGGCTACTGCTTAATTAATTTAACTTTCACCCTGCCCTGCCCCTGACTACTACAAAAGGAAAATGAAGAAGATAAATAATATGATCATATATCCCTTCACAGGATATTTGCTTACATATGGGATGACATTTAGGTGCTTTGTTTTTGATTGAATGAACACCGATGGGCCACACATGAATGACAGAGTTGTAAAAAAATTATTAACAGAGGTAGTGAGTGAGTGGTCACCGTGCGGTTTTACATGCTCTTCAAAGTAACACTCTTCATCCAGCGACCGTCTACTCTGTCTACATACACCTATGCTAACTATGCGGAAGATACCATCTATGCAGGCAGGCACCTATCCATTAAAAGTAAATGTCAAACATTCTTATTAATGTCTGACTCTCAACTGGACAAACCTTACTTTTTCTCACTGAAAAGCCACCTTTTTATTTTATTTTGTAAAACGCCAGCCATGCATCCGTGCTGGACTCGCATTTGAATTTGAACCAAAGGATATATTGCGCACACATACAGTTTCTGTTTCACCCACCCAGGCAGTCCTCTTTTCTTTCTCCTTCCACCCATCCTTGCTTCAGCCTTCAACCGGCCATGCATCAGATTCCCAGTCACCTCGGGCAGCATTCAAAAACAAGTATCATTCTTTGCCAGTCATTAATTTTCACTCGCTCGTCCTTCCTTACACCCTTCTTTCCCTTTTCGTTCATCCCATCCATCAAGTTTATCTCTGATCTGACTTGGCTTCTCGATAAAACTTTCACAGCTGAGTTGAAGTAAAATTTAGAGGAGGCCATTGGCTACTCATCAACTCCGGCCGCTATTGCTAATGAGAAGTCGAGGGTGACTGTCTTCTACCTGGTTGACAAAAACTTAGTTCTAAATTTGTAAGTCTTCTGAACAGAAAAGTTTACTTGTACTGTACAACATATACACCCCTGCAGAGAGCCCACTCTGCAATCTCAATAAGTAAGGAATATAATAGCTTACCTCTGCCCGCCACTACCGTGGCATCCCCCACAGCAGTTCCTGCTGGCTGTGGCAGTGCATTCGACCCTGGAGTGTCCACCTCCGCGCTGGCCCCGGCACTGGTGGTTGGCTGTGCCGATGGTGATATGCCTAGAAAAAACATTTAATATTTTTAGATCCCTATTTTGTCTAGGAATGAAAAAAAGTTACTAGTACTACATAAACAAATTTAATAATTTGTGACTCTCTAGTCTAAACTAAAAATGTCCCTTTCTTCAGGGAATGGTGTTTTTATTTATGCTTAGCCATAACATGTGATGCTACACTTTTTGACACAACTGATGAATGCTTGCTATTTAACACGCACCATTTTTCTCATAACAGACAGAAGCTTCCCATCTATGAACAAGAGCAAGATCATCATCATTGTTATATGACATTGATTTTAATAAATGTTTGTATATAATGCACAATTTAAATTTTTACAGAGTACACACAGAGCTAGTTGTTTTACTTTTAATAAAGCTTTAAAACTTACATAGACTCTGTGGTTTTTGGTCATGAGTGAGTGAGCGAAAAGGTTTGCAATTTGCAAGCATGAGTCTGTGACTCTGAGAGGTCGGGACTCTGACTCCATAGACTTATGTTCTGGGTTGTCATTGGAGATCATCGCTGCATTCAGGAGCTAAATAATGGCTCTCTGACACACTAGCTAGTCAGTAAGGTGATTGGGGCTTCAACTTCTGTTATGACTGAGGTATGTGGAAAATCTAACTGCGCCTATTATAATTTATAACCAATGCCCTATTTCTTGTCCATAGCTCTGTATGTGCAGAATAGTCCCTGCAACCGTAGTAGTATGTCCTCCTATCCAATCAAAAAGTAAACTAGTATCTTATTCTTGGTGGCCATTGATATTGTATTGTTGGGAATTGTCAAAGCATAAACATTTAGAAGACTTCAATAGACATTATGGACAACCCAGATGACTGCACTCAGTGCCTAGAGCTATTGCTGAATAGGAGTTTTGTTTAACAGTATACCTTTTGCCAACTGTGCAAGCTTAGCTAGCTACACAGACAGACTAATAATAATCTAGTAGTAGCACAGAGAGTCATAGTAGCGGCAGGATAAGAATTTAGAAACAGTCTACATGAAGATCAAAGACGATTTAGGAAAAAATAGAATTATGAGGAACGTTTGAAATAAATAGGTGCTGTAAAAGATAGGAAAGAATAATTAATAATATTAACAGGAAAACTTACTGGGGCCAGCAGAGGAGCCCTCGGCGGACCTATCCAGGCCTTCCTGTTGTTCCTGCTCCACCGGCGCCGCTACCTCCACCTCTGTCCTCTTGCCCCTGGGGAGATCTGATGTACATGAAAGAAAGACACACACATGGATGATTGTTGTCAGCCAAATCAAACATTTAAAAAAAAACAATAACAAATTATTTCGGGGAAAAAGACAACAATTGCACAAAATGTATTGACCTATCTGCTTTGGTCTACTAAGGATATTAGTATTGCTGGATTCACGGACCATCTACTTGGAAAGTTATGTAACTCTCCCTAAACAAACTACAAAAAGGTTCTACTAGGACTGGCAGGCAGCACTCCGCAGCACGCGAAGTGACAGGCACAGTCCGCCATGATTGCAGACCACTAAAAAGTTTCCTACTAAATAACGAGTCATAATATACTCCAACTATCATAACCTAATGCAAATGCTCACCCCGGAAAATGAATTGACCGTTGAAACATGGACCGTCTTCGTGAACAAATTACCGAAGACTGGAGCCAATGTCAAAACGAGGCACAATGAAAAAAACAGCCATCTCAGCCAGATAATACGCTCTTTGAGAAGGGGTTTGCGACAGTCCTTGAGGAGAGCACAAGGCCACAACCCACAATCCAAGGTATGGCAGGAGGTACGTTTCTTAAAGAAACTATATAAGAAACAAATTTGGAATGAGAAAAAAAATGAGGTCACCAACTTCTGGACAAAAAAATTATACAATGCAAAAAAACCCGACCCCAGAGCTTTCTGGTTGCAAGTAAACTCATTGAACAGACCTGCAAATACTGTAAGTATGACCTGCATCTCAGAAATGGCATGGGTACAGCATCTAATTAATACCTTTTTAATAAACCCCATGACACCTCCGCCATCAACAGCAATCCCTGTATATAAAACACCAAACGCAGAGATTCAATTGACAACAGTTTCCGATCTGATAAACATCTCGTATAACAAACAGAAAGGCTCAGACCACATACCACGACTATATGAGGAAGTAGAAATACTACAAATAATAAAGAAAAGCAGGCAAGACAGTGCACCAGGACCGGATGGCGTCCCCCAGGCAATCTATAAGGAAGATCCCCATTTTTGGGCCAGCAACTTCAACAACCTGTTCCGGATGATAAACACCACCAGTCGGATCCCGGAAAGCTGGAGAGGGGCAATCATCAACCCAATATACAAAGGCGGTGATAAAAAAATCACGCAAATTACCGCCTGATAGCGCTCATCGATGCCGAGGCTAAGTATTACGCCTCACTGGTGTTAACCGACCTCACAAAATGGTCCGATGACAACAACAAAATCCCCGTAAATCAGTCAGGGTTTCGCCGTGGCATAGGCAACATGGCAAACACCATAGCAATAAGCCTGATAGCTGAAAAAAGCCTGCAAAATCATCAAGCATTACATTTATGTTTAGTGGATTTCAAGGCGGCCTTCGACCGTGTTAGCTGGCAATTACTATGGGCCAAACTAAAACAGCAGGGTCTGCCGGATGCGATCTTAAATCCAATAATGGACCTATACACCAACACCTGGATGCAGGTAAAGATTGACAATGGCCAACGGCTAACGCAGAAGATCAGAACTTGTGAAGGATTAAAGCAAGGCTGCGTCTTGGCCCCCCATCTGTTTAACTTATTCATGGCCGATCTGACACCAAGGCTAGATGGGACCAATGCTCACCCTCAACGGCTAGGAATATTGCCCCTCGCACATCTATCCTATGCCGATGACGTTGTTCTCCTCAGTCAGACGAAAATAGGACTGCAACGTCTTATGCAAGAACTGGCTGAATACACCAAACAGAATCTATTGGAAATAAACAATAAGAAAACCAAGGTCATGATCATAACCTATTGTCGTATAAAACAGCTGAATTTCACAATTGACAATAAAAATCTGGAAGTAGTGGAAAGCTACAAGTACCTGGGGATACATTTGGACAGACGGTTCACCTTTTCCACACACCTTGATGCTATCGAGAAGAAAGGGACAGCCTTAGTACACGCATTCAGCAGTTTATCTAAGCAGCTAAAAGGCCCTTTGTTCACTCCCCTTCTAACAGTCATCAAAGCAAAGCTACTTCCAACAACAGCTTATGGCAGTGTGGTACATAGTGGAAGGAGTGCACCGCTCTTAGATAAAATCCAAATAAGAGTGTATAAACGTGTATTCAGCTTACCATGTGACGCCTCACCCGCACAGGTTCGGCTTGAATTTGGCTTGCAGTCCCAATTATTGCACAAAAAATATGAGACAGTCAAATTTTGGTATAGCATCTGGTTGAACCGAGAAATAGAAATTAACTCCGCCATTTGGGAAGCCATGCAAAGCAATCCTAATTCTCAGTATGCGAAGTATCTAAACTCCTCCCTCGAAATTACTGAGTTGGAGTCAATGTGGAAAAGGAAGTTACCTGAATCATCATTCAAGCAGGCCGTAAAAAAGGCAGCTAACATGCATTCATTGATCGTTGATAAAAACAACTCTGAGACATCGCGCACACGCTTGGATGATAATACAATCCTATGAAAAGCCGGTACCTGCAGCCTATCTAGGGATTGCTTTTCCATCACACTTCAAACTAAAATACCTAAACCTATGTTTGGGCAAATTGCCAACAAAGGCCGACCAACCCGGTTGGAGGATACCAGGCCCAAAGGATTGTGACCTATGTGGTGCTGCTGCACAAGACATTATTCACTTGATCTGCATTTGTCCTGCATTGGATAGTGAACGCCGGAGCTTCCTAAAGGCGAAATTTAATGAAAAAGGAATTCGCACATGCCGCTCAGCGATTCTACAAGCGTTGAACTCAGTGGATCCACAATTCATCTGTAGAATAATTAAATATGTAAATAATTTTGAAAAAAAAAAAACTTTCCAAAGAGCTAATACAAACTTGAATCCGTATTTCCTAATATTGAATCGGCTCTTTGAATCATTAGGACACCAAGAATACCTGTGTTTTTACCATTTTAATTAACGGTTGTTTTAAAACATGTATAGAAAGTATTTTTTTATTTGTCTTCAGTATAACATTGCATTTTATATTGTAACGGTTTTTATTAACTATACAATAAAGAATTGACTTACTTACTCCAACTATCAATCCACCACCACTATCTCTTCTTAGTGGCAGGAGTACAAGGAAGGACTGAACTTGAGTCTCTAGTGTCTAGCATTACGCAGTTCTGTAAAGTACACTCATACTTTACACTCAGGCCAAATGAGCACAAAATTGAAAACGAGTAAGCATAGTAGCACCGCCAGTGAGCAGGCGAGCACCTGCAGTGCAATCACAGAAGCTTTTGAAACATAATTTACCGGCAATGTAATCTGCAGCATGCTTGCTCTTCGGAAAAAATAAATATTCGCAATATTATAACACAGAGCAGGAGAAAACAAGGTAGTGATTAAATACTAGCTACTACTACTCACTCATCTCGACTCCAAGCAGGTCGAGCAGGTCTTGCTCCCAGTCCAGGATGTCGGACCAACTGTGCGTCACCTGGTGGTAGGTGCGCCGGACCCCAGACTCCGATACATGGCTCGGCACACCTTCCCCCATAGCTGGCGACGCTTCCAGAGCCAATACCCAGTACCGGGCCTGCCGCAACAGTCTTGGGGAGGTGGCGTTGGACAAAGAAAACCAGTGCGGCCACCTCCACCGCGCTGAAGATCTCCCGGGCGAGTACTTCCTCCCCCCTTAAGCGCCCGCAAGGGAGCCTGGTACGGGGTGCGGGACCCTTCCCCTTCATGTTCTTCCCGGCTCCTTTTGCCATGGTCCTGGACAGGAAAGGAAAATAAAATAGGAAAGAAAGAATAGGGAAAAAGTAAATAAAAGAAAAGAGTTAAAAAATGAAGTTTTAAAGTAACCAAAAGTAGAAAAAAACACAAAATGTAGATGTAGAAAAATAAAGAGATAGATAATGAGTAAAAAAAATTAAAACAAAGTTCAAAGAAACAAACCATTAAGATTAAGGGAGGATTGAAAAAGCATGCCCAGAACCATAGCAATGAATGAAAAACAAGATGGCCGCGCCCATTGCAACCACGTGGGTAAGTTTGTGCGATATTTCCCCCTCGAACACGCGAAAATGGACACGAACACGTAATTGCGGCCCGCACATAGGAAATGCACAACGCCAGCATGCAACTAGCGCCTGGAAACGGAATTGGGCAATGCGAACACTGAAAACAAGATGGCCGCGCCCATGTACGACCGCATGGGTAACTTCGCTGTCGTCGCGCTGGAAAATACCCCGCAAACACGCAAAGTGCCCTGCGAACACACAAAAATAAAAAAATCCGCAAATACGCACAAATTCGCAGAATTTGCGGTTGGGAATTCGCAAATTTCATCCATACTTTAAGAAAATCACCCCTACCATTACCACTTCCTGGTGTGTGTTTAACATCAAAACTGTAATGCAACAATGTTGTGGTGAGTCTAGCAATGTGTGCTGTCAAATTCTTTACATTCTACCCATTAAGAACTGTGTGGCAACAAGGTATATTACATGGTGTGGTTGTGCGACTTCACCATGTAATACACTTACCAACCCCTTTAAGAACCTTAGGTTTCTTTTGTCAAACCATCAGCTCAACCCTGGGGGAACTGTGGCTCTCAGCAGCAAAGCTTGCACCAAGTAACCAGCGTAAAACATTTAAACAGCACCAGAACAATGGAAGGAATCAACAACACACTAAAAAATCTGACACCAGTTTATAAACAAAGGCAGTATTTTATCTATTTTTAGACACCACAAGGAAAAATATGTACTGGAGGGTTCCCAGTATATGGATTTTAAGAGGTATATTAGTATTGTAAATCAGAGCGTTTCACTTAACCACAAACAAACATTGGCAAATTCAACAAATTTGACTTTAAGAAACGTTTTCAGTACTTGTAGTAATGCAGTCACTTAGAGCCACTTTAAATGACCAACACCAGTGGTGATCCAGTAAAAGGGACAAACACAGTCCTCAGAAACAGTTACCTCAGCAGGTGCATCAGTCTTCAGTCAGTTCCAGACACTTTTATCTTTTGCAGGGATTTCCTATGGAAGTGGTTCTGATATGAAGGATGCTGAAGATACTCCAAGGAGTCTGTGGGTGTGATGTCGTCAGTGAGAGTCTTGCTGTGACTATTCCTCAGTCCACATAGGGAGTGAGATGGTCCTGGTCACAGGGTTGACGTCCCTCGAAATTCTCTTGCTGCTGGAAGAAGTTCAGTCACCACTGGACTACTGGTTCCCAGTATCACGGTCACAGGTCAATCCTTCCCGGGTTCATAAATCATGTTCTGGCGGTCCGAGCTACACTCTGATGATACCCCTGGGCTCAGCAAATTCAAGTGCAACTTTGTGCATTGGGTCCTTGTCCCCGGTGCTGCACAGCGGTGGTTGGCGGCGGGTTGAAGACTTTGGGCTATCAACTTGTCCCAGACATCTTCTGCTGTTGTTTCCCTGTGCTGTGAACAGGAGGCCAGTCATCTGGCCCTTATAGACTCTTGGCTTTGACTGGGCTCTAGAAACAACTTCTTCTTCAACAGGACATGGCAGGCACAGTCTCTGTCACTTGCTAACCACCACGTGCAGCAGGGGCCGTGCAAGATGGCGCAGACTTTTTTTTGCTGGTTCCATAGTGCAGCAGTCTAGACTGATGCTGGACACCCCCGCAGTATATGGTTTCTAACAACCACTTAACATGACAACCCTGACCACTCAGGGATTGTGGAAACAGTACAGAACCTTTCGGTCAGTCACTTGTGGTCTTCTATTCTCAGAGAAATATATGATTGAGCGTTTTCAATAGTATTTATTGAACAGTTATTCTTGCATAAAATACATGTGCTGCAATGATTAGAAGGCAGAAGCAGATAAATGTGATTACATGCACCAAAAGCATAAATAGTAGACATAGTTCTACCATAGTGCTAAAACAATGTAGATATGCAGGCATATAGAAAAAACTATAAGGTGGGGGAGGGCCTAAGGGAGTTTAAAGACCATGCTGGGACACATTCCCTCAATGACATATAGTAAACAAAAAGTGTCACAGAGTCTAAAATAAAGCCTAACTGTGGTGCAACAACCTGAAGACGTGAGTGTTGAGCCCTACATGAAAGAAAAAGAGAAAGAGAGGTGCTCTGTGGTTACTCACAAGATACCCATCAGTCACCACTCGGAACAGCCCTTCATCATTTGGGATTCCTGTAAACCATGTCTAGGGTACACCTCTGGTATCAGATGGAAGGTCAGATGTAATTAACCTTTGTCTACCTAGAGGCGACCTTTATGGTTTTGAGTGTCACAGCCCACTCATTAGTTGATGCAAGGAGTGTGACTGATATGCAGTGCATGTGAAGAAAAAGTGTGCAGTGAATCTAAAATTGGGTGAGAGAGCAAGAAAAATAATTTATTCTGGTTTATGCTCGCTCCTCCAATATTAAAAAGCAGCATAGGTAAATTTGAACAAATATTTACCAGGATGTGGGAATGGTCAACATGCTTCAGCAAATTCGTGGACTAACGAGTCCATTGCTTTCATCAGGACCGCGATGTAAAATAAATGTTACTGCAAAATGTGAAGAGTGAAAAAAATATAATAAAAGGTGACTACATATAAAACAATCTGCAATATTTGTAAGGATCACCTGAGTCTCTAGGTGTCGTCTTTCTTTGCAGTTGATGTATGTCACTAGTGGGGAAAGAACACAGACACACAACAGGAACAGTGACCACAAGGACAAGAATAAAGTTAATGTGTAATGAATCCACATTTGACTCCAAAACATTTCGGTGCAGTAACAAATTAGTCACATTTATTAACATATGCAGACCTAGCTGTAATTTTAACATGAGGTGTTTCTATACTTCATCTTACCCATGTGGATGAAGTAGAGGGCTCCACCCCGCCTGGCAACGGCTCAGGTCATGAGGGAAGCACCGCTCTGTTAAAAAGGAAGCAAAAGACAGAAAAATGTCATCGCCTCCATTTGTTTAGTTAAGACAGAGACACACAGGAGGCATCTATAAGAATATTAAGAAAAAGTTGAGGAAACGTGTTCTTAGAATTTGGCAAGAAATGGAACTCGCATTTTCATGGATATGGCAGGCATTTTAAGATAGGATCTAAAAAACCTGAGACTGGATACTCCCAAACATTTTGCAACGATGTGCTCAGTTCAGAGGTATCTGGTTATTCCTTCTTGTTCGTGTACTGTCTTAAACGATGTAGCACAAAGTGAAGACTGGAAACTGACTAGTTAGTATTTACACATGGCTGAGCGGTGGATACTGTCTTTAGCGATGTAACACAAAGTAAGGACTGGCAGCTGACTAGTTAGTATTCACACATGGCTGAGCGGTGGATACTAGTTATAACTTACGCGCGCTACGAAAAACTAAGTCATGCTGGAGTTATAAGCACAAATGTTAGGGCTGTAAACACCCCCAAGGTTAAAGAGATCGTTTAGCGCTCAATTCGAAAAGGACTGCGCTAGTTTTTCGTAGCGCGCGTAAGTTATAACTAGTATCCACCGCTCAGCCATGTGTGAATACTAACTAGTCAGCTGCCAGTCCTTACTTTGTGCTACATCGCTAAAGACAGTATCCATGAAAATGCGAGTTCCATTTCTTGCCAAATTCTAAGAACACGTTTCCTCAACTTTTTCTTAATATTCTTATAGATGCCTCCTGTGTGTCTCTGTCTTAACTAAACAAATGGAGGCGATGACATTTTTGTGTCTTTTGCTTCCTTTTTAACAGAGCGGTGCTTCCCTCATGACCTGAGCCGTTGCCAGGCGGGGTGGAGCCCTCTACTTCATCCACATGGGTAAGATGAAGTATAGAAACACCTCATGTTAAAATTACAGCTAGGTGTGCATATGTTAATAAATGTGACTAATTTGTTACTGCACCAAAATGTTTTGGAGTCAAATGTGGATTCATTACACATTAACTTTATTCTTGTCCTTGTGGTCACTGTTCCTGTTGTGTGTCTGTGTTCTTTCCCCACTAGTGACATACATCAACTGCAAAGAAAGACGACACCTAGAGACTCAGGTGATCCTTACAAATATTGGAGATTGTTTTATATGTAGTCACCTTTTATTATATTTTTTTCACTCTTCACATTTTGCAGTAGCATTTATTTTACATCGCGGTCCTGATGAAAGCAATGGACTCGTTAGTCCACGAATTTGCTGAAACATGTTGACCATTCCCACATCCTGGTAAATATTTGTTCAAATTTACCTATGCTGCTTTTTAATATTGGAGGAGCGAGCATAAACCAGAATAAATTATTTTTCTTGCTCTCTCACCCAATTTTATATTCACTGCACACTTTTTCTTCACATGCACTGCATATCAGTCACGCTCCTTGCATCAACTAATGAGTGGCCTGTGACACTCAAAACCATAAAGGTCGCCTCTAGGTAGACAAAGGTTAATTACATCTGACCTTCCATCTGATACCAGAGGTGTACCCTAGACATGGTTTACAGGAATCCCAAATGATGAAGGGCGGTTCCGAGTGGTGACTGATGGGTATCTTGTGAGTAACCACAGAGCACCTCTCTTTCTCTTTTTCTTTCACATAGGGTTCAACACTCACATCTTCAGGTTGTTGCACCACAGTTAGGATTTATTTTAGACCCTGTGACACTTTTTGTTTACGATATGCAGGCATATAACACAAGGCAGTAATCGAGCATTCTCCTACGATGCAAACCCTACTCTAAGTGTACCTAGAGTGTTTGTAGATGTAAAGCCAAGAATCCCCCCCAAGAGAAAAACCAACCCTATTACCTGTTAAGATAGAATGAAAGACCCCATCTCGATCATGAACGGACACCCCTCATGAGATGTCAAACTGCTGCATGATGATTTCTCTGCATGCAAGGACATCGGTGTCTGGGTAAGTGCCTCCTCTGCTAATCTATATGGATGCTCATTTTTTATATTAGAAAGCAGCCTTGCGATGTGCGTATAGATGAGCGATGTTATGGACATGCAGCTAGCCCTGTCGTCCTGTGGATAAAGATAGTGATGACATTTGTACATAGTGCGAAACAAGACCTTGTCTGTGATGTTCAGGGAGTTGTGATAATGTCGTGGAATCAAAGTGGACACTTGAGATGTGAGCTGTACGAGCTGTGCGAGCTCCATCTGAGAACCACGTTGGAGTCCAGAGTGGCCGCACCCGGGCCGGAGCCCCCGAGATCAGACCAGACCCCCGGATTTTATTTCTGATTTTATTTGTTTATCCCGGCTCGAGGGTGACGGCTTACTGCTTCCTGCGAGTCACGCTGAGAGACGCATTTGAGTCCGGAGTAGGATCTTTACTCACAGCAGTCCCGGATCATCTTGGGCCATTTTGTCAGGTGAGTCCAGCTGCCGTAGTTGGTGGATGCGGAGAAGGTGCCCCAAGGGGTCCATGGAAGCCACCCAGCTACCCAGCTAGGACCGGTTGCTGCTTGCAGCACCCCTGGTGAGCCCCAATTGCCTGGTCGATGAGTATTCCAGAGGAATCAACCTGCATCAGGACTAGTGGCCCAGTGACCCAGGTCCAGTACTGAAAAATAGGCGAGTAGTTTTCGGCGCAGGGTAAAGAACAGCGCCTCTCACTGTAGCTCTCAAATCAAATCAAATTAAATCCAGCTTTATTGGGTTAAAAATAGTACCACCATAAAAGCATCCTAAAAATAATAAACATCTTCATATTTCATCACGATCGGTACATTTAGACACACAAAGAGTTAAAAATTATTCTATACATGAAAAAACGCAATAGGCATGATACAATAAAAGTGAATGCAAGAGATAATTTGTACATAAAGTGCCACATGCATAATATATGATACACAGCATCAAACTACAACCCTGGACATCATTAGTCGATATGTGTCCTGTCTCCTTGATAAACTAGGGCCTCGAGATGTGAGTTATATTTTCTCATTCTAATTGCCATCTGAATGTAAACCGCCACCGCATTACAAACTCTATTGGTTTCTAAATTACAGATACAATCAAAAGCAGTATTATGTGTGAACAATCTTTCCTTTAAAAATAATGGACGTAAAATGTTCTTCCTAATATCTCTATAAAAATCACAAAATAAGATAAAATGCAAAATTGTCTGGCCATATCCTCAATCACAGCGGCACTTTGGGGGATTTCATTTCCATTCACCTATGGTTGGGAAAGCTATTGAAAAATAGACGATCCCCATTCTTAACCTTGTAAGATAAAATCTATGTTTTATGTTCAAGACCTGGAGCAGTTATCGTGTGTCCCTGGTCCAATGGGCCTATCGCAGTATACCCTAGTCAGCTGCTTTGAGTTTGCCTTAACTTCCCTTAGCCATTCACTTGATTCTATGAACCCGGTTTTTAATTCCTTTTTACTATAAATATGCATTTGTGAAGGATTATTAAAATCGATGTTCTCGGCGCATTCTTTTGAAAGATTACTAATATACATCAACCAGGGAAATATTTTACCATGTTCAAGGGTGAGGCAATCCTTAATGATTTCCTGGGTAAATGTGGTTCCCTCCTTACTCCATATCTCATACCTGACAGTGAGACCTGCTACACTGATAAAATCATTGATATAAAAGGCAGCACCCTCTTTGTGCACGCGATATATAGGGGTCGAGTTGGGAACGGCTAACAATCTTTTTAAGAAGATGTTCTCTTGTGTCTGGAGGGAAGCATGGTTAGCCGCACCCCAGAGCGTAGCACCATAACAAGTTCCAGTAAGACACTTGCTCCTACAAAGGGTCGAAATTTCCCTAATTGGTTTATTCCCCATTGTTTTGGAGAATCAAAAAATTGCCTGTGTAGTCCGTGTAAATTTAAATTTACAGTAATCAATATGGGGTCCCCCATGACCGTTTGCTGTGAATAACAGTCCTAAATATGAAAATGAATGTGTTTCTGCGATAGGGACCCTGTTGACATGTTGGGCCTCAGTCTTTGGCTTCCCTTTTCCACACATCATTGTAAATGTTTTTTGCAAATTAAGTACCAAATCTTTTTCCTGCATATATTCTGCAAACTTCTCAATTAGGCACTAGAGCCCATTAGCGGTTGTGGATAAAAGGGCTGCATTGTCCGCATAAAGCAAGGTGGGTACGGCACGCCTACCAACTCTAGGGACATCAGCACTTAACTTTTGCAAACCTTCGTCTACTCCATTTATATATAAAGAAAGCAGGAGTGGTGCAAGAACATTTCCCTGCCGTATTCCTCGTATTACTCTGAAACTGGTGGTACACTCTCCTTCTGTCCCCTATCAAACTCTTGTGTTTAATCATTTATATATTTGTGACAGGTATGCAACAATATCACTTGGGGCATAATTTCAAATGATTCACTAGGTCGAAAGCACTCATGAGGTCGACAAAACATAGATGTAGATGGCCATTTTTTACAACTGTATATTCACTGATTATTAAGTTGAGGTTAATGCACTGCTCAACAGTCCCTATCTGATGTTGATGTTGAGGGTTTTTATATAGCGCACTGTCACTCCAAGGAGCATCATGGCGCTGCGATTTCATTGCTAGTGGATTAGCAGGGTTTTTTGGCTGTGTTGGAGATGTTATACGCAATTTAGACAAGAGATTTGCAAGTTGATTCGGCTAATCCGTAAATCCATGTTTTTAGGGATTTTTTAAAGATCTGTTCTGATGTGATTAAGCGAAGGTGAGCAGGGAGTGTGTTCCAGGCTTTGGCTCCTAGAACTGCCAGTGATTTTCCACCCTTGGTGGCAAGTCTGAACTTGGGGACAGTCATCAAGTTAGCCGTGTCTGACCTGAGTTTTCTGGTGGGGTGGTATCTTTGAAATTTGTTGGACAGATATTTTGGACCGCGTTTGTGGAAAGATCTAAATGTAATCACAAGGATTTTGAATAGTATGCGTTTCTGAATGGGAAGCCAGTGCAACATGTCTAGAGTGGCTGATGCTGATGATTTTCTGGGCCAGCTTAGGACCAGCCGCGCCGCCGAGTTCTGAACCATCTGTAATTTATGCAGGGTAGATTTTGCCACCCCTGCATACAGGCTATTACAGTAATCAATTCTTGATGTTACTAAAGCAATTGCTACTGTACGGCGGGCAGACAAAGGCAGGTAATAAAAAAATGTACGTAGGCCTTTTATGATGTTGAAACAGACGGCAGCTACTTCTTTAGATTGTTGCTTAAAAGAAAGCATGTCATCAAATTTTATGCCCAAATTTCGAGTTGCACTGATGGTATTTGGGGGGGCTTCCGCATCAGATGGCCAACAAGTGTGTGGAGAAAAGAGATTGTTTTAACCAAATGGTAGGATCTCTGTTTTAGCAGAGTTGCATTTGAGGTGATTGTCATGCATCCAATTGAAAGTCGCAGTCAGACACTCTTTCAAAACCTGTTCGGCTTTTTCTGTATCCTCATCCAGAACCAGGACCAATTGAGTGTCGTCTGCGTATGCAATAGTACTCACATCATAGGAAGCAATGAGATTGATCAGGGGCGCCATATAAAGATTGAAAAGAGTAGGGCTCAGACTTGAGCCCTGAGGCACCCCTGAGCCAGTCTCGTTCTCCTCCGAGTGGAACTGTCCTAACATAGTTATCTGTTTTCTATGCAGCAGAAAATTTTTGAACCATTTCAACACGGTGCCCCCTATGCCAGCCTCAACCAGGCGATGTAATAGAATGGCATGGGACACCGTGTCGAATGCTGCAGATAGGTCGAGGAGGATTAAAACTGCCTTCCTCCCTTGATCTAATGCAGCTCTTATGGTTTCTGTTGTTGATAGTAGTGCTGATTCTGTAGAGTGGTTTGCTCTAAAACCTGCCTGATTTGGATGTAGAATATTATTTGCCTCCAAGAATGTTGAGAGCTGTTTATTAACCAGGGTTTCAGCACATTTACATAGAGCGGGGAGTTGAGAGATGGGTCGCAGATTAGTTAGAACAGAGGGATCGTGTAAGGTCTTTTTTTGCAGTGGTTTTACTATCGCAGTCTTCCATGTGATGGGAACTTCTCCAGATTGGAGTGATGCATTGACAATGGTATTAATCATGGGGTTCAATTCATCTTTAATTGCCTGGATCAGTGAGGGGGGACAAGGGTCAAGCGGCGAACCAGATTTAATTTTTGACATAGTTTGTGAGGAGTCTGCCAGATCGATTATAGCAAAGGTGTTCCATCTGGTTATCCCGTGGTTTTTACCTTGTACCGTGTTTTCATCGTTTAAAGGGATAGGTGGGAAATTTTTGGTAAGACTAACAATTTTTTGTTCAAAGTAATTTGCAATTTCGTTGCAAAAAATCTGTGAGGGTGGTATTTCCTGTGATAGGAATTTAGGATTTCGAAAACTTTTAGCAATACGGAAAATTTCCTTTTGGTTGTTCTGTGAGGCTTCTATCCTGTTTGTAAAGTAATTTATTTTGGTATGTTTAATTAATGCATGGTAATTCCGTCTTGCTATTTTAAAGTTATCCTGATCGTCATTGTTATAATGCTTACGCCATTTTCGTTCTAGTCTACGAACTGTTCGTAATGTATTTTTTAATTCATTAGTGAACCAAGGAGCTGAAACTTTCCCTTGTTTGAATTTAGATTTTCTGGCTCCCCCAGAAGTCAATTTCTCCCCTGTAGATCTCATCCATCTCTCATAGCTAAGGTTATCCGTGGCAGCATCTCCGGTTATCAACGGTTTGTTCTCTTTCGCCCAATTAGGAAGGTCTGGGTGCTCAATGATTTTTGTCCAGCATGGAATTGGCTTCTCATTTCTTATTATGTCTGATTTAACAGCTTTGGTTTCTTCGGTTTTGAGGTTAAATGCGATAAATTTATGGTCGGTCCAGGTTAGGGGCAGGGGAGTGGAGACTTTAATAGTGTTGATATTGGAGCAAACACACTCTAGTACGTGGCCCGCTGTATGTGTGGGGTCAGTCGTAAGAATTGTCAGCCCCAACACATGTATAATGTCTTTAAAACATAGTACGTTTGGGTCGCTAGTGCTGTCAAGATGTAAATTTAAATCTCCTAGTAGGGTGAAGTTAGCGGCCTTAAGCGTCAGACTAGTAAGTACTTCACCCATACTTTCCAGGAAAAGGCTCGCTTGTCCTGGTGGGCGATATATTAATGCTCTGGAGAACATAAAGGAGTCATGTGCCTGTAGGTTAAAGGCTAGACATTCGGCTCCTTTGATGTCGGATAATTCCGAGATGTTGCATTTAAGGGTCTCTCGGTGTATGATGGCGATCCCCCCTCCTCTTTGTATAGGTCTATCAAGTCTCTGTATCGTGTAGCCAGGTGGCAGTGCACATACAATGTCTGGACTAGACCAGTCTTTGAGCCATGTTTCCGTGACCATGAGACAGTCCAGATTACTTTCTGAGATTAAATCGTGTATGTGTAGTGCATTCTTACACATAGAGCGTGCATTAATTAGTCCTCCATTAATAACCTTATGTATAATTTTCGAAGTATGCTTTGAAAATGGTTGTATAGTTTGTTTACATGCAATACAACTAATAGGTCCTAGCCACTTATCTATTTCTAAGGCATGATGACATTGCAGGCGACTATGGTTAAATGACAGTAGGTTTTCTCTAGAAATCTGACCTTGATACATTTTGATCAGCAAGGGCAGCCCCCAGCCCGTCCGTAGCGCGGACGGGCTCAGACGGGCTGGACTTAGGCTCGACTTCGGCGCGCTTCCGGCGCGCCCGCTGACCGCGTCCGCTGCGCGGAGGCGTCACCGTATGTTTTTATAGAGGAGCCTCGAGTGCTAGAGCGCTGGGGCTGTGTGTACGCCCAATATGGCCGCTGAAATGCCGCCTCTCACTCAGCACCTCAATCGGCTGAATATGGGGCGATTCTGGCTATTTTGGCAGTGAAGTTGATGCGATTCTCAATGGGCAGTGATTTTGTTAAAATTCAAAAGCTTGGCGGCGCAAAGTAATTTTTTAAAACACAACTAATAAATTTCAGGCAAAGCGCTAGTAATGCTCTAATCTATCTCCCGGCTTTCCGCCTCAGGAGAGCAATAAAATCTCCCTTCTGAATTCATACTGTGTTTCTGTAAGGATTGAGATTTCAGTTGCCCAGATTTCCAATCCCTCCAGAAGGATTCTACCCATCAATTTGGATGTTGGGTTGAGAAGGGAAATGGGGTGATAGCATTTGGGGTCACTTCTATCGCCCTTCTTAATAAATCGGGACTAAGATACTTTCTGTCCAAGTTCTCGGCACCAGACCACCTGCTACAACATTACACACGCTTTGTAAAATTGGGGCCCATAAACCCATATCCATCTTCAAAATGTCTACTGGGACCCCCATTGGGTCCGGGTGCCTTCCCATTTACACATCTGTCTAGGGCCACTGTGACCTCATCCAGAGTAATAGATGCACAATTAGGGGATCCAATGTAATAAAATCTCTATTATCTGACGGTACAACATTTCATTATCTGGGTTAAAAACCTGTTCACAATACTTTATCCATTCCTGGGGCTGGACCAAGCGCTCAATGATTACTGCGGAATAGTCTTTAAAAAAGGGGTGATAGATTGTTTTCAAGAATAGGGGAGCATCCCTTGTACTAGCTGCTCGGCTTAATTTTTCCCATGCCTGATCTTCTATCTCCCTTTTCCTTCTAGTGAACGTCTGTTTATATATCATCCTTTGTGTTTTTATAAGTTCACTATCTCTCTGCCTAACCATTAGGGAATTTAAAGTGCTTGATTGACCTAGTGCATTGGCAATCAAACCAACTGACATTTTTAGAAACTATCTTTTTATTCTTAATTTTTAAGATTGCAGAGGTAATATTACAGAAAGTCGCAATGATGTGACAGTCAGAAGAATCCTCCTTTTTTACAAATCTTAATATCATGTTGACATTTGTACATTAATCTATCTAAAAATTCAATTGAGGGCGTGGCCAAGATGGCGGCTTGAAAGGACGTGCTGCTCTATCACTCCTGCCCGAGGCCTAGCAGAGCACCAGCATTTTGCTGCTGGCAGCAGTTGGATCCTCGTTAATGGAGTTCCTAACTGTTGCCGTCGATGCAGAGGCTGTCGCAGTGGTGAGCAATCGCCGAAGTTCCAGCCCACGGCGTTACAAACAGCCGTGATGCCGGGAATGACCCTTCGGGGGTGCAGCCTATCTTGAGGGTGGCCTCGCACTGGTGCAGCAGCGGCTGGGAAAGCGAGGCCAAAGAGCGGTCCGGCTCTCCTGACGAGACCGAAGCTGAGGGAGCAGCAAACCGGGCTGCCGGCACGACGGTGCCCGGAGAGCAACGAGTGATCTGAAAGCACCTCATGCTGTGAGGAGGGCTAGCAGGCTCCCGTTGAGGTAAAGCCAGCAGTTGAGCAGTGGAATGCCCGACATTTTGCGACAAGGTCCAGCAACAGTTTGGCGATCCTGAAGCCAACCGGTGGTTCAGCGGGCCTCTGGAGCTTCATCCACCCCGCCACGAATCAGGCAAGTGACCGGCCCAGGCGGAAAGTTGCAAGTGTGCAATCCACACGGGGTGTGAGAGGAGAGGGGTGGCGGATGACACCTGGAGGCTAGGGATGCAGCTGAATTGTGCTTGACGTCTGAATGCAACTGAGTTAAGGCCTGGGGATTGCAACAGCCATGCCTGGGGGAGACCCTGCAGCAGACCGGGCACGGCTAACCAAATGGGGCCTGGCACATAGAAGCAATTTGGGGGTACAGTGGAGGGTGCCAGGCCCGCAAGGAGTGTGACTGTGAGCTACGTTGGGCGCAGGGAGGTGATTTGAGTGCTGCCGCCCACGGGAACCGCAAAACCCACTAGGGTTGTCCAGAAGACGCAGAAAACCTGGTTGGCCCCGGGACGCACTAGTCAAGGCCTACACATGCTGCCTGAGACACTGTGCCCCCCCCCCCCCTAGAGCCTTCCGCGTGGCATGGGCCCAATGCTGGAGGGGGGATTAGACACCAGGCAAGCCGAAGGGGAAGGTGACACGTCTGCTGGGGAGCGGCGCAAGCAGGCTTACAACCGGGTATGAGAAGGGACCTCCCAGAGTCTCGCTTTAGCTGACCAGACAAATCACATCGACGGCCAACAGACGTAGGGTCTGCCTAGGGACCACGAGATGCAGCCGGGGCTGGGTGAAGCCAGATCAACACGCAGTGCCCCCAAGAGGGAGCCGCTAGAAGACATCAGGGAGCAGTGCAACTGCATTAAACCCACATAGACACATACAGGGCCCACCAGAGCCAGCTCCGGTCACCTAACGGGACAAAGCATGCCCTCCTCCCGAGGGTGGAGAGAAAAAACCCTAAAGGACTTATTCGCAAAGGCCCAAGGTGGAAACCAAATGGGCGATACACATGCAAACTACAAATTACCTGCACAAATGAGTGGTGAAGGAGCGGGGCCAATAACGAAGGCCTTCCTGGAATCCCTGTTCATGTCACTACGAGAGGACCTGCAAACACTCAAACGGGACCTCACGTCCGAATTCAAAAAAGTCCAAAGAGACATGGTCCGGCTTGGCGAGGGAGACACCGACAGAGCTTCACAAGTAAAGCAAGGAACCAATGTCCCGCAATGAATAAAATGTAAGACGCATCCGCACCGCGTAAGATCCCTACGCCGAGATCTCAAACAACTTTATAAACAAAGAATGAAATGCGCCACGGAATCCAGATAGGGAGCAACAGTATAAATTACAAGCACCCCTATTGACAGAAAGAACAAAGACGCAACGCACAAGAAAAATCCTAGAGGGCGTTATTCCTACAGACCAAGGTACCCAGCCCAGCCCTGAAGACGAACCCGGTCAACACAGACACGGGTTCAGAAACGCGTCGGCTGTTCCAAGGAAAATACACCTTGGCTGGCTTTGGAAATGAACCTCACCACTAGGGCCTGCTAAGCCTGACTTTAACCTCTAAGCAACCAGTTACGAGTCAGGACTACATATTGAGATAAACTAAATGAGCCCACTGTGACAAATTAAAAACCAGGACCATATTGATATTATATTCTGGTGTACCTTTTCTTAAATTGCTTTTTAAACAATGTGTTTACCATTGATTTGTTTTCTTTGATTTGTCGTTAAAATTGCTGTAATGTTTGTTGAGACAGTTGTCTTCTCAGTATAGGTGTGTTGAAACCTGTGACGCACAATTGATTTATGAATGCAAACAAATAATAAGGAATTGTATGTATTAATACATGTGTTTTGTGAATTGAAAAAACAAAACCTCATGGCTGCTATGAAATAATAAACAGTTCATGTTTGAAATTCGATCCCAGGCACTTGTTATATGTTTTACAACAAAGAGACATGGACAGCATAGGCCAGAGGGTCGCTGATCTGGAGGACAAAAGTGACGGGAGAGATGCGGAGTTGTTGACTCTTCAACAAGAAGTCAGCAGGTGGACTTACAGTTGCACCGAGAGGTGCAGACTAGTGAGGAAGCGGGTGACATTTTTAAGTATACCAGGGAACTCTTTAACCATATCTTGGGTAACCCTGGGCAAAGCAGTACGCTACGCTTGCGTAGTTTGCAAAGTTTGCGCAACTTTGCACTACGTGAACTGCACGTAGCACAATGCAAACACGCGTAGTGTAGTGCAGCGGTCATTTTTTGCTTGCTCGCGGTCCTCAATGTCAAGTTGGCAACCGCGAGCAAGCAAAATGACATCCTGGCAAGACTTTTTCCTCGTTCGCGATCAGCAACATCAAGTTGCCGATCGCGAGTGTGGAAAATAAACCTCCCGGCAAGATTCTCAACGTGTGGAGGTCAGGTTTCTCATTGCGAGTGGTCGCGTATGCTCGCGACCGCTTGCGATGAGAAACTACCAGTTCGCGTTGAGAAAGCTGCTGCTCGAGTAAAAATCGACTCAAGCGGCAGAAAACTACATCTTGCATTGTGCAAGATGCCGTTTTCAATGATTTCACATTGCAGGATGCTTCTCTGCACCTTGCAATCATTGAAAACGGCATCTTGCACAGTGCGTACAGGATACTACGCAGTTCGCGTAGTGCTACGCGTAGCTATGCCCCCACCATGCTTAGGATACTCACCCTGAATGTGAGGGGACTTAACAATCCTGTTAAGCGTAAAGCAGTCTTGTCATGTCTGGAAAGTACCAATGTGGACATAAGCCTTCTGCAGGAGATACATCTATTACCAAAAGATTGCCACCGCCTCAAATCCCGCAGGTTCCCGACCCAGCTGTTTTCCTCTGGCCCCACCAAATCTGCTGGCAAGGCCGTACTGGTTGCCCACGGGTTTCAAGGGGAGGTCATTAAAAAGGAAGCTTAAATTAAGGGGCGGCTCCTAACCTAGCTCTTAAGTCTAGGAGGTTAAACATTCACCATAGGCTCAGTGTACGCCCGTAACGAGGGACAAGAAAAGTTTCTACACACAGCGCTCACCCAAGTGACAGCTACGACAAAACGAAGGATCCTATTGGGGGGCGACCTGAAATTGGTCTTTGATAATGACGCAGATAGATCATGTCAACGCACAAGTCAGACAGGTGTACTATCGACGGCAGGTTTAACACGACTGCACGACTTAGGCCTCAAAGACCTATGGCGCTGCTTTCACCCCCATAGTCATGAATATTCTCACTACTCTAATATGCACAAAACATACGCTAGACTCGACTATCTGTTGACCTCGGCACCTTTGCATGCGTTAGCAACAGACGTGGAGATAGGAGTAGCTTCTCTATCTGACCACGCACCGGTAATCGCTACCTTCACTCTCCCTCCCATGCTGCGACCCTATCGACAGTGGCGACCTGAAACTGGTCTTTGATAATGACGCAGATAGAACATGTCAACGCACAAGTCAGACAGGTGTACTATCGACGGCAGGTTTAACACGACTGCACGACTTAGGCCTCAAAGACCTATGACGCTGCTTTCACCCCCACAGTCATGAATATTCTCACTACTCTAATACGCACAAAACATACGCTAGACTTGACTATCTGTTGACCTCGGCACCTTTGCATGCGTTAGCGACAGACGTGGGGATAGGAGTAGCTTCTCTATCTGACCACGCACCGGTAATCGCTACCTTCACTCTCCCTCCCATGCTGCGACCCTCTCGACAGTGGCACCTTTGCGATACTCTATTAGATCACACAGCAGTAGTAGAACAGATACGGCACTCCATAAAAGAATACCTCTCCCATAACACTAATAATGACACTTCCCTATCTACACAGTGGGCAGCATTTAAGGCTGTCTTACGCGGGGAACTGGTGGCCATCTCAGCGGCAGAAAATGCAGAGCGTAAGCGCAAGAGGGATGATCTTACCCAAAAACCAAAAGAGCTAGAACAGACGCATCAACGGACAGGGGTGCCATGGGTGTGGCATCAATTGAAAGAGACGCAACAACAGCTCGGGGCACTGAACCAAGACAGGGCGGAGTATGCGGCCCTCCGGCTGCAACAAGCCTATTACACTGGGGAAATAGAGGTGGTCGCCTCCTTGCCCATAAATTGTAGGAGACCCGACAGCAACAGGGGGTCCACGAGATTCAACGTGGGGACGGTCGGCGAGTTCCAGAGGATTCTGTGATGCTGAGGCATTCTGAGATTTCTACGCCTGTCTGTATGCCAGCTCACCACTGACTAATCCGGAAGGAGCTGCTTATCTCGCAACAACTGACCTTCCCACTTTGCCTAATGCCCAGGCTGATCACTTGGACAGAGACATAAGAATAGAAGAGGTTATTGCAGCCATTTCACGCCTTAAGCCTGCAAAGGCCCCGGGCTCGAAGGCTTCTCTGTAACATTTTACAAAACATTTTGTACATTGGGGCCCCTGTCCTAACTAAGCTTTTTAATTTATTCGCCGAACCTGGAACGATACCGGGAGACATGCTTGAAGCTTCCATCGTGGTTATCCCGAAACCAGGAAAGGACAAGACTACATGCGGAGCTTATCACCCCATATATCTTCTCAATATTGATATTAAGCTATATACTGGGATATGCTGCTCACCATCAATGCTGAAAAGGCCTTTGACGGGGTCTATTGGCCAGACCAAGAACAGGTTCTCGAACAGGTGGGGATGGGGGAGAAGCTTCAAACACACATCTTAAACTGCTAGTGGTTCCCAACAGCCACGGTTCGAGTAAATGGCTACAAGTCATACCGGTACCCCATGGAGAGAGGCATGAGGCAAGGGTGCCCCTTGTTGCCCCTTCTCTTTGTGTTTTATATGGAGTCTTTATCCCACCGATTTCAACACACCCCAGTGATAACAGGGATTAAATTTGCGGGTGATATCCACACAATTAGTTTATATGCAGATGACGTTCTGATCTCGTTGTCGAATCCAACTCTCGCATTGCCAGCGTGCCTTGCAGAATTAGAGACCTTTGCGCAAGCCTCGGGGTTTAAGGTGAATATGGATAAATCGGTAGCGCTCGATTTCTCCATAGCGTCCAATGGGCAACAGACACAGTTCCCTATCTAGGGATCCAGTTAGCTCCCTCCCTACCGATCATAGTACCCACTAATTCCGAACAGTTGTGGATAAAAATCCGCAAGGAGCTAAGCCAATGGAAGCACTACCCACTTTCCTGGCTCTGTAAAATAGCAGCAGTTCAAATGACTATATTACCCCAGATCTTATATATGTTTCAAATCTTGCCTCTCCGGTCCCCAAACTGGTGGATACAACAAACTCAGTCCCAACTTGCACAATTTATATGGAATGGTGGCAAGCCAAGGATGAAGCAGGCCTTGGCAGTGCTTCCACGGGAGGAGGGGGGCACTCGGTATCCTCGATCTCCAACTCTACTTACAGGCAACACAGTTGTGCCATTTAGTTGAATGGTGCTGGTTGGTGTCAGAAAAGCACTGGTTGATCCAGGACCAGACGGCGGCCTCCAGATCCCTACAGGGAATCCCCTTCCTCTGGAGGGTGCACATACCACTCAACCTCTACCCGTTCTATATCATCCAGGTTACCCTTGAAACGTGGGACCACACCAACCTCAAGCATAATCTAACTACCTTCCCTTCGCCACTTACTATGTTGTTTGATAACCCCGAATTACAACCAATCAGTCAATCAATAAAGATATTTGTAAATCGCACTACATACCCGTGAGGGTCTCAGTGTGCTGGGGGTTTGCTGCTACTGATTGAATAGCCAGGTCTTGAGGAGTCTTCTGAAGGCCAGTAGGTCTTGGGTCTGCCGTAGGTTGGTGGGGAGGGTGTTCCAAGTCTTGGCAACGAGGTGGGAGAAGTATCTGCCCCCGGCGGTCATTCTTCGGATGCAGGGGACAGTGGCAAGGTCGGCGGAGCAGAGCTTGCAGTTGGGGGTGTAGAAGCTGAGTCGTCTGTTGAGGTATACTGGTATGGCGTTGTGGAAGGCTTTGTGTGCATGGATGAGGAGCTTAAAGGTTATCCTCTTCTTGACAGGGAGCCAGTGTAGGTCTCTTAGGTGGGGTGTGATGTGGCTGCGGCGGGCGATGTTGACGATCAGTTGTGCAGAGGCGTTCTGGATGCGTTGCAGCCGTCTCAGGAGCTTGGCTGACGTTGCTGCGTAGAGGGCATTTCCGTAGTCCAATCTGCTGGTGACGAGGGCCTGGGTGACGGTTCTTCTTGTTTCGGTGGAAATCCACTTGAAGATCCTGCAGAGCATTCGGCAGGTGTTGAAGCAGGATGAGGAGACGGCGTTGACCTGCTTAGTCATGGTGAGGGTGGAGTCGAGGATGACCCCTAGGTTGCGTGCGTGGTCGGTGGGTGCTGGAGCTGTTCCCAGTGCGGTCGGCCACCGGGAGTTGTCACAGGCCGAAGGGGTGGATCAGAGGATGAGGACCTCCATCTTGTCAGAGTTCAGCTTCAGTCGGCTGTTCCTCAACCATTCGGCGACGACCTTCATTCCTTCCAGGCATGGATGTAGCAGCATTTACACGGTGGACGTCCTCAGAGTGCTGCTCCCTGGCCCATCTCTTTGATGTAGAAGGGATCATACCATTTCAGCCGATCAGGATGGATTATGGGCTACCTGAAACTGAACAGCTCTGGTACCTCCAGATTAGGCACTGAGCCTTGCATACCCAGGTTAAGCGGACTGCCTGTGGACACCTCTCCGCTTATGAGAAATGGCTTCTCACCCACACATCAGACAAAAACCTCATCTCCAATCTGTATTAGATGCTACTCGCCAGAAATACACACATGAACAATGCCAGCTGCACAAAATGGGAAAGGGAATTGGGCAGAACACTCAGCCACAAGGAATGGTAGGGGGGTGCTCTATAGAGCTCGCCACTCAGCATACCATATGGGACTGACCGAAACCCTTACCAAGCTGGCTAATTATTGGTATTACACTACTGAGCACCTTCACTTAATGGATCCCAGCTGAGGTGCGGACTGCTGGCAGGGATGCAAGAGCGTGGGTACCCTAATGCACCTACTGTGGGACTGCAAACATCTCCAGACGTAATGGACTCAAGCACTTGATGAAGTGGACAAAAACCTAGACACACAAATACCACAATTTCCTGAACACGTCCTCCTTGGCCTTCCGAACCCTTTGACCTACCCGCTCAGATCCCGTAGAGGCTGCTTGATTGCAATAGCGCTGGGTTCCGCAGTGCAAAAAATACTAACACATTGGCGTACCTCTCAAGTCCCTACCCTCACACGTTGGCTATACCGCTTTTTGGATGTCCTGGGGATGGAGAAGCTGACTTTGACAATTGCGGGGAAGGGATCCATGTTCAAAGAATTATGGCAACCATTTTTGTCCGATATCTCCTCCGAATTCAGGGAAATCACCTACCCCAGGTATCTCCGCCTCCTACGGCTTTCTGATTCGCAGCTGGCAGGGACATGATGCCCAAGTTTCAATAATTGGGAACCAGGCAACGCTTGTATTTGTTTTATTTGGTGGACAAGGGATGGGCGGGGTGGAGGGAGGGGTTAGAATAAGTTTCCTTTTTAGGTCATGTTATGTTTTGCCTTCATCTCAATGTGTTCTTTACATGCTCTGACCTCTTAGCTATGACATATGTCAGCCGGGTAACTATAGCTATGATACAGTCCTTGAAATGCTGAATATATTGAATGTTGATAAATTTCAATACAAAGGTTTAAACCATAGAAATTCAATTGGGTTAACACCAGACCCGTTGACAGTGATGCCATTCTCTCCTGGGGTTGGTATGGTAGGGGTTAAACAAGGCCCCTCCTGGGAAGTCTGTCTCATTGAGCCTAAGAGTTAGGAATAGCGGATGATGATTACTAAAGCAACTTTCTATCACCCTCAGTTTCACTATCTGTCCTCGTCCAAATTCTGAGATCAATATGTGATCACTGATTGAGGATTGTCTATGGCCTTTGTAAGTTCGTAACTGGGATTGTCCTTCTGCAGTCAAATGATCCAATAATTCTAGATTATATGTATGCATTGCCCAGTTAATAGTATCTCCATATAAATTGTGTGGGAAGTGGGAATAATTTTCACCATATTCGTTCCCATACCTACAGTATTTCCTTTCTAGAATATCACATTTCTTACTGTTGAAATACCTAGCACAGATAAAAAAGCAGTCACTTCTAATGCGTTTTATAAATATTTCTAACTTCTTCTCGAGTGACATTATGACCTGATTTCTAGTACTATCAAAAACATTATTGTAAAAATTAGTTATTACAAAACTTTGATAATCAAAAGTTAAAAACCACAGGAATTGAAAATATTGTGAGTCAGTATAAACTTTCTTACGAATTAAAGGGCATGTAATGGAAACTAAAACAACTAGTCCTTCTTTAGTCCTTCCATTCCGAGAAGGAGTCGCTGAGGTGTCAACTATAGAAAAACCATCCATATGAAAAGGTTCTGTGTGCCAGGTTTCTTGGAAACAAATGATGTGACAATTTCTGATTGATTTCAGCCACGCTTCATCATTCAGCTTATGTTTTAGACCCGCAATATTCCATGTTGCTAACATCAAATTTTTGAGTGGCAATACTTCGATTGAGTATGGTTCTTGATTAGTTAAATCGATAATATTTTTTGCAATAGTAGTAGAACAGGGATTGTATTCTATAACCTGGTGTAGTCAGTCTAGATCACTGAATCTTCTGAGAGGTGAAAATCTATTGGCCAAAGTAAATGGTATGTGCCAGTCCACTGGTGCTAATCTGTTAACTGGATGCCTAGAATGCTCCCTGCCTGGTTGATAGAAGAACCCCAAGGGTGCTGCAATAGTAGCATCATCTTGAGGCCTTGTTGGCATTGCCCCTCTAGTACATAGCTCCTCAATCAATGTTCTAACCATTTCAGGGAAGCACAAAGTTACAACAAAGCAGTCCCCTGCACAGAGTTTTGGAGATTTCCCCATCAGTTTACTCTTCCTACCATAATAATATTTTCGAAAGGGAGTTCGAATTGTAATACCTGTGTCTAGTGAACCAATGCACAACCTTGTTCTTCAAGTCCCCTCCAGTCCTCTTTAGTCTCATCTGTTAGCCCTGGCTCATTTTTCAAAAGGATTGTATATGGTGTTGCCCCAGGTGGTAAATGCAGGGGTCTCTGATGGTTTCTTGATGGTTGAGGAGTGGAGGGAAATGTCTCAATTTTTGTTTTTTTGGTTACTATTGATTTTGTCCCACTAGAAGTCGGCAACACAGAAGGCCTATTACACGTATTCATTGTGTTTTCTGCTCGGCAGGGTACCGCTGAGCCTGGTGAGATGTCATTAGCCTTAGCCCGTTGGTTATGTTCCACAACTGTACTACCAATTGTGGCCTTCGAATTGTTTGCACCGGAGGTTGTCTTGGGTAATATTGAGTCTGTTTATAATATTGCAATCTGTGATACATCGCTCTTAATCTTTGTAATTTCAGACAATAGTTTCTTTTCAATTGTGTCAATTTTTCCGTGTAATTTCTTAACTAAGGTTTCCAGATTTTGAGACTGGTCGGGACTTGGTAACCCACTGGGCCCTTACACAGTTTCTTGGGCTGCAGCTGTTTAAGAGGCTCATTTATTGTGGTTTTCAATGGTTGTTTCCTTTTTTTGCAGGGTAATTTTCAAGTCTGTATTATCTGTTAGAACTGATACCTCCAGGTGTGGTCGATACACAAGGTGCTTTAATAGTGTTTTGCCTTAACAATGTTGTGCCCTTTGGCGGAAGGTTTATATTTAATTCCGACTCCAGAGCTACTACGTAAGATCTAGTTTATTCCGTAACTGCGGTTAGGGCTGTCTTCGGAGCGGCTAGGCACTCCTCTGCATTAACAATCTCGTTGTTGATTAGGCACATTGCAGCCGTTAATTAGTTGGTTAATAATGGGACGCATAGTTTTGCATTTTTATTTTTGCTGCATCACGAAGCGGCTGCAAGTTTATGTTTTTCCATGATTAAAAGAAAAAGAGAAACCACTTAAAAACTACTAAAATGGCTGTACAAATATTCGATAAGTAAATTTCCTCTTACCGTGGCTCAGGAGTTCATGTTTAGAAGCCTAGAGGGTGGCCCAGCCCAGGGTCGGCCGGCCGCAGACCGATGCAGACGGGCCTGCTCTTGAGCATCCTGTGCTGCGGGGCCCAGCCGAAGATTATATGCGCCTCTGGGCACAGGCTACAGGCATGTGGTGGAGGCGACGGCCGCAAAGAATGTTGGGGATCTTGTGGTCCTGCCCCCTCCTGCACAGAAACGGGCTCTCGAGCTGCAGGGGCCCAGCCGAAGATTATAAGTGCCTCCGGGCGCAGGTTGCAGGTGTGTGGTGGTGGCAACGGCTGCTAAGAATGCTGGGACTTGTGGTCCTGCCCACTCCTGCACACAAACAGGCTCTCCATTGTAGCTCTCATATAGTAGCCTGTGGAGTGGTGGAGCTCAGCGTGGAGCAGAGCGGTTTGGAGATTACCTGAGCTGAGGCTGAATCCAGTCACATCCAGCACCTGGAGGTAACGCTCGTGGATTACTGGAGGAAGAGTGGCCTAATGGCTAACCGTGGGCAATGAACTCTGCTCCGCTAGCGGAGATTGCGGAGAATTGCTAACTCCACATTAAATTGAGAACATGGAATTCATGCAAAAACCTGACACATAGCAGAGTTAGCTTCTGCACCCACAGCCCTTTGATAAAACAACTTTACATTTACATGCTATAACACATATAACCAATTCACAAAAGTGAGCTTTGAAATCTATCAGGCAATGAGAGAGGTGATGTTTTCGGGGTCACCCCTAACCTAGGAGGTGGTCCAAGTAGATGCCTTGAATACAAAGAGCAGATCATGCTGAACAATTTGGTGGTGGTCTCCCCTGTTATAACTAGACTGAGACCCAGCTGGAGTTATGACTGAAAAATAACTGCATTCAGGAAAAATGGTTAATATAAGAGCTTGTAAAATAAAACAAAGCTAATCCTTTAAGGAACACATTGATACAGATAAACACTCTAAAAGGATTTAACGCCATTTCCACCTTCTTCTCCAAAAAAGAGATGTCAAAATAAGGTGGCGACTATGGAATTTAAGCCTAAACTTCATCCTGGAAAGGCCGAAGTGGAAACAGAAAAGTTACTTTTGGCAAATCCTACCAATTCTTGACGCAGAATCAGAGTGACTCGGTCTGGGGTTGAAGTAAGCCCTAAAATTTGAGTGGAAGGTTCCCCGCTGGCAAATCATACAGTCTACACGGTACACAGACATAATATCGACTCCAAAATATCGTTTGGACAGAATATCGAGTTGAAAATATCGTTTGGAGAAAATATCGACTGGACAGAATATAGACAGCCAAAATATCGTTTTTAAGGTAAGTGAAGTAATATCGTTTTTAAGGTAAGTGAAGTAATATCGATTTTTATTTTTAGGGTTCAGGGTCAGTTTTGGGTTTTTGGGTAAAGGGGTATTTTTAGGGTTCAGGGTCAGTTTTGGGTTTTTGGGTAAAGGGGTATTTTTAGGGTTCAGGGTCAGTTTTCAGTTTTTGGGTAAAGGGGTATTTTTAGGGTTCAGTGTCAGTTTTCAGTTTTTGGGTAAAGGGGTATTTTTAGGGTTCAGGGTCAGTTTTCAGTTTTTGGGTAAAGGGGTATTTTTAGGGTTTAGGGTCAGTTTTCAGTTTTTGGGTAAAGGGGTATTTTTAGGGTTCAGGGTCAGTTTTCAGTTTTTGGGTAAAGGGGTATTTTTAGGGTTCAGGGTCAGTTTTCAGTTTTTGGGTATTATTTTATTATATTTTATTACTATATATATATGTTTAATAAATATGAAATACATTTTTTTTATTTAACTTTCATTAATTATTTATTTATCATAAGTTAATTTAAGTAATTTTAAGTATATTTTAGTAATTAATTATTAATATTAATTTAATTTAACACTGTTTCTAGTAAATACGATATTTTTTACAACTATATTTTTGTTAACGATATTTTAAACTCGATATTTTTGTACTTACCTGTTTGTAGATAGAAACTCGATATTTTGACTGTCGATATTTTCTCAACGATATTTTTGAAGGTCGATATTCTCTCCGTCGATATTCTTTCAGTGATCCAGTCTACACACCATAAACAGAGTGACTCAGTCTGTTGTTGAAATATGTTCTGAACCTAGAGTGGAAGGCCCTCCAATAGAAGATTTTACTGTCCCAGACATTAACATCAATCTGAATTCTATTCTGAGGGTCTTCAGTCTCCTAAGCCTCACACTTCGAATATTTCACTGTTCTCAAACTCACAAGTCTACCACCTTGGCCCTTCCATTAAGATGCAGCTCTTTAGTAGTACGCCTAGCGGATCATCTTTATTAACCTCAAGGGCATCCGTCACCCCTGACTTGTCCTTGGGCCCTCATCTCTAAACAATGATGGAGAGAAAAAAATATTGATATCTGAATCCTTGCTTTGTCTGGGAAAAGTCCTGTCATCCATTTTAGCCCTCATGGAGAAATCGGTAAGCAACTCAGATTATATTTTGGATTCACTTCTGTCACTGACCAAATCTATAATTTCTGATCGAAGATCCCCAAATGATAAAGCTTCCCTCCCTCCCTCCCTCTCATGAGTCCAATCCCTGTATCGAGATCGCTCCTCTCCATCCTCTGGCTCCTAGCCCTATTCAAACCAAATCTACTCAAACGTGCTCTATGTTATACTCTAATTGTCAAGACTTTTGTACTCAGGCTCGTACACCTTCTAATAGTAGTAAACATAAGTGCAAATACATTGTTGACTTATTTGATGGAATTCAGCCCCTCTCGCTACAAGTTCTTACAACAAAAAAGCTTGATAAATGTCTAATGAGTAATGTTGAGGATAGCGATGTTTCTGTTTGTTTTTGATGAGGTTGATGAACTTTTCTGTTATATGAAAGTCTATCGCAATAAATGCATAGAAATAAAGGTTGAACAAAATCAAGATTTATATGTGAGTATGGACTGTTTGCTGAAGGTGCTGTTGCAGCAGTTGATGTGCTTGGTGTAGCAGGAAGTGAGTTGCCCTTCAATGTTTGTGTTGCAGATCAAGCAAAGTTGTTAAGGTGCGAGTTCTTCACGTGTCGCACTATATTTGTTGTGCTAAAGAAGTATTTTTTGGATGGATCACCCTTTGAAAGAGTTGTTTGGCAAATTTTAAAGATTACTTTTGCTGTATTAACCTTCGGCTGGGGTAGTAGGTACAACAAAAAGGCTTGATAAAGGGTCATGACTTTGAATCAGAATATCAAATTTAACAATAATTGATAACGCCAGCCAAGAAAGGTAGCAAGTGTGCAAATTTCCCATTGCCTTCGGCTGGGGTAGTAGCTACAACAAAAATGCTCGATAAAGTGCTTGCACTTTTAATAGGAATATGAAATTGAACTATAGTTCTTAACCTCTGGCAAGAAAGGCTGCAAATGCACAAATTTCCCACTGCCTTTCTTCGGGGTAGTAGATACAACAACAACGTTTGATAAAGCGTCTGCACTTTGAATAGGAATGTGAATTTGAACGATAGTTGATAACTCCTGCAAAGAAAGGCAACAGGTGCGCAAATTTCCTACTGACTTCTGGCAGTGCAGTATCTACATGCAAACGGCTTGATAAAGGGTGTTGACTTTGAATCAGAATATGAAGTGGAACAATAACTGCAGCCAAAAAAGGTAGCAAGTTGGTGTGTGTTATGTGTAGATGATGTGTTGATTGAGTGGAAGATAAAAAAGGTGAAAAATTAGAAAGCCTGCAGACGCGCAAACTATCCACTGCGTTGTCAGGGAAGTGGATCTTTGGATTTCCAACTCATTATACGGATAGGGCATCAAATTTTGCAGTGGGAGCATAAAAAATGGCTACAACATCGAAGGAAGCAATGTAAGTGCATTAAGTTACCATTGTGGGCGGTAGGGCTGAAAAATTACAACACCAGGCCCATTTCAGGGACTCTACTTTGAATTAGAATAATAATTGGCAAAGGCTACAAGAAAGTTAGGAGAACATATTATCCAACGTCATATGTCGACAACTGTTCATGTTCAAAAACACTCTTGATAGCAGGTTTAGCTTCTTCTTTATTTTTTATTTATTTTTCTTTTTGCTTCTGTATTTTCGCAATAAGTTTTTTCACAGATATGGTAGCCACATGTATTTCAATACAGCCTTTCCAAAACAGCCTACGCGTTTCGTCCTCACAGGGACATCATCAGGGCTGTAAAAAACAAAAAAGAATTTCTATGACTATAAATTGCTACATCAATTATATTCTTGATTCTAAATACAAATGACTAAGTGTCATGGGTCATTGTAATGGCGTATTCTTCATGCTGCCTATTTGACAATCTAAATAAGTTTTATGTGAAAAAACCTGCCTATATAACACGCTGTTTAGCAATACCACATTCTTGTGAGAGAATATGCCAGAACTCCTACTCATAGGTGGTGAAAGAATAACTCTTTAACATGATCATACTTCTAGATTACCAGAAAGGAAAGAATTTGGTGCTTCACCAATTAGGTCTTACCACAGAATTTAATCACCACATGCAATCCTATTTGCAAAAGTAAGTAACAATGCTCACCAAAATAGTAGAAACAGAAAGTCTTCCAATAAGGTTCAAATTTGACCAGCGGATGCGAACATATAAGTCCTTAGCATTAATAGCTGATGTTTTCTGAAGTCCAATATTCTAAATCAAAAGCAAGGGAAAGATATGTATCTGCCTCATTATTACTAGTGAACAGAAAATGTTCAACAATGTTCATATAGCCCCAATATAACTGTAATGTCTATTTTAAAACAAAATAACCAATTTGTTCCACGGTACATAAATGAACCAATCCTACCATTTAGGCATCAGCCATTGTTGTAAATTTAGTCTCCCTTTGGTCACATAATCGTCCTTGTTCCCCGATAAGAATTTAATTTGGATGTTTCTAAAAAAAAAGGGGAAAAGTAAAACACTTCTGACTATAGAATCCTCTACACTGCCAATTGAACCTACACAGTCTTATTATTTCCTTGGCCACAAACAGTTCTAATGTGTGCATACCTCGGTATAGAATGAGTCCGTTTCACTCGCATCCGTCCGCTCTGCCGACTGTCCTGATAAACAGTCGACAAAATCGTGACACGGGCCTGTTGTATTTAAACTAGTAAATGACCAACAGGGCCTGTAAAATTCGCGCAAAAGATAAGTATTCTTAATTGAAGTGTATCCTTTTCCTACAAGGTCCGCATGTTTCCATGTCTGTACAACCTGGCCTGTACCGGAACCTGTCGAAAAATATTCGGTTACGAAATACTAATAAGTGATAGGCTCTCAGATCCAAGTATTATTGCCCAATCATGAACGCCGAGTCGGCGCACTGCTTCTAGCGGAAAACGGCAAAGTGTTTCCGGTTTAGTTGTGATAGGCTGATTTTTCCCCAAGTGGTGAGCCACTCGAAACTTGTCCCGTTTGCAAGATGATTTTAGGTTGCGCTCGCATACCGATCATAGAAAGATATACAAGGAAACCGCCTACTTATTGGGTTTCGAACAAATTATCCTATTTACAAATGCGCATGTAGCAGTGCCAGGCCAATGGTCCTACAAAGCTCATGCCACCAATATCTAGATTGTCTGTCTATCCTAAATATATCCGGTTACGAAATAATTCTAAGTGATAGGCTCTCAGGTCCAAGTATTATTGGCCAATCATAAACGCCAGGTCGGCGCATTGCTTCTAGCGGAAAATGGCAAAGTATTTCTGATTTAGTTATGATAGGCTGATTTTTCCCCAAGTAGTGAGCCAATCGAAACTTGTCCCGTTGCAAAGTGATTTTAGATTGCGCCCGCATACCGTTCATAGAAAAAAAATATAAAAGGAATCTGCCTACTTATTGGGTTTCAAACAAATTTTCCTATTTACAAATGCGCATGTAGCAATGCCAGGCCAATGGTCCTACACAGCTCATGCCAACCAATATCTAGATTGTCTGTCTACCTTAAATGCATCTGTGTTCCTGTACAGGCACATACAAATATAAAAATGATTGCATGTGTGTAATGTTTCAATGAAAAGAACACCAAGATAACTTTATAAATGGTCTCTGCTTACAAGAAACTATGTTGAACCCATCAAACAAGGCAGACCGAACTGGATGCCTGTCACTCCAAATGGGTTTTTTACATGCGGGGGTTGTAACATGTGTCCTTGGGGTCTTAACAGAACCAAGGAATTTCGATACAACAGTAACAGAACATATCAGATCAAACAGTTTATCAATTGTAATAGCACGGGAGTTGTATATGCAATCATTTGTGCATGCGATAAAATATACATAGGGAGTACAAAAAGAACTCTCAAGATTCGCATGCAGGAACATAGAAGGGCTATTCTTAATGAAGATATCAAATCGCCCATTTTTGTACATATGAACACTTGTCATGAGAGACAGAAAGAGTTCAGGTTTCATGGTCTCCAAAAAATAGAACCCAGTGTAAGAGGGGGAGATTGGGAACTATGCATCAGGAAAGAGGAAGCAAGATGGATCAGTCGTTGTAGAACAGTCAAACTGGGGTTGAATAGTTATTCAGAAATGCACCACTTTTTGTAGGATTTCCCCCACAGCAGAGACCATTTATAAAGTTATCTTGGTGTTCTTTTCATTGAAACATTACACACATGCAATCATTTTTATATTTGTATGTGCCTGTACAGGAACACAGATGCATTTAAGGTAGACAGACAATCTAGATATTGGTTGGCATGAGCTGAGTAGGACCATTGGCCTGGCATTGCTACATGCGCATTTGTAAATAGGAAAATTTGTTTGAAACCCAATAAGTAGGCCGATTCCTTTTATATTTTTTTTCTATGAACGGTATGCGGGCGCAATCTAAAATCACTTTGCAACGGGACAAGTTTCGATTGGCTCACTACTTGGGGAAAAATCAGCCTATCATAACTAAATCGGAAATACTTTGCCATTTTCCGCTAGAAGCAATGCGCTGACCTGGCGTTTATGATTGGCCAATAATACTTGGACCTGAGAGCCTATCACTTAGAATTATTTCGTAACCGGATATATTTAAGATAGACAGACAATCTAGATATTGGTGGCATGAGCTTTGTAGGACCATTGGCCTGGCACTGCTACATGCGCATTTGTAAATAGGATAATTTGTTCGAAACCCAATAAGTAGGCGGTTTCCTTGCATATCTTTCTATGATCGGTATGCGAGCGCAACCTAAAATCATCTTGCAAACGGGACAAGTTTCGAGTGGCTCACCACTTGGGGAAAAATCAGCCTATCACAACTAAACCGGAAACACTTTGCCATTTTCCGCTAGAAGCAGTGTGCCGACTCGGCGTTCATGATTGGGCAATAATACTTGGATCTGAAAGCCTATCACTTATTAGTATTTCGTAACCGGATATTTTTCGACAGGTTCCGGTACAGGCCAGGTTGTACAGACATGGAAACATGCGGACCTTGTAGGAAAAGGATACACTTCAATTAAGAATACTTATCTTTCGCGCGAATTTTACAGGCCCTGATTGGTCATTTACTAGTTTAAATACAACAGGCCCGTGTCACGATTTTGTCGACTGTTTATCAGGAGAGTCGGCAGAGCGGACGGATGCAAGTGAAACGGACTCATTCTATACCGAGGTATGCACACATTAGAACTGTTTGTGGCCAAGGAAATAATAAGACTGTGTAGTTTCAATTGGCAGTGTAGAGGATTCTATAGTCAGAAGTGTTTTACTTTTCCCCTTTTTTTTTTTTTTTTTTAGAAACATCCAAATTAAATTCTTATTGGGGAACAAGGACGATTATGTGACCAAAGGGAGACTAAATTTACAACAATGGCTGATGCCTAAATGGTAGGATTAGTTTATTTATGTACCGTGGAACAAATTGGTTATTTTGTTTTAAAATAGACATTACAGTTATATTGGGGCTATATGAACATTGTTGAACATTTTCTGTTCACTAGTAATAATGAGGCAGATACATATATTTCCCTTGCTTTTGATTTAGAATATTGGACTTCAGAAAACATCAGCTGTTAATGCCAAGGACTTATATGTTCGCATCCGCTGGTCAAATTTGAACCTTATTGGAAGACTTTCTGTTTCTACTATTTTGGTGAGCATTGTTACTTACTTTTGCAAATAGGATTGCATGTGGTGATTAAATTCTGTGGTAAGACCTAATTGGTGAAGCACCAAATTCTTTCCTTTCTGGTAATCTAGAAGTATGATCATGTTAAAGAGTTATTCTTTCACCACCTATGAGTAGGAGTTCTGGCATATTCTCTCACAAGAATGTGGTATTGCTAAACAGCGTGTTATATAGGCAGGTTTTTTCACATAAAACTTATTTAGATTGTCAAATAGGCAGCATGAAGAATACGCCGTTACAATGACCCATGACACTTAGTCATTTGTATTTAGAATCAAGAATATAATTGATGTAGCAATTTATAGTCATAGAAATTCTTTTTTGTTTTTTACAGCCCTATGATGTCCATGTGAGGACGAAACGCGTAGGCTGTTTTGGAAAGGCTGTATTGAAATACATGTGGCTACCATATCTGTGAAAAAACTTATTGCGAAAATACAGAAGCAAAAAGAAAAATAAAAAAAAGAAGAAGCTAAACCTGCTATCAAGAGTGTTTTTGAACATGAACAGTTGTCGACATATGACGTTGGATAATATGTTGTTCTAAAATTTGAGATACTCCTTGGTTTTGTGTTGTTATTATTGTTACAGTGGTCTGGGCGGTGGACTACTCCAAGTTGAGTGTCTAAATAAGTAGGATTAAGTTGATACACTAGAAGCTTTTGATCTCGCTAAGTGCTCCAAATAGGTGACTCTACCGCATTGTGTAGTGTTGTGTAAGAAAGTTAGGAGGTAGGCGTGTTTCAGGTAATGGATGCAGAATAAGGTGAAAAGGAAGAAAGGTAGCAGATGCGGAAACAACCCACTGCCTTGTAAAGGAAATGGATGTTTGTTTTTCCAGTCCATTACAGACTGAGTCGGATTCCGCAGTGGGATCCTGAGAAATGGGTATCTCATCTAAGGAGTTAAGCAAGTGCACAAAGTATACACACTGTGCGGTAGAAAGGACGCAAGAAAGGACGCAAGTGCGCATATTACTCACTGCCATTCTGCAGTAATAGTTACCAAGAGGGCTGAATAAAGGGCCTGCACTTTGAATTTGTATTACAAGAAGGATAATTGATAACCCCAGCCAAGGAAGGCAGCAAGTGTTCACATTTTTTATAACCCCTGTGAAGAAATGCATTAAGTGTGCACATTTTCCACTTACTTCTGGCAGTGCAGTATCTACATGAAAAAGGCTCGATAAAGAGCCTGCACTTTGAATACAGAGATGAAATAGAAGAATAGTTGATAAGCATAGCCAAGAAAGGCAGCAAGTAGGTTTGTGTACGTGTAGATGATGTGTTGATTGAGTGGTAGATGAATAATGCAAAAAATAAGAAAGCCTGAAAGTGTCCAAATTACCCACTGCCATTCACGGGTAGTAGTTACCAAGAAGGCTGAATAAAGGGCCTGTACTTTGAATTACAATAACAAACAGAAGATTTCATAACCATAGACTATACTGGCTCTTTTTTAATATTGATAGACTTTTAAGCTTTTGTTTATACATGAACGGCAGGAAGTGCGCAAATTACCCACTGCCATTCACGGGTAGTAGTTACCAAGAAGGCTCAATAAAGGGCCTGTACTTTGAATTACAATAACAAACAGAAGATTTGATAACCATAGACTATACTGGCTCTTTTTTAATATTGTTAGACTTTTAAGCTTTTGTTTATAAATGAACGGCAGGAAGTGCGCAAATTACCCACTGCCATTCACGAGTAATAGTTACCAAGAAGGCTCAATAAAGGGCCTGCACTTTGAATTTGTATTACAAGAAGGACAATTGACAAACCCAGCCAAGAAAGGCAGCAAGTGTGCAAATTTCCCACTGCTTTCAGCCGGGGTAGTAGGTACAACAAAAAGGTTCAATAAAGGGCCACGAGTTTGAATCAGAATATCAAATTCAAGAATAATTGATAACCCCAGCCAAGAAAGGCAGTAAGTGTCGAAATTTACCACTGCCTTCAGCAGGGGTAGTAGGTACAACAAAAGGGCTCAATAAAGGGTCAAGAGTTTCAATCAAAATATGAAATTCAAAAACAATTGATAACCCCAGCCAAGAAAGGCAGCAAGTTTGCACATTTTCAACTGCCTTCGGATGGGGTCATTTTTACAACAAAAAAGCTTGATAAATGTCTAATAAGTAATGTTGAGGACAGCGATGTTCCAGTTTCTTGTTTTTGATGAGGTTGACATACTGTTTGCAGGCCGGGGTAGTAGTTACAACAAAAAGGCTCAATAAAGGGCCACAAGTTTTAATCAGAATATGAAATTCAAGAATAATTGATAACCCCAGGCAAGAAAGGCAGCAAGTGTGCACATCTTCAACTGCCTTCGGACGGGGTATTTTTTACAACAAAAAATCTTGATAAATGTCTAATAACTAATGTTGAGGACAGCAAAGCTCCTGTTTCTTGTTTTTGATGAGGTGGATGTACTATTTGCATGACACAAAACTTCAACACAATAAATGCTTAGAAATTTAAGTTTACGAAACTCAAGATCAATATGCGAGTATGGACTGTTTGCTAAAGATGGTGTTGCAGCTGTTGATGTGCTTGGTGCAGCAGCAAGTGATTGTCCTGCAATCTCTGTGTTGCAGCTCAAGCAAAGTTGTTGGGGTGCAAGTGGTTTATGTGTTTTGTACTATATTTGATGTGGCAAAGGAATATTTTTTGGATTGATCACACCTTGAAAGAGTTGTTTGGCAAATTTTACAGGTCATTAATGATTGGTGTGTTCAGTTAGTATGTGTTTGGACTTCGCTTGAATCTTTAAGGGACGCATTAGGGCTTCCATAATACAGAAACACTTTGTACTTAGTGACATCCAATTCTATTTTATGAAGAACGGTTGAATTCTACATCCACCTCTAGGACTAGTGGGAGGGTAGTATTTCCAAGTGTTTGACAGGTTATACTACATGTTTCTATGTAGCTAAAGAAAAGTTAGCTTGGTTATGTTGAGGAAAGTCAGGAAAATGGTCAGCCGATTTAGTCAATGTTTCTTAAGTAATTTTTGCCGGGCGTTAAACGCCTCTAATACCATACGAAGGTTATCAAATAAAGATTTTGGCATGAGTAGAACATATGGATTAGATCTGCAGGACCTTGATTACACCTTGGACAGCTATCTGTATCCCGTTTAGTTGTTTCAATGGGGTAAACGGGATACAGATAGCTGTCCAAGGTGTAATCAAGGTCCTGCAGATCTAATCCATATGTTCTACTCATGCCAAAATCTCAACCCCGTTTTGAAAGAAATGGAGAAGTTTTTATCAGGGTTGTTAGAGCGTCAAATCTTTTTATCCCCAACATCGGTTCTGATCGGCAGGGATGAAAATCTTAAGGTTGAGCAGGAAGCCGAAGCCTTTATCTTTCTTTGTGTTGCTGTTTTTAGAATTCTAATTGCGGCGGCCTGGAAAGATCCGATCGCTCCCACATTTCAGATGTGGCTTACAAGGTTGCTAGGGACCCATAATATTGAAGAATGTATATATAAATTTAAGGGTAAGAAAAGTAAAGAACTCGGTAAAAAGATATGGGCTCCGATAAGCAACTGGAGGAAGATAAGATGATTGATGAGTGTCACTGTATTACATATTATGATTTTCAATGTAAGATTATGTAATGCTGGCAATATATGCTTAAGGCTTCTGCAATGTGCTCTGTAAAGGGGCAGCGTAAGAAGTACCCCGTATATCTGTGAATATTGTTTCAATTGTTTTAATCCTCTTTCTGTTTTTTTCTTTTTTTTCTTTTTTCTGTTTAAAATTCTGATATGTCAGCAGGTTCAGCTGATATCTGTATCATGTAAAGTTGTTTTTGTTTTTCATTTTCTGATCCATCTCAATAAAAAAAAAAAAAAAAGGTTATCAAATAAAGAGGCAGGCGCTGGAGACAGGAAGACAGGAAACAAGTTTTATTCCGACGGAGCAGAACACATCATATCGGACAACAAGGTATCGTCTCGAGGTGCTCTCTAGCAGCCTCTCTGAGGCCTGGCCTTTTATACACTGGTTTACGACATGTGACCGCTCTTTATTACAATAAAGACACTGTGAAGTAATGAAAAATGACATCCCCGGTACCCCCCCCAGTTCCGGCTCATTCCAACACGTGGCTACAGTAGAGGTCCTCACCCCCCATACAATAGGAGGGGGCTATCACGCAGCTGAGTGTTCCGCCGATTCCTTTGGAATGTGTGCGCCTGATCGAATCTCAGGGGGTGGGGAGGTCATGATCAATAGTAGCTCCTTTGAAGAGGGGCGAGTGCATACAGTAGTGGGCAATAAACTGTATCCTCAGGCCAAGGGATGACCAGCGGTCCGTGCAGACAATCGGGCTCAGAGGAAGGGGTCATCCAAGGAGAGATATTCATGAAAGTAAGGATCGGTGTGGACAATCGAGCATAGAGGAAGGGTTTATCAATAGAGGGGTATTCATGGAAGGAAAGGAGGTGTTGGTCAGGCGCGGGGTGTGATTCCCAGCGACAGAGTCATGCGGAAGAGGGGGGTTCATGACTTGTGCATGTGAGCGCGGGGGCAGCCAGGGTGCATGGGGGATGCTTGCAGGGTCAGGGAAGTGCGCTGATGATCGATCGTGAACAGGGAGACCATGGTACCTAAAATGGCTGTCGTGTATGTTCATACGTGAGTCTGAGGAATGGGCAAGATGGCGCAGATGATGTTCAGTTCACAAACTAAAATTCCACAGTCCTCCCTTTTAACATGTCTCGCCAGCTTGTCAATTCGGATCTATCCCCATAAGACCACGTATTTCTATCTCATAGAGGGGACTCATGTGCTCAGTTCTAAAGTCCAAAGTCTTAGGGCACATACAGTTAGAAATGAGTGAACACAAAGGTGGCAAACATTGAATACCTAAGCAACACCCACACAGTATCACGACTGGTATCAGTATAAATGTAAACAACCTCCATCCCCAGTCCTTCAAAGTGTCCCAAAACCAGCTTCCAAGCGACCATCCTTCTTGCTCCTGGTGAACCTCTGAGGATAGTCTGTGGAGGTGTTCGATTGCTTTGTAGACGGAAGGCGAGTTATCTGGCACGTAGGTGCAGCAGCTGGAGCCGATGATGCGGCATGCTCCTCCACGGTCGGCCAGAACCACATCTAGAACAAGGCGGTTTTGAAGAGCCACCAGGCGGACTGCCTGAAGCTCAGCCGTGTTGTTAGCGAGGATGCCAGCCGTGATGTTAATGGTTGTTTCTACTGCCTGAGTCAGATGTTGGATAGCGCGGCTATTTGCCATTGGGCCCCACAGAGGAACAAGTCCCTTCACCGCATCCAGGAACTGTGCTCCGGTGGAGTCGGCTTGTCCAATGTCTCCGGCGCGCTTTTGCTGGTGATGGTAGGCTGGGGCCACATACGTGGGGGGGAGAATGAAGGCGATGTAGCACGTACCCCTCCAACCTTTCGGAAGCCAAGTGTAAGCTTTGGTGCCACAAACAAAGTACATATTCGGAGAAGCAACAAAGGAGGGGGGATCAACTGAGACCAATGTTCTGGTGATGTGGCAGGAACTGTGACCCACCGGCTGTGTTCCTTGGCCTTCGAGGCACACGAGACCTGTGACATTGATGACAGACAAGGCCACAGTCAGAGTGGCAGCCGTTCGCTTCCGCAAGTAGGAGAAGGTGGGTCTAGCTGGATTGTGGAGCACTTGCATTTCAACTCGTTCTTTGGCAGGGATGTTCATATGGAAGGCGGAACCTGAGGTTACAGGACAAAAGGGGGCAGACGTCCTTCCTGTTTTGTTCAGCCAGAACCCATAGTAGAAGTGTGACACTGTTTGACCAGAAGCGGAATTGTCCTTGTGGCTTTCCTGCAAGAGGATCAACCAGGTGAGGTAGGAGCCGTGTACTGAGAAAGGAGAAGGGATGAAGGGGATGGAGTGTCCAGTGGCATACGGGAGCAACCCGCAGATCCAGCAGTTCGTGGCATTTGCAGCAAGGTTGAGCTGGTGCAATAATTGCACGAAGGAATTGTTCCAGAACTCCTTACGCCTTTCTCGGAGCTGAGGTGAAAGGGAGATCAGGTGATGCTCTTTCATGGTGGTTGGCTGTGCAGTGGTCAGCAATATCTGATGAGCGGGTGTGCTTTCCTCCAAGATCCAGAAGGAAGTCATGAGGAGGAGGCACAGGAGGAAGAGAATGAAGAAGGCGATTGTCTTTGATTTGTGCAAATTGTCTGCCTTTGGGTTCCTGTAGTGGGTATTTCCGGTTGCGTCCATCATCTTCTTGTCTGGCGCTTCCATCATCTTCTTATCTGGCGCTTCCATCATCTTCAAGGTGCTCGGTAGTGGGCAGAACCACAGACTTTGTTTAGCTTCTCTCCGGGTAACCCTTGGTTGTTTTAGGTCACCGTTCTGAGATTTTAACTTAGTCCGTGGTCTACTTAGCCGAAGCTCCCTCCTTTCGACGCAGGAAATACCCTTCCTGGGATGGCACAGTGGGATCAGGGAATTTTGCAAGTTCAAGTGCCTCGGTATCAGGATAGCAGTTCAGTGATGGCCGGTCTTTGTTCAGGAGCTCTTCTTGGGTGTCGACGTTTTCTGTCGTGGCCAGGGTCGAGGAGACCTTCTTGCAGTGGTGGGCGTGCAGCCAGTGCCTTTTCCCCTCTACTCGAAGAGCCATCCGAGTGGTGATCAGTACTTGCCAGGGGCCCGTCCACCGGGGTTCCAGACTCTTTGCCCGTTGAAAATTCCGGACTAAAACATAATCTCCCGGTTGGATATCGTGACCGGGACCCCTGGAAGCATCGGGATGGCCTGCTGCACCTGTTGATGAATTACAGACGCGGCTGGGCGGCTGATTACTAGCGCCACTCGCACTCTCACCTTAATAGCGGCCCCTCTGCCTTGTTCCATCGCGGCTTCTGCCGATTGTGTGGAGGGCGGCTCACCTACCGCGGCTCCTAGTGCCGGTCTGGTGGTGGGAACGGGCGCCATATTGGGAGGAGTCAGAGAGCGCAGGGACCTGTGGCAGCGGTCCAGTCGCTCGAGGCTCCCTCACATAAAACGTAATGTGCTGGAGGGAGCGCAGCGGACGAGCGCAGCGGGCGTGACCGAGGCGCGCCGGAGTCGCGCTAGAGTCAAGCTCGTCTGCGCTCGTCCGCGAGCGTCCGGGGCTAGGGGCCAAGGACTATGTCCGTCTCTTAGTGTACACATCCGCTGACTTACTAGCGTTACGACCTACCATCATGATGTGCCCCCCCGTACCCCTCAACACGGTGAAACGGACATCTCGCCTAGGCATCAGTAATCCTATCAATCTAGCTATGGACCCTACCTCTAATTATGCGGTTTTGGAAAGTACGCCAGGTACCACCTGTAATTTTAAATGTGTCTATTTAAACACCCGTTCTATGACCAAACATCAGACAGATATCTTTTTGTTGCTATCTGATATCAAACCGGATTTACTCCTGTTGACTGAGACATGGCTCACACCGGATTCATTACCGGACATCTTAGCTGCCTTGCCTGCTGATTATTATATAATTTCTGTGATACGACCGGCAGGTAAAATTGGGGGCGGGGTGGCCATTATTTCCAATAAGAAACATGAACTTAGACAACTCCCCTCCTTAGATATACCTAATGTGGAGAATATCGTTGCCAAATTGGATACTGTCAACGGGACACTTGTGGTGGTCTTATTATACCGCCCACCCCAAACTATGGCTATGTTTCCTGCCATTTTGGCGGAGCAACTGGCTATGCTAGCCATCAATAATTCTAAATTACTCCTGATCGGGGATTTAAATCTCTGGTTTGATAACATACTATTAGATCCCCAAGCAGCCGAGACGAAGGACCTTTTGAGTGATCTGAATCTAATACAATATATAGATACTCAAACTCATCAAAAGGGCCACAGTCTCGATCAACTTTGGTCACTGAATTTACCTATTGATTTTATTGATATTAAACCTTGTAGCTGGTCTGATCATTTTACCATTAGTTTCTCATTTTGTGTTGTGAAAGCTCCTCAATTCAAGCTGAAGGCTACCAGTTTGACTCGGAAATGGTCCTCGTTGGACATGTCAGCTTTTTTAAATTTGTTAAAGTCTACTCTGCCAGAGCAGAGCTCAGATGTGGAGATAGCCGATTGTAGGCTTCAAGAATGGCTAATCTCGGCCATTAACGTCTGTGTCCCCCTCACTCGCTTTGATAACTCACGCGGCGCGGACGCACACAAGTGGTTCACGCCGGAGTTGAGGAAATTAAAACTTGAAGTGAGGCAGCAAGAGAGAACATGGCGTATTAATTACTGTCCTCAAGCAAGGATCGCTTTCTGTTTAATCCGTAAAGCCTACCAAAAGACGTTGCACACCCACAAAACTGCTTATTTCTCTTCTAAAATACTTAATGCGACTAATAAGTCGAAAGAAATTTTCAGGATTGTGACTGAGTTGTGCAATGATGAGAGAACTTCTCCCCCGGTTGTCCCCTCACAATTGCTCTGCAACTCGCTGAATGACTTTTTTAATGATAAGATAGTGTTGATTAAGGATACTCTATCCAAGCTTCCAGTTTGTGTCCCAATAGACGATACCTTTTTAAACCCCCTTACTCTGCATTCCTTCCCCTTAATCACTGACCAAATCCTTCAAGATTTGCTCACTAGAGTTAAATCAGGATCTCCTCAGGATGTCTGCCCCCCCAAGTAATGAGAGAAATTGGTCGGGCATTCCCGAATAGCCTGATTCCTCTGCTCAATAATTCCCTCATGTCAGGGAATGTCCCTAATAGTTTTAAACAGGCCTTATTGATCCCTTTAAAAAAGAAACCTGGCATCGACTCCTCAGACCTTTCAAATTACAGACCAATATCGCTACTGCCTTACTTGTCCAAAATTTTGGAGGCTCATGTAACCAACAGCCTATCAAGTTTTGTGGAAACCTCTGGCTATTTACAACCTAACCAGGCAGGTTTCCGGCCTGGTCATTCTACTGAGGCAGTGATATTGGCCGTTCAGAATACCTTAAGGTCTAATGCCGACAGGGACTTGCACCAGGCCTTGGTGTTATTGGATCTGTCTGCCGCGTTCGACACGGTTGACTATACCATCTTGGTCAACCGTGTCGAACAGGCCGGTCTTCGAGACTCGGCCTTGGCCTGGCTCAAGTCCTTCATTTCAGAACGTACCCAGTCGGTTCGACTAGGTTCTTTTACAGCCCCTAAAAACATTTCCTTTTGTGGGGTTCCTCAAGGATCTTCCTTGTCCCCTCTATTATTTAATTTGTATATGCGGCCTCTTTTGTTCTCCCTACGAGAGTTTAAGGTTGATGTATATAATTATGCAGACGACCTGCAGTTGGTTTTTGTGCTAAATTCACCCAATGCGGCCGAGGACTTTCGAGCAACTATGTCTTTTATCCAAAGGTGGATGTCTCTAAACCACCTTAAGTTAAATCCGGGAAAAACTGAGCTCATTCTACCAGGGAAGAGTGAGATCAGTTGGAGTCCTTGTTTTTGGGCGTCGGACATGGGCTCGCCCCCAAAAAAATCCCGAACAGTAAAAAGTTTAGGAGTGACTCTCAGTGAGGATCTTACCTTGGAAAGTCAAGTTGGAACAGTGGTCTCCTCGGGGTTTTTTCAACTGAGGAAGATTAAGAAAATAGCACATCTCCTTACAGGTTTGGCCTTAATTCAGGCAGTTAGTGCTCTAGTCCTGTCTCACATCGACTTCTCAAATGGCCTTTATCTGGGGGCGCCTATTGGCCAACTTAAAAGATTGCAATACTTGCAAAATCAAGCTGCGAGACTTATTTGCAAAGTCCCGAAGTGGGAATCGATTAGACATGGACTAGAGACTTTGCACTGGCTGCCTGTGGAACAGAGAGCTACATTCAAGGTGGGCTGTATTGTGTTCAAGGCTTTGGAGGGTAAGGGTTCTATGTTCCTTAGACAATTGCTGAGCAAATATAAACCCTTACGCAGCTTGAGATCAGCCCACAAAGACCTACTTGAGGTCCCTCGTTTCAAAAAGAAATGACAGGGAGGTAGCAGTTTTCAATTTTTAGCTGCTTCATTGTGGAATTCCCTCCCTCTGACTCTGCGACACAGTAGGGACCTCCTTGCCTTTAGGAAGGCATTTAAAACTTTTCTTTTTTCTCAGGCCTATTGTAAATAGTGATTATATGTCTTTTATGTACTGTTATGTTTGATTCTCTCACCAGCGCCAAGAAGCCCTCGGGCGTATGTGCGCTTAACAAATAATAAATAACATAACATAACATAACATAACAGACAACGTTTTAGTTAACTTGTATAAATAATCTGACAGCAGGACGTCGGGGACGTCGTGAATGGATGTTGATTTGGGGGCAGTCCAGAGGTTCATTGGTCGCCCAAACACAACCTCGTAGGGGGTCAAGTGGTGCTTAGTGGGAGTGGAGCGCATCGATAGCAATGCCAGTGGGAGGGCATCCGGCCACTTAAGTCCTGTGGTGGCCACTATTTTTGACAGTTTCAGTTTTAGTGTAGCATTGTGTCGCTCAACTAGGCCAGCGGATTGGGGGTGGAAGACCGCATGGAACCTCTGCTTTACCCCCAGCCCCTTCAAGATTAGTTGGATAACTTCAGCTATGAAGTGGGGGCCATTGTCGCTCCATAAAATTCGACAAAGGCCGTAGCGAGGGAAAAACTCTTTCAGTAGTACTTTGGCAGTAGTCAGGGCAGTGTTATCACTGGTTGGATAGGCTTCCACCCATTTGCTGAAGGCGCATACAATGACTAACACGTACTTCAGGCCTTGGCATCTCTCCAGCTGGATGTAATCCATCTGGAGGACCTCAAAGGGGTGGTCGGGGATCCCAAACCCTCCCCGTGGTACTACAGTTCCTTTCCCGGGGTTGTGTTGTAGGCAGATAAGGCACTGCTGGACCAGGCGTTTGGCTGAGTCGGGGATTTTGTTGTTGTGCCAGACTTTGGAAATGAGTTCAATCATGGGGGCAGAACCTATGTGTGCAGGGGAGTGTGCCATAGTCAGTATGGGAATCAAGTATGAGTCAGGCAGCAACCATTTGTTAGTGTCTTTTGTCCGCCAGCAGCCTTCATCGTCCTTTAGACCCACCCGTGCCCATTCAGTCAGTTCGTGAGGTGTGCTGGCCGACTGGATGTCCCTAATCGTTTCCCTAGCGTCAGTCCATTTTTCTGCTTGTGACCTGGTCACATATATGCGTGTCGTTGTCCTATTCTCAGCTGTGGTTCGGGCAGTGATGTCGGCCAGTGCGTTTCCCTGTCCAACTAAGTCCGTCACCTTCTTGTGTGCCTGGCATTTGATCACTGCTAATCGTTTGGGGAGGAGAACTGCTTCAATCAGGGCGGAGACTAGATCTCCGTGAAGGATGGGCGTGCCGTGGGACGTCAGGAATCCCCTTTCCCTCCACAAGAGCCCAAAATGATGAACCACCCCGAAGGCATACTGGCTGTCCGTGTAAATGTTCGCCGTGGTTCCTGCTGCTATGATACATGCTCGTGTGAGGGCAATTAGCTCTGCCGCCTGTGCGGATCGTTGCGTGATGCGGGCTGTTTCAACTACTGTTCGGGCTGTCATCACCGCATAGGCAGCTGAAGTGGTGCCGTCTGGGAGTTTGATACAAGAGCCGTCTACCCATAGCTCTCCATCAGGGTCTGTAAAAGCAATGTCTCGGAGGTCAATTCTACTCCTAGTCTGTTCGTCTGTGAGGGTCACACAGTCGTGTATAGGAGGTACATCGGGGTCATTTTCAGGCGAGGGCAACAGTGTAGCAGGATTCAAAGTTGTGCATCTCTTCAGAGTGATGTGGGGTGCAAGTAGAGTCAATTCGTACCCTGTCAGTCATGCACTAGTCAGGTGTTGGGTCTTGGTCTGGTTCAAAAGGGTGTCAACTGCGTGGGGTACTAACACCGTGAGAGAGTTTGAAAGTACAATTCCCTCACTCTGACGGATAGAGACAGCAGCGGCGGCTACTGCTCGAAGGCAGGCAGGTAGAGCTCTGGCGACTGGGTCAAGAGTGGCAGAGAAGTAGGCACAAGGGCGTTGTTTGGAGCCGATGGGCTGAGTTAGAACAGACAATGCGCATCCCTCCCTTTCGTGAGTGAAGAGGGAGAAGGGCTTGGAATAATCGGGTGTTCCTAGGACGGGTGCCGAGCAAAGGGCATCCCGCAACTCCTTAAAGGACGCTTGGCATTCGGGGGTCCAAGGGAGTGGGAAGGGAACATCTTTGGCCAACAGGGAAAGTAGGGGCTTTATAATGAGACTGAAATTTGGTAACCATTGTCGGCAAAAAGAGGTAAGGCCCACCAATGAACGGACTTGCTTCTGTGTTTTTGGGATGGGGGTGTCTAGGATGGTTTGGATTCGGTCGGGCGTAAGTTTCCTCCCTTCTTTGGACAGGAGATGGCCTAGGTTTGTCACTTGAGGCTGGCAGAACTGCAGTTTCTTTTTGGAGACTTTGTGGCCATTCTCCGCAAGAAAGTGCAAGAGTTGGATAGTGGCCGTGATTGCAAATGGAGTGGTGTCGGCCGCCAAAAGGATATCATCGACATATTGGATCAAAACCACTCCATCTGGTAGCTGGACGGCGTCCAGCTGTCTTTTGAGGGCCTGGCTGTAAATGCTGGGACTTTCAGTGTAGCCCTGGGGAGCTCTACAAAATCGGTACGAACGGTTTTTTAAGGTGAAGCCGAAGAGATAACGGCTGTCTGGATGGATGGGGATAGAGAAAAATGCATTCTTGAGATCAATAACGGTGAAGGTGGTGGCAGTGGACGGGATGAGGGTCAGAATGGTGGTGATGTCTGAGACTACGGGGTACTGTGGCACCACCACTTTGTTGACTTCTCGCAGGTCGATGATGAAGCGGTACGCTTTCTCATCTCCCTCACCTTGCTTCTTAACAATGGGTAGGATAGGGCTGTTGCAGACATTACTAACCACTTCCTCTACCACTCCTGCATCTACCAGGGACTGAATAATCGCTACCAATGCCTTCTCGCCTTCGGGCGATATCGGGTACTGTGGGAGTTTCGGGAGTATTGCGTCTGGTCGAACAGTTATGTGCACAGGGTCGATCATCATTCGTCCTACATCCGAGTCGTTTCTGGCCCATAGGTACAGGGGTAGGGTGTCGAGCAAGGTTAGGTCAGCATCAGTTAAGGAGTACATATGTCGTGCGGGGCGGGATCTGGACATGCTCGGGTTGTCGTACAGGATGACTCGGACTCCATCTGGGGAACACCTAATAGTAGCTCGGAAATGGTTTTAGTAAATCAATACCCGTAATGGCATCAGGAGAGTTGGAGGAGAGCAGAAATGTTGTGTCAGTGGGGTTGTTTCCTAGGTCAAAGGAGATAGGTACAGACAGGGGATTTGTGGAGGGCGTTCCATCGAAACCTATCGATGTAATGTGTGAGCCAGACAAGGGTGCCCTTGGAATCAGTCGCTTTGATAATACACTACGTGTCGCTCCAGTGTCTACCAAGAATGGAGACTTTGTACCCAGGACCTTAGCGGTGACGTAAGGACCTTGCTGGTCAACAGAGAGCTCGACTGGATCCCTCCCTTGCCCCTGGCAGTCCTATGCGAAATCGGGAGTGTTCTAACTGTCAGATAGTTGGTACTGGTTCTGTCGGGGACGGTCAAATGTGTTCAATCTTCCTGGTCTGTTGCTGTTGGTGTCGTTTGTGTACCCCCGTCCCTGTCCTCTAGTCCTGGGGCCATTCGTCATGTCCCTCGTCTCTTTATTTTTAATTAGTTCCAGAAGAGCCGGACATTGAGACTTCCAATGCCCGAATCCTTTGCAAAATGCACACTGATTATCTTCTATGTCCCTACGTCCAGAGTAGGGAGTGGGTGTGCGGTCCTTTGGGGGTGGATTTCTAGGGGCGATTGATTGGTAGTTCCCCCTGTGTAGTTCTTTCCCGACTGCCACCCCTTGTATCTGGGCTATCATCACCCTTTCTTTCAAATCTCTCTTCTTTCTCTCGATTGCCCTATCATTCTCATCCTTTTGGTGTTCGTAGTACTGAGCCATTTGGAGAATAGCGGCGGGTTTGGAGGCCCCCCAACTACTCTCGCTCGTTTGTAACTTTTGGGAAACCTCTCGTGACAGACCCTTTACGTAGTTTTGCACAAATAGGTGTTGTCCGGTTGCGGTGGTCATGTCTTGGCCACTGTAGTCGGAGAACACCGTTTCAAATCGGGAGAAGTATTCTGATACGTCTTCCTGGGGTTTCTGGCGGCAAGCCGTGACTATTGACCAATCTACCTTTTTCTCTGGGATCAAGGTTTTTAGCTTCTGAACTATTTTGTCCGGAAGTTCCAGTATGTCCTTTATCGGTTTCCTTCCGGGCTCTCGTCGTCTATCTAGCTCACTGAGTTGATTCCAGGTATGTCCGAACAGATCTGTGTGTTCGGCTTTCCGGATTTGCTTCCACACGTCAGCCGGCAGACATAACCCGAAAAACAAATCAATGTCAGCTAGAGTCATTATCGTTGAGCCCAAGGCTGTGCCTAATTCGGTGTAAAATGCTGTCGGGTTCTTCCTTAAATCAGGCAGGGTTTGCCTAAAGGTTAAAATATCTTGTCGATCCCATGGTTGGTAAACCCAATTGTACACAAACCTCCCTTTTGCATCTGCGTGGTTGATATCGTCGTTTGTTCCCTGACCTCTTGGGGGAACCCAGTAGGGGGCGGCTTCTCTGATAGGCATCATAGTGTTGGCTACTTCTAATGGGGACTCAGCCGTTTCAGGGACTGTGATCTTAACCTCTGGTTTCTGTTCCGTGAGGTGGCGGAAGACTTCAAGCGTTTGCGTGAAGAGGTCCGTCACATCACGCTCAGTCCCATCTCCAACATCGACCTTTCTATATAGAGCCGTCAGCTTAGCAGGACCCTTATTTTGATACCTATCCTCATATGCGTTCAGGGTGTGGTAACTGAACCGCAAAATGAAATGCCGTCTGTGGCTACCGGCATGTGAATTGTGCATATCCATCGTATATTCTTCGCTCTCTTTCCGTTCTACCAGTGTCTTTGCTATCTTGTCAATCCCATCCCGCTCGTCTTTGCTCAACCTATTTGGTCTGGCCGTTAGCTGCTTGCGAGTCTCGAGTTCATCTGATGTTGTTACCAATGTGGCTGGTGCGAAGGCCGTAAGAGCCGGGGCACTAGCGCTAGAGTCACCCTCGCCCGCACTCAGAACTGGTAGGTGCTGTGCCAGAGGCTGGCAGGGGGCATAAGGAGGGGGCATGTAGATAATCGGAGGACCTAGCAGTAACTCGTCGTTTGCCCGTTGTTTGGAGGGCATCTCCGGGTAGAGCGTAGAGGGGGTCCTAACAGGGCATTGGCCTGTCGACCCTGATTCTTGCGTTTGTCTAACTTCCTCTTTCCTTCTTATTTCTTCGTCTAGTTCCTTAGCGGCCAGGTGGGCTGCCTTTCGTAACTCTTTCCCTATTCTTGCTTCTTCTCTTTTCCTTCGTTGCTCTGCTTCTTTGCGCCACATGCCGATACTATCGAGCATGGTGGGTGTTGCCTTATTTATTCTAACAGCTGCTTCTAGCGCTTTTATTTTATGGTCATCAAAGGAACCTATCAGTGGCCACTGACTTTCGGGATCCTTTTTTGTATATTTATGCCATAACTTACTATAAGCTATAGCGACTAGTCCTTGTTTAGTGAACATGTCCTTATTAGGGGTGCCTTCCAATGGAGCTGGATGGTTCATCTCTAATAAGCGGTCCGGGTTGTACCAACTACCAATCAGTGGGGAGATGACAGGCATGACAGATTACAACGGGGGACAAAGGTCCGCACTACCTATCTTTCACTATTTGCAAAGACTAGACAGAATATTGCTATTCTACGTTATTTGCAAGCAGAGAACCTCAAAAGAACTATACTCCAAACAATCTATGTTCGGACAATCAATCAGTGGGGAGAAAAATAGGCACGGCAGATTACAATGGGGGACAAAAGTCCGCGTTACCTACCCTTCACTATCCGTAAATGGAGATAGAATATTCCTATTCCCCCCCGTTTGCAGGCAGCGAATATCTCAAAGAGCGACAATGCAAATACTAGTATTTCAATCAATCAAACAATCAATCAATTCGCAATTCGTCGTGTGTCACGACCTTACCCGGACCGCACGGACAGTTTCTTGTCTTCCGCTTCCAGCACCCGATCGTCCTCTACTCTCTGCTGCTACCGTGGCACTCCTGATGGTTCCCAGTCAGGACCGTAGATCACTCGGGAGAGGTCTGTTTGGAACCAGTGAAGTTCGGATGATCGGCTGTCAGACGAGGGTCTATCGGACAGGAGCTCTCCCGATCGTTGCAGTCGTTCACTCTGTCGTCGGTACCTCTCCCACTGGATCCACGTGTCGCTCATGGGCCCCACACTTGGGACGCCAATTGAGGAAAGTCAGGAAAATGGTCAGGCGATTTAGTCGATGTTTCTTAAGTAATTTTTGCCCGGCGTTAAACGCCTCTAATACCATACGAAGGTTATCAAATAAAGAGGCAGGCGCTGGAGACAGGAAGACAGGAAACAAGTTTTATTCCGACGGAGCAGAACACATCAGATCGGACAACAAGGTATCGTCTCGAGGTGCTCTCTAGCAGCCTCTCTGAGGCCTGGCCTTTTATACACTGGTTTACGACATGTGACCGCTCTTTATTACAATAAAGACATTGTGAAGTAATGAAAAATGACATCCCCGGTACCCCCCCCCAGTTCCGGCTCATTCCAACACGTGGCTACAGTAGAGGTCCTCACCCCCCATACAATAGGTGGGGGCTATCACGCAGCTCAGTGTTCCGCCGATTCCTTTGGAATGTGTGCGCCTGATCGAATCTCAGGGGTGGGGAGGTCATGATCAATAGTAGCTCCTTTGAAGAGGGGCGAGTGCATACAGTAGTGGGCAATAAACTGTATCCTCAGGCCAAGGGATGACCAGCGGTCCGTGCAGACAATCGGGCTCAGAGGAAGGGGTCATCAAAGGAGAGATATTCATGAAAGTAAGGATCGGTGTGGACAATCGAGCATAGAGGAAGGGTTTATCAATAGAGGGGTATTCATGGAAGGAAAGGAGGTGTTGGTCAGGCGCGGGGTGTGATTCCCAGCGACAGAGTCATGCGGAAGAGGGGGGTTCATGACTTGTGCATGTGAGCGCGGGGGCAGCCAGGGTGCATGGGGGATGCTTGCAGGGTCAGGGAAGTGCGCTGATGATCGATCGTGAACAGGGAGACCATGGTACCTAAAATGGCTGTCGTGTATGTTCATACGTGAGTCTGAGGAATGGGCAAGATGGCGCAGATGATGTTCAGTTCACGAACTAAAATTCCACAGTGTATGGGCATCCTCTTACACAAAACTCAGCACTCAGCATTCAGGAATGTAAAGGCTTACCATAGGAGTGACTGATGAGTTTACATATGTCAGTGACAAAAGAGAAAACAAGTACGATTGTTTTATATTAGAGATATACAGACCTGAAAGACTATGGATGTAAATTCATGAAATCTTTTTTGAAGGTTTGGAAGAAGGCAGTGAAAGGGTGTTTAGAAGCAATACTGTTCAGCATACAAAGTGCATAAGTATGTTTTTAAGTAACATATAATAATAATAATAATAATCTTTATTGCGCGATTAATAACAATCTTTGCAATTACTCTTTTAAGAAAAAAAGAAGGCGATACATAATCAAAGAGTTTTACAAAGCAGATAGAAGCGATAGAAAAGTTAAAAAAAAAAAGAAAATAAAACAAATCATGCAAACTGGTACAGTACTGTGCATTTGTGTAAAAAGCCTTTCACAGTTTGCTGTGTCTTTAGTTATAAAAAAAAGAATTGACTTGAAGTACCAGAGCAGATCTCGATAGATCTAGTACAGTACTGTGTATTTGTATGAAGAGCCTTTCACAGTTTGCTGTGTCTTTAGTTATCAAAAAAAGAATTGTCTTAAAGTACCAGAGCAGGTCTCGATAAATCAAGTTCAATCACTAACCACTGGGTTTAGGGTCATGTCAACTATTTTCATGAAGCTCACTAGTCTACAGGCTAGTTGGATGTCTTCTCCCTTGAAGCTAATCAGCAGAGCTTGACGACGAGTTTGCACACAACTTTGGTTCCAGAGCTGTGTTAGTTGGCTCCTTCTGGCTCTATCTAAAGCCTTGCAGCTACATAACAAGTGCAGAACATCCTCCTTTGGGTTATCACAGAGCCTACACTTAAGGTTGGACTCCAGGCGTTTCCACGGGGGAAGATGTTCTTTTGATGGAATTACCCCCATCCTCAACCGCATAAAGTCTTCCTTCGCCTTCCTTGAGAAGCCGGTGCTAAGGTATGTCTGTGGTAAGGCGCTGGTGTAGCCTTGGATCACGAACCACCCATGGAACCTCCTGGTTAGTGCTGCTTTGTCTTCTTCCAAGGACATTATTTTCACAGATTTGTTGACAAGAAGCTTAAAGCATTTGTGTGAACAACTCGAGTCCCAAAGATCTTTTAGCGCGAGGGAGTTTATAGCTTCTTGGAGGTAGACCTATGCAGGGGAGTCTTTGTTTGTTTCTAGCTCTTTCCAAAGATTGGCATTCAGAGAGCCTATTTCAGCGTTCCTTACTTTATGCCAGCATTTTGCGTATGCGCCCTTACGTGCAATTTGCTGCTTCTGTAAGCCGAACTCCAGCCTTAACTGTGCTGGAGAGGTGTATGGAGGGAGCGTAAAGAGTATTCGCAGTGTTTTGCTTACCACGTTATCTAAGGTGACTTCATCTCTCCCTCTCATGCATTCACTGCCGTATGTTATCGACGGCAGCAGTTTTGCACGAAGTATGTCTAGCAAGGGGATTAAATTTGGGCCCGCTATTTTGTTTTTAATGCTTTTTAATGCGATGGCAAGTGAAATCCCTCTGTTCTTTATCGATGTTTCTTGTCACTGGAATGAGCCTTTTGAATCAAAAATTATCCCCAGATATTTGTATTCTTTAACTGTTTCCACTTTATGGTCATGAAGAGACCATTGGAATGCTTGCTTTTTTGATTTTTGGTTTAATACCATCACCTTTGATTTTTCTGTATTTATGCTTAGTCCATTCTTTTCGGAAAATGTACTTGTTGTATTAATAAGGTGTTGCAGGCCTACTGGAGTTTGACTGATTAGTATCAGATCATCCGCATATAATAAATTGGACAGCGTAAAACCCCCTAACTTTGGGGCGTGATGGTTACAGTTATCCAGATCTTTGCAAAGGTCAGACATCAAAAGGTTGAACAGGGTCGGTGCGAGGACCCTGTTCAACCCTTTTGTAGTCGGTATTTCTTTTGACAGACAGTTGCCGGCCCCCAGTTTTATTTGGATCCAGGTATCTGTATGCAGTAAGATCAATAGATTCAGTAATTTGGGATCAACCTCCCACTTTGAAAGCTTTGCCCACAATTTCCCTCTGTCAATGCTGTCAAATGCGGCTGAGAAATCGATGTAGCACACATATAATGGTTTTTTGAGTTTGATTGTAGTATTTATCAGCAGGGAAAGGGCTAGAATGTTTGTCGTGGTCCCTAAGTTTTTTTTAAACCCAGTCTGATTGATAGGGATTTTTTGTTTGATGCCCAAACAGTTAGTTCTTCTAGGAGAAGCCCCGAAAAATATTTGGCGTCTATGTCTATAAGGGCTATGAGCCTGTAGTTCTTAGCCTCGCTCTTGTTGCCTTTTTTGTAGATTGGTGCAATTATTGAACCCTTCCAGGACGGAAATTGCTCGGCCTTCCAGATTTCTACAAAGAGCGGGAGCAATTGTTCGGCCCAGTAAGTTGGATCTTGCTTGTAAAGGATGGGAGGGTTTCCGTTTGGGCTTAGGGCTCCATCCTTCCGTCCGTCCTTTCGCAATTCGGCCCTTTAGTGATCTCAATTTGGTCACTAAGTTCTTGTCGCTCCCATCTTTCCGCAGCTCGCGAAGTGTTCTGTTAATAGCAGTTTTTATTGCCCTTAAATTGGAAGTTAGAGGAGTCTGAGAATATTTTTTGGGGTTACTAATCGGCCGGGCGAATATTTTTTGGCTTGTCAGTACATCAGTTTCATTAGTGAAGTTGGATTTGATATTCATTAGGCCAAAGGTTTTCAGAAAGGAATCCCAGGCGATTATTTTATTGTCGTTCAGCGCTGCAACACTTTCCCAGCACGTCATCGCTTCTTTCGCCAATCGTTCAGGGTCGCTAATGTTGCACTTGATTCTTTTGCATTTTGTTGAGGTCGATAGCTTTGGGCCATTAGTTGGAAATGTTAGAGCTGTCCCTTGTGCCCTCAATGTCAATTCTTGCGGGGGTTGGTCGCTGCAGTCGGATGTGCCAATTTTAAAGTCTTGTACTAATGTAAACAGTGAAAAAGATAGGAAGGTGTAGTCGATCGCCAAGCTGGAGATAGAGTTGTAGAAAGTTGCTGCTTGGGGTCGATCCACCGGCGATCGCCCATTTATCGAAGTCAGGCCCAGGTTTGTTAAGTCTTCTATTATGCTTTTTGATAGATTTGTTAGTTTGCCCCATGGACACACTTCCAGTGGAGGGATCCCCCTTGCATGCAGTTGATCTTCCGTTGGATAATTTTTTTCTGACGACTTCGAAAGGAACATGTTAAAGTCTCCTGAGACAATAAGGTTCGAAGATTTCACTTCCGTTATTATTTTATTCAATTCTGACACCAGAGATTTAGCGCTGTTTTTTTTACCTTTTGGGTGCAGATAGATATTGACCAGGATTAGTTCTTATCTGTTGGTTCCCGCTATTGATATTTCCAGCTGAACTACAATGATCCCGTTTTCTGATCCCGAAGTGTTTTTATTTAGCAGTTCTTTTGCATACTTTATTGTTTGTATCGAGGTGTATATGGATAGTCCACCTTTCTCATGTCCAAATTTTGAAGTTCTCCTAGCTGGGAGGTGGAATGTTTTGAAGCCCTGCAGATGGAACGGTTCTGCAGGCCAGGTTTCTTGTAGCAAAATTAAGTCATACTGCTGAAAGTATAACAGTAGATCTTTATTGGTGGTTTTTGCTCCTAGTCCGTTTATATTCCAGGAACACAGTTTTAGCTGTAGATTTGTGTTTGGGGAGCTGCTGATTTGCTCTTCCGATTGTCATTGGCCGGACTGTCTGATGTTTATTGTTTTTGCAATGCAGTCCCATTCTTGATTTGGGATCAGGAGACCAATGTTTTTTTGCAAGGAGGGTGCTCGGGCCTTTCGTTCGGCTGAGCGTCCGCGTGCTTCTCTCAGTATAGATTTTTTAAGTATGTCAGGGCGGCGTTTGTTCAGGGCCGAATTAACGTTTTTGTGGAGATTGCAGAGTAATGGAACAGGATAGCCGGGGTTGAGATACGGTTTGATTCGAATCCCCCAAACTATTAGTTGATTTTCTTCTCTTAAGATTTTTTTCGTCAATTCTCCTGAGTTCCAGATTGTTTTTGTTATTTCCTGCTCCGATAGATGTTTGATCGTGAAAAATTCGACAGCCTTCAAATCTTGGGAAGTTAGCATACCTAGGGATGTAATAGAGTTCAAGACTCGTACGATGTTACTTCGATTTAAAATGTCCTTGCGGCCTTTAGATCTGTATTCAGGTATGAAGAGTATTGTTTTGTGCTCATCATGGATGGTAACCTCCTGCCGTTGTTCAGGGTTTGTTGTCCGTTCCATGCTTTGGTGTATGCTGTAGGCTTGTGGACCTTGCTCTCTCTGTGTTGGTGGACCCGGGTTGGCAGTTGGGTCGCGGAGTTCGTGCATGTTGTTCTCCTGAGTATAACCATGTTTTGATTCGAGGACTGTACTTTGGGGTGAACCGGGGACTCTCTCTCTCCGGATCAATGATTCCTTATCGAACATTACATTGGGTTCTTTTTTTCTTGCTGTTGAAGACATGCAAATGGCAGGATCCCAAGGGTTAATGCCTACAGTTGATTGAGCAACTAAGTTGTCCGCAGATTGTGGCCCCACTGTCTGTGAACATAAGGGTTTTTTTGCACTGTTGTTTGCTGCCCCCGAATCATCTCGTTTACGACCTTCTTCTTCAGATTCCTTTATGAATTGAGCTTCTGTATGTTTATTCTTAGAAGAAGTTGTGTCTGGACCCTTAAGCACAGGGGCAGGTGAAGGGCTCTCCCTAGCCCTTGGGCTTGATTCGTCCTTCGTGCTTCCTTGATCCTTCTCTGGTTCTGACACCGATTTATTTGCTTGTAGGAAGTAGGTTTTTATAGAGCCTATCTTATTTCTCCCTTTTCTCTTCATTTTCCTTCTTTGTTTTGCTGTCTGTTGTCTGATACACGATTGTTCCCCGTTTTTGACAATAACTGGCGGCTCTCTGGTCTTGCGCTGCTGCTGTTCTGCTTGCTGAAGCGTGGGTGGACATCCTGTTTGTTGTAATCTCTGTTCATTCGACTCCTTGGGATGGTTATTTAAATTGTTTAAATCCATGATAGCCTTGGTAGTAATCGCAACCTCGGTTTTTTCCTTCGCTTTATAGTCTTGGTTTTTTCTCTCGTCGCTTACTGCTGTCCATGCTGCTCTTTGGGAGTTGCTTACAGACTTTATGTCTGTTAGGAGCTCGCTCATTACCTCTGGTAAGGTGGTTAATTTATCGATGATTTAGTAACATGTGCAGCTTGGCGGGTTGATTGTAGTTTTTGATTGAACTCTTTTGATCAGCTCATTCAAATCTAGTAATTTAGTGTCGATGTTAATGACATGAGTGGTTAAGCGGGTTAGCAGGTTTAGTTGGATGTACATCTTGTCCGAATGGTATTCCATTGCTTTTGTCACAAGGTTCATGGTGTTTAGAAGTGACGCCCACAGACCACTCTCTTCTGTTTTTTGAGCCTTTGGGGATTCTTCAATTTTGTTTTCTATGTCTTGAAGCGTCATAGCACCTTTTCCCTGGGAATATGTGTCCAACATTTTCTCCCATTCTTCAGTTGTCAGGGAGAATGAGTTGGTTCCAACTGCCCCCGGAGACTTGGCCTGCGGTTTGTTAATGAAATTATTATCTGGAGAGGTGATTTTGGTTTGTGCTCAGTTCACTTATGTGTTAGTTATTGAGGTTTGATCTGTGGGTGGGTGCTGGGTCCAACCAACTCCTTTTTCTTGTTCGTTGGTTGTGTTGCGACCGTCCTGTCTCCCTGTAGGGGGGTGGGAGATTGAATCTGTGCTCTTAGCGGCTGCTGGACCCGAGTACTGAATTGTAATTAAGTCAGAAGGTCTGGCTTGAGTTAAGATGTTTGGCTCCAAAGCAGCGCTGTTTGCAGTCGTTAGCGAAGTGTGCTGGATCATGCTTGTGCCAGGATGGATAGATTGAAGTAAAGTGTTTAGCTCCAAAGCCGGGTCCATGGGCACCAAGACTGATCTTTTTGGCAGGAGTAGAGTGGAGTGACTGGTTTTGAGATGAAAGATGTTCTAAGGGCTCGTTAAGGGATATCTCTTTGACTTGGTCTTCGTACTCGTCTGCCCCTGGACCTCTTTTTACACTCACATCCTTATTGGCCTCTGAGCTTTTGGTTTGCTGCCTGGGTTTGATTCCGTCTTTTTTGGTGCGTTGGTGGCTGTTTACTGCTGTAGTTGGAATGGGCGTTGAGTCCCTGTAAGGCTTTGGTGGGCATTCGTTATCCAGGTGACTCGCCAATGCCGATACCGGTGATGAGGCTCGTGCTGAATCTGCACCATAATGTTTTGTTAAGACGATTATTTCCGGGAGCAAAGGGGAGTGAAGGCCCTTTTGAATGGTGCTCATGTGATTTAGCACTGCCCCAGCGTCTTTTACAAAGGCAAATTTGAAGTAAATTTTCGGTTGAACGAGGGTTTTTTAAATGTTTGTGGGTTGAGGGTTTGTAAGTTGGTTTGATCCAGCACTGAACCCTCTGCTTCAATATCCCTGGCCAGAGTAACTAGATTGTCATCCTCAGGGATCATACCAGGTTTTGTTAATCTTGTTAATTTCTCCTGGCTGTTAGAGGGCACCTTGAGTATCTTGTTTTTCTTCTTCTGGTTGCTCACCACTGTGGAAACGCTCCATCTTTCTTTGCCCGATCTCATGGTAGCTAGTGGCTGATGACAGCTGAGAGGAGGTTAATTGCCCAGTGCACCGTGTACACAGTCCTTTCAGTAAACACCACGGGCGCTGGGAGTAATCACGGCGGTTGCGGGGGATACGTCAATCAGGCCAAACACAGTCACAGTCGCAGACTCTTGGTTATATGGCTGTGTGACTATGGGACTGTATCCTCTCCCAGCTAAAGTACTGCATGAGTGCCGCGGTCCCCCCACTGATGGGGGGTGGGGGGGAGGGTGCGTGACTGGGTGACTGAGTCAGTTGTGGCAGGAACTCCCACTGGGCCAGGCGCTGCGCTGCGGGCTAAGCCGGCTCACCTTCTGGTCCGTTCGCCGCCTGCCGCCGCTGCCGCTCAACGTTAAGTACTGCCGCTGAGAGCCTCTGTGAGCACTCACCCCCTCTGCGAGCTCCCGCTTCTCACTGAGGGAGGGCATCGTCAACTTGTGGCAAATGGACAAGGCCGCTGAGTGGTGCTACTGCCGCTATGTTTGCTCCCCCCCGGTCCGTTGGCTCCTTGCACACTGCGCTCCCTGTACTGTGCAGGGCGTCTGCTACTCGCGGCAGTGTCTTTATGTTTTTGACAAGCTCGTGGTTGAGGCACTTACGGAGCTAATGGGCAGGTGGCTATCAGAGCCGTTCCGGAGCAGAAGGTAAGGTGGAGCAGCCACGGCTCCGGCTCCACGGCTCCACGGCTCCGCGTCCCACAAGCAAGGACGGGGGGGGCTCACTTTGCTCAACTCGGTCAGCACGGCTCCTGCTCTGCTCCTCTCTGCTCCGTGCTCCTTGCTCCGTGCTTGCTCGTCGAAAAGGGGCGGGCAACGGATTCCCGGAAGATATCTAATTAGATATTTGGACACTCCTGCAGTCTAGTCTTGTGTCCAAATTATCTTAAAAAGTAATGTTGAGACACACTTTTTTTCACCTGTTACGATTTGCACAATGCTTTTAGAGTTGGAGCAGACTTCGTCAAACATTCCTTCTTAATTTTCTTTTTGAAATTGAGTAATTATTTTGTTTATCTGTTGAAATATAAATTTAAATATTCCTCTTTGAAGGTGAAGAAGCAACACCGCTCCTCTACACATTATTGTTGAATGGTTGTCTAAAAAGTAGTGGTAATTCCACTATCGCCAAGGTAGATATCTGACAATAGAATGAATTATATTTTTATACCACTATTCTATAGTCCTAATCTAAAAGGTGTGTTTAGACTCAACAAAATTAACACATTTGAAATATATATTGGCATTAAAAGTCAAGTATGATTTACAGTTTCTTTTATGAATTGAAGGTGGAGACATCTGCTGCATTCGAAACATTGGGCCTGTTGAGAAGAAAGTGAAAAGTGCGTTGTAATTAATATTGCATTGTTTAAAGGTGAATAGCTTTTTGAAAAAAAAAACATTATATGTATTTACATGGTAAACATAGTTCCAGGGTCAGAATGGCCTTTTGAGTCTATGCAAACCCACTAACTTCCAAGTTTCATGCGTTTTTAACAACTCTTCTCTAATCTTTTGTCATGGTGAAGAATGTTGGACATTTCTTCCAGACAATGGCAGACATCAACCACCTTCCTGAGTTGGGAAAAAAGGTGTTGGAGGAAAAGTGAATTTGTAAACATTCAGATTTTCGCATGAGCAAATCTACACATGCAAATGTGCTCATGTTAAAATGTAGTTCACAAATATTTTCTAGGAGTACTATTTCTTGTCCTACTTGTATACATTTTTGGGAATTCACAAAAGCTGTATAGCTGCATTTAATGCTAGGACATATTCCATGGGTGCACTTTTGAGACTTTCTGAATAACTGGGCCCCTAATTTGGTCTGGCATTAAGCGTGACCTTTTGCGTTTATTACATCTCTCTCTCTCTCTCTCTCCCTCTCTCTCTCTCTGTTCCCTCCCACTCTGCTCTCTCTCCTGTCTCTCTCTCTCTCTCTCTGTCTTTGTATCGGATGGGTTCAGTATGAGTCACAGCATTATGCTGTTTCACAAGGAGCATATCGGCACACAAAGTAGTTTTGTTCAGTGCCAGTAACTACTGTGGAAGTTTGTGCTTTTTAAAACCAAAAATATTTTTTGCTTTTGCCAAAGTTTGTTATAATAGTGAGGGCGCAGCAGCTTACATGCCAATAACATTTTACAAACACGATGCCAAAACGAGTCACACAATGACAAAAGTAAAAAGGTGACCATCAATTTCAGACCTACTGTGTTTGCCAATGCTTGTTGAATTTTGTTTCCCATAATCTTATTGAAAGTAGTTACAGAAATTTTCCATAATTAATATTTTGGGGAAATACTAGCATGGATTAACACGTTATTAAATGATGCTGCAAAAAACTGGTAACAGAAATGTTATAGTAGTTTAGCAAAATGTTTTTTTCCTGCTTTCTCTTTTTTATGAACATTTTATTTTGAAAGCAAAGTATTATCAAACTTGCTTTTAAGCTTCTGCAATTATTTGCATTAAATCGCAGAGCATTCTGGGAGCAGTATACATAGCCTCATAGTGCTAAACTTTGGATGTGTGTGTACACTTTTTTTACTACAGAAACCGTCAGTAGTGCAGTCTGAGCTTACAACATTTACTTGGATCAGTCACTCTAACTAATAATAATGACTTCATTCATGTTTGAAGGTCATTAACATATGGACACAAATATTATCTCGGCAGCAGACACTTCCCATTCCTGCTTCATAACGTTTTACTGTAAACTGTCAGCTGAAGGATTTGTGTTGCAGGGCCTGGGACTACTTGTTCCAAAGACAAAATGAATGTGAAATCTTGATGGCACTGGCCCCAATAAATATATGATGGTGTAAGAGTTTCTGATAAGCATACGTGTGTCAGGCGTGTTTCAGAGCTGCACGCTATTGTATACTGGAGCCACTGACAGTTGTGCACTCAGAGGTTACAACATTTACTTACAGTGCACGCCTGAGTAATAAATGCATTCAAGTAATGAACCATAAATACAGGTTTGAACAGCATTAACATATGGGCAAACATCTTACGTTAACTGCAGACAGTGCCCTTCTCTGACCCATTATGTGATACTGCTGACTGTCAGCCATAGGGTTTGTGTTGCTGGGAGTTGGGCCTACTTGTGCCAAAGACACAATACACATGAAACCTTATTGCCCTTGACCTCAAACAACATGTGCTATGCGTCGGGCTATAGGAACTACACATCCCTGACGGTGCACAGTCAGCTTTCCAATATAGTGGTCGCAACTCAAAAAAGATTCTTACCATAATGTTTTCTGTATAAGTTACTGAAGCTTTTTGGCTGCAGACACCACAATACTTTTCAGTAGACTGTAAATGCAAAAAGATGTATATTAGGGCATAATAATAGCAATGCTAACCATTGAGAAGGTAGTTTGCAAATTATTGTACATGTTGCAAATGTTTTACAATGAAAATAATGGGGCTGTCACAATTATTCAAAAGAATAGTAATTGTTCGTATTAGGATTGGGGTTAGAAACGATCATAGTTTTTAGTGCAACCGTGTTAGAACTATAGTAGTGGTGAGACAAAATGATATGCTAATAGCAATATCATTCCGACGGCACTACAGATTCGTTTAATAGATATTCATAAATGTTATCCTTGAAAACCCTCTTTGGTATTTACGAGTATTTTAAAGAAGTTGCATCAAGCAAAAAAACGGTCGCAAATGGGCAGATTCTCAGAATCTTTCCATTTGTGACCGGTATTTTTGCATTTGGGATGCATCATCATGCCTCCCCCACAACCCCTTCCCTGGGAGGGGGGAGGGGGGGGTTGGGGATGCGACCAAGCTCTTTGCCGGGGCCGGTTTTCAGCCGATTTTGTTAAAGGGACGATTTTGCTAAACGGCCCTGTAACAAAATCTGCCCCTAGGGGCTCAAAACCAGCCCCCACCCTTGCGGCGCACCGGCCGTTGTCTGTGCCCACAACGGCCAGTCTGGGCCTGCCTGGGACGGCCTCGTGACGCAGAAAAAAAATATCAGCCTGGACGCTCAATTAATAATGATAGAGGCCTAAGCACGTGGCGTAGTAGAGAAATACGACACAGAAATTTATGGACGGATAATTTATAAAATTAGAAGTGTATAGGACCTCGTGACGGAGATAGAAACTTTTATACTATGTGCATACAATTTAAAACCATTGAGGGGTAGGAGAGCCATATGATGGAGAAAAAAATAGCATCATGCATATACAATTTACAGCGGAGTCTGATGTTGTGACGGTTTCTCTTACCTCTGCTTCTGTCGTCTTTTGTCGTGTCTTCAAAGGCTGCGGTTTTGCTGGGTCTGGGGTGTTTTGGGTGCGGGCGCCGCCGCCTCCGCGCCTATGGTATTGTGGCTGGGCGGCAGCAGTAGTGATACCACGTCGAGTGTCAGACGTCCTCCTCCGCTTGAGCTGTGAGTTTGTAGTAAAATCGATGATGACACTCTGTCTGTCACTGCAGCACAAGCAGACAAAAGAGCATGCTCACGTCAGTGTTCGGATTATATGGGAACTGCAGGGGCTGAGCAAACCAAGCGTTTTGGTGGTCTAAAAGAATGATGGCCTTTGGGGACATCCCATTGGCTAATGTATTGGTTTCCAGGCTTAGTGATAGCAAGCATGCTAGGTGGTGGCATGTGGGAAGTGTGGGCGGGCGTGCACCGCGCATGTGCAAGTGTGAGTGTGTGCACCAACAATTAACAACAGCGAGAGATGGGTGTGGTGTTATCATGTGCGCAGAGGCAGGCCCAGAATCGGATCTCCAATGAGTGACCACTTCTAATCATTCTCCTTAGGGCGCCCTGAGCTCTGATTTGTCAGTGAGGCGGTGATGGCAATGTACTTTGTACTGTTAATCATACTCAGCGTGTACCCGCACATACAGTACGAATATGGTTTGACGTTACGCGTCGCATCAAAGATTCTATGTGACGTCATGTACAGCGCCCTGCTCGCGAAAGGTGCCAATGTTTCTACATGGTTAAAAACATATATTTATGTATTCAATGTACATACTAAGGGAAGATATTATTTGGGATAACTATGAACATTTCTTTTTACAGTTTTAACAATCATATATTACTTTTAAAAACAATCACACAAATCGCGGTAGAACATCATGCGTACTGGTATCGAAACAGCTGCGTAAGCGCATCATAAGCATACGCAAAGTCATGTGACTTTCAAAGGAGAGATTTGATTGGTTCACAACTTTTCCTTTTGCAACTGTTGAAAGTTCCGTCCCATTATAATCATTCAATTTTGACTTTCTAAGAAAAAGCATTTCTTCTGAGAATTTTTTAAAATACAAGGAAGATCATCATAATAAGAGCAATGGACTCATCTTCCAGCAGTTCTTCAGAGGGAGGTTTCATTCCTGAAGAACCTCCAAAGAAGAGGAAAGAAGCTCTAATTTGGCAATTTTTTACTTTTCCAGAAAGGAAAAAAAAAAGGTTAATGCTCCAAAAGTAACCTGTAAAATTTGCCAAACAACTCTTTCAAGGGGTGATCCATCTAAAAAATAGTCCTTTGGCACAGCAAATATGGTGCGACATGTGAAGAACTTGCACCCCAATAACTTTGCTCGAGCTGCAACACAGAGGTTGCAGGAGAACCCATCTGCTTCTGCACAAAGCACATCAATTACTCCAGCAGAATTTTTAGCAAGCAGTCCACATCCACAAATTGATCCAGATTTTGCTGACGTTAAAATTGTATGCATTCATTGCGATAAACTTTTGTGTTATAGGGAACAGTCTATTGATCTGATGAAACACAGGATGCAGGAGCATCGCTGTCGTCGACATAAGTTTTTTTTGTTTTTTTCATTTTTTTGTTCTTGTTTGATACTTTTTGGGTTCCAGTTCAATTTTTTGGGTTAAAAAAATTGAAAAGTAAAAACAGAAAAAAACAGTTCTTTTTAGAACTATCTTCACTGGTCAAAGAAAGAACTATATTTCTATGTTAGTGTGTATAAGTTTGTCAGAATGAATGTGTAGTTCATAAATGAATTAATGAATATATTTCTAGTGTATGGAGAATGTGAAAGTGCAGAACTATAAGGAAGTGCTACAGCATAAATCTATAAGGTGTTTACCTATAGTATACTGTAGTAGGTCCGAAGCACTTGAATGTAACATATGTACATAAATATGTTACAAGTCTATGCTTCAATTTGCGCTGCTGGTGAAACTGCCTGGGTGAATTTGTATGTGTTAAGGGCGGATTTACAATCCCCTTGTGCCTCTATTACACAGCCGTTGCATCACTTTTGTGTCACATCGGTAGTACAAAAGATGTGCCATGGTGTGTTGTATTAAGAATATGATGCATCTGGAGGGTGCATTACATTGTAAAGCCCTGCATCAGAAGGAGGCTTTCCTGTGCAGGAGAGGGTGCAGCAACGCCTCCTAAAAGTGACTGAGTGAAATGTATGACATTTCATTCAGTCACTTTTGAGCTTATGCTGCGTCAAAACCCTGCATATGCTTGAAGCAGGTGTAAGCATTGATACAGCATTGTGAGCATACGGCTCCGAGAGCATTGCTGGAGTTGTGTTATGCTTGCAACCGAAGTCAAGCAATAATTAATCTCAAAAATATTTTGCAATTTACTTGTGTTAGTATTTTATAATAGGAATATGAAATATAATCTAAAAAATAAAATAAATATAAATATTTATATTAAAAATATAAGAAATTAGTGTAAAAAGAAAGACCTAATAATTAATACATTTATAAATTATCATTTACAAAACCTTTGAAATTCACTGAAAAAACCATAGGTTTCAGGCACGTTATAGTTAGGAATTAGCATTTAAAAAACCTTAGAAATTCACTGAAAAAACCATAGGTTTCAGGCACGGTATAGTTAGGAATTAGCATTTAAAAAACCTTAGAAATTCACTGAAAAAACCATAGGTTTCAGGCTCGTTATAGTTAGGAATTAGTATTTAAAAAACCTTAGAAATTCACTGAAAAAACCATAGGTTTCGGCCATGTTATTATGATTAGTAATTAGCATTTAAAAAACCTTAGAAATTCACTGAAAAAACCATAGGTTTCACCCATGTTATAGTTAGCTGGACATTTCTCTCATACAAAACTATTGAAATTCCTCTGTTATAGTTAGTTCAGATAACTATAACTTGCGCGCCCGCAATGCACTACTGATGACGTCACATATTACATCACTCTGACATGGTCAGTGACATCACGCATGACATCACTGATGATGTCTCAAATGACATCACTGATATATTCTGATATATTCTTGAGAACAGCCTGTTTGTTGTAATGTGTATATATTGTGTATTTTACATTGTGTAGCATCAGGTCTGTCTTCTATGTCAACACAACTGTGACCTAATGCAATTGCAGCACCGGCACTTTAAATATTCACCCTTCACTATGACACGCTGTCATGTGATCGAGGCTCAAGCGAGCCGAAACGTTATGGCGACAGCAATGAAATAAAAATTACTCTTCATCCGAAATTTGTGGTCCATGCCTGGTTCCTGTTCGCAACTTCATGCAAGAAGGTAGCGTGAGGAAACGGAGGTCTTTTCATATATTTAGCCGCTTGATTCTGCGCGGCTATACACGGGACCCTCTCCTAACTTGTATCTGACTTTAAACAAGTTTCAAGGTTTTGGTCGACGCTAGCTGTGGAATCTTACCCGGGCTTGCTTGGGCGTTTTGGAACTTCCGGGAGGAAGACGAGCGTTTGACCCCCCTGTGCCTGGAGGAGTACAACGGAAGTAAAAGAACCCCCGGGAAGACCGCATCAAAGAAGGACGCGGGGAACCGGGGACGAGTTCTGAACTCCGTGAATCAACTGTACCAGGTATTTCCAGGGTAGGAGAGCACTATGGATGCGCGGGCGCAAGTTTGTTTGACATATTTGTGCAAACTATTTGCTATTGCCTGCGCTTATTCATACATTGCGCAGTACAATGTCTGTTGACAGCGTGAAGGAGAGGGAGGCTCGGGCGAGCACAATGTTCTCTGATGATCTCCCATTAACAACTACTATCCGGGAGAGATTGGACACTACCAGTGGCCCCAAAAATGACACATTACACGAAAAAATAAAAATACTCGAAAAAAAGTCTAGACAAGAACAAAGCAAATGGTGGGAATGGAAGTCCCTCCAGCGGTATATTGATGTAAATAGAATACCGAGAGGGCTTAGAATCCTAACCTCACCAAGTTACGAAAACCCGAACCCTGACCTGATGAGAGAATGGGCGGACAGCAACTTGGAGGCGTCTAGACGTTTGGTTCTAATCCTCATTAAATATGCTGATGTTGACCGTGCCAAACTCCTCGATAAGATTGCAGTTATACAGGAGGAGTTGGAATCTATGGGTCCAGTTGAGGAGAAAAACAAACTAGTAAAAGAAATGTAGATCAGACTCAAAAAGGAGGAGGAAAAAATTATTGACCGCAAGACATATAAGTTCCAAAGGGACAGGTCAGATTACGAACTTGGCCAAATATTTACTTTCTCACGAAAATACGACAATATGCGCACCGCAGCAGGGGGTGCTCAACCTGGTACACGCAGTAGGTGGAATTAGAAGAATGCCCTTAAAAATGCTTTGGACTCGACTGCATCAGATTTCAGCTCCATGACAGGGAGCGAATCAGAGTCTGAACAAAGGGGTGCAACCTCTGCAGCTCCAAAGAAAAAACCATCACCAGGGGAAGAGATTAGTTTTTTGTGCCAAGAGCAACTACAGTCCCTGCGACCTGGGACTCGAAAGAACTACAACAAAAGCACAAAAACTATGTCTGGAGGAGGAGGCAGAGGGCAAGGAAACGGGGGACAACCCAAGAAGAGGGGCAGGGGCCAGTGGTCCAGAAAATAGTGACTAAAAATGCACAACTAACCATCATTAACCTTACACCAATGGTTTTAACAACTAAGGAAGAAGACATCCTTAAATTAGGGATGTCATATGCCCCCAAGACTAACCTCCACTATGCAGCAACCAGAACGGATATATATAAAGCCACCAGAAAACTTAAACTCAAAAAATTCCACCTGATGAGAACTGACAATGGTAGGCAAAATACCAGTAGAAGTGATCATGGTAACGCTGAAACCACGTTTTCGCAAGAAATGGTTGATTTGTGGGAAATTGAAAGGGCAGACTCCAATGTAACCATTGACAATACCAACAAAATCGGTATCAATCGGGAGACCACTAGCTCCTCCAATGAAGCCCCTCTCACAACTTTTAAACCGCCCTCTACCTTTTGTCCATTCATGCCACGCGATGTCATTGATGTATTTCACGAGAATCTTACAAGTGAATGAAAGGATCTACACATCAAAATATGCAGGAGTCATTACAAATATGATCCGTTAACTGCTGATTATGAAGCATTGGTGGTTAAACTCAGCCAGGATAAAAATGTTATAGTGCGCCCCAGTGACAAAGGGGGCAATGTGGTACTACAAACAGGGCCAACTATGAGAAGGAGGCCTTGGCTCAGCTGAATAATCGTGACCATTATGAAAGTATGGATGGGGGTAGAATCAAGACCATGCAGAATGATTATCATCTTCTCTTGTCGAAATGGAAGTCCAGGAAAATGCTATCAGAATCGGAGTACAAGTACCTGAAAACTGATTACCCTGTGACCCCGGCAATTTATTTCATCCACAAGGTCCATAAGGACAAACTTAATCCCCCGGGCAGACCTATCATCACTGCCAGAGGGGGTCTCCTTGAAAGGACATCTGTATATATCGACTATTTTTTACAGGGTCATGTTAAATCCCTCAAATCATATATTCAGGATACAGGGGATTTTCTGTTCAAACTGAAAAATGTCCAGTGGCAGGACGGTGACTGGATGTTGGCCTTGGATGTAACAGCTTTGTATACTAGCATCCGTCACACTGATGGTATAGCGGCAGTAAAATATTATCTTGAGCAGAGGGATGCCAGATTCAAACCGCACAATGACATGTTAATCCAAATGCTTACATTTTGCCGGCAACACAATGTGTTCATGTTTAACAGCCTATTGTACAGGCAACTTAAGGGTGTTGCCATGGGGGCCAGTTTTTCTCCAAGCTTCGCATGTTTGCACATGGGAGCTTGGGAAGAACTGGCCCTCAAAACCTGTTTCCAGTACGAAATGACAAACCGTGTAATAGCATGGTACCGGTTTATAGATGACCTGTTTGTGGTGTGGAGGCGGAGTAAAGAGGAGGCCGTGAAATTTGTAGAACGTCTTAATGACAACCAATAAAACATCAACTTCACGGTCACTATGAGCCAAAAACAGGTCCCCTTCCTTGACACTGAGGTGTATGTCAGCAATAACAGGTTCGAGACGAGGTTATTCCGTAAGAGCACAGCCATTAATACAACCTTACATGCGGGTAGCACTCATTCTAACCATCTTATAATGAGCATCCCGTATGGTGAAATGATCCGTCTCAGAAGACTGTGCAGCAACGATTGTGATCTACGGGAAGCACAAGTAGCTAGTACAGAAAGGTTTCTTGAAAGAGGGTACACCCGTAAGACCATTGATAAGGCTATACAAAAATCCATGCTGGTTAGCCGATCAGTATTATTATCTAAATATGACATCTCAGTGGAATCAACTACACATGATACACTGGATAGTGCGGGCAATGCTGAGCCAGTTGACTCCTTCAGGTTCATCACTGGATATTGTACTCAGCACAAGGACATTCGCAAAATGGTCAATAGACATTGGCCCATTTTACTTAAAGACCCGGTAAATGGGCACCTACTACCCAGGAAGGCCTCTATAACTTATAGCAAAGTAACCCTGGGCGTAGTGGGCGTAGTGGGGCTTCGCGAAGCTACGCGAAGTTGGCAAAAAACTACGCCCACCCACGCACTTCGCGTAGCCCCACTACGCGCCACCCGCCTCCCTCCCACCCTCCCTAAATGCTTACATTAATATATAAATGAATTATAAAACCACTCACCTTGTCCTGCCGCGTCCCCGGGGCTCCCGCTCATCATTGCGCCGCCGGCGCGCGTCTTGAATACTAATGCGCATGCTCATTTCTCGTGAGAAATGCGCATGCGCGGGCGGCCACGCATGCGCATTAGTATCTAAGACGGCGGCGCCGGTGGCGCGATGACGAGTGGGAGCCCCGGGGACGCGGCGGACAAGGTAAGTGGTTTTATAATTCATTTATATATTAAGGTAAGCATTTAGGGAGGGCGGGAGGGAGGCGGGTGGCGGGCAACTTCGCTACGCCCCAAAGCCCCAAATATGAGGGACAGGTTGGTTGATACTGGCCCAGAGGTACTGGAAAAAACATCATGGTTACATAATAAGGGATGTTTTTTTAAATGTAAAACCTGTAAAGCCAGTAGGCATAGCATCAACAAAAGGGTTTACAAAGATGGTTTTAGTGATCATGAGCATCTAATCAGTAAAACTCTTACATGCAAAACCGAATTTGCAATATATATTCTGGAATGTCCATGTGGATTACGTTATGTGGGGAGCACTAAGCTCCCCGTTCATAAACGTATATTACAGAACCTCAGAGCAATCATCTCACAAGACAACACCTACCCTGTTGCGCGACATTTTAAGCAACACCATCTCAGCAGCAACAGGGAACTTAGCTATTATGTCATTGATGCAGTCTTGGCGAGTAGACGTGGGGGCAATAGGGAGGCAAAATTGCACAAATTGGAAACACGGTATATTTTACAGTTAAATACCAAGCAGCCCGGGGGGTTGAACGTAACGGAAGACCTCTACACTTGTTTACATTAGGCTGGCTTAGGTAGTTACTTGCTGATATTTCAACAATTGGAGTGAGCTGGAACATATGAAATTCTTGTAGATAGTGGTTTTATGGAAATATTAACTAACTATTTATTTATTGTTTTAACTTGATCTCGGCTCACGTCTTAAGGTCATGCTCTAGCTGATTAAGCTGTCTAGTATAAGTGTTTACATTATACAATATCTAATTTAAAGTCAATGGTACATATATCTTGATATTTATATACTTTTTCTATACCTGTATTTATACTTATTGCACAATTGGCACGTTGTCCTCCCCAAGGACTCCAGATCCAGGGTACTGCCAATTTCGAGAATGTCCTTAAAATCTTAAATCTGGAATGTTCTTATATATTTCCCTATGCTGTTATATGTCCAACAGTTCGGTCCACCTCCTGATCCCAATATGAGCTTTAAAAGTTTAAGTCTGTATGTACTGATATAATGAATATTTATTGTTCTTTTATTATCATCAACAACAAAAAAATTATTGTGGGCTTTACTGTTAGTTCAACTCTACTGGAAACGACAGCCTGGGCTCAGTCTGTCAGAGCCATTTGAATTATGTGGCTTACATTATTGTTTTTTTGCACTATTGCACTTTTGCACTTTCACATAATTAAGCACTTTAGGTATGAGTCGAGTTGTGTACATATCACTTAGGGGTCCATTAGGATGTCGGGCGGTGGCACCACCGCGGCGGTGGCGGGGCGGAAAAACAGCTTTTTCTGCCCGCGAGCAGTGGAACTCACGTCCGCCACATTAGGATAGGTAAACACAGGTCATTTCCCGTCCGCCGCGGAGCGCCGCACCCGGCCATCAAGGTGCACCCGCTACCGCGGCGGCGGGAGCCAATCGAGACCCTCCGCCACGCCAGATGACGTCCGCCCCGCTCGACAAATTAGGATGGCCCAAACAAGCAGACGCACCGCAGCGGAGACACCGCACAGCTGAAGCAGGCGGAAAGTCGACAGCGGAGCACGAACGCCGAGACCCGACATGAACCCCATGGACCCAGCCCTCCACATGCATCCGGTCATGTACCTGCTGCAACACTATCGCCAGATGGGCCGCCGCGGACGCCGCCGCAGGTACGCAATTACACATATGCACCACACAACACACATGCCAACACAGGGCCCAAGCACAACACTGGCATCCTGCTGGGGGACACAACACATCCACATGGGCACCCACACATCACTCACCTCACAACAAGGCACCCCACGGCATCCGGAACACACAACGTCCGCCAACCTGCAGCAACGTCACGGTCACGGACACGTCACCGCCACGGTCAACACATGCGCACTATGCAGAAGGCAGGGCCACACCAAGGCATGGGCAGGTCCCAAACATCACAGGGACACACCACCACAAACAACACTGCACCCCACCCGAGCTACTCACAGGCCAGGTGCCTATCCCGTGCACCCCCATGCACACCAACAAGCACTGTAACAACAAGCACACTACACACACACTGCAACACACAACACACAACCGGGGACACAGGCACTGCAGTATTGGCTGACAAGGAGCACACAACACCAGTGCACTCCCCACAGCCCACACAATTGCATACAATCATCCACACAGGGCAAGACAAAACAAACAACAGGCATACAACTCCTGGCTGACACATGTGTGTCTCACACCATACTGGGCTACACATACATACACTACAAACTGACGCCCTCCACACTACACACCTCTGCCACACCCAACAGCACACATGCCATGTAAGCCATGCCACCAGGACTAAGGGCCAACACAAGACGACCATACACAAACACGCCTGGGCACACAGAAAGGAAAACACACACACCTCATGACATCACAGACATCTACAAAACCACTGAACAGCTGCACACCCTGTGCTGCCAGTGTCCCCCAAGGTGACCTGTGAACAGTTCATGCAGCAATATCAATTCACCAACACGAAAACTGCATGGCCTGTAAAATATCCATCACAGAGTACAACATCAGCAGGGCCAGAATGGACTGAAGACCCTGTCCCCCTGTCTAAAAATCATATGGCCACAAAGAGCCTTGCAATGGTGAATTACAAAATAGAGCATGGTACTCAGTCAAGCAAATGCAAAAAAGAAAAGGACTTTAATCAGCAAGGAGACTGAGAAAACACACCAGAAGTAACTGTATTTATTCACATATTGCACAGATGTAGCTACACAACATTAGTAGACAACAGCAAGTCACAAAATCATGTACAAATGCCACAGACTATGCACTGGTCAAACACAATCAGGAAGTGCAGAGTCCATGGCAGGGGTGAGTACAGCAGTACAGCACATCAGAGCAACAGGCCCAGAGTCCTTGGCAGGGCAGGGGTGAGTACAGCACATCAGAGCAACAGGCCCAGAGTCCTTGGCAGGGGATAGTACAGCACATCAGAGCAACAGGCCCAGAGTCCTTGGCAGGGCAGGGGTGAGTACAGCACATCAGAGCAACAGGCCCAAAGTCCTTGGCAGGGCAGGGGTGAGTTCAGCACATCAGAGCAACAGGCCCAGAGTCCTTGGCAGGGCAGGGGAGAGTACAGCACATGAGAGCAACAGGCCCAGAGTCCTTGGCAGGGCAGGGGTGAGTACAGCACATCAGAGCAACAGGCCCAGAGTCCTTGGCAGGGGAGAGTACAGCACATGAGAGCAACAGGCCCAGAGTCCTTGGCAGGGCAGGGGTGAGTACAGCACATCAGAGCAACAGGCCCAGAGTCCTTGGCAGGGCAGGGGTGAGTACATCAGATCAGAGCAACGAGCCCAGGAACACACCCAGATCGCTAACAATGGTCTAGACTAGCACACCTCTGTGTGGCACAGGCGTGTGAGGGTGTTGACAACTCACTCCTGGCTGTCATGTGCAGTGGGACCTGGCTGTGTGTCAGGGACTGCAGGTCCACTAGACTGGTGTGACAGAGGGACATGTGATGTGGCTATAACAGAGGGCCTGCAAGGTGGAGGGCTGTGCGGACCAGGTGGCACGTGGAGGTGGAGTCATGCATGCCCTTGACACAGTGTGGGTGGGAGAGGTTGGAGGGGTGCCCTTCCACTTCTTCGGAATATGAATTTGCTTCCCTGTCGTGGGGTTGATGGGAAGTGGCGTTAAAACTACCGGCACACACCCCAACTGTCCCACATCAGGGCCAGACACTGGCACTCCAGCAGCCCTGTGGCAGAGGGCTCGCGCGCGCTGGGCGCTTTACCTGATTTTTTAACTTCCTTATTCTCTGCTGACCCAAGAGCAGCCCCTTCGTCACGCTGATTGCTAGCGGCTGACGCCATCACTTTGTTTTTAATTCACTCCTCCCGCCCTGTTGCTCCTCCCATCTCCCGCGTCACGTGCCTATTTAGGCCACGCCCCTTTTTCCTTCGGGGTGAACAGACGAGCAGCCCTGTGGCAGAGGGCTCGCGCGCGCTGGGCGCTTTACCTGATTTTTTAACTTCCTTATTCTCTGCTGACCCAAGAGCAGCCCCTTCGTCATGCTGATTGCTAGCGGCTGACGCCATCACTTTGTTTTTAATTCACTCCTCCCGCCCTGTTGCTCCTCCCATCTCCCGCGTCACGTGCCTATTTAGGCCACGCCCCTTTTTCCTTCGGGGTGAACAGACGAGCAGCCCTGTGGCAGAGGGCTCGCGCGCGCTGGGCGCTTTACCTGATTTTTTAACTTCCTTATTCTCTGCTGACCCAAGAGCAGCCCCTTCGTCACGCTGATTGCTAGCGGCTGACGCCATCACTTTGTTTTTAATTCACTCCTCCCGCCCTGTTGCTCCTCCCATCTCCCGCGTCATGTGCCTATTTAGGCCACGCCCCTTTTTCCTTCGGGGTGAACAGACGAGCAGCCCTGTGGCAGAGGGCTCGCGCGCGCTGGGCGCTTTACCTGATTTTTGAACTTCCTTATTCTCTGCTGACCCAAGAGCAGCCCCTTCGTCACGCTGATTGCTAGCGGCTGACGCCATCACTTTGTTTTTTATTCACTCCTCCCGCCCTGTTGCTCCTCCCATCTCCCGCGTCACGTGCCTATTTAGGCCACGCCCCTTTTTCCTTCGGGGTGAACAGACGAGCAGCCCTGTGGCAGAGGGCTCGCGCGCGCTGGGCGCATTACCTGATTTTTTAACTTCCTTATTCTCTGCTGACCCAAGAGCAGCCCCTTCGTCACGCTGATTGCTAGCGGCTGACGCCATCACTTTGTTTTTAATTCACTCCTCCCGCCCTGTTGCTCCTCCCATCTCCCGCGTCACGTGCCTATTTAGGCCACGCCCCTTTTTCCTTCGGGGTGAACAGACGAGCAGCCCTGTGGCAGAGGGCTCGCGCGCGCTGGGCGCATTACCTGATTTTTTAACCTCCTTATTCTCTGCTGACCCAAGAGCAGCCCCTTCGTCACGCTGATTGCTAGCGGCTGACGCCATCACTTTGTTTTTTATTCACTCCTCCCGCCCTGTTGCTCCTCCCATCTCCCGCGTCACGTGCCTACTTAAACGTCCCCTATGCGGCCGCGCAGCGGGCGCGCCGGCGTCGCACCAGAGTCAAGCCCGTCTGCGCCCGTCCGCGACCGGCCGGACCCAGGGGCCAGGGATGCTGCCACTGCCATCTCCTATTCATCCCCCGCCCTTTTGCACCTTCGAGCCGCCGCCTGCCCTTTATCGTTTGACACTTGGACACGGATCACCTCACTCGGAATTGCTGGTGACCTACCCCCTCACCTGGGCCCGTTCACTCCCTCCACCTCCCTTATTCTCCCTGAGTCACAGATCCGCCTACTGTACCTCAATACTCGTTCTCTTGTCAGGCATCAAACTGACATCTTCCATCTACTTATGACTGAAAGGCCTGATTTCCTTTTGCTCTCTGAGACCTGGCTCACGGACGACTCTCTCCCAGATATCTTGGCAGCGCTACCCCCTGACTACTTCCTGCTTAATACCAACGGCCACGGGGGCCGCCCTGGAGGGGGGGTCGCAGCGGTAATACGCAAGGACATTCATGTTATCGCTCCTACTTCCATGACTCTCCCTGATGTGGATAACCTGGTTTTTAGTCTCGGGACCAAGGTGGGCGCAGTTACCTTTATGGTACTCTACCGCCCCCCCCAGCCCATGCCCTCCTTTCCTGCATCGTTTATTGAAGAGCTCGCCGGCCTTGCTACTTCTTCCCCACGCATAGTCATCGCTGGAGATTTTAACTATTGGTTTCAGCATGAGGACGCCGGTCCCCATGCCTTTGAATTGTTTGAAGGCCTCTCGAGCCTGACCTTCAGCTAATTAGTCACCTCTCCTACTCATAGTGGTGGTCACATACTTGACCATATCTGGGTCCATGGGGTGAAGCCCTCCCATCCGCTTACTACGCCCTGTGTATGGTCTGACCACTGCCTTATTGACACCACCATTTCTGTGGTGGGTCAGATTAGGATCCCCCCGCGGGAGGGTGGCATGGCTCGCAAGTGGAAGAACGTTGATCCTTCTAAACTGTTAACCCATCTGTCTCACACACGTCCCCCCACCCTCAACAACCTTGACATCAACGAGCTAGATGGCCAAGTTTCCAACTGGCTCATATCAGCCAGCGATACCTTTGCCCCATTAATCAAGTTCCCTCGATCCCGTCATAGCAACTCACATAAATGGTATACTCCCCATCTCAAAACTCTACAGCTGGAGCTTCGCCGATCTGAACGCAGATGGAGAAGAGACTACGGCTCGCCAAGCAGAGCTACTTATGTGGCAGCTCACAATAAGTATAGATCCGCTATCTCTGCAGCTAAGAAAGCCTATGTCTCTGAGAGAATTTTACGTGCCCCCTGCAAATCGAAGGAGATCTTCAGAGTTCTGGACGAATTTACTTCTGACTCCAGAACGCTCCTGTCCCAGGCCCCGACTCAGGAATCTTGCAACGCACTTAGCACCTTTTTTTTACAAAAGATTGTTCTGATTAAGGACACTATCCCAGTCTCCTCACTGGGCGCTGACTCCGCTATTCCCCCTCACAACGCCCTTTCTCTCACCCAGCTTCCTCCATTAGATCCTACCTCCCTAGCCAGCTTGGCCGCTCGTATCAAGTCTGGTTCTCCTGACGACCACTGTCCACCCTCTATATTGGGTGACATCTGCCATTCCCTACCTGACTGTATCCTCCCTTTGCTTAACTCTTCTCTCCTCTCCGGGACGGTACCCAGCTCCTTCAAGGAGGCCGTTCTAGTGCCTCTGTTGAAGAAGCCTGGAGCTGATCCTGCCGTCCCGGCGAACTATCGCCCCATCTCTCTCTTACCTTTTCTTTCTAAAATCTTAGAAGCCCATGTCACTGCCTGCCTCTCGAGGTTCATCGAGAGTTCCACCTTTCTCGAGGCCAACCAGGCCGGTTTCCGTCCTGGCCATTCTACAGAGACCGTGATCCTGGCGGTTCTGGATACCTTGAGAGGTGGAGCTGACAAGGGCACCTCCCAGGCCTTGGTACTATTAGATCTATCGGCCGCCTTCGACACGGTGGACCATAACATCCTTCTCCACCGTGTCGAACAGGCCGGCATCCAGGGCCTGCCGTTGGCATGGGTTAAATCATTCCTCACTGGGAGATCCCAGTCTCTCAGCCTAGGCACATTCAGGGCACCTAGGGAATACCTGCCTTGTGGGGTCCCCCAGGGCTCCTCTCTATCCCCTCTTCTCTTTAATCTTTATCTTCGCCCCCTTCTTTTTTCTTTGAGGCAGTGGGACGTCACCGTCTTTAACTACGTGGACGACCTACAACTCATTTTCTCTCTTAATTCTCCCTCTGCTATTCCCACCTTCCAGGCAGTTATGTCCCATATCTTTCAGTGGATGTGTCAGAACCAGCTGAAATTGAACCCAGGAAAGACGGAGCTCCTCCTGCCGGGTAAGAGCTCCGTACACTGGGGTCCACACTTCTGGCCGGCAGAGCTTGGCTCCCCTCCCACTCCGGCAGCCTCGGTGAAAAGCCTAGGGGTCACCATTGACGCTGGGCTCTCTCTCGAGCAGCAGGTGGGGACGGTGGTTTCCTCCTGCATGTTCCAGCTACGCAGGATTAGGAAGGTGGCTTACCTCCTCACCCCCGATGCCCTGCTACAAGTCATCATGGCCCTCGTCCTCTCCCGCCTGGATTTTTCGAACTCCATCTATTATGGTTTGCCCAAACGTTCCATCTACAGGCTGCAAATCATTCAAAACCAGGCGGCGAGATTGGCCCTCGGGATACCGAAGTGGCAGTCTGCCAAACCCCTCCTTGCCAAGCTTCATTGGCTCCCTGTCAGCCTAAGGGCCGCCTTTAAGCTTGGCTGTCTCGTTTTTAAGTCTCTTTCTGGTGCTTGTCCCGCTTTCCTGAAATCTCTTATTCGACCCTACTGCCCTTCACGTAATCTTAGATCCCTTCATCTTCATCTCTTGGTGGTCCCTTCCTTTAAACTCTGTAGATCTGGTGGCCGAAGATTTGCCTTCCTCGGCCCCAAACTTTGGAACTCCCTTCCTCTCCCAGTTAGGATTTCTGGTTCTCTCATTCAATTTCGCAAATCTCTAAAAACCTGGCTTTTCCCACAACCTAGCTAAATTCCTTCTGTTCCTCCTCAGGTACCTTTTCAGCGCCATGATACCCACGGTGATAGTGCGCTCAATAAATACCCCCTTAACATAACATAACATAACTCCCTCTGGAGAAGTGCTTGATCCTGCAGTACGATTGGGCTGGCTACGCCTCCGGACCACCTTACCCTCTCTGGAAGGTGTACCCCCAACAGTGACCAACTTCCCACTTACCCCAGGGGTGGTGTCTACAGTGCCCTCCTGTCCCTTCTTGCCAAGGATGGCCACAACACTGCCCTCCTCTACCTGAGTCACTGGCCTGGACACAACACTGCCCTCCTTTGCCACAATGACTGGGCTGGTCACAACAGGGCTTCCCTCAACCTGCCTCGATGTACTTTGTTCTGGGGTTGATGTGGTGGGTGGTTGTGTCCCTGTGCTCTCCCCAGGTGTAGACATTACATCCCACACATCCTCTGTGGGCATAGCTGAGTCAATTTCTGGTGATGGCTCTGCAGCATGTGAGCCTGATGTCTGACACAATGCTCTTCTGGCCTTGCTCTTCTGTGACTTCACCTTGTCTGTGCATATTGGAGGGGCCCTGCTCTTCATTGGGGATGGAGTCTGTGGACGGGATTGTTTGCTTTGGGTCTGACCTGTGCTCCTAGTGTTGTGTCCTTTAGTTGATGTAGGTCCCAACTGGTCACTGTCATCTGATGTGGCCACTGACTGGGTGGACGTCACAGGCACCTGAGCTGCAATGGGGGCATGTGCTTGTTGGAGGGCTGACGTGACTGTTCCTGACAATGACTGGAGTGTACGATGTAGGCCACCCACGTCAGAGTGTATGTCCTCCATGAATGCCAGAACCTGGCCTAATTTGTTATTGTGTGCACTGAAGGCATTGAGCAGGGCGGTCTGGCCCACGCAAAGTTGCCGCAGGAGCTCTAGGCACTCTGCACTGAGGGCAGCAGGGGGGACAGGTGCAGGTGCAGCGGTGCCATGTGTGAATGTCACACGTCCCCTCTTAGTGACACGGATACGGCCAGCCCCAGAGGAAGTGGATGGGAGGGTGGGCAGTGGCCGCTGGTTGTCAGATGCTGCAGCAGACCACCCATCTCCTGTGGCTGCTAACAGGGACGCATCCCCCCTGCCCTCAGATGAAGTGGTACTCTGTGTCTCAGCCACAGATTCCTCATGCATACTCCTGTCACCCTCATTAGCACTGGTGTGCTCAGTGTCACTTGGCTCCGTCTCACTTTGCTCTGCTGCCGCTGTCGTGCTGGTGTCGCCACCACTTTCAGGATCATGTTCCACCGTGGTGTCTTGCGAATCTGCATTAGTAACAGAAACATGGTTGTATAAGTTTCATCATCTGGTCACACGATATCTGATCAATGCAGCACATGAGAGGCCTAGAGCTACATGGTAACCACCACACCCTCCAATCACTGTGCAGCTACACACCATATAGATCACAACAGTGCCTGTCATGCGGACAAACATGCAGGAGTGGAGCAATGTCGATGACACACAGCACTACACCCTGCCCATGGATGGTGTTCCCCCAGCCCACATTCACCTGCCCCATGGACATGATGTAGCCACAACACACATCGCCACTTACAGCCCAAAAGGGATCCAGAGGGGAATACACACACCTGTATTGACTACACATGCCACATTGTCAAATAGGCCCTTACAATCACCAATCTGGGTTCACATTGTCGTCAGATGTGTGGGCCTCTACCATGAAGGTGCATGCAAAGTAGACAGACATGGTGTCACACTCATTAAGTGGACACAGTTGTACGGCAGAATATGGACTCCACCCACCATCACAAAGAAGAGTGACCATGTGGACAACAAAAATCTGTCAAGGAATGAAAACTGCAGGCAGGAGCAGCACAGTAAGGCCATGGTGGCCCAATGCCTCATACAGACACACATCACAGTTACCACTCACATCACATATCACAGCATGGCAGCACACGCACATCACATGTGTCACCGCTGCCACAGGCACTGTACACATGCATCCACTCCGAGACAAACTCTCCCTCCCCGGATGCTCACCATGTCTGTCTTGCTGCTGAAGCCCCTTCAGACGTGCATCCAGGTCTGGATTGGTCACTGCCAGTATGCGTCCCATCAGCGGAGTCATGGTGCGCCGTGCCACACGCCCTGTGCGTGGTACCATTCCCAAGGTCATCTCTGCCACTTGCTTAGCCAGCTGGCTGATGTCGTCCCACCTCTTGTGACAGTGTGTGTGTCGTCTGTTTGATACCCTCAGGGCTCGCACCTTTGCTGCTATGGCCCTCCAGACAGCCTTACGTTGGTGTACCTTGAGCTGCAGGTATGAGAGTAAAGAAGGCCAAATGAACAATTACACAATGTCATATGTCTGCATCTATCAGTACAGCAGCCAGACACTGATTCGGGACTCACAATGACCTCCCTCCCTCCAGAACTGGGGGTACCCTCACAAGGCCACTCTGCATGGCATAAACATTAGTGAATGCATGCACACATTGAGGTTCCTAGTCTCCATGATAATCACACTAAGGCATGATGCTTCAACACAAATGCATCGACAGCACTGTGTAATTCAGAAATTGTACAGGGCACTGATGGGGCACATCCACTAATCAGTGTGAAGCAACTGTAGCATGTATGTTGGCTGATGGTCAACGTTTGGCGGTGCAGCCACTGAACCTACTCTGTGGGTCACACTGACTATGACTACAGGGGCACCCTGATATTTCATCACAAGCGTACACTGTCCTGGCATCTACAAGACAAACAACCGTTGGTTATGTCTGCCCGAAAAAGTAGCAAATCCCACTCACACATACAAGTATAGGCCTAGGACAGAGTCACAATGCACAACACACACTCCCACCACCTGGAAACATCTTGTCTGTCAGTGTTTGTGAGCACCCCACATCCAAAGGCACATACTGCAGCATCATGACTACACGTCTGACACCACCCTGCCCTACTGCTCCCTTCATGGTGACTTACCACGACATTGGGGCCACCAAACAGGCGTGGGTACTGTGCCAGCACCTCGTTCACAAGGACATCCAGCTCCTCACTCGTGAATGGACTGGCACGGATCTTATCTGTTCTTGACATCCCTGTGGATATGGCAGACCTATGGCGGAAGTGAGTTGTGAGGTCTCCCAGGCAGCAGGCTCTGTGAGCAGCAGGAGAGGGTCCCAGGCAGCAGCAGGAGAGGGTCCCAGGCAGCAGGCTCTGTGAGCAGCAGGAGAGGGTCCCAGGCAGCAGCAGGAGAGGGTCCCAGGCAGCAGCAGGGGAGGGTCCCAGGGAGCAGGCTCTGTGAGCAGCAGGAGAGGTTCCCAGGCAGCAGCAGGAGAGGGTCCCAGGCAGCAGCAGGAGAGGGTCCCAGGGAGCAGGCTCTGTGAGCAGCAGAAGAGGGTCCCAGGCAGCAACAGGAGAGGGTCCCAGGCAGCAGGCTCTGTGAGCAGCAGGAGAGGGTCCCAGGCAGCAGGCTCTGCGAGCAGTGGGAATGTGTGGCTCACTCCCACAGATTTATAGCCCCCTGGGGTCGTTAGGAAGCTAATAAGCTGCTACAATTGGTTGTCTGGGTCTGCCTTATTCAAAAGCATCCAATGACCGCCTCCGCGGCGGCGGAGCACAGCTTCCGCAATTTTCAAATCTGCATCATGCCACCGCGACCACCCATGCCATTGGCTGAATGCAATGCACCATGGCGGTGACGCACCGCGGGTGCCCGGGGTGCGCTACTGCGATGGTGCATCATTCAAAAACATCCAATGACCGCCTCCGCGGCGGCGGAGCACATCTTCCGCAATTTTCAAATCTGCATCATGCCACCGCGATCATCCCTGCCATTGGCTGAATGCAATGCCCCATGGCGGTGATGCACCGCCGGGGACCGGCGGTAGGTACCGGGACTCATGCGGCGGAGCATAGCCACCGGCATGTACACAAGTCCATGTGCCAAAGGCTACCTTGGCTGGGTAGATGGTGGTGCTGGGGTCACACCGCCGGGGACCGGCGGTAGGTACCACGACTCATGCGGCGGAGCATAGCCACTGGCATGTACACAAGTCCATGTGCCAAAGGCTACCTTGGCTGGGTAGATGGTGGTGCTAGGATCACACCGCCGGGGACCGGTGGTAGGTACCGCGACTCATGCGGCGGAGCATAGCCACCGGCATGTACACAAGTCCATGTGCCAAAGGCTACCTTGGCCGGGTAGATGGTGGTGCTGGGGTCACACCGCCGGGGACCGGCGGTAGGTACTGCCATTTTCGTACACATTGCTGTGTATGTCAATCCTGCACAATGTATAAGCACCCTGAAACTACATGGTGTAGGGCACATCATTGTACACACAATGCCACACAGCCATGTCATCCACAGGAGGATGTACGTTCAGTGTGAGCCACTTTGGCCTGTGTTTCTGCCATTTTAGTAAGGGTTTTGATGGGTGATGATGATTGACAGACGTCAGGTGCTCTATATAGATGTCGTGACGTTTCATGTGTTGTTGGTCAGTGCAGACCTTGACCGGGCTGGTGCCACTGCAATGTATCGTACCTGACTTTTGCATTCACAACTGATCATGCACACAACCAGAAGTGACCCTGCTACTGTGATCATTGTGTTAATGAATGGTTGCAGAATGTACATGATGCATTGAGGTGTGGCAGGTACAGCAGATGGGTATGACAGGCATGTTAAGCCACATTACATTTGCGGCTCTTGTTGCACCATGTCTGCACATGTCAAATGTTCAACCATTATATCCGCATTCACATTCCCCTATGTGTTACTGTCACTTGGGTATTGTCACTGTAGAGGCCTGCCCTCTGTGTGTAGCTATTGGCCAGCCATGTAACCAGATGTACCATGCATCTCTCTGGCCCTTGTTGTTGTCCCATTACATCATTAATGCTTTGTGCTATGGCCATCTCATGATGCTTGTCATTGACCTATTCATTTTAATCCTCAACTAGGAGGAGGCCGAATCTCCTACGTCAGTTGATTGTGCTTGAGGACATGGAGAATGAGGCAATCATCAGGAAATTCAGGCTGGACAGACCAACATTGAAGATCGTGTGTGATCTATTGGAGCCCCACCTGCAGCCTCGCCGTCACTATCCTACGGCATTCACACCCACCTACAAGGTAATGGCAGCACTACACTTCTTTGCGACTGGTTCCTTCCAAGAGACCGTGGCTAATGCTGGGGGGATGTCGCCGCCCATGTTCAGCATGGTGCTGAGGGATGTACTTGAGGCCATGATGATATATCGCAATCGCTACATACATTTCCCCCGGGGACGTGAATTGGCTGCCGTTAAGGGGTACTTCTATCCACTTGGGCGCATCCCACATGTAGTCGGTGCCATAGATTGCACACATGTGGCTCTGGTGGCACCGCAGGCGACGGAGCACATTTATCGGAACCGCAAACACTACCACTCCATGAATGTGCAGGTGGTGTGCCTTGCGGACATGACAATATCACATGTGTGTGCAAAGTATCCCGGTTCGGCCCATGATTCCTACATTATGAGGAACAGCATGGTGCCACGGATGATGGAGAATCTGCATCCCGAACGTGCCTGGATTGTGGGTGAGTTACACTACTTCTATCACGTGCTATGCGTCACTGGCTTTACTGTGGCCGTACAACATTGCAATGGGTGTTTATCATTCACAGGTGACTCTGCATATCCCAGTAGGCCATGGCTGTTGAGCCCACTCCGGAATCCCCGGACACCAGCAGACATCCGCTACAATGAGGCCCATGGCAGGACACGACGGGTAATTGAACGGACTTTCGGCCTGCTGAATTCAAGGTTCCGGTGCCTTGACAGGACCAGAGGCACACTCGCATACTCGCCTGGGAAGGTGTGCAAGATTGTTGTGGCATGCTGTATGCTGCACAACCTGGCCATCCACAAGGGGGTCCCCCTGCTCCTGGATGATGGTGAGGAACCAAGGCCACAACCAGCTCAGGGACCTGAATCCAGTGATGAGGACAGTGGAGAGGAGGAAGGAGTTGACCTACGCCAGCAGCTAATCCAACGCTACTTCACTTGAAGGTGTGTGACGACTTGCAACGTCTACATAGTCTTGTGTGGTAGCTTTTGTTGTGAATGGATATGCGCAGATGTTCCCAATAGCCACATGTTCTGTCACCTATGTATGGTATAGTTGGAATTGACGTTACATACGGAGATGTATTCTGGACCGTATTTGTGCGTATCAGCTAGACAATGTGTAGTGTACTTGTGATAATTTGGATATATGCGGAGCAGTGATCTGTGTGTGTTGGCACGATGAGACCAGTGACTGTAGTTCTGTTGTGTCTCCCTAGGTGCTCCAGAGTGTTCCTGCCCTGCATACTGTACATCATGTTTACAGATCATGGACATTATCATCAATGTTAATACTGCACTAAAGAATTCAATACACAAAATCTGGAGTGTCAGGTATTTTATTTTCGGGGTGGACATGTGAATTGTGCGGGAATATTTACAGGAAGGTGGGGAATGAGCAGTGAGTTGACAGTCATGGTCGCAGAGATGCAAGAGTAGACACCACATGGATGTGGTGACCCAGTCCAACAGACAGGTGCCATTGCCAAGGCAATGTGGGGAAAGACAGTCCAAACAGTGAATGCAGTTGGGGAGAGGATTGTCTTCACGGCTGGCTCCGTGACTGGCGTGTGGCAGGTGCTTTGCCTCCAGAGACTCCCACGCTCTTCTTCGGACGCCCCCTAGATCTTTTTGGCGGTGGGGGGTCTGCTGAATGGCCAGCGGCGTCAGAGGACTCGCCCCTCTCTGTTGGCGCAGGGGAGGATGGTGGACTGTCATCATGCTGCACAACAGGAGGGGACGGAGGTGGTGGTTGGGACACAGGCCTGTCCCTCTGCAACACCACTTGCTGGCCCATGAGGTCCACCATCTGTCCCAGGCGGGTATCGATGGACCTCATCAGCAGGATGAGCTCCCTTAATAGTTCATCCGACCGGCGACTTTGTCCCTGGACCTCTTGGAAGGCATCCACAACTCTGGTGAAGTGGTCCAGGGATGGTGTCCACTCCTCCCGAGGTCTGGTGTTTACCCTGGCCCTCCCACCTGCTCTGCTGCCACGGACCTCTTCCCTCGCCACTGGTGCGCCACGCACTGGCTCCCTGCCCTCCACAGGTTTTGCTGTGAGCTGTTCATCCCTAGGGACAGGGAGGGTGCTGCAGGTGGTACTGGTGATAGCGGTGGTGTTGGTGGCAGTGGCTGCAGTGGTGGTTTCGGTGGAGGCAGAGGCCCTGACAGCAGGGGTCTGCTGCGTTGTTGTTGCAGCAGAGGTTGTGGTGGGGAGGATGCGGGCCTGGGACCTCTGGGTCTGTGGCACACCAGATTGGCCGGCCTGGAGCTCATCATCCGAAGTGTCCTGGGAGTCCGCATCTGTGAGTCCATGTGCCGGAGGTGGAGACTGGCTTTGCTGGTCGTAGGTGTTGTCCCCAGCAGTGAGTTCTTCATCACCTGTGGAGTAGATGGTGAGTGGTCAGTGTTAGTGTCATGTGCGTATCATCATCTGTCTGTACACTAGTTCAATATGCTGTAATCAGTTGTACAAATCATGGCAAAACCGTGTTACATTACATAGTGCAGAGTTACATCATGGAGTCATAAAGGTTGAATGTGTATGCATCGCGTTCAATAGTTATTTGATTGCTACACACACACACTTCATGAAGAATTACGTTATTTACATACCTGTAAGGTGAGTGTGCAGGGTGCAATGGCTGATACTTCCTCCTGGGTGGGGGAGGCCTCCATGCTGCTGGGCTGTGGGACAGGGGGAATGCTGGGAGTAGTGGGACAGGCCTCCCTCCCTGCCTCCCATCACACACCCTCCAAGTGAAGATGGCTACCTACCTGAAAGTTTGTTTGTTAAACAGTGCAATGGCTGACACTTGCTCCTGGGTGGGGGAGGCCTCCATGCTGCTGGGCTGTGGGACAGGGGGAATGCTGGGAGTAGTGGGACAGGCCTCCCTCCCTGCCACCCATCACACACCCTCCAAGTGAAGATGGCTACCTACCTGTAAGTTTGTTTTTTAAACAGTGCAATGGCTGACACTTGCTCCTGGGTGGGGGAGGCCTCCATGCTGCTGGGCTGTGGGACAGGGGGAATGCTGGGAGTAGTGGGACAGGCCTCCCTCCCTGCCTCCCATCACACACCCTCCAAGTGAAGATGGCTACCTACCTGTAAGTTTGTTTGTTAAACAGTGCAATGGCTGACACTTGCTCCTGGGTGGGGGAGGCCTCCATGCTGCTGGGCTGTGGGACAGGGGGAATGCTGGGAGTAGTGGGAGAGGCCTCCCTCCCTGCCTCCCATCACACACCCTCCAAGTGAAGATGGCTACCTACCTGTAAGTTTGTTTGTTAAACAGTGCAATGGCTGACACTTGCTCCTGGGTGGGGGGGCCTCCATGCTGCTGGGCTGTGGGACAGGGGGAATGCTGGGAGTAGTGGGACAGGCCTCCCTCCCTGCCTCCCATCACACACCCTCCAAGTAAAGATGGCTACCTACCTGAAAGTTTGTCTGTTAAACAGTGCAATGGCTGACACTTGCTCCTGGGTGGGGGAGGCCTCCATGCTGCTGGGCTGTGGGACAGGGGGAATGCTGGGAGTAGTGGGACAGGCCTCCCTCCCTGCCTTCCACAAACACCCCCCAAGTGAAGATGGCTAACTACCTGTAAGTTTGTTTGTTAAACAGTGCAATGGCTGACACTTGCTCCTGGGTGGGGGAGGCCTCCATGCTGCTGGGCTGTGGGACAGGGGGAATGCTGGGAGTAGTGGGACAGGCCTCCCTCCATGCCTCCCACAAACACCCCCCAAGTGAAGATGGCTACCTACCTGTAAGTTTGTTTGTTAAACAGTGCAATGGCTGACACTTGCTCCTGGGTGGGGGAGGCCTCCATGCTGCTGGGCTGTGGGACAGGGGCTATGGTGGGAGTTGTTGTACTGACCTTCCGGCCCCATACAGGCCTCCTCAGCGGAACGGCTGGCTACATGTTGGTTAGGGATGGACAGTGTATTGGTGGTTGGGTATTGCAGGGAGGTAAAAGTCAATGTGGTGTTAAACATTTGTCTGTACTTACCAGACTCCGCTCCCCGGCTACTCCTGTGAGACTCTCAGGTACCAGGATGGCAAGCACCTTCTCCTCCCATGGTGTGAATGTCTTCAGTGGGATGGGAGGACCACTGCCAGTCACGTTTGCCAGAGTCCAGTTCTTGCTCTTCTTCTCCTTGACAACCCTCTTGAGATCATGCCACCGCTTCATGATCTCCTTCTTGGATCTTGGGGTGGCCCCAACTGCATTCACCCTTTGGACAATCCTTTCCCACATTTGTGTCCTGGTGGCTAATGGTGTCTGTTGGACTAGGTTACCAAATAGTTGTGGCTCTACTCTCACAATCTCGTTGACCATGACTGTCAACTCACTCTCGGTGAATTTTGGAATTTTTTGTGATGTCATGGTGTGTGGGGGTTGAGGTGTTTGTGGGTGCAGGGGTGTGTGGGTGCAGGGGTGTGGTGATGAGGTGTGTTGTGTGCTGGGGGTTTGTTTGTGATGGTGTGATGGTGGTGTTGATGGTGGTGGTGGGTGGGTGGGTGTAGTGTGCTATTTTGCCTCTCCTCTCAGATGTGGTGTGTGGCCTTCTGTTCTGGAAAGATGCAAAGGATTGTGGTGAGTGGAGGGGGTGGCATTGTACTCAGCTGTGTGGGTGTGTCCAATTGGATTGTGGTTGTCAGGTGTGTTGTGGGTGTGGTTATGTTGTTTTGTATATTTGTTTGTCATTTCTGTATCTGTGTGTGTGTGTGTTGTATCTATTGGGGGCAGGGCTACATTGTTTATGGAGTATTTGACATCAATGCGGTGCTTTCACATCGACCGCCATGTATTTCATGTTGGTCCGCTGTGGTGACTTTGCTGCTGCTTGTCCGCCATTTCTCCCATTCAGTCGTGCCAGCGACCGCGGCGGTCAGTGTCTGCGCTTCCGCACGCGCCACCCTCGGGGATATCGTAATTTCCCATGCGGTGTCTCTGCTTTCCCTGTGGGCGGTTTTGTCTTTTCCGCTACTTTTCCGACCGCCGCGGCCAGAGTTTTGCCGTCACCGCACACGTCGGGCGGTTTCATTTTCACCGCTACCGCCGCGGTCGGTATGTAGTGGCGGTCTATCCTAATTTGTCCGCCGGTTGATCCGCCTCCATGGCAGGCGGTTGTTTTCCGCCTCCATGGCGGGCGGGGTGGTTTTCCGCACGACATCCTAATGGGCTCCTAAGTGTCGTTTTTTGACATGTATTACACCACTGGGGATGTATCCCATTATTTATTTATGGTGATTACTGATACTTATGTATGGAAACTACAATGTGATATTGTCCCAGGCATAATTATCAAATCATGCTGTCAGTGATGTATGAGAAGCATCATAATATTGGTATTTTACCTGCATTCTTGAAAACAGCCTGTTTGTTTTAATGTTTAATGTGTATATATCGTGTATTTTACATTGATGTAGCATCAGGTCTGTCTTCTATGTCAACACAACTGTGACCCAATGCAATTGCAGCACCGGCACTTTAAATATTCACCCTTTACTATGACACGCTGTCATGTGATTAAGGCTCAAGCGAGCCGAAACGTTATGGCGACAGCAATGAAATAAAAATTACTCTTCATTTGAAATTTGTGGTCCGTGCCTGCTTCATGCAAGAAGGTAGCTCGAGGAAACTGAGGTCTTTATATATATATATATATTCACTGAAAAAACCATAAGTTTCACACTCGTTATAGTTAGGAATTAGCATTTAAAAAACCTTTCAAATTCACTGAAAAAACCATAGGTTTCACTCCATTTATAGTTAGCTGAACATTTTACTCATACAAAACCATTAAAATTCCCACGTTATAGTTAGTTGGACTCACTATAACTCGCGCGCCTGCAATCCACTGCTGAAGATGTCACATATTACATCATTCATGACATGGTCAGTGACATCACTGATGACATCACTGATGACATCTCAAATGACATCACTGATGACATCTCAAATGACATCACTGATGACATCACTGATGACATCATCCATGTGATAATACGATGCACCTCCTCACACTCTAATCTAACTTTTGTGACACACTCCAGCAATGCATCACTTTTGCGCTTACAGATACGTCAGAAATACTGACGTATCTGTAACTCCTTGCGAGAGTGGAGATACAGACTGGATAAACGCAAGTGAGTGTGAGACAAGGTGAGTAAGGGAGTGAAGAGACAGAGAAAGTGAAAGCAAAAGTGAGAGTAGAAGACTGAAGGCCTCATTCATGAGGCCATGCGTCACTTTTACACCGCCGGTGCGTCACTTTTTGTGACGCACCAGTGGTGTAAAAAATGTACCTCGTTGAGTCATATTTACAAAGTGACGCATCTAGGTAGATGTGTCACTTTGTAAACCCCTGCGCCACATTATACCTGCGCCAAGAGTAATGTATGCAAAGGGGGCGTATTGACGCAAGGAAGGGTTGTAGAAGTGACGCAGTGAAATCTATGAGATTTCACTGCGTCACTTTTAGGACACCGCTGCGTCAAAATCTTGCGCCTGTCTCACAGCAGGCGTAAGACTGACGCAGGCCCTTTCACATGGGGCTGGCCCCAAGTGAAAGGATGCATTGCTGGAGTTGCGTCACTTTTGTGACACACTCCAGCAATGCATCACTTTTGCGCTTACAGATACGTCAGAAATACTGACGTATCTGTAACTCCATGCGACATAATGCGTCATACATTAAATATGACGCATCAGGAATGTCGCAAGGAGAGCGCACTGAGAAGTGATGCATCGCTGCTTTCACGCAACAATGCGTCATTGCTCATACATGAGGCCCTGAGTGAGAGAGGAACATAAGTGAGGGAGTGTCGCTGTGTTATAGGGAGTAAGTGTGATAGAAGAGGAGAGACAGACTAAGGGGTCAGAGAGAATGAGGCTAACAGAGAGAGAATGAGGTAAGAGGAGTGTAGAAGTAAGAGGACAGAGGGAGTAAGAGAAGGAATTAGTGAAGTGTAGTAAGGACAGTAAGGGAAGGGAAAACAGTGAAAGAGCAAAGGATGGGAAAAGAGAGGAAGCATAGAATAATGGCATAGATTATTTCTCATTTCAGACCCATATTCTTGTACCTAACCGATTAAAATTGTTCCCACATTAATTCAAAACCAAAGTGCACATTTTAATTGGTTGTACATTTCAAGACTTTGAAACTCACATAACATTCACCCATCCCCTCAGTGCTCATTCACCAAGTAACCATGGTAACTCCCTCTTAAACCAGCACACAGTTCACAAGTTCATCATACTATGTTGCAAAAAAATCCATCAAGGTTGTTTGACCTCTCAATCTACTAGCTAATGAAATGCAATGTTTTTTTAAATGACTTTATCTCAACCATTTAAATGACTTCTTACAAAAAAAAGCACGCAGCCTAATTTTCAGTGGGGATTTTTAAGAAAGCACCAATCATTTCTGGTTTTTCAACTGCACTGATTCCCAAGCACTTTTTTTCATAATCAAACTGCCATTTCATTTCCACAATTCATCTGACTGGAAGCATATCTACCTTCAACATGCAAAAAGTCTGGTTTGTGGGTCATAGCTATGTCCACTGGAGTCAAAAATACGCAGCTAACAGAGGTATTTACAACCTTGACTTACCAAATGTGGACATTGTATGGATTGGACAGAGAGGATTGAGAAGTCACCAATTGATACCATTGGTAAAATCCTTTATGCATTTACCACACCCTGACCGTATAATTGTGCACTGTGGTGGCAATGACTTGAGCACTTTGACTGGGGTAGGTCTAGAAATGCTTTTAAAGGACATCTTTGGGCAATTGATGTCACTTTTTCCAAAAACTGCCTTGGTATTTTCTAATATATGCCAAAGGCAAAAATGGAACTGGTCCAACCAATTTTGTCCACAGATTGAAAAAGCAAGGAAACATGTAAATAAATCTGTTTCTGCTTACCTCAGAGACTATGGTATGGGTTCAATTTACCACAACAACTTGCGTTACAACATGCAAGACATCTATAGGAGAGATGGTGTGCATTTTACAGATGAGGGGAATAGAGTTTTCCTCTTGAATATAAGACTCTGCATTGGTACCTAATTGTAGGTACAAAAAACACCCACATAACAAAACAGCTCTTTTCAGAGCTACCCTACCTCTAAGCACTCTAAATTATTTTTTTACTATAATTTTTTACACTTTTTTTCCCTGTGGTGCGCTCAGGGTTACCCCGCGAAACTTTCAACCCCAAATTTTTTTTTGCCCTTCAGGGTCCTTCTAGGCCCCCCTCAGAAAACCTAGGGGTTCAGGGGGTGTCTACTATGCCCCCTTTTAATTATTTCCCCCTTTATTTTTCACCTCGTGAGTCTCGATTCTACCGAGACACAAGATGGCGGACTCTCCGGACTGTTTAGAATGTTGACAGACACCCGACAGCCAATCAGCTTTTTGCTCGCGCACTCCCGTAGTGCGCCGGGTGCGCTCCCCGGTACGCGCACCTGTGAGCGATCGGAGAGCACCTATAGATATATATGTGTTTTTGAAGTTAATTTTCAAAACTGGAGCAATTTTCACCAAATATAGCAAAGGCACATCTACGTACCAGTCCCTACAATTTTGCCAAGTTCCGTTCAGCGGTTCGGGCTGTAGACTTGTCAGACCGTCCTATGGAAATTAACATGGGGAAAACACAGTTTGGGACGTTTTTTTCTCAGCCCCCAGTCCACGAATCTCCTCGATACTTTTAGGGAAGGAGCGGAGCGGAGCTGGCCAAAATTTTGGAAAATTACACGCAAATTCCTCAACCGGCGCCAGAGTTATTCCCAATAGAATGTTGCGAATTTCCTATGGTAGCCAATCCTAACTATAGCTACCTACTGGTGACCGCCAGTAGGTAATATATATATATATATATATATATATTACCTACTGGCGGTCGCCAGTAGGTATATATAGTTAGGATTTTTTCTCTATGGGATTTTTGAAAATTCTATGTCTAATAACTTTGGCGTTTGTGGACGGAATTGGCTGAAACTTTCAGGAAAATGGCACATTTTGTTTCTGAGCAGCCCTTGAAAATTTGGGGGGGGGGTTCGTCAAGGGGGGGCCGAGAAAAAAGGGGGGTCCCAAAACGTGTTTTTAACATTGAGTTTTCCATAGGGCGGTTGGCCTCACTTTTAGCCCGAACGGCTGAATGGATTTGCACGAAACTTGGCAAAATTGTAGGGACTGGTAGCCCGATGTGCCTTTGCTAGGTCTCAATATATGTGCTCCAGTGGATTTTGAGAAATTAACGTTCAAAAAAAGATATATATCTGTAACAGCGGACCGGGCAGCGCTCCGGTTCGCGGACTTTTCGCGGTACGGAGCTTTGTGAAGCGAAGCTGATTGGTTCTCCGGCGTCTGTGAACATTCCAAACAGTCCGTAGCGGCCGCCATCTTGTCTCTCGGTAGGATCGAGAGACAAGAGGAGGCCAAAGCAAAGGGGCAAATGACCATAAGGGGGCATAGTAGATCCTCGCTGACCCCCTAGGTTTGATGTGGAGGTTTTAAAAGGGCCCCGCGGGGCAAAAAAAAAAATAATAATAATAATCGAACGGCTGAATGGATTTGCACGAAACTTAGTAAAATATTAGGGACTGGTAGCCCGATGTGCCTTTGCTAGGTCTCAATATATGTGCTCCAGTGGATTTGGAGAAATTAACGTTCAAAAAAAGATATATATCTGTAACAGCGCTCCGCTTCGCGTAACGGAGGTTTGCGAAGCTGATTGGTTCTCCGGCGTCTGTAAACATTGCAAACAGTCCGTAGCGGCCGCCATCTTGTCTCTCGGTAGGATCGAGAGACAAGAGGAGGCCAAAGCGAAGGGGCAAATGACCATAAGGGGGCATAGTAGATCCTCCTTGACCTCTTAGGTTTGATGTGGAGGTTTTAAAAGGGCCCCGCGGGGCAAAAAAAAAAATAATAATAATAATCGAACGGCTGAATGGATTTGCACGAAACTTGGCAAAATTGTAGGGACTGGTAGCTCGATGTGCCTTTGCTAGGTCTCAATATATGTGCTTCAGTGGATTTTGAGAAATTAATGTTCAAAAACAAGATATATATCTGTAACAGCGCTCCGCTTCGCGGAGATAAAATTATATCTGTATTACCTAGCTGTTGCTAACACCAGTTAGCGACGGCTAGTAGGAGATAGCGACCATCTTGGGCTCCACTTTGCATGTGAGTGATATTTATCACTAATGACATGCAAAGTGGGCATGCCAAGATGTTAGCGACTGGAAACAGTTGCTAACATCGCTATCTCCTATTATCAACTTTTGGAAATATTCGCGATAAGCGCGAATATCTCCAAAAACTAACACCTGCCCTGAGCAGTTCTTAGCCATGTTATCCAATGGGAGGTGGATAACATGGCTAAGAGCATTAGCTCGGTAATGCATGAATATCGCTGAGTTTTCAGCGATATTAATGCATTGCAGTCGTTTTTTATCGTATTTGCGATAAACCTTGATAATAGCAAGGTTTATCTGCGATAATTTCTGACGATGCTTAGCGGTAAAAAAATCGTTGCTAAGCATCGTTAGGGATAAATATCGCTTAACTTTGGTAATATGCCCCAACGTCTGTTAACGTTCGATTCGAAGGAAATCAGGAAGTGTTGAAAAACATTGTCTGCGCCATCTTGCCTTTTTTCAAATGCCACACTTTTGTCGTGCACGGCAGTCATTTTAGATGCCTTGACCAGACCCACTCTGTGCACGCTGTCGATCCTTAGCATGGCTCCCCACCCTCGCAAGCATCTCCCCCAGGCAGTGGTCACCCCCGCTCTCTGTCTTATGCATGGGTAATAAACCACCCCCCATCTGCGCTGCTCTTCCCTGAGAATCACACCCTGTGCCCGCCCGACACCTCCCTTTCGCCCTATTCACTACCGCACCCTCTGACACTCCTTTTCCTCTGTGTCCGATTGTCCAGGCCGGTCCTAGGGTATCAGCTAGCCCTGCAGATGTAGTTCATGGCCCCAGCTGTAAAGAATCACCCCTCTTCAAAGGAGTTATAGTAGATCAAGGCCCACACTCGATGAGATCCGTCACAGCAGACGCGTTCCTATTATCTGAAAACCATCCTGTATTGTGATTGGGGAGGGGACCGAGCCTGAAGCGGAAGATTCCAGGGATGACTCTTTGTACATCAAAGTTTTTACAATTATGTGTCACATTAAAAATATATAGCACTCCAACAAAGTAGTAAGATTATAAAACTTTAATAACTTATAAATATATACAAGAAAACAAAAACAGTAATAACATATAAACATTTTTAGGGAAAAACAACAAAGTAGCGGTCGGCTGTGCGAATAGTCCCAACGCAGCACAACGTTCAGATTTCTGGCGTGGGGCGTCGCGGGGGGTGGGTCATCAGTAGCAAACTGTTGTGCGAATAGTTCCAAGGCAGCAGAACGATGGCACCAAGGTGATGTCCAGTAAGTTGCCGCACTGGTTTTGGTATCCTACAATGCTGCTCCGAATAACGGCGTGGGGCGCCCCGGGGGAGGCGGCGTGAACGGGCCTCTCCAGGTGGAGTCTCGTCTGTTGTAGTGGGGCGCCCCTTTACCGTTTCAGTTGCCATTCCGTCCGCTTTTGGTCCACTGTGTCAAAAGCCGCAATTCAGCTGAGTTGCGCCCACTCTTGCGGTGCAGCGATAGGCGGCTGTCACAGGACTCTCAAAATGGCGGCAGGCTGTTTCCTTTTTGGGCCTGGTCCACTGAAATGGCCCTGGGACACCTTGGAAATCGGACGCTTGTCTGCTAGGTCTTGGACCCCATTCTCGAAAGCGTCCCCTCCGCCTTGAGGATTCATCAAAAGTTTTGGGGACCCCCGACTCCTGTAGGCTTCTGGTGGGGAGCGGCTGCCATGATTGCTCGCGGAATGACCACGACGGAGCTACGAGATGGTGGTGCTCTCATGCTGACGCCAGCTTCAGTCTGAAACATCCAGAAACAAGGTGGGGCTTTCATCGTTTGGGAAAAAAAAAAGTTTTCATCCAATGAAAAGTGTTGTTTTTAGGTCATATGATCAAGCCTTCCATCATTAGGAAACCAAAAGTAAAATGAACCAATGAAAAGTTTTATAAACAAGTCACATGACCTGTTATGCGGCATAGGGTATAACATGCGGAGAAAATACGTTGGTACGTGAGGCGGCGTCAGTAGCGGACCGATGTGCGAATAGGCCGAAGGCAACACAACGCGCCAAGATCCGGATGGCACCGAGGTGGTGTCCAGCAAGTTGCAGCACTGGTGTGGCCATCCTACAATGCTGAAAGTCGGCGTGGGGCGCCCCGTTGGCCTGTGAGTTTGCGTCAGTAGCGGACCGATGTGCGAATAGGCCGAAGGCAGCACAACGCGCCAAGATCCGGATGGCACCGAGGTGGTGTCTAGTAAGTTGCCGCACTGGTGTGGCCATCCTACAATGTTGAAAGTCGGCGTGGGGCGCCCCGTTGGCCTGTGAGATGGCGTCAGTAGCGGACCGATGTGCGAATGGGGCCAAAGGCAGCGCAACAATATTTTCTGACTAGAAGACACCACAAGGCGCTGAGATGCCAAGATTCGGATGGCACCGAGGTGGTGTCTAGCAAGTTGTGGTACTGGTGTGGCCATCCTACAATGGTAAAAGTCGGCATGGGGCGCCCTGTTGGCCTGTGAGATGGTGTCAGTTGCGGACCGATGTGCGAATGGGGCCAAAGGCAGCGCAACAATATTTTCTGTATGGAAGATACCACTAGGCGTTGAGATGCCAAGATCCGGATAGCACCGAGGTGATGTCTAGCAAGTTGCTGTACTGGTGTGGTCATCCTACAATGCTGAAACTCGGCGTGGGGCGCCCCATTAGCCTGTGAGATGGCGTCAGTAGCGGACCGATGTGTGAATAGGCCGGAACCAGCACAAGGCGCCAAGATCCGGATGTCACCGTGGTGGTTTCATAGTTGAGAGGCACTTCATCTGCAGTGGGGCGCCGAGATCCGGATGGCACCGAGGTGATGTCTAGCAAGTTGCTGTACTGGTGTGGTCATCCTACAATGCTGAAACTCGGCGTGGGGCGCCCCATTAGCCTGTGAGATGGCGTCAGTAGCGGACCGATGTGTGAATGGGGCAAAGGTAGCGCAAGAATATTTTTGGAATAGAAGACACCACAAGGCGCTGAGATTCGGTTAGCACCGAGGTGGTGTCTAGCAAGCTATGCAGCTGAGTTGCGTGCGCACTTGCGGCGAATAGGTCGAAGGCAGCACAACAATGTTTTCTGAATAGAAGACACCACAAGGCGCTGAGATTCGGTTACCACCGAGGTGGTGTCTAGCAAGTTGCTGCACTGGTGTGGCCATCCTACAATACTGCTCCGAATAACGGCGTGGGGTGCCCGAAGGGGGGGGGGGGAGGCGGCGTGAACGGGCCTTCCTAGGTGGAGGCTCGTCTGCTGTAGTGGGGCGCCCCTTTACCGTTTCAGTTGCCATTCAGCTGAGTTTCGGCTGCTCTTGATGCTACAGCGACAGGCGGCTGCAACAGGACTCTCAAAATGGCGGCCTGTTCTTTGGATTTGTGCCTGGTCCACTAAAATGGCCCTGGGACACCTTAGAACTCGGACGCTCGATTTTTTTTTCCCTTTCCTGTACATGCAAAAAAAGGTAAATGCCCGGTACGTTACACGCTTCATCTGCCACGATGAACTCTCCAGAGGAACCGTAAAAAAATATAGTTATGGTAACTATACCATGCATCGTCATATGGAGAGGTGGCACCAATTAATTATAGTGCTGCATAAAAGAGAGATTTGGAGGAGAACCCCTGACCTGGTAGTACATTCATCAAAGAAGTGGCACTGACAGCATCAGAGGCAAGGGAAACGGTCCCAAATATTTAGAAGAACTTTGGAAAGATTAAAATGACATGTTTAGATTGTGGCAAATTAATTTCATGTGGACAGATGAGTGTTACTCTAATAAATACAGCATATGAACATCATCATAGTCGATGGTTGGTAGAGACATTTTGACTATATCCTGGACCTGCCCGTCCTCGCCCAAAATGGCGCCGAATAAATGGGACTCGTAACTCCTTGTTGTGTACTGGTTGCAGAACCTTGAAATCACGAGATACGTATGCAGTTTTGAAGCACATGGCGGGCGGGGACGAGAATTGATTGAATATTTCGACATCCCTATTGATATTAAGTTCTGATGTGTTATTGATTACTGTACTATTGAAAGTTCGAATTAACGTCACCCATGGTACTTGCCCGCAAATGTACATCTAGATAATTTTATTGTAACTGGCCCTGTCGTATTTTAATTATAAAATGTACGTCCACCGATTCCGTAACTGTTAGACACCTTAGTTCTTGCAACCTAATGGCCCGCCCGTTAAGTTCCTCTACAGTGTAAATGTCTACTCATCATATACGATTACAGTTTGCTCCGTGGCCGGCCCACGTGGTTATAGGCTCGTATTTGTATAATGAAATTTTCACAATAAAGGTTTTTAAAAGAAAACATGGTAGTAGTATATACATTGGTAAAGTTTTTAATAATAGTCACTGTTTTAGAATCATTAAAAGGCAAGTGAAATAAAGCAGACCAATTACATGAAGGGTAAAAGGTATAATACGAAGGAACGCAGTAAAGATAAATGGTCAAGGGCTGTTGTGTTTTCTACTCCTGCAACATAAAGTGATCGATAAGAATCTCATATTCAGGCGTATCGGCGACAAAGACAGCAGGTCGACCCTCTTTTGCTCAACGGCTCCGTCATGGGACGAAGAAACGCTCTTTTTCTCGAAAAAAGAATATATTTTACTTGCAGGACAGTTGTAAATTTTCCGGGAAAGTACATTAGCCTGGAACATTATAACATATATTTAAGAAAAAATAATGTTCGGAAGTAATAAAAAGCGTAATTTTTAGGTCATATGACCAAGCCTTTCATCATTAGAATAAGAAAAGTAAAATGAACCAATGAAAAGTTTTATTAACAAGTCACATGACTTGTTATGCTTACGTTACGCGCTGCGCGCCCCGGATGACTTCCGGATGCGCTAACGCGGCGCGTCATATGACGCATTACGCGACAACGCAGGTCCAGAATATAGTCAAAATGTCTCCACCAACCAGCGGTCGGAACACAACCCCTTTCAGCAGGCTAAATAGTTCTGTTAAATGACAACAGAAGGGACAGGCAACAAGAACCATCAGTCAAAGAGGGGAGGGCTAGTTCTTCTCTACCGGGTTACATTGGGGCGCTACCGGAACTGATCGAATTGGTAGTCTACAGTGTTTCTGGATGTTTCAGACTGAAGCTGGGGTTAGCATGAGAGCAGCACCATTTCGTAGCTCCGTCGTGGCCATTCCGCAACCAATCATGGCAGCCGCTCTTTATCGTTATTTTGGGCGGGGTGGGTGGCGGAGCCGAGCTGTTTTGCAGCCTTCATTGTGTGGAGTTCAGTTCATCTCACTAGTTTTGTATTTGTCATGAGGGGTTGTTCCTAATGTTTCTATTTTAGCGAGGTCAAAAAGAGATCCCATTAGTGGCCTACTGATTTTGCTTGATTCCTTTTCTTTTTTTTTTACACGATTTTTCGTTATCTGCAAAGACTAAACAGAGTATTGCGACTCTGTGTTTGTTTGTAAATAGAGAATGAACCAAAGAGAACCAATTCTAAAACAGTAAATACTTGGATAACAATCAATCAAATGGAGAGAGAAGCAGGCACGACGTATTACAACGGGGGCAAAGGCCTGCGTTAAATACCCTTCACTATGTGCAAAGAGAGAGTACTCCTAATAGAAATGAGGGGGGGGGGCACCATTCAAAGCAGATCAGTGTGCATAAACACGAAAATGTTTTCACTTACCACGTACTTGACATTCGACAGCTTATGATATTTGCTATTAAAAAACCATTGAAATTCACTGAAAAAACCATAGGTTATAGACCATATATAGTTAGGAATTAGCATTTACAAAACCTTGAAAATTCACTGAAAAAACCATAGGTTATAGACCATATATAGTTAGGAATTAGCATTTAAAAAACCTTATTTTACTCACACAAAACCATTGAAATTCCATATATAGTTAGTTGCACTAACTATATATCGCGCACCCGCAATCCACTGCTGATGATGTCACATATTACATCATTCATGACATGGTCAGTGACATCACTGATGACATCACTGATGACATCTCAAATGACATCACTGATGACATCACTGATGACATCTCATTTGACATCAATGACCACATCACTGATGATATCATTCATGTGACAATACAATGCATCTCCTCACATTTTAATATAACCTCTGTTTCACCCAGTGTTAAATACAGAGTATGATTTTTGAAACCATTGACACACCAATACTAGTTACTACATACGCACTCACTGATTCCTACGTGTACACACACCTTCACTCATTCACCCATACAATCATTCATACGTACAATCACTCATCTTTACAACACTATCATATGCACTCATACACCTATACAGACACTCACAGTCTGCCACTCATCCATGGAGTTACTCACACACCTAGTCAGTCCTGTAAAGAATCAATGACACTTCCATTTTCTTGTCTATACAGTTAAACATAGAGCACCTTACATTTTCAAACATATACTAACACATACTTACCTTGTTATACAATCATTGATACAAGTACACATTAATCTGCACAGAGTCACACACCTCCCAGCCAGCCACACACACACTCAGTCTCCCATACAAATAGTTGGACAATCAATCAGTAACCCATATAGTTAATCATATAGCTACTGATCAACACATGCAGCAGTTTACAGAACAACAGACATAATGATGCACAAATTAAGACAGTTTAGTCACTAACCCATGCACTCAGTGAGACACATTTAATCACTCACTCATACATTCAGTCATGCACCTACTAAATCCTTTGTCCAGACACTTATACTTCCACTCATTCTTCAATATGTAAGACACATTTTAACTTTACAGAAACATACAGTCACTGGATGTTGTCATCAGTGATGTCATCAGTGATGTCATTTGAGATGTCATCAGTGATGTCATCAGTGATGTCACTGACCATGTCATGAATGATGTAATATGTGACATCATCAGCAGTGGATTGCGGGTGCGCGATATATAGTTAGTGCAACTAACTATATATGGAATTTCAATGGTTTTGTGTGAGTAAAATAAGGTTTTTTAAATGCTAATTCCTAACTATATATGGTCTATAACCTATGTTTTTTTCAGTGAATATATATATATATATATATATATATATATATATATATATATATATATATATATATATATATATATATATATATATATATATTCACTGAAAAAACCATAGGTTTCAGGCCTTATATAGTTAGGAATTAGCATTTAAAAAACCTTTAAAATTCACTCAAAAAACTATAAGTTTTAGGGGTGTTATAGTTAGCTGGACATTTCACTCATACAAAACCATTGATATTGCTCCTTTATAGTTAGTTGTACTAACTATATTTCGCGCACCCGCAATCCACTGCTGATGATGTCACATATTACATCATTCATGACATGGTCAGTGACATCACTGATGACAACTCAAATGACAGACATTGACAGCCAATCAGCATTCAGCTCGCGCACGCGAAGGTCCCAGCACGTATATATAAATATATATATATTATAGTTAGCTGGACATTTTACTCATACAAAACCATTCAACTTCCCCCGTTATAGTTAGTTGTACTCACCATAACTCACGCGCCCGCAATCCACTGCTGATGATGTCACATATTACATCATTCATGACATGGTCAGTGACATCACTGATTACATCACTGATGACATCTCAAATCACATCACTGATGACATCATCCAGTGAATGTTGTTTGCTTTGATATTTAAATATGTATTATAAATACACTACTTTGCATTGAAGAATGAGTGGATATATAAATATAAATGTGTGGATGGTGGATTTAGTAACAGTGTCATTGATTGTTTCCTTGACTAATTTGTAGAGTCTCACTATATATAATGTGTTACTAAACTGTGTGAAAGTATTTATTGCTTTGTCTTAATTGCTATGTTAAAGACTATATTTGTTATTGGTTTTTTAACTGAGTTATATTTTATGGATTATTTGTTAGACTCACACAATCAAACTTTTTGTTTATTTAATGGTTTGAACAAAACAGTTTTGTTTTAAGGAGTCTGTTTTCACTTACACTGATGTCACGTGATGTATATATTAACCAATGCAACGTATGGCCAAACACTCGTGACCAAGGGAGAAATCCCGAAACGCGTCAAGTGTTTCTCTTGCCGGAGACTATCTTTTTGATTAATAAATCCACGACTGCTGCACTATATCTCGATTTGTGTCCGTGATTGCTGCGCTTTGGTTACAAGGTTTGGAAGTACGGCTGTGGTGCATTTTCGTAGAGGCTGCCTGCCTCGTGACGGACCGCCTTCATTGAGAGGCTGGGAGAGGCGCTGCAAGCACTCGTGTTTGCGATTGGGATTTGTGATATATATATATATATATATATATATATATATATATATATATATATATATATATATATATATATATATATATTCCCATCTCTCCTCTGGAGCCTTTCCCCTGTCATTTCTCTACTCCTTTCCCTCCTTCTCTGAGCCACTACCCTTAGGGGCCCTGTTTGGAAAAGGTTAACTACAATCAGAATTTCTCCCTTGTCAAGAATTCTGAAGTGGTCCTCTTAAAACTCTTCCTGTGGTGCAGATTGCATTCTGTGGGAGTTCTCCCAGGCTCTAAGGGTGAATGAGCACCCAAACCTGAATGTATAGATTAGTTAATGGATGTGTGAATAGTGTTATGGGTGTGTGACAGAGTGTTGCAGTTACTGTCTGGCTATATGAGTGATGGGTACATAAGTGGTTTTGTGGGAGTGTAACTGGGTCTGTAAATACCTGACTCACTGTGTGAAGTGTGCAAATTACATACTATTAAATTAAATACTATAAGCAAGCACCCATATCTAATGTTAACCCCATTCATTCATACTGTGATAGTAACATTAATATTCATTCAGTATACGAATTCATCTTTCTCTCTTTCTGCTCACTATATTTAATTAATATTCTCATTTAAGCACCCTTCTATTTTCCTTCTAGTATGGTGTCTAGAAGTTACACATTTTTTCCAGCTTACATACACTCACTATTGTTTATCATCTAGATATGCTTCTGGATACTACAACCTAATCAACAAACCTGTAAACATCTCTGCTGTTCTCTCAGTTTTATTTCTATGTTTGGTAACATCTGTTTTCATTTCAAATTTCTAGTCAGAACTCCTGCAAACCACCTCCTCTCTCAGTATAATAGCAGCTAAAATGACTACCATTCACCATGTGCTCTTACTTATGCTGCTCTAGTTAACAGTTCACAGGCTTCAGTTCATCTCTCATTTTTGTTATACAACTTCTAATTCGTAAGTATGTATTTAACCCTTTCCATGTTTCCTGCGAAGAAGCCCAATTTGGTTGTTTTTTAAATGGATCCTCGAAGTCTTTACACAACTCAGCGCAGCCCCCGTGAAACTTTGTGGTGGATTGGCTGGTCTGCACAGGATCTATAACTGTATGTGTGAGTGTCTGAGTGGGTCTGTGAGTGGGTGTGTGAATGTCTGTGAGGGACTTTGACTAGGTGTGTGAGTGTCTCTGAGGGTCTGTGACTGGGTGTATGAGTGTCATTGTGGGTCTGTAATAGGGTCTATGAGTAGTGTATGTGAGTATATATATATAAATTATATATATATATATATATATATATATATATATATATATATATATATATTACCTACTGGCGGTCGCCAGTAGGTATATATAGTTAGGATTTTTTCTCTATGGGATTTTTGAAAATTCTATGTCTAATAACTTTGGAGTTTGTGGACGGAATGGGCTGAAATTTTCAGGAAAATGGCACATTTTGTTTCTGAGCAGCCCTTGAAAATTTGGGAGGGGTTCGTCAAGGGGGGGCCGAGAAAAAAGGGGGGTCCCAAAACGTGTTTTTAACATTGAGTTTTCCATAGGGCGGTTGGCCTCAGTTTTAGCCCGAACGGCTGAATGGATTTGCACGAAACTTGGCAAAATTGTAGGGACTGGTAGCCCGATGTGCCTTTTGTAGGTCTCAATATATGTGCTACAGTGGATTTTGAGAAATTAACGTTTAAAAAAGATATATATCTGTAACAGCGGACCGGGCAGCGCTCCAGGACGCGTACTTTTCGCGCAACGGAGCTTTGTGAAGCGAAGCTGATTGGTTCTCCGGCGTCTGTGAACATTCCAAACAGTCCGTAGCGGCCGCCATCTTGTCTCTCGGTAGGATCGAGAGACAAGAGGAGGCCAAAGCGAAGGGGCAAATGACCATAAGGGGGAATAGTAGATCCTCGCTGACCCCCTAGGTTTGATGTGGAGGTTTTAAAAGGGCCCCGCGGGGCAAAAAAAAAAATAATAATAATAATCGAACGGCTGAATGGATTTGCACGAAACTTGGTAAAATATTAGGGACTGGTAGCCCGATGTGCCTTTGCTAGGTCTCAATATATGTGCTCCAGTGGATTTTGAGAAATTAACGTTCAAAAAAAGATATATATCTGTAACAGAGCTCCGCTTCGCGTAACGGAGGTTTGCGAAGCTGATTGGTCATTCTGTCACTGGGCTATAGTTGGGCTACATCTGGCTGATATTTGGGCTACATTTGTTTTTTTTGTCTCTGGCGGCCATCTTTGGGCTACATTGGGCTACATTGGGCTTCATTGGGCTTCATTGGGCTACATTGGGCTACATTTGGGCTCCAACATATATATAGGCCAATGTAGCCCAATATATATTTTTCAAAGTTAATTTTCGTAAAAACCACTGGAGCATATATCTTGAGACATAGCAAAGGCACATCGGGCTACCAGTCCCTACAATTTTGCCAAGTTTCGTGGAAATCCATTCAGCCGTTCGAGCTAAAAGTGAGTCCAACCGCCCTATGGAAATGAAGGAAATGAATGGGTAATTTGTAATTAGCAAATAGCTCATCGCAAACTAGGAATGGTAAAGAATCGCTATTTATTCCTTAAAGTTCGCTATTTAGGAAATGCAAAAAACTTTGATGATACATATGGCGGTTCATCTCGAACAAGATAAGAAGCATAGGGATAGATTTATGATGACTGGCGCATCACCAGGGATGTGTTAGTCATTCTGTGCCGCTGTTCCGTCACCTATGGTGTGCTGCATTTACAATGCGGCGCATCATGGGGCAAAAACAGCACAGATGCGTGATGTAACTGTGCCGTAAAGGTGGCGCATTGCTGGAGTTGTATCGCAAGTGTGATGAAGCTCCAGGAAGGGTCGGGGGTGCCACTGTCGCAGGGTTTCTGTTCTCACACAGAACTGTGGACAGAGGATTGGAACCTCGGCGAATTAGGGTGCCCCAAAACTCACCTTAGTACTCAAAAACCCCTTAGCAAGCTAGGTACAGTGTCACATTGGATATAACAAACTCTCAATGTTTAGACAATCCAGAATATGAACTTATAGTACCTCAGGATACGTGGAACTCATGAACAGTCGGTCGTTATATATTTCTTAGAAACCAGAACATGGAGTTAAGAAGAACACATGTGTATTTGAAATGTTTATTTACTAATGCCGTTTTCTCAGGCGTAGTATCTTAGATAATAGAAGTACACATATTATCAGTAGCAAAATTACCAGCATAGTTACTAGTACATAAAAAGCGAATGGTGACAGTATGTTAACATGCTGTAAATGAATAAGAGTTATCAACACTTATAAGCAGCCACGGGCCGTGGAGGGAGTTACGGTGGGGCATGGAGGCGGGGAGGGGGAGGGGCAGGGTGGAGAGGGCTCCACCCTGCCCCTCCCCCTCCCCGCCTCCCTGCCCCACCGTAACTCCCTCCACGGCCCGCGGCTGCTTATATCTCACCCTCCCTAATACACATATTATATTATTTGCTAAGAAGGTCTCTTTGTGTTGGTTTAGGGCGTGCCCATACTTTAGTGTCTTAGATTTGAAGGAATCACATCAGCATACACCAGCTCTCTCTTCATGTGAACCGCATCAAGTGTTGTGTATGTGTGTTCGGCAAAGCAATATAAAACCCGCCTCATGCCCAGAATTGGCAGAAGCTGCACTTATGTTATGAGTATGAAGTCGTGGAGATCAGACCTCATAACAATTCTGTATCGTGTTGTTCTTGAAACTTCAGCACTCGCTGTACAGATATAGTTTAACAAGCAAAGCAGATAGTAGAGCAATAACATATTATTCTCATGTAAATCACGATGAACTATTAGGTTGAAAGCTAAAGCAACAACTAAGTGTCGTGTGCAGAAGTTGCAAAAAAGGAAAAATGGCGTTTAAACCGGTAATGAGCCCATGCTAACTTAACACGGTGTAAAGATATCCAGGACCTAGATGACACCTCCCCATGATCCGGAAACGAACTGAATAAGATAATAGAAGTGCCATCTCATGAGAGCAGATTGCAACTTTATATGTGGACGGTCCGCAAGGTAAAATATTAAAAACTAGGAAAATTTAATGCTAAAGAAAAATAAAACAGCCAAGTACTTTATCGAGTCTTAAGCCAATAGGCAAGCTAAATAATAAAAACTTGACAAATAAGTCAATGAATTGTCAATGAAATGCTACTACTCAGCATATCAAACATGAAAAAGGTCTATGACATAACTGTGTATGCAAAATAAGCTGCAACAGCCTCCAATAGGAAGTCACCGTCTTCATCCGAAAAGAGTTCAGCCATCCAATTTAAAAGCGGAAAAGAACATACGTGCTCTCCCAGCACCGGATCCTCTATCACCATCAGAGGACAGCTCGGTGGGTTTTCAAGAAAGCTCTGTTCCAAGAAAGACTGTGTTGCCGCCAGTAAATTCCAGGGACCAATTAGTCCATGCATCAATGCCACAGCCATAATCCTTTCGCCAGGACAAACCAACTCGTGAGTAATGATAGGAGTCATCAGCTGATTAAAGTCGACGTCAGGAGAAACCGGTCCGCAGAGACACAAATCAATGGCCCAATCGAAATCACAGGTCAGGCAGTGAAATACAGGCTGGACACAGGTGAAGTAGGAGAATCGAAAAGATAATCCATATGCCGTGCTTAATATCACCAACGGCATTGTGCTGTGGAAAAGTAAATTTTGCCATGTTCTGTGTCCCTACGTGTTCCCCATCTTATGTTATATGTGCATGATTAATATGCATATGTATTCCCTTATGATCGATTAAAGACGCAATTACAGTTGTGTCCATCTCTAGTATGCCAGTTTCCAGTTCTCGTGAAAGCTACGAGTATTAGGCCTATGTAAAGTTATGTTGCCACGTTTCACAGTGTGCATGTTAATTCAGTAAAAGTCCCCGTTTCTAGGCCTCAAAAGGGCCCGGACACCAGATTCAGCTCCTGTCTCCTGAACCCTCGCTGAGGAGCGATACAGCCCCCACCTGTATCCCTGACCCTTCACTTACTTCCTGCCTCACAGTGCCCGGCTCGGCCTGGCTCTGCCTGCCAGTCTGCCAAGAGTATGTTATGATTCTAGTTATCAGTCCAGCCCTCCTTCTCTGCATTCCTAAGCTACTGAATCACATCAATAGTTTCAGTCATCGTCTAGCCTTTACGTCTCCATGTAAGAGAAATACTGTATTAATGGTCATTTAATATTCCTCAACACGCACTACATGTAGAATAATGCATGCACCAGTCTTAGAGTCTGTTAGCCTTTACCCTGATAACTTTTGGATTCTATCAACATGTTCTCTAAACATCAGATACTAGATAGTGTTTAGGTACATGTCGCTCTGACTCTCCAGACTTTCGTCTCCTCTTCTAGCGCAGAAGTCATAGCCCCCAGTTCCTCCTAGTAACACGTCATTGCCAGCTTGCGCGCACCACTAGGTCAGAGGTCCCGGCTCCTTAGGTAGCCCCCTCCATGTTTCCGCCCCGTTTATGACATATTCTGTTACGTTTACATCACATGTCTATGTATACGCCTCTTGTTACACCCACTTTATGCCTTATCTTTCGCGACTGCTACGAGCCCCGCCCACTGCTACGCCTACTGTATTTACTGCAATGCAATTGTTTTAGTATATATATGTTGTACACTGTTATTAAAGTTAGCTGTTGTCCCGATCCTGCCCCCCGGCAGCTGCCATCCTATTCCCGTGCAGGTTGTCCCGTTGCTGTCCTTTATGCTGTATTAAAACCTGCAAACTCCAGCTACCTCGAATCTTGACTCTTATTTATTGAGCTATCTGTTATTATTGTATCCTGAAAAATAGATCCGGTATTTAATTATTTATTTACCACATAATGGCGCCCGAATAGGGACTTGCCCTTTCCCCACGCGCCGGAGAAGCCACGCCAGCCCCCTGACCCTCTGCAGCCGTGACGGAACCATACCGTGCACGTGCAGATATTTCTGCTTCAAGTATCCCTCAGGCCCACGGAGGAGACGGAGGTTGCGGTCCAGCATCCAGACGAGGCGGTGGAGGAACGCGGCGAGTCCCGACCAGAGCCCAAGCCGAGAGTCCAAGGTCCGAGGTATCCGGAGGCCCACCCGTAACTGAAGTCCGAAGTTCGTAGTCCGTCGTCGTAGCAGTCCAGTCCAGTCCGAGGCCTTCCGTTCTTGCTGCCCGGTGAGTACCGTTGCTGGGGTAGTATCTAGACAGGGTCAATTAATTTGTCTCTGGTCCGTGGGTTTGGGTACGCAAATCCAACACGAAGTGTCCACCTAGGTGGATGCGGGTCCTGACGTGTCTCTTTATGAGACCGGTATGTTTCGTACTGTTTCAGCAGTGCATCTAGTAATTCTAGTAAGTTCTGTTCTCGAGAAAATCATGTGTTTCTGTTTTCAAGTATTCCAGGTAATGTTTCTGTCCGAACTGTTATTTTAAATGTCATTTTAATGTGTTTTCAATGTCGTGGTATGAGTGATCAGTCTCAAGTCATTATTGTGTTCATTGTGTATTGTATTGTGTCCAGATCCCAGTTCACGTCATGCCTCTGTTCTCAAAATTACGTCAGTTAAAAACTAGAAAAGGTCTGCTCGAGGAAGCAGTTCCTGTCCCGCCTAGGGACAGTCCAGGTCATTTTATGTATCATAAGCATGGCATAAGTGCCATATTATATCTAGACTTATGGGTCGAGTACACTAAGGAATTAGAAGAGAAATATAGATGGCCTGTATCAGGCACATGGGATGCCGAGTGCATCATGCGAGTAGAAGAAGTATTATGGAAAAAGAACGCCAGACAGTCACAGAAAGATGCCATCGAGTTATGGCGCAAAGAATCTCATAAAAAAACGGAAAAAGAAATCAGAAAGTCAGAATTAAGTAGAGAATCCTCAGAAAGAGCCCAAGAAAGGGAATTAATCGAAATAGGTGAACGAGTTAAAACCGAACAGTCAGACAGACAGAGGAATGCCCTTATTAAGGGTATGTACCCTCTTCTTGCCGAGGGCTTGCCAAAAGCAATCCCGGAGGCATCCAGTAATTTTCCGCCACCCTTAGTTCCGACCAAGCTACGTCACAAACCGACCGCAGCTGATATTTTTCTCTCGTCCTATTTGGACGACACAGTCCCAGAATATGCTAATCCTGTTCCGCCAGCTCCTGTAAATAATGTAAATCCTGCTCCTCCAGTCACCGGGGCACCTGTTACAGCACCTGTTACGGTACCCCCGGTCCAGCCTACATTACAAGTACCCGCTACACTGATCACTCTGCCAGCACGAAGAGTATCAGTCGACGATTCCAGTTTAGGGGCCGCGGGGGGAGGTCCTCCGGGAACCCCGCCGCCACACAAACGTGTAACGTCAGTCGAGTTACATGAACGTGCGTTACAGCGTACGCCCAAACATCAGTCCGTTGCAGATATCAGACGAGCTCTCACCGAATGCCGTTATGATCCAGTCCCAGGTGATGATAGTATGGTTATATATTCATTGCGTGTAAGACGGGTGACCGAGTATTTGGACACCCTACCAAATATGAAAGAAGATCTAGACAGAATATATCGTTTCATTCGTACAGGAACAGACCCAGAAAGTATTGGCGAAGTCATGTTTCTAAGAAAAGCTGAGATTCAGCTCATGCTATTAAAGTTTCTAATAAATTGTTTAATAAGGGAACAAGATTATCCGACTAAAGATCCGACCGAAATGAAAGTCCTGACAAGGTGGAGTGATAATATAGCCGAGGGAAGACACAGGACGCTCAGTTGTATAGAGAGTATGTACAAGAAAATTCGTAAGGAAATAATAAAGTTACACGAGAAATGCAAAGCAGCACAAGTAAGCGAGAAGGAAAACGACTCTTCTACTGAAGAGGTAGACGACGAGAATACCGCCAGAATAGCGTATGTAGGTAAAGCTAGACTTCCCGACCGACATTCACGTCTAGAACACAAGAAAACTGTTCCTCTTCCAGCACCAGAACAAGGTTCTCAAGAGCAAGTATTTCAAGCTACCGATCACATTCTGAAATCACGAATCGGTTATAGTGAACTTAGTACTATGCATGAACAAGAACTAGCCCGATCAGCAGTCCGATGGGCTACTGATTCTACCACTTTTCCAGACGAAATAGTGGCACAAATGTTTCTGAAACTGCCCCCAGCCGAGCAGCGACTGGTGGGTATGTATATGATCCAGCACCTCATCACACTGTATGAGGGTCAACATTCTGATCCAGGTCCGTTACATGATGTATTAAACGAGTTACTCCAGTATAGATGGAAAGGTCTAGGTACCGACTTAATTAGTATCATTCTAGAACAGCGCCACAAATATAGAACGTTTCTGAACCCGCATTTTGTTCACGTCTCACCCCCAGAAAGTAAACCCTTTTACATAGACAGACAGCATCCGTTACGAGAAGTACACCCAGTTAGGACAGCGGGTGGTGAAATGCAACGAGTATTTGTTTACACCCCGATTACAAAGACGGAACTCTTAGAGATGAAAAAGTTAATTCCCTGTCACGATAAAGATCCAGCAGGGTTCCACCGAGAATTAAAAGACATGCTCCGTATGGGAGAATACACGTATCCAGATATAATTAAAATGTTAAAGGTCCTGTTGCCTGCGGGCATATATGAAAAACTCAAAGAAAAAGAATGGGAGGTGGGAGAGAAAAAGATAGATTGGGCAGCTCTAGAAGCTGAAGAAAATACACGTGTACCAGGTACCGGTCAAGGAGATAAATGTAAAGAATTACCTGAACTGTTAATACAAGTTTTGCCAAGATTACTAGCCACGAAAAAGGAAGACTGGGATGCAATCTCAGCCTGTAAACAGAAACCAGACGAAGATACTAGTTATTTTTATTCTAGATTTGAGAAATGTTTTAGCATCAACAGTGGTTTGAAGACGAGTAGTGAATCATACCCTCATCTTTTTGTTACTAAACTAGTCGAGAATTCAAGTCCACAAGTTAAAAATAGAGTTTTGAAAGTCGAGAGTACCTGGCAAGCTAATACTCCGTCCCAAATGCTTCAGATGCTTCAGTATCACCAGAATAGAATCAGAGAAGAGCAAGATCATGAAAGGAAACGTATGAAAGACACGAAAATGAAAGTATTAGTTGCACAATCTGTTCCTCAAGACAGTCAGAAGAGGGGTACGAATCAAGCCAGTCATCCTGCAGCTCCCGTTAAAGGGACCTGCAATTATTGTAAACAGCCAGGTCATTTTATAAACGAGTGTGCAGTTCTGAAACACAACATAGCTACCGGTAAGACTAAAGAAAGACCACGTCCGCCTAGACAAGAACAAGTTTCACAGACTTCTCAGACACCACAGAATGCACAACAGACAGTTACAGTACCGCAGCCTATAGCTGCAACACAGCATGTTACACAGCAGATGTACCAGTATGCACAGTCCGAGTATCCAGAGTACCAGCCGTATTCATGAAACAGCCTAGAGAGGGAGGTAGGCTTGCCTCTCATCGAGATTCCTGTAGATCAAGAGGGTCCCTATGTTCACAGTCAAGTATTAGGGAAAGACAGAAAGTTTCTGATTGATACAGGGGCAAGTAGGACTACTATCAGTCATGACGAGGTTCCAGGGGCTCCGCTCTCAGGCTCTAGAAATGTTTCCCTTGGATTTTCAGGAAAGCCAATAGTTAACGAGATTTCCAAACCAGTTACTCTAGAAGTAGGTCCATTGTCCCGAACTACTGACCTGCTACTCACGAAATCATGTCCAGAAAATTTGTTAGGCATTAAGACATTAAAAGAATTAGGTGCAGTTATTTGCTGCTCCCCAGAAGGAATACGTTTGTTTTTACGTGACTTTAAGGGTCACTATGTATTACGTGATTTTGATCCAAGATTATTGAATGTCCCGCAGCATCTATGGGCACAAGGTCCAACTGATGTTGGTTTTATGCAAATCACACCCCATCGTGTGACTCTGAAACCAGGTGTAGTGTTACCACGAATCAGACAGTACAGATTGCCACCCGAGGCTGTAGCAGCCTTATCCAAAATTCTTGACGAGCTTATTGCTCAAGGAGTGGTTGTAGAAACTGACTCCAATGTATGTAATTCTCCTATCATTCCAGTCATGAAACGTACTGATCCAAATGCACCTCCAGTATATCGATTAGTGATTGACCTTCGAGAACTTAAGAAATGTATCATTCCCCAGTACCCAGTTGTTCCAGATATTTCTTCCCTATTGACAGCTATTGATTCTGAAGCCACGTTCTTTACTGTCATCGACCTCAAGAACGCATTTTTCAGTGTCCCCATTCATCCAGACAGCCAGTTTCTTTTCGGATTCTGTTTAAATGGAAGGAGCTATAAATTCACACGAGCTCCTCAAGGTTTCACAGAAAGTCCTAGTATTTACAGTCAAGCACTCAAGAGACAACTAGACAATATTCACATGCCAACTGACACTGCGCTGCTCCAGTATGTCGATGATCTACTGATCACAGCCCGTTCCGAACGTGACTGCGAGCGTGCGTCACTTACAGTTCTGTATTTCCTAGCCGAGATGGGGCACAAGGTGTCCCCTTCGAAGCTTCAATTCTGTGTCCAGCAAGTGATCTATTTAGGCCACTTACTGTCCAAGAGGGGTAGGCAGTTGACACCTGACCGTATCCAGTTAATAGCGAGTCTTCCTCAGCCCAAGACCCAGAAGGAGGTACGAGCTTTAATCGGCCTCACTTCTTATTGCAGACAATGGATTCCTCAGTATGCATTTCTAGCCAAGCCACTGATACAGTTAACGACACAGGAGGCAGCCGTATCGACTGACCTCCCTTGGACATCTGAACATACACTTGCTTTTAATGAATTAAAGAAAGCCTTATGTCAAGCTCCTGTTCTAGCAACACCGAACTACAGTAAGCCTTTTACACTTTTTGTCACAGAACGTGAAGGTACAGCATTTTCTGTTCTCACACAAGATCAAGCAGGACAATACAAGCCTTGTGCTTATTTTTCGAGCACATTAGATCCAGTAGCCCAGGCTCTGCCTGCGTGCCTCAAGTCAGTTGCAGCCACAGCACTAGCTATCAGACAAAGTGATTCCATAGTGTTAGGACATTCCCTGACAGTACAAGTTCCACACTCCGTGGAAGTTCTTTTAAACCGAACACAGACCCAGCACTTGACAATTGCACGTTTAACAGGTTATGAATTGACACTGTTCCAGCCACACATAGAAATCAGACGCTGCAACGTTTTAAATCCTGCTACACTGTTACCGTCAGTTACTTCAAATCCTGCCACACATGACTGTGTGGAAGTTGTTAACACTATGACAAAGCCAAGACAAGACCTGACAGATATTCCGTTACCTGATCCCGACCTGACACTCTATGTGGATGGTTCATGTATGAGAACAAGTACAGGAGATCTAGTAGCCGCGTATGCAGTGACTACTGACACTGAAGTTATAGAGACACACCGTATTGACACCCTGTCCGCTCAAGCAGCAGAGCTAGTCGCTCTGACCCAAGCCTGCATACGTGCCAAGAACCTGAAAGTTAACATATACACAGATTCACGTTATGCATTCGGAGTCGTACACGACTTTGGAGTGCTCTGGCAAGAAAGAGGTTTCATGACTTCTCATGGAACCAAGATTCAGCATGGTCTCCTCATTCAAGCTCTGTTAGAAGCAATACATTTACCGACAGCTATCGCTATTATGAAGTGCAAAGCACATACGAAAGTCACTGATATTATTTCCCAAGGTAACGATCTAGCAGATCGAACAGCCAAGCTTACAGCTCAGACTCCAGACATTCCAGTTAACACGACACAGACACACACTCCAGATCCGACTACATGTATGACAGTTAAGGACCCCACTCAAGATGTCATAGATATCCAGTCACATGCTACTCCCGATGAAATCAAGAAATGGTCCGAACAAGGAGGGGTCCAGACAGATCAGGGATGGTTGACGAAGGGAAAAGCCACATGGTTTCTCCCCGACTCAATGGTTCAAGTCATTATTAATACCGCACATAGTCCTGCACATTTAGGAGAAAAAGCTATGTTAGACAGTATCCAGAACATTTGGTTCAACAAGCATTTACGAGCTGCAGCCAAGCAGAAAGTCCGTACCTGTATGATATGTTGTCAGTTTAATCCAGGTAAAAGTGTCCCGGTGGAACAAGGGGGATTCCAGCCTCCTGACCACCCTTTTGAGGTCCTCCAAATGGATTATATTCAGATGGAGCGATGTCGAGGTTTCAAGTATGTCCTTGTAGTTGTATGCGCTTTGTCCAGGTGGACAGAGGCATATCCAGTTCCAGATTATACAGCCGCGACCACTGCCAAGCAGCTGGTTCGTGAATTTTTCCCTCGTTATGGACTCCCTAGGGTCGTGTATTCAGACAACGGCCAGACATTCTCATCAGAGTTAATGAAGCATGTTTCCCTTCTGTTAGGGTACCAGTGGAAGTTTCATTGTGTACGCCATCCTGAAGCAGCAGGTCTCGTAGAGAGACATAATCAGACCCTAAAAATCTGTCTTGCCAAAGTCTGTAAAGAGAAAGGTGTAGACTGGCTAGTAGCTCTGCCAGTCGCCCTATTTTATATGCGCATGGTCGCACATTCCAGATCAGGTCTGTCCCCTTATGAGGTCGTATTCGGCCGCCCCCCGAACATGTGGGGTACACCTAGACCCCGAAGTATTACCGATGTTTCCAGTAATATGCTGACAGATTACCTAGCTTCCTTGATGTCTGCCCTACACTCTTGTCGTTCACAGGTTGCCGCCGCATTTCCAGACAATACCGAGGTGAAACCGCATGAAATCGTTCCAGGATGTCTAGTGCTTGTCCGGAATTTTGATCGTTCAAGTCCGCTGGAGCCCCGCTGGAAACAGCCTCAACTTGTCCTTCTGACCACCCGCACGGCCGTGAAGTTGGAAGGCCGCAAAGGCTGGGTGCACCTGTCCCACGTCAAGAAATTTCATGGATGTCGCATAAAAACTTTGGACTGTTCCATTTCTAAGGACTGCCAGAACTTTAAAAACTGCCCTATTCTCAAGGACTGTCCAGCTACAAACTTTGATTCCAAGCCTCCCCTGTTAGAGGAAACTCCGCAGCAGGAGTATAAAAAGAAGCTCCGGTCTAGTAAAATAAGTCAGCCAGTTTAATTGTCTAAGTCCCCCTCGGGTGAAGCGGTTAGACAGGTTTCTGACATGTATGAGATAGACCCCCATAGTGAGAGAGTTAGTCAAAACTCTATCAGATGTATCGTTATTTTATGTTTTCTTCTATTTCTGAGTTTGATGATTACCTGCACAAGTTATGCATTGCATTTATGTTTTCCAATTCCTCATGTAAATAAGTTTTCTAATACTACAGTAGAGCACACATTTAGTGATCTGCCTCCTCACGAGCTATCCTATCGTCTTGCTATGCGAAACAATACATTTATCAGAATGCTGTATTATTCACACCAGACCAGCAATGCTACTAATTGTTGGGTGTGTGGTCGACTCCCCCCTTTCCAGACACCGAAGGGAGTTCTGCCACTCTTTCCTTATCCGTTTTCACATAATGGTTCGTGTGGAGCATGGTCCATGTTAACGTCATCCTCAACTGATATGTCCCTTCTGAACAATACATGTTTTCCAGACAAGCAAGGTCTCACCCATAGAACAGGGTTAGATCTAGAAAATGAAGTTTATAATTTAGGTAACTATTCTTCGAATTTTATGGTCCTGAATGTTCAGTCTGATACTACTCCAGATTTACCTGCTATTTCAGTACTACCAGTCAAAGGCGAATTATGTGTCCGAAAGAATGGTTCCGCACATGTAGGACATAGTGATTGTACTACTATTGTCAAGTATAGTGACAGTGGGAAATCTATTTTCAAAGCCTCACGTCATTCATATTTTGTTTGTGGTCAGACCGCATATGTTCGTCTGCCCCTCGATTGGGATGGAACCTGTTACATTGCCTTCCTACTGCCACCAGTTTTCCTAGCCCCATCCGATTATCATAGAAACACACATCTAGTACACATTAGACATAGAAGGGAGATTGAGTCCCCGATTGTCGATCAAACTGAAACTGCTCTAGAACAGTATCAAGATTTCAATAAAGGATTCTTCTTCTTTATAGGCCCTGTCCAGAATAGTAAGCTAATCCGTAGGTTAACGAGAACTCTTGAAGCAGTAGTGAATGAGACTACTTCTGCTCTAGGTAACTTAACCGAAGAGCAATCTGCTATGAGATTTGTTGTGCTCCAAAATCGTCTCGTTCTTGACGTCATACTGGCCGATAGAGGAGGAGCATGTAGAGTCATCGGATCTAGTTGCTGCATTTTCATTCCTAATAACGCGCCGTCTGTTTATTCAGCTATAACCAGACTTCATAAAATTGCCCATCAGTTACACCAGAATCCAGGCACCTGGACATGGTCCGGTTGGCTCTGGAGTATAATTTCTGCCTGGGGATGGAAAGTATTGTCATTCCTAGGTATAGCAGTAATGATCATTTTCAGTTGCTGCCTCTGTTTACAATGTGGCCCTGCGATTTGCGGCATTTGTGCTACATCCTGTATTCCAAGTCCTAGTCCTAAGTCCCGTTCTAAGCCAATTCGAGACGAGCAAATGATACTGTATGAAATGATAGATGGTATCATGAATATTGATGTTTCCTGATGGAAACGTAGTGACAAGGAGGGAATGTGGAAAAGTAAATTTTGCCATGTTCTGTGTCCCTACGTGTTCCCCATCTTATGTTATATGTGCATGATTAATATGCATATGTATTCCCTTATGATCGATTAAAGACGCAATTACAGTTGTGTCCATCTCTAGTATGCCAGTTTCCAGTTCTCGTGAAAGCTACGAGTATTAGGCCTATGTAAAGTTATGTTGCCACGTTTCACAGTGTGCACGTTAATTCAGTAAAAGTCCCCGTTTCTAGGCCTCAAAAGGGCCCGGACACCAGATTCAGCTCCTGTCTCCTGAACCCTCGCTGAGGAGCGATACAGCCCCCACCTGTATCCCTGACCCTTCACTTACTTCCTGCCTCACAGTGCCCGGCTCGGCCTGGCTCTGCCTGCCAGTCTGCCAAGAGTATGTTATGATTCTAGTTATCAGTCCAGCCCTCCTTCTCTGCATTCCTAAGCTACTGAATCACATCAATAGTTTCAGTCATCGTCTAGCCTTTACGTCTCCATGTAAGAGAAATACTGTATTAATGGTCATTTAATATTCCTCAACACGCACTACATGTAGAATAATGCATGCACCAGTCTTAGAGTCTGTTACCCTTTACCCTGATAACTTTTGGATTCTATCAACATGTTCTCTAAACATCAGATACTAGATAGTGTTTAGGTACATGTCGCTCTGACTCTCCAGACTTTCGTCTCCTCTTCTAGCGCAGAAGTCATAGCCCCCAGTTCCTCCTAGTAACACGTCATTGCCAGCTTGCGCGCACCACTAGGTCAGAGGTCCCGGCTCCTTAGGTAGCCCCCTCCATGTTTCCGCCCCGTTTATGACATATTCTGTTACGTTTACATCACATGTCTATGTATACGCCTCTTGTTACACCCACTTTATGCCTTATCTTTCGCGACTGCTACGAGCCCCGCCCACTGCTACGCCTACTGTATTTACTGCAATGCAATTGTTTTAGTATATATATGTTGTACACTGTTATTAAAGTTAGCTGTTGTCCCGATCCTGCCCCCCCGGCAGCTGCCATCCTATTCCCGTGCAGGTTGTCCCGTTGCTGTCCTTTATGCTGTATTAAAACCTGCAAACTCCAGCTACCTCGAATCTTGACTCTTATTTATTGAGCTATCTGTTATTATTGTATCCTGAAAAATAGATCCGGTATTTAATTATTTATTTACCACAGTGCCATAATATTCTAGCATGCGATTGCGGAACAGTGTCAGCAGCTGCAGGGCGGGAGGTTGCATAGGAGGGACATCCATATTTAAAAATGTAAAAAAGCACAAGAGCGTCCGCTGGTAATGCAAGTAAAAATGGCAATCCACGAAGCAGAGTGGAAAAAATAGAATGAAAGAAAGCAGGGATGACTCCAAAGATTTTCTCAAATGAAGTCACGAGACCACTGGTAACAACTTTAAAAAAGTGCGCCAGGGCCTTTGTGGAGGATGCGTTAAAGATAGTCCGAACCATCTTGCTGAAATGGAAAGGCAAATCTGAATTGAAAAGGGTCTGCACCTCTGTACGGGTGTTCGCTATGTGAAGCACGAAAGTTTCACGGGCCGAACTCAAGGCCACCTCTCTCTGAGACAAAAGAGCTCTTATTCTTGCCATGCCGTTGAAATCTGCTCCCAAGGTTGGTATTTGTGGCGAGATTGAAAACTCCCTATGTTCATGTGTGGGAGGAAATAGAACATTTCTGCAGCAAATAACCTGTTCACTTACTGTTACGATAAAAGGAATACTTTTAATTAACCCAGAACAATCTTCATTATTGAGCATCAAATAACTACCATTTTCCAACAACTTGAACGTGGGGATGATAGCAGGAACTGGCGTGCCTTGCAACACGCAAGCCATATTTGGTCGGTGTTTGTTGCATGAACCGTGTAACTGTATGTGCCTACACATTAGTGAATGATCTGGCATCTCAGTGCATTCCTCTCCATTCAGATAAACTTCTTGATCATCTTTGAAACATCTGTATGTGTATGGAAGCGACCAGACCTCATGAAGAAAAGCACTACCTAAAGGTTCATAACGACCTATTGGTATATATTTCATACAATTTGAAAACTTATATAAAGCAAAAGGCAGTGTTATTAAACCGTGGATAAGGCACGTTGCCAAAAAACCCGCAATCCTCTGCTGATGATGTCACTGAGCATGTCATGAATGATGTAATATGTGACATCATCAGCAGTGGATTACGGGTAATAGTATCTCTAGTTTACTCCCTTATAGCTGTCTTTCTTTTAACATAAGTGTCTGTTTCCTTCCCTTATACTTACTGTTCTTTTTTTTTAAAAAAATTTTTGGTTCACTTCCGGTTCGCGTACCGGCGAGCGAACTGGGAAGCGAACTACGAGAAATAGAGGTTGGCACAGTTCCAAATATTGTACCAATTTTTTAATAACGGGGAGGTAGTTCTGAAAAGAACTTTTTTTTTATTGTTTTTGTTGTTTTATATTGTTTTTATTATTTTTCGGAACATTTTTTTACTTTTTTTGAATTTTTCTGAACAGTTTCATATTTTTTGGGGTTTTTCTTGGAGGGGGCAATGAAAACGATTCATTGTAAAGGGCTCAACAGGAGCAACAAAACAAAAAAAAAGTATTTATTATTTTGGGCGTTTCGTACAAACTTGCATATGATAGTCAATAGCTCTGTTGATCAGAGTGATGCTTCTTTCTCCGTAGCAAATGAATCCATCGCAATATACGCAGATGTGTTTTACTTCACCAAATCTCATTTGTATATTTGGCACCATCTCCCTGCCCTCTGGTCCCGTTACTTCCGGTACAACAGATCTTCTGGCCATAATAGGGAGATTATCTAGGTCGTTCCGAAACTGTGCAGCACTGTAGTTGTTAGGATGCCACCTAGTCATATGGCGATGCATTGTGTAGTTTCCGAAGCTGTATTTTTTGTCGGTCCCTCTGGACAGTCTATCTTGACATATAAGGCAAGTTACGTATCTTGCATTTACTTTTTTCTGACCTTTGGGAATTTTAAAAAATTGCCAAATGAAGTTTTCTTTCCGGTGAGACGTCCTGGGCTCCTCAGGCAAAAACTGCCTCTCTTCGTGCTCGTCGTTCTGTTCCTCTTCTTCCTCTTCTTGTTGAATTATAACTTGAGCAGGTGGTCCACTCTTCCTTGGATGTGGTGGAGGTGGTGGGGAAGCACCAGCTGAAGCTACTAAAGAAGCCATTGCTCACTGGTAACAAAGGGTCTTTCTCTCACAATGATGAAAGTCAGAGTGAGGAAAGAAGGAGGGATTTTCATCATTTGGGAAAAACAAGAGTTCTCAACCAATGAAAAGTGTTCATTTTAGATTATATGACCTAGTCTTACATCATTAGGAAACCAAAAGTGAAATGAACCAATGAAAAGTGTTATTACCAAGTCACATGACCTGCTGTGTTTACGTTAAGCGCTTTGCAGGGCCTCCCGGTTTGCTTCCAGAAACCTGCGCTTTGCGACTCGCTTCGCGTACCAGTTCGCTAACGTAGCACGTCATATGACGTATCACGCGACAACGTGAAACGTCATGCGGACGGGAGGCGTCACGATGTTGTTTTCTAACGCGGCAGTTGCGGTAAAGAAACGTTTACCGGCTCGCGGTCTATTTCGCGGCATCAAGGTCAGCTAACAGGAAGCTTCCCGATTCGCGAAGCGGGAACGAAGAAAAAAAAATATTTAAAAAAAAAATTCTTCATAAACATATAAAATATATTTTTGGATTTAAAGAAGAATACATTTTACAGCTACAGATATTAGCTGTTAAAAAACCAATGAAATTCACTGAAAAAACCATAGGTTATAGACCATATATAGTTAGGAATTAGCATTTACAAAACCTTGAAAATTCACTGAAAAAACCATAGGTTATAGACCATATATAGTTAGGAATTAGCATTTACAAAACCTTATTTTACTCACACAAAACCATTGAAATTCCATATATAGTTAGTTGCACTAACTATATATCGCGCACCCGCAATCCACTGCTGATGATGTCACATATTACATCATTCATGACATGGTCAGTGACATCACTGATGACATCACTGATGACATCTCAAATGACATCACTGATGACATCATCCAGTGACTGTATTTTTCTGTAAAGTTAAAATATGTTTTACATATTTAAGAATGAGTGGATGTATAAGTGTCTGGATGAAGGATTTAGTAGGTGCATGACTGACTGTATGAATGAGTGATTAAATGTGTCTCACTGAGTGCATGGGTTAGTGACTAAACTGTGTTAATTTGTGCATCATTATGTCTGCTGTTCTGAAAACTGCTGCATATGTTCATCAGTAGCTATATGAGTAACTATATGGGTTATTGATTGGTTGCCCAAGTATTTGTATGGGAGACTGATTGTGTGTGTGCGTGGCTGGGAGGTGTATGACTCTGTGCATAGATGTGTGAGCAGTTGATTCACTAGATGTATGGGTTCAAAAGTGCATGTGGAAACAGCTGTATGGGCGGTTAACTGTGTGCATCAGTGTATTGGTGAGTGAATAGATATCTCAGTGCTACATGTCAAAGTAAGTACATATGTAAAACACAATACTTGTGAGAGTTGACATATATAAGTAACTGTGCATAAGAGCCAGTCAATGTGTGAGTGGCTGTATGCATCATTGTGAACTTGTATCCAGGATTGTATAAGAGAGTAAATATGTTTTAGTATATGTTTGAATAAGTAAGGTGTGTATAACTGTATAGTTGAGAAAATGGAGGTGTGATTGATTGTTTGCATGACTGACTAGGTGTGTGTGTAACTTCATGGATGAGTAACAATCTGTGAGTCTGTATTTACACTGAGTGTATCTAAGGTTATATTAGAGTCTGAAGAGGTTCATCGTATTATCACATGAATGATGTCATCAGTGATGTGATCAGTAATGTCAAATGAGATGTCATCAGTGATGTCATCAGTGATGTCATTTGAGATGTCATCAGTGATGTCATCAGTGATGTCATTTGAGATGTCATCAGTGATGTCATCAGTGATGTCATTTGAGATGTCATCAGTGATGTCATCAGTGATGTCACTGACCATGTCATGAATGATGTAATATGTGGCATCATCAGCAGTGGATTGCGGGTGCGCGATATATAGTTAGTGTGTCTACATTTCTACATTTAATTGGAGTCCACAGATCCATGGCAGAATTAAATTGACAGCCGTGCCGAGCCCCTGTGGTGGGGACACAGATCTCGAACAATGGAAAAAAACATTTGTAATCAATTTTTTGCCCATCATACCTACTTTTGAGACCCACATAACATAAACTTTGGGTCACGTAGCCTTTACCCTAATGCCTTCATATAAATTGCAGCCTACACTTCAGCCCTGGGGATTGTTTCCTGATACATTAAATAACGACCTCGCCTTTTCTCTCAGGTTAAAGTCAGCCAACCAGGGCCTTACTAGTGGCGCAAGACTTGGAGTATTCCCTGGGGAGGAACTGCGGAGGGTCTGCATCCCTTGAGGTACAATTTCTTTCCCCTTTAATTTCTCAAAAACTACAGATTTACACCAAATAACAAAAATGGCTCTTTCTGGACCAAGAGCTTCCTTTCTAGCTTCCTTTCTGCCAAACTTGGTATTCTGTCCAGTGATTTGGGCTGTAGTCGTGTATGAAAACTCCTATAGGAAATTGCATTAGAAAAAATGTTTTGGGACCTCCCTTTTTCTCGGTCCTCATTTCATGAAACAACAGCTGGTCGTACTAATTATTAAAATATTTTTAAGATTCTTCAAATGGAGGCAAAGTTATTGAAAAACAAAAAACAAAAATTCCTATGGAAACTATGTCCTAACTATAACTACCTACTGGTTTATTTTTTATTTATGTCACCTGAGTGGCACTGTGACTGTCTGCATCAGTGTGGGAGTGGAAGTCTGACTGGCTGTATGGTGAGTGCGTAGCTGCATGGGTGAGTGAGTAACTGTGTGAGTGGCTTTATGAGTGGGGCGAGTGTGTGTGAGTGGCTGTATTGGTAACTGTGGTGGCTGTGCGAGTAGTTCTATGGGCGGATGAGGGTGTGTGACTCAGTGGCTGTGTGAATGGCTCTATTTGTGAGTGACTGGGTATGTAAGTTGATGTATGAGTAAATGAATGGCTTTTTGACTCGGTGTATGGGTAAGTGAGTGGGTGTGTAAGTTGCTGTTTTGCAATGTAAGTATTTGTGTGAGTGGATATATAGATGAGTGAGTGGGCACATGAGTGATTGTATTGATGGGTGAATGGGTATGTAAGGGGTTTTGTGGATGAGTGAATGGATGTGTGAGTGGCTGTATGGGTGAGTGAGAAGTTCTGTTGGCTGTATGGTGAATGAGTGGCAGTATGAGTGGCTGTTTGGGTTTCTGAATGGGTATGTAAGTGGTTGTACAGGTATGTGAGTGAGTGTGTGTGGCTGTATGGTCTATGAGTGGGTTTGTGAATCTTTTTGTGGGTATGTGAGTAGTTGTATGAGTCTGTTTGTGTCTGTATGGTTGAGTTAGTGGTTGTGTGAGTGGCTGTATGTGTGAGTGAGTGTGTGTGTTACTAGTTGCATGGGTCTGTGAATGGGTGTATGAGAGGTTGTATGGGGATGTGAGTAGGTATGTAAGTGGATCTGCGGATGATGTCATCAGCGGTCATCAGTGATGTCATTTGAGATGTCATCAATGAGGTCATCAGTGATGTCACTGACCATGTCCACGTTAGATTTCCATGAGGTGGTGAAGAGAGGGCGGTGGCGCTCAAAATGGCGGGCGGCACCTCGCCGTGGACTCCACCGACTGCGGCCGCCGCTGGGAGGTAGGATTGCGACCTGCGCTCTCCCGGCCTGCCGAGACTTTCGTTGATTTTCGCAGCTGACGGGACATAATATCCAGCTTCACTTTGGCGGCGACCCCTACCGAGGGAATCCTCCCAGCGCCTGCCTGACTTTAAGATGGCGGCCTGCGGCGACCTTCAGATGGCGATCGCCGCTTCCACTGGCTCGCCCTAACCTCTCTCCGGCTTCCTGTTAATCCTGCGGCCCTCTCTCGGATTTTCTGGCCTGCCTCCTGACCTGCTGCCGGTTTGGGGCCACTGCCATTACCGGAATGCCCTGAGGTCCTGCAGCACGGGCCTGATCTCCGGATCACTCCCCCCTCCCCCCCGCATGGCACCAGTGTTGTGAATCTGCCTAGCAAGGCTGCATTGCTCCCGGAGTCCACACTGCTTGCCCCCTTGCCGGCCCGCCGCCGATTCCCACACAACTTCCAGGGCGGAAGAATCCACACACAACCCACCGGCTGCCGTTCCAGCGCCACACAGCCAACGCGCGAACCCACCAACAGCGTCAACACGGCCTTCACCACCTTGCGCACCCTCATCCCCACCGAGCCAGCCAGCCGCAAGCTCTCCAAGATCGAGACGTGCCTGCGGCTGGCCTCCAGCTTCATCTCCCACCTGGGCAACATGCTGCTGGTGGGTGACGGGCAGCCGTACCACACCACCACCTTCTCTCCTGGACTTCTTTACTTTTTGTTTTGTCCTGGCCGCCATTTTGCTGCTGATTTCGGACAGTTTTCTCTGGACTCTAACCCTCCATCCATTCCCTCGTCCTTTGACCCTTGTCCCCGTTGATGATCCTCAAATGTTTCTTCCCTTTTCTGCTTTGCCTTTTCTCCATACCCTTGCATCCCTCCCACCCTCCCTTTGTGCTGTGACTGCATCCACACTTATGGAACTCTGATTTTCTGTATATAGAGATAACTCTAATCACTAGTATATGCAGTAGACCTTTGTACCATCTACCATTACTATGTGACTCTTAGAGTACATCCAGGCATATCCCTTCCCTATGTATATAGAGATAACTCTAATCACTAGTATATGCAGTAGACCGCTGTGCTCTCTACCATTCCTATGTGACCCTTAGAGTATATCCATTTGTATCCCTTACCTATGTATATAGAGATAACTCTAATCACTAGTATATGCAGTAGACCGCTGTGCTCTTTACCATTCCTATGTGACCCTTAGAGTATATCCATTTGTATCCCTTCCATATGTATATAGAGATAACTCTAATCACTAGTATATGCAGTAGACCTTTGAACTATCTACCATTCCTATGTGACTCTTAGAGTATATCCAGTCATATCCCTTCCCTATGTATATAGAGATAACTCTAATCACTAGTATATGCAGTAGACCTTTGTACTATCTACCATTCCTATGTGACTCTTAGAGTATATCCATGTGTATCCCTTCCCTATGTATATAGAGATAACTCTAATCACTAGTATATGCAGTAGACCTTTGTACTATCTACCAATCCTATGTGACTCTTAGAGTATATCCATTTGTATCTCCTCCTTGTGTGACTTTACATCTTGTACATTTGCAATTCTTTTCTGTTTGTATCCTCTATGTAATGCATGTAACCCTAAGTCCTTATGTTTTTCAACTGGTCCTTATGTAAAGCGCTCTGACACCTTCGGGTAAAGTTCGCGCTATATAAAATCGCATAAATAAATAAATAAACAAATTGTGGGGGCATAAGTTATAGTTAGCTGTATGGGTGAGTGAGTAGCTCTGTTAGATGCTGTATGGTGAATGAGTAGCTGTATGGGTGAGTGAGTGGCTATTTGGGTTTGTGAAAGGGTTTTTAAGTGGTTGTATAGGTGTTTGACTTGGCCCTTTTTTGCTGGGTCATCCTTGAACTTTTTGACTTCCTCCTATAATTTTTTCTGACCTGTTGTTGGCTATTTTATGACTCTGGGCATTTTACCACTGCTGATCAGTGCTAAAGTGCATATACTCTCCCTATTGTAAATTGATGTATGAATTAGTGACTGCATGATTGACGATTTGGTGTACTTGTCAGACCCTAGGTTGTGTATTCCTTTGTCTGGTTTTGTGAGTGACAGGGCTGGAGGATTCCAAGAGACAGGATCGGTCAGCCCAGTGGTGAATAGAGAGATCTGCATCTAGATGGGACGGAGGAGTTGCACCTGAACCTTGAATAGGGCTGTGGCTGCCTTCCACATTGCTGGCTCCACCACCTGTGGTGCGTCTGATGTCTCTGCCCTGCACTCTGAAAGAAGAGAAGGAAGACTGTCAAGAAAGTGCTCCAGGACTGTACTTGCCTTCCACAATGCCAGCTCCACCTCCTGTGGGGTGTCTGATGTTCCTGCAATGTGAAAGGAAAGGAGAAGTCTGGTAAACATAGTGCTTCAAAACTGGTTTGGACTGGGCACAGGCCCCTCTCCCTATAGAGAACAAAGGGTTTTGGGGTATAAGTATTGAGACCCTGATCCCATGAAATTAGATCACATCTGGACTCACAAGACGAAACCTCTGCTGATGAGAGGAACCTGAAGAAACTGAGGAGAGACTCAAGATTCCCAAGATGAAGTGATGCTTGGGGGATTGCCTGCAGTGGTTGACTGATTGCTAAAGAGAGGAGGAAGAACTTTGTGGACTTTACTTTCAAATTGTGCAAAGATCTCCAAGGGCTTGGAAGAGAGCTTGCCCCCTGACCGAAATCCCAGGACCAGTGGACTTCACCAACCTTTGTGGATTGCTGCTGGAAACGCTGTTTCAGTGGCTATGGAGGCAGGGAGCTGTGACCGACTCTCACGACCGGCCCGGTGTCCTGTAGGCACTGCATCAAGCAACGTCCACCTCGAACAATGCAAGCTCTGAGCTCACCAACTCCGTCCTGACGCTGTCACCGAGCCGTTGCCTGCACCGCGACTGGAAGAACACCGCAACGTGCAACGCCTTGCTACACCGACTCGTGCTGGTCTGACTGACGCGGTCACTGCTGCTGACTTCGAGTCCTGTGATCGCACCAGAGTTAGGCACCACCTTACATGCTTCCCGACGCACCGCCTGACTCACACAGCTGTCCGGACTGATCAATGCCAGCTCCCAAACTCCAGCTCGGTCGCTACACCGCAAGCTGGAAGCACCACAACAAAGCACCGTCTCGCCCTGCAACGCACGCCTTGGATCCACCGACTCTGTCAACGGGCCTCTGCCTGCACCGCATCGAGGGAAAACGCGTCCTGAAACTCTTTCTTTTCTGCACCGCGACGAACACCGGAACTGGCTCACACGTCCGTGCCGGCCGCATCAATTAAAAGGTACTGTGACTGAGTCTGTCGACATTTGAGAGGGCCCGGACCGCTGCGGTCCGCTGGATTTGTTAGACTCTGTGTTATTTCAGCAACACTGTAGCTGGACAAGGCTACCGATTCACACAGAACTGTGATTTCGTCCTTTTTAACCAGAACTCTTGAAATCTAATAGTACTGTGGATTCTTTTTGTCGTTTATTGGTCTTGTGGTAACTCTATATAAAATATACTTAATTTTTATATAAAACCTTGTGTGGTGTCCAATTGTAGTGTTGTCACTGGGTTACAGTATGTGGTCACAAATGCTTAACTTACAACGCCTCTGAGATAAAGCCTTGCTGCTTGTGCCAAGCTACAAAGGGGGTGAGCAGGGGTTATTTTAGGAGTGTACCCCCTTCCCCTGACTAGAAGAGAGGGTCCCTATTTGTCACAAGTACCTACCTGTGCCAACTAGAGACCCCCAATTCTAACATTGTTGGTCAGCGGATAGATTCTGGACTTGCATTTGTGACTCATGTACAGTGATTGGTGAACACTACTTAGTGAGTGCAGACCATAACACAACCACGTACTTCTGATACTTGTTTTTGCCAGGGATCTCCATTTTTGCAAAGTAATGCCTAGTTCAACCAGGATGGAAAAGGCAGCATCCATTGCATCTGTTGACTGTGATTGGGAGGAAGAAAAACTAGAATGCTACACCAACAACCAGCTCAGGAGCTTCTGCAAAACGTTTAAAATTTCCGTGACCGGACTCTCGAGAAGAGAGTAGTTCCAAAAGGCGCTGAGGGCCTGGGTCGAGGCAAGGAATGCCCCTGGAAATGAGAATGAGGATGAGGATGCAGAGCAGCAGCTTGAAGGACTACTGGGTCCAGAAGGGAGGGGTGAAACCCCCCTAGTGGGTAGCAGTATTTCTGCAAGAGGACTGTCTCCAGAGGAGTTGGCAGACAGGAGAGAAAACAGGATGCATGAAATGGAGATGGCCAAGCTCCAGTTGAGTGTACAACTGGAGTTAGAGAATAGGAAATTGGCTCTAGAGGAAAAGAGTATGCAAATGGAGCATGAGTTGATAATGAGGGAGCTTGATTTAGAGCTCGAGGGCTGGAGGCCATGAGTGTCTCAGGCCAGCAACAAGAAATGTGTGTAGCTCAGAGATTGAGCCTTGCTGAGTTGGAGGTGGATTCCAGCTCAGAGGGTGGCAGCAAAGTTGAATTTTCTAGTGCTGAGAGAGTAGTACACACACCCAGAGATGTGGCACCTGACTTGGAGGGGGTTACATACACCAGGAGGTTCAAGGACATGAGGTAGCTCCAGTAGTGTGCAGTATCCCTGAGGGGAATAGGGTAACTGAAGCAGGTGTTCACGTTCCTAGTGGTGGGAGGGACACTCTGCTGACTCTAGATGAGAGGTGCAGGGAGAGGGGTTCCCCCAAAGTTGAAGTCCTGATATGTGAGTGTGAAGACCACCCAGAAGAGTGTGGATTGTGTGACAGAGATAGTCAGATACTTTCTTGCCAATCTCAGGAGAATGGTGTGGAGTACGTGTGAGGCACTGGATGGTGAGGTGAATGATAGTAGGGGGCTGTGTGATCCAATTTTGGGAGAGCATATTGTAAGTCCCTGTTTTCCAGAGCTATGCCAACACCTGTTGGAGAGTGTGTTCTCTGACCCCAGGGAGCTAACATGGGAGGCAGACCCTTTGGTGGATTCCAGAGGGTCTGAAGAAGCATTGGGGAGGGATTCCAACAAGAGTGGCTCAGGTAACTTCCAGTCCTGTGTGATGGAAGAGGTTCAGTGTAGCCCAGCTAGGTCCCAGTGTTAGTGGGAGGGTTGTAGGGGCTCACGTCCTGTCTCAGAGGAGAAGAAGTGAGTGTGGGTTCTGTCCCAAGGTACCCGAAACCCAGTTTTAGGGCCTTGATGGTTTCTTAAGGGAACATCAGGTCGGGGCCTAGGCTGTACTTGTAGGCCATTTGAGGAGGATCTTCCAGTGTCTATAGAACGTGGAGCCTCTGTAAGCAGAGCTCCAGTAGTTCTGGTGTCTGGCAGTGCCGCTCCAGTTGGGAGGGTACAGAAGTCCAGATGGAGGGGTGAGAGGGGGAAAGCGTCCGTGGTGGAAGAACCAGTGGGTCAGGGGCCTGCTATAGGGGCTGTGTCACCAGTGAATGACCATGGTGACACCACTTCTGTCGTGGGGGATCATCGCACACTGTCAGATGGACAGGGGATGGGAGATCTGCGCCAGACAGACTACCACACAACACAGGAGAAGTCCTGGTGCACCAGGCAAGTGTTCAACTGCAGGGTTTGGTCCCTGAGTAGGGAAGCATGGTACAGGGAATACCTGACCTGGAGGGAGGGACATCTGTAATCAGTGTCCCTACCAGTCTGTCTTCCTGGTGTACCACTCCAGGTAGGAGGGTACAGCCATCTGGAAGGGGGTGCAAAGGGAGGGAGTCCTGGCCTCTGACCCCGGTGCAGCCTGAGGGTTTAAACCCTAGGTTGGAGAGCCAGGTTCAGGTGTTGTCTGACCTGGAGGGAGGGACAACTGTACACAGTGTCCTGACCGGTTGGTCTTATAGGTGTACAACTCCAGCTGGAAGGGTGCCGTGCTCTGGAAGGGGGTGCAGAGGGAGGGAGTCCTCACCTCTGACCCCGGTGCAGCCCGAGGGTCTAGACCCTGGGTTGGAAGGCCATGTTCAGGGTGCCCCCCATGACCTGGTAACCCAGGTGCAGGAAATAACCCCTTAAATAGTGGGCGAATTGTGCAGGACACCTGATTCCTGTGGTGCGTCGGATGTCTCTGCCCTGCACACTGAAAGAAGAGAAGGAAGACTGTCAACAAAGTGCTCCAGGACTGTACTTGCCTTCCACAATGCCGGCTCCACCTCCCGTGGGGCGTCTGATGTTCCTGCCCTGCACTCTGAAAGGATAGGAGAAGTCTGGTAAACAGAGAGCTTCAGAACTGGTTTGGACTGGGCACAGGACTCTCTCCCCTCAGAGAACAAAGGATGTTGGGGTACAAGTATTGGGACCCTGATCCCATGAAATTAGATCACTTCTGGACTCACAAGACAAAACCTCTGCTGAGGAGAGGAACCTGAAGAAACTGAGGAGAGACTATTCCCAAGCTGAAGGGCTTCTTCACAACCGGCCCGGTGTCCTGTAGGTACCGCATCAAGCAACGTCCGTCTCGAGCAATGCAAGCTCTGAGCTCACCGACTCCGTCCTGACGCCATCACCGAGCCGTTGCCTGCACAGCGAGTGGAAGGACACCTCAATGCGCAACGCCTCGCTAAACCGACTTGTACTGGTCTGACCGACGTGGTCAATGCTGCTGACTCAGAGTCCTGTGATCGCACCGGAGTTAGGCACCGCCTCGCATGCTTTGCAACGCACCGCCCAACTTGCACCGCTGTCCGGACTGATCGACGCCAGCTCCCGAACTCCTGCTTGGTTGCCGTACCGCAAGCTGGAAGCACCGCAACGAAGCACCGTATCGCCCTGCAATGCACACCTTGGATCCACCGACTCTGTCAATGGGCCGCTGCCTGCACCGCATCGCGGGACAACGCGTCCTGCAACGCTTTCTTTTCTGCACCGCGACGAACACCGAAACCGGCTCGAACGTCCTTGCCGGTCATATCAAGTAAAAGGTACAGTGACTGAGTCTGTTGACATTTGAGTAAGCCCGGAGCACCGTGGCCCGCTGGAATATTAGACTCTGTGTTATTTCAGCAACACTGTAGCTGGACAAGGCTACTGACTCGCACAGAACTGGGATTTCCGCCTTTTTAACCAGAACTCTTGAAATCTAATAGTACTGTGGATTCTATTTGTCGTTTATTGGTCTTGTGGTAACTCTATATAAAATATATTTATTTTTGATATAAAACCTTGTGTGGTGTCCATTTGTAGTGTTGTCATTGGGTTACAGTATGTGGTCACACATGCTTAACTTACAACGCCTCTGAGATAAAGCCTTGCTGCTCGTGCCAAGCTACCAAGGGGGTGAGCAGGGGTTATTTTAGGAGTGTACCCCCTTACCCTGACTAGAGGACAGGGTCCCTATTTGTCACAAGTACCTACCTGTGCCAACTAGAGACCCCCAATTCTAACAATAGGTATGTGAGTGAGTGTGTGAGTGGCTATATGGTCTGTGAGTGAGTATGTGAATGGTTATGTGGGTATGTGAGTAGTTGTATGGGTCTGGTTGTGGTTGTGTGAGTGGCTGTATGTTGAGTGAGTGTGTGTGTCACTAGTTGAATGCGACTGTGAATGGGTGAATGAGAGGTTGTATGGGGATATGAGTGGGTATGTAAGTGGGTCTGCAGATGATGTCATGAGCGGTCATCAGTGATGTCATTTGAGATGTCATCAATGACTTCATCAGTGATGTCACTGACCATGTCATGAGTGATGTAATATGTGAGGTTATAAGCAGTGCATTGTAGGGGTATAAGTTATAGTTAGCATAGGGAACTATAACTTCCGAATTTCAATTGTTTCGTAAGAGTGAAATCTGAGCCTAACTATAACATCCCTGTAATCTTAGTTTTTTTCACCAGATTTCAATGTTTTTGTAAAAATCTATTTTTTGCCTATAAAGACCCTGTAACCTTTGTTTTTTTAGTTCATTTTAACGCTTTCAAATTTTTTATTTTTTAACTGTAACCTCTAACCTTTGAGAGTGTGTGTGTGAGTGGCTTTAAAGGTAGTGAGTGGGTGTATGAGTCTCTTGGTGGGTGAGGGAGTGTTTGAGTGTCTGAATGGGTCTGTGAGTGGGTCCATGTCTGAGTGAGTCTGGGAGTGGGTACATGAGTCTCTGAGTGGATCTGTGAGTGGCTGGATGAGTGTCTGAGTGGGTCTATGAGAGTCTGCAAGAGTCACTGAGAGTGTGTGAATGAGTGCTTGAATGGATTTGTGAGTGGGTATATGACTGTCTGAGTGTGTCTATCAGTGGGTGCATGAGTCTCTGAGTGGGTCTATGAGTGGGTGCTTGAGTGGATCAGTGAGTGTCTGCGTGATTATTTGAGTGGGTTTGTCAGTAGGTATGCTATAAAATAAGTAGTCGGCCCTCTTGTTCAGCTTGCCTGCTGTCTGCTGCTCTCTGCTGCATTCAGTTTTGTGCCTCCTCTGCTCGTTTTCCTGCCTCTTCTCTGCTTGCGCCAGTCCTCTATGTTGCCTCTTTCGGCCCATTATTGTTCCTTTCTGCTCACTCCTGGCATATAGTCTGTCTTCGGCTGCTCATTTATGACCTCTATTTTGCATCTTGCTGCTCATTTCTCACCTCTATCTTTCTGCTCATTCGGCTGCCCATTATTTTGTCTCTTTATGCTCACTCCTAACCTTTATTTTGCTTCTTTCTGCTCCCTTCTTACCTTTATTTTGCCTTATTCTGCTCATTTCTCACCTTTATTTTGCATCTTGCTGCTGGGTTCTGACCTCTATTTTTCCTCTTTCTGCTATTTTCTAACCTTTATTCTACCTCTGTCTGCTCCCTTCTGAACTTTATTCTGCCTCTTTCTGCTAATTTCTTACCTTTATTCTCCTTTTCTTCTAGTTTCTGACCTCTATTTTGCCTCTTTCTCCCTGTTTCTGACCTCTATTCTGTCTGTTCCTGTTCGTTGCTGACCTTTATTCTGCCTCTTTCTGCTAATTTCTCACCTTTAAGCGGGCCCTGGGTGGTGGCTGTACCCAAGGCCAATAATGGCTTAAGGAGGGAGGGCCACACAACCCCCTCATTTACTTTTCAGGGCCAGCTCTCGGAAGGTGGTGGTCCCTGTGTCATATGTGGCCCAAGGGTAGGGCGGCCGCTCTCCCATTGATTTAAAAGTATTTGGCCACAGGGATCTGGTAGTCCCTGTGGGCCTCAGGGGTCTGCGAAGCCTCCTTTTAACTGTTTTTTGCCCCGGGGAGTTGGTGGTCCGTGGGGCAAGGGGTGAATGCATGCCCTCATTACTGTTTCTATAGCGCCGGGGAGGTGGTGGTCCCTGGGGATTATTGAATTTCTGAATGGGGGCCCTTTGCATCCCCCTCCTTTTTTTAAATTATTCCCCTAGGACCTAGCTCACCCGGGGGCTACTTCCAAAACAAGCGCAGCATTGCGGATCGGCCGTGATTTTCAGCAAATAATTAAAAAATGCTTTTTTGCCAGCCCGAGAAATAGAGCTAAGAGGTCAGGGTTTTGCTACCCTACCCCCTTTACTTTTTTTTAACCTTTTTTCAGGGACTCGGCTGAAGTCGAGGCCCAAGATGGCTCCCAACTTTTCCTGGTTTAAGTATTGGCAGGACAGACTTGTTCTCGTGCTGCCATTTTATCTTAATTTCCCCTTACAGGGCACTCCTCCTCCCCCAGTGCATTAACCGTCCTTGAACTCCTGGCACAAGGCTTCCATCTGCTTTTAAGTCAGAGTGAAAGGATTAAGACTATGTTGTTGTGTGTAGTGTTTAAACCAAAAGTTGTACTATATGGGCTGTCTCCTAACTACTGTTCCTTTTACTCTTCGGTGTTTCTGAACATTTGAGGCTGATGGTGGTTTCTGATGGCTGAGCCTTGGGTGTGAGATGTGTGCCGTTTGAAGTGAAGTGGTGTATGTGGTTCGGTTCATGTGTACAGTATTCACCTGTTCCCTACCAATCGAGGTCTCCACCAAGTAGGCTGAGGTCTCTGTCAAATAGACTGCACATAAAAGTTGATCATGACATTTCTTTTGATTTCATTTCAGTGCAAAATACTATGTGGGTAGGCTCCACCAACTCATTCGCAGGGGTAGAAAATGAACGTCTACACCTAAGTGAAAATCTGCACTTGAAAAGCTTGAATAGAAAATAAATAAGGGCATAGTTACACCTTGGTGTAGGAGTGAATAAGCACCAGAATAATAATACACATGTATTTTTACCGTTGCAAATCAGGTCCATTCTATAATATTTACATGAAGCTTTGATTTGGGACCCTTCTGGTGCTCTCGCCACCAAACATATTGTATGGCTTAGTTACATTAACAACATGCACTAGAGAACATGCCATCGATGTTAAGCATCAGAAACATCTGCACTGGTATGAACTGGAATGGCTTCTCACTGGAAGAGTTCTTCTCTCCTTTATATTGCTGCTTGACCCTGAATCCCAGTTGGTAGTTGCCAGAGCATCTCTTGCAAAAGATCTTTTGATTTGGCTAATAGACATGTCTTTGCTGCACAACTTTATTATTGGAAGAAGGGACTGACTGAGTGACATTGTGTTTAAAAGGAGCAACACCTCTTCTTCTGGCATAGGATGCTTTTGGTCACAATGTATTCTTTTAAATGTTATTTTCACACTCCCGGGAACCCACACTGCCTTCAAAGCCGCGGTCACCACACAACAACTCCTCATCAAAACCACTAAGTAGACGGCCCTTAAGGTCAGAATAAATACCAACACATACAAAAGTAAAGTACTCTTCACCATCATCAGGGAGTTCGCCAGGCTCAACCAACAGCGAGACCACAGACGTCCCACCCTTCTAAGACCTCTGCGACAAACTCAGCACCTTCTCTCACAACAAGATAAGGCTTATGTACGACAGCTTCAAAACCCAAGACCCTCCCCCAAGCTCGACACCACCGCACCCAACCACGCTGCACCCCAACAGATCTCTCAACTCTGATGACTCTCTCATGACCATGAAGAGCATCCACTCCGGACCCCCCTCGGACCCATGTCCGTACCACATCTTCCACAGAGCAGCCACAGCCATCGCCCCCAAGCTCTGCAGCACTGTCAACAGATCCATCCAGACTGTCATCTTCCCAGGTGATCAACCCTCTACTAAAGAAACCATCCGCCGGCCCGACAGACCGCAAGAACTTCAGATCCATATCCCTTCTTCCCTTCCCAGCCAAGGTCATCTAGAAGGACATGAACACCCAACTCTGAGTTCATTGTAGCAAACCACATCCTGGACATCTCCCAATCTGACTTGGAGAGCAACCACAGCACTGAGACCGGCACCGACAAAATCCACTCCCTCCTCGACCGAGGCTAAACTGCAGCCCTCATCCTCTTGGCCCTCTCAGCCATCTTCGACACCCCCTCCCACTGCACCCTAATCAAGAGTCTCCAAGATGCTGGCATCCGTGTTAAGGCCCTGGACTGGATCCACTCCTTTCTCACCGGACAAATGCAGCGAGTCAGACTACCTCATTCCTCTCCAAATCCATAGAGATCAACTGCGGAGTGTCTCAGTGTTCTTCCCTGAGCCCCACCATCTTCAACATCTACATGGCCCCCTCGCAACCATCATCAGGAACTAGAACTCAACATCCTCTCCTGCGCCAATGACTCCCAACTGATCCTCTCCCTCATTAATGAACCAACAACCACCAGAAATAACTTCCACAGAGGAATGAAGGCCATCGCCACCTGGATGAAGAGCAGCTGCTTCAACTGAAGTCGGACAAGAACGAAGTCCTCATTCTAGGACCCTCAGCATGGAATGACTCCTGGTGGCCCTCCACTCTGGGAACCTCGTCCACCCCACAGACCATGCACAAAGCCTCAGCATCCTATTGGACTCCTTGCTCACAAGCAACCATCAGATCAACGCCGTCACCTCCTCATGCTTTCACACGCTCTGCCTGCTTCGCAAAACATTCAGATGGATCCCAACTGAATTCAGGAAAACAGTCACCCTTGCACTCATCAGCAGCAGACTCGACTACGACAATGCACTCTACGCTAGCATCACCCAGAAGCTACTCAGAAAACTTCGGAAACTTTAAAATGCTGCAACCAGACTGATTCTCGACATCCCTCACCACAGCCATATCTCCGAACACCTCCGAAAACTCCACTGGCTTCAAGTCAACAAAAGGATAACCTTTACGCTTCTCATGTGTGCCTACAAATCTCTCCACAGCGCACGACTAGCATACCTGAACCACCGCCTTGCTTTCCACATCTCCACCAAACATCTCCGCTCAACGCAGAAGGCCTTGGACACCGCCCCCTGGATCCACAAGACAGAACCTACCTCGCCGCCAATACCTCGAACACCCTGCCGACGCACCTCAAACAATCCCCATCGCTGACCACATTCAGGAAGGACCTCAGGACTTGGCTCTTCGATGGAACAGCTTAGCGCAGATGGATCTGCCCCCCTCCCAGCACCTTGAAACCCTCACGGTTGAGTAACCACGCTTTACAAACCCTGATTGATTGTTGATTAACTCCAAAAAATGGGATGTGGTCTGCTCTCCTTCATCTGCTGGTAAACTCTGCCATACGGAAAGCGCTGCAGGGCCCAAGAAACAAAACATGCTCTCTTCTTATTGTATTGGCTTCTAATGCATACTCTTCCTTTGGTCCTAATGCACATGTTGCACATGTTGCAGGCTTTACTCTTGAGGGACAAAACGCTTGTCTGGTTTAATTCTGTAGCTTGGAGAAGTAGTGAATCTTTCAACTGCATGAAGGAGGGAGTGATTAAGCAAGTTTGGGCTCAATGTTTTTTTTTGTCAAACGAGGAATCAATTCTTCAAAACCCATTAAAGGTTCTTGATCTAGCTAAGCTAAAAACCTCTACACTTGCACGTCTCCTGGCCCAGCCTGGCTCTGGAAACAGAAACTTGATGGGTGTCCCTCGGATCTCCATGCTAGCTTCAAGGTAGGACTTATTTGGACAGCATGCCTTATACATCCATCTAATAAGTATCACTACAGATTGCCAGTTCTCAAAGAAAATCCACAGTTTTCTCTCTAAGCAAAAACAATATTTAAAATCAGAAGCATCACTTACTACTCTACTCTCATTATCAGCCAAGGCTTTTTTAAACATATGTGGACTCTATACGTCGCAACTGCTAATCTTAAAATCTCTCAGGAGCTACACTTAACCTGTGTGGGTGCTGCTGCATCCTCCCTCTCTGCAAACTATGAACTCTACCAAGTCTGAAAATACTGAGGAAACAACACTGACTGAATCGCACCTTCTCTGGTTGCACCTGAACAACTGCGCCACCCACTAAACCTGGTCACCATTCCAGAACATGATTATACTAACTTGGCTTTATTGCCCTGTTTCTCTGTGTCATTAGTGTTCACTATGGTTGTACTTTCTCACAGGTTATTGAAAAGTGCACTAATTCTTTATGGTACAGGAGCACTCTAAAGAACTCTTAAATGTAAAACAAAACTAAAGCATACATGTCTTCAGAAATAGGTGAGATAAGGAGAACAGAAGACAGTGAGTAATTAAGAGAGATGAGAAGATAACAGGACTTTAAAGTTGAAGGAAGGAGAGTGTTGATAAAGGGAGCAAGAGGATATTATGAACTAAATGGTGTCGAGAGGAGAGTGTGAGATAGAAGGAGGAGAGAATACCACGTGCTAAAAGATGTGGATAGTGAGTGTTAGAGGGAGCTAAGGGTAGCATAAGCTAAGAGTGTATAGGGGAGGGAAAGTGATACAAAGAGGGGAGGCAAACACAAGCTAAAAGATGGTGGAGGAGAGAGTGATAGAGGGAGCAGAGGATAACACAAAATAAAAGGTGTAGAGAAGAGAGTGAGTGATAGAGGGAGGAAATGATAAAATTAGCTAAAAGATCTGTAGTGGCGAGCGAGTAATAGAGGGAGCAGAGGATAACACAAGTTAAAAGGTATGAAGAGGAGAGTGGGGGAGAGGAGATGGAAGGATAATATTAGCTAGGAGGTGTTAGAGAGGAGAGTGAGTGATAGAGATGGTGAGAGCCTAGCATGAACTAAAATGAGTGGAGAAGAGAGTGAGGGATAGCTGGGTGAGAGGATAGTATGTGGCAAAAGGATTAGAGCGGAGAGTAAGACTTTCAGTGGGTCAGACAATAACATGAGCTAAAAAGTGTTGTGAGAAGAGTGAGTGATAGAGATGGTGAGAGGATAACAAGAGCTAAAAGGAGTAGAGAGGTGAGTCAGTGATAGAGGGAGGAGAGGATAACAGGAATACAAAGTTGTAGAGAGGACAGGATACAACAAGCTTAAAGGTTTAAAGAGGAGAGTGAGTGATAGAGGGGGTGAGTGGATAAAACGAGTTAAAAGGTGTAGAGAGGAGAGTGAGTGAAAGAGATGGTGAGAGAATAATATAAGCTAAGAGGTGTAATGAGGAGAGTGAATAATAAGGGGGTGAGAGGATAAGAAAAGTTGAATGGTATAGACAAAACATAATGAGGGATAGAGATGGTGAGAGTATAACAAGAGCTTAAAGGAATAGAGAGGAGAGTGAGTGATAGAGGAAGGAGAGGATAACAGGAACCAAATCTTATAGAAAGGAGAGTGAGATATAGAGGGAATAGAGGATAATTCAAGCTAAACGGCATAGAGGGGAATGTTTCTGATAGAGAGAGGAGAAATACAACAAGCTAAAAGGTGTGGAGAGGAGAGTGAGTGATAGAGATGATGAGAGGATTACATGAACTAAAAGATGTGGAATAGAGAGTGAGTGATAAAGAAAAAGTTGTGGATAGTGAGTGATAGAGGGAGCAGAGGGCAGCATGAGCTAAGAGCGTATAGGGGAGAGTCAGTGATACAAAGAAGGGAGGCAAACACGAGCTAAAAGATGGTGGAGGAGAGAGTTATAGAGGGAGCAGAGGATAACACAAACTAAAAGGTATTCAGAAGAGAGTGAGTGATAGAGGGAGGAAATGATAAAATGAGCTAAAAGATCTGGAGGGCGAGAGAGTGATAGAGGGAGCAGCAGATAACATGAGTTTAAAGGTATAGAGAGGGGAGTGAGTGAGAGGGGGTGAAAAGATAACATCAGATAGGAGGTGTTAGAGAGGAGAGTGAGTGATAGTGATGGTGAGAGCCTAGCATGAACTAAAATGAGTGGAGAAGAGAGTGAGGTATAGCTGGGTGAGAGGATAATATGTGGCAAAAAGAATAGAGCAGAGAGTAAGAGCTTCAGTGAGTCGGAAGATAACTTGAGCAAAAAAGTGTTGTGAGAAGAGTGAGTTATAGAGATGGTGAGAGGATAACAAGAACTAAAAGGAATAGAGAGGTCAGCGAGTGATAGAGGAAGGAGTGGATAACAGGAATAAAAGGTTGTAGGGAGGGAAGGATACAACAAGATAAAACGTTTAGAGAGGAGAGTGAGTGATAGAGGGGGTGAGTGGATATCATCAGCTAAAAGGTGTAGAGAGGAGAGTGAGTGAAAGAGATGGTGAGAGAATGACATAAGCTAAGAGGTGTATGAGGAGAGTGAATAATAGATGGGTGAGAGGATAACAAAAGTTGAATGGTATCGACAGGAGAATGAGTGATAGAGATGGTGAGAGGATAACAAGAGTTTAAAGGAGTAGAGAGGAGAATGAGTGATAGAGGAAGGAGAGGATAACAGGAACTAAATCTTGCAGAAAGGAGAGTGAGATATAGAGGGAAGAGAGGATAATTTAAGTTAAACAGCATAGAGAGGACAGTTTGTGATAGAAAGAGGAGAGATATACCAAGCTTAAAGGTGTGTAGAGGAGAGTGAGTGATAGAGATGGTGGGAGGATTACATGAACTAAAAGATATGGAAAGGATAGTGAGTGATAGAGGGAGGAGAGGATAAGACATGCTAATAGATGTGGATAGTGAATGACAGAGGGAGCAGATGGCATCATGAGGTAAGAGTGTATAGGAGAGAGCCCGTGATACAAAGAGAGGAGGCAAACAGAGCTAAAAGATGGTGGAGGAGAGAGTTATAGAGGTAGCAGAGGATAACACAAACTAAAAGGAGAGGAGAGTGAGTGATAGAGATGGTGAGAAGATTACATGAACTAAATTGTGTGGAAAGGAGAGTGAGTGATAAAGGGAGGAGAGGATAACATGAGCCAAAAGGTATATGGAGAGGGAGTGATAGAGGGATCAGAGGGAAACAAAAGCTAAAAGGGGTAGTGAGGAGAGTGAGTGATAGAGAGGCTAACATAAACTAAAAGGTATAGTGAGAAGAGTGTGTTATGGAGGGAGTGAGAGGATAACATTAGTTAGTTGATGTGGAGGGGAGAGTGAATGATAGAGGGGGTGAGAGGATAACATAAATTAAAAGGTGTCGCGAAGAGTGAATGTTAATTTGAGCAAGAAGATAACATGAGCTATATGTGAAGTGAGAGAGAGATTGATAGAGGGTGAGAGGATAACGTGATGAAAGGTAAAAAGGAGAGTGAGTGGATAACATAAACTAAAAGGTGTAGAAAGGGGAGTGAGTGATAGGGGGGTGAGTGGATAGTGTAAGCTAAAAGTTGTAAAGAGGGGAGTGAGTGATATGGGGGTAAGAGGATAGCATAAATTAAAAGGTGTAGTTAAGCGAGTGAGTGATAAAATGAGCAAGAAGATAACATGAACTAAAAGGTTTAGCAAGGAGGGTGAGTGATAGAGGTGTGGGAGTATAACATGAACTAAAAGATGAAGAGGATAGTGATAGATAGAGAAAGGAGAAGAAATGATAACATGAGCTAAAATATGTTGAGAGTGAGTGAGTGAAGGAAGAAAGGGTAACTTGAGCTAAAAGGTTTAGAGGAGAGTGAGTGATACAAGGAAGGGAAGAAAGCATTAGCTAAAAAATGGTAGAAGAGATTGAGTGATAGAGGGGGTGAGAGGATAACATGAGCTAGAAGGTGTTGAGAGAAGGTGAGTGAAAAAGATGGTGAGAGGATAGCATTAGCTAAATGGTGTAGCGAGGAGAGTGAGTGAGTGAAATAGATGGTGAGATGATAACATAAACTAAAATGTGTAGGGACAAGAGTGAGTGATAAGGTGAGTGAGAAGAGAACATGAGCTAAAAGGGATAGAGAAGAGAGTGATTAATAGAGGGGGTGAGAGTATAACATAAGCTAAAAGGTGTGGAGAGGAGAGTGAGTGACAGCGATGGTGAGAGGATAATATGAACTAAAATGAGTAGGGTCAAAAGTGGGTGATAAGGTAAGTAAGAAGATAACATGAGCTAAAAGAGATAGAGAAGAGAGTGAGTAATAGAGGGGGTGAGAGTATAACATAAGCTAAAAGGTGTGGGGAGGAGAGTGAGTGGCAGCGATGGTGAGAGGATAATATGAACTAAAATGTGTAGGGACAAAAGTGGGTGATAAGGTAAATGAGAAGATAACATGAGCTAAAAGGGGTAGAGAAGAAAGTGAGTGATTGAGGGGGTGAGAGGATAACATAAGCTAAAAGGTGTGGGGAGGAGAGTGAGTGACAGCGATGGTGAGAGGATAGTATGAACTAAAATGTGTAGGGACAAAAGTGGGTGATAAGGTAAATGAGAAGATAACATGAGCTAAAAGGGGTAGAGAAGAAAGTGAGTGATTGAGGGGGTGAGAGGATAACATAAGCTTAAGGGTGTAGAGAGAAGAATGAGTGAAAGAGGGAAAGGGTGATAAAATGAAATAAAATATGTGGAGTGGAGAGTGTGTGACAGAGGAAGTAGGAAGTAATGTGCTGAAAGGTGTAGAGAGGAGAGTAAGTGACTGAGATGGTGAGAGGATAGCATGAACAAAAAATGTATAGAGGAGAGTGAGAGATAGAGGGAGGAGAGGGTAATATGAACTAAAAGATGTAGAGAGGAAAGAGAGTGATGGAAGAGAGGATAACATAAGCTATAAGGTGTCCAGGAGAGTGAGTGATACAAGGAGGAGAAGAAAACACGGGCAAAAAGATGGTGGAGGAGAGTGAGTGATAGATGGAGCAGACGGTAACACAAACTAAACGGTGTAGAAGAGAGTGAGTGATAGAGGGAGCAGAGGGTAACATGAGCTAAAAGGTTTAGGGAGGAGAGTGAGTGACAGGGAAGGTGAGAGGACATCATGAACTAAAATGAGTAGGGACGTGAGTGAGTGGTGAGGTGAGCGAGAAGATAAACATAAGTTAAAAGGTTTAGAGAGGAGAGTGAGTGATAATGTGAATGAGAAGATAACATGAGCTAAAAAGTGTAGAGGGGAGAGTGAGTGATAGAGGTGTGAGAGGATAACAGTGGCAAGTTAAAACAGTCAGTTAAGCAAGTAGGTGCCATGGGGGCATTTTCAAGTCTATCATGAATTATTTTCAGAAGAAGAGTAAATACATCTTGGAGAAAAAAGTAACACTGAAAATGCAAAACTGTCGTGTACTTATCTACGATCGAAGGAAGGAGGGTATCTATGTGTCTATCTAGATTTTATCACTTTCAGGATTGTTCATGAAAACTTTGAATATATTTGCCCCACTTCACTAATCCCTCAGAAAAATGTACTTTTTATTAATTAACTGTTCCCATTTTCCGTCTGTTATTCAAACACATGAAGCGTCTTTCAGATCGATGCTCTGGGCATAGAGACCCATTTTACCAACAAACCCACATCAGTCTGAGATACAATACGTACATGCTGAGGTTAAGGAAAAGAGGTTTCTCTTTAAAATCAGGAATTGGACCTTCACCCTCATCTCCAAACTGCATGACTGCCCCCAGGATCAGGGTCCCATCTCTTCTTGATGTCCTTTCCTTGATTGTTTCTAAGACACAGCTGTGGTTTAGTGTTTCATGCGCTTCACCTGCATCAATAAACGTGATCAGCAGCACCGGAGTCAGGAAAATCAAATATAACTCACTGAGCACCAACAGGATCCGACCGAACATTGTTGTCCAACAGGTCTTCTAGAAAATAAACTGTAGTCTGACTAAAAATCACCTTATCGTTCAGCCAGTAATCAAACAACTACCTGAAGGCGGGAAGCAGCAACACACAGTGACAAAGTTATATTAAATGTTTCAAAATTTGAAATTACTGTTTTACTCTGATTTGTTCCTTCATGATTTGTCTTCTGGTCTTTGTCTGAAATTAATATTAGAATTTGCAAAGTGTGACTCTGGTGCGGCGCCTGTTTATAAAGGCGTTTAGTGCTGTCCTACACCCCAAATCCACACACTCTAATTGCACATAAACTTTTATGGACTTTTATGCTGTGATTTAATAGGTACTTGTTTGGTTGTTCAGTCTTTTAGCGGTTACAAATTACATGAGAAGAATAACAAGACATTCAATGTTTATTTTTAAATGACGGGCCATCATTCCCTCATCCTCATCATGTCCAGAAGGGCTCTTGAGGACGCAGGTGGAGCTCCAGTGGCTACAAGGATGATCATTCTAAATGTGGAAATCTCAGGAGGATCGAAGGCAAGAACACAGATTCACAACACCTGCAAGGGTTGTTGTTTGAAAGGCAGAGATACTGAACCAAGGTAGAAAGTGCAAGATAACCAGATTCATGTATGATCTCCTTTGATAGGGCAATAGTGTTGGGGTCCATGGGGAACTGACCACCCCGGGGTCAGATTCAAAGCTTCACTCACCATACAACAGCTGGACAATGTCAATGTAGGCAGGGGTCAGCAGGTGCAAAGATTGACAACTTATCAGAAATGTTCCTTTTACTGTTGTAGTCAAAGTAGCACTTAGGATTTCATTTATGGGTCAAGGATAATGGTAAGGCAAAAAGCAGAATCTAGTACACAATGTTGATCACACATGCCTTTGTTACCAACTTGATCAGAAAGCACCAACATGAAGTTCTCTACACATGTTTACAGTATTGTGTTATTGTGCTGCGGAAACTGTATGACAGATAACAAATGGCACAGCAACGTTTTCCCTAAGCACATTTTCCAGGGACACTTGGAGCTGTTGGCTGGGCAAAAGAGGCATCAAATCTCCCTGGCAGACTGTACACCTGTATCACAATCACCACCGCTGGCACTCCATGAATGTACCAGCTATATGGACTGGCAGGGGATATTCCAAAAATGTGTAAGCCTGGGAAGAACAGTTAGAACAATTTCCTTTGGGTTGCCATCAATGTTACATCACTGAAGTCATAGGGATTTTGAAACATCAAATTGTCACACAAAAACCAAGTGAAGCACTTGAGCCACGCCCATTAAGCAGGAGAAGTGGCAACACAACTCACATGATTTGCAGTTTTCATCATCATTTTAACTTTATTTCGGTTTGTTTATGAACCATAAAAGTACATCAAAGATAGAAAAATACATTTACAGCAATAAACTAATACACAGTTACATCTCATTTTAAGTATTTACAGTAAATCAGTTAGCATGTGGTTTATAGAATGACGATAAAAACACTAAAACAATAAAATACATAGATTAAAAGTTTAAAACGCGGTGGAAGCCTAGTTTTTACTGAGACAAACTGTCTACCTACATTGAAGTAGCTTGCTTCTACCGAATCAGTTTCCGTCTAATTAACCACATTGAAAACAAAAATGTAGCAATAGCAGTAACTATTAGTGCATTAGTATCAGTTTTTAAAATTCTAAAAAACTCTATATGGTTCCTGACTCCTAGGTTCACACATAGCTGTATGGTCCATTTTTTTTCTGCTAACAGAATAAGCAGGACAAAACAAGATCACATGAATTAGGGATTCATTTGGATCGTTGCAACCTGGACAAGGACGAACTAGACCCATTTTCCATTTATCGGTGTAAGAGTGGCGGGGTAGTGTACCATATCTGAACTGTAGATACAGTTTTTTTGCTAAGACAGGTTCTATAGTGTCTAATTCCTTCTCAAAGCTGTAGACATTCTTGAAATCTAGAAAGCTGTCAGTGAGACTAGAAGGCCTGGCTGATCGAAGGACCTCTTCTAAGTTGTAATATTTTATAGACTCAGCCAGGGTTCTCTTTGAGATAGATTTGCATGTGTCCTCCGGATTAGACCAGAGATTCTCCATACCGATCCTAGACGCCTGCCCCCTTATAAAGGATAACCACTTTATCCTCCCTGCACCCGGGCGTGCCATCACAATCTTCAGTTCTTCTCTATAGCACTCAAGCTCCGGGACACTCCACAATCTACGCCAGTAGAGGAGCGGGCGTGAGGCAATTGCTTCTGCAATGGGCCTCATATTTATATCCAACCTTAGGGGAACTAGAGGAGTGTTTTTTGGTAAAGAGAGCAGCTGTCTAATAAAGTTATTCTCTGTTGTACTAATCTCACTCGCTGGACGGTGGCCCCAGAGTTCCGCCCCGTAAAGGGTGGATGATCTGGTTTGAACCTTATATATTTCCAGCGGTACACTGACTACTTTGCAGTTTTACTGAGACAACTATACAGCACACCAACAATAATGTGTGGAAATCAGTTTTCAGAAAATGTTTATCATTTGCACATCACTGTGTAAAGGCTCTTGATATGATTTGATCCTATCTTTGGGTCCATCAAACTGCAGAATTAGAAACAAATTAGCTTCATTTGTGCTTCCTACTACTACTGGCATGTTTCATATACAGGTATTTAAATGATGTTGTTGTAGGAAGGTAGGATCTGACTGCATGGTTCCCCCCACTTTTTTCTTGGTGTTCTGCTGGTTTGTGACTAATCTGACTGCGATCCTGCTAATCAGGACTCCAGTCTATCTGCTTTCTCCTTTAAATTGCAGTATCAATCAATCATGATCTTTATTCGGATATGTGTTATCCATAAAAGTACATACATTTCACATAATCCATCGTTAATAAAAGATTGTGACTAAACATGGATTATATTACAGGCTTATTGCTTAGGTATTTCTCATTGTCAGTTACATAATCCTTCACCAAGTATAGATCTACAGCTAATCAATAAAATATTACATGGGTATCACACATAACCAATTACAGCTTCAATGCTAAAGTGCAGGGTGCGATGTGCAAATATGCAGGGGCAAGCAGATTAGCAAATCACATGACCAACTGCAACTTCGATACTAAAGTGCCAAGGTGCAGTGTACAAATATGCACGGTACAAACAAAGTAGTAAGTCACACAGCCAGTTCCAACTTCAGTACTAAAGTGCCAGGGTGCAATGTGCAAATTGATGATCACAGAGCCAATTGCAACTTCAGTGCTAAAGTGCAAAGTGCGATGTGCAAATATGCATGAAGTTGGCAAAGTAATATATAACATTAAAATTACAAATAGCAGCTTTGTAAAACAGTCCCAATGTACAAAAAACAGGAGAAAAAAAATTAAAAAATTGTAAACAAAGTACTCTATGCGCCCTCATATTAATAGTATTACATATACCCCTATTTGAGAATACGATCCAGAGATATATATAAAAATGCGACCTAGTCCAACATTCAAGGATTCATGGAAGAGCATGAACGGATAGCCATTTTCAGAAAGGTACATACTCGGAATATTAAATCAACATTTTTAGCCTGCAGGATTATTTTATAGGCAACCTTAAATTGCAATACATGTACTTTGGTACACTGTAAATTGGATACTGAGGTACCCTGATCCGTCCCTAGTTTATGGAACACATGTACCCAGGGCATAGGTGGTACCCCAAAGGCTTCCCATGGGCCGATGCATGTATTATGCCACCCATTAGAGGCCATTGAAAATTACACAACAGGTCTGCTACTGCAACCTGTGTAAGCTGGTGCTTGGACCACTTACTTAGATATGTGTTCACTATATCTATCTAAATCACTACACCTAAAACCTATCAGTCACCCCTATGGCAGGCCATATCAATCCTGAAGGCAGGGTGCTGGGTTTTAAGTGAGAGGGTGCCCTTGCCTGAGTAGGACCCCCCTGCAGCCTTCGGAGACCATTCTCCCGGGTTATCTGTGATGCAGCCAGACATATAGGTTAAGGTGCATTATAACCTCGTTATAAATGCTATCTTTAAAACGGCTGCTTAGAAACAAGTTGTGTTTGGTGTCAAACACCTTGGAATCATACCTCCACTTTCGTACTGGTGTGGGAGGTATGATTCCACCCTCCAGAAGTAAGCTTCATGGTTCACCGGGCTACCCTTGTCAGGATTGTCAGACCATATCAGGTAAAACGGCTGTTGGTGAACACAATAGTCCATAAGACTAGGTCTAAAAAGAGAATCAGGCAAAGGCTCAGCAAATTCACGGCACGTTCTACAACCAAAATGGCCGCCGAGAGTCCAAATTCGGAACAACAAGTTAGCGCTCTAAATGTGGAATGCAATTACCTTGACCAGGTGTTGGGCCATTCTGTGGCGCACTTCACCGAATTTCGCTGCATAGAAGCGGCGCAAAATCAGTTTAGGGAAAACACTTTGTCGCGCTCGAATTCTCAAAGAATATCGGAAGAGGAGTACGGAGGAGCCAACAGTTAAGTAAGACTGTTCCAGAGATAATTTTTTCATTGAGCATGCGCAATTCTATGGACTGAAGGTTGCCTTTTCTAAGACATGCGCAATTGTTCGCACTGGAATTGAAACCAGAGAAACTTAGAGCCAGCACAAGCACACAACTACCGGCAACCGAGTAGGAAATAACGAAGGTTGAAGGGTTTATAAATTGCGAGTTTCTTAGAGAAAGAAACATAACTAGTTGGAGTGAAGGAACTTCATCAGAATTTTTTGTTTAATTGACAGGATTATTCATATGGAGAATCTTATTCTTAGCAAAGAAAGCAAGGTGAAGCAATTGTAAATCTGAGTTCTACTTAACTCTGAGGAATTTGGTTGATACACCAGCTGTGCCTTTCAAGGTGAGAAACCTGAAAAACATAAGTATAGAGAGAATAATAAGGTAAAGCTAGGAACACGTATTAATTGTCTAACATTTAGTCCACAGCATTTAGAATACAAAACTACACTAACAACAGAAGAGAAGCATTGGCCACATATATATAGGGTAGGTGAGCAGGATTTAATACAGTATATCAGATATGGCATAAGTATCTATACTAATGTGTACTTTTTTTATAGTTTCATACTTACCTGTCACGCTAGAAAAATAGTGGAAGAATAGCGAAGACTTCTAAAGAAGAGTGCAAGACGAATTGCAGTGTGGCTGTCTCCTCTCTGTCCAATCCCCTTTCCCCCGTGGTGTTTCATTGGCTAAGCGCTACCAATTGTGTTTTGCAGTGACATCTTGTTGGGGCATTGGGAACTTGCGCGTTCTGCTCCTGTGCCTTTTGAAGAAGGGCTCGGACTCTGACAACCCTGTACCAACTTTCTCGACCCGGGCAGCACACAATGGACGCTGCCAGCCACAGACACATTTCTGCCCTTCTGCTTCTGAGCCACGCTCGAGCAGAGGAAGGCATGACAATAGGAATTCTGTCACAGGGAGATGTAACTACCTCCCAGACAGGGTTTAGTGCATTGGGGCTGGGTGGGTGCACTCTGAGAGTGCCAGAAAGTCTACACTGTGGACACATGTGGTGTCCCTGTGCATAGTCCAGTTTAAACCAGTTCTGGGAGCCAGTGACTCTCACTCTGGTGGGAAACTGGACAAAGGACATGGGTGTAGCCACCCCTCTGGCCTGCCTCTCCCATAGGAGGGACCCCTGAATTTGTCCTACCCTCTCGTGTGGGTATAAGAGGGCTTACCTAACTTAGGCTCTTGGATTTTACCTGGACAAGATTCTGCTACAGAAGATACCAAGTACTTCAACTGTGTGCACGACGCTGGACGACTGAAGAATCTCCCTTGGAATAAAGGATTTACTCCCCTGCACTAACAGGCCCCTAAGCGCATCTGATCGGCTTGCTGCTCCCAAGCTCCTGAGGACTCTGAAGATTTCAGCAACACAGGAGGTGGGTTTCCGAAGGTCCCTGAGGTCGATCTGCCCTCTCAGCAATTCTGAGGCCAGTATCCCTCGTGGGACTGCGTGACCTGAACCCCTGTGCACCGTGTACATTTGCAGTTGCACATGCTTGTTGGCGATCCCCTAGCTTGTGCATTAGACTCTGTGCAGTCCTGACCCCGAGCAGTATTTGCACCAAAGAACTCCGGCCTCATCACACCGAGTGCTTCGTGGGCTGGTACTTTGCAAACTTGCTCGAGGTCTCCGCGCGACTCCTGGTCTGTTAGCCTGTGGGCCTGCCGAGGGTCACCTTCTTTATTTTTGGGCCTCCCTGGTTGCTCCATTTGTGCCCTGACTCTCCATTGCTTGGAGAGTCCCCTGGACCTTGCTGGTCTACACCGTAACCTGTTTGTCCTTCCTGCATGGGTTGCACTTGACAAGGCTTGTTGGTGTTCGAGCCAGACGCTGACCCCTCAGCACTCAACATCCTTCATTGGACAGCTCACCTCTGGCTTGGCCATCCTAGATGTCTTCGGGTCCTCGTGGCTGAAGAGTCAAGCGTCCCCTCATCGCACATGAAGAGCCCAACATCGGTGGGAATTTAACTAGCGAGCCCCTGGTCACCTGAAGTGACCCAGACTCTGTCCCCTCTGCTTTCAGGTTCCTTCCATCCAGAATCCAGGCTTGGATTCCCACGGACACGTTTCACCTTCACGGCACAGTACTTCTTCTCGGAACTCTATTGAAAATAACAGAGGGGTCTGACACCACTTGACCCATTTGCATCTGGCTCCTCTGGGATAGGTAACTTGAGTACCTTGGTATCCATGGGTGGGTTGGCCTTAGAACCTCTTATGTTCCAAAGGGTTTGCTGCAAGTCCTCCTAGAATTGGCCTTAAACAGTAATTTTATCCTGTGAGCGTTTCCTTTGTGCAAACAGATCTTTTTAGATCTCTAGGCATTTATGTTTGCATTTCAGGTTGTAGTTTCATCTTCGTCTGGCATTGGGCTTGCTTTTGTTCACTTGGAGGCTCGGCTTTTCATTCTGCTGTTTCCTGCTTTGAATATTTCTGACCTGATACAACTTTTCCCAGCGCATACCTGTCATTTACTACAGCTTTGTCATGTTCTTGAAAAAGCCAACCCAGCCTTTAAATTATTGTCTTATTTGCTCTGTCATGTCGATAACTGATTCCTCCATTTAAATATCTCCTGCTATACCAGGAAAGCACTGGGCTGATCGGTGATCTGTGTAATGGGACACAACATCTGGAAAGCCAGTGCCATAATCTGCTTATAGACACTGTTTCCCAGCACCCACACTGCCACCCATCAATCATCATCATGCTACTGATCACAAGGCCAGCCACCAATCATCAGTGTCACTCAGCACCTATCCTACACCACTTAATAATCACAGTCCTACTCACTCCAGGACCCTTTTTCAGAGTGCCACTCGCCTGTCATAGGAGTGTCACGCGGCGGTGCCACTCAGCTTTTACCTCGTGACACTCAACCACTCATCGCTGTGCTGTTTGTCAAAGGGCCACTCGACTGTCAGCACAGTGACCTTCAGTAATGTGGCACTCAGGGCTTGCATATGCCACTCATTAGAGTGACACTCACCACTCCTTACAGTGCTCATCGGCAGAGGCCACTCACCTACCATCACTGTTGCATTCAGTAATGTGGCACTCAGCACTTTCATATGCCACGCTTCAGTTACCCTCGGCACTCATTACTGCGGCATTTTGCACTCTAAGGAGCCACTCATCAGAGTTCCACTCAGCACTCCTCACAGTGCCCATTGGCAGAAGGCCACTCCCCTTCCATCACTGTGGCACTCGCTACTGTGGCACCCTACAATGCCATGTGCCACTCACCAGATTTCCACACAACAATCATCACAGTGCCACTGATCTTACAAACTGCTAAGAGTCATGGCACCAGGGTCTCAGCAGAGTGCCACTCAACTCTCCTCACAGTGCCAGTCAACTTAGAGGCCCTCGACATTCATGACTCAGCACTCATCAGAGTGCCACTCATAACACTGCATCTCATCTTAGTGCCACGTAGGAGACATTGCATTGCAACTCAGAACTTATTACATTGCTACTCATTTAAGTGCTTCCCAGAAGTCATCGCTTTAGCGTGCCACTCAGCACCCATCAGAGGGGCAAACACCTCTGATCTCAGTGCCACTCACTTTAGTGCCACTCTTCTCAGTGCAACAATGCAATCATCACATTGACTCAGCATTTACTATAGAATCCCTCACCAGTCATCCAAGTGCACTTACCACAACACCACTCAGCTTTCAACACTGCCAGTCAGCACCTGCCTCAGTTTCCTCATCACAACACGGGTCATCACCATGAAACACATCACAGTGCCATTCAACAATATTACAGTTTCCATCAACACCCTTAGCAGTTCCATCCGAGGCTGTTGTAGCGCCACTCACTTCTTGTAAGACTTCTTCTCAGCACAGTACCATTCCAGCCTTTCAGAGCCCCTCTCTGCAATGCCACTGGCGCGCGGCACTCACCACAGCCCACCCCACCCATTCACAGTCCCACACAAACAGTGCCACCGAGCTCAAACAGTGGTGCACAGAACTCAAACTCACATGACACACCCCACAACCAACGCGCTTCTGGGCACTGTGTAGAGTCAATCTTTCCATAACTACAAAGACATTCAGCGCCCTTCAAGTTAGTGCTCAATCAATCAAAAAAAAAGCTTTATTCAGTTGGATTGGTGAAAGGGAAAAGTCAGTGTAAATGAATAACAAGGAAGCTAAAAGAATTGACAGAATGAATGTTGGCTGGATATTTAGGAGGTGTTACATGTGAGCATTTTGATAACTGTGCCATTGAATGTCTTGCCTGGTTTTATCTGATTTCTGGGAATCCGGCGAGCAGCTCATGAGAAGCGAATGATCCCAGAAGAAGAAAGGGGGGAATAACTGCACTTTCGCAATTGCAATTGCTTTATTAACCTTCCTGCTTTCTCAAATTTGCATGAAAATGTCCGATTTTTCTTCTCTTTTTTCAAAATTTTCTCTTGGGGGAGGTAACCCCGCAAAAAAACCCTTATGGGGTTCGGGCTCACTCGCTTGCTACGGTGCAGTATGCAAATCCGTTTGCACCCCACCACTTTAAAATGTCACCAGCCGTCCTTGTGTGTAAGTGGCCACTGCTGGTTATCATTAAGGAAGCAATTGAGGCCAGACTGGGGTCCAGAAGTATCAGGGGCCCACTGCATCACAATTTAGACTGTGTACCTTTAAAAAAAAGGGCATGGTAGCTTATTTTCCTTTCTAGCATTAGGACTGAGGTAATGGTCCGTCACGGTTGGGAAGAGGTAAAAGATTCAGAGGCCAATGCCTGCTACTCAAGACTGCATTTATGATTAGTGCAGCAGGTGTGGTTGCATTGGGGGTCCAAGAGAGTGAGGGGCTTATAACACCCCAATTATGGGGATAAGTATGTTTGGGATAAAACATGTTTTTGTTTGATGCATTTGCTGTTTTTTAAATCTCATAGTCAGTGCAGTTTATACGCTATAGAAAAAGTACTCCTGAAAGTATGTCATAAGCCCCGACCCCTGCACGCAGCCATGTCCTTCCTGCTACCAATCCTTGCCATAAATTGGGCGGGGGGGGGGGGCGAATCAAAACATTTTACTTAGGGGGGCTCTGAGCAAAAAAGTTTGAAGACCTCTGGAGTAAGCTGACTCTCCAAAAACTGAACATACCTGATGAATAAACTAAAAAAACACGGTGTTAACTCACTCAGAATACTGCAGGTTGTGCACCAACCTCCGTCACAGTATGCGAAAACTCACTCAGTGCCACTGTAAATAAAAAACAATGCCACTGAGGTGATACTATACTGATTAACGAGGAGACAACGTTATCAACATCCGATATTGGTTAGTTACCTGCGGATGTAGGTACGGTTTGAGTAAATGAACCTTCTTGGGGTGAAACTACCACTGCTTGAAAAATCGCTGGAAACTACCGGATTAGCAAGTTTGCACACTGGCTCCACCTTAAGTGACCACCTCGAAAAATGCCTCCTGTTGAAAAAACAGAAATGTTCAGCAATTGACATGCCACTGACATACTGCGTGATGCGCTCGAACTAGCCCTCCTGGATGCCAAATCTTTACCTGTAAATGTAATTCTATGGCAGGACGGAGGCTCCGATTATGCTTTCTCTATTTCTTTACTGAAAAACCACAGCAGCCAATCAGTACACAGTAAAGAAAGTAAAGACTACAATACCCATGAGGCATAACAGTATAAATAAGGTCACAGAGGTCACAAATTCCTCTTTCTTTGCTGCTTCGCAGCCAGTTAAGTGCATTTGTTCTTATTACTTGTACTTACTTTGGTGCTGTTGTTCTTGCCTTATTGTACGCTGTGTGCGCTTGTTATTTGGACTTTTGCCGCTTTGTTTAGCGTGGCTCTCTGCGGTTCGGGGTCTCCGCGCCTGCTCAGCTGTGTTCGGCTCTGCCGCGTGTGTGTTTCTGTGCTTTTCGGCTTTTCTTTGCCGCGGCGAGTGGGAGCGTGTGTGTCACCTCCTTAATTAGACGCGCTGTGTCTGTGTCTCTATTTTTTGTGGAGTGGGAGATTTGGAGCGGGAGAGACGCGCGTGTCGCGCGTCTCTCCTATCGGCAGGTTGTTGTTCGCGCATGCGCGACAACGTTTGTTTACATTCCTCTGACGGCGCGCATTCCATTAGCGCTCGCCTCAGGAGGAGATAACCGGATTTTCATCTACAGCGTGCCCTTTACCTGTCACTTGAGCTCCTCTACACCCTTTTTCATGAATTAAATTACAAGGGTTGTAAAATTTTGCATAGGCTCATATGACTAATATAATGAGGAGGAGCCCTCTGCATCCATGGATGACTTCATGGGTCAAGCGTTATTCCAGGCGATTGCGCCTTTGAAGCGGCATTTGTCTGAGTATGCTGCGCAACAAGGGTTGGTTGCCTCCTTCCTCTGGGCACAGTAAGAAGTCACCCAAAACCCCCCATCACTCAGATTTTGCCAAATTGGCGAAGACCTTATCTTCTACACCTGCAGCTAGAAAACGTCCTGCACCTGCTCGTCCTACTCCTTCTTCTGAGTCGGACGACGGATCTTCTTCTTCTTCCACTTCTTCCTCAGAGCCTGCAAAAACGCCTCCTTCCAAGAAGGCAAGAAAGGAACATTATATAGATGCTCCTCCCACGCCACAGGTTCTTACATTTGACCCGTCGGACATTATACATCCGAACTCTTCCTCGTGGCTGCCCTCTCCTGAAGTAGTGACTACGTCCAAGCCCACATTCGCGCCCCTTTTGAGAAAGATGTGCGGGCGCGTTTACGCTCTGAGTGTCCTCGCCCGGACCTTGCCAACAAGCTTGCAGTCACTACTGACGTGGATCCTACCATGATCACCTATATGAAAATATATTCCATGGATCCCACTAAAGGTTTGGATCAATCTTGGCGCACTTGTCAAGATAAGTTCTTGGATGTGTTGGGGCCTCTCACAAAAATTCTCGACATGGGTTACCGAACCAAAGAGTCTGGCGCTCTGATTGACCCCGACGAACTGGTGGGGTGGTCCCAACGGGCAGTTTGCATCCTGGGGAATGCAAACTGCGCTTTGTCTTCGGAGCGTCGTCGCTCTATTCTGATGAAGCTAGACCCCAGGCTAACTGATTTGGCTTCTTCGGAATCGGGACCCCAAGCACAGGGTCTGCTTTTTGGGGCTCCTTTTCTTAAGGAATTGACCAGGTTTGTGTCCACCTTCAGTGGGTTGGATAAAGCCCAAGCCAACTTACGCAGAGCTTTTCGCCCACTTTTTGGCAGGGCCGGTTCGTCCCGGCGTGGATCGGATCAGGCCTCGTAGCGAGGCAACAAGTCCCAGAGAGGAAATCAGAATTTCTCCACCAACAAGTCCAATTTTTATCCTTCCAAAAAGGGCAGAGGACAGTACGGCAAGGGTGGTTACAACGGTAACCAAGGAGGACGACCAGATTCCGCCTCAGGTGAGCCTAATTCTCGCTTCCAATGTGGTGTTGGGGGGAAGAGTGCATTTTTTTCTCCACAATTGGCGTTTGATCGCAAACGATGCCTGGGTGCTGGAGACGGTGCAAGGGTACAGGGTAGAGTTCTACACTCGCCCTCACTAGCATCTTCGGCCTCAGCCTCTTGTTTTTTCCCAACACGATCAAGGGGTTATCTTTGCGGAGATCGCTTCTCTTCTGGCCAAGGGAGCCATCAAGCCCACGACTCCTCATCCCCATGGCTTCGTCAGCAATGTTTTTCTCGTCGAGAAAAAAGGGGGAGGGTCGCGTTTGGTCTTCAATTTAAAGGACTTCAACGGCGGAGTGGTTTACCGCCATTTCAAGATGGAGGGCATTCATCTGCTAAGAGACCTGCTTCAGGAGGGCGACTGGATGGTTCGTCTAGATCTAAAGGATGCCTATCTCTCGGTGCCAATTTATGCCCCTCATCGCCGTTTCCTTCAGTTTCAATGGCTCGGGAGTTGGTACGAGTACAAGGTCCTTCCTTTCGGCCTTTCTTCAGCTCCGTGGTGTTTCACGAAGCTTCTTCGTCCTGTGATGGAATGTCTGAGGTCGCGCGGAGTTCACCTGATTGTCTATTTGGACGATGTCCTCCTCTTGGCGCAGTGTCCTCTTCTTCTTCGTACTCATTTACAATGGTCCATAGATCTTTTACAGTCTTTGGGTTTCCTGGTGAACCCTCTGAAATCTGACTTTTCTCCATCTCAATTGATGGATTTCCTGGGCTTTCGGATAGATTCTGTCTCCTGCCAACTCCTCCTGCCCAGTCAGAAGATCAGGTCCAGCAAGAGGGACTTGCGACTGCTTCTAGCCAAACAGACTGTTTCCTTGCGCTCGGTGGCTCGGATTGTCCTCCTCGATCCAAGCGATCTTTCCGGGTCCACTGCATTATCGAGCACTTCAGCGTCTCAAGATCAGACACCTACAGAAGGGTCTGCGGTATTCCGATCATGTTCCCCTTTCGGAGGATGCCCGATCGGAGATGTTGTGGTGGCTGGACCACATGGAGTCATGGAACGGCCGGGCGCTGTTCGGGAAGACTCCCGATGTTGTGATCGAGTCCGATGCCAGCCTTTGGGGTTGGAGGGCCCGATGCGGTTTGGTGGCAACGGGGGGTCGTTGGTCTCCGGAGGAACTGTCCTTGCACATCAATTGCCTGGAACTTCTGGCGGGTTCTTTCGCAATCCGGTGTCTGTCTCCTCAACAAACGAATTGTTGCATTCTTCTCAGGATGGACAATATATCTGCAGTTCGTTATGTGAACAAACTGGGGGGTACCAGGTCCAAGCTTCTGTCAGAGATTGCAAAGGGTTTTTGGCACCTGTGTCTGCATCGCAGGATCACAGTTATTGCAGAATACCTGCCGGGCTCCTGCAATCAGATTGCGGACTGGAACTCTCGCCATCTCCGCGATTTCAGCGATTGGAGGCTTCATCCTCGGGTCTTTCGGAGGTTGTCGCGCATTTGGGGGACTTGTCATCTCGACCTGTTTGCCTCCCGTCTCAACGCCCAAATTCCTCATTTCTACAGCTGGCGCCCGGATCCGGAGGCCCTGGCCACGGACGCGTTTCTCCAGCCTTGGCTTCCTCTCCTGTGCTATGCGTTTCCTCCATTCATAATGATTCCCCGGGTTCTGGCCCGGGCATGTCAGTTCTCTTCAGAACTCGTTCTGATCACTCCTCTCTGGAGGGCTCAGGCGTGGTTTCCAGTTCTTCTGGAGATGAGCTGCTCGACGCCGCTCATTCTTCCTCACAGGTGGAACCTGCTTTTGGATCCTCTTCGCTGGTGGCATGGAGAATTTCGGGGGACGCTGGCAAGTCCCAGGATTATCGGGAGACGCTACCCGATTTATCAATGAAGCTTGGGCCCCCAACACACGCAAGCGTTATGCGTCAAGTTGGAAACGCTGGTGTGATTGGTGCTCACAACGGTCGGTAGATGCCGTTTCAGTGGATCTCGCTTTGATTAGCAACTTTTTGGCCTCTGTGGCATCTTCTGGTCTGGCTTACAGAACGGTTAACAACTTTCATTCTGCCATTTCGGCAGGTCATATTCCTATTGATGGCAAACCAGCGGGAGAACATCCCTTGATTTCTGAATTGCTGAGAGGCATTCGGATGGTAAAACCTCCTTGCCCCAAGTATGTTGCCCTGTGGGATGTGTCTGTTGTTCTGCGTTTCATTTCTTCTTGGCCTTCCAATTCTTTATTGACCCGTAAACAACTTTCAGCCAAGCTGACTATGCTTTTGTGTTTGGTCTCCTGCAAACGGGTTTCTGATATGCGGGCTTTGGACCTCGCCGGTCGCACTTTCTCCCCTGAGGGTGTCACTTTTGTTATCTCTAAACGGACGAAATGTAACACCTCCTCCGTTTCTTATCCTTCTTTTCCTCACAATCCCCAATTGTGTGTGGTCCAGTGTATCAAGGATTACGAGGCAAGCAGTGCATCTTTTCGACATGATTTGACAGGTCAGCTCCTTATTGCTTTGCTGAAGCCTTTCAAACCTGTTACTCCAGCTACGCTAGCGCGTTGGTTACGTTGGCTCATGCAAGAAGCGGGCATTGATACTTCCTTGTTTGGTGTTCATTCCGCTAGAGGAGCTATGGCTTCCAAAGCCTTTTCTATGGGTCCAAGTCTTCATGACATCATGAGGGCCGCAGATTGGTCTTCTGAATCTGTGTTCAAGATGTTTTACTTTAAACCAATTGTTGATGTTGCATCTGTAGTGGTGGCTAAGCTTTGAACAAGCATAATCGGAGCCTCTGTCCTGCCATAGAATTAAAAATTTGCTAACATTCGTGTCAAGAATTTTCAATTCTATTAAGGACCGGAGGCGAGGATTATCCCACCCTTGTTTTTTCTGATTGATAATTGCATTGTTCTAAACAGTTATGATATACCTGGTTGTTTCTGACTATCTTGTGCAATGGTTTTATGCAATGTATCCCGCACTATCATGGTTATCTTCTTTATTGAGTTATGGGTGTAGGTATTACGACTATGTTTTGCTAATTTCAGGTTCCGACCTCAAATGAACTTTGGATCCGGCGTCTCCGGTTGCTGCTTTGGTTCGTCCCTCTGGTCCTCGGATTTGCCTTTCTACTTGACCTATGGATGACCTGCGGGCAGTTGTTCTTCATGGATCCTTGGTTTTTTCTTCTACGATTTTGACTTTCATTATTTATCTGTTATGGACAAAAAAAGAGGAAGTTGTGGCCTCTGTGACCTTATTTATACTGTTATGCCTCATGGGTATTGTAGTCTTTACTTTCTTTACTGTGTACTGATTGGCTGCTGTGTTTTTTAGTAAAGAAATAGAGAAAGCATAATCCTCGCCTCCTGTCCTTAATAGAATTGAAAATTCTTGGCACGAATGTTAGCAAATTTGTAATTGCTCCGGAGCATTCATTACTGTCTCCAAAACAGCAGCGAGTGGCCATGACAAGCCAGGTTCGTTGATAAACGCGGTGGCATGTAAGAGATAGAAAGCGGACTATTCTAGGCGGCTATAATGGAGTGTATAAAGATACCAACACTGAAAATGACTACTGCAAACTAATCTGGCGGCCATGATGGTGTGTACAAACACGATACCAGTGAGTGAGGCTGAATGAAGGCTCGCAAACCCGAACTGGTTGCTCACAATCTAATCTGGAAATGTGTGGGTGATACAGCGAGTGATGCACCTTTGTTGGAAACAATGCTAAAAAATGCGAGTCATAGTCCACGGAACTGATGATGAGATGCAGAGTGGTGAGCTCAAAAGTTGTTCTGCTGGAAATAAATTGCCTCAAAAACTGAAATGTAAGAAACGCTGTCATAAAGTGCGTGCAGATAAGTGAAAAAATAGAGAAAGGAAATGCGAAAGAAAAAATATATGAAAATAGAGTGCCACAACCTCAATATGAACTCAAAGTGATGACAGCGATTGACCAAAAGTAGACACACTTACAATCTGGAGCAAATGGAGCTGACTCACATCCATCAGTCATACAAATATAAAAATGATGACATGAGGTTTAATGATGTCAAAACGACTCTTCCAAGAATGGCAAGAATTAGGTTGTGGCCTTCTGGGTGATTTTTATAACTACCAAACATTAATTACTTGGGACTCGATAAGGTTACAATTCAGAAACTTAAATACTGCTTTTTTTCTAAGTTATCTTCAGCTTGCGAAATTTCTCGAAAATAACTATACTATTGTGAGTGAAGCAGTGTTTCAAATAACTAAGCAAATGCAAATAAAGTCACAGGCGTGGCAGTTTGGTATCGTCTTCTACATCAGCAAGCTCATAATGAAGAGAATATTGCGAAAGAACTTCAGAAATTTCACTCAGAGACAGGCTGTAAGTTTAATATGAAAGAATGGCGACAATTAAGTGAATTCTCAAATAAAGCTTTGCGAGGGGCGAATTATAAAAGAATGAATTTCCTATCCAGATGGCTAGCATATTATACTCCTCAGAGATTGCATAAAATGTTTCCTACTTGTTCAAATCAATGTTTTAGGTGCAATGATTGGGATGAAGGAGGATGATTTCATACATTTTATGGATGTAGTAAATTGCAGCAATTTTGGAAGAAGGTTTTTGTTATGATTTCTCAATTTTTGTTGTCAACTATTGATCCATCACCTAGGCTGCTTTTATTTGGTGTCTCACAAGAGGTGCAATACGAAATATCAACAGTATTTTGAAATAATCTCTATAGTAGTTGCCAGGTCCTTAGTGCTGCAAAACTGGTAAACTAGTAAACAACCTAGGGTTAACCAATGGATCAGTAAAATGTGTAGGACTTATAGATTTGAGGAGGCCTACGCAAAACGTATAGGAGCTACAGTAAGATTTAGAGCTGTCTTGCAGAAATTTTGTATAGCTGAGTTAGAGTAGGTTTGAAGAATTCTCTGTAGCTGGTAACAAATTACTGTACAATATTTAGTAAATTTGATGTTGATTGTTGCAATTGCACTTTATATAGTTCCTGGCCTTTTGTATTGGCTTCTTCTTTGTATTTATGTAATACTTAACCTTAACTGCACATGCGCTTTAAAAAATGCTAGATGTTTGTCTTTCTCTTGGTACTTCTGAAATAGTCTTTCCTAGTTGCACAGGCACTTTAAAAAATGTTGCTAATAGGATTGTTATTTTTCTTTTTTAGATCTATTGGGACGAATCATGCAGAAACAGGGTACTAAGGATTGCTGTTACAGACTTATGTTTTTACACATCTTTCCATGATGATTTTTGGCGACTCCCCTTCAAACCCACGCCCAGTGTGGCAGGCACCATAGGGTGCCCACGACAGGGTGCAAAGTTTTCTGCAGACACCCATTTTCCCCATAGGAGCCTGTGTTGTCAGTCGAATACAGGCTCCTATGGAAATGGGAGTCCTTCCGAACGATATTCGGAAGATTCATAATTGGCCATGCGGAATCACTGTTCATGAGTCGGTCGGAACCGAATCCGACAAGGAGTCTGGGGTTTAGTTTCCACACGACATCGTAATCGGGCCCTAGATTTTATATATATAGTGTGCTACATTTTTTTACATATTGAAATATGTACAAAATGTGTACAGTGTAGAGCACTAATTACTAAAGCATTACCACTGTACTTAACAAAAAAAAAACATTCCTCAATACACTGCCATAGCAATTTATAGAAATTTAAAAAGAAAACTATCGCTCTAAAAAATGTTTATGGGTACTGTGGTACTACCGGACCCTACGTACTTTAAAAAAAAAAAGAATATATAGAAACTACCTATTACCAAAGTGGTAACAGAGCAACAATACTGCACCTAATACTTACCTACATTGGAAAGCGTAACACAGAACACAAGCCAAGGGTCTCTAAAATGCCTTTACTGCTTTTAATTTTTCTAAGCCATTGATTAGACAATCAGCTAATGACTTGTAATCACTATGTACTGTGGTACTATCGCAAAATACCTTGATATTTTATAAAATAATGGAACGACAGGTACCACTAACTTCATATACCTTAAAATGTATAAATTTGTTTCACTACTCATGTAAACTACACAAAATAATCATGTGGGTAATAATATATGTAATCCTGCCACCATGTAAAAAATTACGAATGACATTTTTCGCCGAACGTCAAATATATTGCAACTAAGCACGTTTTAGAGTCACCATTTTTATTTGGACCCCCTTGACAAAACCCTGCAAACTGTGAAATGGGTGTCCCAAGTATGCTAACTTTCACTGGCATTCAGAAAATGTGTCAAAAATCATTAAGGGAGAAATTATTAAAAAACATCCACAGGTTGGTAATATCTACAAATGTATAAACAAAAAAAGTAACCTATTACCACTGAAATAAAGTGATACTAGGGCCTTCATTACAATGTCGGTTGGAAAGACCGTCTGACCGACTCTTTCTTGGGAACATTCCGACCGACTCGTCTGTGGGCTCTACGCCCGGCGTATTACAATGCATTGAATGTAAAACTCCGACAGAGGGGCCGATTACGATCTCGTAGTGAAAGCCTTTGGATAGGAAATGCTTTCAAAACAACTAGTACGCGCGCAGTCCGAATGACGGACTAAGATGCAATGCATGTCAAATCCCAAAAACTCGCAGGGAACACAATACATACAAATGACTCACACGGAACACAATCAGTCAGCTCAAATCCTCCGGAAACAAGGCTCATGCGAATGATTCGTACGCGAACGCTTCAACATAGCTTAGCGTGTATGGTACACACTCGGACCACCCCGCAAATACATGATTAAGCATCCGGTGCAGTCTACGGAACGTGTCGGTTATGCTCAATAAAGTACAACAGAAAAAGACAGAAAATGGTCAAACAAGCATTGACAATGCCAAAAAAGAAATTCTAATCATCAACCACACCCACAACTCCACGTATATAAAGGGCCAAAATAATGACCATGATCCTTTGCTAAATTTCCACAACTGACAGGACATAGCCACTGATTCACTGCTCTCTGCCACATACGCTCACACTTCATCCACCACACAACCTACATACATCTAGCACCTTTGCTCAACTATACTCTTAAACACTCATTTACTACTACACACTCACCCTCACCCACACCTCCATCTCAACCACCACCCCTCACAATGCCGACAAAGAAGAATCCCAAGATCACAGAGAAGGAGTTGGAAGTGATGGTAGATGAATTCTCAGAGTAGAGTCACAGTTATTTAGGAACTTAGTCCAACAGACCCCCCTGTACCAGAGAAATAAGATGTGGGACAGGATAGTGAACAAGGTGAATGCTCAAGCACCTTGCCAGTGCACAATGGATGATATCAGGAACAGGTACTATGATGTGCGAAGGAGGGTCAAGAAGCTCCTTGCCAGAGACCATGCCCTGAGTCAGCGGACCTGGCCCTCCTGCACCATCCGTGCACTTAACTTCATGGGAGGAGAAGGTGCGGGCTATCCTTCCGCCGGAATAGGTCTATAGAATAACAGACGCACCAGAGCCTGGTGAGTATATACTCAAATAGCCAATAATGATGACAAATACACAGCCACAGACATTACTGTGAAGGAGAGAGTGATACTAAACACTGTTAACAAAGCTAAAAAAAGCATGTAATGTGCATGCCAATTTGACTAACAACATCCCTGCAATGTAACTGGAAATCTCACAATTTCCAAACATGTATATACTTATCACTAACTCACAGCAAGGCTATGGGATCCAAACACCAGTCACCTGCATCACCCACCATGTCTGCACACATTCACTTGCAGGAAAGCTGAGTCACAGGAAGGGTCTTTGGGATTGCTGGGAAGGTGGGTGTGGCCAAAAGCATGAAGGGATCATAGTCACACCTAACTCTACTCCTCACACACATCCCAAATTTTTCATGTTAATGTAAATGAAATTTGTACAGCGCACGAATACTCTCAGGTGTCTTGGCGATAGCGGACTAAAAGTGCTGTGCTCACCAATACTATTACTGAAATAACCAGGTCTTAAGCTGGTTCCTGAATTCCAGATGATGGGTAATTTTTCTGAGATATAATGGAAGAGCGTTCCATTCTTTGATAGTATTTAAAAGTTAAACTCCTCCCACCCCAGTTCATGCTATAGATCCTGGCTGGCTGCATAAGATAGGCATTTGCTGACCGCAGCACTCTCTTTGGGGAGCAACATCTGAACAAGTTCTCTAAGAACTTCGGTCCTTCTCTATGCGGTGCCTTATGAGCAATGCAGAGAGTTTTAAATTGTATCCGCTGGCAGAATGGCAGCCAGTGGAGTTTCTCAGTTCAGCTTTGATTGATTGAAATTTTGGAATATCCAAGATTAGTCTTGCAGCCGCATTTTGTACTGCCTGTAACTTTCTAAGGAGGGCAGACTGAACCTTAATGTACAGACTGTTACAATAGTCAAGTTTGGACAAGACAAAGGCAGTTAATAATGATTTTCTGCAGGCTTTAGGAATGAACGGCGGACCTTTCCTAATAGTCTTAATCATATAAAATGAAGACAACACTACTTTAGAGACTTGAGTCTTAAAATTCAACTTTCCATCTATTATGTCCCCAAGGTTTTTTGCTTTGTCTACGGGTGTAGGGGAAGGTCCAAGACTGTCCGGCCACCAGGCAGGGGACCAAGAAGGAGAGAGATTTTCAAACATTATCACCTCTGTTTTACTCGAATTCAGCTTCAAGCAATGAGTACTCATCCAGTGGCTAAGAGACAGCATGCAATTATGAAGGTTAAGCGAATGATTAGTGTCCTTATCCACTGTGGAAATCACTAGCTGAGTATCATCAGCAAATGACGTTGGAATAAGATTGAAGCTTCTAATCAGAGGCGCTAGCTCTGCTACATAAATATTAAAAAGCTTAGGGCTTAATGAAGAAAAATGTGGGACCCCGCATGGGAGGGAAAAAGGTGCCGACCTAAAATTTCCGAGGTGCACTGATTGAGTTCTCTCAGTTAAGAATGATGTTAGCAGGGCAAGGGCTTTACCTCCAATTCCAATCTCTTTTAAACGCCCAACCAAGAGAGAGTGATCCACCGTGTCAAATGCCGCAGATAGGTCCAGCAGCACCAAGGCTGCTGAACCCCCGCTGTCCAATGACACGCGTATTTCCTCTGTGGTCTTAATCAGAGCAGACTCGGTACTATGGTTCGCTCTAAAACCAAACTGGCTATGAACTAAAACTTGATTAGCTGCAATAAAGTTGCCACTTCGGCATTCATGATCTTCTCCATTATCTTGGCTGGAAGGGGAATTCTCGAAACCGGTCGGTAGTGGGCAGTATCCATTGTGTCTAAGTTGCTTTTTTTAAAGAGAGGCAAGATACCAGCCTTTTTCCATATAGTGGGGAAAAGTCCCTGATCTATCATCTGGTTAAATATTTTGGAGAGATGGGGGCCAGCATCATTATTGATAGTTTGTAGAATTTTAGGAGGGCAAGGATCTTCTGGGGAACCAGACTTAATCATAGTTATTAGTTCGGTGACTTGCGTAGACAAAGTCAGCGAAAAGTTGAACCCCAAAGTGTGCTCAGTAGCATCATTTACAATTGTTTTATCAGCTGCAGTTGATTGAGTGAACTGCTCATAAATATGTTCAACCTTGGATCTAAAAGAAAGAGCCAATGCGTCACAAAATTCTTGGTTAAAGGTAGTAGGGTCATCTTTTTTAACTGTAGTTAAGTTTTTTCATTACGAAAAAGTTCTTTGCTTGACCCACTAGCTTTTTCAATCTTTGTTGTGTAATAGAGAGTTTTTTCTTCAATCAACTTTTTCTTAAAAACTGAGATCATGGATTTATATCTATTTTTCTCTGTAAGATCGTATTTTTTTCGCCATATCCTTTCCTGTCCCCTACATGCCTGCTTGTCTAACCTTAAGGCTTCAGAAAACCAAGGGGCCGAGGATAATTTCCTATTTTTATTAACCTGCATATTGGGGGCTAATTTTGCAAAGTTAGTTTCAAGCCAGAGGGTATATTTTGTGGCCGCCATATCAGCATCATTCGCCACTGCTCATTGACCAAAGTTCTTTGGTCAATTTTTGGCCAGACCCTGCTTATAGTCTTTATGTTCTCATTATTTAGATCGTTGGAACATAAACGCTTATATTTAAGGGAAATAGCTTGGTGGTCCGACCAGATTACCGGGAAAGTAGTGACTTTAGAGATAGCTGGGTCATTGGTGAACAGGCCATCAAGAGTATGTCTTGTCGTATGTGTAGCACCCAAAATCAACTGATTAAGACCGTATTCCGCAGTTAGATCTAGCATGTCCTCCATGTCTCTGTCTTCCCTAGTTTCCAAATGGAAGTTCATATCTCCCAAAACTGCAAAGGATTTCGAGTGGAGGCTGTACTCTAGCAAAGAGTGGATATTTGCTAGGAAATCAGATCTAGGGCCTGGCGGACGGTATATCAAAAGGCCTTTAAAAGAATCTTGGGCGGAAAGAGTGATTTGGTCCTATGGCTACATCACAACGTAGGGAGGTGTACTCACAAGATGATTAGCACTGCTAAAAACTGTTGATCCTGAAGCACAATACCATCATAGCCATGTGCAACACACACCAGGACCCAGTGTCAGCCATCTTGCCAGTATATTTCCACTCACTCCCAGGGAATGCATGGTCCCAGGTGTGCTCCCTGGGCTGGCTCGGAAGGGGTGTGTAGGGAAGGGCATGAGAGTAGTTGAAATGAGTGCAAATACTCCTCCTCCTGCATACGCCAACAAGCCCACCAGTAACTGTGCTTACCTCACAGTGAGTGAAAAAGTACTGGCAAGATTACTTACACTGGGGCCTGGTGTGAGGAGAACAAGGCCTTGATGGGAATTGTAGGCAAAGCAAACAGCAGGCACCAGTGTCAGACATCTTGCCAGTACATTTCCATTCACTGAGAGGAAAGCATAGTACTAGGTGGTTTTGCTGGGCTATGTGGGAGGAGGAGTATTTGCACAGACTTCATCTCCCATATCCACGAGTTCCGCGTAACTTGGAGTGTGGAAAACTCCACAAACTCCGCGAGGGGAGCGGAGCTGAGTTCACCATCCAGACTTACTTATAGTGGGACCAAAGCCAGATGTGTTCCGTCAATGGAGCCAATGATATGTGGCATCCACCCCAATGCATAAAACTCACCCTTGATGTCTGTCAACTGTCCTTGTGTTGGGAACTTGATGTAGAGGTCCAAAAAATGTAACAATGCCTCCAACATATCCTGAAGCACATTGCTGAACATTGTCTGGGACATCCCACCAGCAGTTGCCACAGTATACTCCCCAACCACCAAACAAACTATCCAAGATATAGGTTTGTGACAACTAATACATGGTTGAAAGCTACACAGGACAGGATCATGCAATGCCTGATATGTGCAACATATGATACGGGAGCGGGACACCATGCGAACCATGCACACCACTGTCACACGGTGGACACTGTCATGATGTCATGTCTGACAAACATGTACAATCATATACACAGAACATTGACAATGTGAGGCAGGCAGTTATTTTGCAAACATCCACAAATGCCTGTGACAGACAGACACAACAACTACTCACATGACAAACACAAGCTGATGTGGCAGCTAAACATCATGGTACCAAAATTGTAAAGTGTCTGCGTTGTACAAGACACAGACACAGTAGATTTGCAGACAGGAAATTACCACAATGCACATTATGACACACAGTCCGCCAAAGCAGTAAATATGTGGGGACATAATATGTCTTCCCCAATGATGCCCTGGGACTATGTTCGAGCCTAAGGGTGATCTGTGAATTGTACTCTCAATGTTGTGATGGGCCTCACAAAAAGTGTATTATGTGGTCCTCAAACTTGGCTCCTCATGGGAGTGTGAGCTATCAAGCCCAATGTCCAATATGTCATTTTAATCACTGTCCCCACCCATTGGCTGTTGCTTGTCATGGTGAATGACATGGGTGAGTATTCAAAGGACGCGTTAGCGCATTCCAAACCGAGCTGGATGCACCCATTGGCTGTTGATCGTCGTGGTGATTGAAGTGGGTGAGTATTCAAAGGACGCGTTAGCCTCACCCAAACCAAGCTGGATGCACCCATTGGCTGTTGATCGTCATGGTGAACGACGCAGTGAGTATTCAGTGGACACGTGAGCTGCATCCAAACCGAGCCAGACACACCCATTAGCCATTGGTTGTCATGGTGACAGACGCTCATTTTGTTTTGTGGCTGAATCGCGTGCAATTCAACTCTGTGACCTTCCATCACCAATGTATCAAACTCAATAGGGGGCCGATGTGGATATTTTGAATGACACGGTAGGCGTGTCTGATGCTAGCAATGTAATGAATTGGACAGATTCGGATAATGCGAACGACTCAGACCTATCGCTTTGGACGCATGGAACTGAGTCCACCTCTACTGCACAGATATAAGTCCGTCTGTTCCCTACAGTCCTCGCTTGCCTGCGCTACCTGCATCTTACCTCCTCCTCCCCATCTCTCTGCTGCGGTCTCTATGTCCTCTAGGAGCTACCATAGCACGTAGAGTGGAGAGGACCCCGACTTCACTGATGAGGAGTATGAGGCCCCACTGGATAGCCTCCTTCCACTGTACAGCCAGCTGTTCTGCAAACAAGAGGAGCAGGTGAGTGATTATTACACTGCCTTTTCATTGGCCATGTGTAAAACCATGCACTCCTAGCATTGGGATTCCCAAGGGCAAGCATGCAAACAGAGTTCCTGTAAGTTTTGCAGTGTGTAGTTTTGGGTTCTGGGCAGATACAGTGCTGTAGGAGTGTATGTACTGGGGTTGCCTTCTCAGCACTATTCTAATGGGTTGGAGGGATAATTGCACACAGGACAACTGCCCATGATGCCACTTGCCTACCCCTTGGACATCCTTGCCATTCTGACCATGACCTATGTGTACAAGTGTGTGACTCAGAAACATGTAGCATGTGGAGTAATGATGTGTCACCTTATCATCCTTACAGATCAGCTCCCATCAGAAGGCCAAGATTTGGCAGACCATCATCCGGGCAGTCCACTTCGTGGGGGGTCTTCAAACGCCACACACGCCACTGCCAGAACAGGTGGCAGGACCTCAGTGTCTGGACCCGGAAGATTGCAAGGTTCCAGCTGAAGCTGTCACCTCCTCACAAAAGGGGCAAACGCCAGACCCTGACCACCCACATATGAAGGATCCTGGTGGTGGTCTTCCCTGGCCTGGATGGGCAGTTGAAGGCCAGACAGCAGCAGGGAGGGGGTGAGTATGCACCATGTCACAATACTATGTTTAACATGCATGTTGCACTCACTCAGCCTGCTGCCCCTCTCACAGTTCGTCAGTCAGCCAACCCAACACTTTTGTCTCCGAAGGTATCTATGCCCCCTGATCAGTAGATGCGCAGTTGTGCACCTTTCTATCTGTGACATGTGTGTCACTTAGGTCCTGGGTAGTGGCTGTAGTTCAATGTTCATGTGATCAGCACAATATCCAACAAGTACATGGAGTTGACCATCATGAGTGTTGCAATTGGTTGAGAAGTGTCAGCACATTGACTGATGTATGACCTGTACTCAGTGTGGTACAAACATATATGTGCAGTATGTCGCAATTGGAGCACAGAGGTGTGCATAGACAATGCTATACATCCGAGCAGCAGGTGATACTAATGTGGATGCCTCAGTGAATTCATCTTGCCCATTGTGCCAAATGTTTTTTCCCAGCCATAGTGCTCAGTTTAATCACATGTATCCCATGGGCCAAGGATAGGTATATCAACTCAGGACATTTAAGACACTTGCCTATCACATGTTTGTTTGTGAGGTAACACTTCCCCATTCAAATGTGTCAGACTCTGTGACAGTGACTACACGTGGCAATCTTTGAAAGACGCAGGTGGTCACTGTTGGAAAGCTGGCTACACATCAAATGTATGTCTTATGACTCACATACAGAACAATTAACATGTGTATATCATCCATTGACTGTGCATACTGATGGCTTGATCATCCATGTGTATGCTACATTACCTTCAGCTTGAAAGATGTAAAAAATGCATGTAAACACATCTGTTAGTTCACATACTTTGATGGCTAACTAGAGCAATGTGAGCTTGTCAAAGGGTTCAAATTGTGTCTAACACGTAAGAGACATGCATACTTGACACCTACAGATGTGGCTTGAAGAAGTATAGACAGGAGTAGGACATGGTTCTGACTGTAACCATGAGATGTACAGGCCCTGTACGAAGAGTCCGTAAAGACAGTGCAGCCAGACAGGCCAGTGGCATAGTGTGCCAAATGAAGCTTTGAGAGGATGCTATTCTTTGGACTTGGAAGTGTGCTGAAACTTGATCTCATTTGTAACTGGTGAGCTGGATACGATGTGCATGACATCCAAAGTAGTCTCCCTCATACCCTCCATAGCTGAGACAAGACAGTGGCCCGTCAAGTCTCACCCTGGCTAGGCCTATGACCGTGGGGTATCCAAAGTAAGATTCAGATGTGTGACCTGACAGGAGTGGACCTAAGACACTGAACAAATTCAAACAATCACTGTTATCTGTGTGAAATGAGTCAGGTTATGACTATTTAAGTTTTGTGTAATGCAGGCTGACCATTTGACCAGTTGCGTCAGAGACATAGGTGCACATCATGATGACTGGGGATTGCAGGGTGGTCACCATTTCACAAGTGTACCGTGTGCATCCCATTTGCAGTGCCAGTTGAAGACTCCTTTGCAGGAGATGAGATAGGTAAGTCATGACACAAGACCATCAGGAGTATTACAGATCAGACTACCTTCTACATAGTTTAGTAGTTGACATAGTGGTTGTGGTATTTGACATTGATCTAACCGATTTTGCACATTACATCATGTGTCTGGGAACCATGGTTAACTGGCAGACTGGCAAGTGCCATGTACACATATGTCTAATGATTAGAAACCTGCAGTCAAAATGATGTATATGCTTGCTCTGTGGGGGCGTGGCTAGCAGGCCAGCATGGCGGACGGAGTTTGTTAGAGCTCCGGAGCCGCCGGGAGAGTTCTACATCCTGTGACCGCGCCGAGGGGCTGAATTCGCCTATAATCGGCCGAATCCTGCAGTTCGGACCTCCCGCCTACTACGCCGAAAATCCTGGACAGCTGACGGCTGGAGAGAGGGAGATCTGCCGTGGCCGAGTCTGAGGCCTGGTCACACGCTGCCGACCGGGGACTCGAGTAGCGGAGGTGCCCGAAGAACGGAGTTGGGAGTGCGACGGTGTGGCGGAGCGTCTGCGCACCAGGAGCGGACCCCCGCGGCAGAGATCCTGTCCCTGCTTACCCTGAGAACGCGGACTGATGCCCAGCGACCCCGGGCGCCGACGAGTGAGAAGGAGGCTGCGACCGGCCCTGCGCCGTGACTGAGGGCTCCGGGGCGCGGGCGCTGGAGATCGACTGACCGCGTCGGCAGCGGCGCCTGCTGATCGGGGCTCCCCCCGCCTGGCCCATCGACACCCTGCAGTAAATTGAGGTGAGGAGCCTGGGGGCGAGAGGAGGGAGCCCCTGGGACCTGACGCGGTGCACAACACCAGGGCCTCGGGTGCGAAGGCGGCCCTGATCGAGAGCGAAGACGGGATGTGACGGGCGGGGACCCAAGAGCCCGCGACCAGACCCTGCAGTGGTGCCCCGAGGGAGAGATTGTAAGCGGCTGACCTGAAGTGGCACAGGCCCTACTTCCTGAAGTGGAATCCCCGGGGTGCCGCCAACCATACGCCATAGACGGCCCCCCCTGGGTCGGCCCCTGCCTCTCCATAACTGGGAGCTGGTGCGGAACGGCACCCACCTGATCCTGCTGTTGACCCTGGACTGCTGGACCCCGCTTGGCAGGGAGAGACACCCTCCACTTAACAAAAACTGATTACAGGGACAGACTGAGTGCCCATCTGACCTGGACCGGGTGGGATACGGCGCCCCCCCCTCTGAGGATACACTGAGACCCCATTGGAACCTGAACCTGGGAGGGAGAGACAAGAGAGGCCGAAGGGGACACTCCCAGGAGGCATAACACACGCCGAGCGGCCGAAACCCGACCTGATCCGTACCCCTTCTGCCACCCGGACACCCGCAGATTGCCATGGGGCGTAAAGGCGTGAGGACTGTGGAGGGCAAGGAGGGAACGAGCTCAGGACCCACTTTGGACACGGACCCGGAGGGCCCTGCACTGCTACCATCGACTTCCACCGCCCCGGAGAACCAGCAGGGAGACAAGCTTGACCTCATACTTAAAGAGATCAGAGACTCCAGGATGATGATGGAGACGCAGATGGGCACCCTCACCACCAACCTCTCCTTGCTTAAAGCGGATCATGAGAAACTGGCGGATAGAGTCAAGGATCAGGGCCTGACAATGGCTGAAATTACACCGACGGTGACGGAACATACGGCCTCCATACACCTGATTCAACGTTAAGTACAGACCCTGATGGACCGCATGGAGGATGCAGAAGGGCGTAATAGACGCAACAACATCCGCGTTATTGGCCTGCCGGAGAGAAGCGAGGGATCCCGTGCAACGGAGTTCATGGAACAATGGTTCCGGGATAATGTCGCCTCTGAAGGCTTGTCACCGTTCTTCTGTGTAGAGAGGGCTCACAGGATCCCAACTGGCCAACCAAAGCCGGGACAAACACCACGGCCGCTTATTGTCAAGATCCTAAATTATAGGGATAGAGACATACTGCTAAGCCAGGCCAGAATAAAATCGGTCATACAGTGGGAGAACAAACGCATATCACTGTACCCGGACTACACCACTCATGTGCAGAAACAGCGGTCCTCCTACTATGAAGTAAAGCAGAGACTCCAACGGGCAAAACTACGCTATGCCTTGTTATTCCCGGCGCGCCTGAAAGTGATCCATAACCAAAAATCTCATTTTTTCGAAAGCCCTGCTGATGTGGAGGAATGGATAGAAACGATGGAGATTGAGGATCATCTGGACCAGACACAAAACTCTACGGATATTGGATCCAGCGAAAGCTCGACTCGGGGAGGGACCGGGAAGAATGCCCGGCGCAATCACCCGAAACAACGCAAACCTACTGTCCACCAACAGAAGCAGGGACAAAATGATGCAGTGGCGGCAGTGGGCTCCTTCAGAGAGGACCAAGAGAAGATCCCCTCGGACACTGAGGATAGCACAGTCCACTCGGACTCAGACAACAGTATGGTCCTATTTCCGACAGTGACACCCAGAGCTGCGGACGAAATTATGGACAATGCACAAGAATGACACTTCCTGTGGCTCTGCCCTGTGGCCGGAACACATCATGATATCCTTTTGTATAGACTGGGGGGCGGCGGAGGTGGGGTGAAGAGACACTAGGTTTGTCCTGGATATATTTGGGACCTCTCCCTTGCCGGATAACACTGAAATGACCTGGACCTGGGGGGGAGGGAAATGGCACCTGTCCGAGACTAGTAGGGTGGGATTCGCACACCTCCTGTGCCCCTGGAACACCTGATGGAATCCTACCGACAACATTCGACGGTAGCCGGGGTTTTTCCCCCCCCCCTCCCCTCCCCTCCCCTATTCCTCTGCCTCCCCCCCCCTCCACGAGGCGTGACTGCTTATACTGCACAAATATGACAGTACTCTCCCGGCGGAGCCGTTGAGCCGACGGCTTGACCGGGTATGGCTCAATGGACACGGCACCTGCTTGGTCGACCCCCCACTAGCGTATGGAACGTTACCTGTTTACATTTGTTTGAAAGTTTATGGTTTGGCACAGCAGAGTTTAGAGGCTGCGCCTCCACAGTTGGGGTTTGGGATAGGGAGGGAACTGTCTCCTGGTCGACGATGAAGAATTACCTGCTTGAACATACGGGAACACTTTTTGCGACACCTACAGATGATTATGGCTGACACGAAGGGAAAGTATAGGTTGGTCACCTGGAATGTGAGGGGACTGGGGGCCGTGCAGAAGAGACACAGGGTACAAGCTTTCCTGCTCAGACAACAGGCACATATAGCGTTCCTCCAGGAATCACACATGACACACTCCGAGTCCCTCCTACTACGGAAAAAGTGGAGGGGTACTGTTTTTTCCACGACATACTCTGCCTTTTCCAGGGGAGCCACAATATGGGTGCGTCACGGCACTCCGTTTGTAGAACTAGAAAGACGCACGGACGACCAAGGACGCTATGTACTGGTGAGAGGTACTCTGGACGGGGAGGTGGTGGTCCTGGGCAGCATCTATGCCCCGAACTTTGACCAAGATAGATTCCTTGCTGCAGTGGGTCGGGCATTGACGGACTGGGTGGATGTCCCCTGGATATTAGGGGGTGACTGGAACATGATCTTAGATGTGGCCCTCGACAGATCACACCCCCCACTTCAGGCGGCGGGAATACATAAACTATCGGACTCTTTCGGGACTTGGCTCCAGGGTTGGCGGTTAGCTGACACCTGGTGCGCACTGCACCCAACACACAGAGAATACTCATGCTACTCCCCCGTCCACGACCTGCATACCCGACTGGATAGATTTGTGTGCTCCAACTCCATCACGACTAGGTGCGTCACGTCAGATTACCTAGCTAAAACGTTTTCAGACCACCGACCGCTAACACTTGATCTGCACTGGGGAAAGGTACCCTCGCCAGTCCCTACATGGAGACTTAATCCCACGCTGCTCGAGGATGGCCCCTTTAGGACACACTTAGCTGACACCTTGACTGACTATTTTGCCACAAACTGGGACTCGGCGTCCTCGAATCTAATCGTGTGGGATGCAATGAAGGCTGTGATCAGGGGAGCTGCTATAGGCCGGCTAGTGGGAGCCAGACAGGAAATTCATGGTAAATTATGCGACGTGGAAGGGCGCTTGCGAGACCTTGAAAATGCAGCAGGACGGGACCCCGACAGGAAAGCTGATCTGCAGCTGTGTAACATCGAACATGCAGAACTACTGGAAACATTGAGGGTGATAGATCATGGGACATACCTGAAACGCCAACAGGCGGAGGCGGACAGATCAGGCGCTCTCCTTGCCCGGCTGGTCAGGGATGCCCCAGAGAGCCCTACAATAGCGGCTATTCGAAACGCAGCAGGCGAACAAGTACATACACAACTAGAAATTAACCACACATTTAAAACTCACCTGGAGAACCTCTATGCTCCTCCTCCTGTAGAGGCTGGAGACGACACGGCGGACTTCCTGGGAGAGATTCTGCTCCCAAGGCTGGCCCCGGGAATCCAAGTGGCCCTAGCGGGGCCTATTACACAACAAGAAATAAAGATAGCATTCCACACACTTAACCGAAGAAAGACCCCGGGCATGGATGGCCTGCCAGGGGAGTTCTATCAAACATATGCTGATGTGCTGACCCCCGTACTGGAGAAAATATACAACACTGCTTACGAGACTGGCCCTCTCCCGGCTACCACCATGCAGGCCTTGGTGATTTCTGTCCCGAAACCCAGTAGAGACGCCCTGGAGGTGGGGAACTACAGACCCCTCTCCATGCTCTCCATGGAATATAAGATCCTTAGTAAGGCTATAGCCATGCGGATCCAGCATCACCTCCCTGGCCTGATACATACGGATCAATGTGGCTTTCTCCCAGAGAGAAGTACCTCCCAAAACTCGAGACGCCTCCATGCCCTTATGACAACTACCCCTAATACCTTCCCAAATGCTGGCTGTATAGCCCTGGACCTCCGCCAAGCGTTTGATTCTCTGACGTGGAACTTCATGTTCGAAGTCCTGCATCGATTTGGATTCCCGGAGTCCCTCATAAAATGGATCCGCCTATTGTACACGGGACCGACTGCCAGGACACGCACGGGCAGGCTACGCGGTCCATCGGGGCACCCGACAGGGCTGCCCACTGTCGCCACTGTTGTTTGTCCTGACGCTGGAACCCCTGGCTATTGCACTCCGTAATAGAGCCAGGGAGGAAGGCATACCAGTGGAGGGTACGGACCACATGGTCTCTATATATGCAGACGACATCTTAGTATTCCTCCGGAACCTACGAGGGGACCACTCCCACCTAGCGTCTATCTTCAGACGATTTGAGTCCATATCTGGCTTAGCTATAAATCCGAGAAAGTCTCTGGGGTTCTTTTTTCGGGAAGGTCAACAACCCCCCCACGTACAGTTCGGCGCCCATGAAATTCAGGTGGCACCGACCACGTTTAAATATCTCGGAATTAATGTATACAGAGACCCGGCGGCCCAAATAGACGGTAATATCCGAAAGGCCATTACTGGCCTACGAAGCAGTATAGGCTTCTGGACGTCCCTACCCCTATCGGTAATGGGGCGCGTGGCGATCTCAAAGATGGTCCTACTCCCCCGCATATTGTATTTCTTTGTAAACCTACCGGTCTTGCTCCCGCGACAAATTTTCACCGCGCTTAATACATTACTGATCACCCTTATATGGGGCTCTGGGAGAAGAAGAATCAGCCTTAAAAAACTGCAACTACACACCAGACAGGGAGGCCTTGGCGTACCAGGCCTGCGGAGTTATTACTATGCCAGTCAGCTCCAATGGTTGACCCGTTGGGTGGCGGGCAGAGATCTCCATGAGATCGCTTACACGGCGGATAGGCTAGCACGTGGAGAATTACACTCCCTCCTACTGCCCACTGCTAGGATCCCCAGAGATTGCCACCCTCTTCTGCATGTAGCCCTGACCTGCTGGAGGAAAGCATTGTCATACACGACTGGGACAACCCCATATGCGGACAACATCCCCCTACTGGGACTCCCGACACCGCAGGGGACCCTGACATCACGCAGACTACGTCCCTGGACGGAGGCCGGGGTGGACCGAGTGGGAGACCTGTTTGGAGATGAAACCATGCTGGATCACGCTTCATTTTGTGCAGACCACGGGGGCGACTCCGCGATTATACATGGTACATGCCTCAGTGACGCACTTTGTGCGACGAGTATGGGCCCCACAACGCACGAAACCAGAACAACACGAATTAGTACACCTCCTACATTACATGGGCAGGGGAGGACACCTGGTGAAATGGCTGTATGTCGGAATCAGAGAACATGTGACGTCACCGATCACCACGCTTAGAGAGATATGGACTGGGGACACCGGGGAAAACATAACAGATGGGGAGTGGAAAATAATTTTGGGACATCATAGAAGAGTGTCTAGGAATGTTAAGTTTCAGTTCATACAGGCCATGATTCTCCATAGAGCATATCTTACACCCCAGAGGCTTCCTAGGATGTTCCCTACCGCCGCACATTGCTGCCCGAGATGTCAACAAGAAGAGGCGCATATCCTTCACATGCTCTGGGCATGCCCGAAACTACACACTTACTGGGGGACGATTAAACACACGATACACTCCATAACTACTCTTCAGATCCCTGAGGGAGCATTACCCTGCTTGATAGGGAATAGAAAAAGACCCAAGACACGTAAAGCACAACTGAAATTCGCGGATCTGGCACTCGTACTGGCAATCAGGGTACTCACTATGCGATGGAAATCGCCCAGGGCCCCGAAAGTAGACATGTGGCGGACTGATTTGCTGAAATGGGGAAAAGCCGAATCGGCGGCGCTGAGGGAGGAGGAGAACAAGGGCCTTCGAAAATACCCACTCGCGCAGGACTGGGACACAATGATGCTTGAGCTGGAAGAGGTAGACCTAGATATCCCAGAAGACCAGGTGGAGTGAGCATTCACACATGGTAGAGGGCGGCTGGGTCTCACGAACGTCGGCACCATCCACAAGGGTCAGGTCGGGCCTAGCACACCTGCCTATTTCCGGATAGCTTGAGACACAATGGACTGAAATGTAGAGTGTACTAGAGGAGACGACCAGGAGACGGGAGGTGGGAGGGGGGGAGAAAAGGGTAGTTGGCGTTTAGTGGTTTTGTAAGTCAAGATACTGATGTTTTAAAGATCACAAATGAGATAAATCCGAATTTGAATAACGAAAATAGTTCATCCTGCAACAGATATGCTAGATACAGTACCAAAGGATGAAAATGGAAAAGACTGATGTATGTAACCGCATGTGGTAATGAACAGTAATGTATGACGCCTTGTGACAGTCATGAATAAAGAGTTTAAAAAAAAAAATGCTTGCTCTGTGATGTGTTGCAAGGATACACATGAGTCAATTATATGCAGATGATTCATGTGAATCTCTTTGTCATCCTTGTTCACAGCATCAGCACCGGCTACTGGAGGAGGCAGTGTCACGGACCAAGGGGAAGCAGCTAGCATGACTGGGTCCAGTGAGAAAGAAGAGGAAGAGGGACCAAGTGGCACAGAGGGTGAAGGGAGCCACACTGAAGGCAGGTCGGAGACTTCCACAACATTGGAAGACCACTCCAGCTCCAACTCCAGTGATGACTCCCTTGTGGTGGTGGCTGAGCCTGGATTGGATGACATACCATCGGAGTCTGTCCCCACCACCACCACCACCATCTCCACCCTCACAGCTGCTGCATTTCACAGTGTCCATCGCTGTTCCAGTGTTAGGAAGCATGTCTCCTTCAGGCCAGGCACCGCACCTCCTGCAACAGCCTCCACTGCTTGAGTGTAGAGGCCATGGATTTTGCTGAAGCAGATCCATGTGGGGCAGATATCCAATGCGAATGTTCTCCATACACATACCAGTCTTTTGACACAATTGCTGTCATACATGGAGGGGCTTCACTCAGACATGTCTGCCCTTCCGAGATCCAATCAGGCCCTAACCGTCTCGCTGATGGCAGCAATGTCCCTCATCCAACAGTCCCTCCACCCTCCTTCCTCTGTCGCATCTACGTCCCGACTACCCTACCTGACCCAAGCAGACTGAAACAGGTACATGCACACACAGCAACAGACACATGCAGCACACAAACCCACAAACAAAAGTCCAAATTCACACAGACAGACTCAGGGAATTGACAGCACACACCCTGGGGAGAGCCCAAAAAAAATCATTCATGCATCCACAGTCGCTCCACAATCCTCAGCTCCTTCTGCCTACACAACCCCTACCCTTAACTGTCCTGCAACCCCCTCTTCACTGTGGCTCTTGCTCTGCAATCTTGGCCTCTTCCACGTTGACCCATCTGTCCACACTCCCAAGGGGAAGAGGAAACCCCCCAAATCCAGACCTGTGATCCACACCTGTCCGCAAATCTCACCTAAGAGGAAGACCCCAGAGGCCTCTCTCATACATCCACCCGGTCACCCAAATCAAAAACCCCACCACCAACCCACACTTCCCCTGCAAAGTGGAGTGGAGTGGTGTGGCTCACTGGTTAGAGGCGGTAGACTCGGAAGCAGAGAACGGCCGGGACCAGGGTTCAATTCCCGACACGGCAGGGTCGTGGACCAGGGTCAGCGGACTCGACAATTCTCGTCTCGGTGCCTACTCTAACCAGGGATCACACTCGGCAACTCTGGGCATTAAGCTTGCCTCATCTCTACAACGGCCCCCCACAGACGCCGGGGATGTCTGGTTTCACCTTGGAGATACCCAGAGGGACAATCTCACAGGGAAAGCCAGGACGGGTTCCCCAGCGGTCTCCAGCGCTGGGACGCTTACGGGCAGCTGTGCGCTTTACAAGTCCAACACATTTACATTACACACATTACATTTACAAGTCCACTTGCTCCCAGTCCCAGGCCCCCGCTCCCAAAGTGCACACATCAGACTGCATCCCTGTTTTCCCCAGCCACTGTTACACCATCCCCAAGAAGGTCAAGCCATCCTCCTTCCACAAGCACTTCCCCTATATCAGCCTCCCCCTCAGTCTGTTCCTGCCACTGCATTGTACCCCCCTCAATCTGACCAGTCTGCTGCAGTATACCCACACATAACAACGGATCCCATCCCTCCCGAAACCCAAACCAGTCCCCCTAGCCCAGTCCATGCAGGACCTGGCCTGCCCCCATAGATGCCCCTCCCAGGGGAGGTGTCCCCTTGCGGTTGCAGTGCAGACAGATAATAGAGGGTGATTAGCCTTGACCCCCTCCTGGACTTTACCAAATGAACTGGCCAATGGCTTTTGTTTGTTTTAATTTTTTCATATTTGTTTCATGTAGAATAAAGCATGCTAGTTTATTTTCACTGTTGCTTTCTGTGTCCCACAACTTGGTCATAGGTCAACTGTCATTAATGTGCAAACCTTGTCGTGTGCATGCAATGATGTTGTGATGTCATGGACTGCATGTGATCCATGGAGTATGTGACATAGTACAGTATGTAGCCAAGTCCTTATTGTCTATATTTGCAGGGTGTCATCATCCACATCATTAAGGGCCATGAGGATGACATGATTTTGACAAACCTAGCAGGTTTTACTGACACTTTTGCACATAGGTTGTGCTTACATTGTTAGACATTGTGCAAGTGTTTCAAAGTGCAACCGTCTAGGATGGCCATGCAGTATAGGGCTGGGATGTGCAACAAGTCAGCTGTCTCATTAGTATAACTGGGTACACATTATATTTGACTACTTGGTGGTGACTTTGGACACACCCATGTACACAGGCTGATGGTACTAAAGTATTGATTTGGAGGTGTCGGAGACATGTCAGAATCTCCTTTTGACATGGTAGACCCCTGCCAAGAACAAGCTTGCCACAGGTGGTCTTGCACTGTAGGAATTAACCCCTCATGGCAGTGTGTTCATCTGTGACATATCCTGAGCCAATGACATGTGTGAGGTGAGCAGGAATCTCTGTCTTCAGACCCAGTTGCCTCCAGAGACTCAAGTCCCTGCAGATGTTCCTGTTTAGCAAGGTTTCTGCGGTCTGATTAGTCCAGTGCTTTGTCAACCTATTGTGAGTAGTGCCAACCAGCGTATGTCTGGCTACATCATGTTGATTAAGGGTTTTGTCTTTGTGTCCTTTGACTTCATGTATTTACCCACACCCCTCATGTAATTGGTCATAAGTATATTGTGTGGGTCGTGATTTGCGCTGGACCAATAATCTTGTCCTTTTCAGCTATGCATGATTCTGTACCTGGTCACACCAAGCTGGCCTAAGGTTGCAGTGATGTATGTTGTTTGGCCCTTTTCGACATGTGGTAAGCAGAGTGGAGTGTGGGTGCCCAGGTGTGTAGTGTGTCCATCTGTCATGCAGATAGCACTGGAGCCAGTGTTACATCCATGCTCTTCATTGGCACGCAGGGGAGTAGTAGTAAATGTGTTGGTGCTGCGTAGCTGCAGGTGTGTTTAGTAAGGTTGATGTTGCATGTGCTGAGCTGGCACACACAAGGGTAGAGGTGATGGAGACTGGTGTATAGTCGGTATACATGGAGTGTAGATTTCAATGTGATGGTAGCAGGACTATTTGAGATGTTTTCAGGAGTTGTGGGGTGTGAATTCACTTCATTGTCATTTCTTGTGTAGGGGACATGGAGTGTCCACATTGTCCCTATGATTTTGTGCTTTCACCCTGCAGAAGGTTTTGTAAAAAAGTGTGGATGTGATAGGGGAATATCCCGCCGGACAGGTTGTATTGTGGCATGTGATGAGAGCTGTGGTTTGAGGCACTATTGAGCGATTTGACTGTAACGGGGCAGTTCTGGATGAGTGGTATTTGTTGATACTGTGCATGAGTCCATAGGGACTTTGGTAATGGGAGCCATATGTAAATGTGACAGGGCAACATTGAGACAAGGTCTGACTAGTCATATGGGACATAGTGGATTCGTGAATGTGAAGTTATGTACACCAGTTATGTGATCATGTGTGCTGGATGGTGAAATGTGAGGTATTGTGGAGTTTTAGTATGTTGTGTTTGAATGTGGGGATGCATATTTTCTCAAGTGTCAATTCTTTGGAGTTGTGCTGTTTTGGGTGCTTATGCGGTGATATGCAAATGACTGAGTACACAGCCATTGCACTATATATGGGACTTGTTATGAGATGTGGTGAAGTGTGGAGTGTGCATGTCTGAGTGTGCTGTGATGCTGCATGTTATGGCTTGAGTGCAGTTCAAGGCATCACTGAGTGTGCAGCTGGTGATGAGATTGGTCCATCCGACATGTTAAATTTGTCATCTGCTGAGGAGGGAATGTGTACTGTACTAACCCTGGGCGGAGTTTGCGGAGTGGCACTACGCAGAACCCCACAAAGTGGAAAAAAAACTCTGCAGCGCTACGCAGAGCTCCGCAAGCGGCGGAGTTTGGTAGAAAAATGCTGTTCGCGGTGATTGTACAATGCTGGATGCTTGTCTGCACTGTACAAGCATCGCGAACAGCACCATGCACAGCACGAGCGAGCGCTGCTTTCCTTTCTGGCGCTCGAGGATATTTTTTCTCGAGCAAGCGGGCAGTTTCTCTACGCGAGCAGTCACAAGCATACGCGTTGAGAAATCTCGCTGGGATGTTTATTTTCCACGCTCGTACTCGTCAACGCGATGTTGACGATCGCGAATGAGGAAAGTTTTCGCCGGGAGGTAGATTTTCCTCACTCGCGGTCACCAACTTGACATTGACAAACTCAAGTTTTTAGAAGTTCCACGTAGTGCGGAGTTTGGAAAACTCCGTAAATTCTGCGGAGTTCACCGCCTTGGATTATACTGTACAATGTGTGCATATTATGTATCTTAGAGGTGTTGTGTACATAGTGATGGAGAGTGGTGCTGCGTGTGTAGGTGTGGATGTGATGAGGGCCATACCCATGTGGCTTTGTATATCTTGGGTTGTAATGGTATGTGTACTGGGCTGGAGCTCATGGGACAGACAGGCTTCTCCATCTAGATGCAACAGATGGGGCTTATGATGTGCTTGTGTGTTTGTAATGAGAGATGGACATGGAGTGTGACCTGGGTGGTGGAGGGATCATTCCTGCATGTGTTGAGAACCTGTGGTGAAGTTGACATGTGCATATGTGTAGATCATGTGTATATGAATGGGCAGTGATAGTTGCCAGAGTGAATCTGTGTCTGTGTCACATGTATGCTGAAGCTTGCTGTCTGCCAATGTATGTTCATGTATGCTTTTTGTTATGGTCACCATCAGCACACTGGTATGTACAGTACCCATTGGCATCACAGGAGCAGTAGCCTCCGCCTAGCCTTGCTTTGTGTGAGTTGTGTGTGGGCATAAGTAGAAATTTGCACTTTATAGTCAGTAGTGGACACTGACTGGTCATCAATGCCCTGCCATGGTGCCCTTAGATCAGGGGTCTTCAAACTGTGGGGCGCGACCCCAGGGGGGCCGTGGGGCGATGGAAAGGAGGTCGCGCCTTCACAGTGTCACTTCTGCCCTGGCCTCCTGGGATTCAGCCCCCTCCTCCCCCATCCTGTGTCTCAGCCCGGGCTGCTGCAATGCAGCTCGCGCTCCTGGGGCCTTGGCTGGGCAGTGTCTGGAGTCTTATCTCTGCCAGAGTTTTTCACAGGTCTTTAAAGACCATTAGCATATTTACATGCCTTTGTTAACTGATTACCAAAGCTTAGTTTTTTTATGGTTCCAGTACCCCCTGGGCCCCCACTCTGCCTATTCCTTACATTTGTATTTTTACACTTACTGCTGTAGTGTGAGAATGCATTTAATGAAAAGAAATATAAAGTTGGGTTGCCAAAAGAAAAATGCCTGCTATGTGTTGTTTAAAGATCCTGCAGAGACCTGCTCTTGACTCTAAATAGAGTTATAAATAAAAAAGTATGTATTAATTAGTTATGTTAATGTTCCGTCTTTATTCTCTTTAATTATTAGTCATGTATCATTGAGGCATCCCTAGAACACAATTAAAACTGCTTTCTATTTATATTTGCTGTTCTAAGTATTCACAGATAAGTGCAAAAAATACAGCTGTAGGTGACTGCTTATTTCTGGGCCATCAAAATAATGAGCTGGTAACCCTAATCATTAGACTGGAAGTTTGTTGCAGGATCAGCACATTATTTATTTCCTCCACCCTTGAACCCTGATTAATGCCATTATAGCAATAGTTTAACTTGTATCTGAAACCCTACGCTTCAAGTTTCTGGGAATGCATCCTGCTTTCAGACTACTCACTTCTCATTCTCGCCTTCACTTTCACGTTCACCCTGCACTCCCAGCGATCACAATACACTCACACTGATCACAATACACTCACACTGATCACAATACACTCACACTGATCACCATGCACTCATAGCGATCACCATGCACTCAAAGCGATCACAATGCACTCATAGCGATCACAATGCACTCACACTGATCACAATGCACTCACACTGATCACAATGCACTCACACTGATCACCATGCACTCACAGCAATCACAATGCACTCACACTGATCACCATGCACTCACACTATTCACCCGCTCACCCTGCACTCACACTGATCACCATGCACTCACACTGATCACCATGCACTCACACTGATCACCATGCACTCACACCAATCACCATGCACTCACACAATTCACCCGCTCACCCTGCACTCACACTGATCACAGTGCACTCACACTGATCGCCATGCACTCACAACATTCACCCACTCACCCAGCACTCAAAGCAATCACCATGCACTCACACCATTCACCCGCTCACCTCTGCCTTAGATGGAGGAGGTGCTTGCTTCTGATGTTAAATCATGATGCCAGAACATTGGCTGGCAGCACATTGCTTAGGGTGGTATTGTCTGCTCAAGAGAATATGCAAGTATGTGTGTTTTGAGATGCCACCTGCTCTCCAACTTGTCCAGATAAGCGTCCCTGCGCTTCCCAGTATACGACACAGACATGGATAATCATGGCATTCTGACTTTGCTTGTCTAAGGTGTGGGGGCACCAGGGGAGTGGGCTCATTGTGATGTCATCCCTGGTTGTGCTGAGAATAACAGACTGCAATGTGAGCAAATTAATTCACACGTGACTCTAAAACATTTCACACATTTCCATTGGTGTTTGCATTATCCGCAGTTTTGGAATCTGTCATCTGTTTTGACCAGGGTGACCTTGTAGGTGTCAATGAATGCTCCGAATCAGTACATTGTACCCTGCCCTGGAGCCTGAGGGCAACATATCTTATTTGTAGGTCTCCTTGATGGATTTCAGGATTCGAAGGCAGTGATCAAGCGCCAAATGTGGCAATGCAGATTCCATTCTGCACATGTCCTCCATCCTCACAGGATACACCCATTTCCCATGGCTTGCAGCTAGCTATGTGGATTGTGTTTGTGAGCCACAGATTGAGACCCCCCTGGTGTTGTCACCATTGCAGGTAGATTCTCTTACACATTTTGCTGTGCTTTGGAGCCTCCAAACCCTGTTGTTGTATCCTCTACCTGGTGACTCATGTGTCTTCTAAATCTTCTGCTGTACACACTCTGCTTTGGCAAAATGGCTGTAGTCATTAGCTGCACATACTGCAGCTTTTGTAGCTAGATCCAGAGTTGCTGTTAAAGACATGCAACCAACTTGACAGTGTACATGTTCTGATCTTGAGTTGTGTGCAGCGCCCCCAGGTCACATATGGCGACTGTCTCCTGCATTTTTGTTGGTCCATATGTTTCTCCATAGCAAGTAAGAATGTGTTCTAGACATGAAGCGCTGTGTACTCCTGTTGCCCTGCAGGGTTTGAGTATGTTTTGTGGTGGACAGATGCTGTGACTTTGTGTCACATACATATGTGTGTCTGGTACCTTCAGTTCCACCATCACATGTGTGTTTGTCTTAGTATGTGGCGTGCTGGGTGTATCTACCTGATGCTGAGATTCCTCCATTGGTAATACAAAACAGTACATGGACCCATGGTTGTATTGGGATCACAATGATAGCTAGTGAATCATGGATTCATCATCATACATCCAGTGATCCACGCTGTCATGGTGCCCACTGTAATGTCACCTGTGAAGGGAGATTTTGATGAGGCATGATGCGGCTGATCAAGGGGGTGGGGTTTAGACTGGCCAAATGTGACTTAGCTCCCGGTAAGTCCCCTACCTCCAACGCAGCCTCCCTGCACCGATCATGCCCTGAAAGTCATGTTTGGGTATATGAGATGACAATGCTTCTTGCAAGGCATGGAACACAGTGCACAACAGTGAGGCTACTCCAAAATGTGGCCCCCATACTCAATTTGCATCACATCAGCTCAGCAGACAGGATACTGGGAACACAGTGCTGTGGCCTAGATGGAACTGTTGAAGTGAGTCAGTCTCTTGGTGTGATTTTTGTTGGTCACCAATGTGACTCTGGTGCACCCGCCCATCAACCAGTGCTTGATTGCCCACATTGCCAATCCAAGACCTATATGGAATACTTCCTGATTGGACTTAACATGCATATTGCTCAGTGGAGTTCAGCCCCCCGTCGTGTGTGTCATACCAGGCTAAGACAACTTCCACGCTCACATACATGTTGTGTTTGTTCTGCAGTGGGTGGCTGGTCTGTTGTCTTTGTGAATCTACCACTGCGTATTTCAACTGGCTTTAAAGTGAATTGAGTGGATTGTGTGTTTTGTTTCTTTCTCTACTGGCCCTGGACCTCCTACATCTCCACAGTGTGGGACTACATATCATCAAAAAATGGACTTCGGGATGGAATCCTTGTATTTGCTGCTACTTTTACCCCAAATGTGTGTGTTGATACATTTTGGATAGTCACATGTCGCATTGTCAAATGACACATTGCTGGGAGTGTTAGCCCCCCAAAGCACAGAATGTCTAAACATGGCTGAGGGTATGTAACCCCCAACAATAGTTTCCTCAACAGTGCTGCAGGTGTTTGTCCCCATCCCCCACTTTGTCACTACATTGCTGGTGGTGTTAGCCCGCCAACCCCCTAATGGCTGAACCATGCTGGAAGTTTGAGCCCCACAAGCCCATTTTTGTCATTCCAGTATTGGGTGGTTAGCAACGGTGGGAGTGTTGGTCATCCACACCCCTATGGGGTGAACAACGGTGGGAGTGTTGGTCATCCACCCCCCTACAGGGTGGACAACGGTGGGAGTGATAGGCATCCACCCCCAATAAGGTGGGCAACGCTGGTATTGATAGGCATCCACACCCCTATGCAGTGGACAATGGTGGGAGTGTTAGGCATACACCCCCCTACAGAGTAGACAGCAGTGGTAGTGATAGGCATCCACCCCCCAATGAGGTGGACAATCGTGGGAGTGATAGGCATCCATCCCCCTATGGTGTGGCCAACAGTGGGAGTGTTAGGCATCCACCCCAGTATAGGGTGGGCAACACTGGTAGTGTTAGGCAGCCTCGCCCCCTTTGGGGTGAACAACCGTGGGAGTGAGAGGCATCCACCACCCTTTGGGGTGGACAACGCTGGTAGTGATGGGCATCCACACCCCTATGCGGTGGGCAACAGTGGGAGTGTTAGGCATCCACCCCCCTAAAGGGTGGGCAACGCTGGTATTGATAGCCATCCACACCCCTATGGGGTGGAAAACAGTGAGAGTGTTAGGCATCCACCCCCCCTATGGGGTGGGCAATGGTGGGAAGGTTAGGCATCCACCCCCCTATGGGGTAGGCAATGCTTTTAGTGTTAGGCATCTATCCCCCTATGTGGTGGACAACGCTGGTGGTGTTAGGCATCCACCCCCATATGGGGTGGACAACGCTGGTAGTGTTAATCTTCCACCACCCCTCTTGCCTCTACATTGCTGCAAGAATTCCCCCTTCCCCAATATTGACTGTGGTTTCTCACAAGCAGTGTATAATGTTGCCTTTTGCTGGGTAGTGACGTTTTTGTGTGCGGTAGGTGTCTGAATTACAGTCTCGTTCGCAGGGATCGTGTTGTGGCGCGAATCGGAGCTGAAATATTGCTCTTCCGGATGCTGTGATGTGTGGGTCGTGGTGACCTGTTCGGCGCATAGGAAGTGCGCATCGTACTTGCCCGGTCAGAATCTGACTGGGAAATGCCTCCTGACGACTCCATCCAGATTTTACGGAGCCTTCTCATTAGTAACCGAAATCGGAGTGTCAGAGTCATTCGGAAAATGAAGGATTTTGCGCATCGTACTTCGTCGTTTGGATAGACCGGGTCACGGTACAAGTCGGTCGGAAGGTAAGGCTATGGATGGCTCTGGGTGGGCCTTTCTGATGGAATCGTAATCGGGCCCAGAGTCAGTCAGAGGCCATTCCACCCGACCGAGTCAGTCAGAAATTAGTCCTGTCGTGTAGTTCCTATATCCCTATATAGGGTCTGCGCGTTAGGATCTCATATGTTATAGTCTTTGTGGAGGACTGAGTCGATCGTCCACTATCGCATATGCTAACTTTGTCGTAGCGTCTGTTTACCTTACTAGCTCAGAGGCCAAACTAGAAACGTCTTTGCAACAAAAAGGGAATAGTTTCTGGCAGCCTTGCAACATGGAAAACACTGATCCCTCAGAATCGTCGTAAAACAAGAGATAACTCATTCCTTAGTCGTGCAGGATTACACAGAAATAACAGACAAGCATTTCAATAAGCATTTATTGGATAGTCTTGAATTTTGTGTAAACGATATGAGCTGTTACAATTGTTAGACATTAAGCAAGATATAAAATGCATATTACAAAGAGCAAAAAGAAATAGTATTGCTCTAACATTCCTCTGGGTTCATAAATACTTTTGTATAGATAAAACCATGTTTAAAATTACAGATTAGAGTACAAGTGAGAGTACAGTGTAAAAGCACAGTTGAAAGCTCAGCACTTCTGAAGTGCTTCTCCTACCCAAATGCGTTCCTACCCGCACCTGCCCCTGAATCCAAACCTAGGTGTAGATGTGGGTGCAAGGGAAGGCATAGGCATTGAAGGCTATTGGATGATTCTCTATAGTTGGGCGTGAAGAGTTGAATCAGTCCAAACTTAGTCCTGATGTATGACGTGAATATTGCTAAGTGTTGGAGATAGCTAGAAGTGAAGTCACTTGGAGTCTACTGTACCCAAGAGTCTATAGTAGCCAAGGGTCTCTAGTAGAAGAAGACAAGCCCATAGCTGAGAATGGAAGAAGTTGGGTTTCTGATCTTAAATTCTAGGTCCCCGCAAGGGAAAGTCGTACACTGCGCGCTGGGGTCTCGGTGTGCGGGGAGACGGGGTCTTGTCCTCAGTGCGTCGTCAGTGCGTGAGGCCGGGAATGAAAGGCTCCCCGGAATTCGAGGTCTCCTCTTATTTGCTTTAGAAATAGGTGGGATATTTATACTAGAGTATGGGCAGGTATGATGTGGTATTGTGCTGAGAAATACGTCACTAATGTACCTACAGTGAAAGAAGATGGCTGAATTCCTAGAAAGCTAAAGCAACTAGCATTGTTGTGACAGGTAAGGTGGACGGATGAAGAAGAGTCGGTGTCTTAACCCGGTAATGTACTTCAGTGGGAAGTTCCTGTAGTCCTGATAACCCCGGAGGTTTACTTGGTGTTAAAGGGCATGATACAGGATGACCCGGTAATACACATTGTCTATGTCTATAGTCAATTGTGAAGATGGAACCCAAAGTTCTGCCCATATATGGGTAACATAATCTGATGCACATAAATGCATGTTAATTAAATATGACCTAATAGTACGGCCTTATTGCGGGACACTTGCACAATACACAACACCCACTCCTATTTCTGAAGAACGATATCACAGGATACAAAGTATAATGTCAAAAAATAAATAGTTTTGGTGAATCACAATCACAAATATGAGAATCGCCCCGTTTCTGCATAATCTGCTACCATAGTATATAATTTAGTAGATATACAGTATGTGAGAAAATATCCATTTTCCTTTTAAACACTGTTTTTAAGTGACATGTGCTCGAAATATAGAATCCTCTAGTTTGTCTGGTAAACCGAAAAAAAGATCCCTTGAAGTTATTGGCGACATTGGAAAACATCTCTCAAAATCTCGACAGCTCACAGATGGCTGATGTCACTTCCTGTATATGGGTGCTCCATAAGCAGTGCACTAGTCGATCCCTGCGTCAGTTCACGGAGGTCAGCAAGGTGCGAAGTTTCAAGGAAAGCATTCGCCAAGAACTCAAGCTGATGCGTTCAACACAAAGTATGAGCCTTTACAGGGCCCATCAAGGTATAGACGGTAGTCATCGAGACAGACGGCAGTGTTAGACAGACGTCCAACGTACGTCCTTCCTTGTAGAATATACAATGCAGCACAGGTAAGATGCAGCGCTCAAAGGCTGGTCGAAAGGTCATAGTTAGCATACAAAGTGCAATCCACCTTCCCATTCCCCCACCGTTGGGGTTAAGTCCCAATGAAACACCTGAGACGGTAGTTGGTCTTCACAGCGTAGTTTTTATTAGCTTTAGATACTGCCAATTTCAGCATTGGCCTCACCACTGGTAAACTCTTGACCAACTTTTATTATTGCTTTATTTAACACACCACAACACGCAAATAAGATATCAGGGTTTTACATATTTTGCCTTGTATTTACAATTGTCTCTCCACAGGTCCTTTGCATTGCCTTCGAGTTGTGCCAGCAGGCCACAACCAAGATACCCTGCTGTCTTTGTGCTGACCGCCCCCCCCGGCCAACAGAGCCGCAGGCAGATAATTCTCCACTGTTGTGACAAGCGTGCTGGTGGCCCTGGACTCTCTGGCCTTAGCTCGATGCCTTAGCCAGAGAGTCTAGGGCCACCAGCAGGTCAACCCCCTCTCCCACCAGCCCAGAGCCCCAAATAGACGGCACGCCCTGTCCTGGGGCCAAGCAGCCACCGCCCAATGAAGTCCCTGTAATTTCTCTTGCCCAGGACCACGCCACAGGGTGAGGCGCTCACTGGCAGGCTCGACCACCCCCCCTGCGCATTCTAGCTCCACCTCTAGGGCTCCTAAAATGGTCTGTATAAACAACTCCAATCCTGCATTGGACAGATGTACCCCATCCCGCGCATACAACTCCGCCCTTGACACCTCAATTAGCTTGTGCCTGATGGTACTGATGCGAGGTTTTTTTTACATTTCCACCACTGACTGGGTCAAACTCCTTACTGATATGTTAACTGCCTTCGCCGGAGCTCCGTTCGCCCATACTTGCTGCGGAATCACCTCTGACCATAGTATTTTTGTAGTAGGTAACATGTTCCTAACCACTGATCGCATGGAAAACAGTGCTTCCTTTACCCCCCTTCTTCCCGTCGGAATCATATCATTGCCACCTGAATGAATCACCAGTACTTCGGGGACAAGCATGCCCCTGGCCAGTGCGCCCCGCAGATCGCTTGGTACATCCTCTAAACGCTGTCTGCCTACCCCTACCCAATGGTGGTTGATTCCCTTCGCACTGTGTATTCTGGCATCCTGTGCGTTGTTGAAGAAGTGCCCTGCTCTCCGTATGAATGAATGGCCACACCAGCATATCTGCGTTCTCTGACTCAGCCCACCTAGATCAAATTTAGAAAATAGATACAATCAGCGGGTGTGATGGGGAAGGGGAGTTGTACCTGACTTGCAAATCATGCTAATTGTGGGCCTATGTATCGCTCAAAACATGTTGACTTCCATCGCCCCACTCTCTTATTGGTCTCCGCAGGAAGGCCCAAGGCCGCGGCCATCATAGCTGCGCCGATGCGGAATGAATGGGATGTGAAATGTGCCATCTCCACCCCCAAAAATTCCAGGGCCAGCTTGCACATCCTGGTGAACTGAAATCTGGTGAGTGGGATGCCATCAGCATGCAATAGTACTCTGCTGTCCCCTCCCCTAATCTGGAAAAAAACTCTTGGACAGGTTTACTGGGCAAAATGTGGCCCCTGCAACTGAACACAACTGTACCCATGTCCCCTTACCCAGCGGGACTGTCTTAGACCTACGTACTCTGACCTGCAGGGCTTCCCTACTCAAAATTACATCTTCCATGCATATGCCCCCCTCCTCGTCTGACTTTGATGCTGGTAGCAGCTCTGAAATTCTAAAGGCCCCGAAGAAGGCCCATGAGTATGCTTATCATAGCAATTGCATTTTGTACATTGAGAAGCAGATTTGGGGCAGTACTTCCAAGATTTTTTCAAGTATGCTGGCATCTATAGGCCTCCTACTGTGTTTTACCCCTGGTGCTAAGCGCTCCCATCCCCTCGTCGCTCTTTTAACTCTTGGGTCTTTCGTGGAGTCCGCTGCCCCCCGTAGCCCCTCGTAAAATGCTATTGCAGAAAGCTGCCTTCTAACCATGGGCAGAAATGTGTTGTTTCCTTTCTGATGAACTATGAATACAAGGACACTTTGTGGTGATAACATCTCTGTAGCTTCTGCCCCCCGAATGATAGTCAGGTATGATTGCCACGACCTCTCATGCATACTCTTAGTCTTGGGGGCCAATGACGCAGTTATCAACTCGGGGGCTGTGGGGCACCAAGTTTCCATGGTCCCTCCAGGACACTTGTCATCTGTTTGTCCGCTTGCGGCCATCGCGCACAAAATTCTGTCAACTTAAAACGGGACAGGGCATCAGCGATCGGATTGTCCATCCCCGGCATGTGTTTGGCGGTAAAGTATACATTATGCTGCAAGCATCCCAACACTAGTTCTTTCAATAGGCGCAGGACCCAGGTGCATTTTGCCCTCTGGTTGTTAATTGCCATTACTACTGACATGCTATCCGACCAAAATACAAAGTGCCTTGCCTGTTTTTCAAAATGTCACCCCACAAATGCAGCGCCACAATAATTGGGTAAAGCTCTAAGTAGGTAATATTGCTGGTGAGTCCTCACACCACCCACTCTTCCGGCCAATGCTGCATGCACCACCTGGTGCCCAACACCGCCCCAAAACCCACACTGCCTGCTGCGTCTGTATACAACTCCAACTCCACATTGGGTTGACTAGGTTGTTGCCATATTACTGCTCCATTGAACTCTTTCAGAAATTCTTTCCAAATGACTAAGTCATTTCTGACTTCCCCAGAGAGCCTGGTATGATGATGTTTGGCCCGCAATCCCGGCTTTGCCCTTGCGATACTTCTAGAGAAGGCCCTGCCCATAGGTATCACCCTAAGCGCAAAATGTAGCTGCCCCACAAGGACTTGTAGCTGGTGCAGCATCACCTTGTGTGCTGCCAAACAGGCCTCTATGGCCACTCAAAAGGCAGATACTTTCTCCTGGGGAAGTCTGCACACCCTCTCCCTGGTGTCAATTTCGATGCCTAGGAAAGTTAACCGTTGGCCCCTCCGTCTTTTCCTTAGCCAAGGGTACGCCCAGTGCTTTTGCCAGATGCTGGAAGCCTAGCAGGGCCTTCCTGCATGCCATGGATCCCTGTGCTCTCAGAAAAAGGAAGTTGTCTAAATAGTGCACCACCACAGCTGATGTTAAGACTTGCTGCACTGCCCACTCCAGAAACCTGCTGAACGTTTCAAACACCGCGGAAACTATAGAGCACCCCATTGGCATGCAAATATCAATGAAGTACTCCATTTCAAAGTAGAAACCTAGAAGCCTATTGCTGTCCGGGTGGACTGGCAGGAGGCGAAAAGCCACCTCGATGTCCGGTTTTGCCATTAACGCTCCCTCTCCCAGTCTTTAGAGTTTTTGTATTGACATGTTAAAGGTGGTGTAGCGCACCGTGCACAGCTCTGGGTCAAGTTTGTCATTGACTGACAACCCTGGTGGACTCGACAGGTTGTGGATCAGATGGAATTTCCCTTTCTCTTTCTTCAGTACTAACCCCAATGGTGAACATACTAAGTCGGGCCTTGGCAACTGTTGAAACGGGCCCAACATCCTCCCCAACGATACTTCCTTCATGATCTTTTGCGTAGTCACCTCTGGATTTTGGAGGACTGAGCGTTGGTTGCACGGTGGAGTCGTGGACGGGTTAGCAGCAGATGGTATGCGAAAGCCAAAACTAAAACCAAGGTGTAAAATCTGAGCTTCTTGTATCTTGTCATATTTACTAAGGAGATGTGTCAGGACATGAAGCTGGATGAGAGTGGGTAATGTTCTATGGTGTTTGAGCTTTGCGTCCCTTACCCTGGGGTTGGGTATGGCCGGGCTGATCTTTTGATCTTCCCAACTTTTTGTAGCATCTACTCTCTGGGTGTCCTTGGATGCCACAGAAGGAACACAAATGCTTAAACTTGCATGCTGCGCCCCGATTGCACTCATTCTTATTGAACTGCCAGCAGGCCTGTTTTTCCTCTCCTGTTTATTTATTTATTACATTTTTTAATTTCTATTGCGTGAAAGCTACCCACAAAGGGTTTCCCGGCGCAGAAGTAAAAGCCATCAACAGCAACGCCGGGAAAAGACTCATTTGTCAAATAGCCAGGTTTTAAGCATCTTGCGGAATTTGGGGTAACTAGCCTCAGTTTTTATGCTAACAGGGAGGGAATTCTAATAGGACGGTCCGAAATAAGTGAAGGATTTTCCTCCCATTCTTGCTAGGTTATATTTGGGGACCACAAAGTTTCCATGGGAGGTTGATCTCAGATTTCTGGATGGGACATAGGGTCTGGCCAGAGCACAGAGGTAGTTCGGGCCATTCCAGTTTTGATCTTGTGCATGTAAGCAAGTGTTTTGAATTTCACATGATTTTCGATGTTCAACCAGTGTAATTTACGTCGGTGTGATGAGATAGGTTTAAATTTAGGTACTTTGCATAGGAGCCTAACTGCAGAGTTTTGGGCCATCTGGAGTCTGTGGGTTATAGTTTTATTCGAGCCCGCATACAAGATATTTCCATAGTCAAGCCGAGAGGTGACCAAGGCGTTGACAACAGTTTTCCTGTTTTTTCCGCTAGCATCCAACATATTTTTCTTAACCATTTGATGATGGAGAAACAGGTGGTGCTGACTTTTATTGATTGTGCCTTCATGCTCACAGTCTCATCGAGAATACCGCCTAGGTTCTGAACTTGTAGTGAGGAGGTGGGGAGATTACCCATGTTGTCTGGCCAATGTTGTGCGCTCCAAAGGTCTCTCTGTTTCCCCAATATCAGTACCTCAGTTTTCTCTCCATTTAATTTTAGGAGGTTGATTTGCATCCAGGCTGCGATATTAGTTAGTCCTGTTTTGAGTGTAGAAGTATCATTTGAATTGGAGTTATGTGCTGATAGGGAGAACAGGATTTGTGAGTCGTCAGCATAGGAGTATATGGATAACCCTGATTTTTCAGCAAGTTCCGCTAAGGGTTTTACGTAGAGATTGAATAATAGTGGGCCTAGGATAGATCCCTGCGGAACGCCATGTGCAGAGGAGTATGTTTTGGAGCAGGCGTTCTGCGAAAAGACTTGAAACGTTCTGTCAGATAGGAAGGCATGAATCCATTTAAGAGCAGGACCGCTTATACCTATCCTGCTCAGTGTGTTAATGAGTACCGTGTGACCTCATGGCCTTTAGAAGAGCTTTAAAGACATGGTTGTTTACCATCTGATTCCCTAACCTGCCTCTATCTCAGGAGTAACACTTAGCGCCAGGACACCTACGGGTAACAGAGCGCTGTACAAATGCCAAAAATAAAGAAAAATAAAGAAAATAAATAAAGAAATTGCTGGCCAATCTAAACCTACCCCCAGACTGTGCACCATATGCCGCGGTCCTGACAGGGGTCCCAGAGCTTAAAACGAAAGTTGAAGAATCGTACAACCAATTGCAAAACAAAACAATACACTGGTTAAATTGTAACAGGCCTCTGCCCCGAGAAGTTCAATGTAAGGTTTTGCTTGTAAGGAGAGTGAGCTGGGTGGGTATTAAGCAGAAAAACATAGCAAGGGATTGTATTGTGGTGAATGTCAATGATCCTAAGGCATTACAGAATGTTACATGTGCCCAACAGACGGGTACGCGATCAAACATACAGGCGCAAGATTTAAGCTATTTCTATAAGCCTCAGCACAATGGGACCACAGGAGGATATTGGGAAGATCGAGGGGGTGGACAATGCAGTCAAATAGAGAAAGGGGAAGGATACACAGAGCAAGGAACGAGAATCCGGGCAACTGCACCCAGGGATCACATACAAATGAGAGTTTGACAGTCCAAATGAGGGAAGGATGCGCTCTTCCGCTATCTAACAAATATGCGCCATTGAGCTGGGGTAGACATCTCAGTGAAGTAAACTGACTACCCAAGGATATGATAGCTAAGGAAAGAGAGCCAAAATTAAGAACACAAGCTGGGGGAGCACAAAAGGAGTATACCCAAATGCGAAATATGTGGCATCATCTAATGCACCCCAAGACAGAGCCACGGATACCAATATATTTAATGGGCCCACTCGGACCAATGGGTCCCCCCCAATGGCCATTGGAGCACCCTAGAACTAGTGTCCTGGAATGTGGCGGGTCTTTCAGCCAAATTCCAAAACACTGAGTGGCTGGAATATGTCAATAAATTTAATGTAATCTGTGTCCAAGAAACCTGGGAAGTGGAACCGACTAATTTTTACTTGGTCGGATATAAAGCGTTCGGAGTCCCGGCTGATAGATTAACGGCAGGCACAGCCAAGGGCGGTCTCCTTTTATGGGCCCATCTGAGTCTGGATGGGATCTGGAAGGACCTAAACTGGAACTCAGATTATATGATAGCGGTGCAGTATAAAACTAAGGATCTCAACCTAATTATAGTCAACTTTTATAATGCAGGAGGATGTAGAGTGGGAGAGCTGGAAGAAAGACTGGGGTCACAGAGAGAGCGGTAGAATGACACCACGGCCCCACTGATTTTAATAGCAGGGGATTTTAATTGCCATTTGTGTCCAAACATGATACCTTTCACGGAAAACTGGACATCTTGTAATGAGGAAAAGGGAGCCAACTTTGACCATACTGTGGAAGGAAGGGAACTAAGTAGGGTGATGAAAATCTATAGTATGGAACATTCAATGGATCTGTTACCTATTAAACCTAACAGACAGGTCAACCCTACCTTTAAAGGAAGAGGATATTGTTCCTATATTGATTTTGTAATCATATCCCACCTGCTAAAACAGCGAATTTTGGGGTTTAATATTGACTGTAGTGGTTTCAGTGACCATAATCCTCTAACAGTGACAGTGGCAGTGTCATGGGTTTGTAGAGAAATAAGGAGGGGAATAGGAGGTGTCAGTGAGACGGTCACGGATCAGGGGCGTCGCCTAAAATGGTCTAAACTTGACGGAGATAGTTTTTATAAATCACTTTTGGAAGAGGAGAAACAGCACCTATAGGTGTGCTTAAACCTAGAGATTAATGGCCCCCCGTTGGTTGAGGCATTTGAAGAGATAGGACGGCTAGTAGATAGCCGAATGCATACGACAGGGAGAGGAAAAATAACGACTAAACCTAAATGGTTTGACAGAGGGTGTTCCCTAGCCCAAAAGAATCTAAGAACAGCTCTCAAACATAAGCCCAGAGACGGTTCAAGGGTCACACATTGCAGACTACTCTATAAACAGGCAGTAAGGCGCCGGAAGAATATGCTCCAAACCCAAATGTGGGAAGACTTAAGAGGGGCAGCAGAAAGAAGAGATCTTTCCACTTTTTGGTCGATAATCAACAGCCCTTGTTTCCAAGACGGAAATGGCCCTCAGATAGCGTACAATGTGCTTCCCGAACAGTGGGTGGAACATTTTAGTGGTCTGTATAACAGAGGGACCACAGTGACTGGGGAGTATGAGGCAAACAGGGAGAGTGGGACAGAGGTGCCAGTATTCACATTAAAAGAGATTGTGGGGGAAATCAAGGGCCTCACTCGAAATAAAGCCCCAGGTCCGGACGGGATTCCGCTAGTCCTCTTTCTAAGTAATGCAGAACTGTGGGGACCAGCGTTAACTAGACTGATAAACGCGACCACGGTCTCTGGTCTACCCCGCTCATGGTCAACGGCCACAATAGTGCCTATTTATAAAAAGAGGAGTAGGGATAGCCCTCAGTGTTATCGTCCTATTTCTTTGATAGGTGTAACAGCTATAGTAATGGGCAGGGTTATCCTGAACCGTCTTATGAGCTGGGAAGAAGAACACCACATTCTCACAGACGACCAGTACGGTTTCCGGGCAGGCAGATCCACGACTGACCAATGTTTAAATTTATATTTATTGGTCACGAAATACACAGTAGCTAACAAGGAAAAGGTATACTTAGCATTTATGGATCTGGCAGCAGCCTTTGATTGTGTGAATAGGGAGAAGCTGTGGGCCATAATGTCCAATTTAGGGGTTGATGTGGGCCTCATTAACATCCTGAGAGCCCTTCATCAGAACGCATCTGCAAAAGTGAGGTACAATTTGGAGGGGGGGGCACACTGAGTCTTTCAAGTGTACCAGTGGGGTCAGGCAAGGATGCATCTTGGCCCCCTTCCTGTTCTCTATATACATTAATGGCCTAGAACAATTTTTAACTAAATTAAAAGTGGACTCACCAAGAATAGGATGCAGATCAATCCCTGTCTTGCTCTACGCAGACGACGCGGTCCTGCTGGCACGCACCCCATTGGGACTGCAGCGTCTGATAGGCAGGTTTGTAGAGTTTATGAACAGTTTAGATTTATCTGCTAACCTGACAAAATCATATGTCATGGAGGTGGGCCCAAAAAATGTTGGGAAAAATTTTAATTACAAAATAGGCTCAGCGAGCTTGGCTAAGGTACAGACCTTTTTATACTTGGGCATTTTATTTGCCAGGGGTTTAAGTTTTAAATCATTGATCGAGGAACACTGTAACAAGTTAGTATCAAGCTCAGGGGCTATAATGAACTTTGGCCGTAGACTGGGGCGATGGTCCCCGGAGCAGATGCTGACTTTGTACAACTCGATCTGTTGTGCCAAAGTAGCATACGGAGCAGAACTGTGGGGGATGGCGGAGGCATCTAAACTACAAATAGAGGAAAAGAAATACCTGAGAAGGCTCCTCAAAGCCCCCCAGTGTGTATCAACCCATATTGTACATGAAGAACTGGGATGTGAGTACCTAGAGGACAGGGTGAGGAGCAGGCCCCTTGCCGCTTGGATAAAGATCTGGGTCAACCAAGAAGCCAGTCTGACTCAACAGATAATCATTGACTGCATGGGGAGGGAGAAAGAAATGTCTATGCCTTGGCTCAAATATGTGAAAGATGGCCTAGAGAGTATCGGGTGTGTAGATCTTTTTTTAACACCATCATGTATCACGAAATGGGACCAATCTAGAGTAAAGGAGATGCTCTCTAATTATAAAGCTACAGCACGTGACGTGGAAGCTAGAAACAAACAGTCAGTCTAGGCACATGCTGTAGTGAGGTCCTGTAGGGGTTTGGAGCCCTACCTCGCCCTTGTACATAATCCCCAGCACAGATTTTTATTTACAGGTTTTAGGCTCAACCTTTTTTATCATTTACTAGCCGAGCCGGTGGGTTTTACTAATTCAGTTGAGTCATAGGGTCCCTGCGGCTGCGATCAACGATCTCCACAGGACACCCTACATTTTGTACTATTATGCCCATTTTATTTAATGCCCAGGCGTCGCTTTTTAATATGTTTGTTCAAAAAGGCTAATCTTAGACTTGTGAAAGAAGCACTCGTATTTTTACAAATGGCCCGAGATCCCCTGACTTTATTCTGTGTGATTAATTTTTTAAGAACTTCAGTTAAACTAAGGGCCACCAAAGGAATTGGCGGAGCAACACCACAATAATCCTGATTGCAGGGTGGAGAGAAAAATGTTGTTCTTATATATGATCTGTGACATTGGTGGCACTGTATTATAGTGGATGTTTCTTTTTAACTAAAAATGTTTGTATTCCTTTTTATATTGTACTTTTATGGTGTTAATGAAATGCCGAGTAAAGAATATGACTGACTGACTGAGTACCGTGTGTGATATGGTATCGAATGCGGCGCTTAAGTCTAACAGAATAAGCGCCACAGTTTCTCCTCTATCTAGAAGATAGCGGATTCCTTCTGTGACTCCCAAAAGAGTGGTTTCAGTAGAGAAACCCGCTCTGAATCCTGACTGTGATGGGTGGAGTAAGTGATGTGATGTAACATATTGTGTCAAGTGTGCATGTATGTGTTTCTCTAGAATTTTTTATAGAATGGGAAGCAGAGATAAGTGATGGGAATTTTCGGTTTCTGCCGAATCAGCATTAGCTTTTTAAAGTAATGGGTGAATCATGGCATGTTTCCATGTGGGAGGAATCGCTCCCTCTTCCATAGATCTATTTAGAAGATGGGCTATGACTGCTAGCACTGAGGGCCAGATGTAGGTAGGCATTTACCGGTCGGTAACGGCCGAATTCGGCCGTTACCGACCGGTAAATGCAATTTGAGATGTAGGGCCCTGTATTTTACAGACTCGGTAAATTTACCGATAGGTAAATTTACCGATTATGTAAAATACCGAGTCGGTATTTTTACAGATTAGGGAAAATTGATATGTAGGTGGGACTCTTCTGAGTCCCACAAGCATTAAAAAATCGGTATTTTACCATCAAATACTATTTGATGGTAAAATACCGATTCCGGTGTGCATGCACATGTGTGCATGCACACCTATGCCATATGACAGGCAGACCTGCCCTTAGGGCAGGTATGCCTGCCACATGGCACCCGAGCCTCTTTTGGGGGTGCCAGAGGGTGTCAAAGTGACACCCCCTGCACCCTTGTGTCAATCGGTATTTACCGATGCGGTAAATACCGACCGGTAAATGCCCAATCATTCCTATGGGCTTCAAAGCCCATAGGAATGCATGGGCATTTACCGGTCGGTATTTACCGCATCGGTAAATACCGATTGTTTCCGAATCGGTAAATGCACATCTGCATTTACCTACATCTCGGTACTTTTATTTTACCACTTCTTAAATACCGAGTCGGTATGATGCGGTATTTAAGAGGTGGTAAAATAAAATTTACCTACATCTGGCCCATAGTGACTTAATTGTTTAAGAATAGTTACTGGTAGCAGATCCTTCGGTGATTCTGACTTAATGGATTTCAATAGGGAAACCAGATTTTCAGTTTTTAAAAGGGGCCAGTTCGTTAAGAAGCTATTGGCCTCATACTGACTGTCATCATCTCCTGACCCTCTGTCCCCCCGAAAGGGCTGATCCGTCTTATTCACTGGCACTGTTGAGTAGAACACTGCATGCCATATGTTTGTCTCTCGCTGATCCCAAGCTACCTCGGGATGAACTGCTTTCATTTGCCAGAATTTGTTGCCATACTGGAGCCACCCTGTCCCTGGGAATTCTGATTCTGCCCCATGGATCATGGACAAGTAACTAATTAATTGGGCTGCCACTGTGGGATACCTTTCTACCATGATTGCCGCATAAATAGTGAACCCTGTGACCCAATTCTGAATGGTCCAATTGACCCATACTCTTTTTTGTTTCAGCTCCCCCTCCTTCCCTGTCCTGCTTTTCCCCGGGACTACCCCGGCATTTATAAGGTCAAAGACATTCACAAACTCTCCCCTGAATATTTTTTCTTTGGTCTCCACTGGTACATGAGGAATGGGTTCGCTGCTGATGGGGTTACCGCCATTGATGCCCTGAGACTACTGAGCCTATGGCTAAGGGAGGTGTTGCTAAGGGGACCACCGACCCTGCTGTCCCATTACTGTTTGCTGCCCCCTGAGACGTTGCCGCCACTACCACTGGAGATTGAGCCACTCCCTCTGATTGAACCCACACTTGTGCTATCCCACTGCCCTGGTGTGCTACCACCGGTGGAGCCGCTTGCGCGTTGATTGGCATTTGAGGCCCTACCACCGTTGTGACTGGGGGCCCCATGACCTCTGACACAATGGTTAACATTGAGGTCCCCGCCGGCGTAATCAGTCTGCCTGACTGCCCCTGAGGGGGTGAGTTTTCTAGTTGTGCCGTGTCCGCCACCAAGCCCGTTTTGTCTAACACCCCTGCCTCACCTGAGGTAGTAGCCTGAGTATCCATGGATTTGTTGTGCTTGTCTGGCTGCGCATCTTTAAACCTCTCCGGCGTCCCCGTGCCTGCTTGGCCCACGTTGTGCCCTGTTGCTCGCTCGTCTCGGCCCCTTGCAACAACGTCCGTAGCACCCAATCGATGCCCCTTTCCTTGGTGACCTCTAATAATTCTGCCAGCGAGCTAAAGTCTTTTTTAGTGGCCGGGGCGTCCTTGCCCTTCCAATCCCGTTTAGGAGGCATTCCGTACTAAAATAAAACGAATAGGTCTTAACATAGTTCTTGTACCCGGGGACGTGGCTAGGCACGCAATGAAGACAGCAGCACCCGGGTAGAGCTCCGAGCTGAGCTTCCCCTTCCCCGGACCAATTCTCCGGTATTTATCCTCGGAGCAGCCTGAAACTGCGGGCGCACCTCCAGCCAATCGTTCTCGGCATTCTGGCCGACTTTTACTTTTGAGGACTGTCGCAGCAACACCGGACTTTCCTGGGGTTCCCTGGCGGGGCTTGTTGTCACACGGCCGGCGAGGTGAACTACGAGAAGCCGTGGTCTGGGCCGTGCATCTAGGCCTCACCGCGCGGCCTGCGAACCGGAATCGCCCGCACCCGCACACGTCGAGACACAGACCTCGGAGCCCCCCGGACAATCTGCACCCTGCACTCCCCCCCCCCTCCGCAGGAGAGGAGTTGCGCGCGGCTGCCTGGCGAGACGCGGAGCCATTGCGGGTGAGCTGAGAGGCCTAAACAGACAGTGGCCCGGGCCGGGGACGTGGATGCCGAGCTGTCTGCTCGTGCACTGGACGGCGGAGCGGCCCGGGAGGAGCCTGTGACCACCCGGTCATCGGAAGCGGCTGCAAGGACCCGGGGCAGGGGCCTACTGCCTGGGCCCTGCGACGAGACCCGAGATAACTGCCGTGCACCGGGCCCTGGGTCCGAGGGCTGACTGGATTTGCTGGCCGCTGCCTCTCCTCCCCCGCAGCGAAAGGGTCGCGGGAGGCCTGGACCGACAGCACCCGGCAGACCGCTGACAAGTAGCGGACGGCGCCCGGACTAGTGTTGAAGTCACCGGGCCATCTGCTCGAGCACCTGTGGAGGCGCGGCCGACGCCCACGGAGGAGACCGGGGGTAGAGGTGAGAGGGCCCCATTTGCCGGCTATAGAGGGACGATTACGTCCTCCCCCACCACCGGAACTCCCACCACTGACAAACACGGCGAACCTGAGAAGGGCGGATATTCACGAAAGACAGCTCACGCCACCTGGGCTCACGTGCTAACAGTGCCGAGAACCCACCGGACCCGGCGCCACTTTGAGAGACGAACTGCGTGGGGGGTGGGAGTGCTTCTGGATTCGGGCCCCTCGCTTCCCCCCTGGGCCCCCGTGGGACAAGCTGACCCGAGGGACACAGTGGCGGCTGGCTACCGGGGCTCAGGGCACAGCCCCAACCCTGAGGGAACGAGAGACTACACGGGGCAGACGTTGTGGGCCCGAGGTGGTGGCAGAACTGAACACTCCCTTGGGGACGCTGAGACACAGCTGCAGTACTCTGCACAGTCAGTTGGAAGTGAACGTTAGCCGCAGTTTGATAACCCCAAGCTCTCCGGCAACCGTGAGCCGAAGGCTGACCCTCCTCACTAGCCTAGAGGAAGTCTGAGGCCCTTGCACCTGTGAGATCAAACCCGGCTGAGGGCTCGACTGGCTGCTGGGATCGCAAACCATCTGAGGTTGGGTCGACGGCTTGCCACGGCACGCCACTACATAGTCCCACCAACCGCGCTGGAGGCACACGGGGGCCAGCTGCTCTGCCCCGTGACAAAGGACACCGGAGGCACCTCCCTGCGACCTACCAACACTGCAAGACCTGGAGACGACGATCGCCTCGTCCCCTGGCTCAGCGGGCCTTCACCGTTGGCTGAGTCACCTCGCACATGTCTGGAGGGGTGAGAACCCTCACTGGAACCGGAGGAGCCCCGCCAAAGGGAAAATCTGACAAGTCACTGCACAAGATGGCGGCTGACCAAGTAACCTCACGGTTGGATAGCATGCTCGCTGCCATGGAACGCTTGAAACAGTCGCTCCAGCAGACCAGAACGTCTCTGGAATCCAAGATAGACAGTGTCGCCATAGACCTCACCCACCTACGGGATGACCACAAGAAACTGGCCGATCGGACAAAGACGCTGGAGGGAACAGGGAACGACCTTGGCCCCGCAGTCTCACAAACTGATAAACAAGTACAAGATCTCCTGAGCAGGGTGGAGTTCCTAGAGGACCGCGCTGAGGATGCGGAAGGGAGAGCGAGACGCAACAACATCAGGCTCGTCGGGGTCCCGGAAAAATGGGAAGGCGCCCGACCGACTCAGCATGTGGAAGACTGGCTACGAGATCTCTTGCCGGAGGACACACTCTCGCCACAGTTCGTGGTGGAACGGGCACATCGTGTACCCACGAGACCTCATACTACTGGCTCCAACCCGAGGCCGCTGCTTTTCAGGGTCCTGAACTACCGTGACAGAGACACTATCCTGAGGGAAACCAGGCGACTCGGGGAAGTCAGAATCGACAACACTACGGTGATGTTCTTCCCAGACTACACCATACAGGTGCAACGTCAACGCCATGATTTCCTGGAAGTGAAACGCCGACTACGTGAGGCAGGCCTCAAGTACTCCCTACTCTTCCCCGCAAAACTGAGAGTGGTGACGCGAGACAAAACCTACTTCTTTAATAACCCTGTGGAGGTGAACGACTGGCTAGATAGCGGAACGGACACAGTGCCCAGAAACGCACAGAATCCTGAGACACGACCCCGAGGCCGCGGACCGCGGCGCCGACGTAGAAACAGAGACCACAAAACCGGACGCCCGGACAACGCGGCTCACCACTCCCCGCCGCTGGACCAAATGCTCCAAGAGCAACGAGACGCACTCCGGAGGGTCTCCCAACTAAGCGCTTCACCGACCTCAGACAATGTTCAAGCCACGAGCCCACAGATGGCTCAAAGCGACGATGAGGCTATCTACGGGATACCAGACTCTCAACTATCGGTGGAACTCCCAGATGTCACGCCACAAACGGCTGACATGCCCCATTGACGCACAACGCATGCAACCATCGGATGTTACCAGGGCAGTGGGGATGGGACTAGTGGACAGATAATAACTGCGACGCCTCAGCCAGGGCTGCGGCCGATGATGTCCCTCGCCGCCTTGGGAACAGACGGAGAGGCCCTAGCGCAGTGAGTACTCGCCCAGAGGTACGGACGCTGTGAGAGCGATACGAGGGTGGGATTGTCTACGGAGTTTTCCCTTAATTTATGTCATCCGCCCATATCGCATGGAAGCGTTCCTCCTCCGTGCAATTGGGAAGTACAGTTTGCCTCTCTCACTTGTGTGTACATAGCTAACCCGGCGGCCACACTACTGGCGATGACACTGCCTGTTTGAACGCCACATTTGAACACATGGTGGGAATGGCTAGTAGTCCGGGGAAGGGCCACAGATCAACCTCACTAGATTGGACAATGGAGAACTGCATAATTGATACCTAGCTCAAGCTGCCCCCTAGACTTGAACGCTGGTATTCCGCCCTCTTGGCGCGTTTGGACGGCGACATGTTCCGTTGCCGACCTTTTGGTATTTACTGCTACTTAGCACTGTTAGTAAACCCTGTTACATTTCCCACTTCCCACCTCAGAGAATTGCCTATGCCTTTGCTAGAAATGTCGAAGTCTGTGTCTGCGGGGGGTGGGGGAGGGGGACGGGGAGCCTTGTGGGGGCGATCGCCTGGCGGGTGGGTGACAGGGGAGGCGGATGCCTCTTACCACGACAGTGGATATGGCTGAGATTAGGATTTGCACGTGGAATGTGAGGGGAATGCACACACCATCGAGACGTTATCAAATATACTCATATCTACGTCGCCATAAGTTCCATGTAGTTTTGTTACAGGAAACGCATCTAAACAAGGCTGAGGTACACGCGCTGCGCAGACGGTGGCGCAGACAGATCTATGCCACGGAGTACTCCTCCTATGCTCGTGGGGCACTCATATGGATAAGGCTGGGCACTCCTTGGGCGGTCATGGATACACAGATAGACGCGGGGGGTCGGTATGTCATAGCGAGAGGCAGACTTGATGGGCACCCAGTAGTACTTGCCTCCTTATACTCCCCTAACACTGATCAGGGAGGTTTCCTTGAGTGCCTCTCCACGGCACTGGCACCCTGGCATGGGCTCCCGTGGATCCTTGGAGGCGACTACAATTGTGTCCTAGACGTACACTTAGACAGGTCTACTGCACCCCCACCTAATGCTCAGGCACACTTCACCACGAAGGCTCTCCTCAACTGGGCCCAGCACTGGCACCTACACGACGCATGGAGGACTCGCAACCCCGTGACGCGCACGTATTCCTATTGGTCAGGCGCGCATGCACTACATGTCCGCTTGGACAGGTACATGGTTTCCCCTGATCGCCTTCCATTAGTCCTAGACACCCAATACATGGGCCGTACCCACTCGGATCATAATCCTCATACACTGGTCATCGCCTGGGATGTCCCACATCCTCCCATTCCTACCTGGCGCCTCCAACCAGACCTCTTACTTGACGCGACCTTCCGCGATTCCATGCTTACACAATCGGCCCAATACTTCGATCTCAATGCTGGCACGGCGTCCTCTCCCCAAACCGAATGGGATGCTTTCAAAGTGGTGACCTGGGGGTTCTGCCTGATTGAGCAGAACCTGACACGACTGGAATCGGAACTACTAGACCTTGAATGCCCTGTGGGGGGAGACGCGAGCGCCCGACTGACGGAAGCTAAGGCGAAACACGACCGCCTGCTAGACCGTCTGCGAAGTGTTAACTTTGCGGCACACTCCGCCCGGGTCCACAGACAAGGCGACGGACCAGGCAAACTGTTGACCTGGCTGATCGAACGGGAGGATAGATCTGCCCCAATATCGGCCATACAGGCCGGAGACGGCGGATTACTATACTCCCGGCGCCAAATACACGAGGCATTCACGGATCATTACACAGGCCTATATCACTCCAGATTGCGCGTCCCACTGACTGCCATCGCGGAATATCTCTCTAACATACATTTACCTACCCTAACGACGGCACAGCAGGATGACCTCGGAGCACCACAGGACCCTGAGGAACTCCGCGACACCATCTTTAACCTATCGAATGGCACGACTCCGGCGCCGGATGGCTTGCCGGCCGAGTTCTATAAGGCCGCCTCGGACATCCTGATTCCACACCTGGTGAAGATGTATTCCGCGGCTGTAGATGACTTCGCCTTACCCCCGACTCTTAATGAGGCGACCCTTGTCTCCTTACTTAAGCCTGGCAGAGATAGCACACAGATGGGCTCTTACCGCCCTCTCGCACTCCTGAATACAGATTACAAAATTCATGCCTCCGCACTTGCAAGGAGATTTTCTCCATTGTGAGAGAATTTATTTCCCCATGGTCTAACACCTCGGACGAAAAACCATCCGGTACCTGGGCTCTGGACCTTGCTGATTTCTTTACGAGCAAGATCCTACGTATACAGGAGTCTTTTCCATCACCTGAGCCCACGGGCCACATTAATCCTGAGACCATCTTACCCCAGCGGGCGTGGCCTGGTGTGGTGTTGAGTGTGTTTCCACCGATCTCTGTCCCTGACTCTTTAGCGTTAATGGGCAATCTTAAATCGGGTTCGCCCTGCGACCCATGCCCGGCTAAATTTTTAGCGAAAGTTGCGGAGGTGATTAATCCACTGGCAAACCCGCTGCTGAATCTTTCGCTGTGTCAGGGAGTGGTCCCACAAGCCTGGAAGCAGGCAATGGTGATTCCATTGCTCAAAAAACCAGGTTTAGATCCAAAGGCCCCGGTTAATTATAGACCCATTTCTCTGCTGCCGGCTCTCTAGAAAGTTGGGGAAAAGCACGTTCAGGGTGTGCTTTCCAACTTCCTAGAGGCCAACGAGATCTTGCACGCTACCCAGTCAGGTTTTCGTCCCCATCTAAGCACAGAGACTGCGCTCCTGGAGGTTTCAGAAACCATTAAAGGGGTTCTGGACTCTGGGGGCTAAGTAATGCTGGTGATGTTGGACTTGTCGGCGGCATTCGACACCGTCCCCCATGATGGCCTTCTCGGAAGACTCTTTGAGATAGGTCTGCGGGGGACGGTGCTCGACTGGTTTTCTTCCTTTCTAGCCGGCCGCCGGCAAACGGTCTGGGCGCCGCCAGACTCCGCCATGATGCCGCCTCTGGGAGTCGGGGTCCCACAGGGCTCTATTTTGAGCCCGACCCTATTTAACATCTTCATGACCCCGTTGGCGGCGTTAGCGGAGTCGTATGGCGCCCGGATCGTATCCTACGCTGACGACACCCAGCTCCTCTTCTCATGTAAGAGAGGAGGAGACTTTGAGGAGGAGAGTATCCGGGATTGCCTTGGGGCTGTTTTCCAATGGTTCCATCTTAACAGCCTCAAGTGCAATTCCGATAAGTCCGAGGTACTCTTCTTTGGGTGCGACACAGAGCCAGACTGGCAGGCCTGGTGGCCGGTTAACATGTTTCCTCCGTCCTGTTCTTCGCAAGTTGCCAAGAATCTGGGGGTTAAAATGGATAAGGGGCTAACATTGAAATCCCAGATCCTTGGGGTGTCGGGCACATGCTTCGGCATCCTTAGGATGTTGTGGAGGTTCCTTCCCCTATTGTCTGAGGAGCATAGGAAACTGACAGTGCAGGCTCTGATTGGGTCCAGGTTGGATTATTCCAACATTCTTTACCTGGGCCTACCAGAGTACTTGCTGCAGCGGCTCCAAGTGGTGCAGAACGCTGCCGCGAGAGCAATCTTTGGATTAAATAGACGGGCCAGTGCATCGGGCCTGTTGAAAACCTTGCATTGGCTTCCTATTCGGAAACGAATTGCTTTTAAGGCTCTGACTCTGGCCTATAAAGCTCTCCACGCGGTGGGAGCAAAGTATCTTCAAAAGAGACTGGTCTTTTATCAACCGACCAGGTCTCTGAGGTCGGAATCCTTGCTTTTGGCGGTTGTCCCGCGTGTGAAGAGAGCTCGCCTGGGAGGCCGCTCTTTTGGATTGTTGGCGCCACAGTTGTGGAACTCTCTGCCACTCGCCCTGCGGGGAGCTACCAGCCTATTAGCTTTTAGAAAAGGCCTTAAAACCTGGCTGTTTACCCAGTAGCCTATCTTCCTGTATGTTTTTATTTGGCACTCTGTTTTTCCTTTTATCGGTGTTATGTTATTGTGTTGCAGCCTTCCTTTTCCTTTAAAGCGCCGGGACACTCTTTTTGAGTATCCGTGCGCTATATAAAAGAATAAATAACATAACATAACATAACTTGCTCGCAGGCTGGCTCCTATGGTTCCTGCGCTGGTGCATCAAGACCAAAATGGGTTCGTACCGACTAGACACACATCCCACAACATCCGCCGACTGTTCCGCTTGCAGGAGTATGCCACAAGACAGTGGCCACGAGCAGGGTGCCTCCTACTCGACCTGGAGAAGGCGTTTGACTCGGTGGAGTGGCCCTACCTGCGAGCGGTCATGGAGAAGTTTGAGCTGGGAGATGACTATTTGACCATGGTCGGTCTCTTATACCGCAAGCCCATGGTCCGAATCCGTACTGGAGCGTTACTCTCTGACCCCATTCGTGTAAGGAGAGGCACCAGACAGGGCTGCCCACTGTCACCCCTACTGTTCTCCCTAGCAGTAGAACCCCTGGCTAAGATACTCCGGTCACAAGGAAATGACTGGGATGTACCGTTGGCGGACGGACTGCATGTAGTGTCATTGTATGCTGATGACATTCTCTTATACGTCAGGGACCTAAGCAATGTCCCGGAGTACCTCACTACCATTTTCGGCACCTTTGAGGAAATGTCGGGATTGCGAGTAAACTGGGCCAAATCGGGGGCCTACTCCTTCAGCCCGAACGTTCCCGAATGTGACATACACATCGGGGGTGAGCGGTTGCAGTGGTACCCCAACACGTTCAGATACCTTGGGATACACATCTATCGAGACCCCACAGATATTTTGGAAGGAAACCTGATGAGGGCGATCGCCTCTACCCGAGCACAGGTGGGGTTCTGGAACACACTACCGCTGAATGTCCCAAGTCGCATAGCCTTAGCAAAAATGATAGTCCTACCACGGCTGTTATACTACTTTGTGAATATACCGACCTATGTACCTACCCGGGTGTTCCAAAATCTCGAGACTCTGCTGCGAGACCTGATTTGGAACAGGGGTCGGCCTCGGGTTGCATTGACGAAACTCTAAATGCCCACTGCAGAGGGCGGACTAGCAGTTCCCAACATAAAGCTATACTATCTAGCAGCACAAATGCAGTGGGTGTCAGGCTGGCTAGATGGTAAGAACCTGGGCGACACGGCCACGGATACCACTGTCTGGTCCCTGTTCCAAATTCACGTACTGTTTCATCCGCTGACTCGGACTCCCCGGCCGTCGCAACTTCTGCTCGCAGTGGCACGCAGATGCTTCCTCCGCTGCTTGCGTCTAACACGAGCGACGACACCATATGCGCCGATATTGCCACTGTTAGGCACTCCGACAACGGCGGGGACCCTGACCACTGTAAGGTTGGATAGCTGGATCACCGCAGAGGTGGAAACGTTGGGCGACCTTTACTCTGACAACGCCCTCCTGCCCTTTGCAGCCCTCGTAAGAGATACATCCCTCCCGGCTGGACAGTTCCTAACTCACGCGTCCCTCGTTCACGCGTTGACTACCGCTTGGGGAGACATGTCTAGTGAGCCACCGACACATCACTTCCTACAATACCTTCATGTCATGAGCAGCGGCACTCACATCATTCATTGGTTAACGCAAGCACTCCTCCTACACACACACCCGGCAACTGTACACCTGAGGGAAAAATGGGCGATAGACAGGGGGAGGGACTGGACGGACAAAGAGTGGGCTATGATCCTAGCTGGCCCAGTAAACATCCCCCGCAGCCCTCGCTTCAAAACCATACAATTTTACATATTGCACCGCGCATACCTCACCCCGGACAAGATAAATAAGTATTTTTCAGTCACAGACACTGCCTGTGGCCGCTGCTCCCTTCTAGGTGCGGATCTCCTCCACATGCTCAGGCTCTGTCCCGCCCTCCAGCAGTACTGGGCCGGAGTGACCATGATGCTCCGACATTGCACCAAGGAGCAAGTACCACACACGTGGGAAGCCTGTATATTGGGCTTGTACAAGCGTACGAGCCAAAATAAGGTCCAGACTAGGTACTGGGATCTTGGACTTATCACAGCCAAAAGACTACTCACCAAGCGGTGGAAAGCAGCCACACCCCCGCACCTCAGACACTGGTGTCTGTCGCTGACAAACTGGGCACGGGCTGAGAGCTCTGTCCTGAAGCGGGAAGAGACAGCTGGGCTCAGAAAGTTCCCCATCGCACAACAATGGGAAGACATACTACATTCTTTCCTGCAGAAATGTGTGGAACAGGGTATTACGTAAAGAATTATGTGCCGCCTCCTCCGCTCCCTGATACAACTTCCTGCGAACCGCGCACAATGCAACATACGCCACCCAACTGACCAATATGATCTGCCCGCCGTTTGAAACGTGCTTAACTGTTTCACACTGACGACTGTTTGTCCCACTCCCGGACGCGCGCCGCCACATGCGACGCTGCAACAGGAGCCCGGGCGCTACACCGGAATACCACACCCAACGAACACTTGGGGACCCTCCCCCCTCCAACAGTTCCGCCACACAGACGGCCTGCACTTTTCCACGCCCCCCCCGATCTCCCGCCTACCTACCCCGTGAGACACGGCTGACACGCTGATTCCGACCCCCCCCTCTCCACGATATGGCAAACTCTGCCCACACTCACCCCTACCTACCTCCTATATACCTCATGTTCCGGTTTTATAGTTCATTACTGATTTGGTTTCATCTCCTCTTAGACCATGTCCGTACGCATACAACTCCACATTTCATATCATTTTGCACCTCATGGCGCCCTCGGACGTGACAGCTAGGGCTTAGGCACCTCACCTGGGCGCTAAGATACGGAGCAGTTATTTCCAATGAAATGGGCGAACAAGGCGGTTATGCCCCCCAAACGCGCTTAAACACTGAACACCCTCATCACTCATTCATATGACACCATACCCGTCTGAATGTTGGCCCACAATGAGACACTTACCAATGACGCACGAAAGATATAGTGGGCTCGATTGACGCCACTGCTGTTGATGAGGGTTGGTTCGGCGCAGCTACTCTGGTCCAATGACTAAATAAGGAAAATCCATAGACCACACACTTACATGACACGAAATGATTGCATGCTTACAGTGTTATGTGACGTGTTGATATACGTTGCCGGACCCCAGGGTTGTCGGCCTTGAAGCTGTGTTCACTTATCCCACCTAACATAATGTTCATTATCTGCAGCTAGCCCGGCTGGGTTGTAAGCTACAATGCTGTGTATACTGTATGTTGGACAATAAAGGTCTTTTCAAAAAACAAAAAACAAAAAAAAACATAGTTCTTGTACCCCTTGCCTCCTTTTGCAACGGGCCCTGGGGATCCTCCCTACCACTTACACCTCACAGTAAATGCCACGCCTCCAAATCATGCTCCTATTTCACCCCATGCATGGAGCGAGGCGCTGACCATTCTTACTGCGCCGGCGTACCCCGTTTGAGGTGACGTGCAAATCCCACATTCTGCACCACCTCCCCCACATGCCCTTGTTTTGCCCATGCACTGGTCCGGGCGCTGACCATTCTTACACCGCCAGCGTACCCCTCTTAAACCAAACATGCCAACTGTAACCGGTACTCCGCTGCATGCATGCGTGCAGTTGCACCAATAACCCCTTCTGCCTCAAGCTGGCAATACTCACCACCACTAACATATTACCCTCTACCACCTTCTATTTCCGGTTTGAAAGCGCGTAATGAAACAGGCGCAGTGAATCTACTCACAGGGCCGTCTTTAGACATGTGCGCGCCTCACAGCCGTTCGCCGAGCTATTGACCATGCCCCAGGTGAAGGCTGCCATGTGCTCTACAGTGCAAGCTGTAATCAACGAAGGATGTGGGCGGGGGAGTTTGCTGGGGTCTCGGTGTGAAAGCGCGTCATGTAACAGGTGAAGTGCATCTACTCACAGGGCCATCTTTAGACATGTGCGCGCCTCACAGCCATTCGCCAAGCTATTGACCATGCCCCAGGCAAAGGCTGCCGTGTGCTCTACTGCGCACGCTGTAAACAAGAAGGATGGGGTCGGAGGGTTTCCTGCGGCCTCAGCCTCCCCCGTTATGCCCCGATGCATGCTGCCCGTCGATCGCCTTGGCTCCCTAGCGAAGGCCTACTGTCTGCTCAATATTGGATTGCATGGGTTCTTCGAGTGATGCCTGTGTCATCGGGTGCCCCCCCCAATTGCCGCTCTGTTGCGTTCCGATCGATAAAGCCCAATGCTCACGCAGGTTTCTTGCTGTGCGCTCGTACTACAGGAAAACGGGAGGGGGGCAGGGGAACGAAAGCAGAGTGCTATGCTCCCAGCGCCTTTCCTCTGCTGCTTTTCCCCATGATCATGTCGCAATCCTCTGCTATTGTCACACTAAATGCCATGAACGCGAACAAACGCCTGCTGCTGAGTGCGACTTCTCGCCTCACGCGCACCTGGTCTACCGGCCCACTTTTCCTACGTTCCCCGATCTAGAACCCAAACTTGCAAGACAGACCCGAACATTTGCATCCTACGCTATTGTGAGGCCCTCTCACCAGCAGAAAGCTTGAGCCATGAGCGCTAATATCGAACGCGGCTCCCCTGCGTGTAACTTTTACTCCTACGCTCTGATCCGTTCCCTCCGCAGGCGAGTGGATGAAGACGGCAATGTTATTGCCCTTTCTCCTTTTAAACACCCTGCCAGTTTGAAGCTTCCGGGGACCCTGCGTGACGCGTTTCCGGTTATGGGTTTCTGTGTTTGCTGCAAGCCCCTCTTCCGGGTCTCTTGACCCGGAAGGGGTTCCTCGCCATGTTCCTGTCCGTTGATGCCACTAAAGGCACCACACCCCCTAGGTGGGGTGGTGCCCGTCAAGAACCAAGATGTACTTAGTTCTCGCAGGCGTTGGATGCCAAAAATGTGCACCATGTGACTACAGAGCCGCTGTTCAAGTCCGGATTTCTTGATCATGGCCTGCATGTCCATCTGATGTTGGTTTTCCATAACAAGTTAGCAGGAAAAGATTGCCAAATTAGCAGAAGGCTTCCGGTGAGAGAATGTACAAAATCGGGAATGATACCGAATACTCTCTGAAATGTGTTTAAGGAAGCCGAACTGTATCACTGATATTAAGAAATTGTGATAACATTTCCACAAAGTGGACTGGGGAGTGTGTATGTAACAAGGCTTGTATTTCAGCCAAAGACTGTGCAACTTGTAGGTCATAAGTCTCCTTAGCCAAGGTCAAAGATACAGGAGTACCTAAAAGCCTGGCTTGTATTCTTCTTAAAGTATCAAGGCGAATAAAAGAAACATTCAATAATGGCCAACCCGCCGTCACAGCAGCTGCGTCTGGCGCTGGATACAGGAGATGCCCACAAAATGTAACCTTCATATTAACAGTTACCAGATGAGGATGTCCCTCCTTCAGTCCACAACAGCTGTGATTGCCTAATATAAAACAACTTCCATTAGATAGAAGCCTAAAAGTGGGAGTTATCACAGGAGCTCGTTGTCCTTCTAGTTGACATGAAAGGTTTGCAACATTACCATTGCAGGTGCCATGCAGAGTGATGTCTTTACATGTGAGTGAACCGCTAATCGAGTGTGCACAATTGAAACACCTTAAATATACAATACTGTCCCCACTCCTATATGTATAAAAATATAAGTTTCAAGTTTTAGAAATATATCCCTCAGCCATTTTTTCATATGTGCTTGCCTGTTTTTTTTTAAGGCAATACTGAAATTGGAATGTCGCCAAGGGCAGATTAATTTCTCCATGAATCAACAATTCTGTAGCTGTTTTTCAGCTACTGTTAAGGGCAATTTTTCTAGTTTTTTAATGTGCAACATTTTATAATCAGCTTCTCTTTGTGCCATTTGTATTTGTTTTTCAGTCAGATTACATACTGAAAACAGCACCGATTAGTTTATAAAACGCCAAGGCACATGACCTGCTCTCAAAAATTGCAGTATCCATCCCAGTGACATGACAGATCGTATCTGGGACTGGCCATGTTGTAATGAGGCTAAATCCTGTTCACGGATGTCCATTGTCGAGGATAAAATGTTACCCAATTAATAAATTTTGGATGACAAAGTTGTTAAACAATTGTCTATCACTTAAAGTGATTTCTCCAAATTAATACGGTCTAGTTCCCGTATGCGTTCTGCAGCCTCTCCCTGTGACACTTTCAAATTCTCATTATAAGCAGCATAGATAAAAAATTTATTACGCATTTTCCTTGGACCTTGCAGAAAATCTCTAATGTCTGAGTCGTCTTTCAGCATTGACAAATGTTCTTGTACTAATTTTAAAGAAGATGTTTCTAACCTATCCAGACATAGCTTACCTAAGCTGTTAGTCGTTACGATCCCTGGGTGTTGTCTTTGCACAAAACGTGGATCAGGCCTATGTACTGTAAAGCTGCAGGTTAAACATTTGTCCCAATCAGTGTTGAATATAATACATTGCAGAATTGTTTCTATTGTGGTGGAATTGTCACCTTTAAGAGTTGCAGGTGTGGGTACACGCGGTATATTCATGTCTTTAATGTTAGCAAGACCAAGGCAAGATGTCTGCTGCACTGTGTCATTCAAAAACAGCATCTGTTTCGGGATGAGGCATGCCAGGAATAAAGCTTCAGTTCCCTGTACTTGCCAATCTTTGGATCCCCAAATTGTTTTTGTCTCAATTGTGTCTTTCCAAAATGTAAAACCTTGTGTGGACAATTTATCAATAAATGCATTTGAATATATCATCTTGGTATTTGTTAACATTGTTTTCTTTACAGTATTATTCATAATATTGAATACATATGTGGTTGATTCAGATGTATTAAAACCTGAAAAATAAGGAAATTTGCTAGCAAATGTCCTGGAGCTGGTGACTGGTGGAGTCAGACAATGTTCCCATTGGTTATATAATGTAGAAATGTTTGTGGCATCGATGACTTATGTAGAAATTGGTTTCCAAAATGCTGATAGCAGAACATTTCTTCTAAATTTGATGTACCATCCTATAGTTCATTGTTGGAAAATGCTGCAGATTTTTAGGGGTCTGACATCATATTGTGTATTGTCCTAAAGTCCAAATCATCAGATAGAATGCTGGATGCTACAAAATCATGTACACGTTTTTTAACATATGTGGAATTTTCAACATTTCCACAGGGCCTAATATGTCATAATCAACCTTGTCCCAAATTATGCCATCTGGTACTGGTGTTACTATGATGTGAGCTTTAGATACGTCTCTTTTTTCACGATGAGATGGACTGTGTGGTGCCAAAGTTGTATTCAGTGTGGTATGGACTCTTTTTGAAGAAATGTATCATTTATGACAGTCAGAACAGTTCCTAGCCAGACAAAAAGTAAAAAGAGTCCTGATATTAGCCGTAGTGTAGTCCATGGTTGAACCAGATAAGTTTGTTTCAGAAAAAGAATGAAATCTTTGACTTGCTTCTTGAAGATTGTTAAGGCTGGCGCAGTTTCAGGTTCACTTGGATCCTCTGAAAATGTATCAAAATTAATGAAATACCCAGATGCAGTTCAATCAATTGTTTGTATAGCTTCAGGATTGGTGTAGATTGCTGAATTCACTTGGGGTGGAATCAATTTACTATTTGTTATGTCAACATAGACTGGAGTACCTGGACGAATTTATACTTGATTGTTTTGTTGATTTTGTTGGTTAAGAGTCATGAGTTCCATTGCAGTGTTGCATAGTCCTTCATTTCTCACTGTAGACTATTTGAATGTTATCAGTCTTTCAGTTTGAACCTCTTGAATAGGATGTCTGCAACTAGGTCGGAGTCCACAAGGCCTACTATTTAGTATTGGCCACATGATGTGGTTTGATGTGCTCTTTTCTCCTTTTTTACGGAAAGTGGTGGCAGAAGTACTGTTCTCAACAGAGGAACTGGTTTTCTATAAGATGGACCAAACTCCTCTTTGTCTGCAATCTTTTCATTGACCGGATCCCCAACTTTTGGAATCCAGACCGGCCTTGCCATGACAGCCAAATTTTCCCCAGTGGTGGATGCTTTCAGGATCACATTGCTTTGTTTTGATCTTATTTCATTAATCTCCTGTAAAACAGCCAAAGGTTCTTTCACATCAAAGGGGTTTGTTTCTACCACTGTACCTGAGCATTCAAGATTAGGAACCCACATTCTCATGCCAAATAACAATTAATATGGAGTGATTCCCCCAGAGAAGCTATTGGCTTATTATTAATGCTACGCTGAACTTGACATAGATGTTTGACCCAGCCCGCACCCAAACCTAATACTCTAGCTGTTATTGATTGCTTTATATCTCGTTGTTTTCCCTCTACGACCGCATTTCCCTCGGGATGGTACGGAGAGGAGTACCACAATTACACAGCCAGACCAGCCATTGCCTCCTTATAAGCCCTAGAGCTAAATGCGGGACCCTGGTCAGAATGAAGTGTGTGTATGGCGTATATGCCGATAAAGACTCGCAAATCCTTTATAACAGTTCGAGGTTCAGACGAACGATGGGGCTACATCCATACGAACCTAGTACAGGAATCAACTGCAAACATTATACATTTATAATGGCCATCCCGTTGTAACGGGCCACAGTGATCCAGGTAAACGCACTGAAATGATTTGTCTGAAATAAGATGGGGCGTCTGTGCAGGACGTTTCACCGTTGAGACTTTCCTCTGCTGGCAGATGTCACACCCTAGGACGTAAGTCTTAGTTTGTTTCTTCATACCAGGCCACCAATACCGTTCTTTTAGTAAGGTAACCATGGATGAAACACCAGCATGTATTGAAGCCATATGTTGCATATTACATTTTCTTTTAGTTCATTATTTTTTCTTAAAATGTACTGTTACTTTAATGTAATGCTTGTTAGTGTTTTTTCTTAAAGCAGTGTCTGTATTCTGTTACCATGGATGATAAGATTCTATATTCCATCTAACTGCACTTTTGGCAGAGCTATGAAGTGAATACCTACTGTACTGTGCTCCTCTGAATAAATCTTATTTTTATATAGTTATTCTCCTGGATTCTTACACCATTCCTTCGTGTGCTGCTAGGATAAGTTCAATTCTTTGTTCCTCGTTTGGAATTACTCTATCCCCCACTCCTGGGATTTGAGCAAAGGGAACGTTGTTCGCATCAATTGTATAAGTGTATCTGAGTGGATAGTGCAATGGTAGCATTGCGCCGTTTCCAAGGCAAGTTGCCTTGACAGCCAGGACTGTTTCACTGTCTATTTTCGTTTGTGAACGAGTGATTGCAGCTACGGAAGCTGTACGGACTGCTTCCTTGGCGGCTTCATCAGCCAATGAATTCCCTACAACGTGAACATCATCACGTTTATGACTCAGCGTGTGTATCACGTGAGCTATTGGTGGTTAGTTTTTCAACAGAACTACTTGTTCCCAAAGCGTTTCATGATTTATTAAGCCTTCCTTTGCGTCTTTGAATTTTCCCAGTTCAGTATATAGTTATCAAATGACTGTACACAGTAAAACGAATCGCACACTATAAGTGTGGGGCATTCTTGATCCGTATTCAGTAGTGCAAGTACTAATGATTTTAGTTCCGCTAATTGTGCCGGGCACAGAGTTTCTTCAAATGCATTAATTTAAATCCTTCAAGAGGCATGACTTCGAGGGACAAAGATAGTTATTGTTTGGGGTGTTGAAATGCAAATGTTTCTTTGTTATGTTATTGTCGAACCTGAACTCAATGCTCGCTGTAGTAAGAGAAGTAACCCAATGTATCCATTTAGTATTAGATGTTTTAGCGAGAGCCTCAAAGTCCTGTATCAGTGTTACGACAATTAATTTCTTACCCCTGCTATATTTCTACCTGCTGCTACAGCTTCCATTACTGGAGTTGATGATAAATAAATGTGCATTTATACAGCTGTGTACAAATGTGATTTGTATGTTATGGGTACTTGTTCCCCTTCATAAATGTCAAGTAAGTGTACCCCCATTAAGCTGGAATTATTCTGATCACCAGGTTGTGAGAGTTGTTGCGTGTTTGCATATGTTTGGAAGCTAATAAGTCTTCTTGGAGTGAACAAATAATTTTTGTGTGTTCTGTTGTCCAATCTTTTACTGAAAAAAAGGTTTTATTAATGCATATAGGGGTGTTTCCCTTTCTGCATAGAATGTAATGTATGTTCCCTCAAAATTTAGAAAACCGAGTATTGACTGTAATAGTTTCAGTGTTTTTGGTGGTTGTAGCAGTGCAAATTTCAGTAAGAAATTAGCTGCCAAGCATTTTCCTTCATTGGAAAGTTCATATCCTAAGAACAAGACACTTAGATGGGCATTTTTTGATTTTTTAAAGTTGTAGCCCTCAGAGGCTAAAATAATAGTGTTATCTCTTCTCAAGTGCCTGTCCAAGTCATCATCAGTTAATTAGATGTCATCAACATAGGATAATGCTTCATCATCATTGAGTTGTAGTAACTCAGTGGCTCTTGCTGAAAATAATCCTGGGCTGTTCTTAAATCCTTTGAGGAAGACGACAACATTGTTTTCTGTGCTCCCATGATTGTGAATGCTGTTAAGTACCTGCTTTCGGGTGCTATATTTTGGCAAATGAATCCATTTGATATGTCTAACGTTGTTTTCTATTTTTGCCATACAATATTATTCGTTAATGCGGCACTGTATGCATTTTGTACAGCAAATGTTTTGTGCATGAGTTCAGATGTCTGTAACTCAAAACTAATCTAAATGTGTTATCAGGTTTCCTCACGGGAAACAAAGGATTGTTCATTGGAGATGTACAATTTTCAATTACCCGCTGATATTCAAGTTGATCTAAAATCTCTCTGACTTGTTTTTTAGCTTCTTGCTTTATAGGATTCTGTCCTTGTGCAGCTGGTTCTTGTTTTAAAAGTATTTTATGATCAGGCGAATCCTCATCCCACCGAACATGATTTTATGCAATGCTGGTGCTTGTGCAATTGCACATTTTCTGGCATATGTGTATTTTAAATTAATTGAAATTTGGTTAGAGAATGCTGGCATAATGATGTCTTCACCATGTGGGCACTACCTCACGACTTCAGGAGGCCAGTCCTTTTCAGCTAGCAAAATGTCATATCCGTTTGATAATTTTTCCCGAAAGATTATCTTAATTTTCCTGGGCTTATCTCCCTCTAACCAGAGTGTTATTTCATATAGTTTTTCTGGAGCACCATCCCTTGTATCAGTTTTCCACGAGGCCCCCCGCCATCCTAATGTGCCCCTATGTGTTTTAGTGTATATGGCAGCAAAGTATGAACCCCAAGTGTCACAGTCTTCCAGTTGTGGTGTGATCTCCAAAGGCAGACTAATTGTTAGAATTCTGTGTTTCTCATCGGGAGCTGTGTCTAGAAAAACAGCTTTGAATTGTGTTATTTTCTGAGCTATCCAGAATGGGATCTGTTCGCATTTTGAGGGAACTTTTCCCATGACCGCATGTAGAGTTTGTGAAGTTATTTTTTGTTTCGTCCCCCGTTGAGGGGCTCCATTTGGAATTGATGTAGAGTTTTGGATTGTCTGAGTTCTCATGACATATAATATTACCTGTCTGTATAATGTAATTAAATCTTTAAGCTGGATTTTAACTTCAGCTTCTGTCATTGTGTAAATTTTAGGATGTAGAGTGTATCCGGCTAAAATTGGCCATATAGCTCCTCTTCTACTTAGAGGACCTAGTCTTGATTTGTGTTTTGTATGTTTTAAGGCACCACTAAACCAGAGTGTATTTTCCTGGTAAGTTATCAGGATTTTCTATATCCTCGAAAGAAGTATAGTCTCTTGGTGGTTCTTCTTTTTTTTTTGTCCTCATTTGTATTTAGCAATTATTGATTGGAGATGCAAAAATAAAAAAATACACAGGAAAAAGGGGTTTTATATTTCCGACTTTTTTCTTGCACCAATATGTGAGGGAATCTGATCTCTCCTTTACAGAGGGGATGTATTGAGCATCTCGGACCCTCCATTGATCTAGCCGTATACCCCTTTCTTTTTTCCATTTTCTTTCTCCATTATGACAGGACAAACGGAATTACCGCTCCAGGGGTTCCAGTCCAAACCGTTTTGAACATTCCTGCCCTTTATTGCTACCACATAATCATAGGACTAAATTAACCATAGAAAATGATGGAGAAATAGACAAAAACAACAGAAATCACACAAAAAGAAGGAGCTACCACAAAGGGAAAATAAAGTATTTATACTTATGGCAGCATTTGTTACATTTGCCTGCTCATACAGCAGGCATCCCAAACATTCCAAAATGTTTTTTTTTAATGTGTATTGCCCTATCCAGTTTTGCAAATCTGTGTATCGAGTTGAGCCATTCACACTCTACAGGGGGAACAGGTAAAATCCACCTAATGCACAATTCTTTGCGCGACAATAAAATTAGCAAAAACATTAGGGTTTTATGTTGTTTAGAATTCATTGATTATTAAATCTTCATCTGGTGTTACATCAAAAATAACCTGCGGTAGACTCACCTTAATTTCATGCCCCATATTGCTGGTAATCATGTCACCTACTTTTTCCCAAAAGGTTTGGATGGAAGGACACCGCCAAAACATATGTGCTTCGTCTGCAGCTACTTCCCCGCATTTGAGGCACTTTACAGCTGTGGTGCCCATTTTGGTTAACCTTCGCGAGGCCAATATGCCTTTTGAATAGTAAATAAATGTTTTTTTCTTAGATGTGCAGACTTTAAACGTTGCCATAGAAAAGAAAGAGACACTTGCCATAAAGTGTCAAGATCGCAGCTTGGCAGTTCCTTCCTCCAAATTCATTTAAACCACAGCTGGGAGTCATCCTGGGGCAAAACTAGCATCCAGTACCATTCAGCAATTTCTTTTTGACCCGAAGGAGTAGTAGCAAGTTTAGATTAAAAAAGTTACCATTTCCACATCTTCTCATTGATTTAGCCCAACTAGATAGCTGGTAATATTTAAATTTGGAGACAGCACCTTCGGTAATGTCCTCTATCTTTTGCCATGAGACTAACTCCGACCCCTCTAGCAATTCACCCCATCTCTCGATTCCCTTTGCTTGGATTGGAACCGCAAGAGAAGCTAGTAGACATACTGGTGTTCTGGGTGAGTTCCATATTGGAGCATAGGTGCTATATTAGGGGATTCACAACATCACTCTTGTTTGATGCCATACTTTACACGCTGCCTGCAAGATTTTTAATTTCACTTTTTTTTTTATTTCGGGTCTCCAAATTTAAAGAGAAAGAACCTGGATTGGAGCTGGAAGCCTAATGTCAGTGCCCGGAATAACGGTGTAAAAACAACAGAGTCACCCAGTAGTTGCCTAAAAATATTTTTAAGTGAAATGCTCTCCCGTATTGCAGAAGATCTGGGCTGGCGACCCCTCCATTTTCTTTTTTTTCCCTGAGCTTTTGCAAAGGTATTCACAGTCTTTTTTTACCCCAAATTAAACTAGAGAAAAGGCCTTGTGTCTTAGTTATCCAGTCCTTCTTGAACTCCAATGGAATTGAATTGAATACAAATGTCTATTTGGATAAAATTGCTATTTTCAAAAGGTTCGACTTTCCCAAGAAGGATAGAGGTAGAGACTCCCATTGTTGTTATTGTGCCCTACCTTAGATGTTACTCTATCGAAATATGCCTTTGGTAGTAAGTCAAGCTTCTGAACCACCTCTATCCCCAGATACTTAATACTATGTTGAATCTGATCACACCTATAATGCGTGTTCCATTGCATGACCTCTGTTTTGACTGGATTAACTGCATATCCCGATACCTCCTCAAAACTTTTTAAAGTTTCCCAAATAGCTACTATTGAATCTTGAAGATGTCCAGTAAATATCATCAGGTCATCTGCATAAAGGCCTATTTTCTTTATCCATCCATTAAAGGAGAATGGAAAAATATCCTTACCTTAATTTGATGGCGAGCAGCTCAATATACAAATTAAACAGTAAAGGTGAAAGTGGGCACCCCTGCCTAGTGCCTCTACCTATTATAACTTGAGAGGAAAGAGTGCCATTTACCAAGACTCGAGCAGCAGGATTTTTGTACAATGATTTAATTGCTAAATGAAAGTTGTTGTCTAGATTAAAGCGTTGAATTACTTCTTGAAGAAAAAGCCAGTTGACCCTATCAAACGCTTTGGCTGCGTCACAAGTCATTACCTTTAGGAGGATGGCATTTACAGTGGCCAAATCGATTGTGCCTATTAATTCGTGAGTTAAATCATGCAAATGCCTACCCTTAATAAAACCCTTCTGATCATTGTGAATCAGTAGGCGGACCACCCTCTCCAACTTTGTTATAATTACTTGTGTGTATATTTTATAGTCTGAATTGAGCAGGGAGATCTGCCAATATGACTCACAAAGTTTTGGATCTTTGTTAGGTTTTAATAATATAATTATTGTGGTCAAATCCCAGGATGAGGGGAGATCTTGTTTTGCAATATAGATGGAATTAAACAAGTAACGCAAAATGGGGGCAAATTCCTCTTTCATAATACAGTAAATTTTGTTTGGGAGGGCGTCAGGTCCAGCAGCTTTACCTTTCTTTAAGCTTTTAATAACCCTGTAAATGTCTTCTATTGTGAAAGGAGCCGATAATTCCTCTCTAAGTTCATCACTGAGACACAGGAGATTAATGTCTTGAAAGAAAGCTGATATTTGACCCCTACCTGGTTTTAAATCCTCTGTATAAAGATCCTGAAGCATGTTTGCCTGCTTAATCTCCCCATCTTCAGTGATTCTAATCCCGGTATCTTGGCATTTTTCTTCTCTTATTATATTCCTAACTTGATCTGCTCTTATCTTCCACGCTAGAAGTTTACTGCAACCATCCCCATAATCATGATTTGCAAGTTTACTTGCCTTGCATTTTTGTTTTACTTTACTCTCCAAATAGTCAGCTAAATTATTCTTTGCTTTTGTTAATTCCGATTCTGTGGTTAAGTTTTTTGAGTAGATCCTAAATTCCCCTGTGCCTCTTCTAATGCCTGAAGTTCTACCTTGTCCTTTTTCTTATGATATGCATTGATACCGACTAGTGTCCCTCTGATATATGCGTTGTACGCATCCCATACCTTATCTAAAGAGCCAGTATTCAAATTAAAGAGAAAATATTTGTTTGTAATATGTTTAAATTTTTCTGTTGTTGAGGTGTTTGAAAGTAGAGATTGATTTAAAGTCCAACGTTTTTCAGCTGTTTTATTCCTCAATTCAAATTTTAATGAAACCGCTGAGTGATCAGATAATTGCTCTGTGATATGTACCACATTTCTAATATGTTCACTAATTGAAGCTGACTCTAAAAAGAAATTAATCCTGGACCTATGGCCGTGTTTTTTATTAGGAAATGTATATTTTCCTGCTTCTGACCCTGCCTTGAAGTTCCTTAGAGACCAAATATCCACAAGTCCTAAATCTTGGATTATTTGTTTCAATGTTGCTCTCATTTTTGGTACGGCCAACGCCACCCTCTTAGATGTTGTATCCTGTGCTACATTCAAGGGAACATTGAAATCACCTCCCAAGATAATGGGCTCATTTACCTCGATTAAACATAGAAATAGTGTTTTTAGGGGCGCTGGTTCATCCAAATTTTGGCCATAGTAGCCTACCAACGCAAGCCTTATGCCCTGAACATTAACCTTTGCTATTACCCATCTACCTAATGGGTCCACATGGGATTCTCCTAATATGCTCTGACAGGCTTTTTTAACCAAGATTGCAACTCATTTTACTGTAACTGTTTGAGAGGTGCATATGCAATGATCTATTCATGACTGACGTTTTAAGGTTTCTTGCGATTCTTCTTTTGCAAGATGTGACTCTTAAATGAATATAATGTACGAGTCACACAGCTTCAGATGCTCTAAAACTTTTTGTCTTCTTGATGGGACCCTTAAACCATTAACATTCCATGTCATAATTTTCAGACAACTAGACTTAGTTAGGACTGCCATTCCAGTAAATAATGCTCCTGTATTTTCCAGGTAGCTCAAAAAACAAAAGAAAAGCTGTAACATTTGAGGACTTTTTTGTGTTTTTTCCCCACATGCTCCATCACCATATGTGAAAATTATTATTTTTTGCTTTTTTTTACATTTTAGGTTAATACCTGTGACCCACCCCTTCCTCCCTGGGGAACCCTCCCAATTTTCTTGAGGTATAATACACCTCTATTTGAGCTCTCCTACATTTTGATGGACTTATACATACACCTTTTATTGCGATTGTGCTCTAATCTGATCTATAAAGGTTCTCACATCAGTTGGGAAATTGTGCATCTTATTGTTCCTCATAACTCTTAATAATGCGGGACACCTAATGTTTGCTGTGGCACCAAGATCTCTGAGTTCTGGATGAATTTGCCAAGCTCCCATTGCTGGTCCAATGTCATACAGGATATGTCGGACCTTATACGAAACGACCAGGTGTTCTTCTTATAGGAACCTGCTTTTAATGCTCCTGAAAGAATCCTTTCCTTCAGTGTATATGTTTTAAAGTTTACCAGAATCCTTCTGGCTGTCTTCCTGCCGGTACGTGCTACAAATGGGTCCTGGTGAATTCTCTGTAGGTCTTCCTACAATGAACCTTGATCAAGGTCCCTCTTCTGCTCCAGTATAAGAGTGAAAACAAAGGCCTTTATGTCTCCCCCTTCCGAGCCCTCTGGGACATTTAAGATTCTAAGGTTATTGCGTCTCGCATTGTTTTTGAGGGCTTCTATCTTGTCTTTTAATTCTTGCTCGTTCTTTTTTAATTTAGTAATTTCCAGTTGGTTACCCACCACCTTCACTGAGCGCTGCCCATATGCGTGTTCCATAGTGCCCATACCCCCGACTCTTAATGAGGCGACCCTTGTCTCCTTACTTAAGCCTGGCAGAGATAGCACACAGATGGGCTCTTACCGCCCTCTCGCACTCCTGAATACAGATTACAAAATTCTTGCCTCCGCACTTGCTCGCAGGCTGGCCCCTATGGTTCCTGCGCTGGTGCATCAAGACCAAAATGGGTTCGTACCGACTAGACACACATCCCACAACATCCGCCGACTGTTCCGCTTGCAGGAGTACGCCACAAGACAGTGGCCACGAGCAGGGTGCCTCGTACTCGACCTGGAGAAGGCGTTTGACTCGGTGGAGTGGCCCTACCTGCGAGCGGTCATGGAGAAGTTTGAGCTGGGAGATGACGATTTGACCATGGTCGGTCTCTTATACCGCAAGCCCACGGTCCGAGTCCGTACTGGAGCGTTACTCTCTGACCCCATTCGTGTAAGGAGAGGCACCAGACAGGGCTGCCCACTGTCACCCCTACTGTTCTCCCTAGCAGTAGAACCCCTGGCTACGATACTCCGGTCACAAGGAAATGACTGGGGCGTACCGTTGGCGGACGGACTGCATGTAGTGTCATTGTATGCTGATGACCTTCTCTTATACGTCAGGGACCTAAGCAATGTCCCGGAGTCCCTCACTACCATTTTCGGCACCTTTGAGGAAATGACGGGATTGCGAGTAAACTGGGCCAAATCGGGGGCCTACTCCTTCAGCCCGAACGTTCCCGAATGTGACATACACATCGGGGGTGAGCGGTTGCAGTGGTACCCCAACACGTTCAGATACCTTGGGATACACATCTATCGAGACCCCATAAATATTTTGGAAGGAAACCTGATGAGGGCGATCGCCTCTACCCGAGCACAGGTGGGGTTCTGGAACACACTACCGCTGAATGTCCCAAGTCGCATAGCCTTAGCAAAAATGATAGTCCTACCACGGCTGTTATACTACTTTGCGAATATACCGACCTATGTACCTACCCGGGTGTTCCGAGATCTCGAGACTCTGCTGCGAGACCTGATTTGGAACAGGGGTCGGCCTCGGGTTGCATTGACGAAACTCTACATGCCCACTGCAGAGGGCAGACTAGCAGTTCCCAACATGGAGCTATACTATCTAGCAGCACAAATGCAGTGGGTGGCAGGCTGGCTAGGTGGTAAGAACCTGGGCGACACGGCCACGGATACCACTGTCTGGTCCCTGTTCCAAATTCACATATTGTTTCATCCGCTGACTCGGACTCCCCGGCCGTCGCAACTACTGCTCGCAGTGGCACGCAGATGCTTCCTCCGCTGCTTGCGTCTAACACGAGCGACGACACCATATGCGCCGATATTGCCACTGTTAGGCACTCCGACAACGGCGGGGACCCTGACCACTGTAAGGTTGGATAGCTGGATCACCGCAGAGGTGGAAACGTTGGGCGACCTTTACTCTGACAACACCCTCCTGCCCTTTGCAGCCCTCGTAAGAGATACATCCCTCCCGGCTGGACAGTTCCTAACTCACGCGTCCCTCGTTCACGCGTTGACTACCGCTTGGGGAGACATGTCTAGTGAGCCACCGACACATCACTTCCTACAATACCTTCATGTCATGAGCAGCGGCACTCACATCATTCATTGGTTAACGCAAGCACTCCTCCTACACACACACCCGGCAACTGTACACCTGAGGGAAAAATGGGCAATAGACAGGGGGAGGGACTGGACGGACAAAGAGTGGGCTATGATCCTAGCTGGCCCAGTAAACATCCCACGCAGCCCTCGCTTCAAAACCATACAATTTTACATATTGCACCGCGCATACCTCACCCCGGACAAGATAAATAAGTATTTTTCAGTCACAGACACTGCCTGTGGCCGCTGCTCCCTTCTAGGTGCGGATCTCCTCCACATGCTCTGGCTCTGTCCCGCCCTCCAGCAGTACTGGGCCGGAGTGACCATGATGCTCCGACATTGCACCAAGGAGCAAGTACCCCACACATCTGGGAAGCCTGTATATTGGGCTTGTACAAGCGTACGAGCCAAAATAAGGTCCAGACTAGGTACTGGGATCTTGGACTTATCACAGCCAAAAGACTACTCACCAAGCGGTGGAAAGCAGCCACACCCCCGCACCTCAGACACTGGTGTCTGTCGCTGACAAACTGGGCACGGGCTGAGAGCTCTGTCCTGAAGCGGGAAGAGACAGCAGGGCTCAGAAAGTTCCCCATCGCACAACAATGGGAAGACATACTACATTCTTTCCTGCAGAAATGTGTGGAACAGGGTATTACGTAAAGAATTATGTGCCGCCTCCTCCGCTCCCTGATACAACTTCCTGCGAACCGCGCACAATGCAACATACGCCACCCAACTGACCAATATGATCTGCCCGCCGTTTGAAACGTGCTTAACTGTTTCACACTGACGACTGCTTGCCCCACTCCCGGACGCGCGCCGCCACTTGCGACGCTGCAACAGGAGCCCTGGCGCTACACCGGAATACCACACCCAACGAACACTTGGGGACCCTCCCCCCTCCAACAGTTCCGCCACACAGACGGCCTGCACTTTTCCACGCCCCCCCGATCTCCCGCCTACCTACCCCGTGAGACACGGCTGACACGCTGATTCCGACCCCCCCCTCTCCACGATATGGCAAACTCTGCCCACACTCACCCCTACCTACCTCCTATATACCTCATGTTCCGGTTTTATAGTTCATTACTGATTTGGTTTCATCTCCTCTTAGACCATGTCCGTACGCATACAACTCCACGTTTCATATCATTTTGCACCTCATGGCGCCCTCGGACGTGACAGCTAGGGCTTAGGCACCTCACCTGGGCGCTAGGATACGGAGCAGTTATTTCCAATGAAATGGGCGAACAAGGCAGTTATGCGTCCCAAACGCGCTTAAACACTGAACATCCTCATCACTCATTCATATGACACCATACCCGTCTGAATGTTGGCCCACAATGAGACACTTACCAATGACGCACGAAAGATATAGTGGGCTCGACTGACGCCACTGCTGTTGATGAGGGTTGGTTCGGCGCAGCTACTCTGGTCCACTGACTATATAAGGAAAATCCATAGACCACACACTTACATGACACGAAATGATTGCATGCTTACAGTGTTATGTGACGTGTTGATATACGCTGCCGGACCCCAGGGTTGTCGGCCTTGAAGCTGTGTTCACTTATCCCACCTAACATAATGTTCATTATCTGCAGCTAGCCCGGCTGGGTTGTAAGCTACAAGGCTGTGTATACTGTATGTTGGACAATAAAGGTCTTTAAAAAAAAAAAAAAAAAAAAAACATAGTTCTTGTACCCCTTGCCTCCTTTTGCAACGGGCCCTGGGGATCCTCCCTACCACTTACACCTCACAGTAAACGCCACGCATCCAAATCATGCTCCTATTTCACCCCATGCATGGAGCGAGGCGCTGACCATTCTTACTGCGCCGGCGTACCCCGTTTGACGTGACATGCAAATCCCACATTCTGCACCACCTCCCCCACATGCCCTTGTTTTGCCCATGCACTGGTCCGGGCGCTGACCATTCTTACACCGCCAGCGTACCCCTCTTAAACCAAACATGCCAACTGTAACCGGTACTCCGCTGCATGCATGCGTGCAGTTGCACCAATAACCCCTCCTGCCTCAACCATGGAGCTGGCAATACTCACCACCACTAACATATTACCCTCTACCACCTTCTATTTCTGGTTTGAAAGCGCGTGATGAAACAGGCGCAGTGAATCTACTCACAGGGCCGTCTTTAGACATGTGCGCGCCTCACAACCGTTCGCCGAGCTATTGACCATGCCCCAGGTGAAGGCTGCCATGTGCTCTACAGTGCAAGCTGTAATCAATGAAGGATGTGGGCGGGGGAGTTTGCTGGGGTCTCGTGTGAAAGCGCGTCATGTAACAGGTGAAGTGCATCTACTCACAGGGCCATCTTTAGACATGTGCGCGCCTCGCAGCCATTCGCCAAGCTATTGACCATGCCCCAGGCAAAGGCTGCCGTGTGCTCTACTGCACACGCTGTAAACAAAGAAGGATGGGGTCGGAGGGTTTCCTGCGGCCTCAGCCTCCCCTGTAATGCCCCGATGCATGCTGCCCGTTGATCGCCTTGGCTCCCTAGCGAAGGCCTACTGTCTGCTCAATATCGGATTGCATGGGTTCTTCGAGTGATGCCTGTGTCATCGGGTGCCCCCCCAATTGCCGCTCTGTTGCGTTCCGATCAATAAGGCCCAATGCTCACGCAGGTTTCTTGCTGTGCGCTCGTACTACAGGAAAACGGGAGGGGGGCAGGGGAACGAGAGCAGAGTGCTATGCTCCCAGCGCCTTTCCTCTGCTGCTTTTCCCCATGATCATGTCGCAATCCTCTGCTATTGTCACACTAAATGCCATGAACGCGAACAAACGCCTGCTGCTGAGTGCGACTTCTTGCCTCACGCGCACCTGGTCTACCGGCCCACTTTTCCTATGTTCCCCGATCTAGAACCCAAACTTGCAAGACAGACCCGAACATTTGCATCCTACGCTATTGTGAGGCCCTCTCACCAGCAGAAAGCTTGAGCCATGCCCGCTAATATCGAACGCGGCTCCCCTGCGTGTAACTTTTACTCCTACGCTCTGATCCATTCCCTCCGCAGGCGAGTGGATGAAGACGGCAATGTTATTGCCCTTTCTCCTTTTAAACACCCTGCCAGTTTGAAGCTTCCGGGGACCCTGCGTGACACGTTTCCGGTTATGGGTTTCTGTGTTTGCTGCATGCCCCTCTTCCGGGTCTCTTGACCCGGAAGGGGTTTCTCGCCATGTTACTGCCCGTTGATGCCACTAAAGGCACCACACCCCCTAGGTGGGGTGGTGCCCGTCAAGAACCAAGATGTATTTAGTTCTCGCAGGCGTTGGATGCCAAAAATGTGCATCATGTGACTACAGAGCCGCTGTTCAAGTCCGGATTTCTTGATCATGGCCTGCATGTCCATCTGATGTTGGTTTTCCATAACAAGTTAGCAGGAAAAGATTGCCAAATTAGCAGAAGGCTTCCGGTGAGAGAATGTACAAAATCGGGAATGATACCGAATACTTTCTGAAATGTGTTTAAGGAAGCCGAACTGTATCACTGATATTAAGAAATTGTGATAACATTTCCACAAAGTGGACTGGGGAGTTTGTATGTAACAAGGCTTGTATTTCAGCCAAAGACTGTGCAACTTGTAGGTCATAAGTCTCCTTAGCCGAGGTCAAAGATACAGGAGTACCTAAAAGCATGGCTTGTATTCTTCTTAAAGTATCAAGGCGAATAAAAGAAACATTCAATAATGGCCAACCCGCCGTCACAGCAGCTGCGTCTGGCGCTGGATACAGGAGATGCTCACAAAATGTAACCTTCATATTAACAGTTACCAGATGAGGATGTCCCTCCTTCAGTCCACAACAGCTGTGATCGCCTAATATAAAACAACTTCCATTAGATAGAAGCCTAAAAGTGGGAGTTATCACAGGAGCTCGTTGTCCTTCTAGTTGACATGAAAGGTTTGCAACATTACCATTGCAGGTGCCATGCAGAGTGATGTCTTTACATGTGAGTGAACCGCTAATCGAGTGTGCACAATTGAAACACCTTAAATATACAATACTGTCCCCACTCCTATATGTATAAAAATATAAGTTTCAAGTTTTAGAAATATATCCCTCAGCCATTTTTTCATATGTGCTTGCCTGGTTTTTTTGAAGGCAATAATGAAATTGGAATGTCGCCAAGGGCAGATTAATTTCTCCATGAATCAACAATTCTGTAGCTGTTTTTCAGCTGCTGTTAAGGGCAGTTTTTCTAGTTTTTTAATGTGCAACATTTTATAATCAGCTCCTGACCTGCTCTCAAAGATTGCAGTATCCATCCCAGTGACATGACAGATCGTATCTGGGACTGGCCATGTTGTAATGAGGCTAAATCCTGTTCAAGGATGTCCATTGTCGAGGATAAAATGTTACCCAATTAATACATTTTGGATGACAAAGTTGTTAAACAATTGTCTATCACTTAAAGTGATTTCTCCAAATTAATACGGTCTAGTTCCCGTATGCGTTCTGCAGCCTCTCCCTGTGACACTTTCAAATTCTCATTATAAGCAGCATAGATAAAAAATGTATTACGCATTTTCCTTGGACCTTGCAGAAAATCTCTAATGTCTGAGTCGTCTTTCAGCATTGACAAATGTTCTTGTACTAATTTTAAAGAAGATGTTTCTAACCTATCCAGACATAGCTTACCTAAGCTGTTAGTCGTTACGATCCCTGGGTGTTGTCTTTGCACAAAACGTGGATCAGGCCTATGTACTGTAAAGCTGCAGGTTAAACATTTGTCCCAATCAGTGTTGAATATAATACATTGCAGAATTGTTTCTATTGTGGTGGAATTGTCACCTTTAAGAGTTGCAGGTGTGGGTACACACGGTATATTCATGTCTTTAATGTTAGCAAGACCAAGGCAAGATGTCTGCTGCACTGTGTCATTCAAAAACAGCATCTGTTTCGGGATGAGGCATGCCCAGAATAAAGCTTCAGTTCCCTGTACTTGCCAATCTTTGGATCCCCAAATTGTTTTTGTCTCAATTGTGTCTTTCCAAAATGTAAAACCTTGTGTAGACAACTTATCAATAAATGCATTTGAATATATCATCTTGGTATTTGTTAACATTGTTTTCTTTACAGTATTATTCATAATATTGAATACATATGTGGTTGATTCAGATGTATTAAAACCTGAAAAATAAGGAAATTTGCTAGCAAATGTCCTGGAGCTGGTGACTGGTGGAGTCAGACAATGTTCCCATTGGTTATATAATGTAGAAATGTTTGTGGCATCGATGACTTATGTAGAAATTGGTTTCCAAAATGCTGATAGCAGAACATTTCTTCTAAATTTGATGTACCATCCTATAGTTCATTGTTGGAAAATGCTGCAGATTTTTAGTGGTCTGACATCATATTGTGTATTGTCCTAAAGTCCAAATCATCAGATAGAATGCTGGATGCTACAAAATCATGTACACGTTTTTTAACATACGTGGAATTTTCAACATTTCCACAGGGCCTAATATGTCATAATCAACCTTGTCCCAAATTATGCCATTTGGTACTGGTGTTGCTATGATGTGAGCTTTAGATAAGTCTCTTTTTTCACGATGAGATGGACTGTGTGGTGCCAAAGTTGTATTCAGTGTGGTATGGACTCTTTTTGAAGACATTTATCATTTATGACAGTCAGACCAGTTCCTAGCCAGAGAAAAAGTAAAAAGAGTCCTGATATTAGCCGTAGTGTAGTCCATGGTTGAACCAGATAAGTTTGTTTCAGAAAAAGAATGAAATCTTTGACTTGCTTCTTGAAGATTTTTAAGGCTGGCGCAGTTTCAGGTTCACTTGGATCCTCTGAAAATGTATAAAAATTAATGAAATACCCAGATGCAGTTCAATCAATTGTTTGTATAGCTTCAGGATTGGTGTAGATTGCTGAATTCACTTGGGGTGGAATCAATTTACTATTTGTTATGTCAACATAGACTGGAGTACCTGGACGAATTTATACTTGATTGTTTTGTTGATTTTGTTGGTTAAGAGTCATGAGTTTCATTGCAGTGTTGCATAGTCCTTCATTTCTCACTGTAGACTATTTGAATGTTATCAGTCTTTCAGTTTGAACCTCTTGAATAGGATGTCTGCAACTAGGTCGGAGTCCACAAGGCCTACTATTTAGTATTGGCCACATGATGTGGTTTGATGTGGTCTTTTCTCCTTTTTTACGGAAAGTGGTGGCAGAAGTACTGTTCTCAACAGAGGAACTGGTTTTCTATAAGATGGACCAAACTCCTCTTTGTCTGCAATCTTTTCTTTGACCGGATCCCCAACTTTTGGAATCCAGACCGGCCTTGCCATGACAGCCAAATTTTCCCCAGTGGTGGATGCTTTCAGGATCACATTGCTTTGTTTTGATCTTATTTCATTAATGTCCTGTAAAACAGCCAAAGGTTCTTTCACATCAAAGGGGTTTGTTTCTTCCACTGTACCTGAGCATTCAAGATTAGGAACCCACATTCTCATGCCAAATAACAATTAATATGGAGTGATTCCCCCAGAGAAGCTCTTGGCTTATTATTAATGCTACGCTGAACTTGACATAGATGTTTGACCCAGCCCGCACCCAAACCTAATACTCTAGCTGTTATTGATTGCTTTATATCTCGTTGTTTTCCCTCTACGACCGCATTTCCCTCGGGATGGTACGGAGAGGAGTACCACAATTAAACAGCCAGACCAGCCATGGCCTCCTTATAAGCCCTAGAGCTAAATGCGGGACCCTGGTCAGAATGAAGTGTGTGTATGGCGTATATGCCGATAAAGACTCGCAAATCCTGTATAACAGTTCGAGGTTCAGACGAACGATGGGGCTACGTCCATACGAACCTAGTACAGGAATCAACTGCAAACATTATACATTTATAATGGCCATCCCTTTGTAACGGGCCACAGTGATCCAGGTAAACGCACTGAAATGATTTGTCTGAAATAAGATGGGGCGTCTGTGCAGGACGTTTCACCGTTGAGACTTTCCTCTGCTGGCAGATGTCACACCCTAGGACGTAAGTCTTAGTTTGTTTCTTCATACCAGGCCACCAATACCGTTCTTTTAGTAAGGTAACCATGGATGAAACACCAGCATGTATTGAAGCCATATGTTGCATATTACATTTTCTTTTAGTTCATTATTTTTTCTTAAAATGTACTGTTACTTTAATGTAATGCTTGTTAGTGTTTTTTCTTAAAGCAGTGTCTGTATTCTGTTACCATGGATGATAAGATTCTATATTCCATCTAACTGCACTTTTGGCAGAGCTATGAAGTGAATACCTACTGTACTGTGCTCCTCTGAATAAATCTTATTTTTATATAGTTATTCTCCTGGATTCTTACACCATTCCTTCGTGTGCTGCTAGGATAAGTTCAATTCTTTGTTCCTCGTTTGGAATTACTCTATCCCCCACTCCTGGGATTTGAGCAAAGGGAACGTTGTTCGCATCAATTGTATAAGTGTATCTGAGTGGATAGTGCAATGGTAGCATTGCGCCGTTTCCAAGGCAAGTTGCCTTGACAGCCAGGACTGTTTCACTGTCTATTTTCATTTGTGAACGAGTGATTGCAGCTACGGAAGCTGTACGGACTGCTTCCTTGGCGGCTTCATCAGCCAATGAATTCCCTACAACGTGAACGTCATCACGTTTATGACTCAGCGTGTGTATCACGTGAGCTATTGGTGGTTAGTTTTTCAACAGAACTACTTGTTCCCAAAGCGTTTCATGTTTTATTAAGCCTTCCTTTGCGTCTTTGAATTTTCCCAGTTCAGTATATAGTTATCAAATGACTGTACACAGTAAAACGAATCGCACACTATAAGTGTGGGGTATTCTTGATCCGTATTCAGTAGTGCAAGTACTAATGATTTTAGTTCCGCTAATTGTGCCGGGCACAGAGTTTCTTCAAATGCATTAATTTAAATCCTTCAAGAGGCATGACTTCGAGGGACAAAGATAGTTATTGTTTGGGGTGTTGAAATGCAAATGTTTCTTTGTTATGTTATTGTCGAACCTGAACTCAATGCTCGCTGTAGTAAGAGAAGTAACCCAATGTATCCATTTAGTATTAGATGTTTTAGCGAGAGCCTCAAAGTCCTATATCAGTGTTAAGACAATTAATTTCTTACCCCTGCTATATTTCTACATGCTGCTACAGCTTCCATTACTGGAGTTGATGATAAATAAATGCGCATTTATACGGCTGTGTACAAATGTGATTTGTATATTATGGGTACTTGTTCCCCTTCATAAATGTCAAGTAAGTGTACCCCCATTAAGCTGGAATTATTCTGATCACCAGGTTGTGAGAGTTGTTGCGTGTTTGCATATGTTTGGAAGCTAATAAGTCTTCTTGGAGTGAACAAATAATTTTTTTGTGTTCTGTTGTCCAATCTTTTACTGAAAAACAGGTTTTATTAATGCATATAGGGGTTTTTCCCTTTCTGCATAGAATGTAATGTATGTTCCCTCAAAATTTAGAAAACCGAGTATTGACTGTAATAGTTTCAGTGTTTTTGTGGTTGTAGCAGTGCACATTTCAGTAAGAAATTAGCTGCCAAGCATTTTTCTTCATTGGAAAGTTCATATCCTAAGAACAGGACACTTAGATGGGCATTTTTTTATTTTTTAAAGTTGTAGCCCTCCGAGGCTAAAATAATAGTGTTATCTCTTCTCAAGTGCCTGTCCAAGTCATCATCAGTTAATTAGATGTCATCAACATAGGATACTGCTTCATCATCATTGAGTTGTAGTAACTCAGTGGCTCTTGCTGAAAATAATCCTGGGCTGTTCTTAAATCCTTTGAGGAAGACGACAACATTGTTTTCTGTGCTCCCATGATTGTGAATGCTGTTAAGTACCTGCTTTCGGGTGCTATATTTTGGCAAATGTATCCATTTGATATGTCTAACGTTGTTTTCTATTTTTGCCATACAATAATATTCATTAATGCGGCACTGTATGCATTTTGTACAGCAAATGTTTTGTGCATGAGTTCAGATGTCTGTAACTCAAAACTAATCTAAATGTGTTATCAGGTTTCCTCACGGGAAACAAAGGATTGTTCATTGGAGATGTACAATTTTCAATTACCCGCTGATATTCAAGTTGATCTAAAATCTCTCTGACTTGTTTTTTAGCTTCTTGCTTTATAGGATTCTGTCCTTGTGGAGCTGGTTCTTGTTTTAAATGTATTTTATGATGAGGCGAATCCTCATCCCACCGAACATGATTTTATGTAATGCTGGTGCTTGTGCAATTGCACATTTTCTGGCATATGTGTATTTTAAATTAATTGAAATTTGGTTAGAGAATGCTGGCATAATTATGTCTTCACCATGTGGGCACTCCTTCACGACTTCAGGAGGCCAGTCCTTTTAAGCTAGCAAAATGTCATATCCATTTGATAATTTTTCCCGAAAGATTATCTTAATTTTCCTGGGCTTATCTCCCTCTAACCAGAGTGTTATTTCATATAGTTTTTCTGGAGCACCATCCCTTGTATCAGTTTTCCACGAGGCCGCCCGCCATCCTAATGTGCCCCTATGTGTTTTAGTGTATTTGGCAGCAAAGTATGAACCCCAAGTGTCACAGTCTTCCAGTTGTGGTGTGATCTCCAAAGGCAGACTAATTGTTAGAATTCTGTGTTTCTCATGGGGAGCTGTGTCTGGAAAAACAGCTTTGAACTGTGTTATTTTCTGAGCTATCCAGAATGGCATCTGTTTGCATTTTGAGGGAACTTTTCCCATGACCGCATGTAGAGTTTGTGAAGTTATTTTTTGTTTCGTCCCCTGTTGAGGGGCTCCATTTGGAATTGATGTAGAGTTTTGGATTGTCTGAGTTCTCATGACATATAATATTACCTGTCTGTATAATGTAATTAAATCTTTAAGCTGGATTTTAACTTCAGCTTCTGTCATTGTGTTAATTTTAGGATGTAGAGTGTATCCGGCTAAAATTGGCCATATAGCTCCTCTTCTACTTAGAGGACCTTAGTCTTGATTTGTGTTTTGTATGTTTTAGGGAACCACTAAAGCAGAGTGTATTTTCCTGGTAAGTTATCAGGATTTTCTATATCCTCGAAAGAAGTATAGTCTCTTGGTGGTTCTTCTTTTTTTTTTTTGTCCTCATTTGTACTTAGCAATTATTGATTGGAGATGCAAAAATTAAAATACACAGGAAAAAGGGGTTTTATATTTCCGACTTTTTTCTTGCACCAATATGTGAGGGAATCTGATCTCTCCTTTACGGAGGGGATGTATTGAGCATCTCGGACCCTCCATTGGTCTAGCCGTATACCCCTTTCTTTTTTCCATTTTCTTTCTCCATTATGACAGGACAAACGGAATTACCGCTCCAGGGGTAGCAGTCCAAACCGTTTTGAACATTCCTGGCCTTTATTGCTACCACATAATCATAGGACTAAATTAACCATAAAAAATGATGGAGAAAGAGACAAAAACAACAGAAATCACACAAAAAGAAGGAGCTACCACAAAGGGAAAATAAAGTAATTATACTTATGGCAGCTTTTGTTACATTTGCCTGCTCATACAGCAGTCATCCCAAACATTCCAAAATGTTTTTTTTTAATGTGTATTGCCCTATCCAGTTTTGCAAATCTGTGTATCGAGTTGAGCCATTCACACTCTACAGGGGGAACAGGTAAAATCCACTTAATGCACAATTCTTTGCGCGACAATAAAATTAGCAAAAACATTAGGGTTTTATGTTGTTTAGAATTCATTGATTATTAAATCTTCATCTGGTGTTACATCAAAAATAACCTGCGGTAGACTCACTTTAATTTCATGCCCCATATTGCTGGTAATCATGTCACCTACTTTTTCCCAAAAAGTTTGGATGGAAGGACACCGCCAAAACATATGTGCTTCGTCTGCAGCTACTTCCCCGCATTTGAGGCACTTTACAGCTGTGGTGCCCATTTTGGTTAACCTTCGCGAGGCCAATATGCCTTTTGAATAGTAAATAAATGTTTTTTTCTTAGATGTGCAGACTTTAAACGTTGCCATAGAAAAGAAAGAGACACTTGCCATAAAGTGTCAAGATCGCAGCTTGGCAGTTCCTTCCTCCAAATTCATTTAAACCACAGCTGGGAGTCATCCTGGGGCAAAACTAGCATCCAGTATCATTCAGCAATTTCTTTTTGACCCGAAGGAGTAGTAGCAAGTTTAGATTAAAAAAGTTACCATTTCCACATCTTCTCATTGATTTAGCCCAACTAGATAGCTGGTAATATTTAAATTTGGAGACAGCACCTTCGGTAATGTCCTCTATCTTTTGCCATGAGACTAACTCCGACCCCTCTAGCAATTCACCCCATCTCTCGATTCCCTTTGCTTGGATTGGAACCGCAAGAGAAGCTAGTAGACATACTGGTGTTCTGAGTGAGTTCCATATTGGAGCATAGGTGCTATATTAGGGGATTCACAACATCACTCTTGTTTGATGCCATACTTTACACGCTGCCTGCAAGATTTTTAATTTCACTTTTTTTTTTATTTCGGGTCTCCAAATTTAAAGAGAAAGAACCTGGATTGGAGCTGGAAGCCTAATGTCAGTGCCCGGAATAACGGTGTAAAAACAACAGAGTCACCCAGTAGTTGCCTAAAAATATTTTTAAGTGAAATGCTCTCCCGTATTGCAGAAGATCTGGGCTGGCGACCCCTCCATTTTCTTTTTTTTCCCTGAGCTTTTGCAAAGGTATTCACAGTCTTTTTTTACCCCAAATTAAACTAGAGAAAAGGCCTTGTGTCTTAGTTATCCAGTCCTTCTTGAACTCCAATGGAATTGAATTGAATACAAATGTCTATTTGGATAAAATTGCTATTTTCAAAAGGTTCGACTTTCCCAAGAAGGATAGAGGTAGAGACTCCCATTGTTGTTATTGTGCCCTACCTTAGATGTTACTCTATCGAAATATGCCTTTGGTAGTAAGTCAAGCTTCTGAACCACCTCTATCCCCAGATACTTAATACTATGTTGAATCTGATCACACCTATAATGCGTGTTCCATTGCATGACCTCTGTTTTGACTGGATTAACTGCATATCCCAATACCTCCTCAAAACTTTTTAAAGTTTCCCAAATAGCTACTATTGAATCTTGAAGATGTCCAGTAAATATCATCAGGTCATCTGCATAAAGGCCTATTTTCTTTATCCATCCATTACAGGAGAATGGAAAAATATCCTTACCTTAATTTGATGGCGAGCAGCTCAATATACAAATTAAACAGTAAAGGTGAAAGTGGGCACCCCTGCCTAGTGCCTCTACCTATTATAACTTGAGAGGAAAGAGTGCCATTTACCAAGACTCGAGCAGCAGGATTTTTGTACAATGATTTAATTGCTAAATGAAAGTTATTGTCTAGATTAAAGCGTTGAATTACTTCTTGAAGAAAAAGCCAGTTGACCCTATCAAACGCTTTGGCTGCGTCACAAGTCATTACCTTTAGGAGGATGGCATTTACAGTGGCCAAATCGATTGTGCCTATTAATTCGTGAGTTAAATCATGCAAATGCCTACCCTTAATAAAACCCTTCTGATCATTGTGAATCAGTAGGCCGACCACCCTCTCCAACTTTGTTGTAATTACTTGTGTGTATATTTTATAGTCTGAATTGAGCAGGGAGATCTGCCAATATGACTCACAAAGTTTTGGATCTTTGTTAGGTTTTAATAATATAATTATTGTGGTCAAATCCCAGGATGAGGGGAGATCTTGTTTTGCAATATAGATGGAATTAAAAAATTTAACGCAATATGGGGGCAAATTCCTCTTTCATAATACAGTAAATTTCGTTTGGGAGGGCGTCAGGTCCAGCAGCTTTACCTTTCTTTAAGCTTTTAATAACCCTGTAAATGTCTTCTATTGTGAAAGGAGCCGATAATTCCTCTCTAAGTTCATCACTGAGACACAGGAGATTAATGTCTTGAAAGAAAGCTGATATTTGACCCCTACCTGGTTTTAAATCCTCTGTATAAAGATCCTGAAGCATGTTTGCCTGCTTAATCTCCCCATCTTCAGTGATTCTAATCCCGGTATTTTGGCATTTTTCTTCTCTTATTATATTCCTAACTTGATCTGCTCTTATCTTCCACGCTAGAAGTTTACTGCAACCATCCCCATACTCATGATTTGCAAGTTTACTTGCCTTGCATTTTTGTTTTACTTTACTCTCCAAATAGTCAGCTAAATTATTCTTTGCTTTTGTTAATTCCGATTCTGTGGTTAAGTTTTTTGAGTAGATCCTAAATTCCCCTGTGCCTCTTCTAATGCCTGAAGTTCTACCTTGTCCTTTTTCTTATGATATGCATTGATACCGACTAGTGTCCCTCTGATATATGCGTTGTACGCATCCCATACCTTATCTAAAGAGCCAGTATTCAAATTAAAGAGAAAATATTTGTTTGTAATATGTTTACATTTTCCTGTTGTTGAGGTGTTTGAAAGTAGAGATCGATTTAAAGTCCAACGTTTTTCAGCTGTTTTATTCCTCAATTCAAATTTTTATGAAACCGCTGAGTGATCAGATAATTGCTCTGTGATATGTACCACATTTCTAATATGTTCACTAATTGAAGCTGATTCTAAAAAGAAATCAATCCTGGACCTATGGCCCTGTTTTTTATTAGGAAATGTATATTTTCCTGCTTCTGACCCTGCCTTGAAGTTCCTTAGAGACCAAATATCCACAAGTCCTAAGTATTGCATTATTTGTTTCAATGTTGCTCTCATTTTTGGTACGGCCAACGCCACACTCTTAGATGTTGTATCCTGTGCTACATTAAAGGGAACATTGAAATCACCTCCCAAGATAATGGGCTCATTTACCTCGATTAAACATAGAAATAGTGTTTTTAGGGGCGCTGGTTCATCCAAATGTTGGCCATAGTAGCCTACCAACGCAAGCCTTATGCCCTGAACCTTAACCTTTGCTATTACCCATCTACCTAATGGGTCCACATGGGTTTCTCCTAATATGCTCTGACAGGATTTTTTAACCAAGATTGCAACTCATTTTACTGTAACTGTTTGAGAGGTGCATATGCAATGATCTATTCATGACTGACGTTTTAAGATTTCTTGCGATTCTTCTTTTGCAAGATGTGACTCTTAAATTAATATAATGTACGAGTCACACAGCTTCAGATGCTCTAAAACTTTTTGTCTTCTTGATGGGACCCTTAAACCATTAACATTCCATGTCATAATTTTCAGACAACTAGACTTAGTTAGGACTGCCATTCCAGTAAATAATGCTCCTGTATTTTCCAGGTAGCTCAAAAAACAAAAGAAAAGCTGTAACATTTGAGGACTTTTTTGTGTTTTTCCCCACATGCTCCATCACCCTATGTGAAAATATTATATTTTTTGCATTTTTTTTACATTTTAGGTTAATACCTGTGACCCACCCCTTCCTCCCTGGGGAACCCTCCCAATTTTCTTGAGGTATAATAATACACCTCTATTTGAGCTCTCCTACATTTTGATGGACTTATACATACACCTTTTATTGCGATTGTGCTCTAATCTGATCTATAAAGGTTCTCACATCAGTTGGGAAATTGTGCAGCTTATTGTTCCTCATAACTCTTAATGATGCGGGAAACCTAATGTTTGCTGTGGCACCAAGATCTCTGAGTTCTGGATGAATTTGCCAAGCTCCCATTGCTGGTCCAATGTCATACAGGATATGTCGGACCTTATACGACACAACCAGTTGTTCTTCTTATAGGAACCTGCTTTTAATGCTCCTGAAAGAATCCTTTCCTTCAGTGTATATGTTTTAAAGTTTACCAGAATCCTTCTGGCTGTCTTCCTGCCGGTACGTGCTACAAAGGGGTCCTGGTGAACTCTCTGTAGGTCTTCCTACAATGAACCTTGATCAAGGTCCCTCTTCTGCTCCAGTATAAGAGTGAAAACAAAGGCCTTTATGTCTCCCCCTTCCGAGCCCTCTGGGACATTTAAGATTCTAAGGTTATTGCGTCTCGCATTATTTTCGAGGGCTTCTATCTTGTCTTTTAATTCTTGCTCGTTCTTTTTTAATTTAGTAATTTCCAGTTGGTTACCCACCACCTTCACTGAGCGCTGCCCATATGCGTGTTCCATAGTGCCCATTCGTTCTACTAAGCCATTTATCTTCTCTTCCATTGACTCAGACTGCCCCTGAATTTTTTGCTGATTACTTTCAGACGTGACAAACCTCTGTCTTATTTCAGATAACATTGTCATCATTAGCTTCTCCGAATGTTGTGGATTCGACTGTACCGACAATGATCCTGATTCTACTGTCCTGTCTGAATGTACTGAGGGAGATTGTAAAGACATTAGGCTCTGAACAGTTGTGGGGTTTACGCTATCCGAACCTGAATATGAATCATTTTTCAGATCCACTAATGGCTCAAAACTGTTTTTTGTAGGGGTTTGTTAAAAAAGCTCCTCCTCAGAGCCTATAGTCGCGGCCGAGTCCATATTTCTGACCAATTCCTGCCTTTGCAATGTGGCATTACAAGATTTTCGTGGATTTTTGTGCCTTGAAGTATGAGTGCAAAGAGGGTGTAATTTTTACTTTCTTGAGCTTCCCTTTCTATTTTTCTTTTCTTTTTCCTTTTTCTATGGAGCTTTTGAGGGGTTTATGCCCTTGGTTCAAACCTTGACTCAGTGCCACCCCTGTTTGTGCTTCCAATACAGGAGCAGGAGTAGGCAACTTATCCACACAGCGCTCTGTTGGTTTTGTTAGTGAAATCACTTGAACTCTTGGTCTTATATTTACTGTGCATACTGTGAGATCCTCCTCGCCCCAAACCCCTCTACTCCATAATGTATATGTATTTATTGTATTTCCTGAAGGTTCTCATTCTTAAGCTTCTCCTGCACCCTCTCTTCCCTTTTGCCTTTTTCCCCTTCTTCCCCGGGGTTTTTCTACATTGCAGTCCCCCTCCCTACAGCACCCTCCTCCAAAGATTCCCGCTCTTGCCTCCTTACCGGGGTCATTGATGTAAGCTCCCCTCTTGTATTCTCGGGCTCCTGTGCCTTTAAATTGGCAATTAGTGCAGAGTCCCCTGCATTGGCTTTTCCAGATGATTTTATTTTTACCCCCTGAATATTGCGGGGTAACCCTGTGCCAGCAATCCCCCTATGCGGGAGTCTGACTCTCGCTGCCTCGCGATAGCTCCTACTGAGCCAAGCTGCTGCTTCCGTCCAGACGCCTCCCAAAGTCTCTGCAGCGGCTCACCGTGTAACTCTGAGGGAGTCTGGGCTGTCCGCGGAAAGAAACGCTGAAAGCAAGCCGCCGAGTGAGTTCTCCTCGAACCGCTTGAAAATGCTCCAAAGCGCCACAAACTTCAAAGAAAGGATGCCTTCAAAAGCCTCTGGACCTGAGACCCTATTACTGTAGTTATCAGATGCGAACCATGGCTCTAACTGCGCTCGCCCATCGACCAGGCAGGAGAACTCGCGACCGTTACGGATTAGCGGCCGCCATGTTCCCCCATACTCTTTTAGGTGGTTCATCTTCTTGATAGAAGTGAAAGATATTGTCTGTTGTGTCTATTGGTGGGAATTTTACCCACAAATAGAACACCTCTGTCTGATATGCTTCGTGTGCTTCAACGACAAAGACTGCTCTACCACCTTGTGGAGGCAACCCATATTTTAAAAGTTCAACTGTGAGAGCTTTCCTATCTGCAGGGTTTATTATTTTAGAGTTAGGATCGTCTTCTCTTATTATATTTTGTGCTGCTGCTGGTGCTGCAGCAGACGCTGGTGGTGTATTGCTCAAAGAGCCTGTCTCTGCAGTATTGTCTCTATTAGACATGTTTAGGAACACTGAACTGGTATTAAGAACACAAAAGAAAAAGTTGCACAATATGGAACTTCTTTTTTTTTCCCTTTTCAAATTTGATTATAACCTACAGCCAATACATAGAATACTTCCTACTCAGCTGTGGCAGAAAAAACTTCTTACTGATTCCAGGCGTCTTTGGAATATGTGAGTTAGTGTCTTTGAGAAAAGCATGACTGAGTTACTCAGAATCTAATGTTTCAAATTTGTGCCTTACCAAACGTTGGCTATGCTTGTGATTATAAACCAACAAACGCTGGGCGTCATGTTGTGTAGTTCCTGTACCCCTATATAGGTTCTGTGCGTTAGGATCTCATATGCTATAGTCTTTGGGAGAGGACTGAGTCGATCGGCCACTATCGCATATGCTAATCTTGTTGTAGCATATGTTTACCTTACTAGCTCAGAGGTCACAATAGAAACGTCTTGGCAACAAGAAGGGAATAGTTTCTGGCAACCTTACAACATGAAAAACCCTGATCTCTCAGAATCATGGAAAAACAAGAGATAACTAATTTCTTAGTTGTACATGCTTATGTTCTCAGGAGTACACAGAAATAGGAGACAGGCACTTCAAATAGCATTTATTGAACAGTCTTGAATTTTGTGTGAACGATATGAGCTGTTACAATTGTTAGACATTAAGCAAGATATAAAATGCATATTACAAAGAGCAAAAAGACATGGTATTGCTCTAACATTCCTCTGGGTTCATAAATACTTTCGTATAGATAAAACCATGTTTAAAAGTACAGATAAGAGTACAAGTGAGAGTACAGTGTAAAAGCACAGTTGAAAGCTCAGCACTTCTGAAGTGCTTCTCCTACCCAAACGTGTTCCTACCCGCACCTGCCCCTGAATCCAAACCTAGGTGTAGATGTGGGTGCACAGGAAGGCGTAGGCATTGAAGGCTATTGGATGATTTTCTATAGTTTGGCGTAAAAAGTTGAATCAGTCCTAACTTAGGGGTCTATTAGGATGGCGGACGGAAATGTGTCCCGTCCGCCATGGTCACGGCAAAATCACTCCCGACCGCACTGCGGAGATTCCGCGGTTGCGATTAGGATATTTATGTTAAGAAATTCTGACCGCGGTGGACGGATCATACAAACACCGTCCGCGGCGGACGGAGTACACCAAAGACCGCCGTAAGTGGACGGTTCCAAAGAAACACCCTCCGCCGCGTACGAACATGACCGCGGGAACAGGCCTAACCGCCGTCATACCTGCGTAGGGTCCGGTTGCGTGATTAGGATAACGCCGCCATTCCAACGGAACTCACCACCGTCCCCGACCGCCGCGGAAACAATGCATCGCCAAACGGACCATGACTGCGGAAGGACCCCACAAACACCATCCCTGCCGTCAAACCGATTACAAAATGGCAGACGGAAGTAAATAGAAAACACACTAAACAGGACACCCAGCCTTTGCATCACAGAATAGCTGCAAGCAAGAGCCACAAAACCACTAACAGCAGACACACACAAACACACATACAACCTGCACACAAACACACCCACCACACAAACACCCACAACACCATCCCTACACACCACACACCTGCACACCCCACCCCACCCCACCCCACCAACACCTTGCACATCACACACCATGGCACCAAAGAAAAATCCCAAGTTCACAGACAGTGAGTTGAAGGTCATGGTGGATGAAATCATCCGTGTCGAACCACATCTTTTTCAGCACCCTAGTCCAGCAGACCACCTTGGCAACCAAAAACAACATGTGGGACAGGATAGTGACCAGAGTGAATGTGTCAGGGACCGTGCCACGCACCAAACACGAGATCCAGAGGCGGTGGCACGACCTCAAGGCAAGGGTGAAAGGCACCAGGGTGAAGAACCACCTGCGGCACACCACACTGGCGGCGGCACTCCCCCGGAGCCCATACCATTTGCAGAATGGGAGGAGAAGGTGCTGAGCATACTGCACCCTGAGAGCCTGGAAGGAATCGAGGAGGGACTAGAGGCTGGTAAGTACAAACCAATGACCACTATCACACTGCCATGGTCTGCCTTGCACAACTGCCAACACACATCTCCCTGGCTCCAATCCATGCATGTGTGCCACATAGTCACCCAAATGTGAAGTCCTGGGCTCAAATGCACCCACCATGACCAAACACAAATGTTGCCTCCTACGTTCCCAGCCTTGCATGTTGGCAAAGCATCCAGCACCACAACTCCCAACAGGCCCCCATGTCTACAGGGAGGGTGGTTGTGGGTGGGGGGTGTTAGAGAGGTGGGTGGGGTGTGTTAGAGAGGTGTGTGGGGTGTGTGAGAGAGGTGGGTGGGGGGTGTTAGAGACCAGCACTACAACTCCCAACAGGCCCCCATGTCTACAGGGAGGGTGGTGGTGGGTGGGGGGGTGTGAGAGACCAGCACTACAACTCCCAACAGGCCCCCATGTCTACAGGGAGGGTGGTGGTGGCTGGGGGGTGTGAGAGACCAGCACTACAACTCCCAACAGGCCCCCATGTCTACAGGGAGGGTGGTGGTGGCTGGGGGGTGTTAGAGAGGTGTGTGGGGTGTGTGAGAGAGGTGGGTGGGGGTGTGAGAGACCAGCACTACAACTCCCAACAGGCCCCCATGTCTACAGGGAGGGTGGTGGTGGCTGGGGGGGGTGAGATACCAGCACTACAACTCCCAACAGGCCCCCATGTCTACAGGGAGTGTGGTGGTGGGTGGGGGGTGTTAGAGAGGTGGGTGGCGTGTGTGAGAGAGGTGAATGGGGGGGTGTGAGAGACCAGCACTACAACTCCCAACAGGCCCCCATGTCTACAGGGAGGGTGGTGGTGGGTGGGGGGGTGAGAGACCAGCACTACAACTCCACACAGGCCCCCATGTCTACAGGGATGGTGGTGGTGGGTGGAGGTGTTAGAGAGGTGGGTGGGGTGTGAGAGGTGGGTGGGGGGTGTGAGAGACCAGCACTACAACTCCCAACAGGCCCCCATGTCTACAGGGAGGGGGGTAGGGGGTGGGGGTGTTAGAGAGGTGGGTGGGGTGTATGAGAGGTGGGTGGGGTGTGTGAGAGAGGTGGGTGGGGGTGTCAGAGAGGTGGGTGGGGGTCTCAGAGAGGTGTGTGGGGTGTGTGAGAGAGGTGGGTGGGGTGTGTCAGAGAGGTGGGTGGGGTGTGTTAGAGACCAGCACCCATGTCTCACCCCAGAGGAAGATTGAGTCCGCCCACCATTTGGTGACCAGTGCATCTCCTCCTGCAAACTGACAGGTAGATAGACATCTTTTCAGGGGTAACATCCAATAGCAGGACAGGACCACATATCCAAGTATTGCCGTCCCAACTACACGCCACCATATTGCCCTGTACTGTCAACCACAACAACATGATGACAACAACAACCATGTCCTGATTCCATAGTTATTTGTAATGTTGCTACCAAAAACATGTCATGTCCACAGCATTAATTTTGTAACTCAGGTGATCGCAATTTAACCGGCGAAAGCAGCAACCGCCAGCACCAATCGCCCTCTCACAGCCAGGACTCCCCGGGGACGAACCCATTGACAGCTCGGGTGCAGAGGACGAAGCTGGCCCAAGCAGACTCCCAGGGCCATCAGGCTCTCAGGACATCCTGGCCTCCACCACCTTGGCCTGTGTCACTACACCAACACATGCCATTGTGAGCTGTGCAGCTACCACCACCACCACCACCACTCCTGCCTGTGCCACCCTGCCTGACCCATCGCCCGATGAGGGGCCATGGACATCCCAGGCTAGCAGGGAGAGTGGGCGGGAGAGGACACAGGTGAGGCCACAGCTCACAATCAGGAGTGTGGTTTCTCGGCGAGGTCGGAAAGGAGACCCACCCCATACTGGGGCCGAGGGCCTGGAAGCCATCGCCAGAGTCAATGCCTCCTATGAGCGGTCGCAGGCCCAATCCGATCAGGCCCACCAAGACTCGCAAGAGAACAGCCAGCTGTTGCGGTCCATTGACACACGGATTGGCCAAATTGTGGACCTCACTGGCCAGCAAACTGCTCTGTGGAGGGATTGGTTATCCCGCGCCACACCACCACCCCCTCACCCAAGTGCTCAGCGGGACAGGTCACCAACACCATCGCCACCATCACCTGAGGCCACGGACAGGGAGGTGGACCCTGACCAACCTGCCCCCACAGCTGTCTCCGCTCCGGTTCCAAGACGGAGGGGCCGTCCGAGGCTGGATGCAACTGAGAGCAGTGGAAGTGCACCATCTACCCGCTCGAAGAGGGGCCGCCAGTGACTTCACCCTTCCTTGAGCCTGCCATTCACCCTGTCAACTATCCTGCCCCACAATGTCAAGCATTGGCACACGTCTGTTGGACTAGGTGGACATCACACAATGTGGTGTCCCCACGGTGTTTTCATCTGCCATGACCTTCAACTCTCACTTCCCCCAACACCTACTTGTAAATATGCACCAACATCAATCCAAAACCTGTAAATAAACACCACGTTAACACTCTATGCTGTGTGACCTCCATGTTTTAATCACATGTTTGTCTAATAAATTGTCATTACCAGGTGCAGGGATCAATGTTCAGGAGAATCATGCCACTGTGGGAGTGACCTAGGGAAAATGACAGAACAACAAGCACAGGTCAGGAAAGTGATTCACACCCATCACAACACAATGTACTGCAACATCCCACAAACCACACTCATCACCAATTAAGTGGATCACAGGACACACATCATGGAGCATTGCATGTACAACATCTCACACACACATCAGCTAACAGAACATACCAGAACAGGCAGCATAGACACACCACACCCACACATCACCAGCAAACATACATCACACATTGTCTAGCTGCACAAGAGGTAGCTACTTACATTCAAGGAAAATATCGATCAATGAGCTGACGCTTCTGGTCCACACCTTCTTCCTCCCCACTATCCTCATCAGTGGACATGGGTGGGATGGGAGGCGGAGCAACCTGTTGGTCTTCAGGGTCCATGATCAGTTCAATGTTATTGCGCAAGGCCAGGTTGTGGAGCATTCAGCAGGCAATCACGATTTTGCAGACTTTGCCTGGTGAGTATGGCAGTGCCCCTCCCGTTTTATCAAGGCAGCGAAACATAGACTTCAGCAGTCCAAAAGTACGTTCTATCACTCGACGTGTCCTCCCATGGGCATAATTATAACGCATTTCACCAGGGGTAGTAGGATTCCGTATGGGGCTCAGCAGCCACGGCCGGTTTGGGTACGCAGAGTCGCCTAGGTGGGGGGATGACAGACACAAATATCATTACCAGGATTGGTGGGAACACCATGCCACACATACAACACAATTGTCCTCACAGCACACTCACCTACAAGCCACGCACGTTCTGGACGCAGATTAGCAATCAGTTGGGGGACAATGCTGCTCCGCAGGATGTGGGAGTCATGGTCGGAACCGGGAAATCTGGCACACATATGGGAGATGATGTTGTCAGCCAGGCACACCACTTGCACGTTGATCGAATGGTAGTGCTTCAGATTCCTATATACAGGTTCACGTGCCTGGGGTGGTATGAGACCAATATGTGTTCCATCAATGGTACCCACTACGTGTGGTATCTGGGCCAGGGCATAGAAGTCCCCTTTGACTGCTGCCAACTCTGCCGGACGTGGAAAACGGATGTAATCATCCTTGTAAAGCATCATGGCATTCAGAACATCCCGCAGTACCATGCTGAACATGGATTGTGACATCCTCCCGGCATGACCAACTGTGTACTGGAAAGTGCCAGTTGCAAAGAAGTGAAGTGCCACCATCACCTTTGCTGTGGGTGTGATAGCTCCTGGATATGTCCTGCGTGGCTGCAGATGAGGTGACAATTGTGTTACAAGCTCCTGCAATCTACGTCGATCAAGCCGGAATTTGCGGATCACCTCCTCGTGAACCATGTCCTCCAGCACAGTGTATGGTGAATGCACATTAGGAGACCTCCTGTGTGGGAGTAGATGGTAGCAGATGTCAATTGACCAACAACGCATAGCTGTGTCACACTATCACATCTTGACCAACACAATGCAAATAATAGATGTTGCAGACAGTGATACTATGTGTGATGTGACCAATATATAAGACAATACAGCTAACTACACACACAATGTTCAACCACAAACAACATCCTGTGTGCAAACATGTCCAATGTAACGTGCACACATGATGAAATATCTTGCAACAACACATGACTGAGGGCCCATATGTGGACAAGCGTCCCCCCAGACACACATGTACGTGCACACACAACATGAACATGGAACACACCCTCCTTGTCTTCATGCACCCATGACCACACCTACAATGCTGGGCCTCCTCACATGACATGCATGGGCACACAACAACAGACACGCATACACAGAATGCATGTACACCCACATTATTGTTACTTGCACACACAAACCACACACTCACAACAGCTTATGAATGTGGGTACACACCCTTGATATACTGTGTAGATGTGTACAAATGGCAACGGGTGTCCACAAAACCAAGACGTCAACAAGTCGCCATGCACATCTGACGCAACTTGGGTGCACATCACTAGCCTTTGTTAACCACTCGCAAGGTCAACAGTATGAGCACACATGCAACAAATGGACATGAATGTCACACGTGGACACGGTCCATTGACTTGACATCATAATTCTTGCAGCATTCAGGACATGTCCTGACACACATGTACAACTATGAACATTACATGTGTGCGGAGACATGCAGTGTGTGTACATACGCCATCTGCGGACGCCTTCCACCAACACAGAAGATGATCATATACACAGCAATAAAGCATGACATATGCTGTATGGTCAAGGACCATCCCGGTCACACCCTGCAAAACGCATGTGCGCACTACCGCGACGGTGCATCATTTGAAACCAATCACTCACTGGCGTCGCTATGGCGGTGCACAATTCCGCGGGGGCGCTGCAGGTTAACACATACATTTGAAATGCAATTCGAAATGACAGTTGATACCCCCCTTACAGTCACATTGCTGCACCCACCGCTGCCCGACGGTCCTGGCCGGTCACCCACTGCCAGTCCAGGCCGGTCACCCACCGCCAGGACAGGCCGGTCACCCACCGCCGGGTGCAGGCCGGTCACCCACCGCCAGTCCAGGCGGGTCACCCACCGCCAGTCCTGGCCGGTCACCCACCGCCAGGTCAGGCCGGTCACCCACCGCCGGGTGCTGTGGGACCTTCACATGTGTTGTACTGAGCATGGCTGCATGGAGATACGTGTTTCTACGATGTTTATGAATGTCAGACTGTCCACTAACGTTCCCCTCTTGTCTCCCATCCTGGTAGGTCAAGCTGCACCTTCGCAAGGCCGTGTGGAGGACCATAGCACTTGATGTACGGGCAGTGGGGGTGTGCAATAGACGACACACACACTGCCACAAGCGCTGGGACGACATATCCAGGCTCAGCAAGAATGTTGCGGAGATGACACTAGGGATTATTCCAAGATCAAGCCGCCTTGCCCGACGCACCATGACCCCTCTAATGCACCGTATAATTGCTGTGACGCATCCTGACCTGTCCGCCCGGCTGAGAGGTGATCAACAGCAAACTAGCGGTAAGCAGACTGTATGTGTCTGTAACTTGTGAGTGCATGCATGTATTTGTGCTCAGACACAGTAGTGACATCCGTGGTGCGTATGTTTTGCATTAATTGCATGTTGGTGCCATTAGCGGAGTGAGCGTTAGCACCCATGTCCGCCAGGTGGACATACCAGTTGATTTGTAGTTGAGGGTTCCAGGACATGCCGTTGAGGTCTGTGGTCCCATGGCATGACATGTGTGGTGGTCCTTCATGCACTTGCCCTGTTTGTATGATGTACATGTTTCACAGACACCCACGGTTCTATGATGTGAGGATGTCTGGTAAGGGTGGTTCGTGTGCAGGATAGGTGCTACATGTCAATCAACTATAATGAAAGGTGTGACTTTGTAACCTTCAGTACGTGAGTGTGGCACTTAGGTTAACATCTCTTCCCTCTCTTCCAGCTTTGGCCGAGGGCACTGACACACAGACGACGGAGATGAGTGGTGGCAATGCATCCGGATCCGAGATGACACACACTCAGACTGACACTGAAGTGGGCAGCCACGAAGAGGGGGACAGAACCGTCCCTGAGGACTCACATGTGGAGACACCATCGTCCTCATCCTCAGACAGTGTTGGTGAGTCAGCACTGTGGTCACAGACAGGGAGTGGCAATCAACACCTTCAGTCGGTACACAGCACACAGGGCCCACACTGCCACCAACTGCAACAAGTACAGCTCGTGCTCGCCAGAGTAGGGGGAGCAGAGTCGCCTTTGGCGCAGGCACCCCTGTCCCTGCCCCTGTGCCACAAAGTGCACTTTGTGCTGAGGCTGTTGATCTGCTGAGACAGCTGTGTGTAGGGCAGACCAACATGATCAATGCATTCCAAGACCACGATAGGAAGTTGGGGCAGGTGGTAGCATTCATGGAGGGGATGCATGGCGATGTTGCTGGTCTCCACAGAACAGTTCAGTCATTAGCAAACATTGTGTCGTCAGCCATTCTTCAGTCGCATGGACAGGGTGCTGCTTATGTTCCCCCATCCACACCACTAGATGTCTCAGGGGGGAGTGAATTTTCAGACCAGGCGTCATTTTCGGGGTATTGCACTAGAAGCAGCCACAGACAGCAAGGCAGGGCACGGAGGGCACAGACACCATCCCCTTGGACAGGGAAATCTTTCACCCATCACGAAATGAGCTACACTGGAGTTGACACACAGGATCCTCAAGGGGTGTTGGGGGAAAAAGATTCACATGAAACAGACGCATCCCCCTCAAAAGGTACTCCCAAGGCAAGGGCACCTCCAAAGTCCAGGGACACTACGAAGGACAAGGACTCTACACAGGAAAGGGCACCTCCAAAGAGCAGGGACACTCCCAAGGACAGGGACACTACAAAGGAAAGGGCACCTCCCAAGAGCAGGGACACTCCCAAGGACAAGGACACTACAAAGGAAAGGGCACCTCCCAAGAGCAGGGACACTCCCAAGGACAAGGAGACTACAAAGGAAAGGGCACCTCCCAAGAGCAGGGACACTCCCAAGGACAAGGACACTACAAAGGAAAGGGCACCTCCCAAGAGCAGGGACACTCCCAAGGACAAGGAGACTACAAAGGAAAGGGCACCTCCCAAGAGCAGGGACACTCCCAAGGACAGGGACACTTCAAAGGAAAGGGCACCTCCCAAGAGCAGGGACACTCCCAAGTACAGGGACACTACAAAGGAAAGGGCACCTCCCAAGAGCAGGGACACTCCCAAGGACAAGGACACTTCAAAGGACAGGTACACTACAATGGAAAAGTCTGCTTCCAGGGACAGGGCACTGCCCAGGGATCAGGGACATTCCAGAGACAGGACACCTCCTACGTCCAAGGCACATCCCAGGGCCAAGGGTTCTCCCATGGACACGAGCTCCATCAAAGACAGGCATACATCACCCCTGGCTGCCCTGAGGCTGATGTTGTTGAAGGAACGTACAACACATGTGTCAGAGGTGGAGTCCCTTTTTTTGGTGCAAAATAACAAGGACCCCCTGATTTGGAAATAAAATTCCAGACGACAGGGATAAACACTTTGTAAAAACAAATAACTAAAACCAAGACAGCTGGTTAGGAACATTTTTACCCAATGTATAGATTCATCAACATTCTATGTAATAAAGATCACAAATAAATTCAAAGCATATCAAATTAGTGTACTAAATTTTAATTACTTGTACGAAAATCAAACAATCAAAAGTCACAAAGAACAGACTTTCAACTGGAAACAGCTAAAGTTGTTTCTAATTCATAAAATTTAAAAAAACACATATTCACAAAGGCATAAAACGTTTTTGCCACGTTTTATGCCTTTGTGAATATGTGTTTTTTTTAAATTTTATGAATTAGAAACAACTTTAGCTGTTTCCAGTTGAAAGTCTGTTCCATTTGTATATTTTAAATAGAAATTGATACAAGAAGTTTTCTTGATTTGTGTTTTCTTGTTCACCTTTTAATTATTGTGATATAATAAATTATTTTTGTGTTGTATATATGTGTATTAACTCCCTCTTTTACTGTGCTTTGTGACTTTTGATTGTTTGATTTTCGTACAAGTAATTAAAATTTAGTACACTAATTTGATATGCTTTGAATTTATTTGTGATCTTGATTACATAGAATGTTGATGAATCTATACATTGGGTAAAAATTTTCCTAACCAGCTGTCTTGGTTTTAGTTATTTGTTTTTACAAAGAGGTGGAGTTCCCACATACCTCAACTCCCATCCACACCCCACAGAAGCAGAATAAGGAGTACACTGTTGTTGCATCCCCATTACACATGATGCAGAGGGCAGAAGGCAGGGCCACAGCAAACGTCAAGCAGGGTCCAGCACGTCCCCAGAGGGCAGACCACCACAAGCACATGATCCTTCTTCTGATGAGGCCACAACACTTACCAGTCCAGTCATGTCCAGGGTGCCCCTACATTTCACAAAGAAACGGAGACACACACCAGTGAGACCTGACCACCCCAATGTCGCTCCATACCAGGTGTCCCCAGCTCCCAGAGCCACCCTGCCTCCTGGCCCATACAGCCCTGTGGCTCATCATTTCAGTGGTCCTAGTGGGTCAGCTGCCGTTCACTCTCATGTGTCAGATAGTGGCACTGTGTCTGTTGTGCGCTGTCATGCATCATGTAGTAGCACTGTGTCAGTTGTGCCCTCTCCTGTTTCAGGTACTGGCACTGTGTGTGTCAGCCACTCTCATGTGTCAGATGCTGGCATGGTATTTGTTGGTCACTGTACAGGGACATGTCCTGGCAGTGTGTCTCGGTCTATGACTCATGTGTCAGTCACTAGAGCTGTGGCTGTGTCTCACACTCCTGTTTGTGGTGCTGGCAGTGTGCCTGGGTCTATGGCTCATGTGTCAGTCACTAGAGCTGTGGCTGTGTCTCACACTCCTGTTTCTGGTGCCGGCAGTGTGCCTGGGTCTATGGCTCATGTGTCAGTCACTAGAGCTGACCAAACATCAGCTGACCCTAGTTTACTCCAGAGGTCTGCTGCATTCCCTCCAATTAAACCCTGCATATATTGCAGGGCTGCTGCCCAATGACACAATTTCAGGTCGGGCACTGCCAACCGCCCTCTCTCTTGTGAGTGTCATGTATCTCAGTGCTCTCTTGGTCTTCCCATGGGCCCAAATAAACCTATTTACCATTTTTTCCAGAACCGTAAACCATTGTTTTTCAAATTCAAGAGGTATAGCCCTGAAAAGATAACGATCTTAGGGCAGGAAAGTCAACTTAATTATATTGCACCGGCCAACAATAGAAAGATGGCGATTATGCATCATGTCAAAGTCCCTTTTTCCTTCCTGAATAAATGGAGCCATATTCATCTCGACCAGTTGCCCCAACTCTGAAGTAATATTTATCTAGAGGTAGGTGGCTGTTTGTGTCACTCGGGGATCCTCAATGTCAGTAGCTCTATTTATGACCATCTGTGTTTTTTGCTGATTAAGTAAATACCCGGATATCCTACCGAATGCCAGGGTTTCCACCTCTATTACCTTGAGTACTGATTGGATTAGATGTTACTACTACCACGTCATCGGCATAATTTTTGTTTGCCGCCCTTCAAATCTCATTGGTCTGATGTTTCTATTGTTATCAATCCTTATGATCAAAGGATCTATATATAATGCAAAAAGAAGGGGGGAACACGGGCACCCCTACTTTGTTTCCCGTGTGATTCGTATTTGATCCGTATACCCCCATTCAATCTTAATCAAACAACTGGAGTCTTATATGGTCCCAGTATAGCATTAATAAAACATTTCCCTATACCGCACCGCTTGAGGTCAGCCCAGTAAGATCAGTGTCATAGGGTCCCCAGAGACTGCTGCAACATCAACAAAGTGTTACTACCCTGTGGATGTGATCAGTGGTGGCTCTACCAGGTATAAAAGCATGCTGGCAGGGGAGAATCACCCTCCCAATAATGCGGCTTAATCTTGATGCCAATGCTTTAGAAAATATTTTGGCGTCGCTGTTCATGAGGGTGATATGTCTGTAGGAGCCAGCTTCCATGGGGGGCTTCTCCTTTTTTAGAAAGATTATAATTGAGGCCCCAGCTCATGAGTCTGATACAGAAGTTCCCTTCTGCACCTGACCGTGTTTCTAACAGATCCAGCCCTCGGGTGTCGAGGAGGGTTTTGTAAAATTTGAGGGGGATCTTGTCAGGTCAACTGCCTTACTGGAGGGAAGCTCTCTATAATTCTTCCTTAATGAATCCAGTCTCCAGTAATTCTGAATCTTCAAGGATGAATGATTCTAATTGAGTACCATTGAGATACTCCCTGATTAAATTCTCTACTGAGTTCTGCTCTTCATGTTATAATATACCTTAATATTTGTGGAATTCCTCCCGTATACCCAAAGAGCCTGTTACTGAGTTCCCCCCTTCATCTTAAATCTCCAGTATCTCTTCCATCTCATTATTTTGTCTTGTGCGTACTGACAATAGGCATCCTACTCGTTCATTAAACTCAAGGCCGCCATGGCGCCGTGCAATAAATTTCTATGCAGCCTTTGCTGCCGATATTTCTCTGACTTCAGCTTTTGCAAGGGCAAGTTTGAGCAGCATGTTCTCTATAGGTATCCCTGAAGTTATAGCGCTAGCAAGCTCCTCTTCAGCATCTTCCAATGCTTTGTATAATATTTTGGAGCGTTGAGCTTCTTTCCTTTGGTGGCGCAGACTATAGCTAAGTGTTTACCCCATACCCCTGCCTTAAATGCATACTAGACCACCCTGCTACTTGTACTATTCCTGTTTATTTCCATGAATTCTTTAATCCATTCATAAGTGTAATGTATCTCTTGTCTTTCAGTAAGCCTCTTTCAAAAGTCCCGGTTGATTCTTTTCTCTCTACCCCTCTAAATGTACCTGCTAAAACTATGGGGTTATGATCTGATATAACATGAGAGTGTTTTTCTATGCTGCACCTCAGGAGCAGTTGATTTGAAACAACAAAATAATCTAACCGTGCTACTGACTTTTGTGGGGCAGAGAAATAAGTGCTTCGGAGGGCTTCAGGTGTGACCATGTATCTACTAACTTATTATCTTGAGTAAGAAATGTGAGAGCTCTATAAACCCTATTCTTTTGGCCTGTGTATTTACCTGAGCTGCCCCCCCAAAGCCCACCCAAACCATTAATATTCAAGTTCCCACAAAGAATGACAGAAAGTGGCTGCAGCGCTAGCTCGGCATTAAGAAATTCCAATACTTCTGGACTATCCCCAGTAGACCATCATACTGAGCATATTGGAAAGACATGATTGTGATTACAACATTTTACTAGCATCCAGCATCCCAGGTTATCTGACTGGCACCTATTGAATGTTATATCTCTCTTCCGAGATAGGATAGCGACCCCTCTCATTCTTCTTCACTGTGTGGTATTAACAATAACATTATACCCGAGCTATTCGATTGGCTTTACCCTTGTGCCCTCCATGTGTGTATCCTATATAAATACAATATCGGCATGGAGCATTTTAAAATCAATTGCTGCTCTCTGTCTCTTGGCTGGATCATTCAGGCCACATATATTTATTGTTGCAATGCGGATACTCATCATCTATTATAATAATAATGTTCTTTATAAAGGGGATACATCTTATAAGTTTGTACATTAGTACATTTTCCAATTACATCAGCCATATTCGATCTGCTCTTCCAACTTCGGTGATATTCCTCATGTACTGTGTTTACCCCTCTACCCTTCCTGCCCTGACAACCCCCCTGCTTAACCCCACTCCGCTTAATCCCTCATCCTTCCCTCAACCCCATTCTCCCCACCCTCCCTCCTCCCTATACACAAATAAATAGGAAAGAATGACCTCAGCCGCTAACACCATGAGTTGTCCCAGTGCCCCAGCCCTAATTTCAAATGAAGAGAATATTAAAGGTAGATGACTAACAGAAATTCTAAGCCTCATGAGAAACAGTGAACCTTAATTTTGTAGCCCCAACCACACCAGTTCCCTACTACTTTGAGGGCCTCACTGCCCCCATCGTCATAATCCACTGTCCCCTTTTGGTCCTTTAAGTTCTGTCAAAAATTCTTGAGCCTTGATTTCTGATGCAAACATCTGCAGCTTTCCGTTTGAAATAACCTTGAGTCGGGCTGGATTCAGAAGATACGCCTCACTGCAGGCTGCCTGGGTGTTATCAATTAGCAGAGATTCCACCTCCACTCTACTGTGATATGGCAAGTCTGGTCAAGCAAAATATTTATGGCCTTCAAAGGTGCATTTGGAATCTGGCCTTGCTTTATCCAATATGGCCTGTCGGAGGAGTAAGTTGCCACAGAAGACTAAAACTGCCGTGGGCTGTTCAGTTTATCCTGCCATATTTTTCTTTTGTGCCAGTGGGAAGCGGTGTGCCCGTTGTACTTCAGCATCCCAGTACCACTTCGGTAAATCGGGGAAAGCACCCTTTTGTAGGCGCACCATGAATGTTCTCATTTCACTGCCTTCAATATTTTCAGCAAGCCCCAAAAATGTGAAGTTGTTTCGCCGTTGCTAGTACTCCAATTCCTCCAGTTTTCACATTATATACGCCGACTGTTTATCCTGCGCCTCTTTGTGTGTCTGTAGCTTCTCAACTTCTCCCTCTAATGCTTCTTCGACATGCTTCATCCTCTCCTTCATTGCAAAGGAAATTTGGCTAACTTTCTGGATTGACCATTGGAACATTTTAGTAGCTTTGTGTGCCCTGCAAATTTTTTGAAGGGCTTTTCCCTGCATTTGTTTTAAAGTGGCATAAATTAGGTCTATTGAAGGTGAAACCTTTGGCTCAACGGAAACCTCCTGCTGTACCGCTTGGCCATCCATCTCTTCGTTATACACCTGACTAGTGGCAGGGTAGGCAGACAAAATATCGAATTGTTAATATCGAAGTACAATAATATCGAAGTAGTAATATCGAAGGTGAGTAATATCGAATGTAAGTAATATCAAAGGTAAGTAACATCGATGTTACTAATATCTCTGTTAGTAATATCGATGTTACTAATATCTATGTTAGTAATATCGATGTTACTAATATCGATTTTTATATGATTTTTTTGTATATTATTATGTATTTAATATGTATAAAAAAAATGTTATGTCATTTAAGTACATTTTGTATTTTAGTACCGTAGCGGGTTGTGGGTTTATAGGGGAACAGGGTGGGAAGTAATTTACTTATACTAAATTAATTATTCATTTATTAGGAATCATAAATTAATTTTTAATTAATAGGTAATTAATTTTTATTAATTAGTAATTTATTTTAATTAATTGATTAATTGATAATTATGTTCTGTAGCGGGTTATGGGTTTATAGGGGAATAGGGTGGGAAGTAATTTAAATGTAATTAAGTAATAATTTTTTTATTAATTGTTTTTGGTAATTATATTATCGTTAATTAATTGTTAATTATTATATATTAATTGGTAATTAATTTTTATTAATTGATTAATTGATAATTATGTTACGTATATTATTTTATTATTGGTGTTTGTTGTGCGCTCATAGGGGAATAATGTGTAAAGTAATTGATATGTAATTAAGTAGTTATTAAATATATATTTGCGTATTGGTAATTCATTTATTGGATATTAATTATTAATTGGTAATTATTTTTGTAATCATTATTTATTGGTATTTGTAAGTAGTTTAGATTTATTTAATAAATAATTTTTTTAATATTTTAAAATATACATTTATTTATAAGTATGTTATTTTTAATGTCTACGCTATCCAACACTTTCCCTATTGTTGCACTCTCTGGAGTTGGAATAGTAATTTTTACCCTCCTGCTATCCAACGCTTTCCCTACTATTGCACTCTCTGGAGTGGGAATAGTAATTTTTACCCCTACGCTATCCAACACTTTCCCTACTGTTGCACTCTCTGTAGTTGGAATAGTAATTTTTACTTCTACGCTATCCAACGCTTTCCCAACTGTTGCACTCTCTGGAGTGGGAATAGTAATTTTTACCCCTACGCTATCCAATGTTTTCCCTACTGTTGCACTCTCTGGAGTGGGAATAGTAATTTTTGCCCCTACGCTATCCAACACTTTCCCTACTGTTGCACTCTCTGGAGTGGGAATAGTAGTTTTTACTTCTACGCTATCCAACGCTTTCCCTACTGTTGCACTCTCTGGAGTGGGAATAGTAATTTTTACCCCTACGCTATCCAACGTTTTCCTTACTGTTGCACTCTCTGGAGTGGGAATAGTAATTTTTACCCCTACGCTATCCAACATTTTCCTTACTGTTTTTTTGGGGGGAGTTGGAATAGTATTTTATTTCCTCTGTTATTAATTTTTTTTTGTTTTGTTTTACTTAATGTAGTATATAATTAATTTTAGAAATATTAAAAGTAAATTATTTTTTTTAATTTGTTTTGTGTAATTATTACTTTTTTATTTATGTTATTATTTTATTTTTATAGTTGAATTTGTAATGTATAATATTTTTAATTATTTATAAGTTATTACACTAATTATTAACACTGATTATTAAGTAAGTATATATAATATCTAATATATGTATTTTTTAATATTTTTTTGTTAAATTATGTATATTACTTATTAATTTTAATTAATATAAAATATGTTTAACTATATTTATTATATTTTAAGTATGTTTTGATTAATTTTACATATTGTTTTTAATTAAAAATAACGATATTTTTTTAAAACAATATTTTTGACATCTATTTATTTTTTTCGATATTTTTGTACTTACCTTGTTGTAGATAGGATTTCGATATTGTTGACATCGATATTTTTGTTGCGATATTTTTATATCTCGATATTCTGAGTTTCGATATTCTGTCATAGATCCTAGTGGCAGAATAGTCCCATCTAAGTCAGTGGGCCATGCTCTTATCCAGATCTTGCCCCTGGTGAGCTGTTTTGGATTTGGTCCTGCGTTTTTGAATTATTCTATTTTGGCTCCCCTTTACACTGATAGATGAATACTCTGTCCCAGACTCTTCCTCAGTGAGCCCTATACTTGAGGCCAAAAGTTTTAAAACATCTGTGAGTGAGTAAAATTTCCCCCCATGTTCAGGCGATCCAATAGGACTTTTCAGCCATGGGCCTAGGAATGGTCCTTGTTTAGCAGCACCACATAGAAAAAGTGTTTGACAGAACAGGCAGAGAAATGCTGTTTCTTACCATTTCTTCTGTAGGGGGTTCTAGTTAAGTATGGGCGAAATCTGCGAATTCGAGGTCCGCGAAATCGTGCAAAAGCGAATTTGCGATCCGCAGAATTCGCGAATTCGTGCGAAATTGCGAATTTTTGGGTTTTTTGTGTGTTTGTGGGGCTTTTTGCTTGTTCGCGGGGCTTTTTGCATGTTCGCGGCCGCTTGCACAGTGAAGTTACCCATGCAGTCGTGTATGGGCACAGCACCCTCTGGTTCACCACTGCCACCCTCTGGTTCAGCACTGTCATCCTCTGGTTCACCACTGCCACTCTCTGGTTCACCACTGCCACCCTCTGGTTCATCACAGCACCCTCTGGTTCACCACTGCCACCCTCTGGTTCACCCCTGACACCCTCTGGTTCAGCACTGTCACCCTCTGGTTCAGCACTGTCACCCTCTGGTTCACCACTGTCACTCTCTGGTTCACCCTCGTCACCCTCTGGTTCACCTCTGCCACCCTCTGGTTCACCACTGCCACTCTCTGGTTCACCACTGTCACCCTCTGGTTCATCACTGCCACCCTCTGGTTCATCACAGCACCCTCTGGTTCACCACTGCCACCCTCTGGTCCACCACTGCCACCCTCTGGTTCATTACTGCCACCATCTGGTTTGCCACTGCCACCCTCAGGATCATCACTGCCACCCTCTGGTTCATTACTGCCACCCTCTGGTTCGCCACTGCCACCCTCAGGATCATCACTGCCACCCTCTGGTTCATCACTGCCACCCTCTGGTTTTCCACTGCCACCCTCTAGATCATCACTGTCCCCCTCTGGTTCATCACTGCCACACTCTAGTTCACCACAGCACCCTCTGGTTCACCAGTGCCACCCTCTGGTTCATCACTGCCACCCTCTGGTTCACCACTACCACCCTCTTGTTCACCACTGCCACCCTCTGGTTCATCACTGCCACCCTCTGGTTCATTACTGCCACCCTCTGGTTTGCCACTGCCACCCTCAGGATCATCACTGCCACCCTCTGGTTTCTCACTGCCACCCCCTGGTTTGCCACTGCCACCCTCTGGATCATCACTGTCCCCCTCTGGTTCATCACTGCCACCCTCTGGTTCATCACAGCACACTCTGGTTCACCAGTGCCACCCTCTGGTTCATCACTGCCACCCTCTGGTTCACCACAGCACCCTCTGGTTCACCAGTGACACCCTCTTGTTCACCCCTGCCACCCTCAGGTTCAGCACTCACCACTGCCACCCTCTAGTTCATCACAGCACCCTCTGGATCACCCCTGCTGCAACCCTCTGGTTCAGCACTTACCACTGCCACCCTCTGGTTCATCACAGCACCCTCTGGTTCACCACTACCACCCTCTTGTCCACAACTGCAACCCTCTGGTTCATCACTGCCACCCTCTGGTTCATCACAGCACCCTCTGGTTCACCAGTGCCACCCTCTGGTTCATCACTGCCACCCTCTGGTTCACCACTGCCACCCTCTGGTTCATCACTGCCACCCTCTGGTTCATCACAGCACCCTCTGGTTCACCACTGGCACCCTCTGGTTCAACACTACCACCCTCTTGTTCACCACTGCCAACCTCTGGTTCATCACTGCCACCCTCTGGTTCATTACTGCCACCCTCTGGTTCACCACTGCCACCCTCAGGATCATCACTGCCACCCTCTGGTTCATCACTGCCATCCTCTGGTTCATCACAGCACCCTCTGGTTCACCAGTGCCACCCTCTGGTTCATCACTGCCACCCTCTGGTTCATCACAGCACCCTCTGGTTCAGCCCTGCCACCCTCAGGTTCAGCACTCACCACTGCCACCATCTGGTTCATCACAGCACCCTCTGGTTCACCCCTGCTGCCACCCTCTGGTTCAGCACTCACCACTGCCACCCTCTGGTTCATCACAGCACCCTCTGGTTCACCACTGTCACCCTCTGATTCACCACTGACACCCTCTGGTTCACCCCTGACACCCTCTGGTTCAGCACTCACCACTGCCACCCTCTGGTTCATCACGGCACCCTCTGGTTCACCACTGTCACCCTCTGGTTCACCACTACCACCCTCTTGTTCACCACTGTAGATTATGGGAGGAAAGCACACCTTCCCAGCCTCAACTGAGATGAATTAATTTGGGGGTGGTTAATGTGTCACTGAATGTGAGCTTCAAGTCTGGTACCTGCTTCCTTAGCTGTAAGTGCTTCCTGCTGCATTGTGCCATACTTGTAACTATTCTCAGACCCTGCTTTGAGGGTCAGAGCAGGGTCAGAGAATAGTTACAAGTAGGCAACTGAACTCTGGAGGGGCCCCTCAGGAAGCACTACAGGGAATGGTTACAAATTAGCTTGAACTTTTGCACCTGCTAAGTGCTTTCAGTTTTGCAAAATTAGTTTTTCTGCAATTTCGCGAGATTCGAACTTGCAATCCGCGAATTCGTGCAAATTTGCGGTTTTCTTTTTTTTGCGCGTTTTTTTGCTTATTTGCGGCCGCTTGCAGCGCACCGACCGCGAGGTTGCCCATGTGGTCGTACATGGGCGCGGCCATCTTGTGCGCGTTGCGTATTTCCGTTTCCGGGCGCTATTGGCAATGTCGCGTTGTGTGCGGAGCGCTATTACAAGTTTGCACGCGTTTTTGCGTACTCGCGGGGGAAAAATCACGCAAACTTACCCACGCGGTCCTCAACGGGCGCGGCCATCTTGTTTTTTATTCATTGCTATGGTTCTGTGCATGCTTTCTAATCCTCCTTTCATCTGTGCAATCCTTTGTTTCTTTGGACTTTTTTTTATCTTTTCTACTCTATATCTATCCCTCTTTTTTTCTAGATCTATATTTTGTGTTTTTTTCAACTTTTCGTTACTTTTAAAGCTACTTCAAAAAAAAAATGTTACTTTACTTTTTCCCTATTCTTTCCTTTTTTTTTCTTTGTGCTCTACAGGACCTTGGCAAAGGGAGCCGGAAAGGAGAAGTGGAAGGGTCCCGTACCCGGATCCCATGCGGGCGTTTGCGGGGGGAGAACGTCACAGTCTGGGAGATCTTCAGCGCGGAGGAGGTGGTCGCACTGGTTTACTATGTGCAGCGCCGCCTCCCCAAGACCATCGCGGCAGGCGGCAGGATCGCTAGCGGGTACGGGCTCCGAGAGCGTCGGAAGCTGTGAGAGAAGGTGTGCCGGGCCATGTACAAACACTCTCGGGTCCGGCGCACCTACAACCAGGCCACGCACCGGTGGTCCGACCTCCTGGACCGTGAACGCGACCTGCTCGACCTGCTAGGCGTCGAGATCCCCGGGCTTGGTGAGTAGTAGTAGCTATTTAGTCACTACTCTGTTTTCTCCTGCTCTATGGGTTATCATATTGCAATTTTTTTCCCCGAAGAGCAATAATGCTGCCGATTACATTGTAGGTAAATTATGTTTCAAAATGTTCTGTGATTGCATTTCAGGTACACTGCTCTCCTGCTCAGTGGCTGTGCTACTATGCTTACTTGTTTTCGATTTTTTGTGCTCATTTCATTGGCCTGAGTAATTATGTATGAGTGTACTTTACAGAACTGCGTAATGCTAGACACCCAGGGGCAGATTTACAATTACTGGCGCATCCATGCAAATTAGCAGGGATGCGCCAGTAATCGTGCACCACGCCTCCACCAACCATGGTGCGCCACATTTACAATGCGGCGCACCATGGGGCAAAAATGACACAGAATCGTCACGCATCTGTGTCCTAAAGTCAGCGCATTGCTGGAGTTGCGTCGCAACCACGACGCAGCTCCAGCAATGCTTTTGGGTGCCCTATCTCCCCAATGCTGCTTCAAGCCGTACGTCTGCTTCAAGCAGCTGCAGGGTTTAGAGTGACGCAGCATTGGCCTAAAAGTGACTGAGTGAAATCTTGTAGATTTCACTCAGCCACTTTTAGGATGCGTTCCTGCGCAGGAACGCCCTCCCTTGCGCCAGAACGCCCCCTGATGGTGCAGGGCTTTACAACGTGATGCATCTCCCAGATGCGTCACGTTGTTAATATACCCCGCACCATGGCGCCTCTTTTACGCTGCCGCTGCGTCACAAAAGTCACGCAACGACGGAGCAAAAGAGCCGCAAGGGACTTGTAAATCTGCCCCTAGAGACTCAAGTCCAGTCCTTCCAGAGTGGTGGTGGATTGATAGTTTGAGTATTTTAATGACTGATTATGTAGTAGGAAACTTACTTTTTAGTGTTCTCACTGGTCTGCAATCACGATGGACTTTGTCTGTCACTTTGCGTGCTGCGGGGTGCTGCCTGCCAGTCCTAGTCGAACCTTTTTGTAGTTGGTTTAGTGAGTTACATAACTTTCCAAGTCGACGGACCACGAATCCAGCAATACTAATATTCTAGTAGACCACACCAGAGAGGTCAATAAATGTAGTGCAATTATTGTCTATTTGCTATTTCCCCGAAATAATTTGTTATTGTTCTTTTGAAATGTTTGATTTGGTTGACAACAATCATCCATGTTTGGTTCTTTCTTTCATGTTGTACATCAGCTCCCCCCAGGGGCAAGAGGACAGAGGAGGAGGAGGTAGAGGCGCCGGCGGACGAGGACCAGGAAGGCCAGGATCGGTCCGGCGAGGGCTCCTCTGCTGGCCCCAGTAAGTTTTCATGTTAATATTAATAATTATACTTCCCTACCTTTTAGAGTACCTATTTTTTACTAACTTTCCTCATTCAATTTTTCCTACATCGTCTTTGATCTTCTTGTAGACTGTTTCTAAATTCTTATCCTTCCTCTACTATAACTCCCTGTGGTACTACTAGATTATTATTATTAGTCTGTCTGTGTAGCTAACTAAGCTTGCCTAGTTGGCAAAAGGTATTAAACGAAACTCCCATTCTATTCATCAATAGCTCTATGCACTGAGTGCAGTCCTCTGGGTTGTCCATAATGTCTTTTGAAGTCTTCTAAATGTTTATGCTTTGACAATTCCCAACAAGAAACTGTCAATGACCACCAAGAAAGAATAAGATACTAGTTTACTTTTTGATTGGATAGGAGGACAATCCATACTACTATTGTTGCGGGGACAATTCTGCACAAACAGAACTATGGACACTAAATAGTGCATTGTTTATCAATTGTAATAGGCGCAGTTAGACTTTCCACATACCTCTGTCATAACAGAATTTGAACCCCCATCTCCTTACTGACTAGCTAGTGTGACAGAGTCATTTAGCTCCCTAATTCATCGATGATTGATCCCCAATGATGATTATCTAACCCAGGACATAAGACTACGGAGTCAGAGTCCAGAACTGTCAGAGCCACGGACTGATGCTTGCAAATTGCAAACCCTTTCGCTCACTCACTCATGACTAAAAACCACAGAGTCTATGTAAGTTTTAAAGCTTTATTAAAAGTAAAAACATTTATTAAAATCAAGTTCATCATACAACATAAATGGTGGATTGAAAATGGAAAAGTGCTTAGTGATTTCACACATTAATTGTGGGCGAGCCCTCACCTGGTTGGAACTTCAAATCTTCTTTGTGGTGCTGAATCGTTGCTGACACCGTCCTAGTGATGATGATCTGATGTTGCTCTTGTCTTAGAAGGGAAGCTTCTGTCTGTTATGAGAAAAACGGTGCATGTTAAAAAGCAAGCATTCATCAGTTGTGCCAAAAACTGTAGCAAGACCAGCAACACCCTTCCCTGAAAAAAAGTGCAATTTTTTGTTTTGACTAGACAGTCACAAATTATTACATTTGTTTGTGTAGTCGTAGTGACATTTTTTCATTCCTAGACAAAATACTAGGGAGTGGTGTATATGGCATCTAAGAATCTGAAATGTATTTTCTAGGCGGAACATCGGCACAACCATCCACCGGTGCCGGGGCCAGAGCGGAGGTGGGCACTCTTGGGACAGAGGCGGTGCAACAGCCAGCGGAAGCTGCTGTGGGGGATGCCACGGTAGTGGTGGACAGTGGTAAGATATTATATTCCACACTTATTGAGATAGCAGACTGCAGAGTGTGCTCTCTGCACGGGTGTATATGTTGTACAGTACAAGTATACTATACTGTTAAGAAGACTTACACATTTAGAACTAAGTTTTTATTAACCAGGTAGTAGCCTCCTCTAAATTGACTTCAACTCAGCTGTGAAAGTTTTTTCGAGAATCCAAGTCAGATCAGAGATGAACTTAATGGATGGGATGAACGAAAAGGGAAAGAAGGGTGTAAGTAAGTGTAGAAGGACGAGCGGGTTAAAAGTAATGATGACTGGCAAAGAATGATACATGTTTTTCAATGCTGCCCGAGGTGGCAGGGAATATGATGCATGTCCGGTTCAAGGATGAAGCAAGGATGGGTGGCAGGAGAAAGGAAAGAGGACTGCCTGGGTGGGTGAAACAGAAACTGTATATGTGCGCAAAATATCCTTTGGTTGAAATTCAAATGCAAGTCAAGCACGGATGCATGACTTGCGGTTTCCAAAATAAAATGAAAATGTTGTTTTCCCGTGAGAAAAAGTAAGGTTTGTCCACTTGAGACATTAAGAAGAATGATTGACATTTACTTTGAATGGATGGATGCCTGGATCATGGTACTATTTGACTCATAGATAGCATATGTGTATGTAGAGAGAGTAGACGGTCACTGGATGAACTAGGTGTTACTTTGAAGAGCATATAACACCGCACCCGCACGTCCGTTCCAGTGTAGGAAAGGCAAGGAAAAGAAGTTGTAATTTTTCCGAATACTACCATGAATAGTAGCAGTACTTTGTATTGCAAGCACAGCATATATCTGGCAATTACGGGGGCCACTCACTACCTCTGTTAATAATTTTAGTACTACTCTGTCATTCATGTGTGGCCTATCAGTGTTCACTCAATAAAAAACAAAGCACCTAAAGTCATCCCATATGTAATCAAATACATATCCTGTGAAGGGATAGATAATCATATTATTTATCTTCTTCATTTTCCTTTTCTAGTAGTCATTGGCACTGTAGGGTGAAAGTTAAATTAATTAAGCAGTAGCCCTTGTAACAGAGTTTCCTCAGTGCCACCCGTAATAGAAAAGTAAGACCTTCACCACCTGCATGTACTGGACTGGTACAGTAACGCAAGCCCGTGTCATCATGGCGTGCATCTGTTTTTTCTCGGGTGCAAGTTGACTGCACTGGCATTATGCCGGCTTCCAGAGGTTTATGTACCAATTTCGCTAAACAAGAGAGAAGAATAAGAATAAGACTGGTGTACTGTCATAGTCGACTCTAATGTAGTGAGTCCATAGTGCTCATAGAATTGATTCCTGAAACTCCCACTAATGTTAGAGCTAGGCTGGAGAAATGGGAGGTTAGATAGATACAGGCCACAAATGTTATGTACTGTGTTTGAAAGTTGCTAGTTCTACTGTGTCACAACTTTCTGCTGAATTATTTTGTGTTAATCTTAAAGAGCATTGGGTACAGACTATGTTTTTCTTTCTTCATATAGATGCTCCTTCGAAACTGTCACGGAAGGAGCTGGCTAGACGGGCCCGGCAACGGAAACTGGAGGCGACTGTCGCCGAATATCGGCGGCTGGTGGCCCAGGAGGAGGAGGAAACGCAGTCGCAGACCACCACAACATCCACAGGGACAGCTGCATCCTCCTCCGCGCTCCCTGGGTCAGCCAGTCAGCGCAGGCCTCCAACGGTACGGAGCCGTGGTACCGCAGCCACCCGCCACCGCCAAGCAGCCAAAAAATCAGCTGCCCCCCACAGCAGTTGCAAGGCACGCGTGCACCGCCTAACCCTCAGGGTGTCCTACCTTGAGCAGGAGCAGAAGAAACTGAGAATCCTGCTCAAGAACCTCCGCAAGGAGCATGACCACCTGGCCCAAAAAGTACGCCGCCGGCTGCATTAGAGAAGGAGAGACTGTCCCTTGCCCCTTTTTTAAAGACTTTTGGGGGTGGGAATTGGGAGTTGGGTTTTTTGGACTTTGAGGACTTTTTATTTCACAGACATTCTTTGGGGTTAGGGAGGGGGGTGGGTTGGGTCGTGCGGGATAGTTTATTTTTGTTAGGTAAGGTAAGGTAAATTTATTATGTATAGTTAAATAAAACCAGTACATTCGTTACATTTAAAACAAGTTCTTAAAATACGAAGAGAATATAGTCTGTGATTGTCTTTGTCAAAAGGCATGCGGTGAGAAACCGAGGGTAGTTATCGGACAGTGTTCCCTGAGCCAGAAAGTCGTCCATTAGGTCCCAGAGCCAAACGTTGCTGCCAGTTGTAGGTTTTGCAGACTTTGCTCTATCGTGGTCAGAAATTTAACGTATCTGCAGTTCAGTTTTGTATTTACAGGGTTCAAGCATGCAAGCACAGCCTGCCTTCGCGTGCTGGTCCCTATCTGCTTGAACTGGTCCCTTAATAGCTGTTGACGGACTTGTCGGAACTCTTCACAGAGACAGGTCATCACATGGAGGCCTATTAAAGGTCCCTAGAGTGAGAAGGGCCCGCATGGGAGGAAGATCTTTTCGCTACTTGGTGGCGAAGAGCTGGAATGCTCTTTCCCTCGATCTCCGTCTGGACCCATCGGAAACCAGTTTCTGGAGGAAACTAAAAACACACCTCTTTTCGAGATAGTCGGGTCCACTCCTACTTCTGTTTGAGTCTGTTTTCTTTGAGTTAGCGCGGAGACACGCTTCTTAGCGTACCAGGCGCTTTATAAATTTCCCTTTATTAATATGTCTCCGGTTGCTAGGTTGCAGAGCGGACAGACTTCATGGCCATTGCTCCTGAGCCATGGTGGTTGGTGCTCTCTGCTGGGCAGGATCCCTAATCTATATTTCAAAAACTTCAGTTTTGTAGTTTTTGGGTAGCCCTGGCTGAAGTAAGGTTGTGGTGTTATGGATTTATACGTGTTTAATGTCATCCACGCATGCTTTCTTTTTGCAAAAGCGGCCTTGTCCTCTATTAGGGATATGGTTTTTACTTTTTTCCAAACCACTTTTTTAAAGGGGTTGTGCCCCAGTTGCATGTCCCAGAGTGCGGATGCCTTGACAGCCCCCAAGGCTGTCTTCAGGTAGGAGCGTGCCTGGGATGCATTCCTGCTTTGTATGTCTTGCCACAGCGTCGCGTTTAAGGTGTCTTTGAGGGCTGAGCGGAGTTTGTGGCAGCAGATAATGAAAGCTCCTTGTCTTGCAAGGGCTTGTTTTTTTAAGCCAAACTCAAGCCTTATTTGGGCAGGCGAGGTGTAGGGTGGAAGTGAGAACAGAGTTCTGTATGCTTTTACCTGGATGTTGTCTAGGTTCTTGGAGTCTCTTCCTCGTAGTGCCTCGTTGCCGTAGGAAATTGAAGGGAGCAGTTTAGCCTGGATGACTTTTAAGTATGGTGTTAAAGTCGGCCCCGATAGTTGGTTTGCTAAGTTTTTCAGTGTGATCGCGATCGAGGCCCCTCTTCTTTTGGTTTCCTCCATCTGCCGGACAAATGAGCCTTCAGTGTCAAAGATAAGTCCCAAGTATTTATATTCGCGTGAAGACTCTATTTTTTGGCCACCCAGAGTCCAGGGCTTCTGATGTTTGTTCCTGGTATTGATCGACATCGTACGCGTTTTGTTTAAGTTGATTTTTAGGTTGTTTTTCGTTGCGTAACTGTGCATTTCGATCAGCAGATTCTGGAGGCCAATATGTGTGTGGCTGAGAAGCACCACGTCATCCGCATATAATAGATTGCTTAGGGTTTTTCCACCCATCCTCGGAGAGTGGGAGTTGCATGTGTCGAGTCGGCCTGATAAATCTGCCATAAACAGATTGAACAAGGTCGGGGCCAACACGCACCCTTGTTTTAGCCCTTTGGTCGTACAAACTTTGGAAGACAGATGGGTCCCGCTTCCCAGCTTCACCTGCACCCAGGTATCATAGTGGAGTAACTTCAGCATGTTAAGAAGAGGTTGAGGTATTCCCCATTGTGCGAGTTTCTGCCACATCATGCCTCTCTCGATATTATCAAAGGCTGCGGAGAAATCTATGTAGCACAGATGCAGCGGCAGTTTTTTGTTTTGGCTCCGTCAATAATCAGCGAGATTGCCAAGATGTTAGTTGTTGTTCCGGTTTTTTTCCGGAAACCCGTCTGGTTCCATGGTATAATCTGCTTTGAGTCCGCCCATGTCACAATCTAGTCTAAGATTATTCCAGCAAAGTATTTCGCCTCGTTGTCGATGAGGGCTATTAATCGGTAATTATCGGGGGCTGTTTTATCTCCCTTTTTGTGTATGGGGACAATCGTCGACCCTCTCCTGGAGTCTTTTTGTTAGGGATATAAATAATTATTACTTTCAACCTAAACATAGCATACGTGTTTTTACTGCAGTTGAGTCTGGAGGGGGGGGGGGGTTAACTGTAAATTTGTTTTCCTGAAACTTAAGTGGCTTCTTGATTCAAATTGTGTAAGTAATTGCCCAAATGTTTACAAAAGTAAGTGCCTCTCACAGAGTTAGTGAATTCAATTGTCCTAGGACTTTACTAGTACTACCGCCAGTCTCTCGTCTCTCATACTACTCCATTATTCTTCCTCCCCCAAACGCTTATCTTACCTGTAATTCGTGTTTGAAAATAGGGCTAGGCACGGGGCTGGCTGCATGGCAAATGGCGATTAAGGTTGGCAATCCTGGGCGGTTGAAATGGCATCATTGCGGTGGTACTAGTGGTTGTACACAGTGGCAGTTGCAGCATATGAAAAAAAAGAAATTGAAACCTTGATTGGCCTGAGCGGAGCATTAGAACGGTACGATAGATACTATAGCACGTGACAGTACACTAGAACAGTGCCAAAATGTAGCCTTACAAATGCTAAAGTATTGAAAATATAACTACTACTTGCGTGGAATTTGACATTGGCTACCACTACAAGAAATAGTACTGAAGGTGAAGGACACAGCAGCGTAATCATTTGCCACGTGTAGGAGGAGGATGTTCTTCATGATCAATCCATTTCATGGCGCCCATGAAAATCTGCTTTAATTTGCCAATAGTCATGGGTCTCTGTCAAGCTGAGTAAGAATATATCCTTCGATTCCTTCACCAGCCTTAAAATGTAATTCATTTTCAGTTGCTATGACCTTATCCTCCGCAGCAAGTGTGTGGAATTATTGCTGTCATTTACTCACACATCAATGAAAACCACACAGCCCGGGGGAAGAGGGTTAGGGTTTGGAAATTGGATGGGAATGGGATTTTTTGGGAAAGTTTTGTTGAGAGAGGAATAAAAAAACACAGCATGAACAAACAACAAATGAAGATAAACAAATCTTTGGATACGAAGATATCCATAAATATTTTAAGGGACATAAAGGAAGTGCATGCACTTCTGCAGGCATGAAGTTGATTGCTAAATGGATGGTTAGGTTACTTAAACTAAGTAGTACTTTCTAATGAATGAAAGAATGCGACAGTACAGGGCTGCAGTAATTATGCGTTTTTGCCTATCTCAGCACTCAGAAAAACACTTTGTTCATTAAATTAGTTTGAAAAATAGCAAAGTAAAACTATACAATAGCTGGAGGGATGAATTTAGAGGCAGAGAGCAAAGAACTCCAGAGTCACACTCATAGAAGTTCACAGCAATAACATTACTTAAAAGATAAGTAGAAATGAATGGATACTGTTACTGTATGTTGTTGTACTTGTCCTGTTGAATTTGGGAAGTTGCATGCATCAAGCCATTCCCCTTATTTGCGGTACTCCTCCATTCCATCTGACGCTCCGTCGATCAATGTTGGTGACCAGAAGACACCCTGTCCACTGCCTGACTGGTGGATGCTGAATTGCGGGTCGCTAATGTGAAGCCTGACTTTATCCTTTTTTCCATTGCACAGGGTGAAACCCGCTCTGTAAATGTTGATGCAAAAACAGGAAGTGATATTAAAACACCACTGAGAAAAAAATATAAGGTACGTATGCTGTGTTGTGAAAAAGTCACACTTTCAGTTTCAGAATCGACAGTACAATAGTTTCGAAAGGGCCTACTCTGAGTCTCCTTTTGAAGGACAAATAAGTATGGGCGAATTTTGCGGATCTTTCCCCTCAAGCTAGGTGTAGTGTAAAGTATGATTTTAGAACAAAATTAGACCTTCCCAGCAGTGCTCCCAGACCCTTAAACATAGACGCTAAAATGTAGAATACCCCCAATCAGACCACAAAAAACGTGCGATACTGCTACCTGTGAGGCCTAGTGGAAAATGGTGACGAAACGTACTTTGAAAGTAAAGTAGGCCCAAATCCCCCTTTCCCACCATGTATTTTCTTCAAACCACTTGCAACCAAAATTAGACATTTCTCGACAAGTGCTCCAAGAGTAGACCCCAGAACCCAGTTGCCAAAATCTCGAACACCCCCAAACACATGCAATACTGCTAACCCTAACGAACCCTAAGTTAAAAATTGTGTCAAACGCTTTCTTCAACTAGGCCCTAACTCCCCTTTGCCACCATAGATTTTCTTCAAACCTCTTGCAATCAAAAGTATCCATACCCAGCTTTGCTCCAAGACCCCAAAACCACCCACAAACACCAGGAACCCCCCAAACAGCCCCCAAAAACGCTAAAGTGAGCGAAATGCCTGAAAATGGAAAAACTGTTTCACCTCCGATTTTCTCCAAACCACTTTTATCCGGTATTAGACCTTCACAGCAATGCCCCCAGACCCATCAACCCTGGCGGAAACAAGTTTAACCCCCCCCCCAAACAGCCAAAAAGCAAAAATGGAAAAATGGCCACTTTGACAAATTTCTGCATATTTCCCAGATCACTCCGTGCGCGCTCTGCACCTAGGCCCTAACTCCCCTTTGCCACCATGGATTTTCTTCAAACCTCTTGCAATCAAAAGTATCCATACCCAGCGTTGCTCCAAGACCCCAAAACCCACCCACAAACACCAGGAACCCCCCCAAACAGCCCCCTGAAAATGCTAAAGTGAGCAAAATGCCTGAAAATGGAAAAACATTTTCACCTCCGATTTTCTCCAAACTACTTTTATCCGGTATTAGAGCTTCACAGCAATGCCCCCAGACCCGTCAACCCAGGCGGAAACAAGTTTAACCCCCCCCAAACAGCCAAAAAGCAAAAATGGAAAAATGGGCACTTTGACAAATTTCTGCATAGTTCCCAGATCACTCCGAGCGCGCTCTGCAGCTAGGCCCTAACTCCCCTTTGCCACCATGGATTTTCTTCAAACCTCTTGCAATCAAAAGTATCCATAGCCAGCGTTGCTCCAAGACCCCAAAACCCACCCACAAACACCAGGAACCCCCCAAACACCCCCCCCGAAAACGCTAAAGTGAGCGAAATGCCTGAAAATGGAAAAACTTTTTCACCTCCGAATTTCTCCAAACCACTTTTATCCGGTATTAGACCTTCACAGCAATGCCGCTAGACCAGTCAACCCAGGCGGAAACAAGTTTAACCCCCCCAAACAGCCAAAAAGCTAAACCACAAAGAGTGAGACTTAGCAAATTTCGTGCCTACCCGGAATTCAGTCCAAATGCGCTGTGCAGCGAGGCCCTAACTCCCCTTTTCCACCATGGATTTCCTGAAAAACAAATGCAATCAACATTAAACTGTGCCAGCAGTGCTCCCAGACACCAAAACCCACCCACAAAAACCTAGAAGCCCCCCAAACAGCACCCCAAAGACAGGCAAGTGCGCAAAAACGCAAAAACTTTTTCACCATGGATTTTATCCAAAACACTTTTATCCGATATTAGACCTTCCGAGCTATGCCCCCAGACCCCTGCAGCCACCCACCAAAAAGCAGAACACCCCCAAACAGGCAAAAAGCAAAAATGGGCCTACCTTCAATTCAGTCCAACTACGCTCTGCAGCTAGCCCCTAACTCCCCTTTTCCACCATGAATTTCCTGAAAAACAAATGCAATCAACATTAGACTGTGCCATCAGTGCTCCCAGACCCCAAAATCCACCCACAGAAACCTATAAGCCCCCCAAACAGCCCCCCAAAAACATGCAATACTGGTATATTCAAAACATGGCAAATTGCGCTGTTCACAAAACATTGCTGTTTTCAGCACTTCCACTACTTCGATCCTCTTGAAACTCACCTGGACAGTCACTTGTTCCAGCGATTCACAAGAATCTCAGCAAGGCAGAACAAAATTGAACCACTGCGCTCTTTGAAGAAGAAGAAGAAGGTCATCGACTAGTTTTCACTTAGTTTTCACCCAAACACACGCGCCCGAAAAACACCCAAAAAGGCCATCATTCTGCCAATTCTGGACCAAAGAACACCAAACCCCCTTAAAATATTGCCAACATCATTATGAACGAGCCTGCATCGGGCCCGAGCCCTAGAATCAGCGTGAACCATACCAACTTAAACCCAAAAACCGTAGTAAATCGCACTGAACCCTAAACCGTAGATGTGCTTTGTCTGTCTGTGTCAAAGAGCCTAGGTATCCTACATCAGGAGGATGCTTCTCTCAGTGGTGCCTGCCTTGACCGTCTGCATGGCCCTGCCGCAAGCATGACCCAAAAGAATTTGCGACTTTTCGATACTTTCGCGAGATTTGCGAAATACCGAAAACCAGCAAATTTTGCAAACATAACGGATGTTTGGCCCAAGCTTGAGGTAGTGCCATGCAGAGGGTCAATACACAGGACAGTGGTCCCTAGTTAATAGAATATTTTGTTAAATAAATATAGACTAGATAGCAACTATATTCATTGTCCAGCTGGACAGTATTTAATTTCTGATAAATAAGATACAAAAATAATATGGTGTGATACAAGCGGGACACCAGCCAATGGCCAACTAACACACTCAAAAGAAAGACAAACAGGAATTTACAGGCAATTCAGGTAGTCTGTGTATCACAATTCACAATCAGACAATGTAGTTAGCACACTATTGCTTGCGAACATTAACATAATTCATATGCATATAGTGTGACAAGGTCGACGACGTTTCGAACCCTATAGTTATTCAGAGTTCATCTTCAGGACAAACAATACATGCCTTCTTATTTGAAAGCCCATACTACGGGCATCAATTGCCAGAACATATATTGATACAGAAGCAAGAGGAAAAAAGGAGGAAGGAAAAATATATAGAAACAAAATAGGGCATTTTACAAGAGATCACACACTTAAAAAACATATGTACATTAATTTCAGCCAATAGAGGAGATGCTCCAAACTTCTAGAACCACAACCACGCATTCCAGTATGCCAAGATGGATAGAAGTTCCAGGTACCGTCGTTGAGAGATAGTTAACCCAGGAAGGTTAGTGAGCGAAGTGACATAGCAGCGGACAGTATCAACCAAAACCGCCTATGCCCAGGTGAGATTGAGGTAACGACAGTACTGTAGTAAACAAAGGTTGCATGCCTGCACGTATTAAGGTCATCGCAAAAGAGTGTAACACACCCTGTGAGAAGTGCACTTAATTAATTAAAGCGCCGTGCAATACTAAGGGGTCGATTCCGATCCGGTAAAATCCCCGTCCGTACGAATCGTATCCGGAGCCGCTTCCGTACGACTCGTACGGACGCCGTACGACCGGACGATTCCGATCCAGATCGGCCGACCCGGACGCGTACGGTACACGTCGATTCGTACGGAAAAGCGCACGATCACCTACACACCGTACGGCGCGTACCCCCCATGATCGCAGGGGTACGCGCCGTACCCCTGTGATCATGCGGGGTACGTGCCGTACACCCAGCGTACATGGGGTACGTGCCGTTCACCCTCCGTACATGGGGTACGGTGCGTACCCCATGTACGCTGGGTGTACGGCACGTACCCCGCATGATCACAGGGGTACGGCGCGTACCCCTGCGATCATGGGGGGTACGTGCCGTACCCGGGGGGGGCATTCCGTACCTGTTTCGGCGCGAACTCTGCGTTTACGACTGTTTTCGGCTCCCGTAGGAAAAGGGTCGTACGGCGCGTACCCAACACGAATCGTACTTGCTGGGTCGGAAAAACCAGCCGCGAACCGTAGTGATGTCGCGTACAGCCGGTTCCGAGTGAGACTCGTACGGAGATTTGAGTCGTACGGAGTCCTGTACGACTCGTACAGAGTTTGGCACCTGGTACGGATCGTACTTCGTCGTACGTACGGGACGTCTACGGGTACCATTCGTATGGGGAAAAAACTCTCCGTACGACGATTCGGAGCGCATTTTACCGGATCGGAATCGACCTATAAGTAGCTCAGTAAGAAATTACCTGCAGGGCTAGTATGACAAGCCCAAAACCAGTAATAATAACGTGGTAGTACGCCTAAACCAGGGGAATTGTAAAAATTAGTAGAGGCCCTCAGCATATAGACAATATGACAAAGAACAAGAGGGAAATGCACGCTTACCGGATAGTTAGCCGGGCAGCAATCAACCGTGATAGGGGCAGTACTGTAAAGAAAGAAACAAACAATAGCGAATACTGAAGGAATTTCAAGGGTCAGGGTGATCGAGGCTGATTACTATCTTAATCCACCGGGGATCTTACCGGCAAAAACGAGGGAACGGGTCGTCAATGCGGTCCGCGTTCGGGTGAAGATTACCCACACTCGAAGAGTAAACCACAACCAGGAAGTAAGAAAGTGAAAGACCACGTGATGTAAAGCGGCCCAATCACGAGAATGCACCATTCGGTCGGCCATTTTGGAATAGTGAAAGGAAGTGAGAAGAAGTGAAGAAACGCGTCGGACATGCTGGTTAAGTGATGCTACCAAAAGCAATTCGTAGGTAGGCAAACAATACCACAATAAGAATTATGGCAAGGTACATCGTAATTCAATTCATTAAAAACCTGCAATTTTGCATTCATGTTAAAAGCACTCAAAGGACTGGGCACAAACAAGGTACAATTCTTGGTTAGACAATCGGCAAGGAGTAATAAACAATATTTTCAAATGGGCAATACGTGGAACTACATATATGCAATATATTGTGTAGTGTAGTTCCTATATTCCCAATAGGCTCTGCGCATTGGAATAATATATTCAGCAGTGTAGACGTAGGACTGAGGTCGACTAGGTCTCTACTGACTATATTAGACTTAAAGTTTGCCAGCTAGCTCAGAGGTCACTAGAAACTTTCTCGAATAAACGAGGAGGAGTTTAACCTCCCTGGATAGACAAGAAGGGATTAGCTTCTGACAACCATATAACATGACAACTTTGCTCCCTCAGAATAAGAGTGTATCTCTAGAGTCGTGTGAAAACAATAGACAGCTATTTCACTCAGTCAAGTGTGCATACTTAGTTTCACCAGAGTGCAGAGAAAAGAAAGACAGGTGTTTTCAATAAAAGGTTGTTATTTATTGAGCAGTCTTTTTTCTCATACAAGAGAAGTGAATTGCCACAATTGCAATACTCATAGTAAAGTAAAGTGCGTACAGTAAAAGGAGGATTATAAAATAATGCTGTAAAAGCATTGATATGGTTTCTTAGCCATAAGATACTTTAAAATAGATAAAATATATACATACTTATATACATTGACTAACGTACTCAACTGGTGCTTCTAAATACGCCTACCCCGGTGTACCTGACCTAAGCCTAATACGTGGGAAGGAGTAAGTAAGTAGCAGTTTAAGTTAAGTTTGTTTTTGCCAAGAATCTGACTCAAGAATTCTCTTCTAAGGTTTTAGTCAGCTCCGTACCTGGGTAATAGAAAGCAGGAGGTCTTGTATCTCTCTCTCAGGACTCGATATCCCAGTAACCCGCGAAGGTATCTGGAAACACCGGAGCTGGATTTCTCGGCTGGAGAAAAGACAGCGTCTCTATCAGTGCGTCAAAGAGGAGGGGCAGCGTCCGTGGGCTCTCGCATCAGCTGGGCTCTCGGGCAAGTAGATAGCTGCTCTGCTCCAAAACCACCACCGTGTGTTTGCTTAAGGCAACGTTGGTATATTTATACCTGAAAGGTGCCGGGTTTGACGTAAGGTTGGACATAAGACGTCAATAAAGATGTCACTAAGAACTGGCCGTTCTTACAGTGCTTTACAGGAGTTCTAGGATGAAATCAAAACAAAAGCAAGGGGGATTTCCCAGGTTGCTGGAGGTTTGGATTGTTTCGAGAACTCGTTGTGCTTTCTAGGGGGCCGGGGAAGTAGCCTTGCTTAATGTGACAGCATGTGCTACAACTGAATATGGATATGATTATTATGCCGTTATAGGGATATTACTGATTATAACCGAACAAGGGCATAAAATAGTAATATCGTTTTAGGCTCCTGGATAAAAACACAATAATTGCACCAACAATTACAAAGTCTAAGGAACAGTTTTGAACACGATTATGGACCAGAGGCAATTGTTATATACAAAGTCAAAACTCAAGTTTATATGCAACTTCCAGACATTAAACCAAGTTATAGAGCCAACAAGATCACCATTTAAGCAAGTTTCAGTGTGTAGATTACAGTAGTGAAGTCCAATCTTTGGCGCAGTTGAGCCCATTGTGAATACTTCGAGTCTTGAGTATCCAATGGAGTTCTTCTTTATTAAGAAGCTGTTGTACATTCGCCCCTCTCGGGGGTATTTTGATTGTGGAAATAATAGTCCATTCAAAATCCAATTCTGTATGAGCCAGTTCGCTAAAGTGGTCAACCAACGGTGCGTTAGGCGTCTTGCAGCGTATGCGACTTCTATGTTGGCACATCCTGAGTCTTACTTTTTGTGTGGTTTGACCTATATAGATCTTTGCACAAGGACAGAAGATAGCATAGATAACATTTACGCTGTTACAGTTTGTAAAGTGTCTACGTGTAAATTTGATATCATCATAGACAAATTCTTTGCCCTCAATGGTAGTATCGCACATAGAACAATTACCACATTTAGCATGGCCTGTCAAGCGAGGAAGGCCCCAGTACTGCCCCTATCACGGTTTATTGCTGCCCGGCTAACTATCCGGTAAGCATGCATTTCCCTCTTGTTCTTTGTCATATTGTCTATATGCTGAGGGCCTCTACTAATTTTTACAATTCCCCTAGTGTAGGCGTACTACCACGTTATTATTACTGGTTTTGGGCTTGTCATACTAGCCCTGCAGGTAATTTCTTACTGAGCTACTTAGTATTGCATGGCGCTTTAATTAATTAAGTGCACTTCTCACAGGGTGTGTTACACTCTTTTGCGATGACCTTAATACGTGCAGGCATGCAACCTTTGTTTACTACAGTACTGTTGTTACCTCAATCTCACCTGGGCATAGGCGGTTTTGGTTGATACTGTCAGCTGCTATGTCACTTCGCTCACTAACCTTCCTGGGCTAACGATCTCTCAACGACGGTACCTGGAACATCTATCCATCTTGCATACTGGAATGCGTGGTTGTGGTTCTAGAAGTTTGGAGCATCTCCTCTATTGGCTGAAATTTATGTACATATGTTTTTTAAGTGTGTGATCTCTTGTAAAATGCCCTAATTTGTTTCTATATATTTTTCCTTCCTCCTTTTTTCCTCTTGCTTCTGTATCAATATATGTTCTGGCAATTGATGCCCGTAGTATGGGCTTAAAAAGTTATCTTTGACTTTTCAAATAAGAAGGTATGAATTGTTTGTCCTGAAGATGAACTCTGAATAACTATAGGGTTCGAAACGTCGTCGACCTTGTCACACTATATGCATATGAATTATGTTAATGTTCGCAAGCAATAGTGTGCTGACTACATTGTCTGATTGTGAATTGTGATACACAGACTACCTGAACTGCCTGTAAATTCCTGTTTGTCTTTCTCTTGAGTGTGTTAGTTGGGCATCGGCTGGTGTCCCGCTTGTATCACACCATATTATTTTTGTATCATATTTATCAGAAATTAAATACTGTCCGGCTGGACAATGAATATAGTTGCTATCTAGTCTATATTTATTTAACAAAATATTCTATTGACTAGGGACCACTGTTCTGTGTAAAGACGTAATTCCCTAAGGTCCCTAGCGTACTGCTTCCTTGGGTTCACCTATTTATTGAAATGATATGTAGCGCAATCGCTTGATTGCAAGGGTCTAGCACCCCTACCCTCTTCCTCAAGTGGGTCCCCTTCCTTGTCCCTTTGGTACACTTTATACTTTTCCTAATTTAATTAAAAAAAAAAAAATTCTTGGGCATGTCTTATCACACCCCTCTGTACACCGAGGACTACATAAACAAACTTTGTGAAGGCCCCTCATTACTGACAGACACTGTTGACACTCCGGTTGCACAGAACACCAGTCTTGCTGCCCAATTAGAGAAAAACAAGAAAAAAGTTGTTAGGCTTGAGTTAATGAAACTCTTGCTCACAGCATATTTAAAAGTAAGCATGGGCTGAAAATTCATTCCGCTCGCGGAATTTGCGGATTTTCCACGATTTCGCGATCCGCGAATCTTGCGAAATCGCGGCAAAATCCGCGAATCAGCGGGGACGAATTTTCAGCCAGGCACTTACAGGGTTACAGCAGCAGGTGCAAAAGTTGAAGCTAATTTTTTGTAACCTTTTACAAAAGGGTTACAAAGAAATTAACTTCAACTTGGGCACCTGCTGCTGTAGGCCTGTAAGTGCTTCCTGGCGCCTCGTTGCCTACTTGCAACTATTCTCTGACCCTGCTGTGACCCATGAAGCAGGGTCAGAGAATAGTTACAAGTAGGCAATGAGGTGCCTGTCACGAAAATTAAACCTCAACAGGAAGCACTGACAGATATAAAAACAAGCATTTGCAATGCAATAGGTCTCGCATTAGGAAAGTTTGAGCTATTGGTCTTGTAAATGACAGTTTTTTTTATTTATGTGTTGGTTTTGAAAATAGCTAAATTAATAGCTTTGTCATTTACAATGCCAATAGTTATAACTTTCGTAAATGTGACACCTATAGCATTTGTAATGCAACATGTTTTGTATTTAAGTGACATAGCTGTATTGATATTACAAATTACAATGGCTTTTAATTTTTTTAAATAAATAAAAGTGATTTTAATTTATAATGGCACTAGCTGAAACTGTAAATAACTTTTGTGAAGATTATGTTCAGTGTATTTTATTGTGACGAAAATCCAAGAACAGAAGTGAAATATTAACATCTTTTTGTGACATTTGTATTAAAGTTTGAAACATTGAGAGAACATATTTGAACCAGTTGTTGTTGAATGGTTGCGCAGATTGATGCTGGGGTGGCGCTGAGTGGTGCTGTGGTGGTGCAGAGGGTGGCAGTGGTGAACCAGAGGGTGACAGTGCTGAACCAGATGGTGGCAGTGGTGAACCAAAGGGTGACAGTGCTGAACCAGAGGGTGGCAGGGGTGAAGGAGAGGGTGGCAGGGGTGAACCAGAGGGTGGCAGTGATGAACCAGATGGTGGCAGGTGTGAACCAGAGGGTGGCAGTGGTGAACCAGAGGGTGGCATGGGTGAACCAGAGGGTGGCAGTGGTGAACCAGAGAGTGGCAGTGGTGAACCAGAGGGTGGCAGTGCTGAACCAAAGGGTGATAGTGGTTAAACAGAGGGTGGCAGTGGTGAACCAGAGGTGCTGTGATGAACCAGAGGGTGGCAGTCGTGAACCAGAGGGTGGCAGTGGTGAACCAGAGGGCGACAGGGCTGAACCAGAGGGTGGCAGGGGTGAAACAGAGGGTGCTGTGATGAACCAGAGGGTGGCAGGGGTGAAACAGAGGGTGGCAGGGGTGAACCAGAGGGTGGCAGTGGTGAACCAGAGGGTGGCAGTGCTAAATCAGAGGGTGACAGTGGTTAACCAGAGGGTGGCAGTGGTGAACCAGAGGTGCTGTGATGAACCAGAGGGTGGCATTCGTGAACCAGAGGGTGGCAGTGGTAAACCAGAGGGTGACAGTGCTGAACCGAGGGTGGCAGGGGTGAACCAGAGGGTGGCAGTGATGATCATGAGGGTGGCAGTGGCGAACCAGAGGGTGGCAGTAATGAACCAGAGGGTGGCATTGATGAACCAGAGGGTGGCAGTGGTGAACAATAGGGTGGTAGGGGTGAACCAGAGGGTGACAGTGGTGAACCAGAGGGTGCTGTGGTGAACCAGAGGGTGCTGTGGTGAACCAGAGGGTGGCAGGGGTGAACTAGAGGGTGGCAGTGCTGAACCAGAGGGTGGCAGTGGTAAACCAGAAAGTGGCAGTGGTGAACCAGAGGGTGACAGTGCTGAACCAGAGGGTGGCAGTGGTAAACCAGAGAGTGGCAGTGGTGAACCAGAGGGTGACAGTGCTGAACCAGAGGGTGGCAGTGCTGAACCAGAGGGTGGCAGTGGTGAACCAGAGGGTGCTGTGCCCATACACGACTGCATGGGTAACTTCGCTGTGCTAGCGGCTCGCGAACACGCACAAAGCCCCGCGAACATGCAAAAAGCCCCGCAAACACGCAAAAACCCCGAAATTCGCAATTTCGCACGAATTCGCGAATTATGCGGATCGCGAATTCGCTTTCGCACGATTTCGCGGACCGCGATTTCGCAGATTTCGCCCATGCTTATTTAAAAGCTAATATTATCCCATTGGGACTTCAGATTCGTAATGTGCCTGGTGTTTTTACCGATAATCCTAAGTATTTAAATGGATTTAGCTATATTAGTACAACTGCATCAAGACATTGGATGGTGCTTGGAATTGATATAGCATCAGAAGAACTAAAAAAACTTGAAGCTGAAATAACTGACTTAGAGAAACAGATCAATGACAAAGCCTTAGTCCCTGATTGTAAAAAAACTCCTTGAAAAAGTTGAAAAAAACTGTTGGAGAATTCCATAGGATTGAACAAAATAAAAAATCTATTAAGGTAAAAAAGGACATAAAAAACTTTTCTCAAGAAAGGACTTATCCCTATTTATTGAAAGATTTTTATACTAACAAGACATACAGTGGCTATACTCAAAATCAAAATCAGAGACCTTGGGGACGCTATAATAAGCGACAAACATTGGTAGGATTCTCCGATACTTCGGCTGAGTCATCTGACAGTTCTGACCAAAGTGACACCCCTGGGCCTTCAAATAGAACTCCTTTTTTAGCCAGAGGCCAACAGGACCCTCCCAAGTGAGGGAAAGCCAAACAACCACAACGGTTGCCCTACCCTCCAGGCGAACGCCATACTCGACGTCAACATTACCAATGGTAAATCAGAGTAACAATAATATTGACGTCCTTACTGAAATGTCCGACTCTACACTTGATAAGAATACTCTTCCCATTTTTAACCTCACTGATCATTTATTGTCTAGCAGTGAGGTATCCATATTGAGCAAAGGGCTTTCCTTTGTGCCTACTGTTCGCCCTAATTTTTTGAAAGTCCAAACTGAGTTATTACGATTTTTTCGTAAGTTGAGATTACATGCCTTTTTCCCACTAAATCCCAAACCATTATCCTCATCTAATACTCCCTTCAGACCCCCATCAACCTTTTTACCTTCTGCCAACATGGTCCCTGCCGAAATTTTAACTTTTGAGAAACTGGTGCTAAAAGATATTTCTGAATTAGAAAAACGTAGATCCTTTATCCCTTACAACATCTCATTGGATGAGAAGAAAGCCTTAGCCAGTTTGAAATCTAATTTCAATTTGATTATCAAACCGGCTGATAAAGGCGGTGGGATTGTTATGCAAAATATTGATATCTATAAAGGTGAAATGCTACGCCAACTAAATAATCATGAACATTATTGCAAACTATCTAACAACCCAACCAAAGAAATTCAGAAACTTATAACTTAGGTTACTGATGATGGCATGGAACTTGGTTTTCTCAGTCGGAATGAACATCAGTTTCTAAACGAAAAAAAAGTAGAATACCGGTAATTTATACCTTGCCGAAAATCCATAAAGACACTGCAAGACCTCCAAGACGACCAATAGTATCTGGTTGTGGTTCGGTTCTGGAGCCCCTTGGCCTTTTTGTCAACTACTTCATCAAGGATTTTGTGCCTGTCACTGAGTGTTTCATTCGTGACAGCATGCACATGATAAATATTATCGAGGAGTACCCATATGACCCCCACATCCGGAGTACTCTGTACTCTGGATGTGGAGTCATTCTATACCAACATTCTACAAAATGACTCCATGCTGGTCATTCAGGAAGTTCTTGACAGACATCCTCGGCCCCATCAGGTTCCCACTCTTTTTATTTTGCAATTACTTGAAATTTGTTTAACAAATTTTTTTTTTCTTTTTGATGGCCAATATTACGGTCAGATCAAGGGTACTTCCATGGGGGCAATTTATGCCCCCAATTTGGCTATTTTGTATATGGATCATCTTGAGTTTCGCCGCATTATGGTACCTACCAACCCCTTCCATAGTGGCATTGCCCTATGGAAGAGGTATATCGATGACATTTTTCTAATTTGGCAGGATTCTGAAACCCTTCTTGTTCAATTCCTACATTGATTAAACAGTAATTGTAGTGGCCTCACATATACACTATCTACCAGTCATTCTTCTATTTCCTTCTTGGACCTTAACATCCAGCTCCTTGAAGGCAGACTTATTACAGGTCTGTATAGAAAACCTACGGAGCGCAATACTCTGTTGAGCTATCAGAGCCATCACCCACGCGCTCTGCGTGATTCTGTTCCATATTCCCAATTCCTGCGTCTCCGCAGGAATTGCTATATGAAAAAAGATTATTTTTGTGAAGCACAATTACTTAGCTCCAAACTGAAGAGAAGAGGCTATACCCACAAACTTATCCGGTGCTCCCTCAAAAGAGCCTGGTACTGTCCTAGAGACATTCTACTTGAGCCCAAATCCAAAACTACTGAAAACCGACTGGTTTGTGTCACAACTTTTTCCCCTGCATCAAACTCTATTACGAAAAGTGTCAAAAAACACTGGCCAGTAGTAAATGCAGGAGTGCTCACTGTGGATAAACCATTGTTTGCCTTTAAAAAATCCAAGAATATCAGAGACCATTTAGTGAGGGCTGCTCTACCTTCCACCGACCCTACTGAAACATTGGATGACCTATGGGGCCTTCCTCGCTTGACAGGCCATGCTAAATGTGGTAATTAGTCTAGGTGCAATACTACCATTGAGGGCAAAGAATTTGTCTATGATGATATCAAATTTACACGTAGACACTTTACAAACTGTAACAGCGTAAATGTTATCTATGCTATCTTCTGTCCTTGTGCAAAGATCTATATAGGTCAAACCACACAAAAAGTAAGACTCATGATGTGCCAACATAGAAGTCGCATACGCTGCAAGACGCCCAACGCACCGTTGGTTGACCACTTTAGCGAACTGGCTCATACAGAATTGGATTTTAAATGGACTATTATTTCCACAATCAAAATACCCCCGAGAGGGGCGAATGTACAGCAGCTTCTTAATAAAGAAGAACTCCATTGGATACTCAAGACTCGAAGTATTCACAATGGGCTCAACTGCGCCGAAGATTGGATTTCACTACTGTAATCTACACACTGAAACTTGCTTAAATGGTGATCTTGTTGGCTCTATAACTTGGTTTAATTTCTGGAAGTTGCATATAAACTTGAGTTTTGACTTTGTATATAACAATCGCCTCTGGTCCATAATCGTGTTCAAAAACTGTTCCTTAGACTTTGTAATTGTTGGTGCAATATATTGCATATATGTAGTTCCACATATTGCCCATTTGGAAATGTTGTTTATTACTCCTTGACGATTGTCTAACCAAGAATTGTACCTTGTTGTGCCCAGTCCTTTGAGTGCTTTTAACATGAATGCAAAATTGCAGGTTTTTAATGAATTGAATTACATTGTTTTATTTATGTTTGAACAAACTGAGAGGGGCTAGTGATTACAATTAGGTTTGTTTTTACTGTTTCCTTCTGTAGAGCGATGCTCCCCTTTCCTGAGCCGTGGCCAGGTGGGGTGAGGTCTGTACATCTTCCAAGTTGGGTAAGATGCTTTCTCCTCGATAATTCGACATTTCTTCTTCGAATGGAGATATTAGCAGATAACAGAAGAATGTTATAAGTGTATGTCTGTTGATAACACTAGACACCAGAGTGATTTAAGATAGAACCTGGTTTCACTTATGTGATGTTGTGAACGCTTTTCTAAGCCAATAGGCACTCACTATCCATATTTTTATGACTTCCAGACACTTGTGACGACTTGGACAGGTGGCGAACATGATGCAAGCACCTAGTGGACTCAGGTGATCTTAGTATCAGTGTATGATTTAATGCACCCCCCTTTTTTGTTGCACCATCACATAGTTTGCAGTAGCTAATATATTTATTGTTGGTCCTGATGAAAGCAATGACAGAGTGTCGTGATTGCTGAAACATGTCGACCTTGGATTACTCTTAGACAGTACAAAAATATTGTCATTGTCTTTAACTGCTTTTCTAATCTTGGTAGAGTGGGTAGCATCAGAATAAAGACATTACCAGCACCTCCTCATCCAATTATATATTCACATTCCTTTTTATTTACACTTTTGTTCTTTTCTGCACTGCAACATCAGTCCCCTTTAATTTTCTCTAGTATTCTCTCAAATGAGAAATAAGACCACGGAAGATCTGCCAGATCAGGCCAAGGCTTTTACCACCCATACCTTCCCTGTGAACGGCATGTGGCATCCTTAAACGGTGGTCTTGACAGGAAACCCAAATGATGAAGGGCGGTTCCGTGTGGTGACTGATGGGCATCCTTTCAAAACCACACTGAGGGTTGGTTTTTAGGGGTGACCCTATCCAGAACATACACTAGATATGGGTCTGTGATTTTTCTTTGTTTTTTTTAGGCGTTCACATTTAGTGTTGACCCTCTGATATTTTCTGTTTTTGAATATACGAGTTTGGGGCATATCAGAGCTTGGTCATTAAATTCCCCTTTTTGACCCTCAAGAAGTTTTGGTTTGTGTATTGAATTACGATGTACCTTGCCATAATTCTTATTGTGGTATTGTTTGCCTACCTACAAATTGGTTTTGGTAGCATCACTTAACCAGCATGTCCGACGCGTTTCTTCACTTCTTTTCACTTCCTTTCACTATTCCAAAATGGCCGCCCGAATGGTGCATTCTCGTGATTGGGCCACTTTACATCACGTGGTCTTTCACTTTCTTACTTCCTGGTTGTGGTTTACTCTTCGAGTGTGGGTAATCTTCACCCGAACGCGGACCGCATTGACGACCCGTTCTCTCCTTTTTGCCGGTAAGATCCCCGGTGGATTAAGATAGTAATCAGCCTCTATCACCCTGACCCTTGGAATTCCTTCAGTATTCGCTATTGTTCGTTTCTTTCCTTACAGTACTGCCTCTATCACGGTTTATTGCTGCCCAGCTAACTATCCGGTAAGCGTGCATTTCCCTCTTGTTCTTTGTCATATTGTCTATATGCTGAGGGCCTCTACTAATTTTTACAATTCTGGTTTAGGCGTCCTACCACATTATTATTACTGGTTTTGGGCTTGTCATACTAGCCCTGCAGGTAATTTCTTACTGAGCTACTTAGTATTGCACGGCGCTTTAATTAATTAAGTGCACTTCTCACAGGGTGTGTTACACTCTTTTGTGATGACCTTAATACGTGTAGGCATGCAACCTTTGTTTACTACAGTACTGTCGTTACCTCAATCTCACCTGGGCATAGGTGGTTTTGGTTGATACTGTCTGCTGCTATGTCACTTCGCTCACTAACCTTCCTGGGTGAACTATCTCTCAACGACGGTACCTGGAACTTCTATCCATCTTGGCATACTGGAATGCGTGGTTGTGGTTCTAGAAGTTTGGAGCATCTCCTCTATTGGCTGAAATTAATGTACATATGTTTTTTAAGTGTGTGATCTCTTGTAAAATGCCCCAATTTGTTTCTATATATTTTTCCTTCCTCCTTTTTTCCGCTTGCTTCTGTATCAATATATGTTCTGGCAATTGATGCCCGTAGTATGGGCTTAAAAAGTTATCTTTGACTTTTCAAATAAGAAGGCATGTATTGTTTGTCCTGAAGATGAACTCTGAATAACTATAGGGTTCGAAACATCGTCGACCTTGTCACACTATATGCGTATGAATTATGTTAATGTTCGCAAGCAATAGTGTGCTAACTACATTGTCTGATTGTGAATTGTGATACATAGACTACCTGAATTGCCTGTAAATTCCTGTTTGTCTTTCTCTTGAGTGTGTTAGTTGGGCATCGGCTGCTTTCCCGCTTGTATCACACCATATTATTTTTGTATCTTATTTATCAGAAATTAAATACTGTCCGGCTGGACAATGAATATAGTTGGTATCTAGTCTATATTTATTTAACAAAATATTCTATTGACTAGGGACCACTGTCCTGTGTAAAGACGTAATTCCCGGAGGTCCCTAGCGTACTGCTTCCTTGGGTACCCTTGTTTATTGAAATGATATGCAGAGGGTCAAGGCAGGCACCACTGAGTGAAGCAACCTGATGTAGCATACCTAGGCTCCTTGTCAGACAGACAAAGCATATCTAATTGTATGCAGCAAGCCACATAGCCACAATTTTACATGAACTGCTGTCTGGAGTGGACTCTGCCTGGCATAACAACAACAGTACACTGCCTCGCCCTCGACCAATACATACCACGAATAGACAGACATGTAGTCCTGCTGTAGTAGTTGTTGTAGACTGGTTTACCTGTTTGCCACTCAAGAATTGGCCATTGTTCTTCCGTAAATCGACGCTGATTATCCATCCATTCCAGTGAGTGACTGTAAAGAAAAAATATATATTATTTAACCAATCATCATGGTTTATTGGCAAGTGAGTTCGCTCCAAGGACATTTTGCATATTTTGTGAAATGCAATATAGTGGCCCCTGAATTTGAAGTACAATTTTAATCAAACAAGGTAAAAAAAAAACAGAGTTGTTGACATGAGGTACAATTACTGTGTGAATGATTAAATAATAACTAAGACAAGACATATGAATCATCATTTCATGCACAAAAACCAAACAGCAATTGGTTTCATCAGAGCCAGATAGCCATTGCTGTCCACTGCATGCCATCTTCTCAATTATTCATTATCTGTTCTACTTTTTGTCCGCATTTTCTTCGGAAAGTGAGGGCCCACAGGGCAGCCTCTCCTGTCTATATCAGAAGTAACTCTGTCAGCAATCAGCAAGCATGATAGTCAGTCAGTAAGTTCAGTCCCACTTGAGGGGACTCGTCGTAATCCATCCATCTGCCTTGAGGGAAATGGATAGGGGGAGTCTAGAGGAGGAGTATAAAGGAGCATGATTGAGTCGTGAATTTGTGAACCACAGGAATGCAGACTGAGGCACCTTCAAATCAATAAGGAATATAAGATGAAGACAGTGCTGCTGATGGACTTGTTGTGATTAGGTGATTAGAGTGTTGTTGTGGTAAAAGTTGCAAAACAAAGGAAGACACACAGGAATAAAAGTGAATAAGGACGAAAAAAAGGAAGTCATTTTCAGGGCTCGATGTCAGTGAAGTAGAGCTCGTCCTCAAACTCCATGAATTGAGACGGGAGTAGGTCAGGTAACAGAGAAGTACTTCCGTCACCTAAGTCGGTGTCCTCTTCTTCCTACGTGCATTCACGTACTTTGTAATCTGGTGGTATCAAATGCTGATTCATCTTGATCAGTGTTAACCTCTCCACATTTTTGGCTGAGAGGCGGGTCCTTTTTGAAGTTACAATGGCACCAGCAGCACTGAAAACACGTTCAGAAGACCCTCTTGCGAGTGGGCAAGACAAATAATTTATAGCCAGGTTGGTGATCAGTGGCCATAGAGCCATTTTCCTGTACCAATCCAGCAATGGGTTTGTATTAACAAAGACCTGTGTTCTGCTCATCCAGATAGGCCTGCACCATCAACTCAAGGTTCTCCACGGTTGCTCCACTTTGCGTACCATCTGTGGCCTTTCTCAGCACTGGAATAAACAAACCCTTTATGAGTTAGCCAATTCGCTTCCGACAATATTATGGCTGGGCCTGGTGCAGGTGAGGATGATGATACGGTTGCTGCTGGTGTTGTCGTTAACGGCTGTGAGGGAAACTGACTCCCTTCGCCCACAGATTCAGAAGTGGAACTTGCCGCTGGATGGCCTGCTGATTCAGTTGGACTTCTGACAGCTTCTTGAATTTTCTGCCGATCTTTTTCTAACCGACTGGCTGACACAGTTAGCCAATGTTTGTACTTTGAAACATCTGCTTCATCAAAAGGAATGAATGCTTTGCTGGCCACTGCCTTTTTGTAACGTGGATCCAGAATAGTGGCACAAATGTAATGTTGTTCTGTATGTATGTTTTGAAGCATTTCATTGGCAACTAGGCGGCTTAATAAGTTCTCCGCCAACCGATATGCATCTTGCTTTCCAACATCATCTCTGAACGTTGAAGACGCCGCCTTCAGTTGGTGTTCTAGCATGACCAACAATGGGATAGCTTTGCTCAAAGAACAGTCCTCCCTGCTGACTTCACGCGTGAAGACCTCAAAAGGACGAAGCATGTCTGTCAGGCATTTAACTAGCTTCCATTCCTCCAACTCTAGCCTCTTGTCTTTATGATCAGAACCTAGTTGAAAGACATAGTCATTGATTACCATGCACTGCTCAGACAGACGCTCAAGCATGTAAAAGGTTGAGTTCCAACGTGTTGCCACCTCCTGGATGAGTCTTTTGACTGGCACTTACGTTCATGTTGAATGCTGCTCTGCTCCTTCCGGGCCTTAAAAGAATGGCTGAAATGTGTGCAGATTCTTCGGCAGGTGGTCAGTAACTTTTTGACTGTGTTTTCAGTTTTCAAGAAATCTTGCACAACCAGGTTTATACAGTATGCCAAACCCGGCACTCTGAAATATTGACCATTCTGCATGGCCTTAACTATATTACTGCCATTATCCATGGAAACATAACCAACTATGCGATTTCTTGGTTGCAGCCATTCAGAGACCTTACTGTTAAACTCCTCCAAAATGTTTTTTGCAGTATGAGTTTTCTCCATGGCAAACATGGCTAATGTTGCATGTTTCCGAGTAGCTTGAAAAACTGTGTCCAGGTCAACAACTGCACTTGACTTGTCTCTAACCCCTGCAAAAGACCCTGCAAAAGAGACCCAGTGTGCAGTGATGCACATGTAATCAAGGGCTTGGCAACTGGTCCACATGTCTGTTGTCAAGTGGATAGTGTGAACAGCACTCTTCTGCAAAGCTGCCCCAATCACCTCCAGCACATCTTGATGTAGTGCTGGAACCGCAACTCTGGCAAAATAGGACCAGCTAGGTACCTTCCATTTAGGGCAGACTGTTGCCACTAATTCTAGAAACCCCACCCCTCTCACGAAAGAAAAAGGGAGAAGGTCCAGCGCTAGCATTTTAGCCAACTTTGCGTTATAACAGACGTACCGTTGGGTGGTTGCGTTCAAAAGGCGCATCCGACCAGGACATTCCGCGAATGGTGGGCTGGATCATTTTACGTGATGATGATGATGACGTCTTCAAACCAGTTAGGCCCAGTGATGTAGTTTTTCGCATTGTTGTCTCTCCAACACTCTTAGTGTGCCTCATGGATGTTGCAGGGGTAGAGGGTGTGGGCGATACCACTGCAGTGCTGCTGCCAGGGGTACTGGGTGTACAAGAAAAAATGTCTGTTGCTTCTTCACTTCCCCCCTGCACGATCAGCCTCTCGTCATCATCATCAGATGCAATATCAATGGATACATTTGGATTTGTTTTTCTTTTGCCTTCCTCAATCTTCCTCATGTGTGCTTCCCAAATGATAGTGTGGTGTTGCTTGAGATGACCTCTCTGGCCTCCGGTACCATAGTTGGTACCAAGCTTACCCCGACTAACGCATGCTTTACAAATCGAGCAAACGACCATGTTTTCCGCCTTTGCGCTAACAGTAAAGAAGTCCCAAACTGGGGACTGGTGATGTCTGCTGAAGGTGGAGGTGCTACTTTGACTTTCAATGCCAGATGAAGTGGAGGATGGGCGTGGCTGAATTCATTTCTGTTGTTCACTTACAGCACCACTACTTGAGGTTGAGCTGGATGGAGGTCCATGCCGGCCCTTCTGACTAAAAGAGATGGGAGCTGTAGGCCGTGTTGGTGTTGTAGTTAACTGTGGTGGTACCAGTGCCACGCCGCCCATATCCCGCTCAGCAGTCATTCGGGATAGGGTAAAAATGTCTGTCTGCTGCATGCCTGCTGGGGCTGGAGTGATGACTGTGATGACTGGGTCATCGTCAGACTGTTCATCAGCAGCAGAAGACACCACTTCTTGTTCGTCGTCATCACCCATACGTGGAAGCTTTGCGGGAGCCTTCCTTTTAGGCTTAGCTACCTTTGTCGGCTCATGGCGTGACTCACTCTCAGATGCATGGCTGGGTTCCAATCATGATCAAGGTCATCAGAAGGAAGGGGGCTTGAAGAAGAACTTGTAGTAGTAGTAGTATCCCTCCTTGACCTTTTTCTTGCTGGGGATCTGGAAGACAATGGATAATCATCATCAGGATGAGTGGCTTCCTCGGATGATACCTCCTCTTGAATATCAATTTCCTGATGAGCCCCTACTTCTGCAGGAACAAGGGATGTAGGCAGTTGTGCCTCTCCATGAACCTCTAGTTGCACCTCTCCATGCACCTGTCCATGCACCTCTTCTTGCGCCTCTACTTGCGCCTCTCCTTGCGGCTCTACTTGCGCCTCTCCTTGCGGCACTACTTGCGCCTCTCCTTGCGGCTCTACTTACGCCTCTCCTTGTGGCTCTACTTGCGCCTCTCCTTGCCCATGTACTTGCGCTTGTACTAGTTGCACGTGTGGTTGTCGTTGCGGCTGTGGTTGTTGAACACTCGTCAGCTGAGTTACACCCGGCGTTGATTGGATGGTACTTTCTTGTGATGAGCCAACATCACTGGTTGATGGTGATTGAACAACCAAAGTAGCTGCCGCAGCAGCACTCATGGTCTTGGACCTAAGTTTGCGTGGTGGCACTGAGCCCAATGAAGCGGAGGTGCTGCTTCCAGCTTGGTCCCCGGCGGACACCGCTGCTGCTGCAGGCGTAGTTTTTTTTTCCCCCCCAAAAAAGGTGTCTGTGGGCACACCAGTCTCCTTGGTAGGTGGTGCCACTTGCTTCTTCTGCTCCTTCTTACTGGCAGTGGCACTGGAAACTTTTTTCACTGAGGCGCTATGGCCAACTTTCTTTGGGGTCATCTTCTTGAGATGTCAGAACAGCAGGCCGCAGTTGCACGAGTTGCAGAGTTGTCTTGTCTGTGGCCACACGTGACGTCACGTGACGTTGTGCTGCACACACCTCTGCAGGACTTCTTTCTGGCACTGGTGGTTCTCTTGTGCACCTAAAAGCAATGGAAGTCAGAGAAACATCAGTAATACACCCCAAAAAGTCGAAAAACACTAAAAAATCACCACAATCCCATGCCATCCATGCCCTCAATGATGTTTAAATTCAAGACACCCCACAGAAAGCCTAGGCCCATGCACCACTGAGTACCCCATGGCATAATGGTTTAAAGCAAGGCAAACTGGGTGCAGGCCTGAGCACACTGCATGGCTTCAAAATGGCCCCTTGACCCCATCACATGGGCAGGCCCTGCCTGTACCAGGCCTCTACATGGCCCCTACCCACATGGCCAGGCCCCAACACCCCTAAAATTCGAAAAGTACTCAAAAATCACCACAATCCCATGCCATCCATGCCCTCAATGATGTTTAAATTCAAGACACCCCACAGAAAGACTAGGCCCATGCACCACTGAGTACTTCTGGGCATAATGGTTGAAAGCAAGGCAAACTGGCGGCAGGCCTGAGCACAATGCCTGGCTTCAAAATAGCCCCTTGACCCCCACCACATGGCCAGGCCCTGCCTGTACCAGGCCTCAAAATGCCCCCCACCCACATGGCCAGGCCCCAACAACACCCCAAAAAGTCGGAAAACACTCAAAAATCACCACAATCCCATGCCATCCATGCCCTCCATAATGTTTAAATTCAAGACACCCCACAGAAAGACTAGGCCCATGCACCACTGAGTACCCCTGGGCATAATGGTTGAAAGCAAGGCAAACTGGGGGCAGGCCTGAACACACTGCCTGGCTTCAAAATGGCCCCTTGACCCCCACCACATGGCCAGGCCTCAAAAGGGCCCCCGCCCACATGGCCAGGCCCAAACAACACCCCAAAAAGTCAAAAAACACTCAAAAATCACCACAATCCCATGCCATCCATGCCCTCAATTATGTTTAAATTCAAGACACCCCACAGAAAGACTAGGCCCATGCACCACTGAGTACCCCTGGGCATAATGGTTGAAAGCAAGGCAAACTGGGGGCAGGCCTGAGCACACTGCCTGGCTTCAAAATGGCCCCTTGACCCCCACCACATGGCCAGGCTCTGCCTGTACCAGGCCTCAAAATGGCCCCCACCCACAGGGCTAGGCCCCAACAACACCCCAAAAAGTCAAAAAACACTCAAAAATCACCACAATCCCATGCCATCCATGCCCTCAATGATGTTTAAATTCAAGACACCCCACAGAAAGACTAGGCCCATGCACCACTGAGTACCCCTGGGTATATTGGTTGAAAGCAAGGCAAACTGGGTGCAGGCCTGAGCACACTGCCTGGCTTCAAAGCCCCTTGGCCCCCACCACATGGCCAGGCCCTGCCTGTACCAGGCCTCAAAATGTCCCCACCCACATGGCCAGGCCCCAACAACACCCCAAAAAGTCGAAAAACACTCAAAAATCACCACAATCCCATCCCATGCCATCCATGCCCTCAATGATGTTTAAATTCAAGACACCCCACAGAAAGCCTAGGCCCATGCACCACTGAGTACCCCATGGCATAATGGTTTAAAGCAAGGCAAACTGGGTGCAGGCCTGAGCACACTGCATGGCTTCAAAATGGCCCCTTGACCCCATCACATGGGCAGGCCCTGCCTGTACCAGGCCTCTACATGGCCCCTACCCACATGGCCAGGCCCCAACACCCCTAAAATTCGAAAAGTACTCAAAAATCACCACAATCCCATGCCATCCATGCCCTCAATGATGTTTAAATTCAAGACAACCCACAGAAAGACTAGGCCCATGCACCACTGAGTACTTCTGGGCATAATGGTTGAAAGCAAGGCAAACTGGCGGCAGGCCTGAGCACAATGCCTGGCTTCAAAATAGCCCCTTGACCCCCACCACATGGCCAGGCCCTGCCTGTACCAGGCCTCAAAATGCCCCCCACCCACATGGCCAGGCCCCAACAACACCCCAAAAAGTCGGAAAACACTCAAAAATCACCACAATCCCATGCCATCCATGCCCTCCATAATGTTTAAATTCAAGACACCCCACAGAAAGACTAGGCCCATGCACCACTGAGTACCCCTGGGCATAATGGTTGAAAGCAAGGCAAACTGGGGGCAGGCCTGAGCACACTGCCTGGCTTCAAAATGGCCCCTTGACCCCCACCACATGGCCAGGCCTCAAAAGGGCCCCCGCCCACATGGCCAGGCCCAAACAACACCCCAAAAAGTCAAAAAACACTCAAAAATCACCACAATCCCATGCCATCCATGCCCTCAATTATGTTTAAATTCAAGACACCCCACAGAAAGACTAGGCCCATGCACCACTGAGTACCCCTGGGCATAATGGTTGAAAGCAAGGCAAACTGGGGGCAGGCCTGAGCACACTGCCTGGCTTCAAAATGGCCCCTTGACCCCCACCACATGGCCACGCCCTGCCTGTACCAGGCCTCAAAATGGCCCCCACCCACAGGGCTAGGCCCCAACAACACCCCAAAAAGTCAAAAAACACTCAAAAATCACCACAATCCCATGCCATCCATGCCCTCAATGATGTTTAAATTCAAGACACCCCACAGAAAGACTAGGCCCATGCACCACTGAGTACCCCTGGGTATATTGGTTGAAAGCAAGGCAAACTGGGTGCAGGCCTGAGCACACTGCCTGGCTTCAAAATGGCCCCTTGGCCCCCACCACATGGCCAGGCCCTGCCAGTACCAGGCCTCAAAATGGCCCCACCCACATGGCCAGGCCCCAACAACACCCCAAAAAGTCGAAAAACACTCAAAAATCACCACAATCCCATCCCATCCCATCCATGCCCTCAATGATGTTTAAATTCAAGACACCCCACAGAAAGACTAGGCCCATGCACCACTGAGTACCCCTGGGCATAATGGTTGAAAGTAAGGCAAACTGGGGGCAGGCCTGAGCACACTGCCTGGCTTCAAAATGGCCCCTTGACCCCCACCACATGGCCAGGCCCTGCCTGTAACAGGCCTCAAAATGGCCCCCACCCACATGGCCAGGCCCCAAAAAGTCAAAAAGCACTCAAATATCACCACAATCCCATGCCATCCATGTCCTCAATGATGTTTAAATTCAAGACACCCGACAGAAAGTCTAGGCCCATGCACCACTGAGAACCCCTGGGCATAATGCTTGAAAGCAAGGCAAATTGGGGCAGGCCTGAACACACTGCCTGCCTTCAAAATGGCCCCTTGACCCCACCACATGGCCAGGCCTGAAAATGGCCCCACCCACATGGCCAGGCCCCAACAACACCCCAAAAAGTAAAAAACACTAAAAAATCACCACAATCCCATGCCATCCATGCCCTCAATGATGTTTAAATTCAAGACACCCCACAGAAAGACTAGGCCCTTGCACCACTGAGTACCCCTGGGCATAATGGTTGAAAGCAAGGCAAACTGGGGGCAGGCCTGAGCACACTGCCTGGCTTCAAAATGGCCCCTTGACCCCCACCACATGGCCAGGCCCTGCCTGTACCAGGCCTCAAAATGGCCCCCACTCACATGGCCAGGCCCCAACAACACCCCAAAAAGTAAAAAAACACAAACAAATTACCACAATCCCATGCCATCCATGCCCTCAATGATGCTTAAATTCAAGACACCCAACAGAAAGACTAGGCCCATGCACCACTGAGTACCCCTGGGCATAATGGTTGAAAGCAAGGCAAACTGGGTGCAGGCCTGAGCACACTGCCTGGCTTCAAAATGGCCCCTTGACCCCCACCACATGGCCAGGCCCTGCCTGTACCAGGCCTCAAAATGCCCCCCACCCACATGGCCAGGCCCCAGCAACACCCCAAAAAGTCGAAAAACACTAAAAAATCACCACAATCCCATGCCATCCATGCCCTCAATGATGTTTAAATTCAAGACACCCCACAGAAAGACTAGGCCTATGCCCCACTGAGTACCCCTGGGCATAATGGTTGAAAGCAAGGCAAACTGGGTGCAGGCCTGAGCACACTGCCTGGCTTCAAAATGGCCCCTTGACCCCCACCACATGGCCAGGCCCTGCCTGTACCAGGCCTCAAAATGGCCCCCACCCACATGGCCAGGCCCAACAACACCCCAAAAAGTCGAAAAACACTCAAAAATCACCACAATCCCATGCCAATCATGCCCTCAATGATGTTTAAATTCAAGACACCCCACAGAAAGACTAGGCCCATGCACCACTCACTACACCTGGGCCTACTGGCTGGTGAGGCTTTACAGGCATCCCAAATTTTTTTTAAAAATCAACATATAACAGTGAGCTAAAATTCCATGACATAAATGAGAATTAAGTTAAAAAACAAATCACAGAAACAGTTGTATCATGCACCCATGACTAACCATGGGCCTACTGGATACTGTGGCTACCCACCACAATATATATTTGGTTAAAGTTGTGAAAAAGTGTTAGAACTGTAGTTGCCTCAACTGCAATGCCCCAAACAAACAACACCACCTTACTTGTAAAATCTCAAGTCCAAAACTGATCCAAACTCCAAAGTCCAAAAAGTCCTCAAATACAAATATCCAGCAGCAGTCACAGAAAGTAATCCTTCCAGCTCCACAGCCAAATGAAAAGTGACCAGTACATGGACAAAGCACTGGGAGGAGCCTGCTGGACAGGAACAGGAAGTTGGAGACTCTGGGGCACTTCCTTCCTCCCACCCCACCTCAAAAAATGGACTCCTGCACCAAAAAGTGCAGCCAAATGTCAATCTGAGGAGTTATTCTGATCAAAATCATCATTTTCACAAGGTTTATGCTTTCTGCGGTGGATTTCTTGTGCAGAATTGGAATTTTTGTAATTTCGGGAACGCGAGCTGTTCAAACCTCCCACCGGAAGTCAGCTGCGCGCTGTCACGGATCTTTATGACGTACTCGCGTTGTCAAACTCTCGCCGTGCAAGATGACAAGCCGCAATAAGGTAATTGCATTCGAAAAACTCCCGCACGATCACGCAGCAAGATCGAAAATGGCGCAGCACATGCAAAAATCGGGAGAAAAACAACTCGGCGGACTCAGAATCACGGTAAGTCAACGCCGCGCGCGCGATATTGTATTTTTCAAGCGCGACCAAGCAAAATAATTCGTAGCTTGCGAATTTGCGGATTATTGGGTAAATTTGCGCGATTCGTGGATCGCGAAATCGTCAAAAATCCGCAAATTCGCCTGCGAAACGGATTTTACGCCCATGCTTAGTTCTATTTCTGGATCTACTAGAGGACCTGTTGCTCCTGCAGAACTGGGAGCCAGATGTTCATCTCTGCCGCTTGCAGCTGATTCTCTGTCTGGGGATGGTCCATTCCATGAATCCCAGCTCCAGGGCTGTGCAATAGCTCTGCATCCTCGGGCGGAGTGATTGAATCAGCTCCGCCTGCTTTTCCCCACTGCTCTGTGGCTGGGGAGGCACTCTCAGACGTAGCTTCGCTCCCAGGGTTCACCACAGTGGTGGAGAAGAAAGCCTCTGTGATTGTTGGCTGCTTCAGACTGCCCAGGTCAGCGGCCGTTCCACGTCGGCAGCGAACCTCTGAATCGTCTCCCATAAAGATGCGCCAACCAGACTCCTCCGTCTTTTTTGTGGCGTGAGCAGACCGTTCACTCCTTGCCCCACCACTGCATTGGGTGCTGCAGCCTCTTTCATCACTTTGCTCACCTTTGGGGCCATTGCCGAGAGCAGTCTCTCCCACGGGATAACTAGGAGAACTCCGGCCTCCTGGTAAGCAGTCTTTGCCAGAATGCACCACTCCTGTCACCTAACTCCTGCCACCAGGGGTTCAGCTGACCCAAAAGGTAATATTCAATTAACATAATATTTTGTCATCTTCTTCTTTTGTCAAGAAACTGGGCAGGGGACCTCCTCTCAGTGCAGTCAGTCGGCCGCCATCTTGCTCTCGGTCCCATACATACACATTTAAGTGAAATCAGGTTGACCTCAGATCCATTCATAGCATTGAGAACATTGCTAGACCTGTGTCAGCAATTTGAGTGCAGTTGTGTAGACTTCACCAGTGTCTGTGATTGTTCCTGTAAAACAAGTAGTACATACTCCACAACTCACTACCAAAAAATTATAGAATTAAGTTTGTGAGAACAATAGGAAGCTGTAGTATATGATATGTGGGACACCACATACACACAGCATATTATAATGTAAAGTATGCACACTGCTGTCACAGGGTGGACACTGGCATGTCGTCATGTCTGCATTGCACAAACAATTTAATACACAAATGATTTACCGCGTAGAAGTTCCATCAAATGCAGTCGTACACTTAAGTATATCTCAGAAAGACATCCTAAATTAGAACATATCAGAACTAAGGGCCTCATGTAGGTAAGTGGTATTTACCGATTCGTAAATAACGAATTTTACCAATTCGGTTTTTACAAATCGGTAAATGCTATGTAGGTAAATATTAGGTAAAAATTATCGAATCGTTAAGATTCGGTAATTACCGAATCAGTATTTACCGATTCGGTAATTGCTATTGATTCCTATGGGCCTTGAGGCCCATAGGAATCAATGGCAATTACCGAATCGGTAAATACCGATTCGGTAAAATTACCGAATAGTCAAGGGTGGCAGGGTGTCACTTTGACACCCTGTTGCACCCCTGATCAGTGCTTGTGTGCCATGTGACACACATACATGCCCTTAGGGGATATACACAGGTATTCGTTATTTACCACCAACTAATAGTTGGTGGTAAATAACGAATCCTTAAGGCCCTGTGGCACTGTTTACAGTGCCACCTACATCTCAAATTACAGATTTGGTAAATTTACCGATTCGGTAATTTACCGAATCGGTAAATTTACCAAATTGATCATTTTTAAGGCCCCTACATCTCAAACTTCAAATACCGGTCGGTAACGGCCGAAATCGGCCGTTACCGACCGGTATTTGCCTACCTACATCTGGCCCCAAGTGTATGTATCTGCCTGATGTCACGGTGTAGTCATTAATTGGAAAATGCAGATACCAGGGCTTGTAATACACACCACCTTTCAAGCCCACATCACAAAGATTGAACACTGGGTCACACTGTCATGTAATGTTGTGACTAGGCAAAAAGTGTCCTTGAAATGTCCCAAAAGCATATTCTGACTGTGATCAACCCTAAAAGGCAAATGGAATAGTTTCCTTTCCTGTTGGTATTGGCCTCCCAATCAATGTGTCATGTGCCCCTCAAGGTTAGGTCATCATGGGAGTGTGAGCATTTCAGTTATATGTCCCTTTTACCAGCAAAATGCTGCATCCAGCAATGGTTTATCAAAAACTCACAACATTTAAAAAAGTGTTTGCACAGCCTGACGATTTTTCAAAGGACACGGCAGGCAAACCATAACCGATTTGGACACAGCCAATGTCTGTTTGTTGTTATGGTGACAGACTTTGGTTTCAGATGTTTTCCACATTGCCCGGAAACCGACTCTGTAACCTCCAATTGGTAAAAGCATCAAAGTCACTCGAGGTCCAATAATATTTTTTGAACCACGCTGTAGGCGTGTCGGCTGTAGGCAATGGAATGCGTTGGACAGATTCATAAAAATCCGACCAACGTGGACCTATTGCTTTGGCTGCATGGACTGAAGACCGGCTCTGCGGTTCAGATATAAGTCTGTTGGTTCCCTAGAGACTGCACTTGCCTATACTGCCTGTTTCCTGGATGTCCCTGTCTCTCTGCTGTTGTCCACGTCCACTGGGAGCAACTATGGCACCCTGTACAGAGCACAGGGCACCAGGATTCACCCATGAAGAAAAAGAGATGCTGCTGGACACACTCCTGCCTATCTATAGGCAGCTCTATGGCAAACCAGAGGAGCAGGTGAGCATTGAACACACTGCATTGTAAGTTGACCTGTGCACTAGGCATGCAATACTGGCATTAGGAGTCTTGAAACAAGCATCTAACTGTTGTTTGCAAAGTTTCAAAGTGGGTATATGACTGTTTCTGGCAAGTACACTGCTGTAGAAGAGAAAGTTCTTGTGTAAACATTGGGGTTGGGCGGAATTTGCGTAGTCGCATTATGAAAAATTACATGAAACCGCAGAAAATCTCTGCAGTTTCCACGGAATTCGGCAAGCATGCGGAATTTCTTTTTGTGCCCGTTCGCAATGCGTTTTTCGTGTTCGGGAACGCTGTTTACATGATCGCGGGAAAATATGTTGCGAACTTGCCCATGCGGTCGTCAATGGGTGTGGCCATCTTGTTTTTTACTTGTTCCGCCCGTTCGCGATGCTATTTCCTGTTCCGGGTCCCATACTGCATGCTCCCGCCTTTTCGCAATGAGTATTTCATGTTCGGCAACGCATATTACGTGTTTGCGATGCTTTTTGCTTGTTCGGGGGTGAAATCTCGCGCAAACTTGCACATGCAGTCGCAATGGGTACGACCATCTTATTTCCAACTCTATTCCTATGGTTCTGGGCCTGGTTTTCTATCCTCCCTCAATCTTTGTAATCCTTTGTTTCTGTACAATTTTGTCTATTATTTTTTCCTGACTCTATATTTTGCGTTTTTTCACTCTTTTTCTAAAATGTACTTTTTTAATTTATTTTCCTTTTCTAATTCCTCCCTTTTCTTTTCTGCACCCCTAGTCCCAGAACCATGCCCAAGGGAGTGGGATAAGAGTAAGGGGAAGGGCAAGTCTGCCCGTAGCCGCAGCCGAGACTGCCTTCCCTGCGGAAGGTGGCACCCACAGGGGGTGCCGGCTAGATAATTGTTTGGGGAGGAGGAACGGGCTACACTGTTTTCTTTTGTGCAGAGCCACCTCCCCTTAACCCCAGCAGCAGGCAGCAGGCCTGGTTTTGGGTACCCGCTCCGGGAGCATCACAAGTGGTGGGGAAAAGTGCGTCGGGCAGTGTTTCAACACTCTGATGTCTGGCATACCGATACCCAGCTGACGTACCGGTGGTCCGATATCCTGGACCGTGATCACGACCTGCTGGACCTACTAGGACTGGAGGTCCCGGGCCTTGGTGAGTAGCTATTTAATCTTACTACTTTGTTCTGCTCTGTTATATATTGCGAATATATATTTTTTCCTAATAGCAAGAATGCTGCTGCTTACATTGCGGGTAAATTACGTTAAACAATCTTCTATGATTGTATGACCCAGGTGCTGCTCGGAGCTAGTAAACTTACTTGTTTTGAACTTTGCTCTCGCTTTGCCTTATTATGTTAGAGTTTACTTTACAGAACTTAAGTTAGGTAATGCTAGAGAGACTCTACTACTTCCTTGGTCCTCCTGCCACTAACAAGACAGTGAGAGAGATAGTGGTGTATTGATAGGTTTAGTTACTTATAGTATTAGTTTGTTGGTAATTTTTTTGTGGCCTGCGTGATGCATCCTTTGTCACATCACGTGCTGCAGAGTGCTGCTTACCCCAGTCCTTCGTAGTATCTTTTGTAGTTTATTTAGTGAGTGGTGGTAATAATATGCTTATTAGCACTAGCAGAACATCTGCAGCAACCAACCAATAATTTGGTGTATGCAAAAATGTATGCATGTGTCCTCCATCTATGCCTTTTTGAGGTCTAAAATAAATGGAAACGCAGACTTAGTTAACAATCCGCTCTTCTGTAATAGGTGGGCTAGGTCAGGTGGTACTTAGGCTTAGTTAGTATTCTGGAATGAGAATGGAACACTGGATTAGTGTTCATAAATAATAAGTAGACTGTCCGTGAATCCCGCAATACTACAAGTCGATCATATGAGAGAAGTCAATTTTATTGCATTTTTTGTTTCCTCAAATGTTTTTGGAGCGTTTTTTAAAATATTTTATTTGTTTCAGACCAATCATTAATATTTGTCATTATATCTTACATGATCAGCACCCTGGGCAACAAGACAGGGTCACAGTCGGCAGGCCAAGAAAAACACCAACACCAAGATGCCTCCCAGGGCCAGGACTGCTCCTCTACCGGGGGCTCTGCTGCGCCCCAGTAAGCCCTCCAAGGGTTAATAATAATAATTATATTTCCCTAACTTTTAATGCACCTTAATTTTCCCAATTGTTTTCTTCGGATTACTAAATCTTTTATTTTCAAAATCTTTTTCGATCTACACTATTTGTTTTTAAATTCTTGTTATCCCTGCCTCTAACTGCCTCTGCTCTGACTCTCTGTACTACTACTATTAGTCTTTCAGTAGCTAAGCTTGCCCAGTTGCCCACTCTTTATTTAAAAGGTCAGATACTCCAATAGTTTTAGCCACTGAGTCCAGTCCTTTGGTTTGTCTTCTTCTAGTCTTCTTAATCTTGAGACTTTTTGACAATTCCCACCAACAAAAGGGCTGACCTGGTATTTTACTATTTTTGAGAGGATAAAGATAGTGCATACTACTATTGTTGTAGAGCTTCTGCACATAAAGAACGATGCACAAGACTGGACGTCGTTGGTGATGGGAGGTTGGACCTTCAAACTAAAAAGGATACACTGTTGCCCCTAGGTAGGAGATGCAAAGAAAACAAGGACAGTGGGGGAAAGGCCCCCTTTCGGAACTAAAACCCTCACACACCCAGCAAGCTAGGTTCATGCTTCATCATCTGGGTTCTGCTCCTCGTCAGACTGGCGCTGCAATGTCTGACGGGCACCCGCGAAGGGGCTCTTTATCGGAGATCTTTTGTTCCTGCCAGTTGGTGCATGTGGGTATGAGGGTTTTAGGTGAAGTGTAGGCGTGAGCAAGGAGTGAAGTGGTTGCAGATTAAAAAAGGTTAGGAAGTCCACGGGAATTTTTATTAGTGTGGCTTAACTACCTTGTTAAAAAGAGTGTAGGGAGGTACACTCACGGGTGCTAGGATTCAGTGAGGTATGCTCTACCTAGTGGTCGGTCAACATGTTTCATGCTAAAACTAGCAATTCGATTCAGAAAAGGGGGTGGTGATGTCCATCACCACCCCCTTTTTGTAATTATTTTGGCCACCATGAGTGTGGAAGGGTATGCTCAGACATGAGTCCCTTGCTCATTGCACCATCAGGATTCAAGCAAGCCGGGCCGAAGACGGCTGTAATGCCAGAAACCGGTCCCCGGAAGCTTGTTTCCTTTCCAGTGAAGAATTGGCTTGGTAGTTTGGTCTGCCCTGTTCCCATGATGCACTGGGCCAGGGACAGACTAATTTGCATATAGCCAGGTTCTGAACTGGGATGGTGCAGTGAGCTAAAAAACGGTGATGGATCAAGCCCTGATCTGTTGACTGGGTAGGAGTGTTCTGATTAACTCAGATACTCTGTCCATCACCACCCCCTTTTTGTAAAAACTAGCAATTCAGCATGACCTATATGTAAATTGTCCTACATGTATCAGGGAAGGGCAAGTGTTACCTTCCACAAGTAACCAGTAGCAGGCCGATTGGTCCTACGACAATTAGTGGAACCCTACTTGTGTAGAAGAATGACGTCACCGGACTTCGCCCGAGCGTTAGTACCACTGTTATTGGTACCTGTCCGCAATGTGGACTTCTCGATAAGACCTACCCGCACGCTGGCCAGGGGTGGAGGAAGCCGGAGCTTGGACCTTCCTCACACCTCAGTCAGAACTCAGAACCCACAACCCCCATGACCAAGTAGCTCTAGTGTCTCATTAGCTCCCCAAACACCCCCTAAGATACCCGATTAGACAACACAGAATATAACACTCCCAACCTCTCATAGTCGCTGAATCAATGCTGCACACCCTTTCACTCACTTACTCGTGTAAGTCCACACTAAATAGTCCTATCAGGTAATGGGATAGGATCGTCCCTTGGGGGGATTCTTGGCTCTACACCCATACACACTCTAGGTATACTCAGAGTAGGGTACGCATAATAGGATTACGATATATTACCATATTGCATATATGTCTGCATATATTCATTGCTTCAGCACCATGGTAGAACTCACAGGTTACCCTTTTGGTGCTTGTAATCTCTTTTATTTGCTTCTGTCTCCTAATCATTGTAGCACACATGTTTTATACAAGAATAATGTTGGGTCAATAAATATTATTGAAAACCTCCCTTTGTGTATGCTCTGTTAATTTATCTGAGAATAAGTGAGCTTGAGTGACTGAGCGAAAGGTTCTGTACTGTTTCGACGATCCCTCAGTGATCAGGGTTGATATGTTCAGTGGTGGTTGACAAAAACTGTTCTCTTCCTGGTAGGTTAGGGGGGCCTTACAGTGGCACTGTGAGCTAGCTGGTCTATATGCCAACATACCCTGCAGGGGTGTTCGTAATCAGTCTTGACAACAAGCCCTTAGTTTGTGTTGTCCAAACAAGGCGCAGATAGTACGGATTAGTATGAACTACAAGACACCTCACTGCATGCATGTCCCATCACTGAGCTCACATGTTCTGTTACTTGGCACAAACATTCCCCCCATTATTTAGTGCCCCTTCTTAAAATTGCCTACAGAGCTCAAAAGACTATTGGGCCTCATTTATGAGGCAGTGCGTCACTTTTACGCCGCTGGTGCGTCACTTTTTGTGACGCACCAGTGGCGTAAAAAATGCGCCTTGTTGCGCCATATTTACAAAGTGACGCATCTAGGTAGAAGCGTCACTTTGGAAACCCCTGCGCCACATTATACCTGTGCCAGGTATAATGTATGCAAGGGGGGCGTATTGACGCAAGAAATGGTCGTAGAAGTGACGCAGTGAAATCTATGTGATTTCTCTGCGCCACTTATAGGACGCGAATGCGTTCATTTCTTACGCCTGCCTCACAGCAGGAGTAAGACTGGCGCAGGCCCCTTCACATGGGGCTTTCCCCATGTGAAAGGATACATTGCTGGAGTTGCATTACTTTTGTGACACACTCCAGCAATGCGTCACTTTTGCGCCATACAGATACGTCATAAATACTGACGTATCTGTAACTCCTTGCGCAATGATGTGTCATACTGTAGATATGACGCATCATTGGTGTTGCAAGGAGGGCACAGTGGAAAGTGACGCATCGCTGTTTTCACGCAGCGATGCGTCACTTTTCATAAATGAGGCCCTATTGTGTCTAAAAGCAAAGCCCTCATGTCATGTGTGTTTACTGCAAAAAGACCAGTAGTCCTGACCCCTTGACCTGGAGCTGAGGTCATGACGGCGTACCAGCTTGATAAACCCATTGTACACAGCCAGGCTTGGAATATTTTAAGATACACTTTAATTCTAGCTTTGGACACATCTCACCAGGCCCTGCCTCCAGGGATCACACACCGAGGACCAGTGAACAGGTGACCGTGTTGTTATTCAAGACACCTGTTTGCACTGTGCTCCCGAGGTGCAGCAGGGGTTATTCCTGGAGGCAGCAGCTGCTAAGAGCAGGGATTTGTACAAGCTACCACTGGGAATGAGTGTCGTAAGGGGGCGAGCAGAGCGGAGAGCAGTGGAAACGTTCCAAGACAACAGATTGTTCTGTACGTCCTGTACCTCTGATTTCCCTGCTGTGTTGTGAGCTTTCGACCACCCCTCCCACCGAAGTGAGGCCTGTCTGTCTGAGTGCACCATCCCCATCATCATCCGTACCCACAAACTGCACTGTACCCCCTTTACAGCTCATCATACATTCGCCATCACCCCACTCATTACGCATCATTCATCCCTCCACTGAGCACCATCACCCCCACTCACAACATATTACTCTTGCCTCAATTGGGTGCCATCAGCCATGCTCACAGCACATGATACATCCGTTTATACTGGATCAGCACAAGCCACAGCACTTCACCTTCACTCCAAAGGGCACCATCACAACCACTCACAATACTTCATTCATCCCTCCCCAGCAAATCAGCCACCCTTCCACGTTGCACTATATCCCCCACTCACATTTTAGACATCACCTCTGCATCATCAGAAGCACCGCATCTATCACTCCATAGTGCACCATCACCCCCCCCCAGCACTTCATTCGTCCCTCCGCAGTGCACCATCAACCACACAGCACCTCGGCCAAGCTTCCGCAGAGCAACATCAACAGCCTCAGCACCTCAGCCATTCTCTGCAGTGCACCATTAACATCACAGCACCTCAGCCACCCCTCTGTAGTGCAAAATTATAAGAATTTGAGAGTGTTCATTGAGTGGTGTATCAATCAACCTCAAGCAATAATCGTAATGCTTGTCACGGTTAACTACTAAAGGTACTAAATAAACCTGAGATCAACCCCCTGGTAGGTATGGCACAAAGCATATAGGCTTAGTTTAGAGGCAAAGTGTAAAGTATTTATGCGGTACCAAAATAGTAATAAAGTCAAAACACAACACAACACGATCACAAACAATTTAGAATAAAGTTAATACATATAGAGACACAGAAACAACAAATATCCAATAAGGTGGAACCAGAGATATGAATTGTTATAGTGTTAAATAAAAATACCACCCAAAAGTATCAACAGGCAACCACGGTCAACTGGTCTTGGTACTAGGCATGATTCTAGGTCAACTGTGATGGAGCCCAGGTTGGGTACAGATACCAGGTTTGTCCCAGTCAGAGGTATTACCATGAGACTAAGAGCTTCATTTTTATATTGGTGGATGGCTTGTTGTTTCGCCAAGGTGGCAGAGGAAATTACCTTGTCTGCCTGGTGGAGTGACTGCATGCCAGATTTATAAATGACCGCCAAGCTGACGATCATTCATAAAGCATTGAAAAGAGCCACCGTCATGGTGGTTCCTGTCAATGCATTTTTCTGTTTGCTACAGGGCTTTTTAGGTTATTTGTTTTTTCAAAAAGTAAATCCTGAAACTGGATTTCCTTTTTTGGAGAAAAAAAATTGCAATACCCCCTCAACATAGGATTCCTCTCTCATGACTAGATTGGCACTAGCACTTTGCACTTTCCTGAGGCGGAAAGCCGGGAAAGCCTAAAAACGAGCTGCTACTTTATGTATTTTAAACTGTTTTAAATTGAATTGTTATTGTGCTCTTTTGCTCATTTGCACTATTCGCACGTTGTCACTCACCCTTGTACTCTGTTGTCTTCCCGCACAGCTGATTAGGCGCTGCCGCGGGTTGCTCGGGGGGGTGAGCCGCCATCTTGTTGGGAGGCGTAGGGTTGCGGTCTAGTTCTTTTGACCCTCCCGCCCTCTCGTGTATTTAAACGCGCGTCTCTCCTGCGCTTTGATTGGCACTAGCACTTTGTACTTTCCTGAGGCGGAAAGCTGGGAAAGCCTAAAAACGAGCTGCTACTTTATGTATTTTAAACTGTTTTAAATTGAATTTTTATTGTGCTCTTTTGCTCATTTGCACTATTAACACGTTGTCACTCACCCTTGCACTCTGTTGTCTTCCCGCGCAGCCGATTAGGCGCTGCCGCGGGTTGCTCGGGGGTGAGCCGCCATCTTGTTGGGAAGCGCAGGGTTGCGGTCTGGTTCTTTTGACCCTCCCACCCTCTTCCTGCATAATAGTACAGCATGCCCCATCGGCGCAGCGGCCAGAGGGGTCCAGGGGACATAATCCCTGGCCAAATTGCGTTATCCAGGCTTAAGTATGAAGCAGAACAACTGCACGCACTGCGGCCTATGTCAGAACAGGCCTGTTCCATCTTAGATATGCAGGACCAGTTCCCCCAATCTTGCCCTCGTTGCACCTTCTCCTTAGATGTACCACAACTGTGCTGGCATCTTGCCCAGCGGGACACTATCCCCTTTAACCCCCTTTTTACATTTCTTAGCCTGAATTGTCGTTCCTTACATAAACGTAGATGCGAGATCTTTGACCTTCTCACGGATGAGTCGCCTGACGTAATGTTTATTACTGAAACGTGGCTCCACTAATGTTCCAGCCCAGACATTTCAGAAGCGTTACCCACCAACTACGCTATTGCTAGATGTGACCGACCCAATAAAACTGGGGGCGGCATTGCGATTATTTTCAAGAACAATTTCCAATGCCAACTGGATCCTGTCACCCTAGGCAACTGCGAAGCTGCTCGGTTCAAGCTTGCTCTTCACCCTAAGTTCTCCCTCAATGGCCTTCTGGTATACCGTCCTCCTGGCCCGGTGCAGGGCTGGTGATCACTGTTCTCTGACTACATAGCTTCGGTTCTTACAACTTCCAGCAACTTTCTAATCGCTGGTGACTCTAATGTCCACTTGGAGGATCACAAGAATAGTGTAAGCAGTAATCTTATTGCTGATCTCGCGTCTATGAACATTATTTTACATACTCAGGGCCCCACACACAGTGGTGGTCCTTTTCTCGACCCCATTTTCTCCAATATTACTCACCACCGCTGTTCTTCGGCCTTACCTGTCCCGTGGTCTGATCACTTTCTAGTTAAATTTACCTTTACGGCCATTGAAGCCCTGCATAAAGGCGGAGTTTCACTGAGCACCAATAAAAGAGACTAGTGAAAGTTGGATATAGCTTCCTTCAACAAAACTCTAGCCTCTCATCTACCCACTTGCCCACTCAACTCGATGGATACGGAAGCTGCTGCCAGCACGGTCAATTCTTGGCTTCTTGAAGCCATTGACTCGTGCCTTCCTTCCGTGCACAAAAAGGTGATTAATCATAAAACACCTGCCCCTGGTATACTGATGCTTTAAAAGCCGATAAATCTCGGTGTAAAAAACTGGAACGTATCTGGAGAAGAGATTACTCTCCTGCAGCAGGTCTTACTTATAAATATGAGTTGAAGTGTTACCACAAAGCCTGTGCCTTAACTAGGGCGAACTATGTTACTAAAACAATAACTGAAGCGGTAGTCTAAAGTACTTTTTAGCATGGTTAAAAATTTTGCAGGCTCTCAGACCACAGCTAAACTCCCATCCCTGTCTAATAGCAAATGTGATGAACTTTCTCAGTTTTTCATTTCTAAAATTGATAACATCTATCATGATATTTCTGCCCATAGAGATACCAACTCCTCTGTTACTGAGCCCCTCAATCTTGAGGAGTCCACCCATTTCCCTATCTCCTCCCCTGCTTCACTGCTGTCGTGGCCGGATCTTGATCCCTCCACTCTTTCAGAGATTCTGCATAAAGTCAGATCTGGCTCTCCCATTGATCCCGTGCCAGTTCCTGTGCTATGGCTCTTGGATGCTCCACAGCTCTCGTTGATTTGCGCAATGCTTAATCAGTCACTTAATACTGCTGTTGTCCCTGCTTGCTGGAAACACGCAATGGTCACCCCTCTGCTAAAAAAAACCTCCGCTGATCCTATGGTCCCCTCCAACTTTCACCCTATTTCGTTGCTGCCAGCCTTTTCCAAAGTACTAGAGAGACATATTCACCAACACTTGTCCCAGTTTGTGACGGCTAATGACCTATTGCACTTCTCCCAGTCCGGTTTCCGGCCTAGCTTTTCCACGGATACTACTCTCCTTGGAGTCACGGAAAACCTTTGCTCTCTGCTGGATCGTGGTGACACAGTTGCACTGATATTGCTTGATCTCTGTGCAGCTTTTGATACTGTGTCCCATGATATCCTTCTGAGAGCTCTTGCTGCAATGGGCATTGGTGGCCTAGCTTTGAACTGGCTGGCATCTTTCTTAACGGACCGGACTTTTCAAATCTTTTCACATTCCTCCACATCCAAAACTTATTTTTCTCCGTATGGTGTGCCCCAGGGTTCGATCCTTAGTCCCTTCCTCTTTAATCTTTCCGTTACCCCTCTGGCTCTCATCGCACAACGTTCTGGGCTGACCTTGTTTACATACGCCGATGACTCTCAAATTGTGTTTTCCCTATCCCAATCTGGTCTGGCCTCGACCTCCCCCCTGCAGGTTGGTCTAAGCGAGATATCCAACTGGATGAACCTCAACCTGCTCAAGCTAAACGGTGGGAAGACCGAGGTCCTGGTCCTTGGTAACAAACCTGATCTATGGAGTCCTAAGCACTGGCCAGCTGAGATGGGCTCTTTCCCATCTCCTTCAGAGCAGGTTCGCAATCTGGGTGTGACCCTCGATAATGGCCTAACTATGAAAGGTCAGGCTAATAAAGCGGCAGCCACCTGTTTCACCATCTTGCGCTGGCTTAGAAAGATCCTCTGGATGCTGCCATCCGACACCCAGAGGTCTGTAGTGAATGCCTTGGTGACCTCCAGGTTGGATTATGGTAACATACTCTACCTGGGGTCTGCCAAGGCAGTCACACGACGTCTTCAACTGGTCCAAAACGCTGCCGCTCGCCTTCTTTGTGGCTGCCGTAAAACCGACCATATTACAGAACGCCTTCGTGAGCTCCGTTGGCTCAGAATTGAGAGCCGCGTGAAGTTCAAGGCTTTGAGCTTTGTGCATAAGATCAAGGCTGGAGTGGCCCCGTCCTATCTGCAGTCCCTTGGTAAAACATACACCCCTTCACGTTCACTTCGTTCATCCTCACAAAATTTATTTTATGTACCCAAGCACAGACTATCCAGAATGGGTGGTAGTTCATTCTCGTGCTTAGGGCCCAGACTGTGGTACTCTCTTCCCCTTCACATTCGCGCTGAGAACTGTCACGCTCGTTTCCGCAGAGCCGTCAAAACCTGGCTCTTTAACCAATAATCCCCTGAGTTGTTAGTGTATTTGTTGCTTTTGCCTTTCTAGTGCCGGAAAACCTGTGCGGGTAGCTGTCGCGCTATACAAAACTAATAAATAAATAAATAAATAAATGACGAGGGGATCATTTAGCAGTTTTCACTGCTCCTTACTGCCAGGGTTTTCTTGGCTGTGACGAGCAGTGAAAAATGGCCCGTCATTTCACCCCTTTTAAATTACGTGAATAAAATGACAGGTCAGCCTCTGACATCCCCCGTACTTTCCAGTGCCATGAGAGGGAATTAATAATTAATTATGGCAGATACCGAGTAGTCTATGTTGTGATTAACCCTAAGGTCCGCCTACATTTAAATTCAGTGGACCAACTGCATTTTAGGCCGTAAGGATACTCCATAATGACTGAAGCATGTCTGGCTGTAGGAACAAAGAAGGACCCTGTCCGCGAGTCAGTTAACATTGCTTTTTCAGTTATTCAAGTTCCTGTGACCAGCACACTGGCCATCCTGTCAAGGGAACAACAACACTTCTTCACACCCAAGGACTTTGTCTCTGCTCTGCGAGCAGTTGTCCCACCTCATTAGGGCTCAAACACTCACAGGGCTACTGCTGGAGTTTATTATAAAGTAATCTCCAGAGGCTTTAGGCAGAATAAGCATAACTTTATAGACTACCTTTTCTTAATAATCATTAAAAATTCAATGTTACCATTACATTGGATTTTTAATATTTATTAAAAACAGTCTTTGAATTATTTGTCTTGCTGTTTCCTAGCCAAGGATAGCATTATTAAATGTAATAATGTATCCCTGTGTTACTACAGTGTAAAAATCTTTTGGGGGTTAGTTAATGTAAGGACATACGTAACATTACATTTCTATATCTCTTGCTTTTAAATAACATTCACACTATCTTATAGACTGCTAAGGCCTACACATGGGTGCCTTATAAATATTTTTAAAAGTAAATGTTTGGCCTGTCAAAAGGGATTATTTTGACATGTCAAATTACAATGTTTCAACTTCCCCAGTCATGCTACAATAGTATGCTGCAGACATGTTTACACTAGCACTGTAGTGATTGGTACAATAGATGCTGAAATCCACTAGTGCCAGTTACCTTACAGGCCCTGGATACATTTCCTAGGGACTTAAAAGTAAGTTAAATATGCCAATTAGGGGTATGTTATGTTAGCAAGTTTTATAACGCGCACAGCTACTCAAAGAGTGTCCCGGCGCGAGCCCAAGTGAAAACAGAAAAGAGACAGAGAGAAATTCAGTTAAAAAGAAAAGTTTAAAGCTTTTTCCTAAACTCAATGGGATTCTGTAAGCTACGTAAAACATACGGAAGAGCATTCCAGGCAACAACGGCCAGGTATGCCAAAGAACTGCCACCTCTCCTTCTCAGGCGATATCTGGACAGAGAGGCCATTAGCATATTAGAAGAACGCAGATGTCTACCAGGAATGAAGAACTGAAAATGTTTCCTGAGATAGACAGGGTCATACTCGTACAACGCAGCATGGGCCATTATCAGAGCCTTGAACTTAACCTGTGTTCTCACAGGCAGCCAATGAACATTACGCAAATGTAGCCTGACACTCATGCGTTTAGGGAGGCCCAGAAGCAGCCTGGTGCGGCATTCTGAACCACCTGGAGTCAATCAAGGAGGAAACCAGGAAGACCCACATAGAGTGCATTTGCAAAGTCAATACGGGAGGTGACCAACGCAAGGGCAAATGTTTCCTTCGCTGCTAATGGGAGAAAGGGCAGAAACTTTTTAGGTAGCTTCAAGATGACAAAGCAAGTATCTGTCAACTTACTAATTTGGCTGCTGAAACTAAGACTTTCATCGAACCAGATCCCAAGGTTCTTAACCGGAAGACCTTGTGGCGAGGGCCTAGGAGACTCCTCTGGTCAAAATGAATGCCAGAACAGAGAGGGAAATGTACCAAAGAATACCATCTCTGTTTTGTCTTTGTTACACTTGAGCTGGGCGAAAGTGAGCCAATTAAACACAGCTGCCAGGCAAGTCCTGACATGATCAGTAGATGACTCATGCTTTTTCCAAGTAAACAGAAGCTGAGTGTCGTCATCATAGGCGACAACTTTGGCCCTCAATTCCTCCACCAGCTGAATAAGAGGAGATATATAAATGTTAACCAAGAGTGGGGGGATTCAAACATGCTGAGTTCTGCTTTCCAAAAAAGATTTAAGCCACTTACTAGCAGAACCCATGATACCCAGCTGTTGCAGGCGGGCAAGGAGGAGTGAATGACGAAACGTATCAAAAGCGGCAGAAAGGTCCAAAAGGACCAGCACTGCCCTGCCGCCCATATCCAAGGTTTTACGGATTGATTCAACAACTTCCGCCAAAGCAGACTCCGTATTATATGAGGTTCTAAAGCCCGATTGAGCCAGATGAAGGAGTCCATGCTGTTCCACATACATAGTCAGCTGCTTATTAACCATCTTCTCACAGACCTTAGCAACAGCAGAACGAAGTGAGGACTCACAGTAGTTTGCCTGAAGATTGGGATCAAGTGATGCCTTTTTAATAAGGGGGACAATGAAGGCCTGTTTCAAGGAGGGAGGGATCGTGACTGTAGCCAGAGATGAATTAATCAGCTGATTCAAGAAGGGATTGATTACATTGGCAGCACTTGCCAAACGTTTGGGGGGTATGGATCATAGGGAGAACTGGACTTATATCAAGTTCATCATGTTGAAAGGAGGAGCACTGGCTCTAGAGCCAGCAAAAGCAGTTAGGGCAAAATCTATGGATACACCGTGCAATAGATGGTAATTTCCTACAACCCATACAAATCCAGAAAGCAAACACAAAGATTGCTAGTTGGGTTGAGGAGAGAGGAAATTAAAGGCTAAAGTATACAGCCTCCCTAACTGAATACATTAGACATAAAGGCATCCAAGCCTTCAATGCAGACCACAACACAACTGCCCTTGTTTTTTTGAAAGACCTTTCACCCAATCTAGTAGTGATATTCTTCATCATCGGGTCACATCCCAGTCCTTTAAAAACAGGATAGGCTCAACCATATTTCAGGAAACACTTTTGAGATTGTTCTCCACCGTGGTCTACAGGAAAATGTAAATACCTCAAAGCACCCAGGCGATGACGTGTGAATGACATCACATGCACCACGCTATGACGATACCATAGAAGGGAGCCCCTCACCCTTTTCTTACAGCTGGGCTCCCAACTCTTAAATATGATACAGAGGACAATGCAACCAGCCAGGAAGAGACAGAGGTATGTTTAGGTGTTGAACAGTGTCACCCTTGATGAAGTAAGTAGCCGAACCACAGGACAGTGATTGGCATTACACATTCAATGAAGTACGTTTTGCTAACCAATATATATTGTTATTGTTTTTCCTCTCCATCTACTGTGGGAAACTTAATGTAAAACTCTGTTTGTACAGGGGCATGTCCCCCTCTTTTCCTATGCCACAATAGACGGATCACAAATTGGGTAAGGTAGCATTGACCATGGACTGCACAGGCACTTATTTACATTTTATGACTAGCAGTGAACCGCGCTGAGAGAACACCACTGAGTTATTGCATACATATGTGGTATCCTTGTTCCATATATGTCAATGTCCCGAGTATCTCAACAACCGATGTCTTAATGTGTTCATTGTAAAAGAAGGATATATTCATATATCAGAGGCTAAAAAATTTAATGTGATGTATTTTGCATGATTATGGGCCTGTATTACATCTTTGCAGTTTGTCCATCCATCTTCCATGACAGAGGTTTCAATCCATCTGCTAAGCTGGCAGAGGTTTTCCCACCTGATTTATATCTTCAGCGGGAGCATCTCCATCAGCCTCAATGCAGGTTTCTCCATCAGGCCAGCTGTTGTCCGCTCTTGGCGGCGTACACATATCTGCCATCAGACATTAGTCCATCAGTGTTGGAGTGGAAGTATCCATCATATTGGTGGTATTGCAAGGGTTTTGTGATGCAGTAATTTCGTACCATTGACGTATACATCTGCCTTAATGACGGACACGTCCGTCAAACGCACCTGAGTTTGATTGTCACATTAATCATGCCTGGAAACCACACTATTAAACACATAAAACAGACCCCTTCTTAATCAAGCACACCCTTTATTTTCACTTTTTTCAAAGCAGCATGAGCTACAGAAATGTTGGGTCTTAGCTTCCCAAATCCTTAATATTTTTATCTCAACTTTGCTTGTATATTTTCTTTATTTCTTATCCTCACCACGGCAGGGAGAAGAAAACCTAGATTTTAAGATACAGAATTAAAAGCTTTGGTAGATGATAATATTAGGGTAGAACCACAGTTGTTTGGTGCACGTATCCAGACTACCACCATGACATTGAAAAGGCAAATTGTGGATAGAATAGTCACAAATGTGAATATGGTATCTAAAACCAAGGGCCTGATTACGATATGACTCGGAAAGCCTCCGCCCATAGGTTGGACGCTTTCCGAGTCACATTATATGTTTCACTTCCGATTGTTGCATTATAATGCAGGCGGTGGAAAGTGAATCCAGCCGGTCAATCCGGCTGGATTCCGATGGGCTCAAGGTGCATGTTGGCAAGTCGAAGATCTCACCGTAATCCCTAAGTACAGCGTTTCCGCAATGTCAGTTTACGACAGGCTTTCCATGTCTGAAAGCGACTTTAGATGCCCCCTTCTCCTTGGGGGCTCCGATTGGGGCTGAACCTCTGTTAATCCCTGTACTAAATGGCAGGCACCTCACCTGCCACACGGTGCAGGGATTAACAGAAACTCTCATTTCTCTACGGGAGCTTGTGCTACGGCCCGTTTACGACAGCAGCATCAGCTCCCATAGATTAATTGAAATATGTGTGGTCGAATTGTAATAGCGGTGGTGGGACCGCCAACCAGAGGTTGGTTGGTCCCGAGACTGCAATGGTGTTGGGGCGATTTATCAGGCCCCAAGTGTTTACAGGATGACACTTGGTGGCCCCCCGCCCTCAGAAACCCACCCACCCCAACAGACCACACACGTAAGTTCAGCATGATACTAGACTCTTCACTCACCATGAATCGCCAGATCAACACCGTCTCCTCCACATGCTTCAACACCCTACACATACTACGCAAGACATTCAAGTGGATCTACCACCCCCCCCCCCAGTGACTCCAGCAAAACAGCCACTCATGCACTCGTCACCAGCAGACTGGCCTATGGCAATGCCCTCAAGACCCGAATCAACAAAAACCTACTCTGAAAATTTCAAACTATCCATAATGTCTCAGCCAGACTAATCCTCGATATCCCAGGGCACAACCACATCACCCCACACCTCGGTGACCTCCACCGGCTCCCCGTTGAAAGAAGATTAACTTTCAAGCTGCTCACGCATGCCTACAAGGTCCTCCACAACATCGGACCCCAATATCTCAATGACCGCATCTCCTTCATGCCCCCAAGAGAAAGTTATACACAGCCAAACTTTCTTTAGCCACAGTCCCATACTACTGCAGGACCAGGGCAGGTGGAAGCAGAGCAGGTAGAAGGTCCTTCACCTACCTCGCAGCCAAGACCTGGAACGATCTCCCCCTTCCCCTCAGGCGAAGCACAACACTGCACCAATTCAGGAAGGACCTCAAGACCTGTCTCTTTGAATGACCCCAACAGAGCTGCCCACACCCACCCCCAGGGCATTGAGACCCTAATGGGTGAGTAGTGTGCTTTACAAAACCCTGATTGATTGATTGACAGGGGGAAATTAGGAAGCAGTGGAATGTTCGGTGGGGCAGAGTGCGTATCCTGACATACAAAGCAGACAGGCCCCTCAATCTCTTTCCCTGGGAGGAGACAGTCTATTGAATCCTGCATATTGCCGGTTTTACATTAATCCCTGGTAGAGTGGAGACCGGTAAGTTAAATCAGTGTCGCCCAATTGTGCCACCTACAAATTTTGGAGAATTCTTTTAATTTCTTTTATGAAGTGTTGAATTTTTGTATTATTGTATACATATGTACAACAATAAGAAACAGCCGTACTTTGTTTTCAACTGGAGGCTGGTATTGTATATAATATCACTCCATACTCATTATTGGATATGAAGGTCATTGTAAATGTAGTCATACTTTTAATAGTACTGTAAGCATCATATTAGTATTTTCCTCAATATTATGATGAAAAGATGTTTTAAACATGTGTTTCCTGAAGAGCTCAGGCAGGGATAGATTCACAGGGATCCAGCAGGTCTGGGTGAAAATCTTTTTCAAGTAGTCATCATCTGCTCTGTATTGATAAAGGAGCTTCTGCTTTAGCATTGTTTGTGTGCTCTTTTAGCTCTTACTTTATGTTGTTCCCATTTGTTTGACTTTTAATTGACCACACTCATATTTCTTTATCAAGGGTGGCTTCTTCTTAAGGTACATATCGTTGTGAACCCAGTCTGGCTACAAGGACTACATCTTCCATAATGCATCATCGTTGTACGTCCATTGTTCAAATACAATGTATTTTATTTCATTATGGAGTAGTGTGGCTCACTGGTTAGAGGCGGCAGGCCTGAGAGCAGAAGTCAGCCTGGGACCAGGGTTCAATTCCCGACGCGGCAGGGTCGTGGACCTTGGTCAGCGGACTCGATAATTCTCGCTTCGGTGCATACTCTAATCAGGGGTTCCACTCGGCAACTCTGGGCATTAGCTTGCCTAATCTCCACAACGGCCCCACCAATATTTCATTTTTTGATTTTATTTGATAATGTGAAAATAAAATGAATTTCTATATTTTTTTTACAATGAATGGTGTTGTTTCTATTGTGATGTCAATATATCTGATTTGACAGCATTATTAAATTTGTCATCATATTGATTGTACTATCTTAACATGATTATACCTAATGAAAGCGTTATAATATACAATAAGTTTTTTATCTTTCTAATATAGTGTTGTTTATGTACACATTGTATAATCCTGTGACACATATAGCCTTAATAAATGCAGAAATATTCATGAAGCATTACACAAAAAAAGTTTGTGTTTTTTGACAACTAAAACAACTTCTGTTTCCCCAGCAATTTGTGTGTTCACATAACATAAAATTATATGAACATGAGAAACGTTTGGTGGATGTTTTACTCTTGGAGTCCCCCTTCCACATCTCAAGTGCTCAATATTTTATGATTTCATCCAGTACACAACTGTAAGGTTTCCCTGACACTGTGTTCATAAATTAGGGTTCTGAGATATACACACACATTTTGTTGTCATTTCAGAAAACCCACAAACCTTTGAATCACTCCATGACTCTGAAAGTGTTGTTGGAGAACAAATATACACACAAATCCATCAATATGCAGAACTCTTACTTTCAATATCTGTACTTCACTAGGGATAGCTGTCACACATTTAAAGATGCATTAATGATTCTCTAGTGCTACGGAAGAAGAAAGTGGCATGTGCCCTATGAGAATATTTTAAAAATAAAATAATTATGTATATTGTTATTTCTATAGTAATATCCACTGACAAACTAATGAGCATAAAAAGTACACATTATATTTACATGTATTTCATGCATTAACTGTGAGGTTGTTATCTTCTCAAACAATATATCGCCTACTTTCAATAATAATGTTCAGGCACATACAAGAGACATCATTGAAGCAAACAACTAAAAGATACAGATATTCTTTTTATTGTATTTTAATAATTATTTTAGTTTTCTATTTATGAATGCAAAACTTACCCACATGCAAAGAAGTTGTCAATTACTTCTTGTATGATGTCAGTACCGTCTTCCTCACCACTGTCTCTTCATGGTGCAAATCTGCAACATCACTCTGGGCTTCCTTGCTGTAATCATCATCAGGGATGAAAGAGTTGTTCCACTACAGGGCAGTGTTGTGCAGCACACAACATAAAAGAGTAATTCAACACACCTTGTCAGATGAAAAGAGTAGGGTTCCACCAGACTTCTTGAGACAACATAAACGTGCTTTGAGGAGTCCAAAAACTTGCTCCACAGGCCTCTTTGATCTAACATGTGCCTCATTGAAGCAAACATTCCCTAGCGTTGTTGGTTTCTATAGAGGTGGCAAAAACAATGGTCTGTTTGGGTATGCAGAGTCTCCTGAAAAAGCAAATAAATGTATACATTTTCAATAAATTTGAAGTTTCTTTTTCTAGAAATTTCTTGATCAATTGTTGTAGAAGGTTTGATCATAGAACTTACCAACAAGCTAGGCCCTCATGTTTCCCAGTTGTTCCACCAGCTGTTGTATGCTACTTTTGTGTAACAATAAAGAGTCATGGGTGGATCCTGCGAAACGTGGACATACACTGGTGATGTTCAGTTCCGGAACAGAGACCATCAGTCCATTAATCTAATGGAATATGTTCCGCTTTTGTTCCCTGTCATGGGGTGATGCCAAAGCAATATGAGTTCCATTAATGGCACCAACAGCAAGACACCTCCCTTAATAGTGATCATGGTACCCTTCTTTTGGAAATTCTATGTAATCATTTCTGTGAGTGATCATCACAGTCATGAATTCTTTAAGCACATTTGAGAAAGTGTCTTTGGACATTCCTTGGCACCTGAACCATAGCCAGAACTAGAATGAGCCAGATGCAGTCAAATACATACTGCTGTAGTCATCATAAGTGATGTTATCACGGTGGGGTTATGATTCATAGGCAAGAGATCTGGGGAAAGCTGTTGTGCCAAGTCCAATATAGTTTGCCAGGTGAGTTGCTATTTTTTTATCACCTCCCTCGCGTCTTTTGTCTCTGGCAAGGGCCATCTGTGGTGGCTGCACTAGTTGTCCATAAACAAACAAGTACTTGATTCAGTATTACAATTTAATCAGTAAAGTTGATAAATTAAGACAGTTAATATGATAATATATCACTATTCAATTTTTTATATATGTTGTCTGTTTAGTTTTTTAAATGTAATAAATATATATATTTTTTAATGTTGTTAAATTATTTGTCTGTCAATGAATGTTTAACATACACAATGTACATATATTTATTGTAGACTAAATTGCCATGTTATCTTCATCATTATCAAAATCTGCATTAAGGGTATACTAAAGTTAGACCATCATAATATTTATTTATTATTTTTTGGAGTTTTCATAGAGCGCAAACTTGACCTGTTAGGGTATCAGAGCGCTTTACAGGAATCTGCAGTAGTAGACAAAAGAGTTGGAGTGAGGGGGTGCTGGATACATAGGGGATAAAAGGACAAGTAATTACATTTTACATTTGCAATATACGAGAAACAAGGTCCCATGGTCCATGGTAGGATGCCCGTAGGGGCAGAGTGGATGGTGCCTGGGTAATCCAGAGGGATGCATTAGACGGAAGTGGAGCAAGGTCTCTGGATGATTAGAAGTCAAAATGTAGGCGAAGAATTTGCCTATTAGGGATGTTTTGTCATCTTTTTTTAAGCAAATCATGAAAAGGGATTCTTCTAATGGCGGGTGAGAGTGAGTTTCATATTCTTGGTGCGGCCCAGGAAAGATACGATTGTAAGTTTTCTTTTTCTGAAAAAAACACATTCTGTCATTTTAGCCATCTCAATCAAACTTTCTATACTGTAACACATGCTAAGCATAAAATGTTGGATGCCTGACTTGTCCATCATGCTAGACAGATAAAGTATGTCAACTCGGACATACATCTGTCAATGGGATACACAAACGTATAGGTGTACATTGTGTGATTGACTTTTGTAAATGCAATGATTGGTGTAAGCATATGTTGACGTATGCGTACCTCACTGTGGCATACATGTATCTTTTCACATTTCTCAATTGCCTACAATCGGTTGTACAGTGCACACCTCCTCCTTTATTGGTGCTCACTGAGCCCTGTGAGCTAAAATCACTGAGAAGTCTGGAGACAGGGCCCCCAACTTCACTGCGGAAAAACTACTGATGTTCCTGTCTTAATACAGCCAGCTACATGGCACTGCAGAGCAAAGGTACAGAAGACACTTCTTCTGCTCTGATTGTGCATGATCTATCAACGTATAAATCGATATTTACATTTATACATGGTTCCAAATGCACTATGTCTGTATGTGTAGACATTTGATAACATCTTTTTTTTTCAAAGCACGGTGGCAATGGAGTTGGATGCATAGGCCGGAGATCTGATGCCACTTGCATGCTGGTGAAGGTTACGTGCTGGTGCCCCTCAAGCCTTGTGGCTCTAAAATATTGTGGAGGCCAGGATCAGTAAGGGAGTGGCCAAGATGGGCCTGAGGGTCGGTTGCAGAGGCACTGCCCACCTGGCCGAAGAGACATGCAGGATGGTGGCCACCACTGGTGCAGTATTTATAGAATGTATCTATCCAAAGAGGAAAGAAACGCCTTGAATCATTTAAGAGAAGACAAAACTATAACTATAAAATGCGCCGACAAAGGCGGAAACATTGTGGTCCTCAACACAACCGACTACGTAGCAGAGGCACATTCACAATTAGAAAACAAAAAATACTACAGAAAATTAGAGGCAAATCCAACGACCATATTTAAAGAGAAATTGGACCAAAAACTTCAATTGTGGAACAAACTAGATTTAATCGACACAGAGGAAATGACATTTTTGTGCACAGATCACCCCAAAATGGCGACGATCTATTTTTTGCCAAAAGTGCACAAAAACCCACTGAGACCACCAGGGAGACCCATAGTGTCATCCAAAGGGTCGCTAATGGAACCAATCGCTAATTATATTGATTTCTTCCTCATGCCGTTTGTTACCAGCTTGAGCTCTTATCTACGTGACACCACAGATCTCTTACAGCATTTAGAGGACTTACCGTGGCAACCCAACTATCTATTGGTAACAATGGACGTAGTGTCGCTGTACACTAATATTGATAACGACATGGGACTAAAGGCCTGTGCCTTCTTCTTGAAAGAACGAAACATTCATTTCCAACAACATAACCAAATGATAATCGACATGGTGGAAATGTGCCTAACCCAAAATGTGTTCCTTTTCGGAGAGGAAGTCTACCAACAAGTCCATGGCTGCGCTATGGGTTTTTCATTCAGCCCAGCGTACGCATGCCTCACAATGGGGTGGTGGGAACAACAGATTGCTTGGCACACTGACAATGACATCCACGTGGAGAAAATAGCCAAATGGGTCAGATTTATAGATGACCTCCTAATAATTTGGGAAGGAACAGCCGTGGAATTTGAGAACTACTTTCGGATCCTAAATTCGTCAACTTCCAACATTCACTTTACATATCATATAAGCAAAGACAGAGCAATTTTCCTTGACACAGAAATTTACATCAAAGACAACAAGGTGGAAACCACACTCCACAGAAAAGATACGGCAACCAACTCAATTTTACACTTTGACAGCTTTCATAAACCCTCTGTCAAAGAAAATATACCGTATGGTGAATTTTTGAGAGCAAGAAGGATATGCTCAGAAAAGAATGAATGGGAATCAAAAAGTAAAAACATGGCTCAAAGATTCAAAACCAGAGGATACCACAAGGCTATTGTAAACAAGGGATGGCAAAGAGCAAATCAGAAAGAAAGAAAAGATGCACTGAGAACAAAAAAATCAACAACAAATGCAACCGATAACCCACCAAGTGAAAGAAAAGTGAGACTAATACTGGACTACACAAGAGAATCGAAACAAATTGTGAACTCCCTCAGAAAGAATTGGAAATTTTTGCAATTAGATCCAACAATGGGAAAAATAATGGGCAATCACCCCCTGGTTACATTTCGTCGAGCAAAAAACCTGAGAGACAAATTGATACAAAGTCATTTCCAGGACAGAACCAAAAAGAAGAAGGGAATCCAATGGATGAATACGAAAGGATTCATTAAATGCCAACGGTGTAAGGTCTGTCAAATTGCTACTAACAAAAAAGAAGTAATGTTGCCAAATAAAAAATTGTGGAAGATCAACCAATTGATAGACTGTACAACCACACACGTGGTATATGTAATCGAATGCCCGTGTGCACTAAAATATATTGGAAGCACGAAGAAACAATTCAAACTACGAATCCTTGAGCACATCAGAGCAACAGCAAATAAAGATAAAAATAATGCTGTTGCAAAACATATGGAACTGATGCACAACAGCGACTGGAAACTCCTAAAAACTTATGCACTGGAATGTGTATTGCCACATGAAAGGGGCGGAGACCAAGAAAAACAATTGCGATGCAGGGAATCAAGACAAATTCTAAACTTCCGAACGATGAGCCCTTGGGGGTTAAATTTGAGTGAGGAACTTTATGTACATTTATAATCAATTGGACCTACTACTGTTTTGAGATATGTGGACTAACAGCTGATTTTCTTTATATGTTTTTCTTTGGAAGGAGAAACAGAATGCAATAGAGATGTTGAGAAACTGTATATAAAGGAGTGGGAATAATGAGAAACTTTGGGGGATAACACAGTACCCTATGTACAGTATGGAATAATAATGACATGAGAAGGGTTACATTACAGGAAAGTAGATGTATGTATGTTGGGGTGCTTAAATAACCTGAACGGGAATTAAACAACAAAACGCAGAGTTGAAGGGGTGTATGGTGAGGACCATCAGCCCACTAGAGGGCTTCAACAAATGTACAAGTGTGACAGATATGCTCACTAGAGAGTTGTGAATGGAGAATAGATGGTAAAATAATTGTGCCCACCAGAGGGCGAACGCTCGACACCCAGTTTAATGGCGGAAAGAAAAAAAAAAAATTTTTTCTTGAAACATGTCTTGATACAATAAGCGTTATCCCTGAAATGTTCTATGAAGTGTACAGAAATGTATTAATTGATTGATTATGTTGATACATCCATTGAGAGATAAGAGACTGTATTAACCCCAATGTTAGAACTATAACACTCGTTTTTTTTATGTAAAAACTACAACTCCCAAGCTACTTCCTGTTGTTGGACAGGAAGTGAGATCAAACTGATGGGTCTCAGGCGTTTTTTTTGAAAAATATAAGAAAGAACTGCAACATTGTATCCTTACCGTGATCAAGCAACAGTACGTTGCGAAACGCGTTGGTACTATGCGAGGAATGCTGCCTTTTTGAATAATAAATGGAAAATTTGGGAAATATACCCTTTGTTTGAGTGCTGACTTACGCTATCATTTGATAGCTTTTGGAGAATATATATATATATATATATATATATATATATATATATATATATATATATATATATATATATATATATATATATATATATATATATATATATACATATATATACTGAAAAACCCAAAGCTTACACGGACGCTATAGTTAGAATATGGAATTTATAAAAAACTATGAAATTCACTGGAAAACCAAACGTTACAGGAACGTTATAGTTAGGCTCAAGTTTCCCTCATACAAAACCAGTGAAATTCAGCAGTTATAGTTAGCTGAGCTAACTATAACTCGAGCCCCCGCAATGCACTGCGTATGACATCACATATTACATCACTCATGACATGGTCAGTGATATCAAGTTTAGATAAAGGTCTATAGCTAAGCCGATGAGATATTTGACAAAAACACACAAAATACTATAAGTGAAATTTTAAATAATTTGAATAATTAGTATCCCACATAGATCAGACTTGTCACACATAAGTAATAGAAAATATATTCATTTTATTTATTGGTATTTTTTAAACTTTTAAGTCATAAATCTCTGTATTGACCTCATACTGTGCATGTATACACAAAATTGATCTCAAAAATTGATATTTGTTGTAAACATTCATATATACATGTCGAACATATTAAAAACAACCAAATTAACCATAGACGCTTTTAGATGGCGGCAATGAGGTAGATGGGAACTACGCGCGTTTCGGCATGTGGGCCTTCATCAGGTTACCGTCTATAGCACTGAAACTGAATGGAAATATATTAAATTGGATGGTATGCTCTGGAAAGTAGTAAGGTGTGATCGAAATGAGGAGGAAACACCAGCCAGATCGAACGGTGAAAATGAACCACCTAAGTAGGTAGCTAGTTAGAAATCTAATTGAGCATCGATATGTCCATGTGATTAGAGATGGTACTGGGGGTAGAATGATGAAAATGCCAGCAAAATATGTAGCCCTTGGAATCGATATATAAGCGTGATGAAGGCAAATAGTTCTCCGTTGGCTTCAGAGACCCCTCGAGTAGGGCTGTATAATAGCTTCGTGCACCACGAGGGGTGGTACCTGAATGCGGGTAAAAAGGCGCAATAGGGAAAATTCTATCGACGTGCACTTCAGGATGGACTGTATAAAAAACCAGCGTGCACTACGTGGGATGATACCTGAGTATAGGAGAAAGGGCACACTGCGGGGAGTTCTGACGACGTAAACCTTAGGATGGGCTGCATAGAGACGTCGTTTACCAAGTGGGTGGATATCTGAGTATAGATAAAAAGTGCAGTAACGGGAGTGCTGTCAGCATGGACCACGAGGCTGGTATTCAAGTGAACGCCATAAGTGATATCACTCATGACATCACTGATGACATCTCAAATGACATCAGTGATGACATCATTGAGTGACTGTGAGTGTTTTTAAAGGGTTTATGGTTGTTATATTTATATAGAGAAAACTAGGAGGGACTGGGTCTTGAGAATGGTCCAGCATACTTGCTCCTATGTTCAGCTAGCAAAACAAAGAGTATTGTGTTCCTAAGGGGGAGTGTAGGTCTGTCAAGAAGCGGGTTTCTTCTTTTAGGAGAAAGGACCATCACACACCCCAGGGGTGTCATGCTTCATCATCGGGTAGCTCCTCGTTGGGCCAGTGCTGCAGTGCCCAAAGGGCTCCGCCGGGGGTGCTCTTTGCCGGAAGTCTTTTCTTTTTGCCGATGTGAATGGTGCTCTTGTGAACCCAACAGTCCAGATAGCTATAATCTTCCCGCAATTAATTTACTTGAAAACTACTTATGTTATGTTATGTGCCCACTCTTTTATAGCGCACGGCTACCCAAGCGGGTGTCCCGGCGCTTTAGCAAAGAGATCAGAGACCAGTCAATCCAGCCCGCAGCTCAGAAGTCGTGATGATCATGCAGAAAAGAGCCACGTCTTTAGTTCTTTTCTAAACATCAGGAGACTGTTGGCTTTCCGCAAAGAGATCGGAAGCCCATTCCAATGGAGGGCCGCTAGATAGCGGAAGGACCGACCACCCATCCGAGCGCGTTTAAAAGAAGGGACCACAATCGTGGCAGATGAAGCTGAACGCAACACCCTCTTTGGGACATAAAAGGCCAGTCTCTTCCTAATGTACAAAGGGCCTACAGAATGCAGGGCTTTAAATGCCAGAGTCAAAGTTTTAAAAATGACTCTTTTGGAAATCGGTAGCCAATGTAACTCTTTAAGTAAACCAGAGGCTCTAGCTCTGCGTGGAAGGCCAAAAATTGCCCTTGCAGCAGAATTTTGGACTATCTGCAATCTTGCCACCAAATACTTCGGCAGGCCCGCATAAAGTGCATTAGCATAGTCGAAACGTGATCCAACTAATGCCTGCACCACAATTTTCTTATATTGCAGTGACAGCAGCGGCAAAAATTTCCTGAGCATCCGCAGAATGCTAAAACATTTCCCTGATAATACATTGATCTGGGATCTAAATGACAGATCAACGTCACAGATCACACCCAGATTTTTGGCCTGCGTTGACACCGCGTCTGGAGGAAACATGTCTCGAGGCCACCAAGATTTCCAACATGGATCCGGAGCACAGCCAAAAAAGAGCAACTCAGACTTGTCTGAGTTGCATTTAAGGCTGTGCTGTTGAAACCATGAAAAAACGGTGTCAAGGCAGTCCCTGATTTTACCCCCATCAAATGCCTCTCCCTTCCTGCAAGTAAACAGGAGCTGGGTGTCATCAGCGTAGGATATGACCTGGGCACCATAAGCCTCCGCCACCGCCGCCAGAGGGGCCATGTAGATATTAAAAAGGATGGGGCTCAGAATGGATCCTTGAGGAACCCCCACCCCTAGCGACGGCATTTCAGCGGAGAACGGTGGTGCCCAGATCACCTGTCGGCGGTCAGATAAAAAAGATCTAAACCAGTCCAACACCGTCCCGCGAAACCCGATCTCCTGGAGTCTTAAAAGGAGACCGTCATGCGGGACGGTGTCGAAAGCCGCCGACAAATCCAGCATGACTAGTACAGCCTTACCTCCAAGATCGAGCGTCTCCCTGATAGCTTCAGTGACCTCCAGAAGGGCTGTCTCTGTACTGTAATTAGCACGAAACCCCGACTGTGTGTCATGAAGAAGGTTGTTGCTCTCGATGTAGTTGGTAATCGAGAGCTGCACGTGTTTTTCAACAACCTTGGCTAGAGCAGGGAGAAGGGATATCGGTCTGTAATTAGCATGCGTCAAGGGATCTAAATTTGGCTTTTTGATTAGGGGCAAAAACAGTGCATGCTTCCATGCTAAGGGAACCACTCCTGTAGACAAAGACATGTTCATCAGAGGGTTCAGCAAACTATTTACAGCTGCAGCTACTCTGCCCAAGAATTTAGCCGGGCAGGGGTCCATAGGCGAACCTGACTGCAGTCGAGATAAGAGATCAAACGAGGTCAAACAGGACATTTGAGGGAATGTCGAAAGGAAGGGCATAGTATCCTCACTCAAGGAGGTAAAAGTAGAGCTATATACTGGCAATGTGGGGTCTACAGCTGGAAAAGACTCCTGAATAGTCTTAATTTTTTTAGCAAAAAAGACTGCAAGCTGTTTTATCCACTCTTCGGAATGTGAGTGGGCAGAGGAGCAGGCAGCCGGTGAGGTGAACTCCCTAACTATTTTAAAAAGCTCCTTACTAGTATTAGTGGCTTCATCTATTCTATGCTCCAGGTAGCTTTGCTTGCTCTCGGCAATCTGTTTATGATACGTTTTAATCATATCTTTATATCTTTGTTTATCCTCAGGGTCATATTTTCTTCGCCAGAGCCTTTCAGTTTTTTTACACTCTTGGCGAATTAATCTTAATGAGGAGGTAAACCATGGAGCAGAGGCCAAGTAACGGGCTGAATTAACAGTCTTCATAGGGGCCAAATCATCAAGTCTATCCGTTAGCCACTTTTGCACCATCACCAGGTCTGCCTCCAGATCATCAGTGAGCTTGCAAGGATGAAGACGGAGAGCTTCAGTCATTGCTTCCACCGAAATACGGTGGAAGGCTCTGGATTTTCGAAACCCGTTACTCTGTCCTCTCTGCCCTGTGGCCGTATAAAAAGGAATTTTAAAATTTAACAAAAAATGATCAGACCACAACACTGGGAGTGGAGATGATACTTCAATCAGTTTGGTAGAGAAGATTTGATCCAGAATATGCCCTTTATTGTGGGTGGGGCTCTTAATATAAGGGACAAGACCAAGCAATGCCGCAACATCATGGATTCTAACAGCATTTGGATCCATTGCTAGATCCATATGAAAATTAAAGTCCCCTAGCAGAAGACAGTGCGCCGAGCGCATACAAGGAATGGAGAGCGCGGCTTGTAGATCTTCAAAAAAGGTACCAATCGGACCTGGTGGTCTGTAGACAAGCAGTCCGGTACATGTCTGAGAAGGTGAAAGTGACAGCTTGAAGCCAATGGCTTCACACCCAGATATATTGTCTATCACAAAAGAGGAACAGATTAGGTCCTTTTTCACAATAAGCGCTACACCTCCTCCTCTCCCCTCAACTCTATCATTTCTGAAGATGGTATAGTTCGGGGGTAGTGCTTTAGCCACATCCGGCCCTGAGCCTTCCCCGAGCCATGTCTCTGTTAGAAACAGACAAGACAGTTGAGAGTTAGCGAGCAAATCCCAGATCTCCGTGGAATGCCTACCAAGCGACCTGGTGTTCAAAAGAGCGCATTGGCAGTATTGGGAGGGGGGTGGTGTTGATAATTCCGATGGAACAACTGGCCGCCAGCCACAGATCAGACACCCTTTCCTCAAAGCCCGCCGGCCCGGAGGTAAACAAGGGCACAGCGGAGAGGGGGGACGCAACGCGAACAGCTCAGCTAAGCCGTAAACAATCATCCCTGAAACAATAAAATATAGTAATGTGCACAACAAGAATAAAAGAGTGTGACAGAGTCCTACCTCGCCGCGACCGAGACGCGGACGGGCGCAGACGGGCAGGACTCTGGCACGACTCCGGCGCAGGGAAGGCGCCACCGCTGCGCGTCACCGCTGCGCGACCTATAGAGGGCTCAAGTAGGCTTGAACAGGGCGAAATCTCGCGAGAATGCGCGAGAGAGCCCGTGCCCACTCCAAAATGGCGCTCAAGTTCGTCCCCGGTGCCCCGTGATCCCGGACCCGCCAAAGGCAGTGGTGGTGGTCCCCAGGGGGGATTTTATGGTGCAGGGATAAGGCCAGGGGGGTTGCTGCGGCTAAAAACAGGGTCAATAAACATAAATTAAAACAAATACAAAACGGGATGTCTAAAATTAGAAAAGCAGGCGAAGCAGGTGAAAAGCGCTCCTAGCGCTAGCGAGGTCGGTATCAATTGGTCGCCTTCTCCAGGCTGACCAGCCGTCTCTCGCTGCCTCAAGTAGGCTTGAACAGGGCGAAATCTCGCGAGAATGCGCGAGAGAGCCCGTGCCCACTCCAAAATGGCGCTCAAGTTCGTCCCCGGTGCCCCGTGATCCCGGACCCGCCAAAGGCAGTGGTGGTGGTCCCCAGGGGGGATTTTATGGTGCAGGGATAAGGCCAGGGGGGTTGCTGCGGCTAAAAACAGGGTCAATAAACATAAATTAAAACAAATACAAAACGGGATGTCTAAAATTAGAAAAGCAGGCGAAGCAGGTGAAAAGCGCTCCTAGCGCTAGCGAGGTCGGTATCAATTGGTCGCCTTCTACTGACCAGAGTTACACCAAATCACAAAGAGCACAATCTGCATACCAAGATCTAAGTTTCCTGCTAAATTTGGTGTAATTCTGTCAAGCAGTTTTTGCTGTAGCCCTGTCCAAGAAGTCTATGGAAAATGCATAGGGATTTTGAATTTTGAGACTCACCTTTTCTTTTTTTGCCCCACCTACAAATCACTCTGAAACTTTCCATGCAAAACTAGTCTAACAGTAGCATATTTTTGGAAAGTTCATCATCATTCATCAAATGGTGCCAACATTATTAGCAAAACAAAAAACATTTTACTCATACAAAACCATTGAAATTCCCCCGTTATAGTTAGTTGTACTCACTATAACTCGCGCGCCCGCAATAAGGCTGATGATGTCACATATTACATCATTCATGACATGGTCAGTGACATCACTGATGACATCACTGATGACATTTCAAATGACATCACTGATGACATCACTGATGACATCATCCACGTGACAATCAAATACACCTCATCATACACTAGTATAATCTTTCATCACTCACTGTAAAATAGAAAGTGCCATATTTGAAACCATTGACACACCAATAGAAATTTCTAAACACCCACTCAGTTATTCATAGAACTATACACACATCTAATCACTTACCTATAGATTCATTGTTATATGCAGTGAATAATCAACAGAACACTATCAAATATACTTATACGCCTATTTCAACATTACACACCAGCACACATTGTATTCACACTTATAAAGACATCCTTCTGACTTATGCAAACAATTGATTATACTTACATTTACTCAGCTACACAATTATACAAACACCACTTCATCTATTTATATAGATAGTAACTCATTAGTGTGTTATAAAATCACTATTACAAGTATACAGTTATCCATATAGTGAATCATAAAATCACTAAGTCTTAGGCACACTTAATTAGATATAACTGTCACATACACTGCCTTTTTTTTCAAGTTTAATTGAGATGTACCATTGAGAGAAATATTTCATCACCACCACACCCATAAACATATACACTCACTGAAACAACTGTTATAACATGTAGTCTTAACCTCATATACCTACTGAATGTACTATTCACACATTTTTTGGCAATCACACACCCCCCACCAAACCACATAGACATTCATTTACCCATACAAATACTCCGTTAAGAAACCAATAACAAATATAGTCTTTAACATAGCAAATAAGACAAAGCAATAAAGACTTTCACACAGTTTAGTAACTACACATTATATATAGTGAGACTCTACAAATTAGTCAAGGAAACAATCAATGACACTGTTACTAAATCCACCATCCACACATTTATATTTATATATCCACTCATTCTTCAATGCAAAGTACTGTATTTATAATACATATTTAAATATCAAAGCAAACCACATTCACTGGATGATGTCATCAGTGATGTCATTTGAGATGTCATCAGTGATGTCATCAGTGATGTCACTGACCATGTCATGAATGATGTAATATGTGACATCATCAGCAGAGGATTGCGGGAGCGCGAGTTATAGTGAGTACAACTAACTATAACGGGGGAATTTCAATGGTTTTGTATGAGTAAAATGTCCAGCTAACTATAACTGGTGTGAAACCTATAGTTTTTTCAGTGAATTTCAAAGGTTTTTTAAATGCTAATTTCTAACTATAACGAGTGTGAAATCTATGGGGCCTTATTTACGAGCCCCTTGCGCATCCGGAACGTCACTTTTTGTGATGTTCCGGTGGCACAGAAGACTGAGTGATATTTATCAGGCAGGACTAAGCCACTTTTTGTGGCGTAATCCTGCCTGATAAATATCAGTCCCCTTAACGCAGTGTCCTGCGTTAAAGGGGCATGCAATGGGTGTTGCTGGGGGCGTTCCCAGCAGCATCCATGGACTTGAATAATTTATAGCATCCTCAAAGTCAGTTTTTTAAAAAATTCCAAAGTATAGGACATGATAATCCAAATCCAAATGTTTCTCAAGAAAAGTCATAAACCGTGTCCGTGGGTCATATCTGCCCAATCGCCGATATTCCGAACGATTGAAACTGACTTTTCTTGAGAAACATTTGGATTTGGATTATCATGTCCTATACTTTGGAATTTTTGAAAGACTGACTTTGAGGATACTATAAATTACTCAAGTCTGCCTGAATTGTGTGGGTAAAATTGATACCTAGTCACTTTGAATAAGAATGTACTTACGACTCGTCTAACATTTGGAAGAAATATCTAGTTATATGACAACAGGATACCGACATAACTTGAAGGAAATAAGAACGCCCTGAAGAAGTTCTGTTGTTCAGAACAAAACGTGTCGGCTGGCTGTGGTACATAAACTTAAGGAAAATAAAAGCATTTGATTATACACCAAGATTCAGCACTTCAATAAGGACTCTAAGTGATATGATTTGATTGGACTTGTTGTGCAAGTGGTGCTGTGCCAAACTTTGGAATATTCTCCACTACTCTCTACTACTCACTCTCTACTACTCATTCTCTACTACTCTACTACTCTCTACTACTCTCTCTCTACTACTCACTCCCTACTACTCACTATCTACTACTCTCTACTACTCACTCTCTACTACTCTCTACTACTCACTCTCTACTACTCTCTCTCTACTACTCACTCTTTACTACTCACTCTCTACTACTCTCTACTAATCACTCTCTACTTCTCACTCTCTACTACTCTCTACTACTCACTCTCTACTACTCTCTCTCTACTACTCACTCTAATACTCACTCTACTACTCACTCTACTACTCACTCTCTACTACTCACTCTACAACTCTCTACTACTCACTCTCTACTACTCTCTCTCTACTACTCTCTACTACTCACTCGCTACTACTCTCTACTACTCTCTCTCTGCTACTCACTCTCTACTACTCCCCCTCTACTACTCACTCTCTACTACTCTCTACTACTCACTCTTTACTACTCTCTACTACTCACTTTCTACTGCTCTCTACTACTCACTCTACTACTTACTCTCTACTACTCTCTACTACTCACTCTCTACTACTCTCTACTACTCACTCTATTATTCACTTCACTACTCTCTACTACTCGCTCTCTGCTACTCTCTCTACTACTGTCTACTACTCACTCTCTACTCTCTATTACTCACTCTCTACCTCTCTCTACTTCTCTATACTTCTCTCTCTACTAGTCTCTACCTCTCTTCCCCTACCTCTCTACCTCTACACCTCTACCTCTCTACCACTCTCTACACGCACACATATACACATATATATATGCATATATATGCATATGAATTTATATATATGTATGTGTATATATATATATATATATACACATACATATATAAACATATATAATCTGCTTATCTATATAAATACAAATATAAATGCATACATACATATACATATATGCATACATATGCATGTTATTTACATGAAAGTTTGAAAAACACTAATAAAAGCAAAGCTAAAAAGCCACCTCATTACAAACAGAATGGCTTTAACTTAAACGAGGGCGAGATCTATTGCATTTTCAATGCTTGTTTACTTTGGGTCCATCAAGAAGGTATTCAGATGTGTCACACATTTGCCATAAATTCTGAATGTTAGCACTCTAGTTGCTCATTAGATCACTGTAGTAAAGCTACTGCTCACCAGGGAAGTCTGCTGCTGGTATTCAAATGCATGTTTCAGTCTGCATGTCAGAATTTTTTTCTTGAAATAGAAGAGGATTTGAGAAGTCAAAATGTGCCATAATTTTTCTTTCTTCAGCACTAATCATAATTTCTATGGCAAAATGTACCCCCTCATTTTGTTCCTTTGCAAATTAAATGTTTTAAGTGTTACCACTTTATTCCAAGCAAGATGACTACAGGTGTGCCATACTTTTGTCATAAGTAAGACTGTTAGCGCTCTATTTGTTCTTTAGAACACTCTGGGACATTCTGTCATTGTGCTATTCTTGGGCTACATCTGGGGGATATTTGTGCTACATTTGGGCTCTTTTGTCTCTGGTGGCCATCTTGGGAGACTTATTTGTTATGAAGTTTCCTAATTTCCTCATTTACTAAAGTCTCCTCAGTAGGAAATACTTTCAGTTTTCTACTTTGATTCCATCAAGAAGGCATTCAGATGTGACACACATTTGCCATAAATTCTGAATGTTAGCATGCTAGTTGCTTATTAGATCACTGTAGTAAAGCTACTGCTCACCAGGGAAGTCTGCTAGTGGTATTGAAAGTGCATGTTTCAGTCTGCATGTCAGAATTTTTTAATGAAATAGAATAGGATTTGAGAAGTCACTCAAAATGTGCCCTAATTTTTCTTTCTGAAGCACTAATCATACTTTCTATGGCAAAATTAACCCCTCATTTTGCTCCTTTTTAAATTAAATGTTTTCAGACTTACCACTTCATTCCAATCAAGATGGCTTCTTGTGTGCCATACTTTTGTCATAAGTAAGACTGTTAGCGCTCTAGTTGTTCTTTAGAACACTCTGGGACAGTCTGTCATTGGGCTATACTTGGGCTACATCTGGGTGATATTTGGGCTACATTTGGGCTCTTTTGTCTGTGGTCGCCATCTTGGGAGACTGCATGTCAGAATTTTTTTATGAAATAGAAGAGGATTTGAGAAGTCACTCAAAATGTGCCCTAATTTTTCTTTCTGCAGCACTAATCATACTTTCTATGGCAAAATATACCCCCTCATGTTGTTCCTTTTTAAATTAAATGTTTTAAGAGTTACCACTTTATTCCAATCAAGATGGATTCAGGTGTGCCATACCTTTGTAATAAGTAGGACTGTTAGCGCTCTAGTTGTTCTTTAGAACACTCTGGGAAGCTGCAGTAGAACACAAAGGAATCAACTGACAGACTCTGTCCTTGTTGGATGTACATGTTTTACTGAGAATGTCAGACTTCATTCTCACATGACTGAGAAAGATAATGTGAATTTACAGAAAATATGCTTTCAGTTTAGCTTATAGATCCCCTTCCAAACCACTGTGGGAAAAGCATGAGATAATAGTTTTCTTTCAAACATGATTTATGATATCCCAGCAGAAGGCTTTTTCACATGGTAAAATCACCTTAGAACACACCACAATTCCTAAAATGAGTATGGTACCATCAACAAACGATTTATAATGTAACTAAAGTCCTAAAACCTTCTATTAACTGCAATGCTTTTTAATGAGGTGCTATCATGTATATTGGTCCCAAGATGGCTGCCAACACTTCTTGGATGAAGTGCTGACAGCCAATCAGATCTCACGATGAGATGTGTGGTTAGGCTCCGCCCAGATATATATATTTTTTTCTTTTGATTTTCTCAGGAACTACTGGAGGGATTTACACCATTTAACCAAAAGGGTTATCTGTGTACCAGATCCTACCATTTTCCCAAATTTGGTGTAATTCCGTTCAGCGGTTCGGGCTGTAGCCGTGTCTAATCGTCCTATGGAAATTAACATGGGGAAACCATGTTTTGGGACCCCCCTTTTTTCTCGGCCCCCGCTTGATGAACCTTCCCAAGACTTTCAGGGAAGGAGCGGAGCGGGCCATCTTCTTTGAGAAATTCGCAAAGATTCAACAACCGGCGCCAAAGTTATTCCCAATAGAATGTTGCGGATTTCCTATGGAAACTAGGTCCTAACTATAACTACCTACTGGCGACCGCCAGCAGGTAATATATATATATATATATATATATATATATATATATATATATATATATATATATATATATATATATATATATATATATATATTCACTGAAAAAACCATAGGTTATAGACCATATATAGTTAGGAATTAGCATTTAGAAAACCTTATTTTACTCACACAAAACCATTGAAATTCCATATATAGTTAGTTGCACTAACTATATATCGCGCACCCGCAATCCACTGCTGATGATGTCACATATTACATCATTCATGACATGGTCAGTGACATCACTGATGACATCACTGATGACATGTCAAATGACATCACTGATGACATCACTGATGACATCTCATTTGACATCATTCTTGTGCTAATACGATAAACCTCTTCAGACTCTAATATAACCTTAGATACACTCAGTGTATACAGACACTCACACACTGTCACTCATCCATGGAGTTACTCACACACCTAGTCAGTCATGCAAAGAAACAATCTCACCTCCATTTCCTCAACTATACAGTTATACACACCTTACTTATTCAAACATATACTAACACATATTTACTCTCTTATACAATCCCTGATACAAGTTCACAATGATCCATACAGCCACTCACACATTCAGTGGCTCTCATGCACAGTTATTTATATATGCCAACTCTCACATGTACTGTGTTTTACATATGTACTTACTATGACATGTAGCATTGAGATATCCATTCACTCATCAATACACTCATGCACACAGTCAACCGCCCATGTAGCTTTTTCCACATGCACTCTTGAACTCATACACCTAGTGAATCAACTGCTCACACATCTATGCACAGAGTCACACACCTCCCAGCCACCCCCACACAAACTCAATCTCCCATAGAAATACTTGGGCAACCAATTAATAACACATATAGCCTCTCGTATAGCTAATGATCAACACATGCAGCAGTTTACATCACAACAGACATAATGATGCACAAATTAAGACAGTTTAGTCACTAACCCATGCATTCAGTGAGACACATTTAATCACTCACTCATACAGTCAGTCACGCACCTACTAAATCCTTCATCCAGACACTTATACATCCACTCATTCTTCAATATCTAAGACATATTTTAACTTTACAGAAACATACAGTCACTGGATGTTGTCATCAGTGATGTCATTTGAGATGTCATCAGTGATGTCATCAGTGATGTCACTGACCATGTCATGAATGATGTAATATGTGACATCATCAGCAGTGGATTGCGGGTGCGCGATATATAGTTAGTGCAACTAACTATATATGGAATTTCAATGGTTTTGTGTGAGTAAAATAAGGTTTTCTAAATGCTAATTCCTAACTATATATGGTCTATAACCTATGGTTTTTTCAGTGAATTTTCAAGGTTTTGTAAATGCTAATTCCTAACTATATATGGTCTATAACCTATGGTTTTTTCTGTGAATTTCATTGGTTTTTTAACAGCTAATATCTGTAGCTGTAAAATGTATTCTTCTTTAAATCCAAAAATATATTTTATATGTTTATGAATAATTTTTTTTTTAAATATTTTTTTTTCTTCGTTCCCGCTTCGCGAATCGGGAAGCTTCCCGTTAGCTGACCTTGATGCCGCGAAATAGACCGCGAGCCGGTAAACGTTTCTTTACCGCAAGTGCCGCGTTAGAAAACAACATCGTGACGCCTCCCGTCCGCATGACGTTTCACGTTGTCGCGTGATACGTCATATGACGTGCTACGTTAGCGAACTGGTACGCGAAGCGAGTGCCAAAGCGCAGGTTTCTGGAAGCAAACCGGGAGGCCCTGCAAAGCGCTTAACGTAAACACAGCAAGTCATGTGACTTGGTAATAACACTTTTCATTGGTTCATTTCACTTTTGGTTTCCTAATGATGTAAGACTAGGTCATATAATCTAAAATGAACACTTTTGATTGGTTGAGAACTCTTGTTTTTCCCAAATGATGAAAATCCCTCCTTCTTTCCTCACTCTGACTTTCATCATTGTGAGAGAAAGACCCTTTGTGATCACTGAGCAATGGCTTCTTTAGTAGCTTCAGCTGGTGCTTCCCCACCACCTCCACCACATCCAAGGAAGAGTGGACCACCTGCTCAAGTTGTAATTCAACAAGAAGAAGAAGAAGAGGAACAGGAGGACGAGCACGAAGAGAGGCAGTTTTTGCCTGAGCAGCCCAAGACGTCTCACCGGAAAGAAAACTTCATTTGGCAATTTTTTAAAATTCCCAAAGGTCAGAAAAAAGTAAATGCAAGATACGTAACTTGCCTTATATGTCAAGATAGACTGTCCAGAGGGACCGACAAAAAATACAGTTTCGGAAACTACACAATGCATCGCCATATGACTAGGTGGCATCCTAACAACTACAGTGCTGCACAGTTTCGGAACGACCTAGATAATCTCCCTATTATGGCCAGAAGATCTGTTGTACCGGAAGTAACGGGACCAGAGGGCAGGGAGATGGTGCCAAATATACAAATGAGATTTGGTGAAGTAAAACACACCTGCGTATTTTGCGATGGATTCATTTCCTACGGAGAAAGAAGCATCACTCTGATCAACAGAGCTATTGACTATCATATGCAAGTTTGTCCGAAACGCCCAAAATAATAAATACTTCTTTTTTTTGTTTTGTTGCTCCTGTTGAGTCCTTTACAATGAATCGTTTTCATTGCCCCCTCCAAGAAAAACCCAAAAAAATATAAAACTGTTCCGAAAAATTCAAAAACAGTAAAAAAATGTTCAGAAAAATAGAAAAAAAAGTTCTTTTCAGAACTACCTCCCCGTTATTAAAAAATTGGTACAATATTTGGAACTGTGCCAACCTCTATTTCTCTTAGTTCGCTTCCTAGTTCGCTCGCTGGTACGCGAACTGGAAGCGAACCAAAAACAGTAAGTATAAGGGAAGGAAACACACACTTATGTTAAAAGAAAGACAGCTATAGGGGAGTAAACTAGAGATACTATTACCCATAATCCACTGCTGATGATGTCACATATTACATCATTCATGACATGCTCAGTGACATCATCAGCAGAGGATTGCGGGTTTTTTGGCAACATGCCTTATCCACGGTTTATTAACGCTGCCTTTTGCTTTATATAAGTTTTCAAATTGTATGAAATATATACCAATAGGTCTTTATGAACCTTTAGGTAGTGCTTTTGTTCATGAGGTCTGGTCGCTTCCATACACATACAGATGTTTCAAAGATGATCAAGAAGTTTATCTGAATGGAGAGGAATGCACTGAGACGCCAGATCATTCACTAATGTGTAGGCACATACAGTTACACGATTCATGCAACAAACACCGACCAAATATGGCTTGCGTGTTGCAAGGCACGCCAGTTCCTGCTATCATCCCCACGTTCAAGTTGTTGGAAAATGGTAGTTATTTGATGCTCAATAATGAAGATTGTTCTGAGTTAATTAAAAGTATACACAACACGAGAGGTACCAGACGTCTATACATGGGAGCCTATAAAGTGCTCACTCTGTGAAAAGACAAAACCAACAGGTCAGTGTGCAGTTTATCTATGATTGAGATATATAATAATAACAGGAGAACAAAGAGAGAAACCTAAAGGGAAAGAGAAGCCCCAAAGGTTCTTGGAAAAATTCCCATCAGCCTGCTCAGTAGCAGAATGTCGTCATATGGGTAGAATGGTTGACAAAGGCAATGTCCATGATGCCCTTCCTTAGGAAGCACCCAAGGCTAGCAACAACTTTGGACCATTGTATTGACCCTCAACCAACATAGACACAGACTGAAAAGGATTGAATTGCAGTGCTCAAAAGAATATGTGATAAGGAAAAGAAACAAAGTTCATAATCCAAGTGTTGTTAAAAATACCTACCTTGATGTCATAAAAAAACTTTATTGGGTCTGACCATCAAGGTGGTATAGTTAAAAGCAGAGTGCCAATAGCATGCAAGAAATTGCTATTAATCATGAATTTTAATTGGTCGACATGTTTCAGCCTTGTAAAGGCTTTCTTCAGGACCTATGATGTACTACTGCAATATAGAAAAAAACGTGAATACACTTACTGGGTGAAAGCCTCAATAAGTGTGTCTGTCCTCCAAAAATAAGGAGTCAGCAAACTTCTCCTGTATATAAGACAATCAAAATACAAAGCGACAAACATGATTTCTTATTGTCTGCAAAGGAAACATCTAAGTGTGAAGTACACTACAGGCTCCTACATAAATCCACTCACCCGAATTGCAGGGAGGAAAAACCTCACCTCACCTGGCACTTGCTCACAGTGAAGGAGGCCACGCACTAAGAAGAAGGAAGAAAAAAGTGCAACAGCATACGTATCATTAAAAGAGTTTTGTATAGATCAACATCCACAATGTGTAAATCGGGAGACCCTGTGTCATGGCGACCCCTCTGACCCAAAGACCTCTAGAGGGTATGGCATCCCTCTACAAGGACGCAGATCAAGTTTAAGATTGTCAGCCCTAGAGGGCCAGAAAACTATGTAGAACTAAATCTAGACTAAACGAGTCAGTCCCATTCAAAACATTAACAAACAAACATTAACAAGAAAGACCTCTCCTTACACTTAAGGTGTCTTAGAGATCTGAGGCAGGTGCCTGGAGGTCAAAGAAAGTACCTAAACCCCAGCTTGTAATTATCAAGGCAGGTCTACCCAGCACATGCTCGTAGAATGCAAGCAGCCCCCGTGTCCGGCCCCAAGCGCTCACCTCTCCGTCGTTACCTCGCTCAAGACTGTGAGTCGAGGGGGAGGTGAGGGCATCAGGACAGCGACACGGTAAAGTAGTCTGGATGCGGACCTGAAAGGGAACGAGGCCGTCTCTTTTGGCGGCCAATCAAATGCGAGCAAGCCAAGGCGGACCTCATTCTATATGCGTGCAGGCCTCGGGGGCTGTTCAAAGGCGAACAGGCCCCGCTATTGTTCCGATTCCGGACCAATCTATACAGCGCACAGGGAAGTTAAATATGTAATTTCAAAGCCGTGCCGTGATTGGATCAAATTTTAGACCAATGGAGTCGTGTTAAGTGAAATGTACACAGACCGGATCTGTACAGCGCGAGTGCGGCCATACATAAAGGCAGAATACTTAACATTACTCTGCAGGGACAAATAGAGATGAGACCGAAAAAAGAATTAGACCAATGGAGTCGTGTTAAGTGAAATGTACACAGACCGGATCTGTACAGCGCGAGTACGGCCATACATAAAGGCAGAATACTTAATATTACTCTGCAGGGACAAATCGAGATGAGACCAAAAATAGACTGATCATGCTTGAAAACGGACCACTTTCAGCGCTCCGTTCTCTAACACTCCCTGGACAAGGGCGGGCCATCTTTTTTCGAATGCGATGCAGCTTCGAAAAAGCTCACACACAGTCAGACCATATGACGCGGATACATAAAATCATATGTCCTCCCTCAATGCCCTATGATGGTATGGTCTCGCCCTTGAATTAAGGCATGAACCAACGTTAAGAACAAGCGTGAGAGGGTGTACACACGCTCACATCACATCACAACTTGTCCAATGGTATAGGCCAGCAAAAGTGCAAAGAGCCACAAGGCAAAACGCCACTTGACTCAAAAGTAGAACAGATCGAGGGATCATGTCAAATTCATGAAAAACTGGTACCCATGGTGTACTAGACCAGCAGAGCCTTACAGTTGTAACCACGGGATGTCATCATTCAACCCCTCCGTGTCACTCCATAGGGCATTGAGGGAGGACATATGATTTTATGTATCCGCGTCATATGGTCTGACTGTGTGTGAGCTTTTTCGAAGCTGCATCGCATTCGAAAAAAGATGGCCCGCCCTTGTCCAGGGAGTGTTAGAGAACGGAGCGCTGAAAGTGGTCCGTTTTCAAGCATGATCAGTCTATTTTTGGTCTCATCTCGATTTGTCCCTGCAGAGTAATATTAAGTATTCTGCCTTTATGTATGGCCGTACTCGCGCTGTACAGATCCGGTCTGTGTACATTTCACTTAACACGACTCCATTGGTCTAATTCTTTTTTCGGTCTCATCTCTATTTGTCCCTGCAGAGTAATGTTAAGTATTCTGCCTTTATGTATGGCCGCACTCGCGCTGTACAGATCCGGTCTGTGTACATTTCACTTAACACGACTCCATTGGTCTAAAATTTGATCCAATCACGGCACGGCTTTGAAATTACATATTTAACTTCCCTGTGCGCTGTATAGATTGGTCCGGAATCGGAACAATAGCGGGGCCTGTTCGCCTTTGATCAGCCCCCGAGGCCTGCACGCATATAGAATGAGGTCCGCCTTGGCTTGCTCGCATTTGATTGGCCGCCAAAAGAGACGGCCTCGTTCCCTTTCAGGTCCGCATCCAGACTACTTTACCGTGTCGCTGTCCTGATGCCCTCACCTCCCCCTCGACTCACAGTCTTGAGCGAGGTAACGACGGAGAGGTGAGCGCTTGGGGCCGGACACGGGGGCTGCTTGCATTCTACGAGCATGTGCTGGGTAGACCTGCCTTGATAATTACAAGCTGGGGTTTAGGTACTTTCTTTGACCTCCAGGCACCTGCCTCAGATCTCTAAGACACCTTAAGTGTAAGGAGAGGTCTTTCTTGTTAATGTTTGTTTGTTAATGTTTTGAATGGGACTGACTCGTTTAGTCTAGATTTAGTTCTACATAGTTTTCTGGCCCTCTAGGGCTGACAATCTTAAACTTGATCTGCGTCCTTGTAGAGGGATGCCATACCCTCTAGAGGTCTTTGGGTCAGAGGGGTCGCCATGACACAGGGTCTCCCGATTTACACATTGTGGATGTTGATCTATACAAAACTCTTTTAATGATACGTATGCTGTTGCACTTTTTTCTTCCTTCTTCTTAGTGCGTGGCCTCCTTCACTGTGAGCAAGTGCCAGGTGAGGTGAGGTTTTTCCTCCCTGCAATTCGGGTGAGTGGATTTATGTAGGAGCCTGTAGTGTACTTCACACTTAGATGTTTCCTTTGCAGACAATAAGAAATCATGTTTGTCGCTTTGTATTTTGATTGTCTTATATACAGGAGAAGTTTGCTGACTCCTTATTTTTGGAGGACAGACACACTTATTGAGGCTTTCACCCAGTAAGTGTATTCACGTTTTTTTCTATATTGCAGTAGTACATCATAGGTCCTGAAGAAAGCCTTTACAAGGCTGAAACATGTCGACCAATTAAAATTCATGATTAATAGCAATTTCTTGCATGCTATTGGCACTCTGCTTTTAACTATACCACCTTGATGGTCAGACCCAATAAAGTTTTTTTATGACATCAAGGTAGGTATTTTTAACAACACTTGGATTATGAACTTTGTTTCTTTTCCTTATCACATATTCTTTTGAGCACTGCAATTCAATCCTTTTCAGTCTGTGTCTATGTTGGTTGAGGGTCAATACAATGGTCCAAAGTTGTTGCTAGCCTTGGGTGCTTCCTAAGGAAGGGCATCATGGACATTGCCTTTGTCAACCATTCTACCCATATGACGACATTCTGCTACTGAGCAGGCTGATGGGAATTTTTCCAAGAACCTTTGGGGCTTCTCTTTCCCTTTAGGTTTCTCTCTTTGTTCTCCTGTTATTATTATATATCTCAATCATAGATAAACTGCACACTGACCTGTTGGTTTTGTCTTTTCACAGAGTGAGCACTTTATAGGCTCCCATGTATAGACGTCTGGTACCTCTCGTGTTGTGTATGACTTAGTTGGGGGACAAGGTACCATTTAGTCTTTAAACATTTCTCCCCTTAGGCCCTCCCCTACCCAGTTTGGTTTGTTGTTAATTAAAAGTATTCCTTTTATCGTAACAGTAAGTGAACGGGTTATTTGCTGCAGAAATGTTCTATTTCCTCCCACACATGAACATAGGGAGTTTTCAATCTGGCCACAAATACCAACCTTGGGACACGTTTCAACGGCATGGCAAGAATAAGAGCTCTTTTGTCTCAGAGAGAGGTGGCCTTGAGTTCGGCCCGTGAAACTTTCGTACTTCACATAGCGAACACCCGTACACAGGTTTGCCTTTCAATTTCAGCAACATGTTTCCGACTATCTTTAACGCATCCTCCACAAAATCCCTGGCACACTTTTTTAAAGTTGTTACCAGTGGTCTCGTGACTTCATTTGAGAAAATCTTTGGAGTCATCCCTGCTCCCTTTCATTGTATTTTCTGCACTCTGGTTCGTGGATTGGCATTTTTACTTGCATTACCAGCGGACGCTCTTGTGCTTTTTTACATTTTTAAATATGGATGTCCCTCCTATGCAACCTCCGACCCTGCAGCTGCTGACACTGTTCCGCAATCGCATGCTAGAATATTATGGCACAATGCCGTTGGCGATATTAAGCACGGCATATGGATTATCTTTTCGGTTCTCCTACTTCACCTGTGTCCAGCCTGTATTTCACTGCCTGATCTGTGATTTCGATTGGGCCATTGATTTGTGTCTCTGCGGACCGGTTTCTCCTGACGTCGACTTTAATCAGCTGATGACTCCTATCATTACTCACGAGTTGATTTGTCCTGGCGAAAGGATTATGGCTGTGGCATTGATGCATGGACTACTTGGTCCCTGGAATTTACTGGCGGCAGCACAGTCTTTCTTGGAACACAGCTTTCTTGAAAACCCACCGAGCTGTCCTCTGATGGTGATAGAGGATCCGGTGCTGGGAGAGCACGTATGTTCTTTTCCGCTTTTAAATTGGATGGCTGAACTGTTTTCGGATGAAGACGGTGACTTCCTATTGGAGGCTGTTGCAGCTTATTTTGCATACACAGTTATGTCATAGACCTTTTTCATGTTTGATATGCTGAGTACTAGCATTTCATTGACAATTCATTGACTTATTTGTCAAGTTTTTATTATTTACCTTGCCTATTGGCTTAAGACTCGATAAAGTACTTGGCTGTTTTATTTTTCTTTAGCATTGAATTTTCCTAGTTTTTAATGCTTTACCTTGCGGACCGTCCACATATAAACTTGCAATCTGCTCTCATGAGATGGCACTTCTATTATCTTATTCAGTTCGTTTCCGGATCATGAGGAGGTGTCATCTAGGTCCTGGATATCTTTACACCGTGTTAAGTTAGCATGGGCTCATTACCGGTTTAAACGCCATTTTTCCTTTTTTGCAACTTCTGCACACGACACTTAGTTGTTGCTTTAGCTTTCCACCTAGTAGTTCATCGTGGTTTACATGAGAATAATATGTTATTGGTCTACTATCTGCTTTACTTGTTAAACTATATCTGTACAGCGAGTGCTAAAGTTTCAAGAACAACACGATACAGAATTGTTATGAGGTCTGATCTCCACGACTTCATACTCATAACATAAGTGCAACTTCTGCCAATTCTGGGCATGAGGCGGGTTTTATATTGCTTTGCCGAACACACATACACAACAGTTGATGCGGTTCACATGAAGAGAGAGCTGGTGTATGCTGATGTGATTCCTTCAAATCTAAGACACTAAAGTATGGGCACGCCCTAAACCAACACAAAGAGACCTTCTTAGCAAATAATATAATATGTGTATTAGGGAGGGTGAGATATAAGCAGCCGCGGGCCGTGGAGGGAGTTACGATGGGGCAGGGAGGCGGGGAGGGGGAGAAGCAGGGTGGAGCCCTCTCTACCTTGCCCCTCCCCCTCCCCGCCTCCCTGCCCCACCGTAACTCCCTCCACGGCCCGCGGCTGCTTATAAGTGTTGCTAACTCTTATTCATTTACAGCATGTTAACATACTGTCACCATTCGCTTTTTATGTACTAGTAACTATGCTGGTAATTTTGCTACTGATAATATGTGTACTTGTATTCTCCACCCTGCTTCTCCCCCTCCCCGCCTCCCTGCCTCACCGTAACTCCCTCCACGGCCCGCGGCTGCTTATAAGTGTTGCTAACTCTTATTCATTTACAGCATGTTAACATACTATCACCATTCACTTTTTATGTACTAGTAACTATGCTGGTAATTTTGCTACTGATAATATGTGTACTTTTATTATCTAAGGTACTACGCCTGAGAAGACGGCATTAGTAAATAAACATTTCAAATACACATCTGTTCTTCTTAACTCCATGTTCTGGTTTCTAAGAAATCTATAACGACCGACTGTTCATGAGTTCCACGTATCCTGAGGTACTATAAGTTCATATTCTGGATTGTCTAAACATTGAGAGTTTGTTATATCCAATGTGACACTGTACCTAGCTTGCTAAATAGTTTTTGATTACTAACGTGAGTTTTGGGACACCCTAATTCGCCGAGGTTCCAATCCTCTGTCCACAGTTCTGTGTGAGAACAGAAACCCTGCGACAGGGGCACCCCCGACCCTTGCTGGAGCTTCATCACACTTGCGATACAACTCCAGCAATGCGCCACCTTTACGGCACAGATACATCACGCATCTGTGCTGTTTTTGCCCCATGATGCGCCGCATTGTAAATGCAGCACACCATAGGTGACGGAACAGCGGCACAGAATGACTAACACATCCCTGGTGATGCGCCAGTCATCATAAATCTATCCCTATGCTTCTTATCTTGTTAGAGATGAACCGCCATATGTATCATCAAAGTTATTTGCATTTCCTAAATAGCGAACTTTAAGGAATAAATAGCGATTCTTTACCATTCCTAGTTTGCGATGAGCTATTTGCTAATTAGCCGAATGTAGCCCAATGAAGCCCAATGTAGCCCAATGTAGCCCAAAGATGGCCGCCAGACACACAAAAAAACAAATGTAGCCCAAATATCAGCCAGATGTAGCCCAACTATAGCCCAGTGACAGAATGACCAATCAGCTTCGCAAACCTCCGTTACGCGAAGCGGAGCGCTGTTACAGATATATATCTTTTTTTGAACGTTAATTTCTCAAAATCCACTGGAGCACATATATTGAGACCTAGCAAAGGCACATCCGGCTACCAGTCCCTAATATTTTGCCAAGTTTCGTGCAAATCCATTCAGCCGTTCAATTATTATTTTTATTATTTTTTTTTGCCCCGCGGGGCCCTATTAAAACCTCCACATCAAACCTAGGGGGTCAGCGAGGATCTACTATGCCCCCTTATAGTTATTTCCCCCTTTGTTTTGACCTCCTCTTGTCTCTCGATCCTACCGAGAGACAAGATGGCGGCCGCTACGGACTGTTTGGAATGTTGACAGACGCCGGAGAACCAATCAGCTTCGCTTCACAAAGCTCCGTTGCGCGAAAAGTCCGCGAACCAGAGCGCTGCCTGGTCCGCGCTTACAGATATATATCTTTTTTTAAACGTTAATTTCTCAAAATCCACTGGAGCACATATATTGAGACCTACAAAAGGCACATCGGGCTACCAGTCCCTACAATTTTGCCAAGTTTCGTGCAAATCCATTCAGCCGTTCGGGCTAAAAGTGAGGCCAACCGCCCTATGGAAAACTCAATGTTAAAAACACGTTTTGGGACCCCCCTTTTTTCTCGGCCCCCCCTGGACGAACCCCCCCCAAATTTTCAAGGGCTGCTCAGAAACAAAATGTGCCATTTTCCTGAAAATTTCAGCCAATTCCGTCCACAAACGCCAAAGTTATTAGACATAGAATTTTCAAAAAACCCATAGAGAAAAAATCCTAACTATATATACCTACTGGCGACCGCCAGTAGGTAATATATATATATATATATATATATCCAACAAGTGCAACCTCCCAGGCTCCAACCGTAGCAACCCAGGAAATCACGCAGATCCAATACAGCTTTTTTTACAGGCACAAATTTATTTACGAGCTGAACCAAACAATCTGACGCGTTTCGGGCATCCGCCCTTGCTCACAGACAGTCAGTGTTGGAAATGGCCACATTTAAATACCCTGTGCATCACAGTGAAAGTGCATTTTTTTCGTTTTTTTGCTCAGTACCACGTGATTACTGAAAGAGAGGACAAACTACCAATACTGCATCTTGTAGTCTGTTTTCCGATCATTTGCAAATTTGTAAACCGGAAATAAGGTACAGTTCATGGTTAAAATCCAAACATAATGCGACAATGAAAAAATATATATATAGTTCATAAAAATAATGGAAAAGAAATCAATGCGTGAAATGCTTGTATTCCATTATATCAAATATTAACAGTCAATGCCCCAGCATATAGATCGATATCACAGTGCAAAAATACGCCATATAGTGTATAGTGCATAGTTTAAAATCCATGTCTATATAGATGCAATCAAATAGCAATTGTTTGTGCAAAATACGCAATATTGTAAACATCTCGTATTGCATCTATTCCTAATATGTGCAAATCCACGCTGTTTGTAAACATATGACTCATAGCAGCATATTAATAGGGCAAGGACTCCATAATATAGAAAGCCACAAATTACTAATGTCGCAAATCCGGAATATATTTTAGGGAAAACACCAAATGCCTATTGTCTATGTCCTCAAAAAACTAGTGTTGCCCAAAAAGAATAATAATAATCTAAAATAATATGATTGCAAACCACCATGAATCACTATCAATATCAGGAAAAAGATTTAAGTGCATAAACCAAACAAGGAGATTTTGAAATTAATCATATGTGGGGATGGGCAGCAGCCCACCAAGACTCTATTGTCAAAGCAATTTTATGAACGGGTCAGTACAAGACTTAATTACAGAAACACATATAGATCCTCTGTATTATTAAGTCCATTAGGGGATCTGCTATCCAGCTCAAGAATATAATGAGATTCCATTCTTCTTAGCATCTTATCCCTATCTCCGCCCCTTCTTGGTTTTTCTATTGCAGAGATAACATAATAAAACAGGCACTCCAAATTATTGTTATGAACAGCCCTGAAGTGCCTGGCCACCGGGTAAGCTGAGTCATTATTTACGATGGCTCGTAAGTGCTGAAGTATTCTAACATGCACCGGCTGTCGTGTACTCCCGACATATCTCAACGCGCATGTGCAAGTTAGAACATAGATAGCAAATTCCGTTTTGCAATTGTATTGACCCATGATCTGAATTGGGTCAGGACTAAACGGCGTATAATACTGCCGTGTACTTTTACCAAATTTGCAGGCCCTGCAGGAGGTGCAGCGTTTAAAACCTGATCTGGATTTCATTGATTCCTGTTTCTTCCTGAGTTCTGGGAAGTCATGGCAGATATGGGACTTAAGTGAGGGGCCCTTCCTGAAGGTCACAACCGGCACTTCTGAGAGTTGAGGTTTGAGCACTGGATCAGTTTTAAGAACTGGCCATCTCTTGGTTACAATAGATCTTATTTGTCTGGCCTGCCTGCTGTATGAGGTTATGAACCTGGGAGTCGTGGTATTTTCATCCATAGTTTCCGAAGGCTCCCCAGTGTTTTTTGTCTCCATTAAAGAAGCACTGGATCTGCATTCGGTTTTTTTCACTGCTGCTTTTAACACTGATTCACGATAACCTCTTTCCCGAAACCTGTTCAGTGCTTCATCAGTACAGATTTTAAGATCAGATTCTGTGCTCCAAATTCTCTTAATTCTTAGGAGCTCGCCCAAAGGGATATTATCAACCACATGTCGTGGATGCGCACTGCTGGCATGAAGAATACTGTTGCCAGCAGTGCTTTTCCGGTGTACTTTTGTGGCTAGCTGTCCATTATGGATGAAAACTTTCACATCTAAAAAGTCAGCTTCACCGTCACTGATTGAACTCGTGAATTTAAGATTTTCGTTGTTGATATTGATGGAATTAATAAACATTTCTGCACTGTCATGATCTCCCTGCCATAACACAAAAACGTCATCAATATAACGGAGCCAAAGCAAAACATGATCAGAAAAAACTTTGGCGTGTTGCCGCCTGAGGACCTGCTCCTCCCACCAGCCCACGTGTAAACACGCGTAGCTGGGAGAGAAACAGGCCCCCATGGCAACTTCACGCTGCTGCAAATACAAGTCACTCCAAAATAAAAAGAAATTATTATTAAGACACCAAGATGTTAGTTCAATCAGTACTTTGTTATGTTGGTAACAGTTCATGGACCTTTTGCCGAGAAAGAAGTCCAATGCCTTCAACCCAGAACTGTGCTCTATGCTCGTATAGAGCGATTCAATATCCAAAGTAATCATGAGCATTCCGTTATTCCATGGGGTGTTTTGTATCTTAGCAAGAAAATCCCCTGTGTCTCTCACATATGTAGGTAGGTCCTGGACTAAGTCTTGCAGGAAGTAGTCTATGTATTCTGTGACATGTTCTGCCACACCTGCAATTGCCGAAATAATTGGTCGACCAGGTACCGGTCCTATCAACTTGTGGATCTTTGGGAGTAGATGAAGTTTAGGCAAAACAGGAAATTCAACATGGAGGAATTCAAATTCCTGCAATGAAATCATGCCCTCCCTTTTATACTTGAATAACAGTTTTTTTAGGACATCCTTAGAGGCATCAAAGTGTCTCATACTGGTAATGGAGTAGCATGCATCATCACTTAGCTGTCTTTTAGCTTCCTCGATATAGGCATCCTGGGGCCATATAACCACATTGCCCCCCTTGTCAGCAGTGGTTACAATAATTTTGTGGTCATTCCCCAGTCTTTTAACCAACGAGTGATAATTAATTTCCTGTTTGCTTTTGTACCGCTTTTTATGTTTGATCTGATGATGCTGATGCTTCAAGTCTTCCACTACCACGTCCTGGAAGACATCAATAGAGTCTCTGGGCATGGTAGGATTAAATTTTGACGCAAGTTTAAAGGGGCTGATCTTAGCTCCCATCTGGGAAATGGATGCTGCTCTTAACTCATCCTGTGTAGATGCACAGTCGCTGATTGGTGCATCAACCGATAGAAGATTATGGAGTGTTAGTAACATTTTCGTATCTCTCGCCGGAAGTGAGGGCACATTTGGGAGAGTGCTTGTGGCAATTCCAACTCCTTGTGATGTTTTATTACTCAGACCCTCCTTAATGTCGAAGAATTTTTTGAGTTTGAGTTTTCTGATATACATGTATACATCCACACGTGTCTTGGCATAGTTAAAGTCAGTTGTTGGACAGTATGAAAGTCCAAGACTTAGTAGTTGTTTTTCAGCCAAGGTTAAATCAATGGTGGATAGATTGATTATCGTATTGTCACTTACTTGTTTTTGCGCCAGTATTGCCGCTTAGGTTTTTTGGGCGACTTTGTGCTTTTTTCGGCGCTCCCCCCGCCTTTTGTTGTTACTGGTGCGTTTTGCTGCTTCTGCTGCGCCTTTGTCTGTTGCTTGTTCCGAGGCCTTAATGTTTGTAACCTCTCTAGGGATAAAAAATCGACCTCCTCGCCGAGATCGAGAATCACCGAGTTGGTTTCACAAGCACTGCTAACATCATCATCCGAGGTGGGTCCACTTGTAAGTGACTCATTATCACTGATTCCATAATTGGTGTTGCCTATTGTGGACATGTGAACCGAGGCCGAGGTTGATACTTGATTGTCCGATTTGTCTTGCTTTGCCTGCTGAGCTTGTTGCGCAAATTTAGAACGCTTGGCACTGTCAAACTTGCGCGCAAAGGTAAATATTCTACCCTGGGCATAATCTTCTTTATCACGCGCAAATTTGTATACCTTACGTGCTTTTATTTTTTCTTCTTGTTTTAATAAGCGTTCATCGATTTCCTTGCGAGTCTTCGAAATGAGGTCATGTGGTTCAAATTTCGATAACTCCTCATTAATCTCAGCAATCTCTTTCATCAGCAGCTCACGGTCAATAACTGCATATTTTACCAGAATTTGTATCAACTTCGCAGAAGACTCAAGATTAGTCTGACCCCATTCTTTCAACATGTTAGGGTTGGGTCTGTCATAACTTGGCGCCAACAAAATGCGCATCCCCCTCGGAACACGATTTGCTTCCAAGTACATAGTTAAAGATTTGTGCTCCCACCACTTAGACATTTCTAAGTACATACATTTCTCCAATTTCTTAAGTGCTATTTGTATCTGGTTTTCCACAGTGTTCGAACTGTCGGTTTGATCCGTTTTACTGCTCATTCCTCCTGTATCTGATGTTACTTTAGGCAAGCTAGAGTACAAGGCGGCCGCCGCCGCCTCCCTTCCACGAAGAGTCTCCTCTGACATGGCGTTAGGTTCAAATCACTCCAAAGATTATTGCCTGCACTAGTTCACCCGAGCCCGAAAATACTGCTCCCAGGGTAACGTGCAAGTGCCAAATGCTCCTCCCCACCGTGCCGCTTAATCACAGAGTGCTCACCACAAGAATCTGAGTAGTCCGGCATTAGGCGCGGCCGCGCCTCCGTTATGCCAAACACGCCACAGAATCTCCGACTGTGAGCCGTTTACCTCAGCAGGCACAGGTGCTGTTGTCGACGAAATTCCTTCCAGGAAAGCTTAGATGAGGTGATTGCGCACAACAGCCAGCTTCAGGGGAGTGGATCCGCCTCGGAAGCAATCACCCTCCGAAAATTAAATCCAACAAGTGCAACTTCCCAGGCTCCAACCGTAGCGACCCAGGAAATCACGCAGATCCAATACAGCTTTTTTTACAGGCACAAATTTATTTACGAGCTGAACCAAACAATCTGACGCGTTTCGGGCATCCGCCCTTGCTCACAGACAGTCAGTGTTGGAAATGGCCACATTTAAATACCCTGTGCATCACAGTGAAAGTGCATTTTTTTCGTTTTTTTGCTCAGTACCACGTGATTACTGAAAGAGAGGACAAACTACCAATACTGCATCTTGTAGTCTGTTTTCCGATCATTTGCAAATTTGTAAACCGGAAATAAGGTACAGTTCATGGTTAAAATCCAAACATAATGCGACAATGAAAAAATATATATATAGTTCATAAAAATAATGGAAAAGAAATCAATGCGTGAAATGCTATATATATGTGTGTGTGTGTGTGTGTGTGTGTGTGTGTGTGTGGGTGCGTGTGTGGGTGTGTGTAAGTATATCAAGTTATTAAGCACACATAGGTTGTGTAGTTATTGTTGGTTCCATAGGAAACAGTTTTTTTTGGTTTGCTAAAACCTTTGGTGCCATTTGAAGAATCGTCTTCACAAATCTTTCCACAAAAAAGGTTGAACATTTTCAGGGTGGTCATTCAAGAGAGACACAAGAAAAAGAGGGGTCACAACACGTGTTTTCCCATGCAATTTTCCATAGGGAAACTGCACAGTGCAACAGGCAAAGTAATTGAAAGAAATTGCACAACATTTTACAGAAAGCTAGATCTTTACACAGAAAACATGCTTTTTGTGAATTGGTATTATTCTGTTAAGTAATTTTTTAAAAAGAAGATTCAGGATTTATGTATATATAGAGATGCGGTACCACTGTGGAGTGTTGCAGTGCTACAAACTCAAAACACACAATCTGACAGCCTGGCCACAACATGAAGAAACATTTGCAGCTTCTATTTCATGACTCTAGGACTTGTTCTCTGTGTCACAGAAAACTAATAAGAATAAGGAATAAAGTGACAGGATAGGGGTACCCTGACCCCCTGGCCCTTGTTGTGGGGGGTCTCAGAACGACACCCACTGTGGTCATACTGAAAAAACCAGGTAACTATAATTTGCATTCTAACCATGCACAATGATGTCATCAATAACATTTTAGTAGTCATCAGTAATGTTATCAAGGATGTCACAGAACATGTCATGAGAGCTGCTATATGAGAGGTCATAAGCAATGAATGGTGAGGTGGTACATAGAGGATCAGTTGTGCCTAGGCGTTTTGAATGCGTTTTAGTCATTTGATGAGCTTGGTCGGGGCTCCCGCGTATAGGGCGTTTCCGTAGTCGAGTCTGCTGCTGATGAGGGCCTGGGTGACTGTCTTTCTTGTATCTGTCGGGATCCATCTGTAGATCTTGCGAAGCATGCGGAGGGTGTTGAAGCAGGAGGAGGAGACGGCATTGACTTGCTTGGTCATTGACAGCGTTGAGTCGAGGATGATTCCCAGGTTGCGTGCGTGTTCAGTGGGTGTCGGGGCTGCCCCCAGTGCCGTCAGCCACCAGGACTCGTCCCAGGCTGAAGGGTTGGAGCCGAGGATGAGGACCTCTGTCTTGTCTGAGTTCAGCTTCAGACGGCTGGTCTTCATCCAGTCGGTGACGGCCTTCATTCCTTTGTGGAGGTTGGCTTTGGCGGTGATGGGGTCCATGGTGAAGGAGAGGATAAGCTGAGTGTCGTCGGCGTAGGAGATTATGTTGAGGTTGTGCTGTTGGGCTACATGTGCGAGTGGGGCCATGTACATGTTGACAGCGTCGGGCTGAGGAAGGATCCCTGGGGTACGCCGCAGATGATCTCGGAGGCTTTGGAACGGAATGGGGGGAGGTGGACACTCTGGGTTTTGCTGGAGAGAAAGGATGTGGTCCAATCCATAGCCTTGTCTCCGATCCCTGTGGCATGGAGGCATGTGCGTAGTGTGCGGTGGCAGACGGTGTCAAAGGTGGCAGAGATGTCTAGGAGGATGAGTGCTGCAGTCTCGTGTCCAGCAGCATCCTGATATCGTCGGTGGCAGCGATGGGGCAGTCTCGATGCTCTGGTTACTGTGGGACCCTGACTGGGAAGGGTCTAGGATTTTGTTTTCTTCAAGGTATCGGGTTAGCTGTCTGTTGACGGTTTTCTCGATGACCTTGGCCGAGAAGGGGAGCAGAGAGATGGGCCGGAAGTTCTTACGGTCTCTTGGGTCTGCCTTAGATTTTTTTGGGTAGGGCATTGATCTCGGCGTGTTTCCAGATCTCTGGGAAGGTTGCGGTCTCGAGGGAGAGATTGATGATGTTGCGCAGGTGGGATGCAATGGAGCTGCTTCCTCTGTTGAAGCCGTGGTGCGGGAATGGGTCTGACTGAGAGCTGGAGTGAATTGTGCGCATGGTCTTGATGGTGTCATCGATGCTCACGCTGGCCCAGGCTAGCAGGGGGTCGTAGTCGATGGTGTGTGGAGGGTCTGTTGTGTTGCTCTCTGTTGGGGATGTCTGGGTGTTTTTGAGCTGACGTGGATGTCTGCTATCTTGTGGTGGTAAAAGGTGGTGAGGGAGTCGCACAGGGTTTGCGACGGCGGGATGTCGGTGTTGGAGCTGGGGTTGGAGAGTTCCTTCACGATGTTAAATAGCTCCTTGCTATTGTGTGCGTTGTTGTCGAGGCAGTCTTTGAAGGAGGTCCTCTTGGCCGCCCTGATGAGGTGGTGGTTGTTGCGGATGGTGTCCTTGTGTGCTGCGTGCTGTCCGGAGTTTGTTCACTGTGCCAGTTCTTCTCTAGTTTCTGGCATGCTTGTTTGGAGGCTAGGAGTTCTGGTGTGAACCAGCTGGCCCTCTTGCTGGTGTCTCTGTGCGGGAGTTTCTTCAGCAGGGCATGGGTGTTGGCGCAGTCCTCGATCCAGCGTCTGAGGCTGTGGGAAGCGTCATCGGTGTTGGAGGGTTCATTGGGTGGGCTGAGAGCGAGGTTTGTGTGTAGTTGTTCTTCTGTGATTTTGCTCCAGCAGCAGTGGGGGATCTGTTGGGTGCTGTGGTGTGTGATAGGTTTCTGGAAGGCAAAGTGGATGCAGTGGTGGTCGGTCCAGAGGAGTTCGAAGGTGTGGCTGACGGAGATGTGCAGGCTTGAGGAGAAGATGGGGCCAAGCATGTGGCCGGCGGAGTGGGTGGGTGTTGTGCCTCTGAGGGTGGAGTTAGGGTCTGTGTGGATCTGGAAATGCATGTGTTTGGCGGTGCTGACCGCGTCGTCGATGCTAGTTGAGACCCTGATGCTCATACACAGAACTGTGCACAGAGACCTAGGACATTAGTGAATTGTGGTGTACCAGAAACTCACCTCAGTACCCAGAAAATACCAACTAGCTAGCAATCAGTGTCACATTAGCTCTTCGTCCTATAGCAAAGCAACCAATGATTAGACAACCTAGAACATGCAACTTAGTACAAACTCAGGAATGGTGGGAAGTGAGAACACTCTTTTGTTATACTCTCATACCAGTCCACAACAGGAGTAAAGAAGAGACACGGTAAGGTTAAAATATTTATTTTGGCGTGATCTCATGTGCAGTATTTTAGCCAACATAAGCAAACATATGATTAAAAATAATATGGTCAGCATGGTTACAATTCCATAAAGTACGAAAGGCGAAAGCATATTATAATGCTGGTGTAAACAAACCCTATAGCGCCTAGTTTAAACACCCTCCCTATATAGGAACTATGTATTATAACTAAAGAAGGTCTCTTGGGCTTATTTTGGGTAACCCCATTACCTGTGCGCTCAGTAAGAGTAAATTACATCTGGATCAGCAAGGCTCTCTGCATCTCTGGAAAAGGAATCTTCCAAAGTGTGTGAAATCATGGCGAGTGTGTGTATAATAAAGGCGCCAGAATCATTGCTGGCTCACAGCTGCCAAATTGTTGTGTCTAGAATATGTTACTCAAACATGCCGAAAAACAGCAGCCCTGTTATGATAACCTTGAAGTGTTCAGTACTAACTGTGCAGACTATGGGCACGATGCAAGTCTAGAGATGTTGAAAACAAAACCCTTTTCTCATGTGTAGACCTTAGTGAAGGCTAACTTACAAAAACAGCTATGCTAACATAACATGCCCACAAAGCAGGCCTCAAACCACACTACACTGTTCTTGTGGACGATGGCGATTCATCCTCCAACTCCGTTGGTGCGGTCTCTGCGGGTGATCGGGTGATCTTGTAGCTGTCTGGGATGGCTATGGCGATGTCGGGTGCGGAGGAGTCGTTAAACCAGGACTCAGTCAGGAAGGCAATGTCCGGGGATGTTGTGTCGAGCAGGTCCCAGAGCTCGACGGCATGCTTGCGTGCTGAGCGGGTGTTCAGTATTATGCATCAGAGGTTGTTAGGGTCTTTTTTGGCTGGTGGTTTGTCGGCTCTGAGGCTGGTGTAGCTGCAGTTCTGGCAGGTGAAGGGGCCATGTGTGTGTTTCGGCGGCCTTGAAGCAGGTGTTGCTCCGTCCGGAGTAGAGAGCGTGCAGAGTGTTGGCGTCGTAGTGACAGCGGTCGTCATTGCGGGTGTGGGGGCTATGGGTTCTGGCGCTGGGCGCGTTCCAGGTGCGGACAGGCACAGACGGGCACAGTCAGGCTTGCCTTAGGCGTGCCTTTGGCGCACCAGCGCACGGCCGCGCAGAGGCCGGCATATATGGGGAGGTGGGAGGGAGGAGCAGCTGGGAGGCGGGGGCAGCGAATGGGCAGTGGGCAGTCAGAGGGGCGAGGCCGCAGGGGACGCAGCGGCGAGGGCGGTGAGGGACAACAAAGGTATACATAGCAATGCCAAATCAACTGCCACGTACAGCCTTCAGTGGTCCAAGATGAAGAGTTGGCCATTCTGTGTCCAAGGCAGCTAAACGTTATTGTGCACAGCCAGTAGGTTTGAAACATAGAGCCTGGCCATTTCAATGTAAGGGGGTGTCATTTTAAACAAAGTAGGCCAATTGGTTTTGTCAAAGGTTCAAAACATCAGTATATAAAAAGCAGGACTCTTGGCTTTGTCAGGGGGACACCCCATTAATAAATTAGTCACATGTCTTAATTTACCATTAACCAATAGAATCAATAACCATAAGCCAATATATGTGTAAGTAAAACACACATTGTGATTTTCATTAAAAGTTATTGTCAATAAGATACTATATATAAAGCACTCTTAAGGAATACAACAATAAACTTGTATTGGGGATTTTTTTAATACTCTCCAGGCCACAGAATGCAACCATAGGACAAACCACAACCACACCATCTGAACATGCAGCTTCAGCTCGGACAGCTTTGAAAAGAATGGAAAGCTATCCTGTGGTCAAGCATTCAATGACCCAGGAAACTTGAGATTTTTCCAAAAATATTCCTGAGGAGGTTGCTGTGCTCCCTGCAGCCCCACACAACACTAAATTAATAATTGGTGGTGCCCCTGTACATCCTTGGAGTACCACAAGAACTGAAATATTTTAGAATGAAACCCAATCAGGACTTTATGGGGTGCTCCAGACAAGTGAAGTGAATATTGCATGAATGGCCTCACAGCTTTCAATCCTAGAGCGACTAGGAGGTTGCAACTATTATTCTTGGCTTTTTAAAATTGTGGGTGCACCTACAGCTGGCTTTTTTGTTTGATATGACTGCACATGGGGCATACTCCCCCACTGCCTAGTCAAATGTCTGCCTTATCCCATTTCCTTTTGGATGCCTCGTTGTACCCCAGTCACACACACCCTTCCTTTTTTCTTTAATGGCAGCACAGGACTGTAACTTTCTGGCACAGAAGCTTAATTCTCCTTGCCCACTCAAAGCAAGGAGGGTGTTCAACTTCAGTGTGCACCCTAGTTCCCTGGTCACTGGGGGCAGGGGCAGCACACCAAAGTATGGAAGTGTGTAGCCGTGTCCCCCTTATTTTTGTTTTGGGGTCCCTACCAACATGTGCCAACCTCTGGGGAGATGATAGCCCCCAAGGGCATGTACCACTTTCAGGAGAGAGCCCACACATGCCCCCTCCTGAATTGTATTGAAAGAAATACTAAAAAGTGCCAACCAATGGGGCCCAGTCCTCCCCAGGGGGATTTTATTGCATCTTTTTTTCCGCAAAACAGAAAAAAATATTTTCTCCCCTCTGAGACATGTCCCAAAAGGACAAAGGAATCATGGTATTCCTATCTTGTCTCCTTACATGTTTTTATGTTTTTGATTTGACAACACACAACTAAGTCCTAGATCCTAAAATGGTTGCCCAATATCTTTGATGATGCTGAGGGCAGCCAATCAGATCTTATCTTCTGATCTGCCGGTCCCACTGGAGTCCTACAGCCCTATATCGCTCTACATTTTGAATCTTTATATCTCAAAAGCTGCTGAACTGATTTACACCAAGGAATAAAAAGCATGCTTCCTGGGTAAAGATCTAGCAGTTCACCAAACTTGGAGTAATTTCATTTAGCCGATTTGTAGCATTTCCTAAATTTCTTATGGGTAATTGCATGGGGGAAAATTATTTTTGGGCCCCCCCTTTTTCTCAGCCCCCACTTCACAAATCCTGTCAAAACATTCCAAGAAGGAGCTGATGATTTTTTGTTTAGAAAGTCTTATAAATATTCATTAAAAAGCACAAAACACATACTTTTTTAACAAAGTCTGACCTAACTATAACTACGCTATAACCACACAGTATGCATATATGCATATATATTTGCACAATGTTGACCTCATATGCAGTGCGCTGTTTCTGCTGGTGCGAGCTTGAGGATCAGACAGAAATAAATAAATGGATGCCATTAAGTCATAAGAGCATAAAATGAGTGCCCAGAAGTATAGAAAACCGGAACAAGGCAGAATAAAGGAGGCATATATGTTTATCCACAACAATAAGCATAATATATGGACTAGACAATGAACTTATAATTAAGTCTGCTTTTCTATAGAAGGAGCATTTTTTTGGATTTGCTCATAACTTTGCCTCTGTTAGACCAATCTTCACAAAACATTACAAAAAAAATATTCATCCACCTCAACTCCTTTCCAGAAAGTTGCGGGGAGATTTGTCAAGTGGGGTGCAAGACAAAAGGGGGGTACCAAATCAAAAAGTCCCATTGCACTTTCCATAGACTTCTTTAGACAAGCCTACAGCAAAAATGGCTGAATGAAATTACACCAAATTTAACAGGAATTGTAGGAAACTGGCTCTCTCCGTATGCTGGTCCAAAAAGAGGTATGTGCAGAGAGTTTAATGCTCTCTTTTGTGGAGTTGTGGTCGTGCAGTTAGGCTTATCAGAGGGCAGTGTTAAGCATTTGTTGTACACACATCTGAGACCAATTTCTAAAAATAATACTTGGTTATATTTATTTCATAGAACCACAGGACTTCATCTTAGATATATATACTTTTTGCAATAGAAAGACTTTTCAATCCCAGAAGTGCAATTTTCAAACTTTACAATGCTAACCTATAGGAGTTAATGTTAAAGGCAGTTCTTTCATAGAAAACGTGCAGTATTATCATTGTTACAATGTGAATTATTTACAATGCTGGGGTGTAGGAATCAGAGTGTGGGGCCTTGTGAGACTGGTTAAAGCCTGGGCAGGGTATGCTAGAAATAGGTAGATGTGATGGAGGTAGAAACGGCTAGACATGGTTGGAGGCTGGCAGGAGATGAGAGCTGTGGTCTGTGGAACTACATTGAGGAATGACTGTGACAGGGCAGTGACATTGATGAAGGTAGTTTACATAGAATAGAGATGTAGATGTGACAGGGCCGCAGTGAGACAATGTTAAACTTGTTATTTGTAACAAAGTGGATACATGTATGTCAAGGGTATACACAAGTTGTTTAAGTTAGGGTGCTGGATGGGGAGTTGCAGGTATTGGCCAGTTGATATATGTTGTTTGAATCTGTGGATGTACTAGTTTATCAAATGACTATTAGTAGTCCTTAAGCTGAGTAAGACGAGTGAATGGTTGAAGGCGAATGAATGAAGACAGATTCATTAAGCAATGTAAGTGTCTGGGTGTGAGATGTGGTGAGGTCTTAAGTGTGAATGCCAGAGTTGGATATGATGCTGAACATTGTGATATAAGTGCAGTCTAACACATTAGTGAGTGGAAAAATGAGGATGTGAGTTGTATAGTTGACATGAAACGTTTAACTTCTGCTGAGGAGGTGATGGGTACAGTACATTGTGCACATAGCATGAATGGGAGAGGTATTATGTACATAGTAATGATGAGTGGTGCTGTGAATGTAGGTGTGGATGTTGAGAGGGGCAGCACCAGGATGAGCTTGTGAGAGTCTCGATGGAAGAGTTGGAGTACAAGGTTGGAGCTAGGAGGGCAGAAATATTTTAAGTATGCCTGCACCAGAGGGTGATTTTGAAGAGCTTGTGTTTGATAGATAGATTGAGAGATGAGCATGTACTTTGAGGTTGAAGTGAGAAGGGTCAGACCAGCACAAGTAGAGATTATGCATTTAAAGTATTTGTATTCAATTTTTAAACAATTGTTTATAGGGTTGTGGGAGGCAGGGGCTGGCCAACTCCGCTCAGTCGCAGATTGTGCAGAGATTTGCCTACTTCCCATTCTCCACGGAACGCAGAGTAGCCAAATCTCCGAACACTCCACGGGCGGAGCAGAGTTCTCCACCCATGGTTAATTGTGAGGATCTCTCTGGATGTGCAGGGAAGAACAGTGCACTGTTGCAAGAGATACATGTGACACCGGAACATTATATGGTATAATGAACAGTTAAATGAGTACTGTATTTGGTTTTCAGATATCTACTTGTGTTGAAAGAGACAAACGTACAATGGCAAGAAAGGAACAGAGGGGAAAAACACAAAAGAAACAGTACTGCCTGCAAAATACTGAGAACAAAAAAATGAAGATGATGGATTTGTGGAGAATTAATGAGTTTCTTAAAACATTATTTAGAAAAATGAAAAATGTGGAAAATGATGTCAATAAGAAGGGGGCTCTAACAACTGAGAAACAAAAAGGAGTAAGTCAAGTTTAAAGCGGAAAACGTCTTACAAGCAGCTCATCTGACAGCAAGGCAGAAAAAAGTCCAACAAATAAGAAGAAGAATGTGCAGAAGTAAGGTATTGGATAATTTGGTAAGAAATATAAAACAGTGTAAGAGAATAACGGAGGCATTAAAGCAAATTTGGTATGTTTTTATGGTTTACATGTATTTTATTGCTTTTAAGAACACAGTCGTACACATAACAGAGGGGCTTGCTTAGCACTCCTCTGTCATGCAGTACTAATGAAAAACAATAAACACAACCAAACATACCCCACTTCCCTCCCTCGCCTCCGTTTGTTGTCACTCCACTATATTGTAACTCCCCTGCGTGTTGTAGCTGTTTCTTATTTCTGGGTGTCCCTCTCTGCTGTCAAGCTGTGTCAACCTGTTTAGGCAAGTGCAGTATACGTAGGTTTCTGGGACACATTAAGTTATAGAATGAGTTAAAAAGCAGTTTAATATACAGCTTCCAGAGATCCCGATAGGTGTCTGAGTGGCAGGTCAGCTTCAGCGTCCATGTAAAGTATGACTCCGGTAGACTTGAGTAGTATCCAAGTAGATTTATTGGCAACTCTGCATAGCACATATCATCAAGCACAACTTAACATGGCAACATTCAAAAGCAACTGTCTACTCCAAGAACTCCCGCTACCCTCTGGTCCATTACTCTATGCCTAATATGCCTCACATCCAATGTAGCCAGTGAACAACCTAAATATCGATTCCAAAATGAAGACTGCCCAAAATATCGAATCAAAAATATAGACAGCCCAGAATATCGAATTACTAAAAATAAAGACAGCCCAGCATATTGAATTTAGGGTATGAAATATCGAATTCCATATTATCGAATTTAAAATATCGATTTTTATAATATCTTATCTAATCTTATCTTATCGTAAGGGGGTTTTCTATAGCGCTCTGACACCATAGGTTTCCTGGCGCTAATTGGGTGCTGAGAGGTGTGAAGAAGGGGATCTAGCCGGATTGTGTCAAAAGACTAGTTTTCAGGAGTTTCCTGAATTCAAGAAGGGAGTTGGAAAATTTAAGCGGAAGGGACAGCGGGTTCCAAAGTTTGGGGGCCAAGTGAGCAAATCTACGACCGCCAAATTTTTTGAGCTTGATTGGGGGAATGACTAAGAGCTGGTGGTGAGAGGACCGTAGGTTGCGTACCGGGCAATAAAGGGTGACCAGGGATTTAAGGAAGGCGGGAGAAGTCCCAAACACAGCTTTAAATGTCAGGCAGCCGATCTTAAACGCAGCCCTCGGTTCAACCGGCAGCCAGTGGAGTTTGTGAAGTAATGGTTTCGCAGACTGCCACTTCGGGATTTTATAGGCCAGTCTAGCTGCCTGGTTCTGCACAATTTGGAGCCTGTGGAGAAGGGATTTGGGTAGGCCGTGGTACAGAGAATTTGAGAAATCCAGGCGGGAGAGCACCAGGGCAATCAAGACTTGTATCAGAGCCTCAGGTGTAAGGAGGTGGGAGACTTTCCTGATTTTTCTTAGCTGGAACATGCATGATGACACGACAGCACCCACCTGAGGCTTGAGGGAGAGCTCTGTGTCAATGATAACCCCAAGACTCTTTGTTGACTTAGCCGGAGCAGGCGGGGAGCCGAGCTCCACCGGCCAAAACGGTGGACCCCAGTAAATGGGGCTGTTACCTGGGAGGATTAGCTCTGTTTTCCCAGGTTCAGCTTGAGCTGGGTACAATTCATCCATTGCTGGATGTGTAACATAACCGCTTGACAGTAAAGAGCTGCATTGGGAGTGTTGAGGGGGAAGATAATTTGCAGTTCGTCCGCATAGTTGAAGACGGTGATGTCCCACCTCTGCAAAGAGTGGATGAGCGGTTGGAGATTTTTTTTTGTGTTATGTATTGTAGTATATGTATTAAAAGTATGTATTAATTATGTAATATATGTTTAATTTTTTTAAAGTAATGAATGTTATGTAATTTAATTTTTGCGTTATTTAATTCCGTAGCGGGTTGTGGGTTTATAGGGGAATTGGGTGGGAAGTAATTTAATTATAGTAAATCAAATATTAATTTTTATTTATATGTATTGATAATTAATTGATTGATAATTAATTTTTAATTGGTATTTAATTTGTATTAATTGGTAATAATTTGTATTAATTGGTAAATACTTTTTATTAATTGATTAATTCATAATTATGTTAATTGTATTTATTTGGAGCAGGTTGTGGGTTTGTAGGGCAATAGGGTGGGAAGTGATTTAATTGTAATAAAGTTAAAACATATTTTTATTTATTGTCCTTAATTGATAATTAGTTATTAATGGGTAATTACTTGTTATTAGTTAGTAATTAATTTTTTTAATTAGTGATTAATTTTAATTAATTCGTAATTATTTTTATTTAATTTGTTATTGTATTGATAATTAATTTAATTTAATTTTAATATTAAATCATTACTTTCCCAAATGTTGCACTCTGGAGTGGGAATAGCCATTTTTACCCCTACGCTATCCAATGCTTTCCCTACTGTTGCACTCACTGGAGTGGGAATAGAAATTTTTACCCCTATGCTATCCAACACTTTCCCTACTGTTGCACTCACTGGAGTGGGAATAGTCATTTTTACCCCTAAGCTATCCAACGCTTTCCCTACTATTGCACTCACTGGAGTGGGAATAGTAATTTTTACCCTCCCGCAATCCAACACTTTCCCTACTGTTGCACTCTCTGGAGTGGGAATAGTAATTGTTACCCCTACGCTACCCAACGCTTTCCGTACTGTTGCCCTCACTGGAGTGGAAATAGTAATTGTTACCCCTACGCTATCCAACGCTTTCCCTACTGTTGCACTCTTTGGAGTGGGAATAGTAATGTTTGCCCCAACGCTATCCAATGCTTTACCTACTGTTGCACTCTTTAGAAGGGGAATAGTAATTCTTACCCTCCCGCTATCCAACGCTTTCCCTACTGTTGCACTCACTGGAGTGGGAATAGTAATTTTTACCCCTACGCTATCCAGCGCTTTCCCTACTGTTGCACTCTCTGGAGTGGCAATAGTAATTTTTACCCCTCGACTATCCAACGCAACAGCTTTCCCTACTGTTGCACTCTTTGGAGTGGGAATAGTAATTTTTACCCTCTCGCTATCCAACTAATTCTCTACTTTTTTTGACACTACTTTTATTATTTTTATATTTTAAGATTTTTTACATTATTTTAAGTATGTTTTATGTAATTGTTTTAATATTTATTTAATGTTATATTATTTGTGATATATTTTCCAAATTCGATATTTTAGTTAACTATATTGTTTACAATCTATATTTTGGATTTGATATTTTAGTACTTACCTGTTTGTAGATAGGGATTCTATATTTTGTCCTTCGATATTTTGGAGTCGATATTTTGGGCTTTCTATATTATGTCCCTCGAAACTAAGTCCCCGAACCAATGTAGCCAAGCAGTGTGCATAGAAAGCTTTTCTTTACCCCACTGGCCCGAACAGATGCCGAAGCACAAGCTCAATATGTCACCCCTTTAAGTGGGAATGTCAGTGGGATAGGGAGACCCAGGGTTATGGAAGCCAGGCATCGGTGTATCAAGGTGTTTATCTTTGTCATCTAAAACTGCACCCAGCAGTGCTTGAGCTTCAGACATTCCCATCGAAGGTAAAGCAGCCTCCCAGAGGGCCCGCATCACCTCCAACACTTTGCACCATGAATGTTATTGCCCCAGCAGGCGGGCCGGGGCTAGATACCAATAGGTCGCACTCTTAATAGCAGTCTCTACGCTTGCAGTGTTGCAAGCTCTGTCCCCCGCCCTATAATATATCTCTTCCCACTCCTTGTGTTAGTAAAATGACATATATAAATATTTAATTAAATATTCATCAATAGACTAAAATTTGTGATATCAAACAAATGATTTACTGCCACAAAACAAAACTGCTTAATCCTATTTCATCACGGTGACAGCGCTCGGTGCCCTGCAGTCTCCTCGTTCCACTGCCAGTCATTTGCGGACTGTTTGATGTGGAAGGAGACTACATGGGACAGCCTTTCCTTCTGAGTGCCTTACTTCCTGCTAGTGCCATTGACAGCCGCCATCTTGGGGAGGTTAGCGGTATAGTTTCTCACCTAATTAGCCAGCCATACCACTACAAAGGCGGCAAATGCCGCGAGCGCGCTAAGATAGACATAGAGCACAGGCTCCTGAAGGCTGAAGCTCCACTTATACCAATGGGCAAGTTTACTCATTTTATTTAGTTTGTACCTTATTTGCGCCGTTTTGACTGTTTTATCTGTTCTTTACTGCCACAAAACAAAACTGCGTAATCCTATTTCATCACGGTGACAGCACTCGGTACCCTGTAGTCTCCTCGTTCCACCGCCAGTCATTTGCGGACTGTTTGATGTGGAGGGAGACTACAGGGGACAGCCTTTCCTTCTGAGTGCCTCACTTCCTGCTAGTGCCATTGACAGCCGCCATCTTGGGGAGGTTAGCGGTATAGTTTCTCACCCAATTAGCTAGCCATACCACTAAAAAGGCGGCAAATGCCGCGAGGGAGCAGCGGACGTGCCACCGGTGCGCCAAAGGCAAGCCCGTCTGCACCCGTCCGCGCCTCGACCGGGCCCAGGGCCAGTCCCCCTTGTGGAAAAGTAAATTTTGCCATGTTCTGTGTCCCTACGTGTTCCCCATCTTATGTTATGTGTGCATGATTAATATGCATATGTATTCCCCATCATCAATTAAAGACGCAATTACAGTTGTGTCCATCTCTAGTATGCCAGTTTCCAGTTCTCGTGAAAGCTACGAGTATTAGGCCTATGTAAAGTTACGTTGCCACGTTTCTCAGTGTGCACGTTATTTCATTGTAAAGTCCCCGTTTCTAGGCCTCAAAAGGGCCCGGACTCAGATTCAGCTCCTGTCTCCTGAACCCTCGCTGAGGAGCGATACAGCCCCCACCTGCATCCCTGACCCTTCACTTACTTCCTGCCTCACAGTGCCCGGCTCGGACTGGCTCTGCCTGCCAGTCTGCCAAGAGTATGTTATGATTCTAGTTATCAGTCCAGCTCCCCTTCTCTGCATTCCTAAGCTACTGAATCGCATCAATAGTTTCCGTCATGGTCTAGCTTTTACGTCTCCATGTAAGAGAAATACTGTATTAATGGTCATTTAATATTCCTCAACACACACTACATGTAGAATAATGCATGCACCAGTCTTAGAGTCTGTTAGCCTTTACCCTGATAACTTTTGGATTCTATCAACATGTTCTCTAAACATCAGATACTAGATAGTGTTTAGGTACATGTCGCTCTGACTTTCCAGACTTCAGTCTCTGCTTCTAGCGCAGAAGTCATAGCCCCCAGTTTCTCCCTAGTAACACGTCATTGTCAGCTTGCGCGCACCACTAGGTTAGAGGTCCCGGCTCCTTAGGTAGCCCCCTCCATGTTTCCGCCCCGTTTATGACATATTCTGTTACGTTTGCATCACATGTCTATGTATACGCCCTGTTCACGCCTCTTGTTACACCTACTTTCTACCTTATCTTTCGCGACTGCTACAGGCCCTGCCCACTGCTACGCCTATTGTATTGAACATCATGTATTTTGTTTAAGTATATATATGCTTGTGCCCTGTTATTAAAGTGTGCTAGCTAGCCATCCCAGATCTTGCCCGTGCAGGTTGTCCTGGTCCTGTCCTTTATGCTGTATTAAACCTGCATACTCCGACTACCTCGAATCTTGACTCTTATTTATTGAGCTATCTGTTATTATATATCCAGTCAAAAATAGAGGTATTATTTATTTATTTACCACATAATGGCGCCCGAATAGGGACTTGCCCTTTCCCCACGCGCCGGTGAAGCCACGCAAGCCCCCTGATCCTCTGCAGCCGTGACGGAACCATACCGTGCACGTGCAGATATTTCTGCTTCAAGTATCCCTCAGGCCCACGGAGGAGACGGAGGTTGCGGTCCAGCATCCAGACGAGGCGGTGGAGGAACGCGGCGAGTCCCGACCAGAGCCCAAGCCGAGAGTCCAAGGTCCGAGGTATCCGGAGGCCCACCCGTAACTGAAGTCCGAAGTTCGTCCGTCGTCGTAGCAGTCCAGTCCAGTCCGAGGCCTTCCGTTCTTGCTGCCCAGTGAGTACCGTTGCTGGGGTAGTATCTAGACAGGGTCAATTGCATTGTCTCTGGTCCGTGGGTTTGGGTACGCAGATCCAACACGAAGTGTCCACTTAGGTGGATGCGGGTCCTGACGTGTCTCTTTATGAGACCGGTATGTTTCGTACTGTTTCAGCAGTGCATCTAGTAATTCTAGTAAGTTCTGTTCTCGAGAAATTCATGTATTCTGTTTTCAAGTATTCCAGGTAATGTTTCTGTCCGAACTGTTATTTTAAATTTCATTTCAATGTGTTTTCAATGTTGTGGTATGAGTGATCAGTCTCAAGTCAATATTGTGTTCAGTGTGTATTGTATTGTGTCTGGTCTCCAGCCCAGTCATGCCTTTGTTTTCAAAATTACGTCAGTTAAGAACTAGAAAAGGTCTGCTCGAGGAAGCAGTTCCTGTCCCGCCTAGGGACAGTCCAGGTCATTTTATGTATCAAAAGCATGGCATAAGTGCCATATTATATCTAGATTTATGGGTGGAGTACACCAAACAGTTAGAAGAAAAGTACAGATGGCCCGTATCGGGTACATGGGATGCCGAGTGCATCATGCGAATAGAAGAAGCATTATGGAAAAAGAAAGCCAGACAGTCACAGAAAGATGCCATCGAGTTATGGCGCAAAGAATCTCATAAAAGAACCGAAAAAGAAATCAGAAAGTCAGAATTAAGTAGGGAATCCTTAGAAAGAGCCCAAGAAAGGGAACTAATCGAGATAGGTGAACGAGTTAAAACCGAACAGTCAGACAGACAGAGGAATGCCCTCATTAAGGGTATGTATCCTCTTCTTGCCGAGGGCTTGCCAAAAGCAACCCTGGAAGCATCCAGTAATTTTCCGCCACCTTTAGTTCCGACCAAGCTACGTCACAAACCGACCGCAGCAGATATTTTTCTCTCGTCCTATTTGGACGACACAGTCCCAGAATATGCAAATCCTGTTCCACCAGCTCCTGTAAATAATGTAATTCATGGTCTTCCAGCCACCGGGGCACCTGTTGCAGTACCTGTTACGGTACCGCCGGTCCAGCCCGTAGTACAAATTCCCGCCACATCAGTCACTCTGCCAGCACGAAGAGTATCAGTCGATGATTCCAGTAGAGGGGCCGCGGGAGGAGGTCCTCCTGGTACCCCGCCGCCAAATAGACGTTTAGGAGCAGTCGAGTTACATGAATGTGCGTTACAGCGTACGCCCAAATATCAGTCCATTGCAGAAATCAGACGAGTTCTTACTGAATGCTGTTATGATCCAGTCCCAGGTGAGGATAGCATGGTTCTATATTCCATACGTATAAGACAGGTGTCCGAGTATTTGGTCACCCTACCGAATATGAAAGAAGATCTAGACAGAATGTATCGTTTCATTCGTACAGGACAAGATCCAGAAAGTATTGCTGAAGTCATGTCTCTCAGAAAAGCTGAGATCCAGTTCATGTTATTAAAGTTTCTGATCAATTGTTTAATACGGGAACAAGATTCCCCGACTAAAGATCCGATCGAGATGAAAGTTCTGACAAGGTGGAGTGATAATATAGCCGAGGGTAAGCACAAGACACTCAATAGTATAGAGAGTATGTACAAGAAAATTCGTAAAGAAATAATCAGGTTACACGAGCAACGCAAAGAAGCTCTAGTAAGCGAGAAAGAAAATGACTCTTCTACTGAAGAGGTAGACGACGAGAATACCGCCAGAATAGCGTATGTAGGGAAATCTAGATTTCCAGACCGACAGTCACGCCTAGAACACAAGAAAGTCTTTCATCTTCCAGCACCAGAACAAGGCTCTCTAGAACAAGTATTTCAAGCTACCGATCAAATTCTGAAATCACGAATCGGTTATAGTGAGTTAAGTACCATGCATGAACAAGAACTAGCCCGATCAGCAGTCCGATGGATTACTGATTCTACCACTTTTCCAGACGAAATAGTGGCACAAATGTTTCTGAAACTGCCCCCAGCCGAGCAGCGACTGGTGGGTATGTATATGATCCAGCACCTCATTACACTGTATGAGGGTCAACATTCTGATCCAGGTCCGTTACATGATATCCTGAACGAATTACTCCAGTATAGATGGAAAGGTTTAGGTACCGATTTAATTAGTGTCATTCTGGAACAGCGCCATAAATATAGAACGTTTCTGAACCCACATTTTGTTCATGTCTCACCCCCAGAAAGTAAACCGTTTTATATAGACAGACAGAATCCGTTACGAGAAGTACACCCAGTTAGGACAGCAGATGGTGAAATGCAACGAGTATTTGTTTACACCCCAGTTACCAAGATGGAACTCTTAGAAATGAAGAAATTAATTCCCTGTCACGACAAAGATCCAGCAGGGTTCCACCGAGAATTAAAAGACATGCTCCGTATGGGAGAATACACGTATCCAGATATCATTAAAATGTTAAAAGTCCTGTTGCCCGCAGGGGTATACGAAAAACTCAAGGAAAAGGATTGGGAGGTGGGAGAGAAAAAGATCGATTGGACAGCTCTAGAAGCTGAAGATAAGATACGAGTACCAGGTACCGGTCTTGGAGAGAAATGTAAAGAATTACCAGAATTATTAATACAAGTTTTACCTAGATTATTAGCAACTAAAAAGGAAGACTGGGATGCAATCTCAGCCTGTAAACAGAAACAAGACGAAGACACTAGTGATTTTTATTCCAGATTTGAGAAATGTTTTATAATAAACAGTGGTTTGAAGACGAGTAGCGAGTCATACCCTCATCTTTTTGTTACTAAATTAGTCGAGAATTCAAGTCCACAAGTTAAGAATAGAGTTTTGAAAGTCGAAAGTACATGGCAAGCTAGTACCCCGTCACAGATGCTCCAGATGCTCCAGTATCACCAGAATAGAATCAGAGAAGAGCAAGAACACGAGAGAAGACGTATGAAAGACACGAAAATGAAAGTACTAGTTGCACAATCTGTTCCACAAGACAGTCAGAAGAGGGGTCCGAATCAAGCCAGTCATCCTACAGCTCCCGTTAAAGGGACATGCAATTATTGTAAACAGCCAGGTCATTTTATAAACGAGTGTGCAGTTCTGAAACATAATATAGCCACTGGTAAGACTAAAGAAAGACCACGTCCGCCTAGACAAGAACAAGTTTCACAGACTTCTCAGCCACAGAATGCACAACAGACAGTTACAGCACCGCAGCCTATTGCTGCAACACAGCATGTTACACAGCAGATGTACCAGTATGCACAGACAGAGTATCCAGAGTATCAAGCGTATTCATGAAACAGCCTAGAGAGGGAGGTAGGCTTGCCTCTCATCGAGATTCCTGTAGATCAAGAAGGTCCCTATGTTCACAGTCAAGTATTAGGGAAAGACAGAAAGTTTTTGATTGATACAGGGGCAAGTAGGACTACTATTAGTCACGACGAGGTTCCAGGGGCTCCGCTCTCAGGCTCTAGAAATGTTTCCCTTGGATTTTCAGGAAAGCCAATTGTAAACGAGATATCAAAGCCAGTTACTCTAGAAGTTGGTCCATTGTCCCGAACTACTGATCTATTGCTTACGAAGTCATGTCCAGAAAATTTGTTAGGCATTAAGACACTGAAAGAATTAGGTGCAGTTATTTGTTGTTCCCCAGAGGGAATACGTTTGTTCTTACGTGACTTCAAGGGTCACTATGTTTTACGAGATTTTGATCCAAGATTGTCTAATGTTCCGCAGCATCTATGGGCGCAAGGTCCAACTGATGTTGGTTTTATGCAAATCACACCCCATCGTGTGACTCTCAAGCAAGGTGTAGTGTTACCACGAATCAGACAGTACAGATTGCCACCTGAGGCTGTAGCAGCCTTATCCAAAATTATTGACGAACTTATGGCTCAAGGAGTAGTTGTAGAAACTGACTCCAATGTATGTAATTCTCCTATCATTCCAGTCATGAAACGTACTGATCCAAATGCACCCCCAGTATATCGATTAGTGATTGATCTTCGAGAACTCAATAAATGTATTATCCCCCAGTATCCAGTTGTTCCAGATATCTCATCCCTATTGACAGCTATTGATTCTGAGGCAATATTTTTTTACAGTAATCGACCTCAAGAACGCATTTTTCAGTGTCCCAATTCATCCAGATAGCCAGTACCTTTTCGGTTTTTGTTTAAATGGAAGGAGCTATAAATTTACACGAGCTCCTCAAGGATTCACAGAAAGTCCTAGTATTTACAGTCAAGCACTTAAGAGACAACTAGACAATATTCACATGCCAACTGACACTGCCCTGCTCCAGTATGTCGATGATCTACTGATCACAGCCCGTTCTGAACGTGCTTGCGAGCGAGCATCACTTACAGTCTTGTATTTTCTAGCCGAGATGGGGCACAAGGTGTCCCCTTCGAAGCTCCAGTTCTGTGTCCAGCAAGTGATCTACTTAGGCCACTTACTGTCCAAGTGGGATAGGCAGTTGACACCTGACCGTATCCAGTTAATAGCGAGTCTTCCTTAGCCCAAGACACAGAAGGAGGTACGTGCTTTTATTGGCCTTACTTCTTATTGCAGACAATGGATTCCTCAGTATGCATTTCTAGCCAAGCCACTGATACAGTTAACGACACAGGAGGCAGCCGTATCGACTGTCCTCCCTTGGACATCTGAGCATACACTTAGTTTTAATGAGTTGAAGAAAGCTTTATGCCAAGCTCCCGTTCTAGCTACACCGAACTACAATAAGCCTTTTACACTTTTTGTCACAGAACGTGATGGTACAGCATTATCTGTTCTTACACAAGATCAAGCCGGACAATACAAGCCCTGTGCTTATTTTTCGAGCACATTAGATCCAGTGGCCCAGGCTTTGCCTGCGTGCCCTTAAGTCAGTTGCAGCCACAGCACTAGCTATCAGACAAAGTGATTCCATAGTATTAGGACATTCCTTGACAGTACAAGTTCCACACTCCGTGGAAGTTCTTTTGAACCGAACACAGACTCAGCACTTGACAATTGCACGTTTAACAGGTTATGAACTGACACTGTTCCAGCCACACATAGAAATCAGACGCTGCAACGTTCTAAATCCTGCTACACTGTTACCGATAGTTACTTCAAATCCTGCCACACATGACTGTGTGGAAGTAGTTAACACTATGACTAAGCCAAGACAAGATCTGACAGATATTCCATTACCAGATCCCGACCTGACACTTTATGTGGATGGTTCATGTATGAGAACGAGTACAGGAGAACTAGTAGCCGCGTATGCAGTGACTACTGACACTGAAGTTATTGAAACACACCGTATTGACACCCTGTCCGCTCAAGCAGCAGAGCTAGTCGCTCTGACACAAGCCTGCATACATGCCAAGAACCTGAAAGTTAATATTTACACAGATTCACGTTACGCATTCGGAGTTGTACACGACTTCGGAGTGCTCTGGCAGGAGAGAGGTTTCATGACTTCTCATGGAACCAAGATTCAGCATGGTTTCCTTATTCAAGCTCTGTTAGATGCAATACATTTACCGACATCCATCGCTATCATGAAATGCAAAGCACATACGAAAGTTACAGACATTAGCAGATCGAACAGCCAAGCTTACAGCACAGACGCCAGACATACCAGTTAACAAGACACCGACATCCACTCCAGAACAGACTACTTGTATGATAGTTAAGGACTCTACTCAAGATATTATAGATATCCAGTTACATGCTACTCCTGAAGAAATTAAGAAATGGTCCGAACAAGGAGGGGTCCAGACAGATCAGGGATGGGTGACGAAGGGAAAAGCCACATGGTTTCTCCCCGACTCAATGGTTCAAGTCATTATCAATACCGCACATAGTCCAGCACACTTAGGAGAAAAAGCTATGTTAGACAGTATCCAGAACATTTGGTTTAACAAGCATTTACGAGCTGCAGCCAAGCAGAAAGTCCGTACCTGTATGATATGTTGCCAGTTCAATCCAGGTAAAAGTGTCCCGGTGGAACAAGGTGGATTCCAGCCCCCTGACCACCCTTTTGAAGTCCTCCAGATGGATTATATTCAGATGGAGTGATGTCGAGGTTTCAAGTATGTCCTTGTAGTTGTATGCGCTTTGTCCAGGTGGACAGAAGCATATCCAGTCCCAGATTATACAGCCGCGACCACTGCCAAGCAGTTGGTTCGTGAATTCTTCCCCCGCTATGGACTCCCTAGGGTCGTGTATTCTGATAACGCCCAGCCATTCTCATCTGAACTAATGAAGCACGTTTCCCTTTTGATAGGGTACCAGTGGAAGTTCCATTGTGTACGCCATCCAGAAGCAGCCGGTCTCGTAGAGAGACATAATCAAACCTTGAAAATCCGTATTGCCAAAGTATGCAAAGAGAAAGGTGTAGACTGGCTAGTAGCCCTGCCAGTCGCTCTATTCTATATGCGCATGGTCGCACACTCCAGATCAGGTCTGTCCCCTTATGAGGTCGTATTCGGCCGCCCCCCGAATATGTGGGGTACACCTAGACCCCAAAGTATTACAGATGTTTCCAGTAATATGCTGACAGATTACCTAGCTTCCTTGATGTCTGCCCTACACTCTTGTCGTTCACAGGTTGCCGCTGCATTTCCCGACAATACTGAAGTCAAGCCAGACGAGATCCTTCCCGGCACCCTGGTCCTCGTCCGCAATTTTGATCGTTCAAGTCCGCTGGAGCCTCGCTGGAAGGAGCCGAAGTTAGTCCTCTTGACCACCCGCACTGCCGTCAAGTTGGAAGGCAGGAAGGGGTGGGTGCACCTGTCACACGTCAAGAAATTTCACGGACTCCGACTAAAAACTGTTTCCAAAAACATTTCCAAGGATTGTCAAGATTTTAAAGACTGCCAAGATACTATTCTTAAGGACTGTCCCGCTAATGACTCTGATTCAAAGCCCTCCCTGTTAGAGAAAACTCCACAGCAGGAGTATAAGTTGAAGCTCCGGTCTAGTAAATTAAGTCAGCCAGTTTAATTGTCTAAGTCCTCCCCTAGGTGAAACGGTTAGACAGGTATCTGACATGTATGAAATAGACCCCCATAGTGAGAGAGTTAGTCAAAACTCAATCCGATGTATTGTTTTTCTAAGTTTTATATTGTTTTTAAGCTTGATGATTACCTGCACGGGTTATGCATTTCATTTATGTTTTCCAATTTCTCATGTAAATAAGTTTTCTAATGCTACAGTAGAGCACACGTTTAGTGATCTGCCTCCTCACGAACTATCCTATCGTCTTGCTATGCGCAATAATTCATTTATCCGTATGTTACATTATTCACACCAGACCAGCAATGCCACTAATTGTTGGGTGTGTGGTCGACTCCCCCCTTTCCAGACACCGAAGGGAGTTCTGCCATTGTTTCCTTATCCGTTTTCACATAATGGTTCGTGTGGAGCCTGGTCCACGTTAACGTTATCGTCAACTGATATGTCCTTTCTGAATAGTACATGTTTCCCAGACAAGCAAGGTCTTCCCCACAGAACAGGGTTAGATCTAGAAAATGAAGTTTATAATTTGGGTAATTATTCTTCGAATTTTATGGTCCTGAATGTTCAGTCTGATCCTACTCCAGACTTACCTGCAATTTCAGTACTACCAGTCAAAGGCGAATTATGTGTCCGAAATAATGGTTCCGTACACGTAGGACATAGTGATTGTACTACTATTGTCAAGTATAGTGACAGTGGGAAATCTATTTTCAAAGCTTCACGTCATTCTTATTTTGTTTGTGGTCAGACCGCATATGTTCGTCTGCCCCTCGATTGGGAGGGAACCTGTTACATTGCCTTCCTACTGCCACCAGTTTTTCTATCCCCATCTGATTATCATAGAAACACACATCTAGTACACATTAGACGTAGAAGGGAGATCGAGTCCCCAATTGTCGATCAAACTGAAACTGCTCTAGAACAGTATACAGATTTCAATAAAGGTTTCTTCTTCTTTATAGGACCTGTCCAGAATAGTAAGTTAATCCGTAGGTTAACAAGAACCCTTGAAGCAGTAGTGAATGAGACTGCCTCCGCTCTAGGTAACTTAACCGAAGAACAATCTGCTATGAGATTTGTCGTGCTCCAAAATCGTCTCGTTCTTGACGTCATACTGGCCGATAGAGGAGGAGCATGTAGAGTCATCGGATCTAGTTGCTGCATTTTCATTCCTAATAACGCGCCGTCTGTTTATTCAGCTATAACCAGACTTCATAAAATTGCCCATCAGTTACACCAGAATCCAGGCACCTGGACATGGTCCGGTTGGTTCTGGAGTATAATTTCTGCCTGGGGATGGAAAGTATTGTCATTTCTAGGTATTGCAGTAGCGATCATATTCAGTTGCTGCCTCTGTATACAATGTGGCCCTGCGATTTGCGGCATTTGTGCTACCTCTTGTATTCCTAGTCCCAAGTCCCGTCCTAAATCTCGTTCCAAGAAAATTCGAGACGAGCAAATGATACTGTATGAAATGATAGACGGTATCATGAATATTGATGTTTCCTGATGGAAACGTAGTGACAAGGAGGGAATGTGGAAAAGTAAATTTTGCCATGTTCTGTGTCCCTACGTGTTCCCCATCTTATGTTATGTGTGCATGATTAATATGCATATGTATTCCCCATCATCGATTAAAGACGCAATTACAGTTGTGTCCATCTCTAGTATGCCAGTTTCCAGTTCTCGTGAAAGCTACGAGTATTAGGCCTATGTAAAGTTACGTTGCCACGTTTCTCAGTGTGCACGTTATTTCATTGTAAAGTCCCCGTTTCTAGGCCTCAAAAGGGCCCGGACTCAGATTCAGCTCCTGTCTCCTGAACCCTCGCTGAGGAGCGATACAGCCCCCACCTGCATCCCTGACCCTTCACTTACTTCCTGCCTCACAGTGCCCGGCTCGGACTGGCTCTGCCTGCCAGTCTGCCAAGAGTATGTTATGATTCTAGTTATCAGTCCAGCTCCCCTTCTCTGCATTCCTAAGCTACTGAATCGCATCAATAGTTTCCGTCATGGTCTAGCTTTTACGTCTCCATGTAAGAGAAATACTGTATTAATGGTCATTTAATATTCCTCAACACACACTACATGTAGAATAATGCATGCACCAGTCTTAGAGTCTGTTAGCCTTTACCCTGATAACTTTTGGATTCTATCAACATGTTCTCTAAACATCAGATACTAGATAGTGTTTAGGTACATGCCGCTCTGACTTTCCAGACTTCAGTCTCTGCTTCTAGCGCAGAAGTCATAGCCCCCAGTTTCTCCCTAGTAACACGTCATTGTCAGCTTGCGCGCACCACTAGGTTAGAGGTCCCGGCTCCTTAGGTAGCCCCCTCCATGTTTCCGCCCCGTTTATGACATATTCTGTTACGTTTGCATCACATGTCTATGTATACGCCCTGTTCACGCCTCTTGTTACACCTACTTTCTACCTTATCTTTCGCGACTGCTACAGGCCCTGCCCACTGCTACGCCTATTGTATTGAACATCATGTATTTTGTTTAAGTATATATATGCTTGTGCCCTGTTATTAAAGTGTGCTAGCTAGCCATCCCAGATCTTGCCCGTGCAGGTTGTCCTGGTCCTGTCCTTTATGCTGTATTAAACCTGCATACTCCGACTACCTCGAATCTTGACTCTTATTTATTGAGCTATCTGTTATTATATATCCAGTCAAAAATAGAGGTATTATTTATTTATTTACCACACCCTGGCCATCAAAACTTAACCCCAAGCCAATTAGTTATATCCTACTCCAGGACTCAGTTACTCGATTCTAACAATACCGCCATATATTGAGGATGTGTGTATGTATGTAAATGTATAGGCATTTATATAGCGCACTACTTACCCGTAGGGTCCCAAGGCGCTTCGACCGCTGCGAAACCCTTCCTGGCTTCCCTGAGAGATGGTCCCTTAATGGGTATCTCCAGGGTGAGACCAGGCATCCCCGGCGGTCTGGTGGGGCCGTTAGTGAAGATGAGGCAAGCTAATGCCCAGAGTTGCCGAGTGTGAACGCTGATCAGAGTGGGCACCGAGGCGAGAGAATTATCGAGTCCGCTGACCCTGGTCCAGAAACCTGCCGCGCCGGGAATCGAACCCTGGTCCCGGGCCGTCCTCTGCTCTCGGGTCTGCCGCCTCTAACCAGTGAGCCACACTACTTCACTCACATGTATACCCACAGGTATAAAGGAGCTAATCTATATACCTGACCCCATGTAGGGTCTCTAACTGGGACTAATACCCAACCTCACCCCTCACCAAAGGGATGAACTGTGATGTCTACGCACAAGGAGACTAAGATGTCCCATATGTAAATAATCCAAGACTGTGGCATCACTTCATACAAATATACTGTAACAATAAAATCTCCAAATTGAGCTCTAAACCATGCAAACTACATTGCAATTACTGTGAGAAATTGACTCTGTCAAAAGACAGTACATTTCGGATAGTACACAGTAGAAATGAGAGAAACCTGAAAAATCACGCAGGTGAGCGAGCTCTCACCTGAGTTGTGCTAGGTAAGAACTTCCCTGCATAAGGGAACCAAGGAAAAAAAAAAACACAACGCCACCTCCCAAATTGTTTGACCTCACACAAAATATTTGGAGACAACAAGCATTTGAAATGCATAAAATGACCAACGGAGTTGTCGTACTACCTATGATAAACAAAACACGTAATAAATTGGTCACTCTCAATACACAAGTCAGGGAAGACATCAGCAAGAAGGTGTATAAGTAGATCTGCACTAAATATGGGCGCCTAAATAAGCTTCTCATGCAGCATGAGCCCCTACAGGACACTCTGCACACTGGATTCTGGCATTCAGAGAAGAGAAAATCCATAAAACCATATTGTGAAACAGAAACACCAAAAAATAAAATACTTCAAAAATCCACCAGATGGCACTCATGTAAAAGAATAAAAAGTCTTAACTTCAACTCTTTTGTGCTTGTTTCTGCTTCCATGTCTGGATTCCATACGTTTTGACAAGTCTCTGTGCTCAAGGGTAGCTCTGGTGAAAAAATGTTTCTGGCAACACGAGTAAGATGTTGTGACCTCTTCATTAATAAGACGACATCCAGGAAACAGTTAAAGTATTTATTTGACTCGTAGTTCAGTAGATAAAAGTGCATGCAGCAGATCATACATGTAACTGTAAACTGAATCATGACATTCTACAATCCCAGAACACCTTTCAACAAAGTTCTATTACAAAGTACAATTCCATTGCTCATTAAAGAAACATGCAACCACTACACATCCCCCTTCTTTAAAAAACTAATTTAAATACGATTTTACGGTTGAAAAGTCCTTTAACAATGAACGTTGGAGTTACAAATTGTAATTATCCACAAACGAGTTTGAAGGGGTGTTTCCAATTGAAAATTCCTTTAAGTTACTCACGATTAGAGTTGAGTAGAGAACACAGGGTTAAAGGTGAATTTTCGAAGCTTTTCTTTCGAAGAGAAAATCGTTGTGGAACTTGAAATTACAAGTTGTGCCCATCTCGTTGCCAATTCTGTTGTGACCTCTTCATTAATAAGACGACATCCAGGAAACAAATAAAGTATTTATTTGACTCGTAGTTCAGTAGATAAAAGTGCATGCAGCAGATCATACATGTAACTGTAAACTGAATCATGACATTCTACAATCCCAGAACACCTTTCAACAAAGTTCTATTACAAAGTACAATTCCATTGCTCATTAAAGAAACATGCAACCACTACATAAGACCTTTGAGATGTGTGCATCTTAGTTACTGCAGTTAAGCAGGACAGTGTTGCTTGACAAACTTCGATGACAAACAATATCATCGAAGAGATAGTAGTTTGAAGCAACATGACGTCAACTTAAACGTAGGATGCAAATAATAGCGTGGTTGGCAGTGGACAAATAGTATCCTATAAAATAAGAATGAGCCGGCAGCCACGAGATGGCGGCTTACAACGTGCATCTTGTTGGGTGGCTTCAAGCACGTTGGAGCTCCTCAGCATCCCAAAGCAGATAGAGCTCCATGGAAATCCTCGTGAAAAGGTAAGAGCGCTCGCACAGCTCATGACTCGTGCCTCGGTTTTAAAAACAAACACGCTGGTTAAACTTTCCTAGTTGGAAGGAGGCTGTGGTATCTGCTCCAGCTTGCTGCTCAGCCAGTGGATATGTGTGGAATGTTGGTAGGGGTGTATGATGTCATAGTGTGTTGTATGTGTGGGTGAATGTCAGTAGAGAGTAAGGCTGAGCAGCAAGGAGGCTGCTCCTGTTGGGGTTTGTTCTTTGTACCTTACTCCTTACCAAATAAACTACATTAAGATACCACCTGGATTCAGTCTTTCTTCCGTTACAACACTGGCAACGATCTGAAGAACCTACATCTGTATTCTCAGGACTTCTGAACTTTGAAAAACTAAGCAAATACAAGGTATGATCTTGTAACTACTTATGAACCGTTACAGCATTCTTGCACCCTACGAACCCCTACAGTGACCTCCCCTCGGTCACCCTCAACACCTACGTGCCAGTCTCTGCTAACATTTCTGCTCGATATCTGCATACTGTAACCTGCCTGCAAGTCCTTGGAGCACTATTCTGCCACCTTGTGACTGCCCTGTTGAATTAAGCGTTTTTTGTTGCTCCTTCTACTTACAACTTTACTCTACTGCTCCTGTCCCTGCGGCATTTACCTACAGTTCTAGAGTACCGGTTTACTGTCTGCCTGCTTTAATCTGCTTTTGGATATTAGCACCTCTTTTGTGAGGGAGAGAGCATTCCCACTGTGTTTTCATCATTTCAGACTGTGAAGAAGGTGCCTTTTCTTTTGCAGCCTTCATTGCGCATTTTGTCTACCTGCTTGTTACATTGAAAATAAGTACTTTGTAAGGTAAGTAGATCCAATAGGCGTAAGTTTACTTAAGTAGGTTTATTAGGCATAAGTTAGATAGAAAGGAAGGCCCCACCGGGAACAGCATCCAGCTGCTCAGCCCCACTCACTCAAACTGACCACACATTCAAACCATGCATACAAGAACATTCTAATGACATCACACACACAGGCTGAGCAGCAGGGAAGGAGAAGACCAGAATATAATACATCTCCCTCCTTTAAAACAATGAAAACAAAAGAAAGCAACATAAAATAAATACAGTATGCCCTGATGATGATAAGGTCAGGATTTCAAATAAGCAGTTAACAAAAATAAATGAATGACTACAAATAAAAATGATAGAATAGCAATATAGCATATTATAGGAATTCTTGCACAAAACACGAAAAGAGGCATAATATCACCTCGCAAAAAACCAATGCAAAAACATGACATAACAATTCAACCTGACAAATTAGACCTCACATAACCACCATCCCCATCACAAACCAAAACCCTAAATTTCACAAATCATGCCAGTTGGCCAGACTGTCACGAAAAGCAATAAACAGGTAACCAAACTAAATAAAATGGCGCCCCAAAGAATAACAAAGATAGGACGCAGCAGTTCTAAACTAAGCAACACACCGCACAACACAGTCTACAATAGAACACTACCAGGGTAGAACAACGGCATGGGGTATATGACTCCCCAAAACACACAGGTAAATGACTTTTCAAACACAAACCAAGGCAAACATACTTCAAAGGGTACATGACACCCACCGCACAGGGTACATGACTCTCCAGTGGCTCTCTGTATAACTGAACACCTCTAACTGAATAGAGCACTTACGTGGTTCAACAAAATAAATCATGTATAAAACTGAGCATGAACAGAACTGAGGACTCTGCAGCCCCATATAATTCAACCTGAAACGGATGGAGCGCCTCAAACAATGAGCACCTATGTGGCTCTGCAAAATATACATACTAAAAATCCAAACTGGAGAACTAATCTTCAGAAAATTCACACTAGAATTGAACACCTCAAAACATTTTGAGCACTAAAAGTGGTTCAATACAATAAAATAAAAATGTAGTCCCTGCACGACTCCTCACAGTAAAAATGTGAACCCGTCTATTAGAATAGAGCACTAAGAAAAAGTGGTTCATCAAAAACATACAGCATAAATAAATCTCATCACCTACCAAAAGTAGTTCCAAAACATATAGCAGTATCACACGCTCCTACTAATAATCACTAGAAATAAATTAAATTGAGCATCCCAACTCAAACTGCGCACTTATATGGCTCAACCAATTAAAGCAAATACAACTAGGAATGAACACCTCAAATAAATAAACATGACTTCCATGACCACCCCAAACGCACACCAAATAAAACATGGTCACAAAGTGACATGAAATAATGCATCAGAAATAACACTTAAAAAATTGAATCCACAGTGTCTTAATCGTGCGGATAATATTTTCCTGTAGAAGTGCAATAATGAAAATAAACGCTAGGTGGCGCAGTTGGAAAAGAAACAAAAATACAGTAGGTCAAACGTCCCAAATAATAAGTGAATAATATCGAAATCTTAATGTTGGAAATTCCCAAGGTAGACAGCTCCGGTGAGCGATCTCTCACCCGGGGAAAACATCAAAATTTGTGTGGTAGTGTCAAAATCCAATCCATGTTAAAATGTTCAATGAAACAGTACCTTCTCTTGAAAAAGATTGGGCAATCCGCTCGGTATAACTGAGGGAACAGGAGCACAATAAAAGAAGGACTTAGCGCTCAGTGATGCGACGCACATGACACTGCGTGAATTTGACCCTTCGTGACACTGTCATGATCTGCGGAGAGGTGTGTCCATAGATGACGATGCGTTCTACAGAATCACCAATACTGTGGTAGTATTCTGTTGCGTCATCATTCAGCATCCAGCTGGCAAAGAAGCAGGTCTTCAGCTGAAGAAAACGACCTTTGGAGAATACGGTGGGCAAAACACAGTACGTTACATACGGCAACAGAACACACAATAGTGTGCAGGGTCAAAACTTCTCACTAAGCCAGTTGTCAGCACTTAACTCCGGGGCTCGATGTTGGCCCCCGATTACCGCAATAAATATTTTCAGTCTCTTCAATATTGCTCAAAACTGCCGCCTCACACAAACTGCTGAAAGGTTAACATCGGGGCCCGATTTTTTGCCCCGACAACACATAACTAGGTCACTTTAAACTGGGACCCGATCGTAACAATTAGCACAAAACTAGCTTCAGAGCTGGGCATTACAGGTTTCCAGGCATACCAGCCACGCAATGTCCATTACTGCTTCACGTGAGGCTCAATCTTAACTTTGAAATTCCGACAGCCTCGATAATAAATCAGCAAGATTAAAACAAATAGGGCACACAAAGTCCAACGCTCAAAACATACCTTTAAAAAGGATATCTTCAGTAGGCTGTTAGATGTAATATGACACCGGTGGGGCATCAAAAGCGTTGCTTGTCTTTTTTTTTAAAGCTTTTCTTCATATCTTTGTAGTTCCATGTTTCAAATATAGTTCCTGCACGCGTAGTTCTTTCTCCCTCATCGCCATTGTTACATTGAAAATAAGTACTTTGTAAGGTAAGTAGATCCAATAGGCGTAAGTGTACTTAAGTAGGTTTATTAGGCATAAGTTAGGTAGTAAGGAAGGCCCCACCGGGAGCAGCATCCAGCTGCTCAGCCCCACTCACTCAAACTGACCACACATTCAAACCATGCATACACAAACATTCTAATGACATCACACACACAGGCTGAGCAGCAGGGAAGGAGAAGACCAGAATATAACACTGCTGTAACCAGTGTACAAGCGTTCCACCCATTTGCTTAGAAAAGAACTTTGAACTGCTTGTTTTTGTGATGTCGGGAGTCTTGGATGTTCTTCTGCATTCATCTCCTACTTCCTAATTACTGCCGCATGTAACTTGATTTGTGTTTTCACTGCGACACGTTTTTGCTTCTGCTTGGCAGTGGTGAGGGGAAGGAGATCTGCGGACCAGCTCTTCAGCAGTGCTTCAGGTGTTACAGTGAGCTTTTTATTAATTTTTACAATTATTATTGTAAATTGCCTCTGTATGTGTACCCTACCATGGCAGTTTAACTGCCATCTAAACCTTTCAAATCTCCTCGAGCGCACATTGGGACTGCGCGCTCGTACCTTCATTATGCTGCTGTGCCGCCCTTCATTCCTCGTGACGCCTGCAGTCTTCGTGATGTTTCCAGCTTCTCCTGTGACGTCGCATCCCTCTGCAGTGTTAGAGGAGCACAAACCCGTCTTGAGCCACCCGGAGCTCCGTCCCGCTGCGTGCCTCCATTTTGTCTGGCACCACCGGAGCTCCTTGACTTTCAATTGTGCTGCCAACCACTGCCAACCACGCTTTCAAGCTATTGGCAATCTCGTCACTTCGTCCTCTCCTTCACATCAAGCACTACCCGTTCCTTGCTGCGTGCCAATGCTGAGGTGTTTTCCAGCTTTTGATCAGCATTTTCTTGCCAGTTTGTTGGACCATAATCTTTTCTCGTCATCGCGGCGTAAGTACTGCATTTGGAGTTTCATTAACCATGTAACAGCGCCATCTAGCGGTTATCTAGCATTACTGCATCTGTTCCAGGAAAAGGAAAGTCCATGTTTGTGCTTTTTCTTCAAACTGTTTTTATTGCTCGATGATGTCTTCGTTGGTCATCTTTACACTAATCCATGGCAAGGTACTGTTCCATTCTGGTTGGCCATCACCTGCACACTAAGATGACTACAAGTGACCACTTTATTTATGTTATCTTAATATTTTATTGGAATCTTACTTAAAGTTTAAAATGTACATCATTTATGTTATGAACCATTTTGCCAACATGCATTTCTTTGTGTCCTCGCATTTTGCGTGGACATTTTAGTACTTATTTTACTTTATGTTACAGTACTTTAGAGGGCCAGTATTTACATGACTTAGTGCATCTGTTTTAATAGCTTACTGGCTGTATACCTTACCTTACAGTGATGTCTTCTCAATTTCTTGTGGGTGATATTATAGTATTTATTGCAACGTTACTTCAGTTAAAAGAAAAAAATCCATATGGAATTCTTTATTGAGATCCATTTTACGTGACTTGTCAGGTCACTTACAACGGTATGCATTATGATATGATACTTTCCTATGTTTCGTGGCTTGTCAGGTCACCTATATGCATTACGGTATGTTACATTCCTATTTTATGTGACTTGTCAGGTCACATACACTGTTATCCATTTTGTTATCTTACTTTTCATGTGTCTTATCCTCCTGTATGTGGATTCATTTCAATGTTTCTTTCAAACATTAGTGTGTTTACTACATTGCATTACTTTACGTTACATTACCTTACTGTGCCTACCTATTGGGCATATGTCAAAGATGTAATTGTGTTGTAATAGCCTATGTTTTCTTAATCTTTGTATCTTATTTACATATTCATGTTTTCTTGGGATCTATGACACTTTGTATTTCATCTTACATGGTAGCTGTATGTTGATTTTTCATGGTGTCACATTATTATTCTCCTGCGTATTTTCTAAATACTAATAGTTTTCCTTACAGATCTCTCATACATTTTGAGAGTGTTTTTCATGTATTTGCACTGTCTGTTTTACTTTGCTGTTTCTTCTTGCCATATTCAGTCTAGTCTGGCCAACTGGTATGTTTGGTGGTGATTTGGAGCGTCAATTCTTTTTGTTATGTGTGTTTCATCACTATTGCTATGCTATTGTTGTCCTTCCATACTTTGTTAATATCCCTTTCAGCTTGTTAGCATTTCCTACTTTTCTTCTTCCTTAGCTCTTCCTACACATGATTCCTTGTCGTTTTTTTAAAGGGAGAAGGTTGGTGTGGTTATTCCTGTTATTCCTGGTCGAGGTACTCATTGTCCTCTTCTTCTTTATTTTAGTATTGATGATCTCATTGTTAGTCTGCATATTAATTCCATTGTTTTATTGCACAACTCTCTATCATAATATTTGCAATATGTTCTCATTTAGTTACTTGAGTTATTGATTTTCTGACTGCATGCTTTTTACTTGTAATGTCGTTATTATGCTTATTCCTTGCATTTAAATTTTTTTGTGTTTTTATTAAAGGGGGAAGAAGTGTGGTATCTGCTCCAGCTTGCTGCTCAGCCAGTGCATATGTGTGGAATGTTGTTATGGGTGTATGATGTCATACAGTGTTGTATGCGTGGGTTAATGTCAGTTGAAAGTAGGGCTGAGCAGCAAGGAGGCTGCTCCTGTTGGGGTTCGTTTTTTGTACCTTACTTTTTACCAAATAATCTACATTAAGATACCACCTGGAACCAGTTTTTTTTCAGTTACAACACAGGCCTCAAATGAAAATAAAAAAATTAACAGACATAAAATGCCGCACCAGAAATATCCTGCTCCTTCAGTTGGCACAGAGAAAATAAAAACCTGCCGCCAACACACCATGAAAGCAAGTCCCCAAGCTCTCCTCAGTAAGGTTCTTTGTGTGCAGGTTGAAGGAGCGTGAAAAAGGGTAGATCAACCATTTCTCCCCCACGGCAAAAGTCAGGACCTGACGCTCCTAAACACACAAAAAATAGCACTTCTGTTCTTATGTCAATAAGCAAACATTGTGCAGCGTAAGTGAATTCCACGGGTCCATTAAGTATTTCTTAGATTTAATTAGATCCCCAGGCACATTACTTCTACAGCGTTCACTGACGATGGTGGAATTTTCTATGTGCCAACAAAACACCAATCTTTGGTGAACTACACCGCTCCTGTGTGGCACCTGTAAATTTGTTTCACTGAGTTAGTCCATAACTCACATCTTGAACAGCCACAATTCCTTTACGCTGTTGATACATCCATGCAGCAGATACCAAAGGAAGTGGCAGGGTGAAACTTGGAACAGACATACCCTAACATACAGACCATATCTGTGGTCAAATCCATGGAGCAAGTTCAGGCAGGACACAGGTTGTTGGGGGCCGTCTGATGACATGGACACTGGTGGGGCTGGCTTGCCTGTAACTCCATAGCGCATCATATCCTTCCTTTTTTTGTAGTTTTGCTGGTTACTGTGGTTTCTTTGTTTCTGCTAAGTCCTTAAGCACACTTGGGTCCAGGTCCGCTAGTTGCCAAATAAAATGTTGTACCCTGTGCATTGAGACACTGGTAGCCTTGTAGAGTAGTTTCAAATCTTCTTTTTTAGTTCCAAGTCAGGGTATTTACAATCATAGTCCAGCCATGTACCAGCTCCTTCATCTCCTATACCAGCCCCGACAGGAGCAGCCTGCCTAGCTGCTCAGCCCGTCTCCAACTGACCCAACTCATCCACACAGGCACCCAGGCATTCCACGCATCACAGTCACACCAACATTCCCTTCCTCACAGTCACACCAACATTCCATTCATCACAGTCACACCAACATTCCATTACCATCTCTCACTCTGGCTGAGCAGCTCGGAGGACCTAGACTAATTACAATTACATTTAATACTCAGGATATAACACTATGTCATTAACTCGCACTGTCACTCATGGAGTGCCATAGTTGCTAAGAGTTCAAGGCCGGAATCTGTCTTCGATGCCAAATTGGGCCATCGTCACTTTCAAATAATGCCAATACACCGGATCAAATGCTTTTTCAGAATGGATAGCTAAGAGTATTGACTCTTTGCAGGAGGGCAAAGCCTTATCCACTAAATGCAGGACCCACTTGGTGTTGTCACAGCATTTGTGGTGCTGTATGAATCCCAATTGATCGGGATCCACAAGTCCCGGCATATAGGGTGCCAACTGGAACACTAGGATACTTGTAATAACTTTGCATCACGTTTACAAGCAAGATGTTCCCAATAAGAACAGCACTCCTTCCTGTCTTTCCCAGGTTTGGGTATATTTACAATCGTAGCCTCAGGCATGGATGGCGAGAGTGTGACTATATCTGTGAAGGAGTTAAAGAGTCACGTCAGAATAGGGCAAGAAGAGTGGCTGCCCTATGTCCTGCTGCTGTTGACGACCGCAGAACCGGATCCGACGGCCCCGCTTGCTGCTCCCCATCTCCGACAGATGCTGGCGCTGATGCTTTGCCTCACACACGGACGTGGAGCTCCAGCTGCTTCCGTGGTGGTGTGAGCGATACACTGGGTAGATTTACAAGCCCCCTGCACCACCACTACGTCATTTTTCGTGACATACTGGTGGTGCAGGGGGCTTCTCCATATTTACAAGGAGCGGAAAAGCCACCCTGCGTGACTTTTCCTCTCCTTGTAAATATGGCTCCTTCACACGAAGCACTGTGCGTGGAAGCGGTGTTCCATGAGTGTTGCTGTGGGTGTTCCCACACAACACCCATTGAACAAGCACATCTCCAGATTTACGAGAAATTGTAAATCTGGAGATGTGTGTGAATGCTACACCACCCTAGAGCATGCATTGAAAGAGGAAAAAGCCTATTGTGATTGTTTTTGTGCAGGAAGGTGTCCCTTCCTTTACAAAAACAATCTCCCCACGACGCAGGCATCCTTGCACCATGGGGCAAGGGTGCCTGCGCCGGCGCATGGCTGCAGTTTGTGCGCAAGCGCAGGGGAAAGTACAGCGATGCGACATATTCTCTCCAAACTAACGCAGCACGGCACAGCATAATTACTTGCTGCACTATGTGTAGTGGTGATGTAATGTATCTCTTTATTGAATTGTTAGTTAGTGGAATGTCATACATGTAATACTATGTTGTGTTTCGACTGTATGGAGAGTCTCGTGGTACATTCAGTAGCTTCAGTTGCTGAATGGACTCCGGACCGGCTAGACGCTCCTACTGTGGGTGAATTACTTCTTGGAATAAATCTTCATTTTCATATGTAATGTCTGATTGGCTCATTACATATTGGCGACGATCGGGATTATTTTAATTCACTCGCCGACCCACGCAAAGAATTTTTATCTGTGTGAATTTCAGACGAAATTGGGTTTTCTACTTTCCAGAAGTCATTAATTGACCACGAAACTCCCTACGCCTACTTCGACATAGTTTCAAAGGATGAGAATAGAGGAGAGACGTCGAATTGCGGTAGGATAAGGTCAAGTTTGGTCAAATATACCATTTTTGACTGTATGGGAAGAATTGTCTCGAGACTGATGATCTACATTGTTTAAGAAGTCTGCTTCATTTGGTTGTGGATTTGTGGATCATCGTGAATTAACTTTTGTCGGGCATCTGTTAGTTGGGAAGTTTAAAAGAATACAGGGCCCTCACCGGAATTTTCAGCGTCTCACTGCTTTCTCAACGTTCAGGAACCTGAGAGCGGTGTTGGAGTGCGACGCTGCTTGGAGTCGTTCTGGACTCTTTAGTGACGTTCAGCGTTCTTCGCTTTGCTGTGACGTGCAACGCTACGGCATCAGCTTTACAGTGCTCAAACTTGCCGTGAACCACCCTGCAGTACGTAAACAACGTACCACCATTTTGTTTTCAGACGATAGTTTGGTGAAACATCGGAGCATTTCTCTCGACTTCCTCACGACTTTGGATTTGAATTGGACGCTCCTCTCTATTTGCCTTTTAATTTATGAACTAAAGACGTAAGACTATTTTTAATTTTATGAACTAAAGACGTAAGACTATTTTTATTTCATTTTGAGCAGTTATCTGGCTCTGTGAACTTCAGACCCTAAGTCAAATTATTTATTTATTTTCTCGGGGTGTTGTTTCTTCTACCGGGGTTTAGGTATAATAGTTTATACTAGGCAGATTGTTTCCTACTATCACAAAATAGCTTCAGCTAAAGATATTACCCAACCACCTCCATTTTTGGATAAACCTGGTAAGCCTGTCATGCTTTGGTCAGAATGGTTTGGTTTATTCCAAAATCATCTTGTAGCTATTGATGCTACTGAGTATTCACCTCCTCGTAAGTTCGTTTTATTTTTTGGTAGTTTGGGGTTAGCAGCTCAACGCATTTTCAATAGTTTAACACCAATTCCTCCGCCTTCTGGTCAATCAGGGGACAGGCAATGGAATGTTTTTTCTGAGGGTATTGCCAGACTCCAAAAACAATTTGAAGAATCTCCTAATATTATGTTGGAAAGACATAATTTTTATAAGCGTAAGCAGAAGGAAGATGAAAAGGTGGAGGAATATGTTGCGGCTTTAAGGGTGTTGGCAATTTCTTGCGAGTTTGGTCCTCTTTTAGATAATTATATTAGGGATCAACTCGTGTTTAATTGTGCTTCATCAAAAATTAAAGAGCGGATTCTTAGTTGCAAGAACCCTACACTATCTGAGGTGATTGATTTGGCTCAATGGTGTTCAATTGCAAGTTATGGCGGACTCGGGCTCGCCTATCACCATTCTGCGTGATTCCACATTTTTTGAAAAGTGGGGAAAAGAAACTATTCTTTTGGAACCGGATGTGAATCCCAAAGCATTTGGGGAGAAAGACATTGACATGCTTGAATTTTTCATGGGTAATTTAGAATTGTTAGAGCGGTCCATATGTACTAAAATATATGTTGCGATCAAAGGCAAAAACATTGTGGGCTGGAAGGATCTGGCGAGAATGGGTCTGTATTTAGTACCGGGAGATGACAATCCCATAAAAGTCAGAGAATTGCCTATTTGTTGTATTGAAGAGGAAGACATGATCGTACTGAACTTTTAAAAGAGTTTAAACATGTGTTTTGTGACCAGGTGGGTCTGGTAAAAGGTGCAGAACATAGGATTAAATTACTACCAGATGCCATTCCAGTCGTGCATAAGGTGCGAGCTGTACCATTAAGTATAAGGGGAGAACTTAAAAAGATGTTGGAGGATCTGTGTTCCCAAGGGATTATTCAACTAACAGAGTCTTCACAATGGGTCGCCCCCATTGTGGTCGTTCGCAAAAAGAATAATGAAATCAGGTTGTGTGCGGACCTCAGAGGTTTGAATAAAAATATTAAGGTAGACTGTCATCCGCTCCCCAAAATTCAGGAATTGTTAGCTAATTTAGGAGGGGCAAAATGGTTTTCGTTAATTGACTTGGGATCTGCCTACCACCAGGTCCCTTTGTCTATGGACTCCCAGGAGCTGACTACCTTTGTCACCCCATTTGGGTTGGCATCGGCGGACAGCATCTTTCAGAGACTTATGGACACTTTATTCAAAGATTTGAATGGGGTACAGGCATATTTGGACGACATTTTAATCTTCGCAAAGAGTTTGGATGAACATAATATTTTGCTGAGGAAGGTTCTCTCTTTGCTAGGATCACGGGGTATGACGGTGAGGGAAGATAAATGTAAGTTCGGGGTAAATGAGTTAGAATATCTAGGCCATACCATATCAGCTGCTGGTATCAGACCGAAATTTTCAGTAGTCAGAGCTTTAAAAGATGCAAAGGCACGTCAGACAAAGACTCTTTACGTTCCTTTCTCGGACTAGCAGAATATTAAGCTAGGTATGTGGTTAACTATGCACAGATTGTCGAACATCTGCGAGCATTACTCAAGAAAGGGCAAATGTTTTTGTGGTCCGATGAGCTGGAAACAACTTTTATTAAGGTAAAGGAGCTAATTGTTTCAGCTCAAGCTCTTCACGCTTTTCGTGATGATTGCGTTTCCACCATTTCTCTGGATGCGAGCATGAATGGGTTGGGGGCAGTCCTGACTCAGGAAGTTAATGGTAGGGAGAAAACAGTTGCATTTGCTTCCAGGGCATTGAAGCAGTTTGAAAAACTCTATAGTACAATAGAACGGGAAACTTTAGCCTGTGTTTGGGCTGCACAAAAGTTTAAGATGTATATTTGGGGCCGTAAATTCATAATTTTGTCTGACCATAAGCCTCTTTCTTTTATTTTCAGTAGGGTTACTGGAAATAATAATTTTTCTGCGAGATTAACTCGATTAATATCCAAGCTTCAGGAATATAATTTTGAGTTAAGACACATATCTGGCGGAAAGAATTTCCGAGCAGATTGTTTGTCCAGAATGGGAATGAACAAAGATGATGATGAGGATGTATTGGAGGATGATGTAGAATGTGTGGTGTTGGTAGATACCATTGAAGAATGGAAGTTGCCATTTTCGGAAGAGAAGTGGAAGGAGGCTGGGGGGAAAGATCCCATTTTGTCTAAAGCAATTGAATTTTCATCAAGGAAATGGCCTGAAATCAGAAATTTGTCTGGTGAGTTAAGGAATCTAGCTCAGTTTGCAGAGGAATTATAGGTCAAAGATAACATTTTGTTACGCTGGGATAAATTTGTTCCTCCTGCAGAACTTAGAAACACCAATATAAAGATAGCCCATAAAGGCCATTTGGGGGTTACAAAGACTTGCATGAGAATTAAGCTCCATTAATGGTGGCCTAGTTTGGATGCGCAGGTTAGATCCTTGGTGGATAATTGTGAGGAATGTCTACTTTCGGATAAACATTGGAAGATTGCGAGTGCTCCTTTGCACCCAACTACTTTTCCTAATTCAGCATGGGAGAAAGTGGGTTTAGATTTTTCTGGTCCTTATAATGTTTTAACTGAGGGAATGAGATATTTGATTCTGGCAGTGGACTATTATTCAAAGTGGCTGTATTATAGGTTTGGTGACACTCCCAATACTGAAAATACCATTTCATTTTTGAAAAGATTGTTCTTATTGGAAGGGGCTCTGTTGTATAACTCCTATATATCCCTATATCGTGTTAAGTTAGCATAGGTACGTTTGAGATTTAAACGCCATTTTTCCTTTCTTGCAACTTCTGCACACGACCCTCATTTGTTGACTTAGCTTTCAACCTAGTAGTTTGCCGTGGTGAATGTGAGAATAATATGTTATTGCTCTGATATCTGCTTTGTTTAATAAAACATGTCTGCACGGAGAGTGCTGAAGTTTCAGGAGCAACACGATATGGAATTGTTATGAGGTCTGATCTCCACGCCTTCATAGTCATAACACAAGTGCAGCTTTTGCCAACTTGGGCTTGAGGCGGGATTGATATTGCTTTGCACGAGAATTGTTAACACACTTGATGCGGTGCACATGCAGAGAGAGCTGGTGTATGCTGATGTGATTCCTTCATGCTAGGACACTAAGGTATGGGCCCGCCCTAAAACAACCCAAAGAGACCTTCTTAGATAATAATATAATATATGTGTTAGGGAGGGTGAGATATAAGTGTTGTTAACTCTTATTCATTACAGCATGGTAACATGCTGTCACCATTCGCTTTTTATGTCTTAGTAACTATGCTGATAATTTTGCTACTGATAATAAGTATACTTGTATTATCAAAGATACTGCGCCTGAGAAGACGGCATTAGTAAATAAACATTTCAAATGCACATGTGTCTTCTTTACTCCATGTTCTGGTTTGTAATGATAATATAACGAAAGAGTGTTCATGAGTCCCACGTACCCTGAGGTACTGTAAGTTCATGTTCTGGTTTGTCTAAACATTGGGTGTTTGATATGTCCAATGAGACACTGTAGCTAGCTCGGTAAGGGGTGAGTTGGTTGCTAAGGTAAGTTTTGGGACATCCTAATTTGCCGAGGTTCCACTCCTCTGTGCACAGTTCTGTGTGAGTACAGAAACCCTGCAACATGGCGCCCAACGGTTTCGGTGGTCTTATATCATGACACTCGAGTAGTTTATCGTTCATGCCTTAACCCCTTCACGTCCGTTTCCGGAAAACGGGGTGTCGGTGAAACCTACCTATTTTTTGAAATAGGTCTATATTCAAGCTTGATTCTTTCTTAAACGGTTTCTTTGAATTACTACCCAGTTGTGCTACAAAGTATTCTTTGAGTTTTCTTATTTCCAATTCTGTAATGGCGGCAGCGGTGGCTATTGCGCAGCATAGTCGCGTAGCGGTACGCAACCATCTTCAGACGTACCAAGTCCCAGTAGATGGGATGGCTGTGATTTTCGTGGTATGTGCAGATCCGGCGTTTCCTTACGAGTTGTTTTACTCTTGGGTTACGTTTCCGGCTGTGGACGCTAATTCTGGTTTGTTCCACTCCTACACCGCCTCGGATGTCCCGGCTGAATATACGCCGTACAGGGCATTGGAAATACCTATTGATCATTGGCAGCATCGAGTTTGGTTTGATGGCGCCCTCCCCCACTCTATGTCCCCTGCGAGGTTAGGCCCGCTCTCAATTCCAGGTACTAATTGGCCTGCGTTGGGTGGCTTTACCCCGCACCCGAATCACGGGGCTTGCACCCTGGCAGAAATTCGCAGGCTGCATGTGGTTTCCATTTCCGTGATTCGTGCTTTAGTGCAATACATCGGTCGACATCTTCCTGGTGGTCCCCAGGGGGGTGCGGCCGCTCCCCTGGAACGAGGCGGAATGCGTCTCAATCCAGTGATGGTAAATTCGGTTTTTGGTGCGCGTCCGGTTGACAACGATGACTTCCCATTCTGGCTAGCAGAGAAGTTTGATCAACTGGAGGCGGTTTTTCCGAATTCTACTCCTGCTGATAAACATAGAATGTTGACGATTACTCTACCGAAGGATATTACTCCTGAACTTGCTGACTGTGACAGCTGGGGAAAAACATTTGCGGCAGTTTATACAAGGTGCTTCGGCACCCCGTCTATGACTGCCCTGCCTGAAATCGTTAGACGTGTTCAGAATGATCACGGTCCAGAGGCAGCGGTTGAATTGGGTATGCGCCTGTGTGGTTCTTTTGAGATTGTAAGTGATCTCATTCTCTCCAATGTTAAAGGAGATGCAGTTAACTTTCAGGTGTCGAATGCTTTGGCTGCTCTGCCCGATGCCGACAAACCCCGCCAGTTAGCAAAGATTGTGGTGGCCGCTTATAAAACGATTGGCCGCACAAGTAGAGGTCTGAAATATTTTCCAGTGAAACAGATAAAACAACCACTGGGACAATCTGCAGTGACAGATGCCCAGCCCAAGTCCAAGAAACAAAATTGGCCTAAAAAACAGACACAGGGGAAGCAGACAACGCAGACTCAGGGTACTTTTCCTGCAATACAAGCTCCTGCGCCACCCGAAAAAGTTTATGATTTGCGCGACCGCGCGATGATTAAATCGCCTGATCGTTTTCAGGGTTCTGATCAACGCTCTCCTCGTTCCTTTCAGGACACATCGGCCCCGAAGACCGGTGGAGGAGGAGGGGGTGGACGTGGTGGCCAACAAGGACGTGACCAGTCCCGCCAGACGGACGGCGCGGTGAAGCAGGAAGATTCTACGCCTAGGCGTCCGCAGTTTGCGAAAATGAAAGTCGCAGCCTTAACAGCGCATCGATATGCCACAGATAGTGAGAACGCGGCTTCGGAATCTGACGTGGGCTCTGACCTTGCTGGACAGCGCGGCGGAGATAACCATAGTCAGAGAGGCGCTGCGTCCACTACTGAGGGTGACAGCGACTGATGTCTACGTTGTGATAGAAACAGCGGATACGAGACTTGCTCCCCCTGAAAGACTATATGAAATTGTCCTGTTAATTGAAGGTGACATACAGCGTACCGTTAAAGGTGTATTTTGGGAGAATCTGTCTTCTACGTATGTTATTTTACTTTCGGAGGCTGACTGGCCCCCACCTTTTGTGCTCGCGGCGCCGCGAGGGGAGGAGGTAATCCTGCCCAGTTTCGCGAACACTGTCTCTAAAGAGCATGCGCAGCATTTTGCAGAAGAGTGGGCTCGGGCTCTCGCGCCGGCTCTGTACCGTAACCAATGTGGTTGGGATAAATTGTCGCCTTGCCACGAAATTCCGTTGCGGTCTCAGCCGCAGCCTCAACCTCAATATCCCATTCGGCGTGAAGCAAAATCTTCCGTCGCGGAAATCCTTGAACAATTGGAATATCAGGGAGTTATTGAAACGTGTGTGTCACCGATGAATAATCCCCTTTTTACTGTGAATAAACCTGACGGATCATATCGTTTGGTTTTGGATTACCGGCATTTGAACTCGCATTGCCGTAACTGTGCAGTACAGAATACCCACGGCTCTGCCCTGGTGGATAGTCTCGTGCGTAAGCGTTTCAAGACAACGCTTGACATATCCAATGGTTTTTATGCCCACAGATTGGACAGCTTTAGCTCCCAATGGACCAGTTTTACAAGCGCTGGAGTCCAAAAGCAATTCCGGCGTCTTCCAATGGGCTACAAGAATAGTCCTGGTGTATTTACCGCTCGAATTGTCTCTATTCTGGAGGCACTCGACCCTGATGCTTTTTCGTATGTGGATGACATATATCTCACAGACGACGATATTTGGGAGCATCTGTGTCGTGTAAATTCTCTTGTTTGCAACTTCGCAGACATGGGTTACAAATTCAACTTTGCAAAATCGCACATTGCTGAACACACAGTGTTGTTTTTGGGCTATGAGCTCAACAATGAAGGTAGAGGTTTGGCTCCTCACTTCTTGGAGAAGTGCGCACAATTGCGCGCACCAACAACTCTGAAAAAATTACAATCCTTACTGGGCTTTTTGAATTTCGGCAGAACTTACATTCCGGAATATGCCCAGCGTATCAAGCCTTTGTATGCTTTGATACAACCAACTTTCTCAAAATCATGCTGGCTGCCTGAGCATTCAGCCATTTTGCAATCCTTGCAGGCTGATCTGCTCGCTTCTAAATATTTACTGACTCGTGATAACCACACCAACCTGGTCATAAGAATAATTCCTGGGACGGTGGGTTTCACTTACCTCACTTTTAATGAAGGTGACACGGTACCTATTGCTTACAAGTCACACTTGTACACCTCGGCTGAGATGCGGTTTCCCACCATAGAAAAGGTTTTAACTGCTGTACGGATGGCTATTCTAAAGGAACGAGCTCTGTCACAGGGGAAACGCATGCTAGTGGTAACACCCTGTCCTCATTTGGAGGCAGTCACGAAAGCCAGTGTACCAAATTCGAAAGCTTTGCACCCTCGGTGGATTCAGTGGGCTGCGTCATTGTCATCCGCAGATGTCATGTTTATTTTTGACGCTTCCTTACGGTCGCAGGAGTACTTGCAGTATGAATTCGTTCACCCTGCTCCTCTGGCGATGCGACCTTTGGAGGACTTCCATTGCATCATTTACACTGATGGGTCGGCGCAGGTTGCGCATGGCTCTAAACATGCCTACGTTTCCGCATGCGCCATTGTGGTCGGTGCTATGTTGAATGATGAGTTCATTTCCAGGGAGGTACACACGTTGCCCCTGGGCGATTGCACCGCACAATTGGCAGAGCTTCGTGCTCTCTTACTAGCTTTGGAGTACGCAGATCCGAGTGTTACTACTCTAATTGTAAGTGATTCTTACTACTGTGTCCAGTCTTACAATGAAAACTTGTTCTTTTGGATTCAAAATGATTTTCATGATTCCAAGGGTAGCACAATAAAACATAAAATGATCTGGGTTCGAGTGGCAGAGCTTAAGGCTATGTTGCCACTCGTTTATGTGATTCATACTCTCGGTCATCAGCGCGTGGGAGTTCACGCTGTTGGCAACTCGCTAGCTGATGAAGCAGCGAAATCAGCAGTATCTACATACTTAGTTGCAGCAGTTACTAGGTCTAAAACCAAGATTGATAGCGACATCTTGGCAGCGATTGCTGCCTCTGAGAAGGGAAGTAAACATCCTTCGGGATTCCCTTCGAAGTATAAATACCACTTAAGTCCCGAAAAGGTTCCTTTTGTGACAATTCCTGATGTTGGGGATCGGCTGATTCCCAACTCGGATCGCAGAACAGACTTGATTACAGCGGCTCATGAAGGTGTGGCGTCTGCGCATGCGGGCGTCTCAGCCACTGTAACGCAACTACAACATCGTTTCTGGTGGCGGGGACTGTACAAACAGACGCGTGATTATGTCCTTCTTTGTGACATATGCCAGCAGATTAAACCTTCAACTGCTACGCGTCCGCCTCAGACTCAGTTGTACATTTCTAATAAACCACTAGGCTGTGTTTATTTAGATCACTGCGGTCCATTTTCATCTGATACTGCGTATAAATACATCATAGTAGCAGTTGACTCATGCACACGCTTTGTGTGGTTATGGCCACATCGCAGCGCTGATTCCCGGACTGTCATCAGAGATTTGCGTATCTTTATAGGGATTTTTGCCTGTGGTACCTTCCATTCGGATCAGGGTCCGGCTTTCGCCTCTAAGGCGTATAAGGATGCCATGACTTCGATGGGGGTCCAAGTCAAGTTTTCGTCACCCTACAGACCCGAGGGTAATAGTGTAGTTGAACGAATGAACCGTGATTTAAAGCAATCTTTGACAGCCCGAGTTATAGGCACTGGCAGAAATTGGCTGGCTCACCTCTATGGCGTGCAGCGTGCTCTTAATAATCTCCCTAGAAGGTCTCTGGGTGGGCGGACCCCATACGAAATGCTCTTTGGCATCAAGATGTTCGTCCCTGACCTTGACGGTCTAGACTCGGTGGTTCGCGCCACTTCCTTTGACGCAGATGAACATTGCAATGTTTTACAGAATCTACAAAAGACGAGAGACACTCTTGCAAAGGAACATTTGCCCTCCACGTCGGATGATGCGTTGCAGATCCCGGTAGTTGGCTGGCTACCCCAAGTTGGAGAACTGGTTCGAGAGAAGATCGACAACAAGAAAGAGTTTGGTCCTTCCTATCGAGCTCCGGTCCCAGTGCTTGGAGTGAGGGGCACTAGAACAGTCATTTTACCACCACTTCCAGGTCGTAAGGAAAACAGGTTTATTTCTATTGACAATGTCAAGATACACAGAGTGGCCGATTCTTCTTAGCATGACACCGGCTGTTTCCTGTCCTTCCATTGTGAGAAATTCAATTATGCCCACTGATTCTAATAATGAACCTGAGGTGGCCATCGAATTACCTGCTGTTTCCACTCCATTATTGAATAATTTACCAGGAACTAACCTTGATGAGACAGACTATACATACCCCACTGATTTGTCCATGCCTGACCTGCAAGCTCGTTTAGCCACGGAATCCAGATTTTCGTTTGACTCTGCTTCCCTTGCCTCGAAAAAACCCTCTAAAATTGCAGTATATGCTAGCCTGTTTAAAAAACATTTTTTGATACCTCCTTGGATATACATTTGGCTGGTCCTTTTTTCACTGTACCTTTTTATGTCAATTGGTTTTGTGTTTTATTTTTTCCGGATTATGAATGGACACTATGTCGAGGAGAGAACTTGCATTACTCATTTGAATGGAACTTTGGCCCCACTTTCCTCTTCACATTCTACACATAGATTAAAAAGAGACTTGACTTTGGTTAACATCACAGCGTGGCCTGTTCTGGATGGAATCGCGTGGGATGCAGTTCGTTTTCAGATTCATGGCCCAACGGAAGTCGTTAATGTCCCTAACGTACTAAGAGTTAATATGGGGGATGTGGTGAAACAAAACATTCGTTCTGATGATTGGGATGTTAATGCTGTGGAAAGTTTGTTTTCTGATTTGAAATATTATGCTGCTTTTGATGCTGAGGATTTATATTTAGAATCTGCTAATTATGGTGAATTGTTCTGTTACCAACATTATGGCAATCACTTCTTACACAAGACATCTTCCCGAAGGGATGCGGTTAATTTTACACAGTGGGAACATTGCCCAGCACCTACACAAGGGAGTTCTGAAACGTTTCTTAAAAAGTATACTTATTTCACTGACTTTAATCAGTCCAATCCCGAGTCCTTTTATTTTAAATTTCACAAACAGCCACTGTCCAAGGTTCGACTTACAAATACAAAATTGTTATATTCAAAGGCCTTCCTGGATCAATTAGTTACTGGAGGGTATGAGTTATGGAAGGATACCATAGACCTTAAATCAGTTTGGGGCTCAAGGGCCTGGCAGGTACAAGGCACTGAGGCTTTGCACCGTGCATGTCTCATCCCAAATCATATGTGGTTTTTAAATGAAACCATTTCCCAGACCACGTGCTTTGGATTGGCTACATCTAAAAGGTTAAACACCCCGTCTTTCCCGGAGTTGGAGGAATATGAGAATTGGAGTAATTTTACTGAATTGTCCATTAGAGAAATACAGGCTCTGCTTCTGAATTCCTCCTTTAACATTTCCAGTATGAATCCCAAGGGTTGGCTGCTTTGGCACCGTAGTGCTGATTCTTGCCAAAAAAGGTTTTTAAATATAACTGACGGTTTTAAGACTGTTAGATCTGATCCCCGTTTTGATTTGAGTCATACTGTCACCTCTTACTCTGTTGGCAAGTTGTGTCAAGCTTGGCTGAAACATTCAACTTTACCTGCGGTTAAGTATCACCTTTCCAAACTGAATGCAGACGTGGATTTGAATGATTTCATTAAGGGCCCAGCTAGTGGCAGGTCGAAAAGGTGGTTATATGGTGTTTACAATGAAATTTGGAAACTCTCACAGATTGAGGCTGCTTCACGCCTTAGGGCTATTGATCAGGCAAATCTTGAGAAAGTGCTTGCAGTGGTTGACAATAGCATTAACGTGCTTTCCTCTAGAATTTACACATTAGATAATATTGTGTCGTCTGTTGTTGATATTGTGCATGATGAAGTGTCTGTATTATACCATGGTCAAAATCAATTACGTTCAATCATGCAGTTTGCATGGACGCTACAGACTCTAAAAATGGGTAAAGTTCCCTGGGGATACATGAACGTTTCCTCTTTATTTTCACCATTTAATTTGACAGACAAACAACGCTTGCTTTCAATGCGTGATGCTTCCTTTTCTATGCTCCATATTGAAAGATTGGAATCTTTACCTTTTTCTGTGGCAGAGACCACTGCTGCTACGTGGCTTATCCACGGTTTAATAACGCTGCCTTTTGCTTTATATAAGTTTACAAATTGTATGAAATATGTGCCAATAGGTCGTTTTGAACCCTTAGGTAGCGGTTTTCTTCATGAGGTCTGGTCACTCCCATACACATACAGATGTTTCAAGGATGAACAAGAAGTTTATCTAACAGGGGATGAGTGTACTGAGACGCCAGATCATTCTTTAATGTGTAGACACATACAGTTACACGGTTCATGTAACAGGGACAGACCGAATATGGCTTGCGTTTTACAGGGCACGCCAGTTCCTGCTATCATCCCCACGTTTAAATTGTTAGAGAATGGTAGTTATTTAATGCTCAATAATGAAAACTGCTGTGGTTTAATTAAAGGTATAGCTTTCATAGTAACGGTTAGTGAGCGAGTTATTTGCTGCAGAAATGTTCTTTATCCTCCCACACGTGAACATAGGGAGTCTTCCATTTGGCCACAGATACCGACCTTGGGAGCAGAATTCAGCGGCATGGCTAGAATAAGAGCTCTATTGTCCCAGAAAGAGGTGGCCTTGAGCTCGGCCCGTGAAACTTTCGTGCTTCACATTGCTAACACCCGCACGGAGGTCCAGGCTCTTTTAAACACTGATTTGCCCTTGCATTTCGGAGCCATGGTCCGTTCAATCTTTAACGCATCCTCCACAACGGGCCTAGCACATTTTTTTAAAGTTGTTAGCGGTGGTCTCGTGACTTCCTTTGAGAAGATTTTTGGAGTCATCCCTGCTTTCTTCCATTCTATTTTTTCATCCTTGTTTGGAGGGTTCCCGTTTTTGCTTGCATTAGCGGCTGGCGCATTGGTGGTTTTCTGCCTTTTTAAATATGGATGCCCTTCCTGTGCAAGACCACGCACAGCTACTACTGACGCGGTTTCGCAACCGCATGCTTGATTACTATGGCACACTGCCGTTAGCGACTCTAAGCACGGCGTTTGGATTATCTTTTCGGTTCTCCTATTTCACCTGTGTCCAGCCTGTATTTCGCTGTCTGACCTGTGATTTCCTTTGGGCCATTGATTTGTGTCTCTGCGGACCAGCATCTTCTGACGTCGATTTTGATCAACTGATGAGTCCTATCATTGCTCACGAGTTGGTTTGTTCTGACGAAAGGGTTATGGCCTTGGCGGTGGCACATGGACTAATGGGTCCCTGGGATGTGTTGTCGGCAGCGCAAAATTTCTTGGAACTAAGTTTTCTTGAGAACCCACCGAGCTGTCCTCTGATGGTTATAGAGGATCCGGTGCTGGAAGATCACGTATGTTCCTTTCATCTTTTAAATTGGATGGCTGAACTGTTTTCTGATGAGGACAGTGACTTCCTCCTGGAGGCTGTTGCAGCTTACTTTTCATATACGGTCTTATCATAGACACTGCCTCAAATTGACATGCTGATTGATAGCATTTCCTTGATTTTATTGACTTTTGGTCAAGAGATTTTATTTTTGCTTGCCTATTGGCTTGAGCCACAGTATATTTGTGGGCTATTTTTTTAGCATTAATTTTTATATTCATGCTCGTTTATAAATGGATTCTGCTCTCATGTGATGGCACTTCTGTTACCTTATTTAGTCCGTTCTCGGATCATGGGGGGGTGTTGTATAACTCCTATATATCCCTATATCGTGTTAAGTTAGCATAGGTACGTTTGAGATTTAAACGCCATTTTTCCTTTCTTGCAACTTCTGCACACGACCCTCATTTGTTGACTTAGCTTTCAACCTAGTAGTTTGCCGTGGTGAATGTGAGAATAATATGTTATTGCTCTGATATCTGCTTTGTTTAATAAAACATGTCTGCACGGAGAGTGCTGAAGTTTCAGGAGCAACACGATATGGAATTGTTATGAGGTCTGATCTCCACGCCTTCATAGTCATAACACAAGTGCAGCTTTTGCCAACTTGGGCTTGAGGCGGGATTGATATTGCTTTGCACGAGAATTGTTAACACACTTGATGCGGTGCACATGCAGAGAGAGCTGGTGTATGCTGATGTGATTCCTTCATGCTAGGACACTAAGGTATGGGCCCGCCCTAAAACAACCCAAAGAGACCTTCTTAGATAATAATATAATATATGTGTTAGGGAGGGTGAGATATAAGTGTTGTTAACTCTTATTCATTACAGCATGGTAACATGCTGTCACCATTCGCTTTTTATGTCTTAGTAACTATGCTGATAATTTTGCTACTGATAATAAGTATACTTGTATTATCAAAGATACTGCGCCTGAGAAGACGGCATTAGTAAATAAACATTTCAAATGCACATGTGTCTTCTTTACTCCATGTTCTGGTTTGTAATGATAATATAACGAAAGAGTGTTCATGAGTCCCACGTACCCTGAGGTACTGTAAGTTCATGTTCTGGTTTGTCTAAACATTGGGTGTTTGATATGTCCAATGAGACACTGTAGCTAGCTCGGTAAGGGGTGAGTTGGTTGCTAAGGTAAGTTTTGGGACATCCTAATTTGCCGAGGTTCCACTCCTCTGTGCACAGTTCTGTGTGAGTACAGAAACCCTGCAACAGCTCCTCAATTCCTGGTTACGGACAACGGAACTCACTTTGTTTCAGAGAAAATGTGTAAGTTTTTATCTTCTCAGGATGTTAAACAGTTGAAAGTCTCTCTTTACTCCCCTTCCTCGAATGGTTTGATGGAAAGGGGTAACAAAGTCATGAAGGAGGGAATTCAGACGGCTGTTGCCTCGGGGCTAGATGTAGTAAAAATGTATTGAGGAAAAAGTTTGGAATTACAATACATCTCCTCATTGTACAACAGAAGTTACCCAATTTGAACTTTTGAGAGGGAGAAAAGTTAATTCATCTTTTTTCCCAGCTTGGTTAGACAGGAAAAGTTCAAATAAAGAGAAGTTGTCTAATAGAGAGAGTTTGGCAGGGGTTGTTAAGAGAAAACAGGATTTAATGAAGAGAAATGTTTATGAAAAAAAAGGTCTAAAGAGGTGGAAATTGCCGTGCTAGATTGGGTTATGATTAAAAAACCTGTTAACGTTTCTAAGGGAAATTCGATTTTTTCTAGTCCTATTCAAGTGGTCAAGACAAGTTAAGGTGCTGCCTTTCTAGGGGAGAAGGGTTGGTGGAATTTTAGACAGCTGGTGAGAATGTCTGAGGATCAAGCAAAATTAGTAGGCAGGGTTAAAGACAAGTCTGCTACAGAAAATTGTGGCTGGACTCACTGGTTGTAGTCTGAAGTAGGTGAAAATGTTCCTAATCTGAGAAATGTAAATAGTGGTTCTGACAATTATTCTGCTAATTCTTTTACTCGCTGTGGCAGATTAAGAAAAGAACCTGCAAGGTTTAAGGAATTTGTTAAATATTAATTTATAGGAATATTTTATTTCTTTTTTTGTTTTTTTTTGTTTTTGTTTTAAGAATTAAGGGGGGAGGTGATGTAGTGGTGACGTAATGTATCTCTTTATTGAATTGTTAGTTAGTGGACTGTTATACATGTAATACTATGTTGTGTTTCGACTGTATGGAGTGTTCTGGGTCTCGTGGTGCATTCAGTAGCTTCAGTTGCTGAATGGACTCCGGACCGGCTAGATGCCCCTACTATGGGTGAATTACTTATGTAATGTCTGATTGGCTCATTACACTATGTTCTGTTACTTTGTTGTAAATCTGCCCCGAAGTGTCATGGAGAATGATGTTGAGGCTATTGCCCGGAACCACATCTGGCTTGGCTCTACGAGAGGCAATGTGAAGGCATTCTGAGGTCACTGTCATGATCTGCGACAGTCTGTCACTGCTTGAAGCAAGGTGAAAGGATGCGGAGGTTGGCCGTTGTAGTTGTGGCAGTTTGGCTCTGCTGAGAGCAGGCTGAAGGAGTTATAAAGAAGGAGAGACGAGACAAGAGTAGTGTAAGAGGGGGAAAAGTAAAAGAGAAAAAAATAACGTTTGCTTGATTTTCACCGCCCAGGGTTCTTCTGTCCAGAGGGACGACCAGCATCAATTCAGTTATTGCAGCCTGGAAGAAGGACTGGGTATGTTTTGTTGCCGTTGTGGGCTCCTGTGATTACCTGCATTTCTGCAAAAAAGGAAAAGAAAGGAGCTCCTGTGACTGGTGTAGGCAAAAGGGCGGTAAGTGATACTTTAAGCGCTCTGCCCTATTGTTGTTGGTATTTTTTCACATAGGACCTCGATAGCTGCCAGTGCCTGTGGGGATTCATGTTGCCTCATTATATCTAGAGACAGGTTATTGATTTGCTACTCACTAACAGCATATTGACCTACTCTCATGCGACAGCTCAGCATTAAATTTGCTTCGCCAATTCCTCCTGTCCCCCCTAAACAATGTAAGAAAGCCTCTCAAAGTAGAGTGGCCGGCTGGCAAGATAAGCAGATGGAGAATTTGGCAGGTGAATCTACCTTTTCTCTCAATCATGGCCAGTCTCTCGAAGAAAAAGGTGCTTTATACAATTGTGGTGGAGATCCGGGGTAAAGGTCCAGCAAGCTCTGGATACTGAGTTAATAAATCAAAGGCTTACTAAAATTGAGGAGACCTCATCGGCACTGCCAAAACAGCTACAGGCAGCGGAGCAAAGAATCTCAAACATTGAGGACTAACTGACACTCCTGCAATCCCATCCGGCACCTGTATCTGTAAAAACTGCAGAATTGGAGCTGGAATTAGAGTCAATGGTGAATCATGCAAATCATTCCAATCTTTGATTTATGGGAATTCCAGAAGGCAGTGAATCCCAGGGTCAAATACAATCAGTTCCGCAGCTTATTAATATGCTGATTAAAGATCACATCTTACCATCTGCTCCCGAAGATTTGACAATTATGCGTGATCATAGAGTTCCTTTTCATCAGCCACTTGGGGCTAAATACCCACAAACTATTTTGGTGAACTTTGTCAACTTCCGGATTAAGGAACAGGTCCTTACAAGAGCGATCCAGCAGTAAACATTTACAGTCTTGCAATATGCCTCTTTGAAGATTTTTTCCTATCTTTCCGTGAATTTTGCTATGCGGAGAAAAGCTTTTCAACAGCTTGCCTTTGACTTTAGATCAATTAGGGCACATGCCTCCCTGGTCCAATCTACAAAACTTAAGGTTCTTTGAAAAGGACAATTCCAAATATTTAATATTCTTTCAGAAGCACTGGACTTTTTTTTAAATCAATTAGAAACTAAAGATGTATGTAGGGTGGCATTACCCCTTTTTGTTTTTCTTTCTTTTCTTCTCATTTTGTTTTTTTTGCTCTTTTCTTTGGTGGGCGCAGCCTGGTGGTGATGATTGAGGACCCAATTTGACTGGTCAGGATGCAATTTCATGGCATCCTTCTGATAGGGACTCTGCATGGTGCGTTGCTAGGGGGACTTTCGCCATGTGGGTGGGTAGAATGGGGAGGGTGGAGAGGGTGGGAAGGGTGGGGGTTGGATTGGGATAGCAGGAAGAAAAATGAGTGGATCAAAGTTTTTTTATTGTATACACAAGCGTGTTTCTTTATATCTCTTTAGATATTATGGGGCAGATTTACAAGCTCCGTGCGACACATTTCCCCTGCCACTGAGTCACTTATGTGACACAGCGGTGGTGTAAAGCAAGCGGCACGCTGTGAAGGATTTGCAACATGACGCATCCAGGGAGATGCGTCACGCCGTAAACCCCTACGCCACATTATACCTGCATCAGGTATAATGTGGGCGTACCGTCGCAGTGTGGGCATTCTGTCGCAGGAAACCCTCAGAAAAGTGCCTGAGTGAAATCTACAAGATTTCACTCAGTCACTTTTTCGATGCCGCTGCGTCAAACCCCTGTGCCTGCTTGAAGCGGGTGTAAGGCGTGATGAAGAATGTTAAAGATAGGCCGGATTGGAACAGTGCAGACCTTGCGTTGCGTCCACGAAACGACCTTACGCCGGCAGATGCAACACGCATCCGCCTATCCTTGCATCATGGGGAGCCGCATTGTAAATGTGGCGCATCCATGGTGGGGCAAGGTGGTTTTGCGTGTCGCAAGTTTACTGGTGCATCCCTGCTGATTTGCTGAGATGCACCAGTCCTTGTAGATCTACCCTTTAAATTCAAGTTTTGGTGCAATGAAAGCCTTTATCCCTTTAACAAATGGATAGCATCAATATAATTTCATGCAACGTGAATGGATTGGTGAATTCAAGAAAAGCAAGCTTAATATTGACTTGGTTGCTTTCTTTTTCCCCACAAGTGTTGTTCCTACAGGAAACTCATTTTAGGGCTAAATCACCTAAATTAATCTTTCCTAAGGGGTATAATCAAGCCTATTTTGCTTCTGCAAATATGTCAGTTCATGGGCTTACTATTATGCTTTCTAATAACTACAACTGACAGGTACTAAAAGTTAGTTGTGATGTTGAAGGCAGATGGATTTACGTACAATATAACCTTTGAGGTACAGTGTTTGATCTTTTGAACTACTATAAACCTATATTTGATGATACTTTGGCTTTGCTTCAAATTTATGACTTATTGGTTGTTTCTGAGGTATCCATAATTTGGGGTGGAGAGATTAACTTTATTCAGGATATTCATCTATATATTTATAATCCTGCTAAGAGGCAATTAAAACCTAAATACGTGTTCCGCGATGCATCTTCTTTCGATTCTCTGCTATATTCGCTGTCTTCGCCATCCCTGGACACGTGTTTCGGGGTATCGCCGCTCGTCAGCAGGGATAGGCCGTGTTCTGGGGTTGCTGGTGGCTGTCAAATATCTGCCAGGTTTAGTACCACTCAGGCGCGTAGGTGCGGGGTCCCAGGCTCGTCAGCCAACTGCTCCAGGGAGCTTTAACATTACAATTGGGGTTGGGGTCGCACACTACTCACACACCAGCGGTATCGCCCCTAAGGACTATGGTAAATGTAGTTACATGTTCCGCGATGCATCTTCTTTCGATTCTCTGCTATCTTCGCTGTCTTCGCCATCCCTGGACACGTGTTTCGGGGTATCAGCCCTCGTCAGCAGGGATAGGCCGTGTTCTGGGGTTGCCGGTGGCTGCCAAATATCTGCCAGGTTTAGGACCACTCAGGTGCGTAGGTGCGGGGTCCCAGGCTTGTCAGCCAACTGCTCGACGGAGCTTTAACATTACAATTGGGGATGGGGTCGTACACTACTCACACACCAGCGGTATCGCCCCTAAGGACTATGGTAAATGTAGTTACGTGTTCCGCGATGCATCTTCTTTCGATTCTCTGCTATCTTCACTGTCTTCGCCATCCCTGGACACGTGTTTCGGGGTATCACCCCTCATCAGCAGGGATAGGCCGTGTTCTGGGGTTGCTGGTGGCTGCCAAATATCTGCCAGGTTTAGTACCACTCAGGCGCGTAGGTGCGGGGTCCCAGGCTCGTCAGCCAACTGCTCGAGAGAGCTTTAACATTACAATTGGGGGTGGGGTCGCACACTACTCACACACCAGCGTTATCGCCTCTAAGGACTATGGCAAATGTAGTTACGTGTTCCGCGATGCATCTTCTTTCGATTCTCTGCTATCTTCACTGTCTTCGCCATCCCTGGACACGTGTTTCGGGGTATCACCCCTCATCAGCAGGGATAGGCCGTGTTCTGGGGTTGCTGGTGGCTGCCAAATATCTGCCAGGTTTAGTACCACTCAGGCGCGTAGGTGCGGGGTCCCAGGCTTGTCAGCCAACTGCTCGACGGAGCTTTAACATTACAATTGGGGATGGGGTCGTACACTACTCACACACCAGCGGTATCGCCCCTAAGGACTATGGTAAATGTAGTTACGTGTTCCGCGATGCATCTTCTTTCGATTCTCTGCTATCTTCGCTGTCTTCGCCATCCCTGTACACGTGTTTCGGGGTTTCACCCCTCGTCAGCAGGGATAGGCCGTGTTCTGGGGTTGCCGGTGGCTGCCAAATATCTGCCAGGTTTAGTACCACTCAGGCGCGTAGGTGCGGGGTCCCAGGCTCGTCAGCCAACTGCTCGAGGGAGCTTTAACATTACAATTGAGGGTGGGGTCACACACTACTCACACACCAGCGGTATCGCCCCAAAGGACTATGGTAAATGTAGTTACGTGTTCCGCGATGCATCTTCTTTCGATTCTCTGCTATCTTCGCTGTCTTCGCCATCCCTGGACACGTGTTTCGGGGTATCACCCCTCATCAGCAGAGGTAGGCCGTGTTCTGGGGTTGCCGGTGGCTGCCAAATATCTGCCAGGTTTAGTACCACTCAGGCGCGTAGGTGCGGAGTCCCAGGCTCGCCAGCCAACTGCTCGAGGGAGCTTTAACATTACAATTGGGGGTGGGGTCGCACACTACTCACACACCAGCGGTATCGCCCCTAAGGACTATGGTAAATGTAGTTACGTGTTCCGCGATGCATCTTCTTTCGATTCTCTGCTATCTTCGCTGTCTTCGCCATCCCTGGACACGTGTTTCAGGGTATCACCCCTCGTCAGCAGGGATAGGCCGTGTTCTGGGGTTGCCGGTGTGCTGACGAGCTTGGGATCCCGCCGCACCTGCGTGACTTTGTGTGGTACTATACCTGGTAATATTTGGCAGCACGCAACAACCCCAGAAGATAGCCTAATCCCTGCTGACGAGGGGTAAATACCCCGAAACACGTGTACAGGGATGGCGAAGATTTGAAGATACGGGAGAATTCGAAAGAAGATGCATCGCAGAAAACGGTACTACAATTACCATGGTCCTTGGGGGCGATCCTGCTGGTGTATTAGCAGTGTGCGACCCCATTTTGTGAGTGTCCAAGCAGTAGTGCTTGGTGAACGTATGAGGTGTCTTCCATGTTGCCGCTCTGCATATGTCGATGATGGGTACTCCAGCGAAGAGTGCCACAGAGGTGGAGACCGCTCTAGTGGAGTGGGCCCTGACTTTAGAATGCAGAGGATGTCCTGCCTGCTGGTGGCAGAAAGTAATGGCTGCCGAGATCCACCTTGAGATGGACTGCTTCATTAGTGGAAGACCTTTCCTAGGCCTGCTGAAGGCAATAAATAGTTGGTTGGATTTCCGAAATTGTTCTGTTCTATGTAGAACTTCAGACATCTCTTTAGGTCTAAGGAATGGAGAGACCTTTCTGCTGCGGTGCTGGGATTTGGGAAGAAGGACCGCAGAACTATAGGTTTATTCAGATGAAAGTTGGATGGAACCTTTGGTATGAATTTAGGATTAGTTCTTAAGATAACTCTGCCCTGTTTGAACTGCAAGAAAGGGTCTTGAATGGAGAAGGCTTGGTGCTCACTCACTCTCCTTGCTGAAGTGAGCGCTAGCAAGAGAGCTGCTTTCCATGACAGATATTTGATGTCGGCTTTGTGTATTGCCTCAAAGGGATGATTCATTAACTGAGCCAGTACAATGTTGAGCTGCCAGGTAGGTGGTAAAGCCCTCACTGGAGGAAAGGTCCTGAACAATCCTTTTAGAAACTGCTTGATCAGTCTATTGGACCAGAGAGAAGCACCAGACGAAGAACGCCTATACCGAGATATAGCCGCCAGGTGAACTTTTATTGAGGCGTGGGCCAACCCCGAGTTAGCTAGATGAAGCAGATAAGGCAGAAGCTGTGCCGGCGAAGACTCGAATGGGTGTATCCTGTTTGTCTTACACCATATACAGAATCTTTTCCACTTCAGGGAATATGTCTTGTTGGTACTGTAGTGTCGTGTATTTCTATAGGTTCTGAATCAGTCCCCCTATTCCTGACCCTATTCTGGTTAAACTAACTATCAAGTTAACTAACAGTCAGCCCATGAGGCAAGAAATCCCCCATGATGCAGATACCGTTATCTGACGCAGTCACACTACGGCACAGGAACGTGTTATCTGATTAGGTCATAACGCTTGAGATCTAATTAGACAAGCGACATTCCTCCAGCCCCTGATAAGGCATACGACGTTCTCATAACAAATCAAACCTATGACAACCTGGATAATCCGTGCGGCCATTGTTTTGATTTCACAGAGAACTTTAGTAAAGAATGTGCTAACGAGCAAGTCGTATGACATCTTTATTGACGTACCTATGTCCATCCTTACGTCAATCCCGGCACCTTTAAGGTATAAATATTGCCGACCTTGCCCTATGCAAACACACGTGTGGTGACAAGACGGAGCAGCCATACTTGCCGAAGCCGAGAGCAGAAGCAGACCCCGCTGGCAGCAGCCCCGCCTTCCTGACGCGCTGAGAGACGCGCTGCTATCTCAAGCCGAGAGACCCAGCACCGGCGCTTCTGGGCAGCCCTCGCAGGCAGCCTGGAATATCGAGAGCAGAGAAAGAGATACCATTCCTCATTCATCCTAAATTCCAGGTACAGAACTGAATAACCCCTCACAGAGAATTCTTTAGTTATTCACTTGGCAAAAACAAACTTAACTTAAACTGTAACTTTCTATTCCCGCCCACGCATTAGACTTAGGTCAGGTACACGGGGTAGGCGTATTTAGAAACACCAGTTGAGTACGTTTAGTCAAATTTATATGTGTATGTAAATATATTTTAATCATTTTAAACATCATATGGCTCAGAAACCATATCAATGTTTTTACAGTATTATTTTATACTATTGCTTTTAATGTATGCACTTTACTTAACTATAAGTATTGCAATAATATCGATCCATTTCTCATGTATGAGAAAAGAGACTGATCAATAAATAACACCTTTTTATTGAACACGCCCGTCTCTTCCTTTTCTCTACATTCTGATGAGACTAAGAATGCACGTACTGACTGAGTAAAATAATTGCCTTGTGCTCACACGACTCTTGAGATTGACTCTTGATTAGGGGAGAGCAAAGTTGTCATGTTCTATGGTTGTCAGCAACTAAATCCCTTCTTGTCTAATCAGGGAAGTTAATCCTTCCTTGAACATTCGAGAAAGTTTCTAGCGAACTCTGAGCTTAGCTGGAAAACCCAAAAATTAAGTCTAGTATCGACAGTAGTAGACCTAGTTAACGTCTGGCCTAGGCCTTTACTGCTGAAGGTACTATTCCAATGCGCAGAGCCTATTGGGAAAATAGGAGCTACACTACATGGCGCCCAACGCGTTTGGAAAGGGCGATAAAACTAACGTAAGACATTTAGAGTAACTCAGTCGTGCTTTCTCACTCAGACCCCTTTTCCCGAATACTCCAAAGACGTCTGGAGTGGGTGAAAGGTTATATCCTCCAAAACCTCGCAGGAGGGAACTCCTATGTATGGTTCTTGGTCTAGTCAACGTTGAAGGATAAACAGTGTTCCAAAATATTGTGCATCTAATCTCTGTTTCCATAAAGAAACCTGATCTGCAAATAAACATAATACCATTCTGTCAGTAAAATGGACAGCGATGAAGAAAGAGAGGCTACTAGATTAGCAGCTGAAATGGCAGCAGCTGATACTACAGCACTCGAGGCAGACCCGGATATAATACTCATCCAGGTCGCCAAAAGAAGATCTATAACTCTAAAACTTATAGAAAATGGACTGACACCTAGAGGTGGCACAGTCATATTCGTAATCGAGGCACACGAATATCGGCAGACAGAGGTATACTATTCATGGATACATTTTCCAGCAGCTAATGCTGTAACAAAGTACTTCCACTATTACAAAGTAGAGGAACCTCCTAATGAGTACACTCCTTTCGAGGAGGTGGAAGTACCACTCAAATTCCAAGAGCATTTGCTCTTATTTGATGGCGCCCTAAAACATAACAATCACATTACAAGGCTCGGTCCTTTAGGAAGACCAGGAGCAACGTGGCCGGTCGTAGCCGGATACACACCACATCCAGACATCGATAGGATGCCTGCAGCTGAACTATTAACACAGCTGAAACAACTACTAAAAATTCACAGACAATTAGTTCAGTATGTAATGCGGACTTCAACAATTCAGCCAGCGATTAAACTTCCACAGCTGACCCCTCACCAGGGGAACACAAATAAAATTACACCACAGAACATCCAATCCTGCCTAGGTAAAGTTCCAGCTAAACGGGAACAAATACCATTCTGGTTGGCACAGAAAATCACCCAAATAGAGGCGGTGTTTCCTGACACCACCCCGCTGGAAAAACACAGGATTCTGACTATATGTCTCCCAATGGGAATCGCACCACACATTGAGGACTGTGACACTTGGGGTACAGTCTTTGCTTCCATCTACACAAAAACGCACGGTGTCCCATCCATTTCGGTGATACCAGATGTGCTAAAACAAATTCAAGATGAATACGGTCCAGAACCTGCTTTAACTCTTGGTATGAAATTACTGAAAGACTTCAAGCAGGTCTCGGCTATATTACTAGCCAACATAAAAGGTGAAGCAGCAAACGTGGTGATCCGCCAGAGGTTAAAAGAGACAGATATAGCAGACCAACCAGCTGAAATTGCCAGAATCATAGAAAAATCCTATGAGGAACTAGGCAGAGATAGTCTAGGTGGAATACCAGTAAAACCGCAACTGACTACAAGTCCAGAAAAAATATTTTTTAATAATAATAATTCACCAAAAAAGAACTGGGATGGAAACAAACAATCCAATCCTAAAGAAAAGAAATTCCAGTCCAGAGGAAGGTCTCCTAGGCGAAGAGAGAAATCTCCAAACCTAAGACAGAGGTCACCGCAGAGTGACCCCTCTGGGAATAGATATAACCTTAGAAATAGGGATAATATTAAAAAACCTGATAGATATCAAGACATTGATACACGTCCCTCTCAATCTTTTCAGAATTCCTCGCAGAAATCGGAAAGAAGAGGACGATCAGAAGAGCAAGCCAAGTCCAAAGACAAGGAACCTGCTCAACTGAAAAAGAAAATACAATTTCAAAAAAAGAAGGTAGCCAGTATCAAGGTAGTTAACAATGCCGAGAATACTGAGGACACAACTGAAAAACGGAGAGTGGGCTCAGACAATGCTAGACAGCGCAGCAGAGGTGAGCATAGCTCGCAAAGTCCTTATGAATCATCTGGAGACAGTGGACACGAATGAATACCTTCAAGTGGAAACTGCAGATACCAGAGTTAGCAAGCCCCACAAGATATACGAGATAACATTACGTATAGAGGGAGATAAGACTCGGAAAATTAGGGGACTATTTTGGGATAACCTCTCCAAGGGCTATGACATCCTTCTTGCTGAAAAAGACTGGCCACCAGAGTTTGTTAGGGAGTGCCCTCATGGCGAAGAAGTAATTATGCCTGCCTTCTCGAATCAAATACCGATTCATAAAAAATATACACTTGCTAGAAAGTGGGCAGTGGCCTTAGCACCTGCTTTATATAAAAATCATGTAGGATGGGATGAGGATTCTCCTCCTCACAAAATCCAGTTAAAATCACAACCAACTGCACAAAGGCAGTACCCAATCAAGCAAGAAGCTAAAAAACAAGTAAATGAAATACTAGATCAGCTAGAATACCAGGGGGTGATTGAAACTTGCACCTCACAAATGAACAATCCTTTGTTTCCGGTCTCCAAACCAGACAATTCGTACCGTCTAGTTTTGGATTACCGACACCTTAACACATGTTGTAAAACCTTTGCAGTGCAAAACTCACACAGTGCTGCACTAATGAATAACATAGTGCGCAAAAAATACAAAACAACCTTGGACATCTCCAATGGATTCTTTTGTCAAAATATAGCACCAGAGAGCAGATATTTAACTGCATTCTCAGTAAATGGCACTCAAAAACAATTCTGTCGGTTAGCCCAGGGGTACAAGAATAGCCCGGGGGTATTCTCAGCAAGAGTAACAGAATTACTACAACTATATGATGATGAAGCATTATCTTATGTTGATGACATTTACTTAACAGATGATGACTTGGAGACTCACTTGAAAAGAGTGAACACCATAATACTTGGTTTCGCTGCAGAGGGTTACAAATTCAACTTCAAAAAGTCCAGAATTGCCCATCTGACGGTCCTATTCTTAGGATATGAGTTATCAAGTGAAGGCAAAAGCCTGGCAGACAATTTCCTAGAGAAATGTGCCGTTATCCAAGCTCCTAAAACACTAAAAAACTTACAGTCAATTCTAGGCTTCCTAAATTTCGGAAGAACATACATTGCAAATTACGCAGAAAGGGTCAAACCCCTTTATGATCTAATTAAACCAGACTTTAAAAGATCCAGTTGGACTCAAATACACACAGAAATTTTGAGATCCTTACAAACAGACATGCTAATTAAAACAAAATTAGAAACCCATGATAATACACGCAACCTTGTGATCCGAGTCATCCCAGGGAGATGCGGATTCACATACCTGACCTCTAATGAGGGAGATAAGGTACCAATTGCATTCAAATCACACTTGTACACTAAGGCTGAAATGAAATTTAGCCCAACGGAAAAAATTCTTACAGCGACACAGACAGCTATAGCAAAAGAACGAGCCCTGGCACAAGGTAAACGAATAATAATCGTGACACCGATACCAGCCCTAGAGGCGGTAACAAAGGCAAGCATTCCAAATGCTAAAGCACTCCATCCGAGATGGATACAATGGGCTAACTCTCTTGCTGCAACAGACGTGGTGTACGAATTTGATCCTTACTTAAAAACACAAGAATTTCTCCAATATGAATTTGAATGTCCTCCGCCGACCGAAATTCTGCCTCTAGACCAATACGGCTGTATAATATATACAGACGGATCAGCACAACCCGCAGTAGAGGTAAACAAGCTTACAGTGCTGCGTGCGCGATTGTTAAAGGTCGTTGGCACGAAGGGAAATTTAAACCAACCCTCACTAAAACACAATCTCTAGGAGATTGCACAGCTCAGCGAGCTGAACTACTAGCATTCAAGATGGCGCTTGAAAATACTGATCAAGAATTCCCCACACTTATAGTGTGCGATTCGTACTATTGCGTTCAGTCTTATAATGAATACTTGCAGATCTGGCTTCAGAACGGTTTCAAGGATGCAAAGGGTGGCACAATCAAGCATAAAATGCTCTGGGAACAAGTAGCTCTTTTACAAAAAGAACTACCAAAGACTCACGTGATACATACACTGAGTCATCAACGTGATGGCGTTCACGTTGCAGGGAATTCATTGGCTGATGAGGCCGCGAAAGCAGCTGTGCAAACGGCTTCCGTAGCTGCCGTCACCCGGTCAAAAACAAAAATAGACAGCGAAATATTACAAGCTGTCAGCGCTTCAGAAAAGGATTCGATAGAACCACTCCCTAAAGGCTTTCCAGTAAAATACTCATACATAACTGATGAAAACAATGTTCCTTTGCTCGAATCCCTGGAGTGGGGGATAGGGCAATTCCAAACATGGAACATAGGTTAGGACTAATAATAGCGGCACACGAAGGGCTTGCTTCTATTCATGCTGGCGTCTCAGCCACAGTATCATTATTAAAACAGAGATACTGGTGGCCACAGATGAGAAGACAAACAAGGAACTATTTTCTAGGATGTGAAATATGTCAAAAAATGAAAGTATCAACGGTGAGACGTCCAGCACAGACGCCCCTTCTAATCTCGGATAAACCATTAGCCTGTGTTTATCTAGACCACTGCGGTCCCTTACAAAGGGATGGAAACTATAAATATATCTTGGTCGCAGTGGACTCATGCACGAGATTCATATGGATGTGGCCCCAGCGAACGGCTGACGCCAGAACTGTTATAAAAGATTTGCGGGTCTTTATCGGCACATACGCAATTGGCATGCTGCATTCGGACAATGGTCCTGCTTTTAGCTCTAGGGCTTATAAGGAGGCCATGGTCAGCATGGGCGTGCAATTGCGGTACTCTTGTCCATTTCACCCTGAGGGGAACGGAATTGTTGAAAGAAAAAACCGTGACATAAAGCAATCTATAACGGCAAAGGTATTAGGTTCGGGAGCGGGGTGGGTCAAACATCTAATAAGTGTCCAACGTAGTCTAAATAACTTGCCAAGAAATTCTCTGAAGGGATTCAGTCCGTACGAATTATTATTCGGAACTAGGATGTTGATCTCTGACCTTGATAGTCAGACTTCAGTGGTAATAGAAAAAACCTTTGATGTCAAAGACCGTTTGGCTATTTTGCAGGACTTAAACAAAACAAGAAAAGACCTGAGCAACATACAGTTGAAACAACAGCCAACAACCACTGAAGAATCACCACCTGTCCCAGCAAGACCTGTCTGGATTCCAAAAGTCGGGGATCTAGTCAGGGAGAAGATCGAGGTAAAGAAGGAATTTGGGCCTTCTTACAGAAAAGCAGTTCCTGTCTTGTCTGTCAACGGGACAAGATCAGTTGTACTACCGCCACTTGCTGGAAAAAAGGAGAACCGAGTTGTATCCATCGACCTGGTAAAACCACAACATGTGGCCGATAACAAACAGTAGGCCAAGTGGACTCCCAATAAGTAGCAGAACACCAAGGTTTGCTACCAGTACAGAGGTCCTAACAAAGAGGCTCATCACATTCGAAACGCCTACAGAAGAACAACAAGGACTATGCAACAATGCAATAGAACTCAGACCTCTGAAAACCCAAATAAAGACATTTAGCAGAGACACACCAATCTATACTGAAGTACCAAGTGACAATGCAAAAAACAAAAATCCTGAACCAATTGGAACAATTGACAGAACTGCATCTGGTTACTTCATCAACTTCGATGATTCCTCTGAAGGCTTCAGTGAACCAAAGACACAGCCATCATCAAAATCCTTTAAAGACAAAGCTAAGGAACTTTTGAAACAACTGAAAGAAACATATCTGGTTTCTCCATGGATTGAATTTTGGGTGGGTTTTGGTGCATTTATCCTCATACTTTGGCTCATCATGGTATTTACTTTGGGACGCTTCATTGAGGGAAAATATGCTAAAATGGACACAGCAAGTCAGAACATCAACTTGGTCCTCAAACCACACACATCTTCACACGTCGAGAAAAGAGAACTTTCTCCAGAACTTTCTTCAGCCAACTTCACAGCCAATCCGATACCTGGTGGGGTAGCCTGGGACAACACTGACTATGAAATTTATGGTCCGGTCGAGATCCTGAAATATCCACACCAAATCAAGATCTCCTTGAGTGACTTTGCAAAACCAAACTCATTTGCTGATGATTGGGACTTTGAAAGTATTAACAATATGATGTCTGACTTAGTAATGTCTGCTAAATTTACAAAACATGATTATTTGCAAGGTTCTACAAATTATGATAGTATGTATTGCTATAACCATTATGGTAACCATTTCTTGCATAAATCTGCACAACCTAGAAATGTTTTAAATTATAATCAATGGGAACATTGTGCTACACCTCCAAAAGGGAGCTCTAGAACCGTTTATGACAAATATTCATATTTTTCAGGTTTTAACACAAGTAATGCTGAAACATTTTATTACAAATTGTCAAACAAGACAGGGATGAAAACCATGATAACCAACACAAAATTGATATATTCAGATTCATTCTTTGAAAAAATGAATACTTTTGGATTTGATTATTGGGACAAAAATGTTGATTTGAAAAGTGTTTGGGGTACAAAAGAATGGCAAGTACAGGGTTTAGAAGCTTTGTTTAGAGCCTGCATGATCCCAGAACAAATGATATTTTTAAATGACACTGTTCAACAAACCACCTGTCTTGGCTTAGCCAAAACCAAAGATTTAAATAACCCGTCTATTCCAAAGCCAACAATGTTTAGCAATAGCTCTGATACAGATGAAGAGATAGACGTAAAACAAATATTAAACCAAAACAGAACACATCCTGATTGGAAACAATGGTTGATCTGGCCCACAGATACAAATAACTGTCAAGATAGATTCCTGAATAAAACACAGGGTTTCAAAATGACCAGGCCAGACCCTAGATATCCTCAAAGACATCACCCAGGGATAATAACAACCTACAGTGTGGGCAAATTATGCCTTCAATGGCTACAAACTTCCACACTGCCTGAAATTAAGCAACACCTAACTTTACTTACTGATGGTGCTGACTTGCGTGATTTCATAATGGGACCACGCAAACAGCGTCAAAAGCGTTTCATAGCAGCCTCTGTATATGCAGCATACAATGAGGCCTGGAAGGTTACTCAAATTGAGACAGCAGAAAGAATACGGGAAATTGACCGTATCAATTTGGAAAAATCACTTTCTGTAGTGGACAATGGGTTAATGACTCTGTCCTCCAGAATTTTTTCATTGGACAGCATTGTGTCTTCAGCAATCGATATATTATCGCAAGACTTACTGTTATTACAACATGGTCAGTCACAATTGCGTTCCATTGTACAGCTTGGCTGGACGTTACAAAATCTGCGTTCAGGCTATGTGCCTTGGCGTTTAATCAACACAACGTCACTATTCCAAATCTTTAACCTTACTGATAGACAAATCGGTATGGCGCAAAAGGGTGCTGATTATACAATCTTGAGCATTGAAAAACTAGAAAGATTACCAATGACAATGTCAGAACGACCTGTCAGTGAATGGATAATCCACGGAATCATAAATATTCCAATCTCAACCTTCAGGTTTCAATACTGCCAAAAATATATACAGGCTGGCATGTACGAGAAATTGGGAAAGGGGTACCTTAAAACAACTTGGAACCTGCCCTATTCACATGCATGTGTCAGTAATAAAGGACAGAAAGTGTTTCTTAGTGGCAACAATTGTGCTATGTCACTAAGCGGCACGCTTCTGTGTAACGGTATTAGTTTGCACGGAGCCTGTGAAGGGAATTCATACAACCTTTCATGTCACCAGCAAGGCGCACCTGCAACTGAAATAGAACCATTCTTTCAAAGACTCTATAATGGGAGTTACATTCTTATTGTAGACCGCAGATGTTGCAGTCTTATGCCCGGGACTCCTTATCTAGTAACTACAACAGCGAAGGTCAAGTGCTGTGGACGTTCTTTGTTCCCCAGCTCCTTTCCAGACAGGGAGGCGAGGGCATGGCCCAGTTTGAAAATTACTTCTATTCGAATAGACACTTTAAGCAGAATGAAAACAGTGCTTCTTCAGACGCCTACAAGGCTCACGTCATCAAAAGAAACGTATGATCTACAAGTCGCAAGGACGACTGCAGAGATACATACATTATTATCAACCAATTCCCCCGTACATTTCGCGGAAATCCTAAGCGAAATCTTAAATATTTCTGATACCACTGGGGTCTCAAAGGTATTTAAGACAGTATTTTCGATGGCATTAACACCATTCAAAGCCATACTGGGTATTTTTCCAGATTTCGTCCATTCGATTTTTGGCGGACTTCCCCTGATCCTGGGACTAATTGCAGGAATCCTATTCCTAGTCCTTATTTTTCGTTATGGCAACCCATGTCACAGATCAAACTCTCGCGACAATGGAAGATACGATCCTAGCCATTGGATACCGGGACCGGATATCAAAAATCCTGGGACTCTCCCGGCTTAGAGACCTAAACATGACTTGGTTTCTATCATTTCGACCAATGTGGCAAAGGTGTGTTTTACCTGTACTAAGGTGTCTGCTATGCGGAGAAGAATGCGTGTTAGACACCTGTCTGACGCTACAATCGGATGCGCCGGTGGATGCAGATACACTGTTGGTTCCTACCAAGGTTCACGCTTTGTGCTGCCCTCAAAGGCTGCCAATCCTGATGACGGCATTCCTGGAATCTTCACCACTACGATTGAAGGGTAGTGAAGTTCAAGATGAAAGCAACATCGAACAGGTACGACCTTCTGTCAGCAATGCGAATCAGAATGTCAATGGAGACAATCATGCGCACGAATGCATGGTTACCCCTATTTCCGACTTAGTGGAACTTTCCCATGAAGCTGTTGACAGTTTTTTCGAAAGCCTGAATGATATGATGTTCTCTCCGGAACAAAAATAGAGACTTTTGAGTAAACTCGCACACGGCGTTCCCTGAATTCGGCCTTCAACTTTTAAAAATAAAGTCACATGAACAATTACAATCCAGTTCACGGACAGCGATTTTTTCAGCAAGCCCCTAAAATATTTTGCTACATATTTTTTCCCGGGACACTGATCTTCTGCTTAAAGTAAGAAACTATTCCTAGAGAAATAAGATTTCTATTTTTAGAGACTTTATATAGACTTTAATCGCCCGCTGGTATGTTCACAAATATTTTATTATGTGATGAAATGGTCTCGAACTTCCTTTCTGTATAGCCATATTAAGAGCCATTTCATGTGTATTTCTCATATACCAAAAAGCAATAATGCATAACAATGCGTGTTTACTTTTGCATTTAATTCATAGCTTAAGTGCATACGATATATATGACTGCAATTTTTCAGTATATTTGAAAATTTCAAAATGCATTTATGTATTTTGGGGTGGTAAGGTATACACTATACTCTATAGTATGTTGTACTATGTTATACTATGCATAGATTAGTAGATATGACCATAGTTAGCGTGGAGTGGGTGTCGTGTATTTCTATAGGTTCTGAATCAGTCCCCCTATTCCTGACCCTATTCTGGTTAAACTAACTATCAAGTTAACTAACAGTCAGCCCATGAGGCAAGAAATCCCCCATGATGCAGATACCGTTATCTGACGCAGTCACACTACGGCACAGGAACGTGTTATCTGATTAGGTCATAACGCTTGAGATCTAATTAGACAAGCGACATTCCTCCAGCCCCTGATAAGGCATACGACGTTCTCATAACAAATCAAACCTATGACAACCTGGATAATCCGTGCGGCCATTGTTTTGATTTCACAGAGAACTTTAGTAAAGAATGTGCTAACGAGCAAGTCGTATGACATCTTTATTGACGTACCTATGTCCATCCTTACGTCAATCCCGGCACCTTTAAGGTATAAATATTGCCGACCTTGCCCTATGCAAACACACGCGTGGTGACAAGACGGAGCAGCCATACTTGCCGAAGCCGAGAGCAGAAGCAGACCCCGCTGGCAGCAGCCCCGCCTTCCTGACGCGCTGAGAGACGCGCTGCTATCTCAAGCCGAGAGACCCAGCACCGGCGCTTCTGGGCAGCCCTCGCAGGCAGCCTGGAATATCGAGAGCAGAGAAAGAGATACCATTCCTCATTCATCCTAAATTCCAGGTACAGAACTGAATAACCCCTCACAGAGAATTCTTTAGTTATTCACTTGGCAAAAACAAACTTAACTTAAACTGTAACTTTCTATTCCCGCCCACGCATTAGACTTAGGTCAGGTACATGGGGTAGGCGTATTTAGAAACACCAGTTGAGTACGTTTAGTCAAATGTATATGTGTATGTAAATATATTTTAATCATTTTAAACATCATATGGCTCAGAAACCATATCAATGTTTTTACAGTATTATTTTATACTATTGCTTTTAATGTATGCACTTTACTTAACTATAAGTATTGCAATAATATCGATCCATTTCTCATGTATGAGAAAAGAGACTGATCAATAAATAACACCTTTTTATTGAACACGCCCGTCTCTTCCTTTTCTCTACATTCTGATGAGACTAAGAATGCACGTACTGACTGAGTAAAATAATTGCCTTGTGCTCACACGACTCTTGAGATTGACTCTTGATTAGGGGAGAGCAAAGTTGTCATGTTCTATGGTTGTCAGAAACTAAATCCCTTCTTGTCTAATCAGGGAAGTTAATCCTTCCTTGAACATTCAAGAAAGTTTCTAGCGAACTCTGAGCTTAGCTGGCAAACCCAAAAATTAAGTCTAGTATCGACAGTAGTAGACCTAGTTAACGTCTGGCCTAGGCCTTTACTGCTGAAGGTACTATTCCAATGCGCAGAGCCTATTGGGAAAATAGGAGCTACACTACAGTAGGCCCGGGCCTGGGCCAAGACTACCCTGCATTCTTGAGGAATGTCTACTTTCTGGAACCCTCTGTACTCAGGAGTCAAGCCGATAATTTGAGAGATGCTGGATCCGGATGTTGGACTTGCCCGTGGTTCATAGTCAGGAAAGTCGGGCTTGGCCTGAATGGTATTGGCGGTTCCAGTGAGCGGAGGAGAAGTTCTGTAAAACAATGTTGCCGTGGCCACGCTGGGGCTATCAGGATTAGGTTGCAATGCTACGCCTTCATTTTCCTGAGAACCCTGGGAATCAGGGGAAATGGAGGAAATGCGTAAGCAAAGACGTTGCACCATGCAATGGAAAATGCAATCCCGAGAGACCCCTTCTGGGGATGCCGGCTTGCGTAGTAATGGCATTTTGCGTTGAGTTGTGTCGCAAATAGGTCCAGGTGAGGCTTGCCCCAACGGGAGAATACGGTGTTGAGAAGATGTTGATCCAGCTCCCACTCGTGGCAGATGGAGCGTTGCCTGCTTAGAGAGTCCGCCAGGGTATTGTCTGACCCTGGAACGTACTCTGCCCATAAAGAAATGTTGTCTTGAAGTAGCCACTTCCAAATACGTTGAGATTCTTGCGATAGCGTCAGAGATCGAGTTCCCCCTTGTTTGTTCAGATAGTGCATTGTGGTGGTGTTGTCCGTTCTCACAAACACTGGGGAATTCTTGATCCGGGGCAGGAATGCTCTTAGTGCCAGGTAGACTGCCCTCAATTCGAGAAGGTTGATGTGCAGCTGTTTTTCTGTCCGCGACCATAGCCCGTTGATCTGGAGTTCCTGCAGAAACGCACCCCATCCCTCCAGTGAAGCATCTGTGGTGATCACATGTGGTGAGGTTGGTAGTAGGAATGGAAGGCCCTGGTCCAGATTTTGAGGTTGAAGCCACCAGTCTAGGGCCTGCACCATGGATGGAGTGATCTGGATTAGATCGTCGAAAGATCCTGTACATTGGATCCACTGAGTGGATAGTGCCTCCTGCAGAGGCCGCATACGAAGACGGCAATGTGGGATCAACAGGATGTTGGAAGACATCATCCCCAATAATGACTTGTACAGGCGCACCGTGATGGTCTTCTTGGCCTGAATCCGGGCTGCCAGAGACCTGAGTTTGAACAGACGTTCCTGTGAAGGAAAGCCTTTTTCCTGATCCGTATCCAGGACTGCCCCCAAGAAAGCGAGGCGTTGGGAAGGCTGAAGTACAGACTTTTCTTGGTTGAGAGTGAGTCCCAGGTTTTCGAAGAGTTGTAGACAGGCGTCTGAGGACCTGCTCATGCCTGCGAAAGTAGGTGCCTTGACGAGCCAGTCGTCCAAGTATGGGAAGACTTGGTGATGGTGTTGGCGAAGATATGCTGCCACTGGAGATAGGCATTTTGTAAAAATGCGAGGAGCCGATTTCAGTCCGAAGGGCAGCAACCGGAATTGGTAGTGTCTGCCCGCCACTGCAAACCTGAGGAATTGTCTGTGGTTCTTGTGGATTGATATGTGGAAATAGGCGTCTTGTAGGTCTAAAGACACCATGAAGTATTTTGAATCGATGAGCTGCAGCACCTCCTGGATGGACACCATGCGGAACGACTGTTTCTTGAGGTATCCGTTGAGGTCTCGTAAGTCCAATATAGGTCTCCATTTTTTCTCCTTTTTCCGTATTAGGAAGAATCGGGAATAGAATCCTTTACCTTTCTGATCCCGAGGTACTTTTTCTATAGCTCTTTTGTGGAGCATTATAGAGATTTCCTTTTGTAGGAGATGTAGATTCTTGTGGATCATTGTACGTGGAGGATTCGAAGGAGGAGTTTCCACAAACTCCAGAGAATGGCCGAACTGGACTAGCTGAAGGACCCAGCGATCCGTTGTAATTTGCTGCCAATTGTGGAGGAAAGATGAGATTTTTCCTCCAACTGCGTAAGGTGGAGAAGAAATGGAGGCCTGCGGTAGAAAGAGGTCATTGCCTTCTGGCTGTGTCTTTCTTCCCTCCACGTCCACGAAAGGAAGATTTATTGTATGATGACTGATTTTGCTGCTGTTGCCTTTGTTGGTACTGGGGTTTGTACTGCTGGTTTGAGCTGTACGATGATTTGTAACCCTGATAGCTACCTCTTGAAGGTTGTCCTCTTCCTCTGGAGCCCCGAAAGGAAGTATTTCTGAACTGGAGAGTACCTAGGGCTTTCGCGGTATCAGTATCCTTTTTGATACCTTGCAGCATGTCGTCTATGTCTTTCCCAAACAGTAGCTGGCCATCAAACGGCATGTCCAATATCTTGGCCTGCACTTCCGGTCGGAAAGATGTGGCCTTAAGCCATCCTTGGCGCCATAGGACCGCAGCCCCTGCCAATTGTCTGAATCCTGTGGAGGCGATATCCATCGCCACGTCGATCATCTCCGAGGCTGAACGTTCGCCCTCAAGAAGAATCTTTTTTGCTTCCTCTTTTTGGTCTTCTGGGATAGTACCCAAATATGGAGCAATATCCGGTCATTTGGATCTTGAATCTTCCTTCAAGATCCAAATGACCACGCAAAAAAGACCACTCCTTCCGAGGCTGAACGCTCGCCCTAAAGGAGAATCTTTTTTGCTTCCTCTTTTGGTCTTCTGGGATAGTACCCAAATATGGAGCAATATCCGCCCACATTTGGCGGTTGTAGCGCCCTAACAGGGCTAAGGAGTTAGCCGCTCGTACAGTGAGGGCCGACATGGATGAAAACCTCTTGCCAATATTATCCAGTTCATGACCCTCCTTATCTGGTGGCGCAGTCAACTTCGCAGATGGAATATTAGATTTAAGCTGCGCCGCCTGGGTAATGACAGAGTCATGTTTTGTGTGACTTGTAAGGCATGCAGGAGCTGTGTCAGGAGCCTTATACTTTTTGTCGAGCCTGGGTAGAACTGGAGGCAAAGATGAAGGATTCCTCATTATTTTCACTCCCTGATCCCAAATATACTCAATAATGGGAATGGATCTCACAGCCTTCTGAAATGGCTCTTTAAAGTCATACAGGAAGCAATCCTGAGGTTGCGTGGTCATTTGGAACTTGAATCTTGAAGCAGCTCTTTCCAAGATGTTATGAAATGTCTTCCGGAGGCGAGATTTTTCTTGTGCTTGGTCAGGGGAAGCCGGATCTGGAATAACGTAATGATTCCATTCGTCGTCCTGCAGTTCTCCTTCTTCTTGCTGTTCCTCCTCGTCTTGTGCTCCTTCTCCCTCTTCTTCATCAGAAGACGGTAAAGGGGGCAAATGAGCAGTGTCCGGTTAAATGACCAGCGGAGACGGCCTAGGGCGAGGTGGAGGGGTAGGTGCCACAAGTGGCGTTTGCGGCCCTACTGGAGGAGGCGGATTGGAAGAAAACCGCTGCTTATAATCCGCAATGAGAAATTGTAAATCCGTCACTATGGATGCTGGAAGACACACCATAGGTTATGAAGGTGGAGGAGGAATAGATTGATATTCCTCCTGGACATCCATTCCCTCCTGGTCCAAGTCTTTACACTCAGAACTTTCATGGATTTTAATGTTAAGCTCTGATGGGTTGGTAGCTGTCGGAAACAGTGAGCCATCATCAGAATCCTCCGTGTCCAACAAATGAGCCGGTGGCAGTGGCTGGACTCTACTTGGTGACGTCAATTCTGGCGTGAAATTACGCTTGGTTATCCTGAAGTGTGTGTGAGTGTATTTCAATGAAGGGGAACCTGTAGTTGGCGAGCCCGTCGATGGTGTGGTCGTCGACGGGGGAACGTCGACAGCTATAGCAGGCGTCGACGGCGGCATCCTCGTCGACGATGGAACTGTCGTCGGCAGCATCCTCGACAGAGTTGTATTCGTCGACGGCAGCGTCGACGCTGGAGACGTCGTCGATGGAACCGTCGACGGAGGTTTCACTGTCATTGACGAAGATTTCGTCGACGATGAAGGTTTCATCGGCGTCGATGGGGCTTTAGTCGCCGACGATGATTTTTGTTTCGTTGACGAGGAAGCGCTCGTCGACGGGGGCTTCGTCGGCAATTTTTAACAATTATTACAGATGGAATGGACCTACCCGTCGACGACGAGGCTGAAGTAGTCGTCGACGTTGAGGAGAATGGCAATGCCATCGATTGTTGTCGTTGACGTTGTTACAGCCACCACTGAAGATGTCATGAGAGGCTTTTTGAAGGCAGCGTCCTGAAGAGAAACCTTCTCAGCCATGGCCTTTGAATGAACCTCTGAAGACTTGGGCGTCTTCTTTTGAGGTGGCTCCAAAGATTGTCCTGGGGATGACGTTCTAGGCCTTTTGGGAGAGGAATGAGTACTTTTGATGGAACACTCACTCTCCCCTGAAGATCAATCAATCAGAGCATTTATATAGCGCACTACTCACCCGGAGGGTCTCAAGGCGCTGGGGGGGGGGTCCGCTACTGCTCGAACAGCCAGGTCTTGAGCTGCTTCCTGAAGGCGAGGTGGTCCTGTGTCAGGCGGAGGTGGGTCGGAAGGGAGTTCCAAGTCTTGGCAGCCAGGTAGGAGAAGGACCTTCCTCCTGTGGTGGCTCTTCGGATGCGGGGGACGGCGGCGAGGGCGTGACTGGTCGAACGAAGCTGGCGTTTGGGAGCGTAGAAGTTGAGGCGGCTGTTGAGGTATCCTGGTCCTTGGTTGTGTAGGGCTTTGTGTGCGTGGGTGAGGAGCCGGAAGGTGATTCTCTTGTTGACCGGGAGCCAGTGCAGGTCTCTCAGGTGTCCGGAGATGTGGCTGCAGCGGGGGATGTCCAGGATGAGTCGTGCTGAGGTGTTCTGGATCCGCTGGAGTCTCTTCTGGAGTTTGGCGGTGGTTCCGGCGTAGAGGGAGTTGCCGTAGTCCAGACGGCTGGTGACGAGGGCCTGGGTGACCGTCTTCCTGGTCTCGGTGGGGATCCATCGGAAGATCTTACGTAGCATGCGCAGGATGTTGAAGCATGACGAGGAGACGGCGTTGACTTGTCTGGTAATGGAGAGGGAGGAGTCCAGGATGAAGCCCAGGTTGCGTGCGTGGTCTGTTGGTTTGGGTGCACTGCCCAGGGCGGGGGGCCACCAGGAGTCGTCCCAGGCGGAGGGTGAGGATCCCAGGATGAGGACTTCCGTCTTGTCCGAGTTCAGTTTCAGGCGGCTGTTCGACATCCATTTGGCTACGTCTGTCATCCCTTCGTGCAGGTTGGCTCTGGCGGTGGCGGGATCGTTAGTGAGGGAGAGGATCAGCTGGGTGTCGTCGGCGTAGGAGATGATGTTCAGGTTGTGCTGGCGTGCGATGGCTGCGAGGGGGCTCATGTAGACGTTGAAGAGTGTTGGGCTGAGCGAGGAGCCTTGAGGAACGCCGCAGATGACTTCGGTGGCTTCCGATCTGAACGGGGGGAGGCGGACTCTCTGTGTCCTTCCGGCGAGGAAGGAGGTGATCCACTCCAGTGCCTTCTCCTGGATGCCGACGTTGCTGAGGCGCTGTACTAGGGTACGGTGGCAGACAGTGTCGAAGGCCGCGGAGAGGTCCAGGAGGATGAGGGCCGCTGTTTCTCCGTTGTCGAGCAGGGCTCGGATGTCATCGGTGGCTGCGATCAGGGCGGTCTCGGTGCTGTGGTTGGCCCGGAAGCCAGACTGCGAGGGGTCGAGGGAACCGTTCGTCTCGAGGAAGGCGGCCAGTTGCTTGTTGACGGTCTTCTCGATGACTTTGGCCGGAAACGGGAGCAGCAGGATGGGTCGGTAGTTCTTGAGGTCGGTTGGGTTTGCTGATGGTTTCTTGAGTAGGGCGCTGAGTTCGGCGTGCTTCCAGCTCTCCGGGAAGGTGGCGATGTCGAAGGAGGTGTTGATGATGTCCCGCAGGTGGGGTGCGATGACAGCGTCGGCCTTGTTGAAGACGTGGTGAGGGCAGGGGTCTGTCGGAGATCCGGAGTGGATGGAGTTCATCGTGCGGATGGTGTCTTCGGTGCTGATCGGGGTCCAGGCGCAGAGGGTGGTGGTGGGGGGAGGTGGTTCGGTCGTGGCGTGCGTCGGTTGAGTGCTGAAGCTGTTGTGTATGTCCGCGATCTTGTTGTGGAAGTAGGAGCCGAGGGAGTTGCAGAGGTCTTGCGAAGGGGTGATGTCGTTGTTCCCGGCGTTGGGGTTGGAGAGCTCTTTCACGATGTTGAAGAGTTCCTTGCTGTTGTGTGCGTTGTTGTCCAGTCGTTCCTTGAATGCGGTTTTCTTGGTGGCGTGGATCAGCTGGTGGTGTTTTCGGGTGGCGAGCTTGAGGGCAGTCATGTTGTCTGGTGTTGGGTCTCTGCGCCAGGTTTTCTCGAGTGCTCTGCAGTTCTTCTTGGAGCTCTTGAGTTCGTCGTTAAACCATGGGGCTTTCTTGCTGCCGGGTCTGTTCGGCGGGGTCTTCAGCGGGGCGAGGTCGTCTGCGTAGTCGCTGATCCATTTCGTGATGTTGGTGGCTGCTTGGCTGGGGTTTGTTGTGCTGGTGGGAGGGTTCTTGTTCAGGGAAGTGGCGAGCTGGTCTGCAGTGATCTTGTTCCAGCTTCTGCGGGGAGCCTGTTGCTGGTGATGGTGGAGCGTGGTCCTTCTGAAGCTGAAGTGGACGCAGCTGTGGTCCGTCCAGTGGAGTCCCGTGGCGTGGCTGAAGGCGATGTCCTTGCTGGAAGAGAGGATCGGGTCGCGAGTGTGTCCGGCGTAGTGGGTGGGAGTGGTCACCAGTTGCTTGAGTCCGAGGTTGGCGAGGTTGTCCAGCAGGGTGGTGGTGTTGCGGTCGTTGTTGTTCTCCAGGTGGAAGTTGAGGTCCCCGAGGAGGATGTAGTCGGCGGAGAGGAGGGCGTGCGGGCTGATGAAGTCGGCGATGTCCTCGCTGAATTGTGTGCGTGGTCCCGGGGGCCTGTAGATGAGGGTGCCTCTGAGGGTGGTCTTGGGGTTGACGTGGATCTGGAAGTGCAGGTGTTCGGCGGGTGCGAGGGTGTCGTCGGTGTTGGTCGTGATGCGGATGGTGTTCCTGTGGATGAGGGCGATGCCTCCTCCTGTCTGGTTGACGCGGTCTCTCCGGATGATCTTGTAGCCCTCTGGAATGGCGATGTCGGGCGCTGAGGAGGCGTTCATCCAGGTTTCCGTGAGGAAAGCGACGTCTGGGTCTGTGGTGTCGAGCAGGTTCCAGAGCTCGACCGCGTGTCTGTGGACGGATCGGGTGTTGAGCAGGATGCACTTCAGGTGGGTGCTGCTGGAGGTCGGCTTGGTGGGTGCTGGTGTGGCGTGGGTCCGGTTGCAGGTGAACTTGCAGGAGTGGCAGCTGAAGGGTCCGTGGGTGCGTCTCGGTGTGGCTCAGTAACAGCCCGGGGTTCGGCCGGTGTTGAGTGCGCTGAGTTCGGTGGCGTCATAGGTCCGTCGGGTCGGCTTCCTGCGGTGGAGGACAGGGGTCCTGGCACTGGGCGCGGTCCAGGCACGCACGGGCGCAGACGGGCTTCCCTTTGGCGCACCTTCGGCGCTCATTCGGTGCTCCCGCTACGCGTGTCCGCTGCGCGGTCGCTCTGGGGGCGTCATAAGTGAGGAGCCGGGAGGGCGGGTCAGCTGGGTGGCGGGAGCGGGGCGGCCAATGGGCAGGGGGGGGCGGAGACGCCGGGGGGCAGTGGCGGGAAGGAGGGCGGCTCGAGGGAGCGGACAGGAGGTAAGGGGGCAAGGGGTACAGAAGGCAAAAAGGGGGAGGCAAGTGAGCAAAGGCGAGGGGGGACAGGTTAAGAGCCGGGGGAGACAGGAGAAAGAGCAAGTGGAGGCAAGTTACACAGCGGGGGGAACAGGTGAAGATACGAGTGGAGGCAAAAACGGGCGGAAAACGGGAGAAAATACCAGGGGGGCTAGTGGACAGTACAAAGCAGCAGGCGCACAGAAAACACAGGGGGGAAACAGGCACGCCGCAGCAGGCAAGCAGCGGTGAAAACGGGGGTGTGTGAAGGCAGTGCGCGGCACTCAGAAGGGCAGGGTCCTGGCCACGGCGGGCAGGAGCAGCGGAGGTGGGGCACCCTCACCTGGAACAGGCTCGAGCGGTCGCTCGAGACTACCTGGTCCTTTGTCCTTAATTCTCAGCAGACGTCCCTCTCTGTCCTTCAGAGTGTTGGTCTAAAAAGTGCGGCAGACCTTGCAATCCTTTGCAGAGTGGTCAGGGTAGAGACAGTACAGGCAGTCCTCATGGCTGTCATCAACATGAAGCCTCTTTTTTCCACAAGAGGCACCGGATCTAAATAATTCTTTTTTAGGAGTGTCAGCCATGTTCCACTGAAGAACTCCTCACAGAGAACAAATTCTGAGAGAAAATATTGAAAAAGGTAAAGAATACCAGAAAAACTGAGCAGAGCTCAGAGGAGACTCCCTTAGCACGACGTGCGGTAGAACATCGGAGGGACTAGGGCTCCTTCCAGGAAGGTTCTAGAGGGTGGTGATATCTGATTGGCTCTTGGCCAAAGTTTAGTCATTTTTCAAAAGGACATGGATATGTTACTAATGAGACGCCTATGGCCTATTACTATGTATATGTCTATATGACATTACTCTATTTATGTACCGGGGACTCCCACCCCGACGACGGGGAATGATTCAGGCATGTGAATCTATGAAATATACCTATAATACTGGATAATGACTGTTGACTTTGTTTAGTAATACAAATACAGAAGTAGGGTCCCTTCCTGGAAAGGGCACAGAGCGGACATTAAGAATCTCCCAAGGATTAAACTCCCAGAGTTGCAGCGACTAATAGGGGGCTCCAGGCTAACAAACATTTATTAATTCATAACTGCATGTCAATTGGGGTGTTCTACACTTGCTTACATTAAGAAGTCTGACTTGACATCAGTCAAATTCAGACCACCATCCCCATAGAAGCGATAGAGAGGCAACAGTAACAACTTGGTCCTTTCCAGATTTAGTTAATCAAATGTTGGCAAATCAAGTCATCCTCAATTCATGGGGGATAGAGCGACAAAAGTTCAAATCCCAACCCTGCTACCCAGGTCCACTGCTCCTATTAAAGCAAGAGGGAGTTCAGTCCTAAGGGGAGTGGTGTTGTATAGTATTTTAGGACCCTAGTGTAATTTTCCCGATTCATGCCCTTAGATAGGTATAAGACACCCTATCCTTATACGTCAAACTCGGCACCTTCAAGGTATAAATATGCCCACACTTGCCCAAACAAACACACAGTGGTTTGGAGCAGTTCGATTATCTACTTGCCCGACGCCCTGCTGCAGCAAGTGCCGAAGGGAGCCGACCCTCCAGCAGACGCACTGAGAGAGACGCTGTCTTTTCTCCTGCTGAGAAATCCAGCTCCAGTGTTTCCAAGCTACCCTTGCGGGCTGTTGGGAAATCGAGTCCTGAGAGAGAGATACAAGACCTCTTTCATTCTGAAACCAAGGTACGGAGCTGATTAGACGCTTAGAGAATTCTTGGATTAGATTCTTGGCAAAAGAATACTAAAACTAAGCTACACCTCACTTACTTCTTCCCTTGTACTAGACCTAGGTTAGGTGCACCGGGGTAGGCGTATTTTAGAAGCACCAGTTGAGTACTTTTAGTCTTTATTTATTGATGTATGTATTCTATGTATTTTATGGCTTAGAAACCATATCATGCTTTTACAGTATTATTTTATAATACTCTTCATACTGTACGCATTGTACTTTGCAACCAGTATTACGATAGTAGCAGTTCATTTCTCCTGCATGAGACAGAAGGCTGTTCAATAAATACTGCACGATTGACTAAGTGAAATAACTATCTATTGTTTCCGCGACTCTGGAGATATATTTCTTATTCTTGGGAAACAAAGTCGTCATGTTTATGCGGTTGTCAGAAACTCATCCCTTCTTGTTTATTCGAGAAAGTATCTAGTGACCTCTGAGCTAGCTGGTACACACACAATTATGTCTAGTATATTCGATAGAGACCTAGTAGACCTCAGTCCTACGTCAAATCTATAGGATATATTATTCTAATGCGCAGAGCCTATTGGGAATATAGGAACTACACTACAGTGGCAGGGCAGGAATGAATCTGAGAACTTTAGAAAACCTAACAATTGTGAAGGTTCGAAGCAGTGACTACCAGGGACAGGTCCAGCGGGTGGATTATGACTCCACGGCCCTTAAAACCCAGGCCAGACCCTGGCTTCATAACAGTCAAGTCATCACCCAGACCTGACAAGAAGAACAAAAGCTCTGAAAATGAGTCAGATAAGATAAACAACTGCTCATGGAGTACACACGGACTGAAGAATCTGTTACAAGGAGAGGACGCAATGTAATTTCTCCAGAACACTTACATTGTCCTGATTCAGCGAACGTTGTGTTCAGAAACAACACAAATTGTAAGCCATGTGGAGTATCATGTACCGATGACAATTTTTTCAAAAATCCAAACGGGGGGTGGGGGAGGGTGGGGGCTCCCACGTTCTGTGCTATAAAATTCAACTAGGCCATAGAACAAATGGATCTCGGGGTAACCTGGATATTAGCAATTAAGCTAGAACCCAAGAAGGCATGTCTATGGCAGTGCTCATTATAAATCTATACATTCACCCCAGCAAAGCGAAAAAAGGGGAAAACATGCAAGTTTTGCTCAAAATATTAAAACTAGGCTAAATATGAAATATTAGGCTTATGTGTTTTCCTGGGTATGGTTGGGTTTTTCTTCTTTTCTTTTTCTTCCTTTTTTCTTACGTATTTACGGGTGGTATGCCTCACTATATATGTAAACGTTCGTATATTGTAGAACTTGGCTTCTCAGAGATGCTCATGGGGGATATCCGACCCTTGTTACAAAACTGTACCGATACTATAGCTAACCTCTGCATGGATTTTGCTCCCCTGAAAAATGACTGAACATACTATGGTCTTTGTAAAATGTTTGTGACCCGTGAAAACATGTAAATAAAGAGATTTTGACAAAAAAAGAAATACATTAAAAACATTACAGATACAATACAAGCAAGCAATCTCCATTATCTCCAGTGATTTCAAAACAGACCTAAGTAATCTAAATACAAAAAGGGGCACTCTCCAAGGTGTAAGCAAATTCAGAAGGCAGTTGGAAAAACTAGGGGGCATATTATTAAGGGACGGTGATAAATAACGCAAAGCATGCTTAGATCTTGTTTATTTATCTCCGTCTATCTCTGGAATTTATAGCCCTGGTAGCGCGTTATTAACAATGCGTTTCTCCAGGGTGATAAACATTCCAGAGATATCAGAGAAATCGCTGTTTTGCGGGGAACGTTGCTGGTTTTCCAGCGATGTTCCCTGTAAAACGACGATAACCTTGCTGATAAGACCCTGTGGTCGTATCAGCATAATCCACCCCCAATGTTAGGGATACGTAAGCCTGCATTTTAGTAGACGTTAGTTTTTGGCGAAAACAACGTTTTTCTCCATTAACTAAGGTCTGCTTAAATGCGGGGGCAGCCTTCTAAATATTGCGATGTGCACATTAGTGAAATTTGCAAGGTTGTACTGCCCAGTGACGCCCACTTTGCATCTCATTAGAGATACAAAGCAAGGCGTCGATAACAAGGCTGCTAACATGCGCTAATGCATGTTAGCACTGCCTTGTTAATAGGGCGAAAACTTTAGCTCCGCTTTTTTGCTTTTTAAAGCCACAAAAGCGTAGATTATGCCCTTGATGATATGCCCCCAGGTCCAAGGCTTCGGAGTGGCAATACAAAAGAGGATTCAGCAGCATCAATCACCTTCTTAAGCAGTAGAAAAAGCTCAAAAATTGATCATATGTCGATAAGCGAATCCGCCTTGCCACAGGTGTGTCAGTTTCAAATGCTCCCTCACATAGAAAGAGACCATTTTCCCCAATCTATCCGAAAAGCGTGTAAGATCAAACAGCTGTGTCCAATACAAGTTTTAATCACCTCCCCAGTAAACGTATAATTTAAAAACTTTAAAATGCTTGGCCCGGCCTCTTGAGAAGCGTGAGGCAGAGGTTTATCACTGTGCCTGAACTCTCAAGGTCATAAAAAGAGAATCTAAAAGTCAGGAAAAAGCAAAAACAGAAGGAGGTGAGCGAGAAAAGGCCTTGGCAATTCAAAGTGATACACCTCTGACAAAATTTGCGGCCACAAATCAACCCCATAAAAGCATAAACAAAGCCAACAAAAATGGAGGTCCAGGATGACAAGTCTACTATATCAGGGAGCTATATAATCAAAAATCTCAAATTATAAGAGAAACAAATAAAGTGACTAAGCATTTAAACTGAGGGAAGAGACCAAAAAAAGCACAGTACGAAATTTGAGAATGCAATATACTGTTGGCGAGAAACAATAAGATACGATGAGGATCTGTGGGACAAGCTCCTCCTGTCCATCAAACAGCCGAGCGGTAAAACATTCTGGTGGCAGGTGAATCAGTGCCGGCTTCAGCGCTTGTGCCGCGCGGTACGACAATCATTTTTGGCTCCCCACACACCATGACCACCTCCTCGGATCATCTCATTACCACAAGGCTAAAGTGCCTCTCATCTCTCCAATCATAAGTTATTGCTAAACACAGTGCCCCCACCCCTGAATTCAGCGCTCCCTCCACAGGTCAGCGCCTAGTGCGGCTGCACCAGTCGCACTGCCCTAAAGCTGGCCCTGAAATGAATTGGTCATCAACTGGAAAAGCCAGACAACACAATGCAGGGATTGATGCAGTCTCATGGGAAGCCCACGTGCGCGACATGAGTCTGCTCGCAAAACCAAAAGAAAGGTATGTCCAGTCATCGCAAGATACGTCGGCCAAGTGAGTGATGACAAGCAGAAGGGTTTCACAGATTACCATCACGAAACCAAGAATTCAGTAGTGGATTCAAAAAGAAATTAAAACCACAAGATAGCAGGCCCAAACAGAATCCCTAATGCGCTATACAAAGGTGACTTAACTTCTAGGGACTAATATTTTGCACAGTTTTTAATGATCTGCATTGTACCAGCTGAAATCTAGATTCTTGGAAACGCAACAACTTCAAATCTATCTCCAAGAGTAGAAACCCAACCTTACCAACATATATAATAATACAATTAATAATCCATATTGTATCTAACACAAATTAAAGGCTTATTTCCTTAATCTGTGTTATTTTTTAGTTCCTCAAGGACGCTTATGGTCAAAATTGAAAGAAGAGGGCATTCTGAGAAGCCTGAAGTGGACAATTATAGAACTACATACAGGAAACTGGGCGCAAGACAAAACTGGAAACTGCAGCTCAGTTACAAACACATGGGGCATATTATCAAGGAACGGCGTTAACATTATCGCCGCTTTTGCGGCAGGAAACTGCTGCTAAAGCAGCAATAAGGGGCTTGATAATATGCCCTTGTAAATTCCAATGGAAGCCCATGTTCTGGTGTTAACATGGGCTTCCATTGGAATTCTCTATGGCATATTATCGAGCCCATTATCGCGGTATTAGCGGCAGTTTCCTGATGCTAAATTAGCGATAATTTTAACACCGTGCCTTGATAATAAGCCCCAAAATTGATAAGAAGAATGGCCTTAAGCAGGGATGCTTCTTGGCTCCAAGTCGGTTTCATCTATATCTTGCAGGTCTTATAGGCGCCTTCCCTCAGGACAACATCCACCCGCCAATTTTGGCTCAAGAGAAACTAGGATGCCTCCAATATGCGGACGATATTGTCCTATTGAGTCAAACTCCTATAGGTCTGCAACACAGAATGAATGCCTAAAAAGGTACATGGATGAGCAAGGGCTGGAGCTTAACTTGAATAAAACTAAAGTGGTTTGGCTGGTTGATTCCAAATGTAATTCATACGAACAATAGTTACTTACTTGTAAACAGGTGGTTCTCCAGTATTGGTGTCTTTCATAGATTCACATGCCTGAATCATTCCCCGTCGTCGGAGTAGGAGTCCCACGGTATATAAAAAAGCAATAATATGCCATAAAATATATAGCAAATATCAGAAATACCAAACCAGGAAGTAAGTAGCACCAGCTACAGTAGAAAAAACTTCCCCATTCGTGACTATCTTAGTCATTATGTGTTAGTCCAAACTGCAGCCAATCAGGCGACAGCACCCACCAGAATGTTCTCCCCAGAGGCTCAGGCTCTCAGATTTTCTCGCACAGGAGTGAAACCCCATAATGTCCGAGTGAGTCTCTGGGGGGAGGTGGGCGGGTTGCATGTGAATCTATGAAAGACACCAATACTGGAGAACCACCTGTTTACAGGTAAGTAACTATTGTTCTTCTCCATTATTAGGGGTGTCTTTCATAGATTCACATGCCTGAATCAGAATAGTAAGCAATACTCCCAATATAATGCTCGTAGACGTCAGAGTGGCATATATATATATATATATATATATATATATATATATATATATATATATATATATATATATATATATATATATACAGTATACATGTCAACCAAAAATCATCAACATCTGACAAAACGTCTAAAGAGCATAAAAGAGGAGGTGGAAACAGAGGCTCACCTTATTTGAAAAGATTACGCAGCACTGCTCTTCCAACCGAAGCATCTGCATCGTCTGCTGAATCTAGACAGTAATGTCTAGTAAAAGTGTGCCTGCTAGACCACGTAGCAGCTCTGCAGATCTGTCGAAGCTGCACACCAGCAAAAAGAGCAGTGGAAGAGCTAACCGCCCTTGTAGAATGCGCTCTTGGCAAGGCCTGTAAGGGCCTACAGGCTTGTTGATGACAAAGTCCAATTGTAGAGGAGACCCATCTAGCAATGGTCTGTTTTGAAACTGCACAGCCCTGGCGCTGCCGTCCATAAGCCACGAACAGCTGGTCCGTCTTGCGGATGGTAGATGTTCTTGAGAGGTAAAATTTGAGGCATCTCCTAATATCCAGCGAATGCAGTGTTCGTTCAGCTGGAGACTGCGGGGCTGGAAAGAAAGTCTTGAGGACAACCGGCTCATTTAAATGAAAATCCAAAGGCACTTTTGGCATGTACGTTGGATTAGTACGTAGTACTACCGAGTCAGTGTTAAATTGGATGAACGGTGATCTAGATGTGAAAGCCTGAATATCGCTAATCCTTCTAGCAGATGTTAAAGCTAGTAACAGCGACACTTTCCATGTCACAAATTTCAGGTCCACTTTATGGATCGGCTCGAAAGGGTGACGCATGAGCTGAGTTAGTACGACATTCAGATGCCATGTAGGAGGAGGTTTCCGCACAGGCGGAAACATACGAAACAATCCTTTGAAAAACTGTTGTATAATCCGTACAGAATACAAAGAATTTGATCCATCTTGACGATATCTAGAAATGGCAGCCAGGAAGACCTTAAGAGAAGAATGTGCCAAACCCAATCTGGCCAAGTGCAAAAAGAATGGTAGAATTTGCTCTGGCTTGGCATGAATGGGATGAAGACCATTAGACTGGCACCATGCACAGAAACGCCTCCACTTAAGTCTGTAGGTTTTGATCGTAGATGGAGCTCTGGCCTTCGCCAGCACCTCCTGGCAATCCTGCGGAATGTTTAAGTGTGCAAATTCCATGTGCTGAGGAGCCAAGCCGACAATTTCAGCGAGTTCGGGTCCGGATGACACACCTTGCCCTTGTGGGTAGAGAGAAGATTCGGAATGCGAGGAAGTTGGATCGGATTGCATTCCGAGAGAAGGAGCAGCTCGGTGAACCAGTATTGTCTGGGCCATCGTGGAGCAATCAGGATCAACCGGCATGGTTGCTTCTTCATCTTCTTGAGGACTTTCGGGATCAGTGGTATCGGTGGAAAAGCGTAAGCGAATATTTGATACCAACTCATCGAAAGGGCATCCCCGCATGAGTCCTTGTGGGGAACCCAGCTTACAAAGTATGGGCATTTCCGGTTCTGATGCGTCGCAAACAAGTCCAGATCCGGATGCCCCCATGTCTGAAAGATGCGGTCTAGAGATGGTTGATGTAGTTCCCACTCGTGGGTGCAACCTGCGGATCTGCTGAGAGAGTCCGCTAACACATTCGCGACTCCCGGAACATGGACAGCTGACAGATGGATATCGTGAGTCAGGGCCCAATTCCAAATCTCTTGTGCCTGGTGCGACAGCCGGGCTGATCTCGTGCCCCCCTGCTTGTTTAGATAATGCATGCAGGTGGTGTTGTCTGTCCGGATCAAGACTGTGGCACCTTCTAGGGTCGCCTGAAAGGATTTCAGGGCTAGAAAGATGGCGTGCAATTCAAGCCTGTTTATGTGCCATTTCATTTGGATTTTGTCCCATTTGCAACTGACCGTCATGCCCTGGAGGTGTGCACCCCATCCTGTCATTGACGCGTCTGTTGTTACTATGAACCTGGGCACTTCCGTGAGGAAAGAGCATCCCACTTGTATGTTGCAACCTTGGCTCCACCATTGAATCGCTTCTCGCATTCGTGGTGTTATGTTTATGATATCCTCGAAGGACCCTGACACCTGAATTCACTGGTGACTGAGCTCCTCCTGCAGGGGCCTCATCAGAAGACAACAATTGGGGGTGAGAAGAATGCAGGAAGAAATCATTCCCATGAAGGACTTGAACATGCGCACTGAAACGCAGCTTCTTAACAACAGTGCAGCAGCCAGCCGTTGTATCTTTTCCTGTCTCTCCTTTGAGATAAATACTTGGGCGAGCTTGGTGTCTAATGTCGCTCCCAAGAAAGTCTTTCTCCTTGCTGGCGTTAGGCGTGATTTCTGGAAGTTCACTGTGAAACCCAGGTCTTGCATCAGTGACAGAGTCTTTTGAATGTGAGTTTTTGTCATGCTGAAAGAACTGGCCTTGATAAGGCAATTGTCTAGATACGGATATATCTGTATTGACTGCAATCGAAGGTGGGCTGCCACCGGGGCCAGCATCTTTGTGAACACTCTGGGGGCTGATCGTAGTCCAAAGGGAAGAACCCTGAACTGGAAGTCCCTGCCAGCCACTCTGAACCTTAGAAACTTCCGGTGCCTGGGAAAAATTGGAACATGGAAGTATGCGTCTTGAAGGTCGAGTGTTGCCATAAACTCTCCCGCCGAAAGAAAATGGAGGATTTCCTGCAGTGTTAACATCCTGAATGACAGTTTTTTGAGAAATTTGTTGAGGGCATGCAGGTCGAGGATGGGTCGCCATTCCCCCGACTTCTTGCGAATAAGGAAAAATCTTGAGTAAAAACCTTTCCCTTTTTGATGATGAGGAACCCTCTCTATTGCTCCTTTTCGAATCATAATATTGATCTGGGCAAACAGCTCCTTGAGATGTGTTGGAGGAGGTCCTCTTGGGGGACAATTTGGAGGAGTTTTTACGAATTCCAAAATGTGACCTCTGGCCACCACATCTAAAACCCATTTGTCCGTGGTAATCTTGGACCAATTTAAGTAATTTTGGGATATTTTTCCTCCAATTTGGTTCGGGTTGGGGCAAAGTGGCGGCAGGATGCGTCTCTCACTTTTTACTGTCTCTTCCACGATAATTGGATTTTCCTCTAGACTGAGAAAAATGTCCCCTTCTTTGTCCGTAAGTCTGTTGACGATATGGCTGGTATCTTTGGTTTCCCTGGGTGGAAGTATAGGAGCGCTGTTGGTTATAATTTCCTCTATTAGAGAAATTCCCCCATCCTCTTGTTCCACGAAAGGAAGACTTCCTGTATTGTAGTGTGCCCAGCGAACGTGCTGTATCCGTATCCTTCTTGATGGCTTCCAGCGCATCGTCTACATGTTTTCCAAATAAATGCTCTCCATCATAAGCCATATCTATAATCCTTGTTTGGACCTCCTGTCTAAAAGATGTTGCTTTCAACCATCCTTGTCTCCTGAGAACAGCTGCACCTGCTAGTTGGCGAAAACCTGTGGCAGCAACGTCCACTGCAGCATCAATCATCTCAGATGAGACGCACTCTCCTTCTTGAAGGATATTCTTTGCTTCCGCTCGATCTGGCTCAGGAAGTTTGTCCATATACGGAAAGATGTCTGACCAAATCTGCCTCTCGTATCTTCCTAATATGGCCAGAGAGTTTGCGACTTTAATAGTCGTAGCTGCAATTGTAGAAACTTTTTATCCGATTGAATCAAGACGTTTCCCGTCTTTGTCTGGCGGCACAGAAACCTGAGCTGATGGATTAGAAGATCTCTTTTGCGCTGCCTGTGCTACCACAGAGTCTGCTTTCGCTTGCCCAATGAGGCATGCTGGAGCTGAATTAGGCGCCCTATATTTTTTATCCACTCTCAGGAGCACCGCTGGTAAAGAGTTAGGTTTGGACATGATCTTCAGTCCTTCCTTCCATATGAACTCAATGATTGGAATGGTCCAACTCTGTTTCTGTTGCGAAGACTTGAAGTCATATAAGAAGCATTCATCTTGTTTCGACTCCATAGGTATCAAGAACCTCTTTGTTGCCCTATCCATGATCTTGTGGAATGAGGCAATGTCCACAGGAGGTGACTCAGATGTTGTAGGTTCTGCCGGAGAGGGTGTGTTTGCATTGTAATCCTCATACTCCGACGATTCCGACTTATTATCCAATTCCCCTTCCTCCTGCTCCTCATTATCAGAGTACTCATCATCCCCTGTTTGAGGAGCTATGACTTGAGACACAGGCAATGCTGTACGTCCTTGTTCCAGTGGCTCAGATCCAACTGGCAGTGTCTGCTTTGAAAGCGGCGTCGCTGTTGTAGGCCTTGGCGTAGACACCCGAGAATCACCTGACTCTGAAGGCGGAAAACGCATATAGTAGTCGCTGAGCATGAATTGCAAATTGCGAAATAATTCCTCAGGCATTGGCATGCCGGAAGCGGGCCTGTTCTCCTGTGACAAAGGCTCTGTTTCTTGTAGATCTTCTTCCGTATCACCGTCCTGAATCTTGATCCGGAGGTCAGACGGACTTCTGGCCACTCCAAAATTCTCATCCTCATAAGAACCCTCTTCATCAGAATCCAAAAGTTTCTCTGGCACTACGAGCGTAGAAGGGATGACCTCATTATCAGCCCGTTTCTTCAACAGCGTAGCTGTAGTTGCAGGTGAGGGCAACGGTATTCCAGATAGGTGTGCTGACCAGACTTGTAAAGCAGTGCAGCTTGACAATGGTGGCGTCGACGGATGCACCTCCGTCATTGACGAATCTGTCTCTTGATGTGGAACCTTTTTCTTCGTCGACAGAACCATCGTCGACGGTTGATCTATCTTCGTCGTCGACGACTGTCTGGATGATATCTTCGTCAACGAGGTCGTCGACGGTAACTTCGTCGACGGGGTCGTCGATGGTAACTTCGTCGACGGGGTCGTCGACGGCAACTTCGTCGACGGGGTCGTCGACGGTAGCTTCGTCGACGTTGATTTAGCCGTCGACAAGGATTTCTTCATCGACGAGAGCTTCGTGGACGAGAGCTTCGTCGACGACACCATTTTCATCGTCGATGGGGAACCGCCCGTCGACACTAGGATATTAGATGAGGAACTCGTCGACGGTACCTTAGCCGTCGTCGACGGGACTATCTTCGACGACGAGAAAGGCCTTATCTGAACATGAACCAGCGTAGGAGAAGAAGCTGAAGACATCACTAGAGCTGGTTGAGGAGATGAAAAAGTCATAGTGGAGGTGGTAGACGTAGCCACATGAGAGGAAACACACTCCTTTTTTGACGTTGACATTGTCAAAGGTGGCAACTGAGGAGGCATAGACTGTGAAGATTTCTTGGGAACTGTAGATTTCCCAGACTTCTTAGCGGACGCACTATCCATCCTAACAGATGGAAGACGCTTCTTTGAAACACTAGGTCCAGAAGAATCCAGAGAAGGTTGGGCCTCTTTTGCCACTTTCGCCCTGGGAGATGAAACTTCAGCTCCAGCCTTCCTCTTACTGGAAATACGAGAAGAACCAGAGGCAATGCTTCCTACCTCAGACAAAGGGTCGTCCTTGTCTTTTAGTCTGTTAAGCCACAACAGCAGTCGTCCTTCTCTGTCCCTGATGGTCTTAGGGGGAAAGGTCCGGCAGATCTTGCACTCCTTTGCCTTATGGTCAGGATAAAGGCAATATAAACATTTCTTGTGGGGATCTTCTTTGAATAACCTAAGTTTTCCACAAGAATCACAGGACCTGAACAGTGATTTAGAAGTAGACATTTGAAAAGTCTTAAGAAAATACTAGTCTTGAAGAAAAACTGAGCAGAGCTCAGGGAGACTACCTTCACACGACGTGCGGTAGAAAATCTGAGAGCCTGAGCCTCTGGAGAGAACATTCTGGTGGGTGCTGTCGCCTGATTGGCTGCAGTTTGGACTAACACATAATGACTAAGATAGTCACGAATGGGGAAGTTTTTTCTACTGTAGCTGGTGCTACTTACTTCCTGGTTTGGTATTTCTGATATTTGCTATATATTTTATGGCATATTATTGCTTTTTTATATACCGTGGGACTCCTACTCCGACGACGGGGAATGATTCAGGCATGTGAATCTATGAAAGACACCCCTAATACTGGAGAATCTTGGTTTTTGGAGGGGAAAAAGGTCGAGGTAGCGACCACATATAAATACTTAGGATTTAACGTGGAACATCAGATGACTTTTAAACATCATCTAGCAACTATTCACCCCAAAGCACAGTCGTTAAGGTGGGGGTTTAAAATTATTAAAGAAGAAACTGAGCCATTTGCTCACAGTAATTCTCTCACAGTTAACGCCAACGGTGACATATGGCACGGAAATTATGTGAGGTCGTGATAGTCGCTCTCAATAAGATCCAAACGAAAGTATATCCCATCCCAAAATCAGCATCACCAAGCCCATGTACACTTAGAGTTTGTCTTGAAAACCCAAGCATTTCAATGCAGGAGTGTTTATATCAAGCAGTGCTTAAGGCTGCATGCCTCCGAGGGCGGCTCCATCAACAACTTATGCTGGCTGGAAATTGAGGAGCAACCACACAGCAACTTAAAAGGCTCCTGGGGATACCACCTAAACCAGGCCATTAAGGCTTTATATATGCAAGAAGCCTGGTACCCAAGAATGGGAACATCTGCATTTTATTGGGCAATAAATGCTTCAACTCTAATCTTGTCTCATTTAACAGATAAAATTGCTCTTGCGCAAAGATGGCGCGCCTGGGCAGTGATCAACTCACACAGCAGCTTGCGGCCTCAGGAGTATCTCTCAGAGTACTTTACTCGTGCCCTAAAGCACCAGTTCATGTTATTTCATTTTGGCTCCATGGAGACAAAAGATCTCATCTCCGCTTGGAAAGATCAGTTGCAAAATTGAAAATATCAACTCTGCGGATACAAGCAAGAGTTGCTAGTACAAATCTTTTGTGTGTGCCTGGTGCCCCTGGCTCAAAGGAAAAAACACCTGAAACTAATATTCATCAACTTGAAAGTTGGTTCTTGCAAGCAGGCATTAATCACTTGCTTAAGTGGGGAAACGGTCACTACAACGCGCCCCTTTAAACGAAAACCTTAGCCACGCATGAATTACAACGCATGCGTGGTTACCACGAAAGTCTTTACCACTTATACCTTTACTACAAGGTACGTAGTAAAGGCATGTGTGGTAAAGGGTAAAATTAAAAAAGGGGGGTTGGGGGGATCTCCCCCCCCCAAAAAAAACTCACCTGAAGTCACATCGAGATGTGCAGGCAATCTGCGATGTTTAAGAGGAAACTGAAAGTGTTGTGTTTCTATCTAGGACCCTAATTCGATATTCCCGATTTATGCCCTTATATGGCTATAATAAATAATATCCTTATAGAGGCATAAGAATCATATCCATATTTAGTAATAGCCCATGCAGTCCAAATACGGCAAGGCTACTCCCCTAGACTCCTAGAAAGTACAACGCGTTCTTTAAACAAACCAAGCCTCCAGCAGCCCGGGAATTCCCCCTGCTCTTGTTTTGATTTGCACAAGAACTCCTAGAGTCAGAAAGAACTGTTAGTTCTTGGTGACGTCTTATGTCCAACCTAACGTCAAACCCGGCACCTTTCAGGTATAAATATACCAACGTTGCCTTAAGCAAACACACGGTGGTTTGGAGCAGAGCGGCTATCTACTTGCCCGGAAGCCCAGCTGATGCGAGGAGCCGAAGGACGCCGCCCCTCCCGTTTGACGCACTGAGAAAGACGCTGTCTTTTTCTCCAGCTGAGAAAATCCAGCTCCGATGTTTCCAGTCACCCTTGCGGGTTGCTGGGAGATCGAGTCCTGAGAGAGAGATACAAGCCCTCCTACATTCTATTACCAAGGTACGGAGCTGACTAAATCCTTAAGAGAATTCTTGATTCAGATTCCTTGGCAAAAACCAACTTAACTTAAAACTGCTACTTACTTACTCCTTCCCACGTATTAGGCTTAGGTCAGGTACACCAGGGTAGGCGTATCTTAGAAGTACCAGTTGAGTACGTTAGTCAATGTTTTATGTATGTATATATTTTATCCATTTTAAAGTATCATATGGCTAAGAAACCATATCAATGCTTTTACTGTATTATTTCATAATACTCCTTTTACTGTACGCACTTTACTTCATGATAAGTATTGCAATTGTGGCAATTCATTTCTCTTGCATGAGAAAGAAGACTGCTCAATAAATAACACCTTTTATTGAAAACGCCCGTCCCTCTATTTCTCTGCACTCTGGTGAACCTAAGTATGCACGATTGACTGAGTGAAATAACCGTCTATTGTTTTCACAAGACTCTAGAGATACACTCTTTATTCTGAGGGAGCAAAGTTGTCATGTTTATGCGGTTGTCAGAAGCTAATCCCTTCTTGTCTAAATCCGGAGAGTTAACTCTTTCCTGAACATTCAAGAAAGTTTCTAGTGACCTCTGAGCTAGCTGGCAAAACTAATGAAGTCTAATATAGACAGTAGAGACCTAGTCGACCTCAGCCCTACGTCTACACTGCTGTTTATATTATTCCAATGCGCAGAGCCTATTGGGAATATAGGAACTACACTACATGGCGCCCAACGTTTGGTAAGGCGATAATCTAACGCAAGACATTAGAGTAACTCAGTGGTGCTTTTACACACAGACCCCTTTTCCCGTAAAAACTCCAAAAGACGTCTGGAGTGGGTAAAAGGTTAAAAATCCGCCGGAACTTAGTAGGAAGAGATTCCTGTGTAATAGTTTTTGGTTTAGTCAACGTTGAAGGATACAGTGTTCCAAAATATTGTACACCTAATCTTTGTTTCCTTGAAACTTGATCTGCAACAAAAACCTTTCAGTCAGTAAAATGCCGGAAGGTGATGAAGAAAGAGATGCCTTAGCGTCTCCACTGTTGTTAGATGACACGACTCTCCAACAGAATGACCCGGATGCAATAATCATCCCGGCGAATGTAAGAAGAACTATAACTATTAAACTTATAGAAAATAGACTATCATCACGAGGTGGTACGGTCATATTCGTGGTAGAGGCCCATGAATATCAGCAGACAGAGGTATTCTATTCATGGATACACTTTCCAGCAGCAAACGCTGTAACACAAGACTTCCACTATTACAAAATAGAGGAACCTCCGGATGAATACGCTCCTTCGAGGACGTTGAAATCCCACTAACATACCAAGAGCACCTGCTCTGGTTTAAAGGCGCCTTAAATCACATCAGCAGGCTCAGTCCACTAGATAGACCAGGAGCCACGTGGCCGGTTCTAGCCAGCTACACACCACATCCAGACATTGAAACAATGTCAGTCCAAGAACTTTTAGCTCAGCTAAAATTGCTAATTAAAATACATAGACAATTGGTCCAATATGTAAAGCGGACTTCAACAGTCCAGCCAGCAATAAGAATTCCACAAACCACCCCTCACCAGGGGAACACAAATAAAATCACACCACAGAATATACAATCAGCCATTGGCAAAATACCCGCAGAACGGGAACAAATTTCATTCTGGTTAGCACAAAAAATCACTCAAATAGAGGCAGTATTTCCTGATACTACGCCTAGTGAGAAACACAGAATTCTGACCATCTGTCTTCCAATGGGGATCGCACCACATGTAGAGGACTGTGACACTTGGGGCACAGTCTTTGCTTCGATATACACAAAAACACATGGTGTTCAGTCTATGGCGGTAATACCAGATGTACTAAGACAGATTCAAAATGAATACGGTCCAGAACCTGCTTTAACTCTGGGTATGAAATTACTGAAAGACTTCAAGCAGGTCTCGGCTATATTATTAGCCAACATAAAAGGAGAAGCAGCATCTGTGGCGATCCGCCAGAAATTGAAAGAAACAGATATAGCAGAACAACCTTTTGAACTTGCCAGAATCATAGAAAAATCCTATGAAGAACTAGGTATAGATAGTTTGGGTGGGAAACCAGTAAAACCCCAACTAACTGAAAAACCTGAAAAAACATTTATTAAAAATAATCTAAACACTCCAAAAAAGAGTTGGGATGGTAATAAACAATCCACTCCCAGAGAAAAACGATTCCAGTCCAGAGGAAGGTCTCCTCAACTGAGAGAAAGATCTCCAGACCGAAGACACAAGTCTCCCCAGAGGGAGCCCTCTGAGAAAAGATACAACCTTAGAGATAGGGATACATTGAGAAAACCTGATAGATATCAAGATATTGATACGCGTCCCTCTCGATATTTTCAGACTTCCTCACAGAAATCGGAAAGAAGAGGACGGTCAGAACACAAGGCAGAGCACGTCAAGTCCAAAGACAAGGAACCTGCTCATCAAAGTAAAAAAATTACAATTTCCAAGAAAGAAGGTAGCCAGTATTAAAATAATAAAACATGCCGAGGATACTGAGGACACAACTGAAAAACGGAGAGTGGGCCCAGACAATGCTAAACAGCGCAGCAGAAGTGACAATAGCTCGCAAGATCCTGATGAATCTTCTGGATACAGTGGACACGAATGAATACATTCAGGTGGAAACTGCAGACACCAGAGTTAGCAAACCCCATAAGTTATACGAAATAACATTACGTATAGAGGGGGACAAGACTAGGAAAGTAAGGGGTCTCTCGAAAGGCTATGACATCCTGTTAGCTGAGAAAGACTGGCCACCAGAGTTTGTAAGGGAGTGCCCTCATGGCGAAGAAATGATTATGCCTGCCTTCTCAAATCATATTCCAATTCATAAAAAATACACATTTTCAAGAAAATGGGCAGTGGCCCAAGCTCCTGCATTATATAAAAATCATGTAGGATGGGATGAGGATTCTCCTCCCCACAAAATCCAGTTAAAAAGTCAACCTACTGCACAAAGGCAGTATCCTGTTAAACAAGAAGATAAAAAAAAAGTCAGGGAGATCTTAGATCAACTTGAATATCAAGTGGTGATTGAAACATGCCCCTCACAAATGAACAATCCTTTGTTTCCTGTCTCCAAGCCAGACGATTCATATCATCTAGTTTTGGACTACAGACACCTAAACTCCAGTTTCAAAACATTTGCAGTACAAAACTCACACAGTGCAGCACTAATGAATAACATTGTGCGCAAAAAATATAAAACAACATTAGACATATCTAATGGATTCTTTTGTCAAAACATTGCACCTGAAAGCAGGTATTTGACCGCTTTCTCAATAATGGGGTCACAAGAAACACTTCTGTGGACTCCCACAGGGATTCAAAAATAGCCCAGGATTATTCTCAGCAAGGGTAACAGAGTTACTACAAATATATGATGATGAGGCATTATCATATGTCGATGACATCTATCTTACAGATGATGACCTGGAGACACACTTGAAAAGAGTGAATACCATAATACTTGTGTTCACAGCTGAAGGGTATAAATTCAACTTTAAAAAGTCACGAATTGCCCATTTAACTGTCCTATTTTTAGGATATGAATTATCAAGTGAAGGCAAAAACCTAGCAGACAACTTCTTAGAGAAGTGTGCTGTACTCCAAGCACCTAAAACGCTGAAGAACTTACAATCAATACTAGGTTTCCTGAATTTCGGAAGAACATACATTCTAAATTATGCAGAGAGGGTTAAACCTCTCTATGAATTAATAAAACCTGATTTCAAACCAATAAATTGGACTCAGAAACACACACAAATTTCAAGATCATTGCAAACAGACATGTTAGCTAAAACAAAATTGCAAACATGCGAAAACGTACGCAACCTTGTAATCCGAGTCATCCCAGGAAGATGCGGATTCACGTACCTGACCTCTAATGAGGGAGAAACGGTACCAATAGCTTACAATTCACACTTGTACACACAAGCTGAAATGAAATTCAGTTCTACTGAAAAGATTCTAATAGCGGTTCAAAGTGCTGTAGCAAAAGAAAGAGCCCAAGGCAGAAGAATAACTGTTTTAACAGCAGAATCAGCCCTTGAGGCATTAACAAGCCTACGCAATTTGACTGCTGTGGAATTAGATCCAAAATGAATACAATGGGAAAATTCTCTTGCTGCAGAAGACGTGAAATACTATTTTGAGGCAAAAATGAAAAAACTAGAAGATCTAGAATATGAAGAAGAATATCCTCTGCCAATCGAAATTCTGCCTCTCGAACAATACACATGTGTAATCCACATGGACAGATTTGCACAGCACTACGATGAAATCCAACAACGCAGCGTGCGCGATTGTTAAAGGTCGCTGGCGCTTTGGTAAATTCAGACCAATAGTCACCAAAACTGAATCACTCAGAACCTGTTCAGCTCAGCGAGCTGAAATAAGATCTTTAAAGATGGCGCTTGAAAATGCCGATCGCGAATTCCCCACACTAATAGTGTGCGATTTGCATTACTGCGTCAAGTCTTACAATAATGACATGCAGACATGGATCAAAAATGGTTACAAAAGCGTTCTAAAAAATACATAGACGGAGAAAATATGCTAGCGGTAAAAGCCTCATTAAAAGGCGACTATGTAGCATTACCTCTCGGCTATCCACTCAATAATACATACATAATTGATGCAAACTCCGTTCCTTTTGCACAAATCCCTGGAGTGGGGGACAGAGTAATTCCAAACACAAACAGGAGAGTCTTATTAATAGCAGACACACACATGGGGGAGGGTCTAAGACACCTAGAGATCTTGAAATCTCTAAAAGAATTACAATCAGAATACTGGTGGCCGGGGATGAGCTTGCAACATTACAAATTTGCAAAGGATTGTCCAGACTGCAACCGAGATCGCAGTCGTGAACCGGACCAGACTAGTGCCAGGACAACTCTATTAGAAAGCATAAGGCTATCTATACGCAAAAATCCAGCAGGAGAAATGCGATCCCATAAATATTAAGACAGATTCACTTAAAATGCAGACACCAGCGCTCGGCTGACGCCAGAACTGTTATACAAAGCTTTGCGAGTCTTTATCGGCACATACGCAATTGGCATGCTACATTCTGACCAGGGTCCTGCGTTTAGCTCTCGGGCTTACAAGGAGGCCATGGCCAGCATGGGCATTGCATTGCGGTACTCTTCTCCATTCCCTCCCGAGGGAAATGCAGTAGTGGAAAGAAAAAACCGGGACATAAAGCAACTATAATGGCGAGGGTATTAGGTTCGGGTGATGGGTGGGTCAAACATTTAACAAGTGTCCAACGTAGTCATAATAATCTGCCAAGAAATTCTCAAAAAGGTTTCATTCCATACGAACTATTGTTCGGTACTAGAATGCATATTCAGGATCTTGATTGTCACACTTCAGTGGTAGAAGAAAAAGCCTTTGATATCAAAGACCGTTTGGCTGTTTTACAAGACTTAAATGAAACAAGTAGAAGTCTGAGTAATATAAAATTAAAGCCAACAGCCACTGAAGAAAAAACACCTGTCCCAGCAAGACCTGTCTGGATTCCAAAGATTGGGGATCTGGTCAGAGAAAAGATCGCGGTGAAGAAGGAATTTGGGCCTTCTTACAGAAAAGCAGTACCTGTCTTAGCTGTCAGCGGAACAAGATCAGTTGTACTACCGCCCCTTGCTGGTAAAAAGGAGAACCGAGTTGTATCCATCGACCTGGTAAAACCACAATCATGTGGCCAATAATAAGTAGTAGGCCCAGTGGACTTCCAAGAAATAGAAGAAGACCAAATCTTGCTACAATCCAAGAGGTTCAAACTGAAAGACTAATCACATTTGATAAACCTGCGGTGAACAAACAGTGGAGAAGTGTGGCTCAATGGTTAGAGCAGGCAGACCTTGATGCAGAGCTCTGGCCAGGGACCAGGGTTCGATTCCCGCCTCGGCAGGTCTCTGGCTCATTAATTCCCCTGACTGGATATTCTCGCCTCAGTGCCTGTTCTGATCATGGGTCCCACGCTGCAACTCTGGGCAATAGCTTGCTTAGTCTCCACAACGGCCCCAAAAGCGCTGGGATGCCTGGCTGCACCTGGAGGGTGCCCAGGAGTGGACATTTCCCAGGAAAGCCAGGAAGGGTTCCTAAGCGGTATACGGACAGCGCCGGGACACCTCCGGTGGAGGTAGCTGTGCGCTTTACAAATTCCTACATTTACAAAAAAGGACTATGCAACAAAGCCATGGAACTTGTGCCTCTTGAAACCCAAATTGCAACAGTTCGTCAAGAAACACCTGTCTACAATGATGTAGCATCGGACTATACTAATGTCTCAAAGAAAGATCCAAAGACTAAAGAAAATCCGGAAGCAATTCCAACAATTGACAGAACTGCATCTGGCTATTTCTTCAATTTCGATGACTTTTCTGATGATCCAAGTGAACATGAAGAAACACCAGCAACAAAAACTTTCAAAGAAAAAGTAACTGAACTCTTTCATCAACTCAAAGAAACCTATCTGATTTCTCCATGGATTGAATTTTGGATTGTGTTAGGTGTACTTTTCCTCCTGCTTTGGCTCATCATGGTTCTATGTTTGGGAAAATTCATTGAAGGAAAATACAGTACAATGGACACAGCAAGTCAGAACATCAACTTGGCCCTAAAGCCTCACAAGTCATCTCACATCGAGAAAAGAGAACTATCATCAGTAAACATCACAGCCAATCCAATACCCGGTGGGGTAGCATGGGACAAAACAGATTATGAAATGTATGGCCCGATTGAGCTCTTGAAATATCCACACCAGTTCAAGGTTTCATTAAGTGACTTTGTAAAACCAAGTACTTTCTCTGATGATTGGGAATTTGAAAATATTAATAATATGATGTCAGATTTAGTAATGTCAGCAAAATGTACAGAACATGATTATTTACAGGGTTCATCAAATTATGAAGAAATGCACTGTTATAATCACTAAGGTCATCACTATTTGCATAAAACTGCTCAACCTAGAAATGTTTTTAATTATAACCAATGGGAACATTGTGCAACACCCCCTAAAGACAGCTCAAAAACATTTTATGAGAAATTCCCATACTTCTCAGGGTTTAACACAAGTGATGCAGAAACATTTTATTTTAAAATGTTAAATAAGACAGGAATGAAAACAATGTTGACAAATACTACATTGATTTATTCTGAAACATTTTATGAAAAAATGACTACACTTGGTTTTGAATTCTGGAAAAACAACATTGAAACAAAAACCATCTGGGATACAAAAGACTGGCAGGTCCAAGGTTTGGAAGCATTATTTAGAGCCTGCATGATCCCAGAACAATTAATATTCCTGAATGACACCATTCAGCAAACAACCTGTCTTGGTCTAGCCAAGATAAAAGACTTAAATAAACCGTCTATTCCGAAGCCCATACCTGATAGTAATAGCACTAAAGATGTGGAGATAGACGTATCCCATATTTTACACTAAAACAGAACATATCCTGATTGGCAAAAATGGTTGATCTGGCCCACAGACACAAATAACTGTCAAGATAGATTCCTGAACAAAACACAGGGGTTTAAACAGACCAGGCCAGACCCAAGATATTTCCAGAGACAACATCCAGGGATAGTTACAACATACAGTGTAGAGAAACTATGCCTTGAGTGGCAACAGAAATCCACACTGGCTGAAATTAAGCAACACTTGACTTTACTTAAAGACGGTGCTGACTTGCGTGATTTCATATTGGGACCACGCAAACAGCGTCAAAAACTTTTCATATATGCCAGTATATACGCTGCTCACAACGAAGCTTAGAAAGTGATGCAAATTGAAACTGCAGAAAAAATATGAGAAATTGATTGTATAAATTTGGGAAAATCCCTTTCTGTAGTGGACAATGGGTTAACGACTCTGTCCTCCAGAATATATTCACTGGACAGCATTGCATCATCTGCTATTGATATAATAGAGCAGGACTTGCTAATGTTACAACATGGTCAGTCCCAATTACGATCTATTGTACAACTTGGCTGGACGTTGCAAAATCTGCGTTCAGGCTACGTGCCATGGCGTTTAATCAACACAACGTCATTATTCCCTATCTTTAACCTTACTGATAAACAAATCAGTTAGACACAAAAAGGAGCAGACTATACGATTCTGAGCATTGAAAAACTTGAGAGATTACCATTGACAATGTCAGAGAGATCTGTCATTGAATGGATAATACATGGAACGATTACAATCCCAATAACAACTTTCCAGTTTAAGTATTGCCAAAAATATATACCAGCAGGCCTGTATGAAAGGTTGGGTAAAGGATACATCAAGTCAACATGGAAATTACCTTATACACACAAATGTTATAGTGAAGGGAAAAAGGAGGTATTTCTTAGTGGTAACAATTGTGAAAAAAATCACTAAGCGGTACACTTCTGTGTCAAGGTATTAATTTGCATGGAGCCTGCGAAGGGTCTTCAAATAACCTTTCATGTCACCTGCACGGCACTCCTGCAACACAGATAGAGCCATTCTTTAGACAGCTTTCCAACGGCAGCTACGTTCTAATAAGTGACCACAGCTGTTGTGGCATGGTGCCAGGAAAAGCCTATCTCGTGAGCGTTAGTTCCATGGTCACTTGCTGTATGCAAGTATTGTATCCAAACAGCAATCCAGACATGGAGGCGGCAATATGGCCTTCTTTGAATATCTCTTCTATTCAAATTGATACTTTAAGCAGAATGAAGTCTATTATTTTACAGACAACTGTGCCTTTAACCTCGTCCAAAGAGACGTATGATCTGCAAGTTGAAAGGACAGCGGCAGAGATACATTCCCTATTATCAACAAATTGCCCCGTGCATTTCGTAGAAATGTTAGGTCAAATTTTAAACATATCTGATACCAGTGGCATCGCACATGTATTTCAGACAATTTTTTCGGGACTGTTAGCACCCTTTGAAACAGTTCTGGGCATTATCCCGAATTTTGTGCATTCATTTTCGGCGGTCTGCCTCTTCTTTTGGGACTCGTAGCAGGAATTTTATTTTTGATCCTTCTGCTCCGATATGGCAAGCCAAGTCACAGACAAGACTCCAGCAATGATGGGAAAAACGATCCTAGCTATACGCTACCGGGACCGCATCACTAAAGTCCTCGGATTTGCCCAGCTAAGAGATATAAGTACAACTTGGTTTCTTTCATTCAGACCAATCTGGCAAGATTGCATCTTACCTGTGCTTCGATGTATGCTATGCGGAGAAGAATGTGTGTTGGACATCTGTTTACACTACCATCAGCAGTATCAATGGATATCGATACTTTGCTAGGTCCTGTAACGACTCATGCATCGTGTTGTCCCCAGCGGCTACCTATTCTGATGACGGTATTCGTTGAGACTTCACCACTATGAGTAAGTTGCGGTGGAGTACGAGATGAAAGCAGCACCACACAGGTACCACCTTCTGTGAGCATTGCTGATCCTGACATCGATGATAGCAATCATTCTCACATATGCACAATTACAGCATTTTCAAACTTGGTCGAACTTTCACCTGATGTTGTAGACCAATTTATTGCAAGTCTGTCTGATATGATGTTCTCCCCTGAACAACGAGAATAATTTTTTGAAAAACAATGAGCACACAGCGTTCCCTGAACCCTGAATTCGGCCTTCAGTTTTTGATAAACACAGCTACTGAAAACATTTGGAACTATTTTTTCCCCTGAAAGCTAAATTATTTTTTTTCACTTCCAAAATATTTACCCTTTTTTCTGGCACAAAGTACTCTGCTTAAAGAAGAACTATTCTTAGAGAACAGAGCTTCTATTTTAGGAACTCTAGAGATAATATTTTACTTCAGCCTCTAGCACATGTACAGCATTTGTATAAATATGTGATGAAATGGTCTCGACCTTCTTTTCTGTATTCAGAGCCATTTCATGTGTAATTTTAGCAATTCATTCAGCTGATATATATATATGCATTTAACTGAATGCTAATACTGCTTGAAAAGCGTACAGTACCAATACTCATTTTTGTGTATTTGCCATATACCATTTCAAATGCAATTTATGTATTTTGGGGTGGGTTGGAAAACACACATGAATCGTTATATGTTTAATATTGCTTCGTTTTTAGTAATGATGGACATTAATTCGTGGAGTGGGTGTTGTGTTTCTATCTAGGACCCTAATTCGATATTCCCGATTTATGCCCTTATATGGCTATAATAAATAAGGAGTAGTTTCTGTCCTGTAACTCCAGTTCTGTAGTAGGTGTATCTCTGTTATAGTCATAATCTAGTAAATAGTCCCGCCCATGTGCGAGGACCCCAGCAATCAAAAATAATCTCTTAAGTCGTCAAGAAATTGCAGAACTGCAAAAACACTTAAGAGAGAATTTAAAGACAAATAATGCAGCCTATGTCCATAGGCTACACTGTCCAGTACTTCAACTAGAAAATTCCACCAAAAATCCACAAACAGCGAAGCCTGTCCAGATTTCCCTTGCTTTAACAGCAACAACCCTCTGAAATGATAGAGAGGAAGGAATGGACAGACAAGCCCCGTAGGCTGCCATTATGTGGCTTAAATAGGATACTTTGCCTTTAAGAGAACTTTCCAGAAACTTCTCTCAGTATCCCAGAATGCATAGCAGGTCCCTCTCACTTTCAGTTCTTTTTGAAGGCGGAACACGCCAGACCTGTAGCATTCCTTACATGAACATCTCTCTCCACCGGGGAGGCGGGAGGGCGCTTATGACTATAACAGAGATACCCCTACTACAGAACTGGAGTTACAGGACAGAAACTACTCCTTCTGTAGTAGGGGATCTCTGTGTATAGTCATAATCTAGTGAATAGAATGGCAAGCCCATCCCCACACCAATTCGGTGGTGGAGAAAAGAGAAATAACGCCACTATTGTGCGAACAGATTCCGCAGCAAAGCCTGCCCAACCTGAGCATCTGCCCTGGCATCAGTGTCCAGGCAGTAATGTTTAGCAAAGGTATGGACCGACTTCCAAGTGGCCGCCTTGCAAATTTCTTCAATAGGAACATTACGGAGCAGAGCTGTCGTGGCAGCTTTGCCCCTGGTGGAATGACCCTTAGGCTTACCCCCTCAGGTCTTATTTGCTTTTTGGTAACACAATTGAACACAGGACACAATCCACCTAGAGATAGACTGCTTAGAGGTCGCAAGACCCGTCCTGACCGATCCATAATTAACAAACAATTGGTCAGACCTACGAATATCTTTGGTTTTATCCAGATAAAATTTCAATACCCTCCTAACATCCAGGGAATGTAACAACCTTTCCGCTGGAGATGAAGGATTCTGAAAAAACGTAGGCAAAGTTATGGTCTGGTTGACATGAAAATCAGAAATAACCTTGGGAAGAAATTTAGGGTGAGTACGCATAACAACCTTAGCAGCATGAAATACAGTATAAGGTTCCTGGCAACACAACGCCTGAATTTCACTCACCCTGCGGGCCGATGTAATGGCCACGAGGAACGCCGCCTTCCAGGACAGGTGCTGCAACGAAGCCTTATGAATAGGTTCAAAAGGCTCCTTCATCAACCTGGACAGCACCACATTCAGTTCCCATGAAGGTGAAGGAAGCCTAACAGGAGGGAACACTTTCTTCAAGCCTTCCAAAAAATCTTTGATCACAGGGATCTGGAAGAAGGAAGTCTGCGATGGGTATTTCCTGTAGGCAGTCAAAGCAGCAAGATGAACCTTAATAGAATGGACATTAAGGCCAGACTGCGCCAACTGTAGAAGATAAGGAAGGATGACATCTTCCTTACATGTCGTCGGGTCATAGTGTAGTGTAGTTCCTATCATCCCAATAGGCTCTGCGCATTGGAATAATATCTTCAATAGTATAGACGTAGGACAGAGGTTAACTAGGTCTTCTACTGTCGATATTAGACTTAAAGTTTAGTGTTTGCCAGCTAGCTCAGAGTTCACTAGAAACTTTCTCGAATAGACAAGGAGGAGTTTAACTTCCTTGGATAGACAAGAAGGGATTTAGTTTCTGACAACCATAGAACATGACAACTTTGCTCTCCCCTAATCAAGAGTGTATCTCTAGAGTCGTGTGAAAACAAAAGACAACTTATTTTACTCAGTCAGTTCAGTGCATTCTTAGTTTCACCAGATTGTAGAGAAAAGGAAGAGACGGGCGTGTTCAATAAAAATATGTTATTTATTGATCAGTCTCTTTTCTCATACAAGGGAAATGAATCGCTATTATTGCAATACTTATAGTTAAGTAAAGTGCATACAGTAATAACAGAATTATAAAATAATACTGTAAAAGCATTGATATGGTTTCTTAGCCATATGATACTTAAAATGGATAAAATAGATACATACATATATACATTGACTAATCGTACTCAACTGGTGCTTCTAACTACGCCTACCCCAATGTACCTGACCTAAGCCTAATACGTGGCGGGAGTAGCTAAGTAGCAGTTTAAGTTAAGTTTGTTTTGCCAAGGGTCTGCTTCAAGAATTCTCTACAAAGGATGATTCAGTTCAGTACCTGGGATTTAGAAGGCTGGAGGGCTGGTATCTCTATCTCAGGTCTTGATATTCCAGCTGCCTGCGAGGGCTGCTTGGAAGCGCCGGAGCTGGATTTCTCGGCAGGAGAAAAGGCAGCGTCTCTCTCTCAGCGCGTCAGAACGGAGGGGCAGCGTCTGTGGGCTTCGCTGTCAGCTGGGCTGCTCGGCAAGTCTCGCTGCTCCAATCTTGTCACCACCTCGTGTGTTTGCTTAAGGCAATGTCGGTATTATTTATACCTGAAAGGTGCCGGGATTGACGTAAGGATGGACATAAATACGTCAATAAGGATGTCATACGAACTTGATCGTTCGCACATTCTTTACTGAAGTTCTCGGCTAAATCAAAACAATGGCTGTGGGGATTTCCCAGATCGTGGTAGGTTTGATTTGTTTTGAGAACACCGTATGCCTATTAGGGGGCTGGAGGAATAGTGCTTGTCTAATGATGGCACGCGCTATGACCTAATCAGATAACGGGCTTCTGTGCCGTTGTGTGGCTAATCAGATAACGGATTTCTGTGCAGTTGAATGGCTGCTAGTTAATTATTAACCAGACAAGGGTCAGAAACAGGGGGATCGATACAGTACCCATAATAAATACATCACACCCACTCCAGGTAATCTATGTCCATATTTACAAGTCTAGGCATAGTAAACATACTAGTAGTGCATGTGTATACCGAACCACCCCAAAATACAATCATTTGCATAATGAAATTTGGAAATGCGAAATACACGAAAAGATGAGTATAATTACTATATGCACATCAAGCAGTATAATAAATGCTCAATCTAAACGCATATTTTGAAATAAGCATGAATAAAATGAGGAAATTACACATGAAATGGCTCTTAATACAGAAGAAAAAGTCGAGACCATCTCATCACAAATTCATAATACTCGTGAATATGCTAGAGGGTAGCTAAAGTGTCTTGAGTAGCTAAATATAGAAATTGTGTTCTCTAAGAATAGTCTTACTTTAAGCAGAAGATAAGTGTCCCAAAAAATCGTAAATATTTAGGAATGGAAGGGGAAAAATGTCTCGCTCTCTGTAAAAACTGGTGAGAAAACTTCTTATTGCTTAATTTTCAAAGTTGAAGGCCAAATTCAAGGTGTAGGGAACGCCGTGTGCTAGTTTGTTCAAAGTCATTCTTTCTGCTCTGGTGAAAACATCATATTGTTGAGACTTTCGAAAAAACTGTCAACTGCTTCTTGTGAAAGTTCCACTAACTCGGGTAAATCTTGTAACATGCATTCATGAGCATGATTGCCTTCATTGATGTTTCGATCAGCATAGCTGACAGAAGGTTGTACCTGATCGATGCTGCTTTCATCTTGTACTTCACAACTCTTCAATCGTAGTGGTGAAGTCTCCACGAATGCCGTCATCAGGATTGGTAGCTGCTGGGGACAGCACAATGCATGAGCCGTTACCGGACCCAACAAAGTCTCTGCGTCCATTGGCACATCCGATTGTAGTGTCAGACAGGTGTCCAACACGCATTCTTCGCAGCATAGCAAGCACCTTAATACAAGCATAACACAACTTTGCCACATCGGTCTGAATGAAAGAAACCAAGTCATGTTCAAATCTCGTAGCCGTGCTAGTCCAAGGACTTTAGTTATGCGGTCCCGGTAGCCAATAGCTCGGATTGTTTCTTCCACTATCGCTGGTGTCTTGTCTATGACGTGGTTTGCCATAGCGAAGTAACAGGATCAAAAATAGGATTCCTGCCACTAGGCCCAAAAGGAGAGGAAGTCCGCCAAAGATGGAATGGACAAATTCAGGAAAAATACCCACGATGGCTTTCAATGGGGTTAAAGCTCCTGAAAACACTGTCTTAAATACACTCGCGATTCCGCTTGTATCAGAAATGTTTAAGATTTCGCTCAGTATTTCTGCGAAATGTATGGGGGAATTGGTTGATAACAGTGAATGAATCTCATCAGTTGTCCTTGCAACTTGGAGATCATACGTTTCTTCTGATGACGTTAACATGGTTGGTGTCTGTAGGAGCACTGTCTTCATTCTGCTTAAAGTATCAATTCGAATAGAAGAAATTTTCAAACTGGGCCACAACCTTGCCTCCCTGTCTCGGGCATCGTTCGGCAACAATACTCGTTCACAGCACATGACCTTCCTAGTCACGGTTATGAGATAAGGTTTTCCGGGCAGCAGACTGCAACATCTGCTGTCTACAATTAGAATGTAACTCCCATTCGAGAGTCTCTTAAAGAATGGTTCTATTTGTGTTGCAGGTGTGCCTAGCTGGTGACATGAAAGGTTATTTGAGTTCCCTTCACATGCTCCATGTAAACTAATACCCTGACACAAAAGTGTACCGCTTAGTGACCTTTCACAATTATTGCCACTAAGGAACACACTTTGTCCTTTATTACTAACACATGCGTGTGTATAGGGCAAGTTCCATGTTGACTTAATGTATCCTTTACCCAACCTTTCATACTGGCCTGCCTGTATATATTTTTGGCAGTATTGAAACTGGAAAGTTGTTATCGGAATATTTATTATCCCATGTATTATCCATTCAATGACAGGTCGTTCTGACATTGTCAATGGTAATCTCTCAAGTTTTTCAATGCTCAGAATTGTATAGTCAGCACCCTTCTGTGCCAAACTGATTTGTTTATCAGTAAGGTTAAAGATATTAAATAGTTACGTTGTGTTGATTAAACGCCAAGGCACATAGCCTGAACGTAGATTTTGTAATGTCCAGCCAAGCTGTACAATAGAACGCAATTGGGACTGACCGTGTTGTAACATCAGTAAGTCTTGCGATATTATATCGATTGCTGAAGATACAATACTGTCCAGTGAATATATTCTGGAGGACAGAGTCATTAACCCATTATCCACCACAGAAAGTGATTTTTCCAAATTAATACGGTCAATTTCCCGTATTTTTTCTGCTGTCTCAATTTGAGTTACTTTCCAAACTTCATTGTAAGCTGCATATATAGAGGCCGCTATGAAACGTTTTTGACGCTGTTTGCGTGGTCCCATAATGAAATCACGCAAGTCAGCACCTTCTTGAAGTAAAGTTAGGTGTTGCTTAATTTCTGCCAGTGTGGATGTTTGTAGCCATTGAAGGCAGAGCTTGCCCACACTGTAAGTAGTTACTATCCCTGGATGTTGTCTTTGGGAATATCTAGGGTCTGGCCTGGTCAATTTGAACCCCTGTATTTTGTTCAGGAATCTGTCTTGACAGTTATTTGTATCAGTGGGCCAGATCAACCATTGTTTCCAATCAGGATGTGTTCTGTTTTGGTTTAAAATATGGTTTACATCTATCTCAGCATCTATAGTGCTATTACTGTGCGTTGTTGGCTTTGGAATAGACGGTTTGTTTAAGTCTTTGATTTTGGCTAAGCCAAGACAGGTAGTTTGTTGAATAGTGTCATTCAAAAATATAATTTGTTCTGGGATCATGCAGGCTCTGAACAATGATTCTATACCTTGTACTTGCCAATCTTTTGTACCCCAAACAGTTTTTGTTTCAATGTTACTGTTCCAGTAATCAAAACCAAATGTATTCATTTGCTCAAAAAATGAATCTGAATATATCAATTTTGTGTTGGTAAGCATGGTCTTCATACCTGTCTTATTTGACAATTTGAAATAAAATGTTTCTGCATTACTTGTGTTAAACCCTGAAAAGTATGGATATTTATCATAAAATGTTTTGGAACTACCCTTTGGTGGAGTAGCACAATGTTCCCATTGGTTATAATTTAAAACATTTCTAGGCTGTGCAGATTTATGGAGATAATGGTTACCATAGTGGTTATAGCAGAACATTTGATCATAATTAGATGAACCCTGCAAATAATCATGTTCTGTAAATTTAGCAGACATTACTAGGTCAGACATCATATCATTAATACTTTCAAAGTCCCAATCATCAGCAAATGGGCTAGGTTTTACAAAGTCACTTAACGAGATCTTAAATTGGTGTGGATACTTCAGGATTTCAACCGGGCCATAGATTTCATAATCAGTATTGTCCCATGCTACACCGCCTGGTATAGGGTTGGCTGTGAAGTTCACTGAAGAAAGTTCTCTTTTCTTGGCGTGTGAAGTTGTGTGTGGTTTAAGGACCAAGTTGATTTTCTGGCTTGCTGTGTCCATTTTAGCATATTTTCCCTCAATGAAATGTCCCAAGCATAGTACCATGATGAGCCAAAGTATGAGGATAAATGCACCTAATGTCACCCAAATTTCAATCCATGGAGAAGTCAGATAGGTTCCCTTTAGTTGATGAAAAAGTTCCTTTGCTTTGTCTTTAAAAGTTTTTGTTGATGGCTGTACTTCTGGTTCACTTTGTTCTTCTGAAGAATCATCGAAATTGATGAAGTAGCCGGATGCCGTTCTGTCAATTGTTCCAATTGTTTCTGGATTTCTTTTTGCTTTTGGCTTTTGCTTTGTTTTATTAGAAAATTCCGTAGTTACATCATCGTAGGTTGTTGTTTCTTGATGAAAAGCTTTGATTTGGGTTTTAAGAGGTTCAAGTTCCATTGCTTTGTTGCATAGTCCTTGTTGTTTCACTGTAGATTTTCCAAATGTGATCAATCTTTCAGTTTGAACAACTGTGGATGTAGCAAACTTTGGTGTTCTGCTACTTCTTGGGAGTCCACTTGGCCTACTATTTGTTATCGGCCACATGATTGTGGTTTAACCAGGTCGATGGATATGACTCGGTTCTCCTTTTTACCAGCAAGGGGCGGTAGTACTACTGATCTTGTCCCGTTGATAGACAAGACAGGAACTGCTTTTCTGTAAGAAGGCCCAAATTCCTTCTTTACCGCGATCTTTTCTCTGACCAGATCCCCGACTTTTGGAATCCAGACAGGCCTTGCTGGGACAGGTGATTTTTCTTCAGTGGTTGCTGGCTGCTGTTTCAACTTTATGTTGTTCAGGTCTTTTCTTGTTTAATTTAAGTCCTGTAAAATAGCCAAGCGATCTTTGATATCAAAGCATTTTTCTTTAACCACTGAAGTCTGACTATCTAAGTCCTGGATTAACATTCTAGTCCCAAACAATAGTTCGTACAGACTGAATCCTTTCAGAGAATTTCTTGGCAGGTTATTTAGACTACATTGGACACTTATTAAATGTTTGACCCACCCAGCTCCCGAACCTAATACCTTTGCTGTTATAGATTGCTTTATGCCTTGGTTTTTTCTTTACACCATCCCGTTTCCCTCAGGAAGGAAGTGAGAAGAGTCCCGCAATGCAATGTTCATTCTGGCCAGGCACCCCCCATAAGCTGTTTTTAGAGCTAGAGTGAAGATTTTGGTCAGAACGTAACATGCTTCTTGCGTATATGCCATTATAGACTCGCAAATCTTTTATAACAGTTCTGGCGTCAGCCGAAAGTTGAGGTCTACATTATAAGTGAAAATAGTCTCTTCATGTTAATAAGACGCATTTTCATACTGGGTTCTGTTTGTTTGTTGATTTGATACCTTCTGGAGTGAAACGCCATGATAATAAACCGTTTCTCTCGCCACTGCGATCCCTGTTGCAGTCTGGGCAGTTTTTTACAAAAATGTGATGATGCAGGCTCATGCCTGGCCACCAGTACACTGATTGTAATTCTTCCAGAGAATCTTTTAGCTTAAGGTGTCTGAGACCCTCACCCATATGTGCGTCTGCTATTAACAAGCCTCTCCTGTCCATGTTTGGAATTACTCTATCCCCCACTCCAGGGATTCGAGCAAAAGTAACGGAGTTTGCATCGATTATGTATGTATAATTGAGTGGATAATTGATCGGTAGTGCAGCGCAGTCGCCTTTTTGATGACGTTTTTACTGCCAGCACAGTTTCACCGTCAATGTATTTTACTGCACGCTTTTTTGTAGCTACGGAAGCCGATTTAGTTGCTACCGCTGTGGCTATCTCAGCCAATGAATTCCCTGCAACGTGAACGCCATCACGCTGATGACTCAGTGAGTGTATCACGTGAGTTTTTGGTAGTTCTTTCTGTAAAAGAACTACTTGTTCCCAAAGCGCTTTTTGCTTTATTGTTGCACCTGTGTCATCTTTGTAACCGTTTTGAATCCATTTCTGTAAATCGTTATTGTATGATTTGACGCAGTAATACGAATCGCACACTATAAGTGTCGGGAATTCGCGATCGGCATTATCTAGCGCCATTTTTAACGCTATTAGTTCAGTTTGTTGTTCTGAATTATTTTCCACTGAGTGTGTTTTTGTAAGTAGAGGTCTTAATTTACCTCCACGCCACACTTCTTTTACAATTTCGCATGTGGCGTTGTAAGCCAGCTCTCCCCAAACTGAGGGTTGAGCATGTCCGTCTGTATATATTACACAGGCGTACTGTCGTAAAGGCAGAATATCGATCGGCCGAGGGTATTCTCTCTCATATTCTAGATATTTTAATTCTTTCATTTCCGGGTCAAAATAGTATTTTACTTTGTCTGTAGCAACAGAATTTACCCATTGTATCCATTCTGGATTCAGTGCCGTTGTAGGTAAATTACATGGTGTTGTTAAGGCTTCAAAAGCTGATTCTGCTGTTCTGACTGTAACCTGTCTACCGTCGGCTTGGTATTTCTCTTTTGCTACAGCTGTTTGAACCGCATGAACAATGTTTTCCTTAATGCTGAACCTTTTTTCATCTTCTGTGTACAAATGTGATTTGTATGCTATTGGTACCTTCTCTCCCTCATTAGAGGTTAGGTATGTGAATCCGCATCTTCCTGGGATGACTCGAATCACAAGGTTGCGTGTGTTGTCACGTGTTTGTAATTTTGTTTTAACTAACATATGTGTTTGTAAAGATCTCAAAATTTCTGTGTGTTTTTGAGTCCAATTGATTCTTTTAAAATCTGGTTTTATAAGGTCATAGAGAGGTTTAACTCTCTCTGCATAATTTATAATGTAAGTTCTTCCGAAATTTAGGAAACCTAAAATTGATTGTAAGTTTTTTATTGTTCTAGGTGCTTGGATTACAGCACATATCTCTAGGAAATTGTCAGCCAGGCTTTTGCCTTCACTTGATAGTTCATATCCTAAAAACAGGACAGTTAGATGGGCAATTCTTGACTTTTTAAAGTTGAATTTGTAACCCTCTGCTGCGAACCCAAGTATTATGGTGTTCACTCTCTTCAAGTGAGTATCCAAGTCATCATCTGTTAGATAGATGTCATCGACATAAGGTAATGCCTCATCATCATATATCTGTAGTAACTCTGTTACTCTTTCTGAGAATAATCCTGGGCTATTCTTAAACCCCTGGGGCAAACGACAGAAATTTTTTTGCGCGCCATTTATTGAGAACGCGTTCAAATATCTGCTCTCTGGTGCTATATTTTGACAGAAGAATCCATTAGAGATGTCTAATGTTGTTTTGTATTTTTTGCGCACTATGTTATTCATTAGTGCAGCACTATGCGAGTTTTGTACTGCAAAGGTTTTGCAACATGAATTAAGGTGTCTGTAGTCCAAAACAAGACGATATGAATTGTCTGGTTTGGAGACAGGAAACAAAGGATTATTCATTTGTGAGGTGCAAGTTTCAATCACCCCCTGGTATTCCAGTTGATCTAGGATCTCTTTTACCCGTTTTCTAGATTCTTGCTTAATTGGGTACTGCCTTTGAGCAGTAGGTTGTGATTTTAACTGGATTTTGTGAGGAGGAGAGTCCTCATCCCATCCCACATGGTTTTTATATAATGCAGGAGCTTGGGCTACTGCCCACTTTCTTGCAAGTGTATATTTTTTATGAATTGGAATATGATTTGAGAAGGCAGGCATAATTATTTCTTCGCCATGAGGGCACTCCCTGACAAACTCTGGTGGCCAGTCTCTTTCAGCTAGAAGGATATCTTAGCCCTTGGAGAGATTATCCCAAAAGAGACCCCTTATTTTCCTAGTCTTATCCCCCTCTATACGCAATGTTATTTCATATATTTTATGAGGTTTGCTAACTCTGGTATCTGCAGTTTCCACCTGAATGTATTAATTCGTGTCCACTGTCTCCACATGATTCATAAGGATCTTGCGAGCTATGCTCACTTCTGCTGCGCTGTCTAGCATTGTCTGAGCCCATTCTCCGTTTTTCAGCTGTGTCCTCAGTATTCTCGGCATGGTTGATTACTTTAATACTGGCTACCTTCTTTTTTGGAAACTGTAATTTCTTATTTTGATGAGCAGGTTCCTTGTCTTTGGACTTGACGTGCTCTTCTCTGTGTTCTGACCGTCCTCTTCTTTCCGATTTCTGTGAGGAAGTCTGAAAAGATCGAGAGGGACGTGTATCAATATCTTGATATCTATCAGGTTTTTTTATATTATCCCTATTTCTTAGGTTATATTTTTCCTCAGAGGGCTCCCTTTGGGGAGACTTGTGTCCTTGGTCCGGAGATCTTTCTCTCCGCCGAGGAGACCTTCCTCTGGACTGGAATCTTTTTTCTTTAGGAGTGGATTGTTTATTTCCATCCCAGCTCTTTTTTTGAGTGTTTAGATTATTTTTAATAAATATTTTTTCAGGTTTGTCAATAAGTTGGGGTTTTACAGGTATTCTACCCAAACTATCTCTTCCTAGTTCTTCATAGGATTTTTCTATGATTCTGGCAATTTCAAATGGTTGGTCTGCTATATCTGTCTCTTTCAACCTCTGGCGGATCGCCACATTTGCTGCTTCTCCCTTTATATTGGCTAGTAATATTGCCGAGACCTGCTTGAAGTTTTTTAGTAATTTCATACCAAGAGTTAAAGCAGGTTCTGGACCGTATTCATCTTGAATTTGCTTTAGCACATCTGGTATTACTGACATGGATAGAACACCATGTGTTTTTGTGTAAATGGAAGCAAAGACTGTACCCCAAGTGTCACAGTCCTCCACATGTGGTGCGATTCCCATTGGAAGACAGATAGTCAGAATCCGATGTTTCTCAACCGGGGTGGTATCTGGAAATACCGCCTCTATTTGAGTGATTTTTTGTGCTAACCAGAATGGAATTTGTTCCTGTTTTGCGGGTACTTTACCTAGACAGGACTGTATGTTCTGTGGTGTAATTTTATTTGTGTTCCCTTGGTGAGGGATCAGCTGTGGAATTTTAATAGCTGGTAGGACTGTTGAAGTCCGCATTACATATTGGACTAATTGTCTGTGTATTTTAATTAGTTGTTTTAGCTGTGCTAAAAGTTCTGGTGCAGACATTTCTTCAATGTCTGGATGTGGTGTGTATCCGGATAGGACCGGCCACGTTGCTCCTGGTCTACCTAGTGGACCGAGCCTGGTGATGTGATTATTATGTTTTAGGGCGCCATTAAACCAGAGCAGGTGCTCTTAGTATTTGAGTGGTATTTCCACCTCCTCGAAAGGAGTGTACTCATTAGGAGGTTCCTCTATTTTGTAATAGTGGAAGTCCTTTGTTACAGCGTTTGCTGCTGGAAAGTTTATCCATGAATAGAATACCTCTGTCTGCCGATATTCGTGTGCCTCGATTACGAATATGACTGTACCACCTCTCGGTGTCAGCCCATTTTCTATAAGTTTTAAAGTTATAGATTTCCTTATATTGACCTGGATGAGTATTGCCTCCGGGTCTTGTTGTAGGAGACTATTGTCAGCTGCTATGAGTTCAGCTGCTATTCTAGCTGTCTCCCTTTCTTCTTCAGTTTCTGACATTCTAATGTCAAGAAAAATATTTTATTTATTTGCAGATCAGGTTTCTATGGAAACAAAGATTAGATGCACAATATTTTGGAACAGTGTATCCTTCAACGTTGAATAAACCAAGAACCTTACATAGGAGTCTCCTCCTACTAAGTTTGGCGGATTTAACCTTTCACCCACTCCAGACGTCTTTGGAGTATTATGGGGAAAAGGGGTCTCTGTGAAAAAGCACGACTGAGTTACTCTAATGTCTTAAGTTAGATTTATCGCCTATCCAAACAGTTGGGCGCCATGTAGTGTAGTTCCTATCATCCCAATAGGCTCTGCGCATTGGAATAATATCTTCAATAGTATAGACGTAGGACAGAGGTTAACTAGGTCTTCTACTGTCGATATTAGACTTAAAGTTTAGTGTTTGCCAGCTAGCTCAGAGTTCACTAGAAACTTTCTCGAATAGACAAGGAGGAGTTTAACTTCCTTGGATAGACAAGAAGGGATTTAGTTTCTGACAACCATAGAACATGACAACTTTGCTCTCCCCTAATCAAGAGTGTATCTCTAGAGTCGTGTGAAAACAAAAGACAACTTATTTTACTCAGTCAGTTCAGTGCATTCTTAGTTTCACCAGATTGTAGAGAAAAGGAAGAGAAGGGAGTGTTCAATAAAAATATGTTATTTATTGATCAGTCTCTTTTCTCATACAAGAGAAATGAATCGCTATTATTGCAATACTTATAGTTAAGTAAAGTGCATACAGTAATAACAGAATTATAAAATAATACTGTAAAAGCATTGATATGGTTTCTTAGCCATATGATACTTAAAATGGATAAAATAGATACATACATATATACATTGACTAATCGTACTCAACTGGTGCTTCTAACTACGCCTACCCCAATGTACCTGACCTAAGCCTAATACGTGGCGGGAGTAGCTAAGTAGCAGTTTAAGTTAAGTTTGTTTTGCCAAGGGTCTGCTTCAAGAATTCTCTACAAAGGATGATTCAGTTCAGTACCTGGGATTTAGAAGGCTGGAGGGCTGGTATCTCTATCTCAGGTCTTGATATTCCAGCTGCCTGCGAGGGCTGCTTGGAAGCGCCAGAGCTGGATTTCTCGGCAGGAGAAAAGGCAGCGTCTCTCTCTCAGCGCGTCAGAAAGGAGGGGCAGCGTCTGTGGGCTTCGCTGTCAGCTGGGCTCCTCGGCAAGTCTCGCTGCTCCAATCTTGTCACCACCTCGTGTGTTTGCTTAAGGCAATGTCGGTATTATTTATACCTGAAAGGTGCCGGGATTGACGTAAGGATGGACATAAATACGTCAATAAGGATGTCATACGAACTTGATCGTTCGCACATTCTTTACTGAAGTTCTCGGCTAAATCAAAACAATGGCTGTGGGGATTTCCCAGATCGTGGTAGGTTTGATTTGTTTTGAGAACACCGTATGCCTATTAGGGGGCTGGAGGAATAGTGCTTGTCTAATGATGGCACGCGCTATGACCTAATCAGATAACGGGCTTCTGTGCCGTTGTGTGGCTAATCAGATAACGGATTTCTGTGCAGTTGAATGGCTGCTAGTTAATTATTAACCAGACAAGGGTCAGAAACAGGGGGATCGATACAGTACCCATAATAAATACATCACAATAGTTCTTGGACTTGCACCAGATACAAAATCTCTTCCACTTGTACGCATAAGAAGTCCTAGTGGAAGGTCTCTTAGACTCCTTCAGTATGTCCATACAATCTGCAGGGAGATTCAAATGGCCATATTGCACTATCTCAGGAGCCATGCTGCCAAACTCAAAGACGAGAGGTTGGGGTGCAACATCTGCCCCCCGAACTTCGTGAGAAGGTCCGGCCTGCACGGCAACGGCATGTGAGGAAGGAGAGACCGATGAAGTAGGTCTGTGAACCACCACTGTCTGGGCCATTCCGGGGCAATCAGTATCATCCGCGCCCTGGACTGGGACAGCTTGATGAGAACCGTCGGAATCAGGGGAATGGGTGGAAAAGCGTACAGAAAGCTGTTCGACCAGTTGATCCACAACGCATTCCCCAGCGTCCCCGGCTGGTAGTACCTGGAGGCGAAGTCTCGGCATTTGCTGTTTTCGGCGGTGGCGAACAGATCTACGTCTGGAGTCCCCCACCTTGCGAAGACTTCTCCTAGCACTTCGTCGTTTATGACCCATTCGTGGTTTTCCTGAATCAGTCTGCTCAGTGCGTCTGTCTGAACATTCTGCACACCTGGCAGATGGGTAGCCGTTATCGTCAGTCTTCGGGCCAGAAGCCAGTGCCAGATCGCCTGCGCCTCCTGCGACAGGGTGCGCGATCTCGAGTCCCCCTGCTTGTTGAGGTAATACATTGTGGTCGTATTGTCCATCTGTACAAGCAGAGAGTTGGTCTGGAAGGACGGTTGAAAGGCCTTCAGTGCCAAGTGAACAGCTCTGAGTTCCAGGAAATTGATGTGGTACGTGGACTCCGTCGGGGACCACGTCCCTTGAATCTGCAGGTCTCCGGAGTGCACTCCCCAGCCCTGGAGAGAAGCATCCGTCACGATAGTCTGAGTGGGAAAGTCCTTGTGGAAGGGAACCCCTCTGAGGAGATTCTCCGCTGAACACCACCACTTCAGAGACTGAAGAGCATGCAGAGATAGACGTATCCTTTCGTCCCAAGATCCTCTCCTCTGATCCCACTGATCCTCCAAGCACTCTTGCAACGGTCTCATGTGCAGTCGAGCATGGGGCGTTAGGAAGATACATGAGGCCATCGATCCCAGTAGAGAAGACACCGTCCTCACCGTTGTGGATGGAGCGGTCATAAGAGCCTGAGCCTTCCGAAGCAGTGATAATCGTCGCTCCTCCGAAGGAGACATGCTTGCTGACAGCGTATCGATGGAGGCTCCCAAGTACTGAATGCACTGGACTGGAGTCGGTACCGACTTGGACATGTTGATGTGCAACCCCAGCTTGTTCAGTAGAACACACGTCTTCCGGAAGTGTGCTTGAGCTTCCGTGAAGGAGGAGGCCTTGATCAACCAGTCATACAGGTACGGGTAGACAAACACCTTGTTCTTCCTTAGGTGTGCGGCTACCACTGCCATGCATTTTGAGAATGTTCTCGGCGCAGACTTCAGTCCGAATGGCAGTACTGTATATTGATAATGATTGGCGCCGACTTGGAACCGCAGGAACTTCCTGTGTTTGTGTGCAATGGGCACATGGAAGTATGCATCCTGGAGGTCTATGGCACACAGCCAGTCTCCCCGTTGCAGCTGAGGATAAATCTGATGCAACGACAGCATGCAAAACTTTTCTCTGCGAATCCACTTGTTTGCTTGTCGCAAATCCAGAATGGGCCTGAACTCGTTCTTGTCCTTTTTGCGAACCAGAAAGAACCGGGAGTACAGACCTCTTCCTCTTTGAGACAGAGGTACGTCTTCTATCGCCCTTTTCCTTAACAAGATATCTGCCTCCGCCTGGAGCTCGCGCTGTTGATACTGCGAGCTGACCGGAGGAATTGATGGAGGCGGGCTGGTGAACCGAAGACTGTAGCCATTGCAAACAATATTCAGCGCCCACTTGTCCTGAGTAATTTTTCTCCACTCTGCCAGAAAAGATTGAATGCTTCCCCCCACCGGAGCGGGTAACAGTTGCAGGGGAAGTAAGCGCTCAGGGCCTAGACCCGGCCTGGCCTGTAGTCGGTGGAGCCGACTGTTGGCCGCCTCTGCCTCTCTGGCGCTTCTGGAACGGTCTTCTGAACTGCTGCTGTTGTTGGTGCTGCTGTTGTCCAGAAGACTGGCCACGTCCTCTGCCTTGACCACCGAACCGACGTTGGAATGGACGGTACGACTTCTTGGCCTCCTTGGGTTTCTCCAAACCCACCGCTGTGAGTGTTTCGGCCTCTGCCTTCATGCGGGCCATTTCATCATCAGCGTGCTTCCCGAACAGGGTTTCGCCAGAGAATGGGAGATTGGCAACCCTTTGTTGAGCGTCCGGTTTCAGAGACGTGAGGCGGAGCCATGCATGCCTTCGCTGGTTAATCCCGTGGCAGAAACCATGCGCCGCCAGCAGGGAAGAGTCGGCTGCAGCACTGATGACCTGATTCGCCACCAACATACCTTCATTCAGCACCTCTTGGAAGTCTTCCCGCTTGTCACGCGGCAGGTGTTCCACAAACTGTTGTAGGGATTCCCAGAGGGCTCTGTCATACCGACCCAACAAGGCAGTGGCTCTAGCGGCCTTCATGGAAGTCGCTGAAGTCCCACAAACTCTTCTCCCAGACGAATCCAACCACCTAGATTCCTTATCAGGTGGAACTGTGGAGGAAGGCGTGGTGGCATGCTGTTTGCGCGCCGCCGTCACAATCACCGAATCTGGAGGGGGCTCCACCCTTAGAAAGGCCGGGTCCGAGTCAGGAACCCGGTACTTCTTCTGCAGTCTCGAGGGCGCCGCCTTAGTCACCGCTGGGGTGAGAAAAAGGTCCATGGCCGGTTCTTCCAGACCCGGCACCAGTGGCAGTAACGGCCTAGACAAATGCTTCTGGTGTAGCGTCTCGAAGATGACTGATGTCTTGGGAGTGGGCCCCGTCAAAGTAATGCCCAATTTTGCCGCACCACGTAACAGTACGTCCTGGAAGGACACCAGATCATCAAACGGTGAAACCCTCGTGTCTGGCGAATCCGACAAGTTCGGAGAATAGTCCCTGGTCCCTGACGACCTGGTCCGGGAACGAGACCTGTGCCTCCTGTGGCGCCGTCTGGACCGTGTGGAAGACCTGTTGCCTGAACGTTCCCTACTTCTGGAACGGGAGTGCGACCTCCCAGCACGTGGGCGCTCCACCGGTTTCCATGGAGGCGTCTTCCGTGGTTTATCCTGGGGCCTCGGTTTAGGTGTCCCCGTAGGAGGTGTCGGAAGTAGAGGTAGCGACACCGACCTCGGTGGCCTGACAGGAGGTACCTCCGGTAAAGGAGCGGGCCCATGAGGTGGGACCGGCGGCGGAGGTTGTCCCGCAGGGGGAAGCGGAGGAAGTGGAGGTAGCGGCGGAGTAATAGGAGGAGCCTCCTTCGGTAGAGGTGGAGGAGTGGCAGGCCTAGGTGGTGTATATACCACCGAGTACACCGAGCCCTGTGACTTCTTCGGGGGAGGAGCCTGTGACACAGATCCTCCAGAGCGTGAGCGTCGCCTCCGACGTCCTTCCCCAGATCCAGTGTGACTCTTCGCGCCAGAGTCCCTTCCCCGCCGCTTAGGGAAGGCGGAGATCCTCGGGGACGCTGATCTCTTCCTGCTCGACGTCGAGCGTCGTTTTTCAGGCGTGGAACGGCGACCCCTCGACTCCGGCGTCAAACGCCGTCTCCTCGACGTCGAGTGCTTCTTCCTCAACGACGACCGTCGCCCCCTTGACGACGAACGGCCAGACCTCGACGGCGAGCGTCGACTCTCCCTCCTCGTCGACCGTTTCCTCACAGTCCTCGACGTCGAGGATCCCCTCGACGGTGACCTGCTCGACGGCGACCGGCGGTGTTGCTTTGACGGCGAGCGCCGGTGCCTCCTTCGTCGACGGCGATGCCTCGACGCCGACGTCGACGACGAAGACGCCGTCGGCGGTGACTTCGACGGCGGCCTACCCAGGCCTCTCGATGTCGATCTTCCACGCCGTCTCGACCCGGAGCCCCGGGGAGAAGGGGAACACACCGTCGTCATCCCTCTCGACGTCGTCGTCGATGCAATCGACGTCGACGGAGACCGGGACCTTTTGCTGGTCTTCCTGCCTCTGGGGAGCCCCCCAGAGGCCTCAGCAGGGGCAGAGGGAGCCTTCCCAGCCTGCCCAGACCCACCTGCAGCCTGCAGACGCCTCTCTTCCAGGCCTTGGAGCCTAATTTTCAGCCTGTCCCTCAGGGTCCTTGTAGAAAAGGTCTGGCAGATCACACAATCTTCAGGGACATGCTCTTCAGGGAGGCAGAGAATGCAGACGTCGTGTGGATCAGTCTTGGCCTTCTTCCTTCCACAAGCTGGGCACTTGTCGAATAGAGCAGGCATTTTAGATCCCTAAAGAGCCTGAACAAACACACAGAAGGGAAAGGAAACACCAAGTAACAACTGAAAACACTTTTAAAGTCAAAAAGTGTACAAAACTCCAATAAACCCTTGAAAAAGGGAGAGCTCAATGCACGAGGGTCCTGTTAGCAGGAGCCGGAAAAAAGAACTGAAAGTGAGAGGGACCTGCTATGCATTCTGGGATACTGAGAGAAGTTTCTGGAAAGTTCTCTTAAAGGCAAAGTATCCTATTTAAGCCACATAATGGCAGCCTATGGGGCTTGTCTGTCCATTCCTTCCTCTCTATCATTTCAGAGGGCTGTTGCTGTTAAAGCAAGGGAAATCTGGACAGGCTTTGCTGTTTGTGGATTTTTGGTGGAATTTTCTAGTTGAAGTACTGGACAGTGTAGCCTATGGACATAGGCTGCATTATTTTCTTTAAATTCTCTCTTAAGTGTCTTTGCAGTTCTGCAATTTCTTGACGACTTAAGAGATTATTTTTGATTGCCGGTGTCCTCGCACATGGGCGGGACTATTCACTAGATTATGACTATACACAGAGATCCCCTACTACAGAATATCCTTATAGAGGCATAAGAATCATATCCAGATTTAGTAATAGCCCATGCAGTCCAAATAGGGCAAGGCTACTCCCCTAGACTCCTAGAAAGTACAACGCGTTCTTTAAAAAAACCAAGCCTCCAGCAGCCCGGGAAATCCCCCTGCTCTTGTTTTGATTTGAACAAGAACTCTTAGAGTCAGAAAGAACTGTTAGTTCTTTGTGACGTCTTATGTCCAACCTCACGTCAAACCCGGCACCTTCCAGGTATAAATATACCAACGTTGCCTTAAGCAAACACACGGTGGATTGGAGCAGAGCGGCTATCTACTTGCCCGGAAGCCCAGCTGATGCGAGGAGCCAAAGGACGCCGCCCCTCCCTTTTGACACACTGAGAAAGACGCTGTCTTTTTCTCCAGCCGAGAAAATCCAGCTCCGGTGTTTCCAGTCACCCTTGCGGGTTGCTGGGAGATCGAGTCCTGAGAGAGAGATACAAGCCCTCCTACATTCTATTACCAAGGTACGGAGCTGACTAAATCCTTAAGAGAATTCTTGATTCAGATTCCTTGGCAAAAAACAACTTAACTTAAAACTGCGACTTACTCACTCCTTCCCACGTATTAGGCTTAGGTCAGGTACACCGGGGTAGGCGTATCTTAGAAGCACCAGTTGAGTACGCTAGTCAATGTTTTATGTATGTATATATTTTATCCATTTTAAAGTATAATATGGCTAAGAAACCATATCAATGCTTTTACAGAATTATTTCATAATACTCCTTTTACTGTACGCACTTTACTTCATGATAAGTATTGCAATTGTGGCAATTCATTTCTCTTGCATGAGAAAGAAGACTGCTCAATAAATAACACCTTTAATTGAAAACGCCCGTCTCTCTATTTCTCTGCACTCTGGTGAAACTAAGTATGCACGATTGACTGAGTGAAATAACCGTCTATTGTTTTCACATGACTCTAGAGATACACTCTTTATTCTGAGGGAGCAAAGTTGTCATGTTTATGCGGTTGTCAGAAGCTAATCCCTTCTTGTCTAAATCCGGAGAGTTAACTCTTTCCTGAACATTCGAGAAAGTTTCTAGTGACCTCTGAGCTAGCTGGCAAAACTAATTAAGTCTAATATAGTCAGTAGAGACCTAGTCGACCTCAGTCCTACGTCTACACTGCTGTTTATATTATTCCAATGCGCAGAGCCTATTGGGAATATAGGAACTACACTACAAAAGAAACTTCCACTTCCTCTTTACAATGTACGACGTCACCACGGAAGAATTAGAGGAAAAGGTTATGCGTTGAAATACGATTCCGTTGTAACGCATGTGTGGTAAAGGCATGCCTTGCAACGGAATGCGTTGTAAGAACATACAACCGGTTAAGTGGCACTTCAATTCACTTAGCCTGCAAAAGGGGAAAAATTCTGAAGCCAATCTTCAGAGAAATGGACCAAGTGAACGAGCAATCTGGTGCTAGGGGGCACATAAGACAGTAAGGTTGGTTCATATTTAAGACCATTGAACTCTAGAAGACACTTGCACTTTATTTTCAATTTGTGCAGCTCACTTACTCAATATTGGATTGCTAGACTCTAGGGGCCTCATTTATGAAAGCCTTGCGCCACCGGTGCGTCACTTTTTCCCATGTTAAAAGTGACGCACCGGCGGCGCAAGGTCTTCATAAATAAGGCCCTAGGTTTGCACAAGGCACCTGCACTTTAACTCGTGAAGAGACCAAGGACAGGCACAATATATCCCTGCTGGGGAGGGGGAGAATTATCAAGGTAAGTCGACTGGCTAGTCCGTTGGTTTACTTCATGCTACTGGTTTACAGGTTCAATAACAATGAACTCGCACTTACATTCACATGTCTTTATTCACAACTGTATTTTACTTGCAGGATAAACAGCATATCACTGAGTTTCACTATATATAACAGAAATGCTAAGCAGAGGTCAGAGTAAAAGGTTTTTAGGGTAGTTATTTTTGTATTTTAAACAAATGTATTAGACATGGTTTTTAGCGATATGCAACAGTTTTAACTCACTATGCAAACAAACTTCACTTTGACACACATCACGGCTGGTTTAGAATTCAAGATAGTGTGTCTAGATTGCACCTAGTTCTGACAATCACAGGAAAATACAGTTTTGCAAACTGCAGTGTTTTTGTTTTACCCCATAAATATAAAGTTAGGCACAGATTTAAATAATTCGAAATCCTCTCTCTCAGCAGTAAAGCTTTGATTGCTAGAATACTAAGCTGATAAAGTATTCCCTAAAGGATCACATATTTAAGTCAGTAATAGTTGATGTTTACAATATAAACTGTGTGTAAATGGTGTACTGTGAAAGTACCTCAGTGCAACAGGACACCTATTTGCTCATTTTTCGTTGTGCGCTTGTGCACTTTATAGCACATGGTTGAATGCAGAATATTGGCTGCAAAAATACCAAGTCAGGGTGGGATCTACAGCGGTATTGTCAAGGTAAGTACATTGGAAAGTCTATATTTAGGATAATTTTCCTGAGATCTCATGCAGCGCGTCACCTCTCTGTGCTGCGCTGCGTGATAGGGAAAGGGCAGGAATGCGCCGTACTTAACACTATTTGGCGCTTTTCTGTCATTTCCCAGTGCTGGTGCACAATGTGCTGTCTGGTGCCAATGCAGGCACCCTTGCACCATGGTACGAGGGTGCCAGCGTTGTAAGCAGGATTGTATTTGTGCAGGAAGGGACACCTTCCTACACAAAAGCAATCCCCCAAGGTATTTTCCTCTTTCTATATGTGCTGTAGAATGGAGCACAGATACAAAGAGGAAGTAACGAAGAGAAATACAGATATTTCTCCTCGTTATGCCTCATGTGGGAAGGTGTAGCATTCTGATGCATTCCCAGGTCTTCCAGTAATGATGAATATGGGAATACTTCAGAATCTATGGTGGATACGAGGGAACACCCACGCTTCACCCACGGAGTGCCTTCCCAGGGCAGAGTAACACAAAGTAGTGATTTGCACTGCGTTGTGTTTCTCTGGATTTCTCAAGCTACTCAGGGCTGCGCCAGGTGGCCTGGCGTGACTTGATTAATCAGAGGTTTTGCATCGCCGTTGATCCCACTTGCATGGCTCAAGGGCAATGCAAAACCTACTTGAATAAGCCCCTTTATATTTTTACCTCCACACCGATGTGCCTTGATGATATACATGTTGTCAAGGAATATATCTCTTTACAATGAATGTGGATCAACGCATTCCATTACAACGCGGTCGTAACAACGACTGCGTTGTTACAACACAAACCATTACATCAATTGTCATTACAACGACTTGCTGTAGGGGGCGCGCTGGACATAGGGAATGGTATAATTTACTTGTAAAAACAATACGCCCGACAGTGGATCCCTTAAATTGGCAGCACCTGAATTGCTATCCCTCCGTTATTCTGACCTCATCTATACTCATGAGGGTATGTGTGCACACATTATCAAACCAACTGTCACAATGCTATTCCTATACGGAACTCAACAATTTCAAACAAAATCACAGGTGCACCACGTGTCAATTTGCTTGGGAAAACAAATATACAATGTATTCCCAAGTAGCAGTGTGCTTCCAAAATTTTCTTTATTCCAATATCAATTTCTTTTTATAAAAACAAGGTCATAAGCATCACTTGTTGAGAGTGGCACAGCCGACGCGTTTCGTCCTTGAAGCGGACTTCTTCAGGGCAATGGTTGTTCCCATATCATATAAGGGTAACCAAGTTGACTGGTATGTGGATCCATTTGCAAGGAGTCAAAAATTAGTCAAGTATCAACTTCAGATTTTCAAATAATAACGATCCATAGTATGATTTACAATATGATTAGATCTAAACCATGGTCATAGACAAAGCTTGTCAGCTTATAGGCAATTGATATTGGAATAAAGAACATTTTGAAAGAACACTGCAACTTGGGAATAAATTGTATATTTGTTTTCCCTGCAAATTGAGAAGTGGTGCACCTGTGCTTTTGTTTGAAATGGTATAATTTACTATTACTACTCCAGTTTGTGCAACAGCAGGGAAGGTGTTGGATTGTGCCCCCTACAGCAAGTCATTGAAATGACTTGCGATATAATTGTTCACGTTGTAATGGAATGCGTTGTAGTGCATTCGATGTAAACTATGTTTTCCATTGTCAAGATACATAGATGTGAAGTTAAGAATAGTAAGTGTAGAGGAACCAAGATGGCTGCTTAGGCTCCCGGCTCCACCGACCTCCATCTCCTGCCAGACGATCCTGTATTAAATCCTGTGTTTGCGCCTTCCCTTCCTGCGGATGAACCGGAGAGCCGTCTGACAGTGCAGTCCCGGACATTTTACCGGCTTTGTAGACGGAGTTACGTCGAACTTAAGTTTGAGGCCTTATCCAGCTTGGGAACCGGGGCCTCGAGTGCTGGCACAGACGGGTTCGAATTGAACAACATCGGCCGTGAGGGTTCGATAGGGTCCGGTCCACCGTTGTGGAGGTTGGTTTATGCCCGATTTGGACGGCAGTCCCCTAAGCTTATCCCATCGAAGGAGTGGCGACGATGCACGACTGAAGCTGCGGGCGGAGGCCCTTTACCCGGGGACGCTGTCTGTCCCCCTCGGGTGTTCGCTGGGTCGGGGTCTTAGCTCGCGGTAGCGGAGAGCGAATAGCAGCAGTGATACTTGATTAGTCGCCCTCCACAGACGTCCGTGCCACTCGTGCCTGAGTACCCGGAGAGACCAGGCTCTCTTGGGGAAGTAAACATGGTCGACACCGAGTGCGGAGAGATGGGACGGGCCGAATGTGAACCATCGCTGGGAACTGTAATGGCGGCCATCAGGGCACTCCAATCGTATGTGGAGGCTATTGTGCACAAAATGATTGATATCACTTTTGAGAAAGGGCGAGTTGGACCGGACTCTACTCCATTGGAAGAACTAATGTGTGCTGTACCACCCGCACTGGCCATGTTATCGAAGAAGGAAGGTCCCGTGCAGCGAGAGGTGTCACAGCCACTATGTAGTGTGGCAGCCGAAAACTGCGAACTTGGTGCTTCGACCGGATCATTGTACATATCATCGCCTTTTATTGTGGACCGATCAATCGGTGCTCCCTTCCAGGAAACCCCTGTCTGGAATAATCTTGGGCTTGAGACAGTGTCTATCCCCGCACCGGCAGTCTTTTTACGATTGCGATGGAACCAACGTTGGGAGTTGAGGTCGGTGAGGGGCATCCTTAATGGAGATGGGGTTCTCATTGACTTAACCCCTTTGACTCGTCTCCGGATGTACTTTGTGGAACTCTATACACACTTTGACTCTTCTGAGAAGGCGGCTGTTCGACCGTAGGGGTTTCGCACGACTGATGGTACGGGCCAAGGCTGAAACTGATGGACTAGACTCTGAATTGTGGTGCCGGTGAAAGTGGGATTTGCTACTATTGTGCCTACGGGAGGGTGGGCAGTGTTTTTCAGCTTCCCCTGTGCTCAACTGTAAAATTTGTTCGTAAAATGAAGATACCGTTATAGGGGTTGCTCGGCTCTGGTGTGGGGGAGACGAGACCGGGGGCCCATACGGAGATGATCCTCCTCCATGTTCTACGTTTAGTAACTTAGTTTAGAAGGGGCGACAGGCACACTGTTAGTTGGGGGTAGGCGAAAGCTACATGCAGGGGTGCAGGGTGAGGGGAAGGGGTTTTCGTATTGTGTGTGTTTTTTGTATGTTCTTAAAATCCTATCAGAATCCTGAAGTTGGGCCTTATCGAAACATATTTTTGGTATTGTGGGTAGACAGGTTCTGAGTTCCGTACCGATCGAACTGCCCCAGCAATGAGTTGAGTTTTATATTGTTGCGAATTAGTTTCAGTCGTTGCCGAGTTCCGTTGAATTGCTGCACCCCATTCTCCCCCCTATTCGAAATATCTCCCAATGACTATCCTGTTTTCTTGGGGGGTGGAGTTAGTGGGCATCAATGGTCGCATTGGGCTTTGACGAATGTTCGCATATTACACAGCCGCAAAGTTTTTACAATTCATGGCAGTTCTGGTCTTGTTGATCTTCCGTTTATTCTGCATTATATGTTCGTATATTATCCTGTCGTTTCATGATGTACGGCACCTGATGTTGATCCTTGCTTTATGTTCTTCACTTTAATAAAAAGAAATATAAAAAAAGAATAGTAAGTGTAAGCACACAGTTACATATACCTACCCTAAAGACACAGTGCTATCCCATTTTCTGCACTTGGTATTGTTGCAGGTCGATAATTTACCATTCAGTATTGTGCTATAAGTCTCAGGTGTTTAGTTGTTTTCCCATTAGATAGTCCTTGGTGTTCAGCTCAGGCCTAAGGAGGATGATGTAGACTTTAGGGATGAAGATACAACCTAGCAGTCCAGAGCTGGAAGTAAGGATGGCGAAGATCTCCACGGCCACCATGTACCTGCCCTTGGTGCTCAGGTACGCTGGGATGAAGGAGACCCAGACGCTGCAGAACACCAGCATGCTGAAGGTGATAAACTGGGCCTCATTAAAAGTAGCTGGTAACTTTCTAGCTATTGAGGCAACAACAAAGCTCAGAAGAGCCAAGAATCCCACATAACCAACAACAGCAAAGAACGCAGCGACAGAACCTTCGTTACACTGTAAGATCATCTTGCCGGTGTCTGCTTTGGTGTCAGTGTCTGGAAATGGAGCAGCGAGAAGGAGCCACACAGTGCAAATCACCACCTCTCCCAGTGAGCAGCCAAGCATCACAAAGATGGACAATCGAGGGTCTACCCACTTTCTGAACCTGCTACCCGGCTTTGTGGCATTGAAGGCAATGATAACTGTGAGAGTTTTTGCTAAAACTGAAGAAATAGCAATAGTGAAAATGATCCCAAAGGCAGTTTGACGGAGGAGACAGGAAGTCTTTGAAGGGCGTCCAATAAATAAAAAACAGCAGAGGAAGCACAGCATGAGGGAGAGGAGGAGGATGTAGCTGAGATCCCGGTTGTTGGCTCTAACCAGAGGTGTGTTGCTGTATTTAATAAAGATTCCCAGCATGCCAGCAGTGAGGAGGGAGAACAAACTTGTAATGGAGGTTAAGGTAATTCCCAGCAGATCCTCATAAGACAGGAACTCTACCACCCGTGGAATGCAGGAATCTCTCTTCTGATTGGACCACTGGTCTTCAGGGCATGTTAGGCAGTTTGGCATATCTGCATGAAAAGAACATTGTTCAGTATTACAGAAGATGCTTTCAAGTGGGGAAAGTTGAGACAGATGAATGGAATGTGACACAGTGAAGTTATTATGACCTGTCATGTGGCTATTAATACAACTGTATGCGGGTGTACTGTCTGCAGAATATACACATTGGGCCTTGCAACTCGTTAACAAAAATACATTGACCAAGCATCTCCATAGAGGCTGCCAGGAGGATAGACAGAGGAACAACTAGCAGCTGTGGTCACTCTCCAACCCTTGAGCGTGTTATAAAACCCTTCACAAACCTAGGAGTAGTACCAGAAAATGTGTGAAGTTACTGGCTGTAGGATGTGCGTACACTATTCTTGACTGCATAAAAGTATTCATGAATGTAGAATGGTCTGTAATGGAGGCATACACACAGGCAACAAGAAGGTTCTCCTTTTCACGGAGGAATGTCTTCAAGCAATAAAAGAATACCCAGGGGGCGTGGTCAAGGCGGCGATGTAGACGGGCGCACCTCGAGTGAGCTCCGCTGCCCTGCTGCCTTCATAAGCTGTCTGGAGCGATATTCGGGGGGCTACCTGGGGGACCCCGTCTCCTACCTGAGCCCTAGACGGAGGGGTGTCCCTTGGAGTGGCCGTCTTGGAGAAGGGGACACGGCCGGGGGCGTCCGAGGCCTTGGTGCTCAGCAGCCGGCGCACCGCCGCCATTTCTTTGCCGCGTCTGGCGGCCGGGGCCTTGATCTCGTTTCCCCTGCGGGCGGCCCACGGCGCTGAGGGGGTGACCGGAGCCTCCAGCGGACCTGCGGTGGTGCCTCCCTACGCGCGGACTGCGCGCGATGTGACCAGAGGTGAGAGGGGACGGAGCTGCCGGCGTCGAGGAGGCCCCCGGGCGGGGGTGTGGAGGACACTCGGCCGCCGGCCCTACGCGAGGCCCCGGCTTTTGAGGAGGCGCTGGGCCGCACTCGTTGAGGGACAACTGCCGACAGCCTCACTGCCAGGGGACCCAGCCATAAACATCACGGACTGCTGCGGGGGCGCCCTGGTGGCCTGTTCCCCCTGCGGCCCTCTTCTGCCTGTTGCCTGAGGCCCCGGCGACACTCTGGGCTGCTCCACTGCTGCTGAGCTCACCTCAAGCCCTGTCCGCCATTTTGGACCCCCGGTCGGCGCCAAGGCCGCCATATTCCCTGCCTCTACCGGCACCGCTGGCTCGGGTGCCCGACTCGGCTACCCGTCGGGGGGCCCGGTGGGTGCGTCGGAGCCCCGCTGTGAGGGGTGCTCGCTGCCCACTGCCCGGCCCTGCTGCCCTTGCCTGGGAACCCGCTCTGGCCAGATTTACAGCCCTCCCGCCTCGGAGAAAACCTTGGGAGAGCCGAAGCTGCCTGGGTGGCTGAGGAGACAGCCCGCCCGCCTCCTCCCCCGACGGGGGGCCCCCTGCCTGGGGTGACCTGTGCTCTCGACGGACTAGACAAGCTGGCCCCTCCACAGGTGCCCACACCTCCGCGGCCTGAACCGGGAAGACCTACCTGCAGCCGTGTGAGTACCCCCTATCTACGCTGGGGCCCTGGGGGTGACGGAGCGCACATCGGCTGTCCCCGTGGGGAGCCGCCACGTGCCGCGGGGGTGGGCACAGATGCGCCCTTGGCCTGAGGTGGGTGCTGGCCCCCTTTGCGACCCTCTCACGCGTGGGAGCTGCTGTGTGGCCCTCTGGAGTCACGGGCCCCGACCTATCCCCTGGGCGAAGCGGGCCTGAGGAGACTGCTGGTGGCATACGAGACCGTCCCCAAGCTACTGCGGCGCCGTCGAAGACTAGCACTCATTGAGACGGGCGACGCTCCGGGTGGCTGGACACTGCGCCCCGATCTGAGCATGACGCGCGGCAGAGGGGGCAAGGCGGACTCGACGGCGGCGTCCAAGGACACATCGGTGGTTGCCATGTGGGGCAAAGCGGGAGCGTCGGCGCTGACGGAGGAGATGCCGCCGCCTCCTACCTCCTCCCCCCCGGTGACCCAGGCCTTCATGTCATCCTTCATGGCGGACCTAAAATCGGAGATAGGGTCCCTGAGGTCGGAAGTGCACTCATGCGTCAAGGAGCTGCGCAAGGAAGTGACCGAGCTGGGAGACAGGGTTGACGGGCTCGAGAAAACCGTCGATACGCGCACGGAAGATGTGGAGCAGCTGTGGCAGAGAGTCGCAGCCTTGGAGGAGCAAAACATCGAGCTCCAGATCAAGCAGGAGGACCTAGAGAATAGGGGACGCAGCAACAACCTCCGTATCCGGGGCGTGCCACTCGGGGAAGAAGGGACGGACACCATGGCCTACGTGGCCCTGCTTCTACACGAGGTGTGGGGAAACGAAGATGCCCCCCCACCACTCCTGGACCGTGCCCATCGGATCTTCGGTGCGGGAGGTCGGTCGGGCCTCCTCCCGGACATTATAACCCGAGTGCACTACTTCACGGAGAAAGAGGCCATACTGAAAGCGGCAAGAGACAAACAGGACCTACGCTATGGAGGACACAAGATCCAAATCTTCCAAGACTTGGCCCCCAACACGCTGCACAGAAGGAAGGTCTTCCGCCCGGTGACGGAGAAGCTGCGGGCCCTCGACATACCCTATCAGTGGGGTCATGCCTTCGCTCTCATCTTTCGCTGGGGGGACAAGCGCAGGACCATCCGCTCCTACCGTGAGGCGGCGCAGCTGATTGGACTCCCGGAATCCCCGGAGCGCAGCCCCTCCCGCCCCAGGCGCCAGGAGAGAACCCCGGCCCGACCAGACTGGACCACGGTAACCCGCTGTCGCCGAACACCCCCAGTGGATGCCTGCTCCACGTCACAGGCCAAGCGAGAAATCATAGACCACATTCGCTCCCTTGAGGACGACCGTGAGGAGCGACCCACGAAGCCTCACACCCCGTAGCTGGCGGAGGACTGACTCTTGGTGCTTGATACTCAATGGCCTGCGGGGAGAACTCCGCCTCACCTCCTGAGGTTGTACTGCTCACTTGTCATAGCTCGGCGCTCCCCGAATGGCGATAAATTGATCCCCCCACTACTGCGCTCCTACGTAGCTGCACTCCCAGGCACCACAGGTGGAGAGCGCTCCCTGAACTGAACCTGCCTCCCTACGGATTGAGGCCGACTTGACATTGGCGGAGGCCTCATCGAGTTTCTGGCGGGAGCGGGGACTGCGGGGGAACGGCCTGGGGAGTGGCTGCTCTCATGGAGAGGATAGTGAGGATTGGTCCCGGTGGACCCGCGGGCCGAGAGTGCTCTCCTCGCCGTTGGGAATTGACACCCCAGAGCTGATTGATGTGATACGACTGCCTTTGCGCTAAATCTGTGGTAGCGACCCCCCGAATCTGCCCTGGCCAGTTCACGCTAGGCAATGTATATGCACCCAACCAGTCGCAAGATAAATATCTCCAGTCGCTCCTGCGGGAACATTTTCAGACCAGCGAACCGCGCACAATACTAGGCGGGGATTTTAACCTAGTATGGGACCCGGACATAGACCGCGGGGACACTGCGTTTAGCGGCACGGGCGCGATGTCAGCCATGCTACGGGAGCAGATTACGGACCTAGGACTCGTCGATGCGTGGAGATATCATAACCCCGGGATACGCGACTATACCTTTTACTCGCACTCCCACCGCACTTACTCGCGCATCGACTACTTTTTTATCTCTCTAGACCTGATGCGGGACACGCTGAAGGTTGCTATATCGGATATCTCGCTGTCGGACCATGCACACGTCGAACTGACTCTCCAAGACCCGCTGGCGCAAACCCCCCGGGAGCGCCGGTGGACCTTACCGCCGAGCGTCCTTCGAGACCCGGAGGATGTCAATAGCATCCGAGAAGCCATAGACTCGTACTTCGCTATCAACGATATCTCGGAAACACCGTTCCCGGTAGTGTGGGATGCCTTTAAGGCCAAGTAAACAACAAAGAAGGTCAAGGGGAAATATTTTATGACCATCTACTGATATCATCCCCTACAGCAATGAAAGAACAAAAGATATCAGGAGGTCAATCAATATAAAGTGCATAAACTGTCTCAAAATGGAGTGTTTCATTAGGGAGCAGTCACGAAGTCCATATGGAAATGATACAACGTGACCATCAATTGATTCCCATCAGATACCCATCCTGTGCCGCCCTTCATCATTTGGGATCCTTCAACCGAAGGTTTGTGAGATATAACCACAATCAGACTGGGTGATCTGCCACCCAATTAAACGGAGAGGATCTATAATTGAGGGAGTACTGTAAACTGCATCAGGCAGGTAAATGACTAGCAGTGCAAAAGAAAATAAATAAAATGATAGTGCATAGAACGTGAGTGATATAAAATGGGTTATGAAAGTGGAAAAATGTAATTTAATGGTATCCTATCCATACCCAATGCTAAAAAACAGTGCAAGGTAGTGTTATACAAATAACTACCCAGGTGGTAAAGAGGTCAACATGTTTCTGCGGTAACGTGGAGTCTCGAGATCTCCGCCTGCTTCATCAGGACCTATATTATTGCTACTGCTTCAGTGTTTAAGAGTTAGAAAATATGAAAAAGATGTCACCTGAAATTCGCCAGTTCAGAAGATCCCGATCATCACAGTGGCAAAACAGGGCAAAAAAATAATAAAATACAATGAAACACATTAACATTTGAGACAGTTTGCAAACCACATAGTTTATGTGTGAAATTATGAGTAGCCAATAATTTTATTGGTCAGTGGGTCTCAATTAGTAGACCTATTAGATTAAGTGCCATTTTTATAGCAATAATGTTTAAAGAGATGGTATTTTAAGAAACCAAATTACTTCACTCACCCAAATTATGGGGAATTCATACCCCACCTCACCTGGCTACAGCGCAGGTATAGACGGAGCACCGCTCTGGGGAGAGGAAGGGAAAGAGGAAACAGATCGAGGAAAGATATAATAACTGTTATAAGTGCATCAATTTCATTTAAAGAAAGCCGATCGTACTTTCAGGTGTAATGTGTTTAATCTCATTATCCATTAGCTAAAAAAGTAGCCTATTCATCACTCCTGAAACATCGTCTGGAATCTCATTATCCACTAACTAGACACAATGCCTGGTCATCGCAAAATGGGCGCTCTGGAAGTGACTGATCATCGCGTTAACATAACAAGTACACAATTTCTCCGATGTAACTAGCATTGTGTTGTAGGTTATACCGATCATGTCGGGAAAACCGCCAGCAGAATCAGAGCAGATTTTAATCATACAGAGTCTAAAACGGAGTGAAATGCGCATTTCACGCGTTCTAAGTTTAACAACAAGTTGTCAAGACCCCCGCCATCCTGCTTACCTGTCCGTCGGTACTCCGGACATCCGTCTAGGCTGTCGTGGAGGGAGGTACCTGTCCGGACAGGAAGCAGGCTATTTGTTATCCTTTAGGCGTGCTGAGGTCGCACAAGAAGTGCGTCATGACGTTTACCTACGTGGAGCTTATCGGGCCAGCAGGGGATTGTAGTTTATTCCCAGTATCGAACAGGAAGTAGGCTGTTTGTTTGTCTTTAGGCGTGCTGAAGTCGCACAAAAAGTGCGTCATGGCGTTTACCTATGTGGCGCTTATCCGGCCAATAGGGAATTGTAGTTTATTTCCAGTATCGAACACCGTCGACTCGGTAAAGTGTGAAATCACTATATTAGTCTTAGTCTAACAGGTGTCATGTGATGTCTATGAATTAAATGTCTGGATGCCGAGACTCGAATAATGGTGATTAAAAAACCTGTACACGTGTCTGTATTAAATTTCCGAATGTTGGGAAAAGTTAAAGCAAGAAACTAGACCATCGTAGTAAGTGATAATTCAACCTCTCTGTGAATACGATGTCTAACATGATTTCAATGTTCTCACTAAAACACCATGGTATTGAGATCCTTCTTTTAGAGAAGAATTTCATTATGTATAAGCGCTGTTATCTTGGGAACGCATGGTGGTGTCTGAATGATTATTCTTATCCATACGCTTTACTGCAGGCAATATCAGAATTTACTTATTTGCCAGTAATATACCCAAATTGCAGTCTTGTGGATAGTGTATGGGGCGTAAATGTTTACAATGACATCCACGGAATGTCATCATTCAATCCTGACTTGTGGGTTTGCAATTTGTACACCCACCTTTGTTCTCGTTTAAATAGGAACATGCTTGTGTCGACAATATGTACTGGAATTGTTGGTTGTTCCAGAACTGTCCACCTTATATCTGTAGGAAGATGTTGTGCCAGTAAAAAATGACTCGTGAGTCTGGTGGCCAGTTTGTTACACCTTATAGAACTTTTGTGCTCAGATATTCGCAGCTTAACTTTGCGAGTTGTCATACCGACATACATCTTATTGCACGGACACTTAATCAAATAGATTAGATTCGCGCTATTGCAGTTGGTGAACTTGCGTTGTTCCCAAGCTCGTTCCAACCCAATGTCAATTGTTGTTGTTTTTGATGTCTGGGGACAGGCCGCACATTGTCCACAGGGGTGGTGTCCTGTATCTGCGGGCATGTCCCACAGGGTGCCCACGGCTCTCGGTATCTCACTTTTAGGTCTTGTGTGGACTAGTCTGTCCTTCAAGTTTTGTGCTCTCTTATATGCGAAAAGTGGAAGAGGTAAAGTATCTTGTCCAGTATTGAGAATACCCCAGTGTCTCTTCACAATCTTAGTAATTTGATTTGAAAATGTACCAAAAGTACTCACGCATGTCATGCGTTCAGTCTTGGGTTTCGGAGGTAAGATTTCGAGCAAACTGGCACGATTATTGTTTGCAGCTCTTTTTTGGGACAGCTGGATTAGGTTTGTTGGATATTCTTTAAGTGCCAGATCTCTAGATAGACATCGAGCATGTGTTTGGAAAGATACGCGGTCAGAGCAGTTCCTCTGTATACGCAAAAATTGCCCATAGGGTAGATTGTCCCGTAGTGACTTAGGGTGGCAACTATTATAATTGAGCAACGAATTGCGTGCCATAGGTTTGCGGTAGAGTTCTGAAGTCAAACCGTTGGATGTTCCGTGAATTAGTAGATCCAAAAATGCCAAACTCTCTGAATTGAATTCCATAGTAAATTTCAAGAAACGATTCCTTTTGTTGATCCATTCGTGGAACTCCTTTAACTGTGTTACACTCCCACACCACACGACAAAAATATCGTCGATGTAGCGCTTCCAAGTCCGCAGACACCCAAGATGGGGATTGGTGTCTGCGAACACATGCTCCTGCTCGAAGTGGTGCACATACAGATTAGCGAGACTTGGGGCAAAAACGCTGCCCATGCTGGTCCCGCTAATCTGTAAGTAGAGATTTTCCTCAAACCGGAAAAAGTTCTCAGTCATAGCTATCGTAGCTAGGGTCATGATCACACTGACAGGTGTTATGGAATTAAGATCTCTAGCTGATAGCAATTTCTCTATAACTTCCAATGTCTCAGTTTGAGGGATAGACGTGTGCAAACTTTCAACGTCAAATGACACCAACAAATCAGTTTGTATATTGAAGTCAATATTAGGCAATAACCTCAGCACATCCTTCGTGTCCTTAAGGAAGGTAGGCATTTCTCGTACCATAGGTTGAAGGAACACATCGACAAAAGTCGAGAGGGGTTCCAAAAGTGAACCTATCCCCGATATTATCGGACGCCCCGGTGGAGGGCGTGGGATTTTATGGATTTTGGGTAACTGATAGAAATAAGGTACAGTTGGATTAGGTGTGCAGAGAAATTGTCCTTCCTTAGGTGTAATCCACCCCTCACTCAACGCCTCTTCGACAACATGGCCAATTGCCTTTGTTAATCTCTCAGTAGGATCTACAGAGAGTTTGCGGTATGACCTTGTGTCGTTGAGTTGTCGTAAGCACTCGTCGCGGTATGTTTCAGTGTCTAGTATAACAATCGCGCCCCCCTTGTCGGCGGGTTTGATAACAATCAAGGGATTGTCGGCCAAAGACTTAACCGCATCTTGTTCCTGCCGTGATAAGTTAAAAAAGACTTTCCGTCTGTTTTTGAACAGTTCTTGCAAATCATGGTCCACTGCCTCCTCGAAGGTCAACACTTTCGGTGGTAGGCCTATTGTAGTGGGATTGAAAGTTGACGGTTTCTTGAGATCTGTATTTTCATATTTGGTCTGATCAGCTCCTTTTGGTTTGTTTAAAAACATGTAATGGAGTCTGATTTTCCTGTAGAACTTCCCCATTTCAATCTGTGCTTGAAACGGGTCATTCACACTGGTAGAGACAAAGCCCAAACCTTTATTCAGTGTCAGTTCTTGAGTCTCAGTGATGGGTTGAGTACTCAGATTGATTACTAGACTGGGGCTGAGGTCCCTGCTTGTTCCTGCGGGATCTTTTTCCCGCTCCTCAGGTCCATGGTCTGAGGTTGAAGATTCCACCGGACTTGTCCTTGACGAGATGTTCTTTGTCGGCCTCTTCTGCCTGATCCTAAAAAAGGCTGTTGGTTGTAGTTTCCAAATAATTGTGGTGGAGGGCCATATGGGTTAGGTATTTGAGCAAATGGAGGTGGCCCCCAAGGCATGGGTTGCCACCAAGGAGGATATTGAGGCTGAGAAGCATAACCTTTCCAGCCTTTCCTGTTGCTGCCCCTCCCCCTTTGTTGGAAAGGTGTACCGCCAGAGATTGAACTATCAGAGTCACTTGATAACCCGTCTGAACTGGAGCTACCGTAATTTGATGCTCCCTTTTGTCCAGTTGTTATGTTGGTTGGGGGTACATAGTCCTCACTAGTATAGGGATACACTTTGTCCATGGCGAATTTCGCTAGGTCTTTCTTAAACTTTTCGAGTTTCGTGAACAAAATGGAGTCTTTAAACTCTTTCGCTGTTTTGTTACCGTCTTCTTGTTGTTTAGAAAACACTTTGGTTGAGGAAATTGTGGCTTTAATCTGGCCCTCTAAGATCTGGATTTCCACCAAAATCTTATCTGCAGTTTTCTTAGCAGTTTTAATGACGGGGGTCTTGACAACTTGTTGTTAAACTTAGAACACGTGAAATGCGCATTTCACTCCGTTTTAGACTGTGTATGATTAAAATCTGCTCTGATTCTGCTGGCGGTTTTCCCGACATGATCGGTATAACCTACAACACAATGCTAGTTACATCGGAGAAATCGTGTACTTGTTATGTTAACGCGATGATCAGTCACTTCCAGAGCGCCCATTTTGCGATGACCAGGCATTGTGTCTAGTTAGTGGATAATGAGATTAAAGACGATGTTTCAGGAGTGATGAATAGGCTACTTTTTTAGCTAATGGATAATGAGATTAAACACATTACACCTGAAAGTACGATCGGCTTTCTTTAAATGAAATTGATGCACTTATAACAGTTATTATATCTTTCCTCGATCTGTTTCCTCTTTCCCTTCCTCTCCCCAGAGCGGTGCTCCGTCTATACCTGCGCTGTAGCCAGGTGAGGTGGGGTATGAATTCCCCATAATTTGGGTGAGTGAAGTAATTTGGTTTCTTAAAATACCATCTCTTTAAACATTATTGCTATAAAAATGGCACTTAATGTAATAGGTCTACTAATTGAGACCCACTGACCAATACAATTATTGGCTACTCATAATTTCACACATAAACTATGTGGTTTGCAAACTGTCTCAAATGTTAATGTGTTTCATTGTATTTTATTATTTTTTTGCCCTGTTTTGCCACTGTGATGATCGGGATCTTCTGAACTGGCGAATTTCAGGTGACATCTTTTTCATATTTTCTAATTCTTAAACACTGAAGCAGTAGCAATAATATAGGTCCTGATGAAGCAGGCGGAGATCTCGAGACTCCACGTTACCGCAGAAACATGTTGACCTCTTTACCATCTGGGTAGTTATTTGTATAACACTACCTTGCACTGTTTTTTAGCATTGGGTATGGATAGGATACCATTAAATTACATTTTTCCACTTTCATAACCCATTTTATATCACTCACGTTCTATGCACTATCATTTTATTTATTTTCTTTTGCACTGCTAGTCATTTACCTGCCTGATGCAGTTTACAGTACTCCCTCAATTATAGATCCTCTCCGTTTGATTGGGTGGCAGATCACCCAGTCTGATTGTGGTTATATCTCACAAACCTTCGGTTGAAGGATCCCAAATGATGTAGGGCGGCACAGGATGGGTATCTGATGGGAATCAATTGATGGTCACGTTGTATCATTTCCATATGGACTTCGTGACTGCTCCCTAATGAAACACTCCATTTTGAGACAGTTTATGCACTTTATATTGATTGACCTCCTGATATCTTTTGTTCTTTCATGCCTTTAAGGCCACCATACGGGGACACATTACCTCCCTGGCGATAGCGAGAAGCAGGACGGCCTATAAGCTGGAGGCTGACCTATCGGGCGAGATCAAGCGGGCGGAGGCGCTGGACAAGGACCGACCTTCCCTGGCGTCCAGACGGAAGTTGGCAAACCTTAGGGGACAACTTCGCCTTCTGCGCACCAACAAGGCGGAGCACTCCCTACTGGCGCTCAAACAAAAATACTACGAAGGGGGAGACAAGGTGGGACGTCTTCTGGCGGGACGACTGAGGGCGAGAGCGGCCAGAACCCATATTGCTACTATACGACGCCAGGATGGCACTAGTGCCGTCACTGAAAGAGCCAAACAGAATGCCTTTGTAGCTTACTACACATCCCTGTACGCGAACGACTCCACGTCGGTGGAGGCGCGAGCGGCTGTCCTCGCTGAATACAAGGGGACTCCGTTGTCACCGGCATGCGCGAGGGAGCTGGAAGAGCCCATCCTGGAGGACGAGGTCTCAGCGGCCCTTAAAGATCTTCCCACCGGGAAAACCCCGGGGCCAGATGGCTTCCCACTGACCTTCTACCGAATCTTCCAGGCTCAGCTTCGCCCTCATTTGCTGAGGCTGTTTCACTCTTTCTCGGACTCATCTGGTCCGTCCCCTGATATGGGAATGGCAGAGATCGCGTTGATACCGAAGCCGGGGAAGGATCCTGCGCTCTGTCCCTCCTACCACCCCATCGCTCTCCTAAACACCGACCTGAAGATCTATACCAAGATACTGGCCAAACAATTTGACCCTTGCATGCCGGGACTGGTGAACCCTGACCAGGTGGGGTTCATCCGGGACCGGCAGGGGGATAATGTACGCAGACTGGCACACTTGGTGGGCAAGGTGCGGCACTGGGACATTCCGGCCTGCCTTCTCTCGCTCGATGCGGAGAAGGCCTTCGACCGGATGGACTGGGCCTTCCTAGGGCAGGTCCTCCAGAAAATGGGTCTAGACCCCAAAATGATAGCGAGTATCATGGCCCCGTATCTAGGACCACAGGCCAGAATCAGGGTGAATGGTCAATTAACGCCACCGCTGACGATACACAGAGGCACGAGGCAGGGGTGTCCACTCTCGCCGCTCCTGTTCGCCCTCGCAGTAGAACCCCTTGCGGCACTGATAAGACGAGACCCTAGAATACATGGAATTGCCCATGGGGGGAGGGACAACAAGGTGGCGCTATTCGCGGATGACCTGATCCTCACCCTTACACACCCCCGTGAATCCCTCCCAGCGGTCCACGAAGTGCTTTGCCTATTTGAACAAGCGTCGGGCCTTAAAATAAACCACACTAAATCTTGGGCGCTCAACCTCACCGTGCCTGCGGCGGATATTCCCCTCCTGAAGGAGGCTGTGCCCTATCAATGGGCGGAAAGTCATATCAGGTATCTGGGCCTTACTCTCGCCCCCCACCTAGACTCCTGGTCCTCGGCGAACTGGACGGAGTGTCGCAAAGCGGTGTTAGAGGACCTTCGGAAGTGGAAGCCACTGATGATTTCATGGCTGGGACGCCTTAATGCTGTTAAGATGTCGATCCTCCCTAGAATTTTATATCTGTTCCAATGCCTACCCACTCCTATCCCGCTCCACTGCATTCGGAGTATACTGGCTACCTTTTTTCACTTAAAGATGGAGATGCAGCCAGTGTAGCCTATGCATTTAGGCTGCATTATTTTCTCTCTATCTCTTAAGTGTCTATGCAGGCAGTAGTGAATAATGGTGAATAATATCCACATAAGAAGATATGCTCCGGGGTTCCTATATTTGGCCGGGACTATTCAAGTGCTTATGACTTATCATAAAGAGTGGACATGTTCGAGGTTGCTGATACCATCTGCTACCCTGTTAAGGTTAGGGGTTCAGATGGGACACAGTGAGCTAGCTAGGAACCAGGCGAACATTCTCTTATGGTATGAGTGAACTGAGTCCCCATATGTTGAAGTCTATGTTGTCCAGAGACACAACACAACTTAATTCATAGGAACCATATAGCAAGATTAATTTTACCTGGCTCATATGGCATGGGTTCAGAGTTGTCCTGGTTTTCAGGAGCGGTGTTTGCTGGTTTTGCTGCTTAGTTAGTGCGGGTGAAAAAAGGAATGCAAAATCTCGACAACAGAGCCACTAAGGTGGCTAGTTGAGGATTCTGCGGAATTCCCTTGAGGTGCAACATCGAACAAAGGTAGCCAAACTATCGACCAAAAAATTACAGCGACATCCAAGATTTCAAAGAACAGGCCAAAGCCTTGAGTACCAGATTGCAACACTGAGGCTACCCAAAAGTCTGAATGACGAGGCCAGTAAACAGGCACAAATTCAGAACCGGGAAGGACTGCTAGAAGCCAAGCTATCCACAGAAATGCCCATTGCCCTCACTTGCGTTGTTACCTACAATTCTGTAGCAAATAAGGTTTTCCATATCATCAAAAGAAACTGGAAGATACTGCACACTGGCAATCTCAATGGGAAAACCCTTACTCTCATACAGAAGGGCCAGATCCATAAAAGACACTCTGGTATCCACCCCCCCTGCGCTACCTTTGATACTTCCCAACACAGTCAAGAATGCATGGGGTCTCCCCAGCATTGTAGGCCACTTCCCATACGGGAATTGCAGTGTCTGTCACATCACTGAAACCACAAAAGGCTTACAACTAGGACCCGGCAAGACTTGACAAATCAGACAGCACACCAATTGTAACACTGCTAATGCCATCTACCGCATTGTTTGCCCATGTGGCCTCACATACATTGGCATGACAAGCCAGAAGGTGAGATCTCGCATATGCGAACACCGCAGCACTATTCAGTGTAATAAAAACACCACACGACTAACCAATCACTTCCTTGAGGCAGGACACACCACCAATGATATGGGTTCGGTTGTGATTGAAACACTTGACCCTAAGATCCACAATATTCAGGGTAGCCTGCTAGAAAAGGAACAACATTGGATCTATTGCCTATCTAGCCATCTGCAAGTTTAATGGTACATTCTCTATTTGTGGAAATTTATTTTGTCTTATTTGTATACATTTTATTCTGGAATGTACAGCTTTTATGCATTATCGAAATAAAGCTATTTTGACTGATTGACTATCTAGCCATCTGACAGGCTTCAGGGCTCGACAAATCCACTCGACCGCTCGCATTTGCGAGGTAAATTTTATGAGTTCGAGCTATTTTTAGGTCCTACCTGCCCTTTCTGGCAAAAGGGCGAGTAGGAAAATATACTAACTTTTGTCCTCAGTCTTTGAAAACGGAGCAAATGTGACAAAATGACAATATTTAAAGGCCTTTTAATTGCTCACAAAGAAAATGAGCAATAAAGATGCCTTTAAATCTTGTTATCTTGTCACATTTGCTCCGCTTCCAGAGACGGAGGTCAAGTAGGTTACTGTTAGGTCGAGGAAATTTTTCAAGGTACTAGACCTGCAGGACTAGTACAATTTTTCAGATTTGTCGAGCCCTGGGCTTGAACGATAACATCCCATGGGACTCCTTAAGCAAATCAGTTGAGTGACGCTTCATCCTTACACACTGCATATTCAGAGTCTTCTAACAACATTATACTGGCAATCTGCCCCCCTGCTGTGGACCCCTGCATATCTCCCCCTCCCCTTCCGCCCAGATCATGGTGCTCGAGACCTTGCTACATTCAGACTACACTTTTTCTCATGGCACTAACTATGTGGTCAAAATGATTGAGCCGCTTGCCTCCCCACCACTCTTTAGTCAGTGGCTTTGTGTTAATCGTGCATCTTCATGCACTTCTAGGGGGCACATATTTAAACAGGCGCTCACCTATGCGCGGTCACCATCTTGTTTCTTGTGGGCACATTTTCATACAGACGCTTACTCATGCATGGTCGGCATCTTGTTCCTTTAAGTCTATAGTTTCATTGCGCAATGTCTATGGGGTCAGCTCTTATGTTATCCGCTCCCCTTCTAAGTTTTGGCGTTCACTCCCTGCACGTTTTCTAGGTGCCCTCTTTTAAGCAACTCTCAAGGTGCATTTCTCAAATGGCATATAACTAACCGGACACTCATAAAATTGTGGTGTCTCCACACCCAACATGGCGCTCACACTTGAGCCGTTCAGCTCTAACCCTCATATGCACCTCATGATGCCTGATAGACAGAGCTGTTACATGCAGGACCCCAACACTTCCAACATGGCGCTCACACATGCCCCCTGCTACCATGCACACCAGGTCTCGCTTCCAATGCTGCTGACTTCACACTTACGCACACGGACGCCACGGTAACAGCCCTCACATACCGGGCACCACCACCAGAACACCAGCAGCCAGGATCACGTGAGCCGAATAGGTGGTAGCGGGTGACGCGTCTTGATGAAGTAAGGCTTTTAATCCTCCTCTTTCCTGCGGGAGCTCTCCCTCCCTTTCTACTCTGCGATATCTTACATGACTTTGCACTGATGGTACTTTATCACCTTCTTGTCATTTGCAGAGTGTGTCCATAGACGGTACCCCTCCCGAACACTGATATTCCTGCCCAACACACTCATTCGACAACCAGCCTACCAGGCACCATAGTGCCTCCCCACCATGGGGTACTCTATACATTTTAGCAGCATGCCGATGTCAGTTCACTATACTTAGACACACTATACTAGCATGCTGCGCCCTAGCCACCACCCCTTGGGAGATATATGTGCACTGAGCGTATTCACTATATTTCTCACACGGCGCACAGACTACGGCTATACTCACTGTTTGTGCCTACTTACCTGAGACTAGCACTTAGGCACTAAATATAATGCTATAACAATGCAGAATATTACACAGAAGGTTGCATTTCATGTTGCATGTTTGTCTTTGTGTTTTGTCCTGTCCTTTTTATCTCCACAGGTTTTTACAGTGGGTTCGTAAGTATACAAACTCCACTGAGCACTGTCAACACACCTTAGCATGTGTGTTGTTCATTGCACCTTTCACTTAGCATTATTTTTGTCATTCACGCACTTTTCACCCGGTCCTGATGAAAGCCCATTCATATTATCATCTAGGGCTGAAACATGAAGATTTCGTTGTTGAAAACTACTTCTCCAGTAGTTGCACCACATATTTTAACTTTATCCTGGGCCGCCATTAATAAACACAATGGGCAAGGATTCCCAGAGATACTTTTAACTTTCACTACACCACTTCACATAAAATGCACCACGCCAGCTCCTTTGTAATCAGGCATCATAGTACAACCGGGGGCATTCGGCCACCCGGTTGGGACCCCAGTGATGAAGCATGACACCAACGAGGTTGGTGTGTGAGGGGTCTTTTAAAAAAACTAATTGTTTTTTGGCACTTTACATAATACCAGTGAGTATTGAATTCTCTTTGAGTAGGTTCGTCCACATTGTTTTTGCAAGTAACAAGAAAGCTCAGCCACCTTTCATCATGCACTTAATGCAGGGAGCAGTCAACAGAGGAGCTAATGTGAATGTAGCACTCTGGAAGGAATGTAGGGCACAAATCTCCTAATAAGGTATCCTGGGCTAGCTTTAAAGTGACTTGAATAAGATCCTCTTCCTGACAGGCAGCTAGAGTAAAGAGTTAAGAACAGGAGAGATGGTAGTGCGGCTAGGCAAACGCAGGAGAATCTTTGCAGCAGCCTTCTCAACCACCTAATGGTGACCTAACAAGGGTTCAGAGACACCGAGGTAGAGGGCATTAGCGTAATCCAGGCGTGATGTATTCAAAGCATAGATAATTGTTTTCCTGCAATGCAGGCATAAAAAGAACAGATATTTCCTAATAGTGCGCAGCATTCGCCCACTACCATAGACATCTGAAATTGCATGGGAAAGTGAGGGAGGGGACACTAGTGCAGAGGGACAGATGTCTTCTCACCAGTTTTAGCCATGGGATCCAAACAGAATAATCCCTTTTTTATCGGTTTTGCATTTGAGCTGGCTGCACTGCCTCTACTCAGAGACTGCAAGGATGTAGTCCATGAATGTGGATTTAATCGAATATGAAGGTCCATCAGAGGTAAAAAGCAGTTGAAGGGTAAGCAAGTTTATCCAACCTACAGAAATGTCAAATACATCTGTAGAGAAGCTAATGATTGTGAGTGTGTCATTCCTGTCATGATTTGGAAGAAGCGCTGAGGTGATTTGCAAGCTTTTCACAAGGTACTTTTTCTCTGTTGCTGTAAAAGGCTTCTTTAGCACAGATTTAATTTTGCAGTATAGGAGGTCAGGTATAATAATAACTTAATATAATACTGCTTAGTCTTTTAAGTCAATGCATCTGCTAAGTTCGCAAAGTGTTTGAAAGCTTTTTTGAAATTAAAATACAGCTCTTTTCCAGATTCCGGAGGAGGTTTTTATTAACATGTAATACTGAAGCAGTTCCGAAAGGTGCAAGAGCATTTATATATGCAGCATATGATGGATAAGACTATTTGATGTATGGGAAAAAAATTCTTGCAGCTTGCTTATTTTGCTCGTCATTTTTCTTTGTAGGCTAAAGGCCCAGGGCTTTTTTCCCCTTATTTATAACTGAATAAATACTGCTCTGCCTATTTTCAATGTGATTCCCACAATGGTTTTGTTTCACTCCAGTGCTTGGCTACACACGCACCTTCTTTTAGGCTCCATTTTATTTGCTCTGTTAGATTGTGGTGTTATTGGTTCCTTCACCTAGCTGGCAACAGTTTGAGGAATATCTATGACTACTTTTCAGCAGTTTCATTTCTAGATTGTGAAGTTCTTTATGGTCCTATATGTTGCTCGTGACAGCTAATTCATTACATCGATCCTGTCTCTGGCACTGTTTATCAAGTCCAGGCTGAAAGCACCTGCCTTGAATATTTTTGGCATTGCTAATAACTTGTTATTACTTGATGAGTTTGGCTCATGCTATCTTCCCAGTCCCTGTATGGGAAGATTGCAAAGGGGGAGGACTGGCATTAACCTATGTATTTTTCCTTCACGTATCCGTCCCTTATCATGACTAAAAAGCATGAGAAGGATCTTGATAACATATCTCTTGGGGCCAGCATGGAAGAGGGAGGTGAATTTTCACAAGAATGCTCTGCTTCTCCTCAAGTTTCAGAGGAAGTTTTTAAAAAAGCCTAACACCTCTTCCTCTTTTAAAAGGTCCAAAAAGGATGTGGACTCTCCCCCAAAACACATTCCTCCTTGATGTTGAAAGATCTCATGCAACAGATTAAAGCGTTGAACCATTTTGTTGCTAAAACCAATGCAACTCTTCAAAGAACTGAGCAAAATTGTATTTGAATGATACAAGACTATCGGCCATGACCAGGAAATGAGTAATGTTGAAGAGTCCATGCCAAATGTTTTCCATAAGGAAATTGAGCAACTTAAAAACATCAGATGACTTGGAAAACAGGATAAATATTCTTAGTCTGTATGATATACCCTTGGGCACTGGAATTATGCGATTATGCGGCTGTGGCATTTTTATGTGCATGATTATGGATCTGCCGCATTTGCCACATGAGCCATCATCTACTGCATAATTTGCAGATTTTAACAAAGAAATGTTTTGTGTTTAGCTCAAACGGTTCAAAAGTAATTAAAATCACAGCGATGTATAACAGCGCCGTGGAAGGGTCTTTGCAAAGGTTTACTTGTCACCTTGCTGTTGCTTATTGCTATGTTTGGATGTTAAACTGAGGTGCAACCTATGCCAAGATAGTGTAAGTGTAACAAGTGTAAAGATTATAAAATAAGTAAAACTATCAGAAAATGTGGCATATTACGCCGCATAATTTGCCTTTTATTGCTGTATTATTTAGCGAATCCTGCCACATAACTTGGCCTTCTCCTTCCACATAATTCCTGAGTCCCTGCGTATACCAGAGGGATTAGAAGTATTCAACATGATCCTAATTTTACAAATGGCTATTCCCTCAATTGTTGATCTGGGAGATCATGATCCATTCAGCATCCAAAGGGCTCATCACTTGGGCCCTATGATCGCTTCTTTATCTAGCACAAGGCCTAGAAGCATAATCATTCTCTTCCATTATTTCACAGAATTGATGGATGTTGTATCAGCAGCTAAAATAAATTGAGAATTGTACTTGTTTTCTCAAGATGTCTCCACTGCTATAGCACTTAGAAGGAAACAACCTCTTTCATTTCACCCACAACTCAAATCCATGAATGCTAGATATGGTTTAGTGCCTCCCTGCTTTTTCAAATTCACATACAAAGATAAGACTTTTATATTTGTTGATCTCAGAGATTTTACCAGACACCGCAGATCTGAAGATATGGAATTGAGTTTTTGTGTTACTTCATGATTTTGTTGTTCTTTTATCTGTGTAAGAACGGTTTAATTACATCTAATATATGAATTATTTCATGGTTTTAGGTGATCCCATGGCTATTCATAATCTGTCTCATTGTTTTTTTTTTATATTTCAGACTGGATTGTTGAATGGTTCCTTGTTCTGTTTCCATTTCCTCTTGTTGTTCGGCTTTTAATTTTTGACCATCCTTATGTCATTATGGGTAACTTAGGAGACTTTTGTAAAAATTATCATTATGATGTTTTTCTATGTTTCTAATGTTTAATATTGAGCTGAATGTTGCATGTTTTTCATGATCTTCCTCTTTTTTTACTTTTTAATTCATCACTCTGGAATATATATTTTTTCTTTCCTTTTCTATCCGTTGGAGTCACCCTGAATTTAGGTGTTCTATAACTCTCACATCCTTCGGGGCGTTTCAATTCATATCCATATTCTTTCGATCACGTATAGTGAATTTTCTTTCCCTCTTTGTCTCATACATGCCTTTGTTAGTCTGTTGGGTATTGTTCCCCACTTCTTATTTTCTTTCTTTCGTATTACTCCCTCCTATTTGTTTTCCTCCTCCTTTTTTTGCTAGGAATTTTACATAATATGCATTTGTTAAGTCAAGTGCTTTTCAATCATATTATTTGTAATGAATCTTAGAATTGCTATGTGAAATGTAAAGAGTTTTAAAAACCCTATTAAGAAACAAATAGGCTTGTCATATTTGGCTAGACCCAATGGTCAGCTAGTTGTATTGCAAGAAATAAATCTTTCTGATATTTAGGCTGTTAACCTTAAGAAACAAAGGCTTGGTGAAGTATTTTTCTCCTCCTCTGTCTCTAATAAGAATGGTGTTTGCATAATTTATCAAAGGAATTTACCTTTTAATTTTATTTCACAAGAAAATTATTCTTAGGGATGGTGGATTTTGGATCAACTCAAAATAGAGGATAAAATCCTTTCAATAATAATTATATATGGCCCTACTCATCCGGATCCACTTTTTGAAAACTAATTTCACACTAAATAAATGAACATTCTGGTTCTCATTTTCTACTAGTTCAAGATTGTAATTAATTAATGGACCCCTTTTTGATAGGCATTCCTCAGCTAGATTTGTTCCTAATAGTGCTTATAAATCATCTAAAAATACAATTTCACATAGCTCCCTATCTGACTTCTGGTGATTGTTTAACCCAGGTCTCTCTTTACTCAACCACTCATAATTCTCAAGCTAGAATTTACTATTTTTAAATTGCACGTATGGTTCAACATTTGGTTAATTTGGAAACTGGCTCAATTCATATTTCTTCCCAGTCCCTTTTTAGACTGACCTAGATATCTGCAGAGCAATAATAGGAAATCTCAAAAGCGGTTTAACATTTCTCTGCTTTCAGATAAGACTCATTACCGCCTACAAAAACCATGTCAAAGAATATTTTGATAATAATAATAATGCAGGGGTCTACTTTTTCTGGGATGCGTTTAAACAGTCTCCAGAGGTTTTAATATTATTTATGGTTCCTTTAAAAAATAAAATGAAGAAAAACAAAATGCATTTATTCTTTACAACATTAAGCAGTCATAACAGAAATACTATCCTTTAAAACATAATAAATCTGATCTGGATGTGCTGATGGCGGCAACAATACAATTTAACAAACACACTACTGAAAAAGCTTGTGGGGTTCTTCTTAAAACTAATGCTAGGTATAATGGTGGGAAGAATCGAGCTGGTTCTTTATTGGCTAATTATTATTATTAACAGGGAAAGCACCGGTTCCAGATGGATTCACAATAGAATTCTATTTGAAAGTTTCATAAATTCGTTTTCCTATGCTATTTAAGCTGATTAATAACTTTTGTTTATGGATCTGTACGTTATTTTTCTGGGGTAAAGATTTTTATGACACCTAAAAAAGACTGGATTTCTCTTTGTGCAAGAACTACAGATCTATTCATCTAATTAATACTAATTATAAAATATTTGCCAAAGCGCTGGCTGTTAGACTAGTTAACTTTTTACCAGACTTAATTGACCTGGTTTTAGAAACATAGGCAATAATTCTTGTACTTTAAAAAAATAATATTAACAAAGCTTCTAAAATTGACCTCCCTATTGCTGTGCTTATTCTCAATGCAATGGAAGCGTTTGACAGAGATAGCAGGCAGTTTCTAATGGAAGCATTGGAGTGGCATGGTTTTGTTCCCATATATTCAGAGCTTATTTCTTTGCTGCCTTCTTCTTTCAAGTTATTATTATTAGTAAATCACATCCAATTCCCTTATTTTCCTCTTAATAGGGATAGTGAGATGTCCTCTGTCTCCTTTACTATATATTCTGGCATTAGAAAGATTTCTCTTTCAGATGAAACAGTTTGAGAGTTTTTCTGACTTTAAAGGTAAATGTTCTGCTCATACAGATGATATTCTTTTGTTTGTGTCAAAACTAGAATTATCAATACCAACTTCCTACACAGAGCTAAAACTCTGAAGTTATAAACTTAATGGCGATAAATCGGACGTTATACCTCGTAATAAACATTGAATGAAAGAGCCATTTGCTGCAGCAAGTTGATCCTCAAATATGACTACGATCGAATGCTTGGGAGTATGGTATTGGAATTCTATTATTAATGTTCTTAAAATGAATATAGAAGAAATAGTAAAGTCTGTCACCTTACTCAAAAATGGTCTCCTTTATATTTATCTTGGTGGGGTCGCACTAACATAATCAAGATGATGGTTCTCACAATTGTAAACTTTTTTCCTATGATGATGCGGGTACATTTTTTAAAATATTTTTTGCTACCTTAAATAGCACAGTATCTAAGTTTATTGGAGTTGTAAGAAGCCTAGAATTTCCCTAGATTAATTAAGAAATCCTGAGATGTCTGGAATTGTTAATTGTCCGGCTTTTTCCACTTATCACAGGGTATTTGAAATTAAGCAAATTCAAGTTAATTTAGTGGATCCTGTCTGCAACGTTGGCAAATTATAATTCTATCTAGAGTGGGCTTTGGTTTTCCATTTTTCTCACAGAAATATGATTCTTATTTCTGATCTGCCCAGGTTTTGCTTGCTCTCTGCTGTCACAGTCTTGTTACCTATTGGTTTTGAATTTATCAACATTTGATAAGTTTTCCAGCAGTCTTAAATTGTATAATAAGTTGAATAAGAAAAATAGTAAAACAATATTGTGGAAAAAGTGGGCGTATAAGCGTATTTTTACAATTTCAGCAATTATTAAAGGATAACTCTATTGTGTTTTTTTTCAGAACTATCCAGCACATACAATCTCTCAAATAATATGTTTACACAATATAATGAACTTAAAGGTCTCCTTCACATTGCAACAGGGTTACTCACCTCTTCTAGCCTTGACGCTCCTCATGTGCAGAATAGCCCAATTTCTAGAAATGTTCTCTCAAAAACTGCTGTCATATACATATTGCTCTGACCATTCCATATGGACATACCTGTTTCTTAATAAAGCCTTGTGTGAATTGGAGTTGCATTGTACTTGTCCAGTTTCCAGCTGAAATAAAATCTGGGCCAAAGTGTATTATATGGCTCTCTCAACTATTTTAACACTAAACTCTGTTTTCCTTCTGTAATGAATTATTGACACTCCAGTTTTTCTATTTAAAACTAAACTCATTCAACAAGATACTTCTTGGGGTTGTGTTGCACATGCTGGTTCATACTTGTTTATGTTTTTCTATGCCCTGTTTTTCAGAATTTGTAACTCATTTATGGACTACCAATGTTTCCTCACCCTTTTCATTAGAGACATTGTTTTTGGGAGGGGTAATCTCTATTTTGTTTTAAAACAAATTGCTATGGAAACTTGGAGACATCTTAATAGCAATTGCTTTACAGGTCATTACCTCAAACTGAAAATCCAAAGAAAATATTTCTGTTAACTGTTGATGGAATTTAGCATGTCACAATCAAAGACTGCACAGATTTATTCTGACTCTTTACAGTTAGCATTTAGATGAGATAAACTGTGGTGACCAGCTAACAATTAATTTTCTCATAGTGCCATTGTTAATGCTACTATGTCTTCCCAAGGTTTACTTCCTTTTTAGATTAATTTCATCTATGTTATGTGTTATTATTCATGTTATATTTCGCTCAGATTTAAATAAGACATTTTGTTCTCACTTACTATATTAGAATGTTGTCTTAACATGCACCTGATAACCTTTTTACTACTTTTTCCTTCACTTTTATTTTACTTCTATATGTCTTCTTTTCTATTATAATATTACGATGTATATTGATTTTGTATGTGACTTATTCATTTAGTTTGTTTTTAATTATCTTTATTGTGTATTTTGATATATTGTTCACATTATACTATGTTGTAGACTACATGACATACTGGCGTATCTCATGATTTATTGTTTTGATTCCTCAAAAAATAAAAATAAACTAAATAAAAAAAACATTTTGGGAGCTTGTTTGCTACTTCTTGATAAACTGGGGACTAAGGAGCATATTTAAAAATTAAATGATGCAATGCAGTACAGTGCAGAAATCATTCAGGGAATTGTGAAGCGTGCTACTCACCCTTGAGGGTGTCAAGGCACTGGGGAGGGGGGGGGGATGGGCAGCTCCGGTCAGTCAAAGAGCCTGGTCTTGAGGGTGTTCCTGAAGATGTGCAGAGTGGGTACGCGTCTGATTGTCATCGGGAGCACGTTCCAGACCTTTGCTGTGATGTAGGAGAAGGCTCATCCACCTGTGCTGGCTCTGCGGTTGTGTGGGGTTTTGGCAAGGGCAAGGCCGATGGATCGGAGATTTCTCTTGGGTACGTGGAAGGTGATTCTTTCGTTGAGGCATTGGGGTCCGGTGTTGTGGGGGTATTTGTATGCGTGGGTGACTATATTAAAAGTAACTTTCTTCTCGACTGGGAGTCAGTAGAGGTCTTGTGGGTGATGTGTTTGTGTAGAGGGATGCTAAGGACGAGTCTGACTGCTGTGTTCTGTATGGTCTGGAGCTTGCGGAGCAGAGAATTGTTGATCCTGGCAAAGAGGGCGTTTATGTAGTCCAATCTGCTGGTTATGAGTGTGTGGGTGATGGCTATTTTTAAATTGGGGGGGATCCATTTGAAGGTCTTGCGAAGGATGAGATGTTTTAAAGAAGGTGGAGGTGACGTCATTGATCTGTCGGGTCATGTAGAAGGAGGAGTCGAGTATGATTTCTAGGCTCTGGGCGTGGTCCGTGGGAGAGCTGCCAAGGGCGGTGGGCCATCAGGTGTTGTCCCATAAAGAGGGGGAGGGTACGAGGACGAGGACTTCTGTCTTCTCCGAGTTGAGAGTCAGGCAGCTGCTGCTCATTCAGGTTGCGACGTCCTTCATTCATTCCTGGAAGCTGAGTCAGGTGGTAAGGGGGTCCATAGTGAGGGAGAGGATGAGCTGGGTGTCTTTGGCGTAGAATACTATGCTGAGTACATTCTGTCTGATGATAGCGGTGAGAAGGGCCATGTAGATGTAGAAGAGCACTTGGCTGAGCGATGATTCTTGGTGTGCCCCGCAGCTGATCTGTGTCGGTTCGGAGAGAAAGGGGGGAAGTCTAATTCTTTGTGTTCTACCAGCGAGGAAGGAGCGGAGACAGTCAAGGGCAGTCCCATGTATGCCGGTGTCATGGAGTCTGGTCATGTTGAAGGCTGCAGAGATGTCAAGCAGGATCAGAACTGCAGGGTGTCCTTGGTCGTGGAGTGTGCGGATGTCGTCTGTAGCGGCGAATAGCGCGGTCTCGGTGCTGTGGTTGCTGCGGAATCTGGATTGGGAGGGGTCGAGGATGGAATTTGCTTCGATGAATTTCATTAGGTGGACGTTGCTAATCTTTTTAGTGACTATGGCTGCGAAGGGAAGGAGAGAGATGGATCGGTAGTTCTTGAGGTCGGTAGGATCTGCTGAGGGCTTCTTGAGTGAGGAGGGGCTTGACTTCTGAGTGTTTCCAGTAGGGGTGGGCGGAAGAAGCGTAAGGGACTATCGCGGAGAGGCACGGAGATTGAACCAATCTCTGAGCCTCTCCGCCATATTTCCATTACGTGACACGCGCCCACCGCCCGCCTCCTACTCGCATACCCGCAGGCTCCCGCGCATGCGCAGTTTCCAAGATGAAGCCGCGATGGGGAAGGTTGCGGCAGCAATAAGGTAAGTTTTATTCAAGTTACATTTCAGGCTTTTAAATATAATTTAATAAGGCGGGCAGGAGGCGGGGAGGAAGCGAGAGGCGGGCGGGAGGCAGGCGGGCGGACAACTTCTGTTCCGCCCCCGAATGTGTGGAGATTTGATGCAAATTTCTGTCCTCTTTGCGCAAGGGCGGAAGGGCCGGCTTCAAAGGAGGCATTTATGGTGCATCATAGCTCCGGTGCAATGGGGAGGCAGCTCGGTGGAAGATGTGCAGAGGGCAGGGGTCAGTGGCGGCTCCTGAGTGGATCCCTTTCATGGTCAATGCAGTGTCTTCGGTGGAGACTGGGGTCCAGGAGGAGATAGTGGGCTGAATTTCATTGCTGGGGGGGTAGAGTGGGTTTGGTGTCCTGTGTATGTATGTCGAGGTTGTCGTACAGGGATCTTTTCCAGTTCCATGTAAGAGCCGAGTTTGTTGCAGAGGTTCTGGGAGGGTGTGACTTCCATGGTGTCGCTGGGTGGGTAATGAGTTCCTGGGTGATTTTGAAGAGATCCTTGGAGTTGCAGGTGTTGGTGTGGATTTTGTTTCGGATTAAGGTTCTTTTGGTGGATCTTATGAGTTGGTGGTATTCTGTCATGGCGTTCTTGTATATGAAGAGGTCTTTCAAAGGTTTGCTGTTTCTCCAATTCTTCTTGAGACATCTGCAGGTGTGACTGGATTCTTGGAATTCAGTGGTGAACCAGGGGGCTTCCTAGGTTGCTGTCTGTTGGGGTTGTCAAGGGGCCAGCACGTCTGCGCAGTTGGTGATCCATCTGTGAAGTTCATTGGCTCCGGAGTTGGTGTCGGTCAAGGTGGGGGGGTGCTGAGGTGCTCCTCAGTGACCTTGCTCCAGTTCCTTTGCTGGGGTGGGGTGAGGCTTTGGGTGTGGTGGGATTTTCAATGTGGAAGTGAAAGCAGTATTGGTCTGTCCAGATGAGTTGCGTGGTTTAGCTGAAGTGGACATAGTTGCCTCCTGCGAAGACAAGGTCGAGTTCGAGGTTGTGTCCTGCCTTGAGGGTGGGGCGGTGAAAGCAAAGTTACTGCACTGCATTGTAGAACTGCACCATATTTTCAAAGACATATTTTATTAACATTTTATTATATGGAGTGCAATCACATTCAAGGGCAATATCTTGCACCACATAGTCTTAGTTCAGTAAGACCAGCTGAGATAACTGATAGCAAAATGGTGTACATAAAGGAGTGACTTAAGATAGGATAAAAGGTCAGCTCACATTCAAGAAAATTTAATCATAGTGCTAACCCACACAGGCAAGCTACGAATATGAGTCCTAGAGTATAATAGGCACTAACCTGGGGGAAGCAGGGGGGAATTAAGAACAAATAAACCAAAAAGCAAATGGGAAATATTCAGAACCAAGGGATTATTTATGAGCCCCCGTGCCACTGGAGTGTAACTTTTGGTGACTTTGAATAACCTCATAGATATGTAGTAAGGCAAGATAACACAAATTGCTGCGTTTCTTTACTCTGCGCTCGGGAAACGTTGCATAGGCGTTATGGTTTGTTTTCCTACGCCACACCGATGGATTTTAATGCTGCCGTAGATTTGAAAAACCATGAAACCTGGGGAAAAAGCCAAATACTTCACGCCTTCCGAGGTGAGGCATAACTAGGAGAAATGTCTTTATTTCTAAAAGTTATTTCCTCATTCTGCAGCACACATTGAAAGAGAAAAATACCTCTTAGGTTCTTTCTGTACCCTTTCCTGCACAAAAAGAATACTGCCGACAACACTGGTACCCTTGAACCATGGAGCAAGAGTGACACCGCATCCCCCGCAAAGCCAGACTGTAATATGACGCAAACACCCTCCACGCACCCAACACCAGACGAGACCACCCCTGCAACCGGGCCACCCCGAAACGCACCCTGGGGCCTTTCACCTGCCGGAACTGCAGATTCACCAGCATCCAACCCTCCACACCACCAGCCTGAGAACCCAACCACCTCCGCTGCATCCTCCTCAACACCCGCTCCGCTCTCCCGCAGAGACCGCACCAACGGAGTGGGAGGAGGAATCGCCATCATCCACAAAGACTCCATCAAAATCTCAACAAACACCGATGACACCCTCACCACCGCCGAGCACATGCACTTCCAGATCCACACCGACCCCAACACCACCCTCAGAGGAACTCTCATCTACAGACCTCCCGGACCCCGCCCACAGTTTAGTGACACCATCGCCGACCTCATCAGCACCCGCGCCCTCGCTTCCACGGACTACATCCTCCTCGGGGACCTGAACTTCCACCTCGAGAACAACAACGACACCAACTCCACCACTCTGATCGACAACCTCGGACTCAAACAGCTCGTAACAACACCTACTCACGCCGCTGGACACACGCTCGACCCCATCTTCTCCGCAAGCCCCCACGTCTCCTTCAACCACACCACCGAACCACACTGGACCGACCACAGATGCGTCCACTATACCTTCAGAAAACCCACCACACACCACCGCACCCAACAGCTACCACGCCGCTACTGGGGCAAGGTCAACGAGGACCAACTGACTACCACCCTCGCCCTGAGACCACCCACCGACCCAGACACCGCCGCGACCAACCTCACACAGTGGATCAACGACTGCGCCAACACCTTCGCCCCTCTCAAGACCTCTACAACCAACCACACCAACAAGAAAGCCGCCTGGTTCACCGAGGACCTCCGGATCTCCAAGCACACCTGTCGGAAGCTGGAGAAGAAATGGCTCCACGACCGAACACCAGACAAACCACACAGCCCTCAAGAGCACCACCCGCAGACACCACCAACTCATTCGGACTGCCAAGAAGACCGCCTTCAAGGACCGCCTAGACAACAACGCACACAACACCAAAGAGCTCTTCAGCATCGTGAAAGAACTCTCCAACCCAAGCTCCAACACCAATGACATCCCGCCATCTCAAGACCTGTGCGACTCCCTGGCCACCTTCTTCCACCGCAAGATCACCGACATTCACGATAGCTTCAACTCCGACCCCCCGCACCCACCACCCCTGCGACTACCACTCGCACCAGTTGCCTGACCGTCTGGTCCAGCGTCAGCGACGAAGACACCATCAAAACCATGAACTCCATCCACTCCGGATCCCCATCGGACCCCTGCCCTCACCATGTCTTCAACAAAGCCAGCGCAACCATCGCGCCCCACCTCCGGAAAACAATCAACTGTTCCTTCGAGACAGCAACCTTCCCAGAAAGCTGGAAGCACGCCGAGATCAACGCCCTTCTGAAGAAGCCCAAGCCAGACCCCAAGGACCTCAAGAACTTCCGGCCCATCTCCCTGCTCCCTTTCCCGGCAAAAGTGACCGAGAAGATTGTCAACAATCAGCTGACCCACTACCTCGAAGTTAACAACATCCTGGACCCTTCCCAATCTGGTTTGTGCAGCAACCACAGCACCGAGACCGCCCTCATCACCGCCACTGACGACATCCGGACCCTGATGGACAAAGGAGAAACAGCCTCCCTCATCCTCCTGGACTTATCAGCAGCCTTTGACACGGTCTGCCACCGCACCCTATTAGCACGCCTCCATGATGCCGGTATCCAAGAGAAGGCCCTGGCCTGGACCACATCCTTCCTGGACCACATCCTTCCTCTCCGGCAGAACCCAGAGCGTCCGCCTCCCACCCTTCCTCTCCAAAACCACCGAGATCATCTGCGGCGTCCCACAGGGATCCTCCCTCAGCCCGACACTGTTCAATATCTACATGGCCCCCCTTGCCCACGTCGCACGACAACACAACCTCAACATCATCTCCTATGCCGACGACACCCAGCTGATCATATCCCTCACCGAAGATCCCCACACCGCCAAAGCTAACCTCCACAGAGGAATGAAGGCTGTAGCCGACTGGATGAAGGACAGCAGACTGAAGCTGAACTCAGACAAGACGGAGGTCCTCATTCTCGCACCCACCCCATCAGCCTGGGACGACTCTTGGTGGCCCACGTCACTAGGCACAGCCCCGGAACCTACGGACCACGCACACAACCTGGGGGTCATCCTCGACTCCACGCTCTCCATGACCAGGCAAGTCAACGCCGTCTCCGCATCCTGCTTCAACACCCTCCGTATGCTCCGCAGGATCTTCAAATGGATCCCCCTCGACACGAGAAAAAACGTTACCCAGGCCCTCATCACCAACAGACTCGACTACGGGAACGCCCTCTACTCAGGAACTACAAACAAGCTCCTGAGATGACTCCAACGCATCCAGAACGCCTTGGCCCGACTCATCCTCGACGGCCCCCGCCGCAGCCACATCACACTCCACCTGAGAGGCCTGCACTGTCAACAAAAGGATCACCTTCAAGCTCCTGATCCACGCACACAAAGCACTGCACAACACCGGACCCACCAACCTCAACAACCGACTCAGCTTCCACACCCCCACCTGAAGCCTCCGCTCAGCCAACCTTGCCCTCGCCACAGTCCCCCGCATCCGAAAAACCACAGCGGCGGCAGATCCTTCCCCTACCTCGCCGCCAAGACCTGGTACACTCTCCCCACCATCCTACGACAGTCCCAGGACCTGCTGGCCTTCAGAAGATTCCTCAAGACCTGGCTCTTCGACCAGTAGCCCCCCCCCTCCCTAGCGCCTTGAGACCCTCGCGGGTATGTAGCGCGCTTTACAAATGCAGTGATTGATTGATTGATTGATTGATATGCCAAGCCTGCGTGTGGTCTGTATAACAGCAAACTTTCTGTTCTTCCACCTTCATTAAAATTCTCTCACATTGAGACCATTTGGGCAATTCTTGTCTCCACCCCTGTATGGAGGGACTGTTAGAGGATTCACAGAACATGGATATGTGTCAGCAAACCAGGACATGCGCTAAGTTCGCTAACTTTAAGGTGATGATATTGGAATGGGGTGTGGGGAGCATTCTCAGTAAAGAGACGGTCTTGGTCCCATTGAGATTCTGGCTTGTGGTAACATTGATGAGGCATAGCACTGCTTCCCAATAAGGTGCGAGGGTCAAGCAGTGCCGCACATACAATAAAAGTCTTCACTACCGAGCTGGCTTCTAGGGCAAACTGCTTGGGCCCCTGGAAAAATCCTGTTGATGCACGTTGGAGTTAAGTACACCCTCTGGTGATAGCAACATTGAATCAGTTTAAAGTAATGCAATGCAGGACGTGTGATGAGTGTTACCCAGAACATTAGACCAGTCCTTGTCTGCCCATGTCCATGGCTCATTGGTCTTGAAGATGAACATGGCAACCCTTGGTTTGGGAGAGTCGGGACCAATAAAAGAGCATAACAGCTCATACCCAGCCAGATGTGGTGAAAAAAGTTTTGGGGCAATTGTGCTTGGGGGGTTCAAGTCCATCCCCAACCCCATGGCCAACAAATAGTGGCCACCACTGCACATAGAGAAAAAAGTAATGTCGGGCGTAAAAGTAAAAGTAAAGGCGCTCGACCTCGGACCTGGGGATCTGGGTACGAGTCTCGGTAACAACGCCAAACATCCTGTGATTCTGGGCAAATCACTTAATCTCCCCGTGCCTAACAAAAATGAATGTGTGTCCTCATGTAACGTAACTGGTGCTATGTAAAACGCTCTGATACCCGATTCGGTTCAGGTAAAGTTCAGGTAAAGTTCACGCTATATAAAAAAAAAACATGTCCATTAGTAAAGGGGACGCTCTGCAATTCCTTGTTCGAAACCAGTGCTCCATAATCATCATGCCCCTTTGCAACCAATCATCTAATCTAGTCCAGCCTCCTGTATGAGGGAGATGAAGTAGGGCTGTTAGGGGACAATCTTTTTCTCAGTGCATTGTAGATCCCAGATCCATGCAAACTAGACAGTATATAACAAGAGACCCTCCGTCCCCACGCTGTGCTGAGCTTGCCGTGTGAGTAACAGGGCCGCAATGGTGTATCAAGTGGGTACAAATGGTGATCCCTCCACTGTTTCATCACAGCATCTATCCCGCCAGTGAGCTGCCCATTTGAGTTGCCCTGCAGAGTTATAGAGCTCCATATCTCATACTGCGAGTCCATCGTCATCTGTGGGGAAAATCAGTTTGTTGAGGACTGTATGATGGAACTCTGTTCCTCAAATAAGCAGGACTGGCAGACTATCCATCTCATTGAAGAGGGGCATTGGAAGGCACATCGGAAGGGCAGAACAGTAACAAAGGAAAAATGTAACCTTTTAGTGAAACAAGCATGACAATAAACATTTTCAAAATCACTGCAGACCCACTCAGAGCCCCCTAGGCCCAACCACCACGCCAATAATTAATTTATTTGAGGCAGTGTCATAACCCAATCACCCTCCGTTCCCTCAAAGCTATGCACCTGCAAATTGGTTATCTGTGCCCTGAGCATGCATGGTGCTGTAGTGTGCTGTAGAAATGGAGATTTCTGCTCTGACTATGCAAGGCGCTGTCCTGTGCTGCGGAAACTGAAATCGGTGCCATGAGTGTGCACAATACTGTACAGTGGTACAAAAGGGGGTGGTGATGGACGGAGCATCTGAACCAATCAAACACTCACACCCAGTCAAAAGATCTGGGTTTGATCCATCACCGTTCTTTAGCCCACTCTGCCACCCCAGTTCAGACATGGCTATATGCAAATCAGTCTGACCCTGTGCCTCATGGGAACAGTCCAGCCCGAAATGCCAAGCCATGCCTTCCCTGGACCGGAAACAAGCTTCCGAGGACCGGTTTCTGGCATTCCAGCCTTCTTCAGGCCGGCTTGCTTGAATTCAGTGGCAAAGTGAGCAAGGGACTCACGTCTGAGCATACCCTGCCACTCTTATGGCGGCCAAAGCGGTACAAAAGGGGGTGGTGATGGACGGAGCATCTGAACCAATCAAACACTCACACCCAGTCAAAAGATCTGGGTTTGATCCATCACTGTTCTTTAGCCCACTCTGCCACCCCAGTTCAGACATGGCTATATGCAAATCAGTCTGACCCTGTGCCTCATGGGAACAGTCCAGCCCGAACTGCCAAGCCATGCCTTCCCTGGACCGGAAACAAGCTTCCGAGGACCGGTTTCTGGGCTAAAGAACGGTGATGGATCAAACCCAGATCTTTTGACTAGGTGTGAGTGTTTGATTGGTTCAGATGCTCCATCACCACCCCCTTTTGTACTATACTGTACAGTGGCAGGACAATGGGGACTATGTACAGGTAAATGGGAGAAGTTTAGGGAGGGGCAATGAGGGATTTAGGAACAGGTAAGGCAGTGTTTATGAAGGGACACTCTAATACATAACACACCCACAAAAGAATAAGACGATTTTTATTCAAAAATGGCATTTCTGAAGTTGATATGGCATTAAGGGTGACAAAAAAGCATCAAATATTCACCAGTCAAGACTTGAAGGAAGTTCAGCATCATACAAGGTCATTTACAGGTTCAGAAACACACTCCCATAGAAAATAGTGGGTGTAGGAACTTAATTTAACACCCCATAAGAAAATATGTTAAAATAATTACATTATTTTGACTTTTAAATTATTATAATTAAAAATTGGGAAAAGGAGTTGACCTTGGGAAGAGGAGTTGGCCTAACGGCTAGGGCAGTCGACCTCAAATCTGAGGAACCTGGTTTGAGTCTCGACAAGGACGCGCAACATCCTGTGATTCTGGGCAAATCACTATGGGCCCAATGTAGGTAATAGTCAACTACCGAATTCTAAATACCGAATTTTACTGATTCAGTATTTAGAAATCGGTATTTCAGATGTAATTTGGTAAAAAATACAGAATCCTTAATATTCGTTATTACCGAATCGGTAATTGAGATTCGGTAATAACGAATACCTACCCATTCATTCCTATGGGCTTGGAGGCCCGTAGTAGGAATGAATGTGAAGACATTCAGTATTACCGATTCGGTATTACCGAATTGGTAATACCGGGAGGTATTTCAAGGGTGCCAGGGTGTCCAAAGGACACCCTGTTGCACCCCTGAAATCTGCATGTGTGCACATGTGGCACACATGCATCCCCTAAGGGCATGGATGTGTACCACATGGCACTGCAAAAAAAGCAAGGAAGTGCTTTTTTAAATGAATTCGGTAATTACCACCAACTTGAAGTTGGTGGTAATTACCGATTCCTCAAGGCCAAAAAGCACTCTTTTATGTGCTTTCTACATTGCATGTAAGGAATAGGTAGTACTGATTCCTTAAATGCAAGGCCAATAAGGAATCGGTATTAAGGAATCAGTATTTACCGATTTCTTATTACCGATTCCTTCCCTACATCAGCAATGGCTAAATACCGGTCGGTGACGGTGAAATTGACAGAATTTCACCGTTACCGACCGGTATTTGGGCCACCTACATCGGACCCTTAATCTCCCTGTGACTAAGAAAAATGAATGTGTCCTCATGTAATGCAGCTGGTGCTTGTGTAAAGCGCATTGATACCCCATACCTTTGGGTCAAGTTCTTGCTATATGAAACTCTGTAAAAAAAAAAATCTTTATATAGCGCTCATCAACCCTGCCAAGACATTAAAGCACTTTACGCTAGGCAGCATTCTGCTCTGGAACCCAAAGGCATATGGATTCTTGTTTGGGGGCCCGTTGCGGGCCCCCAGGGGTGAAGGGGGTGTGGGGGTGCACATGGGGGGGTACGCATGGTACCCCCATGCATTTGCGTGCACAGAGCGGCAGGCACCGCGCGGTGCCTGCCGCTTTGTGCATGCAAATGCACAGCTTTCATTTTAACATTGCGGTGGGTGCTGCTTCAAGCAGCACCCGCCGCAATGTTAAAAATAGAGGATGTGACCGCCAGGGTGGAGGTCACATCCTAATTGCACAGGAGGGAACGCCGCAGCACATGCGGACGTTCCCTTCTACTCAGGGCTCGCGGACGGACGCAAGTCCGTCCGCAATCCTAATGGGCCCCATAATTAGGCGTTCAGGACCGCTGACTAGAGGTCAGTCGGTCCAGTTTCCACCACGGTGTCATTCAGAGGAAACTCCGACCGACATCATAATAGGCCCCTTAGTGTGGACTTACTTGCCCCATCTCACTGAAACCAGGAAGTAGAGCCTCAGCCTAAGAGTGTAATGATACTACAAGTAACTTTTGACACAAAGTCATGGCCACTGGGTGGAGATCTCCTAATTGTAAAGTATAGGACAATTTTTTAAAGTTTATTAAACTTTAAAAACAAATATACAAGTATTTCTGTTACATATTAATGTAAATTAATTTTACATATGTACTTTAACAGTAGAAAAAATAGAAAAAATATTACAGCACAACAAACTTAGTTTTGAATAAAAATATTTGATGATTTGAATATATTTGAATATATTAAATTAAATGACATTTAAAAAAAATTTTTTTTTTTAAAATTCCTACCTAAATAACTTATCCATATTTATTTATGATGTAGTAATGTTACCAAAATGATTCTATAGAATCATTTTAAATTAAATCATCTTTAAATGATTTGAGTTATGTTTATTCTTAAGCTTAAAGGTGTGTTAAACTAATTAATAATAAAGAATTGTTTATTTTAAAATAATACATTATTTCTTTAACCCCTCCCATGCGTCGGACGGCCGGCGGCCATCCGACGTCACGGTGGGCGTGTGCGGAGGACGGCCGGGGGCCGTCTGAACCACGCCCACGCCGTAAATCACCCGCACCGCGGCGGAATTTTCGCCGCGGTCAAGGGGTTAAAATTAAAATAAAAGGTATACATATGTTTTAAAATTCTAAATACATTATTTTATTTTAACATTACTTGCTATATGGTGTTATTGTAAGAGCCTGTCTGATTTACTATGGATAGGGGGTTGTTGAAGTACCAGTGGTTGCCCATTTGTGGTGCGGGGCTTACTCCAGGTCGAGCTGGAAAGCATTTACACCTGCTTTGCGGAAATATTTGGATATGCTAACTACAGAAGTGCAGTTTGTGAATACCAATGGGCTTACTGTTTTGAGGGTGAGTGTTTGAACCCTCCTAAACCTCTCCTTAATCAATTTGCTAAAAGCCTTTTTTTTTACCATGAGCAGCAACCAAAGTTATCTATTAAGATATGGTGATGTTTCTCTGTCCTCTAGTGAGGCCATACCTTAGGCTGCCTTGTGCCAAATACACCTTTACACCACAGGGTGAGGGTGATTGAGTTATGTCAAGTTAAAGATTTACACTGAAAGTGTACTCTTCCAGTACAGAATTCAATGTTTCATAAAATTACCACTTTGGATGCGTAATGTATGGTGCAAATTTGGAAATATTTTCTCCAACTTTACAACTGCCTTGAGGATGCGTAATTGTTTGATGCCTATACCTGGCATAAAATAGCTCATAGTGATACTTTATGCTACTTAGAATTACTGTCCAACTCAATTCAGAATCTGCACTGGAAAGTAAGTCTCAAAACAATACTTTGCACCAGGTTTGCACCACTTTTCTGATGTAAACCAGGAACAAACTCTTAGTAAATCTGCCCATAAGCATAACACAATGGTCGTTATTAAAAGGGTATTGCAACACAAAGGAGTCCTCTTTCCCAACCTTAGAAATATGAAAGATTGAGTGGAATAAACAATAAGGTTCTGAATTTATGCCTTTCTATTTCCATGGAGCATTTTGATGCCACTTCATTGCATAATGTTCTATATTAGAAGAAATGTTACTTATGAACTCCAATTAAGAACCTACACTTGTGAGTAATTTACATGTGCAAGTCTTCTTATTTGGGTCTTTGGAAAGGATCATTGGTAGGCATGCAGTGTTTTATCACCTACCAATCTTGTTGGTAATCTCTCCATCTGAGCAGGGGGCACAGTCATAGCAGCAGATGGGTTGCCCCTCCAGAGGGACCTTCCTGAACCCAGGAGGACAGCTCTCACTGCACACAGAGCGAGGGACCTGGAGAGGAGGCGAAGAAGAACATGTGTAAGAAACAAACTGGGAAAGAGGCAAACGTCAGATGTGACATTATCACACAACTAGCAGATTGAGAGACAAATTGTATCTATGTACTCATTTAAGAGATAAGAGGAGGATGAACTAAAGGGCAGATGTCATAGCATCAGTGTGAGCGATACTTGAAGGAAGAGATGTGGGGCACATGTGATTGCATCAGTGCGAGGGATCCAGGGAGTTAGATATGCATGGGCACATGTGAATGTATCAGTGCGAGTGATACTTGGAATGATGCTTGGAGGAAGAGATACATGGCACATGTGATTGCATCAATGTGAAGGATACAGAAATTGAGAGATGTGGCACACATGTGATAGCAGCAGTGTGACAGATCCAGAGAGTAAAAGATGAGGAGCACATGTGAGTGCATCAATGTAAGCGATACTTGGAGGAAGAGATGTGGGGCACATGTGATAAGCATCATTGCTAGGCATCGAGGAAGTGAGAGATGTGGGGCACATGTGATAGCATCAGAGCGAGGGATTCAGGAAGTGAGAGATGCGGAACACATGTCATAGCATCATTGCGAGAGATCCACCGAGGAAGCGATGCAGGGCACATATGATTGTATCGGTGCAAAGGATTCAGGAAGAACAGATTTGGAGCACATGTCATAGCATCAGTGCGAGGGATCCGGGAGTGAGAAATGCAGGGCATTTGTGAGTGCATCAGTGTGAGCAATCCATGTAGTGAGAGATGCGGGCACATGTGACTGCATAAGTGTGAGGGATCCAAGAAGAAGAGATGCAGGGCACATGTCATAGCATCAGTGTGAGGGATACATGGAGGAAGAGTGCAGGGCACATGTAAATGCATCAGTGTGAGGGATACATGGAGGAAGAGATACAAGGCACATGTAATTTCATCAGTGTGAGTGATACATGGAGTGAGAGTTGTTGGACACATGAAATTGCATCAGTGCGATGGATCCAGGACAAAGAGATGCAGGGCATATGTCATAGCATCAGTGTGAGGGATCCAGGAAGAAGAGATGCAGGCACATGTGAGTGCTTCAGTGTGAGGGATACTTGGAGGAGAAGATGCGGGCACATGTTATTGTATCAGTGTGAGGGATCCAAGAAGAAGAGTGCAGGGCACATGTAATTGCATCAGTGCAAGGGATATAGGGAGTGAGCGATGCGGGGCAAATGTCATAGCATCAGTGCGAGGGATCCAGGGAGTGAGAGATGTGGGCACATGTCAAAGCATTAGTGCGAATGATCCATGTAGGAAGGGGTGCAAGTCACATGTCATAGTATCAGTGTGAGGAACCCTGTGAATCAGAGAATTGAGGCACATGTTATAGCATCAGTGCGAGGGATCCAGTGAGTGAGAGCTGCAGGTGATATTGGAGTGCATCAGTGTGAGGGATACTAAAAAGAAGCAAAGCTGTGCACATGTGATTGCATCAGTGCGAGGGATATAGGAAGTGAGAGATGCGGGCACATGTCAGGGTATCAATGCGAGGCATCCATGGAGTTAGAGATGCAGAGCACTTGCTATAGCATCAGTGTGAGGGATTCATGGAGGAGGAGATGCGGGGCACATGTCATAGCATCAGTGCGAGTGATCCAGGAATGAGATGCAGAAGACATGTGATTGCATCAGTGCGAGGGATCCAGGGAGGAACAGATGCTGGCCACATGTGATTACATCAGTGCGAGGGATCCATGATGAAGACATGTGGGGTAGTTGTGATTGCACCAGTGCAAGGGATCCATGGAGGAACAGATGCAGGCAGATGCATTGCATCAGTTTAATGGGTCCAGGGAGTTCATGATGCGGGGCACATGTGATTGCATCAGTGCGAGGGATCCATGGAGGAACAGATGTGGGCCAATTTGTGATAAAATCAGTTTACAGGATCTATGGTTGAAGATATGTGGGGCAGAAGTGATAACATCAGTATGAAAGATCCAGGGAGGAAATACCAAAGGGCACACTATATTACAGAGCGAGGGACTTGTGGAGGAAGAGACACAAGGTACATGCCCTATTAATACAGAGCAAGGAGTTCTGAGGACAATGAGCTAAAGAGACTAGGTGTTCTTAGCAAGCTACACAGGGTGTCCAATCCACAGACCTATTTGAATGTGTAAAGCCATTTTAAAAATAAGATTTTCTTCAGAATAAACAAACTTGTTTGTGGACATTGACAATAATTTGCTGACTCATTCCCACCTTTTAAATAGTGGAGACTTACATCAGTAATGAGCAGGAGTTAATCCATGTCCAGAATGCAAGTGTGCAGTTAAAGAACTCCAACATTGGTAAAAATGCAGAGGAAAGGGTTCTCAGCAGTAGGGCAACATTCGCTTTCTAGGAGTACTTCTGAAAATGTTTAGGAATGCCTCCCAAAATATTTTGTCCTTTAAAATGCAAGGGCAAACTTGTTGAGTTATATTTATATTTTAATTTGTGTATGTGACAGTCAAAGAACAAGTCCTTGGAGGGAGACAAGACAAAGATGATCTGCCCAAATATTAATGATAGGTATTTTTAATTCAATCCAATTCTTATTTATTGTACTATGGAACTCAACAGAGATCCACATAAAGAATACAGCAATTCATCCTCATCTTCAATGCAAGAATATTAAAGCACAAAAGAAACACATACCACTACAGTTGAAAGATAAAGTGATCGTCCATGCAAGTTCAAGTTCAAGTTCAAGTTTATTTGTTTGATTAATTTAAAAAATCTTACAAAAAAGTACACTTTAAAATGTCTTCAACAATAAAAAGTTAACGAACGGGGATCCATAGGGTATCCTTCAGATTACCCAAAACTGTAATTGACAAATCTAATACAAAACCTCATTCGCTGAGAATGTATACAACCTAATTGGGGCATATTACCAAGAGCTTTATCTCCACTGTTTTGTCTTTAAAAGCCTAAAAAGCAGAGATAAAACTCTTGCCCTATTAACAAGAGGGTGATAACATACATTAGCGCATGTTAGCACCCTTTAACCCGACGCCTCCCTTTGCATCTCAAATGAGATGCAAAGTGGGCGTCACTGGGCAGTAAAACCTTGCAAATATCGCTGATCTGCACATCGTGATATTAGAAGACTGCCCTAGCATTTTAGCAGATGTTAGTTTTTGGAGAAAACCGCTGTTTTCTCAAAAAACTAACGTCTGCTAAAATACAGAATTAGCTATCCCTAACATTGGGGGTGGATTTGGCTGATATGACCACAGGGGCGTATCAGCATGGTTATCGCTGTTTTGCGGGGAACATCGCTGGAAAACCAGCAATGTTCCCTGCAAAATGGCGATTCCCCCTCTATCTCCGGAATTTTTATCGCCCTGGAGAAACGCGTTGTTAATAACACGCTACCTGGGTGATAAATTCCAGAGATAGTCGGCAATAAATAAACAAGCGCTAAGCGTGCTTTGCGTTTATTTATTGCCGTCCTTGCAAATATGCCCCAAAGAGTGCAAATTCACAATAACAGTACTGAATACAATGCTCTACTATAAAGTGCCAACAACTGATATAGTGCAAATATGCAAATAAATCAATGTAGGCAAAACAGTACAATGCTCTCTGCAGTAAAGAATGTGGTAAATTATGTTAAAAGGCATCGAATAAAAAGTGCAAATGAGCAAATAAAGTGCTAGAGGGGCAAAGGATTGGCTGAAAATGCAGTGTCTAAGCCTCATTACATCTGTCGGGCATCCAGATTAACACAGCATGTAAAGTAATAATTAAGCTTATGATGAGCATATTAAAATTTGGTGTCCTTAACGATTCAAATAAAAGGCAGAGAGTAAATAAAAGGCAGAGAGTAATGACTCATATTATTACTAAATTTAAAACACATTAGAAAAAAGTTACATTTTTGTGGAAACCATTTCAGGAGGGGGAGGGTGTGCCAATAGACACTGGCAAGCCTCAACTGACGTATTTATGTTATGCTTCAAAAGGAACAGTCTTAGAAAGTGTTCCAGTGATGGCTTGTAGCAGAAGCAGATTTAACCTTCATAACAGAATTATTCTGTTTACTCTGTGTCGAAGATTCCATGAAATATAGTTTTTTTAAAACATTTTTTTACAGATGCTCCTCTCTATTATAATTTAATTCCTTACATGCTGTTCACAAAGCAGAATATCCCTTTTCCGACTCACTGCATAGAACGATTTTTAAACCACATTTTTAATAAGGGATTTTGGAAAAGGACAACCCCATTTTGGCTAATCTCAAACATTTACAGAGATTGTATATATTTAGAATAAACTGTGCTTCTTCGTTTCAAGCTCTGAAAGATTTCATGCATTAGTGCAGCTTGGATAGAACCCATTTCACAACCTAGTAGACTGTTGTTGTAAGTAGATTTGGTAAGTAGCAGGACAAGTCTTCAGATTAATAAGAGCAGTAAACCTCACAGCTGACCAGACCATCAACTGCCAAGGCTGGAACGTTCACACACAGGCTAGAACACTCTCAGGTACTATGGGAGGTTAGGAAGGTAGAAACACAAATAAAGGACTACTGACACCAAGTAGCCATATTGAAGGAAGTACAAATATACAGTAAAGCTTCTCCCTTTACAGATAAAACAAAAAATGGAAGACTCAAACACATAGTAAGAGTTAAGATATGGAAAAATACGAAGAAGAAAACATATAACACGTAGGAGGTCAGCGACCTCCTGGACTTCCAGATCACGAAGGCAGAGGAACAGGATCAAGATGAGAATGATGATGAAGACCATGATGACCACCTTCTCCCCTTCGATTGACAAAACATGAATATCGTGTCCAGGACAAGGGCACTAGGACCCTGGGACAGCGCAAGGGCGAGGGGACACCGGACACCACATCCGGTCAAGGGGTGGAGGGGAACGGCACTCTGATGCTAGACCTCGAGGCAGGAGGTCATGATTCAAGCATGATGTAAACCAACGAATAAAAGAGTACCTGTAAGATGCACATCGTGTCCTGTGTGAGTTCCTGGGTGGTAGGACACGACAATGAAGAGCCAGTCTACTCTCTACAATCCGTCAATGTGGCCAGCAAAAACGGGACGAGACAGTTTACTTTCTCCGATCAGTCTTTGTCCGCTGTGGCTTCGCGCTCATTGTTGAAGATAGAACAGTTCAACAAGTGCCTCCAACACACAAAAAGTTCTGGAAGGATGTTCCCGAAGAAAAAGTTGGAGCCAGTTCTCTTACAGTCCAAGTTGAAGTTATGGACCAGGTGTCTCGGTTCTGGTTCTTTTCTCGGGTTATGGGCCTCTAGTTGTGGTTCGGGCCACAAAGTTACCTTTAAATTTTTTTTTATTTCTTTTGTGGACAAACTGTCTCAGTACTGTGGGCTATAAAGCCCGGTTCAAATCGCAGAAGATTTATCCCGGTTCAGAGAACCACCTTGTTACAACTTTCTGTTGTGGTACTGGAACTCTTATCCCATCACGAATCTCTGTTGTGAAGTCTCCCGGTCCTGGGACATCAGTTGTCCGCTCCCGGTACTCATTCTGGGGCCTTTGCCCCCATCCGGTCCTGGGACATCCTTTGTCGTCTCCCGGTTCTCATTCTGGGGTCTTTGCCCCCTTCCGGTCCTTGGACTTCCTTTGTCGTCTCCCGGTTCTCATTCTGGGGTCCTTGCCCCCTTCCGGTCCTTGGACTTCCTTTGTGCACTCACTGTTCTGATTCTGGAGACCTTTATCTCCTTCTCGTTCTGGGGCATTTATCACCTCCTGGTTCTTTGACCATTGTACTTTCTGGTTCTGTCAAACACCAGTTCTTGAACCTTGGGACAATCTTTGTCTCGTCGTGGTTCTGGATCATCTGCCCTAATATTGAATTCTTTACCACAGTAGTGTACTTTGCTTGGTTTGAACTGGCTGTCACTAAACATTGGAGTATTTATGCGCTGCAAAAGGTTTTACGGCTATGCTGCTAAAACTGTTTCATAAACCCCATTGATGCTTAATGACTGTATGCACTTAAGTCTCTACAAGCATACACTCCAAGGAATGCAGCAGGAATTTTTTTTTTTTTTTTTTTTAATATTCAAATCTTGCTTACACTTCACTGGTACTGCTTGGGTTTTGTTCTGGCCTTCACATGGAGAGCTACAGTGTGACATTCCAATTCATGTTATAGACCTGGACTCTCCTTAAAACTTCTCTGTGCAACAATCGCAACATTGAATTGACTTTTTTTTTTAACGTTGACAAGGCTGTGCTGTAATATATGCTGATAAATATCACCCAGACAAATTAGTTTAGCTGCAAGATATATATTCTTTACTGGTGACTATCTGTCATTCGAATTTTATAACTCGCTGCAAGCATGAGATAATTGAGCTCGCCAAAACATACCATAATACCCCACAAGATGGCACTGTTGTCCATCATTTTCCACAGTCACTGCCTAAAATGAAAGGTGCATAAAAAAATTTCTTTTTTTCTCACGGATGAAACTGCTGCTAGTTGATATCACAAAACAGCGCACATTCCTTCTACTTCTCATCCAACATATATGGATTGAAGAAAAAACAAATTTCACACTCCACTCACCATTTTTTTTTTTACTCTGGGAGGGAGAGTAGAAAGTAATTTTGAGAAGTAATTTAGGTGAAGCGATTAAATGAACTTTTCCTTCATGTAGTCTGCAGCTGTTCCGCAACATGCGTCACCACGGGAACGAAGCATGCCAAGGAAGCAGAGTCACAAAATGGATGCTCGGCGTTACGTAATGACGCGTTAAATTCTTCAAGAGGTCAGAGGTTGAAGGACGCCAAGTACTCTACGAGATCAAAGAGTGGGTTGCTGCTCCGCTAGTTCAGGTGGACGTTCTAACACGTCATCAGTGTGAGGACGGCAGCGCAGGGAAAGGATCTCTCTACCCACGAACGGTAAAGTGGAGATAGCTTTTTTAGTCAGTCACACCTTAGCTGCTTCGCCTCACATTCCAGCTTATGTCACGGTCAGGGCTTGTCTCAGATGCGCATACCAATTAGCCCAATAGTTTTTTTTTTTAATACTTCAATCATACACATGCTTCAAGTTAACTCATTTCCAGATATAAATGCCCTATACACAATAGGAAACAGCTTTTCTGACCTGTCAGATAGGGGTGTGTCTTCAACAGCAGCTGTGTTTAAAACTTGGCAAATTGTCTTGAGTCACAGTAGCTCGACTTTGGGAAGGCTGTGACGAATATCTTGTCCGTTGGTTTGGTTTTCCTCATTTCCTCATGTTACATTTGTTTTTTGGCAGCAGATGGGGTTGACAGTATCTTTTAATATAGGAGTTTTTCTTTGAGATGATAGTTTCTTTACCTCAAGGTTCTTGCTGCAGTGGCACGATGTCTTGTTTGGGATAGTCTGTTACAAGCAACTAGATTCTTCCGGGGCCGGCCTAAGGCATGTGCAAGCTGTGCACCTGAACAGGGCCGCCAAACCCCAGGGGCCGCCACGCCAATATATATCCTTAGATACATATTTGCGTGGCGGCCCCTGGCAGGGATTTGGCGGCCTCGGGCCCCCTACTTACACTCCCTGCTCAGGGCCTCCGTGAGCCTAGAGCCGGCAATGATTCTTCCTTTTTACTTGCGGCAAATTTCTTGTGATTCTCACGTTTCACAGGTTTCTGGTTTCATTACTTCATGTTTCTGACCGCAATTTGGTGGGTTCTTGATTGTGAGGTCTTGCTCCTGCTGCGCTGTTCTTCTTGGTCTTCCTCTCTGGTCTGCTCCTCTGGTCTGGTCAGTGCAGAATGTCGCCAAAATGTTGTAAGTAGATTTGGTAAGTAACAGGACATGTCTTCAGGTTATTAACCCCTTTGCTGCGGGGGGAATTTCACCACAGCGCTAGGGGGAGGGTGGCCGCGCGGCGCTCCCATCCTCGTGACGGAAACGCTCCGTCATGAGCCTCGGGCGTGCTGTGCTTGTGACGGAGCGGTTCCGTCACAGTCCCGCCCACTTAATAGAACGCTCCGCGCAGGCGCAAAATCAGCGCCGTGCAGGCGCGCCGAGCGGGCCGTGACGGAACCGCTCCGTCACCAGCACAGCACGACCGAGGCCGGTGACGGAGTGGTTCCGTCACCAGCATGGGAGGGGTTAAGATAGATTTATTAAGTTACACAGGAGAGCAGTAAACCTCACAGCTGACCAGACCATCAACTGCCAAGGCTGGAACCTTCACATACAGGCTAGAACACTCTCGGGTACTATGGGAGGTTGGGAAGGTAGAAACACAAATAAAGGACTATTGACAACAAGTAGCCATATTGAAGGAAGTACAAATATACAACAACTGTCCCCCATCTCAGGACGGCTGCCATATTAAGCACAATTGTAGAAGATAGCCTAAATTCTAGCCCAGGGCAGATGGAGAAGTCAAAGAATCCAGGTTACATTTGCACCCTTCTACTTTCTCAAAGAAGGATCAGTGCCGCTCGTCCATCACTACACCAGGATAACTCAGAGATGGCGGTATTTTTGTCTTATAAACTGAGAGGACTTGTGTGAAGTGCCTTTGCCCACAGCACTTGTACAATCTGTGCATAGCAGAAGCCTGGACAACACCTTATTTTTGCAGTGTCTTATATGATCTTTGTTTAAACTTTTACTTGAGAAAATGTATGGGTAAAACTGCACCACTTACAACTTGGCATTCCCTAGGGACCAATTGAAGTTTTTACTGATTCTGCACCCCTTAGTTCTAAAAATCAGGACTTTATTATTAGACATGTTTATTTTTAGAAACTGTTCTTCTGCATATGTTTCCAACATACAGAGGCACCTATGGGGGTTAAGTCCAGCAAAATAACATTGTCAGCATAAAGAACATAACCGACATTCATTGAACCTAATTTAGGTGGGTCCCCCTCTGTCTGGCCAACTCTAAATGGCTGATCATGAGTGTAGAGTGAGGAAAGAAGAGGCGTAAGCAGGCAGCCCTGCTTTAGACTATTATGCATCGCCACTTCATGGGACAAACCCTGGTTCCCTCCCATCATGACCTGGGTCCAAGTAGAAGAGTTCAAGGCAATTCTTACCAAAGCCAGCCTGCCCTGCTGGTATGAGCTTATTGTCGAATGCCCATTCCTGAAGGTGACATATTGTACTTTTGGCACAAAATTTGCCAGTTGCTTCCAGAAGGGCGATTTGTATATAGCTGGCAGGAGAGGCTTTTGAATCCCTTTTATATAAGGGCACCACAATACTTCGCTTGCGAGAAATTGGAATATCACCGGACAGATAGCAGTACTGGAACATACGGCATAAAGAGATAGCCCATAAGGAGACTTCCTCTTTAATGATTCATCAGGGCCCACAACACCTGAAATTTTTGCACCCTTAATAAATCCCTCAATCTCCTCGCAGGAAGGCGGGCCATATATTTTCAGTGAACCTGCTTCAACACTGAGCACAAACTGACCACTGTTTGGGGTCTTCACATTCTGCTTCGAGTGTGGTGGTTCCCATGGGAAGAGAATGCGGGGAAAAGGAGACAAGAGGGATACGGAGCCAGAGCTATGTCCTGCTACTTGAATTGTACAATAAAGTTGTTGTACTCACAGAGTCCTTTCAGTGGTGATGAGTTGACAGCAGGATGAAGAACCTAAGCCTATGCTACACGGCTGCTCTCCTTTCAAGTTGTTCCTGCCCATAGTGACTACAGAGGACGAGGCTCGCGGATGAGTCTCAGTTGGTATAGCGATCGTGCTATACGAGGTACTTTATGAGGTGGCACGCACACTGTTTTGCTACTGCGTGTAATTCAAGAATTCTCTTTTGTTTCAGTACAGCCTGGCCTACAGTGTCAGGCACACCGTTCTTGCTTAGCGATAATGTATTACAAAGTACTCATTCAGTGTGTGCAAGTGCCATATATTATATAATATTCTATATATTACACAGTGACTGGCACATTTTCCTCCCTTATATCACACAGTGACTGTCACATTTTCCTCCCATATATCACACAGTGACTGGCTCATTTTCCTCCCATATATTACACAGTGCCTGGGAGGGCGTGGCCACGGTGCCGAGCGGAATGGCTGCTCTTCCGTGAAGCTCCTCCATGCGGGCTCCCGGCGGCGACGAGCGCGATGTGATCCGCTGCTCCAGTCCCTCACCACCCCCCAGATCCGATTGCTGATGTCGCCCTGTGCCTTTGGGTGACTGTAGACACTCTGGGAGCGACCTACGGGTGGTGTTCACGGCGGAGGAGTTCCTTGGCCTTCGGACCTCGGCGCCATCTTCTCTACTGCGCCGGAGCGGTGGGTGAGTGTGGCGCTTGGCTGACGAGCCTCTTGCCCCTTTGCGAGTCCCCCGCGGGTCTTCTCGCTTGTTGCCCTTCCTCTGTGGGCTCCCGGGTGGGGGCGCCTGGCTCCTGGGGCGCGACCGTGGCCTACTGGCCTGGGGGCGTGCTGGGGCCGGGGCCTCTAGTTGCGGGCCCGCGCTGGTTTTCGGGTGGCGGGCGGGGGCACTTGACTGGGGGCGGCGAGAGCTGGGGTTTGCGGCGGCCGAAGGGCCTGGCGGCGCTTCCCAGCAGCTACCGGCAGCCCCGCCACAGGCACACCTGGCTGGCTACCTGTTTTCCTCCTGCACTGAGCGTCGGGAGAGGGTCGCGCCCCACACTGCTGGCCATGTGGAGTGGCACTCCATTACCAGAGTCTGGCTCACACTGCACTCGGGCCTTGGGCCGTTGCAGCCGCTGGATACCAACGCTCCTCACAAGGAGGCCGGTCATGCTAGCCTTCACCTGACATCCTCTGACACTGCGTGCTTGCCTGTGCCCTGCCTGATTGTGAGACTGCCTGGGGCTTCATTTTCGCCTTGCCGCAATTTCGCCTCACTGCTTGACGCCACCGGCACTACACCTATGACTCCGGCCCCCGCTCAATCTCTGCGATGGGGAAGAGGGACCCTAACCAGAGGAAACTAAGCTTCGATAAGACTTCCCCACTCACCACGGACCCTCCGCCTGGATCGTCCTCTGGGGCTGCGGGCTCTTCGGATGCGGGGGAAGCTGCGTCCATGGTCGCCGCCATGATGGGTGAAATGCGCGCTGCCTTTAAGGCCCTGGACACTCGCTTTGATAGCCTCGAACAAAAACTTTCTGACATGGGCTCCAATGTGCAGGCACGCGATAGACGTCTCGACTTGGCGGAGCCCAGGATATCCGATGTTGAGGACGGTGCCGCAAAGGCGCTGAAGCGCTTGGAGCGTGTCGAGAAAATTCTTAAAGATGTGGCCATTAAAAATGAGGGCTTGGAAGCGCATAGCCGGCGCAATAACATTCGCATCCTTGGCGTGGCGGAGACAACTGCCATGGGCCGGTTTGACACCTTCGTTGAGCACCTCCTCATTGAGCTATTCGGAAAAGACACCTTCACCGCTTGCTTTTTTGTTGAGCGAGCGCACAGGTCACTGGGGCCCAAGCCGCGCCCTGGGCAACCACCTCGGCCCATAATAGCTAGGATCATGAATTTTCGCGACAGTGACGCCGCGCTTCGCACTGCACGAGAGGCGGGTGAGGTGCAATGGCAGGGCAGCAGGTTGTCTTTTTTTCCCGGATTTTACACTAATGGTGCAGGAGGCACGTCGCAAGTATGCTGGTGTCAAGTCTGCCCTCCATAACCTTGGCCTAAAGTACGGCATGCTCTATCCAGCACGACTGAAGGTTGAGGTGAACGGCAGATTCCGCATTTTCCGCGTATCTGAATGAGCTAGCCATGGTGTACCTCGAGAAAAACATGCAGGAATTTCTGGCCGAACCCATAACGCCAGATTTCGTAATTGAGGCCATTGACTCGTTAAAGAGTTCCTCAGCGCCGGGGCTTGATGGGCTCTCAGCGGACTTTTATAAGGAATACAAAGCAGAACTTGTGCCACGGCTCGTTGAGGTTTATGCGGAGGCGCAGGAATCGGGCGTTCTCCCTCCCACACTCCGGGAGGCGGTCATTGTTCTACTGCCCAAACCGGGTCGTGACCCCTCACATTGTTGTTCCTACAGGCCCCTGTCCCTACTGAACCTTGACTACAAAATATTAGCCAAGGTTTTTGCAATCCGATTGGCGCTACTTCAGATTCAGAAAACTTTATTCGGTTATATTTCATAACCATAAAAGTACATAAAATCACATTAAAATTTTAGCATCATCAAACATCAATTGGCAATCAATTTGGGAAGGATGATAATAAACTATACAAAGTATTTTATGCATAAGCAAAAATCATGTTATCATCGCCTTACGCAGATAAAATAAATTTTTAAGAAACGCCACCACGGAAGAGACGGAAAAAATGTCTTCAGAGGTCTGTATAGCCAGAAATGCAGGGCGACACTGTCTCAAATTCATATATTTTAAAATTGGCATAATCCATCTCTTTCTAGGTGTCACATAAAATCTACAAAAAAATAAAATATGGATATCCGATTGATCAGAGACGTTGTCACAGGGGCATGTACACGGAACAGTAGACCAGTTATTTGTGATTGGAAAGCTCAATAATCTAAACAATATACCAAATCTGAATCTTATCAATAAAAACCTTTCATATTCACTCATTTGTAGTTTTAGATAAGGCTGTAAAGTACCTCCTTTAGTAATCATTTGATTAAGTCAGTCTTTTTTGCCATTTCAACTGATTCTCTTTGGTTCACCGTAAAGTCTAGGCACAATTGTTTTAGAGTCTTCCTAGTAATATTGAGCATAGTTTCTGGCTCGTCAAAATACTCCGGGTGTCTGATGTTATTAAAGACAGTTTTTATATAGTGTAACCATTTTATCCTTTTGGCCCCATCCAACTTTAACACACCTCCCAAGATAAGTTGGTTTAAGTGGCATCTCTCAGTAGTCCATACCCGATGCCAAAGCAGCAACGGTTGAATTTTAATTAGGTCTTCCAGGAAATAGATACCCAGTTCTGTGTGACAGTTATAGTTTGACATACTCGATGGGAGTGACAGTAGAAATCGTAGAAAATTATTTTCACTTATTTGCAGACTATTAACATTTAAATTTCCCCAAATGCCAGCCCCATATAGCGCTACTGAGACACAGCTACTTTTATAAATATATAGCAGCTCTTTGACTGGCTTTTTGCCCATCTTTTTACTAAAAGACTTGAGGGCCATTAAGGATTTGGAAAAAAGTAAATTCCTGACCTGTATTGCCCTGTTCCAGTTCCCAGTATGGTCAAAAAGAATCCCCAGATACGAAAAAGTTGGAGTATGCTGTAGTGGGGTTAACCCAATAAACATTGTTTTCTTCTTTTGTCGGACGTTTCCCCCACAATTCATCACATATGTCTTGGTACAGTTGATTTGAAGTTTGAGTTTATCCATAAAACCACTAAAAGACGAAATCATGGTCTGCATAGCCAATGGGGTTCTGGCCATAAGCACTGTATCATCTGCATAAATAAGTGCAGGTAACCGGCGAGTCATGGCACTTGGCATATCATTACATTCCTTTAGGAGTGAGTCCTCTAAGTTATTAATGTAGACAGAGAATAGGAATGGGGCAAGGACGCAACCCAGCCTCACGCCCCTCCCCACTCCAAATTCCCTTGTACACTCACCCTTTAGGCCAAATCTAACCATTGCACCAGCTCCATTGTATAATTCTCTTAAAAAGCTGATGATATTAGCTTCTACTCCCATGCTGGTTAGGATTGTCCATAATTTGCCATGGTTTACGTAATCAAATGCTGAAGTGAGGTCTAAGAATGTTAAATAGAGTCTACCTCCCTTCGCCGTGGTATATTTCTCAATCAGAATTGATAGATTAAGTACTTGCTCCGTTGTACCAACTCCTTCTCGGAACCCATATTGGAGATAACTTATGATATGGTGTTCCTCAGCCCATTTCTGAAGTCTGTCTAAAATGACTCTCCCAATAATTTTTATGGTACAGTCAAGTAATGATATGGGCCGATAACAGGCACAGCTGGATCTATCACCTTTTTTAAATATCGGGATAATAATCGATTTGTACCATGTATCGAGTAATCCTTTAGAGCAAGTGGCATTAAAGATCCTGGTAAGTATCGGAGCCCAGAGATCGATATTCTTTTTAAAGATATCTACTGGAACACCGTCGGGCCCTGGTGCCTTGCCCCCAAGACTGGAATTGATACCCTTTATTACCTCATCAAGTTGGAAGTTAAGTTGATGGCCTTCTACATATTTCTCCTTAGCCATAGGTTCCTTGATAAGGTCAGTGATGGGTACTGATGTTTTGTATAAAGTTTCGAAATGCTTCACCCAATCTTCCTCACTTACGGCTATCTCCATACGGGCCTTTGAACTATCCTTAAAAAAAGGTGCATTGACTGCTTTCCAAAAAGCGGTCATGTCCTTTAGTTCTGAGGCCTCCAGAATGGCAGACCATGCTTTATTTTTTAAAAACTCCTTTTGGGTTTTGAGTACTGTTTTATACTCCTTACGTAAAACCCTTATCAGGGATTGATCTCTCACTTGCTGCTGCAAAGCGAGTTTTAACAATTTGTGAGCTTTGCTACATTCCGGTGTAAACCACCCATTGCTTCTAGCTTTACACTTGTTAGCCTTGACATCAACCCATAGCCTCTTTTTTATGTTGGCAATAATCTCTCTGAAATTGATTATAATTTCAGAGTCCTTTGTTTCCGGGTCTAGGCATGCGTCGAAGTTTATACTACAGGCTTTCACAAGTTTACTAAGAAATATCTCAGGGACCACCCTAGTCCATTTAAGGACATACCCATTTTGTCTCTTTATATCCACATCAGCAGAGAAAACCTCTACTTTCTTGTGCACAGTTAAACATGAATCCAACAGTTCTAACCTTATCGGGAAATGATCACTAAGAGGGACATTCAGGACATTATAATTAACAATACAATCATGGTAACTAGTAGAAATGAGGATATAATCTATAGTCGACATCATTCCTCTGCCATTAAAAGTTGCAGTAAATGGCACTCTGTTATGGCACAATTCATTTGCAAACCCTAAATTGTAGGTAAACAGAATATCATTCAATGCATTCCCCAGTGTTGAATGCTCAAAATGGGATATATTAATATCCCTTTCTATTGATAATCCACAATTTCCTGTTCCACCTCTGGAACATAAAGAACAGTTAAAATCCCCGCCCCATATTACCGTAAATAGCCTGTTAGAACCATTGATGATACTGTTTAACTTGTTATTCAGGGTTTTAAGTACCAAGAGTATAGTTACAGAAGGAATGTTGTTATAAAAGTTAACTATTAAGGAAGATACAGAACTGCTAAAATGAACCCCAACAATATGAAAGTAAGATGTGTGAGAATAGAGCTCTAATTTTTTTTAAATTATGGCGATTTGAGATATACATACATAAGCCCCCTTTCGCTCTACCATGTGCAGAGGCTACAGCGGGGATAGAAACTGTTATGAAGCCACTCAAATGATGTTCCCCTGCTGCCCATGTTTCTTGGAGGCCTATGATGTCACAATTTTCAGTAAAAAGCCTCCAAGCAGGATTTTCCAACTTAGCCCGAAGGCCAGCTATGTTCCAAAATGTTATGGACCATTTTTTCCGAGAGTTTTCCTCTGATCCACCACTAACACATCGCTCGCTGTCTTTGATTATTTCCGGGAGGCCCATCCCCACGGTTTCATTACCTTTATCAGTTTCATGGTATTTTTCATTTGCCCTTTGCTCCTCAAGAATGCTGGCAGGATCAGCTTGACCTGTATTATCACTATTACCGTAACCACACGTCAGGTACCTGTCAGACAATTTTTCCCTCGAACGTGTTACATTGAGTCATTCATTCTCATCCAGTCCAGAGAAAGGATGGAATAAATTTGACAATGGTATGTCCCAATCGTCCCTAGGATTATAGGTATGGAAATTGTCCCTGGAATTATTGGTATAGAGGTTGTTGTTGTTAGACAATGGTTGATTTGGGTACATTGGTGAAAAACAAGGGGTATTATTCCTGCTGTGAAAGTTACGAACAACCGGATTCATAATTGAATTCGATCTGTATAGTGCATGGGGTCTATACATCTTAGGAGGATAGGGAGTAGGCATGGGTTGGAAAAAAGGGGAGTCATTTCCGTTGTAATATCTATGAACTGGGTTCAAGGTTGGATTTGGTCTGTATAGACCTTCGAATCTCCGTTTATTTAGGGGAAAATGATTTGTGTTCATCGTTGGTGGATTATTATTATTTGGGGGCATCATTAGAGCTTCCGGCTAGAAGTAGCTCAAGTTACGCGTAGAGATTCCTCCCTCACATCTCCCTGGGAACCAGTCACTGATATATGTGACCAGTCTATGATCTTTAAAGTTGACGATGATCACATCCCCTTCGATATCCTTAGGTCTAAGTCCCACCCAATTGCATCGCCTAACTGAAACTATATCTCCATTTAGGTGCATGGGAAGTGGTCTGTTTTTTCGCAGCCAGTAAATGACTTTATTTTTAAGACTGGAATTATGTTCTGAATTACCAGCTGGCATGACCAGGACTCCTGTAAGAACGATGACATAATTTAAAGATTCCGGGGGCAGATCAGCAACATTTCTGGTTTTTATTCTAGTTGTTTGGGTAAGCCTGCTTGGGGGTTCATTTGTGGTATGGCCTCTTTTTAGTATGCCTATATGGGATTTTTCCTTATTTGTATTATCAGTAACTGTGAGAGGTTTAGTACCCGCCAATACATTAGATTTTACTACGGCAGGCTTTTTATTTAATGTAGGAGTAGCAGTTTGTTGCTTGGGTAGATTGCTAAGAGGCTGTTTTACTACCGGGTGCATATTACTTTGGTCACTAGATTTGTGACAAGCTACTATCTTTTGCTCATGCAGGATCTGGTCCATTTTCTCTCCTAACCTTTTGACCCTTTCGGTAAGTGGGAGAATCAAAGCCTTGATAAGGCAATCAATATCCTTTAATATCCCTTCATAACTTGGGGCAAGTATCGAATTGGCAGTCAGATGCCCTATTGAGTCCACATTCCCTGCTTCCTTAGTTATCTTGTGCGGGGAGTACATATTACTAATGGGAAGTCTGTTCCCCTTTTTGATTCCACCCTTCCTTCTTCTCTTTCTCGGTGGTGAACGAGAGACACTATTAAATCCCTTAGTGGGAGGTTTTTTAGACTTTTTGTCAGGTACAATAATCGGGTGAAGATCAGATCCTAAGGGTGTAAACACAGGGGAAGGTACATTTATATCGTGAAGAGGTGCTACATCATTAGGTTAAGGAGTACTTAAGTCGATTAACGGATTTTGGTTTGACTCAGAAGAATTATGGTCAGGGATGACTATAATATCGTCTTGGGCAAGGTAATTATTCTGGAATATAAGCGGAATATCATCTGTACTAAGTAGCTCAGCATCAGATTCTTTGTAAATAATTAGATCTGATGCAGTACCTGTATCCTATCCACCCTCTGGGCAGGAAGTGGTCTTTGTTTTAACAGCTCAATAGAGAGACGGCGCCCAGCTCGCTTCTCTGCAAGCGTAATCTCCCTATCGACTTCACTCTTCACTTTAGAAAAGAATTTGTCCAGTGGACCTAGAATAGGAACCCCTGCCGTGCCAGATAAGGGATTCATTACAAGTGAAGACATTTTAGGCGTAAAAATAGAGTTCAAAGGAACAATGTATGGGAAACCTAAGGGTGCAGTTAATAACAAACCCGGTTAAGCATAATGGGTCATGTAGGACATAACAATCAATAATACAAGTACAATACGAGAAGTATGGGGCTGTAATCAAAGTCAAAGTGTAGTAACTATACCGCAGGTCCACTTTCCAAATGTCAGGGGGGTGGCCCAGCCCAGCCTCCTTCAGCCCCTGATGGCCACAGACGGTCCCGCCCTTGTCCCGGGCTTCTCCCGCGCGCTCCCGTGCTGCGGGACCAGGCTGTTGATTTTATCTGTTCTAGATGAGGGGAGGAGCCTGCAGGGAGAGCGTCCAGGTGCTGTCAATGGAGGCGGGCGGGCGCTCCTGGGACTTGTAGTCCTGCGCCCACCCTCGCTCGCAGCCCTGCAGCCCTAACTCCAGTAACAACAACCCCACAAAGTCACAAACAAACATGGTCTTCCAGCAGGGTTCAGATATTTTATCAGCAGCCGCCCCACACGAAGCGGGACCCGCGCAGCGGGTTCCGCGAGGATTTGTCAGGAAGAGAAGAGTATCTCACAGTCCCAGACTTGGCAAGCAAATGACAAAGAATTCCGCCGATGAAGCAGTTTGAAGCACTTTTCAAATAACACGAAAAGGGGGAGGAGCCTGCAGGGAGAGCGTCCAGGTGCTGTCAATGGAGGCGGGCGGGCGCTCCTGGGACTTGTAGTCCTGCGCCCACCCTCGCTCGCAGCCCTGCAGCCCTAACTCCAGTAACAACAACCCCACAAAGTCACAAACAAACGTGGTCTTCCAGCAGGGTACAGATATTTTATCAGCAGCCGCCCCACACGAAGCGGGACCCGCGCAGCGGGTTCCGCGAGGAGTTGTCAGGAAGAGAAGAGTATCTCGCAGTCCCAGACGTGGCAAGCAAGGGACAAAGATTGGCGCTACTTGTGGATACTATTGTCGGATCACTGAAATAATATCGACTGCCAAAATATCGACTACCCAAAATATCGAGGAAAAAATATCTACAACCAAAATATCGAGTTTGTATGTACAAACAGGTAAGTACAAAAATATCGAGTACAAAATATCGTTTACAAAAATATAGTTGTAAAAAATATCGACTTTAATAAAAACAATGTTTAATTACATTAATATAAAAAATTAATTACTAAAATATAATTAACAATACTTAAAATAACTGTTAATAATTAAATAATTAATGAAAGTAAAAAAATAATATTTTTTAATCATATTTCTTAAAACATATATATATAGTAACAAAATTTAATTAAATAATAGCCAATATTATTAACGTACAAATACAAAAATTACTATTCCCACTGCAAAGAGTGCAACAGTGGATATATGACGTTACAACGCAACTTTTACAACGCACTACCATTACAACGTAAGTATTGGTAAGTATATAATAATTTTTTTAATTTAAATTATTTAAAATTATTTATTTAAATATAATTTAATTTAATTTCATTAAATTAAATTAATGTAAATTTAATTTTACTTTATTTTTACACTGTACCCCTGTACCCCAAAAACCCAAAACTGACCCTGAACCCTAAAAAAACCCTTTACCCAAAAACCCAAAACTGACCCTGAACCCTAAAAATACCCCTTTACCCAAAAACTAAAAACTGACCCTGAACCCTAAAAATACCCCTTTACCCAAAAACTAAAAACTGACCCTGAACCCTAAAAATACCCCTTTACCCAAAAACCCAAAACTGACCCTGAACCCTAAAAATACCCCTTTACCCAAAAACTAAAAACTGACCCTGAACCCTAAAAATACCCCTTTACCCAAAAACCCAAAACTGACCCTGAACCCTAAAAATACCCCTTTAACCCAAAAACTAAAAACTGACCCTGAACCCTAAAAATACCCCTTTACTCAAAAACTGAACCTGAACCCTAAAAATACCCCTTTACCCAAAAACTAAAAACTGACCCTGAACCCTAAAAATACCCCTTTACCCAAAAACTAAAAACTGAACCTGAAACCTAAAAATACCCCTTTACCCAAAAACTAAAAACTGACCATGAACCCTAAAAATACCCCTTTACCCAAAAACTAAAAACTGACCATGAACCCTAAAAATACCCCTTTACCCAAAAACTAAAAACTGACCCTGAACCCTAAAAATACCCCTTTAATTTAACATAATTAGCAATTAATCAATTAAATTAAATTAATTACCAATTACATTTTAATTAATTAACAAATAGTATTTAATTACCAATTAATTAAATATTACTTCCAATTAATACATTTACATATTTAATAAATAATAATTAAATTACTTCCCACCCTATTCCCCTATAAACCCACAACCCGCTACAGGAAATACATTATTTTAATTTACATAATTAGCAATTAATAAATTAAATTAAATTAATTACCAATTAAATTTTAAATAATTAACATATATTATTTAATTACCAATTAATTAATTATTACTACCAATTAATACATTTACATATTTAATTAATTATAATTAAATTACTTCCCACCCTATTCCCCTATAAACCCACAACCCGCTACAGGAAATACATTATTTTAATTTACATAATTAGCAATTATTAAATTAAATTAAATTAATTACCAATTAAATTTTAAATAATTAACATATATTATTTAATTACCAATTAATTAATTATTACTACCAATTAATAAATTTACATATTTAATTAATTATAATTAAATTACTTCCCACCCTATTCCCCTATAAACCCACAACCCGCTACAGAATAAAATTACACAATAATTTAAAAAAAATCATTAATTAAAAATAATTATAACATAAAATGACACTTTTCACACATATTATAACATAAAAACACTATAAATAATGACATAGTAAAAAATATCGTTTTTTAAATAATATCTAGATTATATACTTGGATATTTTCACTTTCTATATTATTTACAGTCGATATTACTTCACTTGACTTAAAAACGATATTTTTGCTGTCGATATTCTGTCCTGTCGATATTTTCTCCAAACGATATTTAAAACTCGATATTCTGTCCAAACGATATTTTGGAGTCGATATTATGTCTGTGCACCACTATTGTCGCGCCGGCTCAGTCCGGCTTTGTCCCACACAGGTCTACCTCCTTGAATCTCCGAACGCTTTTTTCTGTTCTGCATAGAATTGACCCCGCCACCCCGGCGACAGCGGTGTTTCTCGACGCGGAGAAAGCGTTCGACACCCTGGAGTGGCCCTTTTTTTTATCGATAATGAGGAGAATGGGCATGCCCGCTATGTTCGTGGCTACAGTGGAGTTGCTGTACTCAAAGCCCACTGCTCGGATTTGTTTGAATGGCACCATCACTGAAAGCTTTACACTTTCTAGAGGAACCCGGCAGGGCTGCCCCTTATCTCTGCTCCTTTTCATCCTTGCGATGGACCCCTTGGTGCGGCATTTTCAAGAGAAGCACCTTCACAGGGGGCTCCAATTCCGCACTGGCCCACTCCTTGTCTCTCTTTACGCAGATGACACGGTCCTATATGTTCGAACTCCTCGTACCAACTTGGAGCCATTGATATCGGAGATTAAACGCTTTGGCGAATATTCTGGCCTGAGAATAAATTGGCACAAATCGCTTATTTTTCCACTGACGCCCTCCACCACACAGTGGACTTGCTCTTTTCCACTAGAATGGTGCGCGGACTCCGTTAAATACCTGGGGATCCACGTTCACCTTGATACGGTCTCCATGGTCCGTCTGAATTACGGACATGCCCTGGACTTTTTGGAGGACTATACGGAGCGGTGGCTCCGTCTCCCATTGTCCATGGCTGGCCGGATTGCTATCATCAAAATGGTTGTCCTCTCTTGGTTTTGTACTTATTCAATAACATCCCAATCCCTCTCGCCAAGATTTTTTTTCCGCAACTCCGTTCCGCACTGTTGCGCTTGGTGTGGGGCGGTAAAAACTCCCGTGTGGCATGGCGCACGTTGATGCTACCTTACGAGAGAGGGGGATTTGGAGTGCCGGATTTTTTTCTCTATTATTTGGTGGCCCAGTGCTCTTATGCGCATTCCTGGTTTCACCCGGATGCTAGAATTCCTTACCTGAGGCCTGAAGCCGACTCGGCGCTCCCGGTGCCGCTTAGCTCCATCCTTCCCAGAGGCGTCCCCCGGGACCCACAGGACATACAGCCGATGTCCACTACGTGCTGGGCCTGGGATAAAATGCGACGACTGCTTCGCATGGAGAAGTTGTACTCTTCTGCTTTGCCGCTGCCCAACCCTCACTAGCTCCCCATCACTGGTGAGTCGGTGGTTCACCGCACACTGTCCAAATACCAACTACACACAATTGGTGATCTTTTTCCGGACGGACATGCTTTCTCCTTTACGGAGGACGCCAGATTCACTGACCGGACATTTATGGACGCTTTTACTCTGACTAGACTCCGTTCCATGCTCCGCGCCGAATTCCCCACATTTCCACTTCCTCCTGATGATGACCCCGCACTTACATTTATTATACAGAACCAGTCTGGTGCGCACGTGGTATCGAAGCTCTACAAACTATGCATGGTCTCACTTCCTTCCTCGGACACGGTGGTGCGTGCTGCATGGGAGGGTGACCTGGGCATGCAGATTACAGACGACCAGTGGGAGGCGTGCTGCGCTATCACTAGAGACGTATCCATGAACAGCAGGCACAAACTTATACATTTTAAGTTCCTAAGGAGGATGTATCACACTCCTGCACTTGCTTATAAAATCGACGCTAGTAAGCCGCACAGCTGCCCTAAATGCGGCACACCGCATGCGGGCTTCTCCCATTTGTCCTGGACGTGCCCCCGGTTGCTTACCTATTGGCTAGAGGTTCACCGGATTCTGGGTGACATTTTAGGCATTACCTTACATCCCACTCCCGAAATTGCGTTGCTTGGCTACGTTGCAAATTTCCCACGCTCTCTCCGTAGACTGGCTTCCATCTGCTTCCTTTTGGCCAAGAGAGAGATAGCGCTACTCTGGTGCGCACGACGCGCTCCGACCGTCAGCGCATGGCTCAAGAGTGTGGCCTACTGCAATGTAAATAGTGTGGAATATTCAGAAATGGTTCCGACGGCATCTCGCCCAACAGACATTTAGGGGCCATATCGGAACTATGTTACGAAACTTACCCAGGAGGCACAATCCCACTCCATTACTTCCATTGTACCGACGGGGGTGGGTTAGGACAACCTCAACACAAGGTACATGGCTGCCTTTGCCTTGCTATAAGTGTTACTCACTCCTGCCCACTGCAATAAACTGTGACGGTTTGGTGTATTGGGTGCTCCGTGGGATTCCTGTGAGTGTCTGTTTCTTTCTGTTGATGCTTTGTCGTTGTTGGGCCCCGCCCCTCTTCACTTGCGGTCTGTACACGCTGACCTGAAACATGATGTGTGGTTATTGTGTCTCTTGATACGTCATTCTGAGCCTGAAACTGTTACTGTGCTGATCGACTTGCTCTATTGTTTTCGCAAACTCTTTGATAGAATTTGGTTTTTTTTGTGTTTTTTTTGGTGTATTGTCTTCTTATTCTTCAGTTGCTGTCTAATTTTGGGCATTATGGTTGCAACGTAACGAAAATGGTAAAATGCACTGTTACTGTGTGTAATTTGAGCAGTTCGCAATCCTACAATATGCAAATTTGTCTTATTGGATGATGTTCCATCTATGGTTACATGCCTATTTCTTGATTCATATGTCTGTAAATGTGGATTGCATTTCTGTGCATTAAAGAGAAATAAAAAAAAATATATATATATATATATATTTTACCCAGTGCCGGCCTTATTTTTCTTAATAAATTGTATTTTCGGTTTTTAGTTATGAGCTCAGTAAGCTGTGCTTGTTGTTCTTTTGTTGACCTATGCGATCACCATCATAATGCAGCATTCCTTGGTTCTTCCACCAGATGTATCTCCAAGTCACAACCCCTGAACTATATTGGGAACAGTGGAAGTGTTTGAAGACTACTTGGATACTTTGGAAGGAGATTCCTTCACCCATAAAAAGAAATGTGCGATTCTCCATCACTGTTATAATAATAATAATAATAATCCACATTTGTATAGCGCACAATCACCCGTTAGGGTCTCTAGGCGCTGGGGGGCCGTCGGGAAGATTAAGCAAGCTATTGCCCAGAGTCGCATGGTGCTGGGCTAACCTGCCGCCGGAGCCGGGGATCGAACCCTGATCCCCAGATTCCAGCGTCAGTCGCCCTGGCCGCGGCGCCACACCTTAGGCTCAGAAGGTCAGACAATTTTAAATCACATTCCTAATGAAGTTAATCTTTCTCTTGAGGGAGAAGGTGAGGGGGATGGAGTTATTGATAAGTGTGCATCGGCTATCAAATCCTTGGAGGTGAGGTTCAAAGCTTGGAAGAATGTTCTTATGGAACAACATAAGTTTTACAGAAAAGCACAAATTTAAAGAGAATCTGCTGCTAGTTATGAGGGCGCCGTAAGGATTCTGGTGGTTTTGTGTGAGTACAGACATTTTGAAGAGGAAATAATAAGAGATCAACTGGTTGAGAAGACCAATAACAAAAAAATTCAGGAAGCGGTATTATTTAAAACAAATCTTACATTAGCTAAAGCTGTTGAAATAGCTTCTAGAATTGAAATTACAACTTTGTTCATGGATCAAATGACTTAACGGAGGCAAAGTCTCAGAACGCCTTAGTGGTGAAGCCGAAACTTAAGAAAGGAAAAGTCAAGGAGGATACAGGAAGATCATCTGACAAGACAAACAAAAGATAGTACTACAGACAATTAGAATGTTTTAGATGTGCTGGTACCTTGAGAGTGCTAACGTGTGCCCTGTCAAGGATCGCATGTATGTTAAGTGCATGCGTAAGGGGCATTTTGTGAGAGTTTGCCTGTCAGGTAGACCGCTACTGATCAAAATTCATGATATAAGGCCAAACAAAGCAGGTGAGGATGATAGTTCCACGAGTGAAGAAGGAGAGGTATTAGTAGTTAAGGATGCAAATTGTGCAAATGTGTATGGGTTTCTGAGAATAATATGTCGAGGCATTTTTGTACCTTGAACATCAATGGAATTGATGTGAAGGTCATGGCAGACTCAGGATCGCCATTTACTATGTTGAGTGAAAATATATGGCATAACAAATTCAGAAGTTGTTCTTTACAAGACTTAAACATTCGCGCAGTTGGGTATGGCGGCAAGTCCATAGATGTAGTAGGGGAGTGAGACTTTAAACTCCAAAATAGCAGTTCAGATAGTGTGGTATATATTGCCACGGAATGCTTGTTTATAAGGCTGGCATGATCAGAAAAATCTAGGAATATTGTTAGATGCCAATTGTTAGAACCGGGGTCTCTAGTTGGCAGGGGTATGCACCCTAGTCCAAGTAGGGACCACCGCTTCCGACCTGGTAGCTTGGCGCAGAGCAGCAAAGGCGTAACTTCAGAGGCAATGTGTAAAGTATTTGTGCAACACACAACGACGATGACACAGTAAAAACACTCACAAAAGGAACACCACACCAGTTTTGTATAAGAATAAGAATTTCTTTATCTAAAAATTATGCGAGAACTAAAAGCAGGTAAATCCAGCTCCAGGCAAGATTAATAATAAAAAGGATTCCAGTTTCCAAGCAAGATCAATAATCAATAAGAATGAATCCAGTTCCCAGGCTTGATCAATAACAAAAAAGGATTCCAGTTTCCAAGCAAGATCAATAATCAATAAGAATGAATCCAGTTCCCAGGCCTGATCAAATCACCAAAAGCTCATGTGTGCCAAGGGCTCCTGCTGGTAATGTCTTTCTCACAGTGTCCTTGGATGGCAAAAGTTCACTTGAGGTAGGTTCTTATGGTCAAAATTCACTGGGGGAAGGTTCTTAGGCCAAAGTTCCCTTGTAGCGTAATAAGTGTGCCTCTCATAGAAATGATGCTCCCAGCGTAGGAAGTGCGGCTGCCCAGGCGCTGCTGGTAATGCTAAATAATGCCCCAGTGTCAATTACCAAATAATTATGCCCCGGTAGGCCAGTCAGTGAAGGACGGTTCCCAGCCAAGCACAAAGCTCACACTCCAGGTACCCGGCCAACCCGCACCCCGCCCCTTCGCAGCAGCCTGGTTGCACTGAGGCGTTACCTGGGGTGGTGGTTGCGGATGCAGGTGCGAGGCTCCTCTCCCCCTGGGGCCTTGGGCTCAGCAGGCGCTGCACGGGTGGGGGTCACAGCCACACAGCGCTTTACAGTGCCTCCAAGTCCTGGGCAACGACGGAGCCTCCGGCCACACAGCGCTTCGCTTCTCAGCGCTACACAGCGCGCTCCGGTCCCAGTGGCGGTGACCTCATGGCCAGTTTCAGTGGGCTTGCGCCAGAAGCAGAGGCAATCACAGAGCCCTGGGAGGATCACGGGGCAAGCAGTGCAGAGGGCAGGCACAGCGTTGCAGGGCAAATCTTGAGAGTGTTGTTGCTGTTCCAAAGGGCAGTCTTTAAAACGCTGTGGTCCAAGGACAGGTAGTTTCCTTTAGCTTAAAAAGGGTGCAGTCCCAAAAAGGCAATCTTTAAAAGGTTGAAGACTCTTTAAAATGCTGTTCAAAGAAAAGTAGTTCCTTTGGGATGTTGAGGAGACACTCTGGTGGTGATTTTGCAGTCTCCCATGCAGGGCAGGATCAGCAGACAGTAGGGCAGCTCAGCAGGTTGTGGGGCAGCAGTTCCTTGGAGCAGTCAGCCTCCTTCCCAGTGGCAATCCTCTTGCGCAGCAGTCCTCACTCCAGCAGGGATTCTTCCAGGTCCAGCAGTGTAATAAGAATGTGAGGCCAGGACCCTCCCTTATATATCTTTTTAGTCTAGGGGCTAGAAAGTGGTGGAAATCTCTGTAAGGGTCTGGGGGCAGGGGCTTCTGGAAGAGTCCAGGGAGTTCTGGTATGTTCCCGGCCTTCCCTGACCTAGCTGTCACAGTGACGAGAGACAGGCCGTTAAGGCTACAGTGGGCAGCCCATCACAGCTCATCCCAGGGAAGAAGGTGTGAATCACCACACCCACCTCCCAACCCAGGCAGGCTATCAGTATGCAGAGGGGAGGGGGGAGTCTGCAGCCTAATCTAAGTGTAGGCAGGAAAAGGTCCCCTTTATAAAAGTGGGATCCCTAGCGTAGTAATGCCCAAACCCTATATATCATTGGAAAGGGTTCCCCGCCCCGAGTCCAACAAGACCAAACATGATGGACTTATTAGGTCCCTGTCAGAAGTTATTCCATAAGGGGAGGTTCCCAATGTTAGCCTATGGAGGATTAAACCTTACTGCGGTAGCAGTGGCTTGTGGCAGATAAGCCAGCCTCACAAGGTTTTAGGGAAGAGCACCTGCACCTCAGCACTGTTTAGCAGTGGTGAGGCGCCCAGAGTCCTAAGTCCAACAAAATATAGGATAAAAATGGGAGGCAAAAAGGGCAAAAATGTAGGGGAGACGACCCTAAGGCTGACAGGTCTAACACCAATAATCCTGCTCAAGTGGTTTTAAAGAATTAATATATCCCAATTCTTAGTGTGGGGGAGAAGAATTCATGGAAGAATGAATTTCCGGAAGTTTTTCAACAGGAGTTGGGCAAATTGAAGGGTTTCACACATAAGATAATAGATAAGGAGTGTGCGTGCCCCATTGTTCATTAAGTTAGGAGAGTACCTTTAGCCTTGCATGTTGAATTAAAGAGGGAGTTACATAAGTTGTGTGATGAAGGTGTCATCAAACCTATAGAATGCTCAGGCTCGGTTTCCCCTATTGTTTTGGCACATAAGCCTAACAGTGCTGTCCGCATGTGTGTGGTCCTATGCAATCTTAAGGATGAAATCTGGATTGATTGCCACCGCCTCCCCTACATCACTGAAATTGTATCTACCTTGAAAGGGGGCAGCATTTTTAGCTTACTCGATATGATTTCAGTATATCATCAAATTGATTTGCATTCCAGCTCTAGGCATCTCACTTCTTTCATAACTCTGGTAGGTTTATTCTATTTCAAGTGTATGCCATTTGGATTGACTTATTTATTTATTTTATTAGTGTTTAATATAGCGCAAACTAGACCCGAGACATCGGGTATCAGAGCGCTTTACGTGAGCACCAGTTTTGTTACAGAAAAACATATTCATTTTTGTTAGGCAAGGGGAGATTAAGTGATTTGCCAAGAATCACAAGATGTTGAGCTTATGTCTCTGCTGTCTTTCAGAGAGTGGTGGAGAAATTATTCAAGGGTTTGGAAGTGGTCATCGCACTTCAAGGCGATGTCCTAGTATTTGGCAAGGATCAGGAACAACATGACAGCAGAGTACGGCAAGTGTTATCTATCTTAAGAGGAGAGGGGGTGACACTGAATGAGGCCAAGTGCAAATTTAACTCTCTCAGCATTAATTACTTAAATTACAAGCTGTCTGCAAAGGAGGTAGAACCCAAGGACAAATTGGTGGATGCCCTTGGTCAATTTAAACCTCCTCAGAACAATGATCAATTGGGGTCCTTTTTAAGTCTAATTAAATTATATACCAGGTTTATTCCCAAGTGTGCTGAAAAAGCATTTAACATGCGCAACTTACTAAAAAAGAACGTTCAATTTGTGTAGTGTGAAGGGTGTAATAGTGTTAAAACCATTTGAAACTCAAGATGAAAGTATCATTATGACCGATGCCAGTAAGTTGCGTTTAGGCGCTCTACTTTTGCAGCTCATGAATGGCAAGGATGAAGTGGTGGCTTTTGCCTCCAGGAGCTTATGTGAGCTGAATGAGCATTTGAAGGAAGCCAAGGAGGACATTATTCAAGGATGGGCACAATGGAAATCAGACGGGGTGAAGAGTGATGTGTACAAGCATGTTGTTGGAAGAATTGTCCATAGTTAATGGTCTGGTGTTCAGTTCGAGTGTGATGATGGTGCCTGAGGTGTAACACTATGGCACTTGCCCATGAAGAACACATAAGTATGCGAGCTATGAAGAGAAGGATACAGGAGAATTTTTGGTGGCCAGGATTGGACAAATGTGTGTAACTGCATTAGTTGCGTCACCAGTGAATAATCTCAACTTATTGATTCCAGTCCGGTGCAATCAGTAGAAGTTCCATATAAGGCTTGGAGCAAGTTAGCAATTGGTCTTATAGGTCCTATGGTTTTAACCGTGGGGATGCTGGAGTATGGCATTGTTGTGGTGTACTTTTATAGTCGTTGGCCTGAGGTTAAGTTTGCGAAATCTCTTAATTGTTCCAAGATTATTGAGCTTTTGTAGTCTCTTTTTTTGAGAAGGAAGGTATACCTGATGAGATCCTGTCATACAATGGTTGCCAGTTTACGTCATCTCAAGTTGCTGAGTTTTAAATTTTTTTTAGAAATCAAGCACCAGAGAATTCCCATATACCATCCCAGGAGCAATGGCCTGGTGGAAAGACTCAACAGAACTTTAAAGGAGAATATTCAGTTATCAAAATTGAAGACATTTAAGTGTAAGGCTGAGCTAAGGAAATTATTATGGGCCGTCCGCACCACTCCTAACTCTGATACGGAGGTGTTACCTTATGCATTACTGAGAGGTAGAGTTCCTGCATCTAAAATGATAAGACATTGGATGGGAGAATTTTCAGTTTCCGAGGAAACGTTGGAAGATGTAGGAAGGAAAAGAGTACAAGCACAGAAGAAGTATGCTGGAAAATTTGGACAGATGTCAAGGGTAAAAGTGGGTAATTTTGTGAGAAGGAAAATTCCTAGGGCTATTGCCAAAGGAGTTTCTAAGTTTTCATCCTTCAAGAAAGTGATGGTGGTGAAGAGGTGTGCTGTCAACTTGAAGGATGGCAAGTGGTGGAATAAGGACAAACTGGGCATTGATCATGATGTTGGTTTATATCAGAGGGTTGAGCTGAGTGATGGCACGAAGTGTGTAGGAGCTGCAAATAAAGGTGTGAGCAGGATGGTGTCTACTAGAAGAAGGAATCTACCCAATAAATTACAAGATTTGTTCTGGGGTCGTTCTGTGAGGGTACCAGCCATTGTATATAGTTAATTATTGCTTCCTTAGTGGTATCAAATTATTGTGGTAAGTATTAAATGTATTGCTTGCTTTTAATTGATACCTGTAGGCACATTGCACTGTAATGCTATGTGTTAACATTTTTATATATTTATACCGGGAAGAATGCGTTGGGGCTTTGCAAATTCTATTTAGAGTGTGGAGGTTCCAATGGAAGAGAATGCGGGCAAAAGGATTCGATGGGTGGCGGTTGGAAGAGGGGCAAAGAGCTGGAGCTGTTATTTTCTTCTGTCGCTATGTTACTTGAATAGTACAATAAAGCTGTTGTACTCATAGAGTCCTTTTGCACTGCTGCTTAAATATTTACAATAATTAAATGAAGTAGCAGCTTCCCTCAGATTGATCCACTTCCAATCCTCCTCCTTCGTTAAGACACCTTACGTCTAGTTCTCATATACTTAAGCAGCGTGATTTCCCTCCGCTTCAGAATCAACGATAATTTACATTGTTTCCTTACTTGGGAGTTTATTTCACAATTTATCTTTTTTTAAAGCTCAAGGGATCCTAATAGGATCTTAATAGGTGACTTGACACTTTTACCTCTATCTTTACTTCCAAATGTTTGAAAAAAAGTCAACAGTTTTTCAAACTAGGAAACATGGTCATCTAATGAAAAGCCAGAGGGGCCCAGGCTTTCTGTGTAAATACTATGGCCCAGGTTCCTTATGGTGTCACATGACCAGAAAGTGCACCCATTAGATGTGTTATAGGCTACACTGTCTATCCCAGAGTTTCAGGAATCTAAATCAATAGACACTGAAAGAATACTATGGCCACTTAAATCAGTCCCAAATATATCCAATTGTGTACACACTCCAAACATTAGATGGGATACCACCATATACTCAATTGGGGATTGCCCTCTTGGGGGGTGAAAAGTGATGAAAAGTCTTCAGGAAATCTGCCATTTAAAAAATGTATTTGTTTAATTCAGGCTTTCCGGGAAATGTAAATTCTGTCTGATCTAACCTTTTCAGGTAAAACACCATCAGAATGCACCACGCGTCTTAAATTTTGTGAAACTAAAGGTCATGCAGCCAGAATTTGAAACTTTGCAGTTGAAGTCCCCCACAATAATTAACCAAAGGGCATTGCTCCAGAATACTAATGCTAGGAACAAATGAAATCATGGAATCAACTAAGATATCATGAGACTTCCCAAGGAGGATATGTAAGTTTACAAGCAAAAAAGATGACAGCCCTCCGTTCTCATTAGAGAGTGCTAACTTTAAGCACTGGCAACGATTAGAGTGATGATCAAATATAGTAGTACAGATTAAGTGGCTGTGGAAATTACAGTGTTTGTACTGCCGGTGTTTCACACCATTGGCCGACAGTGTGGTTTTCTGCATTGATTTCATACCAAAAGCACTTTACATTTAGCAATAGTTGTACCTGCATGGCCCCGGCCCGAGGTACTGCTAAAAAGTAGTCTCATTTCCTTCTAAATATACATGCTTCTGTTTTCGTTGTGACCTAGGGTGCCTCCTATACCTGTGTGGGATTCAATTATAAGGATTGGTGGTGTGGGTCTCAGGGGTATAGCATTTTGTGCTGTTTAAGGGAGCTGGGGTGTCTGTGGGGGTGGTTAGATTAGGAATTGTGCTCAGTTTGCATATTCTTGATGTTATAACAACACAAGTGATCCTAGTATTCCTCATAATAATTCTAAGTGTGATTTATGCCCAAAAGTATGTGACGTTGATTTTGCATTGATTATATACAATTGCTGAATACAAACCATTTTTACATACATCTTGTTTGAAATCTCTTTTGTACCTCATGGGATATTTATTATTAGTGAGTGCTGTGCCAATGCTTTACACATTGCCTCTGTGGTAACCATGACTGCTCAGTGCCAAGGGTGAGGCACAGGTTATACAGTGAGTGTAATCACCTGCCCTTTAATGGGGTGGTGGATTCTGTCTGGCTGGATCTTTGTCTCAGACAACCAGAAAACACCGCATCCAACATTGTCCTTGAGTGTGGGCGTCATTAGACCATTTCCCTGCCAAGGGTCACCAAGCCTGACATCGTAGCCCAGAGATAGTTGTTGACCTTTGTTTTGCCCAGGACATCACTTGTATCTGTTACTGTAAGCTGGTGGTCAAGTGGAAGACAAGCTGCTAGCTTAAAGGTTTCTGTTATCTGAGCTAATTTAGGCTCTGTGGTGGGGACCCCACATTATTCCACCTCTAAATGAGCCAGGAACACTTTTTTTGATGCACCAGCAGCGCAGAGTGCTGCCCCATATCTACGAGGCCACGCAAAGCCGCTTTACGGGGCTTTTCATGTCCTTGTAGATATGAGTAAGGCAAAGCAGCGCATTCCATGGACTAAAGAGGCCCTTCCATAGGATTCGCGGTGGGTGTTCCCATTTCACACCCATGGATTTGATGCTTTCCCAGATTCACAAGGACTTATATTCCTGGGAATGCGCGAGGAGAAATAACTTGAATTCTCCTTGTTCTTTCCTCTTTCTTTGTTTGATACATTCTTCAACACACATAAGAGGAAAATGCCTCCAATGATTGTTTTTGTGCCGGAAGGTGTACCTTTCTACACAAAATCAATAATTCCTACAATGCAGGCACCCTTGCACCATGGGCGACTCCACCGGTGCTAGGCAGTCCATTGTGCACCAGCGCGGTGAGAAAGCACATGAATGCGCTGTATCTCAGAGATATGATGCATTCCTGCCCTTTTCTTTTGATGCACAGTAGTGCCGCAAAGTGACTTGCTGCATTGCCCTGCATCAAAAACTAGTACATGAGCCCCTTAGAGTTTTAGTGGGGGCAGCCGAACTTTGATTTATTGTGGTTCACCCACTGATACAGACTGTCAATGAGGCAACAGTTACTTTTTCATTAGATCATGATTGTCCTTTCTCATCCATACGATTCTCACCTTTTTTCCAAGATTGTTCCCAAATCAGACAGGAGCCATTACCTCTTTAAAGTCGGGGTGCCAATGAATGGCTCGGTCATCAATGACGAATTGTTCTTCCCCGGAAGGGTTTATTTGGAAGTTTCCCACTTTGGTCCTTGTGGCATAACTGGAGTTGTAGAAAATCCAACTGAAAATGTCAAAGCGAGTGGGAGGGTCCCTTCGATCATCAAAGTAGATTTCATCACCAGAGGAAGCTTTAAAATTAAGATTCTGCATGTAATGATGTAACTAGAAGAAGACAGAAAAATTGAAAGAGGACACAGCGAATAAATAACCATTAGCTACAATAATACCTATAGCATTGGGTAGGGCATGACTTAGCTACTACTTATAGACATAACATTTTTGCAGAAGAGGTTGTGAATGATAAACGTTTGATGGGTCAGAGGTCATAAAGAAACTAACCCAATGCAGCTCATGACAATTGCAGCTGTCCAGGTGTAGTTCTTCAGACAGAACAAGCAGTGAAGAGCTGCAGCCATGCTAGATAGAGGCAATGAATGTGCTGTAGAAATAACAAGATGGCTTCAGTGGTAAAGACCACTCTGTGCCTGTTGAAAGGGCGTTGGGTGCTCGTACTCAGTAGATGGGTGCGATTGAAGTATTAGGTGTCGCAGGAGTTGGTCATGCCAGAATGGCAATAACTGGAGTCATTCAGTGGACAGTGCTAGGATCAGTGTGGCAGAACTTGGTTACAAAAGGGCAGATTTAAATAGGGTTTACGTTCCCCTTGTGTAACGCAAGGTGGCGCAAGGCAACGCAAGCCCTGGAATGGGATTTACGAAGTCACGCAAAGCCACCTTGCATGGCTTTCTTGGCTTAGTAAATCCAGAGCAACACACAGCATCCCAAATCATTGCCATGTGAACATATTTCAAAGGTGGAGCATGGGTATTCCCAAGCTTCCACCCATGTATACTGATGCAAACCCAGATTTCATAAAACATAGTGAACCTGGGATTTTGTCAAAATGACACGCCTTTCCAAGTGAGAAGTAATGAGGAGAAATACCATTATTTTTCATTTTTATTTCCTCGTTCAACTTGTACTGCATTGTTGTAAACGTATCTAGGACCCTATTTAAATATTCCCGATTTATGCCCTTATGTGGTTATATCAAATCATATCCTTATAAAGGCATAAGAATCATACCCATATTAAGTCATAGCCAATGCAGTCCAAATACGGCAAGGCTAGTCCCATAGACTCCTAGAAAGCACAACGCATTCTTAAACAAACCAAGCCTCCAGCAGCCCGGGAATTCCCCCTGCTTCTGTATTGATTTGTCCTAGAACTCCTGGAGTCCTGAAAGAACTGCGAGTTCTTAGTGACGTCTTATGTCCAACCTTACGTCAAACTCTGCACCTTCTACGTATAAATATACCAGCATCTGCCCTAGCAAAACACACGGTGGTTTGGAGCAGATCGGCTATCTACTTGCCCGACGCCCTGCTGTAGCGAGTGCCGAAGGAAGCCGACTCTCCCATTGATGCACTGAGAGAGACGCTGTCTTTTCTCCTGCCGAGAAATCCAGCTCCAGTTTTTCCCTGTCACCCTTGTGGGTTGCTGGGAGATCGAGTCCTGAGAGAGAGATACAAGACCTCCTTCATTCTATAACCAAGGTACAGAGCTGATTAGACTCTTAGAGAATTCTTGATTCAGATTATTGGCAGAAACTATCTTAACTCGAACTGCAGCTCACTTACTCCTTCCCTGTACTAGGCTTAGGTTAGGTACACCGTGGTAGGCATATCTTAGAAGCCCCAGTTGAGTATGTTTAGTCATGATTTTATCATTGTATATATGTTATCTATTTTAAACACCGTATGGCTTAGAAACCATACCATGCTTTTACAGTATTATTTCATAATACTCCTTTTACTGTACGCACTTTACTTTATGACAAGTATTGCAATTGTAGCTACTCACTTCTCTTGCATGAGAAAGAAGACTGTTCAATAAATAACCTCTTTTATTGAAAACGCCTGTCTCTGTTTCTCTGCACTTCTGGTGAAACTAAGCATGCACGATTGACTGAGTTAAATAGTTATCTATTATTTCCGCGACTCTGGAGGTATACTCCTTATTCTGGAGGGAGCAAAGTTGTCATGTTTATGCGGTTGTCAGAAACTAATCCCTTCTTGTGTACTCAAGAAAGTTTCTAGTGACCTCTGAGCTAGCTGGCATTTATAATTAAGTCTATCATATTCAATAGAGACCTAGTCGACCTAAGTCCTACGTCTAAATTATCGTTTATGTTATTCCAATGCGCAGAGCCTATTGGGAATATAGGAACTACACTACAGCAGACTGTGGCACACATATAAAGAGAAAAATACCGCACATAGGATTGTTTTTGTGCAGCAAGGTGTCCATTCTCGCACAAAAACAATCCTTCTCTTAACACAGGCCCCCTTGCAGCTTGGTGAGAGGGTGACTGGGTTGGTGCCAGTACAGGGTGTGAGCAGAAATGCTGCATCTTTTAGTAGATATGGCAAATGTTGTCCCTCTCCTTGTCATGCAACACATCACAGCAAGTTGTCCTGCTGCATTGCATTGCATTGCATGGCTTCTTAGTAAATCTTCCCCAAAGGGTCTATGTCTGTGGAACTTCAGCTTGTGACTAAGCCCCCTGGGAGGAAGGAAGTTTCCTTTTGGTACCAAGCCATATCTGCAGCGGTGACGGTGAATTCAAACTTGCTGAGGAACTGTGGGGAGGTTCCTTACCAGCGCAAGACTGTGATACATTATGGCAGAACTCCTGTAAGATCTTATATGAGGTAGTAAAACCAGCATGGCTAAAAAGGAACTACCTGTTTACCATCCCCAGGGCTTACTTTTCTCCACAAAAACTTTCAAAAATCTCTAAAGGCTCACCTGTCTGCTGCAAGAAATGTGGGCTGGCTTCAGCTTCTGATATCCACATGTCCTGCCCTTGCTTCCTTCTGGGACAGTATCAGAATATTTCTGGCAAACACCCTGGGATGTTCTATCAACATCGACTCACCGTCAATCATGTTTGGCTTGGCAGATAGTGTTAGGGGCCCTGCCAGATCGCTGCTTTTTTTATGCTATTCTCCTACCTAGGAGGCAAATTTGTATAAGATGGACAGATTCCACTTCCCCCACCTTTTTAGACTGGCAGACTTCAGCCTTGGCAGTCTCTAAGCTAGATCTTAAGAGATCAAGCAGAAAGCAGAAATAAGCATTTTGGAACCTCCTGCAACACAGATGGGACTCAGAGTTGATTGACTGAATTATTATTTGATTCTCTCTCTGAGTCCTATGAATATGCTGCCTTAACACTCTTTGGGCCAAGTCGGATACTCCCAGATTGTTTCTGGTAGTTTTACGATGAGGGCCAGCTAGCTCATGGAGAAGAGTCATTTCATCTGCTTCTTCATTAGCACCCAGGCAAATTCTGGTACCAGTAGGCGGGGTCTCCACTTCTAGTCGCCTACACCTCTCAGCTTGCTGAGTGTGGTTATAGACAACTTGAGTGCGAACTAAAGTGAGGTTGGTGGCGAATGAGGACAAAAAAAAGAAAAAAAGAAAAAAATGTGTTCTAATTGTTCTTTTTACGGCACTAACCATCATTTCTATGTTGTTTCTTTCCAAATGAAATGTTTTATGTTTTACTAGTTTAATTCACCCAAAATGGCTTCATATGTGCCACACTTTTGTCATAATTAAGACTCTAGTTGTTCTTTAGTACACTCTGGGAGGCTGAAGTTGAACACAGGGTATCAGCTGACAGGAGTTGCTGATAGAGATGAGAAATTTCCTAGCTATAGTAAAGGAATAATTTAATTCTAGTAAAGAAGCGGAGGCAAGGAATATGTATAACTTTCTTCACTTTTTATTAACAGCAGATTTAAAGTTAAACAAATGAAAAACACTATCAACACTACAACTGCCAGGAGTCCTTGGGAGGAGTCCATGGCAACCACAAGCCAATAGCAGTACAGTCTGTCCCAACATATAAATCCTCGTGGTCAGCAGTCCTTCCTCTTTCTTGCTGCAGGAAGTTAAGTCGCACTGCGTCACTCCGTTTGGGAATCAGAGCCTACGAATAAAATAACCCATTAAGTTAATTCATTCAGAGGATCGTTATTCACATATGTATGAATACCATCTACACATGATAAGCAGATTTGAACATTTACTCCAAAGCTTGACAACAACAAACAATACCTGTCATGGACACCATATAAATCATATGCAACATAGTGAAACCGGTACAAAACATACCAAGAAAACATCATCAGCAGCAGATTGATACTCCCTGTTCGCCACGAGACGTGGGGTTCCATCAGTAATACCCAGGAAATAAAGAGATACTTACTGTAATACAGACCAGTGGGTGGACAGCATATCCTCAATATGTACCAGGTGGGATAATCCTCACCTCTGTGTCCTTAATAGAATTAAAAGTTTCCTTAACTACAGCCAGCCATGGCCCAGCAGATAAGTGCTGGACCGGTGGGGCTGGGTGGGGGGGGGTTTGAAAGATGGCGACGAGGAAAAATTAAATGAATAATTAACTTTCACTCGTTGTTCTCTGTCAAAATCCCCCTACTTGGCCCCACCTCCCCACCACTCTTACCTGCATGGGCAGCGGCTGACTATAGTTAGGAAATTTCTCATTCTGTGTCAGGACCGGAGACGCGGATTATGCATGTTTAAAGCTTACTTACCACGGCCTCACGGATTGGTTTGAAATGAAACCTCTTAAGGGTGGATCCTGAAGACCAATCCGCTGCATCCATTGTACCTTCCTGGCAATGGAAGGAGAAGAAGCAGCCCTGAATGGCTTCCTGAGAGCGATCAGTAATTGTTTCTCACCAGGAGGTCTAACCTCCGCCGTTGTCTCCTTGTAAGCCTTAATAAACCTTACTACACAAAGCTTAGGACCCACTTCAAAAGCAGAATCATTTACCCACCTGGTATTAGTCTTGTTGCTCCTAGAGATAATGAATGTCACCCCCTCTGGGGCAAATACTCGTGCTGTGATGTCTAGGGCTCTGACCTCAAATAGTCTCTTGCAAGAGATGAGAAATAGAAGCCTGGACAGCTCTGTGGAAATCTCCTAAATAGATATTAGTAATCTTGCGAGGCCATCAAAAGGTGCAACACCTGGTTCACATCCAACAAACCTGAGTATCTAGGCTCTGGGGGAGGAGACATTGGGTTACCTTACAGCAATTTGCACACCATGGGTGATCCCCGACCGGGGTGTAGTTAATGGGCAGGTGTCAAGTGTAAGGACTTAAGGCAACAATAATATCAGCATTAGTTAATGTACAACAATCCACAAAACAAGATATATGGAGAACCCAGAGAGAACCAGGAAATACTGTTTATCTTTGTGAAGAAAAAAATATATTTTTATTATTGTTTAATTGAGTATAGCAAATTCATTTCATTATAAAACATCACCTTATTCATACTAGCTCATACAAATACTCATTCACACATTATACAACAACATACAATAAAAAATACAGCTTATTATTGAAGTATAGTTCACAGGGATAATAACAATTGATGTCTGATTTTCATAATCATCAAAGAACAATGTGGCACAATGATCACAACTTGTTGAATTCTATGTGTGTTTCGGCACATGACCATGCCTTCATCAGGAAAACAGAGGCCACAATAGATCAGAGGTGATTTCTTATATCTCCGAGTTAAGATACTCAGTTCTTTTCTGTAGCTGTTAAGGCTGTAGAGCCTTCACTGTGTACAGCCAGGTACAAAGGAGGACTTATGAGCTTCCAATGGATTATAATATGATTTAGCTCTTCAGAGCGATATAGCGATAGCATCCAACTCTGGTAGAGTCGTCCGTTATAATCTGGTTTCAATAATTTGGCTAATAAGTAGATAATATATTTATTTGATGAAATTGGACAGCCGTGTAAGGGATTCCTCCTCACGCTGCGGTATCTGTGGAAAATGGCAGAGCAGAAGGAATTGACCCGTGCCATAAGCTAGACCGGAATCAGGCAGTTTAGCGAAACAATTAGGACATCTGTAATTTGCACCCCCACGGGATCCAGGTGTCTCTCCACACACCAATAAATCCATCATCCTCAAGTCGATCTGTAATGATTGGTTGTACCTGGGGCCCATGCCTGTTGAATAAGATTTCAGGGTTATCCGAAAGCTTGCCGTCTTGCCAGCATCACCTGAAATCCTCCACACCGTAAGCGGAAGTTGGCCTTGCTGCACCATAGGATGAGGACAGCCCTGGGGATCCTGCTGGATCTCAGGGAATGATGGATGTCTGAGCAGTTCCATCCATGAGAGTTCCAGAAGGCAGGGGAACCATGCCTTAGATCTCCAAATTGGTGCCACCAGAATTAAAGATGCCTTCTGACGTCGGATTTGCGCCGCCACTCTGGGTATTAGGAAAAAATTTAGTAACCTGTAAGCCTGCCCCTCCTCCAGTCCTGCAGGAAAGCATCCACTGCTGCAGCTCCCAGGTCCAGGCTTCAAAATACGTACTGAGGAATCTGTGCATTCAGTCTGGATGTAAACAGGTCCACGAAGCAGGGACCCCACTGTCCCATCAGGGCTTAAAGAGTCCTGTTGCCAATTGCTGGTATCCGTGAAATGTCTGGCGTTCCAGTCCGCCACCGTATTCAGGTAAGTATGGGCGAATTTTGCGGATTTGCGTTCCGCATATTTGCACGAAATTGCAAAAAAATCTGCGAGTTTGCGACAAATTTGCTCGGGTTTTGCAGTTTTGCACGAAAAAATGTAAATGGGTAAATGTATAGTGCTTTTCCTACACTACAGCTGCGAGAAGTGCCAGAAGAGTTGCCTCCAGTGACCAAGTGTGTGTTACTATGCCTTCGCGCCGACGGGCGCAGGGGTCCCTGGAGTGAGCTGTCCATCATAGTGAGTAAATGGCGGGAAGACGGTGCACACAGCTAGTGTGTGGGCGGGGCCAAACGGGCAGGCTTCTATGCGAGTACACATGCCTCTTGTGTGTATAAAAGGTCAGAGACCGATCAGAGCAGCAGAAGAGGAGAAAGAAGCTCCTGGACACAGGAACTGCACGGGGATTGCCCTCGTGAAAGTGAAGGATGCAGAGGCCTCCATCATGCATCACAGCTACTTTTCGACGGTAGATATGAGAAGAAAGCACACCTGCCCTGCGCCTGGTTCTCTTGAGTGAGCTGTCCATCATAGTGGGTCAGGGAGGGAAAACGGTGCACATCACTAGTGTGTGGGCAGGGCCAGAGAGCGGGGCTTCTATGTGAGTTCACATGCCTTTTGTGTGTATAAAAGGTCAGAGACCGATCAGAGCAGCAGATGAGGAGAAAGAAGCTCCTGGACACAGGAACTGCACGTGGATTGAACTTGTGAAAGTGAAGGATGCAGAGGCCTCCATCAGGCATCACAGCTACTTTTCGACTGTAGATATGGGAAGAAAGCACACCTGCCCAGCGCCTGGTTCCCTTGAGTGAGCTGTCCATCATAGTGGGTCAGGGAGGGAAAACGGTGCACACCACTAGTGTGTGGGCGGGGCCAGAGAGCGGGGCTTCTATGCGAGTTCACATGCCTCTTGTGTGTATAAAAGGTCATAGACCGATCAGAGCAGCAGATGAGGAGAAAGAAGCTCCTGGACACAGGAACTGCACGTGGATTGCACTCGTGAAAGTGAAGGATGCAGAGGCCTCCATCAGGCATCACAGCTACTTTTCGACGGTAGATATGGGGAGAAAGCACACCTGCCCAGCCTCGACAAAGATCACGATTGTTTTTGGGCTGACGAATGCGTTACTGAATTTGAGCTTCAACTCGGGTACCTGCTTTATATCTGTAAGTGCTTCTTGTTGAGGTTTAATTTTTGAATGAACCCTGCCCTTCATATTTATCCAAGAAGACGCCACCGGTTTGTTCTCAACTGTCCAAAATCCGCCTGCGAGCGGATTCGCAAATTTTTCGACAATTTCGCGAGATTCGCGGATCGCAAAATTGCCGAAAATCCTCAAAATCCGCGAGCGGAACAGATTTTTCGCCGACCCTTATATTCAGGGAACCCGGCAGATATTCCACTGTTACAGAGATCTGTCATTCTAGGCAGTAGTGCCAGACGTCCTTGGTCATCTCTGTTAGTGCCATCAATCTGGAACCCCCAAGTGGGTGATATGCTGGACCACTGTTGTGTTGTCCATCCTCAATAGCACACAGCAGGAGCCTTTGTCCCTCATCAAAGAGTGGATCACAAAGGAAACCGCCTGGCGTTCCAGACAGTTTATATGTAGGTTCAATTTGTCCTCTGTCAATCGTCCCCCCCACGGAGATCCCCACATCTGGCTCCGCAGGCCAGATGGCTGGCATCTGATTCTATCAACAAGTCTGTGAGGAAACCGAAGGTCGCATTTCCATTCCACACTGCCATGTGGTCTGTCCACCATTGCAATTCTATCCTGATGAGCTGCTTTCAGCTGCTGTAGAGCTCGTAGTGGAGTGTGCCTGGGAAGATGGCTTGGATCAAATACGATAACAAGCCAAATAGCCTGGCTAACTGCCTGAGAGAGATCCTGTCTCTGTGTATGACCTTGGTCAGCTCCTTCTTTATCTTTTGTATCTTCAGCTCTGGTAGGCTAAATGTGGCTGTGGTGAAGTCTATGAGGAATCTAAGGCATTCCAAGTTATGAGATGGAGTCAATTCTGACTTCTGTTCATTGATCACAAACCCCAACGTTTGGAGTAATGCGATAGTCATGTTCAAATGGGACACTAGCTGGGGTTGCGATTGGTCCATCAAGAGAAGATCTTCGAGAAAGATGATCAGCAAAATGCACTTCGTCCGAAGGATCTCCACCACTGGTTTGAGCAGTTTCATGAAGCACCACAGGGCTAAGGAAAGGCCAAAAGGTAGAGACTGAAACTCAGACACCTGAAACCCTCCAAGCAAACTGAAGGAATCGGCGATGAGGTGGGAAATTGTGATCTATCAGATAGGTGTCCTTGAGGTCCAGACACACCATCCAGTCGTTCTATAATAACAGATCTCTTAGGAGGTGGAGGCCCTCCATTTTGAAGTGGTAATATACCAAAAACTCATTGAAGCTTCTTAGTTTTATCACCGGTCGAAACCATTTGTCTTTCTTTACTACTAGAAAGAGATTCTTCAAGTAACGCAAAGGCTGCAGGATCAACCTCCGAATTGCTCTCTTCGAAGGAAGATCCTGTACCTCAGTCGATCAGCGCCATATCTGCACCTGGAAAAACTAAAGGGCGCAGTTTGGATGAAAAGATCGGAGTTTGGTAGAACTCTATGTGATAGCCCCTTACCGCTTCCAGGACCGAGGGGTCCAACTTGATCTCTTCCCACTTGTGAACGAACAACTTTAGTCTCCCTCCTATCTCTTGAGGGAAAGAAAGGGTATTTCTTACCATTAAAACCTCCTGGGGCATTAGCTTCACCTCTGGCTTAGTTGGCTCTGCCTCTTCCAGTTCATTTGTTAGGGTAGAAGGTGCCCTGTCACCCATAATTGCAGCCATTGTTTTAATGGATCTGGCCTTTGTAGGAGCCTTTCTGGGAACTGTGGCTGGAGGAGTGACCCCTGCATCTTCTAGCCCTGGTGAAAACCTTCCCCGGGAGGAATGTTTTGATGGAGATCTGGGCCTTATCAGGGGCTGCAAAGGTGGCTACAAATGTACCCAGCTCCTTAACGAAAAGGTCCCTGAACAAGTTACCCTTCGCTATGGCCTCCGCTTCAGATGAGGAGAGCTCTCCTAGCTGTGGGTCTTTGCCGGTTACGCCCAACCAGCTATGATATTCACAGGTAAGGGGTTCTCTGATTGCTTAGATTGTTCAGATAGGTCTATAATATTGATAAGGGGGCCCACAACGTCAAGTAATTTGTCTTGACACACCTTCCGGGAGCGGTCAATACCCTTATTCTTTCATTAAGCCTGGGTGTAAAACTCTGCTCCATTCGCTGAGTTTGTGTTCCGAGTAGAACGCAGAGTTTTTTTGTGTTTGTGCACCTGAAATTCGTTTTTGCGCGCACTGGAGTGACTTGGTGCCTGCAATTGCCAACAAGATCTCCCGAGCAGGGTCCCACAAGAGGTTGCGATCGGGAAAACGTTATTAGAGCGAGCCAGCGGAGATCCGGTGGGGGTATTGTGAAGATCACGATCCGGAATGTGCAGGATCTACCACGGCTACAATTTGGAAAAGGTTCTCTCCCAGAGCAGCATCAAACCTTCCCGAAATGATGATGATTTGGACAAACTCCTCAAATTGACATTTGGCTATTCTTTTTTGTTCAAGGAGTGCTTTTTCTTTTTTTACTTTTTTTTCAAGATGAAGGAAGTGCCCCAGAGTCTCCAACTTACTGTTCCTGCCCAGCAGGCTCCTCCCAGTGCTTTGTCCATCTCCTGGTCACCTTTTATTTAGATTTGGAGCTGGAAGGATTACTTTTTGCGTCTGCTGAGGACTTTGAATACGAGATTTCACAAGTAAGTTGGAAAATTGGTGTTGTGTTGTTCATTGGGGCCATGCATCTAGATTTATTTGTGCTTTTCATTGTTTTTTTTTAAATTAGTCTGGTGGGTGGCCTGTAGTTTCAGTAGGGGCCTAGTTGTTTCTTTGTAAGTAATTTGTATTCTTAAAGGAAACACGTTGCACAGTTCACTACATTTTTCTACATGTTTTGAAATCAATTTGCAATATTTATTTAATTCACTATGTAGCCCAGTAATCTGCCAAAATAGGCCTTTCTCAGCCAGTAGGCCCAAAGCTATTCATGGGTGCATGAAACAACTGTTTCTGTGGTATCTTGTGAATTTAAACATATCATGGATGGCATTGGATTCTAAATACAAAATGTGTTTTTGTGTGGTATTTCACCTTTGTTTTATGTGTGTTAAATTAAATGGCTTTGTTGGATGTGTGTGGTTGTAACTTGCAAACTATGTTAGCCCTGTGGATTTTTGTTTTTGGCATTGCTGCATTAATGATGTGTTGTTTAGCATGCCTCCTTTGTCTGTCCAGTGTGTGAGTGTGTTTGTAATAGTAGGCCATCATTTGCCTTGGCTGAGCCCCTCCCCATGTGGCCAGGGTCCATTTTGTAAAGTCTTTGTCCATATAGGCCTGCTTGAGTTAATTGTTTTCCAGGCCTTCTGCTTGTTGTTGTTGTTGTGACCATGTAGCTGGTGGCCATTTAGTGGAGGATGTTAGTGTGCTTTTGCCATGGGCCTGCATGTCTTCCCTTTGTTCCTCTTGGCTTATTGCTACTTGTTGTGGTGGCCTGGCCATGTGGCTGGTGGCCATTATGTGAAGGCAGCCAGTGTGCTTTTGCAATAGGCCTGCATAGTCTTCCCTTTGTAGGCTTATTGCTTGTTGGTGTGGCCGGGCCATGTGGCTGGCAGCCATTTTGTGAAGGCAGCCAGTGGGCTTCTGCCATAAGCCTGTATGCCCTATTTGTGGTGGCCATGTCTTCTTGCTGGTTGTTGTTTTTCTTCTTTTATTCAGCAAAAATGTATCACGGTTCACAAAATGTTCTCATTGTTTTGAATAAATTTGAAATATTGATTTGAAATGATTCAACATGTGGCCTAGTCTGCCAATGGGTTTTACAACCATTAGGCCCAGAACTATTCATGGGTGCATGAAACAAACAACTGTTTCTGTGGTGTCTGTTGAATTTAAACATAATTTTGGCTGTGGATGGCATTGGATTAAAAATACAAAATGTATTTTTTTGTGGTATGTCATCTTTTTTTCATGTTTGTTCAATTAAATTCCTTTGTTGGGTGTGTGTGGTTGTAACTTACAAACATTTTGTAACCCTGTGGATTTTCATTTTAGGCATTTTTGTATTAAAGATGTGCTGTTTAGCATGCCTCATTTCTCTGACCAGTGTGTGAGTGTGTTTGTAATAGTGGGCCAACATTTGCCATGGCTGAGCCTCCCCATGTGACCAGGGGCCATTTTGCAAAGTCTGTGTCCATATAGGCCTGCTTGAGTTCATTGTTTTTCCTGCCTCCTGCTTGTTATTGTGACCATGTGGCTAGTGGCATTTATGTGAAAGCAGTCAATGTGGTTTTTGCCATATAGGCCTGCATGTCTGTCTTCCCTTTGTTCCCCTTGGATTATTGCTTCCATCGTTGTTTGTCAGGTGCAGCTCCCTGAGTGCTGCATCCTACGTGATGCACAATGCCAAACCGTTCTAGTTGTATTTTTCTTGTTGTTCTTCTTCTTTCCTATGCTTTCTGAGCCTGTGTCAACTTGTGTAAGGGCACGACATATTTTGGCGACGACCAGACCTGGACTCAAGCATTATTAAGGATTTTAAAGTTGTCTACAAATGGACAAGGAACCAAGAGTATCTACAGAAACCAAGAGAAACTACAAGAAACTAGAACAACTACTAGAAGCAAGTTTGGAGCAATAGGCATGCCAGACCCACTAGTGTCCTTGTCAGCGGACGGCCCAAGCCACCATTGCCCAGCCTAGACATGCTCCATTGGACTTATAAAAGGATTTGTGAGTAGGTGGTATAAGTCGCACTACTGCCACATGTGGGAGAACTAGCCACATCGTTTTCTTAGAGTCAACAAAGAGTGTATTCACTTGATGAAAATGGCATCTTTAGTTTACTAAAGTCAACTTTATGGATACTACTGATATGCTGTTTCTTTGTCTTTGTGACTGCCCTGGATCAAGAAGTCAGTTCAAACTGTGTGCAGTGGCTGCACAGATGGAAAATTCTTTGTGCCTTACTGTCATTTGTGGCATATTGGAAGCTGAACCAACCTGAGTACGTACTAGGGTCCATACAGGAACGGTGTGGCTCTACAGGTTTTTCACATAGTGTCAGTGAATTGTTTTCACAGGCACCACATACAAGTGATTTTTGCATCATTATTACGTTGAAATGAAGCAAGGCTAATTCTGTCACAGAGCGAGAACGTCCTAGGCGCCTCGCAGGATCAACGTGGTCCAGTATTTAAACATGAGACACTCATATTTGTTCAGCATTCAGCTTGTGTGAAAAGTTACGCACAGTTTTAAATCTCTCCGGCTTTTGGTTTTCCAGCCCGAGTTGTTTTGGCATTGTTACATCACCGTGTGAGTAGGTTGAAATGTGTTCATTGATGCCAATTTAATCTAAAACCGCAGCTGCTGTGTAGCCATTTTAACCGATAAAAACAGATTTAAAATCAGAACTGTGTGCCTGCACCTTACCTGGCTTGATGTTCTTTTGGTGCCGCAGTTCTTCTCAGTGGTGTCTTTGAATCTCCTCAGCTGCTTATGGAAGCTCTCCAGATTGGAAGTGCGCTGAGACATCCGGCTCACCGTCAAGTACGTGCCGCAATCTTTCATTTGGAGGCACCACAGTAGGACTGGTGCCAGGTAGTTTATTGGGTTTCCCAGCACGTTTGTTCATTTTCTGCCAACCACATTTTTTTTTGTCAATAAAGTTTACGGTTATGCGGACCTAACCAGCAGAATATCAATCTCGAAAATCGATCTGGGCCATGGTTCATGTTTGTTTTTGCCAAGCACGAGTACGACCAGTATTTTTAAGTGTCCTGCAATGTCGCCGTGCCCAGGTCGGGTGCAGCCTTATTCTTCTTTCTGGGGTGTTTGATGGCATGGCACAATGAAAGATAGTAAGCAGCTATTTTGTTTGCTTTTGTCTCAGCGCATATCCAAGAGTTGTTTTTGGACACTTGATTCCTGATGCTCAAGATTTCCACAACAGTGATTTAGGTTACAAAGGTGGCTGCAGCGACAACTTGCGCAAAACCAAGGCTCAACCACAAATTTTACAGGGTTATGCAAGGTGTACATTTTGATTGACACTGCTACATATGCAATTTTTTGGGGGGCTCCCTGTGTTCCTTGTGAGCACAATCACAGTGTTGGTATTCCATATCACATGTAAAAGCTCTCAAAGGTCTATGTTTTCTGATGATCTTCACCACAGTTTTGTTGAACATTTGGTATGGGTTTCTTGTGTACTTTTACAGTCTGCCTTTGCAAATTTGTATCTGATCTCTTATAGCATTTTGATATGCTGATGTTAATGATTTGGTTCCCTTATGCAAGGGGGTTTCTAGCCTAGAAGTACTCGGGTGAGAGGTCGCTCACCGGTGTGAATGTATTTTAAATATGTACTACATTTGGAGTTGTTTTTGCATGACTTATGGAAGAAAGTTTTGTGATGCCACAGTTTATGTTACACTACAGATGGTTGGCTTATGTATTTTAGTGGTTGGTAGTTACAGTTTACTCCCTTACATGAGGGATGGGCATGGGTAATAGTCCCATATCTACTTTTTATGTTAAGTGACCTCTACATGGGGTAGGCATATGGGTGGTTATGGGTGTTAGCCCAATGTACATGTTGTGCTGTACAAAAGTACAACCCTACATATGGTGTGTGTTTCCGAGTTTTAGCCCCATTTTCACTTTGTGTGTGTCGTCTTGTGCCGCACGTTTGGGCTGCTTATTGGATCTCAATGTGTTTGTAAGTCACGTTACGCTGCACGTTTTGTCATGTTGTGTGTAAGTCGCCCTGCGCCCTGTTGTTCTATGTACGCCACCCTGTGCTTCAGGTGTCTTGTGTGGAAGTCGCCCTGCGTCTCATGTGGTGTTCTGTGTAAGTCGCCCTGCGCTTCAGATATTGTTGTGTGAAAGTCACCCTGCGCCTCACTGTGTGTACCCTCTGTCTTGTTCACCTTGTGGTACACTTGTTGGTTTTACCCTTGTTTTTTTAAATTTGTATTATTGTATTTAATTGCTTTTTTAAGACACAATTAAGATCAACATACATACAATAATCCAAAAGAAAAGGAAATAACACAAGTGTGGATCACTTAAATCGAAAGCAAATGTAAACTTAACAATATCAATACAAAGCATGGCAGCGATTAGAGGGAGGGCAGATGAGGCACGGGTGACATGACAATTGAAGAGACAAAAAACCAACAGTTGGGTGAACCGGCGGGGACAATTCTGTTATAAAGGTTGCTAATGGACATGAGAACATCAAAGGGTAATTCAATTAATCTGCGGAAACATTCTAAAACATTGATTTTACAGAGATTACTCAAATCATTTACTAGTCTTCAAGTATCTACTGCAGCCTGTTATGCGGCTTGATATTGTGCAAACATACCCCCAAAACTCTTCGGACGGTTACATGGAGGGAGCATTTTGTTATAAACATCAGATTGGGTATTGCAGTAGACCATATTGTGTTCCCATTCTACAACTGTGGGCACAGGTCCTCTCATCCAACGCACCGCCAGCCGACGCTTGGCAAGGAGAAGACCGATTGCTACCAACTTACGTACATTTTTCTTGAGGGGTTTAGTATAACCCAGGAGCGCCAGCAGGGGATCTGGAGCAAGTGACAGTCCAAGTATGTCATTCAACTTCTGGAATATTGTTCCCCAATAATGTTGTACCTGTGGGAACTTCCATGCCTGATTAAAAAAACCAGCATGCGGTGTATGACACCGCTCACAATTATCAGTGTCCATCAATCAATACCCAAACAGACGTAGAGGGGAGTGATAAACTCTATTTAAAATGTTTAAATCCCTTCCTCAGATCCTACGGGTAACCTCACAACAGTAGAACCATATGTCATCTGTAATAGGAATGCCAATATCTAATTGCCAGCTTGTCTAACCCTGCTAAGGGATGGAGTCTTCGTGGCCAGGGCAGAGGCAAATAGCTTGGAAATGAACTTACATAGGGATTGAGCGCTCAAGAGAACCGTCAAAGGAGGAATGAGCAAGGGCTCCTGTAATTCTTCCCCTAGTTTTGCCCGTAAAGCATGCCGGGTTCTGAAGATGTGGAATCTAGTCAGTGCCAAATGTGCATTATCTGCGCCCGCTACTTCTTCCCACGTACCCACCCACCCATGCTTGAAGAGGTCGCCTATGTTCTGTATGCATAATTTATTGGGGGAGTCCAGGGTCCCTTTCTCCAAACTAAGCGCAAACCATTGACACCATTCAACATGCATTCAGGGCGAATATAATTGTGCCCCGTCATACATTTTGAGCAAAGCATCCACGCATGAACAATGAGTTGATTGAGTCTAATAAACCGCAGCGCCTCATTGGGGCTTGCGTTAGGAAGCGAGGTAGGGAATGCAAAGCAGCAGCAACCCTCTCAATATGAAGATGGGGTAAATCGTGGGGCCCATGCACCCAGCTGTGTGCATGAGAGGCCTGCGCAGCCCTGTAATACAGTTCAAAATTCAGGGCATTCAGTCCGCTGGCAGTGTACGGAAGGATGAGGGTGTCCAAGGCAACCCTAAGGGACTTACCAGCCCACACCAATTTGATCATCAAGGAACAGAGTTCACGAAACAAATGCTGAGGTACCTCTATGGGTATATTAATAAAAAGAAAGACCAGGCGAGGGAGCACAACCATTTTCATAAAAAAAACTCTACCGGCCAAAGACAATGGGAGTAGTATCCATCTGTCTATAGCATCCCCAAGCTTATCGATCACTTTACCATAATAAGCTTTAATTACCTCATCAGCATCGGAGTGGACCTGAATGCCCAGATAGCGCACCGGTTCAGTGGTCCATTGTAGTGGGAATTCAAGCAAAACTGCACTGTGGAAGGTGTCAGTTTAAACAAAATGGATTTATACCAATAATCCTTAGGCTGGACAGACCACCAAAGCACAGCACCTCACGCATCATGGATGATAGATGGATCTCGGGATCTCTTATATATAAAAGCGTATCTTCCGCCTAAGCAGAGGTAATGAGATTGTAATGAGGAATTCAGGCAATACCCGCAGCAGGGGCTCAGCAACTACCGCATACAACGGGGACAGCGGGCACCCCTGTCTAGTACTTGCAAGATTGGGAACGGGACAGAGACGACATCTCCTGTGCGCACCTGAGCCACTGGAGAATTATATGCCACCAAAACCAGTTGCAATTTAACCTCACTGAGCCCCATTCAACGCAACACAGCATACATAAATTTCCATTCGATCGATATAAAAGCCTTCTCGGCATCTATAAAAAAAATGCAGCGGCCTTAACCTCTCGGAAGACATGCTGCCGAGCCCCAAAAACCGTGCGGAGGTTATGTGAGAGCGTGCGACCTGGGATGAACCCAGCTTGCCAAGGACCTATAAGCTGAGGGAGATGCAGCAAAAGACGATTCGCCAATATTTTCTCAAACACCTTAGTGTCCACGCTGATTAATGAGAGTGGGGGTCGTTATTGGGCTTCAACAAAGTGATGATCAATGCCTCACGCATGATTGGAGGCATTATACCAGCCGCTGCCATCTCATGTAATAAAGATATAAGATGTGGAACTAGAAGATCACTAAAGCCCTTATAGAATGTGACCGTAAGGCCATCAAGCCCAGGGGCACTACCCTAACGCATCGATCCCAAAGTGAGGCAAACCTCCACTACCTCAATGGGGCGCATCAAAAAACTCACGGTGCCAGTTCTGTAACGAGGGTAGCTGTATGTATTCAAGGTAGTTAGAGATATCATCATCACTGGGGGCGAGTTTAGAGCAATACAGCTCCTGATAATATGAGCGAAACTGAGCATTACTGTCAGTGGGTTCCATCAGAACCAACCCATCATCCCCTTCCAATTCGACAATACCTCCAGCATCACGTCGGTGGTGGGCTATTGCCACCAGCCCTGAGCCAGGCTAATCAGACTCTCCGTAAGCTCTTGCGGAAGCATATTTGCCCATATGCTTGACCTCACTGTCAGCCTCGTCATGGAATTTAGTCAGCGTGGTCTTAAGTTGTTCATGCAACTCAGGGTCGTTCATGAGTAATAGGCTTGCCTCAAGGTCCGATACATGAATCTAATAGCGAACAGAGTGGGAAGCACAACAAAAAAGGAGGAGGGGAACGAGGGGAGACTGCAACAGTGACCGTTGCCAGGGGAATGATCCAAAAAAGTGCGGGCCAGGACAGTGCAATCCAATACTATGGGCAACAGGGATTGTGAAGTAAACCAATAGTCTATGCATGTGTGAATATCATATTGTGCAGAGTAATATGTATACCCCCCACGGGCACCTGAACGAGAACGCCAGACATCCGCCAGCTGAAGTTATATAGCAATGTCTGCCACCGCCTTCGCTGACACAGAAAGTGAACGAGTGAGGCCCTTCGAACGATCAGGAGTCTTGTCCATTATGCAATTAGAATCTCCCCCCCAGAATATCATAAAGGAACAGCAATCTTTGAGTAATGCAAACAGGGAGCAATAAAACCCCGGGTCGTCATAGTTCGGACCAAAGGAGTTGACAACCAGGAATTCCCATTCTGGGCTATAGCCGGGTCAGTCATTAGTGGTTCTAATCTGAAACCGGCCTTAGGATTAAGCCATGACAGTACACCTCTAGAATGGGAAGTGAAACAAGCCGCATGAGAGATACCTGCTAATCTGCTACCAGTAAGGAGCGCAGAGCCCGGAGGCAGATGCGTCTCCTGAAGCAATGCCACATCAACCTCTTTAGGTTTCAGGTAGGCAATACATTTCCGCACCTTGCGATGGTCATTTAAACCACGGACGTTCCATGTCATGAAGGTCATTCATTTGGGCAAGCTGGCCCTAGCCTGAAATTCTGTCATGATGTCAACAATTGCATAGTGTGTGATCTCCACTCGTAGACCCACTGCTCACCCCTCCCACCATGCATACAAAAAGTGAACATGTGATCCATAAAAGAGAAAAAGAAAAACAGACAACCCGACTCAGCATACTTCCCCCCGCCCACTCCTTGCACACCCCAACTTCGCAAAGGTGAGCATTCACCCACCCACATACCTCAAAAAATAACAACCATGATGCAATCACACCATGAATAACACAAAAAAAAAAACGCCCACTCCTTGCACACCCCAACTTTGCAAAGGTGAGCATTCACCCACCCACATACCTCAAAAAATAACAACCATGATGCAATCACACATGAATAACACAAAAGAAAACAAGAAGTGATACAGCGGTTAACGCAGTGGGACAGATGTTACCCAGCAGCACAAACTTAACCAACCCATCGCTACAACACTGCTTGCAAATTACAAAAAACTCCGTAATTGCATGACTCACAGCAAGAAGAAACCAGTAGAAAATAGCAAATAAAGTAGTGCCATGTTGGTACCAATAGTGCACTAAATATACACCTCCTTGAGACATATTATAAAGACTTGTCACCTCAATTCAGGGACCAAACTATAGGCGGGAGATGATGGTAGGAAGAAACTGGCCTAGAGCAAGCTTGCAACATCTTATCCAACAAGACATATTGTCCAACCCCCTAGACGAGTCGGCGATGCATATATACCGTTATGACTGTGCTGAACTATTACAAAAATAGAAGAAAGCAACATTGCGTTTACAGAATGTCAACATTAACTCAGTTGTTGTTGTCAAGGCTTCCAGGGACTTCATTCGGTGCACGAGCGTCGCTCTGATCCTTCACGCGTTTGCCAGCTTTCTTCCAGTCTCGGAATGCTTTCTGCAGAGACTGCGGGTCTGAATATATAAATATCAAGCCAGAACAGGGGATTAAGGCTACTTTGCCCGCACTGGTAACAAGATCCCTATAATGTGCATGTGTATAGGTACAGGTGGTCTGGGATACAATCCCCTAGATCCCAATATTAAAAAACAAGAAACTTGTTTTACAAATCAAAAAACCCAAAGTGACCCCGCACACTTCAACAGGCCAATTGGCTATTGGTTTTAAGTATCTCTTGTGAATAAAGAATTTGTCTACTGAAGAAACCTGACTTTGAAATTCTTGGGAGAATGTTTGGAAAGATAATGGAACAACATGTACAACGTTATTGATACTGTAATAATCATTGTTGAAGTGTGCGGGGTCACTTTGGGTTTTTTGGGTCTGAATATATCCTGGGCTTACCGTCGAATAGAACTTTGGAACGTGCCGGATATAACATAGGAAACTCAATATGTTGGTCACACAGTTTCCAATTCAAGGGAATGAACTGTCACCTGACCTCCTGTACTTTAAGGGTGAAATCCGGGAACAGAGAGATGTAAGAGCCTTCGTATTGCAGAGTTTCCAGTTCTCGTGCCTTGCGCAATGCAGCATCTCTATCCCGGTAGTTTAAGAGTTTCGCTATTATAGGCCGAGGCGGGGTACCAGGCTGGGGCCAAGGGCCAATCGATCGATGCACTCTCTCCACAACGAATAAGTGGGAAAAAGTATCTGCACCTAGAAGGGACGTTAATAGCTTTTCCATAAATGACTCCATATTCCCGGTCACTTTAGACTCAGCCAGGACTGTAATATGGAGGTTACTGCAACGCGAACGGGCCTCCAGATCCTCAGACCTATCCTGTAGTACAGACAATGTGCGCTCAACCCACTTCTGTGTGCCACCAGCGTCGGCCTGGGCCTCTTCTATTTCAGTTATGCGGCGCTCTGCCATGTCTATGCACTCTGAATATTTATCGACGCTCTCGGACATCCTGTCCATCCTGTAGGTCATCGAGTCTATCTTGGAGTCGATGGCAGTGAGCCCCTTCTGCATGGCGCAATGATCTGCTTGATGTCACCAACTCGGTCACTGCAGGGGCCTCCGACTCGGAAAGCGCATTGTCTGCCGCCTCATCGTAGCTCCAAGACTTACGCTGCTCAAAATTGAGCTTGGGTTGGGACTTGTCGGGCTTCCCCACCGCCAGTTCTGCACACAGTGGGTGACCCAGGAGATTACACACCAAATCTGGCTGCGAGGCGGAAACCAGGAGCGGATGGGGGTCGAGTCTGCAGAGCCAGATCAGTAGAGACGACGCAAACACAGCAATCAGGAGAAGATAGCCAGCAACCAACAATCCATCAATCCAGCCAGGAATGAAGAGCAGTGCAGAGCGTGCACCAGTGCAAGGGTGAAGGTAAGTTCTGATATATGGCTGGCAGCACCACAGAGCATCAACCCCCAATCCAGAATCAGCAGCATTCACCACCAGTGCAAGGGCCAAGCATGGAGACTCCAATGGAGCATAATGGTGTACTCCAAAGGAACGAGAGAACTTCAGGCGCAGAGCTGGGCCACACTCACAGATGATAGAGTCTTCGTCTCAGGTAGCCCCCTGTGCCAGGCCCAGAGCAAAAATCAGGATAGGAAACAGGCTGCAGGATAGGACACGCAGCGCCCAGGGGAACAGACCCAGCCGGCTCCCTGCAGCCCTGGGCAAGGATGCCTCACCTCCGTGGAAGTCTCCACAGGAAATTATCCCCAGGCGCCACAGTCATAGAGGAGCATGGTCAAGACTGGTCTCACAGGGCCTCCCCCAGTCCTGGCACACAAGCAGCGGCCGCACCATCTCCCAGTTGCTGACTCGGTTGTCCACCAAGCCGCTCCAGGCCGCTTCCAGACAGCAGGAGTGCCGCGCCCCCCAACAGCTCTGAGGGACCTAGCACAGAACAGCAGCGTGCCTGAAAAAATCACCAGCGGCAGCAGGCCAAGTCAGAGCAGTCGCCAGCTCTGAAGTCGCAATCTCGGCCCAGTCAACAGGACACTCGGCCGGCTCCTCTTGCAAGCGCGCGGGCAGTAGGCCGCACTGCACCACGATCGTGCATCAGCAGTACAATAGTTCCCAGCAGGGATCCCTTTCAGACAAGCACAGCCCTGGATGGATCGAGGGCTCAGAAGGGCAAAGCCATTGCAGCCGCAACGGATTAAGGTAAGGAGTACACGGATTCCTGCCGGATTACTGCAGTGTGTAGCGGAGCTCTAGATCGGAGCTGCCATTTTCCAGCTGGGCAAGCTCTGCCCCCCCCAGTTTCACCCTTGTTGCCTGTTATTGGCCTCAGTTGTTTGTCTTGGGGGTGGTCCACCCCTCTCTACATTTTTTATTTGTTTATTGGGAAGGATGGGAATATTGCTTAGATTTAATCTTTCTTGTCAATATTTTTCCTTCCTTCAGATTACGCAGGGTTCCTACTCTGGTGAAGTGGTATTTAGCTCTGCTTCCCTGAGTTAGGACTTTTTCTTCTTCTGTTTATTTTCATGTTTATAGTTATTCCTATGTTTTCCCACACTTTCATTTTTCTTTTAAAAGGAATGGGCTAATTGTTGTGACTTCACCTTGGTATCTTCCTTCCCCTGCCACCCCCATGCCCGCTCCCCTTTGGTTCACCCGGCTGCTCTCCTGAAGGCTGTGATAGAATGTTTGTGACAGCACTGTTACCTGACACGACAAGCTGGAAGCACCGCGTTTATGATACTTTAATAAACTCCCTCTGAATCCCATCCTCGTCGGAGGTCTGTGAGGGAAGTTTGTCCCCGGTTCCATTCGTGATACTTTCCATGCCGTAACCAGCTTTGAGAGGAGAGCGGAAATTGGAGGTTTTTGTGACTGTTGTGAGCCTGCTGCTGAAGTAAGGATAATGACCCGTCAGGACAGCAAGCGTGAGGAGTGAGGGGGCGAACGGCGCCGTTGCTTTTTTGACGGGGAACGCTGCTGAGAGTTAGCGCCGTCCTGTGGAGTTTGTCCCGCGTCAGAGGTGAGCGAACCGCTCCAGCGCAAGGATTCTTGTAGAAAAGCAGTGTTTTCAGCTGTCATCTCTTTACTGCGTGGGAGTTCAGTCGTGAGCAAGGCGATCTGTGTGCCAGAAGAACTGTTTGCAGAGGGAACTGGAAGCTCCTCACAGGAAGTTCCCGCCTATTGACTGAGAGAGGTGTTCATTGGTTCGGTGAGAAAATACACCAAAGAAAGAAAGAGGACTCTTCCCCTTTTCTCTTCGTGAAATTTTATGAACTGTTCTTATGTAAGGTGTTTATTTGTTTGGGCTTAGCATAAGCGTGTTGTGGGTAATGTCATTAAATACCTTTCCCTTAAAATAACATAAGACACTGAAGGGTGGAGTACCTGGCATTTAGGATCCTGCAGTTGAAAAGTATAGAGGGATCTGTGACAGATTACCTGGGTGGAATCCTTGCTGGATGGCCATGGCAGGAGCAGGAATGAGCCAGCCACCACCTTTCTTAAATGAACTGGGCGAGCCTGACATACCATGGAAGAGGTGGGAAGGTATTTTCAAGTCTTATCTCATAGCAATAGGGGGAGGAAATTACAACAATGTGAGGAAACAGCACATATTACTGTATACCTTGGGTATTCATGGCAGAATGGTTTTTGAAGACATAACAGGTAGACAGGTTGACGATGAACAGGAGGAGGTAGAAGGTACTAATGTCTATGAATATACCTTGAGGAAACTGGAGGAACATTTTAAAGTTAAATTAAATGTGGTACTAGAAAGGCACAAATTTTACAAAAGGGTACAGAAGAAAGATGAAAAAGTCACCAATTATGTTACTGTCCTGAGGGGTTTATCGGCCACTTGTGAGTTTGGGACTTTAACGGATTCTATGATAAGAGATCAGATTGTTAGATGTACAAATGATCCTAGAATCCAAGAGGAACTTCTCACTAGAAATCCTGACCTGGAAGAGGCATTAAGTATAGCAAAAGGTTTAGAGCACACGGCGTTGTGCATGAAGGAAATGAGAATCCATGAAGGGGTGACTAGAGAAAAAAAGTGAGAGTAAGGTAGTACAGGAAGGGGAAACAGTTTGCAAGGTTGGTGAAAAAACAAAGAGCAATCCAGGCAGCAACTTACATGGGTTATTGTGCTTTAAGTGTGGTAGTCCTATTCATTTGGCGAATAACTGGAAGTGTCCAGCCAGGGATGTGTTGTGTAGAAAATGTAACAGGAGAGGGCATTTTTCGAAAGTATGTAAGAATATCAATCCAAAAGTACACATGGTTGAAAATGTAGAAATTGCAGAAGGGGGTGAGAAAACCTTCATATTTCAAGTGGGGGGTGATGATGTAAATGAATGCAATGATTATCCCAAATGTGAAATTACCCTGGATGGAGAGAAATTTGAGGTGTATGCGGATTCATGCTCTCCTTATACTTTGATTGACAAGAGTTTCTTTGATGAGAAGTTTGCAAAGTATGGGGTGGAGCTAGAGAAAACTGATATTAGTCTAGTTGGATACTACAAGGAACGCATTCCATTAGAAGGTATGGCAAGAATGAAGATCACATTTAAGGACAGGCACACAGTGGGAAAAGTGTAAGTAACCACGAGGGGATCTAGCCTCCTGGGGTGGAAGCACCAGAAAGAGTTAGGGATTAAGCTGGAACCCAACAACAGGGAGCAAGTGCTTTTAGTGGAGCCACCTAGTATTGCAGAAAACCTAACCAACAGAGTTTAAGCAGGTGTTCAACGAAAATTTGGGTGTCTTAAAAAACTATATGCACAAAATCACCCTCAAGGAAGGAGCTGTACCGGTGGTACATAAAACACGGGCCATTCCTCTGCGCATGAAGGAGCCATTGAAGAACGAGTTGGATAAGCTAGTTAGCCATGGTGTGATAAAGGAGATAGAGAGCTCAGCATGGTTTGCTCCGGTGGTCATCACGACCAAGGATGGAGGAAAGAACATTAGGCTATGTGTGGATTTGAGAGACCTGAACGCCAACATACATGTGGACAGATATCCTCTCCCGAGAATAGGAGAGATGTTGAGCACTATTCAAGGGGCAAAATTCTTCAGTGTTTTGGACCTGTCATCGGCCTATCATCAGATAGTTACATCCTGAATCACAATCCCTTACGGCATTTACGACTCCTTTCGGAAATTTAAAATTTATGCGGATGCCTTTTGGTTTGGCGTCCACAGCTGCGGCGCGGCCTTTCAACGAGTCATGCAGCACATCCTCAAAGACTGCACAAAAACAATGTGTTTCCAGGATGATATCCTGATTTATGGATCAGATGAGAAAGAACACAATGATAACGTCAGGGGGGTGCTAGGAAGACTGAGAGATGTTGGTTTCACCACCAGAGTGAGCAAATGTAAGCTAGGGGTGAGCTCAGTGGACTACTTGGGCCATACCATTTCGGAAGAAGGCATCAAACCGAAGTGCGCCCTAGTTAATGCTGTTAGAGATGCCCCTACGCCACACAACAGAGAAGAGGTGGTGTCATTTTTGGGACTTGCGGAGTACATGGCAAAATTCATCAAAGATTTCGCCACCATGTCCTATCCTTTAAGAGAGTTGGTAAAGAAGGATAGCATCTTCAGCTGGGGAAAAGACCAAGAGACAGCGTTTAAAGAAATTAAAGAGGCAATCATACAGGCTCCCTTCATAGGAAAATGTGATCCAGAGAGAGACATAATAATTACTACAGATGCTAGCAACAGAGGAATAGGGGCCACTTTAGCTCAGAAGGTGGAGAAGGAGTTAAAGGTAGTAGCATTTGCGTCCAGGACCCTCACCGCCCCGGAAGCTAACTATTCAACGGTGGAAAAGGAGGCCTTAGCTGTATACTGGGCAATTAAACATTTCAAGTACTATGTGTGGGGAGTGCAATTCGAGCTACATACAGATCACAAGCCTTTGGTGCCTTTGTTTACAAAAGAAAATATGGAAGAAATGACCCAGCGAATAGCAAAATGGGTGTTGGGCCTACACGGTTTTAACTTCAGAGCGGTATACATCCCAGGACAACATAACAAGGTGGCGGATTTCCTTTCAAGAGCTCCTATCCACGGGGATACTGAGGAGGAGGAGGTGGATGATACAATTTTGCAAATGGGTCAAAAATTGATCAAGAGGAAATGAGAAAGAAAATTGAAGACAAACAGCGCAAATACAAAGAATGGTACGACAGGAAGTGGGGTGTCAAGGAGAAGAACCTCAAAGAAGGACAAATGGTGTACATCAGAAAGCCAGATAGGGTAGGGAAGAGAGGAGACAAATTCTACGCCCCAGGAAAAATTAAGGAAGTAAAGAGTAATGTGGTAGTCATGGAAGATGGGAAAATGTGGAGCCAGGACCAAGTTGTTACTCTTACAGTTAGGGACAACAAAATAAGAGGGGGAAATGCTGAAGCAGGGGACAGAAGGATGGAAATGGGCCAGAGGAGAGAAGGTTTCAGAGTAAGAACATCCCCGTTCTGGCACAAGCAGTACAGCATGAGATAGCTGGTAGTTGCTCCACCCCTCTTATAGGATTCAGCATTTTGTTCCACTTGTCAACCTCACTTTGGGTTCTTCCTGGTGGTCTTCTTCGCAAGACTGTGTACCCAGGGTGTCTGCTATTCCCCTTTGGTGCATGTTGTTATTCTTTGCTACCACGTGCTCACCCTCACCTCCCGATACCCCCCACCGCCTTTCCCCGTTGTGTTCTCCCTAGGGAGGATGGTGTGTTGTGACTTCACCTTGGTATCTTCCTTCCCCTGCCACCCCCATGCCCGCTCCCCTTTGGTTCACCCCGCTGCTCTCCTGAAGGCTGTGATAGAATGTTCGTGACAGCACTGTTACCTGTTACGACAAGCTGGAAGCACCGCGTTTATGATACTTTAATAAACTCCCTCTGAACCCCATCTGATTGGACATTAATTACTACACTAATGTTATATCCTCTTAAGTGTCATTGTATGTAATCCAGCTTAGCTGTCTCCTAGCTGCTCAGCCAGAGTGAGAGATGGTTATGGAATGTTGGTGTGACTGTGATGAATGGAGTGCCTGTGTGGATGAGTGGGGGACAGTTGGAGATGGCTGAGCAGCATGGAGGCTGCTCCTGGTGAGGCTGGAGTGAAGGCTGGCAACTGGATTATGGACTGATGTACATAGTTACACAGAACTAATAAATAAGTCTCCAAAACTCTACATGGACACCTGTGTCAACTTGTGTAAGGGCACAACAGTTACGCTTGTCCTCGTCTTAGCTCGAATCAACTTCAGTTTGTAACTTCTACTAGGCTAGCCCACCATTCTGTTTTATTTCACTTTAGCATTGCTTATCATCAGGGTTTCTCGTTTGGCACTCTTCTTCTTGTGTACTGTACTGTTGTTCCCTAGTCTCCCAAAGGTGCCTGTCTCATTTTCTTATTTTTCAACTGCCACTGTATACTACTACTACCACCACCATGGCACCATGGGTAAGTGGTGTGCCCAAAGGGGGATGCAACCAAGATTCTTGGAAGCACTAATTAATATTCAGTTTCAAGACGTTACTTACAGGACGGAAACGTCACCTCAAGGAGCACCCAAAAATAGGAAAACCATTACAAAGACTAAGGATAGCTCACCAAAAACAGGTTGTGCGCTAGCCAATTAATTTGAATACTGTACTATATTATTTCGCCCACAGCCAGCAGCACGCCATGACATCTTACGACGAAATAACCAAAACCACTGACCAAAGGGCTGAAACATACACTTTCACAGACGATGCAGCATCCAGGATTTATGCATTGATACAGGAAGAAACACCACAGGCATCTACAAACAGATCCAAAGAGAAAAACATCAAACAGTTAATATACCTGTCTAAGAGAGAGATAAATCAACGATTACATGGCAGCACATTAATTAAATATCATCTGGCACAACGAATACCCGGTGGATTGCGTATCGCACTAAAACCATCACTATGTAAGAACGCCCCAAAGTTTCAAGAGCGGTGGTATGCGATCCTTAATAAATGTTCGCTAGACCTAATATTACTGATTGTGGAAGAATTGTCGAACATATTGGAAGAGCTGTCAAAGGAAATAGTGGAGGTTACAAACAAATTAACTAAAAGTATTGGAGGATATTAACATTCAAATTTCCAAACACTCCCAAGAAATTAACGAACTCAAAATACGAAAATACAGGAGAGACACCTGGACTATAAGCTGGGGGAAGTATATACATGGGCTGAGGTATATGCCCAAAGACGCCGGAATCGCCCCTACACTCAGAACACAGACACCTCATCATCAGGTAGCGAGACTACCGAAAGACTACAACGGCAAACTCCTCAAGGAAGAACTATTGGTACAACAAATACAGTACTACAGGCACCTGAGGAGACACAACAACAGTCGACTTCCGGACAGTCTTTTTTAGAGAAAGGCCGAGGAGGAACAGAAGACCCAGGAGGAGAAAAAGACAAAGAAAAGGAGCACCCGAACACAAGAAGTAATACAATACCGAAACGGGACAAGAAAAAAACACCGAAGGAGACTTAGTTATTAACATTTCAGACTACATGCTGACACCGGAAGAATCCAAATTACTGCAGAGGGGGACATCGTTCGTTCCTACTACGGATAGTAACATTTTGGAATTGGAGATAAGTGTGTTTAAATTGATGAGAAAGCTTCGACTCCGGAACTTTTTTGATAATGTTTTACAAGATCAGAGGCCTGAAGTAGGTCAAGATGAATTACAAGGATTAAGAAGTTAAAGCACCTATATGGCTCCCACAAGCCATAAGACCTTGGATCTATTTGAAAAATTGGTTAAACAGGATCTTGCACAAATAAAATTCAACAAAAAGTTAACGAGAAACATCACGCAGAAAGATTGGGCCACACTTAAGAAACTAGCAAACAACCCCAATATAGTTTTTCAAAAGGCGGATAAGGGTGGAGCACTAGTGGTACTGAACACTGGTCATTACGAAAACCGAGTGAGAGAACACATCATGGACATCAACATTTACGTGAAATTGGAAATCAATCCGAATAAGGAATTTTAAAAATTACTGAAAACAATCGGAAGCTTGTTTCCGGTCCAGGGAAGACATGGCTTGGCAGTTCGGGCTGGACTGTTCCTATGAGGCACAGGGTCAGACTGATTTGCATATGTCCATGTCTGAACTGTGGTGGCTGAGTGAGCTAAAGAATGGTTATGGATTAAACCCAGATCAGTTGACTGGGGGTGAGTGTTTGATTTGCTCAAACGCTCCGTCCATCATCCCCTTTTGTATCGCTTTGTTCGCCCGAAGTGTGGCAGGGTATGCTGAGATGCGAGTCCCTTGCTCACTTGGCCACTGGATTCAAGATAGCCTTTCTGATGAGGATTATGAATCCGAAACCGGTCCCAGGATGCTTGTTTCCGGTCCAGGGAAGACATGGCTTGGCAGTTCGGGCTGGACTGTTCCCATGAGGCACAGGGTCAGACTGATTTGCACATGGCCATGTCTGAACTGGGGTGGCTGAGTGAGCTAAAGAATGGTGATGGATTAAACCCAGTTCAGTTGACTGGGGGTGAGTGTTTGATTTGCTCAAACGCTCCATCCATCATCCCCTTTTGTATCGCTTTGTTCGCCCTAAGTGTGGCAGGGTATGCTCAGACGTGAGTCCCTTGCTCACTTGGCCACTGGATTCAAGATAGCCTGGCTGATGAGGATTATGAATCTGAAACCGGTCCCAGGATGCTTGTTTCCGGTCCAGGGAAGACATGGCTTGGCAGTTCGGGCTGGACTGTTCCCATGAGGCACAGGGTCAGACTGATTTGCATATGGCCATGTCTGAACTGGGGTGGCTGAGTGAGCTAAAGAATGGTGATTGATTAAACCCAGATCAGTTGACTGGGGGTGAGTGTTTGATTTGCTCAAACGCTCCGTCCATCATCCCCTTTTGTATCGCTCAGAGTTATTGAAGCGGTCAAAAATGAGACAGCACTTTTGAAACTCTGGAGAAAATCTCTCTTTATGGAAGGGATCTATAACTTGTGCAGAGTACCACAGTGAGGCTTTATTGGCTTCAAAGGTTGGTGAAGGGCTATTTCTCATACATTGTAAAATAAAAGTTCCTGTATTGCTCCTCAACATTTATTTGGTTTCAAAATGGCAAGCACTCTAACATGGAACATATTGCAGTGCCAAAGTCACTAAAAGTGTCACCCAGCTTACTCTCAAGAAGATGTTTCACATTTACACGAATTATGCTGAACACTTGACAGACCAGGGTGTTTTCAGACACTAGTTTTTTTATTATGTCCACTACAGCAGTCATGCTTTCCTGTAAAAATCTAACAATGCAGTAGAGTGTACTTTTTTTCAAATCACCATCAATATGTGACCAAAGATCTTCACATTTCTTGCCGTTTTCGTAATCACTCAGCAAAAATTCTGTAAATGGTTGTCAAATGGATAATATAGCATTCATTGCCTCTAGGACTGAGGACCACCAGCTAAGTGACACAGTTGGGATGATTCTTTCTTTGATGCCACACAAAGCACAAAATGAGAAATATTTATGTTTTAGTTCCCATGCATAACAAAACAGTGCACCAGAATGGACTAAAAAGTCAATAGCATTCTTCATTAACTCTGAAGATTGTAAAGATGCTTTCAGATTGCCATCTAACAAGTGAAAAGGTCTCTTACAGGGAAGCACTTCAGCTCAGGTATTGATTTTGCCAGGTCAACACACAACCTTTTCATATACGTAGCTGAATCACTGCAAATACAAACAATATAACTCCAATCTTTGTTGAACTTGGTAAGATCTTTTGCAGCAGCATTCCAAGTGACACTGCATTCCATGTTTTCAAAAAATCTGGTGTCATGTTTTTACCAGTATCCCAGATGCTTTGTGACTGCACTCTTTTCACATATGCCTGTCACTATACCTTGCATTGAATGTTTAAAGCCTGGGGTGTTTGGCAACTCGCCTACGATCAAATACTGACACACTAGAAAAGAGGGCTGATGTATCAAGGGTTTTTACCCATTCTCTGTGGGTAAATGTGATGGTACAGATTGGGAAAGATTCTTATGAAACCTACATTTTCCCTATCAGTGAAAGACTCAATAGTAGCCAAAAAATCAAATATGATTTAGATATTTCCTGATTCTCTACAATTTATAAAATAAATAAATACCTAAAACATGCTTCTAGCCCCTGTATCTTTAGACCAAAGACCACAAAACTGAAAAACGGATGAAGAAACAAGCAGAATAATGTTAGCCCAGTCTTTTTTACTGCTACTATATATAACAAAGTTACATTGTATTCACCCATTTAGGAAGAAATAAAAATTACTCTTTCACTCTCCTTTTCCTTTCTTTGAATGGCATTTAGTTTGTGGTTGTGCAGGTTTTTTTTCAGTGTTTATATGTTTACACTGGTGAGGGCTATTTCCCTTCTGGTGGGGTTTTATCAGTTATTATAGGTTTAAACCTAAAACCGGACAGCCTAGTTATACTATATCAGCAGATTTAAAAAACTGGCTGCAGACCTGCTGCAATGGAAACAGTTCAAAGTAAAAGACTAAACCCCCCGAAAAAAGATTTACATCATATGTATTTTAAAACAAAAAATGCATTCCACTCACAAATATAAAACAAGAAAAGCCCACAACACCTGACACACACCCTCAATGTCAAGGGGAAGATGAGTGGCAGAAGGTGGTTGCCAGACCATGGTGTGGTATCACTGAAGGCACTACTGGGGCCTGCCTGGGACCCGGGGCATTGGAGGCTGCTGCTGCTGCCTCCTCCTCCTCCTCCTCCTCTTCCTCCAGGACCACCAGCTGCCGATATTCGGCCCTTATGGCCTCCAGATTTCTTTGCCGGGTCCTGGCTTCTCTCTCCCACCTGTCAGATGTTTGTTTGACAGGAGAAGCTATATCAAGAAAGAAAAAGGATACATTGTAACCAGTACTCTTAGCAAAACAGGAACACATACAATTATTATATAGTGGCTCAGTAGCACTAGCAGTACATTATATTTGTGGTATCCTCGATTCCTCGGCCCGTAAGACTTGGATGAGATTAGAGTTTTAGGCATTAGGCACCATAGAGTAGATAAGTATTCTTCTTCTCTCTCTTGTTTAGCTAAATTAATCTTGTAGTAGTAGGCATGACAGCTCAGTTTACCCCTTAGACAGACATACTCATGTCGCAGACTTATTTTACTTTACTACTATCTGCAGGTGGGGCAGCCGTACTACACAATTATCTCTTTTTCTATTAAGGTCACTCTGCTAAATCAATGGCAAATGCTAAATTTCACTTTCACCCTGACTACTACAACAAGGCAGATGATATGATTATATGAATGATGATATACGGCACAATGTCACGTGATGTGAGGTACTACTATTATAACCGATCATGTAGCCGATAGGCCACCCATAGCTGACACTGTTAAAATGATGAATTGGGTAGGGCGGGAGTGGGCGCTTGGAGTACGAGGGAGGTGATTGATGATGGGCGGGTACATACATAATATATATGTTGTGCTTGCAAACTTCTGTGAGTCAAGGGATTACAACCTCAAACATTATAATCAAAAACCTTGGGAAAAAAACATTCCCTGTTTATTCTTCTTTCCCGGGATTTTTCCATTTATCATTGCAATGTCCTTCTAGCATTATTGTTATTATTCTCCCTTGGCTTTGCTACTCTAGCATGGTTTAATTTTATTTTGCATTCTCTTCAGCCAGTCTTCAGCTATGATTGAATTCCATCCAGGCATCCATCCACCCAAACATGGCTATTGTTCTCAAAAAACCTTTCACAAACCTACATTATCAATTAACCACCCATGTGTCCTTGCTTGCCTTGCAGTTTGACCCATCAAACCCCCTCAGGATTCCTTTCATCCATACAGTTTCACCCACCCAGGACGGGATCCTTTCTTTCACCTTTCACGCATCCTTCAACCACCCATGCATCCTATCAGCCACCTTTATGTATCCTGGGACCCCTTCAGCCACGCATCCTTCTCCGCTAGTCATATATTAAATGACCTGCATGGTGTTGCCTTCCCCGCTGGCCCCCGCACTGGTGGCCGGTACGGCTAGAAAACACAATACCCTTCTTTTAGATGCTATATACGCCTCCCTCTATTTATTTTTTTCACTAGCAAGATTGAAAATACAATACATACACCACACACATCACTGCACTCCTCATACTTCCTTCCAGTCATGGTGCACAATAATTAGTTTACCATCAACTGCTGATAATAATACTAGGCCTAGATAGGAAGAAGACAAAACCTTGGCGAGACCAAACGCCTCTTGCGTAAGGCATTAGTAATAAAGAAAAGAGGGGGAAGTCAAACAGATGGGACACCAATTGCATCATTGAGGGCAGCCCTAAGAAAGAAATGGTGAGAACACAAAAAAGCCCACATTGAGACGGAATAGATCAAAGTTTTCTCCCTGCTTAAACAGAAAAATTCAGCAGTATTATGGAGACACTTAAATCGGCTAAGTAGCAGAGGAGCTCAAAGAGAAAACGGTGTGGCAGAGCAAGACTGGCTGGCCCACGTAAAGCTGCTATATTCAATTGCCCATGTAAACACATGCAACACAGAAGATCCTACCCTTGGTGTGGACTCTCACCACCCACCAAGGGCAAAGATTGAAGAAATAATCTCTAGCCCCTGAAATCCTTCTGAGGGTCTGCGAGACCAGGCAGAGATGTTTTGCACACCGTCTGCCCAGATAAACCCTCAAATGGTCATGAAGATACTCAAGAATATGAAGAATGATGGGGCCCCTGAACCAAACAGGCACCCGCCCCAGTTTTAAAAAGGACACCCGATATTTGGGCATCTGTCCTCACTCCTCTTTACAACCATTCCTTAATGACAGCAATAACCCCTGATTCATAGAGGGGCTCCATACTAGTCCCAATATTAAAAAAAGGGGATCGTTTAAAACCATCAAATTATAGGCTCATCACTCTTCTTGACATAAAAGCCAAGGCCTACGCCTGCCTCATACTGAAGGATCTGGAGACATGGGCTGAAGGAAAAAGCATCATAACCTGCCATCAGACTGACTTCAGACCACAATCATCGACAATGGACAATATTCTGGCATTAGCACACCTAGCAACAGAGGCAATAAAAAAGAAAAACCCTCCGCTCTTTTGCTGCTTCATTGATTACAGTATAGCCTTTGATAAAGTGGTACGAAATAGGCTATGGCGGAAATTAGAAAACTGGGGCGTTCCGCCAAACCTATTGAAGGCAATCAGCTCACTTTACAAAGGCATCTCGGTGCGGGTCAAAACCAGCGCTTGCACAGTGTCCCCCAAAATAACAACGAACAACGAGCTGAAACAAGGATGTGTGCTGGCGCCTAATCACTTTCACCTGTATACGGTGGACTTGGTGGTCGCCCTGAAAGGCGCCAGACTAGTAGCACTGAGATCAGGTAGCATGAGGCTGCCGGTGCTACAATATGTCGATGACACAGACAAAATGGACCACACGAGGGTGGGCCTACAGAGAGCCCTAAATGCGTTGAATCAATTCAACAAAGGTAACAACCTTATAGTAAACCAAGGGAAAACTAAGGTCGTCATTTTTATGAGCTACCACTTGAAAAAGAAAGCACAGTGGTCAATGGGAGATTTGCAAATCAGAACAGTGGCAGAGTATAACTACCTAGGGGTTTGGTTTACGGAATGAGCCAAGGCAAATGTCCATCTGAAAGAGCAGTCGTCCAAGGCCAATAAGGTGATATTCCTGTTAAAGCAACTCAGCTTACACCTGATAAGCCCCACGGCTGGACAAATATTAACTGCTTTAAAAGCAAAATTGCTGCCAGCCATTAGCTATGGCCACCAGGCTTATCCGGGGTCGCAGGATGCCCTTCTCATCGCAATCCAAGCCAAAGCATATAAGTCACTCTTTTCTATCCCAAGGTTGGCAAGGAAGTCAAGACTAAGATTGGAGCTAGGCCTGGTAAGACCAGACTTAATGTGCCAAGGGGAGATAATAAAACTATACTTAAGGATTATATGGGCCCCAACAAACTCCTTAGGACACCAATTGAGAGCCATCTTTGAGGGGCCAAGATCAGCATGGCACACCAGCCTTGGCAAAGCACTCAAGACTTTAAAGATCGAGGAAAAGAGCATACCACTGCCAGAAATCCCACTAAATGCATGAAAAAAAGCCATAAACAGACAAGTCCGCAAAACCTCATACGATCTGGATCTTAAATCTCTTTGCTATAGCCCCATCTAGATCTGCTGAACAGCTCCTACTCAGTAGGCAAGGCACAACCCTACCTGCATGAGGCCCTGACACCACAAGCCAGAACCAAAATCCTCTCCATGAGACTGTGCACTCTAGGAATTACCGAATTCAACCCCGTATGGACTCGCAAAGCGGAAATTACAAGCTGCAGACTGTGCCCCTACACAAGAGAATCTTGGCTTCACCTTTTATGCTGCTGCCCCTCCCTCATGAACGAACATCGTCGACTTCTCCGCCCAGTCTGCATCACCAAGGGAATCAAGATATGCCGTGAAGCATCAGCCTTGTGCTTCTCTAGAACAACCACGATGACCTTGGCGAGTCTTGGGAAATTCATTCATCTGATTAGAATGGCTTTAAAGGCAGCAAACAAACACAAATAAACCAGGACCACCAGCGAGGTATAACAAGGGGGACAATGCAGCCTCCGCTCAAACGAGGGAAGAGCCCTGATCCTATTCACCCGTCCTACAGAGACCGCACTACATCAATGGCTCAAATTGGAAGGGACCAGGAGAACGATCCACAGACTGCTGTAGCAGAAAACCGCTAAGGCCTACGCAACTGCGCAAGGACTTAGGATAAAGACCCGGCACTGGCGGCCCCAGTGGGTGCAGCAGAGAGGAGATCTAATACTTGAACAAAAAGTTTTTATCCGGCAGCCTCATAGCTTTAATGTGATTCATTTCTCATTTACCAGTTTTATGCTTTTTTACTGTAATGATTTTAATTAATTGAACAGTTAATAAAATAATAATAATAACCTTGGGGTGTTTAATATGACCATCGTTTACTGATTGAGTATGAGAAAGTAAACGAAAGCCTTCTCATCTCAACAAACATGTGTAGAATACCTTACTTGGGCCTGCAATCTGCGCAACAGAGTACTAGTACTAGTAATAGTAAGGACCAATGGGTTCTCCGAGTCTTACAGTACCACCACTGGGCAGTTCACAAAATATATAGGGGAGAGGGGAAGCTTCTAAAAAACCAGAAGAAAGCAAACTACAGACAGACTAAATCAGAGTCAGAGGTAGTTTAAGCTAAAAAAAACACACTAGAAATATATAAATAACTAAGTTATGCAGGGGTAACAAGATTTGAGAAACAGATAGATCGAAGAGTATTTGAGAAAAAATAAAATTAGGAAATGGAAATAATAGTTCAAAATAAGGAGAGGTAAAAGATAGGGAAATATATATTAATATTAATAACAGGGCAGAAGACTTACTGGGGCTGGTAGAGCCATCTTCCGAGGAGTGTTCCTGACCCTAGGTGACCCCTCCACCTCCGCATCCGCCTTGGAAGACCTCGTTATATAGCCCACGGATGCTGATGACCATGCAAGACATAACTAAAGAGACAAAATAGATTGGTGTTCAATAAATATTAAATAATCGCTCCAAAAACATTTTTTGACAGGAAACAGCAATTGCAATAACATTGACCTTTCCTAAATCAGATCAACTAGTAGTAGAATAGTATCGCGGTTGCAGACTGTTCTTTCTTTATCATTCCAAAGTTCTATTCAGATTCCTGAATCCTAAGCCTACCTAGCCCACATATTCTAAAGACGTTGGAATGAATTGCAAAAAAATGATATTTGCTTCTCAACCCCCTTTGACGGGCCAATTCACTAAGTCTGCATTTAGCCTTCTAAAATGCATAGATGGAGGCATGCATATTACATATACCAAATTGGTTGGTTGCTATTCACTCACTATACAAACATAAAAAAAGGTTTTACAAAGGACTAAGAAGTCAAGGACTGAGGTCACGTGAGAGGACATGTCATGCAGGCCACTAAATTACTAACTAATACTAGGTAACTAACTAACTAACTACCACTATCTTAGTGACAGGACGAAAGAAACGAGTCTCTCTAGTCTGCATTACCTAACTTAAGTTCTCTAACTTCTCTTACATAATCAGCCCAAGTGAGCGCAAAGTTACAAACAACTCCAAGGATGATTAGTAGCCCCGAGCACCTGTCTAGGAGAATACCGATCACATAATATAAGTTTTTTAAATGTAACTTACCTGCATGTAAGCAGCAGCATTCTTGCTATTTGGAAAAAAATAATATTTGCAACAACACAGAACACACAATAATAATAATTAGCTACTCACCAGCCCTGCAACCTCAACACCTAGCAGGTTCAGGAGGTACAGGATATCGGACCACAGGTGCGTCAATTGGGTATGGGTGCACCGGACCCCAGAGCAGTGATACATTGCCTGACACACTCTCGGTCACCGCTGATGATGCTCCCAGAGTCTGTAACCGGACCCAGGCCTGCCGCCTGCTGCCAGGGTGGAGGGGAGGTGGCGCTGTCAAACAAAACATGAGCTGCCACCTCTGCCTCCAAAAACAAGGCCCGGAGATGCACCCCTTACAGGCATCCCTCTTTCCCCAGGTCACACTCTCTGGCATGATACTGGAGGAGGAGGGGGCAGAAAAGAAAATTTAGAAAGTAAAATAGTAAGGGAGGGGAAGAAGAAAGGAAGTAAAAAATATGAGAAAGCAGTAATACAGAAAAACGGTATACAACCTTTACAACGCAACTTTTACCACGACCTACCATTACCACGCATTTTTTACAACGCAGGATCCATTACAACGCATACCATTACCACGCATGTATTTACAACGCAGGTACTTTTACAACGCATACCATTGCAACGTAAGTATTGGTAAGTATATTATTTTATTTAAAATATTATTTGTTTTTTTTTGTAAAGGGGTATTTTTTGGGTTCAGGGTCAGTTTTGGGTTTTTGGGTAAAGGGGTATTTTTAGGGTTCAGGGTCAGTTTTCAGTTTTTGGGTAAAGGGGTATTTTTAGGGTTTGGGGTCAGTTTTCAGTTTTTGGGTAAAGGGGTATTTTTAGGGTTCAGGGACAGTTTTCAGTTTTTGGGTAAAGGGGTATTTTTAGGGTTCAGGGTCAGTTTTCAGTTTTTGGGTAAAGGGGTATTTTTAGGGTTTAGGGTCAGTTTTCAGTTTTTGGGTAAAGGGGTATTTTTAGGGTTCAGGGTCAGTTTTCAGTTTTTGGGTAAAGGGGTATTTTTAGGGTTTAGGGTCAGTTTTCAGTTTTTGGGTAAAGGGGTATTTTTAGGGTTCAGGGTCAGTTTTCAGTTTTTGGGTAAAGGGGTATTTTTAGGGTTTAGGGTCAGTTTTCAGTTTTTGGGTAAAGGGGTATTTTTAGGGTTCAGGGTCAGTTTTCAGTTTTTGGGTAAAGGGGTATTTTTAGGGTTCAGGGTCAGTTTTCAGTTTTTGGGTAAAGGGGTATTTTTAGGGTTTAGGGTCAGTTTTCAGTTTTTGGGTAAAGGGGTATTTTTAGGGTTCAGGGTCAGTTTTCAGTTTTTGGGTAAAGGGGTATTTTTAGGGTTCAGGGTCAGTTTTCAGTTTTTGGGTAAAGGGGTATTTTTAGGGTTCAGGGTCAGTTTTTAGTTTTTGGGTAAAGGGGTATTTTTAGGGTTCAGGGTCAGTTTGGGGTTTTTGGGTAAAGGGGTATTTATTGGGTTCAGGGTCAGTTTTGGCTTTTTGGGTAAAGGGGTATTTTTAGGGTTCAGGGTCAGTTTTGGGTTTTTGGGTAAAAGGGGTATTTTTTGGGTTCAGGGTCAGTTTTGGGTTTTTGGGTAAAAGGGGTATTTTTTGGGTTCAGGGTCAGTTTTGGGTTTTTGGGTAAAAGGGGTATTTTTAGGGTTCAGGGTCAGTTTTGGGTTTTTGGGTAAAAGGGGTATTTTTTGGGTTCAGGGTCAGTTTTGGGTTTTTGGGTAAAAGGCTACAGTGTAAAAATTAAATATAATTAAATTTAAATGACATTAAATTAAATTGATTAAATTAAATAAATTAAATTACATTACATTAAATTACATTAAATTAAATTATTTAAATTAAATTAAATTAAATTACATTATATTAATTTTAATTAAATTAAATATTAAAAAATATTATATACTTACCAATACTTACGTTGTAATTGTATGCGTTGTAAAGGTATATGCGTTGTAAATACATGCGTGGTAATGGTATGCGTTGTCATGGATCCTGCGTTGTAAAAAATGCGTGGTAATGGTAGGCGTGGTAAAGGTATGCGTTGTAACGTCATACATCCCAGAAAAACAGTACAAAACACAGTTAAAAACAAAAAGTTGAGAAATATGCAAAATGTACACTTAAGAAGAGAGAGGGATAGTTAATAAATATAAAAGATCAGAAAAAAGTTTTTGGGGAACAAAGGATTGGAAAGATTTGGGGAGGATTCATAACAGGCCCCAGAACCATAACAAGAGTAGAAAAACTAAATGGCTGCCCCCGTGCGAGACCGTGTGATGAAATTTGCATGATATTTCCCCCCGAATATGCAATCTGCAATGCCATACAGCAGAAAAATCTTGCATACAGGTGGAACAAGCAACTCTGCCCACTTGCAGAACTCTGCTTAGCGCTGTTGATTTTCTTTACTGCTTGGTGGATTTCCACGTAACTCCGCTACGCGAACTCCACCCAGACTTATCCCTTATGCCCTTGGAATGGATGGTCTAGGTCACTCTCCCCCAAAGGCTGGACCAGACTTCTTTGTCCATAGGTTGGCATATATTTTGGGCCACATATCCTGCCATATTCTGGAAGTGGTGTGGCGCAGCAGCCAGAGAGGCTGACTCTGGAACACGGGGGGGTCATCGATCCCCGCGCTGGCGGCAGGTTATTCCAGCACCATGTGACTCTAGGCAATAGGTCGCTTAATCTTCCCAATGGCCCCCTACACCTTGACATCCTCGGGTAGATTTTCGCACTTTACAAACACTGGATTTCATTTAGTTTCATTTTTCATTTCATTTAAATTCATTTCACCTTAGGGTCTGTGAGCCATTTGGAGGATCTTGGATGATATATTCCCCCTGGCTTAAATATGTCGGACTAGGGGTTATCCTCTTCAAAGGAACTGAAGGCCACCGACCTAGGTCGCCAAAGCCTGCCTGAAATCTCCTTCATCCGAGGACACCTGCACATCCATACCTCCCTCTCCCGGATCAGGAACCCTTCATTAGGGCCTGCAATAGAAGCGACAGCATCGCTAGTCTCCGGGCAAGTCTTCCTTCCTTCCAGTAGAGTGCATTCCGTAACATGCGCTCACTCTTACAGAAGTCATACCATAATCAGTCAAGCCCTTCCAGGTGCCCCGCGCTTCGTTTATGGGCCTTTGAAGATGGGAAAGTGGATATGCTGCTAGGCTCTGCCTCTATATCCCCAAGGATCCCTGGACCCCCATAGACATGGGATGAGAGCTGGTCCACACTTTCCTATGGGGTGCCAAAGCCCTAGAGGTTTCTTGAGATGGAAGCTGCAGGGAGGTGGCACTGTGTAGGCCATTCTCCAAACGGCTAGATCTGGAGTAGTTGCGATCCCTCTATGGATCCATGTGTACTGAGAGCGTGAGCAGCAGAAAAGTACCAAAAACACCCTATAAATGCAAGGTGCTCTGAAAAGAGAAGGAATTCTAGTTCAGAATAGGTAAAAATATATATTGTCCCGAGGACTTAGTTCCTACCGTTAATGTGGTAATATGCGAGGGTTGGTAGAGAGAGAAAGGTCTCCACGCGATCTGTATGATCCTTTATTGGGTGTAAGTAGCTCACCACAACTTCCTAACGCGCTCACAAGCCTGAGGAGCAGAATCTATTTTCTTGCGCACTGCCACACAAGCCACGATGTGCCTGACAGGCCACAGATGGCGCAAAACAGTGCCCCCAGCAGGCCCGCGCAGAAGCAAAATACAAGTGCTTGGGTCGGAGCATGCTGCCCGAAACACTCAGTTACCCAAATTGCACTAAAACAATACAATGTACCCTGTCCATATCACAGAAGTTACAAGCCACGCTTTTACCAGCCTATAATTCCCCAAACACAAAGAAAACCCCAGAGAGGCATGATTGAAAAGAGAGACTTAACTGTCACAGCAGTTAAGAAAGAGAAAGGACTGCTGACAGCGAGGATTTATATGTTGGGACTGCAATTGGCTTGTGGTTTCCATGGACTCCTCCCAAGGACTCATGGGAGTTGTAGTGTGGATGGTGTTTTTTGTTTGTTTAACTTTGAATCTGCTGTTAATATAAAGTCGGGAAAGCTATGCATAATCCTCTTCTTGGGTCCTGACATAGAATACATATTCACTGAGAATGTCAGACTTTATCTTCATATGGCCAAAAAAGATAGTGTTCAATTACGGAAAATTTGTTCTCATTTTAGCTTCTCAAGCATTTTACATAACCTCTATGAGAAAATCATTAGAAGAATGTCTTCTCTCAAACATGATTCATAAAATCCCTGTATACGGTGAGCCGTTCTTACAGGGTAAAATCACTTTAGAACACACCACAATTCCTAAAATTAGTAATGTACCACCAGCAAATGATTTATATTATAACTAACATCTGTTATCACTTTTTATAAGTGCTCCCTTTTTTTACCCTAAAAAGCTCCCCTTGCTACAATGCATTTCAATAGAGTCCATGTCCCTTAGTCCTGTAATGACTGACACAGCATGTTGTCCATGTTAAGGTCAGCCAATAAGAGGTAGTGGGGTCACACTGGGGCCAACCCCACATGCCCTCTTGGTTCTGGATGTGATCACTCTGCCCCCCCTACTTTTTTTTTAATTAATTTACACGGTATAGGGACCAAGTCCCTGAGTTTTGGTATGGCTGCCAAAACATATTGTTCAGGTTGAAACCAACCAATCAAGATTGACTAGTCTCCTTTAAGTTAGCCAATCAGAGCATATTTAGACAACAACTGTCCATATATGTTTTTTAGCATTGATTCCTCAAACACTACTGAATATATTTACAGCAAATGACAAAAAGCACTGTCTGAGTACCAAGATCTAGCTTCCTGACTAATTTGGTGTAATTCTGTTCAGCACTTTTTGCTGTAGTCCGTTCTCAATATGTTTATGGAAAACAGATGGGGATTTTTGCGTGTTTGGACCCCCCTTCTTTCTCTGCCCATACTTGACGGATCACTCATAAACTTTTCCATGGAGCAACCAATCAGGCATACATTTGCGGTTACCAGTAGGTAGTTATAGTTAGGATCTAGTTTACACAGGAAGAGTGTTTTTTTTTTACTCTGGCTTCATTAGACAAATCCTTGCATAATTTTCCAAACTAATTGATGTTGACTTCAGCTGCTGCCTTTTGCCTTGTAAAGTCTCTTTAGTGTAGGGATGATGCTCACTCCCCCTGGTAGACTAACGTTTTGTGGTGATCCATCAAGCGAGGTCCAAGAAAAAGGGGGGTTCCCAATACGTGTCGCTTCCCCCTGTTAAATTCCATTGAGATTTTAGACACAACTACAACCCGAACTGCTGAATGCAATTACACCAAATTTAGCAGTAAGGGAGTTTTTGGTCCAGAAAGCAACCTTTTTGTAAATTGGCGTAAATCCATTCAGTTATTTTTAAAGTATTGAGAGAAAAACAATTTGTATATATAGGGACGCAAAGGTTTTGCAAACCCCCTGAACTAGTGTTGAGATCTGATTGGCTGCCAATACTTCATCCAGGAAGTGTTGGCAGTTATCTTGGGACTCAGCTTCAGCTGAGTCCCATAAAAAAGTTAAAATCAGCTTAATCTCTGGTTACTCAGGATGCCTCATGAATCAGCCTTACATAAAGCTTTAAAAACTCACCTTTTCCCATCTTCACTCAGTGGCTATTTCCATGTTTCTTACTTTTCTGAACTCTTGCACCAGGACAGGCCTCGAAATAGATCTGCGCTTTATATATCTCATCATTCATTCATTCATTCATTCATTCATTCATTCCTATTCTAAGCCATATTTAAGTGATTTGTCTGTGTACACAGATTGCACACTTACAATTCCAGTAAATGTGTCACCTTGATGCATTTTCATCTCTGCTGAATGTGCTTAAGTCATAAACTACCTAAACATTCTGTCCTAACCAATTAAGTGAGCAAGCTTCACTTAGCGTTTGCTGGTTGTTAATTCCTGAGGGACAGAAGATGTAAAAAATATTGCCTATGTTTAGTGGCGCATAATCAGGAGCAAGCAGACTCCCCATTGATTGTGAAAGGAAAGAGACCTCCCTTTTGGGTAAAGTGCAAGGGGCTCTAAATAATTCATCCTCCCAGAGCACCAAGGTGGTAAGCAAAACAACATGCACTTTGGCAAGGTGAGGGGGAAACAAATAAAATGTCACCGCCTCAGTTTGCCCCAGTTTAGAGGGGGACGGAGCAGCAACAGCACAGAGGTGTTCTGTAGACACCCAGTCCTGCTCAGATCGGGCGTGAGGCAGCAGGGGAAAGAGGCTGCTCCCTGATGACCTTTACTTTCCTCACGTAGCGAAGGCTCTCTCGTGAAGGCATTGTTGCTCCCTCTTGTGTCGAGGATCACACAGTGCGGTATGCCGAGGATCACGCGCTTGAAGCCCTGAACACCCTCAGAGGGGGCTAAGAGGAGAACAAGTTTCTGTCGGAGGGAAAAACAGTGGGATCGTTGAAGTCCGCAGTTTAGTCCTGCTTTTCGAACGGATCGGAGCCAGAGAGGCCAGAGCGCGACAGAGGCGGGATCGGAGGAGCGGAGGACGCTGAAAGACCCGCTCCGCCGGAAAAAACGCAGAAAAAAACGCTCTGAAAGCCCCAACTGCCCAGCCACCTATACACTAGTCTCCGAGCATTTGGGGTCTGCATCGGCTTGCCAACAGCCGTGAATTGTGTTTTAAAAGCTGCACGGGTCGCTTTAACGCGGCGGGACCCGTGAATCGCTCTGACGCTGCGTGTGTCCCGGCAGCTCGAGTACGTGACTGTGGCAGAGGCAGGGGCAGGGTGGGGATCTGCAGAGGAATCGCAGAGGATCGGCAGTGATCGACCATTAAAGGTATTCTCCTACCAATCCCTTTTTCATTGAGGCAGGTTGCGGCAGCAGCGTTTGGGGTGTGGTTTTTGGAGCAAGCCAGTCTTCCTCAGACTCCCTTTGAATTTATTAGAGAGGTGTGGTTTTTGGAACAATCCAGTCTTCCTCAGACTCCTACAGACTCCCTTTGAATTTATTGGAGGTCGTGACAGCACAAGCAGCAGCGATTGGGGAGCAAGTAAGTTGGCAGTAGTGAGTGTGAGTGTGTTTAACAGAGGCTGATGGCAGGGCACGACTTTGTACTGAAAACTCATTCAAAGTTACTCAAGGTTACTACAGGATCCAAGGAACAGTGGGAGCAGCCTAACAGGTGCTAAAAAGCTGTGAGGTACAGTTGTGTTAGCTAAACGGAATTACAGCGCCGCTTGTTTGTTTCACCGGAATATCTGCTGATCTTGCCCCAGTTAAAATAGGATACAAATTATTGGGGACTGGAGAAAGTAATCAAGGATTATGAGATCAGGAAAAATGCGACAAACATCTCAGAGGAAAGCTAAAAAGAGACTGTTAAAAGTAGATATAAATTCTACTGCAGACACAAAGAGAAGGAAAGAAAACCTTTCATCTCAAAAGGAAAAGTTGGTTTCTGCTTTAACACCAATAAGCGAATTTGTTTAATTTGGAGGAAAGAACGAGAACCAGAGATTTCAATTTCTTAAGGATCCAATAGCCGCAATCTATACCACAGATGGGGCTCAGGGATTGCCGAGCCCAATAACACCAAAAACACAGGTCAATAAAAGCCCACAGTGTTCAGGATGCCCAAATACAAACACTAAAATAACACAACCCAGCCCTGTAACGGAAATATCTGAACATATAAGAATGCGGGATCATGAAATAAATAAATGTAAAGATGACTTAACCAAGGTAAATAAAGATGTTAAAAGTGAGACGGCCAGAATGGATGTTCCACCAAATAAAGCTCTGATAACAACTATAGCGCAGGTGCACCCGTCCAAGGCACAACTCAAAGATCAGCTCAAACAGCCTGTTCAATATAAAGATGGGAAATTTGGAAGAGTATCTAAAGGTTAAGGAGACCTCGGAGTAGCAAAAAATAAAGAATATAATAAAGTTCAATCCGATGAATGGTTTGGTTCCTTCTCCATATCAGATGATATGGACCTCATTAAATCATTGAATTTCAACATACAATTAAATGAGGATGTATTTACTCAAGAAGGGGTTAAGAGTTCAGCTATAGGTACACCTCAGGTTCAATAAATTGGGGAGGAGGGAGGGACTGCCTCCACCCCAATTAAACAATTAGTATGTACCGACAAACAGGAGGAGAAAAACATCACGCTAAACTCTGGTCCTATGGGTAGTAAACCATTCTGGTCACCCCCAATTACAATCTCTTCAGTGAGTGGAATCGATCTAATTTCAGAACTCCCGTCGCAATCGACTAACTCAGTAAAATGGAGTGACAATCTACTGAGATCTTTACAGCGAGTCATAGATGTATCAAATTTCCAATCGGACAAACTTGATGTTCAAATTGAGTTAATGAATTTGATAGCAACTTATATTGCAGGGATTAACACCAAACTGGATTCATTAACCGGATTGTTCAGTAAGGCCAATCAGAGTAAAGCTCCAGGTAGTGGATTCCTAGTTAACTCAAATTGTGGATGCAGCCAGATAATAGATAAATTGGCATCCCTTCCTGAAATACTAACGGAAATTCTACATGTCGTCAAGCCAACGGAAAAAATGGCTGATAAAGAACACTCAGATATGATTGATAGAAAAAATTTGAAGAATGACAAGATAATTGTAGAAGTAAAGTCTCAATGCCCCGAATATGATGGAAGTTGTAAAAAAGAAAAAGTCAAGGAATCTACTCATCCAGGGGAAATGCAAATTGTCCAGGAATCAATCTCTACACCTAACATATCAAATTGTGGATTAACAAAAAGACAACGAAAAAGACCTCGTAAGGCCCGGCGAAATGTGAGTAAGCAAATTAGTCAAGAATCAAAGCAAAACTATCCAATATTTTCACAATTGTATAGTCAAAAAAGCAATCATCTGTGTAACAAAAACCCCTCCGGGGTCATGGAAGGAGCAATGTCTCTTTCGCAAGATCCAATTGCAAGTTTGAATAAATCCCTCCAAAGTAATATATCTTCATACACACAATCAAGTAATATACACTTACATGAAGATGCCAAACCAATAAAAAGTGATAAAGAGTGCCTTACTATTGCAAATAAGCAGGACTTCCCAGTAAATTTAAAATCTTCTGTGAGAGACAACATCACGTAACAAAAACAAGAAAAAATTAAGGGTCCGCCAAAAGAAGGACACAAACAAATAATTGTTAATGGGGATATAACGAATTTGAATTTACGGTCTGATGTTAAAACCATCCCTAATAGACAAGATGGTAAAAATAGAATTGTACATACTTTAACAACTACGTCAACAAAGTGCGTGGAAATTTTCAAGGACCAAAACATGGTTAAAACTCAAGATAAAGTACAAACAGATCAAAATAAACAAAAATCAGATAGGTGTTTAAAAAACAATTCGGAAAAACACACCGGCCTTTTGAGTGAATAAATGGAAAACTCAGATTGGAATGACTTGAAAATTTACATGGATAAAAAGGGACGAGTCTGCGAGTTTTCTAAAAACAAATCTATCCCACAAGACCTTACAAACATGAAAGTAGGTAAAAAAAATCGACAAAACTGTAAGTACAATAATGAGTGATGGACAAGAAAATATATCACAGCAGGAAAGGGAGACCACGGATAACATTGTACAAATTAGAAACAGAGTTGGTAATACTCAGATAGAACAGAATAGTTCCATCCAAACGGGGATTCAACAAAGTAAACCAGGAGTATCAACAAATAAATTAATCTTCGAGCCAGAATATCAAACAAAGGGAAGTTTGGACTCTTTAAATAGGAGAAACCTAATGAGATTATTTAAGGAGATACCAAAACTTTGTAATATCACAACAGCAGATCTCCTGTCGGTGGAGTTTTTGCAAAAGGAAAAAGGATCAGAAAAATAAATTACTCCGACAACTTGGTCCTCAAAGGAATTAACAGCTCTGATTTTCTCTGAAAGGGAAAACTTTGATGCATGGGGTATTTATCTATCATATTCAAAATCTTTAAAATACCCGTTCCCACTTTTACCTGATACAGTGATTGCGATTTTACCTGGTAAGGAGATTTGCCCTAAAACTTGTCTAAGGGGGGCTCGAAGTACTACTCCTAAAAACACCGAGCAGGTAAATAACATATTGGAGACAACAAATCAGAACCGAGTTTGTGTAAACCAACCCTCAGAAGGAGTTTATGATTGGTCATGGGTGTCCTATTTCTTAAGCCAAAAACAATCCTAATGAATTTGACAAATCACATAGGTTAAATCCCTCAGTGACACACCCGGATACGCCAAAGGAATACAAAATAAAAATCTGCTCATGGAATATCCACTGGTTTAATGAAAGGGGCCAAGATCTGGATACTCAGTTGTTTTTACAAAGTTTTGACATCACCCTTTTACAGGAAACTTGGAACTTGAATCCTAAACCTATCATTGGATATGTAGAATTCCATGTTCTGGCAGAACAAATTTATAAATCTGGGCATCCGAGAGGTGGGTTGTCCACCTTTGTAACAGAAAAATTTGATTGGCAAATGGAATAACTTGATACGGTTGAAAGCTGGATACAGGTTGTGAAAATGGAAAGCAAGAACTCTGGAAATAAAATGCCCTGGCAGCTGTTGATGTTAAACATATATGTTCACCCAATTAAAAAGCTGAAAAAAGAAAAGTTTGTATGCCTGATCAACTTAATCAAGGTCTTACAGAAAAGGTATCAAAATTGTGAGTTGATAATCACGGGGGATTTTAATTCCAACGTAATATGGAATAAGTCAAATAAGAGTTTGCATCAAAAGGAAACAGAGGCTAATGAATTTAAAAGCGATTTGGACACTTTAAGATTACATATTCTTAATGGGACAAGAAAGGAAGATCAACCGGCAAGGATCACTTTTTTAAGTGGGAAGAACCAATCAATTATTGACTATACTATGGTCAGTAAAGAACTTTTCACCTCGGTGGACGCATTTTTCATACAATCCCGCCCGGAAAGTGACCATTTGCCGCAAATATTGACAATCAATGCAAAGCAGCTTGCAAAAGAGAATATATCTGCTCTAACAGCAATCCCCGTAACATACAATCTGAAGAAATTAAAATGGAGTGGTACGAATGTTGCTCAAATAATGGATGCTGCTCAACAATTTATAACCAATGGTGGGGAGCAGTGTACAAAGTTACCAGAAGATTCTTGGGAACAATTAGGAAAGTTTCTTCTAAATAAATTTCCCGTCATACCGGGACGTCGAGGCCAACAAAATGAAATATATGAACCTTGGTTCGATATCAAGCTGCGAAACCTGAAGAGGGAAATTACAAGAGAATCGAGAAAAGTATTTATGGCAGTAAGATCTGGAAAATCCGTTATAAACAACAATATTAAAGAAATTAAGAAAAACTTTAAAGAGAAATGTAGAGTGGCAAAAAAGAAACGGAAGGAAAAGATCTGGGAAAAATTACTCTGGGCCAGTAAATTACCTAACAGTTGTGACTTCTGGGGCATAATAAATAAGCTAACCAAAGGAACAGGAATGTCACAAAAAGTGGGAATAAGTGAGAAAAGTTGGGAATTACATATACACAATGTATATAATAATATTATTCATGAGGTGTTGAAGAAATTGGAACCTGGGCCAGACACTCTGCAGGAGGATACAAATACAAAAATTGGCTTTGACCCCTTTTCAGAGAAAATATCACAACATGAAGAAACTTTAGTTCAGCTCAATAAGGTTCTATATGAAAATAGTTTACAGGATTCAATTTATAACGACTCAAACATTTTAATTGACAATAACCGGCTAAAAGAAATAATAAAAAAATTGAAAACAGAAGGAGCAGCAGGGCCTAATGGACTTCCGAATGCAATCTTCAAACACGATGTAGAATTTTGGGCAAATCTTTTCCCGCCTCGTCCATTGCCCTGGACTGATCATTTCTTAATACCTTTTTCATGGACTACTATTAATTTCCCCCTTACACAAGACCCCAAAAAACACTGGGGTAGGAAGTGGGCTACACTTACCCTTCCCAAATGGGAATCGGCTCTTGTTGAATTTAAACCCCCATAGGCCACTAATCCTAATCTAGCTAGCATCATTTTTAACAATTGGATTACTAATTCTCTTAACCTAGAACTCCCGAAAGTACCTCTGCACTCCATAGAGAGACAAAAGGTAGCCCCTTGGGACACCCCTAGATTCAGAGAAATGAAATTATCCTGTCGTAAGCTTGAGAGAGCATGGAGACAAGATCACTCTCAGACTAGGAAATCAGACTATCGATCTGCAATTAGGCTATATAAAAAAGAAATTAAATCCACTCAAGCCCAGTTTTATGATTCAAAAATCAATCTAGCAGCTAATGCTCCTAGAGAAATTTTTAAAATAGCCAAATCGCTGATTTCCCTTCCTCCTGAGCGAATGTCACCAGGTGGGGCATTAACTCGATGTAATAATTTGGCCACCTTCTTTCATCAGAAGATTCAGACCATCTATTCTTCCTTTCCCACTGAAGGAATTGAAGTAGAAGCTGCCATTACAGCTTGCCCCTCCATTCAAACTCCTTGTGTGTTGGAAAATTTCACCCCCTTAGATTCTATTTCCATTGACAAAATAATTTCTAAAGTCACTTCAGGATCCCCCAGTGACCCAGCACCCCCTCAATTCCTTACTTTGGCCATGAATGTCATTCGACCAGTTCTCCTCGATGTGCTTAACACCTCAATTGCTACGAGCACAGTGCCGACGGGATGGAAATGTGCAATGGTCAGGGCCCTTTTAAAAAAAACAACGCTAGACCAAAACAACCTAGCCAACTTCCGCCCTATCTCCCTGCTACCCTGGATGAGTAAACTGCTAGAAAAGCATATTAATAACATCCTAGTAGACTATCTGGAAGCCAATAGTCTGCTAAGTGTCTCTCAGACAGGATTCCGTCCCCAGCACGGGACTGAGACAGCCTTGCTAGCAGTAACTGAAGAAACACGAACGGTGGTGGACCAGGGAGGAAAAGCGGCCATTATATTATTAGACCTCAGCGCCGCGTTCGACACTGTTAACAATGCTACCTTATTACATCGTCTGAAGGTCATGGGAGTGTCGGGCGCGGCCCTGGCATGGCTTGCTTCCTTCCTGGATGAACGCTTCTTCCAGGTGTTCGAGGGCGGGGCTGTATCCAACAAACAGCCACTCAAGTGTGGGGTTCCTCAGGGCTCGGCCCTGAGCCCCACACTTTTTAACATTACATGAGGCCCCTAGCGGAGATAGTCCACCCATTTGGCGTCCGCATTATCACCTACGCAGACGATACTCAGTTGGTGGTCTCATTGGATCACTCTGAGGGATCGTCTAGCACGCTGAGCCTTTGCTTAGAAGCGGTGGCCAAGTGGATGAACTCCTCCTACCTCAGACTGAACGGAGAGAAGACGGAAGTCATGTTACTGGGTAGTTCTCCTCCCACCAGTCTGACCCCCTTTTGGCCTATATGCCTAGGCCCCCCTCCTCTCCCTAAATCTGAGATAAAAAGCCTGGGCTTTTGGCTCGATAAATCACTTGATTTCACCTGTCAGGCCACTAAAACCGTATCCATCTGTTTTGGGTTGATGAGAATGCTCCGGAAGGTTCTCCCCCTGCATCCATTCCAGGTGAGGAGAGTCATGGTCTAGGCCCTGATACTCTCACGCCTGGACTATGGTAATGCTCTCTACCTGGGAGCCCCGGTGGCAGTGATCAACAAACTTCAGGTCACCCAAAACTGCGCGGCCCGGCTGCTTTTTCAAATCCCTCGCTGGCAGTCAGCCAAAAACGCCTTAAAAAAGTTACACTGGCTCCCTGTAGCAGCAAGGGTACAATTTAAGGCCATGTGCATTGTTCAAAAAGCAATGCGCAGATTGGGCCCAGCAATAATACATCCTCTAGCTACCCCCTACCTTCCCCTTAAGCTCTGCGCTCACGGTCACTGCAATTAGCCTCCACAACTAAGATAAACAGGGCTCGTTGGGGTGGCCGCTCATTCTCGCATAATGCTGCGAGAGTTTGGAATTCTCTCCCACTTGCCCTTAGAGAAGAGAACAACCGGATGGCGTTCAGGAAGTTTTGAAAGACCTACTTGTTCAGCAAGACCTGCTAATCTTCATAGCTGCTGCCTTGTTTTCAGTTAATGCGCTGCGAGGCCTACGGGTAGTTTTATGCGCTCTATAAATGTAATTTTTCATTTCATCTTCACTCCACTTTTTAATTACTTGTACATACAAAATAAGATCATTAATTTGTGGAAAGGGAGCATTTCTCATCCTATATATAAAAACGGTAATCGCAATGAGCCTAGTAATTATAGGTTCATTGCTTTAACGGATGTTCACGCAAAACTCTATGCCTCCTGCTTAATATTACATCTACAGGATTGGATGGAGGGGAAAGGTTTAATTCCCAAATATCAAACTGGTTTTAGGCAAGGAATGGGCACAAGCACAAACCTGTTAGCGATTGCACTCCTTACAGAGAAAGCAATTTTAAGGAAATCGGGTTTATTTGTATGTTATATTGATTAAAATTGGCTTTTGACAGGGTTTCACGAGAACGACTATGGTCAAAATTGAAAGGATGGGGGATACCGCAACAACTTATAAACTCTATAATATCCCTCCATAGTGAAACCTGGGCCCGGGTGAAGCTGGAAGACGGTAGCATAGCATCAGCCAAGATAAATATAACAAATGGGCTGAAACAGGGGTGTGTCCTGGCCCGAGCCTTTTTAATTTGTTCCTTGCAGACCTAGATAACCACTTGTCAAAAGTTAATGGCCATCCTCCGAAATTGGCAGAGAATCACATACAGTATCTGCAATATGCAGATGATATAGTGGTCTTAATCCAAACCCCTATTGCTTTGCAAAGAGTCATCAACCATCTGATTATCTACCTAGACCAACAGGGGCTGGAGCTAAACAGGAAAAAACTAAGGTGGTGCATTTAGTCGGCCCAAGACCTAAAAGAAAATTCTAGTGGTTCGCCAATTGTAAAGAAATAGAGGAAGTTGGCAGCTATAAGTATCTGGGTATCAATTTAGGGCGCTGCATGTCCTTCAAAGATCAAAAAAGTGCAATAAGAGCAAAAGCCCAAACTTTAATTTTTGCCTATAAACAGCTCCAATTAAAATTGTGTTGCCCATCTTACAGTCATCTTTTAAAAACAATGGCAGCGCAATTACCCACTGCATTTGCTTACGGACTTGAAATATGGCATGGTCGGGAATCTGGAATTTTAAATGATTTACAAACAAAAGTGTACAAAGCCGTCTTTCATCTTCCAAGTGCAGTGTCACCAGCACAGATTCGCTTGGAATTTGGACTCCAAAATCAGAAATTCCAGAGGCAATCTGTCTTTGTGAAATTATGTCGGAAATTTCACTCTTCGGAACACGGCACCCTGAATAATCTATGCTGGTCAGTAATAAAGGCCCCGTTTGATGAAAAAATCCTGTGTTCATGGGGTGAATACCTAAGAATAGCTCTCGAAGAACTGGGCATTCAAGAGGCATGGGATAGCAAGATGGAGAGGGTGGCGTTCAACAAAGTGTGCAACGGCTCCGCAAAACAATTATCTTTTTTCGAAGACAAAAACACAATGTTAAAAAGACGACATTCCTGGACAGTGATAAATTCATATGTAAATTTAAAACCTCAAGCCTATCAAGCAGCTCATTTTAATTTATTCCTGAAAAAGAAGTTTATGCTGTATCGGTTTGGGAGATACGAAACAAAGGATTTGCAACCAAGTTGGAAAGGGAAATACGATAATGCAACTTGCAGATTATGTGGATTATCACAAGGAGTCCCTTTGTCACATGATGTGTGTCTGTCCAGCAGTTGGTGAAGCAAGAAAAACGATCTTAAAAACCATCTTAACAGAACTTAATATACGTACCTGCAGGCAGACCGTTACCTGTTGGGCAGGGGGGTCATCAAACATCTTAATCTGTAGAGGGGTAAAGCTTTTAAACATGATTGACTCACTTTTAAAAAAAGCGGATATTGAACAGGAAATACGGTTACTAATGAATTGTAAAATCTCGTATTTATCCAGACGCCATGATGCACTTTATCGGGAATACGGTTACTAGATGAGTGGAATAATTTTTTCCTTTTCTATTTATTAAGATTTAATTATATATATTTTATTGTGAAATTGTTTTTTAACATACTTTGTAGTAAAGTGTTACATTTTATGGTTGTAAAAAACCAAATAAAGATTTTCTAAAAGAAATATCATCCCCTGGGTTATAAGGGTAGTGAGTAACCCTTGCTCTTTGGCCTCTTTAGTTTGTTTCTGGAAGTAGGTGGTGTTGCCAGCCACGAAGCTAAGTATCATTACTAAAGGAGCCGAATAGGAAACAGAGGAGCAGACCCAAGTTCAGGTAGTAATGCAAATAGTGAAAATCATTGAGTGCATAAATTAGCAATGTGTAATGACACTGTACACACAGCAAAATTCCTTCAAATACAGTGTCAATAGTAAACCAGAAAGAGAAACAAAAGCATCTTGCTAGGGCTTTCCCCTGCATTCAATTCTCATGGAATGTGGCCACTAAGATGCATTCAATACTGTAAGCAGGCCTGACACCCACCTGAGCCTGATCTTACAGGGGAATGGTCTGAAAGCAACTGGGACAAGGAAGCAGCAACAGTGATTGATTTGATTTGGCAACTTGTAAAGCGTGAACGTATGCCAGCGGGCATCAATGCGCGAAAGCAGTTAGTCTAGCAGGGGGAGACAGAATCATCCCTACACTAAAGAGACATTACATGGCAAAAGGCCAGGTCTTCAAGGACTTACGGAAAGGAAAATGAGCATACAGGCAAGAGATGGATTGAGGGATTGAGGGAGAGTATTCCAAAGCTTAGATGATGCCACAGCAAAGGATCTCCCTCCCCATCTTGCCCTTCGAAACCTAGGAATGACCAGCAGGTTTTTACCAGGAGAGCACAACTGTCTAGTCCGAACATACAGTTAAAAGAGATGCTTAACTCCCTCGGGGCCTGAGTTGTGAAGTGCCTTATGAATAATGCGTAAGGCCTTAAATGCAATTCATTTGGCAGCCGAGAACCAGTGCAGCTTCCAAATAACAGCAGAGACTGAATGATATTTAGGAAGATCCAAAACTAGCCTTCCTACAGCATTTTGGACAAGCTGCAACTTGTCAATGGCTGTCTTATTAATGTCAAGGTAGAGCGCATTACAGTGATCCTTCCTGGACATAATCAGTGCCCCAGCCTCTGAAAATGATGAATAGTTACCTAGAGCAGTATGATGCACTTTGTTTTGCCAGTGGTACCTTTTCCTTGATCGGTAGTGGATGCCAGAGATTCACAACATACATCCATGAGGGAGAGAGACAGAAGACAGACTTATTATCTTCATGGAGCTAGAGAACATGACATAATGCTGTTTAGTGTATCTGTAGGAAAGTGAGTCATTAATTGAAGTGGATCTACGTCATCCACAAGGTCTAAGGCTTCTAATTTAACCAAGTAAAAGATAGTTTCAATAATTTAAATGTCGGCTCCTGATAGCTATGCCATAGAACAGACAGGCTTAACAGAAGAAAATATGTAAAGAATTTAGTAGTAACAAAACAGTTAAAAAGTCAAAACATAACACAATAAAAACCCCACAACTCATTTAGAAAAATAAAGAAAAATGACAACCGAAAATGACAAAAATCCAATAAAGGAAAACAGAGATAGGATTTTTTAAAGATTTAAAGTACACCATGCTAGGGAAAATCAAAGCGCCAATCAGTAGTCGTCATTAATGATTAACCAGGATGTAGGCGCAATTTTAGAATGACGGCGAGGTAGCTGGGGTCAGATACACCAAGTGGTTTATCCAAGTCAAAGATTTTACCTTCTGATTTAGTGACTCAAATGGAAGCTGCAATCCTTCAGCAGGGAAATGCTGCAGAATGTATCTGCTACAGTTGTATTAAATTCAGATAGCCACCGAGTTAGGGCCTCCTAAGGTCGATATTTTTCGTGCCATCACCCGGTTAAGAGTTCTACTTTCAGGCTTAATGCCTGATTTAGGGTTTAAGGGACAGAGTAATGGATGACAGGGTAGCAGAGGACTTTACCTTTGCCAAATATATGATGTTACAACACATGCAATTACAACGCATGCTTTTACAACGCAGTCTTTACATCGCAACTACCATTACATCGCATTATTTTTCAATGCATGGCAATACAATGCATTTTTAAAAACTACCATTACATCTCATTCCATTACAATGAATACCATTACAATGCATACTATTACAATGCATAATACTTTTAGGGAACAGTAGGCTAAGTGTTGGATAGTGTAGGGGAAAACTTACTATTCCCACTCCAGTGAGTGCAACAGTAGGGCAAGTGTTGGATAGTGTAGGGGTAAAAGTGACTACGTGTGGATAGTTTAGGGGTAAAATGTACTATTCCACGCCTAATACTAAAATAATTTCCATTACTTACCTTATAATGTGTTGTAATGGCATTGGTTGTAATGGTATGTGTTCTAATGGCATGCGTTGTAGTAACATTTGTTGTAATGGCATGCGATGTAAAGGCAGTTGCGTTGTAACAGTTGTGTTGTAAAGGTAGGTCATTGTAATGGCTGTGTTGTAATGGATGTTTCCCACCTTTGCGCCCTAACATTAGTCCACCACCACATTAGAAGAAGTCTGCCATCTTTTCAGATATCTCTATATATTGGCAGGAACTGCTATCATGGAAGTTCCTGTGAATGAGGAAAAAGTTTAACTTTCGGCCTTCAAACTTTTCCAAAGCTTTTTATTTTCAAAAACATACTCCCACAGCAGGCGTTAGTTTAAAAAAAATTAAAAACTAAAGACACCCTAACCATTAGAGTGTTCTCTCACAGTTTGGCAATCGTTTTTCTATATTTTGTGTCCTTTGTTGGAGACTAAAATAAAATGCCATCCACCTACCCACTCTAAAAATGGAGTAGATGGTCAGATGGCTTTTCTGCCTCAGGTCAATAGAAGAACGTTTGAGTAAATTGTACTCTGTCACTGTAAATCTGGCAGTTAGTCGACCTCTACATCGAATGAGCAGACAAAGGGATTGGAAGAATGGGTACTTATGGCTGCTGAGATGAAGTATCCTCTCTGCCAACCTCTTAATTAATCCCTTCTTTTATAGAGCTCAAAATTCTCCAAGGGGACATGCCTGAAGTTGTATCTAACAAAGTTGCATCTAACAAAGTTGCATTGAAGGTGGACACCTTTGCTGTGAAGTCCCAGTGACGCCCAAAGTTCTTGGAAGTCAAAAACATTCAGAATTTCTGTGGCATCTCCTCTTGGTATATTATAAAGTCCTCAAGACCTCAGATACATCACTTAGGCACAAGGCCCACTTCATCAGAGGCCAAGAGCTGGTTCCAGTCCTGTTCCAGTCCTGTTCCAGTCACTATTAGTCAGCTGGGCACTTTAGTAAATGGGCCTCTTGCAGCTTCTTATATCCCTGTAGCCACACAGGGGGTCAGCCAACTGAACCGTGGAGTCCACTTCTTAGACATGGGCAATAGTGGGAGCAGGTTCAGCACTTCATGCCACTAAAAAGGTCTCAAATAGTAGGTTCAGTCCACTCTAATGCACTTTGGGTGAGATATAATGTTTGTAAATGTATTAGTCAGTGAGTGGAGGTGATTTCTAGATACTCTTCAGCCAATGAGAAAGAAGTCTCTGGAAGCAATCCTTACCACTTTTTCAGCACATTCTGTTGGCCGTACTGTAAACTATTGCACGTTGCACCTCTCTAAGACAAATTCAAGATAGCACAGGGCTTCTGCACCTGAAGGGAGCCTGTGGGCCAGCCATGGTGTGTTTAGAGTAATGAGAAGTCCAACCCTCACTCGGTACCCCAACCTGGTCTGGCACAGCCTCTCCCACTGGTCTGGTGACCAACTGGCTATAGAGGACCTACAGAACAGAAGGCATTCCCTTCCTCAAGTCTTCCCTAACACTTAACACTGAATGGACAGGCATTATCCTAGTCTCTTTCAAAGTAATGAAGTGCCTGCTGCCTACCCATCTGCCCTTCCTAGAATGAGATGAGTCCCCTATCTCACACCAGGTCATCCTGTCAACAAGTCTAAGCCTTTGATTTTACTCTGGGAGTAGCTGTCACACCAAAAAAGGAGGCACTAGCAGGCCATCTGTTATTTTAAAAGTTATTTTTTCTAAATATTTACAATACATCCAACTTTACTAATGAATTGGATTCTATTAAATATTATAAACAGTGGTTTAATTAGGTTTGTAGCTTGTGGAAAACAAAAAATAGCAAATCTGCTTCTATCTAAACTTTGGTTCTTTCTCATATGACAGCCGCTGCCCTAATAGTAACAATAGGTTTTTGGGGACTAATCAGTGTAGGAGCATACAAATATTAAATCCTTAAATATTCCACTTTTCAATACCAGGTACCCTCCTGTGTGGCTACAAGGACAAATTAGGGGTGAAATATTTATATTTAAAAGTAAGGTTTCCATGTTATTTTGACACTGTCAGCTGCAGGTGTAAAGGCTGCAGGGGTAAGACTACAGTGGTATGCTGATCCCATGTTTCCCTTTTCAGTCTAATGTATGAAACATCCTGTGCGGCAGTCCACTTGTGACATTTAACGTTCCATGCCCTTAGTCGAGTTCCCTCACTATATACTTTGGCATTCATGAGGAGTTACATTTTCCAAGTAGGAGCCAATGTATTATCTTTTAGGGGTCAGAGCACATACACTGGAGAGGAGGGGCCCAATGTGCAAAGTTGAAAAACCACAGCATTAGTTCACAATAAAATAGGGATTCCAACACCAAAAGGGGACTTTCTTACAGTATGTGAAAGCTAGAGAAGAGGGAGGGGAAGGTGCGGAAGTATGAGTGCCAGCCTGGCTTCAGATCATCCAGCAACATGGACATCACTGGCGTACGCATTGTAGGTAAAGCCCTCCAGATCCTAGTTGAGGATCACCTTGCCTACCTCTCAGCTGCCTTCGCTGTATTCTACCCTCCTACACTCATTTACTCCCTAGAGTCTTGAATAGGATACAGCAGCAATGTCCTTCACTGATTCTCCTCCTACCTTTCCAACCAGCACAATTTTGTTCCTATGGGCATGTCAAGGTCACAAAAGATCTGTTTCACCGGGCAAGTACCTTGGGTTCCATACAGTCCTATGTCATCTTCAACAACTGCATGTTTAGTACTCTACTCATAGACAACAGCATCAGGATTTACCAATATGCTGATGAAACACAACTCTACTTCAATGCCTCCTTTGTTTCAGACATCCAACGCCTCAAACACTACTTGCACATCATCCCTACCTGAAGCTCAAGTCAACCAAGGCACGGTTCTTGTTATTTGCCAAGAACAGCCAGCAATAAGCAGGACAAACCTGCCTCATTGGCATACATAAACGCTGATGGTTTCATACCCTAATTTTAAAAAATGCCAAATTAAATGTATTCACTCTGAACACCAACTATTCACTCTGAACACCAACGAAACCCTCAGCTCTCTTCTCTAAAGAAAGTAAAACAGCTTTGGTACTGCTTCTCTAACCCTTATACTCTCACAATAAGATGGAGGCAAACCCCGGTGCCATGACCTCTCAGATGCCCCTAGGGCACCACTTGGGAGCATCCCACATGCGGCAGCATGTTTCATTCACGGCCTGAAGAAATACGATTACATTGTCCATATCCTAGTGGAACCTCATTGCTTCCCCTGTAGGCCTGCAAAATCTTCAAAACCAGCTGCATTTACAAAGCGAAAGAGACACAATTAAGGGACTGAATGCAGAACAAATCAAAACGTTTACCCCCAGTCAAGAGACCTGGGTTATATCCATCTTTCTTTTGCTCACCATGCCACCCCAGTTTAGACCTGGCCATATGCAAATTAGTCTTGACCCTGCACCTCATGGGAACTGTCCAGCCTGAACTTCCAAACCAGGTAATCACCGGACCAGAAACAAGCATCCTAGGACCGGTTTGGGGGTTTCACCCCTCATCAGCCAGGATATCTTAAATGCAGTGGCACAGTGAGCCCGGTACCCACGATTGGGCAAACCCAGCGCACTCACGGCGAGGAAGCAAAAGACACACAATTGATGGACGGAATGCAGAAGAAAGATAAACATTCACCCCCAGTCAAGAGATCTAGGTTAATTCAATCATTCTTTTGCTCCCCATGCCACCCCAATTTAGACCCAGCCATATGCAAATCAGTCTTGACCCTTTGCCTCATGAGAACAGTCCAGCCTGATCTGCCAAGCCAGGTCCTCACTGGCCGTAAACAAGCATTCTAGAACCGGTTTCGGGGTTTCACCCCTTATCAGCCAGGATAGCTTGAATCCCAGTACAACCAGCATCCCCGTTTGGCTTGCAGACAAGCTCACCATCTCTGGCAGTTGTCGGTGAATCCATGTTCTGGACAACTTTAGACCACAGATTAAGAAATGTAAAAAAAAAAATAAGGCAGCATGCCTTTTCTATTTATACACTTTAGATGTGGAACAACATCCATGTATCCATCAGGATTGCCCCAGGTGTCTCCAATTTAGGAAAGAGTTAACAACTGCAAACTCACATCTTTAAAGCACACCACATCACAATGCAAAAAAGGTCACAAATCAACTAACTCGGCTTGGAAATGGCGGCCAGCTAGGGGAACATGGCGGCCAGCTATGAGCCAGTCGTGGGTCGTGCTCGCACTAACCCCCTCTAAATGCTGATCTCCCGGTGCTGCGACACTGTAGGATGGCGGCGGCTATACGGCGTTTCTGCCCACTTCTTCGAGGGCTTGTCTTTTCGCCGCTGAACGAACCTGCGGCCCCTCTGACCGCCTCTGAGCTGCTCTTAGTGCGGTCCCGCTCCATTTGGCTGCCTTGGTGCCTCAGCAGTTTACTCTGTACGAGGATTGTGGCGACGGATGGGAGCCACGAGTCGCGAGCAGGAGGTCGGCTGCTTGCAGTTCCCTCGGACGGTTCCTGATTGCGTGCCTGCCGCCCGGAGCCCGAAGCTTTTGTTCTTTCTTTCTCCTGCTGTTTTTATTTTGCTTTTGGCTTGAGAGTGGATGCTTCGGGAGGATTGAGGTCTGGAGCCTAGAGCCTGGATACAGGAGGTGAAGAGGTGGCGCTGTGGATGTTTCTGTTAGACTCGGTGGTGCTTGGTGGTGCTAATTGAGTCGGTCTGCTGACATGCTGGGTTAGTTTACGTATGGGGGTCTGGGACACATACCGGGCACATACCGGAGTAACTGCTGTGGCCATGACATTTTAGTGAGCTAAAAAAACGAAAAAAAATTAATTGGAACCTGGTATAAATCGATATAAGTCTGAGCCCTAGCGGAGTTGGGTCACTGACATTGTCACTGCTGGCTGTTACCGTTACTGTTTTGCACCAGAAAAGGGGGGCTACAATTGGATGTTGGCTGCTGGAGGGTGCTGACACATATATGCAGTGGAGGGAGATAAGGCCGAGATTAAAGTTTAAAGCTCTAGTTCATTACAATGGAAGGGGAGTGCTTTTCGAGCCTTAAGTTTATTATAAGCTGTTTTACTCCGGGTTAGAGGCATTTTAGCTAGCTTTGGCATTTGCAGTTCCCCTTCCTTTTCCCCTCTCTTTACTTCTTTAGTCTTTCTTTCCACCTTCTCTCGCTAACTTGATGTGTGGTGGGCCAGTTTTTGCCCATCTCAGGGCTGCCAGAGTATATAAATTCCTGTACATTTAGCACAGACAACTCTGGTGAGTCACGTCGAGCTAGTTTCCGCTGCTCTGAGCCGACCAAGCTGATTCCTTGTTATCAGATATCCCCAGGAAAGGCCCATACATATTATGTGTGCTGTATATCAGTAAGGACGGGGAGAACAATTTGGCCTTACACAGAGTGCTGTGCTGATCCTCTAGTTATCTGGAAACCTCGCTGTTTAGATATATGTAGCCCCCCTATAGAGGTTAAGGAGGATGAGCTTAGGTATGACCCAACTCATAGGAGAGGAGTTGGGTCCATGGAGCAGTGCGGGGGGAGGATCCAGCTATTTAAGGAGGGCTGTTTTGGACAACAGAATTGTAGTTCAAGTTCTTTGACCAGTTCAGCCCCTACCGACAAGACTCTTCAGGGAAAAAGATGCAAATTAAGATCAAGTTCCTTTTTAGGGAAAGAGGCTTTGCAGTGTCAATCTCTACCACCTTGTCGAGTCCCTAACAAGCCAAAACTTAGGAGTCAGCCTCATAAGGCTAGTAAGGACGGTAAACTGACTCCCATCAAGGTGAGGAAGAAGAAAGTTACTCAACCCCCAGCTAGGGTGACCCCGTCTTTAAGGTCTTATTTTAAACTGAACATGCAGGGCAAAAAGAAAGTAGAGAGGCAGGGTGAGAAGCAGGGAGCAACCCTGGTTCAGAACACCAAGTCATCAGAATTGTCTATTCTCTCAGCAAATAGATACGCAGTTCTTTCTGAGGCCAGCCCCTTGGCCAGCCCCCTCTGCGGGGGGATATCGATCTAAGCAGTACTGATGAGAGGAAGGAAATCCCCGACAGGGGTCAGGAGACCACAACATCAGACTCAATTCAGGAGATGCTGACACAGCTGTCCCTAGAGATAAAAGAGCATTTTTCCACTTCTGAAATGTATCAGAAAAAGATTCAAGACACATGTTCTAATCTAAAGGAAAGCATTGCTGCATTAGCACATCGAACGGAGTAGCTGAAGAATAAGTTGGGAGAACCTACGCGAGATGAAAAGGAATTAGTCTAGAATTAAGTAGGCTAAAGGAAAGAGAGAGCGACCTCTCAGAAAGACTGGAGTGGCTTGAAAATAACTCCAGAAGGAACAACATCCGGATTCTGGATTTAGCAGAAGGTGTGGAGGGGGATAACATTAAGGCTTTTGTCATTGGGATTTTTACTAAATCATTCCCCCAGGTCGCCTCGGCGCCCATCTTGGAGGCCAAGATTCAACGGTCCACAGGGAACCATTTAAGCTTAATCCAGGACGGAAGAAACCAAGGAAAATCTTGGTGTATATCCAATTGTGTTCCCTGAAGGAACAACTACTTGGGACTGCGTTGAAGTTTAAATCTATTCAGCTACAAGGTTCAACCTGTAGAATAAGATTAGATATTTGTCGCATCACAGAGGACAGAAGATGGGAGTCGGGTAAGCAGATAGACTCACTGAAAGAAGTAGGAGCGCAAGTCAAATTAAGATTCCCGGCTTTCCTGAAAGTCATGCTTGATAATAAGATGTACAACTTTAGATCCCAAGAAGAGGTTGACATTTTTTTGTTACATAAAAAATCAGCAGCTAAATGAATGTGAAGCACGGAGTTCAATGAAAGGAGCTCAGCAGAAATTTCTTTTTTTTTACAATCTTCTTTTTTCTTTGAGGTTAGTGGGCATGGACCCAAATTGGAAAAATGGAGTTGCCAAGGAACAGTCAGGGAGGGTTCCCCAGGGTGGAGTGGGTGGGTGGTGGGGTGTCACAAGTGTGTGGGTGGAGATCATTGGGGAAAAAACACAGAAAATATCCTAAATATGACCTCGTTTGAATTATTTTCTATCTGTGGACTCAGTTTGGGGGAGAGCGAGGATTTTGAAAGGGGATAGACCTGGGGTAGAGTCCCTTGAGATTGTAAGCTGGAATGTGAACGGTTTGAGAGTTAGGAGGAGACAGCGACTGGTTTTGCAACATCTTCAAGATAATCCGGCTAGGATTCATATGCTTCAAGAGACTTACCTGCTACAGTCAGAATGCAGGGCGTTGTTTGGAAATCTAAGATGGGTGGGTGCTTCTGATCAACATTGTTGTTCAAAGGGAGTAGTTATAAGTATTAAATCAAAACCAGAGGTAGAGCTTATTAAGTCGCAAATAGACATTAGAGGAAGGGGGGCAATAGCGGAAATGAAGTGCCATGGTATTAAATACACTTTAGCCAATTATTATGGCCCTAATGAGGATGATATTGACCCTTTGAGTAACTTGTGCTCAGTCTTGGTGGATTTTGAAGCCCCCTTAATTTTAGGAGGTGATTTTAATATTCTGGTTAATAATAACTTAGATGGATCTTCCCCCAGAACACAAATCACGGTACCCCGCGTAAAGGTGTACTTAGTGATGATGCTAAAAAACTTTAACCCCTGTGACATTTGGAGGAAAAAAATGGGAGAGATGAGAGAAAACTCTTTTTATAGTAAAAAGAACCATCACTACTCGAGAATTGAATATATGTTTATTGACCTCTCTGAGTTAGAGTAAGTAAGATTAATTAGATATCAACCGATCCATTTCTCGGATCATGGTGCTATGATCTTAAATCTGGCTCTTCCTTCGGAGCCTATCTTGAGGAGGTAGACCTTGAACAGAAGATTTCTTTTGCAACCTTTGACTACTGAGTTTTTAAAGAAAGAGACAGCTACCTTTTTTCAACACAATCCAGATTCGGCCCCTTTGCATATTGTGTGGGAACCCTTTAAGGCTTGGCTTAGAGGGACCTTAAAGGGGGCGGTTGCTGGCTGGGCTAGAGTAAAAAAAAAATGATATCGAAGATCTAGAAAAGCAGCTAGCATCGGTCTAGACAGCCCTAAAAAGGGGGCAGATACCCACTGCGGAGAATAAATCCCTTAAAGCTAGGGTAGAGGATCTACAGATGAAATTTAGGCTAAAAAACGAAGCAATAATGCTTAAAAAATGGGAGGCAAGCAAGATGAACGATTTTGATCAGGGGGATAACTGTGGAAAACTACTTGCTATGAAAAGTAGATCTGATAGCTCCCGCAACTTCATTAATAAGATCAAGGTAGGAGCCAAAGTGGCGGAGAAAAAAGGGATATTGAGAAAGCATTTGTGGTTTTTTTTCAAGGCTTGTATAGGGAGGAGCTATCTGTTGGGGATAAGGTTATCGATCAGTGGCTGTCTGAAAAACAGTTACCGAAATTGAAGGGTGAGATACGTGTAATTTTAAACAAAACCAAGAAATGGAAAGCAGCAGGCCCTGATACAATCCCAATAGAAATCTATACATTAATATTAGATTAAATAATCCCGATCTGGTTGAGGCTGTATAACAAGATCCTTAGAGGGAATTCGCCCCTGTCAGATTCCTGGAATGAGGCAGTCATTACGCTAATCCTGAAACCGGGCAAAGACCCAACTCAGTGTCAATCTTATTGCCCTATTTCACTACTAAATTGTGATTATAAGATTTTCGCAAGTGTGTTAAATGCTCGGCTTAGTAAAATAGTGGGGTCAATCATTCACCAAGATCATAAAGGGTTTCTACTGGGTAGGCAGATGCTGGAAAAGGTGTATTCCGTAATTGCTGCAAAAGCCCTTGACCAAGTTAATTGGCATTATCTTAACAACACTCTAAAGGCTTTTGGGTTTGGAGTCAACTTTAGAGAAGTTCTTAATAAAATATATTATTCTCCCCGGGCACAGATCTTGGTTAATGGTAGTCTTTCTGCTGCGGTCTAGATACAGCGTGGTACAAGACAAGGGTGCCCATTATCACCCATCCTCTTTGATCTATACATCGAGCCCCTGGCTCATAGTTTAAGACAGAATGATAACATCTCCCCTTTTAAAATCAATGGGTTTACCAGGAAGATTGCATGGTATGCAGAAGATCTCATTTAATTTTCCTCCAATGGTAATCTGACCTTATCTGAGCTAATGGCTGAAGTACAGTCTTTTGGGGAAGTGTGAGGTTATCAAGTTATTAGTGACAAAACAGAGATTATGGCTTGGAATACCCCAGCACAGGGGGTCAGGCTTTCTAAAGAACTAAAATACTTGGGAGTGATAGTAACCCAGGATATACGAAAGATCCCCAAAGCAAACTTGGATAAAGTCTTGAAGGAGGAGGAGCTTCTACTGAAGAGATCTTGGATTACAGATTCTACTGATATCCCGCTATGGGAGAGCAAATTTGATTAAAATGTGCGCGCTTCCTAAATTTGGCTACCTTTTTAATAACATTCCCCTGGAATTTGACAAAACTGCTCTTTTGAAAATGTAGGGTAAGATCTCCTCGTTTATATGGGCAAGTAAAGGGATTAGGCTATCCTGGAAGAAGCTGAGGCGAAAGTTGCTTAAGGGAGGCTTGGGTCTCCCGGATCTTCAGTTGTACTGTTGGACATATCAATTAAAAAATTGCATGATGCTACTATTAAAACCAGATAGTTCCCTGATTGGTAGTATGTTTAAAGCCATGCTTTTAGATATGGATAAGGTGGGTTTTATGTACTAATTTGGAGCCCCCAAATACTTTAAAAAGATCAGGCTTAAGACTTTATATATGGCAGCTAAGCTATGGACTGAGTGCCGAGCTGGTCTAGGACTGCCGTATTATTGTGATTGGGCTCCAGTGTGGGACTATCCAGGGACTCCGGAATGCCTTATAGACACACTATCACAGCCATTAAAAGAGGCCGGAGTCCTATATTGGAAGGATATACTGGATGGGAACACCTGTCACCCTTGGGAAGTATGATGGAACCTTACCAGTGGAGCCCTTTCTACTTTCAAATTCTATCAAATCTCTTGGTGTAGAAGCTTAAACAGGTTAATTCCCGAGGATACCTCCATGGAAGATGAGCTGCAAGATCCAAAGGTAAAAAAAAAGGAAGTAGGCCGTTGGTACCAGCATCTTCTCGCGGCAGCAGATAAAGAAAATGGAACGCCCATATCTGATCTGGGAGAAGTACTTGCCGAGTGAAGACCTGGAAACGTTATGGCAAGTATCTTTGGAAATTTTATACCCACTAATTAAATCTGCTGCACTCAGGAAAAATCATTTATTCACACTGCACAGGATATACTGGCCGCCCTTGAAGCTTGCCAAAATAAGGGGAGGTGGAGAGGCTAATTGCACGAGATGTGGCGCCCCGAATGCGGATGATGTTCACATCTTTGCGGCTTGTCCCCGGATTCAAGAGTTTTGGGGCAGTGTTGGTAAGACCCTGTCTGAGCTCTTGGGCATGGAGGTTGAGGTAAGCCCCCCTCTTATTATTTTTGGTATTATATTGAAGCCTGATGGTTTGTTGGGGTTCTCGGGGCTCGAGATTAAATTGGTATTCTACCTCGTCCTTTTGGCAAGAAGGAAGATCTGTAAGCTCTGGCGCCAGGCCCTCCCACCAACTTGGAGAGCCTGGTGGAATGCGGTACGATATTTTAGAGACTTGGATCAAAAGGTCAAGCAGAATATGGGTAGAGCGGATGTGGGGTTGTTTTGGAACCTGTTAGATGGTACTGTCAGTGTTTAATCTATCTGTGCTATCCTATGATTAAACCTCTTGGTCTGCTCCCGATGAGTGGTGTGGCCGGGTGCCACTTAAACACCATCAGCTGAGTCTACACCCCTTAGATAAAAACGACAAGGTTGGTACAGGTTGAGAGGTTGTTGAATCTATGGAGGTAATATGAGGATAAAGAAAATTTAAATAAAAAATAAAAAAATTAACTAACTCTTCTATCAATCATGGACTTCATGCTGGTCTATGACCTTTTACGGATCTCTACTGCTCCTTGGTTATATTTATACTAAAGAAATTCCACATGCATGCAAATATCTTACTTAGATACATACTTGAGTGCTTGTCAAATGGGGGATTGTATGTTGGATACAAACGTAGCTCTGGATGACTCTATTTGAGAAGTATAGCTGAGCTAGCTTGTACAGAGCTTCCACATTGGTTACTATTGTCGCTGTACAATCTCTGGATTTTCTTGGTGAAAGCAATGTCATAGCTTCTTCCCAGTTTTAAAAGTCACTTCTCCCAACCGAGACATACAGGTAGCAAAATATTATATTGCCAGGCATGTTTTACTTTAATGAGAGTATGGTGTGAAAGAAGTGCAACATCAATTGACTCAAACAACCTCTCTCTCTCTTTCTCTTGCTTTCTATGTTTTAAACTAAGCCAGACTACTTGATTCTGGTCTTACACAAGGGAGTCACAGTCATAATGGGGCCACATCATAAATCTTCAGTGGCGTTAATCTGTTTCCTCTCTTCTCTGTGCTAATCTGTAAAATTTCCCTGAAGGCTGTGTTGATCTCAGTATGAATTCATTCTCCCAGCCAGAACATTGACAGTTTTGGCAGGCATTGTATCCACATGTTCTTAGTGTAAGCAGGGCTCACTGAAGGGACTTGAATGCACTGCCCATGAAGGTTTGTGAGATCCCTTCACGGCAGTGGATAGAAGCGAACTCCTTGGAGCCTCATTGTAGGAAATTGATCTTTTTGCATTGTAACCTATAACATTTGCCCTGACATCTGATGCAACTTAATTTGATGTGCCCTGGGTCAATGCCAATCAGGTTCCCAGGGCCGGTGTTCTTTCCCAAAACTGTACCTTTGTACCCACAATTGGCACATTCCTGGCCGCAAGTAAGCTCCTTGTAAAAGGGGTACCAAGGGAACTGTGACCAGGGAAGACCTCTAAGGGCTGCAGCACCTATGTGCCACCTCTATAGGCACTGCACCTTAACACACACACACACACACTGCCATTGCAGACTGCATGTTTTGGCGCAGAGACAATTGAAGAGTCGACATGGCAAACACAACCTACTGCCTGAGGCCAACGTAAGTCACCCCTCTAGCAGGGTGCACTAGCCCTCAGGTAAGGTTACAGAGGCCTGATCTCTGTACCCCTACAGTGTCTATGTCCATTCTTAGACACTGTAAGTGTAGTAAAGCCATAATGAGTATTCACTCTGGGAGTTGGTCATTATGTACACCAGAGCTCCAAAATGGCTTTACTAAAACCTGGAAAGTTTGGTAGCAAACTTATCAGCACATTAAACCCACATTGTCAGTGTGGGATTTAAAATAAAATACACTCAGAGAGCATCTTAAAAATGCCCCCTGAAAAATGACCAGCCCTGGTATGGTTCCAGAATGGCTGCCTGACATTTTCCACCACCAGACAGGTTTATGGACCCCTGGGTAGAGAGCCTCCACTCTCTGGGTCTAGAAACAATGCCCATCCGAGGCAGAGGTGTCATGCCTACTCCCCCAGGATGGGCTGGGTCCACGAATGAGAAGCTTGAAAGGCCTGCCACCTTTGTAAGCGGTCCCATCCTTTTGCTGCCCCCAGCAATTGGCTCCCACTGGTTCTGCGCCCCTACTTTGGGAGGGAGAATCAGCAGGAAAACCAAGCTAGGAGAAGAGGTGTGCCCACCTTTGTCAACCCCACCCCTCTGGTGGGGGACGCAAGGTGAAGATGAAGGGACCCAGCCAATTAGGAAGAGGCTCATGCCCCCTCCCACTGGAGGGTGGCATAATAGGAGGTATACCCATCCCAAGGAAGAGACCCATTAGTATTGTGGGGCGACCCTAAACCTTGCCTCCTCAGATTTGAGGAAGAAAGAGGAAGGATCAAAGAGCTGTGCTGACACAGGAAGAAGAGGACACCAACTGCTTTGGCCTCAGCCCTATCGTCCTTTCCCGATTCTGACCTAACTGCAGCAAAACCCAGGTGTGTCTAGCATCCCCCCAGAGTCGGGCGGACCTCACCCACAGAATCCGGATCTAGGTGGTTCTGAGATTTTGGACCACTCTGTACCGATGCCCACGGCCCGAGTTTGAGTGGCCCAATATCACAAGGAGGTCTCCTCAGTGAGGTGAAACTACCGTGGATTGGGGGTCTGAAGGGACAGATTATAGACCTCTAGGTGTATGTTCCCACTTACAGTCTAAATACCAGAAAGTACACCTATGGTCTCTAACATGTGTGTATGAGCAATTAAGTAGTGCCTCTCTCAAAAATACTACAAGTGAAAAATAGCTGGGGAAGACATCCCTTAAGGATAAGAACCCTCACTCACCCGAAGGTGACATGCTTCATCATATGGGTCCTCCTTACCAGTGTAGAAAACCTAGTCATCACTGGGAGCTACTACTTCGGTGTTTAAAGAAGGAGCTCAGAGATGTATTTGGTAAGGAACAGGATGGTAATCCCACATGTGAGATAATGGATATAGTGAGGTGTGCAGCGCTGTATTAAGGAGTGAATAGGTGACATTAAAACTGCCTAAGTAGAATCGGTTTGACAAAGCGATATATTTTTGTGATAAGAGAATGGTGTACTTATTTAGACACTTATATCATTTCCCGCAGTGTGGGACCTCCTTCCAGAGCAGCCAGCCAGGTAGAGGTGAGGCAGGACTATCCTACAATTGAGGGTAAGTCCATGTAACTCATGACTATTTCCACAGCATATTAATACCTGCAATAAAGTGACAAATGCACTCAGTATGCATAGTATTTCATGTGATAATTTAGCAATCTGTTTGTGTCTCTCTCTCCCTCTCTTTTCTTTAATTGTGTTTATTTATAGATACCTGGGTATGACCTGACAGACAAATGAAACGCAGGAATACCGGTGTTGTATAATACTTTGTTTTCTTTTTAATACCATATAATTTTTCTACTTGATTGCAGCAGCACATAGTAAATCTGGTCCTGAAGAAAGCCGCTGATACTTTGGAATAGATCAATAGGCTGAAACATGTCGACCATTAAGTGACAGTGGTTCTATATCCATACCACTGTGCTGTTTCATTTTAACCCTGTCAAGTAGAACACATTAATAAAGTTTTGTAGTGATTCTACTTAGGCAGTTTTAATGTCACCTATTCACTCCTTAATACAGAGCTGCACACCTCACTACATCCATTATCTCACATATGGGATTACCATCCTGTTCCTTACCAAAAACATCTCTGAGCTCCTTCTTTAAACACCGAAGTAGTAGCTCCCAGTGGTGACTAGGTTTTCTACACTGGTAAGGAGGACCCATATGATGAAGCATGTCACCTTCGGGAGAGTGAGGGTTCTTATCCTTAAGGGATATCTTCCCCAGCTATTTTTCACTTGTAGTATTTTTGAGAGAGGCACTACTTAATTGATCATACACACATGTTAGAGACCATAGGTGTACTTTCTGGTATTTGGTCTCCTCAGTGAACCTGACCTGAGATCTGGTGATCCCTGACTTCCCTCAATCTTCAAACCAATGACTGCAGCCACAACCTGAAGGGTACCCCAGACCACAACCAAAGCTGATAAAAAAAACCTGATGTCAAAAGACACCCCTGCACCCGATGCCCCACAGACTTTGTGTGGCCCAACTGATGGTGTCCAGGCATCCCCAAGATCCCAACTTATCTCTCCAGCCAGTGGTCACCTTCAGGAAGTTTACCTGCCTGAGCGTGCAGTATCTTTGCTGAACCGAAGGTCTCCATTGGACTCTACAAGGTCCCTGACGTCCCCTTGGCACACTGCACCTGGCCGCCCCTGTGCTGCTTGTGGTGCAACTCTTGTACTGATTGTTAACTCCTGCAGTGCTGAACTTAACCCGAGGAGCTTTGCTCCCACACCTGAGTGGCCTGCTCGCAAGCAGTCCCTGGCTGAAGGTTCCCTTAGCCCCACTGGCTAACTTTGGGCCCCTGCACTCTGCATCTGGCCCCCCCAGTGCTGCTTATGGTGCAATTTGAGTGCCTACCTAGACCTTAAGTAACCTTGGTCCTCATCCCCAAAACGCCCACTCAAAAGTCGCCTACTTATCTGAGAACCTTAATCCTTTTTCTCCCCTCAAAACGAAGGTTATGAGTTTTGTTCCTAAAAATGTTTTGTGTTGAGTTGAACTTTGTATGAAAGAAAAAGTAACTACACTGCAACTCTTAAAAAGTCTTACTTACCTTGTATTGTGAGATCCCCAGTGTAGAGGTATTCAACCCGAGTAGTCAATGTAATCCAAAAGTAATCTAAAAGTCTTAAAAAAGTAATTACTGTGTAATTTGACCTGATATTGAAACACAATACAAACCTGTAACAATTTCAATTTTAACTACAACTGCATTTCCTTGTAAAGATTTGCATTTCAAAGTATATTTACTTACCTATGTCAAGTCCTGTTTGGTTCTAGAAATAAAGCAGAAGTATATGTTTTTTATACTTATCTAATTGGTTTGGATTCTGTCTGTGTGTGTGTGTAATCAGTTCGTGATTGAGTGAATACAATAAATGCCTAACACACCCTCTGGATAAGCCTAACTGCTTAACCGCACTACCACATAGAGAGGTGTTAGTACTTGTCTAATTTAGCCTCTGCTATACCTCTTAGAACTCCCTGACCTGTGCATACTATACCTCACTTTGGTATAGTACATACTTCCTACACTCATCACTGGGCTATGCCCTGTCTTCAAAACTGAGTTGGTTTGATCCCACTGAAGGTCTCATGTCTAGATAAATTGAGGTTAAAATCAAGTGTGAAAGTGAGTGAGTGGAAAGTAAGTGAGTCCGCAAGTGGAAAGTGAGTCAGTGATTAAAGCGTGTAAGAGGGTTATCAAATCAGTAAGGGAGATTAGAAGATAGTACTGGAGAGGCCAAGTAAGTGAGTTAAAAAGTTGATAACTACTTCTGTAAAAAGGGTGTAATTTAGAGTTTGGGGAAGCAAGTGGAGTGCCATAATTTGGCAATTTACCCATCTGCCAAACTCATTGTTCTGCCACCATGTTTAGAGGTGAGCGAACCTCTACAGTTCCATCGGTGGAGTTTCAGCTGGTTCCTCTATCAGAAACATTTGACCTACCACTTGCCCTATTGGTGCTTGAATCCCTTGATTAGGATGAGGCAACAATCATTAGATTTCCCTTCCTATGACCTCCATGGGAATCATGATGGTAGCAGGTATGAAAATCCATCAATTGCCCCCAAGATGCAGGAACAACTTTGTGCATCAGGGCTGGTGAATATTTTACACAAATTCCCACTTTGGGAGTATATTTATCTAGAACAAACAGAAATGCTGAGCAGGGTTTGAAACAACATGGTGCATACTCAATATTTCACTGAGCTTATAGAGGAGCCGCTGATGGGACCGTAGCTAGAAGATAGGGGTTTCTAACTGGTGCAGATGGTTCTCCACCAGGAAAGTGGAGGCCACATCCCACTAACATGGTGACCCACAGGGTCGCAAGCTTACCTATAGATGTGCCCTGCAATGAAGAGATATGGACACTCCACCTGTAACCCCATAGATGAAAATGAGCCTAGAAAACACTTTTAAAGCAGATCTCTGCTTTGTAGCTCATGCCATCCTCCCATCAATATTGTACTCCCAGGTGTCAACATGCAAGGACCTATGCTTTGGAAAGACTTTGCAGTTCTGTGTTTAATTGAAAAGTTAATTGCCCAACTTCAGAAATGTATAAATCAAGCTCCTAGAGAGCCTGAACCTTCAGGACCAAGCTGCCAATAAAAAAGCCTCGAAATCCAATCACTGGCAGAATCAAATATCGATTTTACAGTACAGTGCATTTTAGTCTAGATTGACTGGAACAAAGGCCTGGGATACCTGCTAAGGTCAGCATCTTACTCCTTCTTGCAACAGAGCACAACGCCACATCCCATACAGCTTCCCCCTGCAAACGGATGGAGCAAGCAAAAGTAGATTGGTAGTCGAGAGCCTCAATGCCATTTTCCTCTTTGTGAGACTCAACTAAGGAGCCTATTTACGAGTTGGTTTGCATCACTCTTGCAACACACAGCATCGTGCAAGAGCAACGCAAACCTAAAGTTAGATTTATGAAGCCAAACAAGACACTTTGCATGGACCTGAGCGGCTCCAAAATCTGGAGTAATGTAACGCAGCGCAACTCGCTGCGTTGCCTTACTCTACCCTGGGAAGGCGTTCCATAGGTATTGCATGGATTAACCCACACAACTCCAACGGTTTTTGACACATTGTCAGATTTAGTAGAACTGGTAAACCTGGGAATGCGTCAAAAGGATACGCCTCCCCAGGAGAGGTGTAACGAGGATAAATATCTTTAGTTCTCCTCATTACTTACTCTTTCTATGTTTGTTGCATTTGCACACATAGATAGAGGAAGATGGAGGAATATACCTCTCAGGATTGTTTTTGTGCAGGAAGGTGTTCTTTCCTGCAAAAAGACAATCCTGCATGGAACGCAGGTACCCATGCACCAAGGTGCAAGAGGGCCTACATTCACGTTAGGCTCCCAAAATGGCACCAGTGCAGAAAAAAAGGCAGGCATGTGCTGAATTGTCTTAAATATGTCACATTCTTGCCCTTTCCATGTCTTGCAGCCCAGCAAAGTGGGTCGCTTTGCTGCGCTGTGTGACATTTTCATACATTGAACCCTAAATTACAAACATTTAAAAAAATACCTTTCAAATTTTTAAGGTTCAAGAAAATATTCAGGATTAGAAGGCCATAGGAGTATATTTACCAACTGACAGGACTTGAAGGAGTGGATTCACTATGTTTTCATACATCCAGTCCAGCAAGCAAATTTGCTGCATTTCATTGCTTTGAAGATACAGAGTAGAACTGCACGAAATGTGCTAAGGCAGTGTGCTGTTCCTCTCTCTTCGTGTGGTACTTTAATTTAGGAAGCCTTGTGCCAATGTGCCCACTCGCACACTCTTGAGGGTTGGTGCCTAGTGTGAAGAATAGTTTTTACTGGAAGGAGATTCTTCCTGTTCAAAATACTGTGCTTTTGCCAAGTTGAACACTTTTTTGAAGTTTATGTGTGTGTTGTACAGTGCAGCACACATGCAAAGCTGAGCAAAGTTTGAGAAATTAAACCTTTTCTTAAACTTTATGACTGCCCGAGGAGGCATGCATTTTTGGTGCAAGGTTCTATTTGTGTTCATGGGTTGTTTCCTGGGAATGCCCATGTACCACCTTACAATGCCACCTTCATGCAAAGTGCTACTCTCACTTACTTTAGGAAAAGTTTCCAACTCATGCCCAGGTTTGCACTGGACAGTTATGCCTCCTCAATCATCTGCTCCAGTTTGCATCACTCGTTGTAGCGCAGCGCGTCACAGAGGCTTGATGAGTTCTCTTTGAATCGTAAACCTGTGTTTACCAGTTAGGACGGGGGCCAACAAGTCAATCACTCAATCAATCAGCACTTGTATATCGCAGCACTTTCACCCCCAGAGGTATCTGGGTTCAGTGGATGCAATGTCTGTGACGTCAAAGACCCAGGTCAGAAACAAGCGGAAAGGGAAAAAACGGTCAGTAATAAGAAGAAAGATGAAAAATAAAGGTCAGAAACGAGCAGAAAGGAAAAATAAAGGTCGGAAACAAGCAGAATGAGGCAAAATAAAAGTCAGAAACAAGAACAAGAAGGCAAAATAAAGGTCAGAAAGGAGCAGAAAGGAAAAATAAAAGTCAGAAACAAGCAGATTGAGACAAAATAAAGGTCAGGAAGGAGCAGAAAGAGGCAAAATCACAGGCAGAATGAGCAGAGAGAGGCAAAATAGAAGGCAGAAAAAAGAGCAGAAAGTGACCAGGAAAGAAATCAGAAAACAACCAGAAAATGAGCAGAGGAGGCACAAACCTAAGGTAGCAGAGAATAACGGACTGCAGGCAAGCTGGACAGGAGAACTGTTGCAGGGGAAGATGGCACGAGGACCTCAAGAAGTGAATTCAAAATGACAGGCAGCACTGTAACAAATGTCAATTACGTAAATTAGTTTATCTCTTGGGAAAGTGCATTAAAAGTGCACTATTTGAGTCTAACAATATTTGGTTGAGATATATTTAGAAATATAAAAGTGCCTCTCCTACCTGCCATGGTTGGAAGTCCTTGCTCAGACTTTCACTAACTGAGGAATGTCCTGAGTGGGCTTTGGCTGAGATCATGTTGTGTAAAGCGTGAGCAGCTGCGTAGACCGCAGTGTAAACACTGTACGTATTGTAGAAATTGTAAGCATCATACATAGAGAGGGGCAGCGTTTGCATCGTCTCGTTCCCTTTACAACGAGGGAAGAAGGATTCGTAGGCAAAACTCCCATCCGGCAAAGCAGGAGCGCCATGAACGTCATCACCCACGAGTCCACAAACATGGAAATGTCTGGGAAATGTGAAGGTTTTACACTGTATAGGAAATCTGTCAGTCCAGGAATCTGTCCCTTAGGAATGGAAGTTTCTAGTGAGCCATTAAAAAGATTCCCTCCAGTGTGATACATAAAATCTTTCAAATGTGATGAGATTGCAGAAGCGATCCAAACTTTGGCAGGCAGGTTTGTTAAGTACCAAATGAGGACTGGATCCATGTAAGCTCTCGAACAGTGGACTATCACCACATTGACAGAATAACCGTGGATTGTTTTAACAATTTGCCTCATCTCTTCCCTCCCGGTGTGAGGGGGCTTGCGAACTCTTTGTAAGAAGGCCACACAACCCCCACTGTTGGTGATCTCTCTCTCCAGCTCCTCACCAGCCCTCCTGCCGCTGTCATCATCTGATGTCAGGATCCCAACCCAGGTCCAGCCAAAGTGCTTGAGCAGCCGGGCGATGGCGCGTGTCTCGTAGATCTCATTGGGGACAGTGCGGTAAAAGGATGGAAACCGATGTCTGTCATTGAAGATTGGATCCATGGCACCATAGCTGATCTGAGAAAGACATAGTCATGCAATATTAGACATACTGCACCACCCTCCACTAACACCCATCACAGCCTATCGTGTGTGGTTCATGGATCTCATTGGAGACAGTGCGGTACAAGGATATAAACCAAAGCCTGTCATTGAAGATTGGATCCATGGCACCATAGCTGACCTGAGGAAGACATAGACATGAGCTATTAGACATATAGTGCCACAGTCCACTAACATGCATCACTGGACGATGGTGCGTGGCTTGTGGATCTCATTGAGGACAGTGCGGTAAAAGGATAGGAACCGATGCCTGTCATTGAAGATCGGATCCATGGCACCATAGCTGATCTGAGGGAGACATAGACATGAGCTATTAGACATATTGCACCACCATCTACTAACACGCATCACTGGTGGATGACGAATGACTTGTGGATCTCATTGAGGACAGTGTGGTAAAAGGATGGGAACTGATGCCCATCATTGCAGGTTGGATCCATAGCACCATAGCTGACCTGAGGGAGACATAGACATGAGCTATTACAGGGAGGGCTGGATGTTTCAAGTCAAGGTGTTTGCTGCAGTTTGTGAAGATGCAACAAATCCCTTTAGGTCCAGCATGCTTACTCACTCCAAGAACAGACTTTACAGTGATATAGATCAAACATGTTCAGACAATTTGCATTACTTGATACCCAGACAATATATGAGTGTTTATCTATAACAATCACATCTGTGAATTAGTTTCTTTTTAAAGCGACATATCTGCCCCATCGTTTCATACATCACATGCCATTAGATTTAGCATTTTCCTCCAGTTCTGCACAATTTTGTGATGTAGTGTTGTTTCTCTAACTAAGAACTCTTCCCTGCAGCATTCTCATGCTCTGCCGACTCAGGGGGAGGGGGGTATATTTACTATGATTTTGTGCCATGTATGTGTTAACAAAAGTGACACAAATCAATGCAAAATCTATTTTTAATAATTTACATTCCAGTGCAAAGCTTGTTTTACACAGGAAAATCACTTGAAAGTAGCGCAAAGCAGCAAGTAGTGCTGCTTTGAATTACTTAGTGCCATATGGCCATTTCATGGGGATGCTTGGGCATTCCCTTGCTACCACCAATGGTTTTGCATGCAAAACCCTATTTACTAAAAAAGTAGACAGGATTTTGCATAAAAAAATAGCACCCACTTCAACCAGGTGATATTACGGAGAAAAGCTTTTATTTATATCTTCTTTTTCAACTTTGCACGTGTGCTGCACCATAGTGCACACATACAAGGTGGAAAAAGTTTTAAAGTTAGTCTTGTGGGGCAGATTTATTAGCCCCTTGTGCTGCCGTAGCATCACTTTTTGTGGATGCCTAATAGGTCTAGCAGGTTCTGTTCCCTGTCCGGATGTCCGTCCAGTGGTGTGTCAGCAGCTGATGGGTGCGCAAGAGGCCGGTGGTGCTGTGCATACAGTGCTACACTCGCCCCCAGAGAACCTGATGCTCCCCAGTTTCACCAAAAATAAGGCAGCTTTGCACTCTCGCCATTGGTGTTGCCCGGGGATGCTGCCTGCATCTTCCATTTGGGTCTAGACTGGGAGGGGGTCAGACTGGGATAGAAAGGGAAACATGAGGACAGAGAGGACAGGTCAGAAAAAGAAAAGCAAAACAAAGTACAAAAAGTCACACAAAACCCACGAAGAAAGGTAAATACACACCGAGAAAATCAGAAAGTAATAAAAGCGGCGATTATTGAGAAAAGTGATTAGATGGGGTGGATTGGATGGGAGGAAGCAGGACAAAGCCAGGAGCAAATAGCAGAAGTAGTCTAGATAAAATAAAATGCAATGCGCTTACGTTCCACGTTGTGATGTTCGTTCGGTGGGGGACATGCTACCTGCAGGTAAATCTCTGTACAACATAAATTTTCTGTCCACTTGTGGAACCCCAAAGAATCTCACAGAGTTTTACGTAACTTCATGGACACCCTGTGAGATTGCTTCACGGAGAGGAACGCTTTGGTGTAAAAGGACTGGCTTAACGTAAAAGGACCGGCTTAGAGCTTCAGCGCCACTTCTTGCCGCACCCGCTTCGCGGGTGCCGCTGCGCCGTAAAAGACTTCCCTACCTAGGCTGGTGGTGGTGCTGGGCGGCTGCATCTACCAATTGGAGACGCCTAGGTGTGCTGTGAGGCGCGAGGAGCAGCGGAGCAGGGACTCAATCTCCCAATAGTCCCTGCTTGATTTCCATCACCTGGTCCAGCACTAACAGTGAGACCCGCCCACTGGCGCCTGCACGAGTCAAAAACCCCTCGCCATCCCGCTGACCCTGGGACACCCTGTGAGATTGCTTCACGGAGAGGAACGCTTTGGTGTAAAAGGACTGGCTTAACGTAAAAGGACCGGCTTAGCGCTTCAGCGCCACTTCTTGCCGCACCCGCTTCGTGGGTGCCGCTGCGCCGTAAAAGACTTCCCTACCTGGGCTGGTGGTGGTGCTGGGCGGCTGCATCTACCAATTGGAGACGCCTGGGTGTGCTGTGAGACGCGAGGAGCAGCAGAGCAGGGACTCAATCTCCCAAGAGTCCCTGCTTGATTTCCATCACCTGGTCCAGCGCTAACAGCGAGACCCGCCCACTGGCGCCTACAGGAGTCAAAAGCCCCTCGCCATCCAGCTGACCCTGTGACACCCTGTGAGATTGCTTCACGGAGAGGAACGCTTTGGTGTAAAAGGACTGGCTTAATGTAAAAGGACTGTCTTAGCGCTTCAGCGCCACTTCTTGCCGCACCCGCTTCGCTGGTGCCGCTGCGCTGTAAAAGACTTCCCTACCTGGGCTGGTGGTGGTGCTGGGCGGCTGCATCTACCAATTGGAGACGCCTGGGTGTGCTGTGAGGCGCGAGGAGCAGCGGAGCAGGGACTCAATCTCCCAAGAGTCCCTGCTTGATTTCCATCACCTGGTCCAGCGCTAACAGCGAGATCCGCCCACTGGCGCCTGCACGAGTCAAAAACCCCTCGCCATCCCGCTGACCCTAGGACACCCTGTGAGATTGCTTCACGGAGAGGAACGCTTTGGTGTAAAAGGACTGGCTTAACGTAAAAGGACCGGCTTAGCGCTTCAGCGCCACTTCTTGCCGCACCCGCTTCGCGGGTGCCGCTGCGCCGTAAAAGACTTCCCTACCTGGGCTGGTGGTGGTGCTAGGCGACTGCATCTACCAATTGGAGACGCCTGGGTGTGCTGTGAGGCGCGAGGAGCAGCGGAGCAGGGACTCAATCTCCCAAGAGTCCCTGCTTGATTTCCATCACCTGGTCCAGCGCTAACAGCGAGATCCGCCCACTGGCGCCTGCACGAGTCAAAAACCCCTCGCCATCCCGCTGACCCTGGGACACCCTGTGAGATTGCTTCACGGAGAGGAACGCTTTGGTGTAAAAGGACTGGCTTAACGTAAAAGGACCGGCTTAGCGCTTCAGCGCCACTTCTTGCCGCGCCCGCTTCGCGGGTGCCGCTGCGCCGTAAAAGACTTCCCTACCTGGGCTGGTGTTGGTGCAGGGCGGCTGCATCTACCAATTGGAGACGCCTGGGTGTGCTGTGAGGCGCGAGGCGCAGCGGAGCAGGGACTCAATCTCCCAAGAGTCCCTGCTTGATTTCCATCACCTGGTCCAGCGCTAACAGCGAGACCCGCCCACTGGCGCCTGCACGAGTCAAAAACCCCTCGCCATCCCGCTGACCCTGGGACACCCTGTGAGATTGCTTCACGGAGAGGAACGCTTTGGTGTAAAAGGACTGGCTTAATGTAAAAGGACCGGCTTAGCGCTTCTGCGCCGTAAAGGACTTCCCTACCTGGGCTGGTGGTGGTGCTGGGTGGCTGCATCTACCAATTGGAGACGCCTTGGTGTGCTGTGAGGCGCGAGGAGCAGCGGAGCAGGGACTCAATCTCCCAAGAGTCCCTGCTTGATTTCCATCACCTGGTCCAGCGCTAACAGCGAGATCCGCCCACTGGCGCCTGCACGAGTCAAAAACCCCTCGCCATCCCGCTGACCCTGGGACACCCTGTGAGATTGCTTCACGGAGAGGAACGCTTTGGTGTAAAAGGACTGGCTTAACGTAAAAGGACCGGCTTAGCGCTTCAGCGCCACTTCTTGACGCACCCGCTTCGCGGGTGCCGCTGCGCCGTAAAAGACTTCCCTACCTGGGCTGGTGGTGGTGCTGGGCGGCTGCATCTACCAATTGGAGACGCCTGGGTGTGCTGTGAGGCGCGAGGAGCAGCGGAGCAGCGGAGCAGGGACTCAATCTCCCAAGAGTCACTGCTTGATTTCCATCACCTGGTCCAGTGCTAACAGCGAGACCCGCCCACTGGCGCCTGCACGAGTCAAAAACCCCTCGCCATCCCGCTGACCCTAGGACACCCGGTGAGATTGCTTCACGGAGAGGAACGCTTTGGTGTAAAAGGACTGGCTTAATGTAAAAGGACCGGCTTAGCGCTTCAGCGCCACTTCTTGCCGCACCCGCTTCGCGGGTGCCGCTGCGCCATAAAAGACTTCCCTACCTGGGCTGGTGGTGGTGCTGGGCGGCTGCATCTACCAATTGGAGACGCCTGGGTGTGCTGTGAGGCGCGAGGAGCAGCGGAGCAGGGACTCAATCTCCCAAGAGTCCCTGCTTGATTTCCATCACCTGGTCCAGCGCTAACAGCGAGACCCGCCCACTGGCACCTGCACTAGTCAAAAACCCCTCGCCATCCCGCTGACCCTGGGACACCCTGTGAGATTGCTTCACGGAGAGGAATGCTTTGGTGTAAAAGGACTGGCTTAATGTAAAAGGACCGGCTTAGCGCTTCTGCGCCGTAAAGGACTTCCCTACCTGGGCTGGTGGTGGTGCTGGGCGGCTGCATCTACCAATTGGAGACGCCTGGGTGTGCTGTGAGGCGCGAGGAGCAGGGGAGCAGGGACTCAATCTCCCAAGAGTCCCTGCTTGATTTCCATCACCTGGTCCAGCGCTAACAGCGAGATCCGCCCACTGGCGCCTGCACGAGTCAAAAACCCCTCGCCATCCCGCTGACCCTGGGACACCCTGTGAGATTGCTTCACGGAGAGGAACGCTTTGGTGTAAAAGGACTGGCTTAACGTAAAAGGACCGGCTTAGCGCTTCAGCGCCACTTCTTGACGCACCCGCTTCGCGGGTGCCGCTGCGCCGTAAAAGACTTCCCTACCTTGGCTGGTGGTGGTGCTGGGCGGCTGCATCTACCAATTGGAGACGCCTGGGTGTGCTGTGAGGCGCGAGGAGCAGCGGAGCAGGGACTCAATCTCCCAAGAGTCCCTGCTTGATTTCCATCACCTGGTCCAGCGCTAACAGCGAGATCCGCCCACTGGCGCCTGCACGAGTCAAAAACCCCTCGCCATCCCGCTGACCCTGGGACACCCTGTGAGATTGCTTCACGGAGAGGAACGCTTTGGTGTAAAAGGACTGGCTTAACGTAAAAGGACCGGCTTAGCGCTTCAGCGCCACTTCTTGACGCACGCGCTTCGCGGGTGCCGCTGCGCCGTAAAAGACTTCCCTACCTGGGCTGGTGGTGGTGCTGGGCGGCTGCATCTACCAATTGGAGACGCCTGGGTGTGCTGTGAGGCGCGAGGAGCAGCGGAGCAGGGACTCAATCTCCCAAGAGTCCCTGCTTGATTTCCATCACCTGGTCCAGTGCTAACAGCGAGACCCGCCCACTGGCGCCTGCACGAGTCAAAAAACCCTCGCCATCCCGCTGACCCCGGGACACCCGGTGAGATTGCTTCACGGAGAGGAACGCTTTGGTGTAAAAGGACTGGCTTAATGTAAAAGGACCGGCTTAGCGCTTCAGCGCCACTTCTTGCCGCACCCGCTTCGCGGGTGCCGCTGCGCCGTAAAAGACTTCCCTACCTGGGCTGGTGGTGGTGCAGGGCGGCTGCATCTACCAATTGGAGACGCCTGGGTGTGCTGTGAGGCGCGAGGAGCAGCGGAGCAGGGACTCAATCTCCCAAGAGTCCCTGCTTGATTTCCATCACCTGGTCCAGCGCTAACAGCGAGATCCGCCCACTGGCGCCTGCACGAGTCAAAAACCCCTCGCCATCCCGCTGACCCTGGGACACCCTGTGAGATTGCTTCACGGAGAGGAACGCTTTGGTGTAAAAGGACTGGCTTAACGTAAAAGGACCGGCTTAGCGCTTCAGCGCCACTTCCTGCCGCACCGGTTTCGCGGGTGCCGCTGCGCCGTAAAAGACTTCCCTACCTGGGCTGGTGGTGGTGCTGGGCGGCTGCATCTACCAATTGGAGACGCCTGGGTGTGCTGTGAGGCGCGAGGAGCAGCGGAGCAGGGACTCAATCTCCCAAGAGTCCCTGCTTGATTTCCATCACCTGGTCCAGTGCTAACAGCGAGACCCGCCCACTGGTGCCTGCACGAGTCAAAAACCCCTCGCCATCCCGCTGACCCTGGGACACCCTGTGAGATTGCTTCACGGAGAGGAACGCTTTGGTGTAAAAGGACTGGCTTAATGTAAAAGGACCGGCTTAGCGCTTCAGCGCCACTTCTTGCCGCACCCGCTTCGCGGGTGCCGCTGCGCCGTAAAAGACTTCCCTACCTGGGCTGGTGGTGGTGCAGGGCGGCTGCATCTACCAATTGGAGACGCCTGGGTGTGCTGTGAGGCGCGAGGCGCAGCGGAGCAGGGACTCAATCTCCCAAGAGTCCCTGCTTGATTTCCATCACCTGGTCCAGCGCTAACAGCGAGACCCGCCCACTGGCGCCTGCACGAGTCAAAAACCCCTCGCCATCCCGCTGACCCTGGGACACCCTGTGAGATTGCTTCATGGAGAGGAACGCTTTGGTGTAAAAGGACTGGCTTAACGTAAAATGACCGACTTAGCGCTTCAGCGCCACTTCTTGCCGCACCCGCTGCGCCGTAAAAGACTTCCCTACCTGGGCTGGTGGTGGTGCTGGGTGGCTGCATCTACCAATTGGAGACGCCTGGGTGTGCTGTGAGGCGCGAGGAGCAGCGGAGCAGGGACTCAATCTCCCAAGAGTCCCTGCTAGATTTCCATCACCTGGTCCAGCGCTAACAGCGAGACCTTCCCACTGGCGCCTGCTCGCCCTACATATTGACTATTGACCGCCTCTGCGCGGGAGCGCCGGGCGAAGCCCGGGCCCTCTTACGCCCTCATAGGCCGAAGGCGGCTGGGCTGGGCCCATTCCCTTTCCATCGGCATTTTTACGTCCACGATCATATAAGGACTCCCATTACAAACCACTGAGTAAGCAGAACCCCCTTAATAAACAGTAAATGGTTCCTTGGACTAAAATGTTTTACCAGACATTGGTTTGATATCACTGTAAGAGTTGAAGTGTGTCTTAAGAAAGGCCTTCCTAGCCACCACTGACTGTCAAAATGTCGTCTCTCCAAAAGGAAAAACCACATTTGCCTGGAGGAACCAATCGAGGTACGCTCGATAATTACATTTTTAGGGTTGGCAACGAGACTGACAGGGAAACTGTGCTTGCAGAGCGACGTGCCGAGAGACGCCGCTCAGTGGAGCTTATTAAGAACAAGCGTTCGTCTCTGGGCACGTTGCAGCTAGCTATTTCCCCCGTCCCTAGTCTCATTTGTGAAAAGGAGGGCAGTCCTGCATCTCTGGATGACACTATCCCATTACTTTTCCAGGATAGATCCCCTATACTAGGTGAATTTAGTCACTCTACAATAAACGACTTAACTCCCTCTTCTAACCCGATCCCAGAGGTCAAAGTACTGTTAGATACTCCACTACCGAAAACTAAGCTAATTCAAAAAGTGAAAAAGACCCATAAATACACTCCAGCCTTAGGTCCGCCTCTGAAAAAAAGAAGAAAGTGGGGCAGTGGTCAAAATAAAAATAAAAATAGAAATAAGACCACCCATACTAATTCTGGGAACGTTAAAAGCTCTGTAGACAATTCATCATTAACATCTGTAGCAGTTACCTCAACACACATACCATTAAAAGACTCATCCTCCACCGACCTAGTGGGCAATATGGAACACTTAATTAGATCTCTCGTACTGCCACTAGCAGAGAGGCTGAAAAGGATAGCCCTGCATTGGGAAATCTGGAACAAGTCATAGGGAAAATTAAAGAGCCACTAAGGACCTACAAAAGCTTACACCTGCTCCCCTAGTACCTGTCCCAGTCCCAAAAATTACAAATCAAACAAAAACAAAAACTGCTAATCCACTAAAAATAAAAGCGACAAAATTAATCGAAAAGTATCGAAAGCGAAAGACCAAGAAAAGGCTGTGAGGGATATTCCACCTAAAAGGCTCACAGTGGAATTGCCGCCGGAAGCAGTTCCATACGTGGTGGTTCTTACTGGTGTGCCACCCTTAGAGGAGGGAAGCACAGAAGCGGAATACCAACTAAGGAATAAAGTCATATTTTGGTTAAAACAGAATCGCCCACTCCCTCCAAATATAAATGGCAAAATTCTGTATGTCAGACGTCTTCCCTGGTTAGGACAAAGGAAAAAAGACGTAAAGGGAGATATAATAGTAATACATTTTAGAGATGAAAGAGCTGTTGGTTACATTATTAACTGGTTTCCCCATAATGGCAGTAATGTTATTACTGCACGTGATTTGACATATTTTTATCCCAGAGGTACAATGGCCCCGGTTAGCAATGTTAGGCCCCTGTTCCATCTCCAGAGAAATTATATAGAGCCCCCCTTTCGAAACCAGAATGACTGGTTCAGACATCCACCCTTAAATCTAGAAGGCTGTCCCAGGTCCTCTTCCCATCAGCAATTTAACTATCCCATTCCAGTGTACAACCGTTATGACGTTTTTACAGGCATGGAGGGAGTTGACTGACTTGATACTGGGACTTTACCTAATAATACTTTTGACAGTCCACAAAAGGCCCCAATTACGACCATAGAACAACATTTTCCTAATGGCATCTCATTTACCCAAGGTCCAAAGCAAACCTGTTCGCAGGATATAGTGATTGATCCTGCGACCCTGATCGCGGGCCAAAACCATGCTTCCGTAGTTTTCACCTCTGAACTGGCCCGAAACACTAAAATCACTAATAGATTGACACTGGACAATGGGGGACATAAAGGGGCTGAGAAAAAACATCGCGTCTCAGTCCTATTTTGGAATGTGGCAGGGCAGCGGGCCAAAGTGACTAATGATAAATGGGTAGATTTTATTCCTAAATTTGACATCATAGCACTACAGGAGACCTGGGCATGCGATGTGATACATATAGAGGGATTTAAGACTTATTTCTCACCTGCCCAACCCTCTACTTCAGGTAGAGTGAAAGGAGGTTTAACAATTTACGTTGCAAACCTCCTCAATACAACTAAAGTTGTGCCTATTAAATTAGATCCAAATTTCCAGATTTTAAGGCTATGCTTCAATAGCAAGGATAATTTCCTTGTAGTAAATTTTTATAACAACCTGACAGATCTTGAAGCACTGAATGTGGGTTCTTTGATTCACTCTATACTACTAGATTGTAAGAGAAGGGTTGTCAAGGAGGAGATAATTATTTGGGGGGGAATTCAACCTGGGTCCATGTATTTCCGAAGGAAATGACATTTGTGGTATCCTAGATGAAGCCAGCAACCCAATTACACACTTCAGGCACTCTACCTTAGGTAACCTCCTTAACGAAACAATGTTTGAATTAGATTTAGTTGTAGCAAATGATCTTAACAAGGCAGGCTTGTCTCTCATCTCAACATTAAATGGGAGGGGACACCAAACAGTTATAGATTATATCTTGGTCTCAAATGGCGAAATGTCGGTAGAAGCAGTGTTCACCTCACATAAAATTACACTAAGTGATCACACCCCAATTAGCATCTCCATGCCACTGTCCCAGAATCCAAGGAGCGGCTACAGTTCCATTTTAGCACAAAACAACTTGATAAATATAATAAATGGTTACGCTCTGAAATGGGGGAATATAGACCCCACAGAAATAAGAAAGCAAGTGGTAGTAAGGGCTTTCCCCTACCTTACAAAATGTCTTAGCTTGGATGTAACAGATCAAGAAATCATCACCAACTTTGAGGCAGTTATAAAAGTAATTAATGAGGCGTTGTGGATCGAAGTAAAACAAAAATCCAGACAGAAAATGGGTTGGTTTAACCACGCTTGCACGGTAGCCTACTCTAATTTAAAAAGTGCCCTGAGGAAATCAGTTAGGATCCCACAAGAGGTAAAAGATCTACGGAAGAAATACAACTCAGCACTCAAAAATAGGAAAAGGGAATTAAAAAACAAACTTTGGGACCAATTGCACGAAAGCTGCATTTACAAGAATTCGGCTGCTTTCTGGCAAGTGGTCAAATCCCCTTTTTTAACTGACAGCAACAAGCTCCCAAAAATAGAGGTAGCAATAGAAGAGAAAGACTGGGTTCAACACTTCTCTAAGATCTTTTCTCTTAGTCCGGATTCTCAAAACCCACAGGACCTCAGACCCAATGATCCATCCAGTTCTTATCCTATTGACCTTCAGTTTACATCAATGCAAATTGCACAGGCTCTGAAAGTTAGCAAAAATGGGAAGGCGCCAGGTCCTGATGGCGTCCCAATTGATCTGTTCAAAGCCCAAATGGACCTTTGGACCCCCCTTCTAACCAGAGTCCTGAATGCAACTTGCAACGCTGGTCTATTGGAATCTTGGTCGAGGTCCGTGTTAGTTCCCATATTTAAAAAAGGGGACAGAGGGTCTGTCTCTTGTTATCGCCCAATCTCACTTTTAGACTCCCTTGGTAAAGTGGCTGGTCGAGTCATTTTAGAACTACTACAAGATTGGGCAGATGATGGCAGCATTATTTCAGACCTACAATACGGGTTTCGTCAAGGCTTAGGGACCATTGAGCAGGCCTTAAACCTCTCCCTCCTGATTGATAAATATGTTTCCATTAAAGGCGGAGACCTGTATTTGGTCTATGTGGACTTATCGTCCGCGTTCAATTGTGTCTCCCACTCCAAACTTTGGTCTTAGTTCGATGGTGCCCCCATGTCGATCAACAAAGTAAAATTCCTGAGAGAACTTTACTCAAACGCCACAGCAAAAGTCCGCTATGGGACGGGGGGAGTTGACGGCGGAGTTTCCAGTAGAAAGAGGGGTGAGGCAAGGGGGTGTCCTGGCACCCTTCCTCTTTACTTTGTACACGAATGGGCTGGAAAGAGAGATGTTGAAGGGGTGCCAGGACCTTCCAATGGTGAAAAATCGCCCAATTCCCGCACTTCTCTATGCGGACGACACAGTCATCTTAGCCCGCACACCCCTCGAACTACAAAAGAATCTGGATAGATATTCCACGTTTATGGCAGGTCTGGATTTGAAAATAAATATCAGTAAAACCTTTGTTATGAGGGTGGGATCATGTCGTAAAAACAAAATGAGGGGGACCTACCTCAACAAAGAAAAAATAGCGATTACTGATAAATACTCTTACTTGGGTGTAACAATAGACCACAAACTCTCTTGGATACCAGCCGTGGAAACACGTAAACTGCTCTTCTTAAAAACCACAGATGCCCTAACAAATTTCACCAGAAAGTTGGGAAAGAGAGCTCTCCCAGAAATTATTACGATATATAAAGCCAAATGTCTGTCTGTGGCCCTGTATGGGGCTGGTCTTTGGGGTTTCGTTGCCCTTGATAGCATACAAAGGGTAGAAAACTCTTTTTTAAGATTTCTCCTTGGAGTGCCTGGTAGCTCGGGTACTTTTGCTTGTTATACTGAGCTAGGTCTTCCATATGTAACGGACCTAGCAAAAACTGAACCTTTGTTACTGTGGCATAGGATTTGGACCTCAGACAAGGCAACCTTTACCCAACTCATTCTATCTGACTGCATGAAAATGGATAACGCTAATAACTCAAGGTGGTTGCGGTATTTAGCAAGGTTTTTCCATGATTTGGGGTGGGATCAATATTATTTAAACCCCCCCCTAATTCGCGAGGTACCGAGAAAGGCCTTAAAAAAGAATGCTTGGCTCATCTGGAGGATTTGAGATTGATGAGTGAGATTACCAAACCTTCTGTTATTTATGCCTTGCTTATACAAGCGGGACCCACTATACAGCCGTACCTTACCTATAACACCACGAGTTATGAGCGTCATCTGCTAGTAAGGTTTAGAATGAATTCTTTTTATAGATTGGTTGCATTTCCCATTAGGAACAACTGGGCAAGAGTGCTCCCGCCCTGTCCTTGCGATGGTGTTTCGTCCCAATCCACTGCCCATACCATTTTTTTCTGTGTTTTTTATCATAATCTCAGGAAAAAATGGCTTATACCTCTCCTAAGGAGCACTGGCCTTAGACAATATCGTCCAGCATTGCTTTTTTTACAATTACTACAGGTTGAGCGGCTGGTTTTCTTAGCGGCTAGCTTTCTCAAATGTCTTGTTTGTCACCGCTTGACCTTAGATTGTACACTGTATAATATTTAAACTTGAAATGTATTACTATAATAAGTAACGCTAAGTCTTTTATCTGAATTCAATTTGTAGGTTGCCAATCATCCAACATTTTTTACTTTGTAAATATCGTATTTTAATGCTTATTTGACTGTATTTATTTATGAGTATATATATATATATATGTTTGTTCTCTTTTTTTGTATGCTTTTATGATTTGCAACCAAAATCGAAATAAAGCAAAATTGAATTGAATTGAATTGAATTCAGTGAGTTCCTCCGAGTTGAGCGTGGTCCGGAAAGTGACCACAATTCTTTTTTTCTTTCCCTGGTAATTAAGTAGCTTAAAAACCCTACACTTTAGTTTTGCACGTAGTCGTCTCCTGGTATTTATTATTTATAAAGTTTTATATAGCACAAACTTAATCCCGAGGGATATCAGAGTGCTTCACATTAGAGGGAATGAGGTAACATAACAGTATGAGAGTCATAAAGGGAGTATACAAGAGCAATACAATAGTTGTGCACATAGAAGACTCAAGTTAGGCCTTGGTTAGGAGTATAATGTGCTATGCATTGAAACATAACGACAAAGGGGAGCCAATACAAAAGTAAAGTACCAGAATGATGTCCTTTCTTGTCGTGTGGCCGATGCGCTAATAGCTGACGTTTGCTATGAAGGTAAGAACTTGTTCATAAGGAATTGTTTTGCTTCCCTCTTGAATGTGACCTTGGAGGAGATTCTCTGGATTTCCGGTGGGAGAGAGTTCCAGATTTTTGGAGCAGAACCCGAGAAGGCTCGTTGACATGTTCTCTTTTTGCAGAAGATCTGGAGTTTCAGGAGGAGGGAGTTAGCACTCCTTGACGTTCTACCCCCTCTTGATAGTATTAACTTTTGTGCCAGGTAATTGGGGGTTTTGAAGTGGAGGGTCTTGTGCGCTAAGCATGCAATCTTTAGTTGAATTCTCGCTTCGTAGGGCAGCCAGTTTAGCAATTTTAGGACCGGGGAGATGTGGGCATTTCGCTTAGTGCCCATAATCAGTCTGACCGTAGCGATCCAATATGCCTTTAGAGGAGCCAAAGTGTATTTGGGGAGGCCGCATAGCGTAGCACTGCGATAGTCCAGCCTAAGTGTTCTCAGAAGGTGGTTAGCTCCCTTGCTTACGTTACTGATATGGGTTTTCACATTCAGATGTTTGTCCAGTGTGAGACCTAGAGATTTCGCGGGGTCAATAATGTGTGGAGAGCAATCGAAGGCTGTTAATGTTAATGTTAAGCTGCATTTATAAAGCGCACTGACACCGGAGGTTTCCTGGCGCTGTGAGTTTGTTCATCCAGAGGTCGATATTAGTAGTGTGTTTCGGGGAAGAGATGAGGAGGAATTCTGTTTTGGAGGTGTTTAGCAGGAGGTGATTCTTAGTTAGCAAATTTTGGGTAGTCAGTAAGGTGGAGTTGAGTGCAGTGATGTTGTCCGGAGAGGAGATTGTCAGGTAGAGTTGGGTGTCGTCTGCATACATATGGAAATGAATGTCCATGTAATTTAGTACATTAGCTTGTGGTAAATAAATAATTTATTACCGGATCTATTTTTCAGAATAATCAATAAACAGGTAGCTCAATAAATAAGAGTCAAGATTCGAGGTAGCTGGAGTTTACAGGCTTTAATCAGGCATAAAGGACAGGAACAGGACAGCCTGTACGGGAATGGGATGGCAGCTGCCGGGGACAGGAATAGGCTAACTTTTAATAACAGTGCACAATATATATAGTTAAACAAAATACATTACATTCAATACAGTAGGCGTAGCAGTAGGCGTGGTTTGTAGCAGTCGCGAAAGATAAGGGCAAAACTGATGCAACAAGAAGGCGTGTACAGGGCGTATACATAGACATGTGATACAACGTAACAGAATATGTCATAAACGGGGCGGAAACATGGAGGGGGCTACCTGAGCAGGTGGGACCTCTAACCTAGTGGTGCGCGCAAATGGGCAATGACGTGTTACCAGGGAGAACTGGGGGCAATGACTTCTGCGCTAGAAGAGGAGACTAAAGTCTGGAGTGTCAGAGCGACATGTACCCAGGCATATCTAGTATCTGGTGTTTAGAGTACATGTTGATAGAATCCAAAAGTTATCAGAGTAAAGGCTAACAGACATTAAGACTGGTGCATACATTATTCTACATGTAGTGTGTGTGCGAGGAATATTCTATGAATATTAATACAGTATTTCTCTTACATGGAGACATAAAGGCTAGACCATGACGGAAACTATTGATGCGATTCAGTAGCTTAGGAATGCAGAGAAGGAGGGCTGAACTGATAACTAGAAACATAACATACTCTTGGCAGACTGGGAGGCAGAGCCAGGCCGGGCCGGGCACTGCGTGGCAAGAAGTAAGCTAAGGGTCAGGGATGCAGGTGGGGGCTGTATCGCTCCTCGGAGAGGGTTCAGGAAGCAGGAGCTGAAACTGGTGTCCGGGCCCTTTTGAGGCCTAGAAACGGGGACAATTCAATGAATTAACGTGCACACTGTAAAATGTGGCAACGTAGCTTTACATAGGCCTGATATTCGTTGTATTCACGAGGACTGGAAACTGGCATACTAGAGATGGACACAACTGTAATTGCGTCTTTAATCGATCAGAGGGGAATACATGCATATCGATCATGCACATATAACATAATATGGGGAACACGTAGGCACATATAACATGGCAAAATTTACTTTTCCACATTCCCTCCTTGTGCCCTACGTTTCCATCTGGAAACATCTATATTCATGATACCATCTATCATTTCATATAGCATCATTTGCTCGTCTCGAATTGTCTTGGAACGGGATTTAGGACTAGGAATACAAGAGGTAGCGCACATGCTGCAAATCGCAGGGCCACATTGTATACAGAGGCAGCAACTGAATATGATCATTACTGCAATACCTAGGAATGACAATACTTTCCATCCCCAGGCAGATATAATACCCCAGAGCCAACCGGACCATGTCCAGGTGCCTGGATTCTGGTGTAACTGATGGGCAATTTTATGAAGTCTGGTTATAGCTGAATAAACAGACGGCGCGTTATTAGGAATGAAAATGCAGCAACTAGATCCGATGACTCTACATGCTCCTCCTCTATCGGCCAGTATGACGTCAAGAACGAGACGATTTTGGAGCACGACAAATCTCATAGCAGATTGCTCTTCGGTTAAGTTACCTAGAGCAGAAGTAGTCTCATTCACTACTGCTTCAAGGGTTCTGGTTAACCTACGGATTAACTTACTATTCTGGACAGGGCCTATAAAGAAGAAGAAACCTTTATTAAAGTCTTGATACTGTTCTAGAGTAGTTTCAGTTTGATCGACAATTGGGGACTCGATCTCCCTTCTATGCCTGACGTGTACTAGATGTGTGTTTCTGTGATAATCAGATGGGGCTAGAAAAACTGGTGGCAGTAGGAAGGCAATATAACATGTTCCATCCCAATCAAGGGGCAGACGAACATATGCGGTCTGACCACAAACAAAATAAGAATGACGTGAGGCTTTGAAAATAGATTTCCCACTGTCACTATACTCAACAGTAGTAGTACAATCACTATGTCCTACATGTGCGGAACCATTCTTTCTGACACATCATTCGCCTTTGACTGGTAATACTGAAATAGCAGGTAAATCTGGAGTAGTATCGGACTGAACATTCAGGACCATGAAATTCGAAGAATAATTACCCAAATCATATACTTCATTTTCTAGATCTAACCCTGTTCTATGGGGGAGACCTTGCTTGTCTGGAAAACATGTTCTATTCAGAAGGGACATATCATTTGAAGATGACGTTAACGTGGACCATGCTCCACACGAACCATTATGTGAAAACGGATAAGGAAAGAGTGACAGAACTCCCTTCGGTGTCTGGAAAGGGGGAAGTCGACCACACACCCAACAATTAGTAGCATTGCTGGTCTGGTGTGAATAGTGTAACATTCTTATAAATGTATTATTGCGCATAGCAAGACGATAGGATAACTCGTGAGGAGGCAGATCACTAAATGTGTGCTCTACTGTAGCATTAGAAAACTTATTTACATGAGAAATTGGAAAACATAAATGTAATGCATAACTTGTGCAGGTAACCATCAAACTTAGAAACAATAAGAAACTTAGAAAAACGATACATCGTATAGAGTTTTGACTAACTCTCTCACTATGGGGGTCTATCTCATACATGTCAGATACCTGTCTAACCGTTTCACCCGAGAGGGACTTAGACAATTAAACTGGCTGACTTATTTTACTAGACCGGAGCTTTAACTTATACTCCTGTTGCGGAGTTTTCTCTAACAGAGTAACTTTCAGTTCAGGATTCAGATCAGAGTCTGGTTTCAGGCAGTCTTTAGAAATGGAACAGTCCTTTGAAAATGTTTTTTCTCGAACTCCATGGAACTTCTTTATATGGCTCAGATGGACCCACCCCTTGCGGCCTTCCAACTTCACGGCCGTGCGGGTGGTCAGGAGGACAAGTCGCGGCTCTTTCCAACGAGGCTCCAGCGGACTTGAACGATCAAAGTTCCTTACAAGGACAAGGTCGCCTGGAATGACCTCATGCGGTTTCACTTCAGTATTGTCTGGAAATGCAGCGGCAACCTGGGAACGACAAGAGTGTAGGGCAGACATCAAGGAAGCTAGTTAATCTGTCAACATATTACTGGAAACATCTGTAATACTGCGGGGTCTAGGTGTACCCCACATGTTTGGGGGGCGGCCGAATATGACCTCATAAGGGGACAGACCGGATCTGGAATGTGCAACCATCCTCATGAAGAATAAAGCAACTGGCAGGGCAACTAGCCAGTCTACACCTTTCTCTTTACATGTCTTGACAATACGTATTTTCAAGGTCTGATTATGTCTCTCTACGAGACCGGCTGCTTCAGGATGGCGCACACAATGGAACTTCCACTGGTACCCTAACAAGAGGGAAACATGTTTCATTAACTCAGATGAGAATGGCTGGCCGTTATCAGAATACACGACCCTAGGGAGTCCATAGCGGGGAAAGAATTCACGAACCAACTGCCTGGCAGTGGTCGCGGCTGTGTAATCTGGAACTGGATATGCTTCTGTCCACCTGGACAAAGCGCATACAACTACAAGGACATACTTGAAACCTCGACATCGCTCCATCTGAATGTAATCCATCTGGAGGACTTCAAAAGGGTGGTCAGGGGGTTGGAATCCACCTTGTTCCACCGGGACACTTTTACCTGGATTGAACTGGCAACATATCATACAAGTACGGACTTTCTGCTTGGCTGCAGCTCGTAAGTGCTTGTTGAACCAAAGGTTCTGTATACTATCTAACATGGCTTTTTCTCCTAGATGTGCTGGACTATGTGCGGTATTGATAATGACTTGAACCATAGAGTCGGGGAGAAACCATGTGGCTTTTCCCTTCGTCACCCATCCCTGATCTGTCTGGACCCCTCCTTGTTCGGACCATTTCTTGATTTCTTCGGGAGTAGCATGCAACTGTATGTCTATGACATCTTGTGTAGGGTCCTTAACTGTCATACAAGTAGTCTGTTCTGGAATGGATGTCTGTGTCTTGTTAACTGGAATGTCTGGTGTCTGAGCTGTAAGCTTGGCTGTTCGATCTGCTAGATCGTTACCTTGGGAAATGATGTCAGTAACTTTCGTATGTGCCTTGCACTTCATGATCGCGATAGCTGTCGGTAAATGTATTGCATCTAACAGAGCTTGAATGAGGAGACCATGCTGAATCTTGGTTCCATGAGAAGTCATGAAACCTCTCTCCTGCCAGAGTACTCCGAAGTCGTGTACAACTCCGAATGCGTAACGTGAATCTGTATATATGTTTACTTTCAGGTTCTTGGCATGTATGCAGGCTTGGGTCAGAGCAACTAGCTCTGCTGCTTGAGCAGACAAGGTGTCAATACGGTGTGTTTCAATAACTTCAGTGTCAGTAGTCACTGCATACGCGGCTACTAGTTCTCCTGTACTTGTTCTCATACATGAACCGTCCACATAAAGTGTCAGGTCGGGATCAGGTAATGCAATGTCTGTCAGGTCTTGTCTTGGCTTGGTCATAGTGTTAATAACTTCCACACAGTCATGTGTGGTAGGATTTGAAGTAACTGACGGTAACAGTGTAGCAGGATTTAGAACGTTGCAGCGTCTGATTTCTATGTGTGGCTGAAACAGTGTCAGTTCATAACCTGTTAAACGTGCAATGGTCAAGTGTTGAGTCTGTGTTCGGTTTAAAAGAACTTCCACGGAGTGTGGAACTTGTACTGTCAGGGAGTGTCCTAATACTATGGAATCACTTTGTCTGATTGCTAGAGCTGTGGCTGCAACTGACTTGAGGCACGCAGGCAAAGCCTGGGCTACTGGATCTAATGTGCTCGAAAAATAAGCACAGGGCTTGTACTGTCCTGCTTGATCTTGTGTGAGAACAGATAATGCAGTACCATCACGTTCTGTGACAAAAAGTGTAAAAGGCTTACTATAGTTCGGTGTAGCTAGAACAGGTGCTTGGCATAAAGCTTTCTTTAATTCATTAAAAACAAGTGTATGTTCAGATGTCCAAGGGAGGACAGTCGATACGGCTGCCTCCTGTGTCGTTAACTGTATCAGTGGCTTGGCTAGAAATGCATACTGAGGAATCCATTGTCTGCAATAAGAAGTGAGGCCAATAAAAGCTCGTACCTCCTTCTGTGTCTTGGGCTGTGGAAGACTCGCTATCAACTGGATACGGTCTGGTGTCAACTGCCTACCCCACTTGGACAGTAAGTGGCCTAAGTAGATCACTTGCTGGACACAATATTGTAATTTGGAAGGGGACACCTTGTGCCCCATCTCGGCCAGGAAATACAGAACTGTAAGTGACGCTCGCTCGCAGTCACGCTCAGAACGGGCTGTGATCAGTAGATCATCAACATACTGGAGCAGGGCAGTGTCAGTTGGCATGTGAATATTGTCTAGTTGTCTTTTAAGTGCTTGACTGTAAATACTAGGACTTTCTGTGAAACCTTGAGGAGCTCGTGTGAATTTATAGCTCCTTCCATTTAAACAAAAACCGAAAAGGTACTGGCTGTCTGGATGAATGGGGACACTGAAAAATGCGTTCTTGAGGTCGATAACAGTGAAAAATGTAGCTTCAGAATCAATAGCTGTCAATAGGGATGAAATATCTGGGACTACTGGATACTGGGGTATGATACATTTGTTAAGTTCTCGAAGGTCAATCACTAATCGATATACTGGAGGTGCATTTGGATCGGTACGTTTCATGACTGGAATGATAGGAGAATTACATACATTGGAGTCAGTTTCTACAACCACTCCTTGAGCAATGAGCTCGTCAATAATTTTGGATAAGGCTGCTACAGCCTCAGGTGGCAATCTGTACTGTCTGATTCGTGGCAAGACTATACCTTGCTTGAGGGTCACACGATGAGGTGTGATTTGCATAAAACCTACATCAGTTGGACCTTGCGCCCATAAATGCTGCGGTACATTTGATAGTCTCGGATCAAAATCACGTAATACATAGTGACCTTTAAAGTCACGCAAAAACAATCGTATTCCTTCTGGGGAGCAGCAAATAACTGCACCTAATTCTTTCAATGTTTTAATGCCTAACAAATTTTCTGGACATGATTTCGTAAGTAACAAATCAGTAGTTCGGGACAATGGACCTACTTCTAGAGTAACTGGTTTTGAAATCTCGTTAACAATGGGCTTTCCTGAAAATCCAAGGGAAACATTTTTAGAGCCTGAGAGCGGAGCCCCTGGAACCTCGTCATGACTGATAGTAGTCCTACTTGCCCCTGTATCAATCAGAAACTTTCTGTCTTTCCCTAATACTTGACTGTGTACATAAGGACCCTCTTGATCTACAGGTATCTCGATGAGAGGCAAGCCTACCTCCCTCTCTAGGCTGTTTCATGAATACTGTTGATACTCTGGATACTCTGTCTGGGCATACTGGTACATTTGCTGTGTAACATGCTGTGTTGCAGCGATAGGCTGCGGTGCTGGAACTGTCTGTTGTGCATTCTGTGGTGGCTGGGAAGTCTGTGAAACTTGTTCTTGTCTAGGCGGACGTGGTCTTTCTTTAGTTTTACCAGTAGCTATGTTGTGTTTCAGAACTGCACACTCGTTTATAAAATGACCTGGCTGTTTACAGTAATTGCATGTCCCTTTAACGGGAGCTGCAGGATGACTGGCTTGATTCGGACCCCTCTTCTGACTGTCTTGTGGAACAGATTGTGCAACTAACACTTTCATTTTCGTATCTTTCATACGTCTCCTTTCGTGTTCTTGCTCTTCCCTGATTCTGTTCTGGTGATACTGGAGCATTTGGAGCATTTGTGACGGGGTATTAGCTTGCCAACTACTTTCGACTTTCAATACTCGATTTTTAACTTGTGGACTTGAATTCTCGACTAGTTTAGAAACAAAAAGATGAGGGTATGACTCGCTACCTGTCTTCAAACCACTGTTAATAATAAAACATTTCTCAAATCTAGAATAGAAATCACTAGTGTCTTCATCCTGTTTCTGTTTGCATGCTGAGATTGCATCCCAATCTTCCTTTTTCGTGGCTAGTAACCTTGGCAAAACTTGTATCAATAACTCGGGCAATTCTTTACATTTGTCCCCAAGACCGGTACCTGGTACTCGTATATTATCTTCAGCTTCTAGAGCTGTCCAATCAATCTTTTTCTCTCCCACCTCCCATTCTTTTTCCTTGAGTTTTTCATATACCCCTGCGGGCAACAGGACCTTTAGCATTTTAATAATATCTGGATACGTGTATTCTCCCATTCGGAGCATGTCTTTTAATTCTCGATGGAACCCTGCTGGATCTTTGTCGTGACAGGGAATTAATTTCTTCATCTCTAAGAGTTCCATCTTGGTAACTGGGGTGTAAACAAATACTCGTTGCATTTCACCACCCGCTGTCCTAACTGGGTGTACTTCTCGTAACGGATGCTGTCTATCTATGTAAAATGGTTTACTTTCTGGAGGTGAGACGTGAACAAAATACGGATTCAGAAACGTTCTATATTTGTGGCGCTGTTCTAGAATGACACTAATTAAATCGGTACCTAAACCTTTCCATCTATACTGGAGTAACTCGTTCAGGACATCATGTAACGGACCTGGGTCAGAATGTTGTCCCTCATACAGTGTAATGAGGTGCTGGATCATATACATACCCACCAGTCGCTGTTCGGCTGGGGGCAGTTTCAGAAACATTTGTGCCACTATTTCGTCTGGAAAAGTGGTAGAATCAGTAGTCCATCGGACTGCTGATCGGGCTAGTTCTTGTTCATGCATGGTACTAAGTTCACTATAACCGATACGTGATTTCAGAATGTGATCGGTAGCTTGAAATACTTGCTCAAGAGAACCTTGTTCTAGTGCTGGAAGATGAAAAACTTTCTTGTGTTCTAGACGTGAATGTCGGTCGGGAAGTCTAGATTTACCTACATACGCTATTCTGGCGGTATTCTCGTCGTCTACCTCTTCGGTAGGAGAGTCGTCTTCTTTCTCGGACACTTGTGCTGCTTTACGTTGCTCGTGTAACCTTATTATTTCCTTACGAATTTTCTTGTACATACTCTCTATACTACTGAGTGTCTTGTGTCTACCCTCGGCTATATGATCACTACACTTTGTCAGAACTCTCATTTCGATCGGATCTTTAGTCGGATAATCTTGTTCCCTTATTAAACAATTGATTAGAAACTTTAATAGCATGAGCTGAATCTCAGCTTTCCTTTGAGACATGACTTCGCCAATACTTTCTGGATCATCCCCTGTACGGATGAAACAATATATTCTGTCTAGATCTTCTTTCATATTCGGTAGGGTGTCCAAATACTCGGTCACCCGTCTTACGCGCAATGAATATATAACCATATTATCATCGCCTGGGACTGGATCATAACGGCATTCGGTAAGAGCTCGCTTGATATCTGCAACGGACTGATGTTTGGGCGTACGCTGTAACGCACGTTCATGTAACTCGACTAACGTTACACGTTTGTGTGGCGGCGGGGTACCAGGAGGACCTCCCCCCGCGGCTCCTAAACTAGAATCGTCGACTGATACTCTTCGTGCTGGTAGAGTGACCGATGTAGCGGGAACTTGTACTATGGGCTGGACCGGGGGTACCGTAACAGGTGCTGTAACAGGTGCCCCGGTGGCTGGAGGAACAGGAATTACATTATTTACAGGAGCAGGCGGAACAGGATTTGCGTATTCTGGGACTGTGTCGTCCAAATAGGACGAGAGAAAAATATCAGCTGCGGTCGGTTTGTGACGTAGCTTAATCGGAACTAATGGCGGCGGAAAATTACATGGTGCTTCCGGGTTTGCTTTTGGCAAGCCCTCGGCAAGAAGAGGATACATACCTTAATAAGGGCATTTCTCTGTCTGTCTGACTGTTCGGTTTTAACTCGTTCACCTATTTCAATTAATTCCCTTTCTTGGGCTCTTTCTGTGGATTCTCTACTTAATTCTGATTTCCTGATTTCTTTCTCGGTTCTTTGATGAGATTCTTTGCGCCATAACTCGATGGCATCTTTCTGGGACTGTCTGGCTTTCTTTTTCCATAATGCTTCTTCTACTCGCATGATGCACTCGGCATCCCACGTACCTGATACGGGCCATCTATACTTTTCTTCTAATTCCTTGGTGTACTCCACCCATAAGTCTAGATATAATATGGCACTTATGCCATGCTTATGATACATAAAATGACCTGGACTGTCCCTAGGCGGGACAGGAACTGCTTCTTCGAGCAGACCTTTTCTGGTTTTTAACTGACGTAACTTCGTGAACAGAGGCATAACTTAGGCTGGAGTCTGGACACAATACAATACACGATAGACACAATAATGACTTTAAGAAAACAAATCACTCATACCACGACATTGAAAACACATGAAATAACATTTAAAATAACAGTTTGGACAGAATATTACCTGAAATACTGAAAACAGAACACATGAATTTCTCGAGAACAGAACTTACTGGAACAGAAACTTACTAGAATGACTAGATGCACTGCTAAAACAGTACGAAACTTACCGGTCCCATAAAGAGACACGTCAGGACCCGCGCCCACCTAAGTGAACACTTCGTGTTGGATTTGCGTACCCAAACCCACGGACCAGAGACAAATTAATTGACCCTGTCTAGATACTAACCCAGCAACGGTACTCACCGGGCAGCAAGAACGGAAGGCCTCGGACTGGACTGGACTGCTACGACGACGGACGGACAAACTTCGGACTTCAGTTACAGGTGGGCCTCCGGATACCTCGGACCTTGGACTCTCGGCTTGGGCTCTGGTCGGGACTCGCCGTGTTCCTCCACCGCCTCGTCTGGACGCTGGACCGCAACCTCCGTCTCCTCCGTGGGCCTGAGGGATACTTGAAGCAGAAATATCTGCACGTGCACGGTATGGTTCCGTCACGGCTGCAGAGGATCAGGGGGCCTGCGTGGCTTCTCCGGCGTGTGGGGAAAGGGCAAGTCCCTATTCGGGCGCCATTATGTGGTAAATAAATAATTTATTACCGGATCTATTTTTCAGAATAATCAATAAACAGGTAGCTCAATAAATAAGAGTCAAGATTCGAGGTAGCTGGAGTTTACAGGCTTTAATCAGGCATAAAGGACAGGAACAGGACAGCCTGTAAGGGAATAGGATGGCAGCTGCCGGGGACAGGAATAGGCTAACTTTTAATAACAGTGCACAATATATATAGTTAAACAAAATACATTACATTCAATACAGTAGGCGTAGCAGTAGGCGTGGTTTGTAGCAGTCGCGAAAGATAAGGGCAAAACTGATGCAACAAGAAGGCGTGTACAGGGCGTATACATAGACATGTGATACAACGTAACAGAATATGTCATAAACGGGGCGGAAACATGGAGGGGGCTACCTGAGCAGCTGGGACCTCTAACCTAGTGGTGCGCGCAAATGGGCAATGACGTGTTACCAGGGAGAACTGGGGGCTATGACTTCTGCGCTAGAAGAGGAGACTAAAGTCTGGAGTGTCAGAGCGACATGTACCCAGGCATATCTAGTATCTGGTGTTTAGAGTACATGTTGATAGAATCCAAAAGTTATCAGAGTAAAGGCTAACAGACATTAAGACTGGTGCATACATTATTCTACATGTAGTGCGTGTGCGAGGAATATTCTATGAATATTAATACAGTATTTCTCTTACATGGAGACATAAAGGCTAGACCATGACGGAAACTATTGATGCGATTCAGTAGCTTAGGAATGCAGAGAAGGAGGGCTGAACTGATAACTAGAAACATAACATACTCTTGGCAGACTGGGAGGCAGAGCCAGGCCGGGCCGGGCACTGCGTGGCAAGAAGTAAGCTAAGGGTCAGGGATGCAGGTGGGGGCTGTATCGCTCCTCGGAGAGGGTTCAGGAAACAGGAGCTGAAACTGGTGTCCGGGTCCTTTTGAGGCCTAGAAACGGGGACAATTCAATGAATTAACGTGCACACTGTAAAATGTGGCAACGTAGCTTTACATAGGCCTGATATTCGTTGTATTCACGAGGACTGGAAACTGGCATGCACTAGAGATGGACACAACTGTAATTGCGTCTTTAATCGATCAGAGGGGAATACATGCATATCGATCATGCACATATAACATAATATGGGGAACACGTAGGCACATATAACATGGCAAAATTTACTTTTCCACAAGCTAGTGCTTCCAGAAAAAAATTGAATAGAATGGGAGACAAGGAGGATCCTTGGGGAACCCCCATGGTGACAGGGGATGGCTGGGATAGAGAATGGTTTGCCTTAACTCTTTGTGTTCTGTGCTGGAGGAAGGATGAGAACCACTTCAGCACCTGTCCAGAGAGGCCCATCCTTTGCTCCAAAATAACTAGGAGGTGTTCATGATTGACAGTGTCAAAGACTGAGGAGAGGTCGAGTAGGATAAGGAGGCACAAATAATTTCTGTCAAGCATTCTTAGGATGTCATCCATGACGTGAGTGAGAGCCGATTCCGTGCTATGCCCACTACGAAAGCCTAATTGGTGTTGGTTCAGGAGATGGAAATTTTCAATATGCCCACATAATTGGGACTGGACGCATTTTTCCAAGAGTTTGGCTAGAGTGGGGATGCTGGAGATGGGCCACTATTTTGCTGATACAAAATTGCATGTATACTATTGTTCTCAGCAGAAATTATCAGTATAGAGTTACACCAACACACACTTACTTGACTGAAGCTCTTGTGAAGCACAAAGCCCTGCTCATATCAAACCCAGCTCCAGCATAGAAATGACATCATTGTGTAAGACACCATTGGTTCAACAGTAAGTAAAAGCTTGCAAACACCACTTTATTTACAGCAATTTATGGTACTACTTGAGATGAATTAAATCTGCAAAGCACAGATTTAAAAGTATAGAGCCAGATGTATGATGCCCAAAATAGTGCCTCGCAAATTGTGAGTTTCTTGCGACTCGCAATTTGCGAGGCGCTATTTTGGATGTCGCAAATTGGGAGGCTCATGAATAATAATGAGCCGCTCGCAATTTGCGACCACATTTAGAATGGAAAGCCCTCCCAGTTATGGTGGCCTGCTGAGCTCAGCAGACCACCATGTCTGGGACTGCTTTTAAATAAAGGTTTTTTTTTTTTAAGTGCAGCCCGTTTCCTTAAAGGAAAACGGGATACATTTAAAAAATTAAAAAATTAAACTTTTTAGTTTCATTTTTTAAGGGCAAGTTCCCATGTCCGTATACCGCTTAGGAACCCTTCCTTGCTTTATCCCTGTGAAATGTCCACTCCTGGGCATCCCCAAGGTGAAGCCAGGCATCCCAGCGCTGTTGGGGCTGTTGTGGAGATTAAGCAAGCTATTGCCCAGAGTTGCAGAGTGGGACCCATGATTAGAATAGGTACCGAGGCGAGAATTATCAGGTCAGAGGAAATTGAGCCCAGGACTCACCGAAGCAGGTATTGAACCCTGGTCCCAGAACAGACCTTTGCATCAGGGTCTTCCGCTCTAACCATTGAGCCACACTTCTCTGCTAAATACCCCTCACACACCAAAAGGACCCTTGATATCATGCTTCATCATTGGGGTCTTCGCACCCCTCTATGGGATGCGGCGTGCTGCTACGTATGTCTATGTGGGAGCACTTTTTACACAGACTATGTGAGGTGTGTTTGAGGTTATTTGTAATAATAAATGAGTGGTGGAGTTTGAAGTGGCTTTTAGTGATGGTCAAAAAGTACCTGGCTCATGGGGTGGGCCCCCGGGCTGGCACTGTTAAAAGAGTGTGTTTAGAGGTTCTTATGTAATACAATGCACATCACCTCTTGTGTGCGTCAACATGTTTCAGAGTGGAACTCCTTCTTCAGGACAGGGTGCATAAATCCCCACCTTACTCACATTTTCTTACACAAAATCTGTATTCTACAGAAAAGTGAAAATCTAAATAAAGGCTAATTTGTACCTAAATCAATTGTCAAGGAGATAAAACACATTGAAAGAAACAATATTATTTCATTCTCATAACCAGTTGTTATTTGTATTACTCCAGGTTCAGTGATCTCGGAAAAAGTGTGTGGGCAGCAGCTACTAGACAAATATTGTCATCCTAATAGTGAAGGTGCGCCCTGTAAAAAGGGACAGAGACAAGACATACATAACACCAAACATAAAACACATGCTCTAATTGATTTAACCAATGTGGTTCAGGTGACCAGGTACTGTGAGGAGGAAAATTAAGTTGTTTTAAAGTTGTTTTTAAGTGCATACTTATTATCATAATATGGTGTGCCTCATGAGCCTCCTAACGTGGGGGATTATCGTGCCAATCTGCATTCTGTAAGATAGAATACAACTCAGATGGTTTACTTACAGCTTTGGAGTTTCTGTTTCTTGTTACCCACTATGGTGATTGTGTGGAAAAAATCTATGCCTTGCTGCCCCCAACGTGGCTCCTCTGTAAATGAGGGCTAGACCGGGGTTCACGCCTTTTATACCCGAGTGCCGGGCTAATTAAGCGCTAATTGCCTTCAAAAGCCGGAATGGAAAGCGATGCCCATAAATGGTTAATCCGGTCCAAGTGCTGGTCAAAGTGGCCGGCACACGCCAGGTAGTGTGTGAGTAGCGCGATGTCTGCGCGCTTGTGCAGGCCTCTGTAGGTAGCGTCCGTGCCAGCGCGCCTGTCCCGATGCGAGGACACGTGTCTCGCACTCTGCACATGCGCGTCTGCCGGACGGCCTTACTGCAGCGTTTGTGTATGGCCCCGTGTTTCCCTTGAGGTCTAGATGGGTAATGTGGGTGCTCAATATTGTCGTTGGTGACACTAGTTAATGACTAGTTAATGACTCTTGACTGCACCAATCGTATATTATTATTCAATGTGGGCTTAAATTTGAAAATCTACAGTTAAATGCTTATGCCTGAGGACACACAATGATCGTAGACAGAAACGGGGATCAAGGCCCTACTGCAGCGCTTGTGTTAGTTCCTGTGGTTTCACCATGTCATGAGGGTGGTGAGTTATCTCATAGGTGGTACTAGTCACTGATAATGAAGTGCCCCGTCGAGTGCTGCTCCTCAATTATTCAAGGGAAATTGATTAGAGGTCATCAGTCAGATGCTTGTGCCCCAAGTTGGAGGTAACCCGGGGTTGATGGTACTGCCCACGTTCTGGGTGCTATTAAATGAGGTGCAAAGGTGGCATAGGGTGACTACATGGGTGTTGATGGTGCTGCTCTTACCCTGGAGTAGGTGGCTATCTCTTGGACGTCGAAGAAAGGAGTTCATTGCGACATAACCCCCATTGCATTTCCTGAGTTTAACGATGCCTAAGGGAGGGTTGCCCCTTTGTCAATTCAGTTGCCCCCTTGGGATATCATCATTGAGATGGATGATGTGTGTACCCAGATGGAACACCGAGCGCTGTTCCTTTTCAAACAGACAATTTTCTGACTGCAGTTGTTCTATTACAGTCCAGTTTAAGTCATTTACACAGTGTTGTTCATTCAAAAAACTGGGTGGCCATTTTGGTAGTGCTTTTCTTGCATCTCACATTAGTCTTGTGCTCATTGATTCTGATTTTAACTGCTCTGGTGGTCATTCTGACGTACTCGAGGCTGCAGGAACAGGTGATCAGGTAAACCACATGTTTGCTGTTACAGTTCGTGGATTTTCTTTGTTCCCATTGGGTCCCATTTCTAAAAGTTAGATGTTTGCTTTTTTTGGTCAAATGGCAGCTACCGCAATTACCAAAGGGGTGGTGCCCTTGTATGCCATGCAATGTTAGTTGTTCTGATTGTTTCTTTTGCGGACGGGTATGGACTAGAATGTCCTTCAAGTTCTTCCCTCGCCTGTGTGCAAAAAGTGGTTTCTCAATCTTTAGTTCGCCACAGACCAATGTGCGCCAGTGCTTATTAATGATTTTGGAGACCTCGTTAGAGTGAGTACTGTATGTTGTCACACAGATAGGTCTCATCTGGTCAGTTTCTTTATGAACCTTGACTTCAAGAAGGGGCTCTCTATTATTGTTACGGGCTCGCTTCATTGCTGTGGTAATCATCCGGTCCGGGTATTGTCTCTGCTGTAACTTTATTTTTAGGTCTGTTGCCTGGGCTTTGTACTTGCCTATGTCTGTACAATTCCTCCGTAAGCGGAGTAATTGGCCATACGGTAGATTCTCCCGGAGATGTCGCGGATGGAAACTGTCGAATCTCAAGAGGCAATTTCTGGCAGAGGGCTTGAAATGAGTGGTGGTTTTCAATGTTCCGCCTTCGGCATAAATGTTAAGATCCAGAAACATCAAGGACTCTTTAGAGACCGAACTGGTGAATTTCAAGAAGGCGTTTTGGGTATTGAGCCATGTCATAAATTCAGTCACAGATTGTAAGTCACCCTGCCAAATGACAAGAATGTCATCTATATACCTCTTCCAGGTTAGGATGTTACTTCTGAAAGGATTGTCTGCGTGTAGGATTTTATTTGTTTCCATGTGATAGACATACAGGCCGGCAAGGCTGGGAGCAAATGTGCTGCCCATGCTGGTCCCATGGCTTTGGAGGTACAGTATTGTACTATACTCGAAGAAGTTCTTAGTGAGTGCCATAGAGATGCATTCTAGAACAACACCCCTGGGTGTTTGGTATTTCCAAGGAGTGCTGAATAGTACTTCCTTGATGATTGAAAGTGTTTCATCGTGGGGCAGACTCGTATACAGGCTCTCCACATCGAGGCTTAGCAATAACTAGATCTCTTGGTCATTTGAGATGTCATCAGTGATGTCACTGACCATGTCATGAATGATGTAATATGTGACATCATCAGCAGTGAATTGCGGGTGCGCGAAATATAGTTAGTACAACTAACTATATAGGAGCAATTTCAATGGTTTTGTATGAGTGAAATGTCCAGCTAACTATAACACCCCTAAAACGTATAGTTTTTTGAATGAATTTTAAAGGTTTTTTAAATGCTAATTCCTAACTATATAAGGCTTGAAACCTATGGTTTTTTCAGTGAATTTCAAAGGTTTTTTAAATGCTAATTCCTAACTATATAGGGCCTGAAACCTATGTTTTTTTCAGTGAATTTCAAAGTTTTTTTAATGCTAATTCCTAACTATATAAGACCTGAAAGCCCACAGGAATCTCCAGTATGCGCCAGGGGACTGCATTGCAGAGAGGTGTAATGAAGCCACGCCCCTTTTTACACCTCTCTGCAACGCAGCCCCCGTGCATGTTTGAAGAGGGGGAACTAATTCCCCTTGCATGCTGGCGGCCCCTGGGGGCCAACTAGCCCACCTGGAACCTCCATTATGCGCCAGGGGGCTGCATTGCAGAGGTGTAATGAGGCTATGCCCCTTGTTACACCTCTCTGCAACGCAGCCCCGTGCATGTTTGAAGAGGGGGAACTAATTCCCCCTGCATACTAGGGTTCCCTGGGGCCAACTAGCCCACCTGGAACCTCCAGTATGCACCAGGGGGCTGCATTGCACAGAGGTGTAATGAGGCTATGCCCCTTTTTACACCTCTCTGCAACGCAGGTCACTGGCGCGTTTGCAGATGGGGACTAATTCCCCTTGCATACTGGGGGTCCCTGGGTCATATCTGCCCAAACGCCGATATTCCGATTGAAAATGACTTTTCTTGAGAAACATTTGGATTTGGATTATCATGTCCTATACTTTGATTTTTTGAAAGACTGACTTTGAGGATGCTATAAATTACTCAAGTCTGCCCGAATTGTGTGGGTAAAATTGATACCTAGTCACTTTGAATAAGAAAGTACTTACGTCTCGTCTAACATTTGGAAGAAATATCTAGTTATATGACAACAGGATACCGACATAACTTGAAGGAAATAAGAACACCCTGAAGAAGTTCTGTTGTACAGAACGAAACGTGTTGGCTGGCTGGGGAACATAAACTTAAGGAAAATAAAAGCATTTGAATATACACCAAGATTCAGCGCTTCAATAAGGACTCTAAGTGATATGATTTGATTGGGCTTATTGTGCAAGTGGTGCTGTGCCAAACTTTGGAATATTCTCCACTACTCTCTACTACTTACTCTCTCCTACTCCACTACTCTCTAATACTCATTCTCTACTACTCATTCTCTACTACTCTACTACTCTCTACTACTCTCTCTCTACTACTCACTCCCTACTACTCACTATCTACTACTCTCTACTACTCACTCTCTACTCTCTACTACTCACTCTCTTCTACTCTCTCTCTACTACTCTTTACTACTAACTCTCTACTACTCTCTACTACTCACTCTCTACTTCTCACTCTCTACTACTCTCTACTACTCACTCTCTACTACTCTCTCTCTACTACTCTCTCTCTACTACTCTCTACTACTCACTCTCTACTACTCACTCTACTACTCACTCTCTACTACTCTCTACTACTCACTCTCTACTACTCTCTCTCTACTACTCTCTACTACTCACTCTACTACTCACTCTACTACTCTCTTCTACTCACTCTCTACTACTCTCTCTCTACTACTCTCTACTACTCACTCTACTATTCACTCTCTACTACTCTCTACTATTCGCTCTCTCTGCTACTCACTCTCTACTACTCTCTACTACTCACTCTCTACTACTCTCTCTACTACTCTCTACTACTCACTCTACTACTCACTCTCTACTACTCTCTACTATTCGCTCTTTCTGCTACTCACTCTCTACAACTCTCTACTACTCACTCTCTACTACTCACTCTCTACTACTCTCTACTACTCACTCTTTACTACTCTCTACTACTCACTCTCTGCTGCTCTATACTACTCACTCTTCTACTTACTCTCTACTACTCTCTACTACTCACTCTCTACTACTCACTCTCTACTACTCACTCTACTATTCACTCTACTACTCTCTGCTACTCTCTCTACTGCTCTCTACTACTCTCTACTACTCTCTACTACTCACTCTCTACTACCTATTACTCACTCTCTACTCTCTACCTCTCTACCTCTCTCTACTTCTCTCTCTACTAGTCTCTACCTCTCTACCTCTACCTCTCTACCTCTACACCTCTACCTCTCTACCTCTCTCTACACGCACACATATACACATATATATATGCATATATATGCATATGCATTGATATATATGTATGTGTGTATATATATATATATATATATATATACACACATACATATATAAACATATATAATCTGTATATCTAAATAAATATAAATGCATGCATACATATACATATATGCATACATATGCATGTTATTTACATGAAAGTTTAAAACACACTAATAAAAGCAAAGCTAAAAAGCCACCTCATTACAAACAGAATGGCTTTAACTTAAACGAGGGCGAGATCTATTGCATTTTCAATGCTTGTTTAATTTGGTTCCATCAAGAAGGCATTCAGATGTGTCACACATTTGCCATAAATTCTGAATGTTAGCACTCTAGTTGCTCATTAGATCACTGTAGTAAAGCTACTGCTCACCAGGGAAGTCTGCTGCTGGTATTCAAAGTGCATGTTTCAGTCTGCATGTCAGAATTTGTTTAATGAAATAGAAGAGGATTTGTGCCCTGATTTTTCTTTCTGAAGCACTAATCATACTTTCTATGGCAAAATGAACCCCCTCATTTTGTTCCTTTTTAAATTAAATGTTTTAAGAGTCACCACTTTATTCCAATCAAGATGGCATCAGGTGTGCCATACCTTTGTAATAAGTAGGACTTTTGCCGCTCTAGTTGTTCTTTAGAACACTCTAGGAGGCTGCAGTAGAACACAAAGTGATCAACTGACAGTCTCTGTCCTTGTTGGATGTACATGTTTTACTGAGGTCAGACTTCATTCTCACATGACTGAGAAAGATAATGTGAATTTACAGAAAATATGCTTTCAGTTTAGCTTATAGATCCCCTTCCAAACCACTGTGGGAAAAGCATGAGATAATAGTTTTCTTTCAAACATGATTCATGATATCAAAGCAGAAGGCTTTTTCACATGGTAATCACCTTAGAACACACCATAATTCCTAAAATGAGTATTGTACCATCAACAAATGATTTATAATGTAACTAAAGTCCTAAAACCCTCTATTAACTACAATGCTTTTTAATGAGGTGCTATCATGTATATTGGTCCCAAGATGGCTGCCAACACTTCTTGGATGAAGTGCTGACAGCCAATCAGATGAGATGTGTGGTTAGGCTCCGCCCAGATATATATGTGTTTTTGAAGTTAATTTTCATAAAAACCACAGGAGCAATTTTCACCAAATATAGCAAAGGCACTTCTGCGTACCAGTCCCTACAATTTTGCCAAGTTTGGTGTTATTCCGTTCAGTGGTTCGGGCTGTAGACTTGTCAGAACGTCCTATGGAAATTAACAAGGGGAAAACACGTTTTGGGACCCCCTTTTTTCTCGAATCCCCCCGAAACTTTCAGGGAAGGAGCGCAGCGGAGCTGGACAAAATCTTGGAAAATTACACGCAAATTCCTCAACCGGCGCCAAAGTTATTCCCAATAGAATAATGCGGATTTCCTATGGTAGCTAGGTCCTAACTATATATACCTACTGGCTATCGCCAGTAGGCAATATATATATATATATTCACTGAAAAAACCATAGGTTTCACACCAGTTATAGTTAGCTGGTAATTTTACTGGCATAAAACCAATGAAATTCCCACGTTATAGTTAGTTGGACTCACTATAACTTGCGCGTGCAATGCACTGCTGATGACGTCACATATTACATCACTCATGACATGGTCAGTGACATCACTCATGACATCACTGATGACACCATCCAGTGAATGTGTGTCTTTCTGAAAAATATATATCTTTAGTATATGTATATGTAAAAGTTGATGGTAGAATAAATGTTTAAATAAGTGTGTAAATGGATGTTTTAAAAAAAAAATGGATTGGTTAACTGGCTTATTAAGTGTATCTTAGTGAATACATATATTAGTGAGTAATGTTTAAATATATGTATTAGTGTTTCACTTTGTGTATAGGTGGCTGCATGGGTTGGTGAGTAGCTACATGTGTATATATATATGGGTTATTAGATGTTTTTCTTAGTATCAGTATGAGTGTTTGTATGGTTTGGTGGAGGTATTACTTAGCACATAGATGCATGAATGACTGACTCTCTCTTTGTATGTGTTTTGAAGACAGCATATGTGCAGGACTGTATGGGTGGACGACTGTGTATATGTGTGTGTTACTGAGTGAATGAGTGTCTCACTAGTTTTTTTATCAGTAACTACATATGTTTTAATCTAGTGTATGTGAATATTGATGTATATAAATGACTATATCTGAGAGTAAGAGATTGTAAGAGTTCCTGTTTAAATAAGTATGTGTTTCTATAAGTGATTGTCTTAGAGAGTAAGTATGTGTAAATTTCCTTAAAAGTAAAGTGGTAGTGTGTGTATAGCTGTATATGCAAATAAATGGATGTTCAATAGTTTATTTGCATGTGTGAGTATCTGTGTGAGTAACTTTTGGATGACTGTCGGTGTGTAACAGGATGTATAGGTGTATCACTACATATGATGAGTGAGTATATGTATGAGTGACTATATAGAACTGTTGGTGAATGAGTGGATGTGTATATAGATGGTGGAATTATTGAATTGGTTGTTGTAACTGGTATGGGTATCTCCATTTGTTTGAACATTTTAGTTTCTATTTTTTGAATATGTGTTTCAAGGGTTACATTACAGTGAAAGGAGGTCTGTCACTCTGTCACAAGGATGGTGTCATCAGTGATGTCATGAGCGATGTCACTGACCATGTCATGAGTGATGTAATATGTGACGTCATCAGCAGTGCATTGCACTCGCAAATTATAGTGAGTCCAACTAACTATAACGTGGGAATTTCATTGGTTTTATGCCAGTAACATTTCCAGCTAACTATAACTGGTGTGAAACCTATGGTTTTTTCAGTGTATTTAATAGGTTTTTTAAATGCTAATACCTAACTATAACTGGTGTGAAACCTATGGTTTTTTTCAGTGAATTTCAATGGTTTTTTAATAGCAAATCTTATAGGTATGAAAAGTAATATTTTTTATAACGAATTTTATATTGTATAATTATGTAATTTATTTATTTATTTATATATTTTCTTTGCCCCGGGGCGCTCCCGGGGGCGCGTACCGGTGAACGCACGGGTAAGCGCAATTTTACGGCGCGCCCCTGGGCGCGTACCGGGGAGAGTCCCGTTAGCGCTATTCTCGCGAACGAAAACAACATCGTGACGTTTCGCGTAGCCGCGTGATGCGTCATATGACGCACTGCGTAAGCGCACCCGGAAGCACGCGAGTGCATACGATCGCGAAACGTCCTGACGCGTTTACGCTACGCGCCCCCGGGCGCCCCGGGGCGCGTAGCGTAAGCGCGTCGGGTCATGTGATCTGAAAATAACACTTTTCATTGGTGCAGATCAGTTTTGGTTTCCAAATGATGAAAGCCTGGATCATGTGACTTGAAAATAACACTTTTCATTTGTCCAGAACAGTTTTGTTTTCCAAATGATGAAAGCCCCCACCTTTTTTCCTTATTCTGACTTTGTCCTTTGACTGAGGAAGACCTGTTTGGAGTTCTATCTCTACTCTTTACTTGTATAAAATGGCTACAGTAGCAGCAGCAGCTGAAGCATCTGCCGCACCACCACCACCACCACCATCAAAAAGACCACGAGAAGATTACATTGGTGGTCAAGAGGAAGAGGAGGAGGATGATGAAGAGGAGGAACAGACAAGGCAGTTCCTGCGTGAAGATAAACAGCCCTACAAACCAAAAGAGCACTTTATATGGGAGTTCTACAAAATCCCAAGGGGTTTTAAAAAAGTCAACGCTGCAAAGGTGACTTGTTTGATTTGTGGTGCTGAGCTGTCCAGGGGGAACCCTAACAAAAAATATTCCTTCGGGAATCATACCATGATGCGTTTGCATCCAAACAATTATTCTAATGCAGAGTTAAGGGACCTCTGCAGTAAGCTACCCCCATCAACATCTAGACCCTCAACATCCAAACAACCCACTCCATCAGGTCCGGGGGCAAGAGACACATTGGCTACTATTCAACCTAAGTTTGCCGATTACAAAATCGTGTGCAAATATTGTAACAAAACACTTTGCTATGGTGAGCAAAGTATCGAACTTATCATGGTTGCTGGTGATAACCATAGGTGTCCGAGAAAACCCTAATTTTTCCTGTTTTTTTTTGCTCCAGTTGAGCCATTTACAATTCCCTGTTTTTTGTTTCTCCCCATAAAAAAATAAAAAAAAAATATAAAAGTGTTCAGAAAAGCCAAAAAAAGTACAAAATGTTCAAAAAACACTAAAAAAAATATAAAACAACAAAAAGAAGAAAAAAAACAGTTATTTTTAGAACTACCTTTACTTTATAAAAATAAACCTATATTTTTAAAGAATCTCTGTTAATTTCTTTTCCTCAGGGTACGCGCACCGGGGCGCGTACCCAAAAAAAAAAAATAATAATAATGAAGGAGTTAGCATGAGGGAAGAACACAAAGAGAGTAATGTTAAGAGAAAGAGAGCTAGAGGGAGACACACAGAGGGATTGTTTATTACATAGTAAAAAACATAGAAGGTGTAATAGGGTGAAAGTGACAAAAAGGAAAATGAATAAGGGAACGAAAGAAGGGAAGAGAGAGGAAGAAGACAAAAGTAGAGATAGTGAGAGAATGTGAGTGAGTGTTGAAAGAAAAAGAAAGGACAGTAAAAAATGGGGAATGATGGGTAGTGACGGAACCGGGATAAATGAACAACGGTGAGAGAGGGTGAGAAAAGAGCAGTGAGTGTAAGTAAAGAGGGGTGAACGAGGGTGAAAAATTGAATTAGGATAAGACATGGGGAGTGATAAAGAGAAAGGACAGAGAGAGTAAAGGAAACAGTGCCTGAATGGGTCTGAGTGAAACAGCAAAGAAAGGTAAGTAATGCAGTATGTGTGATTTATAGGGAGTCAGTGGGTGTAGTTCGGGGTGTGGGTGTGTAAGGTGTGTCTATGGGTGTGGGTGTGTGGGGTGTTTCGGTGTGGGTGGAGGGGAGGGTGTGTGAGATATGTGTGAGGGTTGTATGGGTGTGGGGGGTATGTGTGTGGGATATATGTGTGTGTATGGAATGTGTGTGTGTGTGTGAGGAGTGTGTGTGGGTGTGTGTGTGTGTATGAGGTGTGTGTGTGTGGGTGTATGTCAGAGGTGTGTGTATGTGTTGGGAGGGGGATGAGGTGTGTGTGTGTAGGAGTGAAGTAAATAATTAAGAAAAACAGAATGAGTGAAGAAGCAAAGGAAGGGAACAGAGGGTAAGTCAAGTAAAGAATAGGGACTGAAAGAAGTTGAATATGAGAGGGGAAATAGGGAAAGGGGAGTAAACATGGAGAATAAGAAGAAGTGAGGGAAGCAGAGTAAAGAAACAGGAGTGAGGTTGGTTGAGAAAGTATTAGTGAGCTTAAAGCAAAGGGTGATGACAAACTACATTTATTAGTCACACTTACCATATAATAAATGTAACTTTAATTACATATTTTTTACTACACTTTGTATCTGTGAAAGAGAGAAGAAAAAATAAGTTATAATTAGTAAAATATGCATTTTAAATTAAAAGATACAAATGAAGAGGTTAAAAATCATAACAGTGTATTTAGAAATAAAGTAAGACTGAAGGACATAGAAAGGGAAATAAAGTAAGGTAGAAGGACAAAAAGAGAGAAAAAGAAATAGAGGGAGAGCAAATTACTAAGAGTAAGGCATATAGATTCACTGACAGAGAGGAAGAGAATAACAGAGAAATGAACTGAAGGTAAGAAAAATACTAAAACAATGTGAGTTAGCAAAACTAAGTCAGGAAACAGTAGTAAGTAAAAAGATAATGACAGAGACGGAAAAGAGTCTAATTAAGGATGCATTTAGAAGAATGAGGAATAGAAGATAACTGAGAGTAAGAGAAAAACAGTCATAGAGTGAAGGGATGAAGGGAGAGAGGATAATATACAATGATTGAGGGAAATGGAGTGAGGAAGTTAGTAGACAGACACACTAAGAGAAAAACTGAGTGAGGTGGAGTACAATGAGTAATCAAAGGAAATGAGTAAGGGAGCAAAAAAAGGAAACAGAGGACAAGACGACTAAAACAGTGGTACTGAGAGAAAATAATTTGGTGATTAAAGTAAAGAGAAGGACATTGAAAGAAAGGAAATGAGGGATAGTAATGGAACTAGACTAAAAGAAATGGGATGATGAACGATGAGAGAGGAGCAGTGAAGTTGTTATAAAAGAAATGATAGAAGGTAGATAAACACAAGTGAACATAACACAAGGAGAGTGAGGCACTGAGGACATAGAGGTAGGGAACGAAAAATAGAGAGAAGAGGTCAAAAGAAAGAATCAAACAAAGATAAGCGAGGGAGAGTGGGTGATTTATAGTGATAGAGTGCGACAATACTGCTGAGTGAGTAAAGAGGAATTACTAAAAGAGCAAAGGAGGAAAATACGGAAAAGGGAAGTAAAGCAGAGAGACTGAAAGCTCAAAAGTTATGCAAGGGAGAGAGGGGATGCAGACAGTTGAAATGAGAACGAGGGGTTGTGAAAGAAGTTGAGTAAAGGAACGGGGGTTACAGAGAGTAAGAGAAAGACATTATAAGTAAGTAAAATGAGCTGAAATAGGATAGAAAAAGGAAAGTGAGTGTCAGACAATCGGAATACAATTTAATTTACGCAATCCAAAGTATAGAATAACTTGTACAACATGTTACATAGTTTATTTTTGCTGTTCTCAGAATATATTGAATTTCACTTAAAACAGTGAGTTCAAATTACTCATCATATGACAGCTGGAAAAAAAACACAATCTAAAAGATTGTGTTTTAAAAAATACCTTAGATACAGACAAATGACAAATGTACACTAATCTTTGATTCACTTACTTTTCCTTTAGGCCAAATAGTATATCATGAAGGTCCTTTTCTCGTTGGAAAGTAGTCTGCTGTTCACTAAACAATCCATTTCATCGACTTTCTAGAAGAAAAGCTCCAAGAACATCTGAAATATTTTCATTATTTTCATATACTCCTTTTTTCAGTCATGACTCTTTACTCATTCCTTCACCATTCCTTAAGGCCAAATAGTGTCAGATGTATCAGTATATTTTTAAATTACTTAAGACAAACTCTAAAATTACCGTTTTCCCGACGTTCTGAAAGAAAGACTCAAACAACATTTTCACAATATTTAAATTTTCGTAATTTTATCTCTGACTCACTCATGTTCATCATTTCCTATAATACTGATATCACTTACTATGAGATCCACTTACAGTACCTATATGACAACTAAATTTTTTACATTATCTTGATCACTTTTACTCAGAATATAATTTTAAACAGCAAACTAACCTTTATTAACTGCTCCCATCTTCATAGGCCAATTACCTTTACTTAATTTTTGGTTGTAAAAACACTAGATATGAATTTTTTAAGTCAAAAGGCAAACGTTGTTTTAAAGTCAAATGAGTGTCATTACAAAGGGTCCAACCTTTACAACTTTTTAAATAGCATGTGTAATGCCCTGATGTTGTTGAAGGACCGTCATGATAAATAATAGCTACAGTTGCAAACGTTCTTCCTGAAATTGATAACTGAGAAGCCACAAAATGTTTAATAGAAGTTATAAATTTCGTTCCATCAGGTCTACATCGTTGGAACATTAAAATGACATAGTGACCATAACTTTGTAGAAATAATGTGAACAGCATTGCAGACTTACATTGGGTACACACCATATTGTGATCAGCTGCTTTAACGAGATTATTAAAAGGCACTGATTTGCAGTCTGGTAAACTCAAATATATAAATCTTTCAGTGTCTATTCTAGTACTATTTGAAGAAGTACAGTTATCACAGTCATGCTGCCATTGATAAGAAAGGTTAAAAAGATTTTTTATATCTACTCCTTCATCTTCCAATACATCAAATATATACATTAAAAATTCCTGACAATCCTGCTGAATTATCTGTGAAAATTGATTTTGACCAGAACATATGTCTCGAAAATTTCTAATTTCTGAAACACTTTCTATTTTTGCTCTATCACTGCTACATTTCTCAAACACAGAATTCAATAAACAGCAGAATGTTTGATCCCGATTTTCAACAATCTGTTCTTGTAAATTTTGAAGATAAAAAACAACATTAACTACTACATTAGCATAGCAATTGACACCAGAACTGTTTTCAAACTGAAATCCAACAACATCTTCAACAGAATACTTTTGCATTCTCCTTACAATTACAGTTTCATCTACTTTTTGTCTTTTTGCTAGTACCTCACTGCAATTATTCTCATTTCTTCTTTTTCAGCCTACCACACGTTTTTCAAACAGAGGATATTGAGGCAAATGTGGAGCATACTCTCTTCTTAACCTATTGTATTCGTTAACACAATCTAGATCTGCACAAATCTTTGTTGCATCACACTCAATCAAGTACAATCCTGATAAAGTTCTGACTCGTGATAATGCCACATATGCCATACCCTCTTTAAACACAGAACTTCCAATGTTCACCAAAGCACTATCTACACTTAAACCTTGAGATTTATGAATTGTCACTGCATATGCCAAACAAACAGGAACATATAAGTCTTTCACAAGCAAAAAGCAAGCAAAAATCTAGCTGAACAACGACAATTTTTTTCTATTTCGTCAATGCCATCAAATTTAATTTTTAAAATTTCAATTCCATCTCTATTTTTGTAATTCACAAAACCAACAACATGACCCATTGCTCCATTTACCAGACCTCTTTCAACATTTAAATTCCTTCTCAAAATGATACGACAATTTAAACACACGTTCAGAGTCTTTTCAAAACCAGCAGTTTTAGATATAGTCTTCTCTAATGAATCCAATTTTTATTTCGTAATTTTCTGACAAAATAATTGTTGCTCCCATATGCTCTATTTTTTCTATAGCTTCCAGTTTCACTATCGCTTCAGTTTCTAACTTTAACATTTTGTTGTTGAACATGGAACATTCTTTCAGAGTAGGCATCAAACATATGCCAGATTTCTTCTCGTTAATTTTCTTAAAAATATTCTCTGGAAGAATGTTTTCATTTGGGTACAAATTTGAAATTAATCATCCATGTAAAGCTTCTTTCCCATGCTGACTTATTTTTCCGATTCTTACATCTTGTAGAATATTTTTATAATCTTCATCCTTTGCCTGCCGCATATTTTGGAGTAGTTCTGAATATTTGAAATTTAACCATATATTAACGTTTCCAATGCTTCCTAGGCACTTCCTGGTATCTTCATGCGTGACCATTTTAAACACTGGTTGACCTTTCACTGGAGTCAACTGCAGTAGATCTCCAAAAACAATAATGTGTTTTCCTCCAAATAAGACATCATAGTCTGTTCTAAGAATTTAAAGCATTAGATTTGAGACCATGCTTACTTGATCAATGATAAGAAGTTTCATTTTCTTCAGGACTCTGGAAACTTCAGAACACGCATCTCCAGATAGCTTGTGGTATTGCGATTTGTTATCATGCTCCACTGGCAGCATCAGTAAACGATGTAAAGTAATCCCTTTAATATTATGTGCTGCCAGCCCAGTTGGAGCGGTAACAACACAAGACAGCGGTGATTCAGTCCTTTTCTGCAGATAAGTTGCAATTGCTTTAATCAGAAAACTTTTTCCAGTTCCCGCTTCTCCACTCACATACAGTCGGACAGGCTTAAATGATGTACGTGAGCACTCTTTCTTCTCATGACTCAATCCAGGTTCAACCTGTTCTGTGACTTCGTCATATATCTGTTTCTGCTCAAGGTTTAATTGTTTCACCAAATCTTCTAAATTAATTACATCCTCTTGAGCTTGCTCCATAGCTCTTTCCACCTCATCCATGGCAGTGGCAGCTTCATTTTGGATAATTGGTCCTCCTAGTGGATCCTGACTCAATGAAGCAGAACTCTGACTGTCTTGAGAACTGTCTCTCGCAATCTCTGCAGCAATTGTTGCTTCTTGCTCTATTTCTTCATTCAACATTTGCAGATAATTTGGAAAAACAGGACATTCTATGGTATCCTTCGTTGCATTAAAAGAGTCTTCATAACAGAGAAAATCTCCAAGTAGTTCCTCTTCTGTACGCCATGGTTTAAAGAGTTGCAAAAGAGCCAAATAGTAAAATTCTCTTTTGTCTGGATTTTCATAACTCAATTTTCGATGATTAATCAAATGACCTTTTCTCTGTTTCACTAGACATCCTTCACATCCAATGACAGCATATACTTCATTATTGATATCTTCTCTGATGTTCCTCTTATATATATAGCTTTGAAGAACTTCATAGAGACAAGCGTTCTCAGGGTGAGGACTTCTATTTGGATAGTATGTATCCAACATGTTTGTCTTCAAAATATCTGTACTTTCTGGTTCTTTCTCCGCCAAATACTCTATCTCTTGTACAGATTTCAAAACTCGGTTTCGTGTTGCAGCAAGACCTAGACTTATCCAAATGATGGTTCTAGATTTGGCATAGAGACTTGCTGATGACAATCAATCAGAACATTCATATGCTCCAATTTCTCGATGCGACAACATCTTCAGACTGTAACTGTATAATTTCTTGCTTAGACTCTTTTCATGTGAAATGTCCTCCCACATTTCCTTCAGTTCTGTCTTTTCTTTTTTTGTGATGTAAGACGTCACATATCGAGCCACAGCAATAGAGTTGTCAGCAACGAATTGAATATCTATGTTAGCATTCCACATGGACAAAATCACTGGGTTGTAGTCGTTGATGTACTTGGACTCTTCATTTCTTTCTAAATTGTATGTATTTTTGGGTGATTTCCTCGTCACAGTATGTCGTAGAGAAGACATCAAATTATTGACTCTTCCTTTCGAAATCACTGGTCGTGGAAACCCGAAACGACATTTTGTGTAGAACTTGTCCTTGTTTCTGACAGTACTTTCCACAACGATGGGATTGAAAGCGTAAAACTTGTTGCCTTAAACTGTTTTCTTCGGTAGTTTTCGGAACAACACATGTTGAATACTCTTCAATGAAGCTCATCACTGTCTCATCCGAATCTGTTCCAAATGTGGATGCATCTTTAATCCACAACAACATATGTATATGAGGAGCACCTCTCGCTTGATACTCCTTTCTCCAAAAGAAATCCAAAACCTCTCCAAGGGGAGGAGTTTTTTTGGGTAATAAAAGACATCATAGCTTCAAATCTATGATTAAAATATCTGCATACATTCACTGGATCCAAAGAACACAGTTCTCCAGGTGTTTTGAATTCAATATTTTGTATATTTGCATTTGCCTCTCGTAGAAATTGAAGTAAGTCGACCCATGTATACTCGGCACAGCTAAGAGTGAGGAACCATTGTAGGAGTTCCTAAGTTTCTTAGCATATATTTCAGTTCCCCATGACAACGGTACCAATACTCGTTTATACCACGCTGACATGCCATGAGATTGATTAAATGAGATTCCAAAATATTATCTTGCAGATTCACTTTCTCCATAAAGTTCCTCGCCGAAACATTTTGCAGATGTGCTCCACTTTTCAGTATATGGTTTACTGCATAAGAAAGCCCAGACAAGTCACTTTCATACAGTAGATGAAACAAATAGGGAATGCATTGACGAAACCTTGGATCTTCAGCATATAATCTTACAGTTCGATAATCAGATGCAGGAATTTGAAGTGGTCGATCGTCATATCGTCCACCTCGACCTGTTGGAAATAAATGTGGAAAACAACGAGCGTCCAAACTTTCTTCCCATACACTAATGGGACTTCCTTTTGCTGCTTTCATTTGAAACAAGTCAATTGCATTCCCCATCACTTCTTTGGAATGCAAAGGATGAACAGTATAATGTTCATATATTTCTTCACTTCTAGACACATCAACTTTTTCAATTTGGCCAGCTGAACAATCACTGTCTTCATCTGCAGCTGTTTCCTCTGCTTCAACACATACATGTTTGTAGTACTCATTGTTTTTGACCAAATACAACGTTGCCTTTTTTACTTTCCTAACATCCACTAAATCTTGCCAGATTTTCTTACTCCTTGTCGGAACCCCACTAACTAGAATAGCCAGAGGTTCCTCTACCACTTTCTCCACACCAATGGTATCAATATTTTTCTTGAAATCTAGAGGCAAATCAACAACTCTTCCCTTTAATCCTCTCTGTAAATCTAAAGGAGGCAATTTCCCTATCTTAGGCTCCATGCAGACAATAGCTTGAAAAGGATGGACACATTGAATCAAAATAGACTCATATGTATTTAAATTCATCAATTCAGGAGGAATGTCTACCAACTCCAGATTATTATGAACAGGCATTCTGTTTTGATTTAATTTATCATAACAATATTTACAAATACGCTGATCAGAACTCAAATCAAAACAATTCTCCACCCACAAATAAGTTGCAAAATCCTTCCACTCATAATTATTTATCTTTTCACTTTTTACGTATAAATCAACTAATCTAGTTTGATGCTTATAATGAGTTCGTCGACAACACTCACAAGTAAAATTTGGCCTTTCACTTGATTTCACCTTAAACCTTGTAATTTCCTGGTCAAACTTTTCTGTACTTGAAATCTGTACATTGTCTTCCACATTACCTTGAATTTCTGTGTCAATTTCTACACTGTCCTCTTTTTCACCAAAATAAGAAATCTCAATTTCTTCACAAATCTTCTTCACATCTAATTCAGTTCCATGCAAAAGAGCACTGTTTAATTGTTTAAGCTTAAGTGCTGGACTTTTTGCATAATACAACATTCTCACTAATTTCCTCATTTTGGTATGATGCACTGCTAACATCCTAAAATGATGAAAAACACTCTGACAGACTTTTCTAGAAAGAAAAGCCAGTGAATGGCCTTGCAAACCTGTGTTTTCTCTCAATCTGCAAGGATCTAAGTCTTGAAACAACTTCATTTTTTGTTTTAGACTTTTCTTACTATATGTACGTAAGAAATAACAAAACAAATCAATTGATTCCTGTTGTACAGTACAAATACTACTACACTTCCAAGTTTACACTGGACCCTTAGTACGTCTCCCTAAAACTTCATCAGTTAACACCTCTTCTGGTTCTCTAGGCACAAGTTTCTCTTTTTCAATCGGACAACCGTCTTTCACCTCATATGCTTGACCACTGGTGTCAACTGCATGCACTAAATCATTCTCCTGGAAGTAACTCTCCTCATTAAAAAATGGCTCACAACTTGAACTGTGCATCCATTCTCCTGAAAAAACTTTACAAAAATTAGTCCGATTAATTACTCTTTTCCATCTACTGTTTGATTTAAAAACATCAAATGTCTTGTTAAGTGTCCTAATCCCATTGATTATTAAAATAAATAATTTTTTCTTAACTTCAAAAGCCTGATCAACAATCTTCTCTACATTTTTCTTTTTCTTATAAAAAGCAGCTCTCTGTTTTCCTTTCCTAATGTTTTGTAACAAATTTAAAACCACCCTATTGCGAAACACTTTCGTTTACGAATGTCTCTAAACTGATCCTGCATGCACTAAATCATTCTCCTGGAAGTAACTCTCCTCATTAAAAAATGGCTCACAACTTGAACTGTGCATCCATTCTCCTGAAAAAACTTTACAAAAATTAGTCCAATTAATTACTCTTTTCCATCTACTGTTTGATTTAAAAACATCAATTGTCTTGTTAAGTGTCCTAATCCTATTGATTATTAAAATAAATATTTTTTTCTTGACTTCAAAAGCCTGATCAACAATCTTCTCCACATTTTTCTTTTTCTTATAAAAAGCAGCTCTCTGTTTTCCTTTCCTAATGTTTTGTAACAAATTTAAAACCACCCTATTGCGAAACATTTATTTACAAATGTCTCTAAACTGATTCTGCCTTCTATTCCGATACATATTATTCTCTCCTGCTCCAGTAGTAAGATTTTTTGATGGCCTCTCCTTCCTTTTCAAATTTATTCTCTCCTTCTCTTTTTCTACATGCTGTCCCACATTTTTTTTTGATCTACATATGTTCTGTAAGAAAGACTTAGTTATCGTACCAGGAGCTTCTTTCCTATTTTTTGAAATCTTTGTTGTAAAGGAGTGCTGTAATTCCGATGCTGTTTTTGTATTTGTCCGCGTATCATATTTCCTTCCTCTTTGCCTTGAGGGCATCTTTCCTTACTCTTGAAATCTTAATTTCAATCTGTGTTAAAGAAAACAATAGCACATTATAGACCACTATTAACAACAAAGCAATTACAAAAAGCAAACGGTCTATTCAGGGTTACAGATCAGGTAAGGATTCTCCAGGGATGCAGAAGAGGTGAGACCTGTATTGAAGAGTGTAGTGGAAGAGAGGTATATCCACAGGTACACAGAAAGTGAGACCTGTGTCTAAGAGTGTCTCTGGATCCCCAACGCATCCCTACAGCGGGTGCCATCCCTCAGTGCTAGTTCCAGGACCCCAGTGTTAAAACGTGGGTGTCTCGTGATCGAGGCGAGCACCTTACCAGGCCTCTCACCCTCACAGTACTTCCTAGCTGTCCAGTGCTTTCCTCTATACTTGACTTCACGAGCAGCTTCCTCCTCATAGTCCGACAGCTTCCCCCTGAACGTATGCCTAAGTTCCGGGTCTGGGTCAGTAGTCATCCTGTCCTCTAAATCTTTAAGGTCCGCCTCCAGTGCCGCAATAGATTTGACAATAGTTTTAAGCACCCCACTACTCTTGGCCATCGCAATCCCACGAACTGTTACCTTAAAAGCCTCCCAAACCACCTCCACACTATCCACCGTCCCTTTATTCCGTGGAAAGAAAGATGAAGTGTAGGAATAAAAGGCAGTTGGAACAGTAGGAGTTTGCAAAAAAAAAACTGTGGAGTTTCAGTGCTCTTGAATCATAAGCAATGGTTGGTGGATTCAGACAGTTGAAAACTGGAAGTTAGGGTGCATGGTTCTGTTCTGTGAAAGAAGTAATTTGAATGGTTAAGAAAAAGTCATTTCAAGAAAGATTGCAGCGGATAAGCTGGTGTATTGAGAGGTCAAACATCCTTGCTGAGTTCATTTGCAACATTGCAGAATAAACTTTTAACCTTGAGAGCTCAGTGAGGAGGGTGTTGCTATGGTAACAGGTAGAAAAGGCTGAGGGGGGAAGGGTGTTGGTTTGAAAACAGAGAGGAAAGAGTTTTGATTGGGTACCATGAGCAATATGTGTGTAGAATTAGAGGTTGTCTGTGCCATTAATGGTTGCAGTGCCTGGAGAACATACCTTTTGCTCTGCTAAAGAAATATTGGTGTGTGTATCTAACACTGTTCTGAATCTCCCAAAGCATTTGTAAAGGTGAGTTATGATTCATTTAGATAGAAAGTTCATTCAGATTAAGAAGCATATTGATTTTCTTTGCTGTTGGTTTGTGTGATGCTTTTTGAAAATGCATGGTTTCTATATTTGCAAAATAGAGGATTTGTATTTTGTGAAATAGTGATGTTTCAGTAGTGAAGTTGAATGGTTGTACATAGGACTTGCACTCTGTATCTAAAATGTTATTTTAAAAACAATTTTAGGGTAAATCAATGGGTTTCAGTAGTGAAAATGAATGCTTGTACATAGGACCTGTGTTCTGTTCCTAAAATGGTAATTGAAAAACGATTTTAGTGCAAATCAATGGGTTTCAGTAGTGAAAATGAATGCTTGTATATAGGATCTGTGCTCTGTTTCTAAAATGTTAATTGAAAAACGATTTTAGTGCAAAACAATGGGTTTTAGTAGTGAAAATGAATGCTTGTAAATAGGATCTGTGCTCTGTTCATAAAATATTAATTAAAAAACGATTTTAGGGCAAATTAATGGCTTTCAGTAGTGAAAATGAATGCTTGTACATAGGACCTGTGTTCTGTTCCTAAAATGGTAATTGAAAAACGATTTTAGTGCAAATCAATGGCTTTTACATTTTTAAGAAGGAATAAATAGTGTGTGCATAATTACATAAAAATATTTGAATCTTTTACAAACATGTTACCTGTGTTATCTCAGATTGGGAAGTAGACTGAGTTTCTTTGCTGTTGGTTTGTATAATTTTTTGGGGTAATGCTTGGTAGGAATGTTTGCAAGAGAGAGGAAATGTATTTTGTAAAATAGTGAGTTTTCAGGACTGGAATGGAATGCTTGTACATAGGATTTGCACTCTGTTTGTAAAATGTTATTCAAAAATCAATTTTGGGGCAAAGCAATTGGTTTTAGATTTTTGACAAGGAATAAATAGTGTGTGGCTGATTACAAAAAAATATTTGAACTATTCCCAATGATGTCACCTGTGTTACCTCAGATTAGGAAGTAGACTGAGTTTCTTTGCTGTTGGTTTATTTCATTTTTTGGGTAATGCTTGGTAGGAATGTTTGCAAGAGATAGGAAATGTATTTTTTAAAATAGTGACTTTTCAGTACTGAAATGGAATGCTTGTACATAGGACCTGCACTGTGTTTCTAAAATGTTATTGAAAAATCGATTTTGGGGCAAATTAATAGCTTTTACATTTTTGAGAAAGAATAAATAGTGTGTGCATGATTACATAAAATATTTTGAAGCTTTCACAATCATGTCACCTGTGTTACCTCAGATTAGGAAGCACACTGAGAGCCTTATTTATGAAAACAGCGATGCGTCACTTTTCACTGAGCACTTTTTGAGACACCAATGATGCATTATTTTTAATGTATGACGCATCATGTTTCTAGGACTTACAGATAAGTCAGTATTTCTGATGTATCTGTAAGCGCAAAAGTGACGAATTGCTGGAGTGTGTCACAAAAATGACGCAACTCCAGCAATGCATCCTTTCACATGGGGAAAGCCACATGTGAAAGCGTTTGCCTCAGTCTTACGCCTGTTGTGAGGCAGGTGCAAGATTTTGACGTAACAGTGTCCTAAAAGTGACGCAGTGAAATCTCATAGATTTCACTGCATCACTATTACGATGTTTTTTGCGGGGGAATGCCCCCTCTGTGTACATTACACCTGACAGAGGTATAATGTGGCGCAGAGGTTTAAAAAGTGACGCATCTACCTACATGCGTCACTTTTTAAATATGGCGCAAAAAGGCACATGTTTTATGCCGCCGATGTGTCACAAAAAGTGACGCATCAGAAGTGCAAAACTGACGCAGGGCATCATAAATGAGGTTCGTCTTTTTTTGCACACTACTCCAGTTTAGTCCTGTCAACTGCACTCTTGGACACAAGCCTAACCTTTTGTGCTCCCCTGGACAGGCTTCATCTCATCTGCACTCCTGCTTAGGCCTCAGAATCTTTTTTTAGAATAACATTTGAAAAACAGAGAAAAGGTCATATGTATAAGCTTTTCATTACACTACTAAAACATTTTTGACGCAAATCAATGACTTTCACATTTGCTCTGTTCATAAAATATTAATTAAAAAACGATTTTAGGGCAAATTAATGGCTTTCATTAGTAAAAATGAATGCTTGTACATAGGACTTGTGTTCTGTTCCTAAAATGGTAATTGAAAAACGATTTTAGTGCAAATCAGTGTCTTTTACATTTTTAAGAAGGAATAAAAAGTGTGTGCATAATTACATAAAAATATTTGAATCTTTTACAAACATGTTACCTGTGTTACCTCAGATTGGGAAGTAGACTGAGTTTCTTTGCTGTTGGTTTGTGTGATTTTTTGGGTAATGCTTGGTAGGAATGTTTGCAAGAGAGAGGAAATGTATTTTGTAAAATAGTGAGTTTTCAGTACTGAAATCGAATGCTTGTACATAGGATCTGCACTTTGTTTGTAAAATGTTATTCAAAAAACTATTTTGGGGCAAAGCAATTAGTTTTAGATTTTTGAGAAGGAATAAATAGTGTGTGCCTGATTACAAAAAAATATTTGAACCTTTCTTAATCATGTCACCTGTGTTACCTCAGATTAGGAAGCAGACTGAGTTTCTTTGCTGTTGGTTTGTTTCATTTTTTGGGTACTGCTTGGTAGGAATGTTTGCAAGAGATAGGAAATGTATTTTGTAAAATAGTGACTTTTCAGTACTGAAATGGAATGCTTGTTCATAGGACCTGCACTGTGTTTCTAAAATGTTACTGAAAAATCGATTTTGGGGCAAATTAATAGCTTTTACATTTTTGAGAAAGAATAAATAGTGTGTGCATGATTACATAAAATAATTTGAAGCTTTCACAATCATGTCACCTGTGTTACCTCAGATTAGGAAGCACACTGAGAGCCTTATTTATGAAAACAGCGGTGCGTCACTTTTCACTGTGCACAGCTTGTGACACCAATGATGCATTAAATTTAATGTATGACGCATCATGTTTCTAGGACTTACAGATAAGTCAGTATTTCTGATGTATCTGTAAGCGCAAAAGTGCCGAATTGCTGGAGTGTGTCACAAAAATGACGCAACTCCAGCAATGCATCCTTTCACATAGGGAAAGCCACATGTGAAAGCGTTTGCCTCAGTCTTACACCTGCTGTGAGGCAGGTGCAAGATTTTGACGTAACAGTGTTCTAAAAGTGACGCAGTGAAATCTCATAGATTTCACTGCGTCACTATTACGAGGCTTTTTGCGGGTGAATACCCCCTCTGTGTACATTACACCTGACAGAGGTATAATGTGGCGCAGAGGTTTAAAAAGTGACACATCTACCTACATGCGTCACTTTTTAAATATGGCGCAAAAAGGCACATGTTTCTATATGCCGATGTGTCACAAAAAGTGACGCATCAGCAGTGCAAAACTGACGCAGGGCCTCATAAATGAGGTTCATCTTTTTTTGCACACTACTCCAGTTTAGTCCTGTCCACTGCACTCTTGGACACAAGCCTCACCTTTTGTGCTCCCCTGGACAGGCTTAATCTCATCTGCACTCCTGCTTAGGCCTCAGAATCTTTTTTTAGAATAACATTTGAAAAACAGAGAAAAGGTCATATGTATAAGCTTTTCATTACACTACTAAAACATTTTTCGCGCAAATCAATGACTTTCACATTTGCTCTGTTCATAAAATATTAATAAAAAAACGATTTTAGGGCAAATTAATGGCTTTCAGTAGTAAAAATGAATGCTTGTACATGGGACTTGTGTTCTGTTCCTAAAATGGTAATTGAAAAACGATTTTAGTGCAAATCAATGGCTTTTACATTTTTAAGAAGGAATAAATAGTGTGTGCATGATTATATAAAAAAAAAATTAAGCTTTCACAATCATGTCACCTGTGTTACCTCAGATTAGGAAGTAGATTGTGCAGATGAGGTGAGGCATGTCCAGAGGGACAGAGGAGATGAGGCATGTGTTCAAGACTGTAGTAGGAGAGAGGCCTTTCCTGGAGAGCGTAGGTGGTGAGGCCTGTGTCTAAGAGTGCAGTGGACTAGGCTTCATGAAGCCTATCCTCCACTGCACTCTTAGACACAGGTCTCGTCTTCTTTGCAGCTGTGGGCAGACCTCTCTTCCAGTACACTCTTCAATACAGGCCATACCTCTTCTGCACCCCTAGACAATCCTCACCTCATCTGCAACCCTCAATAGACTTCAACTAATCTGCATGCTTAGACAGGCCTCAGCTTATTTAGAACCTTAGACATGCGTCACCTCATCTGCACCCAGTTACCATCAATTATACTCAATACATTGACGCCTGTTTAGAGGACAGAGATGAGGTAAGGCTTGTCCAAGGGTGAGAGGAGGTTAGTCCTATCCACTGTAGTGATGGACACTGAATGCTTGTACATAGGACCTGCACTGTGTGTCTAAAATGTTATTTAAAAAACGATTTTGGTGAAAATGAATGACTTTTAGTTTTTTGAGAAGGAATAAATAGTGTCTGCATGATTAAATACATATATTTCATCCTTTCACAATAAAGTCACCTGTGTTACCTGAGATTAGGAAGTAGATTGTGTAGATGAGGTGAGGCATGTCCAGAGGTACAGAGGAGATGAGGCCTATGTTCAAGACTGTAGTGGGAGAGAGGCCTTTCCTGGGAAGCATAGGTGGTGAAGTCTGTGTGTAAGAGTGCAGTGGACTAGACTTCATGAAGCCTGTCTGCTACTGCACTCTTAGACACAGGTCTCACTTTCTTTGTACCTGTGGATATAGCTCTCTTCCACTACACTCTTCAATACAGGTCTCACCTCTTCTGCACCCCTGGAGAATCCTCACCTGATCTGTAACCCTGAATAGACCGTTTGCTTTTTGTCATTGCTTTGTTGTTTGGTAATAGTGGTCTATGATGTGCTATTTTTTTCTTTAACACAGATTGAAATTAAGATTTCAAGAGTAAGGAAAGATGCCCACAAGGCAAAGAAGAAGGAAATATGATACGCGAACAAAAACAGCATCGGAATTACAGCACTCCTTTACAACAAAGATTTCAAAAAACAGGAAAGAAGCTCCTGGTAAGATAACTAAGTCTTTCTTACGGAACATATGTAGATAAAAAAAAAATGTGGGACAGCATGTAGAAAAAGAGAAGGAGAGAGTAAATTTGAAAAGGAAGGAGAGGCCATCAAAAAATCTTACTACTGGAGCAGGAGAGAACAATATGTATCGGAATAGAAGGCAGGATCAGTTTAAAGACATTCGTAAACGAAAGTGTTTCGCAATAGGGTGGTTTTAAATTTGTTACAAAACATTAGGAAAGGAAAACAGAGAGCTGCTTTTTATAAGAAAAAGAAAAATGTAGAGAAGATTGTTGATCAGGCTTTTGAAGTTAAGAAAAAATTATTTATTTTAATAATCAATGGGATTAGGACACTTAACAAGACATTTGATGTTTTTAAATCAAACAGTAGATGGAAAAGAGTAATTAATCGGACTAATTTTTGTAAAGTTTTTTCAGGAGAATGGATGCACAGTTCAAGTTGTGAGCCATTTTTTAATGAGGAGAGTTACTTCCAGGAGAATGATTTAGTGCATGCAGTTGACACCAGTGGTCAAGCATATGAGGTGAAAGACGGTTGTCCGATTGAAAAAGAGAAACTTGTGCCTAGAGAACCAGAAGAGGTGTTAACTGATGAAGTTTTAGGGAGACGTACTAAGGGTCCAGTGTAAACTTGGAAGTGTAGTAGTATTTGTACTGTGCAACAGGAATCAATTGATTTGTTTTGTTATTTCTTACGTACATATAGTAAGAAAAGTCTAAAACAAAAAATGAAGTTGTTGCAAGACTTAGATCCTTGCAGATTGAGAGAAAACACAGGTTTGCAAGGCCATTCACTGGCTTTTCTTTCTAGAAAAGTCTGTCAGAGTGTTTTTCATCATTTTAGGATGTTAGCAGTGCATCATACCAAAATGAGGAAATTAGTGAGAATGTTGTATTATGCAAAAAGTCCAGCACTTAAGCTTAAACAATTAAACAGTGCTCTTTTGCATGGAACTGAATTAGATGTGAAGAAGATTTGTGAAGAAATTGAGATTTCTTATTTTGGTGAAAAAGAGGACAGTGTAGAAATTGACACAGAAATTCAAGGTAATGTGGAAGACAATGTACAGATTTCAAGTACAGAAAAGTTTGACCAGGAAATTACAAGGTTTAAGGTGAAATCAAGTGAAAGGCCGAATTTTACTTGTGTGTGTTGTCGACGAACTCATTATAAGCATCAAACTAGATTAGTTGATTTATACGTAAAAAGTGAAAAGATAAATAATTATGTGGAAGGATTTTGCAACTTATTTGTGGGTGGAGAATTGTTTTGATTTGAGTTCTGATCAGCGTATTTGTAAATATTGTTATGATAAATTAAATCAAAACAGAATGCCTGCTAGAGCTGTTCATAATAATCTGGAGTTGGTAGACATTCCTCCTGAATTGATGGATTTAAATACATATAAGTCTATTTTGATTCAATGTGTCCATCCTTTTCAAGCTATTGTTCGCATGGAGACTAAGATAGGGTAATTGCCTCCTTTAGATTTACAGAGAGGATTAAAGGCAAGAGTTGTTTATTTGTCTCTAGATTTCAAGAAAAATATATATTGATAGCATTGGTGTAGAGAAAGTGGTAGAGGAACCTCTGGTTATTCTAGTTAATGGGGTTCCGACAAAGAGTAAGAAAATCTGGCAAGATTTAGTGGATGTTAGGAAAGTCAAAAAGGCAACGTTGTATTTGGTCAAAAACAATGAGTACTACAAACATGTATGTGTTGAAGCAGAGGAAACAGCTGCAGATGAAGACAGTGATTGTTCAGCTGGCCAAATTGAAAAAGTTTATGTGTCTAGAAGTGAAGAAATATATGAACATTATACTGTTCATCCTTTGCATTCCAAAGAAGTGATGGGGAATGCAATTGACTTGTTTTAAATGAAAGCAGCAAAAGGAAGTCCCATTAGTGTATGGGAAGAAAGTTTGGAAGCTCGTTGTTTTCCACATTTATTTCCAACAGGTCGAGGTGGAGGATATGATGATCGACCACTTCAAATTCCAGCATCTGAATATCGAACTGTAAGATTATATGCTGAAGATCCAAGGTTTCGTCAATGCATTCCCTATTTGTTTCATCTACTGTATGAAAGTGACTTGTCTGGGCTTTCTAATGCAGTAAACCATATACTGAAAAGTGGAGCACATCTGCAAAATGTTTCGGCGAGGGACTTTATGGAGAAAGTGAATCTGCAAGATAATATTTTGGAATCTCATTTAATCAATCTCATGGCATGTCAGCGTGGTACAAACGAGTATTGGTACCGTCCTCATGGGGAATTGAAATGTATGCTAAGAAACTTAGGAACTCCTACATGGTTCCTCACTCTTAGCTGTGGCGAGTATGCATGGGACGACTTAATTCAATTTCTATGAGAGGCAAATGCAAATATACAAAATATAGAATTCAAAACACCTGGAGAACTGTGTTCTTTGGATCCAGTGAATGTATGCAGATATTTTAATCATAGATTTGAAGCTATGATGACTTTTATTACCAACAAAAAAAATCCTCCCCTTGGAGAGGTTTTGGATTTCTTTTGGAGAAAGTTGTATCAAGCGAGAGGTGCTCCTCATATACATATGTTGTTGTGGATTAAAGATGCACCCAAATTTGGAACAGATTCGGATGAGACAGTGATGAGCTTTATTGAAGAGTATTCAACATGTGCTGTTCCGAAAACTACCGAAGAAAACAGTTTAAGGCAACAAGTTTTATGCTTTCAATCCCATCGTTGTGGAAAGTACTGTCATTGAAAATTCAGAAACAAGGACAAGTTCTACACAAAATGTCGTTTCGGCTTTCCACGACCAGTGATTTCTAAAGGAAGAGTCAATAATTTGATGTCTTCTCTACGACATACTGTGACGAGGAAATCACCCAAAAATACATACAATTTAAAAAGAAACGAAGAGTCCAAGTACATCAACGACTACAACCCAGTGATTTTGTCCATGTGGAATGCTAACATGGATATTCAATTCGTTGCTGACAACTCTATTGCTGTGGCTCGATATGTGACGTCTTACATCACAAAAAAAGAAAAGACAGAACTGAAGGAAATGTGGGAGGACATTTCACATGAAAAGAGTCTAAGCAAGAAATTATACAGTTACAGTCTGAAGATGTTGTCGCATCGAGAAATTGGAGCATATGAATGTTCTGATCGATTGTCATCAGCAAGTCTCTATGCCAAATCTAGAACCATCATTTGGATAAGTCTAGGTCTTGCTGCAACACGAAACCGAGTTTTGAAATCTGTACAAGAAATAGAGTATTTGGCGGAGAAAGAACCAGAAAGTACAGCTATTTTGAAGACAAACATGTTGGATACATTCTATCCAAATAGAAGTCCTCACCTTGAGAACGCTTGTCTCTATGAAGTTCTTCAAAGCTATATTTATAAGAGGAACATCAGAGAAGATATCAATAATGGAATATATGCTGTCATTGGATGTGAAGGATGTCTAGTGAAACAGAGAAAAGGTCATTTGATTAATCATCGAAAATTGAGTTGTGAAAATCCAGACAAAAGAGAATTTTACTATTTGGCTCTTTTGCAACTCTTTAAACCATGGCGTACAGAAGAGGAACTACTTGGAGATTTTCTCTGTTATGAAGACTCTTTTAATGCAACGAAGGATACCATAGAATGTCCTGTTTTTCCAAATTATCTGCAAATGTTGAATGAAGAAATAGAGCAAGAAGCAACAATTGCTGCAGAGATTGCGAGAGACAGTTCTCAAGACAGTCAGAGTTCTGCTTCATTGAGTCAGGATCCACTAGGAGGACCAATTATCCAAAATGAAGCTGCCACTGCCATGGATGAGGTGGAAAGAGTTATGGAGCAAGCTCAAGAGGATGTCATTAATTTAGAAGATTTGGTGATACAATTAAACCTTGAGCAGAAACAGAAATATGACGAAGTCACAGAACAGGTTGAACATGGATTGAGTCATGAGAAGAAAGAGTGCTCATGTACATCATTTAAGCCTGTCCGACTGTATGTGAGTGGAGAAGCGGGAACTGGAAAACGTTTTCTGATTAAAGCAATTGCAACTTATCTGCAGAAAAGGACTGAATCACCGCTGTCTTGTGTTGTTACCGCTCCAACTGGGCTGGCAGCACATAATATTAAAGGGATTACTTTACATCGTTTACTGATGCTGCCAGTGGAGCATGATAACAAATTGCAATACCACAAGCTATCTGGAGATGCGTGTTCTGAAGTTTCCAGAGTCCTGCAGAAAATGAAACTTCTTATCATTGATGAAGTAAGCATGGTCTCAAATCTAATGTTTGCTTTTGTGCATTTGAGAATGCAAGAAATTCTTAGAACAGACTATGATATCTTATTTGGAGGAAAACACATTATTGTTTTTGGAGATATACTGCAGTTGACTCCAGTGAAAGGTCAACCAGTGTTTAAAATGGTCACGCATGAAGATACCAGGAAGTGCCTAGGAAGCATTGGAAACGTTAATATATGGTTAAATTTCAAATATGCAGAACTACTCCAAAATATGCGGCAGGCAATGGATGAAGATTATAAAAATATTATACAAGATGTAAGAATCGGAAAAATAAGTCAGCATGGGAAAGAAGCTTTACATGGACGATTAATTTCAAATTTGTACCCAATTGAAAGCATTCTTCCAGAGAATATTTTTAAGAAAATTAACAAGAAGGAATCTGGCATATGTTTGATGCCTACTCTGAAAGAATGTTCCATGTTCAACAACAAAATGTTAAAGTTAGAAAATGAAGCGATAGTGAAACTGGAAGCTATAGATAAAATAGAGCATATGGGAGCAACAATTATTTTGTCAGAAAATTTGAAATCAAAATTGGATTCATTAGAGAAGACTATATCTAAAACTGCTGGTTTTGAAAAGACTCTGAATGTGTGTTTAAATTGTCGTATATTTTTGAGAAGGAATTTAAATGTTGAAAGAGGTCTGGTAAATCGAGCAATGGATCATGTTGTTGGTTTTGTGAATTACAAAAATAGAGATGGAATTGACATTTTAAAAATTAAATTTGATGGCATTGACGAAATAGAACAAATTTGTCGTTGTTCAGCTAGATGTTTGCTTGTGAAAGACTTATATGTTCGCCAAAAACAGTTTCCTGTTTGTTTGGCATATGCAGTGACAATTCATAAATCTCAAGGTTTAAGTGTAGATAGTGCTTTGGTGAACATTGGAAGTTCTGTGTTTAAAGAGGGTATGGCATATGTGGCATTATCACGAGTCAGAACTTTATCAGGATTGTACTTGATTGAGTGTGATGCAACAAAGATTTGTGCTGATCTAGATTGTGTTAAAGAATACAATAGGTTAAAAAGAGAGTATGCTCCACATTTGCCTCAATATCCTCTGTTTGAAAAACGTGTGGTAGGCCGAAAAAGAAGAAATGAGAATAATTGCAGTGAGGTATTAGCAAAAAGACAAAAAGTAGATGAAACTGTAATTGTAAGGAGAATGAAAAAGTATTCTGTTGAAGATGTTGTTGGATTTCGGTTTGAAAACAGTTCTGGTGTCAACTGCTTTGCTAATGTAGTACTTAATGTTGTTTTTTATCTTCAAAATTTACAAGAACAGATTGTTGAAAATCGGGATCAAACATTCTGCTGTTTATTGAATTCTGTGTTTGAGAAATGTAGCAGTGTAGGAGCAAAAATAGAAAGTGTTTCAGAAATTAGAAATCTTCTAGACATATGTTCTGGTCAAAATCAATTTTCACAGATAATTCAGCAGGATTGTCAGGAATTTTAATGTATATGTTTGATGTATTGGAAGATGAAGGAGTAGATATAAAAAATCTTTTTATCCTTTCTTATCAATGGCAGCATGACTATAATAACTGTACTTCATCAAGTAGTACTAGAATAGACACTGAAAGATTTATATATTTGAGTTTACCAGACTGCAAATCAGTGCCTTTTAATAATCTCGTTAAAGCAGCTGATCACAATATGGTGTGTACCCAATGTAAGTCTGCAATGCTGTCCACATTATTTCTACAAAGTTATGGTCACTATGTCATTTTAATGTTCCAACGATGTAGACCTGATGGAACGAAATTGACAACTTCTATTAAACATTTTGTGGCTTCTCAGTTATCCATTTCAGGAAGAACGTTTGCAACTGTAGCTATTATTTATCATGACGGTCCTTCAACAACATCAGGGCATTACACATGCTATATAAAAAGTTGTAAAGGTTGGACCCTTTGTAATGACACTCATTTGACTTTAAAACAACGTTTGCCTTTTGACTTAAAAAATTCATATCTAGTGTTTTTACAACCAAAAGTTAAGTAAAGGTAATAGGCCTATGAAGACGGGAGTAGTTAATAAAGGTTAGTTTGCTGTTTAAAATTATATTCTTAGTAAAAGTGATCAAGATATTATAAAAAATTGAGTTGTCATATAGGTACTGTAAGTGGATCTCATAGTAAGTGATATCAGTATTATAGGAAATGATGAACATGAGTGAGTCAGAGATAAAATTACGAAAATTTAAATATTGTGAAAATGTTGTTTGAGTCTTTCTTTCAGAACGTCGGAAAAACGGTAATTTTAGAGTTTGTCTTAAGTAATTTGAAAATATACTGATACATCTGATACTATTTGGCCTTAAGGAATGGTGAAGGAATGAGTAAAGAGTCATGACTGAAAAAAGGAGTATATGAAAATAATGAAAATATTTCAGATGTTCTTGGAGCTTTTCTTCTAGAAAGTCGATGAAATGGATTGTTTAGTGAACAGCAGACTACTTTCCAACGTGAAAAGGACCTTCATGATATACTATTTGGCCTAAAGGAAAAGTAAGTGAATCAAAGATTAGTGTACAATTGTCATTTGTCTGTATCTAAGGTTTTTTTTAAAACACAATCTTTTAGATTGTGTTTTTTTTCCCGCTGTCATATTATGAGTAATTTGAACTCACTGTTTTAAGTGAAATTCAATATATTCTGAGAACAGCAAAAATAAACTATGTAACATGTTGTACAAGTTATTCTATACTTTGGATTGCGTAAATTAAATTGTATTCCCATTGTCTGACACTCACTTTCCTTTTTCTATCCTATTTCAGCTCTTTTTACTCACTTATAATGTCTTTCTCTTACTCTCTGTAACCCCCGTTCCTTTACTCAACTTCTTTCACAACCCCACATTCTCATTTCAACTGTCTGCATCCCCTCTCTCCCTTGCATAACTTTTCAGCTTTCAGTCTCTCTGCTTTACTTCCCTTTTCCGTATTTTCCTCCTTTGCTCTTTTAGTAATTCCTCTTTACTCACTCAGCAGTATTGTCGCACTCTATCACTATAAATCACCCACTCTCCCTCGCTTATCTTTGTTTGACCCTTTCTTTTGACCTCTTCTCTCTATTTTTCGTTCACTACCTCTATGTCCTCAGTGCCTCACTCTCCTTGTGTTATGTTCACTTGTGTTTATCTACCTTCTATCATTTCTTTTATAACAACTTCACTGCTCCTCTCTCATCGTTCATCATCCCATTTCTTTTAGTCTGGTTCCATTACTATCCCTCATTTCCTTTCCTTCAATGTCCTTCTCTTTACTTTAATCACCAAATTATTTTCTCTCAGTACCACTGTTTTAGTCGTCTTGTCCTCTGTTTCCTTTTTTTGCTCCCTTACTCATTTCCTTTGCTTACTCATTGTACTCCACCTCACTCAGTTTTTCTCTTAGTGTGTCTGTCTACTAACTTCCTCACTCCATTTCCCTCAATCATTGTATATTATCCTCTCTCCCTTCATCCCTTCACTCTATGACTGTTTTTCTCTTACTCTCAGTTATCTTCTATTCCTCATTCTTCTAAATGCATCCTTAATTAGACTCTTTTCCGTCTCTGTCATTATCTTTTTTACTTACTACTGTTTCCTGACTTAGTTTAGCTAACTCACATTGTTTTAGTATTTTTCTTACCTTCAGTTCATTTCTCTGTTCTTCTCTTCCTCTCTGTCAGTGAATCTATATGCCTTACTCTTAGTAATTTGCTCTCCTTCTATTTCTTTTTCTCTCTTTTTGTCCATCTACCTTACTTTATTTCCCTTTCTATGTCCTTCACTCTTACTTTATTTCTAAATACACTGTTATGATTTTTAACCTCTTCATTTGTATCTATTAATTTAAAATACATATTTTACTAATTATAACTTATTTTCTTTCACAGATACAAAGTGTAGTAAAAAATGTAATTAAAGTTACATTTATTATATGGTAAGTGTGACTAAAAAAATGTAGTTTGTCATCACCCTTTGCTTTAAGCTCACTAATATTTTCTCAACCAACCTCACTCCTGTTTCTTTACTCTGCTTCCCTCACTTATTCTTATTCTCCATGTTTACTCCCCTTTCCCTATTTCACCTCTCATATTCAACTTCTTTCAGTCCCTATTCTTTACTTGACTTACCCTCTGTTCCCTTCCTTTGCTTCTTCACTCATTCTGTTTTTTTTAATTATTTACTTCACTCCTACACACACACCTCATCCCCCTCCCAACACATACACACACCTCTGACATACACCCCCACACACACCACACACACACCTCATACACACACACACACCCCCACACCCACTCCTCACACACACACACACACATTCCATACACACACATATATCCCACACACATACCCCCACACCCATACAACCCTCACACATATCTCACACACCCTCACCTCCACCCACACCGAAACACCCCACACACCCACACCCATAGACACACCTTACACACCCACACCCCGACCTACACCCACTGACTCCCTATAAATCACACATACTGCATTACTTACCTTTCTTTGCTGTTTCACTCAGACCCATTCAGGCACTGTTTCCTTTACTCTCTCTGTCCTTTCTCTTTATCACTCCCCATGTCTTATCCTAATTCAATTTTTCACCCTCGTTCACCCCTCTTTACTTACACTCACTGCTCTTTTCTCACCCTCTCTCACCGTTGTTCATTTATCCCGGTTCCGTCACTACCCTTCATTCCCCATTTTTTACTGTCCTTTCTTTTTCTTTCAACACCCACTCACATTCTCTCACTATCTCTACTTTTGTCTTCTTCCTCTCTCTTCCCTTCTTTCGCTCCCTTATTCATTTTCCTTTTTGTCACTTTCACCCTATTACACCTTCTCTGTTTTTTTACTATGTAATAAACAATCCCTCTGTGTTTCTCCCTCTAGCTCTCTTTCTCTTAACATTACTCTCTTTGTGTTCTTCCCTCATGCTAACTCCTTCATTAATTTTTTTTTCCTTTTTTTTGGGTACGCGCCCCGGTGCGCGTACCCTGAGGTAAAGAAATTGACAGAGATTCTTTAAAAATATAGGTTTATTTTTATAAAGTAAAGGTAGTTCTAAAAAGAGCTGTTGTTTTCTTCTTTTTGTTGTTTTATATTTTTTTTATGTTTTTTTGAACATTTTGTACTTTTTTTGGCTTTTCTGAACACTTTTATATATCTTTTTTATTTTTTATGGGGAGAAACAAAAAACAGGGAATTGTAAATGGCTCAACTGGAGCAAAAAAAAACCAGGAAGAATTAGGGTTTTCTCGGACACTTATGGTTATCACCAGCAACCATGATAAGTTCAATACTTTGCTCACCATAGCAAAGTGTCTTGTTACAATATTTGCAAACGATTTTGTAATCGGCAAACTTAGGTTGAATAGTAGCCAATGTGTCTCTTGCCCCCGGACCTGATGGAGTGGGTTGTTTGGATGTTGAGGGTCTAGATGTTGATGGGGGTAGCTTACTGCAGAGGTCCCTTAACTCTGCATTAGAATAATTGTTTGGATGCAAACGCATCATGTGGCGAATCATGGTATGATTCCCGAAGGAATATTTTTTGTTAGGGTTCCCCCTGGACAGCTCAGCACCACAAATCAAACAAGTCACCTTTGCAGCGTTGACTTTTTTAAAACGCCTTGGGATTTTGTAGAACTCCCATATAAAGTGCTCTTTTGGTTTGTAGGGCTGTTTATCTTCACGCAGGAACTGCCTTGTCTGTTCCTCCTCTTCATCATCCTCCTCCTCTTCCTCTTGACCACCAATGTAATCTTCTCGTTGTCTTTTTGATGGTGGTGGTGGTGGTGGTGGGGCAGATGCTCCAGCTGCTGCTGTTACTGTAGCCATTTTATACAAGTAAAGAGTAGAGATAGAACTCCAAACAGGTCTTCCTCAGTCAAAGGACAAAGTCAGAATAAAGAAAAAAGGTGGGGGCTTTCATCATTTGGAAAACAAAACTGTTCTGAACCAATGAAAACTGTTATTTTCAAGTCACATGATCAAGGCTTTCATCATTGGGAAACCAAAACTGATCTGCACCAATGAAAAGTGTTATTTTCAGATCACATGACCCGACACGCTTACGCTACGCGCCCCGGGGCGCGCCCGTAGGCGAGCCCCGGGGCGCTCCCGGGGGAGCGTAGCGTAAAGCCTCAGGATGTTTTGCGATCGTATGCGCTCGCGTGCTTCCGGGTGCGCCTACGCAGTGCGTCATATGACGCATCACGCGGCTACGCGAAACTTGACGATGTTGTTTTCGTTCGCGAGAATAGATCTAACGGGACGCTCCCCGGTACGTGCCCCGGGGCACGCCATAACATTGCGCTTACCCGTGCGTTCACCGGTACGCGCCCCGGGGCAAAATAAATAAATAAATTACATAATTATACAATATAAAATTTGTTATAAAAAATATTACTTTTCATACCTATAGAGATTTGCTATTAAAAAACCATTGAAATTCACTGAAAAAAAACATAGATTTCACACCAGTTATAGTTAGGTATTAGCATTTAAAAAACCTATTAAATTCACTGAAAAAACCATAGGTTTCACACCAGTTATAGTTAGCTGGAAATTTTACTGGCATAAAACCAATGAAATTCCCACGTTATAGTTAGTTGGACTCACTATAACTTACGCGTGCAATGCACTGCTGATGACGTCACATATATCATCAATCATTACATGGTCAGTGACATCACTCATGACATCACTGATGACACCATCCTTGTGACAGAGTGACAGACCTCCTTTCACTGTAATGTAACCCTTGAAACACATATTCAAAAATAGAAACTAAAATTTTCAAAAAAATGGAGATACCCATACCAGTTACAACAACCAATTCAATAATTCCACCATCTATATGCACATCCACTCATTCACCAACAGTTCTATATAGTCACTCATACATATACTCACTCATCATATGTAGTGATACACCTATACATCCTGTTACACACCGACAGTCATCCAAAAGTTACTCACACAGATACTCACACATGCAAATAAACTATTGAACATCCATTTATTTGCATATACAGCTATACACACACTACCACTTTACTTCTAAGGAAACTTACACATACTTACTCTTTTAAACAATCACTTATAGAAACACATACTAATTTAAATAGGAACTCTTACAATCTCTTACTCTCAGATATATATATTTTATTTTTTTTAGCGATTTGTATAGCGCCTGGTGACCCAAGGGCATCCCTGCGCTGTAAGGAGATTGTTTATCCTGTAAGGAGAGGGAGGAAGGAGGAACGATTATTTCGGGAATAGGTGCGTTTTCAGTTTTTTGCGAAAGGTCAGGTAGCTGGCTTCCAGTCTGAGGGTGTGTGGGAGGGAATTCCATCTCACGGCCGCTTGCACCGAGAATCGTCGGCCTCCGGTGCGGGTCCTTTTGAATTTGGGGACGTTGGCCAGGTGCTCACTGTCTGAACGGAGGGATCTGGATGCTTTGTAGGGGGTGACCAGGCTGCTGAGGATAGTAGGGCCAGATCCGTTGATAAGTTTGTGTGTTGTACACATGGCTTTGAATTCCACCCTTTGGCGAACAGGGAGCCAGTGCAAGGCCTTGAGGGCTGGTTTTGCTGACACTCTCGAAGGAAGGTTCGTGAGCAGACGGGCCGCAGCGTTCTGTGTCCGCTGAAGTCTGGTCAGGGTGGCCTCTGGAGCACCCAGGTAGACCATATTGCTGTAGTCAAGACGGGACAATACTAGCCCCTGGATAAGAAGTTTCCTAGAGGCAGGTGGTAGTAATTGGAGGATCTTGCGGGTGGTGCGCATGAGCCCAAAGCAGGTGCCAGCAGTTTTGGCCGCTTGCGTCTTCATGGTGAGCTCCGGTTCGAGCCATACTCCAAGGGTTTTGATTTCACGCTTCAGGGAGGGGATTTCTCCGAATACGTCAGGCCAGACTGTTGGGGGGATAGTTGCCCATTGTTTTCCCAGGAGCATCACTTCGGTCTTAGACCCATTTAATTTTAGTGATGAATCACTCATCCAGCTGTGTATTTGGGTAAGGCAGTTTGCCAGTTTCTCCGGGTGGTCGACTAGTTGGGATAGAGAGACGACCAGTTGAGTGTCATCAGCGTAGCTTACCATTTTTATGTTAAATGGTGTCACCACGTCTTCCAGGGGAGCCATATATGCGTTAAAAAGCGTCGGGCTCAGGTAAGATCCATGAGGGACCCCGCTTGTGAGGGGGAGGGTGGCTGAGTGGTAGTTGCCGTCCCATACCTGGAACGTGCGTCCGGTGAGGAAGGATTCTGTCCAACTAAGTGCCGTCCCTGTGATCCCTGCTGCCGCGAGCCGATGGAGGAGGACACGGTGGTTAACTGTGTCGAAGGCTGCGCTGAGATCCAGGAGGATCACTGCCACTGACCCTCCTGAATCCAGTATGTGCCTTGCCTCCTCGATGACGGCGAGGAGGGCAGTATCTGTGCCATGGCCCGTGCGGAAACCAGTTTGGGATTCCCGTAAGATGTTGTTTGTTTCAAAGAACTGGGACAATTGTCTGTTGACCAGTTTCTCAGCTAGCTTGCTGATTGCCGGTAGGAGAGAAATTGGACGATAGTTTCCCATGTCTGCTGGATCGAGCTGTGGTTTTGTAAGGAGTGCTTTTACCACCGCGCTCTTCCAGCTATACTCACTTATATACATCAATATTCACATACACTAGATTAAAACATACGTAGTTACTGATAAAGAAACTAGTGAGACACTCATTCACTCAGTAACACACACATATACACAGTCATCCACCCATACAGTCCTGCACATATGCTGTCTTCAAAACACATACAAAGAGAGAGTCAGTCATTCATGCATCTATGTGCTAAGTAATACCTCCACCAAACCATACAAACACTCATACTGATACTAAGAAAAACATCTAATAACCCATATACATACACATGTAGCTACTCACCAACCCATGCAGCCACTTATACACAAAGTGAAACACTAATACATATATTTAAATATTTAAACATTACTCACTAATATATGTATTCACTAAGATACACTTAATAAGCCAGTTAACCAATCAATTTTTTTTTAAAACATCCATTTACACACTTATTTAAACATTTATTCTACCATCAACTTTTAGATATACATATACTAAACATATTTATTTTTCAGAAAGACACACATTCACTGGATGGTGTCATCAGTGATGTCATGAGTGATGTCACTGACCATGTCATGAGTGATGTAATATGTGACGTCCAACTAACTATAACGTGGGAATTTCATTGGTTTTATGGCAGTAAAATTTCCAGCTAACTATAACTGGTGTGAAACCTATGGTTTTTTCAGTGAATTTAATAGGTTTTTTAAATGCTAATTCCTAACTATAACTGGTGTGAAACCTATGTTTTTTTCAGTGAATATATATATATATATATATATATATATATATATATATAATAATATAATAAAGAGAGAGCCCAAATCTTTGAGGCGGGTAATCTCAGGAACCACAGCACCAATCACAACACCCAATACAGCGTTGGAAAGGGCAGTTGCAGCAGAAGGACATAGGCTATGCAGACGCCCACCATATACATTTAAAAGGTAAAAGAACCGTGCCAGCAATGTAGTCCCTTGTGGGCGTGTCTGCGTTGTGCTGTGGGCATGTGCTGGGGGTGTGACAAACGCTGGGGGCATGTGGTACGTTCCGCCCTTCATGCCATGTCTCCTATCCTGTGCTGTGGGCGTGTGCTGGGGCGAGGGCGTGTGCGGGGCACGGGATTACGGAAAAAAAGCGAGCGTTGTGCCCAATATTTCATTGTTTTTTCTTCCCAGGTTCTGTACATTCCAGCTCCGGGTGTTCACCCTGCTCCCTTTAAATACCCCTGCACCCCATAATCATAACCCACCCTTACTCCTTAAAATTCCCCAACACCCTTAAACACTAACCCATCTTAACCCTATAAATATACCCTGTACCCCAAAACCCAAGCCTAGCCCAAAACCCTAAAATACCCCTGTGCCCCAAAACCCAAACCTAGCCCTGAACCCTAAAAATACCCCTGTGCCCCAAAACCCAAACCTAGCCCTGAACCCTAAAATTACCCCTGTACCCCAAAACCCAAACCTAGCCCTGAACCCTTAAAATACCCCTGTACCCCAAAACCCAAGCCTACCCCTGAACCCTAAAAATACCCCTATAACCCAAAACCCAAACCTAGCCCTAAACCCTAAAACTACCTCTGTACCCCATAACCCAAAACTATATCTGAACCTTTAAAATACCCAAACTCCCCAAAACATATACCTCAGTACCCCAAAACATATACCCCTATACCCATACTTACCTTATCCAAACATTAAAAAAAACATGCTTTTACCATTCATGCATTTACAATGAATTTCATTGTAAATGTATGCGTGGTAAAAGCATATAAAATGTACTGTCATGCGTTATAATGGCATGGTACTTTCGTAATGAAAGTATGCGGAGTGATGGTTGCGGAAAGAAAGTTCCGGAATAATGGGTGTTTACCCTCCCCCGGTAAGTACATTGGTGGCACGGCGGCCCACATCTCCAGCAACATACTCATATTTTTTCACCGCCGATTTGAAAAATGCACAGGTCTCTCTCATTGATGGCCAGCACCGACATACACTTTTAGACACACCACCCACCACAAGTTCTAGAATTGCGAACTTTAGAGCTGGGGAGCTATGTTCGAATCTCGGCAACATCTTGTGATTCCAGGCAAATCGATTTGTCTCCCCGTGCCTACCACAAATGAATGTGTTCTTCTGTAATGTAAATTGTGTCAATGCCATGTTGTCGAGTTCGCACTATATAATATTGCAATGAAAAATAAAGTAGGGAAACTGGAGTTCACACACTACTGAAAGCGCACTCTTAAGTGCATCAGCAGTGCTCTGTGAATTGGAGCGTTTCACCGGCCTGTCATAGATAAGGAAGGCTATCAAAACGAAATCCTACAAAACAATATACTACTGGCCAGCAGCAATTCATACCCGGACAACGTCGGGACGGGCTGCTAGTGGAATATATTATCAAGCCTCGGTGATACAATTATCGCCACTTTATCGGCAGAAAACTGCGTGTGTTTTGATATAATGCATTCTGTTATGTTTTTTTGTTTAATATGATTTTGTGCGTCTCTGTATATTAAGGAATTATGGGCCATCTTATCATGCAAGGGCGATACATTATCGCCGCTTTTACCGGCAGAAAAATGCCGGTAAAGCGGTGATAATGGTCTTGATAATATATCCTGGTGAATTCCCATTGAAGCCTAGGTTATGGTTTTAACCTGGGCCTCTATGGGAGCTCACAAGGACATATTATCAAGACCAATATTGCTGCTTTAGTGGCAGTTTCCTGCCGGTAAAAGCGGCGATAATGTTTCACCCTTTACTGATAATATGGCACTGACGGGCATATTATTAAAGACCGGTGTTAAAATTATCGACGTTTTATGGGCAGGAAACTGCCGACAAAACAGCGAAAATGGGCTTGATAATAGGTTCTTGTAAATTGCTATAGGAGCCCAGGTTCTGGTGTTAACCTGGGCTTGTATGGGAATTCTCAACGGCATATTATCAAGCTCATTATCTTCGCGTTATTGGCATTTTCCTGCCGATAAAAGCGTCGATAATCTATCGCCTTTTGTTGATAATATGGCCCGAAATTCATTTTTATTAATTTAATTGTTTACTTACCTGCAATAATCCAGATTCCGTTGTTTATCACTCCTCACCCTGCCCCTCCCCGCCTGCCTGCCCCATCGATACTCCCTCCATGGGCCGCGGCTGGTGGCAGTTTCCTGTCGGTAAAAGCGGCGAAAATGTATCGCCCTTTACTGATAATATGGCAATGACGGGCATATTCTTAAGGACCGGTGTTAAAATTATCGACGTTTCATGGGCAGGAAACTGCCTATTAAACGGTGAAAATGGGCTTGATAATAGGCTCTTGTAAATTGCTATAGGAGCCCAGGTTCTGGTGTTAACCTGGGCTGGTATGGGAATTCTCAAGGGCATATTATCAAGCTCATTATCTTTGCTTTATCTGCATTTTCCTGCCAATAAAAACGGCAATAATCTATCGCCTTTTGTTGATTATATGGCCCGAAATTCGTTTTATTAATTTAATTGTTTACTTACCTGCCATGATCTAGATTCCGTTGTTTATCACTCCTCACCCTGCCCCTCCCCCACCCCGCCTGCCTGCCCCATTGCAACCCCCTCCACGGGCCAAAGCTGTTTCTTGATTCCATTATATTGCAGTGTCTATTTATACTCTAATTTCTTATGATATTTTCCTTGTTTCATACTCCTTGTTCTTTTGTTGTAAGTCCTTTTATTTTTATAGTCTGTGGTTTGTCCTTATAATCCTCCCTCTGTTCTTGTAAGTAATATAATAGAATATTTTATATATATTTTTTTGTAATGTTATATATTTTTTTTATTATAGGTTGTGCTTATCGATAGTGAAAATACTGTATGATGCCAACGAAGTTCCAAAAGCGGAAGCAACGAAAGAAAAGTGTGTATTTGAAGAGAATTCAACAAGAAGATTTACATGAAGAGAGATGTCTTAACAAACAGAAAGAAAGTCCTGGTAAGAGCAGGAGCACTTTTTTGAGGAAAATATTAAAGACTAGGAGCAGTGTTCAGAAAAATGTTTTTAGTGTATCAGCAACAAAAAAAATACTAATAAAGAGAAGAATAATGGAAAATCAAGTGCAGACAAAACTGTGTATAGTAAAAGGAGGAAAAATGAATTTAGGGAAATTAGGAAACAAATGTTTTATAATAGATTTGTGACAAATTTAATGAAATAAATTAAGGTATGTAAGAAAAAAACAGGATTTTATAAGAAGAAGAACGCTATAGAAAATGTAGTTGAGAAAGCTTTGGAATTGAAAAGAAAATTGTTCATTTTAGTAATCAATAGAGTTTGATCACTAGATAAGCCAATCCATTTAATGAAGGCCAAAAGTAGGTGTAGAAGATTAATTAACAGAAGTCGTTTTGGTGAGTTTTTTTTGGGTGAATGGAAACATATTTCAAGTTCTGAGCCTTTTTTTAATGGAGAAAGTTATCTTCAGAGTAATGATTTGTTGCATGCAGTTGACACTAGTGGTCGTGCTTATGAGGTTAGAAATGGTTGTCCTATTGAGAAAGAGAAAATTGTTCCTAGAAATGCAGAAGAGGTGTTAGCTGATGAAGTTTTAGGGAGACGTCCTAAAGCTCCAGTGTACACTTGGAATTGTAGTAGTATTTGCAGTGTGCGGCAAGAATCTATTGATTTTTTTAAGCAATTTCTTACGTAATTATACTAAGAAAAGTGTTAAACAAAAGATTAAGGTGTTGCAAGGACTAGACCCTTGCAGAGTGAGAGAAAATACTAGTTTGCAAGGTCATTCTCTGGCTTGTCTTTCTGAAAAAGTATGTTGAAGTGTTTTTTACCATTTCAGGATGTTAGCAGTTCATCATACTCAGATGAGGAAATTAGTCAGAACATTGTATTACGCGAAAAGTCCAGCACTAATGTTAAAAAAGTTGAACAGTGCTCTTTTGCGTGAATCTGATTCAGATGTAACAAATGTTTGTGATGAAATTAGGATTAGCTACTTTGGTTTTCAGGAAGACAGTGGATAAAGTGAGAGATTAATAGAAGAAAATGTGGAAGAGAATGTAGGACAGTGCAGTGTAGAAAATTTTGAGCAAGAAATTATACAGTTTAAGGTGATTTCAGGTGAAAGGCCAAATTAATCTTGTATCTGTTGTCGACGAATTCATTATAAAAATCAGACCAGGACTGTTGATCTGTATTTAAAAAGTGAAATGGAAAATAATAATGAGTGGAAGGATTTTGCAACTTATTTGTTGGTAGAGAATTGTTTTGATTTGGGTTCTGATCAGCGTATTTGTAAATATTGTTATAATAAGTTAGATGAGAACAAAATGCCTGCTAGAGCTGTGCATAATAAACTTGAGTTGGTAAATATTCCTTCTGAACTGATGGATTTAAATATCTATGAGTCTATTCTTATTCAATGTGTGCATCCATTTCAGGCTATTGTTTGTATGGAGCCTAAGACAGGAAAATTGCCTCCTTCTGATTTACAGATCAATCAATCAATCAATCATATCACTTGTATAGCGCACTACTCACCCGGAAGGGTCTCAAGGCGCTTGGGGGGGGGGGTTTGTTACTGCTCGAACAGCCAGGTCTTGAGTTGTCTCCTGAAGGCCAGAGAGGATTAAAGGGAAGAGTTGTATATTTGCCTTTAGATTTAAAGAAAAATATTGAAACTATTGGTGTAGAAAATGTAGAGGATGAACCTTTAGTTATTCTTGTTAATGGCGTTCCTACTAAGAGTAAGAAAATCTGGCAAGAATTAGTGGATGTTAGGAAAGTAAAAAAGGCAACGTTGTATCTAGTAAAAAATAATCAATATTACAAAAATGTGTATGTGGGAGAAGAAGAAATAACTGTGCAAGAAGATAGTGACTTGCCATCTGGACAAATTGAAAAAGTGGATGTGTCCAGAACTGAAGAAATCTACGAACATTACAGTGTTCATCCATTGTATTCCAAAGAAATGATGGGGAATGCTATAGAGTTATTTCAAATGAAAGAAGCTAAAGGAAGTCCCATTAGTATATGGGGAAAAAAGCTTGGAAGCTCGTTGTTTCCCTCAGTTGTTTCCTACAGGAAAAGGAGGACGATATGAGGAACGACCTGCGCAGATTCATGCATCTGAGTACCGGACATCAAGATTATATACAGAAGATCCAAGATTTCAACAATGTATTCCGTATTTGTTTCATCTTTTGTTTGAGAGTGATTTGTCTGGACTTTCTTATGCAGTAAACCAAATATTGAAAACAGGTGTACATCTACAAAATGGTTCGGCAAAGGAATTTATGGATAAAGTACAGCAGAAAGATAATGTTTTGGAATATCAGCTGATTAATCTGATGGCATTTTTAACAACAAGAGGAACTCGTGATGGCATGTCAGCGTGGTACTAATGAGTACTGGTACCGTTGTCACGGAGAACTCAAATATATGCTAGGGAACTTATGAACTCCTACATGGTTCCTTACTCTAAGCTGTGCTGAATATGCTTGGGATGATTTACTTCAATTTCTTCGAGAGGCAAATCCAAATATACTAAATATCGAATACAAGACACCTGGAGAATTGTGCTCTTTGGATCCTGTTAATGTATGCAGGTATTTCAATCATAGTTTCGAAGCTATGATGTCTTTTATCACCAATAAAAAAAAATCCTCCTCTTGGAAAGGTTCTGGATTTCTTTTGGAGAAAGGAGTATCAAGCGAGAGGTGCTCCTCACATACATATGCTATTATGGACCAAAGATGCTCCCAAATTTGGAACAGACTCAGATGACAATGTGTTGTCTTTTATTGAAGAATATGCTACATGTGAAGTACCCAAAAGTACACAAGATAAGGACTTAAGACAACAAGTCTTATGATTCCAAAGCCATCATTGTGGGAAATACTGTCGTTGAAAGTACAAATCTAAGGACAAATTCTACAGCAAATGCCGTTTTGCATTTTCTCGACCTGTAATATCGAAAGGAAGAGTGAACAGTTTTATGTCATCTTTGCGACATAATATCACAAGAAAGTTTCCAAAAAATACCACAACTTAAGAAGAAATGAAGAGTCAAAATACATAAATGACTATAACTCAGTCATTTTGTGCATGTGGAATGCTAATATGCATATTCAATATGTTGCAGACAATTCCATTGCTGTTGCTCGATATGTGACAACGTACATAACAAAGTCAGAAAAGACGGAATTGAAGGAAATGTGGGAAGAGATTTCCCATGAGAAGAGTCTAAGTAAGAAATTATACAGTTACAGTTTGAAGATGTTATCTCATCGAGAAATTGGAGCGTATGAATGCTCGGATCGCTTATCATCTGCAAGTCTGTAGTCTAAATCTAGAAGAATTATTTGGGTGAGTCTAGGTCTTGCTGCAACACGAAACCGAGTTCTTAAGTCTGTACAAGAAATTGAATATTTAGCTGAAAAAGAGCCAGAAAGTACTGATATTGTGAAAACAAATATGTTGGATACATATTATGCAAATAGAAGTCATCATCTTGAGAACATTCGTCTCTATGAAGTGCTGCAAAACTATATTTTTAAACGGAATATTTCCAAAAACATCAATAATGGTATATATGCCGTTATTGGTTCTGAAGGATGTCTGGTGAAACAAAGAAAAGGACATTTGAATAATCGCCGTAAACTGAGTTGCGAAACACCTGACAAAAGGGAATTTTACTATTTAGCTCTTTTGCAACTTTTCAAGCCATGGAGTTCAGAATTGGAATTACTTGGAGATTTTGAGAGCTATGAAGATTCCTTCAATGCAACTAAAGATACTATAGAATGTCCTGTTTTTGCTAATTATCTGAAAATGTTGAATGACGAAATTGAGCAAGAAGCTACAATTGCAGCTGAGATTGCTAGAGACAGTTCTCAAGACAGTCAAACTTCTGCTCCGTTGAGTCAGGACCCATTAGGAGAACCAATTGTTCTAAATGAAGCAGCAACTGCTTTGGAAGAGGTGGAAACAGCAATGTATCAAGGTCAAGAAGTTGTAACAAACTTAGGAAACTTGGAAGAACAACTAAATCTTGAGCAGAAAGAAATATATGAGCAAGCAAGAGAACAGATCAACCATGGATTACTTCATGAGAAGAAAGAATGCTCTTGCTCATCATTTGAACCTATCCGTATGTGTGTGAGTAGACAAGCTGGAACAGGAAAAAGTTTTTTAATTAAAGCAATCACAAGTTTTCTACAGAAAAGAACGAAGTCGCATTTGTCTTGTGTTGGTACTGCTCCAACTGAATTAGCAGCCTACAATATTAAAGGAATTACTTTACATAGTTTATTAATGCTACCAGTAGAGCATGACAACAAATTAGAATACCAGAGAAGCTTCTTGTGAAGTTTCAAGAGTGTTGAGGAAAATGAAGCTTCTCATTATTGATGAGGTAAGCATGGTCTCAAATATAATGCCTGCCTTTGTGCATTTAAGAATGCAGCAAATTCTTAAAACAGAGTATGACGTATTATTTGGAGGAAAACATGTCATAGTTTTTGGAGATCTTCTACAACTTACTCATGTAAAAGGACAGCCAGTGTTTAAAACACTGGTGCATGAAGATACTAGAAAGTCTTTGGGGAGTATTGGCAATGTAAACATTTGGTCATTTTTCAGTATAAGGAACTTACTACAAATATGCGACAGGCAAATGATGCTGATTATGGAACTATTCTTCAAGATATAAGAATTGGAAAATGGAGCAAACATGGCAAACAAGCTTTACAGAGACGATTACTTTCCAATTTGTTTCCAAATGCAAATATTGTCCCAGAGAAAATATACATGAGAATTGCCGAAAACAAATCTGTAATCTGCTTAATGCCAACACTGCGTGAATGTTCTATATTCAATGAAGAAATGTTAAAGTTGGAAAATGAAGAAATCATAAAATTGGAAGCAATTGATAAAATAGAATATGAAGGAATTACTATTTGAAGAGGAAATTTGATTGTTTAGAGAAATCGATAATTAAAACTGCTGGTTTAGAAAAGAATTTGTATGCATCTGTAAATTGTAGGGTCATTTTGAGATGTAATTTGAATGTGGAAAAAGGTTTAGTAAATGGAGCAATGGGTAAAATTGTTGATTTTGTTAATTATGTAAATAGAGATGGGATTGAATTTTTGGAAGTCAGATTGCTGAAGTACAACAAGTTAGTCATTGTGCAGCTCGTTTTTTTGCTTGTAAAAGATTTGTATGTCGGCAGAAAACAGTTTCCTGTTTGTTTGGCATATGCGGTGACCATTCATAAATCTTAAGGTTTAAGTGTAGATTGTGCTTTAGTGAATATTGGAAGTACCGTGTTTAAAGAAGGTATGGTATATGTTGCTCTGTCTCGAGTCAGAACTTTATCAGGATTGTACTTGATTGATTTTGATGAGACAAAGGTTTGTGCAGATGCAAATTGTGTGAAAGAGTATAATAGGTTAAGAAGAGAATATGCATCCAATGTAGGTGAATATCCAGTAGTTGAAAAGCGTGTGGTAGGTAGAAAAAGAAGATTTGAGAATATCTGTTGTGAAACTGTAGAGAAAGAAACAAAATAAGATGAAGTTGCGCTTGCAAGCAAGAAGAACAAGCATTTGCAATGCAATAGGTTTAGCATTTACGAGTGTTTGAGCTATTTGCATTGTAAATGACAAAGCCTGGTATTTATGTGTTGTTTGTAAAACAGAAAAATAAAAGGCATTGTCATTTACAGTCCCAATAGCTTAAACTCTTGCAAATGAGAGACCTTTTTGCATTGCAAATGTGGTGGGCGCCTATGCTATAAATTTTATTTTAAAGTGTTAGGAGAGACTATGTCTTGCCTGCAACAGCAGGGAGGACACATCTATTTCAGAAAATAGTCCTCAGAGGTTGTATTTAAGGCCTACCAAGTAACAACACACAAAACAGGGGATGTTGCCATGGGAGGTTACCAAATGAGACAAGGCATTACTGAGGAGGGACTACTAAACCTATTGACCAATGAACGCAGTGGGCAGTGACACAAGGCAATGAAAAATATGGGCAGAGATTGGGAGGAGCTTCAAGTCCCTGCCTGAATAAAGCATGCCTTGCAGAGCAACGTATGCGCTGCCCAGGCTTGTCCTAAAAAGAAATCTCAGGGCATATTGGAACATTAAAAAAAAAACACCTGAAGAAGCGGAGGGACCAAAGAACCACCTCTGACATGGCTGGCCCTACAAAGAGCTACTTCACTGCTATTCCCATTATCATAAACAAGGCCTTGCTCAGGGCTGTGATGACAGCAGATGCTGCACAACTCATATATATATATATACTTTTACTTTTTTTGCAGTTTTATATAGCGCAAACTCGGCTCAACGGTATCAGAGCTCTTTGCATCCACACAAGCTGCATTACAGACAGACATTTTCATTTAGGCATGAGGAGATTAAGTGATTTGCCCAGAATCATAGGATGTTTGAGCCACCTGCCAGATTCAATAAAACATATGCTGCAGTCATTCGTCAATGGTCTAAATAAAAAAATAAAAAACAGAAGACATTTTGATACAAGTACATTAGAGTTGCAGCTAGAATCCTATCATCAAGTTCCTGCTCAGAATATTACAGGACCTGTTTTTCATCTGGTCTGTATTTTTTATGGTCTGAGGGCCGATCAGAACTCGAGCTACTAAACAGGAGGGGGGATATTTACCCTGTTCTTCTGGAAAAAAATATTCTCTGTACACAACAGAGATAAGGAAAAGTTATTTGTAATCCTATTTCTATTGTTAGAATGGTCACGGAGTTAATAAAAAATGGCTATCTAGGCTTAGGTGTTGCAGTCTGATCACTTCAAAAAGAGAAACTTCGACACAACTTCCCCATCCTCCTTAAAGGTGCATGCGCTATTTTTTAACCAATTACTTTAGTGACAAAAGATCACTTAATTCCCTTATTAAACGAGCTCTGGCAAATCTAATAGGTCTGACCATAATTTGCCAACACAAACACGTGCATGCCCAAATACAGTTTACATATTTTAGTACATTCATTTAAAATGAACCACAAGACCCCCCCTGGCAATCACAAGAAGGTTCCTGAAACAAATCTCAGCTCAGCATAGTTTGAATTCAGTATTAATAGGTATCCACCTATCCGGTTTAAGCTACATGATTGTCAATTTAGGCAATACTACAGTAGATACAGTAATTTAATGTCAAAAGATCTGTTAAGCAGTAACAGAAAATTTGTTTTGGTCTCATGCACAACAAATAAATACTGAAAGAAATTGTCTGCCTGGAGTTACTCTCCAGGTGAAGTCATGCACGTGAAGGTTTACAACTACACAGTAGTTGGCAACCGGCACGCATGAGTAAAGGAGCTAGTTAAAGATACAACACCATGAAGCTCAAAGGGGGATCTGGAGCAAGCACAGTTCGGGCTGCCGTACACCCCTCTCAAACTCCTGAGGTAAATCAAGATCAGTCAGCATGCTGGAAAGGTGAGGTGTCCCAGTGTAGTGGCATCTGCCGCCGAGACGATCTGCTAAGTGACTCCCTGCTCTGGCAGTGACAGAATGCCTCCCTCGCCACTGCTGCTGTTGTTGATGCTCTACCCCTCAGTATGAAGCACATCTAATGGCAGCAGGTGTAGCAAACCGCCCACAGCCTAAGTCTGCTTCTGGCCAATCAGCCCCGGTGTGGGCGCGGTGGGGCATGTGCTTTGTTGGAAATAACAGACAATAACAGGCAAGGTGCCACCCCAGGACCCTCCGCGGGGTCTGGAATGGCTCAGACTTCTTAAATGGTTGCCTGTGGGGTGCCAGAGAGTCATTAATCATGTAGCGTGAGTGCCGCTAAATAAACATTAAAACAAGTGAGACAGCACACCCCAATCACAGTGCACGGCTGTGAGCGATAGCTTAATGATGTGCAAATGACCTCCTATAACATGCCTCATCATGTGATCAAGAGGGCGAAGTTACAGGATCAATGCATTTTAGTACGTTATTTTGAGTGTGGCTAACCCAGCTCGAGTTCGCCATCTTTAGCTCCATACCTTGACTGCGGGGAAAGTGGGCAGCTCCTTCCAGCACAGCCTATCTGTACGATCTAGGGGGGAGAGGGAGGGGAGAATGCTGACCACCCTCAGAGATAAACAAGACTAGGTCCACGTTAGACCCGCTTATCCACCCGTGCAAGCAGACCGCAAAAATCTGGATTCAGAGGGCTCTGCGAGAACGTCACAAGAGGATCTGGAGACAGAGATGGCAACAAAAAAAAACAAGGAAGTAGTCCCTACACGAGTCGATAAGGTCGAGCAGCGGAACCTAACTGTAGTTGATCGTGCTGCTTCCTGCCAAAGGGAATCAAAACGGAAGTGCCGCATTTGACCGCAAGCCAACCATAGGCCCCCTAACAAATTAAAAGCTACAGTTCACGAATGGTAAGCGGCGGGAGAAACTACCATCAAGAGGCGGAGTTTCACCCAAGTATAGATATTACGTAATGCCTCGTAGAGGCAGTGCTGCGCGCTGCCTATGCGAAACCTATAAAGGACAGTGTTGAAGAGAATGTTAGTTATAGGTTTGAAAATAGTTGTGGTGTCAACTGCTATGCTAATGTAGTTTTTAATGTTGTTTTTTGTCTTGAAAGTTTGCAACAGCAAATTGTAGAAAATCGGGACAAAAGATTCTGTTCATTGTTGAATTCTGTTTATGAGAAATGTAGTAGTGATAAAAGTAAAATACAAAGTGTTTCTGATATTCGAAATGTTTTGGACATATGTTCTGGTTCTACTCAATTTACGCAGAATATTCAGCAAGACTGTCAGGAATTTTTAATGTTTATGCCTGGTGTACTGGAAGATGAAGGTATAGATGTTAAAAACCTTTTTGGCCTTTCTTATAAATGGCATCATGACTGTCGAAATTGTTTGTTTTCATGTAGCACTGACATAAACACTGAGAGATCTATATATTTGACTTTACCTGACTGTGAATCAGTGTCTTTTAACAATCTAATTAGAGGAGCATGTCAAAACATGGAGTGTAGCCAATGTAAATCGGAAATGTCATCAAAATTATTATAAAAAGATATGGACAGTATGTTATTTTAATGCTGCAACGTTGTCGAGCTGATGGAAGAAAATTTAAAACTTTAATTAAAAATGTTGTAGCTGGTCAATGTTCAATATCAGGAAGAACTTTTGTAGCTGTTGCTATTATTTTTCATGATGGACCTTCTACCACATCTGAACATTACATTGTTTATTTAAAATGTCTGAAAGGTTGGATACATTGTAATGATACTGAATTAGTTTTTAAGCAACGTTTGCCCAAAGAGTTACCAAATTCTTGCCTAATATTTTTAAAGGCAAAATTTTAGGATCAAAATTTGTCCTTTAGAATTAGTGCTGTTAAGGTAGATTAGTATGGTGTTGTAGAGTATTTTGTAAGTGAGGGTGAGGAGCTTGAAGGTGATCCTTTTGTTGATATTGAGGCAGTGTAGGTTTATCAGGTGGTGGGTGATGTGGGTGCAGCCGGGGACATTGATGATCACTCAGGTGGAGGTCTTTTGTATTTTTTGTAGTTGTTGTAGGGGTTTGGCTGGAATTCATGTGTGGAGTGTTTTGCCACAGTGTAGTCTGCTGCCGATGAGGGCCTGAGTCACTGTTCTTCTTCTTTTGATTAGTATCCACTTGTAAATGTTGTGGAGCATGTGGAGGGTGTTTTAGCAGTACGAGGAGACGGTGTAGACTTGGTTACACATGGAGAGGGAGGAGTTGAGGTTGAATCCTATGTTGTGGACATGGTTGGTAGGTGTTGGTACTGTTAACAGTGTAGGCAGGTAGCAGGAGTTGTCTGAGGCTGAGAGGGTGAGTCTGAGGATGAGTACTTTCATCTTGTGCCAGTTTGTGTTTACAGTGCTGCTCTTTATGTAGTTGGTGACATCCTTCATTGTGTCGTGGAGGTTGCTTTTGGTGGTATGTGGCTTCTTGGTGAGGAAGAGGATGAGGTGGGTGTTCTTTGTGTAGGAGAAGTTGTTGAAGTTGTGATGATGGGCTACTTGTGTTAGGGTGGCCATGTAGATGCTGAACAGCGTCAGACTGATGGATGAGTCCTGGGGGATCCGTAGATGATGTCGGTGGTTTTGGATCAGAAGGCTGCGAGGCGGACGTTCAGGATTACTATTGAACAACTTCCAAACAAAGGACTTGATAAATACTATTTAGCCGTAAGGAAAAGTGTGTGAAACCATTAAGCAGTTTTTGCTGTGTATTTAGTCAGCATATATTTGTAAGTAACATTATTTACAATGTAAGAAAATTAATCATTATGTTTTGTTATTTTATGAGATGTGTCATATTTACATAAGAAATTGCTCTTAAAAAAAACATTTGAGATATATATTTTTTTCTAATTTTTTATATTGTTTTTGAGAATGTTGACTGTTTTTTTTAAGTTATCCTTATGGATTGTCTTTTTTTTTGCCCGCTGTTATGTGATGAGTACTATTGAACTCACTGTTTGTAGTGAAATTCAATATATCCAGAGAACAGCAAAAAATGCAAATGAAATGTTTTACAAATTATTTTGTGTTGTAAAATTTATATTGTAACTGTGTTTTTTAGTATCTTCCACCGTGTGATCATTTTATAATATATAATTTTTTTTAATATTTATTATGGTTAAGGTAAGTACAAGTAACTCAGCTGCGGCCCGTGGAGGGAGTTGTGGTGGGGTAGGCAGGTGGGGCGGGGGAGGGGGAGGGGCAGGGTGGGGGGTTATAAACAGCGGAATCTGGATGATTGCAGGTAAGTAAATAATTAAATTAATACAATGAATTTAGTATCCTGCGCCCTGCATCGCAAAATGCGATGCAGGGCACGGAACAAAGGGGCATATTATCAACAAAAGGCGATACATTATTGCTGATTTTATCGCTAGGAAACTGTCGATAAAGCTGCGATAATGGGCTTGATAATAGGGCCTTGGAAATTCCCATAGCAGTCCATGTTCTGGTGTTAACTTGGGCTGTTATGGGAATTCACAAGGGCCTATTATCAAGCCCTTTATCACCGCTTTATCTGCAGTTTTCCTGCCGATAAAAGCTGCGATAATCTATCGCATTTTGTTGATAATATGGCCCAAAATTTGTTTTATTAATATAATTGTTTACTTACCTGCAATTATCCAGATTCCGTTGTTTATCACCCCTCACCCTGTCCCCCCCTGCCCCCCTGCCTGCCCCATCACAACTTCCTCCACGGGCCGCGGCTGAAAGACAAGGTTACGATCTAGTAATTTACCACAGAGTTGTGGGGAATCCTTGGTGAGGCGCGCGCTCACTAACGAGTGCGCACTTCACCGAAGACGTTCTGGAGTTCAGACCTGTTTTCAATTGCTCCTTAGACATTTGTGAAGAGAAAGTGGAAATATTTTTGTGAGAGTTAAAGAACGTTGTTTGACAAGTTAGTGAGTAAGTAAACTTACCTGACAATTTAGAAGATATTGAATGTACTCAGTTGATGTATTTTCTGTAACTTAAAACAAGAAACGATAAAATTTGTGTTAAGGAAGGTGTTAAGGGAAAAGAACAGATTGAGTAAGGAATAGTAGAAAGACTTTTGAATTAAGAAGGAACATTAATGAAAACACAAGATATTGAATGATTGACAGAATAGATAACAAACAACTGCATAAAGAAAAGTAAGAAGAACACAAGGAAATTAATAATATAAAAATTAGACGATAAAGTGAGAGGCCTAGGTTAATGAATATTACCAAATTATAGGTTATAAGCAGTGAGAAAAATAAAGAACCGTAAGCTACAAGGTTGCAGATAAATACTAGAGGAGAGGCTAGTTAGAAATTGGAAAGGGTAGGTAAGTAGTAGAGTTAGACTAAGTTATAAATGAGGAATAGAGATAGAGTAAACACAGGAAGTATTCAAAAAGTGGTGTGATAATGATGTCTACATATACACAGATACAGAGTGTTATTCTGGACAATGAATACTATCTTTTCCATTTTAGTAAAACACATTTACTATTTTGGAAAGGGTAAGGTGAATAGACATATTCTACATTTTTTAGTAGTGTATTTTACTATAACAGCCTGAGTCTTTTCCTATTGTCATAAGAGTGACTGCTTTCAAAATTTAAGAAAAGCTAAGAACAGGATATCCTTATAAGTAATTATAGCTGTACAATTTTGCAAAGGACTAAAACTCTACTAATGGAATGTTATTAGATACTAGTAATTATATAGTATTTTTTGTAGGCCAAAATGGGTGAAAAAGGTAGTTTTGTATTATATATTACGAAAAGTGATAAAATTAACTGTTTATATTTTTATACAAGGAGCAAAAACATAAAGGAAAAAGTATGGAAAGAGAACATCCTCATTCTCAGGAGATTTTGGATATTACTTTGAGTATAATTGAAGAACTAATCGTATCTGTCACAGGCAATGAGAGTGAAGAAGGGGAAATGAGTGCTGCAGACATGAATTGTGATTTTGAGGATGAAAGCTATGATGGAGAATTTCTGGAAGTTCTAAATTATGTTGAAATTTTAGTACAAAATAAATCAGAACCTGCTGACGAGGAAATTGATCTCAATTACATATCTGATGAAGTTGTATTGGAATCTCTGTTAAATTATGAGATCTTACAAGAATACATTTATTGTTGAAAAATAATAAAGGTTTGAGCACTATCTACTAATGTATTTATTTTACTAAAAGTGAAGCAGCTATAGTTCAGTTATATATTCTTTAAATGTTTGTATTGATTTAAAATATGCAAAGTGGGTTTGAGGGTATCGATTGCTTAAAATCCGTATGGAGTATGCATGCAGTGTTGTATGCAGCTGCAAACTTGTGTTTTATGCCTTTCAATTGCTGAGTCTGTATCCTTAGACTTCCTGCAAACACTGTGACACTGCTGTTTTAGTATTGTAGTGAGCCAGTCAGCAGTATGTTCTTTTCCATTGTACCGTGGTAAAACTGAAGCTGTAAGAAATTTAGTGAGGAACTTTCTTTGCAGAAGTGTAATGATCCAGTCAGTATCTAGATACCCATTGATTAAAAGAGGCCTTAGTGCATAGGCTGTTTCAAACCTCTATAGACTGTGCATGCACTGTTCTATGCACCAGCAAACTGATGTTGTGTGCGTTCAATTCCTCAATGTGTATCCTAATACTTCCAGCAAAGATTCTCACACTAGTGTTTCAATATTGTAATGAGTCATTCAGCAGTACGCGTTTATCTGTATACTGTGGTACAACTGAGGCTGTTATAAATTCAATCAGGTTCTTTCCTTGCCGTCTTGTAACCATCCACTCGCTATCTAATTACCCATGCATTAAAATAGGCCTTAGGGCATAGACTTCTTCAAACCCTTATAGACGATGTATCCAGTCTTCTATGTACTTGCAAGTTTTTGTTTTATACGTTCAATTTACTAGTTTGTATTGTTACACTTCCAGCAAACACTCTGTCATTGTTGTTCTAGTTTTGTATTGACTCATTCATCGGTATGTAGTAATCCTATCACTACATTAAAACACTAATGGGCACACATACAATAACTGGCATATCCCCAGGAATATGTCAATTATTCTGGTCCGTGACACCACCACCATGGATGCGCCGTATTTACAATGTACCATGGGACAAAAATGGCACATATATTTGATGTATCTGTGCTGTAAAGGTGGTGCATTGTTTGAGTTATGTTGGAAGTGCAACGTATCTCCAGCAATGCTCTGGGGGCCCTATGTTCAGAGTGCTGTGTCAATCCTTACACCTGCTTCAAGGTAGTGCAGGGTTTAGACACAGTATGAGCGCAAATGTGACAAAGTGAAAGCTTGTAGATTTTAGTCAGCCACTTTTAGGAGGTGTTCCTGCGCAGGAACGCCCCCCCATGTAGGAATGTGTCTTTCTGGTACAGGGATTTACAATGTGACGTACCTCCCCGATACGTCACATTCTAAATACCACATATCGTGGTGCATGTTTTGCACCACTGCTTCATCAGAAAAGTGATGCAACGGTGGTGTAAAAATGGTGCAAGGGTGTTGTAAATCTGCGTCTTACAAGCACTTACATATTCACCGAGGCAGTTTCAGTAGCAGTGCATTCTTTTTGAATTTACTATTGTTATTATTTTACATTAAAAATATGAAATGTAACTTTAAAAATAAATATAAATATTTATAATAAAAATGTAGGAAATTACTATAAAGAGAAAGAGATATAATAATTAGTATATTTCAAAATGATCATTTACAAAACCTTTGAAATTCACTGAAAAAAACATAGGTTTCACACACGTTATAGTTAGGAATGAACATTTAAAAAACCTTAGAAATTCACTGAAAAAAACATAGGTTTTACCCATGTTATAGTTAGCTGGACATTTCTCTCGGACAAAACCATAGAAATTCCCTTGTTATAGTTAGTTTAGCTAACTATAACTTGCGCGTCCGCAATGCACTGCTGATGATGTCACATATTACATCACTCATGACATGGTCAGTGACATCACTCATGACATCCCTGATGACATCTCAAATGCCATCACTGATGACATCACTGATGACATCATCCTTGTGAAAGAGTGGCAGACCTCCTCTCAGTGTAATATAACCCTTGATACACACATTCAAAATAGAAACTAAACATTTCAAAACAATGAAGATACCAATACCAGTTAGAACAACCTATTCAGTAATTCCAAAATCTACATACACATCCACTCATTCACCAATAGTTCTATATAGTCACTCATACATGTACTCACTCATCATATGTACTCATACATCCTGTTACACACCTACACTCATCTATAGAGTTACTCACACACATACTCACACATGCAAATAAACTATCAAACATCTATTTACTTGCATATACAGCTATACATACACCACTACACTTACTTCTACAGAAACGTACACATACTTACTCTCTTAAACAATCACTTATAGAAACACATACTTATTTATACAGGAACTCTTCCAATCTCTCACTCTCATATATACTCACTTATATACATACATTTTCAGACATACTAGTTTAAAACATATGTAGTTACTCATAAATACACTATTGAGATGGTCATTCTCTCACTAACACACACATACACACATTCATCCACCCATACAGTCCTGCAGACATGCTGTGTGCAAAACACATACAAACAGTGAGTCACTCATTCATGTATCTATGCGCTAAGTAATATCCCCCACCGAACCATACAGACACTAAGACACTTATACTGATACTCAAAAAAAAAACTAATTATCCATATACACACTGCAGCCACTTATAGACAAAGTGAGACACTGATATAGATATTTACATATTTAAACATTACTCGCTAATACATGTATTCTGTAAGATACACTTAATAAGCCAGTTATGCAATCATTTTTACAAAAAAACATCCATTCAGACACTTATTTACCCATTTATTCTTCCATCGACCTTTAGATATACATATATAAAAAATATTTATTTTTCAGAAAGACACACATTCACTGGATGATGTCATCAGTGATGTCATTTGAGGTGAAATCAGTGATGTCATGAGTGATGTCACTGACCATGTCATGAGTGATGTAATATGTGACGTCATCAGCAGTGCATTGCACGCGCAAGTTATAGTAAGTCCAACTAACTATAACGTGGGAATTTCATTGGTTTTATGCCAGTAAAATTTCCAGCTAACTATAACTGGTGTGAAACCTATGGTTTTTTCAGTGAATTTAATAGGTTTTTTAAATGCTAATTCCTAACTATAACTGGTGTGAAACCTATGGTTTTTTCAGTGAATATATATATATATATATATATATATATATATATATATATATATATATATATATATATATATATATTCACTGAAAAAACCATAGGTTTCACACCAGTTATAGTTAGCTGGACATTTTACTGATATAAAACCAATGAAATTCCACGTTATAGTTAGTTGGACTCGCTATAACTTGCGCGTGTAATGCACTGCTGATGACGTCACATATTACATCACTCATGACATCACTGATGACACCATCCTTGTGACACAGTGACAGACCTCCTTTCACTGTAATCTAACCCTTGAAACACATATTCAAAAATAGAAACTAAAATTTTCAAAAAAATGGAGATACCCATACCAGTTACAACAACCAATTCAATAATTCCACCATCTATATACACATGCACTAATTCACCAACAGTTCTATATAGTCACTCATACATTTATTCACTAATCATATGTAGTGATACACCTACACATCCTGTTACACACCGACAGTCATCCAAAAGTTATTCACACACATACTCACACATGCAAATAAACTATTGAACATCCATTTATTTGCATAAACAGCTATACACACACTACCACTTTACTTCTAAGGAAACTTACACATACTTACTCTCTTAAAAAATCACTTATAGAAACACATACTAATTTAAACAGGAACTCTTACAATCCCTCACTCTCACATATACTCACTTATATACATCAATATTCACATATACTAGATTAAAACATATGTAGTTACTGATAAAGACACTAATAAGACAGTCATTCACTCACTAACACAGACATATACACACTCATGCACCCATACAGTCCTGCACATATGCTGTCTTCAAAACACATACAAACAGAGACTGTCATTCTTGCATCTATGTACTAAGTAATACTCCCACCAAAGCATGCAAACACTCATACTGATACTAAGAAAAACATCTAATAACCTATATACATACACATGTACCTACTCATCAACCCATGCAGCCACTTATACACAAAGTGAAACACTAATACATATATTTAAATATTTAAGCATTACTCACTAATATATGTATTCACTAAGATATTCAATAATATATACATATATAACACATATTTATTTTTCAGAAAGACACACATTCACTGGATGGTGTCATCAGTGATGTCATGAGTGATGTAATATGTGACGTCATCAGCAGTGCATTACACGCGCAAGTTATAGTGAGTCCAACTAACTATAACGTGGAATTTCATTGGTTTTATATCAGTAAAATTTCCAGCTAACTATAACTGGTGTCAAACCTATGGTTTTTTCAGTGAATTTCATTGGTTTTTAAAATGCTAATTCAGAAATATCTCGTGTATACAACCTATACTTTTGTCAATAAAGTTCTGGCAATATTTTTTTCAGAAACAAGCCGTTTTCTTCACTGTTCAAGTTGCATAGAGACTCCTTGTAAAGCGATACAGAATTAGAAAGTCTGTACCTTGCCTTTTTTTCAACGCATTAAAATTTGCCTGTAAATAAAAATAGCCTTTCTAAACTTTCGTGCATGACCCTGGTGTGCGCACTCTCGGCAACAGTTCTCAATAAAATGGATAGCGCATTTCCAGGCTTTCGTGCGCGACCGACTGCGCGCACCCGCCTATATATTTCGTGAAAACTTTGCAATCTGAACTTATTGAATTTCTTCATAGACCCATCAAAGAACTTATAATACGTCAAAGAGACTAAACCTAGGCTTCTTTTTTAATATTATGAAAATTTTCATTAAATGGAGCCGAATGTCTTTTTAAACTTTCGTGTGTGACCGAATGTACACACCTTGGTATTTAAAAAAAATATATAAAAGGTTTTATACTTTAACAATTGTATGATTGAATCGAGCTCAGAAGATATATTAAATCCGGATATGTTTGGATTTACTCCTTTTCACGTTTTGAAACTTCGCTGAATTAGACCGCTACTTCCAAATGGCGTACGTGACCAGATACTGTCACTGCCTACACGTCCCGAGACGCGCATGTGAAGTCATGTGACTCGAAAACAACACTTCCAATTGGTTCTTAGTAGTTTCTATTCTGCAATTTCCACGGAGCACTTCACCCACTTCTCTCACTATCTTTTCTACTCTCAAAAGAGAACAACGTTCAACACCCTTCGGAAGACTTTGCTGAAATGGCTGCCGCCCCGCATTCATCTTCCGAATCTGAAGGAAATGAGCGACTACCTTTAAAAAGAAAAAAGGAATCTTTTATTTGGCAATTTTTCACTTATCCTGAAGAACAAAAGAAAGTGAATGCGCCAAAAGTTACCTGCACGATATGCAATTCGGTTCTCTCAAGAGGAAATCCAAGAAAAAAATATTCCTTTTCCATACATACCATGGTGCGGCATGTCAATCAAGTGCACCCTGTGGAATTTGCACAGGCATCGACAAGAGCCCTGGCCACGCTATTACCATCAGAGGTGGCCAGCACATCTTCTGGTGGACGACCTGTATCTCCATCGAGTGCTGTGATGGACTTGAGACCATATCTTGCAAAGGTGCACATGAAATGCAACGAGTGTGGAGAAATTCTTCTGTACGGAGAGCAGAGCCTCATTCTTACTAAACTAAAAATTGAGAGTCATAAATGCCCCGAGAAAGATACATTTCTTCATTTCATTTTGATCCTGTGTCACACATGAAAATGTTGTTGCAAGTTAAAAAAATCAAAAACTGCATGACACTGTTCCTGTCAAGGTAGCATAGCTGGCGGCCTAGGGGTGGAGGACCGTTGTGCAAATACCCCGGGGAGGACTCTGGATATGCTTGGTCCCTGAGATTCTTCGATGTCACTGCCTTCCACAAATGGCATAAGTCCTGGATGTTCGGTGCCATACTTGAGGGTTTGACCTAAAGACACGTCCTGCGGTGCCCTGGTCCAAAATCAAAAACAACATAACACTTGTTTAAAAAAAAAAAAAAAAAAGTTCTTTTCAGAACTAACTCATTGTACCAAAAACAGCTCCAGGAGCATATTATAAAGGGGGTTTATCTCCCCTTTTTTGGCTTTCGTTTGTGCGCGACCGTGTGCGCGCACCCGCCTATATATTTCGTGAAAACTTTGCAACTTATTAAATTTCTTCATAGACCCATCAAAGAACTTATACTACGTCAAAGACACTAAACCTAGGCTTCTTTTTTATTATTATGAAAATTTTCATTAAATGGAGCCGAATGTCTTTTTAAACTTTCGTGTGTGACCGAATGTACACACCTTGGTATTTAAAAAAAAAAAAAAAATAACAATTGTATGCTTGATTCGAGCTCAGAAGATATATTAAATCCGGATATATTTGGATTTACTCCTTTTCACGTTTTGAAACTTCGCTGAATTAGACCGCTACTTCCAAATGGCGTACGTGACCAGATACTATCACCGCGTACACGTCCTGAGACGCGCATGTGAAGTCATGTGACTTCAAAACAACACTTCCAATTGGTTCTTAGTAGTTTCTATTCTGCAATTTACACGAAGCACTCCACCCACTTCTCTCACATCTCTACCCTGTTATCTGCAATTGTGAACATCAAAAGGAGCTGCGCTACGCCCCTGTAAGAGGCCTCACTCCAACTGCTGCAACGGCTTAGCAGTCCTCCAGATGCACAGGAACAGCCCCTCCGATCCATTGAAGTTCTGTGTCGGTCTCAATACCACTTACTAAATGAAAATAAGCACTGAAGAATATTTATGCTGTAGCAGGAGGAGTACTACATGCTTGCAGAATGCATTCTATTACCTATAAAAAAGTGAAACACCCACGCTACAATCATATAGAATACTTCCTCTAAAGAAGCCTGTGAATAACTTTCGAACATCAGGTTAACCTTTTTTTACTCTCTCATCATTGTTAAAGATAAGTATTTACAATACTATATTAAACAATGCCATGATTTTTCCTTTTTAATTTTAAAAATCTTGCAATCTTTCACAAACCCAATACTCATGGCTTCTTTTTCGTGACAAAAATCTTGCAATATTACATACCTACATAGAATAACAGAAAAAACATAAAACTACAAAGGCCAAACAGTCTACTAAACGTGGATTTGTAACCTATGGGGCAGATTTATGTTAACTACTTCATACCCAGATATGCACCAGTTAATGTGCACCACAGTATGGTAGTGCTCCGTTACCCATGGTGTGCCACATTTGAAATGTGGCGCACCATGGTACAAAAACACCATACATGCGTAACACATCTGTGCTCAAAAACTAATACATTGCTAGAGTTGCATCGCAACTGTGATGCAGCTCCAGCAAGGCTCACCAATGCACTATATTCACAATGCTGCGTCAATACCTACGCATGCTTCAAGCACATGCACAGTTTTGAAACAGCATGGGCCTGAAAGTCACTGAGTGAAATATCATACATTACAGTCAGCCACTTTCAAGACGCATTCCTTCAGAGGAACACTTACCGTTTATTAGAGGTAGATCGTCCGACTCCACCGGAGGACACCCCTAATAAAAAAGACATATATATAAAATGCGGACTAGCCGCTGTATCGTGCTAGCAAACTTTAACTTAAAAATCGTTAGAAAAAACAAAAGGAATCGAGCAAAATCAGTGGGCCACTGATAGGATCTCTTTTTCACCTCGCTAAAATAGAAACATTAGGAACAACCCCTCATGAGAAATATGAAACTAGTGAGAGAAACCGAGCTCGACGCCATTATGGCTGCAAGATAGCTCGGCTCCGCCGCCCACCCCGCCCAAAATAACGACAAACCCTATACAAATATTATAAATAAATACAACACACCAGCAAAGTAACAGGGTAAAACGTTTTATTAAATAACTATTTACATGGCAGCCTGCTGCAACATGAAAACAACACTTCCAATTGGTTCTTACTAGTTTCTATTCTGGAATTTACACGCAGCACTCCACCCACTTCTCTCACTATCTTTTCTACTCTCAAGAGAGAACAACGTCCTACATTTTTCGGAAGACTTTGGTGAAATGGCTACCGTATCTCATTCATCTTCCGAATCTGAACAAAATGATCGACTACCTTTAAGAAGAAAAAAAGAATCTTTCATCTGGCAATTTTTCACTTATCCTGAAGATCAAAAGAAAGTAAATGCACCAAAAGTTACCTGCACGATATGTGACTCGTTTCTCTCAAGAGGAAATCCAACAAAAAAATATTCCTTTTCCATACATACCATGGTGCGGCATGTCAAACAAGTGCACCCTGTGCAATTTGCAGCGGCATCGACAAAAGCCCTGGCCACGCTATTACCATTAGAGGTGGCCAGCACATTTTTTGATCGACGACCTGTATCTCCATCGAGTGCAGAGATGGACTTGAGATATTTAACTATATATGGTCTATAACCTATGGTTTTTTCAGTGAATTTGCTCCGTCGCCCACTCCGCCCAAAATAACGAGGAACCCTATGCAAATATTATAAATATATACAACACACCAACAAAGTAACAGGGTAAAACGTTTAATTAAATAACTATTTACTTGGCAGCCTGCTGCAACATCGATCCAAATGCATGTTTTTTTCAGTGAAATTCCTCCGCCGCCCACCCCGCCCAAAATAACGAGAAACCCTATGCAAATATTATAAATATATACAACACACCAACAAAGTAACAGGGTAAAACGTTTAATTAAATAACTATTTACATGGCAGCCTGCTGCAACATCTCCGCCAGGAGACGGCGTGGGGTGCACTGGAAGGGAGAGGCGGCGCGAACGAGCCTCCCCCACCTCCCCAGGTGGAGGTTTCTCAGCTACACCCCAGCGCTTCACTGATCTCCTTGTCCTCAGTCAAGCATCAATAGTAAGATTTTCATAGGTGAGTGTAGGTTCATAGTTTGCCATCCACAGACTAAAAGCCTGGAGTGGCAGTGAAAAAACCATAACTATGTAAGAAGGAACGCAGAGGCTGTAGGAAGGACTCTGCATATGCTTGGTCCCTGAGATGCTTCGATGTCACAGCCTTCCACAAATGTCATAAGTCCTGGATGTTGGGTGCCATAGTTGAGGGTTTGACCTAAAGACACGTCCTGCGGTGCCCTGGTCCAACCATCACATATACCTGCGCCAGGAGACGGCGTGGGGTGCACTGGAAGGGAGAGGTGGCGCGAACGAGCCTCCCCCACCTCCCCAGGTGGAGGTTTCTCAGCTACACCCCTAAAGACACGTCCTGCGGTGCCCTGGTCCAACCATCACATATACCTGCGCCAGGAGACGGCGTGGGGTGCACTGGAAGGGAGAGGCGGCGCGAACGAGCTTCCCCCACCTCCCCAGGTGGAGGTTTCTCAGCTGCACCCCAGCACTTCACTCGACATAGGCGGCCGGCTCCCGGGGTCCAGCGGAACTTTTAGCCTTTTGGTGACTCTTCCATTCTGGACCTTGTCCCACAATCCGTTTGACCTGAAGACACGTCCTGCGGTGCCCTGGTCCAACCATCACATATACCTGCGCCAGGAGACGGCGTGGGGTGCACTGGAAGGGAGAGGCGGCGCGAACGAGCCTCCCCCACCTCCCCAGGTGGAGGTTTCTCAGCTACACCCCAGCGCTTCACTCGACAAGCTGAGTTGCGCCCGCTCCTGCGGCACAGTGCCTCGCTCGGCCAGCTGAATTACGCCTGCTCTTGCTATTACAGCGTCTCACCCGCCATCCGGCTGAATTGCACCCACTCTTGCGGTACAGCGACAGGCGGCTGCCACGGAGCTCAGGAAATGGCGGTCAGCTCCACAGACTTGGGCCTGGCCTGCAAGGATGGCTCTGGACAACCCTGGAACTCGGACGCTTGACTGCTACGGCATGGGCCCCATTCCCAAAAGCGTCCCATCAGCCTTGAAGATTCTACAAGAGTCACCGGGGCCCCCGACTCCCGCAGAGTTCCGGTGGGGAGCTTCTGCCATGATTGCTCGCAGAATGGCCACGACGTAGCCACGGGGTGCTCTCATGCTGACGCCAGCTTCAGTCTGAAACTTCCAGAAACACTGTAAACTACCAATTCAATCAGTTCCGGTGGAGCCCCAACGACGTATCGCGTTGTTGCATAATGCGTCATATGACACGCTGCGTTAGCGCACCCGGAAGTGCTCCGGTGCGCGAGGCGCGAAGCGCAGCTTCCCGGAAGCAATCCGGGGCGCGGCGCGGAGCGCGTAACGTAAGCATAACAGGTCATGTGACTTGTTAATAAAACTTTGTATTAGTTTAGAAATATTTTTTGTCCCAAATGATGAAAACCCCTCCTTGTTTCCTCTTGGCTCCTGCCCCCTCCCCAAGTCTTGCTCGGCCAGCTGAGTTTCGCCCACTCGTGCAGCCTACGACATGGATACGCCGGGGCGTTATGGATCAGTATGAGCAAATATACACTTGGGGATTCACAAGCAACAACAAGCCTTTGTATTTGGGGCTCTAAATCAACAACAGTGAGAGAACAGAACCGAACTAAGCACTCAGGGGCTACGTTTAAACGTAACATCATCTCCCCAGAGGTACATCACCTTACAAACACATGCACTCTGATCTCCTTGGCCTCAGTCAAGCATCAATAGTATGATTGTCAAAGGTGAGTCTAGGTTCATGGATTTCCATCCACAGACTAAAAGCCTGGAGTGAGAGTGAAAAAACCATAACTAAGTAAGAAGGAAGACAGAAACAGAATCTTCCTCTGCAACATCCGGCTCTGCATCGCTACTTACTTATAAATCCAGAAAAAACTCAATTAACACAAGGGCTCTTTTCAGAGCCACCTTATATCAAAGCACTCAAACTTCTGATTTATCTCCATTTTCACACTCTTCTAAATAGGTGTGCGCGCCCGAGTGCGCGCACCCCGCAACTTTAAAAAAAAAAAATATATATATATTTTTGCCTTTAAGGACCTTACTGCACACCCTGAGAAAACCTACGCAGCAAAACAATCTCTACCTTCTCCCCTTTCCATGTTCCAAAGCTTTCAAATGAACAATATATTTACTCGCAGTGACAAAATGGCGGTCAACACTTCCTGATTTCCTTCGAATCGAACGTTAACACACGTCACGCAGCAAAAAAAAAATTCCGCTCGCGCGCAGCCGCTTGAGTGCGCACACCCGTGCGCGCTTACAGATATATAATTGACTTTAACTTTAATTTTCTCAGCAACTACTGAACGGATTTACACCATTCCAAAAAAAGCGTAATCTGTGAGCCAGACTCTACAGTTTTGCCAAATTTCTTATAAACCCATTCAGCCGTTCGACCTGTAGCCGTGTCTAAACGTCCTATGGAAAATAACATGGAGAAAACACTATTTGGGACCCCCCTTTTATCTCAGCCCCCGCTTCACCAATCCCCCCCAAACTTTCTGGGAAGGAGCGCAGCGGACCGAGCCATCTTCTTTGAGAAATTCGCAAAGATTCATCCACCAGAGCCAAAGTTAATCTAAATAGAATGTTGAGGATTTCCTATGGAAACTAGGTCCTAACTATAACTACCTACTGGCGACCGCCAGTAGGTAATATATATATATATATATATATATATATATATATATATATATATATATATATATATATATATATATATATATATATTACCTACTGGCGGTCGCCAGTAGGTATATATAGTTAGGATTTTTTTCCTATGGGATTTTTGAAAATTCTATGTTGAATAACTTTGGCGTTTGAGGACGGAATTGGCTGAAATTTTCTGGAAAATGGAACATTTTGTTTCTGAGCAGCCCCTGAAAATTTGGGGGGGTTTCGTCAAGCGGGGGCCGAGAAAAAAGGGGGGTCCCAAAACATGTTTTTAACATTGAGTTTTCCATAGGGCGGTTGGACTCACTTTTAGCTCGAACGGCTGAATGGATTTCCACGAAACCTGGCAAAATTGTAGGGACTGGTAGCCCGATGTGCCTTTGCTATGTCTCAAGATATATGCTCCAGTGGTTTTTACGAAAATTAACTTTGAAAAATATATATTGGGCTACATTGGGCTATATATATGTTGGAGCCCAAATGTAGCCCAATGTAGCCCAATGAAGCCCAATGAAGCCCAATGTAGCCCAAAGATGGCCGCCAGAGACAAAAAAAAAACAAATGTAGCCCAAATATCAGCCAGATGTAGCCCAACTATAGCCCAGTGACAGAATGTCCCAGAGTGTTTTAAAGAACAACTAGAACGCTAACAGTCTTACTTATGACAAAAGTATGGCACACCTGAAGTCATCTTGATTGGAATAAAGTGGTAACACTTAATACATTTAATTTGAAAAGGAACAAAGTAAGGGGTTTCATTTTGCCATAGAAATGTTATATATATATATATATATATATATATATATAATATATATATATATATTACCTACTGGCGGTCGCCAGTAGGTATATATAGTTAGGATTTTTTTCCTATGGGATTTTTGAAAATTCTATGTTGAATAACTTTGGCGTTTAAGGAAGGAATTGGCTGAAATTTTCTGGAAAATGGAACATTTTGTTTCTGAGCAGCCCCTGAAAATTTGGGGGGGTTTCGTCAAGCGGGGGCCGAGAAAAAAGGGGGGTCCCAAAACGTGTTTTTAACATTGAGTTTTCCATAGGGCGGTTGGACTCACTTTTAGCTCGAACGGCTGAATGGATTTCCACGAAACTTGGCAAAATTGTAGGGACTGGTAGCCCGATGTGCCTTTGCTATGTCTCAAGATATATGCTTCAGTGGTTTTTACGAAAATTAACTTTGAAAAATATATATTGGGCTACATTGGGCTATATATATGTTGGAGCCCAAATGTAGCCCAATGTAGCCCAATGAAGCCCAATGAAGCCCAATGTAGCCCAAAGATGGCCGCCAGCGACAAAAAAAAACAAATGTAGCCCAAATATCAGCCAGATGTAGCCCAACTATAGCCCAGTGACAGAATGTCCCAGAGTGTTTTAAAGAACAACTAGAACGCTAACAGTCTTACCTATGACAAAAGTATGGCACACCTGAAGTCATCTTGATTGGAATAAAGTGGTAACACTTAATACATTTAATTTGAAAAGGAACAAAATAAGGGGTTTCATTTTGCCATAGAAATGTTATATATATATATATATATATATATATATATATATATATATATATATATATATATTCACTGAAAAAACCATAGGTTATAGACCATATATAGTTAGGAATTAGCATTTACAAAACCTTGAAAATTCACTGAAAAAACCATAGGTTATAAACCATATATAGTTAGGAATTAGCATTTAAAAAAACTTACTTTACTCACACAAAACCATTGAAATTCCATATATAGTTAGTTGTACTAACTATATATCGCGCACCCGCAATCCACTGCTGATCATGTCACATATTACATCATTCATGACATGGTCAGTGACATCACTGATGACATCACTGATGACATCTCAAATGACATCACTGATGACATCACTGATGACATCTCAAATGACATCACTGATGACATCACTGATGACAACATCCAGTGACTGTATGTTTCTGTAAAGTTAATATATGTCTTACATATTGAAGAATGAGTGGATGTAGAAGTGTCTGAACAAAGGATTTAGTAGGTGCATGACTGACTGTATGAGTGAGTGATTAAATGTGTCTCACTGAGTGCATGGGTTAGTGACTAAACTGTCTTAATTTGTGCATCATTATGTCTGTTGTTCTGTAAACTGCTGCATGTGTTGATCAGTAGCTATATGATTAACTATATGGGTTATTGATTGGTTGCCCAAGTATTTGTATGGGAGACTGAGAGTGTGTATGGGTGGCTGGGAGGTGTATGACTCTCTGCATAGATGTATGGGTTCAAAAGTGCATGTGGAAACAGCTGTATGGGCGGTTGACTGTGTGCATGACTGTATTGGTGAGTGAATAGATATCTCAGTGCTACATGTCAAAGTAAGTACATATGTAAAATACAGTACATGTGAGAGTTGACATATATAAATAACTGTGCATAAGAGCCAGTGAATGTGTGAGTGGCTGTATGGATCATTGTGAACTTGTATCCAGGATTGTATAAGTGAGTAAATATGTTTTAGTATATGTTTGAATAAGTAAGTTGTGTTTAACTGTATAGTTAAGGAAATGGAGGTGTGATTGATTGTTTGCATGACTGACTAGGTGTGTGTGTAACTTCATGGATGAGTGACAATCTGTGAGTCTGTGTTTACACTGAGTGTATCTAAGGTTATATTAGAGTCTGAAGAGGTTCATCGTATTATCACATGAATGATGTCATCAGTGATGTGATCAGTAATGTCAAATGAGATGTCATCAGTGATGTCATTTGAGATGTCATCAGTGATGTCATTTGAGATGTCATCAGTGATGTCATCAGTGATGTCACTGACCATGTCATGAATGATGTAATATGTGACATGATCAGCAGTGGATTGCGGGTGCGCGATATATAGTTAGTACAACTAACTATATATGGAATTTCAATGGTTTTGTGTGAGTAAAGTAAGTTTTTTTTAAATGCTAATTCCTAACTATATATGGTTTATAACCTATGGTTTTTTCAGTGAATTTTCTATATATATATATATATATATATATATATATATATATATATATATATATATATATATATATATATATATATATATATATATATATATATATATATATATATATATATATATATATATATATATATATATATATATATATATATATATATATATACACACACCCAACATTTAGTCCCTCAGTCCACGGGACCAATTTCAAAGAAGAGCACTCAAAGTCACTCCAGCGTGGCTAGCCATATTTATTCACAGCATTGCAGCTTATAAACAAGGGTTACAAACGCGTTTCGGCGTTGCCGCCTTCGTCAGTGTAATCTATTGCATTTTTTTCAGTGATTTAAATAAAATTCATTGTGACTTCCTGTCACGTGCACTAAAAGTAAAAATAAAAAACGGCGCATTTCATACAATTCCATCATTGGAAATGGCGGCCATCTTATAGTAGTGAATAACGCGCTGACACAATCCCAAAGTGCGATGTAATTACATTCATCTGTACATTCAAGCGCTTTCATAAATCAATTAGTGACTATAATGATGAATTCATTAATGATGCTAGTTAGTATGCCAATATAACATTTTATGACATATTATTGGTCGCCTATCGCTTTTCAGGGCCGTTGTGTCGCACAGGTCTCCTAGTCACTCCCTTGAACGATCAGCTATCCTTAGCATTTGGAGGTGGGAACTGGCTTGGGTAGTTCACGGATATCTAAACTGGGAGTCTTATTTATATTCGGGCTTAGTATAGCCCTTACAATCAAGCCTTGAATGGGCTTAACTACATTCAAGCTGATGTTTGGCAGGTACTTTAGTCTTGGGGATGGGTTCTTTTTCTCTTTCTAAATTTCCCTCTCCTCCCAAAAGATAAAGTGGACAATGTATTAAATATGGGTCCACATTTCTTCTTCATTGTTCATACCTCCTGGGGTCTTAGTCTGGAGTAGGATGATAAACCTGGATTCTAGGGTTCGTAATTTTCTTACCCAATCTCCCCTCGTGTTGTAGCCGACCCTGGTATTGCGAAGGCTTTCAGTGATTTTTACACTGACCACTACACCAGCTCCCCTTTGGAGGGTTCAGTTTGGGAAGCTTTCCTTGCCTCCGTCCCACTGCCTACACTCACGAAGGAGCAGGCCGAACACCTCGAGTGCGAGATTCACCCGGAGGAAGTTATTTCAGCCATCTCGCATCTTAAGGTGGCCAAAACGCCTGGCACGGATGGCTTTTCGGCAGCCTTTTATAAGACCTTCTGTGCGCAGGTTGCCCCCATCCTCACGCTCCTCTTTAACACCTTTTCAGAACCCGGGGCGATCCCAGGGGATCTCCTACAGGCATCCATAGCCATCATCCTCAAGTCGGGGAAAGACCGGTCGCAATGTGGTGCATATCGCCCCATCTCGCTTCTTAATGTGGATCTCAAGTTATACACAAGGATACTCGCGGCCTGGCTTGCACCCTACATGGGAGGCTCGGTAGATCCAGACCAAGTGAAATTCATCCCAGAGCGACAAATCTCAGACAACACTCAGCGAGCCCTGCACCTTATCGAAAAAGCAACTGGATTGCAAGGGTAAAATTTGATGTTGGCTATTGACGCTGAAAAAGCGTTTGATAGGGTACATTGGCCCTACCTCGAAAAAGTCCTGGAGAAGGTAGGTTTGGGGGCAAAGTTCTGCATGTATGGCGGCGGTCTGAGTTAATGGGCATACATCCCCTCGGTTCCCAATAGAGAGAGGCACTAGGCAGGGGTGCCCCTTGTCGCCCCTCCTTTTTGCCCTCTACATGGAGCCCTTGGCTCAGAGATTGCGGCTTAATCCACAAGTGATGGGGATCACATTTGGGGGCTATGTCCACACAATCAGTCTCTACGCTGATGATGTCCTGATCTCAATGGCTCACTCCCGAGAATCATTACCCACCTGCCTTGCGGACTTACAGCTTTTTGCCCACAGCTCCGGCTTCAAAGTTATTATGAATAAGTCAGTGGCTCTTGATCTTTCTCTGGGGAAGTCCGCATGTGAACACCTACAGGGTTGCTTCCCCATCCAATGGGCGACAGGGGCCATCCGTATTTGGGGGTTCAACTATGCCCTGCTCCAGCGGAAAATTAGGCGGGAACTGGGAAGGTGGAAACACTACCCCCTGTCGTGGTTGGGAAGATAGCAGCGGTTAAAATTACGATTCTCCATCAGATTCTATATTTGTTCCGCACTATCCCTCAGCAAACTCAATTCGAACTAGCCCATTTCTTTTGGAATGGGCAGAAGCTGCATCTAAAACTGAGGTTGACGACACTCCCACCAGAGACAGGGGGACTAGGAGTTCCGGATCTCCTGCTGTACTTCCAAGTAGCTCAACTATGTCTCCTGGTGGAGTGGAGTAGGTGGGAGTCCGAGAAGCATTGGTTATTTCAAGATATTGTGGTGTTGGGTTCAAATCAGGCCTACATACTCTGCTAAACTCTCGAACGCCTTAGTATAGAAGTTGGCACGGACACTGGAAAAGGTAAAAGACAAGTTTATTAAGACCCCATGGGGTGGTGATATATTCCTACAGCACCCTTCGGCAATGTAAGAAGTAGCACACCGAACATTGGTGCGCGACCTCTTTTATACAGTTTAATAGCAATAAAAAGATAGGCGGTTACAAGTTACACATTTTAGGTACATATAAGGTCATTTTTGGAACACAGCCAGCACGTGGGAGGAGTTCAACAGCACTGGTCAGTTAGTGTGAACATTCCTAAAGAGTGACCAGTTGATGCATAGTGCGCATGTGCGCTTGACCAGTACTAAAAATAGCCTGTTGCCGAGCAGAATAGTGACCATGGGTATCGAGAAAGGACGAAAGGGCACACTGACCACGAGGCAGCGTGTTCATAGGAAACGGAAGTCAGAGGGATTCAAAATGGCCCCCGTTCGTTTTGGTCAAGTTAACAGAAAAGACCGTGTAGCTGTGCTAAACGCTAACTCAGGAGCTGCCAAAACACGACAGACGGCCCTTTTAGCGTTTAGCAAAAGCTACCTCATAGTGGACGTAGTCAGAATGTTCATCCTCAATGTTAATAGCCATTATTTTCAATACTTCATCATTGATCAGTTTCTCTTGCTTAACAATAGCTCGTTTGGACGGAATACAGGCTGTGATACATACAGAACATAATGTAGGGGCACATTGAATACATAGACAAAGGAAAAATAGTACTCCAATAAAAACACAGAGAATCGTTAATAATTTCCAACCCCAAGTACTAAGCAGGGTCCAGAACCAACCAGAAAAGGTCCATGTTCCATTTTCTGGGTGGATCTCAGCAGCTATCTTATGTAATTTTGTAATCGAATCATATACAGAAGGTGAGTTATCTGGTACGTACACGCAACAACTACTTCCGATGACGCGGCATGCTCCACCTCTATCAGCTAGTATCACATCTAGAACCATTCGATTCTGGAGCGCCACAATTCTGGTAATTTGCAATTCCTCAGTAATATTCCCTAAAGCGGAGGCAGTTTCGTTAGCGACTGCTTCCACCACACGCGTAAGCCGCCTTATCTTCCTGCTATTCAGTGCAGCTCCTACGAATGAGAATAACCCCAAATTGAAATCTACATATTGTTGTAAAGTGGTATCAGTCTGGTCTATTTCATCAAGATCTACTGTTCGTTTGACCCTGTTCAGTATGAAATCATGGTACAGAACGTAATCATTGTGGTACATGGGAGGAGCAATAAATACAGGTGGTAATACAAAAGCTATATAACACGTTCCCAACCATCCCAATGGTAGACGATGGTATCCCTTATTTCCACAAATGAAATATGTGTTACGTGAAGCTACAAATGCAATTCCAATTGGTGTATCAAAGGTAAGTGTAATATTACATTCACTGCGGCCTACAGGGATTGTACCTTTATTTCTAATACACAAATCTGCTTTTGTATCAATGACTGTTATCATATGCGAGCTTGTCACATTTATAAGTCTTTGATTCGTATATACACGAGGTGTAGAAACATTGTCCGGACGGTACTCTTCCCATTCAAACTTAGTTCCTTCAGCGTGTGGATAGCCATCTTTGTCGTTATAACATATTTTATTCAACCGAAAAAGTAGTCCACCTTTCGTTGGCCATCGCAGAGTAAAAAGAAGAGTGTACCAAGCATGACAAGAACCATTATGAGAAAACGGGAGAGGAATGAGTGGTGTTCCTCCCTTCTTCTGATGTCCGGGCAACATTCCACATACCCAACAATTGGACGTGTTGGTCATGTTATGAGTATGATGCAAAATCTTAATAAAGCTGTTATTCAAATAAGTCTGCCTATGTCTTTCTTCGTGAAAAGGCAGAGTGAAGTGAAAATGTTCAGATGGACTTGGAGTGGTGGGCAGCAAATGCTCTCGTACAGGAAACAACAGTTCTATAGTCCAAGCTAATACTGCGATCACCACTACGGTCAAGACAAACAAAACAGCACCAAGAATTCTCCCTCTTCGTGTCGAAGGAGATGCCATAGTTCACAAAACAATACTCTTCAAAAAACAACACTAAGCGAGGAAAAAATAAATAAAACGATGGTTCTGAACCGAGGCTGCCGTTGATTTGTTCTCCAGGATTCAAGACGGGTGTCGCTACACTGGGCAGAACTGATCCCCCCCCCTTGATATTCCCGGCTTCCGTTTCACAAACCTCAGAGCGGTTACCAACCAGTTTCAAAAACACAAAAGGAATCTTATTTCCTGGGGCGTAGATTGTACTTCACTTTATTAGAAACAACGTGGTCCGGGAAGGCTCCCTCCAATTCATCAGGCGTGACAGCTGGGCTCTTTTCTGTATCCAAAATCTTTCTGTAGTCGGATAGTACCACAGGGCTCACCAGATCCGGAGAGACACGTCGGCAGTGCGTTGAATGTATCCACCGCTTCTTGTTAGTGACTCTCACAGCAGTTCGCGTAGCCAGCAGCACTTGCTCAGGGCCATGCCATCTCGGTTCCAAACTGCTGGATCGTTCAAATACTTTGACCATCACGTGGTCCCCAGGGCGGAGATCGTGAGCCTCACCAGTGAAGTTATCAGGGAGCGCCTCTCGAACCTGTTGATGAATAGAAAGCAAATCATTTGTTAATCGTGCCAGATAATCGTTCATTATACAAGGCATATCATGTATCAAACGAGGTTTTGGAACTCCCCAAATATTCATAGGCCTTCCAAACACCACTTCGTAGGGTGTGAGGCCAGATCGAGAATGTGGCACTGATCGAATGGACAGCAATGCCAGAGGCAAAGCATCCGGCCATTTCAGAGATGTAGATGCCACTATCTTTGCTAGCTTCAGCTTCAGAGTTGCATTGTATCGTTCTACTAAACCTGCTGATTGCGGATGAAAGACAGCATGGAATCGTTGCTTGATTCCCAATCCTTTCAGGACGTATTCCACTACTTTTCCAATGAAATGAGGGCCATTATCACTCCACATAAGTTTACAAACACCGTAGCGCGGGAAGTACTCCTTAAGTAACACCTTAGCTGTTGTCAATGCTGTATTGTCTTTCGTAGGGTAAGCCTCAATCCATTTGCTGAAGGCACACACCACTACTAGGACATACCTGAGATTATTACAGCGTTCCAGCTGGATGTAATCCATTTGTAGTACTTCGAATGGTGCAGTATGTGGAACAAACCCTCCTTGAGGAGTATGAGTCCCTTGTCCAGGATTGTGCTGCAAACATATCAGACAGGTCTGCACTACTCTCTTAGCCGTGCTAGCAATGTCAGCATTTTCCCAAACTCGTGTAAGCAATTTAGTAATTGCGAGAGCTCCAATGTGTGCCAGTCCATGTGTCATTTGCACCATTGTTTGTAAATAGGCCATGGGTAGTTTCCATCTCTCCATATCTTTACTACGCCAGCAACCCTCATCATCCAATACTCCTTCAGTGGCCCATTTCATAAGTTCTGCCTCTGATGCTGACTTCTGTATATCTAATATTTCTTCTCTAGCATCATGCCACCGCTCAGCTTGTGACTTCACCACATACATGGGGAAATTATTTTGCAGCATAGCGGTCTCTCTCGCAATGCGGTCTGCAAAAGCATTGCCTTGCCCTATTTTGTCCGTCACCTTTTTATGTGCACTGCACTTGACTATTGCAACTTTCTTTGGGCATAACAGTGCATTCAGGAGATCGCGTACCAATTCTCCATGCATGATGTGTACTCCATGTGAAGTCAGGAATCCTCGTTCCTTCCAAAGTAGGCCAAAATCATGCACTACTCCAAAAGCGTAACGACTATCCGTGTAAATGTTCACACATAGTCCAGCACTTAACTCACATGCATTCGTTAAGGCTATCAATTCAGCTGCCTGAGCCGATTTCTGGACTATTCGTGCTGCTTCTACCACGGTCTTAAGTGTCGTGATCGCATAAGCTGCAGAAGTCGTACCATCTGGTAACCTCACGCACGATCCATCAACCCACAGTTCCCCATCTACATCTGGAAACGGTATATCCTGTAAATCGATACGACCCTTTGTCTGTTCCTCAGTCAGAAAAACACAATCATGTTGTTCTTCCTTCTGGGTCTCAGCAACAGGATCCGGCAGTAAAGTAGCAGGATTCAGTGTCGCACATCGTTTTAGTGTGATGTGCGGCGCCAACAACGTTAGCTCATATCCTGTCAGACGGGCACTAGTTAGATGCTGTGTTTTCGTTTGATTCAGTAACGCATCTACCGCATGGGGAACTAGCACCAACAATTTGTGTGACAAAACTATTCCCTCACTTTGTCGTATCGCAACTGCTGTTGCTGCAACTGCTCGAAAACATCCAGGCAATCCTCGAGCCACAGGGTCGAGTACCGCCGAGAAGTATGCACAAGGCCTCTGTTTGTCTCCGTGTGTCTGCACTAACACTGACAATGCACACCCATCCTTCTCGTGTACATATAATGTAAAAATCTTCGTGTAATCAGGTGTACCTAACACTGGTGCAGAACAAAGAGCTTGTCTCAATTGTTCAAAAGCGTTCTGACATTCATCCGTCCATTCAATGGGAATCGGTGTATCTTTAGACAACAATGCCAACAATGGTTTAACGATATGTGAAAAACCCAATATCCATTGCCTACAAAAAGACGTCAAACCTATAAAGGCGCGAACATCCTTCTGAGTGCGAGGGACTGGAGTATCTAGGATTGCTTGAATTCGATCTGGTGTCAATGCACGGCCCTCCTTAGACAAAAGATGACCGAGGTAGGTCACCTTTGGTCTACAATATTGCAGCTTTTTCTTCGAAACTTTATGATTATGATTGGCCAGGAAGGAAAGCAAGGAAAAGGTACTCTTCTCACATTGTTCTGGCGTGTCTGCAGCAAGTAAGATATCGTCTACATATTGAATGAGAACCACTCCCTCTTGTAAGTCAAAGGAATCAAGCTGTCTTTTTAATGCCTGACTATAAATGGTAGGACTTTCAGTATAGCCTTGAGGAACTCGACAGAATCTGTACGATTTATTATTTAATGTAAAGCCGAATAGATATCGACTGTCAGGATGTACAGGGATCGAAAAGAAGGCATTCTTCAAATCGATGACTGTAAAAGTAGTTGCCGTCGATGGAACCAACGTAAGCAACGTGGTGATGTCAGACACCACCGGGTACTGAGGCACTACTATCTTGTTTATTTCCCTCAAATCAATAATGAAACGGTAAACCTTAGCATCTGTATCTCTTTTAAGGATCGGTAAAATTGGGCTATTGCAAACATTGTAGGGGACTTCCTCAACTACTCCTGCCAAAATCAAATCGTTCACAATGTGCATCAAAGCAAGTTCTCCTTCTCTGGAAATCTTATATTGTGGGACACGTGGTAGAGATACTCCCTCCTTTACAGTAATACGTACTGGAGGGATTAACATCTGCCCCACATCCGTGTCAGAAGTGGCCCACAACGTGTTTGGTAAGGAGGCCAATACTTCAGATTCATGGAGAAAACACACTCGCTCAAAGTCTGGGTAATTCTCATTCAACACAACTCGCACTCCTTCTGGGGCACAGCGAATAGTAGCTCGAAAGTGTTTTAACATATCGAGTCCAATAATATTATCTGGTGTATTTGGAGACAACAAAAAGGGACAAGGGGCAGCAAATTTATCAACATGAAATGCAACTGGTTGAGACAGTGGGCTAGAAGTAGGTGTTCCATCGAACCCTATTGCTGTAATTACCTCGCCAGACAGGGGAGCCCTTGGAACCAAGTATTTGGACAAAGCGCTACGAGTAGCTCCTGTATCGACCAGAAATTGATCAGTGGAACCCAGAACATGTGCTTCTATGTATGGACCCCTTTGATCAACTGGTACCTCAACCGATTCCACACCCCATCCTACGCAATCCTATGCATAATGCTCATCCCGTGGTTCAGCAGGACCACCCTCATTTATCTGATATTGATTGCGATTATCAAACGTATTATAATCTGACTGACCACGACCCCTTGCTCCATATCCTCCACGATCATTCGTACCATAGCCTCCTCGATCATTCGTGCCATAACCTCCTCTTGACCCTCCATAATAATTCCTAGATCTCCCACTTCCTCGTCCCCTCAAATTACGCTGCTCTCGAAACACCGGACAGTCTGCAATCCAATGCCCAAACTGTTTGCAGTATGCACATTGATTCACAGAAATGTCAGAACGAGGGGGAGGAGCATTACTGTATGATCCTCGCCCTCCTCTGCTATTTCCTCTCGTAGCCTGAACCTGGGCTAACATTACCTTCGTCTTCAAATCCTTCGCCTTCTTTTCACTACTTTCTTTCGCCTCCAATTCCTGTCGTTCATAATATTGAGCCATAGTCAATAAAGAAGCAGGGGTTGCTGTGGTCCATGAACTTTCACTCGTTTTCAATCGTTTCGCAATCTCCGGTAGGAGATTAGCCACATACTTATCAACGAATAAATGCCTGCCAGTATCTTCTGTCAATAATTGACCACTGTAATCATGGAACGCTTCCTCGAAGCGAGAGAAAAAATCGGAAACTGATGCATCCGCTTTCTGCTTACAAGAGGCTAATATAGTCCAATCAATCTTTTTAGCGGGAGCAAGAGTCTTTAGTTTTGTTAGTATGGCCCCTGGAAGGTCTAATATTAATTGACACGGCTTACATGCTGGTTCTCTATCTAAATCAGCCTGAACAAGATCTTTCCAAGTGGCCCCGAGAGTCGTGAGGTCATCAAACCTACGAATCGCTCTCCACATATCAGGGGGCAATATCAACCCGAAAAATAGATCAATATCAACTAACGTCATGATACATGAAGAAATTGCACTTTCAACATTTTCATAAAAAGCCGCAGGGTTTTTTCGGGGATCAGGTAAAGCATTCTTAAGCGCCATAACATCTGCTCTATTCCAAGGCGTATAAACCCAATTATATACAAAATACCCTTTCGCGTCTTTGGATCTTTTATCATCATCTGTGCCATCCCCTTTATGAGGGACATATAAAGGCGCAGCTTCTCGCATAGGTCTAACATTAATCGCAGCGATCTTATCTGTTTCAAAGATAGGGCATTCTTTGGATATCCCCGTCGCTCCGGACGCAGACGAATTCTTCGACTTTTCCAACTCCCGTAGTCGTGTCGCCTCATTTCGCAGTTGAATCAAACGCTTGAAGAAGTCGTCCGCATCTGAAAGAACAAAAAGACCTTTACGAAAATTCTCACGACCCTCGGATATCTCCTTTGGTTCTAACTCGAGAGAATATTTTCTGTACCGCTCAACAACTTCATCTCCAAAATGATCTAAAAAGTACAGTCGCTCCTGATCAGACCACTGTTCCATTTTTACAGTAATGTCAGAAACGGTAACAGTATTAATATTTAGCTTTCGTGCCAACGAACGTAATTCCGCAGTTCGTTCTGCATGTAACCTGGTACGCTGTGTTCGATCACTATCCTCGTCTGATTCCTCGCTCGGAGCCGTGGGTGCGACATACGGAGGCGGACAACGATCTAGTAATGAAAAATCATCCGTTTCATTAGTAAGGACTGGATAGAGAGGACGCCTGATAGGGAATTGACCATTAACCTGTAAATTGCGTTCTCGTCTCTCCCTCTCTTTCTTTTCCTGTAATTCCTTCTCCTGTAGCTGTAAAGCTTTGTCATGTGCAGCCTTCCGCTGCACTTTCTCCGCCAAGGCTTCCTCACGCTTCGCTCGTTCACGCACCTCTTTCTCCCACATACGCACACAATCAAACATATCTTGTCTAGACCTTCGCTGAAACAAACACTGCTCTACATACTGTACCTTTCGAAGGTCAAACGACCCATATAGCGGCCACTGTAATTCACGATCAGTTTTAGTATACTTATGCCATAATGTACTATACATTATAGGTGGAATACCGAATTTGACATACATTTCACGATTTGGAGTCCCCTCTGGGGGAGCCGGCTGCTTTTCACTTAATCGATAATTGGTACCATTTTCAGAACAGCACATCCTACGGAGTGTGCTAAAAACAGGCATGTTTCAAAAAGTACCACGAAAATGTGATACTACAAAAATGCCACCTAACGCGGTGTACCGTTCAAATCAAATAAATCAGAGAAATATCCCTACATGCCTGCCTATGTGAGGTGCACTTCACATATTCAAATTCAAATTCAAAGATTCAAAACGTTAGCTAACAAATTCAAATTCAAATTCAAAGTTTCAAAAAGCCACAGTAAGTGTCAGTAGACTACCTCACCGCTCAAAAGCTTACCAAATATTTTCAAACGTCCAAAGTCCAACTGCCAAGTTCTGTGGTCAAATCAGCCAAAACGGCACATCACGACAATCCAAGATCAGAATCTCAGTCGAAGACTGGCGCCACCTGGAAGGTCAGATCGGAAGGAAGGGAAAACACACCGTGGGTGCCAAGACTCGGGTCACTCAGTGGCTGCGTACGCGTCCATGGCGAGTTTCCTGACCTTCGTCACGACCTCTCCTTCGGGCATCCGAGTCGCCGATGAGTCCCTTCGTGGTCGCCAATTGTGGTGTTGGGTTCAAATCAGGCCTACATACTCTGCTAAACTCTCGAACGCCTTAGTATAGAAGTTGGCACGGACACTGGAAAAGGTAAAAGACAAGTTTATTAAGACCCCATGGGGTGGTGATATATTCCTACAGCACCCTTCGGCAATGTAAGAAGTAGCACACCGAACATTGGTGCGCGACCTCTTTTATACAGTTTAATAGCAATAAAAAGATAGGCGGTTACAAGTTACACATTTTAGGTACATATAAGGTCATTTTTGGAACACAGCCAGCACGTGGGAGGAGTTCAACAGCACTGGTCAGTTAGTGTGAACATTCCTAAAGAGTGACCAGTTGATGCATAGTGCGCATGTGCGCTTGACCAGTACTAAAAATAGCCTGTTGCCGAGCAGAATAGTGACCATGGGTATCGAGAAAGGACGAAAGGGCACACTGACCACGAGGCAGCGTGTTCATAGGAAACGGAAGTCAGAGGGATTCAAAATGGCCCCCGTTCGTTTTGGTCAAGTTAACAGAAAAGACCGTGTAGCTGTGCTAAACGCTAACTCAGGAGCTGCCAAAACACGACAATCAGGCAGTGATCGACCCATACAGGAAATTCCATTCCTCCGAAAGCAGCATTGGCCCCCTAATCTTTACGCCTCGTACATTACAAGGGTACCCCTGGAGGTTTGGGACCAGACCAATGTTAAACACAAATTTACTACTTTTCCGTCCCCAATTACCCCTCTGGTGGATAACTCTGATTTTTTGCCAGGTACCTACTTGGTGGCCTAAGCAGGGTGGCGGCCGGCTGGCTGCCGATTGCCTTTTTCTCAAATACTCACCGGAGGGTGTGATCCCTTTTACCCAGTTTCGACAAATGTATGTATTTGTATTTATATTTGTAAAGCACTCTGTAACCCTACGGGTATACTGGCACTAAGACACAGTAAACTACAGTAAGCTGAGGGAAGCATGCACTACAGGAGAGCATGGCTGGCTATTAAACTCTGGGAAAGAGCCAGGTCTTTACTCTCTTGCGAAACAACAGCAGATCCTGTATTTGCCGCAGCTCCGGGGGATGGCTATTCCATAAGCGAGCAGCAACTACGCCAAAAGTTCGTCCCCCAAATATACAAGATGCCTGAGTCAGAAAGGCTTCGTTACCTCCAAATGAAGCATTGGGCGCTCAGTGAGGTACGTCCAGTAGCGGATAGGTGTCTACTGCCCTACGAACACTGGTTGATTACACGCACGACGGACAAAAAACGAATCTCTGACTTATACAAAATGCTGCTGGCATGATATTCTCACACCTACAACGCTGGTAAGGCACGCTGGGAGAGGGAGCTAGGTAGGACACTTAGCCATAAAGAGTGGGAGGGGGTATTCTATAGAGCGAGGCACTCAGCGTACCACGTGGGGCTCACTGACACTCTCACTAAGATCGCAACATACTGGTACTACACCTCCGAGCGCTTACACGCTATGGATCCCACCAAGGAGGCGACATGCTGGAGGGGCTATGGTCAAGTGGCCACTCTGGTCCATTTGCTCTGGGATTGTGGTCACCTTCAGTCCTACTGGAAGCAAATTCTAGATGAGATAGATACACACCTTGAGACGGAGATACCACGCTTTCCCTCATATGTTCTCCTAGATCTCCCAAATCCCTGGACGTATCCACTACGCTCCTGCAGAGGCCGCTTGATTGCTATTGCGTTGGGCTCCGCAATGCAGAATATACTTACGCACTTGCGAACAGCACATATCATCACATTTAATGGCTGGCTTCACCGCTTATGGCATGTGCTTGGAATGGAGAAGCTGTCGTTCACGTTAGCGAGAGAGGGATCCAGATATGTAGAGTTGTGGCAGCCTTTCTTTTCCCTGTTGGCCTCGGAATTCCGCGAGGTCACATGCCCTCGATACCTTCAGCTGCTGCGTCTCTCTGGTCCCGACCATCAGGTGGCAGAATAAGGGGTGTACAAAATGGGTCGCAATCCGACTCCACCCACCAGCAGGTGTGCCCCAGGAGCATCATGGTAGATGCAGTCTTTAGATAGCGTGTGCGCTATATCGATGAAAAGTGTGTTGTAGCAAGGTTGCAGCACCAACTCTGGACACCGGTGTTTCGGAATAGTTGTTCCTCGTCAGCAGAGTGTAGGTTATTCGGGGTTAGCTGTGCAGGCTGCCAAGTGTTCACAGGTTGATACCTCTCACGGCGCGGGTGCGGGATCCGAGCTCGTCAGCTCAAGCTCGAGGGAGCCTATAAATGTACAAAATGGGTCGCACTCCGACTCCACCCACCAGCAGGTGTGCCCCAGGAGCATCATGGTAGATGCAGTCTTTAGATAGCGTGTGCGCTATATCGATGAAAAGTGTGTTGTAGCAAGGTTGCAGCACCAACTCTGGACACCGGTGTTTCGGAATAGTTGTTCCTCGTCAGCAGAGTGTAGGTTATTCGGGGTTAGCTGTGCAGGCTGCCAAGTGTTCACAGGTTGATACCTCTCACGGCGCGGGTGCGGGATCCGAGCTCGTCAGCTCAAGCTCGAGGGAGCCTATAAATGTACAAAATGGGTCGCACTCCGACTCCACCCACCAGCAGGTGTGCCCCAGGAGCATCATGGTAGATGCAGTCTTTAGATAGCGTGTGCACTATATCGATGAAAAGTGTGTTGTAGCAAGGTTGCAGCACCAACTCTGGACACCGGTGTTTCGGAATAGTTGTTCCTCGTCAGCAGAGTGTAGGTTATTCGGGGTTAGCTGTGCAGGCTGCCAAGTGTTCACAGGTTGATACCTCTCACGGCGCGGGTGCGGGATCCGAGCTCGTCAGCTCAAGCTCGAGGGAGCCTATAAATGTACAAAATGGGTCGCACTCCGACTCCACCCACCAGCAGGTGTGCCCCAGGAGCATCATGGTAGATGCAGTCTTTAGATAGCGTGTGCGCTATATCGATGAAAAGTGTGTTGTAGCAAGGTTGCAGCACCAACTCTGGACACCGGTGTTTCGGAATAGTTGTTCCTCGTCAGCAGAGTGTAGGTTATTCGGGGTTAGCTGTGCAGGCTGCCAAGTGTTCACAGGTTGATACCTCTCACGGCGCGGGTGCGGGATCCGAGCTCGTCAGCTCAAGTTCGAGGGAGCCTATAAATGTACAAAATGGGTCGCACTCCGACTCCACCCACCAGCAGGTGTGCCCCAGGAGCATCATGGTAGATGCAGTCTTTAGATAGCGTGTGCGCTATATCGATGAAAAGTGTGTTGTAGCAAGGTTGCAGCACCAACTCTGGACACCGGTGTTTCGGAATAGTTGTTCCTCGTCAGCAGAGTGTAGGTTATTCGGGGTTAGCTGTGCAGGCTGCCAAGTGTTCACAGGTTGATACCTCTCACGGCGCGGGTGCGGGATCCGAGCTCGTCAGCTCAAGCTCGAGGGAGCCTATAAATGTACAAAATGGGTCGCACTCCGACTCCACCCACCAGCAGGTGTGCCCCAGGAGCATCATGGTAGATGCAGTCTTTAGATAGCGTGTGCGCTATATCGATGAAAAGTGTGTTGTAGCAAGGTTGCAGCACCAACTCTGGACACCGGTGTTTCGGAATAGTTGTTCCTCGTCAGCAGAGTGTAGGTTATTCGGGGTTAGCTGTGCAGGCTGCCAAGTGTTCACAGGTTGATACCTCTCACGGCGCGGGTGCGGGATCCGAGCTCGTCAGCTCAAGCTCGAGGGAGCCTATAAATGTACAAAATGGGTCGCACTCCGACTCCACCCACCAGCAGGTGTGCCCCAGGAGCATCATGGTAGATGCAGTCTTTAGATAGCGGGTGCGCTATATCGATGAAAAGTGTGTTGTAGCAAGGTTGCAGCACCAACTCTGGACACCGGTGTTTCGGAATAGTTGTTCCTCGTCAGCAGAGTGTAGGTTATTCGGGGTTAGCTGTGCAGGCTGCCAAGTGTTCACAGGTTGATACCTCTCACGGCGCGGGTGCGGGATCCGAGCTCGTCAGCTCAAGTTCGAGGGAGCCTATAAATGTACAAAATGGGTCGCACTCCGACTCCACCCACCAGCAGGTGTGCCCCAGGAGCATCATGGTAGATGCAGTCTTTAGATAGCGTGTGCGCTATATCGATGAAAAGTGTGTTGTAGCAAGGTTGCAGCACCAACTCTGGACACCGGTGTTTCGGAATAGTTGTTCCTCGTCAGCAGAGTGTAGGTTATTCGGGGTTAGCTGTGCAGGCTGCCAAGTGTTCACAGGTTGATACCTCTCACGGCGCGGGTGCGGGATCCGAGCTCGTCAGCTCAAGCTCGAGGGAGCCTATAAATGTACAAAATGGGTCGCACTCCGACTCCACCCACCAGCAGGTGTGCCCCAGGAGCATCATGGTAGATGCAGTCTTTAGATAGCGTGTGCGCTATATCGATGAAAAGTGTGTTGTAGCAAGGTTGCAGCACCAACTCTGGACACCGGTGTTTCGGAATAGTTGTTCCTCGTCAGCAGAGTGTAGGTTATTCGGGGTTAGCTGTGCAGGCTGCCAAGTGTTCACAGGTTGATACCTCTCACGGCGCGGGTGCGGGATCCGAGCTCGTCAGCTCAAGCTCGAGGGAGCCTATAAATGTACAAAATGGGTCGCACTCCGACTCCACCCACCAGCAGGTGTGCCCCAGGAGCATCATGGTAGATGCAGTCTTTAGATAGCGTGTGCGCTATATCGATGAAAAGTGTGTTGTAGCAAGGTTGCAGCACCAACTCTGGACACCGGTGTTTCGGAATAGTTGTTCCTCGTCAGCAGAGTGTAGTTATTCGGGGTTAGCTGTGCAGGCTGCCAAGTGTTCACAGGTTGATACCTCTCACGGCGCGGGTGCGGGATCCGAGCTCGTCAGCTCAAGCTCGAGGGAGCCTATAAATGTACAAAATGGGTCGCACTCCGACTCCACCCACCAGCAGGTGTGCCCCAGGAGCATCATGGTAGATCCAGTCTTTAGATAGCGTGTGCGCTATATCGATGAAAAGTGTGTTGTAGCAAGGTTGCAGCACCAACTCTGGACACCGGTGTTTCGGAATAGTTGTTCCTCGTCAGCAGAGTGTAGGTTATTCGGGGTTAGCTGTGCAGGCTGCCAAGTGTTCACAGGTTGATACCTCTCACGGCGCGGGTGCGGGATCCGAGCTCGTCAGCTCAAGCTCGAGGGAGCCTATAAATGTACAAAATGGGTCGCACTCCGACTCCACCCACCAGCAGGTGTGCCCCAGGAGCATCATGGTAGATGCAGTCTTTAGATAGCGTGTGCGCTATATCGATGAAAAGTGTGTTGTAGCAAGGTTGCAGCACCAACTCTGGACACCGGTGTTTCGGAATAGTTGTTCCTCGTCAGCAGAGTGTAGGTTATTCGGGGTTAGCTGTGCAGGCTGCCAAGTGTTCACAGGTTGATATCTCTCACGGCGCGGGTGCGGGATCCGAGCTCGTCAGCTCAAGCTCGAGGGAGCCTATAAATGTACAAAATGGGTCGCACTCCGACTCCACCCACCAGCAGGTGTGCCCCAGGAGCATCATGGTAGATGCAGTCTTTAGATAGCGTGTGCGCTATATCGATGAAAAGTGTGTTGTAGCAAGGTTGCAGCACCAACTCTGGACACCGGTGTTTCGGAATAGTTGTTCCTCGTCAGCAGAGTGTAGGTTATTCGGGGTTAGCTGTGCAGGCTGCCAAGTGTTCACAGGTTGATACCTCTCACGGCGCGGGTGCGGGATCCGAGCTCGTCAGCTCAAGCTCGAGGGAGCCTATAAATGTACAAAATGGGTCGCACTCCGACTCCACCCACCAGCAGGTGTGCCCCAGGAGCATCATGGTAGATGCAGTCTTTAGATAGCGTATGCGCTATATCGATGAAAAGTGTGTTGTAGCAAGGTTGCAGCACCAACTCTGGACACCGGTGTTTCGGAATAGTTGTTCCTCGTCAGCAGAGTGTAGGTTATTCGGGGTTAGCTGTGCAGGCTGCCAAGTGTTCACAGGTTGATACCTCTCACGGCGCGGGTGCGGGATCCGAGCTCGTCAGCTCAAGCTCGAGGGAGCCTATAAATGTACAAAATGGGTCGCACTCCGACTCCACCCACCAGCAGGTGTGCCCCAGGAGCATCATGGTAGATGCAGTCTTTAGATAGCGTGTGCGCTATATCGATGAAAAGTGTGTTGTAGCAAGGTTGCAGCACCAACTCTGGACACCGGTGTTTCGGAATAGTTGTTCCTCGTCAGCAGAGTGTAGGTTATTCGGGGTTAGCTGTGCAGGCTGCCAAGTGTTCACAGGTTGATACCTCTCACGGCGCGGGTGCGGGATCCGAGCTCGTCAGCTCAAGCTCGAGGGAGCCTATAAATGTACAAAATGGGTCGCACTCCGACTCCACCCACCAGCAGGTGTGCCCCAGGAGCATCATGGTAGATGCAGTCTTTAGATAGCGGAGTGCGACCCATTTTGTACATGGCAGAATAAGGGGTGCATGGGTATAGGCATTATGATCGGTGGACTTGGAACACGGATGGTAGGTGGGATGGGATGGGGGAAGCGGGGATGGTTGGGTCTTTCTTTTTTCCTTTTTCCTTTGTCAAGCTAGGATGTATGCACAGGTTTTTTGTAGTAGCTAGATCTTGCATTGGTATTGTTGAACTCTAGGATTCATTTTCTCCACTTGATGAAGTTGTATTGCGATGATGTACTCACTGCAATGGTCCTAGTTGTTCATGTGTGCTGCAATCTTCAATAAAAAAGATTTCATACTAAAACAATGAAGTGCAGGCTCCCGCGTTTCATTTTAATGAGGCCCCCAGGTGGGCCAGGACTTGGGGGCATTGCTTACAAAATAATGGGGACTGCCACCTCCCCGGGGCTATAAAAAACATGGGGGGGTCGCAACTCCCCCCTCGCAGCCCCGGGACCACCACCTCCCGTGGGCTTTCAAAATAAACCGCGGGGTTCCCTGGGGTTTTGCCCTCCCAAAACCCCAGGGACCGGCACCTTCCCAGAGCTGTTTTTAAAAAAAAAGTATGTGTGGGGGGGCTCGAGCCCCTCACATGCCCCGGGGACCACCACCTCCCCGGGGCACTACATTTGGAAATTGCAGGGACCACCAAGCCCTGGGGACCACCACCTCCCTGGGGCTTCACTCACATTGGGATGAGGGCCGCCCAGCCCCCTCTTGGAGCCTGTGATGGCCCTGGGGACTGCCATCCCCTGGGGCCTGCTCCTGCAGTGTCCTGTCTGCAGTGTCCTGGGATGCCCCCCCCAGTACACTGCTGTTTGCTATGGTAGGGCGGGAGCTCGGCTCCCACCCTACCATAGAAAACGTGGTTTGGATTTGGAAGAGAGATCAGGGAAACCTGTTTTCACTTCCAAAATCCAAAGCCTATTGCTTTTCCGCACGGGGAGCTGCATGTCAGCAGCTCCCCGTGTGGAAAAGCAATGCCGGCTACTGCAGGAGGCATGAAGCTGGTGGGACCGTGGGCATTGGGGGTCCACCTATGGTCCCCAATGAAAAGGCCAGGCCCCTGGGGTCCCCGGGGCGAGATATGGCCTGTTTTTAAAAAAAATTAATAATGAACATGTGGGCATGCCTCGGGGGATCGGGTCCCCGAGGCGAATGTAAATTAGTAAAAGTGGACGTTTACAAAAAAAATGAACAAAATGGAGTTGGACCCAAGCGCAGCTCTCAGCGCTGCCCTCCGTGTGAACACGATGGGTGTGCAGCTCCTAGCGCGGCCCCGTGTAAACGTGATTGGTGCACAGCTTTAAGTCACACTGGGTGTGCGACTCCAAGCAAGAAAAAATATATATTTTTTTCAAAAACGAAATTATATGTTGGGTTATTAGGTGGCTCTAAAAAGAGCCCTTGTGTTTTGGGGGGGATTTTTGTAGCTACATGTAAGAGCTGATGTAGAGTCTTAGGTTGTTGAGAAGGCCTCTGTTTCACTTATCTGTGAAATGTCCACCATCACTCCTGTAGATGCCATCCATATTGAAACGCAGATTGTTGTTGTATATGAAGCCCATATTATGGTCTCTGAGGTAAGCAGAAACAGCTTTATTGACATTTTTTCTAGCTTTCTCAATCTGAGAACAAAACTAAGGTATTTTGATGAGTCTAATTTTAATAAGTCTCTAGAGAGGTACAGTTGAAATATGCCGCATCATTTAAAAAAAATATATTTTTTTTTATTAATGCACACAAAATAAATACACTGGGTTGCGTCTTAACTCACATTACATATAGAGACATCCTCCTGGTCAAAGAAATACAGCAAAAAGAACAACATATGGGTTCAGGGATACTCCGACAGTGCCGGATCGTCCAGTGTGGCAGGAGGAGCGCACATATCTCCCCTATACACATTCCAGGGCCCCCAAATTTTGCCCCATTTCTTGGGTCTCCCTCTGGCCACATACACCGCCCGCTCTCTAAACATACACCAATCCAAATCTTCCATCCATTTTCCAATAGTAGGCGGCTGATTTGCCCCCCATAATTGAGCAATATTACGCTTGGCAACACCGCATGCCAACGTGGCCCACACCTTTCCATGGGACGAGAGGTCAGTTGGATCCCAAACATTCATGAGACACCGCCGCGCCTCCAACTCAAAGCTCACACCCCACACCTCACGTACCTTGGCGTGAATAGCGGACCAATACCCCTGAACGAGAGCACAGTCACATAACATATGGAAAAACGTTCCAACCTCGCCACATCCTCTCTTACACACATTGCTCGCAGCCAAACCTATTCGCACCATTCGTGGGCCGGTAACATAGCAGCGATGGAAGATCTCTAATTGAACCAGCTGGATTCTCATTGGAATTGCAACGACCCTTGGAGAGGCCACAGCCTCCCTCCAGTCTTCATCATCTAGGATCAATCCATCAACTATCCATTGGTCTCTAAGAACCACTAGGGGATCCTCTGTGTGATTAACTAGTTTTTTTATAAATCAAGGAGATCGTGTTTGTTGGGAGATGACCGTCCAACACTCGATCCTCCAACGGGGAAGCCTCCGGGAGCGTCACTTCCCGGGGAATACCGGCAAGCAGCGCATGCCTAATCTGGAGGTAACGAAACCTCTCACTCACTTGCAGTTGATACCGTTCCTGCAGAGTTTCAAACGGAAGGATTCCATCTTTACCCCAGAGATCTCCTACTCTGGAAATCCCAATGAGGTCCCATTTGTCGAAACGCTTGGACTTCCATAGACTTCCCAAGCATTCAGAGTTCCAGAGAGGTGTAGCCAGTGTGATCTTCCCCTCCCACTTAAGGGAGCGGTTAGCCTCATGCCAGACCTGAACAGCAACCGCCGTTGGCCCCACCAGGGGAAAACGCCCACGCCTAGCATAGAGTGCCCTAGTAAACTCCCCACCGGGAACCTGACCGCGGTCCATAGCATAGCCGGGATCTAGCGGTGAGCCATAGATTCCATGATTAACCGCCGCCAGTTGTGACGCCCAATAATACTTACGGATGTTAGGCAGACCAATCCCCCGTCATACCACGGCAACGTCAATTTCGCAAATGCAATTCGGGGCCTACCATCCCAAAGAAGCTGTCTCTGGAGAGACTCAACCTCCCTGAAATACGACGGGGGAACCGGGTCTAATGAGTTTTGGAGCGCATATAGGAAACGAGGAAGAGCCATCATCTTAAACAGAACAGCACGACCGAGAAGGGAGAGCGGAAGCAATTTCCCTCGGGTCACATCGCGTCTGAGCCAGACCAGGGGCGGCAACAGGTTATTGGAGTACCTACTCTGAGGGTCCAAGGATATAAAAATGCCAAGATATTTGAATCCCTCCGTTTCCAATTTGACCGAACAACCTGGAGGAACCTCCGGGGGGTCACCACTCAAGACAAAAAGGACCGACTTCGCCCAGTTAATGGTGAAGCCGGAATATCCTCCAAACACCTCCAAGACGTCTAAAAATGCTATGAGTGAAGTTCAAGGGGAGGACAAATATAACAAAATATCCTCCGCATAAAGCGATATCTTTTCCTCCCACTCGGGCGTCCACCTGAGCCCCTTAATCGATCTGTCCCAACTGACCCAGGCCGCGAGCGGCTTGAGTGCCAATGCAAATAACAGCAGGGAAAGCGGACATCCCTGTCTGGTGCCCCTCTCCAAACCAAAGTCAGCCGATCTATGGTTATTGACAACTACTCGGGCCAGTGGATCGAAGTATAAAAGGCGGACCCAAGAAACGAACTCCAGGCCAAAGCCCATCTTGCCCAGGACGGCAAAAAGATAGGGTCATTCCACTCTATCAAATGCCATGGTGGCATCCAGGGATAACAAAACCGTCGGCTCCTGTATTTGTGATGCCCCTCCCAGAACCCCATATAACCTGCGTAGATTGAGAGGCGTATTCCGATGGGGCATACAACCTGACTGATCCGGGTGAATCAGTGTCGTAATGACCTTTACAAGGCGGGTAGCCAACAGTTTCGCCAAGACTTTTGGCTCGGCATTTAACAATTAGATCGGCCGGTATGAAGAACACTCCTTCTTCGGCTTACCTTCCTTGTGCAAAACTATGATATTCGCAACACGCTGATTGTACGGAAGCCGACCCCTCTCCCTACTCTCCACAAACATGTCTTTGACGAAGGGAGCCAACTTATTTGTGTTTTCTTTGTAGAGCTCAACGGGAAGCCCATTAGGGCCAGAAGCCTTACCAGAACAAACCCCTCTAATCGCCTGCGCCACTTCGTCATTTGTAAGTGGAGAGTCAAGGAATTCCTTGTACTCGTCCGAAAGAGTGGGCATCGGAATGTCTCGCATCAAGTCCGCATTCTCGGACTCCGAGTATTCACATTCGGCCGCATACACCTTCTTATAATAGCCAGAAAACGCATCCACAATCTCCTGCAGATTCGTAATTTTATCTGAACCAATTGACTGCAGCACCGGAACCAAAAGCGACGCCCAATCACCTTTCTCCAAACAGGCAATCAGCTTCCCGGCCTTATCCCCGTGTTCGTACACCCTACTCTTGGTATCTGCCAGTTGCGACCTCGCGTTATCTCAGGCCAGGCTCCAGTACTCACCCTTAAGGAGGTGCAAGCGATGCAGTCCCTTCGGCGTGGAGACAAGCGAAACCTCCCGCTCTAGCGCAAGCAACTCTGATTCCACCCCATTAATCTCAGCGCGCCCCTCCTTCTTCTTTCCGGAAATATACGATAGCAGTTCCCCTCTAAGGACCGTTTTGTATGCTTCCCATAGGGAACATTTGGAGTCCACGAGTCGACGTTCTCTTGAAAATAGCCACATCATTTTTGATGTTTGGTGTAAGATTGCTGTCCCCTAACCACCGTCACAGTTCTGATTCACCCAGGTAGTACCCATACATTCTAGGAATCCCGCTGTCAGTCCTGAAGCACTTCTCCAATCACTCAGCCAGGACCATGTACTTATGCAATTAGTCTGCCAAAACAGAAGCACTTATAAATTCACCGTGGCCTTGGTACTAACACAAGCACAGGTACAATACTCTGTGCACTATCTATGCAGATATCTAACCAGCTACATACTACTGATTCACTTCTCTATTAATCCAGGTAGTACCCATGCAGTCTAGGAATCCCCTTGTCAGTCTCATGCACTTCTCCAATCACCCACCCAGCACTATTTACTGATGCAATCACCATGCTAATACCTAAGCACTTATAAATTTACCATGAGCTCTTTTTGCAGCACAATAATCATTCCAGTTAAAAGTCATGTACTTATGGAATAGCCTTAGTACTAACACAACCATAGGTACAATACTCTGTACTATCCATGAAGACCTCCAACCAGCTACATACTACTGATTCACTCCTCTAATTACTCAAGTAGTACCCATGCAGTCCATGAATCCTCCTGTCAGTTGTATGCACTTCTCCAATCATCCATGCAGCACTATCTATTTAACCAATCACTCCACCAATACCTAAGCACTTATAAATTCACAATGGCTTTGGTACTAACACAAGCATAGCTACGATACTCTGTGCACTATCGATGCAGACCTCTAACCAGCTACATTCTACTGATTTACTCCTCTAATTACCCAGGTAGTACCCATCCAGTCTAGAAATCCTCCTGTCAATCTCATGCACTTCTCCAATCACCCACCCAGCACTATCTACTTGTCATATCACTCTGCCAATACCTAAACACTTATACATTTAACATGCACTCGTTTTTGCAGCACTGTAATCATTACAGTTACTAGTCATGTACTTATGGAATGGCCTGGGTAGTAACACAAGCAAAGCTACAATACTCTGTGCACTATCCATGCAGATCTGTAACCAGTTATATACTACTGATTCACTCCTCTAATTACCCATATGCTACATATGCAGTCTAGCAAACACACGGTCACTCCACATGCACTTCTACAATCACCCATCTAGCATGATGTATTATCCAATGACTGCACCAATACCCAAGCACGTATAAATTCACTGTGCACTCTCTTTACAGCACTGTAAACATCCAGTTGCTGCTCATACAATGGCTGAGGCACTAACACAAGCACTGCTACACTCCTCTGTGCACTATCCATGTAGAACGCTAACCAGCTACATACTACTGATTCACTCCTCTAAATACTCTGGTAATACCCATGGAATTTAGCAACCCTCCTGTCAGTCCCCATGCACTTCTCAAATCACTCATTTAGCACTATCTACTTATTAAATCACTCTGCCAATACCCAAGCACTTAGAAATTCAGCATGCACTCTCTTTACAGCACTATAATCATCCAGATACTAGTCACATACTTATGCAATGGTGCAGACACTAGCAAGAACTGCTACAATTTTCTGTGCACTATCCATACAGATCTCTAAACAGCTACACACTACTGATTCACTCTTCTAATTACCCATGTACTACCTATGTAGTCTAGCAAACACACTGTTACTCCTCATGCACTTCTCCAATCACCTACCTAGCACAATGTACTTATCCAATCACTCTACCAATACCCAAGCACTTATAAATTCACTATGCACTCTCTTTACAGCACTGTAAACATCCAGTCACTGCTTACATACTCATACAATGTCCCAGGCACTAACACAATCACTGCTACACTACTCTGTGCACTATCCATGTATACCACTAACCAGCTACACACTACTGATTCACACCTCTAAATACCCTGATATTACCCATACAGTCTAGCAATCCCCCTATCAGTCTCCATGTACTTCTCCAATTACCCATCTAGCACAATCTAATTATCCAATCCCTTTGCCAATAGAGAAGCACTTTAAAATACACCATGCACTCTCTTTACAGCACTGTAGTCATCCAGTCACTTCTCACATACTCATACAATGGCCCAGGTACTAACACAAGCACTGCTACAATCCTCTGTGTACTATCCATGCAGACCTCTAACGAGCAGCATACTACTGATTAACTCCTCTAAATAACCTGGCAGTACCTATGCAGTCTAGCAATCCTCCTGTCAGTCCCCATGCAGTTCTCCAATCACACATCAAGCAGTATGTGCTTATCCATTCACTCCGTCAATACTCAAGCACTTATAAATACACCATGTACTCTCTTTACAGCACTCTAATCATCCAGTTACTAGTCACATACTTCCTTTTCCCAAGCAATCACACTGCCAATCCCTGTGCACACCTCCAGTCACCCAGGGAGTACCATATACTATACATGCAGTCCTGTAACCATCTATACACTGCTCATTCACACATTCATTTTTTCATGTAGTACCAATACAGTTCAGCAACCCCACTGTCACTCACTGTACATTTCTCCAATCACCCATCCAGCACCATGTAGTTTTCCAATCACTTTGTCAATACACAAACCCTTATAAATTCAGCATGCATTCTCTTTGCAGTACTCTAATAATCCAGTCACTACCCATGTTCTGACACAATGACCCAGACACAAGCGTATCATGTACTCCTACAATGACCCAGGCACTAACTCGTGTACTGCTACAATCCTGCATATACTACTCCTGCAGTCCTCTAACCACCTACACACCACTGATTCACTCCTGATTCACTCCTCCAATTACTCAGCTAGAATGTATGCACTCCAGCAATCACCCTGTCATTTTACATGCACTCCTCTAATCACCCATCCTGCACTATTTACTTAACCAATCACTGTGCCAATACGCAAGCAATTATAAATTCACCATGCACTTTCATTTCAGCAGTCTAATCATCCAGTCAGTAGCCATGTACTCATATAATGACCCAGGCAGTAACCATCCACTACTACAATCATTTATGCACTACACAAGCACTCATCTAATCACTTGCAGACTACTCATGCACTCCTCTAATTATCCTGCTATTATCCATGAACTCATTGAATCACATTTCCACTTCTCAAACATTCATATAATAACCATGCACTACACTTGCATTCCTCCAATCACACACATAGTGTCCATACTCTCATGCAATCATTCAGGTAATTTTTCTTTTTTTAACCAGTAGATGTGGTTCCATAAGAACCGTTTATTTTTTGGGGGAACAATTAAAAAAATTAATTGTATTTTTTAGTATTATATCTTTTTATTGCAGAAATAAAGGCTCGTACATTAAGCAGAAATATATCACGGTACAGTGCAGATGATAAAATGTCCAGAACCAAAGTAATATCTGCAGAACTCCACCAAATGATAGCTGCATCTTGTCCGACGGCCCACAGTAGTTGCGAGCTGAGCCAGCAGAGTTCATCCGATGCTGCTAAAGCCATAATAAGAAACATCCTTAACTACCCCCCGCCCCCCCCAAAACCACCCCCCAACCTTCCCACCCCCCTCCCTCGTTCCGGATCCGGCCTCCCAAACCATACATACCACCTCATAACCTCTGCACAGCCCCGTCATTCACATGTGATAATCGGAGCAATCTTAAGTACCTTGGGCAAGTCACCTCTCGAAATTCGGTGGCCAGCAGGGACAGAAAGGGCTGCCATAGCTTTGCGTATTTGGCCCCTTCCCCTGCCTTCACCAGGGATAGTTTATCCATGCCCAGGACAGACCAGAGCCACCACAACCAGCTCTGTAAGGTGGGGACCTGCGCGGTGCGCCAGAAGGCTAGTAGAGCCTGTACAGCGGAGCCCAGCGCTATCACAATCAATCGACCCCTGCGAGACCTCAATGGGAAGATGAGGGCGATGGGAAGCCCCAGTAGGACATAGGCCGGGAATCGTGAGATCTCCATCTCAAAATGGGTGGCCACCTCGTCCAGGATCGATTTCCAGTAGCCCTGTATATGTCTACAGTCCCACAGAAGGTGTGTCAGTGTGCCTCTCTCCCCACAACCCCTCCAGCAAGAAGCGTCCCTGACACGGTCCATCTCATGCAAGCGTTCCGGTGTATAATACCAGTAGGTTACTAGTTTGGTAAATGTGTCCGTCAACCCCATGTGGTAGGCCGAGTGTCGAGCGAGATAATAGATGTCATCCCATTCTTTAAGGCTCAGACTCCGCCCTAACTCTCTGTCCCACCTCGCCCATCCTGCATTATAAACGCGCTAATATCTGTCCAAGAGGAGCCGATAGATGTCAGAAATGAGTCGTTTGTCTGCAATGCGTGTAAGAAGCCAATGTTCGTATTTGCTAAGCTTGTGCGTTGCGTCATCATGGACCAGGGGATGAAGCGCCCAATGTCGGACCTGAAGATACCTAAGACGTTCAGTTTCCGGTAAGCCATAGGTCTTCCGGAATTCTTCGAAAGGCATCACTCCCTCACCAGAGTACATATGAAAGAGGCACCTGCAACCTGCCGGGCGCCACCGTGCGAATGCCCGCACATCCCTGCCCGGGTCAAAATCCGGGTTTTCTAACAAAGGTGTAAGAGGGGACGGAAAGGTCGTCAAGTCGTGCAGGATACAAGTTTGATCCCATACCTCAAGCGGGACCCTCGTGATAAATGAGGCATATAGATTAGGGGGCCGATGATGGTGATGCAGGAAGGGCACCTCCTGTAGCGGGCGTCCCGCTACCGCCTGATCCTGGAATAGCCAATGCCGTTCCGATTCCCATTTACTCCATTCCACAAGGGTCCGGAGTTGGGTCACCTAGTAATAGAGTTGTAAATCCGGCAGAACAAGACCCCCTCCTTCCGGAGGAAGCATTGCCAACCTCAGTTTAAGCCAGGGCTGCTTACTGTTCCAGACAAACTGCGCCAACTTCGATTGTGTGCGACAAATCCATCCCTCAGGGGGGCGAAGCGGGATAGCCCGGAAGACGTACAAAATATGCGGGAGGATCGTCATTTTCACAGCCGCCACGCGACCAAGCCAGGAGAGCAGGAGATGACGCCACCGCCCGACTTCCGTACGGATAGTGCGACTGAGGTTGGCGTAGTTAATACGCACTGTTTCCGGCAGCGTGGCTGCCAGCTCTATACGCAGATACGGGACTGCACCGTCTGCCCAACGGAAGGGGAATCGCGCCTCTAATGAGGCACGCGTGTGCGCCTCCAAGGAGAGGTCTAGAGCCACAGATTTTGCCATGTTAACTTTAAAACCGGAGGCCTTCTCAAACGCGTCTAGGATTGCGACCCCGGCCGGTAGTGATGCCGCAGGGGAGGCGAAAGAGAGGAGGACATCGTCGGCATATAAGCTGATCGCATGGGTATATGCCCCGATTTTGATCCCTCGAACCCTGGAGTCCATGCGCATGGCCTGAGCCAAAGGTTCCATATACAGCGCGAAGAGCAGGGGGGAACGCGGGCACCCCTGCCGGGTTCCGCATTCAATGGGGAACCTGGGGGACGAGCAGCCATTCACTCACACTGACGCTGTTGGGAAGGTGTAGCAATTCAGGACCCACGTGCGAAATTTCACTCCCAGCCCTGCCCTAATGGGCACCTGTTCCAGGTAAGGCCAATGGCCACGGTCGAAGGCCTTCTCCGCGTCTATCGCCAACATCATGAATTCTCCTGGCAACCTAGAGGCTCGCTCCACCAGGTGGAGTGCCCTTTTCGTGTTGTCGACCGTTTGTCGCTCTGGGATAAAGCCGGCTTGATCCGGGTCATTCAAGCCTTGCATGAATGGACCTACCCGCTTTGCTAGTATGCTAGTGTAGAGCTTCAAATCTACATTAAGCAATGATATTGGCCTGTAGGCACCACATTGTGTCCGGTCTTTCCCCGGTTTGGGGATAACTGAAATCATGGCACCCATCAGGTCCCCCGGGATGGCACCAGGATCGGAAAAGGAGTTAAAAAAGGGCAATGGGGCAATCTAGGAACAAAAGGTTTTATAAAAGAGGGCGGTGAAGCCATCTGGCCCCGGCACCTTAGCAAGTTTGAGGCGCGCAATCGCCGATATAACCTCCTCAGGGCAGATTGCTCTCTCTAGGAGCTCCGATTGCTCCGCCAATAATGTCGGAAGGGACACCGAGTCCAAGAAGGCTGTGCAGTCCTCAGGGTCAAGGTGAGCCCCCTCGTATAACGTAGCATAAAAATCACTAAAGGCTTTCGCTATGGCACCATCTTTGGTCACCAGGTCCCCTCGCCGTGTGCGGATCTCCTGCACCGTGTGCCGTTGTTGCTGCTCACGGAACGTACGCCCCAGCAGCCTCCTGCATCTATCACCTCCCGTATAATACGCGTGTCTCACCCGCAGTGCCGCATATTCCGCCCTATCCTGGTCCAAGGCCGCCAACTGTTGACACATCACCCGCAGCTGTCGCTATATTCGCGGCGCCCCTGTCCTTTGATGTATCTGCTCCACTTCTTTTGTATGGGAAGAGAGCTCTTCCCTCTTACAGGCCCTCTCCGCATTCTCTGCCGTCGCGATAGCTATGAATTCGCCCCGCAGCACCGATTTAAGCGCCGTCCAGTGAGTCGCATGGGAAGTGTCCGATGGTCGGTTATGCGCCAGCTAGTCAGATATAGCTCCTTGAATTTTGGCTACTACCTCTTGTCTATGCAATAAAGTATCGCGCAGTCGCCAGCAACGTGTGATGCGTCCGGCAGGCGGGAAGGAGAACACTACAGTGAGAGGTGCGTGATCAGAGTGCGCTGCCGCCCCTATGTCCACACTATACGCTTGTGCTCGCAGCGAGGCAGACCCTAAAAAGTAATCTAGGCGCGCATAGGTTTTGTGGGCACTGGAGTAGTATGTGTAATCCTGGTCACCCGGGTGGAAGGATCGCCTCAAGTCCGTCAACCCCAGCTCTGTCAGCCTGCTCCGTCCCCCCTCCGAAAGGGTGCCCACCTGCGTGGACCGCTGCGCCGATCTGTCAAGGAGATTGTCAAATACTAGATTTAGGTCCCCTCCCACCAGGACATGTCTGTCTAGTGCCGCTGCTGCCTCATTAAGCATTCGGTGAAAGAACTGCTCTTGTCCCTCATTTGGTGCATAAACTGATATTATAGTGAAGGTGTCACTGCCCAGGTAAAATCTGCAAGACAGGAGGCGCCCCTTAAGCCCAGACCCCCGATGCAGCACCCTCCCTTTAAATCGCTGCGACACCAAGATTGCTACTCCTGCTGTCTTTGTGGGTGCGGAGGAGAAAAATTGTGTTGGAAAGTGACGGGACTTGAGCCTGTGACAATCTTTAGATAGCAGGTGCATCTCTTGGAGAAGACAGATATCGGCTTTGGAGTTCTCCAGCAGAGACAACACCACCTGCCGTTTTACAGGGTTATTAAGCCCACGTACATTCAGCGTGAGGACCCTAAACTCGGTCGCAAGGCCTAAGCAAACATCCCCCACACACGCCCTGAAACACGGATCATGGGAATACGCAACCACCACAGTCCGTACCGCAGTTGTCCCGACCACCCGTGACCCCCCAGCCCCTGTGGCACACCATACTCTCTCATGCTGACACTCTCGGCAATCTCCAGCCATACTCGGATCCGGAACCCCCCCTTTCAGCCAAACCACCTTCCCCCCCATGAAGGAAAATAATAACAACCCCACCCTCCAAAAAACCAAAATCAATGTCCATCGTCGAAACACAAATGGTAAAATGTCACCTCAGGGTAGATCAACCGTACACATTCCCAAATCCCGGACTCCCGCCGACGGCAGGACCTTAACCGCCAACCATGCCCTCTCAACACGGGTCCATAAGCGGCTTTCAGCTGGGCTGGGTCACCTCCGGGACAGCTGACACCACCGCCACTGCCGCTCTTTGCCCCTCTTCGATCGCTGCTGCCAGAGGCCTGCGAATGCAGCGACGTCTGCGTTGCTGTTGCCATTGGGGCCTGCCATCGTCTCTGTCCGTCAGGGCATCTGCTTCTCCGTCTGTTTCCTCCGGTGGCTCGATACCCAATAATCTGCACACCTCCGTCAGAGATCTCAGTTGAAACAGCTTGTTATCCTTCTTGAACATGAAGCGGCAGGGGTGCCCCCAGCTGTAGTCAATTTTGTGCTGCTGGAGGAATGTCGTGACTGGCCGGAAGAGTCGTCGCTTTTGCAAAGTCACTGCAGACAAGTCTTGATACAGGACCGTCGCTGACCGTCCTGACTCCTTCAGAAGCGGTCGCTCCCCACGCTCCCTGGCTCCAGCTGATATCGTAGCGCTTCACCGCAATTGCTCCCATTACATACGCTATTGTGCTCTGCTTTGCTATTGCTCCCCGTTTTGATTATTTAAACTTGCCGCATTGCCTGATTATAGCGTAATGCTATTTTGCATAGCACACATCGCGTATATTGGATTGTGTGCATATTGGTCATCGTAGCGCTTTTGCAGGTTCGCATTGTTTACTCATTTAATCTGTGCCTGATTGTGCCTGCACCTCTGCCCACCCCAATCTCGTCCTGTTTACTTTCGTTTTGCTGCCATCTTGTTGTTGTGCCTCCCAGCCCGCCTCTCCACCCCGCTCCCGCCTCCCAGCTGACCCTCCCTAGCTCTGCCCCCCCACTATCCACTTATGTCAGAACAGCTGACGCGCAGCGAGAGCGCGCAGCGAGAGCGCCCCACGCGTGCTGAAGGTGCGCCTAAGGTAAGCCCGTCTATGCCCGTCTGCGCCTGGACCGCGCCCAGCGCCAGACCCCCTGGCCCCCCCAAAATCCAATCCACCCTCATAACGTACGACGCCGCCCCCCCTCTCAGCACTTAACCCCGGCCGCCTCCCAGACTGCTACCAAGCCGCCCCAGGACACACCCATGGACCCTTCACCTGCCACTCCTGCAAGCTCGACTGCATCAGGACCCACACCAAATCCACAAACTCCACACAGAGCTCCGACACTAACCACCTGAAGTGCATCCTGCTCAACACCCGCTCGGTCCACAGGCATGCCATTGAACTCTGGATCCTACTCGACACCACATCGCCGGACGTAGCCTTTCTTACAGAAACCTGGATGAACGCCTCATCAGCACCCGACATCGCCATAGCCATCCTGGACGGCTACAAGATCATCCGAAAGGACCGCATCAACCAAATAGGAGGAGGCATCGCCATCGTCCCTGCGTTCCCGCCAGCTGTAACGACGGCCCTCCGGGACCCACGGCCGTCGTCGACGCACTCCTGGAGAGGGCAACGTCATCCCCGATAAGACCTAATGTTAGGTCCCGTCACCTGTATTGCGTATCCGGTGTCCGCCGATGTGCTCCCGGGGACGGATCCAATGCCCCAGTCTCAGGGCCGTGGGGCCAAACCAGACAGCGAAGGTGGGCACCTCCTCCACTCACTCAAGCGCCCCGGGATCAGTACTTTGAGGGCCGGGCCAGGCCCCAGTCGCCACGTGCTTCGAAGACCCCTTTGCCTAACCGGCTGTACTCCTTCCGGCTGTGGCACTCGTGACCGGCAGCGTGGGCCCAGCCTGCCCCTGCCACCGCTGGGCACCCCTTCACACAGTCCCAGCGCGGGCCGATTCCTCCCGCCGAAGAAGCAGAGCAACCCAATCGTGCCCCTCTCCGCAGGCCACCGCCGTCTGGGTGCTCGGAGCCTTCCACAAAATGGCGGCGCCGTATGCTACTTCAGCCAGCCAACCCAGGGCTCACCTCAGCAAACTCCGTGTGCGGCCTCCAGCACCCTGCCAAATCTGCTGCGGGCCCTTCTCCTCCGCACGGCTAGCACACACCGCTCAGACCCGGCCAGGGCCGCCGCCGAACTCCGCCGTCAGGATCCACGAAAATGGCAGGCCGATGGTGCGCCGCGTCTGTCCGCACCTCCGCGGCCCAGCGCTCCAACTCCTGTTCCGCGGTCCGGCCTCAGGCTGCCACCGTCCACTGTCGGTGTCCCCGATAGATTGCTGTGCCCGTCAGGGCAGATCCCCGCCGGTCTCCCCTCACCGCCGATCCGCTGCTCTCTGGGACAGCCGCCGCAGCCCTCACGCGGCCGCCGACTCCCGGCTCCCGCAGGCCACCAACGTGTCCGAAGCGCCGACTGGCCGCTCCCAATGTTCCCCCGATGTCAGGGTCAGCCTCACTGGGCACCGACCGAGGCTATTGCGGCCGAAGGCCGATGCTGAAAATCGCCGTCGGCGGGAGCCCTTGGAAGGCACGTCCGATCACGCCGCCATCTTGGCCACACCCCCTAATTGTATTTTTTAAAACTTTTTTACTTTTTTGTTTGTTTTTTGTTTTAAACGGAAAAAATGAAGAACAGAAAATGAACTGTTGAACAAAAACAAAAGTGCATTATAAAAAAAATACCATTGGTGCGCTTTAAGGGCAGCTTGAAATGACATCTATACATTGGTCGCCAAAAAACAAAGTTCAGTGGCACACTTAATGCAACTGATACATTTTGGAACTCAGGCATGATATGTGGCCTTGGTGTTGGTAGAGTTTGTGCGGAGGTAGATGGACTATTGGGGTCTTGAAGAGCAGCAGCATTCAATTGCCTCTTCGTTTCTTCTCTGGCGAGGTGCACAGGGTGGATGGTCTCCATGTGTTTCTTCATCAAACTCATCCCACAAGAATATTTTTTGTCTGAGCCTCTAGAGAGAACTTTTTTGCAGATGATGCAAGTTACCTTCCTCGGCGAGGTGCACAGGGTGGATGGTCTCCGTGTGTTTCTTCATCAAACTCATCCCACAAGAATATTATTTGTCTGAGCCTCTAGAGAGAACTTTTTTGCAGATGATGCAAGTTACCTTCCTCGCATTTACCTTCTTCTCAGGCTCCGGCACAGTAAAAAAAAGCCCAAACAATACTTTTTCTTCTTTGCCTCTTCGTCTGGCCCATCCGATGTTCCTCTTCAACAGCAACATTGTATATATATATATATATATATATATATATATATATATATATATATATATATATATATATATATATATATATAAAATAAAAAAAAACATAGGAGGTAAATTAGACTTACACATTTTTATTTTAAAACTTTGAAAATCACTGAAAAAACCATAGGTTTCAGGCACGCTATAGTTCAACATTAGCATTAAAAAAAACTTTGAAATTAACTGAAAAAAGCATAGGTTTCAGGCACGTTATAGTTGGAAATTAGCATTTAAAAAACCTTGGAAATTCACTGAAAAAAACATAGGTTTCAGGAACGTTATAGTTAGTTGAACATTTCACTTGTACAAAACCATAGAAATTTGAGCGTTCTAGTTAGTTCAGCTAACTATAACTTGCGACCCCCGCAATGCACTGCTGATGACGTCACTTATTACATCATTCATGACATGGTCAGTGACATCACAGATGACATCACTGATGACATCATCCACGTGAAAATCTGATGCCCCGCCTCACACCTGAATATAACATTTGATACACCCACTCTAAAATACAGACTACCATTTTTGAAAAAATAGACACATCAATACCACTTACTAATTATGAACTGACTGATTCCTAGGTCTACACACACATCCACTCATTCACCCATACAGTCACTCATACATGCAGCCACTCATCAATACAACACTATCAGATGCACTCATAAACATATACAGACAATCAAACACTGCCACATATTCACAGTTACTCACACACCTAGTCAGACACCACCTCACTTATTCATACAGATACTAACACATAATTACTCTCTTATATAATCACTGATACAAATACACATTCATCCATGCAGCCACTCTAACAATTACTGAATCTCACATATAGTTATTTATGTACACCATCACTCACATATACTGTCTTTTACAAATGTAGTTGCTTGCACATGTAAATACTTTATTGTGCTTCCAAACTCCTTTGGTTGCATTCCCCTAAGCACTCCTTTTGTCCTTCTTAAAGGATTTATTAAGTTATCTCAATGTTTTTGCACGTTGTAATAATCACATTGATTTCTGAGTTTTTCTCAATAAAGTTCTTTATTGTTCTTTCTTCTTCAAAATTAATTTAATTTCAATTCTCTTTATGCAGCATTATAATCATGCCTATTCTCATTAATACTCCAATGCATTTCGGGCTATTCACCCTTCTTCAGGGAGCAGATCTGCAACAGAATCATTGCACACATACTTAACAAAATAGAATTCTTACATTGGCTTATCCCCCAACTGATATCAAGTCAAAAAAACGTATTTAAATGTAATGCCCATGTTTCTGTTATTAGAATGATGCACCCGTGACGTGTGAACCTTTGGCAGTTTCAAAAAGGCTGTGCTCGCCGTGATTGTTACCCGAGTAATATTATTGTGTCTCAATGGTGTTCGGACACGCATATATAATCTATGATATTTTACTCCCTGTATTTCGTTCGATAAATAATATTCTGTCCTGCAATTGAAGAGGACCGTTAGAGAGGAAAAAGGAGAACAATTTGAACAGACTAAGCTTTTCCGTCTAAACTGTAATATTTAAAGCACTGTTAATGCACGCTGATATCAGTGAAATGTCCAACTAACTATAACGTTCCTGAAACCTATCTTTTTTCAGTGAATATATATATATATTTTTTTTCTATTTCTTGCTGCGTTATTTGCTAAAACGAGACAGGTATTGATGTAAGAGTGCATGTTTATCAATTAAATAACAAAAGAACAGTTAATGGACAGAATGCAGAACAATGTCATACATTCACCCCAGTACAGAGATCTAGGCCTAAATCCATATATTTGTTTTGCTCACCATGCCATTCCAGTTTGGACTCAGCCATATGTAAATCAGTCTTGACCCTGCACCCAATGGGAACAGTCCAGCCCAAACTTTCAGGCCCTGTCCTCCCAGGACTGGAAAGAAGCATCCTAGGACCGGTTTCTGGTCAAGACAGATTGAAATGAAAGCCCTCATCAACCAGGATAGCTTGACTCCAGTGGCAAGGAGAGCACAGAACCCGACGTCTGACCATACCAGTCCCACTCAGGGTGACAAATGCAAAAAGAACAGTTAATGGACAAAATGCAGAACAATGTCATACATTCACCCCACTACAGAGATCTAGGCCTAAACCCTTAGTTTTTTCTCACTATACCATTCCAGTTTGGACCCAGCGAAACGCAAATCAGTCTTGGCCCTGGACCCAATAGGAACAGTCCAGCCCAAACTTCCAGGCCAGGTCCTCCCTGGTCTAGAACCAAGCATCCTAGGACCAGTTTCTGGTAAAGACAGATTTGTGTATGGCTTGGTCCAAACTGGGGTGGTGTGTTGAGCAAAAGGATGATGGATTAAACCCAGATCCATGTGACTGAGGGTGAATGTTTGCATTTCCAGCATTCTTTCCATCAATTGTTTCTTACATATGTCTCCCTAAGTGGGAAGGGTATGCCTAGACGTGGGTCCCTTGTCACTACACCACTGGATTCAAGCTAGCCTGGCTGATGAAGGGTGATGCCCTGAAACCGGTCCCAGGATGCTTGTTTCCAGTCCAGGGAGGACCTGGTTGGCAGTTCGGGCTGGACTGTTCCGATAAGGAACAGGGTCAAGACTGATTTGCATATGGCTGGTTCCAAACTGGGGTGGTGTGGTGAGCAAAAGAATGATGGATTAAACCCAGATCCTTGTGACTGGGGGTGAATGTTTTTATTGTCCAGCATTCCGTCGAACAATTGTTTCTTTCGCATATGTTGCCCTATGTGGGTAGGGTATGCCCAGGCATGGGTCCCATGCTCACTACACCACTGCATTCAAACTAGTCTGGCTGAAGAAGGGTGATGCCCTGAAACCGGTCCCAGGATGCTTGTTTCCGGTCCAGGGCGGACCTGGCTTGGCAGTTCGTGCTGGACTGTTCCCATAAGGAACAGGGTCAAGACTTATTTGCATATGGCTGTGTCCAAACTGGGGTGGTAAGCAAAAGAATGACGTATTAAACCCAGATCCTTGCTACTGGGGTAAATGTTTTCATTGTCCAGCATTCCGTCCATCAATTGTTTCTTTTGCATATGTCACCCCAAGTGGGAAGGGCATGCCCAGACATGGGTCCCGTGCTCACTACACCACTGGATTCATGCTAGCTTGGCTGATGAAGGGTGATGCTTGTCCAGCATTCCGTCCATCAATTTTTTCTTTTGCATATATCATTTAAATAACTCCATTTACTGCCAAACACAAAACAAATGTGAATAAATATCAATGGAATGGCCCAAAAATAAATGTGGATCAATACAAATGGAAATGTTAAAAAAATAAATACCATAAATCTGGGAGCCCTAATTATAATCCATGCTGTTCCTACAACAATCATATCCTGGGTACTCATAAGATCTACTGAGAACTGAGGCAGTAGATGAACAGAACACCCTCTGTCCCGACTCATGCATTTCCAAACCAACTGAAAGTCTTTTAATGAGTTTGAACCTGATACATTATGTCTAAAAGGAAACATAAATGCGCTGTGCATTGGTTATCATCATAAAGAATGGTAAAGCATGTCACACAAGTAATCTTCTTACCTGCATGTACATGTAGAGCCCAGTGATGGTTGCCATAGCAACAGATGTGGATGGTAACATGTCACCAATGACAGCAGCCAGGACCCCACTGGACCGACATCTGTAGTTAGGGACTGGGGCCTGATCCTCTCTCCCTGATAATAAGGCCATGGTGCTCAGAGTCGCTTTGGCCTCATTGACATATGAATCATAGACCTCAAAGCCCAGGGTGATGTTGGGTAAGAGGTCAGGGTTCATGTTTATCTCCTCAATGGCGTAAACTAGGGCAAAGTAATGTCGAAAGAAACGGGGGGAATTGCTGCAGGAAAAATAAATTGATTTGAGTTACTTATTACACAGAATACCAGAAGACAATGTTTCCTATTTTACAGAGTTGCTATTTTTGATATTTTCACCACAGGAGAGACAATAAAAAGCAACCTCAGTCCTCTTTATCCCTTTCCTCCCCATGCAGTAGGTGACAGGACTCAGGGTGAGGAGCTTAGGACTCACCCATCAAATGCTGTAAAACCTTACCTGGAAAACGCATCCCTCAAAAATCAACAGCTTTCTAAGAGGATGGATCTGATGCAAAATATACTTCATGCCATCTACTGTAAAAACCCATGAGTTCAAAAGCCTACCAATGTTGCTGTTGCAAAAAATTAAAAGGTCCTTTTGTGTCTATGCCAATCTTCTTCCAAGGACCACCAGGTAGCACAATCGGAACCAAAGAGTAGGACATGTCTTTATTTTTTTCTCTTAATTGTTCATACTATACATCTTTGACCTCTCACTCAATACCATCATGCATTAAAGGCTACCAATGCACAGCTCTAACCCTTCTCTTGCTGATAGGAGTATTAGGTTACCATTAGGAGCAGTCTTTTACCAGATTCATGTGAATGTTGGCAGCTGGTGTCTCTTTATCTTCTCACAAAACAGTATCATATCATCAATTTTAGAGAATGGTTGTAACCAGGTAGAGATATTTCTCTTCTGTGGCCAACCTGTGCTCACAAGGTTTTTGACTTCATGCAGCATTTCATCCTCCTCACAAGCTTTCTTCCATCCCTCTTCAGGCTGCACATGTGGTAGGAATGTCCACTGCCACAATAAAGCACATGTCCACATCCTCTTCCTCATACAGGGGTTCTGGGTCATTTATGGTTAGCCTGGAATGAAAATCAGTGCTACCATTACCACTACCTGGTGTGTGTTTAACATAAAAATTGTATTGCAACGATGTTGTGGTGAGTCTAACAATATGTGCCGTAGAATTATTTACATTCTACTCATTAAGAATTGTGAGAAAACAAAGTATATTATATGGTGTGGTTGGGCGACCTCACCATGTAATACACTTACAAGCCCCATTCGGAATCTTATGTTTCTTTTGTCAAAACCTCAGCTCAACCCTGGGTGGCTGTGGCTTTGAATAGCAAGGCTTGCACCAAGTAACATCCGTAAAGCATTTAAACAGCACCAGAAATATTGGTGAAATCATCAACACACTAAAGAAATCTGACACAAATTTATAAAAATAGACTGTATTTTATCTATTTCTAGATACCACAATGAAAAACATGTACTTGAGGATTCCTGAGATATGGATTTTAAAAGGTATAGTATTATTGTAAATCAGAGCATTTGACTCAACCACAAACAGACATTGGCAAATTCAACAAAGTTGACTCTAGGAAACATTTTCACTTTTGGGCTACTTGTAATGCAGTCACTTGGAGCCACTTTAAAGGAACAACACCAGTTGTGAGCCAGTCAAAGGGACCAGACCAGTCCTCAGAAGCAGGTGCAGTAGTATACACTTTTATCATTTGAAGAGCATTGCTTTGGAAGTGGGGGTGATATGGTCAATGATGGTCTTGATGTAACTATTCCTCGGTACACATAGGGAGTGAGGTAATCCTGGTCACAGGGTTGATGTCCCTCAAAGTTCACTCGGTGCCGGAAGAAGTCCAGTCACCACTGGACCATTGGTCCCCCCGTATAATGTAGGTCAATCCTTCCTAGGTCCATAACTTATCTTCTGAAGGTCAGAGATGCACTCTGATGATACTCCTGGGCTCAGCAAACTTGAGAGCAACTTTGTGCTTTGGGTCCTGCCCCTGATGCTACACAGCGGTGGTTGCCTGTGAGTTGAAGAATTAGGGCTATCAACTTACTTGTCCCAACCATCTTCTGCAGCTGGTGTGTCCCTATGCTGTGAACAGGAGGCCAGTCGGCTTGGAGTCTCTTGGGTTTGACTGGGCTCTAGCGCAATGTCTGCTTGAGAAGGACATGGCAGGAACAGTCCCTGTCCTTTGGTAACTCCCAGGTGCAGTACACAATGATGCAGCCTCTTTTTGCCGGTTCTAGGGAGCAACAGGGCAGTCCTTTCTTGATCCTTCTTCCAGTCCATTCATGATCTGAGTTTGGGATGCCAGGGGTACACTACCTAAACTCAGAAAATGCCCTCGGGCAGCATGCAGTTGGTGGTAGCCAATGGGCTACTGGGTTTCCCCCACATGATGATCACTTCCTGCAAAGTGTGGCCTCCAGGATTCACTATTTAGCCCACTTCAAATACGGCAGGGCCCCTCTCTCAACATGTGGAGCTTCGTTGCCCAACCCATAGATGTGGCTACCAAAGGGGTCTACACTAGGGTTGGTTGGTAAACTTCACTCTACTGGTGAAATAACAGGAGTTTGCCCACTCCGCGCTCCTATTGGACAACTTCACCAACCCCTGCATAAAGGAGTTGCCGGTACCCATCCCTTAATAAGTGTGGCATGTTGCATTTGCACCATGCTAGAACAGTCTAATGGAGAGCAACAACAGTGGCCAACTATCTATTCAACAAAGGATCTGAATGCAACTCACATTCAGAAAGGGGATACCATCATTAGAGCTAAAAGAAAGACTTTGGCTCCGGATCATCTTTCGTCTTGTGGCCGCAGCTAGTTAATTACAAAACAGTTTTCTTCCACTTCTAACTATTTCTGGTACAAGAGTGTCTTTCTTTTTCCACTTCTGAGCCGCAGCATGGTGTTTTTTAGGTGAACGCAGTGATCCTGTAATGATGGGAGAAGTGGAAAAGATTATCCCGAACCTGGGCGTCAGCGCATGCGAGGTGTGACGCGGGGGTGGGGTGAGAACAAGAGTGTTTATTATTGCAGAGCTGCACATATACCATTAGCAATGCACTGACTAGCTGCCCAGTCATTTCCGTAGTCTAGCGGCTGGAGGCAGATTGCAGTTTATTTTTGGACTTTTTTAATAATTATTAATAGAAACTACTGATTAATTTTAATAACTAATATTTGTTTGTATTTTTATTTGATTAATTATTACATCATTTTAAATTTGCAATTTAGTTTAATGAATTTTTTATTGGTATTGATATTTAATTTATTTGTATTAATATATTAAATGTTTACTTTCCCTACTGTTAAACTCACTAGAGTGGGAATAGTAATTTTTACCCCTAAGCTATCCAACGCTTTCCCTACTGTTGCACCATCTGGAGTGGGAATAGTAATTTTTACCCCTACGCTATCCAACGCTTTCCCTACAGTTGCACCCTCTGGAGTGGGAATAGTAATTTTTACCCCTACGCTACCCAACGCTTTCCCTACTGTTGCACCCTCTGGAGTGGGAAAAGTAATTTTTACCCCTAAGTTATCCAATGCTTTCCCTACTGCTGCACCCTCTGGAGTGGGAATAGTAATTTTTACCCCTACGCTATCCAACGCTTTCCCGACAGTTGCACTCTCTGGAGTGGGAATAGTAAATTTTACCCCTACACTATTTAACGTTTACCCTACTGTTGCAGTTGCTGGAGTGGTAATAGTACATTTTAACCTCTTGCTATGCTACAATAAAAATATTGTATATTTTTAATTAATATTATGTTAATCTATATATATATGTGTAAAAAAATCAAGTTGTATTTTTTTTAACTTAACTTAATTATTTAATATTTTTAAAGCTATTTAAGTATGTTTTAATAATTATAGTTATTATTTCATTAATTTTAAATTATTTTTAAGATATTTGAATACATTCGATATTTTGACTAAGTATATATATTTTTCGATATTTTTGATTCGATATTTTGGTACTTACCTGTTTGTAGATAGGAATTCGATATTTTTAAGCATGGACGGATTTTGCGAATTGGCAATCCGCGAACTTGAGTATTTACTGATTCGCAATCCGCAAAATCCGCAAACTCTCGTGAATATGCGGATTTTTTTTTTGTGTTCGCAAGGATTTCTGCCAGTTCGCGAGGGTTCTGTACCAGTTCGCAATTGCGAACTTACTTGTCGGCTCGCAACGGCCGCGACGATGTTGTTTCTACATCTGGTTCATCATCACAGGTTCACAGCACCCTCTGTTTCACCACTGCCACCATCTGGTACACCCATGCCACCCTCTGGTACATCACTGCCACCCTCTGGTTGGTTTATCACTGTAGATTATGGGGGTGAAAAAAAGCAAGCACACCTGCCCTGCTTCAACTGACATGAATTAATTTGGGGTTGATTAATGTGTCCCTGAATTTAAACTTCCAGTCTGGCTGGCACCTGCTTCCTTATCTGTAATTTGCTTTCTGTTACAGTGCAATTTTTTTTCACAGGACCTTTGTGGCCTATAGTTGCAAGTAGGCAACTGAACTCTGAAGGGGCCCCTCAGGAAGCACTAGAGGGAATGGTTACTATTGATAAGATTGAACTTTTGCACCTGCTGAGTGCTTTCAGTTTTGTCTGTAATTGCTTACTGTTGCAGTGTAATTTTTTTAACAGGACCTTTGTTGTATACTTGTAGCTATTCTCTGAGCCTGCTGTGAGGGTCAGAGCAGGGTCATAGAATAGTTGCAAGTAGGCAAATGAACTCTGAAGGGGCCCCTCAGGAAGCACTACAGGGAATGGTTACTAATGATAAGATTGAACTTTTGCACCTGCTGAGTGCTTTCAGTTTTGCAAAAATCCAAATATCCAGCAGCATCCACAAAAAGTAATCCTTCCAGGTCAAGATCCAAATCAAAGTGACCAGCACATGAAGAAAGCACTGGGAGGAGCCTGGTGGACAGGAACAGGAAGTTGGAGACTGTAGGGCACTTCCTTCCTCCCACCCCCACCCCCCAAAATGGACTCCTTGCAAAGAAAAAGTGCAGGCAAATGTCAACCTGAGGAGTTATTCTGATAAAAATCATAATTTTCAAGGTTTATGCTGCCTGCTGGTAGATTTTTTGTGCGAAATTGCAAATTTTGCAATCTCGCAATTGCAAGATTGTCGCTGCCCGCCGCATCTACGTGTTCGCAAGTGTTTACTCCTGCAAAATTGTATAGTATTCTAGTTGGCAAGTGCGACCAAGCAAAAAATCCGCTTTGCACGGATTTTACGAATTTTCGGCAAGTTCGCGAGAGTTCGCGGATTGCGAATTTACCGAAAATCCGCAAAATCCGCGAGCGGAACGGATTTTACGCCCATGCTTAGATATTTTGTCTTTCTATATTTTTACTTCGATATTTTTTTCGTCTATATTTTTACATTCTATATTTTTTCTGTGATCCCATACACCACATGGTGCATGGCACACAATGCATTGATGTGCTCATAGGGCTCTTTAACACTATTGTTTGTGCTCTGGACCTTTTCCTGGGCTGCAGCAGAAGCTGCTGCATGAGAAAGCACTTTCCGACTGCCAGCACGGAGATTGCATCATAATTCGGTGGTCAAACCACCGACTGCTTGTAGGGTACTCTCCTGCCTTGCCGAGATATTGTCTGCAGTCTGACCCCTGACATTGTATTCAGACCCAATGTCCACTCACATACATATCAAGATTTTCACTCTGCACCTGTAAAATGTGTGTAATGTAATGTAATGTAATGTAATTGTAATGTAATTTTATTTTTGTAAAGCGCAGCTTACACTCCACGGAGCATCTTGGCGCTGACCATTCGTGTCTAAGAGGTGGTTGGCCAGGGAGCTAGTGAGACATCGGTAGGACAATATTTGGTGTTACTGGGGTATGGATTTAGATCAGGGCTAAGCATGCTGTGTCTGTGAGTTTAAAAATCCATGTCTTTAGAGCCTTTCGAAAAAGGCTCTCTGACGGGATCTGGCGTGGTTGGAGTGGAAGTTTATTCCAGGCCCTAGCGCCCAGTACTCCAACAGATTTTCCTCCTCTCGTAGCTAGTCTGAATTTGGGAGTAACCAGTAGATTAAGGTTGGAAGATCTGAGTGAACGGGACGGCACATATCTTTCAAACCATTTTGACAAGTAGGTGGGACCCAGCTGGTGATAGGACCTAAAGGTGATTACTAAGATTTTTAATAGTACCCTTTTGTGGATGGGCAACCAGTGCAGGGTCTTAAGTGCTGCTGATGCAGACGACTTCCTGGGCCATCTCAACACAAGGCGGGCGGTGGCATTCTGGACCATCTGCAGTCTATGCAGTACCGTTTTACTGGAACCTGCATATAGACTGTTGCAGTAGTCCAGGCGAGATGTAATTAAAGCCACCGCCACCGTTTTTCTAGCTGTCAGCGGGAGAAGGCCGAAGAATCTTCTGAGGCCTTTAATTATGCTAAAGCAGGACCCTGCCACAGTACCTGCTTGTTGCCTAAATGACAGGGCCTCGTCAAACCTAATCCCTAGGTTGCGGGCCGTAGTGATGGTGTTTGGGGGGATTTCTGCATCTTGTGGCCACCATAATTTGGGGGAGAAGGGGTTTTGTTTTCCGAATGGTAGTATTTCGGTCTTGCCCGAGTTACATTTGAGATGGTGTTGTCTCATCCAATCGAATGTGGCGGTCAGACAATCTCTCAGATTTTCCTCTGCCTTGGTTGTGTTACTATCTAATACGAGGATAAGCTGAGTGTCATCAGCGTAAGATGTAGTGGTGATGTGGAACGAGGAGATAAGCTCTATAAGGGGAGTCATGTGCAGGTTAAATAGTACTGGGCTTAAACTAGAGAACTGTGTCTTAAAACCACTAATCTCGGTTGAATGTCAAATCTATGTTCAAGTTACTTTATAACTTCTTGATATTCATCCAATTCTACTCCATCAACCAAATCAAAGTCTGGGAGATGTTTCCAAATATCACTTCCTTCAATCCCAAAGAATGAAATAGTTGAATTGATTTCTTTCAAATTCTTTCAGGTCTAAATCCATAGTCACCAATAGTACCCAAAATACATATATTTGTAATGCATCATGCCACTGTTTACTCCTTATAGCAAATGCACCTTGTGTTTCAAGAAATGGTGGGGGTGGATTGAGCGACTGTATCGTTTCATTGAGGTCATTCAATTCCAAAAAAGGAAAAATATATATATATAACTTCCATACTATAATCGCACACCCATTTCTAGTTTCAAACACATTCATTCATAGAAGCTTTGTAAAATAATTATGCATTCAGAGTACAAATTTCTATTTCTCTTTTCCAGGTCACTAAGGGCCTTATTAATGAATCCCTGCGTCACATTTATTCTGTCACTGTATCACTCTTTGTGATGATACGGCAGCGTAAATAATGCACCACTATGTTCCAAATTTATGAAGTGAAGCATCTGGGCCCTAACCCCTGTGCTACATTATACCTTTGTAAGTATAATGTATGCAGGATGGGCAATCCCCTTGTAGAAGTGGTGCATTGGAATCTATAATATTTCAGTGCGCCACTTCTAGGATTCCATTGCATCAAAACCATAGGCCGGCCTCATGGCAGGGGTGAGGGTGACACAGGCCTTTTCACTTGGGCTTGCCCCATATGAAAGCACACATGGCTGGAGCTGCGTCTGTTTTAAGAAAAGCGGCAGTAATGCATCACTTTTGCACATACAGATACATCAGTAATATTGACGTATCTGTAACTCCTTGCAACATGATGCGCCATACTGTTAATAAGACGCATAAATGGTGTCGCAAGAAAGGTGCACTAAGAAGTGTCTCATCGCTGCTTTGTCACAGCGATGCAACACTTCTCATACATGAGGCCCAAAGATTTTCAATGTCCTCATCTAACCTCCCTTCTATTTTCCCTACACATTTTCTCTCAGGTTATATGCTGTTATAATTTATTTTACATATCGTTTTTTACAGTGCACACTAATTCACATATGAGTAAAATCTATTTACGATTCTCCACCGGCTGTTCTCCAACTCGTCTTAATATCAGTTAATGTTTCTTTAATCAAAAATATAGCAATGTTCTTCATACTCTCAGTACAAAAGTACTAGGGAATGGTTGAATGGGCGGAGTTCTATTCTGTGGAATACTGCGGAATTCCATTAAAATTCCGTTGGATTTCGGGGAATAAAACCAATTAAATTAGCTGCTTCATCCGTTAAAATTCTGATTGACTGAACAATGTTGACAACAAAAATAATTCTTGTTGAACTCAGTGTCCTGTGAAAAAAGATTTTTCTATAGTTCAATGCCAGCACCTATGGTCTCCTGTGATGCGAGGGGCACAATGCTTGTGCTCAAATGATGAAGTGGGAACTAGGAAGCTGAGATGCAGGTGCCTATAAATATGTATACATATTACCTACTGGCGGTCGCCAGTAGGTAGTTATAGTTAGGACCTATTATCTATAGGAAATTTGCAACATAGCTTGACTCCAGTGGCATGGAGAGCATGGGACCCACATTTGGGCGTACCCGTCCCACTTGGGGTGACAAATGCAAAAAGAACAATTAATGGCCAGAATAAAGAACAATGTCATACATTCACCACAGTACAGAGATCTGGGCATACATCAACGATGGATTAAACCCAGATCTGTGACTGGGGGTGAATGTTTGACAATGTTCAACATTCTGTCCATCAACTTTTTGTGTTGCATTTTCACCCTAAGTGGGAAGGGTATGCCCAGGCGTGGGTCCCGTGCTCACTGGAGTCAAGCTATCCTGGCTGATGAGGGCTGAAAGCCCGAAACCGGTCCTAGGATGCTTGATTCCTGTCCAGGGAAGACATGGCCTGGCAGTTCAGTCTGCACTGTTCCCATGCGGCACAGGGTCAAGACTGATTTGCATATGCCTATGTCTGAACTGGGGTGGCGTGGTGAGCAAAATAACGGTGGATTAAACCCAGACCTGTGACTGGGGTGAATGGTTGATAATGTTCAACATTCTGTCCATCAACTTTTTGTGTTGCGTTTGCTAGGGCAGGAGCCGAGGCTCTTGCCCTGTCATAGAAAACTTGGTTTGGATTTTGAAACCTGCTCTCTCTCAAAATGCAAACCATATTGCTTTTCCACACGTGGAGCATGATTTTAGCAACTCTCCAGGTGGAAAAGCAATGCCGGCTCCTGAAGGATGCGGGAGCTGGTTGGGACCATGTGGGCATTGGGGCTCACCCCAAGGTCCCCAACGTTGTATATAGGCCCTGGGAGTTGGGTCCCCGGGGGAATAGAAATTAGTGATAGGTGCAATTTTTTTTTACGGTCAAATTAGGAGTCGTGGACCCAGCGCAGCGCTCAACACGGCCCCCTGGTGTGCACGCGCTGGGTGCGCGTCTCCTAATGCGTTTGGTGCATGGCTCCTAACGCGTTGGGTGCACGACTCCTACCGTGTTGGGTGCGCGATTCCAAGCAAAAACAAGTAATACTTTTCAGATATACATTAAGCCTAGGTGTTTAGATCTTGGGTGGTTCTAAAAAGAGCTGTTGTGTTTATTGACAGATTTTGGTACCTATAAGTAAGTACCTATGCAGAGTCTAAAGATGATGAGGTAGACTCTGTTACCCTCAACTGTAAAATGTACACATCTCTCCTATAGATGCCATCCATATTGAAACGCAGATTGTTGTGGTAAATGGACCCCATCCTATAATCTCTGAGATAAGCAGAAACAGCTTTATTGACATGTTTCCTAGCTTTCTCATTCTGTGGACAAAATTGATTGGACCAGTTCCATTTCTGTCTTTGGCATATATTAGAATAGACAAAGGCAGTTTGGGGGAAAAGTGACATCAATTCTCCAAAGGTGTCCTTCATAAGCATTTCCAGACCTACCCCAGTCAATGTGCTAGGTTGCCACCACAGTACACAATTATGAAGTCAGGGTGTTGGAGATGCAAAAAGTATTTAACAAATAGCATCAACTTGTGCCATTTTAATCCTCTCTGTCCAATCCATTTAATGTCTACATTTGGCAAAGCTAAGTCTTTATCAATGCCTCTGTTTTCGGCATACCTTTGGCTCCAGAAAATATGGCTGTGTCCCACAATCCACACTCTAAGCATCTTGAAGGGTGGTCTGGATGCACTCAGAAGGTGTCTGTATGTGAAATGGCAGTTTGACAACTAATATTTTTCTAAAATAGTGGATAAGATGCAGTTTTGAAAAAATAAAGGAAATGATTGGCTGTTTGAGAACATTCTAGACTGAAAAGTAGGGTGCATGTTTCTGTTTTTTAAAAGCATGTTTCTTATTGGTTAACAAAAACTGTTTGAAAGGAACATTACAAAGGGTAAGCTGATAGTTTGAAAAGTCAAGCAAACTTGCTGTTTGGATTAGCAACATTGTGTGCTGAACTTGTGACCTGTGTGCTCAGTTGAGTGTTCCATGAACTGTTACCATGGTAATAGGCAGCAAGCACATTGGGGGTAGGGTGCAAACTTATGTCAATTGGAAAGGGTTAAAGGGCCAGATCTAGGTAGCCCTTTACCGGTCGGTAACGGCCGAAAATCGGAATTTTCGGCCGTTACCGACCGGTATTGAGCGATTGGGATGTAGGAAAGCGAAAATCGTCCGAATCGGTAAATTTACCGAATCGGTAAAGTTACTGAATCGGTAAAATACCGAATCGGATAATTTACCGAATCGGTAAATTTACCGAATCGCAACGGTTTGTGAATCGGTAAATTTACCGAATCTGTAAATTTACCGAATCAGTAAAGTTACCGAATCGGTAAAATACCGATTCGGTAAATAAGAAGTGGTAAAAATGAAATTTGAGATCTAGGGAAGCTCTTAAATACCGAATTTGCTTGAAATTCGGTATTTAAGAGTCGGTATTTACCATGGATTGAAATCAGGTGGTAACCAGGTGCATCATATAAAAAAGGACCCAAAATGCAATACTGCTTGCACAATGGCGGCATTTTATGTCATTGCAAGACGGCTACGGCTACGGCTACAGGAGGAAGGAGAGAGGGAATGGCAGAGAGAGGAGGAGGTCTATAGACAGAGGGTCACCTTGTTTATGCTCACAGAGGCAGAGATACTCCAGAGGTACAGGTTGGCCCCAGATACCATCTTGGGCCTCATCAGGGGGCTCCAACCACTGTTGGAGCACACTACCCCAAGGGCACATGCTATTCCACCCCACGTGCATGTGCTGTGCAGCCTACACCTGCTTGCGTCTGGGAGCTACCAGAGCGTGGTTGCTGCGGTAGGTGGGGTGACTCAGAGCGGCCTGTCAAGGTTTTTCCACAAATTTCTTGACGCCATGTTACAGAGGATGGAGCATTACATATCTTTTCCTGCAACCCATGCTGAACTGGTCCAAACAAAATCTGACTTTTACCAGATGGCACGATTCCCCAATATAATTGGCTGCGTAGATGGCACGCACATTCCCATTTGTCCCCCTGCTGCCCCCGAATATATACACAGGAATAGGAAGTCCACCCACACCCTCAATGTGCAGGTGATTTGCAATGCAAAGTGCGCCATCACTGACCTTGTGGCAAAATTCCCTGGGAGTACCCACGACTCCTATATATTTCAAAACAGCGGCATCTATGCACGGCTGACTGCAGGGGAATTTGGTGAAGGATACCTCCTAGGTAAAACACAGTGTCTGACCCCCATAACACCTATTGCAGTAAGAAGTACATGTATGCATGTGAGTAATGTATTCCCATTTCCTTGTAGGAGACAGTGCATATGCCCTCCGCTCCTTCATACTCACCCCCTACCTCAACCCCTCAACACCCAGCCAAAGGAGATATAACCGGGCCCACAAGAGCAAAAGGAATGTCATGGAGCGGACCTTTGGTCTCTGGAAAAGCAGGTTCAGATGCTTGCACAAGAGCGGAGGTGCAAGGCAGTATACCCCCATCACCTGCTGTAAGATCATTGCTGCCTGTGCTATGTTGCACAACCTTGCAGTGAAGAAGGGTACTGTGGTGGAGTTGTCAGACTATGAGGATCATGACGACGACATTGCTGTGCCAGAAACACAACCTGCTGGAGTGTCAACACCAAGTGATGGCAGATACAGACGTGAGGAGATTACACGCAACTATTTCTGAGTAAGTAATGAGACTGAGACCTATGTTGCAAGCACAAAATTATGTTTAATGTAGTATATATCTAGGTATGATAAAGTACAAACGTGCACCAGTAAGCATTTCACTGCAATGCTCACAGTGAGTAAACACACACAGACAGGTGTTGAAAGAACCCACCGTAGTTGTATATTGTCACCACGCAGGTTTAAATGGCACAAATGTGCAACACAAACTTTTTCATTTCTAAATTGTATGTCCAATGGCAGAAGCCCATAGTATTAACTGTTCATTTGCGGCCACGCTTTGCACTGCCAGGTGTATGTGGCTCACCATGTTCACTGGGCGTTTGGCCTGTAGCCGCACCCTGTCGCCTGCTGCTCCTCCTTGTCTCTACAACAAGGGGGCTTGCCATGCTGCTCCTACTGGTGCTACCTTCACTCTCCGGCACGTCAATACCAGCAGTTTGTGCAGTTTGAGCATTAAGTAGAGCCTCCAGCGCACCGGTCATTCCGGCTATGCCCCTTGTCAGGTGATTGCTGTTTTGAGTCAGGACCTCCTGACTGTTCATGCTACGCCTGCATAGCAGGGATGTGGCTGTTGCCAGGCGGTGAATAGCTTTCTAAGTTCTCTCTGCACGCTGCTTCTCCCTGCGCCTTGATGTTATTTCAGAGTCCAGTTTTGTGCACAGTTGCTGCATGGATTGGGTCATGTCATGTATCCCTGTAGCCATGTTCTTGTTAACTTCCACCAGTTCCCTGATGCCCTTACCAATTTCCTGCATGTTGATATTGAGGTTGCGCATTTGTCTTTGACAGGACATGATGCCCTTACCCTGCATCCTCTGAATCCTGACCATGGATCCCTCCAGGCCTTGGAAGACACTGGACCCCTCCCCACGTGCACCTACACTCCTTCCTTGTACTGTGCGGCGTCTAGTGGTACTAGGTACAGGCTCTGCACTGGGCTGCAGTGTGGCAGAGATGTCAGCTCCAGGCAAGTTGTGTGATTCTCCACCCACCATTTCACCAGCAGCTGTCTCCATTTCCATCAGTGGGGAAACAACATGCCTCCTGCTAGGTTGTGATGCAGGTGTTTGAATTTCCAGTGATGCTGGCATTTCTGGTGAAGATAACAATAGTGGGGCCTGTGAAGGTCTTGGGGATGCCTGCATTTCTTCAGTGATGTCAGGTTCTTGGGAAGGTGGCTGCCCACTTGGTACACCTGTGTCCTGTGAAGCACTGGGACCTGGCTCATGACTTTCATCCCACTCGGGTGCTGTGCCTTCTGACTCCTGTGACTGCCTTCTGGATGTGTGACCTGTGGACACATGAGCACATATCAGCTAGGTGCAAATGTCTCACAGCCACTACAATTAAACTTATGAAATTGCACTTATTACATGCTGCCTGCCCTTCATTACGTCTGCAATCATTTGCCTAACTTGGTGGTTACAGTGCTGTATGACATTCTCTTTCATTAACTGACTACATGTACCATGATGCATTGCTACTGTTTTGCACAGACACACTGGGACTGAGGTAACTTAGCTTCAAGGGGTGAGGGATGGATGAGGGTGTGAGGGGGATTGCTGTGCATGCATCTTACCTTTTCTAGTTGCAGCTTTCACCGAGCTGTCCACTTCTCCCAGTCCATGGATGCTTTCTGGCTCCAAGGTTGTGGCCACCATCTCCTCCAGGTCAGTGAGGGGGGGTGCTGTGTTCTTTCCTCCACCTGTTTGCGAGGCCTGATTGTGGTGGTCAGCAATTTTTTTTTGTGAGGCTCCTTAGGTCATAAAACCTCTTTTTTAAATCTTCTGTGACTCTGGTGGTTACTCCCACTGCATTGACTTTCTTAAGGATATCAAGCCAAATCTTCCTTTTTGCTGATTCAGGCACAGAGAGGGACTGCCTTCCAAAAAAGACTGTGGTGCACCTTTACCACCTCCTCCACAAGGACCTGGAGCTCCATGCTGCTGAATTTGAGCTTTATTTTTCTTTCTGTCTGCTCTGTGTCCTTGCTGCTTGCCATGTTTAAAGTTTAAAAGTGCACAAACTCTGTCTGCTGCTGCTCCCAGTCTCTCTGCTCCAACTGCCTCTCCAGAACCTTCTAATTAGTTGCAGCTGCCTGTGTAGCCACTTCCTGGTAGGAAGGGGGAGGATGGTTGCACCTGAGTGGCTGTTGTGTTAAGTTTCACTTTTGCTTGCTTTCCGATTCGGTGTTTATCGAATCGGTATTTACCGATTCGGTATTTACCGATTCGGTATTTCCAATGCATTCCTATGGGCCTTATGGCCCATAGGGATGAATGGGAAATACCAATTTGGTAAATACTGATTCGATAAATACCGAATCGGTAATTTCCGAAAGTCCGATACTGAATCTTACCGATTCGGTAAAAAATACCAAATTTTTCCCTACATCTCATTTACCGATTTTTGAATACCGAATCGGTAAAATTCGGTATTTAAGAATCGGTAAATTCAGATTACCTACATCTAGCCCAAAATGTGTAACCAATAGAAATGTGTGTTAGTTTTTGAAAAATTGTGGGAAGCATTGTAATTTGATATTTACATCTATATGTGTGCAGAATGAGAGGGAAAGTTTGCCATTTTTTGGTTTTGCTAAGAGCAGTGCAGTACAGACATTCTGTATAAGAAAATCCGGTGTGTGACTGACATACTTCTTAATCTACAAATCATTTTGAAAGGTGAGTTATTAATTTGTGAGGAGTTGTATGTGGCGCCTTTGTTTTTAATAAGAGTAATGTGTTTCTCCTGCTAAAGTCTTGCTTGTCTAGAATCACACTGCGAGTCTGTGTGCATTTGGCAACCATTGTGAAAGAAGCATTTGGGTACTTCATGTCTTTGCAGACACATAACGGCTTTAAAATCTATCCTGTTCTCAGGTTTTGGTAGAATTAGAAGCCAGTCATTGCTTATGCATTCGCAAAATGAGTCAGGCTTCCACACTAAAGTGCTGTACTGAAATATGTAGAATGTGTGCAGTCACCTTACCCTTCCTGACTAGTGAATGTGTTTTGATAAAGTCCATGCGATAGTGTTGCTTATTTAGACTCACACTGTGGGTCTGTGTGCATTTGGGAACCATTGTGAGAAAAGCATTTGGGTCCGTCATGTCTTTGCAGACCGATAACTGCTTAAAAACCTATCCTGTTCTCAAGTTTTGGTAGAATTAGAAGCCAGTCATTGCTTATGCATTAGCAAAATGTGTCAGGCTTTCACACTAAAGTGCAGTACTGAAATATGTGGAATGTGTGCAGTCACTTTACTCCTTCCAGACTAGTGAGTCTGTTTGGTTAAAGTCCAAGGAATAGTGTTGTTTGTCTAGAATCACACTGTGAGTCTGTCTGCATTTGGGCAACCATTGTGAGAAAAGCATTTGGTAACTTTATGTCTTTGGTGACACATAACTGCTAAAAACCTATCCTGTTGTCAAGCTTAAGTAGTATTAGAAGCCAGTCATTGCTTATGTATTCACACTAGATTGCAGTAGTGAAATATGTAGAATGTGTGCAGTCTCTTTACCCCTTCCAGACTAGTGAGAGACGAGAGAGAGTGAGAGAACGCCATTCTGACCAGGCGCCTGGTCGATTGCTGCCTGCCCGTGGCCCGTGCCTTTCAGAGACTACACTCTTCTGCACTCCGCTGTGCTGCCACGGGGGCCTGCGCGCTGGGGGCCGGAGGGTCTGGAGGCTCTGGAGGCTCGGAGGTATGTTCGGAGGTCTTGACATCGCTTGACCTTGTTACCGCGCTGCCTGCCTGTATTTAGCGGGTCCCGGCCGGAGCAGTGAGCTGGGTCCGGCTCCGTGGTTGGGACGGGACGGGGCAGAGTGCCAGAGAGCAGTGGAGACTCGTGGGCAGTCCCCCCGGGGCACTTTTGCAGCCGGACTTGCTTTGCTTTTTCCTCACACTGCCCCACCTAGATCTAAGAGACCGAGAAGAAAGCGTGGGACGCTAAGTGCTGCGGGGGGGCTCTGGGAAGAGGCAGACACCCATAAGGAGGACAATTACTGGGCATTGGATTGGTAAGTCCCAACATTCATTCAGAGTAGCAGAGAATCGTGTGAGCCGAGCTGCTCTCGCCCCAGCTGCAACTGCTCCTGCTCCCACTGAGAGACCCTACGAGTTGAGGCGATCTAACTGATTGAGACCGGGGTGTAGGTGGAGGGGTCACTAGAGGTCGCTAGAGAGTTGGAGAGCAGAGACCCGAACGCCAAACGCTGAACACACACCGAACATACAGGACAGAGGTGGAGATAAGGCGAGCTGGGAGCCGGTCGTCGGTTGTTGGAACGGAAAAACGACCTTTGTGGCACCCCTGTGGTACCGGCTGTGGCTCTAATGACGTCTGGTAACTGGGGTTAGGTGGCAAAGAGCAGCAAACACCGGTGATTGGTACTCTAGCGACCGGGTGGACGGTGGACTGTGAACAACCACAGATAAGGTGAGCCCAGCAAGCAGGTAAAAGGCAGAGGTAGGAGGGAGTCAGCCCCACCTAGCCTTACCTCACACAGTATTACTTATGATCACTTAATATACTGTCCAAACACTGTCTCTTGTTGCCTACGCAGTCAAATACTGCCTCTTGTTGCCTACGCTGTCATATACTGCTTAAGTCGCCTCGTAACAACCACAAGGCAGGTGGGAAAAAGAAAAAGGGGATGAGGTCAGGGAGAACGTGGACGAATCCACCAAAAAAAGCCAAGAAAAAAGAAAAGACTAAACCCTCCATTCCCCCAGCGGACGGCGGTGTGGCAACCACATTAATTCCCTCTATCTACTCAATTTTTGGCACCATGAATTCTACCGGAAAATTCACCTTTTTGAAAGATCCTGTTTCAGCTATATATACAATGCCAATAATACCAAACGGACTCCAAAAACCAATGTCGCCCAACAAAGTAAATACAAGGCCGATAGATACAAAAACTCCTTTGGGCGTCTCGTTGTCCAACGTAGAGAGGGCTAATAGAACTGAGGAAATATCCAAGTGTGAGGAGGCTGCTCTGGGGAAAAACAAAAACAGGATACTCATTCAAGCCCAAGTGCATAATGAAAACACAAAGCATGACTCAGTCCAAGAACAAGGAAAAAAGAAACCATTAACACCTGCAAGAAAAACAAAGAGGCCCTCGGATCACCTTATTGAAGAGCATCCAATAAAACATTCTCCGAATAATAAACTGAACAAAAGAGAAAGGATCTCCGCAATGCTAGCCCTATCAACTAGTGACATAAATCAAGATCAGACAACGGCGGGAAACCACCGGGCCGAAGACAATAACAACGAATGTCACAACACTAGCATGCATGATGAAACATACAAGGTACCTCCACACAGTCATTCAACCCCAAGACTGGACTTACACTTAAGTCAAACAATGAAAAAATCTACAGAAGAACCCAAAGAGACTAACCCCTGGTGGGAGCTTCAAGAATCTACTCTACACAAAGGGAGAACCTCACCATATAAAGACTACTTGGATATTAACGCAACTGAAAGTATCCTAAAGGGAATACAAATTCATGACAAATCAGCACTTACCGTAAAGGAGGACCTGAAAGCAACAGACTGGCATACAAAAAACTTGCCAATCATGGAACTGTCAAGTAAAAACATAATCGAGATATCCAGTGAAACGAACCTGGAGGCGGTCATCAAGGCACTAGTAAATCCACCATACGTGCTTGATGTAGATGCCCAAAAAGAACCCTCAGTAACAGAGATCCCAAGTGTAATAATAATAAAAAGCCCCGAAATATGCTCTGAAATACGACAAAATATAATCAATGCCAACAAGAAACAGTGCCAGCAAGAAGTGGGGCATGACATTAATGAAAACCTGGAATCTATAATTACACTACATAGCGCTCTGGGGGGCATACTGGAAACTTCTATCAAAACTCTCAACATGCAGTCAGATAAACTGGATATCCAAATACAACTCATGAGCACAATGGCGGAATACATATCTGGTATTAACAAAAGGTTAGACACCATGGCCAGCATATTTAAAATTATCATGGATCAGATTCAACCCTGGGCTACACCTCAGACATGTACTTGCCACCCAATATTAGAAAAGTTAAAAGATTTGCCATCAATACTCAAAGACATACTACAGGAATGCAAGCACGCTAACCAGAGCAACAACAGTACCCTAACTGGATGTGATCTTACCCCCATAGACGTTCGCAAGAGAAATCAAAAGAATGACGTATCCAAAACTGGAAAGAACAATATAGATCAAACTGCAGCACCGGTACAGTCATCAGCGCAAAATAACAAACAAAATGCACTAATAACCATATCTGACGAAACAATAGAGGAACCTAAAACAACAGGCGTAACCCCTTTTATTATACCAACCAATCGTTCTAAACCAATTGAAACAGAGCAACTAAATCAGGAAGGGGTAAAAACCCAAAACAACCAGAAAGGTTTAACCAAACGTCAGAAAAAAAGGGGAGGAAAAATAGAAATCAGTTGTCAAATTGTTTACCTGCAAATAAGCAGACTCTGGTTAATTTTCCTATTTTTGACCAGGCTAAAATCAAATCAAAACATGAACCTAACTTTAAAGAGGAGATACGCCAGTTATCGACCAGGATAGGAAAAGAATGCAAAATTTGGAAGACCCTAGAAGAAAGCAAAATACCATTGATCAAAAGCCCTAAGGATACGACCCAAATGACAACGTCAAAAAAAAAACGCCGCGCACATAAAGGGGGATCTCCTGGCGAAAAATCTAGGAGTTGAGAACTCCAGGAACACTGACTACTTGATTTCACCAACTGCCGTAAACTGCATTAATCGGAGCATGGACCAGGGACCCAGTCTTGTTGCACAATTAAACAAAATTACAGAGAGTCAGCAGTGCGAGCTGTGCGAACCACAAAAAAATGAATGTAACTCTTATCAAAAAGTGTGCACTTTTCATGAGGATAAAAAGCATCCTACAAATGGGAATGAGCAAAACGAGCACGATTCTAATAATCGTGGGCCCCTCTGGATTGTTGTTAAAAATGCGGAGAAGAACCAAAAAGCCCCTTCTATTCTCGTCACCATTCCAAGTGACAATCCAAAAGTAGGGAGAAGTGACCACAAGAGTTATAGACAAGTAACTACAAAGGCAGATAGAAACACTCACGATCAAACACAACCAATAATATCTACGGACAATAATGTTAAACAAAAGAACTTAGAAATAACTAATGCGGAAAGAACGAGTCCATGCCTTGAAGTTACCTCTATGGAATATTCGCATCACACAGAACAGGTGGATCCGAAAGGAACAGACCGTGAAGTAAAGATCAGTGGATCAATCACGCAAATCCAGAACGATGTACAAATTCACATAGTAAAATACCTGCATGTTAAAGTAAAGGACAACGAGCCAGCAAAATCAAATGACAAAAAACAGATTATCAATGAACAAACAATAGAGAAGGCAACAGCAACCACAGGTAAAATACTTCTTATTCCCAACTACGAACCTCAAGGCTCGCAAGACTTTCTAAATCGAGGGAATATCCTTCATTTAACATCTGTAATTCCAAGCCTCAGCCACCTAACATCTGCGGATTTATTATCTATTGAATTCATTCCTTTAGAGGGCAATGTGGCAAAGGAAGGCACGCTTACTACCTGGAAGAACGTAGGAATAGTAAAAAGTATCCTCGCTGAAACGGCCAAATTTGAAGAGTGGGGAATTATTTTAAAAGAAGAAATAAAAAAGGGTTATCCATCGCCCCTGCTAAGAAGGTGTGGGAAAAGAGATGACCACAAAAGTCGATCTACACATTCAGTGCTGCAAGGTGCCAGGGGGGCTGAATTAGTCAGCAGCGACCACCTGAGGCAGATACTGAGTATTAACGCCAATTGAACCCACTGCCAGGAGGGCGAGATCGAGGGAAATTCAATAAAACTGCTCTCCTGGAACATCGCAGGAGCAAAAGACATCCTAAATAATAGTAGAAAGACAGCCACTTGGGATCAATACGACATAATTGCACTGCAGGAAACATGGTTAGCAGAGCCAATTGACGTACCAGGCAGATTATGCTTCCATGTGAGTGCGATTCGCCCTCAGCGTTATGGGCGCGCTAGGGGGGGACTTACGGTATACTTATCTACTGCACTGAAGATCAATGCCTCTCAATTGGCCGCATCGGCACTTGACATGCAAATTATTAAATTGGAGAATGTAAAACAGGACAAAACTAGAACCCTGATTTTAATCAACATATATGCCCACCCGACAAGCGCAATTAAAAAAGAGCTCTTCCAACGTGTTGTCAAATTCGTATCTAACATCCGTCTGGAACAACCGAGTTGGGAGATTATCGTCACGGGAGACTTCAACACAAATCTCCTACATCACCCGGAAGAGGAGGACAATATTGCTGCTGCAAATGAACTGTGGGATGTTGAACTCCAGGAGATTCCATTGGTCAAGAAGACAGACAAAGTGGGTAGGCAGTTGATGTGGGACCTTGAACGCCTTGGACTACGGGTAATAAATGGAAGAGTCAGCCAGGACAAACCTCCTGCTCCCACCTATACAGGTCACAATGCAAACTCTATCCTAGACTACACAATAGTAACATTACCCCTGCTAAGTTTTATCAAAAACTTTCAAATACTCTGCTCACTAGACAGCGATCACTCAATGCAACACATCGAGATGAAACTGACCGCCTCTAGGCACTTAAAAGCACCAACAATAGCAGGTTCAACCACAACAATCAATCTGAAGCGTTTAAGGTGGACAAGCAACACACTTTCCCAAATAGCGTTAGACGCTAAGAAACAGCTCAAAACGTTCACTAAAGAGAAGGACCTGTGCTCAGAAACCTGGTCTGACTTTTTGGAGAAGCTACCTAGGACTAGTACCAACTCTAAAGGGAAGACCTTTCCCAAGGCCGAGACTAAATTTACAAAAACTACACTTTCAATGAGAAGGTACTTGCAGAAGCTCACAAGACGAGCACAAGGTCAAGGGACAAACCCAAGTATCTGGCAAGAAGTTCGAAAAATAAGAAAACATTACAAGAAACTTACCTGGATTGAAAAAAGGAACCGAGCAGACGACTTCTGGACAAAACTGCTGTACAACATAAAAAAAACAGACTCTAGGGCCTTTTGGATGCAAGTCAACTCTATGAATAGAACAGCTCAACCTATAAGTACGACTTGTATATCTGAAAATGACTGGGCCCAACACATAGTCGATACCTTTTTGATTAAATTACCAGTACACCTGACCACAATCGCAATAACCACAAGAGAAACATCAAGAATAGTTGATCAAGAAAGCATATCTAAATCTAATTTTAGTTCCAACAACCTAACCATCCATCAGGAAGGCTCAGGTCAACCAACGCTGCCAGAGGATGAATGCCGAATACTAAAAATAATCAAGAAAAGCAAGCAAGATTGTGCACCCGGACCAAACGGCATCCCGCAGGCAATTTATAAAGAGGACCCCTATTTTTGGGCCTGTAAATTCAATCTCCTGTTTCGATCAATAAGTAACACAGGTCGAATCCCGGAAAGCTGGAGGGGTGCCATCATTAATCCGATCTTCAAAGGGGGAGATCGTAAAAATCCAACTAATTACCGCCTGATAGCCCTCATTGATGCGGAAGCAAAATACTACGCATCCCTGGTGCTAGTAGATCTAGCTCGATGGTCGGATTCGAACAACAAAATCACGTTAAATCAGACAGGATTCCGTCGCGGAACTGGCACTATGGCAAATTCTTTGGCACTGTGCCTAATAGCCGAAAAAAGTCTACAAAACCATCAGGAGCTTTACACCTGTTTCGTGGACTTTAAGGCGGCCTTTGATCGTGTAAACAGGAAACTCTTATGGGCCAAACTGAAACAGCAGGGCCTGCCAGATTCAATCTTAACGCCAATCATTGACCTGTACACTAACACCTGGATGCTGGTTAAGATTGATAATGGACAGCGGTTAACCTGAAAGATTGGCACCTTTGATGGATTAAAGCAAGGCTGTGTATTGGCCCCCCATCTCTTTAATTTATTCATGGCCGATCTAACAGTAATCCTGGACCAGACTAATGCTCATCCACCGCGGCTAGGAAACCTGCGTGTAACACATCTATCCCATGCCGATGATGTGGTGTTGCTAAGCCAGACAAGAATAGGCTTGCAGCGCCTACTGCAAGAACTGTCCAGATACACAAAACAGAATTTACTAGAAATAAACAGCACAAAAACAAAAACCATGGTTATAACTCGACGCCATAAAGCACCTCCAATCTTTATGATAGATAACGTCAAGCTAGAAGTGGTGGAAAGTTATATATATCTTGGGGTACATCTGGACAAGCGTTTTAGTTTTTCTGCACACTACAAAGGCATCGAAAAAAAGGGCATGGCATTGTTGCATGCTTTCAACACCTTAGCAACTAAACTTAAAGGGCCTCTGGTTTCCCCCTTGCTAACAGTAATGAAAGCAAAGCTACTCCCAACAATAGCCTATGGGAGTGTATTACACCACGGCAATAGCGCGCAACTCTTAGACAAAGTACAAATGAAAATCTACAAGCGCGTATTTGCGTTACCAAGTAATGCATCAACCGCACAAGTAAGACTTGAATTTGGCTTACAATCACAAGTGTTGCTGAAAAAGTACGAGACTATCAAATTTTGGTACAATGTCTGGATGAACCATGATATTGCGGTCTATCGTGCCATGTGGGAAACAATTCACAGGCGTCCCAACTCCGCCTATGCCAAATACCTCAAACTGTCATTAGAATCAACTGAGTCGGTTGCTCTTTGGGAAACCAAACTTCCAGTACAGGCATTTAAACAGGTGGTAAAGAAGGCAGCCAACAGGCACTCGTTGCTTAATGATAAACTAACCTTCAGTCATCGAACTCATGCTTGGATGACAATCCAATCTTATAAAAAATCTGTACCTGCAGCCTACCTAGACCTTGCCTTCTCACCATTCATCAAACGCAAATATCTCAATTTAAGGTTAGGTAGCTTTCCAACGAATTCTGACCAACCAAAATGGAAGCTCCAAGAAAGTGCCGAATGCGATCTATGTGGCGCAAGAAGACAGGATTTTACCCATTTGATTTGCATTTGCCCGGCCTTGATTCAGGAACGTTAAAAGACAAGTTTAATAAACTTGGAATTCGCACTTGCCGGTCTGCGATTGTACAAATCCTATGCTCGATAGACCCACAGCTTATTTGCAGAGCAGACAAACTTATTACCAACTTTGAGAAAAGGCGACTATCACTGGCAAAGATTTGAACTAGCAATATGCTCCGATTTAAAAAAAAATAAAAAATAAAAAAAATAATCTGTTTTGATTAACTGCTTTTTTTATATAATATTTTAAATTTTATGCAGCGGTGTTAACTTTCTGCTTTTTAAACATTGTGATTTTTGGTATTTTGTAATGGTTTTTATTAACTACACAATAAAGTTATATTATTGAGTCTGTTTGGCTAAAGTGCAAGGAATTGTGTTGCTTGTGTAGAATCACACAGTCTCTCCTTGTAGTACTCTAATCATTCAGTCAGTATCCAAGTACTCATGCAGCGAGCCAGGCCTTAGCACAAGGACTACTTCAAACTCCTATGCACTATGCATGTAGTCCTCTAACCACCTAAACACTTGTGTTTCAGGCCTACAATTCCCCAGTCAGTATCCATACACTGGTGCAAACACCCTGTTACTCCTCTTGCACTCCTTTAGTGACCCATTCAACACCATGTACTAATCCATTCACTTCAGTAAAATACAACCAATTATAAATTCACCCAGTGTCTCTCCTTGTAGTACTCTAATAATTCAGTCAGTATCCAAGTACTCATGCAGTGATCCTGGGCCTTAGCACATAGACTGCTACAAACTCCTAGGCACTATGCATGTAGTCCTGTAATCACCTACACACTTGTGTTTCAGGCCTACAATTCCCCAGTCAGTATCCATACACTCCTGTGAACACCCTGTTACTCCTCTTGCACTGCTTTAGTGACCCATTCAACACCATGTACTAATCCATTCACTGCAGTAAAATACAACCAATTATAAATTCACCCAGGGTCTCTCCTTGTAGTACTCTAATCATTCAGTCAGTATCCAAGTACTCATGCAGTGAGCCGGGCCTTAGGACATAAACTACTTCAAACTCCTATACACTATGCATGTAACCCTGTAACCACCTACACATTTGTGTTTCAGGCCTACAATGCCCTAGTCAGTATGCATACACTCCAGCAAACACCCTGTCACTGCTCTTGCAATCCTATAGTGACCTATTCAGTACCATTTACTAATCCATTCACTATGCCAGAAGGGAACTATTTATAAATTCACCCAGGCACTCTCGTTGCAGTACTCCAATCATTGAGTCAGTACCCAAGTACTCATGCAGTAATCCAGGTCTTACAACATGGAGTACTACAAACATCTGTCCAATGTGCATACAGTCTTTTAATCACCTATACACTTATTTTACAGACGTTAATTTACCCAGGCAGTATCCATATACTCGAGGAAACACCCTGTCACTGCTCTTGCAATCCAGTAGTGACCTATTCAGTACCATATACTAATCCATTCACTGTGGCAAAACTAAACCACTTATAAATACACCCAGACACTTTTCTTGTAGTATTCTAATTATTGTTTTGGTACCCAAGTACTCCTACAGTTAGCTAGGCCTTAACACATTTACTTGTACAAACTCCTGTCCACTATGCATGTAGTTGTCTAACCACCTACACACTTGTTTTTCACATCTTTAATTACTCAGGCAGTTCCTATACACTCCAGGAAACACCCTGTCACTCCCTATGCACTGCTCCATTCAGCCACCCAGTATCATGTAGTAATCCAAACACTACACCAAAACTAAAACATTTATACATTCATCCAGGCATTCTCCTTGCAGGACTGTAATCATTCAGTCAGTGCCTAAATACTCATATAATGTCCCTGCGGTTAACACAAACACTGGTACAAACCCTTTTCCATTACACATGCAGACCTGTAATCACCTATACAGTTATTTATACACCTTGAGTTCTGCTTTTTTATTAGCATTTCATAAATACAGTACAATAAATATATGAAAACATTGTACATCTTAAAATACGTTATAGTAGAGAAAAAATAATGAATACATTTGTAAATATAAAAGCAGATGTATCATAATCCATAGAATAGCTGAAAAATAAGGAAATTAGGGGCAAAACATAAATCAAATAAAGAAAATACAAACATCCTTAAATATTAAATAGTGAATATAAAATAGTAAAGCATTAAACTGTTAATTTGACACCAAATCAATAAAAGCGGAAAATGATAGAATGTCAAGAATAATGTTGATATACCTTCTCTGGGAGACAAATGGAGTGCCTTAATACTGGATAATAATACGAAGTTTGGTTTATGATTTGAAATATTTGTTTTAAGGTTTGAGCGGACTGCCATAATAGGAAAAATATTTTCTTATGGTTAGGTATGTAGATGTTAGTACAGCACATTGCAAATGAAGGCCATTTCTGAGCATGGGGTTGAGTCCCACATGCTCTTAGGTGACCCCAAATAGGTTCAAAATCATTGTTAAGCAATTGCCAAGTTACTCAATCTTATGACAATACCCTTCACATCAGTCTCATCCTTGACTCTCTCACCAGACCCCCATTATATATCCCTCTTCTTTTGACCACTCATAACCCAATAATGATTTCACATACTTTTAGCCTCCACAACCCACCTTCTGAAGTGGAAAACCCCTTGGTGCAACATTTGGATCACTGACTAAATATCGACAACAAAAATATCGAAGGTCAGAATATCGACTCCCTTTCTACAAAGATAAGTCCAAAAATATTGAAGATAAAATGTCAAATATAGTTTGTAAAAAATATCATATTTTTTAAATATGTTAAAAGTAATATTAACTTAATTAAATAACCAATATAATAAAAAAAAATACTTACAATTAATTACAAAATATAAAAAATAAATTTACATCAGCGTTGGATAGCGGGAGGTTAAAATTTACTATTTTCACTCCAGTGAGTGCAACAGTAGGGAAAGCGTTGGATAGCGGGAGGGTGAAAATACTATTCCCACTCCAGTGTGTGCAACAGTAGGGAAAGCGTTGTATAGTGGGAGGGTAAAAATTACTATTCCTACTCCAGTGTGTGCAACAGTAAGGAAAGCTTTGGATAGCCTAGGGGTAAAAATTACTGTTCCCACTCGAGAGAGTGCAACAGTAGGGATAGCGTTGGATAGAGGGAGGGTAAAAATTACTATTCCCACTCCAGTGAGTCCAACAGTAGGGAAAGTGTTGGATAGCGTAGGGGTAAAAATTACTATTCCCACTCCAGTGAGTGCAACAGTAGGGAAAGTAATGATTTAATTTTTAATTAAAAATTAATGAATTATCAATATCATAAAAAAATGTATTAAAATTAATTACCAATTACAAAATATGTAATAATTAATTTTAAGCACCTATAAATATTATTTATTCAAAATTAATTACCTATTAATAAATAATTAACAACCAATGAATTGTCAATACCAACAATGTAATAAGTAATATAAAAAATACCAATTAATAATTAATTGAAAATAAATTAATTATCAATACACAAAAATAATTTCAATAACTACTTAATTACAATTACATTACTTCCCACGTATTTCCCTATAAACCCACAACCCGCGCCAAATAATACATTAATACAATTAACATAATTATCAGTTAATCAATTAATAAAAATTAATTACCAATTAATAATTTATCAACAATAAATTAATTATCAATACCAATAAATAAAAATAAATATTTACTTAATTACAATTAAATTACTTCCCACCCTACTCCCCTATAAACCCACAACAAGCTATATAACTAAAACGCAAAATTAATTTGAAAATAATTAATTATTCCTAAAAATTCATATTTATTTACTATAATTGAACTAATTCCCACCCTATTCCCCTGTAAACCCACAACCCGCTCCAAAATTACGTAAAAATTAAACAACATAAAATTCATTACTTTAAAAAAATGAACATACATTACAAAAATAATATACAATTTTAACACATATACTAACATACAAAACACTTTTAAAGATCGATATCATTAAAAATTCAATATATTTTAATGCCTATTTTATGTACTTCATTATTTTGACAGTCGATATTACTTACCTGCTTTTCTATTTTATTAACCACTATATTATGTCCATTCTATATTTTGAATCAGATATTCTGTCCATTCTATATATTTTTTCGGTATTGTTTCTAGTTACCGCAACATTTCGACATTACTTGTTTTCACTGTTGCAACAGTACAGTGAGTCTTCTTTGAATTCCCACTAGCCTATCCTCACCTTTACTCTCTGACCCTTGCTCAGGACTTTGGATCACACTGGCCATTCATGCTCTCCAGGCACAAATGTACACACATTTACAATAGATAGCAGAAATCGTACACCATGAGATAACTTTCATTAAGCTGACCTTTGCTTTCCTCTCAGTGAAACATTGATTTACCCTAATCTCTTCCCACAAATCACACCCCAAGAAAAAACAACCATTTGCATAGCCAGTAGGTTTCGACTTTGGGACCGTATAAGTGTTTAGCCATGCAACAGTTGATATGGTTGCACCAAGGATATTATGCTGCCTAAATAAATACCTATAAGGTTCCAAAGGCGAGAACTATTGGCTATGCCAATGCTTGTTTTGAGTTGAGGTAAAACTTTTCAGTAGTTGCGGAGCTATAAAAGAAACAGGAAATATAAATATCTAGGTATGTTGACCCTCCACGGATCTCCCGGGGTGGATCTGCGAAACCACACACTACCAGCAACACCATGACTTGTTGACCTCAACTTGACTGGGAGGATGTGACCGCCATTTTAAGGATCAGGAAACCATCCATGAGACTAACAATGTTTTTACAAATTAATTAAAGGAGTCAGGGTAGAGGTACCCTGATCCCATGGGTGCATTAGAGAGTGTGAGAGGAACCTATGTTGGGTGTGAAATTGAAATTTCACTCTGGGTATCTGCCGATCCCCCCAAGGCTTAGAATAGCCCTCCGAGTAAACTTGTGATGGATTTGTGAATCTTAACATACTTTCTAACCCACTCAGACACCCATATGTGTTCTCTCACACCCATATACTGACCCACTCAGGCAGTCATGCACTCACTCAAAGACCTACACAGGCATTCACACACCCACTCACAGACCCATGCTAGCACTCTCAGTCCCACTCACAGACCCACATAGGTGCTCACACACCCACTGACAGGCCCACATAGACACTCACAACCCACTAACAGACCTACTCAGACACTTTAACACCCGCTCTCAGCCCCCTCTCAGGTACTCACAGACCCACTCAGATAGTTTCACATCCTCTCACAGACCCGTTCAGACACTGAGGCATCCAGTGACAGGCCCACTCAGATACTCACACACCCACTCATAGAACTATTCACACACTGACTCACACACCCACACAGATACTCACAAGCCCATTGCCATACCCATTCAGACACTCTGGTACCCACTCACAGAGCCATTGAGACACCCCTGCACCCACTCACAAACCCACTCAGTCACCCTTACACCCACTCATAGATCCACTCAGACACTCACACACCGACTGTAAGACCCACTCAGAAACTTTCACATCTACTCACAAACCCACACAGGCCCTCACAGACCAATTCTCATAGTCACACAATGACTCACATATCCATGTACTCACTCACACACTCCCTCACAGTCCCACACTGACACTCACACACCCACTGACAGACACATAGTGCCACTCACACACCCACTCACAGACCTACAGTACCACTCACTACCCACTCACAAACACATAACACCACTCACACAGCAACTCATATATCCATGTTACCACTAACACAGCCATTAACACACCCAGTTACACACTCACACAACCGCTCACCAACCTATCTAGTCTGGCACATCTACTCACATACCCGTATAGCCAGTCAAACACCTACTTACCTACCCTGCTACACACTCACAAACTCACTCAGTGACCTATACCATGACTCACATGATCAGTTAGAGATACATATACCCTCTTAAACATCCACTCCCACAACATCAAAACCACTGACTCATAGACCTATGGAGGCACTCCCACACTCACTTAGATACCTATGTAGTCAGTTATATGCCTACTGTATTCAATGTGTTATTGTGTTACATAAATAGGTTTGGTTAAGGAAACCTGGTTTTTGTTATGTGTTGAATGTGTTCTGGTTTGGGATCTGTGTTGCTCAAAATACTTAATTATGACCCATAATGCACACTATGACCATTTTGGAGGGTAGTAGGAGTAGCACAGAGGAGAAGGCTGATGTAGAATGAGGCAGTTTTGAAGATGAGTAAGTAGGATATATAATAACATATTTGATTCAATGGCGAAGATGTGCTGTCATGGAACTAAAATTAGGTGGTGATTTGGAAAAAAAGTAACTAGATCTGTGATTGGTTTTGAAAAAAATATTTATATATGTAGTTAGGGATATGCTTGAAATTGCAACCAGTCAAACACACCTGCTATAGTTTAATTTGAAGCTAGTATGCTGCGTTCAGAAAGTAATGTGCTCTTTTGACCTATTGGTAGGTAGAGAGTGCTGGTAATATGGTCACAAAGCTAAAATATTATGGGGCAGGGGTAGAAAAATGAGTGCACTTTGAAACTCAAAAAGGGGAGGTGTGAAAGCATTGGTGATTATGGAGTATTTGGCCTTTAATTGAGTAGTTTTTACACGTTAAAAAATAAAAACAAACTAGTAAATAGTAGATTGCGAAAAGCTTCTATGGGCTTCCGCATGAAACAATCAAATTGGGCTTCTTCCCAGGAAGCATGGAAAAGGTTAAACAATACTGACCATTTAGAAGTGATATAAGAAAAAAAGGAAGCATGTGATTTGTTAACTAAGGAGTATATATAAGAGCACATGGTGAAAGGTAGCCATTTTAGCTGCTTTTGTCTTGAGAGTGGAGGATCTTTGTCATACCAATGACTACAGATTTGCAAAGAAAACAAATGTTAACAGAAATAGAAATTAAAGTTTGAGACCCGCAAAAAAACATTTATAGGTATGTTAATATGGTTGTTCTATTATTAAAAAGGCTATTCAGATAAAACATTGTGGTATAAGTAAGAAGAAAGAAAATGTGCAACTTCTAGACACTGTACTTGAAAGCAAAACAGAAGTTACCTTGGATGAGAACATTAACTAAAAAAGAGGGGAAGTAGGGGAGGACAAAGAGGAATTTATATACTGAAAACATAGTAATATAATTAAGCCAGTATGAATAAATGTGTTTGCAACCAGATGTGGATGTTTGCCTATAATAAGTAATTTAATAGAAAGTAATATTCACCCTCACACACAGCCAGGCAGGCACTTACACACCCAGTTACAATCTCATGAAACCACTAATGTACCCACCACTTATAAAGCTAGACAGTGACTGCCACACTCAGTCATACATCCATAAACTCATTCACACACTCATTATCTCACCTATACATTCACTCATCTAGTTATTGACATACTCATACAGGTACTGGCACACCCACTCACACACCTGTACATGCATACATAAGCCCAGCACTCAACCAGTTAAACATGCACTTACACACCCATATACCAAGTCACCTACCCATACACCTACTCGCATACCTATTTACACAACCATATAGCTACTCACACACCCAGTGAGAGAGCAACAGAGGCACTTACACATACATTTAGATACCTACACAGCACTTATATATCGAGCAGTAACTAAGATAGGCCCTGGAGTGGATCATCTCGAGTGGATCATCTCGTTCCTCGCCAGAAGAACACAGAGAGTCCGCCTCCCCCCGTTCAGATCTGAGGCCACCGAAGTCATCTGCGGCGTACCACAAGGCTCATCACTCAGCCCCACCCTCTTCAACGTGTACATGAGCCCCCTCGCAGCCATCGCATGCCAACACAACCTCAACATCATCTCCTACGCTGACGACACCCAGCTGATCCTCTCCCTCACCAACGACCCCGCCACCGCCAGAACTAACCTACAATAAGGGATGAAAGAAGTAGCCGAGTGGATGAAGAACAGCCGCCTGAAACTGAACTCAGACAAGACAGAAGTCCTCATCTTTGGGTCAACACCATCCGCCTGGGACGACTCCTAGTGTCCCCCGGCCCTAGGCTGCGCACCCAAACCAACGGACCACGCACGCAACTTGGGCTTCATCCTGGACTCCTCCCTGTCGATGACCAGACAAGTCAACGCCGTCTCATCTTCATGCTTCAACATCCTACGCATGCTCCGAAAGATCTTCAGATGGATCCCCACCGAAACCAGGAAGACAGTCACACAGGCACTTGTCACCAGCCGACTAGACTACGGAAACACCCTCTACACCCGAACCACATCCAAACTGCAGAAAAGACTCCAACGCATCCAGAACGCCTCCGCACGACTCATCCTGGACATCCCCCGCCACAGCCACATCTCCAGACACCTGAGAGACCTGCATTGGCTCCCCGTCAGCAAGAGAATCACGTTCCGCCTCCTCACCCATGCACACAAAGCACTCCACGACCTGAGCCCCAGGTACCTCAACAACCTTCTACACTCCCACCCACCAACTACGATCGACCAACCATGCCCTCGCCGCCATCCCACGCATCCGAAGATCCACCATGGGAGGAAGATCCTTCTCCTACCTGGCAGCCAAGACCTGGAATTCCCTCCCCATCCACCTCCGCCTCACCCAAGACCACCTCTCCTTCAGGAGGCAACTGAAGACCTGGCTGTTCGAGCAGTAGCTGACCCCCCCCCCCCCCCAGCGCCTTGAGACCCTCCGGGTGAGTAGCGCGCTATACAAATTTCTTGATTGATTGATTGATTGACACACAATTGCATACCCTAAAATTCACTAATACAGCCAGTAAGCGATCCATACAGCCACTTACATACACATTTATAGATCCATACAGTTACTAAGAGAGCCAGTCATATAGCAACATAGTTACATACACATCCAGTGACACAGCCACAGATGGTCCAATATAGTTATTCAGATATGTACTCAAGTACTGATACCCCTAGTCACCCATTAAAACATGTAACTCTTTAAACATTTCTGAGGTGTGCTACTGTAGAACCTATGGGGGTCATTACCATGTCGGGCGGATCGCCACCGCCATGGTGGCGTTGGCGATCTGCCCGACAGAAATGCCCGCCCGCCACCCTTTTCCCCCGCCACATTACAATGGCGGGGGGGACCACAGCGGAGGAAAACATCGTCCGCCACTTTTCCGCCCCGGTCGCCTTGCGGCCGGGGCGGAAAAGGGTTCATATGGTGGCGGTGTCTATCAGACACTGCCAGCCATCTTTGGATGCTTGAAAATAGGTGCCTTTCCGCGGCGGCGATGCCGCCACGGAAAGGCAGGCGGTCTTTGCTTTGGGGGGCCCCTGCGGGCCCCCCTGGTGAAGGCCGAGGTGGGGGTGCACAGGGGGTGTACCTATGGTACCCCCTTCATTTGCATGTACAAAGCGGCAGGCACCGCGCGGTATATGCAAATGCGAAAACGCATTTTTAGCATTGTGGCCGGCGGTGCAGAGTGCACCGCCCGCCACAATGCTAAAAAAATCCCAATGCTAAAAAAAATCGCTCAATGGGATCCCCGCCCTTATGGCGGGCGGTCCAGAATGCCGATAGGGTGGCGGGCAGACAAAGTTTTACAGGTCATATTGACTTAGCATCGAAAACGCCTTGCCAAGCCGTAAACTTCCCTCCTAGTACATATAAATCACCATAATGTAGACAGTAGGTAGGTCATAGGGAAGCATGCAATGTAACTAAAAGGTGAGACATGTACTTTGAATTTTAAGTGAGTTACATGTGCACTTAGAGACCCATATTGCAAGTTACACATCTAGTGTCCCACCCATACTGTGACTCATATGCTATCTACAAAAGGATAGAGGCACTAACACACCCCGTCAGACAGCGAGAGAGGTAGTTGTACATTCACTCACACACCCACATAGCAGTTATGCATCAAGCAGTAACTGAGTTACATACCCCAACACTCACAAGGACAGAGTGTGAGCAATGCATACAGACACTTACAAACACATTTACAGACCCATAGAGTTACTGAAAGAGGCAATCATATTCTGACATAGTTACTTACATATTCAATTACTCATCCACAGAGGGAATGTTATATTCATTCAGACATGTACTCAAGAACTGACACTGCTAGTCAGCCATCTAGACATGTAGCCCTTTACACCTGAGAGAGGCCTACTACTGCTGAGAATGTGTGTGCACTCTACTGCCACTTAAACTTGCCATTTAATATCCCTTACCAATATTTAAACTCTCCTTTCCTTACACATAAGTCACCCCTAATGTAGGCCATAGGTAACACAATGGGCAGGGTGCTTTGCAGTTAAGAGGTACAACTTGTTTCAGGCACTTACACACGCACTTACAGACCCATGCCCGCAGGTAAACAGCCAGTCACCCACCTAACAGCCGCAAACATACCTATTTAGAAAGCCATTTAGTCACTGTTATATCCAGTCAGACAATGACAGAATCACTTACACATCCACTCATACACTCACACAGTATTTATATATGCACTACAAAAAGACCCACTTGCACACACAGGTACACAGCCAAACACTGACTAACACAGCCAGTTACTAATACATGCAGCCACTTATATGCACATTTAGGCATCCATACAGTCACTAACACACCAATCCCATTTAGACACCCAAACAGTCACTAATTCACCCAGTCACATGCAGAGAAACCAATTTCACCAAAGGAATCTGAGCAGTTTACCACTGCTATATACTGGGGTACTGTATGTGCTTCTCACCTACACATGGTTTCATTGAATTATCCACAACTGATACATTTAGCTGACCTGTAAGACCCTAGTAGTGTGCACTACCTATGCCCAAAGACTGTAAATTAAACACTAGCAATGAGCCTGTATCACTAATTGAGTCATACATACAAGTAGCCCTTTAAACACAAATGAGGCCTTTTATTTCTGAGTTTGTTAGTGCAGTTTACTGCTACTTCAACTTGGCGTTTAATACCCATACCAATATTTAAACTCTCCTTTTTTTACACATAAGTTACCCCCAAGGTACTGGCCAAGGTGCTCTGCAGTTAAGAGGTACGACTTGTACTTTAAGTTTCAGGCACTTATGCATGTACTTACAGACCCATACCCCCAGGTAAACAGCCAGTCACCCACCTATACAGCAACAAACATACCTACTTAGAAAACCATAGAGCTACTGTCACATTCCAACAGACAATGACAGAATCACTTGCACATCCACTGAAGCACTCACACAGTACTTATGTATCTACTCCTGATAGAGCCACTTCCACACACAGTTACACACCCAAACATCCAGTAACATAGTTAGCAATTGATACAGTCACTTACAAACCCATGTGAACACCCAAACAATCACTACAATACGCTCCGGCATGTAAGCAGTTTATCACTGCTTGTTAGAAATGGAGGTCTCTAGTTGGCAATGGCTGGCGCCAATGACAAAATAGGGACCCTTGCTTCTAAGTCAGAGTAAGGGGGCTACACCCTTTGATAACTCCCTCTCAACCCTGTGGTAACGTAGCACGAGCACGCAGGCTTATCTTAGAGGCAGTGTGTGAAGCATTTATGACCATATGCAGTAACACAGTAAAAACACTACAATGGGACACCATACAGGAATTATAAAAATAAGTGTTTTTATAGAGGCTTAGCACAAGACCGAAAATGACAAAATTGCACAATACAGTAGAGCGAAAATACTCTCAAAACGCTGATAAAAATAGTTTAAAGTGGGCAGGAAGAGATCAGTTCAAAGCAGGGGTGTATGAGACCCTTTTACTCACAAACGACCTCGCAGTGGGGTGCAAAATAACCAGAAAGTTCACAAAGAAGCTGCAGCGGCGATTCCTGACATGCGAGGCAGGTAGGGCATCGATTCCTTGCTGCGAGAGAGAAGACGATTCACCAGTCCTGGCGTGAGGCGGTGATGCAACAAACTTCTGCACACCAGGTCGGTGACGCGTCAACTCCTTGCTGCGAGAGGGCAGATTAAGCGATGACCCTGGTGCGAGGTGATAAAAAGGGCGTCCATGGTGGAATCTGCTCTGTGATGATCTGATGCAACGATCTCTATGTGAGGCAATGCTTTTGATGCGAGTCAATGATTCTGTTGTGAGGTAATGCGGGCACTCAGCGGCAGCAGCACGGTCTTTGGAAATGTCGCTTTCAGCTGCAGTGGCCCGTAAACGTGTGTTAGCGATAAGGTTCAGCCTGTGTTCTCTTACAGCATAACAGAAGCCCTGGATTAATCAATAGGAGCCCCTCAGCAGATAGAATTCCCCGCTTTAGAATTCAGAGAGCTGTTGGTGAAGTCTTTTGACCTTGAGACTTCAGGCAGGAGGCAAGCTCGATTCAAGCTCCTGGGTGATTGCTTAAGCAAAATCTATGAAAGTGCAAAGTCCTTACCCCTCTTCAGAAGTCCACTGGTAACCACCGTAGGACAACCCCAGAAAATAGCACTCTGGCACAGAGGCAGTACCACTCCTTCAGAATCCCTGGTTACACGGACAGAGGTTCGTCTTGACATCCAGAAGTAATTCCAATTGTAGGGGTTTCAGCATGGATATTTATACCCCAAAAGTCTTTGTTCTCAAGAGTCACAAGTCACTGAACCCAGCCAGAACCATTTCTGTGCAGTCATGGAGCACTCTGTTTACAAGGCTGTATCCTTCCTTTCAGAAAGAGGGGGTCTGCCATCAGACGCACAGTAGGAGGTGGAGTCAGCATTCACCTGGCCCGGCACAGCCCTATTAAGGTCATGGAGCTACCCCTCCCCATACTCTAAATGCAGATCTCTCTATTCAGCCTAGGTCTGAATCAGCCTGCCCTGTCTCTCCAAAACCAGACAGCCAATACACATAATAGCAAAGCACACTGGAAGGCTTGGGCAAGACAATACCTATGTCCTAAAAGGGTATTTTCAAACACAGAATATAAAAATACCCTCCACTAAAAGATGTATTTTAATTTCCTGTGCTCAGGCATACTAAATTTGACTTTCCTATCATGTTCCCTGTGTCAGTTAGGATTGCTTGCTGCAGACATTGCACTGGACAAACTAGGTACTAACCTTTTTCACTCCCAAAGAAATACTGAAATATATCCAAACATTACTCTCCTTTTGTGGAGGTGGCATCTCATTCTGCTCATGCATTAGAGGGTCAAGTTGTTCTTGCTGGTCAAGAAGAGACATACTAGCATCTATCTGAAGTACTTGTGCATAAAAATGTATTTGTAAATGGTTACATAAGTTTTGTTATGTTTATTTGTTTATTATTTAGTTTACAATGTACAATGTTACCATCTCAGATAACTTATTTCAGTAAGCCGGTATTGTTATTTGTTGAACGTTTAAAAGTTCCCCAAGGACTAATACAGAAAGTGAGTGTGCTTCCCCTCAAGTTGCCTCCTTTCACATGAAGTGATTGTGTGTCCTTGTTTCCCTGTCATTAATGTTCATTAAGGTTGTACTTTCTCACAGGTAATAAAAAGTGCAGTAATTCCTTATGGTACAAGAGCACTATATAGAACTGTTAAATGCATTAAAAAATGAATGCATACATGTCTTCTGAAATAGGTGAGGTAAGGAGAAGACAGTCAGTGATTAATTGAGGGAGGTGAGAGGATAATAGGACTTTAAAGTTGGAGGAAGGAGAGTAAGTGATAAAGAGAGCCAGAGGATATAATGATCAAAATGGTGTGGGGAGGAGAGTGTGAGTGTCTAGTAATGAAGTCCAACAGGCAAGCTGTAGTTTAAGTAGATTTATTGAAGTAAGTTACATGTTGAAGAGTCCTAGTGTAGCAGCCCCACCAGGAGCAGCCTGCCTGCTGCTCAGCCCATTCTCCAACTATCAGACTTCACCTTACAGGCACCCAACATTCCAATACGCATGACCACTCCAACATTCCATGCAGTACACAGCACATTCACACTGGCTGAGCAAATATAGAGGTAATGGTAGGACATTCACAAGAACAGGACACTATATATCCCCCTTTCTTATATAACAGAAGTATAAATGAGAGGAACACAAATGCAGCTGAAAACCAGAAAGAAGATATAACAATGAGAACCAAGAAAAGGAAGAAATGAGAGGAACACAAATGCAGCTGAAAAGATGCAATGAGGTGAAAAAAAAGGATAGAGCAGAAAGACGGGTGGAAGTAAATGAAGAGGAAGCAATAGTGGGTTTCTATCCCATCCTCTTCACTAAAATATGTAGTAATGAATCCAACAGGCAAGATGAAGATTTATTGAAGCAAGTTACATGTAGAAGAGTTGTAGTGTAGCAGGCCCACCAGGAGCAGCCTGCCTGCTGCTCAGCCCATTCTCCAACTGTCACACTTCACCTTAGAGGGACCCAACATTCCAATACGCACCATCACTCCAACATTCCATGCAGCACACAACACAGTCACACCATCTGAGCCGTTAAAGAGATAATGGCAGGACATTCACACGAACAGAATACTACAGAGTGTTTGCTTTGTAAGAGCTTTCTGACAGAACTTGGAATGTGGGATTAGTTTGTGTTCTTGGTTCTGGTTTACTTGTAAACATTCCTGTGAAGTCAGTTATGCTTCAGCTGGCTGAGGGAGAGCTGCATTCCTGTTGTAAGGACTACTACTTGTAAAATAAACAGTTCTACTTACTTCATCATTGTGGTGCTGTTATTACAGGCTACAAGAGTGAGATGGGGAGGCGAGAATAACTTGTGCTAATAGGTGTGGAGAGTGAGTGATAGAGGGAGCAGAGGGTAACATAAGATAAGAGTGCAGCGGGTAAAGTGAGCGAAACAAGAAGGGGATGCAAACATGAGCTAAAAGATGGTGGAAGAGAGTGAGTGACAGAGGGAGCAGATGATAACACAAACTAAAAGGTGTAGAGAGTAGAGTGAGTGATATAGGGAGGAAATGATAAAATTGGCTAAATGATCTGGAGTGGAGAGTGAGTGATAGAGGGAGCAGAGGGTAACATGATCTAAGAGTGTAGAGGGGAGAGCGAGTGATAACAGGAGGGGAAGCAAACATGAGCTGAAAGATGGTAGAGGAGAGTGAGTGAGGGGGTGACTGGATAACATAATCTAAGTGATGTAGAGAATCAGGGATGATGAGAAGATAACATGAACTAAAATGTGTAGAGGAGAGTGAGTGGTAATGTGAGTAAGAAGAAACCATGAGCTAAATGGTATTATGAGAGTGAGTGACAGAGGGGGTTAGAAGATAACATAAGCTAAAAGGTGTAGTGGGGGGCTGATTGATATGGGGGTGAGAGGATAGCAGGAATTAACATGTGTAGGGAGAAGAGTGAGTGATAAAGTGAGCAAGAAGAAAGTATATGGCAGCGATGGTGGGAGGATAACATGAACTAAAATGTGTAGGGACAAGAGTGAGTGATAAGTTGAGAGAGAAGATAACACAAGCTAAAATTTGTAGAAAGGAGAGTGGGTGAAAGAGGAAGCATAAAGATAACACAAGCAATAAGGTGTAGAGGAGAGTGAGTGATAGAGTAAGTGCGAGCATAACAGAGCCAAGTAAAAAGGGTAATTTAACAAGACAGGTTCCAAGGGGGCGTTTTCAAGTGTATCAGATTCCTAAATTATTTTCAGAGGAAGAGCAAATACATCTGGGAGAAAAACATAACATTGAAAATGTAAAACTGCCTCATGGTTATCTACAATCGCAGGAAGGAGGGTGTCTATGTGTCTATCCGGTGGCACAATTCACCATCATTTGTAAAACAGATTTTATCATTTTCTGGATTGTTCATGAAAACTTTTAATATATTGTCCCACTTCCCTGATCCCTCAGAAGAATGTACTTTTTGTTACTTAAATGTTCCCATTATTCGTCTGGAATTCAAACACATGAAGCCTCTTTCAGAGCGATGCTCTGGGCACAGAGACCCATATGAGAAACAAGCCCACATCAGCCTGAGATACAATACATACCTGGATGAGTCAAGGAAGACAGGTTTCTCTTTAAAGTCAGGAATTGGACCGTTACTCTCATCTCCAAACTGCATTATTGCCCCCAGGATCAGGGTTCCATCTCTTCTTGACGTCCTTTCCTCTCTTGTTTCTAAGACACCGCTGTGGTTTAGTGTTTTCCCTGCTTCACCTGCATCAATAAACGCGATCAGCAGCACTGGAGTCAGTGAGATCAAATGTAACTCACTGAGCACCAACAGGATCCGACCGGACATTGTTGTTCAACAGGTCTTCTAAAAAATCAACTGTAGTCTGGCTTAAAATCACCTTATCAATCAACCAGGAATCAAACCACTACCTGAGGGTGGGAAGCAGCAACACAAAGTGGCAAAGTTTTATTAAAAGTTTCAAAACTTGAAATTATTGTTGCACTCTGATTTGTTCCTTCTTGATTTGTCCTGTGGTCTTTATCTGAAATTAATATTAGACTTTGCAAAGTGTGACTCTGGTGCGGTGCCTGTTTATAGAGGGTTTAGTGCTGTCCTACCCCCCAAATCCACACACACTATTTGCACATAAACTTTTATGGACTTTCGTGCTGTGATTTCATAGGTACTTGCTTGGTTGTTCAGTCTCTTAGCGGTAACAAATTACGGGAGAAGAATAACAAGGCATTAAAGGTTTATTATTAAATGGTGGGTCATCATTCCCTCTTCCTCATCATGTCCTGAGGGCTCTTAAGGACACAGGTGGAGCTCCAGTGGCTACAAGGATGATCACTTCTAAATGTGGAGGTCTCAGGAGGATCCAGGCAAGAACACAGATTCACAACACCTGCAGGGGTTGTTGTTTGCAAGGCATAGATTCTGAACCAAGATAGAAAGTGCAAGTTAACTAGATACATGTATGATCTCCTTGTGATAGAACAAACGTTTCTGTGTCCATGGGGTACTGACCACCCCAGGGTCAGATTCATAGCTACACTCACCATACAACAGCTGGACAATGTCAATGCAGGCAGGGGTCAGCAGGTGCAGAGACTGACATCTTATCAGAAATGTCCCCCTCACTGTTGCAATCAATGAAGCACTTAGGGTTTCATTTATGGGTCAAGGATAGTGGTCAGACAAAAAGTAGAATCCAGTACACAATGTTCATCACACATGCCTTCATTACCAACTTGATCAGAAAGCACCAACATGAAGTTTCTCAGAGTTTGTACTGGTTGTATGTGATCTCACTGGGTAAATTGAAGTCATCCACAATGTTTCAACTTTATTTTCTAGGAAACCAATCACAGTACTTGTTTTACTGTTTTATCAGGCTGAATCACCCATAGTAAAGTCCACAACTGGATCCCTGATAATAGTAGGGTTAGCCCACACTTCAAAAGCATCCCAAATTACAACGTTAAGGATTCCCTAATCCTGCTGGGTGAACCCACTTGATTTACTAACTGTGATTGGTGCCGCGTCAAGGTACTCGCTGCACTGCAGCTCCTAACAGCTGGTTTCTTCACAGGACCAGTGTTATGACTGCAGACATGTTGCAACCCATCCCACTCGGATGCATGTGTCTATGTTCTGTGAGGTCTATACAACTGTGTGCAGTAATGTGTCATTGTGCTGCACAAACCCTATGACAGACAGCAAATGGCACAAAACATCTTCCCTTAGCACATTTTCCAGGGGCAGTGGGAGCAGTTGACTGTGCCAAAGTGGGATCACATCTCCCTGGCAGACTCTACATTTGTATCACCGTCACTGTCGCTGGCATGCCATTAATCTGCCGTCAGGGTTTATTCCAAAAATGTGTAACTCTGGGAATAACAGCTTCATCTATGCAAGACATTCTCAAGTTTACGATAAACTGGATGTCGGACAACTCTCTACAAATAAACCCGGACAAAACGGAAGTCTTGGCAGTCACTACAGCTGCCAATCCATGGAGCGATCTTTTCTGGCCGGCCGAGCTGGGGCCCTTTCCAGAAACAGCAGTGCCAGTAAAAAGCTTAGGCATCAGAATTGATGTACTGCTATCCATGACACAGCAGGTATCGGCGGTGGTGGGCACCTGTGTTAGTCTGCTGTGTCAGCTGCGGAAACTATCTTCACTACTGTCCTTTTCCACCCTCAGGCTGGCGGTCTCCGTTCTGATCCTGGCACGGCTGGACTACGGCAACTCTTTATATTACGGCCTCCCCAAAAATCTCCTGGTCAGACTTCAGGTGGTGATGAATGACGCGGCCAGGCTCATTTTTAACAAACCTAGGCAAACCCAGGCCACGCCCCTAATAAAGTACCTACACTGGCTGCCAATCGCTCAAAGAGCAAAATTCAAGAGCCTTTGTATTGCACACAAGGCAGTCTATGGCTCAGCCCCCAGCTATGTCAAGGACCGGCTCATAAACTGCACGCCAAGTAGGACCCTTCGGTCTGCTGAGGCGTGCAATCTGATTTGTCCTCGTTTCAACCTTGCATCCAAGGGTGGCAGAGCCTTTTCTAGCACTGTCCCCATGGCTTGGAACCGTCTTCCAGCTGAACTTAGGAAAGAAACCAATCTCCTACTTTTAAGGAAGAATCTGAAGACCGTGCTTTTCTTGGAGGCTTGGGGGCCCCTGTGATTGGGTGGTCTGGTGTCCTACTGATGTTGTGTGTCCGCTGATAGCGCTTAGATACCTCGGGGTGATAAAGCGCTCTACAAGCTTATAATAACATAACATAACATAACTTGTGTAGGATCTCCAAGAGCTTGGAAAAGAGCTTGCCTCCTGCTGAAGTCTCAGGGATAACAGGCTTCACCCCCCAGCTCCCCAGAGTTCTTTTGAAAGTGCCTGCTGCTGTTTTGGGCCTTCTGAGAAACTGTGTGTCGCAAGGAGCTGGAAGTGCGACTCAAGGAGAAGAAGCGTGTTGCCGTCACTGTGCCTGCCGTCGCAACTCCGAAGGATGGTGTCGCTGTTGGAACTGTTGCACTGCACCGCATTGGAGAGAAGCGTGCTGCAACGAAGAGGAAGCATGTCGCCGTTGCTGCAACTGCCGTCGCAACTCCAAAGGAGGGTGTCGCCGCTGTAGCTGTTGCACTGCACCACATCCAGAGAAGAATTTCGCAACGAGGTCGGAGCGTGTCGCCGTCGCTGTACCTGCCGTCACAACTCCAAAGGAGGGTATCGCTCCTGGAACTGTCGCACTGCACCGCATCGAAGAAGAGCACCTCGCATCCCCGAGAAGCGCGCCGCCATCAGAGCTGCTGCCGTCGCATCTTGGATTTTAACGCTGTAGTTGTCGCATCGTGGGGAAGCTTCACGCATCAGGGGAGCTGTTGCCGTCGCATCGTAAGGGTGTCGCCGCTGCAGTCCACGCATCGAACCGAGAATTTCTTGCATCCCAGAGAAGCGTGCCGCATCTGGAAGATCTTCACGTCTTTATTTCTTTGCACCTGAATTTTGCCACATTTTCATCGCTGCGACATTGCTTTTCGTGGAAGAGCAACGCAACCTAAGGTACATTGATGCAAAGTGTCGCATCTAAGAACTGAACTGAACTAAGCTGAAATCTACCATCTTAAAGTAATAATATTGTGTATTTTTGTTGTTTATGGTCTTTTGGTAACTCTATAGAAAGTATACTTATTTTTGATATAAAACCTGTGTGGTGTCCATTTGTAGTGTTGTCACTGGGTTACTGTATGTGGTCACAAATGCTTAACTTACAATGCCTCGGAGATAAAGTCTTGCTGCTCGTACCAAGATACCAAGGGGGTGAGCAGGGGTTATTTTAGGAGTGTAATCCCCTTATCCTGACTAGAGGCGAGGGTCCCTATTTGTCACAAGTACCTACCTGTGCCAACTAGAGACCCCCTAAATCTAACACTCTCTCATACTCATACACACCCTCACAGACCCACTCAGATACTCACACACCCAGTCACAGACCCACTCAGATTTTGTCATATCCACTCACATACCTACTCACACTCATATACACCCACTCAGAGACCCAGGCACTCTCATACCCATTCACCAACCCACTCAGACACTCAAACACCCATGCACAGACCCACTCAGACAATGTCCCACCCATTCACAAACGAATACACCCTCTCACAGACCTTCTCAGACACTCTCACACCCACTGGTAGACTCATGTAGACCCTCTCACACTCACTCATAGATGCGCTCAGACTCGTATGCACCCGCTCATAGACTCAGACACTCACTACTCACTCACAGACCCACTCATACACTCACAAACACACTGGCAGACCCAATCAAAGACTCATGCAGCCACTCAAAGACCCACTCAGACACTCTCACACACACTCACAGACCCACTGAGACACACAGACACATAATCAGAGACCAACTCAGACACTAAACCCAATGAGACACTCACACACAGACTCACAGTACCACTCTAACAATTATGCATTCACTCACAAACCCACAGAGATACTCACACATCCACCCACTCACAAACTAACTCAGACGCTGATACACCTACTCACAGACCCACTCATACACTCTTACAGTGACTTACAGACTTACTCAGACAGACACACAGCCACTCACAAAACTACTCAAACACTTATGCTTACATTCACAGACACTCTCACACCCACACAAACATTAATTCACCCATTCACATACTCACTCACACACTGATGCAACCACTCAAAGACTCACTCAGATATGTATATACCCACTAGTAGACCCACTCAGACACTCTCACTAATGTACCCACTCAGATACCCACTGAGACACTCTTACACCCAGTCACAGACCCACTCAGACACTCGTGCATCAACTCACAGACCCACTCAGACACTCACACACCTACTCACAGAGCCACTCAGATACTTCTACACCCACTCACAGACCCACCCAGACACTGTCACATCTGCTCACAGAACCAGTGAGATACTCATGTACCCACTCATAGACCCACTTAGACCCTGTTGCACCCACTGACAGGCCCACTTGGACACTTGGACAGTCACACACCCACTCACACAGCCATTGACTCACACATTGAGTCACTCACAAAAGTTGTGAATAGTACATGTACTTCTCTGTATTGAATGTTTGCCTTTGTTTTGTGAATTGTGGACAGATTCCCAAATTTAAAGTCAACATTTAAAAAAAGGATTTAAAAAGAAAATGAACCATTGTTTGAGAAAATTGGTGGCTCTGAGAAGAGCCCTTGTGTTTATTGTGTGTATATTATAACTACACATAAAACAGGACGCATTCTTCCAAGAGTTGTCTTTCTCTGTGAAATAAACTCCATTACTTCTATACATACCATCCATGTCAAAGCGTAAATTGTTGTGGTATTTTAGAGCTCAAGTGTTGATCTTTGAGGAATTCAGACACAGTTTTAATGACATGTTTTCTGGATTTGTCTATCTCTGGACAGAATTAGTTGAACCACTTCCATTTCTGCCTTTGGAAAATGTTGGACAATACCAAGGCAGTGTGAGGGAAAAGTGCCATTTATTGACCAAAATTATTCTTCATTAGAATTTCCAGTCCCACCCCAGTAAGTGTGCCTAGGTCATTGCTACCACAGTGCACAATCATGATGTCTGGATGTTGGCAATCCGCAACGCTTCAAACAAAAGGCAGCAATTGAGGCCATTTTAACCCTGTCTGGTCAACCCTAGTAATGTCCACATTAGACAAACCGAAGTCACTGTCAGTGCCACTCTTTCCAGCACACACTCTGGCTCAAAACACAAAGCTGTAACCCACAATCCAAATTCTCATCATTTTGAAGGCAAGGAGGAGTAACATGCAGGAGAAGGATGGAGCTGAATGAGACGGTTCTCAAAATGGACGGCAGGACTTAATTTAAAAAATAGCATATTTCATTGAATGGTGTAAATATACAGGTAGCTAAAATTAGGAAGTGATTTGCAGCAGAAAGTAATTATATCTGTGATTGACTCTGGAATCATAAAAAAATGCTAGTTTGGATATGCTTACATCTCCAAACAGTCAACCACACCTGCTACAGTTGAATTTGAAGCTAGTATACTGTTCAGAGACAGTTTTGTGAACTCTTGACCTACCGGCTCAAAAGAGTGTTCCAAAGGGGGTTGCTATGGACACTGAGATAAAACAGTGTGGGGGAAGAGTTCTAAAGAGACTGTACTGTGAAATTTAGACGGAGAGTGGTTCAGGCACATTGCTTATTATGGAGTGTTTATTTTCTAAGTCAGTACTATCCTGCAAAGTAATATGTAGATTCAAAGTATTAACAGTACAATGTTAAATGATTTTATGGTCTCCCGTATAGATCCGTGAATCTGTCACAAAGTTAAACGGGGGCCACGCTGAGCATCACAATGAATCTGCCGCACAAACACTACCAAATCAAATCAAATCAGCTTTATTCGATTTTGATACAGAAAAAGTCATAAAATCACAAATGTTTAAAAAGATAAAAACTTTTCACGATAATGTTACATGGTTCAGGGACATAAAAAACACTCCATGTTTTCTCGAATTATATTACATAGTGCAGAGACAAGAAAAACAGTCCATATATATACACGCTTCACGTTGTGTTCCGGTACCTAATACCTGCCTGTAAAAAGGAAGAAATGACCATAAAAATTTTTACATTTTCCAGCATTTGTAACCTTAAAAAACCTGTTCTACATTGTCCTAGACCCCAGCATCTAAGAGTAGGCATTAAGTCTTTTTCCTCGGTGCAACATAATATTTACAAAACTAAGTGCAGTGCAGGGTTGATTGTATTGAAATATCATCACATGGGCATATGGGCTACGAGACCGCTTGGTAGAAATGCGCTAAATAAATACACTTACATATGGCGAGTTTTTTGTCCAATAATTGGTTTCTGGGAATGTGATCAATCTAAATAAAGACCCACAATGGAAACAAGCCAAAAACATGTGACAGAAACTACTCTGTACCAGTGCCAGGTAGGGTTGTAAGCCTATGCATGTGGTCATCAAATGGTTGTCAATTACTGATTTCTTTGCTTTCTCAATAAGCCAACTCTTATTCTCTAGGTAGTTCAGGCAGTGTGATTTAAAAAAAATTCTAGATACGGTTTCCATGCTGCTAGGAGAATCAATGTATCCTGGATGGCCAATGTCGTGTGTCATGCCTTTTATGTAACTTATCCATGACATATTAGCCACCCTGTCTAATTTAAGACAATCCAAAATTACTTCTCTGTTAAAACCTGTCTCCACAGATACCCACACCTTTTGCCCCAATAATAGGGGATTGATTTTATAGTGTCAGAAATGTATGAGAGGCCACGTTCCCTATGACAGCTAAAAGCGGCAGTACAGCTTGGAACCCCCAACAAGTTGTGGATAAAAGTATTTTTGCAGCATTTAATTTGTTCTACTCCTTCGATTCCCCAGATATCAGCTCCATATGTCCCTGTTGAAATACATTTGGATTTGTAGCTATCCAGCAGCTCTGGGACAGGTCCACTACCTACAATTGGGGGTGGGGTCGCACACTACTCACACACCAGCGGGATCGCCCCTAAGGACTGTGGTAAGTGTAGTTCATGTTCCGCGATGCATCTTCTTTCGATTCTCTGCTATCTTCGCTATCTTTGCCATCCCTGGACACGTGTTTCGGGGTATTTACCCCTCATCAGCAGGGTTTAGGCCTTGTTCTGGGGTTGCCGGTGGCTGTCAAATATTGCCAGGTTTAGTACCACTCAGGCGCGCAGGTGCGGGGTCCCGGGCTCGTCAGCCAACTGCTCGAGGGAGCTTTAACATTACAATTGGGGGTGGGGTCGCACACTACTCACACACCAGCGGGATCGCCCCTAAGGACTGTGGTAAGTGTAGTTCGTGTTCCGCGATGCATCTTCTTTCGATTCTCTGCTATCTTTGCTATCTTCGCCATCCCTGGACACGTGTTTCGGGGTATTTACCCCTCATCAGCAAGGATTAGGCCGTGTTCTGGGGTTGCCGGTGGCTGCCAAATATTGCCAGGTTTAGTACCACTCAGGGGCGCAGGTGCGGGGTCCCGGGCTCGTCAGCCAACTGCTCGAGGGAGCTTTAACATTACAACTGGGGGTGGGGTCGCACACTACTCACACACCAGCGGGATCGCCCCTAAGGACTGTGGTAAGTGTAGTTTGTGTTCCGCGATGCATCTTCTTTCGATTTTCTGCTTTCTTCGCTATCGTTGCCATCCCTGGACACGTGTCCTGGACACGTGTTTCGGGGTATTTACCCCTCATCAGCAGGGATTAGGCCGTGTTCTGAGGTTGCCGGTGGCTGCCAAATATTGCCAGGTTTAGTACCACTCAGACGCACAGGTGCGGGGTCCCGGGCTCGTCAGCCAACTGGTCGAGGGAGCTTTAACATTACAATTGGGGGTGGGGGTCGCACACTACTCACACACCAGCGGGATCGCCCCTAAGGACTGTGGTAAGTGTAGTTCGTGTTCCGCGATGCATCTTCTTTCGATTCTCTGCTATCTTCGCTATCTTCGCCATCCCTGGACACGTGTTTCGGGGTATTTACCCCTCATCAGCAGGGAGTAGGCCGTGTTCTAGGGTTGCCGGTGGCTGCCAAATATTGCCAGGTTTAGTACCACTCAGGCGCGCAGGTGCAGGGTCCCGGGCTCGTCAGCCAACTGCTCGAGGGAGCTTTAACATTACAATTGGGGGTGGGGTCGCGCACTACTCACACACCAGCGGGATCGCCCCTAAGGACTGTGGTAAGTGTAGTTCGTGTTCCGCAATGCATCTTCTTTCGATTCTCTGCTATCTTCGCTATCTTCGCCATCCCTGGACATGTGGTTCGGGGTATTTACCCCTCATCAGCAGGGATTAGGCCGTGTTCTGGGGTTGCCGGTGGCTGCCAAATATTGCCAGGTTTAGTACCACTCAGGCGCGCAGGTGCGGGGTCCCGGGCTGAGTGTTACTATACCTGGCAGATATTGGCAGCCATCGGCAACCCCAGTACACAGCCTATCCATGCTGATGAGGGGTGATACCCCAAACACGTGTCCAGGGATGGCGAAGACAGCGAAGATAGCAGAAGATCGAAAGATGATGCATCGCGAACACTCTACTACATTGACCAGAGTCCTTAGGGGCGACACCGCCGGTGTGTGAGTAGTGTGCGACCCCACCCCCATAATTAACTTTAAAGCTCCCGTGAGCAGTGGGCTGACGAGCCTGGGATCCCGCATCTACGCGCCTGAGTGGTACTATACCTGGCAGATATTGGCAGCCATCGGCAACCCCAGTACACGGCCTATCCCTGCTGACGAGGGATGATACCCCGAAACACGTGTCCAGGGATGGCGAAGACAGCGAAGATAACAGAAGATCAAAAGATGATGCATCGCGAACACTTTACTACATTGACCAAAGTCCTTAGGGGCGACACCGCCGGTGTGTGAGTAGTGTGCGACCCCACCCCCATTTGTAGGTCCACTACCTAGTTTCTTAGAGAAATTAGTGACTGCTCCTATAGCTCTTGAGAAAGTCGATTTCCTTGCATTCATGGCCGCTTTCCAGGACCCCTTTCTGTCAAAGATTATTCCTTAGTAGGGGAATCTATCCGTGCTTTCAATTCTTTTGTTATCAATAAAAATGTCACATTTCTTTTTCCTTTTTGTTCCACAACTCATAGTGTATGTCTTAGTGATGTTTACCTTTAGGCCCCTATCTTTCATATAGGCAACAAAGTTGGTGACAGACCTTTGTAATCCTAACTGCGTCCGCGCCATTATGACTGCCTCGTCCGCGTACAAAAAGATAGGGACGGGGGTGTCCTTCATGGTTGGATAAGCATGTTGGTATTCACTCAAGTGCTGTCCTAGGCTATTAAGGTAAAGCGAGAAAAGCAAAGGCGCAAGTATGCACCCTTGCCTCACCCCTTTTTTTAATAGAAAACTTGGCTGAGCACTCCCCCTATCTCCCATATCGGACCCTCGCCCCTGCCCCCTATACAATTCCTTAATGAACATTAGCAGTGGTGGATCAACCTCTAGTTCTTTAAGAATGTTCCATAGCTTGTCATGTTTGACGCAGTCCAATGCTGAGCTTAGGTCCACGAATGTAAGGAAAAGTTTATCCTTGTTTGCTTTTGTCTATTATCTATGATTAATGACAAGTTGAGTCCCTGCTCAGTTGTGCCTAAGCCTGAGCGGAATCCATATTGATAATTTGATAGGACTCCTGATTCTTCGGCCCATGTCTGTAGCTTATTTAAAATAACCCTCCCTGCAACTTTCATAAAATCATCCAATAGGGAGATAGGGCGATAACAGCTTGGTTCATTTCTGTCCCCCTTTTTAAATATGGAGATCACAGTTGCATCAGTCAAAGTGGGAATGAACCTATAACGAACACAGTTGTTTAAGACGTTTGTTAAAAGTGGGGCCCATAGCCCTATGTTAGTTTTATAGATGTCCACCGGGACGCCATCTGGCCCTGGTGCTTTCCCTGAGGCACTCTCTTTTATGGCCCTAATGACCTCCTCAAGGGAAATATCGATGTCTAGGGGAAAGGGTCCGTATTGGGTATTATCTTCAAATCCCAGTGCTACTGTCGCTGTCATGTTGTCATCAGCAATCTCATCATTATAAAGCCCCATAAAAAATTCTACCCACTTATCTCCTGTGATTGCCATATCTATAATATGAGACTCTCTATTAATGACAAAGGGAGCGTTGACTGCTCTCCAAAAGCCAATATTGTCTTTATTTATGCAAGCCTGATGTAGTGCATTGCTTTCCTTTTTAATTGTGCCTTCCGTTTGACTAAGGCTGATCGGTACAAAGTTCTAGCCCGCCTTATATTCTCCCTGCATCTAGGTTCACTATGCAGAGCGTTTTTCAAATGGGTTTGTGCCTTCGTACATTCTTTGTCGAACCAATCCTATGGATTGAGCACTCCATGTCGCTTTTCCCTCGTTAATAATTTCTGGGCCTCATCTGTTATCTTGAGGTTATCTAGACTGTGAGAGACATATCTCTATTTCCTCAGATTTTTTTTAATCAACCATTGAAGGAATGCCTCAGAATCCACTTTTGCCCAATTTAAGGTGTACCCATTGGTACTAGCAAGATGATGTCAAAGTTATGTTGTGTATTCAAATGCTACCAGATTGGGCTTCTTAACAGGAGACTAAGAAAGGATTTTTAAAAAATGGGCCAATGAGAAGTGGAATAACAAAAAAAGTTCAAGGAGGGTTATGATTTGCTAAGTATATCAGTATCACTGAATGACTTGATTTAATTTATAGACTTGTAAAGCGCACGTATGCTCAAGGGTGTCTTGACGCTGGAAATAGCAGGAGCGCTGAAACTTTGGCAGGCCCTGGTAATTCTAACACTTCATTTGGCGAAAATGGCATGGCATGTTTTCAACAGTCTTCTGAATGACATGAGCGACGTACTACTCTTTATTGCAATCGGTAGACTGTTCCAGGTCTTCGCTGTCCCTAATAGGAAGCTTCTGCCCCCCCCTCCCCCCCCAGCGAGCCTGCTTATACCTGGGAATTAACAGTAGTTGTGAATTAGATGACCTTAAATTTCTGGCTGGCATATTCTTTTTGAGGTGTGTCCTCAAATACAGTGGACCGTTTTTTCCGATGGGAGATTGGTTCATATTTGGCAATGTCCAGTATTATTCTAGCTGCTGCATTCTGAATTTGCTGCAGCTTCAATAAAAACGGCGACTGTAACCCCACATATAGGGCATTGCCGTAGTCTGGTCTGGAAAGGGCCAAGGCTGTGACCAGCATTTTTAATGCATCCAGGGGGATAAAAGGGCAGATCTTCCTGATCATTTTTAAAATACCCCAGAAGGTGGAGGCAAGCTTATTTATTTGACACTCAAATGTCAATCTATCATTGTTAGAATTGGGGGTCTCTAGTTGGCACAGGTAGGTACTTGTGACAAGTAGGGACCCTCTTCTCTAGTCAGGTTACGGGGGTACACTCCTAAAATAACCCCTGCTCACCCCCTTGGTATCTTGGCATGAGCAGACAGGTTTATCTCAGAGGCAGTATGTAAAGCATTTGTGAACACATACAGTAACCCAGTGACAACACTACAAATGGACACCACTCAAGGTTTTATATCAAAAATAAGTATTCTTTTATATAGAGTTACCACAAGACCATAAACAACAAAAATAATCCACAATACTATTAGAATTCAAGAGTTCTGGTTAAAAGTTTTGTGCGAGTCGGTAGCCCTGTCCGGCTACAGCGTTGCTGAAATAACACAGAGTCTAACAAATCCAGCGGACCGCATTGGTCCGGGCCCACTCAAATGTCGACAGACTCAGTCACAGTACCTTTTACTTCATGCAGCTGACACGGACGTGCGAGCCGGTTCCGGTGTTCGTCGCGGTGCAGAAAAGAAAGAATTGCTGGTCGCGTTGTCCCTCCATGCTGTGCAGGCAATGGTCCGTTGACGGAGTCGGTGGGTCCAAGGTGTACGTTGCAGGGCGAGATGTTGTTCGTTGTGGTGCTTGCAGCTTGCGGTGCTGTGACAGAGCTGGAGTTCAGGAGCTGGCGTCAATCAGTCCGGACAGCGGTGCCCAACTACAATGTGTTCACAGGACTCGAAGTCAGCATCAGTGACCGCGTCGTCAGACCAGTATGAGTCGGTGTAACGAGGCATTGCACGTCGCGGTGTCAGGACGGAGTCGGTCAGCTCAGAGCTTGCGTTGTTCGAGGCGGACTTTGTTCAATGCGGTGCCTACAGGACACCAGGGCGGTCGTGAGAGTCGGTCACAGCTCCCTGCCTCTGTAGCCACTGAAACAGCATTCCCAGCAGCAATCCACCAAGGCTGGTGAAGTCTACTGGTCCTGAGAAATCGGTCAGGGTGCAAGCTCTTTTCCAAGCCCTTGGAGATCCTTCACAAGTTGAAATAAAGCACACAAAGTTCATTTCTCATTCCTTTGGCAGTCAGGCAACCCCTGCATGCCAATCCCCCAAGAAGCACTTCAGCTCATCCGTTTTTTCAGGTTCCTCTCCTCAGCAAAACGTTCTTCTTGTAGTCCAAAAGTGATCTAATTTCTTGGGATCAGGGTCCCAATATTTATACCCCCAAACCCTTTGTCCTCTGAGGCCAGAGGGGCCATTGCCCAGTCTAAACCAGTTCCGGAGCACTCTGTTTACATAACTCCTTCTTTCCTTTCACAGTGCAGGGCAGAAACATCAGATACCCCACAGGAGGTGGAGCCAGCATTATGGAGGGAAAGCACAGCCCTGGAGCACTCTGCTGACATGACCCCTTCTCTCCTTTCACAGTGCAGGGTAGAGACATCAGACGCACCGCAGGGGGTGGGCCAGCACTGTGGGGGGGAAGGCACAGTCCTATTCAGGGCCCAGGTGCAACTCCTCCCTCCTATCTAGATGCAGATCTCTCTATTCACCACTGGGCTGACTCATTCTGTCTCCTGGAATCCCCCAGCCCTGTCACTCAAACTCCAGACAAGGAATACACAACCTAGCAGAGGCAGGCCTGAATAGTTAGACAAGAAAAATTCTACTTTCTAAAAGTGGTATTTTCAAACACAGAATGTTAAAACCAACTTCACTAAAAGATGTATTTTATCATTCAGAGTTCAGGCATACTAAACTCGAATTTCTACCATATTCCCTGAGTCAGTTAGGATCATAAGATGTAATAATCTAACTGCCCATTCTGGCCTACGGAGAACAGGTAGCCTTGCAATAGTGAAAAACAAAATGGCTGAAATTCACTATTAGTACATGCCACACACACCAGGGCATGTCCTACCTTATACTTACAATGCACCCTACCCTTGGGCCTACCATAGGGGTGTCTGATATGAAGAAAAGGGAAGGTTTAGGGACTGGCAAGTGGGTGCACTTGCCCAGTCAACATGGCGGTACCAGGCTGCACACATGCTCTGAAAATGGCAGGCCTTAGACACACTTTTAAAGGCTGCTTCTGTGGATGGCACAACCAGTGCTGCAAGCCCACTAGCAGCATTTGGTTTACAAGCCATGGGCACACTGAGTGCACTGTACTAGGGTCTGACAAGTAAACCAAATCAGCCAATCATGGAATCACAAATTAATACATTAATTTACAATAGGGAGAGCATTTGCAGTTTAGACTGATCAGCAGCGGTAAAGTGCCCAGAGTCATAAAACCAACAAAAACAGGTCAGACAAAATACTGGAGGAAGCCATAAAGTTCAGGGATGACCCTGCAAAAAAAGACCAAGTCCAACAATCATCAAATACAACCCCTAGGTTCCTGATCTTTGGGACAGGGGTTGGGCACTGAAGGCACAGTGGGAAAGGTTGCCATTGTTGCTTTTTTTGTACTGAGAGTTGTATATCATTCTAGTACTTTAGACTTGCCATTTTGTCTGATAAGAGATTTCAAGTAATACTGCGTTAAAACTGTAGGAACAGCAAAGAGATTCCACAGGTATGTTAATAACGGTGTATATTTACAATGTTTATGTTTATATTGATTTATGAGTGCATGTTAAATGAAAGAAAGAAAGTATGAAGGATACTTACATATCCATTCACATACCCAAAAATGCACTGATATACCCAGTCAAATATGTAGTCAAGAACTGACACAATTAGCCAATAATTAGTACAGTAACTGATATGTGCATGCACACAGTCAGTTATATAAATGTAAATGTAAATGTACATGTATTTATCACCGACCCGGTATCTAAGCGCTTGCTTAGGGAACCCGTCCTGGTATTCCCCTGTGAGATACCCCGGCAGGGTATCCACAAGGTGAAAGCCAGGCATCCCGCCGCGAGGGGCCGTAGTGGAGATTAAGCAAGCTATTGCCCAGAGTCGCAGAGTGTGACCCCGTGAGTCGAGTAGGCACCGGAGCGAGAATTGTCGAGTCCGTGGAATTTTTGAGCCCGAGACCCGCCGAGGCGGGGAATCGAACCGTGGTCCACGGCCGATCTCAGCTTCTGGGTCTGCCGCCTCTAACCACTGAGCCACGCTTCTCCACCCATGGGACAATGAAACAGTCAGTAAAAAATCTAGTTACATATCCAGACAGTCAGTCAGTCAAAAGATCTTTATTCGATTTAGTTAAAAATCATACAAAGAGAATAAAAACATTTTTATACAAATAAAAAATATTTAAACACTTCCATACCAATCAGGTTCATGTAACGTGATATTAGGGCTAAAAAAGTGTTTAAAAGGTTTTTAAAAATACAATTCATTCGGAAAAGCCTGGTAATATCTTGCGTGATTTAGATCTAGCTGCCGCCACTAAAAAGTTTGCCATACAAAATGTGATACGAATATTGCACAGTGATGGAAGGTAAATCAAGGCTGGTCTCACCTGGGAGAAACCAGCCTCCCTTAAAACAGGTAACAAATGTCTTTTCCTAGAATCTGAAAAGAAACCACAGAACATAACAAAATGCAATCTATCTTGAACAGAAAAATTATCACATGTACAGGGCGGGGCAAACTCTGGTTTAACCCATGTATTGAAGCTGCCTAAATAAAAATGTATGAGGTTAAATCTGAATTTGGTCAGAAGAAACCTGTGAAACGGCCTAGTAACAAAACTTAAGTAAGGTTCCAGTGCGATGGAATTCACTAGCAAATAATGTCGTCTCACTGCTGGCTTCTGCAGTTCCCTTTCCTCCCGACCCACTCTTGCTCTAGTCATGAACTGCTTCTTGACGATGTATACATCCTGTTTCCTGATACCAGAAGGGTCTGTAAAGAGATCCGGGCGACCCAATTCCGTAAAAGACTTCTTCAAATAGGCCATCCATGGGATACTACTAAAGTGGTCCAAGGACATGACATCATTCATAATCCTGTGATTAAGAGTTAGTTCTTTATTGAGCCATGTCTTTAGCCAATAGATTAAAGGCGCCAAGTTTAGCCTATCACAAACGTGGTCCAGGCCCACCTCTGCATGTATGGAGAAGGTTGGTGTGGACTGGGGGACAGACAAAAGGGAACGTAAAAATCTATTTTCTGCCTTTTGAATTGGTTCAAGGCATACGTAACCCCATAATGGTGCGCCGTACATTGCCAGTGAAATACATTTACTGTTATAGACCTTTAGGAGGGCTTCCATCGGTCTAGCGCCCAGCCTTTTTGCAAAACCCATAAGAGCAGCTGAAGACCTGGTCACCGCCAGGCTTTTTGCTCTAACCTGGGGACCCCAAGAACCCCTGTCATCAAAAAGCACCCCCAGGTAGGGAAAGGCAGAGACACTAGTAACGACTTCGCCCTTACATTTAAAAGTTGTAGCTACACCCTTTTTTGTGGTACCCAACAACCATAGTATGTGACTTGTTCGAGTTAACCTTCAAGTCTAGTTGGTCCATGAAGGTGCCAAAGGCATCCAGGAGCCGTTGGAGACAGACGCCAGTCCGGGTTATCAGTACCGCGTCGTCCGCGTATAGGAGAGCAGGGATCTTAACTTCTCCTACACGCAGAACGTCTCCATCCACTGCTTCCAGGTAGCTTCCCAGGCCATTGATGTAAATTGTAAAAAGCAGGGGAGCCAGTATGCAGCCCTGCCTGACCCCACGCATGGAATTAAAGCAGGACGTGCACCTTCCCTCTTTGGTGACCCGCACAACTGGAAATAACTCTTGGTGGAGTGAAGCCATAAACCTAACCAGTGCCTTATCAATCCCAATCCTCAGAAGGATATCCCACAACTTAGACCTGTTCACCAAGTCGAAGGCCGAGGAGAGGTCCATAAACGCAAGGTGTAGTAACCCCTCCTTGGCCACCGTATACCTGGAGATCAACAGATGTAAGTTGGAACACTGCTCTATTGTTCCTCTCTTCTCTCTGAATCCATACTGGATGTCAGCCAAACCCCCACAACTCTCCAAACTGTCCCTTAACCTGGCCAAAAGGACTCTGCCTAAGATCTTAATTGCAGAGTCCAAAAGGGATATGGGCCTGTAGCACCCTGGGTTGTCCAGGTGACGCTTCTTGAATATGGGAACGATGGTAGAAGTTACCCAGGTAGTTGGTAAAGAGTTGCCATTTGCGGCGGTGAACACATTAGCAAGGACGTCCGCCCATAGCTTTGGGGAGTGAATGTAGAAGTCAGCTGGCAGCCGTCTGGCCCGGGGGCTTTATTCTTTGTGTGGCCAGTATTGCTTTCTCGACCTCGACCCTATTGAAGCATATGGGTGGGGCCTCAGGGACCGACATGATACTCACTTGGCCCGCCGTGTCAGTATCTCCATAAACTGATCTAAAGTGAGCCAACCATTTGTCGTCCGGGATGACACAATCCATAATGGAATTGGTCGAGTCGGAGAAAAAGGGCTGGTTAATTATGGCCCAAAATTGCCTGCTATCCCGTAGGATATCTGTACAAAGTAAATTCTCCCAAGCATCGTTCTTAATTTTGTCCTGCCTAAACTTAATAGCATGCTTATGTTATGTTATGTTATGTTAACTTTTGTCTTTTATAGCGCACGGCTACTCCATGGAGTGTCCCGGCGCTTTTAATACAACCATCACAGAGTAACACAACACATTGAAGCAAGGAGAGACAAGAGCAAGAGCAGACTACTTCCTTCCCTAATATAGCAATGTCCGCCCTCACCCTTGGTTGTGCTTTGAGAGCAGCCATTAGAGATTTATGTGCTTTCGAACATGATGCGTCAAACCAGCGACACTGGTTGTTGATGCCCTGCCTCAGTTTGACCGTGAGGTGCGATGAGATTTGGCTACAATTAGTTTGAAAGGCACCCGTAATCTCGTAATTTGGGGCGCCTGGGTTCTGGCAGGTCGCCACCTGGTCCTCGATTATCGGGAGAATTTCAGCGTAGAAACTGTCTGGGACGACATTTGCCCACTTGAGCCTTCTGCCCTGATCCACTGGGCGTAAAGTATGCCCTGTTTTTCTGTGCCCCGGCATCGGCCCCATGAACTCCCCCCAGGCGACCTCAACAAGTACCGGATTATGGTCACTGTAAAGAGAGGGAACTGTGCAATAGGAAGTAGCCCTATTTAAAATAGCAGGGGTCACAAATATATAATCAATGATTGTGCCGGGGACTGTCCCCTTAAAGGTAGGTGTTCTGGTCCCCCCTTCCACCGACATTGGTTCTGAAAAGTTGAAGTTGGCCAGTAAATCTTCCAACTCCTCTCCCGGGGTAGTATGCTCAAAGTGGGGTCCATCAGGTCCTGCTACCCCCATATGGTTAATTCAGCTACACATAAGTTTACAGGGGTGAATATTAAAATCACCCAATAGCACGCATTCAAAATTAGTATGTGTATTATGACTGACTGAAGTTAAAAAGGAGTCTAGGGCGGCGATGTTATTATCACAAAAATCCCTATTCCCTGAATTATAAAAATGTATAAATAATGTACTCCTGGTGGGACTAATTTCCCTTTCAACGATTAAAAGATTAGGGGATGCGTTTTTGACCTGCCTTAGGGGCCCTTTGAGATCTAATGAAAATAGGGTTAAAAGACCTCCCCTAGCCCTGCCTGCGTTACTGGGGATGGCAGCCACAGCAAAACTGGTGAACCCATCCAGCCAGAAGCTGGAGGAGGTGTCCCATGTTTCTTGTATGGCGATGGCGTTATGCTCAGAGACAAAACTAGACCATACATTGTCACCACTCTTGGAGCTAATTCCTGCCACGTTCCAACTAAGCAGTTTACACACTGCGACCTTGTTTGAGTTGCCGCCCCCCTCTGCCGGTGACAGTCTCGTTTGTTAGTCAGTATGTGTCCTCCAGACCTGACAAGGGGGCAAAGTGGTTGCTCGTAACCAACCCGCAACCCTCATCTGCACCCTGGGGAGCCCGGGCGTGAGGTACTGGCGGGGCAATGGGTCGCCTTGAGGATTGTAAATTTGTGGATCCATGAGAGCTACCCACCCCCTGTGGTGGCCTCCATCCCTGCCATCTTACTGGGTGGTGAATTGTGGAATTAATATGGGCTAAGTGTTGATAGAAGAAACCCAATGGGACAGGTCTCAGATAGTCCTTTGTTGAAATCGCAGAACCGTCCCAAAATAACCTATCAGTCAGATTAACCGTGCTAAAGTTTATTACCACACAGTCCCCCTGAGTGATTTTTGGTGAGTAACTGACACTACCAAATCACCCATCCAGACAAGTAGCCCTTAAAACATGTACTACTTTAGAGCCTGTGTGTGCATTTTTACTGCCATGCCAACTTGGTATTTTAAACCGCTTGCCAAGCCTTAAATTTTCCTTTTACTACATTTAAGTCACTCCTAAGGTAGGCCGTAGGTAGGCCATAGGGAAGGGTACTATGTGCTTAAAAGGTAACATATGTACTGAAATTTCAGTGAGTTACATGCGCACTTACAGACCCATATGCCCAATTATACATCCAGTATCCCACCTATGTAAAGTCTCACATACCTATTTACAAAACCATATAGACACTCCCAGTCAGACAGCAACAGAGGCACTTACATATTCACGCACACCCCCCCTCAGCACTTAAGTGTTCAGCAGTAAACGAGCAAGTTGCACACATAGTTACATATCCAAATACTTACTGACACTGCCAGTAAGCAATACATACAACTATTTACATACACATTTGAAGACAAACGTATGAGTAGATTAGACTACTGTAACTCCCTCTTGCTGGAATCCCCTAAATTCCTGACTGCTAGACTACAGAAAATCCAGAGCATGGCAGCTAAGTTGGCCTTGTCACGTCCTCGACACTCCTCTCCTTCTCAGGCCCTTGTGGAGCTGCATTGGCTCCCTATAAGTGCAGAGAATATATTTTAAATCACTTTGTGTTGTGTTTAAAGCGCTTGACGGATTGGGCCTTATACCACTACAGAGTAAATTCAGTTGGTACGCTCCTCCCCGCTGTCTTCGATCCTCTTCAGCCTTCTTAGTGAAAATTCCCCGGACCAGAAGAGTCAAGCTGGGGGGTCAAGCCTTCAGTGTTGCGGCTGCCAGACTCTGGAATAAGCTGCCCCCAGAGCTACGACAGATGAATGATCTTTTATCATATTGTAAACAAATGAAAACTTGTCTCTTTCCTACAAGCTAATTCTTTTCAATTGTTCAGTTCCCAGTAGCTCTTCACTACCTCCCTCTTTTAGCACCAAGATGACTGTTGGGTTAGAGTGCGCTGTACGAGTTTTGCTTACAATTACAATTACAACGTAAAATGTTGCAACGCATACCTTTACAATGCAGTCAATATGACGCGGCTTCCATTACAATGCATGCCATTACAACGCAAGCCAATACAACGATACCCCATTACAAAGAAAATTAGTATTCTAAAACCACCAAGTGCTTACCTTAGGGATATGCGTTGTAATGGCATGTGTTGTAATGTTTCCTGCGTTGTATTGACCGTGTTATAAAGGCATTGTGTTGTAGACCCATAGAGTTACAAAGACAGCCAGTCATATGATGACATACTTACTTACATATACAGTAAATCACTACACTCACTCAGATATATATTCAAGTACTGATACTCCTAGTCACCCTAATCACCCATCCAGAGAAGTAGTCCTTTAAACATATCTGGGACCTGCTACTGCATAATGTGCCTGTTAAGTTTTATTGCCAGGTCGACATGGCATTTAACACGCCTTTGCCAAGGCTTAAACTCCCCTTTTTTACATATACCCCCTCAGGTAAGCCGTCAGTAGCCCATAAGGTAGGGTGCTATGTACATAGATGTAACACATGTAGTTTGAGAGGGAGTAGATGTGTTGCATTTAATAACTCATTAAATAAATAAATAAACATTGATAGAATAAATTATATAGTCATTTAGTTGTTTGAGGTATGCAAATTAATAGTCAATAATATAAACTTAAATGAGTACAGTATTTGGTTTTCAGATATATACTTGTGTTGAAAGAGGAAAAATTACAATGGCAAGAAAGGAACAGAGGAGAAAAATACAAAAGAAACAGTACTGCCTGCAAAAAACTGAGAACAAAAAGGAGATGACAGATAGAACTTAGTGGGGAAAAAGAACTGCTGGTAAGAGAACTAATGAGTTTCATAAAACATTGTTTAGAAAAATGAAAAATGTGGAAAATGATGTAAATAAGGAGGGGGCTTTAACACCAACTGAGAATAAAAAGGCGTAAGTCATGTTCAAAGTGGAAAACAAGTTAAGAAAACAGCTCATTTGATAGCAAGGCCGAAAAAATCCCAACAAATAATAAGAAGAATCTTTAGAAGTAGGGTAATGCATAATTTGGTAAGAAATAAAAAGCAGTATAAGAGAAGAACAGCATTGAAGTAAACTTGGTATGTTTTTATGTTTCAAATGTATTTTATTGCTTTTAAGAACACAGTCCTACACATAACAGAGGGGCTTGCTTGGCACTCCCCTATCATGCAGAGCACATGAACACTAATCAACACAAATTACCAATAATCAACACAAACAAACATACTCCACTTCAGGTACACTTCTAGATAGAACCACTGAGGGTACCTTTCAGGTATATAAGCACTACATCTTCGCTGGGCAAACCAGAAGAGAAAAAGAATTCCATGCTGATATGCTGACATGAGATGCTGTGGTTTCTGCTCGTAGACACTCCAGCCTGCAGTGGTCTAATATCCTTTGTGGGTGTCCTTCTTGAGACCAAAGCAGAATCCTTTGCTCTCCCACATAAGGTAATGGGATTGGCTTTATCCTAAGGGGATTCTCGGCTATAGTCCTACATTCATGCTAGGTACAATTAGGTACATCTAGTTAGGGTTGCATTGTAGGAGTATGCATTATCACTGTCATGTATTAATATGCCTGCATATATTCATTATTTAAGCACTATGGTTGAATTCTACCTTTTCTTTACTCTATTGGTGCTCATAACCTTATATATCGATGGTCATTGCAGCACACGTATTTTATACTAGAATAACGCTGGTTCAATAAATGCTTATTTAAAAAGTCCAAAGGGTTTATTCTGTGTATCTCTCTGAGACAAACTGAGCATGAGTGAAAGGTATTGTACTGTTTCCAAGAACCCTGAGGGGTCAGGGTCGTCATGTTCGATAGTTCCAGAAGCTATTCGCTCCTTGGTACAAGGGGCTCATAGTGGCACTGTGAAGCTGTTGGACTAATAGACTAACATATCCTCTGGGGGTGTCTGGAATTAGTCTGGACACCAATCCCTCAGTGTATGTTGTCTAAACGTGCTTCTATAGATTTGTAGGAACTATACAACAAAGGCATTGTAAGGGAAAAGTGCCAATAATTGACCAAAGGTATCCTTCAATAGAATTTCCAATACTACCCCAGGAAGTGTGCCTAGGTCAGTGCTGCTACCATGCACAATCACAATCATGTCTGAATGTTGGAAACCCGCAATGATTTGAACAAAAAGCAGTAATTAATGCCACTTTAACTCTGTCTGGTCAACCCAAGGAATGTCCACAACAGATAAACCCAAGTCCCTGTTCATGACACTTTTTCTAGCACACTCTCTGGCCCCCCAAAAAAAGTTGTGACCCACAATCAACACTTTAGCCATTTTGAAGGCAAGGAGGAGTAGCACACAAGAGATGGCTGGAGGTGAATGAGACGGATTTCAAAATGAAAGGCAGTTTTAATGGACAGCAGCATCTCATTTAAAAAAGAACATATTTCATCGGATGGTGTAAATTCGCAATTAGCTAAAATTAGGTAGTGATTTTCAGCAGAAAGTAAATTGATCTGTGATTGACTCTAGAATAATTTTAAAAATGTTATGCTATTCTGCATATACTTATATTTCCAAATAGTCAACTACACCTGGTACAGTTGATTTTGAATCTAGTAGTGTTGTGAACTCCTAACCTACAGGCACAAATATACTGAGCTAAAACAGTGTGGGGGGAAAAGTTCTAAAGAGACTGTACTGTAAAGGTCAGAAGGAGAGTGGTTTAGACACATTGCTTATCATGGAGTGTTTATTTTCTAATTCAGTATTATCTTGCAAGTGTAATGTGTAGATTCAAATAATTAACAGTACAATGTTAAATGCTTTTAAAGGCTCCCATATAGATTTGTGAATCCGTTGCAAAGTTAAATGGGGGGCTGCACTGAGCATTGCAACAGATTCATGAATCCGCCAACAAACACTACCCGATTGGGCTTCTTAACAGGGGACTAAGAAAGGGTTAAAAAAAACTGACCATTGAGAACTAGAATAACAAAAATATGAAAGGAAGGTTTTGTACTGAAAGTGGTATACCATTCTAGTACTTTAGACTTGACATTTTGCCTGATAACAGATTTCAGATAATACTGCATTAAAAATTGGAGGACAGCCAAGGGATTTCACAGGTATGATAATAATGGTGTACATTTACAAAGTATATGTATATACTGAGTTATGCGTTTGTGTCAAATGAAAGAAAGTGTGAATGTTACTTACATATTCAGTCATATACCTAAGAAACACTGACATAGCCAGGAATATATGAAGTCAAGTACTGACTCAAGTAGCCACCCATTTGTACAGGATTTGATATATGAAAATACATAGTCAGTTACATACCCGTGGGACAATGAAACAGTTAGTAACAAATCTAGTTACTTACCCCGACAGTTAGTTGGTATTAAGAGACTCAAATACCAATTTACAAAAGTATAGAACTACAAACACACCCAGTCAGACAGCGACAGAAGCACTAACACATTCACACACTCACCCACTCAGCACGTATGTGTCCAGCAGTAATAGAGCCAGTTGTACACACAGTTTCATACCCCAATACTAACTAACACAGCCAGTAAACAATCCATACAGCCACTAACATACACATTTGCAGACCGTAGAGTTACAAAGACAGCCAGTCATATGCTGACATAGTTACTTACATATCCAGTGACACACTCACACAGGGACTAATACATTCACTCAGATATATATTCAAGTATTGATACTCCTAATCACCCATCTAGAGAAGTAGACATTTAAACATATCAGGGGCCTGCTACTACAGAATCCGCCGGTACAGTTTTATTGCTGGGTCGATGTGGCATTTAACCTCCTTTGATGATTGAGGGTTGTACTCCGCACTCGGTTTTATCAGGTGTAATCCCTGATTTAAACTGCTTTTAATCTGTTCTCAATGTGCGTGCTAGGTTTGGAGGAGGGCGCTGACCTCCTGGGAAACAAGTAAATTTAGTAAGTGATAAGTTATCACTGACCCTTCCTGCACTGCGGGTGCTAACCATTAGGGTTGGCCTCTGTTTTTGTAATGTTTTTGTGTGTTAATGCTTTCAAATAATACACTTAGAATGAGCTTTTTTTATTTTTTTTAGCAATATCATGAATATTTTCTTCATTTATTTGACATACACATAACTATGCATTCTTGTCACACACGAACATTCTTAATATCCTTTGACATTTAACAAAAACATGTCATTTTCATACAATGATTTATTGTTATGCTGTTGTTCATCCCAAACAGCATAACAATAAATCATTTTGTGAAAATGAAATTTTTTTGTTAAATGCCAAAGGATATTAAGAATGTTCGTGTGTGAGAAGAATGCATAGTTATGTGTATGTCAAATAAATGAAGAAAATATTCATGTTATTGCTAAAAAAAAAAAAAAAAGCTCATTCAAAGTGTATTATCTGAAAGCATTAACACACAAAAATATTACAAAAACAGAGGCCAACCCTAATGGTTAGCATCCGCAGTGCAGGAAGGGTCAGTGATAACTTATCACTTACTAAATTTAACCTGCTTTGCCAAGGTTAAACTCCTCTTTTTCTTTGTATAAGTGACTCCTAGGGTAGGTCATGAGAAGCCCATATGGCAGGGTGCTATGTGCACAGAAGTAACACATGTAGTTGTAGAGGGAGTAGAGGTGTTGCATTTAATACCTCTGGAATTGAATTAAACACTGAGAGAATAAATTATGTAGGCATTTAGTTGTTTAAGGAATGTAATTTAATAGTCTAAATGTAAACTAAAATGAGTACTGTATTCGGTTTTCAGATACCTACTTTACAAAGGCAAGAAAGGAACAGAGGGGTCAGAGGGGTAAAATACAAAAGAAACAGTACTGCCTGCAAAAAACTGGGAACAAAAAGTAGATGATGGACAGAATGAGTTTCTTAAAACATTATTTAGAAAAATGAAAAATGATGCCAATAAGAAGGGAGCCTTAACAACAATTGAGAAACAAAAAGGTGTAAGTCATGTTCAAAGTGGAAAACGTCTTAAGAAAACAGTTCATCTGACAGCAAGGCAGAAAAAGCTAACAAATAAGAAGAAGAATGTTTAGAAGTAGGGTAATACATAATTTGGTAAAAACTATCAAGCAGCATAAGAGAAGAACGGCAGCATTGAAGCACACTTCGTATGTTTTTATGGTTCAAATGTATTATTTTGCTTTTAAGAACACAGTCCTACACATAACAGAGGGGCTTACTATCATCCAGTACTAATGAATAATAATCAATACAATCAATCTATCCCACTTCCCTCCCTCTCCTCCGTTTATACTAACTTCACTATATTGTAGCTGTCCTGAGTGATGCAGCTATTTCTCCTTTCTGGGTGTCCCTCCCTGCTGTTGTGCCATGTCAACCTGTTCAGGCAAGCGCAGTATGTGTAGTTATCTGCAACATGTTGATTCACATAAATCAGCACAAAAACAGTTTAATATAGGGCTTCCAGAGATCCCAATTAGGCCTGGCTGGTGAACTTCGCTCCGTTCGTGGAGTTTGCGGAGTTTTCTGCACTCCACACTCCGCAGAGCTCGCGGAGTGCAGAAAACTCTGCTTCGCGATGTGCATCTGAGTTTTCTCCCCGCTCACGATCTACCCGAGTGGCAGGAATACCAGCACAAACTGCAGTGCGCATTGCACTCTGCCACTCGCGGAACTTTGCAGAGTTTTTCTATAACTTCGTGGAGTTCCGCGTAGCAAAACTCCGCAAACCACGCCCTGGCCTAATCCCAATAGGTGTCTGAGAGGGAGGTTAGTGCTAGCGTTCAGCCCTCCATGCCTAATATGCGCCACATCCAACGTCGCCAAGCCTTGTGCGTAGGAAGCTTCTCTTTACCCAACTGGGATAGAATGGCCTAAAGAGATGCTCCCAGCGCAAGCCCAATATGCCACCCTGTTGAGTGGGAAAGTCAGCGGCTTTGAGAGACCCAGGGTTGTGTAAGCGAGGCAGCTGTGTATCAAGGTGTTTATCTATGTTGTCTAAAACCGCCCCCAGTAGTGCTTGAGCTTCGGAAATTCCCATAGAAGGTGAAGCATTGACCTGTGGGCCCAGCATCACCTCAAACACTCTGACCTATGGCTGCTATTGCCTCCAAGCGGATCTTGATAGCAGTCTCAACGCTTGCAGTGTTGCATGCTGTGTGCCTCATCCTAAATTATATCTCTTCCCACTGCTTGTGTGTTAGGATTGACCCTAGTTCTTGCGCCCAACATATCTGTTCCGATATTTTAGGCCTTGGCAGGTGTGTGATGTAAGACAGGGTAAAGTTCAGTGATGAGGCATTGGTTCATGTGTTTAGCAAACAGCCTCCTTTTAAAGGGAGTGAGTGCGTGTTGAGCGCTGTCTCATGTGTCTGGTTGTGTGACCCAGTGTCTGATTTGCATATATTAAAATTGTTCTATTCCTGCTAACCCATAATCTGTCTTGAGCTTCTCAAAAGAGAGGGGCCAATCTGCATCAAACATGTGGCCCATTGCTCAGCAACTGGCCACCTGCCAAGCTTCAAACGTAGAGCAGTGGACCCTGGGGTAAACTCTGGGCTGCCAAGTATGGGTATCAGCAGCAATAGAAAGGTCAGTCATCTTCTGACAGCTACCTGGACCCAGACAACAAGAGTGGATCTAGTAATGGTAGAGAAATGAAAACCCCAAGCTCGCTGGTGTCTATGCAAGAAGGGGATTTTCCAGAGGTGGTCGCCAACAAGCGCTCGATCTATAAAGCACCAATGTGTCTCTGTTTTGGAGCGACTAAATTCCATTAAAGAGCGAAACTGGGCTGCTTGGTAGTAGTGCGAAAGTTAGGGATCCCCAGGTCCCCCTCTCTGCCCCATTGATAGGCTTGGCCATGACTCATACACAGCCTCCTACCTCCCTCACAAAGTGATTAGCTTCTCTCTGCAAGGCTTGTAATATGCCTACTGGGGTGCTAATGGTAGAGTTTGGAGCAGATAAAGTGTTTGTGGCAGCATGGCAATTTTAAGTATGATAAAGAGCTTTCCGTCCGTTGAAATAGGTACCTGGTAGTTAGTTGGGTCAGCATCTCTGTCTAAATCTAAAGGTTAAGCGCTTGTGCTTTCTGAAGATTAATACATAAGCCCTCTGCTTCTCTAAACGTCCCCAGTTCTTCTAGGAAGGCCTGTAGTGCCTTTAGCGGGTCTTCTAATGCCACTATCACATTATCAGCCTTGAGGCTGGTGGTATGCTCCTCATTCCCAAACTGCATCCCAGTGATGTGTAAATTATCTTGTACTCTCTACGCCAGCAGCTCCATACACAACACGAACAGCAGGGGGGGGGCAGTGGAGACCCCTTTCTAGTCCTAGAGAGAAAAGGAAGTGGAGGTTATGCCATTAACTCGCACTGTCGCTCTGCCCAGGATCTGTCTCTGATGCCAAAATGGGTCATCTTCACTTTCAAGTAATGCCAATGCACCCAATCAAAGGCTTTTTCAGCATCGATAGCTAGGAGCATTACCTCCTAGCAGGAGAGCGAAGCCTTATCCACTAAATGCAGGACCCACTTGGTGTTGTCACCGCATTGGTGGTGCGGCATGCATCCCAATTTATTGGGATCCACAAGGCCTGGCATTTAATGGGCCAACCTCACCACTAGAATACTTGTAAATAGCTTTGCATCTTTGCATCCACATTTATAAGCAAGATGTGAAGAAAAGAACATCACTCCTTCCTGTCATTCCCAGGTTTGGGTATAACTGTAATAGAAGCCTCAAGCCTGGAAGGTGGGAGTGTGCCTATGTCTGCGTTGGAGTTAAAGATTTATGTCAGAATAGGGGCAAGAATCTGGCAAAATTGCTTGTAGAAGAGGGTGGAGAACCCATCTGGGCCAGAGGATTTCGGCAATTTCTGGTGTGCTATGGCCGTCACCACTTCTTAGGTGTATATGGGGTGGCCAAGAATGGCAGCCTGTTGGGGAGTTAGATGGGGAGTATGCGCACCACGTAGGTAAGCCTGCGATGCCTCTGGTGACAAGTCTTGGGCCTTGTATAGGGAGTAGGGACATATGATAGTCCCAGAAGGTGGCTGCTATTGGCACGTCACCTAATGATGGCACCCATTATGGGGGCATAACAGGGGCATGGTCTGACAAGCTTCTGGGTTCTATCTCAGCTGCAGTGACATGTGCCTGTATGCCACCTGTGTCCAGAAAATAGTAGAGAGGGGCGTAAATCTTATGTGCATGCAAGTAAAATGCTTAATCCCTGGTGTGCGGCTGGAAGCACTGCCATAAGTCGCCCAGGCCCATTTCTTACAGGCACCTCATCCAATCCTTTGAAAGCGCCTCAGCATGTCCATTACACTGTCTGGACTTATCGGTGTCATTTCTCATTACCAGATTCAAGTCTCCGCACAGGAATATCATCTAGTCCTCCGAAGTGGCTTGCTTAAGGAGCTGCTCGGGATTGTCGCTAGGCCGATAGATGGAGGACAGAGTGAAGATCTGATCGCCTAAGTGAATTTGGTAGACTAGCAGCTGTCCTTTCAGTTCCGCAATTTTACACCCCACTGTGCCCTGAAAGGAACACACAATTAGAATACCCCCCAATTTAGTAGCATTAGAGAAGAAGTTTTGCCATGAGAATCGGCAGGGCTTCAAATTGTTCTAGTCTCCTGTTAGTAGGTGTGTCTCCTGTAACAGGCAAACATCACCCTCTTCACTTTCCGAATAGGACAAGATATCTATGCTTTTAACCAGGCTTTTCAGCCCTTTCACATTTACTGTGATGATCTTCAAATCAGTGTGCAGCAGGAAGGGGGTTTTTTATGTGTGCTGCTGCGAGTAAGGAAGTGCTAAACAATGACTACATGTCTGAGGTCCATCCATCTCTGACCATAGGAGTGGGCTGGGGTTCTCAGTCTCATTGCCACGGTCCTAGAAGCAAATGAGTATCCCTCTCATAGAATTCCCCAAAAAACATCTAGGGAGCAAAACCAAAACATTAACAAAACAAGGTCTCTGTGCCCCGGGGCTAACCGGCAAAGTACCATTGGGACACCTGGGTGCATGTGCATCTAGCGCACCTCCCACTACTTGAGACAATGGTGCCTGCCACCCCACCGTGCAGCTTGGTGATGGGCACCATTAGGGCTAGAGTAACCTGTTGGCCCTGACCCGAAGACACTCACACCGGTTCGTGCTGCTCCAATACGTCGGCTAGTCTGTCTAACACTGCCTATCACTCCATCACCATGGTGGCAGGATCTGGTCTGTAGCTCCCCGAAGGAGTCTAGATCTTTTCTTCCGGTTGCAGCATCTCTCCATGCGCCTGGTGATTCTGCATGGCGAGGTCTCTTCATCTTTCTCTGGGAAATTTGGAGGAGCAAGGCATCTGCCAAGGTATTGAGTTGGTTTTGCTTGTCTTTCAAGTTGAAGACAAGGCAGAACGGATGCCCCTACTTGTACGGGATGCCTTTGTTCTAGAGGAAAGTAGTGATAGGTGGCAAGTCCTGTCATCTCTGGTGAGTGACCACTGCCAGGTCTTCATATAATGTCACAGCTTGTCCTCTGAACTGCAAAGGTTGGGCATCATGTGCTTTGCGCAGAATGGACTCCTTCAGGTGGAAATTGTGTACACAGATAAGAATGTCCTGTGGGCACCCTGTATGGTTGCACCTTTGTTCCTGCTTGTGCACCCAGGATGGGAAAGCAAAGTGTCTTCATGTAGGCTTCAATGTCTGAGCCTTCCACCTTGTTTGAAGCACCCCATATTCTGATGATATTTCAGTTTGAGCCCTCTTGTTGTTCTCTTAGTCAGATCATTTCCTGCTGCAAAATCTTAATCTCCTTATTGCAGCCAGACTTGTGATCCTCAAGAGTGGACACCCTGTCTCCCACATCTGTCAGATCCTTTTTGACTTCCTTTAGTTCTTGACAGAGCTCCTATCTTGACTGCTTGAATATCCTCACAAAGAGATGTAAAGAGAGCCTCCATGAAGGATCTCATTAATGGGGCCTTCTCCTCACCACCCTCCATCTCTACAGCTGGTCTCAGAGCCAGCGTGCCCTCTCCAACCGCGGCTGCAGACAACCTTGTGAGCATCATTTTGAGAGCGTTCCGTCTTTATCCTGATGGTTGCCATACAGACCCTCAGGGACAATCTTCTTGAGGAGGTCTCTGTTGAGCGTTACCACCAGTCAGGCCCTTTTCCACAAGCACCATATAGATACCGCCCTCAAGGGACCCTCAGCACCTCTTCACCTCAGGTGTCGCAGGCTGAGGATCATACCCACTGGGCAGCGGAGGCATGGGGTGCAGCCACCAAGGGACAAATGCCTGTGTAAGCCTGTGTTGCCCGGGAGGGTCTCCAAGCCTGTAGATTAACATCTCTAAGGATATGCAAGATGCGGAAGAGAAATCTCTGGCTGGGTAGTTACAGGTGGCCCGGTTTCACAGGCTCTGCCAGAAACATTGCCTCACCATGCCTCTCAGCCTGCCACCATGTTGATGGTCATCATCGCCTCCAATACTCTCACCCTCCCAGCCTCACTCTTTATCACACTGCTCCTGGGGAGGTCTAGCAAGCTTTTTTCTTGTGGGCGGCAAGCTCGGCTGTTGCCCAGTCCTACCCGGTCACGCGGACACAGCAGTCAGGATCGATTCCCTCCCAGCCACAGTTTCTCCAGGAAGTCCAATGGTGGTGGCCTCAGCCCCAACGGCCAAGGTTGCTTTATTTGTGGTAATCCAAGCAGGTCCCCCACACAGCTTCAGTTAGAACTCAGGGGGCACAGAGGGTTCAGCAGTCGGGCCGCCTTTTTGCTACCACTGGATGTGGTCCCGTGCTGCAGCTTCCTCACATCGAGTTCTATAGCCCCCAGTGGCTCCCCAAAGCCTTTCCAGTCACCACAGTCAGGGTAGTGCCTCTCATGGGTGCTTCCTGGATTCCGCCACTTGCCCAGCCATGGTACGTTCAGGAGTGTCTCTCAGGCTGCCACATAGGGGTCAATTCTGCCTCTGTTTATCTTACCCCCCTGGTCCCTGCTCTCGGAACATATTTCTTTGAGTGGGGGGAGAGGCAGCAGCTTCTCACCAGCTTCTCCTCTATGAGAACTGTAGCTCTTATGCTTCTCAGGCCCATCTGGCACTGGACGCCCCCAGACCACTCGCGCTGCAACACTCAGGGCTGGAATCAACTCCAGCCCCCGCATCTTGCTCTTGACCTGTGGAGGCAGCCCCCAGGCCTGGCAGACAACGGTCATGTCACATGAGGCAATCCAAGTGGGCCCTCTCGCACAGCCTCCTTCAGAACCTACGAGGCCCGCTGAAACTCTCTGCAGCCTTTTCACCGCCTCTTAACTGCCAAGTGCGGTCTCCCGTGGAAGCCTCATCACATCACCATCTGAGGCCTCTGACCGTACTTGACGAAGGCTGCCTTGCACCCATCTGAGGCCTGATCTCGTCCGCAATGCTCGCAGTTGCCTCTGCTTTGAACCAAGAATTTGGGACACTCGCCGCCTGCACCACACCCATTTTGGGGACCAGACGCACTCTCGCCTCGAATCGCTTATACCATGCAGATCCCCAGTAAGTCAATTTTTTTGTGGTACATTTTGGGGGGCCAGGGGCCCACTGTAAAAGCTCTCTTTGGTGACGGTCGGTCAGAGTTGAGAGACAGTGCATCCTACTGCTCCGCCATTCTGGCCACGCCCCCTCAGTATGTTAAAAGGCCTGAACAGTTCTAATATGGTGCTCAGATTGTAGTCACAATCATATCACCTTAGATCAGGTGTCTTCCCATTAGAGCCTTTTGACCTGTGGGGTACAAACCGACTCGACAGCCGACTGACCATGAAATGTCAAGTTAATACACCTACTTACTCCTTTTTTTTACACAATTTGCTTGTTCCACTGAATCTTTAGATGGATCCCAACCAGCACGAGAAAGGCTGTCACTCAGACCTTCATCACCAGCAGCCTCGACTGTGACAGCACCCTCTACGCCGTCATCTCTACCCAGCTCCTCAGAAGCCTCCAGACCATACAGAATGCTGCAGCCAGACTCACCCTGGAATTCCCCAAACCAACCCACATCGCCCCCCCCCACTTGAGAGACCTCCACTGGCTCCCCATCCTGAAAAGATGCTAGTTCAATTTCCTCATGCACACCTACAAAGCCCTCCATGACCTCGGACCCACCTATCTCAGCCACCGACTCATTCAACCAGCTAGACACCTCTTTACTCACCCTTTGCACACACTCCCCTCATCTGTCATATCTGCAGTGGTGGCTGCTCCTTCTCCTACATTGCCACCAAGACCTGGAACGACCTTCCCCTTCAGCTCCGTTCAGCCACCTCACTTGCAGACTTCATAAAGAGACCCAAGACCTGGCTCTTTGATGGATACACATTACACAGATACCCCAAGGGGGCTCCTTGCTGCGCTCTACACATGCTGTTCGATTGGTTGATTTGACCACGAAGACCTGTGAATAGGGGTGCAAAGACTGGGATGGTTTGTCTTTCTGAATAGCACTATGTGCAGATGAAAATCAGAAAGAAAAGAGGGAGAACCAACATCTAAGTAAGTATGATAGCTGTGGCTTTGAATTAAGAGCAGTCAAGGAGATTGGCTAATGTGCTGCAGTAACAGCACAGACCAGCAGGGAAATGTTGGTAATGCAGCAAAAACTTTCATTAGATTACCTTATGAGCATATCAGTAGATATGGACTAAGAATAATGGCTGCAAGTTTGTATATTGTTGGAAGTTTCCAGTAGCAGCTGGCAGGGAATGTGGGTGGAGAGGTGGGTGAGAGGGGTGTGACGGGGGTTTGGGCAGGGGTGACAACAAAAAAATAGCAAAAAAAGCGTACCTCTTCTATGGTCTGTGTCTTTCCTCCGATTCTCCTGCAGTCCCGGATCCAGGAAGTACCCAGGCTCCCCATAGCCAATAAGACACTAAAATGCAGAGTCGTGCTTGATCTGAGCACTGTGGCTCGGCGCTCAGATGGGAACAGGGAGTGGGGGCATGTTCTCCACCAGGCTGTGTAATATAGCCTGGTAGGGGTCATGCAAGCAAACACCTCTGTTGGGCCAGATCAAGACATCCAGCTAAGCAGTCACGTGCACTTGAAGTGTGCAAACCACTCCTCCCCCTGTGCCACCATCCCCGCCCCAACCTAACCCAGCCCCGAAACTGTGATAAATAAAATGATAATATCTACGTTATCATCATTTTATTTTTCCTGATCTGAGATCAGTCAGGCTACGCTCCTCCACCTTGGGGAAGGAGCCGCCCCTGGAAGATCCATCTAGGGACTTGATTGATAATAGTTATAGAATGGTGTATTTCAGTGTAGATATAGATATGATTCGAAAATTTGGATCTTTATGGATTAAAGATATTAGTTCAGAATCAGGAGATGCATTGAGAGTACTGGAAGGTCTTTGGAGATGCTCTGAAGTACTCATTAGAATGTTTAGTTTTCTGCAGCAGTACAAATACTTTGGTGAGTGGAGACACAAGAACTAATAAAGAGCTAATTTAAAACAATGATAAGAGCCTCATATTGCAAAAGAAAGTACACTTGGAATACCATAAGAACCAAAATGGAAGTTGGAAATTAGATGTACATATCGATACATACATTATACCAAACACAGTACATCAGTGTTATAAAAGACAAAATGTGATTGACATCTGACCATCATGGTATCTTCATGTTTAGAATTCAATTATCCAGTAATACATTCCTCTTGAATTCTTGTATAATCGTTGTATTGAAATTATAAGCTAAGTAAGAAGGTGATGACTAGTTAAGAGAGGTATGATGGATAAATGCAAGATTGCATGTTGTAATGCATGCATTTCTCATGAGAAACACCTGGATGAAGGACATGGTTTGTGAGAATGGCATGCCTTTTACGGTACAACTTGCAACACTGGGATGTTAATGTTGACGGATTGGAAGTGCTTAAAGGAGTTGAAGAGAGCGTTTTTAGAGTAGATTGGGATTTGTAACGACTGAGCAAAGGTTTCAATGTATAATAAGTAAATGGAAAATATTTATGATTTTTGTAAATGTAATGAAATGTGTTACTGATTAACTTTCCATTGAAAATTGTGAAATAAGATACCAATAATGAGAAATTAAATGTATATAAATATATAGTTGGGTCAGTAACTATTTTGCGATAATAATCTTGGCTAGGAGCAATATAGGTTAAGTGGGATGTCTTGCTGATTATTTATGTCCAGGGTAATTATGAAGAAATGTTCCTAAAGATCAAACAGCACCTGACTTGCTGCTTTGTAACCATCTTGCCTTTCTGTTTTTTTAAAGTAATCTCATATCTATAGTATGACAAAGCTCATTCCCCTATATGGGAATTACCTGGAGCAGTAACCTTTCTCCATGATCATGAGTTGGACTTCCTACATTGGTTCTTTGGTGTGAAGCAAGGATGTCTGTCATTAAGATGGTTGTGTGTGAGATCAGGATTGGTGAGGGGTCCCTGTTGGGGCATCTTCAGTAAAGGCAGTGGAATAACCTGCAGGGAAGGAGGCCTTCTTTTTCCATGTGGTTGTCTAAGTTGCCATCAGCAAAGCAACCTTACAGGAAAGGTGTTGCATTGAGACCTTACTTATGAGCTCAAAAGAAATAATCATTAATTTTGATACAACCAATTTCAACTCTGATGGCAGAAGAGGCTACTGAATTGGTGGGAAAATCTTGTTCCATCTTTCTAGCAAATCTTTTATCATAGAAATTGTGAAGAAAGATTTCTGCAGAAGATCCCTATGTGTACAGTGTACTGGCCGCAAGAAGGACTTTATTGGAACAGTACTGAAGTCCTCACCAAGTTAGGTAGAGGAGATAAGGAATGACCACATCTCTTGACGGCTAATGGGTTTGTACTTGTTGCTGAAGCACCAAAATACAAATTCCTCCTAATTAAATGCATAAGGGGCTCTGGTAGTCGGACGCTTTGGCTCCTTAAGTTTTTATGTAGTCTTGTGGCAAGTTTAGATGTCAGTCTTCAATGACTTAAGGAGCCATGCTCCTAAGTTCAGTGATTGGACATTCAGATGGACAATTTTGCATTTCATTCTCAATAGTAGGTTCTTTTTGCATTGGCCTTTTCTTGTGGGGTGTTGAAGAAGCTCTGGTATCCACCACTGCCTTGGTTGTTCTAAAGCTATTGAAAACATCTTTGTGTTAGATAGTTTCAGTGTGATCAATAATCACAGAATCATGGTGAAAAGGCATAGAACAACTGTTCAACCAATTGTTCAAAGGGACATTGTTCAGGACTTTCGTTCCCAAACCCTGGATGCATAGTTTTTAAGTTTTGACTGGTGGTAAATAAGTCTATATTGAGAAATCCTCAGTCCTGAAAAATGTTTATCAGGACTTCATCATGTAATTCCAATATGTGACTGTGTACTTAGCATCTGCTTCAGGAACCTGCCTGACAATTTTGAAGACCTGGTTGGTGAAATGCCTCAGTCAACAAGTTTTGTGCAAGTAGCCAATTTAAAATGGCTTGGAATTCCCATGACGGATTCCTTGAGCTGGTGCCACTATTCTTGTTGTAATAGTGCATTGTAGTTGTAATTTCTGTATCAAGATCCTGTTTGACATTACAATGGCACAAAAGCTTTGAGTGCCAGATAGACCGCATTCAATTAGAAGGCATTTATATGGTAAAGGTATTCTTTCTGTGACCACAGTCCATGCATTGTGAGATCTTCTGGATGAGCCCCCATCCTTCGAAGGAAGCATCCATCTCAATCATTTTGGTTGGTTGTCCTGGTTGGTGAAATGAAATTTGTTTTAAAAGACTGTCTCATGCACCACCATTTGAATAAATGTTTTACTTGCATCATAAGATTCAGACTGCCTTCCCAATGGTCTTTACGTTGGGACAACTGGTCCCCCAAGCACTGTAGTAACAGGCTCATGTGAAGATAAGCTTTGGAAATTAGGTAGAGAAACGATATAATGGACTGCAATTGGGATGGAATCTGACATGCTGTGGTATTTTCAGCAACTGGTAACAATTCTAAAGAATGGCACACAATCTATCCTTGGAAGAATGCATGCCTTCCTTTTATGTTTTAGTGTTGATTATAGGTCATTGAGAAGCTACACTAGAGATCACATTTGATTTCTTAAAGTTGATGTGTAAGTCCAGGTGATAGAGTAAGTTGGTGGTGGTATTGAAGTCCAACTGAGCCTGTTGTGTAGAGCATTGTTTCCCAGGTAGGGACAGACTCATATCTTTCCCCTCCTAAGGTGAGCAGACACTACAGCCATTCACTTTGAGAAAGTTCCTGCAGCAGAAGGGAAGAACTTTGCATTGATAATGGGACTGATTTCCATGAGTCTTAGAATCTTTCATTCAGATGGTTCGGACAAGTTCTTTTACTCTTGATTCTCTACATACCCACAGCAAGACGTACATCAGACTGCAAAAGCAAGAAGTAAGAAGTGCAAAAGCACCCTGGATCTGAGACAACATCACTGTATCCATCAAGACCGCCTAAATAGTTCTCTGGTAACTAACCTCATTTGTATGGGGTGATTTTTTACACACCCTCCCACGAAAGTGGTGAACAGAGTAGAAGGACTGGAGCTTATATTGTTTAGATTGTGAGAAAGACTTCCCTAATGAGTAGCATTGCTGCTTTAACCCTCCTTCTAGACTGGTTCTGCAGTGGTACTGGCTTGCTGCTTCTGTTGAGTCATTGAGTCTGAGGATATAAGAACCATTGAAGGTATAGAACCCTCTGTCTAGGCTGGTACATATTATGTCTATGTCTGAATTGAGAGCAGGAAAATGTCTCCTTTACACCACTGCCTTTAGTATTTCCTACTCTTTCTTCATGCACTCCTTCTGCTTACCCACATGAGGCCTTAAAAGGACTTCCCTGGTAAAGGGGAGATTCATTTTCTTGATTTCTGAGTCTAGATTGGTGTGGTTAATCTCAGACAGGATGACTGAGGGAGTGTGATGATGTGATAAAGCCCTGTGACAGCAAGACCTGCAGAAGCAATAGTGACATTTATTTGGAGGCTATCCGGCCTACCTGTACTACCTTTAAAAAGTCCTGTCTTGTATCTTTTGGGAAGTCGACTACAAAGTCAGTAAGTGATTCTTAATGAGCGCAGTCATATTCCCCCAACAAAGCTGATGCACAAGCTGTTATAAAGGCTCATGTGAAGATAAGCTTTGGAAATTAGGTAGAGAAATGATATAATGGATGCAATTGGGATGGAATCTGACATGCTGTGGTATTTTCAGCAACTGGTAACAATTCTAAAGAATGGCACACAATCTATCCTTGGAAGAATGCATGCCTTCCTTTTATGTTTTAGTGTTGATTATAGTTCATTGAGAAGCTACACTAGAGATCACATTTTATTTCTTAAAGTTGATGTGTAAGTCCAGGCGATAGAGTAAGTTGGTGGTGGTATTGAAGTCCAACTACAGCTACAGCCACAGAATCATTCACTTCGCCTACTATAGTATCAACGCTCTTACTTTCACCCTCTGGTGGCCCTAATTTCAGGAGAAGAAGGGTGTCTCTTTCTTACAGTCAAGACTCACCAAGTCTGGCTTAGGCTCTAGCCTCAAATACATTGGTCCCTCTCCGAGGGTCTGTATCTATTGAGAAGCCTTGTTGTAGCAGATCTGATTGTAGCTGGAGTCAGGGGCTCTTCTTGAGCTAACTTCACCAAACCTGGGACCTATGGTAAGATGGGTCAAGCGTAAGCTCTTGGTTGCAAAGTATCAATTATTATTGAGACATTATATTTGGGGCCTCCATTTATATTTTCAGCTTTGTGGTCGCTCTTATCAGGCCATCTTGAAAAGTCATGAAATCATCCACAGAAGACATTCCTATAGAAGACACTGCTGGAGATGTTTGTGCCTACAACATCAATGCTTTGGTTTCCTACCAGTCCCTACACAGATCCAGGAACACTGTAGTGAATGGAAAGAATGCATTTATTGAAATATGAAAGGCTAATATTGTTAGCTAGCTTTTTGAGCTGGCTATTTATCAGAGGGTTATCTAATTACAACTTCTGTTTTAAATATTTGAACACACGTAGTGATGCGGTATCTAGGATCCCTTTTTGCCAATACTTGTTCAGATGAATGGCAACAAGCCTGTTTTATTCTTCTCAATACCAAATACACAAACTACACTAAGAAAAGGATACTTTACCCAAAAGTGTTTATTTCAACAGGCCCACCCTTATCTTACCTGTGCTAAGAGCCAACACTGGGCACGTATAAAAAGGCCCCAATGCACCAGAGGGTGTCATTTAGTTTTTTTAAAACAAGCTGCTACGTTTCAGTTTCCAGAGCAGCCTGATGGATTTTTTCCTTAATGATGATCAGCGCACAGGACCATTACAGGAAAGGGAAAGTAAAACAAGTCAAAGAGCTAATTTTACTTTCACAGAATCGGTGTTCGGGGGCATATCTCAGCCTCACTGATTCTTTTGGGAGAGGTATAGTTGGAGAGAATCTACCATTTTCACTGCTACCTCTGGCCAGTGGATCCCTACTAGGGGATTGCCACAGGAGAGTGATCCCGTAACAGGGACCCTTCCCACTAGGGATTGTGAAAGCAGCCGCTTAGGCAAAGACCTGTGCTCCCCCAACACATTTGATGATTACAGCCTTGGGTGTATGCGGTTAATTACCGCTGATCTGCCCCCATGGGTTGGGGGGCGAAAAGCCCACTAGACGCCAAGGAAAGATTTTTTTTTAATATAGCAATGGGCTGCCAACAATGGGTACAATTAGGCATCAGTCTTTCTGCACCCTGGTGGGCAGATGGGGGTAATTACCCCGGTCTTTTCCCTGGAGAAGGGGGCAGAAAGTCCACTAGATGCCAGGGAAACATTCATTATTTTTAAAATATCGGCGTGAGGATTACCCACCATATACACCTTTCTCAAAAACAAAGAACAACTTTCTGCCCCCTCCAGGGAAGAATGGGGGTGGTTTCTTACACCCTCAACACCACCCAGCCAGTCACCACTAGCAACCTGGAACAGGCATGCAGGCTTGTCCCGAAGTAGAGAATGGGGGTGGTTTCTTACACCCTCAACACCACCCAGCCAGTCACCACTAGCACCATTGAACATTTCTAGAATTACCAATAGAAGCTGCAACACATCCCCTCCCAATAATATGCAGATAATGTAGCCACTAACAGATCTCCTATTTAAAAAATAATAATAATTAAAGACAGTGTTGACCCTATCTTATCAGATAATCTATGAGAAAGCACCTGTGCAGGATCCAAGACGGTATTAAACTCAAGAACACATGAAGCAATGTGCCCAGATAACAGACAGCAAATACATCAGCCTAGTTGATTTAATAAGCCTTACATCAAGAAGGGGCTTGTGCCTTCAAGTAGGTTTTGAAACCATGAAGGTTTATCTTATATTAAAGTGCAATACAGAAGCCAAAAATAATAGTCAAAATCCATACTGAATCAATATAGGTACTTATTTGTATGAGACTCAGTCAAATTGCAGCAAAGAGAATGAAATGAAGTACAATCTTACAGTAAAACTATTCAGTCATAATCAGGAGGCAGACTAACATGGGTCCTTTCTCTAATGCCAGGGCAAACCAGACATGGTTCACATCCAAAAACATCTCTTTGTGTAGCAAATTTCATAATGATAATCACATTGTCAGCATAAGGTGTTTGTGTAATTATGCACAATTGGCAAATAGTATACAACATGTAATGCAGTATGATTTAACACCACCCCACGCGCCCCCTAGTTGAATATTACCTAATGCAATCAGATGTCTCAGTAAAAATTAAGTTACCCTTAAACACTTACAATCTCAAAAAAATAAAGTGGACCACAGTAGTGTAGACAGTAGGAGCCTTGAAATGTAGTAAAGTCTTCCTCTAGCCTTCTTCTAGAAAAGCATGTCAACACAGAGAAGAAATAAAAACACACATCATGGCTGCTTTAGAATTCAAAAAGGAGTTTATGTCTGGTTTGCACCTAGTTTTGACAAGTACAGGAAAATACAGTTTTGCAAAGCACGGTTTTTGTTTTAGGGAAAAAATATAACGATAGGCACATTTAAATAATTTGAAATCATCTCTCTCAGCAGTAAGGCTTTAAAAGGCAGTATAATTGTGATGTTTACAATGCAAATCTATTTGGGTGTAAATTATGAACTGTGACAATACCCTAATACAACATGACATCTCTGCGCTCGTTCTTCAGTGAATTTTCTAGCACAAAGTTGAGTGCAGAATATTGGCCTGCAAAAATATCAAGTCAGGAAGGGGTCTGCAACTGTATTGTCAAGACAAGCGCATTGGTAAGTCTAGATTCAGGATCATATTTACTAAGATTTCACGCAGCCCAGCGCGTCACCTTTCTGTCCTGCACTGCGTGATAGGAAAAGGGCAGGAACGTACCGTACTTAACACTATATGGCTCATTCCTGTCATTTCCCAGCACTGGTGCAGAATGTGCTGCCTAGTCCTAAAGCAGGCCTCCTTGCACCATGGGGCGAGGGTGCCAGCATTGTAAGCAGGATTGTATTTGTACAGAAATGGACACCTTTCTGCACGAAAACGATCCCCGAGGTATTTTCCTCTTTCTATGTTTGCTGCAGAATGGATCACAGATAGAACGAGGGAGTAACAAGGAGAAATATAGACACTTCTCCTTGTATGGCTCATGTGGGAAGGTGAAGCATTCTGACGCATTCCCAGGTCTACCAGTAATGATAAATATGGGAATACTTCTGAATCAATGGGTGGATGCGAAGGATCACCCACGCTCCACCCATGAAGGGCCTTCCCAGGGCAGAGTAACACAATGCAGCGATTTGCACTGTGTTGTGTTTCTCTGGATTTATCAAGCCACTCAGGGCAACGCAAGGTGGCTTGCGTGTCTTGATTAATCAGAGGTTTTGTATCACCCTTGGGCCCCTGTGCATTGAGAAAGGGTGACGCAAAACCTACTTAAATAAGCCTCCTAATATGTTTACCTCCACACCGAAGTGACTTGGTGATATATATGTTGTCACAGATGTGAAGTTAAGAATAGTAAATGTAAACACAAACTTATATATATATCTACATTGACGAGACCATGCTCGCCAATATTCGGCGCTTGATATTGTTGCAGGTCAATAGTTGCCACTCAGTATTGTGCTATAAGTCTCAGGTGTTTACTTGTTTTCCCATTAGATAGTCCTTGGTGTTCAGCTCAGGTCTAAGGAGGATGATGTAGACTTTGGGGATGAAGATACAGCCTAGCAGTCCAGAGCTGGAAGTAAGGATGGTGAAGATCTCCACGGCCACCATGTACCTGCCCTTGGTGCTCAGATACGCAGGGATGAAGGAGACCCAGACGCTGCAGAATACTAGCATGCTGAAGGTGATAAACTGGGCCTCGTTGAAAGTAGCCGGTAACTTTCTAGCTACTGAGGCAACAACAAAGCTAAGAAGAGCCAAGAATCCTACATAACCAACAACAGCAAAGAACGCAGCGACAGAACCTTCGTTACACTGTAAGATCATCTTCCCGGTTTCTGATTTGGTATCAGTGTCTGGAAATGGAGCAGAGAGAAGGAGCCACACAGTACAGATCACCACCTCGCCAAGTGAGCAGCCAAGAATCACAAAGATGGACAAATGAGGGCCCATCCATATTCTGAGTTTACTGCCTGGCTTAGTGGCATTGAAGGCAATGATAACTGTGAGAGTTTTTGCTAATACTGTAGTAACAGCAATAGTGAAAATAATCCCAAAGGCAGGTTGACGGAGAAGACAGGACTTCTTGGAAGGGTGACCAATAAACAAAAAACAGCAGAGGAAGCACAGCATGAGGGAGAGCAGGAGGATATAGCTGAGATCCCGGTTATTGGCTCTAACCAGTGGCGTGTTGCTGTATTTAATAAAGATTCCCAGCACTCCAGCAGTGATGATGAAGAACAAACTTGTAATGGAGGTTAAGGTAACTCCCAGAGGATCCTCATAGGACAGGAACTCCACCACCCGTGGAATGCAGGAATCTCTCTTCTGATTGGACCACTGGTCTTCAGGGCATGATAGGCAGTTTGGCATATCTGCATGAAAAGAACATTGTTCAGTATTACAGAAGATGCTTTCAAGTAGGGAAAATAATGGAGATGAATGGAATGTGACAAATTGAAGTAATTATGACGTGTCCTATGGCTAGCTATGAACCTGTGTGCCGGTGTATTTTTTGTATGTTCAGGCAAGGGCTGGGCAGGGCTTGGTCCCCTGAGGATTAGTTATGCACTCTGTAAAGTGTGCATCAATATTTGACCGGCCCTTTCGGGCTGGCCAAAAATTCCTGCGCACTTTGCATGTTCGCCATACAGGCTGCTTTACAGCCTGCATGCAGAACATGGCCAGGCCCCCATTCCCTAGCTGAGTGCCGAACCACGGAGCTCAGACCAATCACAACACTGCATTGCAGCGTTGTGATTGACTCAGGGGAGTCTGGGTGCTTACCAAACGCAATGCTCCATTGCAATGTTGTGATTGGCTGCGGTGAGCCTGGGTGCCTCCCGTTCCCGGTAAGAGACTCACTTGATGTGAAAGAGACGTCGGTGAGATCAGGCAAGTGTTTTTTTTAATTTTTTATTCCCAACTCCCAGTCCCCCGCCACCCTGTACCTGTCCGGCCGCTTCTGGCTGCAGAATGTGCGTACACCCTTCGTGACTACATAAAAGTATGCATGAGTGTTTAATGGTCTGTAATGGGGGGATGCACACAGGCAACAGGAAGTTTCTCTTTTTCACAGATGCATGTTCTCAAGCAATAGAATAATACCCAGATTTGAATGTTTGTAATAGAAGTTTACATCTTTCTTTAGAGAAGGGATCATAAAATGTGCACCTGTAACGTCAGTATGGCCACTGCTTGCAAAAAGTCCCCATGTTGTATTTTCACTGGGGCTGCTAGTTTGGAAATGCGGCCCCTTCTGATACACTTAGGGCTAGATGTAGGTAAATTAGATTTACCGATTCATAACTACCGAATTTTACCGATTCGGTATTTATGATTCGGTAAATCTAATGTAGGTAATTATTCGGTAAAAAATACCGAATCGGTAGGATTCGGTATTTACCGATTTGGTAATTACCGAATCAGTATTTGTCATTGATTCCTATGGGCCTTGAAGCCCATAGGAATCAATGGCAAATACCGATTCAGTAATTACCGAATCGGAAAAATTACCGAATTGCCAAGGGGGACAGGGTGTCACTTTGACACCCTGTTGCACCCCTGTTTCTGGCTTGTGTACCCTAAGGGCATGTATGTGTGTCACATGGCGCAGGTGTACATGCACAGATGTGCATGTACACAAGTATTTGTTATTTTCCACCTAATAGTATTTGGTGGTAAATAACGATTCGGTAAGGGCCTGTGGCACTGTTTCAAGTGCCACCTACATCTGTATTTACCGATTCGGTAAATTTACCGATTTGGTATTTTACAGAATCGGTATATTTACCGAATTGGTAAATATACCGATTCTGTAAATGTAAGGCCCCCTACAAGTCAAACACCAAATACCGGTCGGTAACGGCGGATTTCGGCCGTTACCGACCGGTATTTGCCATCCTACATCTGGCCCTATGTGACTATCCCAGTTTTTCAATCTAATCTCCTGACCTTATATACACCTCTTAAACATCGAGGCCCCTCCACTGCAGTACATACACAATCTTGAAATGACTCCTCTCCCTATTCTTGAACACCAATACCTCAATGCACAGCTCTCCTTTGCTTGAAATAACATTTCCACTATAAATATTCAAACCCTTAAATAGATAAATATCTTACTATAAACCACAAAAGTCTAATATGTTTGGACACTGAAGAAATTAGAACAGGCAAACTTTGGATTTTTGCCAATGTGTTACATTTTCTCAAACACAAGTGAACGTTATAAACCGTAGCAACAGTGTCATTTCATGACACCTCTATCAAAGAATAGTAGGCCCAACACACATAGATGGGCACACATTGGATCTCATATTCACAAACTCTCCTAACCTACAGATTGAATCCCCATGCCTCAGATCTGGACAGACCATTTCTCTATTAATTTTCATCTCCATGTGAGAGACTCTCTGGACCTCAAGACCGTGTTTCGTAGAAAGGTCGGACAATGGAGAAAGGTGTCTCCAGTACTTTACTTCCCATTTTACTGCTTCCCTCCCTACCACTCACAGAGATATTCATCTTGCTTTTAATGATTTTGAGGAACCATTTCCCTAGGCATTATAAGTCATCCCTCCCCAAAAACTTAGCCACCTTAAAACTTACAAAGCCATGTCTCCCTGGCTTTCAGAGTCTCCAAAGGAAGAAAAAAGAGTCTGCAAAAAGCTGGAATACAAGTAGCAAACCATTAAAAGTTGTGCAGACAAACTCACTAAGCAGCTTTAGGCATTTACCATATAAACATCAAAATAACTAGGAAGTTCCATATAGTGAACAGAATTAACAACATTGGAAACACGCCAAAGGAATTATAATGATCGTATTTGAATTTACCAAACATTTGACATGCGCCTAATCTATCCTAGCATCTCGGTCTCTTAGTGATGACCTTGCCAATAGCTTTGAAGAAAAAATGTCAAAACTTTATGGCACTCTGTCAAATGGTCCCACACAGGCACGGCTGCTTCACCTGCCTCTTCATCGTCTAATCATCCCACTCTTTTGGAATATTTTGATGTAGTCTCCCCTGAGCAACTCTAGGTCCTAATTAATAATATCAAATCAGACTCACCAGAGGATTCTGCTCTTCCTTACATCATGGCTACCTTGGTCCCAGCACTCCTTCCTACTATAATGAATCTGTTTATTTACTCCCTGAATAAGGAAGCCATTCCCACAAAAAGGAAAGCAGCGCTGGTGAGACCTATTGTAAATAAACCCACAGCAGATCCGTCAGACCTTTCAAATTATAGACTAATATCACTTCTTCCTTTTCTCAGAAAAATTATGGAGACTATTGTAAACAAACAGGTGATGTCTTTCTTGGAAACTCTGTTAGACCATTCCAATCAGGTTTCCGGGCTTCCCATATTACAGAAACTGCACAGGTGGATGTAATGATTTTAAATAATCATGCAATACACCACTACTACTACTACTACTACTACTGGTGGATGTTCTGAACACTATTAGGCTCTCCCTGGATGAAGGCCACCCAGCCATACTGGTAATACTAGAGCCATCAGCAGCATTCAACACCATCTCACATTCTATTCTAGTTCAAAGACTGGTTGAGATTGTTTTTGGCGGAAAAGCCCTGGGTTGGCCTTCAAAAGGGGGGGCCTCAGGCCTCATCTTTGAGCCCCACCCTTTTCAATATCTATGTGGCACCCCATGCGGACAGCACTCAACTTATAAAAACCATGGGGAAGAATCCTGAATCTACTAAAATCTGTTTCAGGGAATGTATGAAGAAATTAGCCCACTGGACGTCATCCACTTGCCTTCAACTATGCACAGAAAAGACTGACATTCTGCTCTTTGGTAAAGCTTCTTCCTTGGGAGAACAAGGAAAGAAAAGAGAGAACAAGGAAAAGCTTCCTCCTTTTAGTCTGAGGACTGGTGGCTGCTGGAACTGGGGCCAGCCCCTGATCCTAAAAAGATAGTTACAAATCACGGCATTGTATCTTTGGGTCCCGCTTTGGAATTATGTGACTATTCAGGAGAGCTTTTCAATGGCTACCTCTCCATCGCTCAGGCACTTATTGTAAGTCAACTGGATTATGTAAATGCCCTTTTGGTTGATGAAAATGAAGCTCTCCTAGCCAAACTTCAGGTGGTACAAAACATGCATCTGCCTGATCTGCAATTTGCCTTCTCGCGCCCCATCTGAGCCCACACTGACATGTTTGCATTGGTTCCCAATAAAAAAAGCGCTCCCTTTTTAAACTCCTCTCAGTTTACTCTATTTACGTAAGAAGGTATCGTTTTATATACCCATGAGCAACCTCAGATCCAGTGGGCAACTCTTCAACCCCTCCATATCCGTACTGTCTTATATGGGGGCAGATCCTTTTCATATTTGGCCCCCATCACTGGATCAAGTTACCTTTGTACATACAAACCTGCCCGGATTTTGCTCAATTAAAAAAAAAAATACTCAAAACTTGGCTCTTCTAATTCCTTATAGTATTGCTGTCCTGTTCTAGAATGCATTAGCGCCGAGAGACCCTCTTGGAGGGAATTTGTTTTCACTTAATAACTGCAAATAACTTTTCACTAACTTGTATTATCCAACATTTTACTTTTTGTTTCTGCCATACTTCTTGAAAATAGGACTCTTATGGGGGAAACATCTTTAGTGTTACAGAGATATAGTAATTTAGCTCTGGTGGGCTGCATTGGACTCAAGAATCAGGAGTCACAAAACTCTCAAGGAGTCTTGCAAGGTTCCCTTCTATAAATCATCCTGTGTACAACTGTTTGGAATGCATTTATTAGGAGCTCCTGCTTGCTATGATTCAGGTGACCTCAAAGTGAAATGGCACCTTCTTACTGTTGAATGTGCCAAGGCATGGTAGGGTTCTATTTAAACAGAACCTTTCCGATCTCACCAAAGGGAGACATGTCTAGTAGAAGTACAGAAATGGAGGTGACAAAGAGGAATGCATGAGTCACAGGGACTGTCATCTGCCAGGTGATGCCCCGCAGAGGAGTAACAATCACCCACATGCATCATCCCGGCCGTTGACACAGGAAAACACTATCAAGCATAGATTACTTTTGGAAAAGTGGCACATCTTAAAAAAATATCCAGAAAAATACTTCTACCTACTGAGTGCCCAAAACATACCTTTTGCTTGCATTTCAGGGCTGGGTGATAGAGTGAAACCCAACTAAGAATGCAGGCTAGGATTAATTATAGCTGCTCATAAAGGACTGGCATCTGCCCAGGCATTTGTGGCTTACAGTTTATTTAGTACAGAAATGCTATTGGCAGCATTGTCTGTCTTACAGACTAATCAATATGTCCTTAGCTGAAATGTTTGCCTGCAAATTAAAAACTTCACCACAACTTGCCCACTACAGACACCCCTTCTCATTTTGAGTAAATATTTGACATGTGTCTATTTGGATCACTGCTGACCTCTAATACTTGTGATTGCCAGAGCTAATGGACCGTAATTTATGTGCCTGTATATTATCTTTTGTTTTCAGTGTTGCCCCTGACGAAGGGACTGCCTGCCTGTCCCGAAATGCATTGGGCTACCTACATCTTCAGTTCGAACGTCCTGTTTAATTAATGATTTCTAATGTTGACCTGTTGTATATGTACCCTTAAGAATGCATTGTAGTTTTTTGAATATAACTTTAATCACAATGAAAGCATAAGAATAAATTGCATACTCAAATAGTAAAAAAAATGTGTTTAAATGTGTAAGAACGTTGTTACAATTTAACAAGTAGTGCTCATCTAAGTCTTAGCTAGCGGTTCTGCTAGCTAACCACCTTTTCAGAGTATATCGATTGAGTAGTTAGGTATACTCAATTAGGTGCAGCACACAGATCGATCTATAACATCACAAAAATAGATTAACTACCAATCAACCAGGTGTGCTCAGAACACGCTTATTTCCCCCATCTTACTTGGGCATAATTACCCTCATGGAGTCAAACCAGCAGGTTGAGAATGAGGGAGGTGATGACCAGATCTCTTAGTGTGTGCTACAACTTGCTCCTGGGAACCAGGTCGCAGGCAGTCTTTAAATACTAGATAGAGACTGCCCTTACCGATTACTACTACTTTCCGATAGATAAGAAGCAGCCTAAGTACCTGATCAATTGTTCCGGTACTAGTCTGAAACCCAGCCTGATACTGGCAGAGGATGGCTTCATCTTCTGCCCATGGTTGTATTCTCTGCAACAAAAATCTGCCAAAGACCTTCTGGAGTGCATCTATTGGACTAATTGGTGGAGCAGGGATGATGTCTCTCTGGACGGATACAACGCAGTAACTGTCCAAGCTGACCCATCATTGGCAGGGAGGGCAAAGGGAGGCCTGTTGATCCTAATTTCGGTACAGTATGAGTCACTAAGAATAGAAAAAGTAATTGAATCCCCATGGAATCAGATGATCCTGTGTTTTAATTTGATCAACGTACCCATATTATTATTCAATTGGTACTACAATTTTTTTGATACACAGAATGTTGTGGTTATCAATTTGCTTGACATGGAGATTGTTAAGGTAGCAGTGGAGGTCTCCCCTTTGTGTATTATTTGTTTAGGAGATTTCAACTGCAGCTTATGTCAGCATAGCGGGAGCAAGGCTTGTGGGTTAGTAGATACTGATGATCAACCTATGATGCACTTTATGAACCTTGACAATGCAATGGTGGTCATCTGGTTACGTTATGTTAAAGAAACTTTTCATAAGATAGGCCATGAAGATTTTTATGATAACCAGGAGTCTATTCAACCCAATATGAAAATGAGCATTAAAATAGCATATCATGATGCTGTAAACTTGTCTAACCAGGTCAGTGACACAGTGGATCGTGCACTTTTAAATCAGCAACAATGTTATTTGTCTTTTACCACCCACGTCCTTTCACGTTTTCTAATGACTAGATTTTGTTTAAGCGCACGGCACTTTCTTGTGGCTTTTCCGAACCAGGGGGGTTGGTGTAAGAGACTTCCCCCCTGTCCATTTAACAATGCACCTTATGCTATTTTGCACACTCTACAAAGACCCAAGCGCCCGTTTTATTAAACCTATTTTAAGGGACATTCGTCCCAGTTCTTACAAAGATGGTTTTAACTATTTTAGGTCACTATCAAATGTTACCATCTGCAGCTCTGTGCTTGGTTTGATCAAATTAGTTTTTTTTAATTAGGAAACGTTACGAAATGTAAATTGTTTTTATTGAATTTACCGAACCTGGTTTTTATTTTGTGCATTGCTTTTAAACTATGTGTACAAATGTTATTTTAAAATGAATGTATGATCTTCTGTAAACTTTTATGATTCATTTGAATCGAATAAAGTTATTTGACTTGACTTGACTAATTGGTCTATAATATTTAGGGGTCTTCCCTGGTGCCCTATTTATAGGTCAGAACCACCTCAGCGCCTTTGCAAGACTCCATTACTGGGGCTCCACTGGCTATGGCGTTAACAAGAAGGAGTATGTAGTGTGCCCAGTTTGAAGTGTCGCCAAGGAATAAATCCTCAGGCTGACTTTCTGAACCCGCTGCTTTGGCGGGGACTATTTTCACTACTGCAGCCTCAATCTCGGCCAGATCAAGGACCTCACTGTCAACCTTGGGGAGGCCATAGGAATCGCATGGCTCTACAGTGGCGTATCCTCTGGTATAGAGTAAAGCTTCCAGAAGGGATTGTGCCATCCCTGGCCTGTGATATAATTAGGAGGTGAGTGTGCACCTCTCTTTTCACCCCAAGTCAGTAGGGTCCAAAATAAGTGAGTGTCCTTGGCAGAACTTGCTTCCTTCAGTTGATGCCAGCGGTATTCCTTTCATATCGTCTTTGCTTGATGCAAAGCTGCTCTATAACTCTTCCTCGCTGTTTTAATCAAGGGACAGTTCTGATCTTTGATTGCTGCAGCTAAAAGCAATGACTTACACCTGCAATCTTTCGTGTACCACGAGTAGGGCCCTCTTGGTGACAAGCTGGACTTGATATTCAGCTTGATATTCGGATTGGGAGCTAAGAAGTATGCACTAAGTTGCGCGAATGGACCAAGGGCACATCTGCCAATCCTCTTGAGTCTAAGGCTGCAGCCTGAAGTTCTATTATGCTTGATACCAAGACTTGACGTATGCCAGTGATCTTGGAGTCTTGCAGGACTACCTTGCGCCATTTTAAGAATCTGTTGCAATTTGAGGGAACAATCTCTCTGGTGGAGGTTAAGGGTAAAGTGCTCTCTGGATGGTAAGGGACTTTCCATAAAGGTTTCAAGGTTGCACAAAGGGGTTATGGTCGCTATCTGTGGTAGTGCCCACTTTCATGTCTTTTGGGCATTCATTTAATTCTAAAGAGGCAACAATTCATGGGGCGTGCAATGCATCCATGGCCAATTTAATGTGTTTTTGAAGGGTGCCCCTGTCTCCTTAGTTCAGCCAGTATTCAAGTTAATTTCAAATAGAAGTTATTTGATCCTGAATGACCTAGATTGTTGTGGGATGATACTGCGACCCATATGTGGTGACGGTTTCCAGGGCCGTTATGTGATGCAATGACATGCTATTCCCCCAATGCACAAGATTAGGGAAATCACTGTATGGTCTTCTATTCAAATCTTTAACATTTACTTTGATATGTTCAACTGACTGAAAGCTGTATTTTTTCAAAAGGATGTTGCATGAACATCTGCTCGAGAAACATTTGGCATTCAAGTTGCAAGGTCTCCTCTAAAGTACGATCGCTATTGCACACAAACCTGCCCCAGCGTTTTGGTGAACTTGTACACCGAATATTTAATGCTTCCAATACCATGGGATTGGTAGACATTTTCAAAGTTATTTGGCCTTGCTTTGTTAGCAACTTCCAGACACTATTCAGAGTTATTCAGTCCTGTTTACATTCTTTGGTTTCCAGTGCATTTGGAGGCATACAACTAGTGTTCGTTCTATCTTTGTGGTTTTGGTCATTTTTTGGGTTGCTCTGCTATGGATGTTCCACTTCAAAGCCAAATATTGAAGCACTTACCACATGCTCTGCTCTGCTGAGTGCTGTTAATGCAGTGTTTTGGATTGTCTTAACTCCAGGAATTGAACAGCAGCTGGTTCTTGTCCTTTAGAATTGTGTGGTTACTCTGCATGAAGCTTGTGTTCGGCTTTCTGTTGTGCACTTTCGAGTGTGCACTGGATTTATGTCTTGCCATGCAATTGGTTCAATCTAGGGATATGAACCTGCAAGTGAGCCCATTGAGGGCTCATCTTCAGTCTTGTCCTATGAGAACACCATTGCTGAAACATGCTTAGTATGAGCTATTATTTCCAACTAGCATGGATGCTTCGGCTCATGAATTCCTGGAATATAGCTCCACTACTACAGCAGGTACGCTATCAGCTGTCACACCATCAGCATCGGCTGATTGGGATGGACATGATCATTTTGGCACTTTGGAAGTTGCTCTTGAGTCCGCTGTTGAGACATAGTGTACGGATGCGGGTTCCTTCTTGCATCCCTCTGAATCTTTAAACACTGGAAACTTTCCAGTAGCCTCCTAGATTTTTTAAATTTGCCTCTTTTGTTTTTATACCAAATTGACTTTTTTTAATTTGCATATTTTTTAATCGATTTTTCTTTTTATTAAATTATATTTTATTTGCATTTAATAAACAATTTAGGCTAGCTTTTATGCTTTTAGGTAAGTCTCCCTCTGGCCATGGGGAAGTGCTGTGATGTACAACAGGTCCCTGGCCAAGTCTCCATTTAAGTTTCACATTTTAGCTTGACATTGTTTTCTAATGGTGGTCATTTACATATTTTGTGGTTACAAGAAAATGTACAGAGAAAATATTATGCATGTTGTTCATTTGTTAACACACATTATTATAAAGTTAGTCATGCACTCTGTCTAAGGCTAAGCACAGAGAAAGCAATTTACTTGTAGTCCCTTGTCGAGTTGGAAACACCTCTATGGCTAGCCATTGCCCCAGAGCTGCACTTTTCACACAGTGTGATTGGAACAGTGTTTTTGTTATATAAACACTTTCTGGGTTTGTCCTGGAACGCAATGGACTGTGGCTGAGATGCAGTCCTACTGACTCTGACCTCTTTCCTGCAAAGGACAGTAGCCTGTTCTCCACGGGCCAGCTTTCTGATACATCATACTCAGGTGGGAGGGGGGTTAGGCTATCCCAAGGGATCTGGCAGAGAGTACTACCACTTTGCTCTCCATACAGTAGGCAATGATAGGTCGGAGTATATTCATAGTAATGTCCTAACGGTTGAATTTTATATTTTTCACCATTCTTGTAAAGCTGGTTCCTAATAATATCAGCACATTTATTCTATTCAAGAATATGATTGTTTTAATACATTTGATAAAATCCAATTTACATCTTTCTTGTGTTTACTTTAAGCATGAAAATTAAAACAACAAAAGAAGTTCATCTGTTGCCCAAATTTCCTTGGGTAATAAAGAGTGGTCAATCAATCAATCAATCAATCAGAGCATTTGTATAGCGCGCTACTCACCCGGAGGGTCTCAAGGCGCTGGGGGGAGGGGATCCGCTACTGCTCGAACAGCCAGGTCTTGAGCTGCTTCCTGAAGGCGAGGTGGTCCTGGGTCAGCCGGAGGTGGATCGGAAGGGAGTTCCAAGTCTTGGCGGCCAGGTAGGAGAAGGACCTTCCTCCAGTGGTGGCTCTTCGGATGCGGGGGACGGCGGCGAGGGCGTGGCTGGTCGATCGAAGTTGGCATTTGGGAGCGTAGAAGTTGAGGCGGCTGTTGAGGTATCCTGGTCCTTGGTTGTGTAGGGCTTTGTGTGCGTGGGTGAGGAGCCGGAAGGTGATTCTCTTGTTGACCGGGAGCCAGTGCAGGTCTCTCAGGTGTCCGGAGATGTGGCTGCGGCGGGGGATGTCCAGGATGAGTCGTGCTGAGGTGTTCTGGATCCGCTGGAGTCTTTTCTGGAGTTTGGCGGTGGTTCCGGCGTAGAGGGAGTTGCCGTAGTCCAGACGGCTGGTGACGAGGGCCTGGGTGACCGTCTTCCTGGTCTCGGTGGGGATCCATCGGAAGATCTTGCGTAGCATGCGCAGGATGTTGAAACACGACGAGGAGACGGCGTTGACTTGTCTGGTCATGGAGAGGGAGGAGTCCAGGATGAAGCCCAGGTTGTGTGCGTGGTCAGTTGGTTTGGGTGCGCTGCCCAGGGCGGGGGGCCACCAGGAGTCGTCCCAGGCGGAGGGTGAGGATCCCAGGATGAGGACTTCCGTCTTGTCTGAGTTCAGTTTCAGGCGGCTGTTCGACATCCATTTGGCTACGTCTGTCATCCCTTTGTGCAGGTTGGCTCTGGCGGTGGCGGGGTCGTTAGTGAGGGAGAGGATCAGCTGGGTGTCGTCGGCGTAGGAGATGATGTTCAGGTTGTGCTGGCGTGCGATGGCTGCGAGGGGGCTCATGTAGACGTTGAAGAGTGTTGGACTGAGCGAGGAGCCTTGAGGGACGCCGCAGAGGACTTCGGTGGCTTCCGATCTGAACGGAGGGAGGCGGACTCTCTGTGTCCTTCCGGCGAGGAAGGAGGTGATCCACTCCAGTGCCTTCTCCTGGATTCCGACGTTGCTTAGGCGCTGTACTAGGGTGCGGTGGCAGACAGTGTCGAAGGCCGTGGAGAGGTCCAGGAGGATGAGGGCCGCTGTTTCTCCGTTGTCAAGCAGGGCTCGGATGTCATCTGTAGCTGCGATCAAGGCGGTCTCGGTGCTGTGGTTGGCCCGGAAGCCAGACTGCGAGAGGTCGAGGGAGCCGTTCGTCTCGAGGAAGGCGGCCAGTTGCTTGTTGACGGTCTTCTCGATGACTTTAGCCGGGAACGGGAGCAGCGAGATGGGGCGGTAGTTCTTGAGGTCGGTGGGGTCGGCTGATGGTTTCTTGAGTAGTGCGATGAGTTCGGCATGCTTCCAGCTCTCCGGGAAGGTAGCGGTGTCGAAGGAGGTGTTGATGATGTCCCGCAGGTGGGGTGCGATGACAGCGTCGGCCTTGTTGAAGACGTGGTGAGGGCAGGGGTCTGTTGGGGATCCGGAGTGGATGGAGTTCATCGTGCGGATGGTGTGTTCGGTGCTGATCGGGGTCCAGGCGCGGAGGGTGGTGGTGGGGGGCGGTGGTTCGGTCGTGGCGTGCGTCGGTTGAGTGCTGAAGCTGTTGTGTATGTCCGCGATCTTGTTGTGGAAGTAGGAGGCGAGGGAGTTGCAGAGGTCTTGCGAAGGGGTGATGTCGTTTCCGGCGTTGGGATTGGAGAGCTCTTTCACGATGTTGAAGAGTTCCTTGCTGTTGTGTGCATTGTTGTCCAGTCGTTCCTTGAATGCGGTTTTCTTGGTGGTGTGGATCAGCTGGTGGTGTTTTCGGGTGGCGAGCTTGAGGGCAGTCTTGTTGTCCGGTGTTGGGTCTCTGCGCCATGTTTTCTCGAGTGCTCTGCAGTTCTTCTTGGAGCTCTTGAGTTCGTCGTTAAACCATGGGGCTTTCTTGCTTCCGGGTCTACTCGGCGGGGTCTTCAGCGGGGCGAGGTCGTCTGCGCAGTCGCTGATCCATTTCGTGAGGTTGGTTGCTGCTTGGCTGGGGTTCGTAGTGCTGGTGGGAGGGTTCTTGCTCAGGGAAGTAGCGAGCTGGTCTGCAGTGATCTTGTTCCAGCTTCTGCGGGGAGCCTGTTGCTGGTGATGGTGGAGCGTGGTTTTTCTGTAGCTGAAGTGGACGCAGCTGTGGTCCGTCCAGTTGAGTTCCGTGGTGTGGCTGAAGGCGATGTCCTTGCTGGAAGAGAAGATCGGGTCGAGTGTGTGTCCGGCGTAGTGGGTGGGGGTGGTCACCAGTTGCTTCAGTCCGAGGTTGGCGAGGTTGTCCAGCAGGGTGGTGGTGTTGCGGTCGTTGTTGTTCTCCAGGTGGAAGTTGAGGTCCCCGAGGAGGATGTAGTCAGCGGAGGGGAGGGCGTGCGGGCTGATGAAGTCGTCGATGTCTTCGCTGAATTGTGTGCGGGGTCCCGGGGGACGGTAGATCAGGGTGCCTCTGAGGGTGGTCTTGGGGTTGACGTGGATCTGGAAGTGCAGGTGTTCGGCGGGTGCGAGGGCATCGTCGGTGTCGGTCGTGATGCGGATGGTGTTCCTGTGGATGATGGCGATCCCTCCTCCGGTCTGGTTGGCGCGGTCCCTCCGGATGATCTTGTAGCCGTTCGGGATGGCGATGGCGATGTCGGGCGATGGTCATGTTCGAGGTTGCAAGACCACTGACTCATTGTCAGTGAAATTGCTCTCCCACCCTCGCAGCTCCGTCATTAAGTGAGGTGCCCCTGCCCCTGCACTCTTGAGTGTTGGTGATCGAGGCCCTCCTCCACCCGCAGGTTTCCCTGCGCCTCATCCCTGGTGGTCCAGTGGACCTCTGTCTCCTTTCTTTCTTTCTGCTCCTTCACTCGTTTTTCTCCCCTTTCTATCTTTCACCTTCTGCACCTCTGCTCTTTTGCGCCTTATTTCTGCCCATTTCCCTTTCTCTCCCTCTGCTCCTTCACTCATTTTCACTCGTTTTTTTCCCCTTTCTATCTTTCACCTTTCTGCACCTCTGCTCTTTTGTGCCTTATTTCTGCCCATTTTCCCTTTCTCTCCCTCTGCTCCTTCACTCGTTTTCACTCGTTTTTTTACCCTTTCTATCTTTCACCTTTCTGCTCTTTTCTGCATCTCTGCTCTTTTGTGCCTTATTTCTGCTTACTTTCCCTTTTTTCTTTATCCCTTCTTTCCTCCCTTTACCTTTCCCCGCCGCTGCTGCCCCCGCGGCCCCTCCCCCCCAGCACGACCGGCCCAATCCAGCTCCCCTCCCCGCTCCCGCCTCCCAGCTGTCCAGCACTCCCCGACCCCTACTTAATGGCGGCCACTGCGGGGACAGGTGAGCAAGACCACTGACTCATTGTCAGTGAAATTGCTCTCCCACCCTCGCAGCTCCGTCATTCAGTGAGGTGCCCCTGCCCCTGCACTCTTGAGTGTTGGTGATCGAGGCCCTCCTCCACCCGCAGGTTTCCCTGCGCCTCATCCCTGGTGGTCCAGTGGACCTCTGTCTCCTTTCTTTCTTTCTGCTCCTTCACTCGTTTTTCTCCCCTTTCTATCTTTCACCTTCTGCACCTCTGCTCTTTTGCGCCTTATTTCTGCCCATTTCCCTTTCTCTCCCTCTGCTCCTTCACTCGTTTTCACTCGTTTTTCCCCCCTTTCTATCTTTCACCTTTCTGCACCTCTGCTCTTTTGTGCCTTATTTCTGCCCATTTTCCCTTTCTCTCCCTCTGCTCCTTCACTCGTTTTCACTCGTTTTTTTACCCTTTCTATCTTTCACCTTTCTGCTCTTTTCTGCATCTCTGCTCTTTTGTGCCTTATTTCTGCTTATTTTCCCTTTTTTCTTTATCCCTTCTTTCCTCCCTTTACCTTTCCCCGCCGCTGCTGCCCCCGCGGCCCCTCCCCCCCCAGCACGACCGGCCCAATCCAGCTCCCCTCCCCGCTCCCGCCTCCCAGCTGTCCAGCCCTCCCCGACCCCTACTTAATGGCGGCTGCCGCGGGCTGCGGGTGCGCCGCTGGTGCACCGAAGGCGCGTCAAAGGCAAGCACGTCTGCGCCCGTCTGCGACCCGTCCGCGACCAGCACCAAGAACCCCGGACCTCCGCCCCGCCAACGCTACGACCCAGCAGCACTCCACGCACTCAACCCAGGCTGCAACAACAACTGCAAGCTAGCATCACCAGCCGACACCCATGCACCCTTCAGCTGTCACCGCTGCCGGCACACCTGCAGCACCGCCAAGAACACGGATCCAGCACAACCCGCCCACAACAACACAACCGAACCGAAGACCCTGCAATGCATCCTCCTCAACGTCCGATCCCTCCACAAACACGCCACAGAAATCTGGGACCTCCTCGACAGCACAACCCCAGACGTAGCATTCTTCACCGAGACATGGACCAACACCACCTCGGGACCGGACATCGCCATCGCCATCCCCCAAGGATACAAGATCTCCAGGAAGGACCGCCCCATCGACCCAGGAGGAGGAATCGCCATCGTCCTCAAATCCAGCCTCCGCCTGAGCACACTCCCTGACGAGTCCACAGAACTGATGGAACACCTTCACTTCAAGATACTGGCCAGCCCCACCGCCGCCCTCCATGGAACCCTCATCTACCGACCCCCCGGGCCCCGCGGACCCTTCGCCAACTCCATCACAGACATTATCTCCCCGCAGGCCATCGCATCCACCAACTACACCCTGCTGGGAGACCTCAACTTCCACCTCGACAATCAACTGGACCCCAACACCACATCCCTCCTGGACAACCTCCACAAAATTGGACTCCGCCAGTTCGTGACCGAGCCCACGCACTCAGCAGGACACACCCTCAATCCCCTCTTCACTACAGGAAACTCCATCACCTTCAGCCACACCACCGAACTCCCATGGACCGACCATCGTTGCGTCCACTTCACCTTCAGAACACCCACCATCCACAGACACCAGCACCTGCTTCCACAAAGAAACTGGACCAAAATCACCGATGACCAGCTCACCTCCTCACTCAACAACTCCACCCCAACCATCGCGGAAAACGACGACCCCAACACCGCAGCCCGAACCCTGCATAGATGGATCTCGGACAGCACCAACACCATAGCCCCCCTCAAGAAAAACAACAATACCCGTGCCAAGAAAGCCAGATGGTTTACCACCGAACTTCGAGAGTCCAGGCGCACATGCCGCCGCCTCGAAAAGGCCTGGAGAAACACCAAATCCACAGAAGCCCACAACAATTTCAGAGCCGCCACCAACGCCCACCATCAACTCATCAGAGAAACGAAGAAAAAAGCGATTGAAGACAGAATCTCCACCCACGCACACAACAGCAAGGAACTCTTCAGCATCATCAAGGAGTTCGCCCAACCCACCAGCGAGTCTACCGACATCCCTCCCTCACAAGACCTCTGCGACAAACTCAGCATCTTTTTCCACCACAAAACCAAGAGCATCTACGACAACTTCGACGAAGACAACCAAAACCAACACACTGAACCCTCACCAACCACCCCCGACACCCGGAAACCAGCGATTGATGACTGGACAGCCCTCACCACCGAAGACACACTGAAGACAATGAAGTCAATCCACTCAGGGGCCCCCACGGACCCCTGCCCCCACCATATCTTCAACAGAGCCGCCAACACCATCGCACCCATGCTCCCCCAAACCATCAACCGCTCCCTGGCGACCGCCTCATTCCCCGACGACTGGAAACACGCCGAGGTCAACCCCCTCCTAAAGAAACCCTCAGCGGACCCCACCGACCTCAAAAACTACAGACCCATCTCCCTGCTCCCGTTCCCAGCGAAAGTCATCGAGAAAGCCATCAACAGCCAACTCGCCACATTCATTGAAGAACACAACATCCTCGACTCCTCCCAATCCGGCTTCAGAAAAAACCACAGTACGGAAACCGCCCTCCTCGCCGCAACAGACGACATCCGCACCTTACTGGACAAAGGAGAAACAGTAGCCCTCATCCTCCTCGACCTATCAGCGGCGTTCGACACAGTCTCCCACCGCACCCTAATACGCAGACTCTACGACGCAGGAATCCAGGACAAGGCCCTCGACTGGATCTGCTCCTTCCTTTCCAGCAGGACGCAGCGGGTCAGACTCCCCCCTTTCCTCTCGGACCCCACACCTATCACCTGCGGAGTCCCCCAGGGCTCCTCCCTCAGCCCGACGCTCTTCAACGTCTACATGGCTCCACTTGCCCCCATCGTCAGAACCTACAGACTCAACATCGTGTCATATGCAGACGACACCCAGCTCATCCTCTCCCTATCCAACGAGCCCAACACCGCCAGACGCAACTTTCGAGAAGGCATGGAAGCCGTCGCCAAATGGATGAAAAACAGCTGCCTGCAACTAAACACCAACAAAACAGAAGTACTCATCATGGGCCCAAACCCCGACGCCTGGAGTGACACCTGGTGGCCCACCGCCCTCGGAAACCCGCCAACCCCCACAGACCACGCACGCAACCTGGGAATCATCCTGGACTCCGAGCTCAAAATGGACCGCCAGATCAACTCTGTCTCATCTTCCTGCTTCCACACCCTCCGCCTCCTTCGTAAGACCTTCAAATGGATCCCCCTCGAACACCGAAAGACAGTCACTCACGCCCTGGTCACCAGCAGACTCGACTACGGCAACGCACTCTACGCCGGAATAAACAAAAACCTCATCCGCAAGCTACAGAACATCCAGAACGCCGCCGCAAGACTGGTCCTCAACCTGCCAAAACACTGCCACATCTCCCAGCACCTGCGCACACTCCACTGGCTCCCCGTCGAGGCGAGAATCACCTTTAAGATGCTCATCCACGCACACAAGGCCCTCCACGGCACCGGACCAGCATACCTGAACAGCCGACTCAAATTCCACACACCCCAAAGGACCCTACGATCAGCCCAGCTTTCCTACGCTGTAGTCCCCCGCACCAGAAAGAACAGATCGGGAGGCCGCTCCTTCTCCTTCCTCGCGGCCAAAGCATGGAACGCCCTTCCGCTCCACCTCAGACAGACAACATCGCTCCCCATCTTCGCAAGAAACCTCAAAACCTGGCTCTTCGACAGACCCCCTCCTTGATGGAATGGAACCTGCACCCCCCCATGCCCCCCCCCCCACCCCTAGCGCCTTGAGACCCTTACGGGTGAGTAGTCGCGCTTTAACAAACTCCTGATTGATTGATTGATTGATCTTATAACATCTGCTAACCTGGTAAGGTTAAGGGTTCATATGGGACACTGTGAGCTATCTAGGAGCTAGCCCATCATTCTCTGAAGGTATGTGTGAACTGAGTTCCCACATTTTAAAGTCTATGTTGTCAAGATACACTGCCCAAATTAATTTCTAGGAGCTGTATAACAAGGTGAATATTACCTGGCTCGTAGGGCCTGGCTTCACAGTTGTCCCGATCGACGGGAGCCTCGGTTGCTGGTATTGCTGCTTGGATGTTGGGGATGAGGAAAGGGATGCAAAATCTCGACAACGGGGCCACTGAGGCATCTGGTTCAAGATGCTGCACAAATCCCTTGAGGTGTCGCATTGAACAAATGTAGTGGTAGCTCAACTGCCCATCAACAAGCCTTGACAGTAGCAAAAACAACTTATGGTTACTGACCACTGACGTGCCTGAGGGTAGAGAGATGGCTGTTTTCTACTTTGGGAGGCAGCCTGGTTGCATATCAGAGGTGGTGAGAGCTTTGAAGCTCACCGCCTAATGTGCCACTTCACTAGTCATCCTGTCAAGGAGGAAGGTGATACCAACCACCCAGACAGCCCTTTGTTTCTGATTCCTGGGAGTGTTCACACCTCCTGTTAAGGGGTCAGATTCCTGTGTTGGTGCCAGCAGCTGCAGCATACCAGCCATGGAACAGGAAAGGGTGAGGCAACCAGGTGGGCAACCTCTAGGGTAGCCACTTGGGTGCATGTCACATTAAATCTGACTTTGGGAAAAAGTCGGATTTGATGAGGCAAGTTATTTTATACCAAACATGTCAATAGGACCATAATAGAGCTGGCTACTTCGGGCTGCCTGAGTGCCATCCCATTTAATCTATGACCCCCTGTCCACTTATTGCAGCCCCTAATAGAAAGAGGCTCCTATAGGGACATATAAGCTTGCACGTATATGGCAACACCTTTATTATAATGCACTTTGCATCCTAGGCTGAGGAGGCATACCTTAGGGCTGGCATATATTAAAAATAGAGATTTGATCTTGCCACTCATAGTGAAGCCAAAGTTGAGTTGGAGCATCTTCAACGGTTCCAGCAGTCTGACATAGTAAGGCTGCTGTCATCTCTTTACTTGGGTCACTCAGGGTGGCACAATCAGTGCTGCAGGCTCTGGTAGCCCCTTTAATTCCAATGCCCTGGGTACCACTGGTACCACTTACCAGTGGTATACAAGGGGGTTAGAGTCCTTGCCAATTAGGGTCACCAATTCACATGCATGATATTTTGGGAGAGAGAGCACCTTTACATTCCAGCGGATTTGGCCTGTAAATATCTAACAGGTATGCATTTTTATCACACGTGGTATTTACAGAGTCTGGTAAAACCTGCAACATTCATAATTTGATATATGCAGTAACAAGTATTACCGCATGTGTCAGTAGATATGGATCCACTCACAAAAAGGGCATTGGTGTGGTTGAAGAAGGGCTACCACTATTCTCGAAACGGCCTCTCAGATTCTCAAATCCCAAAACTCAGACACAGAGTGGCTCACCTAAGGAAACGTGACCAAATAATTTTGCCAAAATGCTTCATGTGAACATAGCTCTGTTACATTTTGGCTTAATATATGTTTGGTCGTATGCAGGGGGGGGGGCACTTACAAAAAGAGCTCTTTGACAACTGTTTAATCTGTTCCATGATTACTTTCCTCATACCCCTCCTGCATATTCTGAGCTCTCATCTGCAATCAGTACTCTGCCAAATTGCCTGGGGTGTAACTTAGTTAGTGAGATTCGAGGGTGTGAATTACTAATTCCCAACTAAGAAAACATTAGGCTGGTGAATGTGTGGTGTGACCAAGGATTGGAATGGCCTGTTGCCTTGAGGAAGAGGGTTGTTACAGATTTCAACTGGGTCAGCCAAGGGGGCTAATTTAGAGTTTGGTGGACACATACTCTGTTGCAATAGAGTACCCTGCTTGCCAAACTCACGCTCCACTGTCACGCATCGGAGTCAAGTGGACCACAAGTATTACACCAATGGAGTAAAATTTGCCCTATCAGTGTAAAACATATTTTGACGGCCCAACAAGGTAAGCGCCATTGAAAGTAAGCTATTTGACCATCCACCCTATTTTGAGTGGAGGGTGAGATGGCTTTTTCTTACTGCCCATCACTGCCAGGTATATCCTGGTGGTGTGGGTTACTAAAAAAAAGAAAACTGACTTCCACACTATGGGACAAAACTGGTGTCATTGGTTTTTTTAAATTATTTTTCAAAAACAAAATCCCCGGGTGTCGTGCCTTGGAAGCTCAAGGTGGCGGACACAGCTTCATGAGGCTCCAGCTGTGACTAAGAGAAATAAAGTGGGATTAGGATGATTTCTGACTACACAAAATGGAATGAGATAATGAGGCAACTTGTGACCGCAGTTGCCTTGAAGAAAAAGATTCTTTACTAGCCTGTTAGAAGACATGAAAAGAAACAGGATGTGTTTGTTTTATTAGGCATAGGCATGTTCCTCCAGTCAGCCTTTCAAGACCTGCTGAGGATATTTGAGATTTAACTATTAAACGAAAAATGTGGTGGCATATTTATTGAATGAATGAATGAATGAATACATGAATTACTAAGGGATTTACTACTAGACAGTGTCCCTCCGATGAATCAGCCAAGTGAGAAGGCCTATGAGATATTCAGACCAAGCAAAGTGACCAAAAGCTCTGGAAGAGAAGAGCCATGTTTTTAACTGTTTTTTGGAGTCAGCCTCCAGAAGGATCTTACAGAGGTTAAATGAACGCCTGTTCCTCTTGGCAAGTAACAAGAAGGCTAGGCCACCTTTTTTCATGCACTTAATGAGGGAAAACCCAACAGAGAAGCTACTTCTGAACGCAGCACTCTGTAAGGACAGGAGGGCACAAATCTCCTAGTAAGGTATCCTGGACTAGCTTGAAACACTGCCCTAAGGATCGGGATGAGGGAATTAAATAAGATCCTCTTCCTGACAGATAATCAGTGTACGGGGTTAAGAACAGGAGAGGTGGAAGTGCGGCTAGGCAAACACAGAAGAAACTTTGCAGTAGCATTTCGAACAATCTGAAGGTGACCTTTCAAGGCTTCCAAGACACAGAAATAGAGGGAATTGGTATACTCCAGGCGTAATGTAATCAAGGCATTGATAACTGTTTTCCTGCAATACTGGGACAAAAGGAACAGAAATTTCCTAAGATTGCAAAGCACTGGCCAACTACAGCAGAGATGTTTGATTGCATGGACAAGTGATTGTCAAACTTAACCCCATAATGTTTAACCAGCAAAGCAAGGGGTGCAGCAGTGCAGAGGGCCAGAGGTCTTCTTACCAGTTCAAGGCATGGCATCAAAATAGAATAATCTCTGTTTTATTGTTGTTGAATTTGAGCTGGCTGCACTGCATCCACTCAGAGTCTGCACCCATGTACTCCATGAAGTTGATTCAGTTGAAGGTCCATCAAAGGTAAAAAGCAGATGAATGGTGAGAAAATTCATTTATTCTACAGAAATACATCTATGGAGAAGCTAAATGAGTGCATCTTGCCTGTAATGTTTTTGAAGAAGTGCTGAGGTGATTTCTAATTTTATCTCTAGTGATGTGAAAGGATTCTTTAACACAGATTTAATTTTGCTATAGAGGAGACCAGTGATAATAATGCCTTTAAAGTCAATGCTTCTTTTAAGTTAGCAAAGTGTTTGAAAGCCTGATAGCGGATAAGGTTTTTATTAACAGGAAACACTAAAACAATTATGAAAGGTACAAGAACATTTATGTATGCAGCATATATTGGATAAGACCATTTGATGCATGGAAAACAAATTATTGCAGCTTGTTTATTTTGCTCCTCAGGATTTATAAGCTAATGGACTAGCACTTTCTTTTTGCTTATTTATAACTGAAAAAAACTGCTCTGCCTATTTTCAATGAAGATCCTGCAATGGTGTGGTTTTACCTTATTGCCTGGCTTGACGGGCACTCTCTCTTCAAAGCTCTATTTTAATTGCTCTGCTGGAGAAGGGGGTTGGTGGATCTTTCACCTACCTGCCAACAGTTTGAGGAATATTTAAGCGTACTTAGGTCCAGTTTTATTTTGAGATTGCAAAGTCATTGATTGTCCTATATGTTGCCGTAGACAGCCCCTTCATAACATTGATCCTGTCTCTTCTATTGCTATTGATTATCAAGTCCAGGCTGATGGCCCTTGGCTTGAATATTTTTGATATCACTATTAGCTGTTATTATTACTTAATGGGGTTGGCACATACTGTTTTTCCTGTGTCTGTTTGTATGGGGAGATTGTGAAGAGGGAGGGATGGCACTAAGCTTACTTCTTTTTCCTTCAAGTATCCATCCCTTATCATGACTAGAAAGTGTCAGAAGAATCTTGCTAACATATCTCTTGGGGCCCGTATGGCAGAGAGATGTGAATTTTTGCAAAGATGCTCTTCTAATCGTCAATTTTCAAGAGCAGCGTAAAAAATGCCTGAAACCACTACCTCTGTTAAAAGGTCCAAAAAGGATGTGGATTCTTCCCCCAAGTGAAGTGATTAAAGCTCGAAATGCTTTTGTAGTTGAAACTACTGCTGCTGCATCAAAGAATTAAGACAAATGTGGTTTTTTTCACGATACAACACTATCAGCCATCAAACAGAGTGTGAGTGATGTTGATGATTCCATACCAGATGTTTCCCATAAGGTCAAAGAAATTGAACAGCTTAAAAAACATCAAAGGACTGGAAAAACAGAAACAAGATAAATAATCTTAGTCTGTATAGTATACCCAAGGCCACTGAAATTATGTGATTATGTGGCAATTTGTTTGCATGAATGCGGATCTGCTACATTTGCTATATATCTGCTGCATAATTTGCAGAATTTAACAAATAACATTTTTGTTAAAAACACAGCGATGTGTTACATCGCAATCGATGCATCTTTGCAAAGGTTGACTCGTCATCTTTCTTTTGCTTATGCGCAGGCAATGTAAAGTGTAACAAGTGTAATGATGACACAATAATAAAGTAATACTATAAATCAATCTGCTGTATTATGCCGAATAGTTAGCCTTTTATTGCTGCAGGATTTAGTCAACCCTGCCACATAGGTTGGCCCTCTCCTGCTGCATAATTCTGATGACACTGGGTATACAAGAGGGATCTGAAGAATCCAACATGATCTCATTTTTAGACATCGCTCTTCCCTCAATTGTTGATATGAGAGATCATGTGCCGCTCAGCATTCAAAGGGCTCATTGCTTGGGCCCTAAGATCTCTTATTCATCCAGCACAAGGACTAGGAGCATGATCATTGTCTTCCTGCTGTACACATAATTGATGGATGTTCTTTCGGCAGTTAAAAAAATTATAGCAATGTACTTGTTTTCTCAAGATATCTCAAATGCTACAGCCCTTAGAAGTAAACAACTTATTTAATTTCATCCACAACCAAAATCTATGAATGCTAGACACAGTTTAGTGCATCTGTGATTTTTCAAGTTCACATACCAAGATAAGACTTTTAGATTTGATGAATCTGTTGAGCTAAGAGATTTTACCAGACAGCACAGATCTGAAGATATGGAACTGAGTTGTTCTGTTACTTCATGATTTTGCTGTTCTTTTATCTGCTTAAGATATGTTCAATTGCATCTATGTTTCTCCTTTCATGGTTTCAGGTGATCCCGTAAATGGTATCTCATTGCATTAAAAAAACATTTTAGACTAGATTATTGAATAGTACTTGTCCTATTTCCACCTCCTCTTGTTGTTCATCTCCCGGGTAATTTTTTACCAATCCTTATGTCATTATGTGTACCTTCGGAGACCTTTGTAAAATCATCATTATGTTGTTTTTCTATGGTTCTACTGTTTATTATTGAGCTGCATGTTGCCCGTTTTTCATGCACTTCCTCGTGTTTTTTCTCTTTTTCATTTGTCACTCTGGTATATATATTTTTTATTTCCTTTTCTAACCATTAGAGTCACAGTCTGCACTTCTGAATGTAAGTGTTCCAAAACTCTCACATACTTTTGGGCGTTTCAATTCATATTATCATTGTTTCAACTATGATTAGGGAATTTTCTTTTCCTTTTTGTCACTTTCATGCCTTTGTTAGTGTGTTGGGAATTGTTCCCCACTTCTTGTTTTCTTATTTTCCTCTTACTCCTGCATGGTTTTCCCTCTTCTCCCTTTTTTTAGGAATGTTACATAATATTTGTTTATTTAAGTCAAGTGTTTTTCAATCACATTATTTGTTATGAATCTTAGAATTATTATGTAAAATGTAAACAGTTTTGAAAAGCCTATTAAGAGTCAGATAGGTTTGTCACATTTTACTAGAACCAAGGTTCAGCTGGTATTATTGCAAGAAACACATTTTTTCTGATATTGAGGTTGTTAAACTTATGAAGCAATGGGTCGGTGAAGTATTTTTCTCCTCCTCTGTCTCTAATAAGTATGGTGTTGCTATAACTTGTCAAAAGAATTTACCTATTTCTTTTTATTTCACAAGAAAATGATTCTGAGAGATGGTGGATTTTGGAAAAACTCAAAATAGAGTACAGTATTCTTTTAATAATGAATATATATGGCTCTTCTCATTCAGATCCGCTTTTCTGAAAACTCATTTTAACCTAAATACTTCTGGTGTTTATTTCCTACTTGTTAGAGATTGCAATCAAATAATGTACCTCTGTTTTGATAGGCATTCCTCAGCTAGATTTGTTTCTAATAGTCATCATAAAGAATTTAAAAATAAAAATTCACAGAGCACCCTATCTGACTCCTGGATCCTCAACCACTCATAATTCTCAAACTACAATTGACTATTTATTGTTAAAATAAAATTGTCATGTTATAGTATATGAGTTTTATTTTTAAAATAAAAGTGTCATGTTATATTACATGAGTTTTATAAATCTCCAAATCCCCGGTGAGTTTCCTTGGTGCTGTGCAGCAAAAGACTGCATACTGCTGGAGATAATGTAATCATAGGCTTGTCAGAGGAGCCAAGTCTTCAATAGTTTATGGAAAAGCATTTGATCTCCAAGGGAAGAGATTTCCAAGTTCAAGGGGCCAACACAATCTAGACCCACCCAATCTCTTGTTTTTTAATGAGGTATTCTCAGGTTGCAATTCGGTATACATTTTTTAACTCAAGAAGATATAAAGGCTGGGCATTTATCATTTAGGTATTTGAAAATAAGACAGCTTGACTTAAAAATCGAGCGTTGTTCCACAGGAAACCAGTGGAGTTCTTTCATTAAGGGGGTGATGTAGCAGCGTCTAGGTTGTTGACAAATAATCCTTGCTGCCTGAATTTGAACCAATCGCAATCATTGATTAGGTCCCTTAGGGAGGCCAAGGTAGAGGTAATTGAAATAGGCTAATGTAGAGATCTCTTAAGCCAGCACAATCTGAATCAGAGTATCAAAATGAAGAATCTGCAAATTTTCATAATTCTTTGTAGTTTAGCGAAGCGGGCAGATGTGACTGCTCCCAGATGGGGTTTCAGAAATACATTCTTATCAATGATAATTTGTAGGCTTTTGACAGAATTCTTGGACTTAGAAGGATCACCCTTGATAGAAGCCAGAAGAAGGAATTTCACAGGTCCTAATGAAATTGGACGAAAAAAAGATCTAAAAGCGTCTTGAAAATCATCTAAAAGCCAGCTTTACTTTAACATAATAATAATAGCCTCAAACGGTATTAAACTATTTGGAATCACCTTTGCACCATAAACCTGCTTCGAGGTGTGCCTCTGGGTCCATCATCTGCGAATGTAGCAACAACATGGTTGTGTCTACCATTCGGTATCTACACGTACATCGCAAAGCTACTTTCTACTATAAATAATGAACATCCCAATAGATTAGCAGAGGGGGCACTTCAGCTGACACTGAGAGTCCTTGCATGCTGAGAATTCACCACACACTGGTCCGACATCTCTGTGAGAGGTGTCCAGTTTGTGTCCAAGGGGGCTCTTATATTCTCTCCCGCTAGGTAATAGTGTTGGCTTGTCCCTTGGAGAGATTCTTGGCTCCACACCTACATACACTCCAGATACACTTAGAGTAGGTTTTTACATAGTGGGAGTACACCAGATTATTGCTGTGTTTATATGCCTTCATATATACACTGTTTTAGCACCATGGTAGAATTGTAATTATGCTTTTGTTTCTTGTAATCACATTTATCTGATTCTGTCTACTGAATAACATTGGTTCAATAAATATATTGAAAATGCCCCATTATGTATTCTATGCATTTCTCTGAGCACAAGAAAGCAGCAGTGACTGAGCAAAAAGTTCTGATCTTTTTCCACGATCCCTGATGGGTCAGGGTTGCCGTGTTCAGTTTTTGCCAGAAACTATTATCTACCTGGTATTGTAGTGTAGTTCCTATATCCCTGATAGGCTCTGTGCATTGGAATATTATACACTATAGATTTGACATAGGACTGAGGTCAGTATGTCTCTATCGAGTACATTAAACTTAAATACTTGTGTGTGCTAGTTAACTCAGAGGTCACTAGAAACTTCTCGAATGAACAAGAAAAGATTAGTTCATGACAACTGCACAAACATGACAACTTTGTTTCCCTTACAATCGGAACAATATCTTCAGAGTCGTGGAAACAATAGATCACAGTTTCACCTAGTCAATCGTGCATGCTTCGTTTCTACAGAGTTGCACAGAAATAGAGAGATGAGCGTTTCAATAAAAGGGTTTATTGAACAGCCTTATTTCTCATGCAAGAGATATGAACTACTACAATCATAAGACAGAATGCGAAGTATAATACGTACAGCGTTAGGAGTACTATAAAATAATACTGCAATAGCATGGTCTGTAGCTATGACATATACAAAAATACATACATAAATAACACAGGCTTAAATACTCAACTGGTGCTTCTAAAATAATCATACCCCAGTGTACCTAACCTAAATATAGTACGAGGGAAGAAGTAGGTGCTGTTTAGCTATAGTTTAGTTTAGTTGTGCCAAGAGTTGCCCTGTGTTTCTCTAGGTTCTAATAAGCTCCATCATTTAGAATGAGAGAGGTTGGTATCTCTTCCCGGGACTCGATCTCTAACACCCCACAAGGGGATTCAGAAACACTGGGGCTGGGTTCTCGGCGAGGATGATGACAGCGTCTGGCCAGTGCGTCAGTTGGGGACTTGACTTCCTTCGGGACTTGATGTGGCGAGGCGCGTCGTAGTAGGTAGCGAACCACACCGTGCCTTGCCATAGCAAGTGAAGGTTTATTTATACCTTGAAGGTGTTTAGGAATGCCAGTATTGACATACAAGTCGGGCATAAGAACATCATGAATGAACCCCTAAGGAATAGATGTTCATACATAATAAATTAGTTCTTGGAGAAATCACTATCCAGGCAAGGGGAAGTCCTAAAGGCTTAAGAGTCTGGTTTTTCAAGAACTCGTTGTGACGAAGAGGATCAGATGTAGTTGACCATGCCTGTATTTGGTTAGCATGAGCAATGCCTAAATAAGGGCTGGATTTCCATGCCTAAATAAGGGCAAAGTGAATTGTACCTATATATGGACATGAATCGGGAAATCTATATACGGTATCTAAATCAACACACAACAGTATGAGTAGGGATGCTTATGGTGGCCCTGTGAGCTAGCTGATCTCTAGGCCAACATATCCTGTGGGGGCGCCTGGATTCAGTCTAGGCACCTCGCTCAAAGTTTATGTTGTCCAGCACACATGCAGATCCTACAGATTGGTAGGAACTACATGACTTACAGCTAGATTCATCAAGCTTAATTGCGCTTGCAAAGGGCCAGATTCTGAGAATCTGGCCCTTTGCAAGTGCAATTTTTGCATTTGGGATTCATCATCCCAAATGCAAAATTCGCTAATAAAGAATTCGCACATTTGCAAGGAATTGCATTTAAGGAATATCTATTTGAGATTTCTTAAATGCAATTCATGGACCATTTTGAAATTGCGAAATCGCAATTTAGGACCGCTATTTACCACGAAGTCAAACCTCGTGGTAAATAGCTAAAACTTAGAAAAATGCATTTAAATGCATTTTTCTAAGTTGCATGTTACACACACATATGTCCTTTGGACATGTGTGTGCACAACATCAGTGTAAATTCACATTTCAGGGGTGCTACAGGGTGTCCTTTAGACACCCCTGCACCCTTGAAATCGCATCCTTATTTGCGATTAGCAAATTGCTAATCGCAAATAAGGAATGTGTAGGAATCACAATTTGCCTAAAGGCCCATAGGAATGAATGGGGAGTTATTCCTTATTTGCGATTAGCAATTTGCTAATCGCAAATAAGGAATGTGTAGGAATCACAATTTATTTAGCAATTCCTACATGAATCCCGTTTTGCAAGTCCTTAATAGCGATTCCTTATGAATCGCTATTAAAGACTCGCAAAACGGCCCTTTCATGAATCTAGCTGTTAGTGCCCAATGGGGGGTCATAACAGTGGCTGTATTTGCCCCAGTCAGCCAAAACTGCAGTGAGAAAGGACAGGAATTCACTGTATTGGATAAATGCAATGCATTGCTTCCCTTGCACATTAGAGTAGGGCACAACAAAATAATAAAGGAAAAGTTAAAACCTTTTAGTGAAATAGGGATGACAAGAAAAACTGACACAGCAGACCCACTCAGAATCCAACTATCAGGTCTAGAATTTATTCATTTGGGGAGGGGATGTCAAAAACCAATCATCCCCCAAGATCCCTAAGATATGCACCTACAAATTTGTTATCTGTGCCCTGAGAATGCATAGTTCTGTGCTGCAGAAATGGAGATTCTTGCTTTGACTGTGCAAGGTGCTGTTCTGTGCTGCAGAAACTGAAGTCTGAAGTCTGTGCCCTGAGTATGTACACAACTGTACACTACTGCAGAAACATGAGATCTGCGGCCTCAGTGTGCACTGTACTGTACTACAGATGAGTTGTGTGTGCATAGTTCTGTGGTATGCAACAGAAACTGAGTGCTATCATGGACACCCTGGAGACAAATAATTTGTGCAGTTTCTACTCTCCCAACTCATGCCTCCTTCAGGCATGGTGCTCCCTTTTTAAATTCAGTGCTTGCCACAGATTAATATTTACCATATTAACAAAATATATTTTAAATTGTAATTTATGTTAATTAAACTCAGGCTTTAATTAAATTTGCTCAATACTAAATCAAAATGTAATTGTTAGGTTGTGTTTTTTTAATTTATTTTCTATATATTTTTTTTTTTATTTGACTTGGAAATTGTGAATATCCAAAAGTATGAAAATCACTCAAAAGTGTAAGAGTAGCTTTATGCTCATTATTCACAAGTCAAATATTCAAAGCGACATGTTTAAATTTAGACTTCCAGTGTGCAGTAAATTTACTAGCTTTGGCTATTCGCCATTTCTAAGTGTTAATACACTACATAGTGTGGATTTACATGTCCCTATCCCCTGAAACCAGGAGGTAGAGTCTCAATGCAAGAGTGCAATGATGCTACTAGTAACATTGACACAAAGTCATAGCCACTGGGCAGAGATCCCCTGATTGTAAAGTATAGGATTTAAAAAAAAAGTTTATTAACCTTTAAAATCAATGATATAAATATTTCAATGTTAAATATTAATGCAAATTACGTGTATATATGTACTGTAACAGTGGAGAAAAATAAAAACTACTTCAGCACAATAAACCTGGTTTTTAATTAAATTGTAACATTATAAAAAATATTTTAGATAATTAATTTTAAGGGAATTATTTTAAATAATGAAGTTATGCTTATTTTTAAGCTTTAAAATGTGTTTGACTATTTCATAATAAACAAATAATTATTTCAAAATAAATTACTTATTTAACCACTTCCGTGCGGCGCCGATTCCGCCTCTGTGCTGGACATTCCAGAACAGGGTGCGGTCGTGACGGAACCGTTCCGTCATCAGCACTGCTCAGCCGTGACTGATGACGGAACGGTTCCGTCACAAGCTTCGAAGGGGTTAACATTAAATTACAGTTATAGATATGTTTTCAAATCCTAAGTACATTATTTTATTTTAACAACATTTTTTGTGTGGTGTTAATATAAGTCCCTGTTTCTGTTAATATGGATAGTGGGTTGTTGAAGTACCAGTGCTTGGTCATTTGTGGTGCCGGGCTTAATCCAGGCTGAGCTGGAATGCATTTACAACTGCTTTCTGACCTTTTTGGCTATGGTAACTACAGAAGCACAGTTTTTGAATACCAATGGGCTTACTCTTTTGGGAGTGAATCTTATTTGCTCCCTAACTCCCCCCCCCCCCAGCTTAATAATTAGCTAATTTATTTTTCCCATGAGCATCAACCAAAGTTATCTATTAGGATAAGGTGCCGTTGTTCTGTCCTCTAGTGCTGGCGTACCTAAACCTCCTTTTGCCAATGCATACTGAAAGTGTATCCTTCCAGCACAAAATTCAATGTTTGACAAAGTTTAACATTTTACCACTTTGTATGCCTAATGTATGGTGCAGCACACATGCAAATTTGGAAATATTTTCTCCAACTTTACACCTGCCTTGAGGATGCATATTCTTTTGATGCCAATTTCTTTCTATTAAAGTTAGTAGATAGGGATTGTGTCAACATCCATGGATGAGTGCATGTAAACATCAATTTACCACCCATGGTATGCATCCATGGCGTAAACTAGCTCATAGTGCTAATTTATGCTACTTAGGGTTACTGTCCAACTTAATTCAGGGTCTGCACTAGAAAGTAAGCCTCAAAATATTACATTGCACCAGGTTTGCATCACTTTTCTGATGCAAACCAGGAACAAACTCTTAGTAACTCCGCACAATAAGCGTAACACAATGATTGTTATTAGAATAACAGAAGATTAAGGGGGATAAACAATAAGTTTCTGAGCCTATGCCTTTTTATTTAGATGCAGCACTTTGATGCTGCATCGTTGCTCAATGTTACACACTTATGTCAAACAAAAGATCCCTTTGGGCTCCTTATAAAGCATACAGAAAAGCCAAACTCACATTCAATCATAAGACACTTGTCAGCACCAAATAGAAACCAAGAGTATAATATCAAAAATATTCGGTATTTATTATTGTTTGCAATTAAACAGATACCATAAAATATGTAAAAATCAACACGAGTATTACATCAATACAATCATAATTTAAAAACATTTCATTCCTATAATTAAGGGAGAACCTTATATTAAAAAAAGCTAACAAACAATAACCTGCTGAATATCAAAAGCACATTAGATGTTCCCAGTTTGATGTATCAATAACATTCCTTTCTTCCTATATCTGAAACAACCAAATGTGTTTCCAAAACTTTCTTAAACCACAGACTGCTGTATACAAGCTAGGTGTTGTTTGAATGTTTTCACAAAGAAGTGACACGGTTCGGTGGTATCATGTTGTTCACCACCTTCTTCAGGCTAACAATTGCATAATACAAATCTCCCAAATCATTCTTCAAATGCTGAAATGACTAAGGGATGATATATCTCTCCTTTCACAATGAAATTTTTCTTCACGGAAAAACCTTGCTACTGCCACTCGATATGGGGGTGCACAACGTCCTCCCTTGACAGCCTTTCTTGTAATGTCACTTGGTAATTTAGGCCGCCGAACATAAGGCAATGGCCATGGATCGCAGCCTCATAAATTGAACTGTGTCTCAGGTCCAAACTTTTGTGGCCACCGGAGTTATAGCCCACAGTTTTCCAGATATTTCAAAGAAGAAAATATGGGTTGCACCTCATTAAATATACTTCAGAAGCCCGCCAGGACTAACAAGTCTCTGAGCCTGCTCCGGATTTCTTCTTACAAAGCGGTCATTGCTCAATGTGCTATGTTAGAAGGATTGTTACTTATGAACTCCAAATAATAAAAGGATCTCTGTTACAAAAGCAATAACCCACTAAGCTGTCTGCAGAAAATACTAATCTATTCACTGCATGTCACACATTGTGCTTTGCAGCAGCAGAAATAATAACACAAGAGGGGACATGTACGACAAGTTATAGTTGTCGCTAACAGAGAATCGGGCCATTAGTGAATGCTAAAATGGCTTTTGGCATGTACCAACCCTATTTTTGTGAATTGCTAAGCTACTACTGACTCACAAAATAGGGTTAGTGAGTCAGTATTAGAAAGGGGCATGACAAGTGCATTTCTTCCTAATGAAGTTGCAGGAACACGTATGAATGTTTTACGAGCGGATGCAGTCACAAAACATTCATATTCTACCTAACCCTGGCCAGTGAACTCCCCACAATCTGTGTTACGTAAAGCTCACGGAGTTCCCAAAAACTCCGCTTGACACAGATTAGCACAGAGTTTTTTTCCTTGCTCGCGTTCACCAACATCAAGTTGGTGAGGGCGAGCAAGGAAAATCCACCTCCCGTGAGAGTTTTTCTCGTTAGCGATCGCCAACATCAAGTTGGCGAGAGCGAGCATGGAAAATTAACCTCCCGGCGAGAAACTGCCAGTTCGCGTTGAGAAAGCTGCCTCTCAAATGAAAATCTACTCGAGCAGCTGAAAAGGTAAGCTTGCGCTGTGTATGGTGCTGTTCGCAATGATTGCACTGTGCGGACAAGCATCCGGGACTGTGCAATCACAGCAATCAGCATTTTTCTACCGTACTCCGCCACCTGCGGAGCTCCGCGTAGTGCGACTGAGTTTTTTTTGCGCCTCGCATAGCTCCATGCAGGGTTAATTTTACTAACTGCCTACTGTTAAAAAAATTAAAAGGTAGCTTTTCATTTTTATTTTTTAAATGCATCCTGTTTTCCTTTATGGAATAAAAGCTGCATTGAATGGAAAAAAATTCTGTATTTAAAAATCAATAACAGACATGGTTGTCTGCTGACCCCAGCAGTCAACCATTCCTGTGATTACAGGCCATTCCTCGAGGGTCACAAATTACAACCTGCCTCATGAATATTGATGAGGCAGGTCAATTGCAACCCCATTGGGAATCTCAAACAGTGTCTGAGACACTGTTATATATTGCATTTTGTGAGTTTCTAATTGCAAGTCACAAAATGTCACAATTTGGAACTCATAAAATGCTTTGGTCGTACATGTGGCCCTAGGATACCTTATCATGAGTCAAAACTGTGAATAGACAAATAGCAGATCTCTCCGTGCCGTGCTCTAACAACCAGATTTATCATCCCATTACAAATATCCCTGAACAATTCTGTGCCTACAAAGATCTCTGCAGGCTGCTCCAATATCGGTTCAGCCTACCATGCAGAGGGCGCACCCTTGATCTTGGCACCTGGCGCGATAATGTCGGTCACACTACCTTGAAGCCAGCACTGGTTGGGAGCAGGTGGGAAGAGAGTAATAGAGAGGAAGAGAAAGAGGGATTGAGAATGCAGTTTAGTTGGCAACAATGGACTAATTTTGGCTTTGGCAGATCCTAAAATAATGGTATTATTCTGTTCAAATAATTTTATTTCCATGTTCGGGCCAGAGGGAATATATGAAAACCAAATAAATACAAACTAAGGAGGCGATTCACAAAGGTAACTTACACTTGTGAGTAATGTACATGTGCAATTCTTCCTATTTGGGTCTTTGGAAAGGACCATTGGTAGGCATGAAGTGTTTTATCACCTACCACTCTTGTTGGTAATCTCTCCTTCTGAGCAGAGGGCGCAGTCGTAGCAGCAGATGGGTTGGCCCTCCAGAGGGACCTTCCTGTACCCAGGAGGACAGCTCTCACTGCACACAGAGCGCGGGACCTGGAGAGAAGGCGAAGAAGGGCTTTTGTGAGAAATAAACCGGGGAAGAGGCAAACATCCAATGTGACATTATCACACTAGCAGCAGGTTGAGAGACAACGTGTATATATGCTCATATGAGTGATAAGAGGAGGATGAAATGAAGGGCATTTGTCATAGCATCAATGCACGTATTCCAGGGAGTGAGAGATGTGGGGCACAAGTGAGTGCATCAGAGCAAGGGATCCAGTGAGTTAGAGATGCAGGCACATGTGATTGCATCAGTGTAAGGGATCATTGGAGTGAGGGAGGCAGGGCACTTGTGATTGCCTCAGTGCGAGGGATACACTATGGAAGAGATGTAGGGCACATGTGACAGTATCAGCGCCAGGGATTCATGGAGTGAGAGAGGCGGGAAACATGTGATAAAATCAGTGTGAGGGATTCATGCAGGGGGAGATGCAGGGCACATGAGATTGTATCAGTGCAAGGGATCCAAGGAGGAGGAGATATGAGGTACATGTGATTGCATCAGTGTGAGAGGAATCCAGGGAAGGAGTGATGTAGCCGTTTTTTCACTGCAGCTTGTCTCTGTGCCAGGAGGGGAGACCAGAAGGCCAGGAATCTCGCGCACCTGAGCGGGACCACGCCCACAACCACCGCTACATCACAGCTCGCGGTCTCCGCTTTGCGGGAGCCGCTCGTACCCGTTTTTTCACTGCAGCTTTTTTCTGTGCCAGGAGGGGAGACCAGAAGGCCGAGAATCTCATGCACCTGAGCGCGATCATGCCCACAACCACCGCTACATCACGGCTCGCGGCCCCCGCTTCGTGGGACACGCGCGGGCATGTGCCGGGTGAAGCCCAGGCCAAGGGCGGGCCCCTTTTAGTCCATTCGAGACCGGGAGAGGCTGGGCTGGGCCACCCCTCTAAGATCTTGGAATATACGTCGGAACTAACCATCTAGTAAGTGGGCCTTTCACTTTTGATTCCAATACCTGATTATTTGTGAATACTTCCACCCTCGCTAAACAGGAATTGCACTGATTATTTCAATATGACAGCACGTGAGGGAAGAGGGAGGAAAGGTAGAGGATTGGGGTATGTTGCTGGAACCCTTGACCAGTTCATAACCAGGGCTTCATCTGAACTAGCGCACGAGATTGCCATTACAGAAAGACGCCTCTCTTTGGATCCGGCGTCTTCTAAACGCTCGTCCCTGGGAAGCATAATCAATGCTCGCTCCCCGGAAAGGCTGTGCGACACTGTCGCCACCATGGAACTGCAGTCGGAGAGCGCAGCTGCACACCGAGCCCCGACCCAACCAGTCGGCAATATGGAATGCCCGGAGGAATTATGCTGGCCCAAACCAGGAGCACAGTAGTTTGCGTGGCAGAAGTCCACAACGAACTTTCACAATCGATGGACCTAACAAAGGGCGAGGGCAGGAAGAGAAAAAGAGGGGGCAATCGGGAAGGCTCGTAGCAAAATGGAAAGAAAGCGAAGACTGTCAAGTCAACTAAACAGAGCAGGTCACCGCCCATGGACACGTCAATCACTGAGGCCCCACAAGAGACTGTACCTACCGCAATTACCACTAGATTGGATGACAACATAATCGATCTAGTGGGCCCAGAAGATACGTACTTGCAGAAATTAGGTGACCTCGTATAATGATTTTTGGGGCCACTAATGGACAAATTGTCACAGATTGAAAATAGACTGTAGAAACTGCAAGGACTGATAATGCCCACTGTAGGACGTGGCAACTGGGGGTCGTGGAGGGGACGGTGGGAGGGATTCTGTTGCCTTCTCCAGTGGGGAAACAGCCCCACTCACAGGTCCGGTTATTCGTCCCACGTGCCAAGAAAACATAAGGGGAGATGTAGTGAGTAGAGGTCACATAGTACCTCCAAATGCACGGGGTACAACCTATGGCAAGGACAGTGCCACAAATAAGCAGGAGATGAAGAACTCGTGTCCTCACCTAGACTTACCCCCCGAATGCACCCCCTATGTGGTCGTCTTGACTGGTGTGCCAGTAATGAGGGAGGGCATAATCGAATCCCATGAGGAACTTAAAAATAAAACAACGTATTGGTTAAATCTAAACAGACCATTGCCCCAAGACACATGGTGCAAAATCCTCTCAGTCAACTGGGTAGGAATCAGGGAAAAAAATATCATAGGAGACTGCCTTGTCAATAACTTCAACGACCCCAGGGCGGTGGAGCATGTTTATTGGGGTCCTTGGATTAATGAACGATCTCATGTCCAAGTCCGGAATTTAAGATATTTCTACACTCCACCGGTCTGTAGCCGAACCTTGAAGGCCACAATGAGGATAGGGGCAGTTTTGTCAGGACAAGCAGGCCCAGAGAAGGGATGGTGGGGGCAAGGAACGACGCCTGGTTTGGTATGCCAGGCAGGGGAAAAACTCATGTTCAGCAGATAACGTTATCAGGGAAGGGGCTTGGATTGACTCTCCCTTTACACAATAGATTCGCTCCGCTGCAATGGAGAAGACACCTCAGTGAGGTGGACTGACTCCATGGGGTGGTATCAGGTAGTGAGAATGCTCGGATTTCGGTCCCACCAAATAAAAATTCACAGGTAGTGGCGCAGGATAGGGAACCCAAATTAAACACATACCTGACCGTACCCCGTAGAACGAGGATCCCTGAAATATCTGCACCTCAAAGCATTGAGAAACCTAGTATAGGCCCTACTCCTGACCCCGGATGCACCATTAAATTAGTTTCATGGAATGTTGCATGCTTGGCATCCAAATTCCAGATCCTGGAGTGGCTGGAATATATTAGAAAGTTCCAAATAATGTGCTTCCAAGAAACCTGGGCGGTAGATTTCATGGAGCATCATATAGTGGGGTATAAATCCTTCTCGATACCTGCATGCAATTCGACAGCCGGAAGAGCGAGGGGAGGACTCTCAATTTTTGTAGATGTGTCATTAGGGGGGAGTTGGGTTGATTTAAAATTGAATTCGGAAGACCTGTTAGGGCTTGGATTTAAAAGTAGGGCTCTTAACATAAACCTGGTCAATTTCTATAAGACAAGAAGTTCAAGAGCGAGAGAACTAGAGAAGAGATTAACCCACCTGAAGGAGCAGAAGCAGGGTTTAACGGTACCAATGCTCCTGGTTGCGGGGGATTATAACTGCCACTCTTGCCCAAATCTGCTACCCCTAATGAAGTCTGGTCCTCTTGTAATGTTGAGGACGGACTGCATTTTGAGCACACATTGTATGGCAAGGAACTGAGTAGGCTGATGGGTAAACATGCGCTTGAACATACAATGGACAGATTTTCTGTAAATCCCAACAAGCGGGAACTTCCAACTTTTAAAGGGAGGGGACGGAGCCCCTTCATTGACTTTATTTTAGTATCACATCAGTTAAAGAAAAGGGTAAAAGATTTCTCTATAGAATCAAGTAGTTTAATTGACTATAATCCCCTAGTATTGTCATTATTAGCACCAAACGTAAGTAGGGTAAATACGAGGGAGGGGGCCTAAATAGAGTAAAAATCACCGATCAGGGTAGGCGCCTGAAGTGGGCAAGAATTATTGAGGAAAATTTCTATAGATCTTTTGTAAACAAGGGCGGACAATTTTTTGAGAAATGTCTTGACCTATCAGTGGAAGGTTCCCATTTAGTGGCTGCTTTTGAACAAATGGGCCAATTAATAGATGCCCTTCTAAAAACATTGGGGCAATTAAAATCCCAAAAAGGACCCGCGTTGGTTTTGTGGAAAAGTAAATTTTGCCATGTTCTGTGTCCCTACGTGTCCCCCATCTTATGTTATGTGTGCATGATTAATATGCATATGTATCCCCCATGTTTGATTAAAGACGCAATTACAGTTGTGTCCATCTCTAGTATGCTAGTTTCCAGTTCTCGTGAAAGCTACGAGTATTAGGCCTATGTAAAGTTACGTTGCCACGTTTCTCAGTGTGCACGTTATTTCATTGAAAAGTCCCTGTTTCTAGGCCTCAAAAGGGCCCGGACACCAGATTCACCTCCTGTCTCCTGAACCCTCGCTGAGGAGCGATACAGCCCCCACCTGTATCCTCGACCCTTCACTTACTTCCTGCCTCGCAGTGCCCGGCTCGGCCTGGCTCTGCCTACGAGTCTGCCAAGAGTATGTTATGATTCTAGTTATCAGTCCAGCCCTCCTTCTCTGCATTCCTAAGCTACTGAATCGCATCAATAGTTTCCGTCATTGTCTAGCCTTTACGTCTCCATGTAGGAGAAATACTGTATTAATGGTCATTTAATATTCCTCAACACGCACTACATGTAGAATAATGCATGCTCCAGTCTTAGAGTCTGTTAGCCTCTCCCCTCCTGACTCTTAGTTTATATCAACATGTCCTCTAAACATTAGATACTAGATAGGGTTTAGGTACATGTCGCCCTGACTCTCCAGACTTCAGTCTTTACTCCTAGCGCAGAGTTCATAGCCCCCAGCTTCTCCTAGTAACACGTCATTGTCAGTTTGCGCGCACCATTAGGTTAGAGGTCCCGGCTCCTTAGGTAGCCCCCTCCATGTTTCCGCCCCATTTATGACATATTCTGTTACGTTTACATCACATGTCCATGTATACGCCTCTTGTTACACCCACTTTCACCCTTATCTTTCGCGACTGCTATTGACCACACCCACTGCTCCGCCTACTGTATTCACTGTAATGCAACTGTTTTAGTATATATGCTTGTGTACTGTTATTAAATGGGACGCCGATTCCTTTTCCCTGGCGCGCTCATTCCCTGTCCCCCCTGCAGGGCCCTGCCATCCTGTTCCCGTGCAGGTTGTCCTGTTCCTGTCCTTATGCTGTATTAAACCTGCAAACTCCTACTACCTCGAATCTTGACTCTTATTTATTGAGCTATCTGATATTACTATGTCCAGTCAAAAATAGATCCGGTATTATTTATTTATATACCACATAATGGCGCCCGAACAGGTACTTGCCCTTTCCCCACGCGCCGGTGAAGCCACGCCGGCCCCCTGACCCTCTGCAGCCGTGATGGAACCATACCGTGCACCGGCAGATATTTCTGCTTCAAGTATCCCTCAGGCCCACGGAGGAGACGGAGGTTGCGGTCCAGCATCCAGACGAGGCGGTGGAGGAACGCGGCGAGTCCCGACCAGAGCCCAAGCCGAGAGTCCAAGGTCCGAGGTATCCGGAGGCCCACCCGTAACAGAAGTCCGAAGTCCGTCCGTCCGGCGTCAAAGCAGTCCAGTCCAGTCCGAGGCCTTCCGTTCTTGCTGCCCGGTGAGTACCGTTGCTGGGGTAGTATCTAGACAGGGTCAATCTAATTGACTCTGGTCCGTGGGTTTTGGTGGTACACAGACCCAAACGAAGTGTCCACTTCGGTGGATGCGGGTCCTGACGTGTCTCTTTATGAGACCGGTAAGTTTCGTACTGTTTTAGCAGTGCATCTAGTTTCTGTTCTAGTCAGTTCTGTTCTCGAGAAGATTCATGTATTCTGTTCTCAGTATTCCAGGTAGTATTCTGTCCGAACTGTTATCCTAAATGTTATTCATGTATTTTAATGTCGTGGTATGAAAGTGGGGTAATTATTGTGTTCATTGTGTATTGTATTGTGTCTAGGCTCCAGCCCAGTCATGCCTTTATTTTCTAAATTACGTCAGTTAAGAACTAGAAAAGGTCTGTTAGAAGAAGCAGTTCCTGTCCCGCCTAGGGACAGTCCAGGTCACTTTATGTATCAGAAGCATGGCATAAGTGCCATATTGTATCTAGATTTATGGGTAGAGTACACCAAAGAGTTAGAAGAAAAGTATAGATGGCCCGTATCAGGTACGTGGGATGCCGAGTGCATCATGCGAGTAGAAGAAGCATTATGGAAAAAGAAAGCCAGACAGTCACAGAAAGATGCCATCGAGTTATGGCGCAAAGAATCTCATAAAAGAATCGAAAAAGAAATCAGAAAGTCAGAACTAAGTAGAGAATCCTTAGAACGAGCCCAAGAAAGGGAACTAATCGAGATAGGTGAACGAGTCAAAACCGAACAGTCAGACAGACAGAGGCATGCCCTCATTAAGGGTATGTATCCTCTTCTTGCCGAGGGCTTGCCAAAAGCGACCCCGGAGGCATCCAGTAATTTTCCGCCACCATTAGTTCCGATCAAGCTACGTCACAAACCGACCGCAGCTGATATTTTTATTTCGTCCTATTTGGACGACACAGTCCCAGAATATACAAATCCTGTTCCGCCAGTTCCTGTAAATAATGTAAATCCTGCTCCTCCAGTCACCGGAGTACCTGCTACGGTACCCCCGGTCCAGCCCGTAGTACAACTTCCCGCCACATCAGCCACTCTGCCAGCACGAAGAGTATCAGTCGACGATTCTAGTTTAGGGGCCGCAGGAGGAGGTCCTCCTGGTACCCCGCCGCCACACCAACGTGTAACGTTAGTCGAGTTACATGAACGTGCGTTACAGCGTACGCCCAAATATAAGTCCGTTGCAGAAATCCGACGAGCCCTTACTGAATGCCGCTATGATCCAGTTGCAGGTGATGATAGTACAGTTATATATTCCATCCGTGTAAGACGGGTGACCGGGTATTTGGACACCCTACCGAATATGAAAGAAGATCTAGACAGAATTTATCGTTTCATCCGTACAGGGGATGATCCAGAAAGTATTGGCGAAGCCATGTCTCAAAGGAAAGCTGAGATCCAGCTCATGTTATTAAAGTTTCTGATTAATTGTTTAATAAGAGAACAAGATTCTCCGACTAAAGATCCGGCCGAAATGAGAACCCTGACAAGGTGGAGTGATAATATAGCCGAGGGTAAGCACAGAACCATCAGTAGTATAGAGAGTATGTACAAGAGAATTCGTAAGGAAATAATAAGGTTACACGAACAACGTAAAGCAGCACAAGGAAGCGAGAAAGAGAATGACTCTTCTACTGAAGAGGTAGACGACGAGAATCCCACTAGAACAGCGTATGTAGGTAGAACTAGACTTTCCGACCGACATTCATGTCTAGACTACAAGAAAACTGTTCCTCATCCAGCACCAGAGCAAGGTTCTCTAGAACAAGTATTTCAAGTTACCGATCATATTCTGAAATCACGAATCGGTTACAGTGAGTTAAGTACTATGCATGAACAAGAACTAGCCCGATCAGCAGTCCGATGGATTACTGATTCTACCACTTTTCCAGATGAAATAGTGGCTCAAATGTTTCTGAAACTGCCCCCAGCCGAGCAACGACTGGTGGGTATGTATATGATCCAGCACCTCATTACTCTGTATGAGGGTCAACACTCTGATCCAGGTCCGTTACACGATGTCCTGAACGAGTTTCTCCAGTATAGATGGAAAGGTTTAGGTACCGATTTAATTAGTGTTATTCTAGAACAGCGCCACAAATATAGAACGTTTTTGAACCCGCATTTTGTTCATGTCTCACCCCCAGAAAGTAAACCCTCTTACATAGACAGACAGAATCCGTTACGAGAAGTACACCCAGTCAGGACAGCAGATGGTGAAATGCAACGAGTATTTGTTTACACCCCAATTACAAAGATGGAACTCTTAGAAATGAAGAAATTAATTCCCTGTCATGACAAAGATCCAGCAGGGTTCCACCGAGAATTAAAAGACATGCTCCGTATGGGAGAATACACGTATCCAGATATTATTAAAATGTTAAAAGTCCTGTTGCCCGCAGGGGTATATGAAAAACTCAAGGAAAAGGAATGGGAGGTGGGAGAGAAAAAGATCGATTGGACAGCTCTAGAAGCTGAAGATAAGATACGAGTACCAGGTACCGGTCTTGGAGATAAATGTAAAGAATTACCAGAATTATTGATACAAGTTTTGCCGAGGTTATTAGCAACTAAAAAGGAAGACTGGGATGCAATCTCAGCCTGTAAACAGAAACAAGAGGAAGACACTAGTGATTTTTATTCTAGATTTGAGAAATGCTTTAGTATAAACAGTGGCCTCAAGACAAGTAGCGAGTCATACCCTCATCTCTTTGTTACTAAATTAGTCGAGAATTCAAGTCCACAAGTTAAGAATCGAGTTTTGAAAGTCGAAAGTACCTGGCAAGCTAATACCCCGTCCCAAATGTTACAGATGCTTCAGTATCACCAGAATAGAATCAGAGAAGAGCAAGATCATGAAAGAAAACGTATGAAAGACACGAAAATGAAAGTACTAGTTGCACAATCTGTTCCTCAAGACAGTCAGAAGAAGGGTACGAATCAAGCCAGTCATCCTGCAGTTCCCGTTAAAGGGACCTGCAATTATTGTAAACAGCCAGGTCACTATATAAACGAGTGTGCAGTTCTGAAACACAACATAGCTACCGGTAAGACTAAAGAAAGACCACGTCCGCCTAGACAAGAACAAGTTCCACAGACTTCTCAGCCACAGAATGCACAACAGACAGTTCCAGCGCCGCAGCCTATTGCTGCAACACAGCATGTTACACAGCAGATGTACCAGTATGCACAGTCCGAGTATCCAGAGTATCAGCCATATTCATGAAACAGCCTAGAGAGGGAGGTAGGCTTGCCTCTCATCGAGATACCTGTAGATCAAGAGGGTCCCTATGTTCACAGTCAAGTATTAGGGAAAGACAGAAAGTTTCTGATTGATACAGGGGCAAGTAGGACGACCATCAGTCACGCCGAGGTTCCAGGGGCTCCGCTCTCAGGCTCTAGAAATGTTTCCCTTGGATTTTCAGGAAAGCCTATTGTAAACGAGATTTCAAAGCCAGTTACTCTAGAAGTAGGTCCATTGTCCCGCACTACTGATCTGTTACTTACGAAGTCATGTCCAGAAAATCTGTTAGGTATTAAAACACTGAAAGAATTAGGTGCAGTCATATGTTGCTCCCCAGAGGGAATACGACTGTTTCTACGTGACTTCAAGGGTCACTATGTATTACGAGATTTTGATCCGAGATTGTCCAATGTTCCACAGCATTTATGGGCGCAAGGTCCAACTGATGTAGGTTATATGCAAATCACACCCCATCGTGTGACTCTCAAGCCAGGTGTAGTGTTACCACGAATCAGACAGTACAGATTGCCACCTGAGGCTGTAACAGCCTTATCCAAAATTATTGACGAGCTCATCGCTCAAGGTGTGGTAAATAAATAAATAATACCCTATTTTTGACTAGACATATATCATAACAGATAGCTCAATAAATAAGAGTCAAGATTCGAGGTAGTAGGAGTTTTGCAGGTTTAATACAGCATAAGGACAGGAACAGGACAACCTGCATAGGAATAGGATGACAGGGCCCAGCAGCTGCTGGGGCTGGGTCTGGGATGAGCGCGCTAACTTTTAATAACAATACACGAGCATATATACATAGCGCAAACACATAGCATTACATTGCGGTAGGCGTAGCAGTGGGTGGAGCAGAAGGCGTGACGCGTAGCAGTCGCGAAAGATAAGAGTAAAAAGAAGGCGTAACTCAGACATGTGATGTAAACGTAACAGAATATGTCATGAATGGGCGGAAACATAGGAGGGGGCTACCTAAGGAGCCGGGACCTCTAACCTGGTGGTGCGCGCAAACTGGCAATGACGTGTTACGAGGAGAAGCTGGGGGCTATGAACTCTGTGCTAGGAGCAGAGACTAAAGTCTGGAGGGTCGTAGCGACATGTACCTAAACCCTATCTAATATCTGATGTTTAGAGAACATGTTGATATAAACTAAGAGTCATGAGGGGAGAAGCTAACTGACTCTAAGACTAGAGCATGCATTTATTCTACATATAGTGCGTGATGAAGAATATTAAATGACCAGTAAATGCAGTATTTCTCTTAACATGGAGCCGCATAGGCTAGACAATGACGGAAACTATTGATGCAGTTCAGTAGCTTAGGAATGCAGAGAAGGAGGACTAAACTGATAACTGGAATCATAACATAGTCTTGGCAGACTCAGAGGCAGAGCCAAGCTGCACCGGGCACTGCGAGGCAGGAAGTAAGTGAAAGGTCGAGGATACAGGTGGGGGCTGTATCACTCCTCAGCGAGGCTTCAGGAGACAGGAGCTGAATCTGATGTCCAGGCCCTGTTGAGGCCTGGAAACGGGGACTTTATAATGAAATAACGTGCACACTGAGAAACGTGGCAACGTAGCTTTACATAGGCCTGGTATTCGTAGTATTCACGAGGACTGGAAACTGGCATACTAGAGGAGGACACAACTATAATTGCGTCATTAATCGGACATGGGGAATAACATATGCATATTGGTCATGCACACATAACATATGATGGATGACACGTAGGGACACAGAACATGGCAAAATTTACTTTTCCACATTCCCTCCTTGTCACTACGTTTCCATCAGGAAACATCAATATTCATGATACCATCTATCATTTCATACAGTACCATTTGTTCATCTCGAATGGTCTTGGAACGAGATTTAGAACGGGGCTTGGGACTAGGAATACAAGAGGTAGCACACATGCTGCAAATCGCAGGGCCACATTGTATACAGAGGCAGCAGCTGAATATGATCGCTACTGCGATTCCTAGAAAGGACAGGACTTTCCATCCCCAGGCGGAAATTATATTCCAAAACCAACCGGACCATGTCCAGGTGCCTGGATCTTGGTGTAACAGATGGGCAATTTTATGGAGTCTGGTTATAGCTGAATAAACAGACGGCGCGTTATTTGGAATGAAAATGCAACAACTGGATCCGAGGACTCTACAGGCCCCGCCCCTATCGGCCAGTATGACGTCAAGGACGAGACGATTCTGGAGCACAACAATTCTCATAAAGGATTGCTCTTCGGTTAAGTTACCTAGAGCGGAGGCAGTCTCATCTACTACTGCTTCAAGGGTTCTTGTTAACCTACGAATTAGCTTACTATTTACAACTGTACCTAAATAAGGGAACACACCTTTATCAATATCAATGAATTGCTCTGCAGCAGTTTCAGTATAATCGACAATCGGGAGGTTTCTCTTGAGTCTAGTATGTACTAGGAAGGAATTCCTATGGTAGTCAGGTGGGGCTAGGAAAACAGGTGGCAGTAGGAAGGCAATGTAACAGGTTCCCTCCCAATCGAGGGGCAGACGAACATATGCAGTTTGACCACAAACAAAATAAGAATGACGTGAAGCTTTAAAAATAGATTTCCCACTGTCACTATACTTGATAATAGTAGTACAATCACTATGTCCTACACGTACAGAACCATAATTACGAACACATAATTCGCCTTTGACTGGTAATACTGAAATAGCAGGTGAGTCTGGAGTAGTATCAGACTGAACATTCAGGACCATGAAATTCGAAGAATAATTACCTAAATTATACACTTCATTTTCTAGATCTAAACCTGTTCTGTGGGGGAAACCTTGCTTGTCTGGGAAACATGTGCTGTTAAGAAAGGACATATCTGTTAAGGATGACGTTAACGTGGACCATGCTCCACATGAACCATTATGTGAAAAAGGATAAGGAAAGAGTGGCAGAACTCCCTTCGGTGTCTGAAAAGGGGGGAGTCGACCACACACCCAACAATTAGTGGCATTGCTGGTCTGGTGTGAGTAATGTAACATGCGGATAAATGAGTTATTACGCATAGCGAGGCGGTATGAATATTCATGAGGAGGCAGATCACTAAACGTGTGTTCTACTGTAACATTAGAAGGCTTATTTACATGAGGAACTGGAAAACACAGGAAAAATGCGTAACTAGTGCAGGAAATCATTATGCTGAGAAATAATATGAAACTTAGAAAAACGATACATCGGTTTGAGTTATGACTGACTCTCTCACTATGGGGGTCTATTTTATACATGTCAGAAACAGTCTAACCGTTTCACCTAGGGGAGGACTTAGACAATCAAACTGACTGACTTATTTTACTAGACCGGAGTTTTTGCTTGTACTCCTGCTGCGGAGTTTTCTCTAACAGGGGAGGGGTTGTATCAATGTCATTTGCGGGACAGTCCTTAGGAACAATGTTTTGACAAGTCTTGATATCCTGGGAAATGTCTTTAGAGACCGGCTTTAATCCGTAGAATTTCTTGACGTGCGAAAGGTGCACCCAGCCGCGGCGACCTTCCAATTTCACAGCTGTACGGGTGGTGAGGAGGACCTGACGGGGCTCCTTCCAACGTGGCTCCAGCGGACTTGATCTGTCAAAGTTCCAGACGAGCACCATCGAACCTGGAACGATTTCATGCGGTGCCACCTCGGTATTGTCTGGAAATGCGGCGGCAACCTGTGAACGACATGAGTTGAGGGCAGACATCAAGGAAGCTAGGTAATCTGTCAGCATATTACATGAAACATCAGTAATACTTCGGGGTCTAGGAGTACCCCACATGTTAGGGGGGCGGCCGAAAACGACCTCATACGGGGACAGACCTGATCTGGAATGTGCGACCATGCGCATATAAAACAAAGCAACTGGCAGAGCTACTAGCCAGTCCACACCTTTCTCTTTACATATTTTTGCAATTCGAATTTTCAGAGTCTGATTATGTCTCTCGACTAGACCAGCTGCTTCAGGATGGCGTACACAATGAAACTTCCACTGGTACCCCAACAACAGGGAAACGTGCTTCATCAGTTCAGATGAGAATGGCTGACCGTTATCAGAATATACGACTCTAGGGAGTCCATATCGAGGGAAGAATTCACGAACCAACTGCTTGGCAGTGGTCGCGGCTGTGTAATCTGGGACTGGATATGCTTCTGTCCATCTGGACAAAGCGCATACAACTACAAGAACATACTTGAAACCTCGACATCGCTCCATCTGAATATAATCCATCTGGAGGACCTCAAAAGGGTGGTCAGGAGGCTGGAAACCCCCTTGTTCCACCGGGACACTTTTACCTGGATTAAACTGACAACATATCATACAGGTACGGACTTTCTGCTTGGCTGCAGCTCGTAAATGCTTGTTGAACCAAATGTTCTGGATACTGTCTAACATAGCTTTTTCTCCTAAATGTGCTGGACTATGTGCGGTATTAATAATGACTTGAACCATAGAGTCGGGGAGAAACCATGTGGCTCTACCCTTTGTTAACCATCCTTGATCTGTCTGGACCCCTCCTTGTTCAGACCATTTCTTGATTTCATCGGGAGTAGCATGTAACTGGATATCTATGACATCTTGAGTAGGGTCCTTAACTGTCATACATGTAATCGGATCTGGAGTATGTGTCATGTTAACTGGAATGTCTAGAGTCTGTGCTGTAAGCTTGGCTGTGCGATCTGCTAGATCATTACCTTGAGAAATAATGTCAGTAACTTTCGTATGTGCTTTGCATTTCATGATAGCAATAGATGTCGGTAAGTGTATGGCATCTAACAGAGCTTGGATAAGGATACCATGCTGAATCTTGGTTCCATGAGAAGTCATGAAACCTCTCTCCTGCCAGAGCACTCCAAAGTCGTGTACAACTCCAAATGCGTAACGTGAATCTGTGTAAACATTAACTTTCAGGTTCTTGGCGTGTATACAGGCTTGTGTCAGAGCAACTAGCTCTGCTGCTTGAGCGGACAGGGTATCAATACGGTGTGTCTCAATAACTTCGGTGTCAGTAGTCACTGCATACGCGGCGACTAGTTCTCCTGTACTAGTTCTCATACATGAACCATCCACATAAAGTGTCAGGTCAGGATCTGGTAACGGAATATCTGTCAGATCTTGTCTTGGCTTTGTCGTAATGTTAACTACTTCCACGCAATCATGTGTGGCTGGATTTGAATTAACTGATGGTAACAGTGTAGCAGGATTCAGGATGTTGCAGCGTCTAATTTCTATGTGTGGCTGGAACAGTGTCAATTCATAACCTGTTAAACGTGCAATTGTCAAGTGCTGTGTTTGTGTTCGGTTTAAAAGAACTTCCACGGAGTGTGGAACGTGTACTGTCAGGGTATGTCCTAAGACTATGGAATCACTTTGTCTGATAGCTAGTGCTGTGGCTGCAACTGACTTGAGGCACGCAGGCAGAGCCTGGGCGACTGGATCTAGTGTGCTCGAAAACTAAGCACAAGGCTTGTATTGTCCTGCTTGATCTTGTGTGAGAACAGATAATGCTGTACCTTCACGTTCTGTGACGAAAAGTGTAAAAGGCTTACTGTAGTTCGGTGTCGCTAGAACTGGAGCTTGGCATAAAGCTTTCTTTAACTCGTTGAAACTCAGTGTATGTTCAGATGTCCAAGGGAGGACAGTCGATACGGCTGCCTCCTGTGTCGTTAACTGTATCAGTGGCTTGGCTAGAAATGCATACTGGGGAATCCATTGTCTGCAATAAGAAGTAAGGCCGATAAAGGCACGTACCTTCTTCTGGGTCCTGGGCTGAGGAAGACTCGCTATTAACTGGATACGGTCTGGTGTCAACTGCCTACCCCTCTTGGACAGTAAGTGTCCTAAGTAGACCACTTGCTGGACACAGAATTGAAGCTTCGAAGGGGACACCTTGTGCCCCATCTCGGCTAGGAAATACAGAACCGTCAGTGACGCACGCTCGCAGTCACGTTCAGAACGGGCTGTGATCAGTAGATCATCGACATATTGGAGCAGGGCAGTGTCAGTTGACATGTGAATGTTATCTAGTTGTCTCTTGAGTGCTTGACTGTAAATACTAGGACTTTCTGTGAAACCTTGAGGAGCGCGTGTGAACATATAGCTCCTTCCATTTAAACAAAATCCGAAAAGAAACTGGCTGTCTGGATGGATGGGAACACTAAAAAATGCGTTCTTGAGGTCTATGACAGTGAAGAACGTGGCTTCGGAATCAATGGCTGTCAATAGGGAAGAGATATCTGGGACAACTGGGTACTGCGGAATAATACATTTGTTAAGTTCTCGTAAATCAATCACTAATCGATATACTGGGGGTGCATTTGGATCAGTACGTTTCATGACTGGAATGATCGGAGAATTACATACATTGGAGTCAGTTTCTACAACTACTCCTTGAGCCATGAGCTCGTCAATAATTTTGGATAAGGCTGCTACAGCCTCAGGTGGCAATCTATACTGCCTGATTCGTGGTAACACTACACCTGGTTTCAGGGTCACACGATGGGGTGTGATTTGCATGTAACCTACATCAGTTGGACCTTGCGCCCATAAATGCTGCGGCACATTGGACAGTCTGGAATCAAAATCTCGTAATACATAGTGACCCTTAAAGTCACGTAGGAACAGACGTATTCCCTCTGGGGAACAACATATAACGGCACCTAACTCTTTCAGTGTTTTAATGCCTAATAGATTTTCTGGACATGACTTAGTAAGTAACAGATCAGTAGTGCGGGACAATGGACCTACTTCTAGAATGACTGGCTTTGAAATCTCATTAACGATAGGCTTTCCTGAAAATCCAAGGGAAACATTTCTTGAGCCTGAGAGCGGAGCCCCTGGAACTTCGGCATGACTAATTGTGGTCCTACTTGCCCCTGTATCAATCAAAAACTTTCTGTCTTTCCCTAATACTTGACTGTGAACATAAGGACCTTCTTGATCTACAGGTATCTCGATGAGAGGCAAGCCTACCTCCCTCTCTAGGCTGTTTCATGAATATGGCTGGTACTCTGGATACTCAGACTGTGCATACTGGTACATCTGCGATGTAACATGCTGTGTTGCAGCAATAGGCTGCGGTACTGTAACTGTCTGTTGTGCATTCTGTGGCTGAGGAATCTGTGAAACTTGCTCTTGTCTAGGCGGACGTGGTCTTTCTTTTGTCTTACCGGTAGCTATGTTGTGTTTCAGAACTGTACACTCATTTATGAAATGACCTGGCTGTTTACAATAATTGCAGTTCCCTTTAACGGGAGCTGCAGGATGACTGGCTTGATTCGGACCCCTCTTCTGACTGTCTTGAGGAACAGATTGTGCAACTAGCACTTTCATTTTCGTGTCTGTCATACGTTTTCTCTCGTGTTCTTGCTCTTCCCTGATTCTATTCTGGTGGTACTGGAGCATCTGGAGCATCTGGGACGGGGTATTTGCTTGCCAGGTGCTTTCGACTTTCAGAACTCGGTTTTTAATTTGTGGGCTTGAATTCTCGACTAATTTAGTAACGAAAAGGTGAGGGTATGACTCACTACTTGTCTTGAGGCCACTGTTGATACTAAAGCACTTTTCAAACCTAGAATAAAAATCACTAATATCTTCATCTTGTTTCTGTTTACAGGCTGAGATTGCATCCCAGTCTTCTTTTCTAGTTGTCAATAATCTGGGTAAAACTTGTATCAATAATTCTGGTAATTCTTTACATTTCTCTCCTAGACCAGTACCTGGTACACGTATCTTGTCTTCAGCTTCTAGGACTGCCCAATCTATCTTTTTCTCTCCCACCTCCCATTCTTTTTCCTTTAGCTTTTCATACACCCCTGCGGGTAGCAGAACCTTTAACATTTTAATGATATCTGGGTAAGTGTATTCTCCCATACGGAGCATGTCTTTTAATTCTCTATGGAACCCTGCTGGATCTTTGTCATGACAGGGAATTAATTTCTTCATTTCGAGGAGTTCCATCTTTGTGATCGGAGTGTATACAAACACTCGCTGCATTTCGCCACCCGCTCCTCTGACTGGGTGGACTTCTCGTAACGGATTCTGTCTGTCTATGTAGAATGATTTACTTTCTGGGGGTGAGACATGAACAAAATGTGGGTTCAAGAATGTTCTATATTTATGACGCTGTTCTAGAATGACACTAATTAAATCGGTACCTAGACCTCTCCATCTGTACTGGAGTAACTCGTTCAGGATATCATGTAACGGGCCTGGATCAGAATGTTGACCCTCATACAGAGTAATGAGGTGCTGAATCATATACATACCCACCAGTCGCTGCTCGGCTGGGGGCAATTTCAGAAACATTTGTGCCACTATTTCGTCTGGAAAAGTGGTAGAATCAGTAATCCATCTGACTGCTGATCGAACTATTTCTTGTTCATGCATGGTACTTAACTCACTGTAACCGATTCGTGATTTCAGAATGTGATCGGTAGCTTGAAATACTTGTTCTAGGGAACCTTGTTCTGGTGCTGAATGATGGAAAGTTGACTTGTGTTCTAGACGTAAATGGCGATCTGGAAATCTAGGTTTTCCTACATACGCTATTCTGGCAGTATTCTCATCGTCTTCCTCTTCAGGATCAGAGGTACTTTCTTTCTCGCTTACTTGTGCTGCTTTACGCTGTTCGTGTATCTTTATTATTTCTCTACGGATTTTCTTGTACATACTCTCCATGGCACCAATGGTATTGTGCTTTCCTTCGGCTATATTATCACTCCACTTTGTCAGAGTTTTCATTTCTGCCGGATCTTTAGACGGGTAATCTTGTTCTCTTATTAGACAGTTAATTAAGAACTTTAATATCATGCGCTGAATCTCGGCTTTCCTTTGAGACATGGCATCACTAATACTTTGTGGGTCATCCCCTGTACGGATGAAACGATATATCCTGTCTAGATCTTCTTTCATATTCGGCAGGGTGACTAGATACTCGGTCACTCTCCTTACGCGTACGGAATATAAAACCATATTAAACTCGCCTGGAACTGGGTCATAGACACATTCGCCAAGGGTTTGCCTGATTTCTGCAACAGACTTATTACTCTTAGGAGTACGCTGTGATGCTTGAGCATGTAATTCGAGTGCTGATAAACGCTTGTATGGCGGCGGGGTTTGAGGAAGACCTCCTCCTGCGGCCCCTAAACTAGAATCATCAACTGATGCTTTCCGTCCTGGCAGGGTCGGTAATTGTAACGTGGGCTGGACTTGTATGGCGGGCTGACCCAGGGGAGCTGTTAAGGGCACCCCGGTGTCTGGAGGAGCAGGAATTACCTGATTTACAGGGACTGGCGGAGTGCGAACAGGATTTGCATATTCGGGGACTGTGTCGTCCAGATAGGATGAAATAAAAATATCAGCTGCGGTCGGTTTGTGACGTAGCTTGGTCGGAACTAACGGTGGCGGGAAATTACTGGATGCCTCCGGGGTCGCTTTTGGCAAGCCCTCAGCAAGAAGAGGATACATACCCTTAATGAGGGCATTCCTCCGTCTGTCTGATTGTTCAGCTTTGACTTGTTCACCTAACTCGATCAATTCTCTTTCTTGGGCTCGTTCTTGGGATTCTCTACTTAGTTCTGACTTTCTGATTTCTTTTTCGGTTCTCTTATGAGCTTCTTTGCGCCATAACTCGATGGCGTCTTTCTGTGATTGTCTGGCTTTCTTTTTCCATAATGTTTCTTCTACTCGCATGATGCATTCGGCATCCCATGTACCCGATACGGGCCATCTATACTTTTCTTCTAACTGTTTGGTATACTCTACCCATAAATCTAGATACAATATGGCACTTATGCCATGTTTCTGATACATAAAGTGACCTGGACTGTCCCTGGGCGGGACGGGAACTGCTGCTTCCAGCAGACCCTTTCTAGTTTTTAACTGACGTAATTTTGAGAAGAGCGGCATGACTGGACTATAATCTGGACATAATACAATACACAATGAAAACACGAAATCACGTCGCACTCATACCACAACATTAAAATACATGAAAAACATTTAAAATAACAGTTCGAACAGAATACTACCTGGAAATACTGAGAACAGAACACATGAATTTTCTCGAGAACAGAAACTGGCTAGAACAGAAACGAGATGCACTGCTGAAACAGTACGAAACTTACCGGTCTCATAAAGAGACACGTCAGGACCCGTATCCACCGAGGTGGACACTTCGTTTGTGGGACTGTGTACCACCAACCCACAGACCAGAGTCAATGAAATTGACCCTGTCTAGATACCACCCCAGTAACGGTACTCACCGGGCAGCAAGAACGGAAGGCCTCGGACTGGACTGGACTGCTACGATGACAAACTTCGGACTTCAGTTACGGGTGGACCTCCGGATACCTCGGACCTTGGACTCTTGGCTTGGGCTCTGGTCGGGACTCGCCGCGTTCCTCCACCGTCTCGTCTGGATGCTGGACCGCCTCCTCCGTCTCCTCCGTGGGCCTGAGGGATACTTGAGCAGAAATATCTGCCACTGCGCAGAAGAGTTCCGTCACGACTGCAGAGGGTCAGGGGGTCGGCGTGGCTTCACCGACGCGTGGGGAAAGGGCAAGTCCCTGTTCGGGCGCCATTATGTGGTAAATAAATAAATAATACCCTATTTTTGACTAGACATATATCATAACAGATAGCTCAATAAATAAGAGTCAAGATTCGAGGTAGTAGGAGTTTTGCAGGTTTAATACAGCATAAGGACAGGAACAGGACAACCTGCATAGGAATAGGATGACAGGGCCCAGCAGCTGCTGGGGCTGGGTCTGGGATGAGCGCGCTAACTTTTAATAACAATACACGAGCATATATACATAGCGCAAACACATAGCATTACATTGCGGTAGGCGTAGCAGTGGGTGGAGCAGAAGGCGTGACGCGTAGCAGTCGCGAAAGATAAGAGTAAAAAGAAGGCGTAACTCAGACATGTGATGTAAACGTAACAGAATATGTCATGAATGGGCGGAAACATAGGAGGGGGCTACCTAAGGAGCCGGGACCTCTAACCTGGTGGTGCGCGCAAACTGGCAATGACGTGTTACGAGGAGAAGCTGGGGGCTATGAACTCTGTGCTAGGAGCAGAGACTAAAGTCTGGAGGGTCGGAGCGACATGTACCTAAACCCTATCTAATATCTGATGTTTAGAGAACATGTTGATATAAACTAAGAGTCATGAGGGGAGAAGCTAACTGACTCTAAGACTAGAGCATGCATTTATTCTACATATAGTGCGTGATGAAGAATATTAAATGACCAGTAAATGCAGTATTTCTCTTAACATGGAGCCGCATAGGCTAGACAATGACGGAAACTATTGATGCAGTTCAGTAGCTTAGGAATGCAGAGAAGGAGGACTAAACTGATAACTAGAATCATAACATAGTCTTGGCAGACTCAGAGGCAGAGCCAAGCTGCACCGGGCACTGCGAGGCAGGAAGTAAGTGAAAGGTCGAGGATACAGGTGGGGGCTGTATCACTCCTCAGCGAGGCTTCAGGAGACAGGAGCTGAATCTGATGTCCAGGCCCTGTTGAGGCCTGGAAACGGGGACTTTATAATGAAATAACGTGCACACTGAGAAACGTGGCAACGTAGCTTTACATAGGCCTGGTATTCGTAGTATTCACGAGGACTGGAAACTGGCATACTAGAGGAGGACACAACTATAATTGCGTCATTAATCGGACATGGGGAATAACATATGCATATTGGTCATGCACACATAACATATGATGGATGACACGTAGGGACACAGAACATGGCAAAATTTACTTTTCCACAAAGGAGTAGTTGTAGAAACTAACTCCAATGTATGTAATTCTCCGATCATTCCAGTCATGAAACGTACTGATCCAAATGCACCCCCAGTATATCGATTAGTGATTGACCTTCGAGAACTCAATAAATGTATTATTCCCCAGTACCCAGTTGTCCCAGATATCTCTTCCCTATTGACAACCATTGATTCCGAAGCCTCATTTTTTACAGTCATAGACCTCAAGAACGCGTTTTTCAGTGTCCCCATTCATCCAGACAGCCAGTACCTTTTCGGATTTTGTTTAAATGGAAGGAGCTACCAATTTACACGAGCTCCTCAAGGTTTCACAGAAAGTCCTAGTATTTACAGTCAAGCACTTAAGAGACAACTAGACAACATTCACATGCCAACTGACACTGCCCTGCTCCAGTATGTCGATGATCTACTGATCACAGCCCGTTCTGAACGTGCTTGCGAGCGAGCATCCCTTACAGTCTTGTATTTCTTAGCAGAGATGGGGAACAAGGTGTCCCCTTCGAAGCTTCAATTCTGTGTCCAGCAAGTGATCTATTTAGGCCACTTACTGTCCAAGAGGGGTAGGCAGTTGACACCTGACCGTATCCAGTTAATAGCGAGTCTTCCTCAGCCCAAGACCCAGAAGGAGGTACGAGCTTTTATCGGCCTCACTTCTTATTGTAGACAATGGATTCCTCAGTATGCATTTCTAGCTAAGCCACTGATACAGTTAACGACACAGGGGGCAGCCGTATCGACTGTCCTCCCTTGGACATCTGAACATACACTTAGTTTCAATGAGTTAAAGAAAGCTTTATGCCAAGCTCCAGTTCTAGCTACACCGAACTACAGTAAGCCTTTTACACTTTTCGTCACAGAACGTGAAGGTACAGCATTATCTGTTCTCACACAAGATCAAGCAGGACAGTACAAGCCCTGTGCTTATTTTTCGAGCACACTAGATCCTGTAGCCCAGGCGCTGCCTGCTTGCCTCAAGTCAGTTGCAGCCACAGCACTAGCTATCAGACAAAGTGATTCCATAGTATTAGGACATTCCTTGACAGTACAAGTTCCACACTCCGTGGAAGTTCTTTTAAACCGAACACAGACTCAGCACTTGACAATTGCACGTTTAACAGGTTATGAACTGACACTGTTCCAGCCACACATAGAAATCAGACGCTGCAACGTTCTAAATCCTGCTACACTGTTACCGTCAGTTAATTCGAATCCTGCCACACACGACTGTGTGGAAGTAGTTAACACTATGACTAAGCCAAGACAAGATCTGACAGATATTCCATTACCAGATCCCGACCTGACACTTTATGTGGATGGTTCATGTATGAGAACAAGTACAGGAGAACTAGTAGCCGTGTATGCAGTGACTACTGACACTGAAGTTATAGAGGCACATCGTATTGACACCCTGTCTGCTCAAGCAGCAGAGCTAGTTGCTCTGACCCAAGCCTGCATATATGCTAAGAACCTGAAAGTTAATATTTACACAGATTCACGCTACGCATTCGGAGTTGTACACGACTTCGGAGTGCTCTGGCAGGCGAGAGGTTTCATGACTTCTCATGGAACCAAGATTCAGCATGGTCTCCTTATTCAAGCTCTGTTAGATGCCATACACTTACCGACATCTATTGCTATCATGAAATGCAAAGCACATACGAAAGTTACAGACATTGTTTCTCAAGGTAATGATCTAGCAGATCGCACAGCCAAGCTTACAGCACAGACTCCAGACATGTCAGTTAATCCGACACAGACACATACTTCAGATCTGACTACCTGTATGACAGTTAAGGACCCCACTCAAGATGTCATAGATATCCAGTTACATGCTACTCCCGATGAAATCAAGAAATGGTCCGAACAAGGAGGGGTCCAGACAGATCAGGGATGGGTGACGAAGGGAAAAGCCACATGGTTTCTCCCCGACTCTATGGTTCAAGTCATTATCAATACCGCACATAGTCCAGCACATTTAGGAGAAAAAGCTATGATAGATAGTATCTAGAACATTTGGTTCAACAAGCATTTACGAGCTGCAGCCAAGCAGAAGGTCCGTACCTGTATGATATGTTGCCAGTTTAATCCAGGTAAAAGTGTCCCGGTGGAACAAGGTGGATTCCAGCCCCCTGACCACCCTTTTGAAGTCCTCCAGATGGATTATATTCAGATGGAGCGATGTCGAGGTTTCAAGTATGTCCTTGTAGTTGTATGCGCTTTGTCCAGGTGGACAGAAGCATATCCAGTCCCAGATTACACAGCCACGACCACTGCCAAGCAGTTGGTTCGTGAATTCTTCCCCCGCTATGGACTCCCTAGGGTCGTATATTCAGACAACGGCCAGCCATTCTCATCTGAATTGATGAAACACGTTTCCCTGTTGTTAGGGTACCAGTGGAAGTTCCATTGTGTACGCCATCCTGAAGCAGCCGGTCTAGTAGAGAGACATAACCAGACCCTGAAAATCCGTATTGCTAAAATATGTAAAGAGAAAGGTATGGACTGGCTAGTAGCTCTGCCAGTCGCTTTGTTTTATATGCGCATGGTCGCGCATTCCAGATCAGGTCTGTCCCCGTACGAGGTCGTATTCGGCCGCCCCCCTAATATGTGGGGTACACCTAGACCCCGAAGTATTACCGATGTTTCAAGTAATATGCTGACAGATTACCTAGCTTCCTTGATGTCTGCCCTACACTCTTGTCGTTCACAGGTTGCCGCCGCATTTCCAGACAATACCGAGGTGGCACCTCATGAAATCGTTCCTGGAAGTTTGGTTCTTGTAAGGAACTTTGATCGTTCAAGTCCGCTGGAGCCCCGCTGGAAGGAGCCCAAGCAGGTCCTCCTGGCCACCCGTACTGCCGTCAAGCTGGAAGGCAGGAAGGGCTGGGTCCACCTGTCTCATGTGAAAAAGTTTTACGGACTAAAGACTGTTTCCAAGAACATTTCCGAGGATTTCAAGGATTGCCAAAGTACTATTCTTAAGGACTGTCCCGCAAAAGACAATGATACAGATTCTTCCCTGTTAGAGAAAACTCCGCAGCAGGAGTACAAGCTAAAATTAAGGTCTAGTAAAATAAGTCAGCCAGTTTGATTGTCTAAGTCCTCCCCTAGGTGAAACGGTTAGACCGGTTTCTGACATGTATATAATAGACCCCCACAGAGAGAGAGTTAGTGAGAACTCTAAAAGTTGCACTATTATTTTATGTTTTCTGCTATATCTCAGCCTTATGATTACCTGCACAAGTTATGCATTTTATTTGTGTTTTCCAGTTTCTAATGTAAATAAGTCTGCTAATGCTACAGTAGAGCACACGTTTAGTGATCTACCTCCTCATGAACTCTCATATCGTCTTGCTATGCGTAATAATTCCTTTATCCGCATGTTACATTATTCACACCAGACCAGCAATGCCACTAATTGTTGGGTGTGTGGTCGACTCCCCCCTTTCCAGACATCGAAGGGAGTTCTGCCACTCTTTCCTTATCCATTTTCACATAACGGTTCGTGTGGAGCATGGTCCACGTTAACGTCATCCTCAACAGATATGTCTTTTCTTAACAGTACATGTTTCCCAGGCAAGCAAGGTCTGCCCCACAGAACAGGGCTAGATCTAGAAAATGAAGTTTATAATTTGGGTAATTATTCTTCGAATTTTATGGTCCTGAATGTTCAGTCTGATACTACTCCAGACTTACCTGCTATGTCAGTATTACCAGTAAAAGGTGAATTATGTGTCCGAAAGAATGGTTCCGTACATGTAGGCCATAGTGATTGTACTACTATTGTCAAGTATAGTGACAGCAGGAAATCTATTTTCCAAGCTTCACGTCATTCTTATTTTGTTTGTGGTCAGACCGCATATGTTCGTCTGCCCCTCGATTGGGAGGGAACCTGTTACATTGCCTTCCTACTGCCACCAGTTTTTCTAGCCCCACCTGACTATCATAGGAATTCTCACCTAGTACATACTAGACACAAGAGAGACCTCCCGATTGTCGATTATACTGAAACTGCTCTAGAACAATACATAGATATCAATAAAGGTGTCTTCCCCTATTTAGGTACTGTCGTGAATAGTAAACTGATACGTAGATTAACCAGAACACTTGAAGCAGTAGTGATTGAGACTACTTCTGCTCTAGGTAACTTAACCGAAGAGCAATCCTTTATGAGAATTGTCGTGCTCCAGAATCGTCTCGTCCTTGACGTCATACTGGCCGATAGGGGCGGGGCATGTAGAGTCATCGGATCTAGTTGCTGCATTTTCATTCCTAATAACGCACCGTCTGTTTATTCAGCTATTACCAGACTCCATAAAATTGCCCATATGTTACACCAAGATCCAGGCACCTGGACATGGTCCGGTTGGCTCTGGAATATAATTTCCGCCTGGGGATGGAAAGTATTGTCCTTTCTAGGTATTGCAGTAGCGATCATATTCAGTTGCTGCCTCTGTTTACAATGTGGCCCTGTGATTTGCGGCATTTGTACTACCTCTTGTATTCCTAGCCCCAAGTCCCGTTCTAAATCCAGTTCCAAGACAATTCGAGACGAGCAAATGATACTGTATGAAATGATAGATGGTATCATGAATATTGATGTTTCCTGATGGAAACGTAGTGACAAGGAGGGAATGTGGAAAAGTAAATTTTGCCATGTTCTGTGTCCCTACGTGTCCCCCATCTTATGTTATGTGTGCATGATTAATATGCATATGTATCCCCCATGTTCGATTAAAGACGCAATTACAGTTGTGTCCATCTCTAGTATGCTAGTTTCCAGTTCTCGTGAAAGCTACGAGTATTAGGCCTATGTAAAGTTACGTTGCCACGTTTCTCAGTGTGCACGTTATTTCATTGAAAAGTCCCTGTTTCTAGGCCTCAAAAGGGCCCGGACACCAGATTCACCTCCTGTCTCCTGAACCCTCGCTGAGGAGCGATACAGCCCCCACCTGTATCCTCGACCCTTCACTTACTTCCTGCCTCGCAGTGCCCGGCTCGGCCTGGCTCTGCCTACGAGTCTGCCAAGAGTATGTTATGATTCTAGTTATCAGTCCAGCCCTCCTTCTCTGCATTCCTAAGCTACTGAATCGCATCAATAGTTTCCGTCATTGTCTAGCCTTTACGTCTCCATGTAGGAGAAATACTGTATTAATGGTCATTTAATATTCCTCAACACGCACTACATGTAGAATAATGCATGCTCCAGTCTTAGAGTCTGTTAGCCTCTCCCCTCCTGACTCTTAGTTTATATCAACATGTCCTCTAAACATTAGATACTAGATAGGGTTTAGGTACATGTCGCCCTGACTCTCCAGACTTCAGTCTTTACTCCTAGCGCAGAGTTCATAGCCCCCAGCTTCTCCTAGTAACACGTCATTGTCAGTTTGCGCGCACCATTAGGTTAGAGGTCCCGGCTCCTTAGGTAGCCCCCTCCATGTTTCCGCCCCATTTATGACATATTCTGTTACGTTTACATCACATGTCCATGTATACGCCTCTTGTTACACCCACTTTCACCCTTATCTTTCGCGACTGCTATTGACCACACCCACTGCTCCGCCTACTGTATTCACTGTAATGCAACTGTTTTAGTATATATGCTTGTGTACTGTTATTAAATGGGACGCCGATTCCTTTTCCCTGGCGCGCTCATTCCCTGTCCCCCCTGCAGGGCCCTGCCATCCTGTTCCCGTGCAGGTTGTCCTGTTCCTGTCCTTATGCTGTATTAAACCTGCAAACTCCTACTACCTCGAATCTTGACTCTTATTTATTGAGCTATCTGATATTACTATGTCCAGTCAAAAATAGATCCGGTATTATTTATTTATATACCACAGTTTGACAAAGCCTGCTCCCTCGCACAAAGAAAGCTGAGAGCTGCCCTGAGGTGTAACCCAAGGGACAAACAATGGGTGGTGCAATGTAGGTCAAAATACAAACAGGCTCTAAACCAACGTAGGAAAGCCCTCCATATGCAAACATGGGAGGGCTTAAGAGAGGCGGCAGAACTGAAGGATACAACGGCCTTTTGGAATATAATTAATAACCCTTGTTTCCAAGAGGCCAATAGCCCACAAATAGGTTCCACTGTTCTCCCAGAACAGTGGGTGGCACACTTTGGAGCCCTCTATAACAGAAGGCATAAGGAGCAGTTACATAAGGGTGAGGGGGCTGGGCGGTGGAATGTTACACTACAATTTTACCTAGAGGAGGTTGCGGCTGGCATCCAGGGCCTCACCAAAAACAAGGCACCAGGACCAGATGGGATCGCACCGGACCTATACTTAAGTAAGATAGACCTGTGGGCCCCAATTCTAACAAGAAGAATAAATGCCGCCGTAGACACAGGGCTTCCGCGCTCTTGGTCCACAGCCACAATAGTGCCCATTTTTAAGAAGGGTAATAGAGATAATCCCCAGTGTTACCGCCCAATCTCCCTCATAGATGTCACTGCTAAAGTCCTGGGACGCGTAGTCCTAAACCGCCTTATGGACTGGGCTGAGGAAGAACATATCATCACTGATGTCCAATATGGGTTCAGGGCAAATAGATCAACCACTTATCAATGTTTAAACCTCTATCTATTGGTGGCCAAATACACTATGGCTAGTACTGAAGCTGTCTATTTAGCCTTCATGGGCCTTACCGCAGCATTTGACTGCGTTAATAGGGAAAAGCTGTGGGATCTAATGAGTAGTCTAGGGGTAGATCAGGACCTCATAAAGATTTAAAAGCCCTACATTGGAACACAACGGCCAATGTAAGATATAACTTGGAGGGTGGATGCACAGATCCCTTTACTTGCATGAGTGGTGTGAGACAAGGCTGCATCCTGGCGCCATTTCTCTTTTCGTTATATACAAATGGCCTAGAGCAAGCCCTATTAAGCCTTAATGTGGATTCACAAAGAGTAGACAGAAGAGCAATCCCAGCTTTACTTTACGCTGATGACGCAGTATTGTTAGCACGTACACCACGGGGTCTTCAAACATTAATAGATGGCTTCGTGGGCTTTATGAATAATTTAGACTTATCTGCCAACTTAACCAAGTCATATGTTATGGAAGCAGGGTTAAAATCAAAAAAAAGTTTCAACTACAGAATAGGAGATCATAAATTGGGGAAGGCGAAATCCTTCTCCTACCTAGGCATTTTAATGAATGGCCATCTGAATTTTAAAGCTCTACTTGAGGAGCGTTGTGACAGGATACTGTCCAGTACAGGGGCAATAATGAATTTCGGCCGCAGATTGGGAAGGTGGTCCCCGGAGCAAATGATGATTTTATATAACTCCATCTGCTACTCTAAGGTGGCATATGGAGCGGAACTCTGGGGGTTCACCAATTTAGACAAACTTCAGGTTGAGGAGAACAAACACATGAGAAAGCTGCTTAGGGTCCCAAAGGGTGTCCACGCCTATATTATTCATGAAGAAATGGGAGGGGCATTTATAGAGGATAGAATCCAACTCAGACCCCTGTTAGCATGGCTAAAGATTTGGGACAATCCGGAGGCTGAACTAACTAGGCAAATAATCATCGACTGCCTTGGTAGGGATAAGGGAATGGACATCCCATGGCTTAAGTCCATTAAGGCTGTTTTCAGAAAAATTGGCTGCAAGGAACTCTTCTCAAACCCGACTGCTGGAGCAGGCTGGGATAAGACTAGTGTGAAGAAAAGGTTCATTATTTATAAAACAGCCTACAGAGAGGAGAAGGAACATGGCAAACAGTCTGTCAGAGCCGATAATTTAGTGAGGACTAGCGAAGGAATGGAACCATACCTTGCCCTCTCTTACAATGGTCAGGATAGATTTTTAATTACACGTTTTAGGCTCAACATTTTAAATGATTTATTAGCCGAACCGGCAGGGTTTACTGTTGAGCCAAAGGGTCCCTGTGGCTGCAGTCATCGATCTCCGCAGGATACCCTTCATTTTGTATTACTTTGCCCTTTTTATTCATTGCGCAGGCGCCTGTATTTAATACGTTTATTAAAAAAATTGAAATTCAGGCATGCAAGGGTCGCCCTTTTACATTTACAAATGGCGCAAGATCCACTTACCCTGCTTTCCATTACAAGTTTTTTAAGGGTTGCCTCAAAGCTACGAGAGACAGGAGGATCTGTGTAAAGACGTGGGGGATAGATATGGGATTAATGAACTGTAACGAACTGTAATGAAGATTATTATGCCCTTTTCTTTTCTTTTTAATATTTCTCTTTTTTTTTTTTTAAAGAAAACAGCATTTGTACAGATGCTAAATATGTGTGTGTTATTGATATTTTTATCTGAACTTTTATGGTGTTTTGTGCAATGCCGAATAAAGGAATATATCTATCTATCTGTTGAACGCTGTGGAGAAATCAATTAAGGTAGAATACGTGGGCCTGCCCCTAGCCAAGGGATACTGTTCAATCAGGGTTTGGAAGGCAGTGATATTATTAAGGGTATCACAATTCTTACTGAAGCCAGCCACTCAGCAGGTTTGAGGTTTTTGATAAATGTCCCTTCCTGAAGGCAAAGTAGTATACTTTTGGCAAATATTTTGCCAGTCACATCCAGGAGAGTGATTTGTCTGTAGCTGGCAGAAGAGGCTTTCAAATGGTTTTTACATAAGGGTACCACAATACTTCCCTTTCAAGAAGATGGAATATCACCAGACAGATAGCAGTACTGGAACAGTGGACATAAAGAGATAACCCATAAGGTGGCTACCTGTTCAATGCATGCTATCAGGAGTTCATCAGGGCCCACAGCACATGAAATTCTTGCACCCTTATTAAATCCCTCAATCTCCTCACAGGAAGGTGGGCAAAATATTTCCAGTGAATCTGCTTCACCACCATGGACACACTTGCCTTTGCTGCTTAAATTACAGGCATATAATTGTGAAATGTACTGAGTTCACTCATCATCCAGTATTGGAATAGCCTCTTATTCAACTCTAGATTTGCAGTATTTGGCTATTAAAGCACAATATTTACGAGAATTAAATGAAGTAGCAGCTTCCCTTAGATCGATCAATTTCCAATAATCCCACCTCCTTCATTCAGACACCTTCAGTCTAATTCTTATACACTTTAGGGGGTTGATTTCCCCTGTGCTTCAGAATCAGAGAAATATGTATTTGTTTCCTTTCTATGAAGTTTATTTAACAATTCACCTTTTTTACAGCCTAAGAGATCTTTATATGTAACTTGACACGTTTACCTTTATCTTTACTCCCAAATGTTTGAAAAAAGGTCAACTGCTTTATGACAAGGTCATCTAATGAAAAGACAGGGGGGCCACGCTTTCTGTTTAAATATAATGTCCCAGGTTCCTTATGTTGTAGTTTGGCAAGAAACTGTACTCATTAGATTTGTTATACACTACACCATATTTCCCAGAGTTCCAGGACTCGAGAGATTTAAGCTCTAAATAAATAGTTTTGGAAAGAAATCTAAGGTCACTTAAATCAGTCCCCAATACCTCCAATTGTGTACACACTGCAAACACTTGAAGGGATACCACCATATAATCAATTAGGGATTGCCCTCAAGGGGAGCAAAAAGTGTTAGAGACTGGAGACTCTTCTGGAAATCTGTCATTTAAGAAAATAAATCTGTGTAATCTCAGGCTTTCCAGGAAATGTAAACTCGGCCTGTCTGATCTAACAGGTAAGACAGCCTCAGGGATGCACCATGCCTCATCCATTTTGGTGTTGTCAAAGGTCATGCAGGCAAAATTTGAAACTTTAGCATTGAAGTCCCATACAATAATAACCATATGGTATTGCTTCAGAACACTAATGCTATGAATGAATAAAAGCATGGAATCAACTGAAATATTATATAACTTCCCAGGGGGATATATACGTTTACAAGCAAAAGAGATGATGACAGCCCTCCATTCTCATTAGACAGTGCTAACTTTAAGCACAGGCAAAGAATAGAGTGATGAGCAAATACCTTTGGATTCCAATTAATATAGTTGCTAAAAGGTATAAACCAGCACTTGATTTCTTATTCATTGTCTGCTACATATTCGGCATTAAAATGTTTCTACCTCAAGCAGATAATCCTGCGGATTAATGTGGGATCTGCTCGGCACCCTGGATTTTTGTATTCTGACTGCACTATGGCCCAGATTTACTATCATTTTTTGTTGTTGTTGTGCCACTTTTTAGATGCAACAGTGACACAAAATGTTAGTTGGTATTTATTTACTAAGCCACTCAATGGCTGACCGCCTTGCGTGGCTGGTTAAATGAAATGTAAGACAATGCAGCCCCTTGTGCGGTGTTGCGTTACACTACACCTGGGAGGCATTCCATGGGTGGAGTATAGGTGTTCCCAAGCATCCACCAATGGATTTTGGTTCATTCCAAGATTTACCACAGTTAGAAATGCTACACCTTCCTCAGTGATGTGTAATAAGTAGAAATACATCAATCTCGCCTCTTTACTTTCTCTTGTTCGGCGTGATGCATTCTCCATCGCCAATAGGAAGTTGAAATTTCATTACAAGATTGTTTTGTGCAGGAAGGTATACCTTCATGCATAAAAACTGCTTTGCCCCTAACGCAGGCTATCTTACAGCATAGTATAAGTATGCCCGTGTTGGTGCTAGGCAGCACAGGGTGCGCCCACACTTTAAGGGAGCTGAAGAGCACCATATATTAGTACACCTGGTGATATATGGGGGCATATAGCATTCTCTGCACTGACACAAGTAGACGGATGGTTTCTTCAAATTCCAGATTTATAATACCAGCTTGGAACTGGCTTAGTAGGTGTTTACAAGCAGTAGCAGTTCAAGAAAAGGCAAAGTGTGCCACACAAAAAAGAGAGTCTCATGTAGATAGAAGTAAACCCACTGTCACGTGGCCCAGGTGGACATTATAATTTTCCCTAAGTTAGCATGAGCCCGCTGCAGACTATCCAATGCTTTGCGCACGTCACTACATGAGTTTATTTTGCAAATGTCTTTTCAGTATTCAGACATGAGAACCTATCACTGTGTTCACGCTTTGCATGTTCCTGGGATTTAGTCTTAACATTGTGAACAAGTTCGTACAACAATGTCCCTTGTTATTCTATTCTGGTCAGGCTTTAGCACCTAGAAAAAACATACAGATGCAGCTGTTGTTTGAGAATACGTACTTTGGTCATATTGGAATACATGGATAGGTAGCTCACACTTGGAGACTGACCTTCCAGAGACAAGAGAATGACAGCACCTATGATGTAGTTCTTCCATCTATAGTCTTAGTCATGGGTCTGCAGATAACACCCAGGGATCTTCTAATATATAGACATCCTGCTTTTGTGCAAGGGGAGGGTGGTTAGGCAACGCTGTTTCTCACTATGGCAGCTCTTTTTATGATTCATGGACTACTGGCTACGCTGACCGAATTTGTGTTATGCATTTTTCTGCTTATTATGGCCGGTACATTGCATATTAGAGCATGTTAGTGAAAATAAATATTTTAAACTTCTTTGTGTCTCTGTCAGATCGTATTGTGGACAAGTACAAGAGTGTGAGTGAAAGGGTGTGTTTTGTAATTGGGATTCCTGAGAGAGTCGGAAGAGTTGTGCTCTGGGATGTCTAATCACTCTGTACTCTGTAAGCAAGTAGGAGGGCAAGTGAGACACTATAGCTAGTCGATCCTGGGCTCATGGGTACTAAGGTAGTGGGATGACTTAGTCCCTATATACTAAGGTCCCATAATCCTACGCATAGTTCTGTGTTTGAGCAGAATCCCTGCAATACCACTCATGGTTTTAATGTTCTTTGTGATTAATGAATTGTGAGATTGCATGTCCCATCTAGGATGTTGCAAGGGTGCCTCCATTGGAGCCAGGCAGCCAATTGTGCACCGGTGCAGTGAGAAAGCACAGGAATGTGCCTTATCCCATAGATACGGCAAATTATTGCCCTTTTCTTTTGATGCAGAGTAGCGCAACAAAGTAACGTGCTATGCTGCCCTGTGCCAAAAACAAGTATATAAGCCCCTCGGAGATTAGTGGGGCCGCTGAAATGCAATTTACTGGGTTTCACCCGCTAGTACAAGCTGTCAAGGAAGAAACAATTACTTTTCCATTTGATCATGATTGTCCTTTCACATCTATACAGTTATCACCCTTTTTCCAAGTTTGCTCCCAAATCAGACAGGAGCCATTACCTGTTTAAAGTCGGGGTGCCAGTGAATGGCGCGGTCATCAATGATAAACTGTTTTTCCCCAGAAGGGTTTATTTGGAAGCTTCCCACTTTGATCCTTGTGGCATTAAGGAGGTCATAGTAAATCCAACTGTAAATGTCAAAGCGCGTGGGAGGGTCCCCTCGATCATCAAAGTAGATTTCATCACCGGATGAAGTTTTAAAATGAAGATTCCTCATGTAATGATGTAACTAGAAGAAGATAGAGAGATTGAAAGCGGACACAGCAAAAAAATAACCATTAGCTTCAATAATACCTGCAGCAGTGGGCTTCTACTTATCAACATACCATTTTTGCAGAAGAGGTTGTGAATAAAGCACGTTTTACCGGTCAGAGGTCATAGATGGAAGCAGGCGGTGGTGAGACCCCTGATTAAGATGCCCTTTTTGGATCCGAAAATTCCAGCAAGTTTTAGACCGATTTCTCTCCTTCCTTTTCCAATTATAATCCTGGAAAAGGCTGTAAGCAAGATTTTATCTTGTTTTTTGGAGGATAATAAATAACTGGATAAGGACCAATTTGGGTTCCGGCCGGGTCATGGGACTGAGTCAGCCTTAACCACCATGCTGGATAACCTACGTATGCGGGCCAACAACGGGAATGCCACTGTTTTAGTGCTTCTCGATATGTCTGCCGCATTCGATACGGTGAGCCACTCAATTCTGTTGAAAAGACTGGAAAAGATTAGGGTGAAGGGACGGGCTCTGCAGTGGTTGCGGTCCTATCTGGCTGGTAGACAGCAGGTGGTAACCTTGGCACCGTTCTCATCCTGCAAATCCCCGATAGTTTATGGGGTACCGCAGGGCTCTGCAATCAGCCCTATTCTCTTCAATATTTATCTGCAGCCTCTGTTTTCCATCATCAAATCGTTCGGGGTTGACCTGGTCAACTATGAGTGCGATACACAACTGGCGTTCTCCATAGAAGGAAAACATCCAGTTCCCATGGATGCGTTTCAAGAGTGTATGCGTCAGACTGCAGGGTGGCTATGGAGGAGCTTCTTGCAGTTTAATGGAGGGAAAACTGAGATGCTGTACTGCTCCTCTGCGAAGTTATCTATACATATACCTCTGGAGTTCAGGCTTACCCCTGAGGAGGAACCTTTAGGCCCCGTCAGCATGGTGAGTAATTTGGGGGTTCTGATAGATAAGAATCTCCAAATGGAATTGCTGACAAACAAGACAGCCAGTGTGTGCTTCGGTCTGATGCGATGTTGCGTCAGATACTTCCAACGCTACCTAAGGACTCGCGTTCCCTCATAGTAAGAAGCACAGTGCTGATCAGACTGGACTACTGCAACTCCTTGTATCTGGGGGCTCCACAGTATATCTTTCAGGGGTTGCAGAGAGTCCAGTCGGCAGCAGCAAAATTGGTGCTAAATGGGCAACGTAGATCATCCACTAATCTTGCTCTGAGAGACCTCCAGTGGTTGCCTATCAAGGAAAGGGCTCACTTTAAATCACTTTGTCTGGTGCACAGAGCGGTACACGATCTGGGCCCAGTCCCATTACAGGAAAAGTTTGCCTGTATCTCCCCAAGAGACAGCTCCGCTCCTCCAGCGCAAGTCTGCTGGTAATTCCTAGATTCAAGCGTTCTAGGATGGGTGGAGGGCTTTTAGTGTGGCTGCTGCTCACCTTTGGAATGAGTTACTTCAGAGTATCAGGCAAATCAATTCCCTAATTGAGTTCAGAAAGAGCCTAAAAACCCGGCTCTTTCCCAAGGCTTGATTTCTATTCGTTCAGTTTCTCCGGACACTCCGCTTGACGGTTACTTCTTCTAGTCTGAACGCCAGGATACCCATAGGGTGGCAGTTTGTGCTATATAGGAACTTTTTGCATTACATAAAGGGTCCAACCCAACACAGCTCAGGACAACTGCATTTTGTCCAGGTGTAGTCCTGCACACATACAATGCAGTGAGGAGCCGCTGCCATGCTAGACTGAGGCATTCATTATGCTGTAGAAATAACAAGGTTGTAGAGACCACACTGTGCCTGTTGAAGGGGCATTGGATGCTGGTACTCAGCAGACCGGTGCGATTGAAGTGATAGGTGTTGCAGAAGTTGGTCATTCCATGATGGCAATAACTGGAGTCACTCAGTGGACAGTTCTAGGATATGGGTGGCAGGACTTGGTTACAAAGGAGCAGAATTACATAGGGCTTGCATTACCTTTGTGTCATGCAAGGTGACGCAAGGCAATACAAACCCTGGAATGGTATTTACTGTGCCACACAGAGCCACCTTGCGTGGCTTAGAATATCCTGATTAACTCATGACAGTTCAAATCGCTGCCTTGCAGTACTCTGCATTGAGAAAGCATTTCATTTTTTTTTATATCATTTTTATTGGGAATTTCCATTGGTACATAGAAAAAAAAATCCATGATCATAATTTCAAAATATTTCATCTTATACGTGGACAGCATATAGCAAATACATATCATTATCATACAATACATAAATATAAATATAGATATAAATATATTCTCATATAAAACTAGGGTGACAATATTAAGCGCACAAATCTATATGTAAATACAATGGGCCTATGTTTGTAATTGCCCATTCCTCCATATTTTCAGCGGTGTCCAAATGTTATGCCCGAATTCGCGTTTTTTCTTTCCCTTCTGTTCATACAATGCGGATTCAATATTGTGGATACCAAGAAGCCTGGTCAACCACATTTGAAAGGAAGGGGCATTCGAGTCTTTCCAGGCTGCTGACAGAAGAATGCGTAGCACAGCAACAGCCAAGAAGATGAATGCTTCCATCTCCCTGTTAAGACCCAGCTTACTTTCACTCCCAAGGATCATAATTGTCGGGGACAGGCTGATCTTCGAGCCTAGCAACCCCTCTAGAAATCTCTCAATGTCACCTTTAATAATATTGAGTTTCTCGCAGTAATAGAACATATGCAATAAATCCGCCGGCCCTTTCTGACATCTGGGGCAGTTGTTATCAACCCTCATACCCCAGTCAAACAATTTAGAAGGTGTAAAATAAAGATTAAAGAGTGTTTTAAAATGTTGTGCCTTTAGGTTTGATGACCTTAGAACCTCCTTATCCAGCAGTAAAGCTTTGTTTATATCTGAGTCTGGGTCGTGCAATTTAGTTGCCCAAGCAACCTCCTGTTTCTCTAGATCGTCATGCATCAGTTTGAGAAAGCATTTCAAATGTGGAGCATGAGGGGTCCCTTGCATCCACCCATGAATACTGATGCGATCCCAGTTTTAATAAAAAGTAGTAAACCTCTGGTTGCGTTAAAATGGCACGCCTTTCTAAGTGAAACATAATGAGGAGAAATATCTTTATTTATCTTTGTTATATCCTCGTTCAACTTGTACTTAATTCTGTGGCAGGAATGGTTTAGTGCAGTAAGGTGTCCATTCTTGCACATAAATAATCCTTCTCTTACCACAGGCCGACTTGCAGCTTGGTACAAGGGTGTCTGGGTTGGTGCCAGTGCAGGAAGTGAGCAGAAATGCAGCATATTTTAGTGGATATGGCACATTTCTGCTCTCTCCCTCTCATGCAACGCATCACAATAAGTTGTCCTTGAATGGGATTTACTAAGTCAACACAAAGCCAACTTGCATGGCTTAGCATGGCTTAGTAAATCCTGAGTAAGGCAGTGCAGCCCAAATCACTGCCTTGAAGAACCCTATGTTGAGAAAGTGTTTCATGGGTGGAGCATGAGTGATCCCTTGCATCCACCCTTTGATACTGGTGCAATCCCAGATTTAATAAAAAATAGTGAACTGGGGTTGCGTCTAAATGGTATACCTTTCAAAGTGGGATGTCATGAGGAGAAATAACTATTTCTCATCGTTATTTCCGTTCAATGTTTACTGCATTCTTTGGCACACATAGAAGGAGGAAAATACCTTATGAGATTGAAACAATCCTCTTAACGCACACATCCCTTGCAGCATGATGAGAGGGTGTCTGGTTTGGTGCTAGGCAGTACAGAGTGCAGCAGCACAGGGGGTGAACAGAAATGCAGCATATCTTAGTAGATATGGCACACATTGTCTCTGTCCCCCTCATGCAACGGATCGCAGAAAGTTGTCCTGCCGCATTGCTTTTCATGACTTCTTAGTAAATCTGCTCCAACATGTCTATGTATGTGGTTGTGTACTATTTATTGAAGAGGGCGGTGAAGCATGGGTGGGTAGAATCTGTTGTGTTCATGCACAGGTCATCACAGAGATAATCATGGCTGCGCGAGATCACAGAGTGTAGTCTTAAAAAATACCTGAGTAGATCTGGCTCTAACCACCCAGGTATTTCGATATTGGATTCCTTATTAATATATTTATTTTATTCATTCAGAGGTTTTGTGAGGAAAGACCTAGTTCCTTTTGGATACTGCAAAGCACTGACATAAAAGAGAAAAAATAAAAAGTTAGAGTCTACTCAGCAGGATAAGCCTAAAAGCAGACTTCTGAATAAATGGGGCTGGTTTAGTATGTTCAGTCTTTTAGAGTACCTCTATACATGTAGAATGGATCATAAGAAATTACTAAATTTGACGTTCATGGCAGGTTTACATACAATTCACACAGTGGGGCAACTTGCTGTGCAGTGCTTCGTGAATGGGAGAGAATTGAAAAACATCATAATTACTAAGATATGAAGCTCTTGAGCTTTCTCCCAGCGTTGGCACACCTGTGGCTGTCAAGCACTGATACATCCATCCTGACATCTAGCCCGCATTGACACCAACAGTTGCAATGCTGCAGCAGGGTGCAGGAAGTAGCCGAAGAAGAAACAGTGGGACTGTAATTAAGTAGGTGGAGTGGAGAGCAGAATGCGTTTCCATGTGAATCTCTGAGCTTAAGTGGTGGTGGAGGTGCAGTACCACTGCAGCTTGAGGGAGCAGCGTGTGCCACGCTGGGCATGCAGTGCTGGCCCATAGAGGGCAGACCAGTGCCTTGAGACCGTCACTGGTGAGAAGTGCGCCTACAATTCCCTGATTGATTGATTGATTGACCAGAACTGTTCAATGATAAGGGAAACCAGTGGCGGACGCATAGCTCACAGGTGGCAGGGTGGGCTGGTTTGTTGCGCAATATATATTTTAAAAAAATGTATTTTGTCCCCGGGTCTCGCTTCTCTGCTCCTGATCTCCTCATCAAACTCGAGGAACAGGAAGCACAGCCAGGCCCCACTGATCAATCATATTTGGTCTGAGAGTCATGGTTCGACGTTCAGCCAAGGAAAGGAGGACTGGGCATGTTCTCCATGAAGGCTGTAATGCAGCCTGCATGGAGAACGGGGAAAGTGTGCATGACTGTTTTGGGTGACCCAAGAGAGGCGGCTATGCAGTCATGTGCACTTAGGAGTGGGCAAACCACTCCTCCCCTGCCCTGCTCCGAGAAAGGAGAGCATATCCCACCTGCCGACCCATAGAGCAGCACAAATCATAAAAGGATAATAACTCAAAGATAGCTTCATTTTATGTTTCTACTTTGCACTGCTTAAAAGTAGTGGAGCGACGCACCTCCACCATAGTGGAGGAGCCCCCATTGGAGGAAAAGCTACATTGAGCCGGGGTCACTGGTGTCAACATGTTCTGCTGACAATAGGCTGCAAATGTCAGACCAATTGTGGCAGCCAGGTTAATTATCTGGCCCGCCAAGATGTCCCTGACAGATTTGGTGAGTGGACCATGATAAGACTGACACGGCGCACTACAAAATATATCCACTACATTCCCAGCCACACCAGAACTGGACAATGATGGTTAGGGGGCCACAGGGAAGGAAGGGAGGCTGCAGTGGTGCAATACAAATACATCCAGTGCTACTGGCAGGCAACAGTGAGTCCCATCTTTGAGCTTGTTAGGTGGGGATATTATGGAGGGTTGCGGAAGCACACAGGACCTTATTAGAGGGGCCTCCCCAGGGACTACAATATCTGGTGGGTGGGGAGGAAAGGGGAACCACATAAATCAAAATGGATAAATATGCAGTGTCTACGACATCCTCAGCACTATTTTCACATCTGGGGGAGCAGACCTCCATCTCTAAACAATAGAACCACAGCAAGGAATGAAGCCCTCCTTAAAAGATATATTGCTGTCTATCCAAGGAGTGTAGGGTTTACTGAATTCACAAATGGATTCTTTGACATGGAGAAATGGACTCTCTACTACAGACTGACATCAAGAAAATGGGTGAAAGGGTCACAGAGACAAAGACCTCGCTACCCACACTAAAGGCTATTGAAAAGGCCCTTCGGCGTCGAAGGCACCACTTAATGAAAGACAATGTGATGATGATGGAAAGCTGTTAAGACTTCAAGGGATCCTCCAGAAGGAACTATATTTGAGTGGTGGGGTCCTGGAGTGGTTGAAGGGCCTAGTGTTGAACTCTTCCTGGAGGACTTGATAATGCACAATTTGAAGCCCAATGCCCTCTCCAGGTTTTTTTCATCAGAACGTGACTATAGGGTCCAAACACTGCCTCCCTGTCCCATAGCCCCACACGAAACATTACTGCATGCATTTTAATCATCAATATAAGGATGCACTCCTACAAGTCCCCAAGAAACGTACAATATTAAAATGCCACCATATGCTTTTTCACAGACTTTAAGCTAAAAGTACAACAAATATGATGGGGTTTCAATGGTATGTAAAATGTGCTGAGAGTGAAAGCCCCATACTATATGATGTTTCTCCAGTGACGGTGCAAGTTTGTGGCGAAGGGAAGACCTGACACTTGCGACTTCACGGAAGAGAGAGCCCTTGGGAAACATTTGATGAAGGGAAAGCATCTGAGGGATTAGAGACCAGGGACTTATCTAGTGCTGTTGATTCCAGTAAGACCTTCGGGACTCCTGAACTGATAGCAAATGAGCCTTGGCATAGGTAGGCACATTGCCTGGATTCTTCTGGACCTCACTACTGCTGTGCGAAGCCCCAGAAATGACTTGGAAATTCAATGGAATTCCTGGGGGTGAGAAAAGACGACAAATTATCAGGGACGCAGCACAACAACCTCTTAGCTCTACACTTTATTTGGTGTAACAGGTGCTCTACATTGTTGGGGAGGCAGGTAGTTTCAAGTTTGCTATGCAGGGTTGCAGGGAGGGGGAAATTTAGCAGAGGGAAAGTTTGATTATGTTTGAATCTTTTTTTCTCATCCACTTGGAAGAAACCCTAAAGTAACTATAACTTGTGCCCCCACCATGCACAGTATTAGCAACAATGATGGTATTTAAGATGAGATTGAGGATGTTGTCAATGTAGTCAATGAATATGTCATGAGGGATTTATTATGCAAGGGTAAAAGCAGTGCATGGTGAGGGCACAGATTATAATTACTTTTTATCAAAGAAGGACCAGCTGAGAAAGGCTTACTTTTGGCAGACTACTGGGCTACATAGTGAATTAATAAATATTGCAAATTGATTTCAAAACATGGAGAAAAATGTAGTGAACTGTGCATCGTGTTTCCTTTCTAAAAGAATAACAATTACTTACAAAGAAACACCAAGGCCCCTACTGAAACTACAGGACACCCACCACAATATTTTTTTTTAAAACAATGAAAAGTACAAATAAATTTAGTTACATGGCCCCAACCAAATTAACAACACCAATTTTCAAACTTACTTGTGAAATCTCAAATTCAGTAACAGTAAAAACTTTTATTTGATCCAGACCTCAACTGAGATCAACAAATACAAAATTAGAATAATGTTAAATACTCATAAAAATGCTTAGCTAAAACACTTTTGCTTTTTTAGGCTCACTGTAAGATGGTCAGTAACGATGTTCAACCACCTACTCAAACAACATTAGAATGAATTGGGTAGAATAAAATCTTCGGATTGAACTTCTTGTTTAAAACAGCTTCAAGAAGCTTTTTAAAAACGTAAACAGATTATGACAAACATATTAATTAACCGGAAAGTTACACAATGTAATTAAATCTTGAGCAGAGAATGCGTTATACTTTACTTGAATTGGGATTATGTAACGTTGTCGGGCCTTAACTATGGTCTCATTAGGACAGATTAATAAAACGTTGAACAAATCTTGTTGGCCACCTTTGCAAAGTTCACATAAACCTTTAGGGTTATTAGTACCATCCCAGCTAGCTAAAAAAGTGGCTAAAGGAAGTATACCCAAGCGTAAAAGTAAAATACATCACCTTACGCCGTACTCTAATTGAAAACGCAAGTAAGGGACAGAAGTTTTGAATTATTTTTATTCAGCAAACCGTTTATAGTGCTTCAATTGACAACAGTGATCTTTATCAGATCAAAACTGATTCTAGGGGCCAAATGTTTTAAAAACAATTTCAGGTGTGCTGGGGACCACTCCTGTAAAAGTGCAACCGTGCATTGTGAGAACTCCAAGGCTTTTACCATATTCTTATTAAAAGTATACCCAGAAGCTTCCTCTCTAAATGTCTCCAATTTTAACAAATATCTTAAGGTGTCTGGGGCAGCATGTAATACATTGTAGGTCCACCAAATATTATTAGATATTACTCTGGCAAAGATTCCCGTTACCGATAGCTCAAGACGTAGGGCTTGAACTGGGACCAACTGTGCCACTTTTATCAGTTTTCAGAGTTTGGTCCCTTCTTTTACTTTTAGAGATTGCCATGTTTTAATTTGTGAATATTCCAAGGCATATGATAAGATCGGAGGGATTTTCATACTTTTACTGTAGACTTCCAGCATTGAAGTAAAGTGTCTACTTCCGGTGGAAAGGTACAATCTCTGTAAAGCCCCAACATGGGAATCTGCCTTCCGGTTCAGGTGGCGAAGGTGGGCTTTATCTAGGAGGTTGGAAGTGAATCTACGACCCAAATACACATACTCTGTTAAGGTCTCTAATGGTTTGTCTCCTAAAGACCAAGTATAGGTTAAAGGCTTCCTTCTGCTACTAAAGGGAAGTGCTTTAGTTTTATTAATACTTGGCATCAGGAAGTTTTCAGTTGCATAGAGATTTAGTTCATTGAAAGATCTTTGTAAAACTATCGGGGTCTGGTCAAGAATTACGATATCATCTGCATACATTAAACAAATTATATCTACTTGAGCTAATTTTGGAGGAAAAATATTTACTTTGAGAGCGACGCCCTGGGAGGTCGCTGATATAAATAGAAAACAATAAGGGAGCTAATAAGCATCCTTGTTTTAGCCCGTTCCACGAAGGGATGGGTTTGGTTAGGCCTTTTTCGCCCTCCATTCGAACTCTGCTCAATGTAGATGTATGAAGGGAGATTATTATTGTTAAGAGATCTTTACGTATCCCTAATTTAGCCAATTTTCTCCATAGTGTTGAACGATCTACACTATCGAACGCCATCGAGAAATCGATAAAAGCACAATATGAAATTTGGCTGTTTGACTTCACAAACTTATCAAGCACAGTTTGGAACACAGCAATATTGTCCAATGTAGATTGTTTTGGGCGAAACTCAGCCTGGAAAAAGCCCAGTCTTTTAAGTGTTCCAAAATACAAGCAGCAAATATCTTACTGAAGGCATCTAGGAGAGTTATTTGTCTATAGTTTGCAGGGTTTGTTCTGTCGCCTTTTTTTAAAAGAGGGACAACCACGCTCCCTCGTCAAGATTCAGTAATTTCTCCACTTTCCAGGCAATATTGGAAAAGAGGGGCTAAAAATGTTCCCCAGTCATTATCGTTTTTTTGTAAAACTTTGATAGGAATCTTATCTGGACCCATTGCCGCTGAAGACCTGGTAGAGGAAATCAAAATAGAGATCTGAATGGCTGAGATTCCCATTGTATTCTGTTCGGGAAGTTTCATCGATGCCTGATCCAGTCCAGGGGATAAAAGGTCTTGATGGTTGGATTTATAGAGCCTTAAGATATACCTTTCCCAATCTGATGATGAAACAGGAGTCGCTTCAACAGATTTTCGTATCCCATCTGCGCAGAGATTATTTTCCAGAATGCTTTATTGTTTTTATGTTTTACTGCTTGTTGGATGTCTACCCAGACACAATCTCTCAGAGCTTGTCTTTCTTTCGCCTTTTTCCGTTGGTGTATTTTTTTCAATTTCCGTATTTCTCCTTGTCTTAGTACGCGAAAAGAACGGAATTGCGTTCTAGTCAATTTATTTAATTGTCGAGAATTATTATTCTCCAGAGTTTTTCGCGTCTGGCATGTTTTAACAAGTTTTCGTCTTGAAATACTACCTTGGAGAGAGGCAACTACCATCTGCAAGGTTACCTCGAATCTGTTAATTGGATTACCAATATTGCTCACTGATGTTAACAAATCTTGTGAGATCATATGATTTATTTTACTAATTGCTTTAGAGTTCCAATGGATCCTTCCTCTTTTCTGATTTACAACTGCCTGGCCTTGATAGGAGTGGAGAGACCACGGAGAGAGGTGCTGGGTATAGATTTCAACTTCCACAGTAAGTAGTGCATGATCGCTTTCATGTGAATGTCTAGTAGAGAACAATTGAACCTTTGAGAATAAGTCTAGGCTGCAGATGAAATAGTCTATAATTGAAGACTTAGTTGGGCCCAATCTGGTAAATGCCTTTGGGATATCGCCATCTTTTCTCCCATTAATTATTACGCCAATAATTGCTTCAATGGATGATAAATGCATTTTCCCCCTTTTGTCTGCTTTTAATTGATCAGGGAGGACAGGAGTTGGGATCTGGCAGGCTTCTTCATATGGAGATTTCCCCATATTATAGATTAGTGAATTTGAGAAATTATCCATTGAAGTCCCCAGCCATAATCATCATTGGGTATCCCCTTACTTCTAGTATTGATTCAATTTCCTTGAATGCTTTAATCAGGATTGGATCTTTTGAGGTACCTGGTGGAAAATAAATATTAAAAAGTAGGAGGTCAGATAAAGACTCCAATCTTTCTTTCCGGCACTTAATGCTGATGCATTGAACATTTGGGAGTGATAGCTCGATTTCCTCCGGGTCCCAATCTATCTCTTTTCTCAATAGGATTGCTAGGCCTCCTTTTGCGTGACCTCTTCTGGAAGCCTCTGCTGCTTTAGCGAACACCAAGTAATCTTTTTGCGTGAAAGTTGTCGTGGACCATGTTTCTTGGAGTAATATGATAGACGGTGGATGTTCCAGAATAAAAAGCATATTTTCAGTTGTCTTTCCCACGATGTTCCATGACGTAATAACATGCCTATCACTAAAAAGGCAGTTTCAAATCTTTGCCCAACTTATTCCTGTTTAGAGAACCCGCATTCCAAGCCCAGTAGTGTGATCCGTCCGAAATTTGCAGAACACCATCTTTTAAAGAGATCTGCCGGGGAATATCGTGCGCATATTTCCTTTCTTTTTCTTCCGTTCTCTGTTGTTTGAAGTTATTAATTGAGGTGCCTTTCATTCATTGGGCTTCCCTTATCCCTTTACATACGTAGATTGCCTTTTTAACCATAGCAATATCGAAACCATTTTTATGAAGAGTACTTTGTTCTTTAATTATGATAGCTGGGACAACATTAGACCAAAACTCAACACGGGCCACGAAGCAGGTCGTTTTGTCTGGAAAAGAGACTAATTTTATTTCATCTGAGGTTAACGAATGAAGCAGTCCAATCTTATTTAACAATTCAACTATTTTTCCTTGATTTAATGGACATTTACCACTGGGGAATATATCTCTAAAATCTAGTACGTTCTGGAGTGAGACCTCGAGATCATCCTTAGAATCCAGGATGTCAGCATTACCCTCTGTTATATGTTCTTTTGGTTTTGGGCAGTTTGAAGAGTAATTCAAAGCTAGCGGATTTGAGCCCCGATGTAGGTAAATCCAATTTACCGACTCATAAATACCGAATATTACCAATTCGGTATTTATGAATCGGTAAATTGGAAGGAGGCAGATGTAGGTAATTTTTAAATTACAATTACTGAATCTGTAAGATTCGGTATTTACTGATTCGGTAAATACCAAATCGGTATTTCCCATTGATTCCTATGGGCTTTGAAGCCCGTAGGAATCAATGGGAAATACCGATTTGGTAATTACCGAATCGGTAAAATTACCGAATCGGTAAAATTACCGATTTTACAAGGGGGACAGGGTGTCACTTTGACACCCTGTTGCACCCCTGTTTCGGGCTTGTGTGCCATGTGACACACAGACATGCCCTTAGGGCATGTCTGTGTGCTACATGGCACAGGTGTACATGCACAGATGTGCATGTACACTGTAATTCGTTATTTACCATGGAATAGTATTCCATGGTAAATAACGATTCGGTAAGGGCCTATGGCACTGATTACAGTGCCACCTACATATTGATTTACAGAATCGGTAATTTTACCGATTCGGTATTTTACCGACTCTATATATTTAGCGAATCGGTAAAATTACCGATTCTGTAAATCAATGGCCCCCTACATGTCAATTCCCAATTACCGGTCGGTAACGGCCGAAATCGGCCGTTACCGACCGGTAATTGGCGAGCTACATCTGGCCCTTAATGCTTTACTGCCTTTTGTTTCCATTAGAATGATTTTTGGAGAGGTCTGCTGACAAGTGTTGTATGATCCATTGCTCTTGGGGAAGTTGGTTTCTTCCTCAACATGTTCTGCTTGACTTACTTGGAGAATTTCTTATTTTTCGCAATGCTCTTTTCGATATTCTCCATTTTACTATTTTCTTCAACAATTTTGGTTTATTTTTTTTCCCGGACTTATGTTTCTCCTTTTTTTGGGTTGTTCTTATTGGTTCCAGAGGAATTAGTTTGATCCGAGGAGACACTTCACCTTTCCATTCAGTTGGTCGAGAAGGGGAGAGACCTGTTTTTTGTTTTTTGGCTACGAAGATCGGAAAAAAAGATATTGGTTTTTGATAACATTCCCCTTATCTATTCCTGGTCCTGGTTCTTTAAATAGTTTTTGAAGCGAATAAATTTCATCGCCATTTGGGGGATTCATTTTTTGATTTTTTGGTATTTGGTACTTTTTCATTTGATTTCCCTTCTGCTTTTCTCCCTTTTCTTGCATTGGCGAAATACAAGGGACCGAGGTGGTTACATGACACTTCCCTTTTCTGCCCACATCTTGCTGTGGGCTTAGAGTTTGCATATGTGTCGTTTTAACTGGTAAATTTGATTGAACCATTTGATTTTTCCTTTTTTAGTCTACGAGATATTGAAGGATTCCGGTTTGAGTTTCTAAGATCTGATCCGAATTTTCCAGATTCTTTTCCAGAAGTGTTAGTATCGAGTCCATAATTCTCTGTATAGACAGAATAGTATTAGATACAGGATCTTGACTGTGTGTTGATTGAGGCATAATAAACGACGGGAACTCAATAGATTGAGAGAAATTTTGATCTAGCGCTAGCAAATTGCTCGGAGAGCTGGATAATATACGGACGGATTGTTTTTGAGTCAAGATGAGTAGGTGAGATAAGGTTAAGATCCGGTAGAGTAAAATCAGTTGGTGCAAGATGAGTTGGGCCCTCCTTTATTTTCGTTTTTAGAGAATATCCCTGGAAGTTCTTTCAGGAGCGAGAGATTCTCAAGCTCTTTGTGCTCATGGGACGTTGTGGGATCGTATATTTTCAGAGGATCTGAAGGTTGAGCATTTCGGGGAGGGACATCCTTAGATGAGAGGGCTCTGTAGGCTAGGTTCTCACTTATAACGTCAGCTATTCCTTTCACTGTAATTGCAAATTGCTTTGTCTCATCCTCTTGAGAAAACGTATTTACGAAATCTGTAGTCGATGTCGCTGAAGGTAAGAAAAAATTAGTTATTAAGGATTTCTCTATCGGAGCCAAAGCTACAGCTTCAGACATTGTACAGGAGCTCTTGTAGTTGACTGAAGATCGCGCAGTTCCCAATTTTTTCATCTGTATAGTGCGGGACCGTAGCCTTTTGTAGACCATACCGCCTTGCTGTTGAGGGGGGGGGGGGTCTGAGAGATGAATCAGCTGAGATATTTTCCCCCTATCTACCTACTAAGTGCTAGAACACCCAACCTCCAACAGCTTTCTCCTGTTTCCAAGCCTTCGTGTCTTCCCGCCCGCCTGCTGACAGTCTGGCAATCTATTGCCCCTAGCCAGTTTCAGGCTCCTCTCGGATCACCTTATCACCTCTTTGCCACCATGCTACTCGGTGCACTATATGCACTATAGACAGGTCTCCGGACTTAGGAAGACACAAGTCTCCCTTTCCAGAAACGGTAGGCTGGCTCAACTTAAACTGAATTTGCCTGAGCTGTCGAGTTGTTAACTTAATATGCAGAAGTGCCACCAAATTCTGCAAATTCTGCTGCCAGGGGCTAAATTGCAATTGAAAACTGTCTCACTTCAATTCTACCGGTATCTCTTGTCGAGGAACTCGTCCGATAATACCGGAAAGTGAGCGACAGGAAGCATCAGAGAGTCAGCAGAAAACTTCCAGACGCAGCTATGGCCGTCGCCGCTGAGGCTGCTGAACAATCTGCTGACGATCTACTTCTTTTATTGGAGTTTCTCATATTACAGGGATACAGGGATACAGGGGAGGTGTAGAAGGGTGGGATATGCAGGGATGATTAACAATCGTGTACCGACCTGCCAGCGTCTGCTAGCCGTCAACGCTTCTTCGCGTTCTCCACTCCTACGCCCCTGATCCCACTTCTGCTCTGCGCCGCTCGGCCGCTGCGTCCACGATCTGGGCGGTGCACCCACCGACGTCTTACCGCTAGGGAAGAAGCCCCTGCAGCTCAATCCCAACACCGTGGCTCCCAGCAACACGGCTCCACGCAGTTTCCACAGTTTCCGTTCTCTGCTCCGGCTCCGGGAATGGGTGTGCTCCACGAGTGCATGCCGGTGTTCGCCGACCAAAACAAAGACACACGATTCAATGCTGGCACGCCAGCACACCTGCGGCTCTCCCCCACTGCCGCTCGTCTCCACAGCAGCTCTCCACCCGTAGTCTGCACAGTTTCTCACTGCCTGTGCTGTCAGTACATCAGCTGCGTCCAATCCTCCTGTTCTGAAGCCTCAATACCTCAAACTGATGATGCTTTAGGAGAACGACATGTCTCAAATTCAAAGTCCTCAAATTCAATGATATATTATGCAGCAGGCACAAAAAGTAATCCTTCCAGCTCCAAATCCAAATGAAAAGTGACCATGAGATGGACAAAGGACTGGGAGGAGCTTGCTGGACAGTAACAGGAATTTGGAGACTCTGGGGCACTTCCTTCCTCTTGAAAAAAGGTAAAAAAAGAAAAAGGACTCCGAGCACAAAAAAGAATAGCCAAATGTCACGTGTCCAGGGCCCATTTTGTAAAGTCTGTGGCCATATAGGCCTGCTTGAGCTAATTGTTTTCCAGGCCACCTGCTTGTTGTTGTTGTGGCCATGTGGCTGGCGGCCATTTAGTGGAGGCTGTTAATGTGCTTTTGCTATAGGCCTGCATGTCTTTCCTTTGTTCCTCTAGGCTTATAGCTTCTTGTTGTGGTGGTCTGGCCGTCTGGCTGGCGGACATTATGTGAAGGCAACCAGTGTGCTTTAGAAATAGGCCTGCATTATGTTGCCTTTGTAGGCTCATTGCTTGTTGTTGTAGCCTGGCAATGTAGCTGGCGGCCATTTTGTGAAGACAGCCAATGTGTGCTTTTGCCATAGGACTGCATTGCCTTCCCTTAGTAGGCTTATTGATTGTTGTTGTTGCCTGGCCATATGACTGGCGGCTATTTTTTGAAGGCAACCTGTGTTCTTTTGCTATACAGGCCAGCATGTCTGTCTTCCCTTTGTTCCCCTTGGCTTATTGCTTCCATTATCATTTGTCAGCTACAGCTCCATGAGTGCTGCACAATGCCAAACTGTTATCGTTTTCCTTGCTGTTCATCTTCTTTCCTATTCATTCTGAGCCTGTGTCAACTTGTGTAAGGGCACAACATATTTTGGCGATGACCAGACTTGGACTTTAAAGCTGTCTACAACTGGACAAGAAACCAAGAGTAACTACAGAAACAAAGAGACACTACAAGAAACTAGAGCAACTACTAGAAGCAAGTTTGAAGCAACAGGCATGCCAGCCCAACCAGTGTCCTTGTCAGCGGATGGCCCTGCCACCATTGCCCAGCCTAGACATGCTCCATTGGACTTATAAAAAGGAATTGTGAGTAGGTGGTATAAGGCACACTACTGCCACATGTCGGTGATCTAGCCACATTGTTTTCCTGGATTCGCAAAGAGTGTATTCACTTGATGATAATGGCACCTTAAGTTCACTAAAGTCAACTTTATGGATACTTCCGATATGCTGTTTCATTGCCTTTGTGGCTGCCCTGTATCAAGAAGTCACTTCAAACTGCGTTCAGTGGCTGCACAGATGGAGAATTCCTGGTGCCTTACTGTCATTTGTACGTTATGACGGGTTTACAGACCCATCTAGCCGCGCACTGTTCACTTGGTGTGATACACCTTCAAAGTTTTGAGAACATTTTGCTAAACAATATACCAGAAAACAATTTGTTGTTTCAATACATGATTCTCGTTTTTATAAATGCATGTACACACTTTCCTCAGTGTTAATTACTTCATTATGTCAACATGTAATACATATAATACACTTCTTATCTGATTTTACATTTGCATATACAATATATTTTCCATTATCAGTTTACAACACAGTTTCACTTTCACGCCCAATGCATTTCGGTACTCATTAGTACCTTCATCAGGGGCCAGTCTGAAATAAAATAAAAATAAAAAGGTGTAAATGTGATGTAAATGTGAGGACACCCATGAGTGTGGTGTTATTGATATTTCAACTCATACCTGTGTGAAAGAATCACCACGCCTGGATTCAGCTGAAAGCAATAATAATATGTTTATGATCTATCTGTCTGGGACTAACTTACAACTGCACAACGGAGGTTATATACACTGGATATGGTTTAATGCTTACCGCGTTCCTGAACAATGTATTACTATCGGTAAGCTGCCAAAAAATAAAATAAATGAAAATAATGAGCGAACTCATAGTTGTAATGATGCTAATTATCTCTAATACTTTCTAACGAGATATTCTTGACAATAAACCGAACATACCTTTGGAGTTGCCAGTGTATTCCTATACCCTGCAAAAATATAACGACTGTTATAATGGTTTGCGAGCCATAAACTCATGTGCTCGATGTTACTAATGTAAGGTGTAGTATGCTCTCTATGTCTATCCTAGGATGATGTTATGGAACCTAGAATGCTTAGATGAAGAGCATTCTCAGGTATGTCAGTTACTGTTGGACAGCTGATGGTGAGGGTGTTAAGAATAAACCTGACTTACATCTTCAACATATGTCTGTGCGTATTTACAACATTTCACTGGCGACGAGGACGGGATTGAATGGAGGAATAAAGGTAGAACACCCTAACATCGAGCTAAGTAGTCTGGTCACATTTTTAAACCTCTTAACTGACTGTGATAAGAATTCGAAAGAAGATCAATATTATTTAAAGACCAAAAAGAACAAGAAAATTACGATGTATAAATATTAAAATATATTCTGACTTTGAACTTCCCCAGCGGCAGTAAAATTGAATGGGAGATTAATTGATTTCCCCAGCGGCAGTTGGTTAGAAAGAGGAAGTGTGCAGTAAAATTTATGTGAGGTCAAGATATTTTACCATCGTAAATAATAATTAAATTTCATTCCCTGCGGCTGTAAACCTTAAAGAGAGGTTCAATAATTTTGACAAGTTAAGAGATAAATAATTGCGACCTCTCCGGCGGCTGTGTTTAAAATGAGAGTTTGAAAGGAATGGAAATCGGGGAGTGAAAGGCAGCGTTAATCAGGAAAAGAAACGAAGAAGGGTTTAAATGTGACAAGCGGTAAAATTATTTACTGTTTCAGAGGTTTCCTCAGTGAGCGTTTGATCGGCGGTGCGAGCTCCTTCTTCCTCGGAGCATTCTCTGATCTGATGACGTAAAAGAATGTGGAAAGGGAGTCGGCGAGAGAATGCGTAATTCATCGTGAGACTTTGGACGTGAATTCAAAGGGCACACGTCAGCCTTGTGTGAGCAGGAGCGGCAGTTTCTCTTCGCGCTGGAAAAGAAAACAGCAGTTTTAAACGCTCTCATTTCTAAAAGGTCTACACTTTCATTTGTGTGGCAGTGTGACAATGTGAAAAAGGAATTTATGAACCTGAAAGAACAAGTGGGAAAAGCGTCGGAGTAATTTAAATAATAATCTGTCTCATACATGCATGTTTATGTTATTTTTTTCTCTGCAATTCTAGGTTTTGAATTCGTTTTGTTGGGAAATTAGAAAAGGTCAAGAATTTTAATGGGTAGCATTCACAAAATCTTCTAGGAGGGAAGAAATGCTGTATTTTGTTTCTGTTATATAAAAGCAAGTTTTTATAAGTTTGAGGAAGTAAGTGAAGGTAGTGCAATTTGTTACATTGATAAATAGCTGTGTAAAAAAAAAAAAATTAGAAATTGGCTAATAAGCAGTTAGAAGGATAAGGAAATTGGAAATAAAGCGCAGTGTACTGTATTTATAAATTACAGGAATGCAGAATGTAACAACACCTCCGTTCTTTTTGAGTGATCCAGGTGAGCCAAGGGTAAAATGGAGCAAATGGAAAAAGATTTTTGCGCACTATGCAAGAGTTTGCGGTGCAAACTTAAGTGCGGAGAGGAAATACTCGTTATTAATGCATTGCCTTGGTGGGGAAGGGCAGGAGGTTTTAGAGAATTTACCTGCGTTGTCACATCAAGAACAGAGAGGGTTGGATGAGTATGAGGTATGTTTGCTGCAACTAGACAAACATTACTTACCTCGTGTTAGTACCATAATGGAAAGGTATCATTTTGGAAAAAGGGAGCAGGGTAAAGAAGAATCAGTAGAAGAATATCTGACTGCTTTGAGAAAATTATCTTCTACATGTAAGTTTGGTCCTGCCAACGAGGAGCGTTTGAGGGATCAGTTAGTTTTAAAATGCAGAGAAGATAAAATTAGAGAGGAATTATGGCTTAAAGATGAACCATCTCTTGATGAGGTGGTAAGCATAGCCAAGAGGGTTGAGCACATGATCAAATGTGTCGATGAATTAAAAAATGACAAAGGGAAATCTGAGGAAAAGGTAGAAAAGTTGGAAGTGAAGGAGGATGTAACACAGGTCAAGGAGTTGAAAGACAGTAAGGCCTCTGTATATGTGAAAGGCAAAGAGGAAGCTCCATCGTCAGCTGTAACTTGTTATAGGTGTGGGAAAGGTGGCCATAAGGCAAACTCGAAGTTCTGTCCCGCAATGAGTTTTCTCTGTCATGGGTGTGGGAAAAAAGGGCATTTTGTAAAGTTTTGTAAATTTAAAGAAAAGAAAATTGTAACCAAAGATATAAAGGAAATTATATGCCAAGTGAAGGATAAAGAAGAAAAAGATTATCCAACTGACATGGTTAAAATTGAAGGGTTTGATCTGGAAATGAAATTTGATTCCTGTGCACGAATAACAATTGTTTCTAAAGAATTCTATGAGAGACGTTTAAAGGATAGAAACAAATTATTTAAAATGGATGTTTGTGCAGGAGGATATGGTGGTGCACCTATAAGCATGATGGGATATTTTAATGCCACCATTGAGTTCAGGGAAAGAATTATAGTTGGGAAGGTTTATGTTTCCAAAGTGGGGGATTGTTTAATTGGATGGCCACATCAACGTTTGTTGGGAGTTATTCTCAATCCAAATGCTAATCCTCAGATTCAAATTCAGGAAGTTGTGTCAAGTAATAATCTTTTCATGGAGGAGTTTCCCAAACTCTTTCAATCTGTTTTGGGTTGCCTTAAAGGTTATAAACATTGTATAAAGTTGAAGAGGAATGCTGTTCCTGTGGTTGCAAAAGTCAGAAGGATTCCAATAGCAATTCAGGAAAAAGTTGAACAGGAATTGAGGAAATTGCAGGAACAAGATATAATTACTTCTGTAGAGGCAACAGAATGGTTGGCTCCTATTGTTGTCGCAAACAAGCCCAATGGAGAAATAAGACTCTGCTGTGATTTGAGATCTCTTAATAAGGAGGTTGTAGTTGATAAATTTCCATTGCCCAATATTGATGAGTTATTATCATCTTTAGGTAAGGCCAAGATTTTTACGACTCTTGATTTAACACAGGCTTACCATCAGATAGAATTGACGCAGGATTCACAGGATCTTACGGCATTTATCACTCCTATGGGTGCTTTCAAGTATAAAAGAATGCTGTTTGGTCTTGTGTCTGCTGCGTCGGTTTTTCAACGGGTGATGGCGTCTATTTTGAAAGGTGTAAGAAAGGTGAAATGCTATCAGGATGATTTGTTGATATATGGTGTGAATCAAGAGGAGCATGACAAGATTTTAAGAACGGTTCTAAGAAGGTTAGAAAATGCAGGTTTGACCTTAAAATTTGAAAAAATTAAGTTTTCTGTTCCTGAAGTGAATTACTTAGGTCATACCATATCTGCAGTGGGTATTTCACCAAAGAAAGAGCTTGTTGATACAATAAGTAATCTAGCATCACCAAGGAATAAGGAGGAGGTAGTTTCTTTTCTTGGAATGGTGGAATATTATGGAAAGTTCATCAGAAATTTAGCAAGTAAATCTGTGGGTTTGAGAGATCTTTTGGGAAAGAATAAGGAATTTAAGTGGACGGATGTTTGTCAAAGTGAGTTTGAGGACATCAAGAGAGATTTAGTAACAGCTCCTGATCTGAAAGCTTTTGTTCCTTTTGAAGAGACTTATGTGATCACTGATGCAAGTTCAAGGGGTTTGGGAGCTATACTTAAACAAAGAAGGAATGGACAAGAGAAGCTTATAGCCTGTGCTTCAAGAAGTTTGAGAGGAGCAGAACTAAACTATTCGGTCATTGAGAAAGAAGCTTTGGCCATATTCTGGGCTTTGAATAAGTTCAGAAATTTTCTGTGGGGACAGGAGTTTAAAGTTTGTTCTGATCATAAACCTTTAAGGGAGATTTTCATGGTGAAAGGTTTGGATAATGTTTCTTCTAGAATCAGAAGATGGGTGATTAGCTTACAAGAATTTTGTTTTGAAATTAATTATATACCTGGAGTGGAGAACGTATCGGCTGATTGTCTTTCACGCCTTGTGGATGATTCTTTTGAGGTGCTTAATGAGGAAATGGATGGTGAAAGTGCGGTTAATGTTTGTGAAATTACCTCTGGAGTAATACTTGAGGAGGAGTGGTTGGAAGAGCGCAAAAAGAATTGTGAGATTGATGGTGTGATTATCTCTATAACGAACAATGCTGATTTTGGAAAAGGTTTGTCTAAGGTGTGGCATTTAGTCAAGAATGAGTTATCTGTGGGAAATGGTGTTCTTTCAAGGGGTTCTAAGTTGATTCCTCCGAGTTCTTTGAGGAAAAGGTTGATTGAAGAAGCTCATCAAGGCCATATGGGAATTGTAAAAACCAAAGAAAGGATTTGTTGTTCTTTTTGGTGGCCAGGAATGGATTTGGAAATTGAAAGGGAGGTCCGAGAATGTTTGCAGTGTAAAGTAAGTGATAAAATTTTGGCACCTCGCACTGCCCCTATGATCTGTCGTGATCTCCCATGTGGACCTTGGGAGGACATTGCCATGGATATTGTTGGTCCGCTCTCTGGTGAGCATCGTACACCCTATTTGATAGTAGTGATTGATCTCTATTCAAGGTGGGTTGAGATTTCCTCTGTTTCTGAGGTAACTTCTTTTTCTGTTATTGACTTTTTAAAGGAAATTTTTAATAGGGAGGGTTTTCCTAAATCCCTGTTGACTGACAATGGTCCACAGTTTTGCTCTGGTATGATGTCTGATTTTTTGTTGTCCTGTGGCATTAGACATAACAGATCTTCTGTTTATCACCCAGAGACAAATGGGACTGTGGAAAGATGTAATAGGGTGATAAAGGAGAATTTTCAGCTTTCAAGAGTGAATGGGTTAGATTGGAAGGTGGAATTGCAGAAATGTATTCTGGCGCATAGATTTACACCTCAGATGACAACCAAGAAAACCCCATTTGAGCTGTTCAAAGGAAGAACTCCCAATACCAGTTTGAGTCCGGCTTGGATGGGCTGGGGAAAAGGGGTGAAAGATAATGGTATTGGTGAATGGAGAATGAGAGAGATTGAACTACGTCTGAAGAATAAGAAGTGTTTTGATGAAAGAAAAAGGGTACAAGAGGGGCGAGTTGAAGTTGGGGATGTGGTTAAGGTCAGGGCTCCTGTTGGTTCTTTGCCTTGGTCCAAATACTCTTGTCCCATGAAGGTTATCAAATGTTTCAAGAATTCTGTGAAGTTGGAGAATGGTAAAATATGGAATTTAAATCGTGTTGCAATTGTGAAAAAATGCAACCCTGATAGGGATACTTGTGCCAGTCGAACCATCTCTACTAGTGGCACAGGGGTATCTTTTAGAAGATCAAGTTCACGTGTTAGGAAAGTGCCATCTTATCTCAGTGATTATACCTCCTAATATCTCTTATCCACTTTTTGGTTCATTTCTATTTCTACAAATTTTGTGTCAAAATGTAATTTTAATGCCTTCTTATTTTGTTGTTTCATTTGTATCACAACTGTTAGTTTAGTCTCAATATAAGAAAGAGGATGTGTAGTATGCTCTCTATGTCTATCCTAGGATGATGTTATGGAACCTAGAATGCTTAGATGAAGAGCAATCTCAGGTATGTCAGTTACTGTTGGACAGCTGATGGTGAGGGTGTTAAGAATAAACCTGACTTACATCTTCAACATATGTCTGTGCGTATTTACAACATTTCATAAGGTATGCACGTACCTCAATGCTTTCTCGTCCGATCTAAAAAAATAAATGAAAGCGGCGTCGTAAGTACCTGCCAGTCATTTAAGCTTAATGATACTGTGAGTTTTACGAAAAAACCACCCGTACTCGGTGTTTACCTGAATATGTAACTCTGCCCTGCTTTCATGTTACCGCTGTTCTTCAAACCGCGTTCGAAATCGCCGCCATTGCCTGACTATTTTCATCCCGTTGTCGTAATCTCGTAACCTTAAAAATCGAAATCAGACTGTCAGAGTTGCTCATGTTTAGAGTTAGCGCCCATGGTCGCCATCTTAGCCTAGTTCAAATGATGACTTTGCGTTATTAATGTCTGCTTGCTGTTTCACTTAGTGGCTGTATGCCGACATATGTTTCCCCACCAAAATCGGTTGAGAAGATAATAAACTACACGCGTTCCTCGATTGTTATAACAAACTACACTAACTTCTATCATCTCGAATACCGCTGTGATGCTAATGCTACAAAACACCATGTGAACCAACTTCCTGTAAACTACAACGTGCGTTCAACCATCCTATGTGCTCCTCACACACCCCTATAAGCTTTACTATCATTTGTGGCATATTGGAAGCTGAACCAACCTGAGTACGTACTAGGGATCATACAGGAATGGTGTGGCTCTACAGGTTTTTCACTCAGTATCAGTGAATTGGTTTCACAGGCACCACATACAAGTTATTTTTGCATCATTATTACTTTGAAATGAAGCAAGCCTAATTCTGTCACTGAGCAAGAACGTCCTAGGGGGCCTCACAAGATCAACTTGGTTCAATATTTAAATATGAGGCACTCCTATTTGTTCTTCATTCAACTTGTGTGTAGAGTTATTCACAGTTTTAAAGCTCTCCGGCTTTTGGTATTCCAGCCCGAGTTGTTTTGGCATCATTACATCACCACATGAATAGCTTGAAATGTGTCCATTGATGCCAATTTAGTCTAAAACCGCAGCTGCTGTGTAGCCATTTTAACCGTCAAGTTCAGATTTAAAATCCGAACTGTTTGTGTGTACCTTACCTGGCTTGATGTTCTTTTGGTGCCGCAGTTCTTCTCAGTGATGTCTTTAAATCTCCTCAGCTGCTTATGGATGCTCTCCAGCTTGGATGTGCACTGAGACATTTGGCTCACCGTCAAGTACCTGCCGCCATCTTTCGTTTGGAGGCACCACCATAGGACTGGAGCTACGTACTGTTATGAGTTTCTCAGCACTTTTGTTCATTTTCTGGCAACCACGTTTTTTTTTTGTCAATAAAGTTTACGGTTATGTGGACATAACCAGGGACATCGCAGAATCCAGGTGGTCTCTGGTTCAGTACCTCCAATTCGGGATTGTATGCTCCACTATACTCGATCTGTAGCATGGTTCATGTTTGTTTTTGCCAACCACGAGTACGACTAGTATTTGGAGGTGTCCAGTAAAGTTGCTGTGCCCTGCGCTGGCGCAGCCTTATTCTTCTTTCTGGGGTGTTAGGTGGCATGGCACGATGAAAGAGAGTGAGCTGCTTTTTTGTTTGTTTTTGTCTCAGCGCATATCCAAGAGTTGTTTTTGGAGACATGAGTCCTGATGCTCAAGATATCCACAACAGTGATTTGGGTTACAAAGGCGTTTGCAGAGACGACTTGAGCACACATTTCACAGGGTTATGCCAGGTGTACATTTTGATTGACACTGCTACATAATATTTGTTTTTTTTTGGGGCTCTCTGTGTTCCTTGTGAGCACAATCACAGTGTTGGTATGCCAGATCATACGTAGAAACTCTCAAAGGTTTATGTTTTCTGACGTTCTTCACCACAGTTTTGTTGATCATATGGTTATAGATTGCTTGTGTACTTTTAAAGTCTGCCTTTGTAAATTTGTGTGTCATCTCTTATAGCATTTTTGATATGCTGATGTTAATGATTTGGTTCCCTTACGTGAGGGAGTTTCTAGCCTAGTAGTACTCGGGTGAGAGGTCGCTCAACCGGTGTGGACTTTGTATAAATATGTACTACATTTGTTTTTGCATGACTTATAGAAGACATTTTCGTGTTTCGTGATGCCACAGTTTATGCTTCACTACAGATGAGTGGCCTATGTATTTTAGTGGGTGGTAGTCACAGTTTACTCCCTTACATGAGGGACGGGCATGGGTACTAGTCCCATACCAACATTTTATGGTAAGTGACCTCTACATGGGGGTAGGCTTATGGGTGGTTATGGGTGTTGGCCCAATTTACATGTTGTGCTGTACAAAGGTACATCCCTACATAGGGTGTGTGTTTATGGGTGTTAGCCCCATTTTCACTTTTGGTGTAAGTCGTTTTGCGCTGCACGTTTGGGCTGCTTATTGGATCTCAATGTGTTTGTAAGTCGCGTTACGCTGTACGTTTTAACATGTTGTGTGTAAGTCGCCCTGCGCCTCACGTGTTGTTCTGTGTAAGTCACCCTGCGCTTCAGATGTTGTTGTGTGTAAGTCACCCTGCGCCTCACTGTGTGTACCCTCTGTGTTGTGCACCTTGTGCTACACATGTTGGTTTCACCCTTGTTGCCTGTTGTTGGTCTCAGGTGTTTGTCTTGGGGTGTGATCCACCCCTCTCTACATTTTGAATTTGTTTATTAGGAAGGATGGGAATATTGCTCTCTTTTGATTTAATCTTTCTTGTCAATATTTTTCCTTCCTTCAGATCATGCAGTATTCCCACTCTGGTGAAGGGGTATTTAGCATTGGTTCCCTGAGTTAGAACTTTTTCTTTTTCTGTATATATTCATCTTTATAGTTATTCCCATGTTTTCCCACACTTTCATTTTTCTTTTAAAAGGAAGGGGATAATGTTATATCCTCTTAAGTATCATTGTATGTAATCCAGCTTGGCTTTCTCCTGGCTGCTCAGCCAGAGTGAGAGATGGTAACGGAATGTTGGTGTGACTGTGGTGAATGGAATGCCTGGGTGCCTGTGTGGATGAGTGGTGACAGTTGGAGATGGGCTGAGCAGCAGGGAGGCTGCTCTGGGTGGGGCTGGAGGGAAGGCTGGCAACTACAAAAAGGACTGATGTACATACTTACAGGGAACCAATAAAGAAGTCTACAAAACTCTACATGGCTAAGTGTGTCAACTTGTGTAAGGGCACAACAGTTATGCTTGTCCACTTCTTAGCTCGAATCAACTTCAGTTTGTAACTTGTACTAGGCTAGGCCACCATTCTGTTTTATTTTACTTTAGCATTGCTTATCGTCAGGGCAATGGAAAAAGTGCAAAGTAAAAGAGTAAACCCCCGAAAAAAGATTTACATCTTATATATTTTAAAACTAAAAATACATTCCCCAAACAAATATAAAACAAAAAAAACACAACACCTGACCCACCCCCTTGCTGTCAAGGGGGTAGCAGCAGTAGAAGATGAGTGGCGGAAAGTGGCTGCCAGACCATGGTGTGGTACCATTGGAGCCACTACTGGGGCCTGGCTGGTGCCCGGTGCATTGGGGGCTGCAGCTGCTGCCTCCTCTTCCTCCTCTTCCTCTAGGACCACCAGCTGCCGATATTCAGCCCTTATGGCCTCCAGCTTTCTTTGCCGGGACCTGGCTTCTCTCTCCCACCTGTCAGATGTTTTTTGGCAGGAGTAGCTATATCAAGAAAGAAAAAAGATACATTGTAACCAGTACTCTTAGCAAAACAGTAACACATACAAATATTATATAGTGGCACAGTAGCACTAGTAGTACATTACATTTGTGGTATCCTAGATTCCTCTGCCCCTAAGACATGGATGAGATTTGAGTTTTAGGCATTAGGCACCAAAGAGTAGACAAGTATTCTTTTTCTCTCTCTTGTTTAGCTAAATCAATCTTGTAGTTGTAGGTATGCCAGCTCAGATTGCGCCATAGACAGACATACTCATGTTGTAGTCTTATGGTACTATACTACTGTCTACAGGTGGGGCAGCTGTACTACACAATTATCTCTTTTTCTATTATTGCCACTCTGTTAAATCAATGGCAAAATCTAATTTTCACTTTCACCCTGACTACTACAACAAGGCAGATGATATGATTATATGAATGATGATATACGTCACAACGTCACATGATGTGAGGTACTACTATTGTAACCAATCATGTAGCCGATAGGCCACCCATGGCTGGCACTGTTGATACGATGAATTGGGTAGGGAGGGAGTGGGCCTCGGAGTCAGAGGGAGGTGATTGATGATGCGTGGGTACATACATAATATATATGTTGTGCTTGCAAAGTACTGTGAGTCAAGGGAGTAGTCTGAAATGCAACCTCAAACCTTTGAATCAAAAACCTTGGAAAAAACATTCCATGTTTATTCTTCTTTCCAGGGATTTTTCCATGTATCATTGCATTGTTCTTCTAGCATTATTTGTATTCATTACCCTTGGCTTTGCTACTTTGGCATGGTTTAATTTTCTTTTGCATTCTTTTCATCCAGTCTTCAGCTATGATTGAATTCCATCCAGGCATCCATCCATCCAAACATGGCTATTATTCTCAAAAAACCTTTCACCAACATAAATTGTCAATTAACCACCCAGGCATCCTTGCTTGCCTTGATGTTTGACCCATCAAACCCCCTCAGGATTCCTTTCATCCGCACAGTTTCACCCACCCAGGCATGGATCCTTTCTTTTACCTTTCACCCATCCTTCAACTACCCATGCATCCTATCAGCCACCTATATGCATCCTGGGACCCCTTCACCCATGCATCCTTCTCTGCCAGTCATATATTAAATGTCCTGGATGGCTTCACCTTCCCCGCTGGCCCCGCACTGGTGGTTGGTATGGCTAGAAAAAACAATACACTTTTTCTAGATGCCATATACGCCTCCCCCTATTTATTTTTTTCACTACCAAGATTGAAAATATAATACATATACCACACACATCACTGCAGTCCTCATAATTCCATCCAGCCTAGGCCTAGACGAGAAGAAGATATAACCTTGGGGTATACGACATGACCATCATTAACTGATTGAGTATAATAAAGTAAAAGAAAACCTTCTCATCTCAACAAAAATCTGTAGAACACCTTATGGTGGCATGCAATCTGCACAACAGAGTACTAGTACTAGTAGTAGTAAGGACCAATGGGTTCTCCGAGTCTTACAGTACCACCACTAGGCAGTCCACAAAATATATTGGGGTGTACATAGTCAGAGGCCATTTAAGGTAAAAATATATAAATAACTAAGTTATTAGGTAATGCAGGGATAACAAGATTTTAGAAACAGATAGATCGAAGAGTATTTCGGAAAAAATTAATTTGGGAAACGAAAATAATAGTTCAAAATAACCAGGGATAAAAGATAGGGAAATATATATCAATATTAATAAGAGGACAAAGGACTTACTGGGGCTAGCAGAGCCATCTACCTAGGAGTCTTCCAGACCCTAGGAGACCCCTCCAGCTCCCGCATCCATCTTGGAAGAGTACGTCATATTCTCGCCCTTGGATACTGATGATCATGTAAGACATAACTAAAGAGACAACATATGATTGGTGTTAAATAAATATTAAATAATCGCTCCCAAATTTTTTTTACGTGAAACGGCAATTGCGATAACGTTGACCTTTCCTAAATCAGATCGAATAGTAGTAGACTAGTATCACGGTCGCAGACCATTCTATCTTCCTCATTCCAAAGTTTCTATTCAGATTCCTGAATCCTAAACCTACCTAACCCACCTATTCCAAAGATTTTGAAATGAATTGCAAAAAAATTATATTTGCTTCTCAACCCCCATTGACATTCACTAAGTCTGGATTTAGTCTTCTTAACTGCATTGATGGAGGCATGCATATTGCATACACCAAATTGGTTGGTTGCTATTCACTCACTATAGAAACAAACAAAAAAGTTTCCACTAAGGACTATGGAGTTGAGGTCTGAAGTCACGTGAGAGGACGTGTCATGTAGGCCACTAAATTACTACTAATGCTAACTAACTACCACTATCTTAGTGACAGGACGAAGGAAAGGAGTCTATCTAGTCTGCATTACCTAACTTAAGTTCTCTAACTTCTCTTATATAATAAGCCCAAGTGAGCGCAAAGTTACAAACAACTCCAAGTACGATTAGTAGCGCTGAGCACCTGTCTAGGAGAATAACGATCACATAATATAAGTTTTGAAATGTAACTTATCCGCATGTAAGCAGCAGCATTCTTGCTATTTGGGAACAAAATAATATTTGTAACAACATAGAAAACACAATAATAATAATTAGCTATTCACCAAGCCCCACGACGTCAACAACTCGCAGGTTCATCAGGTCCTGCTCTCGGTCCAGGATATCGGACTACCGGTGCGCCACTTGGTTATGATAGCCTGGACCACAGAGCAGCAACACATTGCCTGATGCACTATCGCCCACCGCTGATGATGCTTCCAGAGTCCGTAAACAAACCCAGGCCTGCCGCCTGCTGCCAGGATGAAGGGGAGGTGGCTCTGCACAAAAAAAACAGGCGCTACCATCTCGGCCTCTGAAAACAAGGCCCGGAGCTGCACCCCTTCTGGGCGTCCTTCTTTCCCCAGGTCGCACTCTCTGCCATGATACTGGAGGAGGAGAGGAAGAAAAGAAAATGTAGAAAGTAAAAAAGTAAGGGAGAGGAAGAAGTAAGGAAGTAAAAAATATGAGAAAGCATTAATGAAGAAAAACAGTACAAAATGCTGTTAAAAACACAAAAAGTTGAAAGAAAATGCAAAACGTACACATAAGAAGAGAGAGGGATAGTTAAAAAATAAAAAAGATCAGAAAAAATTGTTGGGAACAAAGAATTGGAAAGATTTAGGGAGGATTCATAACAGGCCCCAGAACCATAACAATAGTAGAAAAACAAGATAGCCGCGCCCGTGCGTGACCGTGTGATGAAGTTCCCACGATATTTCCCCCTGAAAACACAATCTGCAATGCCGTACGGCAGACAAGTCTTGCAAACGGGTGGAAAAAGCAACTCTGCCCACTTCCAGAACTCTGCTCAGCACCGCAGAGTTTTATTACTGCTTGGCAGAGTTCCACATAGCGCCGCTATCCGAACTCCACCCAGGCTTATCCTTCATAGCTTAGATAAAAATGTACACAACTTGAGGTCAATGGCGGGTGTTGCACCACCTTTTCTTTCAAGGATGGTTTAGGGCACTCCCCCTCAAAGGCTGGACCAGACTTCTTTGTCGATAGGTTGGTGTATTTTTTTGGGCCACGTATCCTGCCATATGCTGGAAGAGGTGTGACGCGGAAGACAGGGCGCCTGACTCTGGAACACGGGTAATTTTCGCACTTTACAAATACTGGATTTCATTTTGTTTAATTTTTCATTTAATTCATTTCACCTTAGGGTCTGGGAGTCATTTGGAGGATCTTGGATGACATAGTCCCTCTGGCTAAAATATGTTGGACTAGGTGTTATCCTCTTCAAAGGAACTGAAGGCCACCAACCTTGTGTGCCATGGACTGCCTGACTCTCCTTCATCCAAGGACAGCTCCACATCCGTAACACCCTCTCTCAGATCAGGGAACTTTTCATTAGGGTCTGCAATAGAAGCGACAGCATCACCAGTATCTCCGGGCAAGTCTTCCTTCCAGTAGAGTGTATTCCGTAACACGCACTCACTTTTACAGAAGTCATCCCATAATCGGTCGAGCCCTTCCAGGGCCTTTGAAGTTGGCAAAGTGGATATGCTGCTAGGCTCAGCCTCCATATCCCCAAGGAACCCTGGACCCCCAAACACATGGGATGAGGGCTTGTCCACACTTTCCTACAGGGGTGTCAAAGCCCTAGAAATTTCTTGAGATAGAAACTGCAGAGAGGTGGCACTGTGGAGGCCATTCCCCCACAAGGCCAGATCTGGTGAGTAGTAGTGATCCCTGTATGGAATCATGTGTACTGAGGGTGTGAGTACCAGAAATGCCCTATAAGTGCAGAGAGCAGACCAGTCGTAAGGTGCTCTGAAAAAAAAAGGAATTCCAGTCCAGAATAGGTAAAAATATATATTGTCCCAAGGCCTTAGTTCCTACCATGAATGTGGTATTATGCGAGGGTTGATAGAGAGTGAGAGGTCTCCATGCCATCTGTATGATCCTTTATTGGGTGTAACAGGCTCACCACAACTTCCTAACGCGCTCAAGAGCCTGAGAAGAGGAATCTATTTTCTTGCGCACCCCCTCACAGGCCGCGATGCGCCTGACAGGCCACAGATGGGGCAAAACAGTGCCCCCAACGGGCCCACGCAGAAGCAAAATGCAAGTGCTTGGGCCAGAGCATGCTGCACGATCTACTCAGTTACCAAAATTGCACTAAAACAGTACAATGTACCCTGTGCATATCACAGAAGTTACAAACCAAGCTTTTACCAGCCTGCAATCCCCCAAACACAAAGAAAACCCCAGAGAGGCATGATTGAAAAGAGAGACTTAACTGTCACAGCAGTGAAGAAAGAGAAAGGACTACTGACGAGGATGTATATGCTGAGACAGACTTTACTGCTATTGGCTTGTGGTTGCCATGGACTCCTCCCAGTGACTCATGGGAGTTGTAGTGTGGACAGTGTTTTTTGTTTGTTTAACTTTGAATCTGCTGTTAATAAAAAGTGGAGAAAGTTATGCATAATCCTCTCCTCGGGTCCTGACATAGAATACATACTGACTGAGAATGTCAGACTTTATCTTCACATGGCCAAGAAAGATAGTGTTAAATTCGGAAAATATGTCCTCACTTTAGCTTCTGAAGCACCTTCCATAACCTCTATGAGAAAATCATTAGAAGACTGTCTTCTCTCAAACATGATTCATAAAATCCCAGTACACGGTGAGGCTTTCTTACAGGGTAAAATCACTTTAGAACACACCACGATTCCTAAAATTAGTAATGTACCACGAGCAAATGATTTATATTATAACTAACATCTGCTATCACCTTTTACAAGTGCTCCTTTTTGTGACTTGTCACTACAATGCATTTCAATAGAGTCCATGTCCCATAGTCCTGTAATGGCTGACACAGCATGTTGTCCATGTTGTGGTCAGTCAATAAGGGGGAAGAGGGGTCATATTGGGACCAAAACCACTTGCCCTTTGTGTTCTGGATATGATCATTCTGCCCCCCTACATATTTGTTTAATTAATTTACTAGACATAGGGACCAAGTCCCTGGGTTTTGGTATGGCTGCCAAAACATATTGTTCAGGTTGAAATCAACCAATCAGGATTGACTAGTCCCCTTTCAATTAGCCAATCAGAACATATCTGGACAACGACTGTCCATATATATATATTTTTTAACCTTAATTCCTCAAAAACTACTGAATGGATTTACAGCAAATGACAAAAAGCACTGTCTGAGTACGAAGATCTAGCTTCCTGACAAATTTGGTGTAATTCTGTTGAGCACTTTTTTGCTGTAGTCCGTTCTCAATAAGTTTATGGAAAATAGATGGGGATTTTTGTGTGTTGTGACCCCCCTTCTTTTTCGGCCCATACTTGACGGATCACTCATAAACTTCACATGAACAAACTAGTCAGAAATTAAATGAATGAATGAATAGTAGATTTATACAGCGCAGACTTAGCCCAAGGGCATCAAGGAGCTATAGAGAACTAGTGCACAGGCAAATAAAGATGATCATATCACAGTTTGTGTAAACAACCAGGTTTTCAAGGCATTGTGGAAAAGAGCATGAGACACAAGGCCTGATAGCTCATCAGGAAGAGAGTTCCATCGCCTAGCAGCAGTGGTGGAAGAGGCCCTACCTCCCCATCTAACCTTTTTGTACCTAGGGACTACCAGACGGTTCTTGCTGGCAGACCTAAGCTGCTTGGTAGGGACATAGCGGTGAAACATTGCTTTAATAGCATCCGGACCATGACCATAATAAGAATTATGAGTCAAACACAGAGTCTTAAATAGAATTCTTCGATCCAGAGGCAACCAGTGCAGTGAAAAGAGGGAAGCAGAGACTAATTGGTATTTAGGTAAGTCCATAACCAGCCTTGCTGCCGTATTCTGCACTAACTGAAGGCGGCGCACCAGACCCTTATTCATGCCCAGATAAAGGGCATTACAATAATCGAGTCTGGAGATTAACAGGGCAATAACTGCCTGTTTTCGAGATGCAAAGGAGAGAAACTGGGAGATTTTTCTAAGCAGCCTGAATTTTCCAAAACAGGTGGACACAGTTCTACTGATTTGTAAGTTCATAGACAAAGATGTATCAATGATAACACCCAAGTTTTTCCCATGAGATACAGGAGAAGGGCAACTGCCCAAAGTATCGGGCCACCATCACTTAGACTAGATGTTTTGTTGGTTGCCAAAGATCAGGATCTCTGTTTTTTCCCCATTTAATTTAAGATAGTTTTCCACCATCCAAGCTGAGACTGCCAGCATGCAATTTTTAAAATTTGCAGCAGATTCACTAATGCTATTAGTATGGACACCATGATTTGAGTATCGTCCGCATAGGACAAAACCTCAAATCCAAAGGATCTCACGACTCCAGCCAGCAGGGCGACATAGATATTGAAGAGTGTATGGCTCAAGGAAGAGCCCTGCAGCACTCCACATACCAGCGAGTTGGAAGTTGAATCAAAATGGCCTATTTTCACTATCTGTGCCCTCTCACTAAGAAAAGAGGAAAGGAGCCCCAAGGCCGTGCCCCTAACCCCTATCTCCTTGAGGTGGTCTACCAGCCTCAAAGGAGACAGGGTATCAAATGCTGTGGTAAGGTTCAGTAGGATCAGCAGGGTAGTATGCCCTGCATCAACCTGGACCCGAATGTTGTCAAAAACCACTGTCTGTCCCTGATTCAGTGCTATGATGGCTCCTAAACCCATGCTGTGAGCCATCAAGCAACTGATGGTCCAGTAAGTAAGCACTAAGATGAGAATTCAGATATCTTTCCATTATCTTAGCTGGGATTGGAAGTAAAGAAATGGGGCGATCATTTTTTAGTTCCATGGGATCCAGAGATGGCTTTTTTAAAAGATGTCTAACCACAGCAGTTTTCCAAAGAGTTGGATACTGCCCCTCAGTAATAGCCATATTAAGTACTGACGTGAGGTGGGGAATAATAACCTCCCTTCCAAGTTTTAGATCTTTTAGGGGGCAAGCATCCAAAGGTGACCCAGAGGTGACACCTTCTAATAGGTTATCCGTCATTTCAGATGAAATGCAAGGGAAGGTGACTAGATTTGGTTCATTTTCCCTAGATAGTGAAACATTAGGATCAGTCATGGAGATAACAGATGTAGCTTTCCCAGCATTATAGCGCTCCAGCATGGAGTATATATCTGTGATCTTAGTAAGAAAGAAGTTAGCTATTCTGTCACAGAGTTCTTGAGAACATTCAGTTGAGTCAGCAACAGGAGGGGAGATAAGGGAGTAAATAACCTTAAAAATCTCTCTTGAGGATTTGATAGATTCAGTGATCTTAGAGTAATACAATCTTTTTTCTTCCATAATGGCAGCTTTGTAGATTCTTAAGCTCTGTTTATGGAGCTCTCTGCCCGCAGGAGCCAGATCTATGTGCCAGATAATTTCCTGTTTAGGGCAGGATTGGCTCAACTTTCTCAGATTGTCAGAATACCATGGAGCCAAGGGTTTTTTCCTAACTAGATAGCGTTTTGTAATGGGAGCCAGAGTGTCTAGGGCTCCTAACAGCCCTCTAGACAATTTGTCTGCTGCCAAATTGACATTTAATTGGTCGACGAATTAGAAATTCAAAAAGTATTTAGCAAATCATCCTTACTAATATGACTCAAATAGCTCTTCTCCTCACCAGTCCTTTTGTCAACTGATGCAGCATTTAATGCTGAAGCCTTAAGTTTAATAGGAACCGCAAAATGATCTGACCAAGAGAGGGGTAGAGGAAGTCCCACCTCAATCCGTGGATCATTAGAGAAAATGCCATCCAATATATGACTGGTAGTATGGGTGGAACTAGTAACCAGCTGCGAAAACCCAGAGCATCCTAGTGTTTCCAAAAGGAATTGAGTATCCTTACATATAAGTTTCACTAAATGAAAATTAAAATCACTCAACACTGTCAAGTTAGGTCTTGACAAGTAGGGTTCCAAGAGGTTGCTAAACGAAAATCTGGAGCCAGGAGGCTGAGAAGATAGAACCCCAGAAAAACTTTAAGTAGGGAGAACATTTATTGAAAAGTATAATGCATGATAATGATCAGAGGGTGTGGTAAGGGGCCTAGTGCGACAGGTATATGTGTCCATGTATAGAATGCCCAATCCCCCTCCCATTTTCCCCACCCTAGCCAACCTGGCTAAGCTATAGCCACAAGGGATAGCTTCAACAAGATACGGTCCAGAGCAATCCCTTGCCAAGGTCTCTGTAATAAACATCCAGTCAGGTTTACGCAGTGAGACAAAATCCCTGAAGGCACTCTTGTTTTTAATTAGTGATCTAGCATTAATAAGATATCCCTGAATCACAGGCTTTAATGGGAGTGGCATAGATTTACTGGATTCCACAAGGGTAGCGTCACCGCCAACCTGTGCCAGGGAAAAACTGCACAACGGGCAGGGAAAAAGGTAATTCTCCCCTAGGATATCCGGGTCCATTATTTGGCAGCTAGGAACTTCGCCTGCCCTAAGGCCACAAGTTCCTCACTAGCATAGGTAAAACTTCAACAATGTTCTGGTACAAATTTACCAGCCTAACTGGCGCAAGGCGCGGTCTTGGCGCGGATGGGCGCAGATGGGCTTGCCTTTGTTTTCCCCCTGTTAAATCCCATCAAGATTTTATACACAACTTAAGCCCGAGCTGCTGAATGCAATTACAACAAATTTAGCAGAAAGGGAGTTGTTGGTCCAGGAAGCAACCTTTTTGTAAATTGGCGCAAATCTATTCAGTCGTTTGTAAGGTATTAAGAGAACAACAATTTGTATATATAGGGACGCAAAGGCTTTGCAAACCCTCCTGATCTCATGCTGAGATCTGATTGGCTGCCAAGACTTCAACCAGGAAGTGTTGGCAGTTATCTTGGGACTCAGCTTAAGCAGAGTCCCAGAAAAAAAGTTACATAAAAGAGAAGGGGGCAGGGTAGGAAACCATAGCCCCTAGGCCTCTAAGGGGTGACAGCACAGAGACCTCGCTGGGCAGAAAAAAAAGCAGCTGTCAAAAATCTACGGCTTTCAGAAAGCAGAGTTTTAATCTGTTCCCTGCACACAATTATGTGTGTAATGAAACAGATGAAAACATTGCTCTGACAGACGAGCAGGGATTCGGCTGGGATAGAGGGGACCTTGAGGCTCCCCCCGTGGTTCCATTCCACACTGGTTGCCCTAGGGGCATCCAGGTGACATGGCCAGGCCCTGGGAGATGGGGTGCCTGGGGCCAAAATCAGACCGTGGAGGGGCAGCGCGGCCTCTCTCCCCATAGTACAATGGCTGAGCCCTGGAAGATGGGGTCCATTGGGTTGAAATCGGCCTGGAAGGGGGGGAGCACAGCCCCACCCTGTGCTAATATATAAAGGTCGGGACCTCATGGATGGGGTCCCCAGGGCTGAAAGCGAACCATAGTATAATGGCCAGACCCCCGGTATGGCGTCCCCAGGGCCAGCTTCAGCCTGCAGAGGCGGATCGCACTACCCCCCTTACTTATTTAAAATTAATTATTTAAAAGGTCAGGCACCAGGGGCATAGATGTGCAAACAAAATTAGCAGAAAAGAGGTCAGAAGGGAGCAGAAAGAGGCGGAACATACCATTGAAAGAGACGCTTAACTCCCTCAGAGCCTTATGAATAATGCAAAAGGCCTTAAATGCAATTCATTTGGCAGCCGGGAGCCAGTGCAGTATCCGAATAGCAGCAGAGACTGAATGATATTTAGGCAGGTCCAAACAAGTCTTGCTGCAGCATTTTGGACAAGCTGCAACTTGTCAATGGCTGTCTTATTAATGTCTAAGTAGAGCGCATTACAGTGATCCTTCCTGGCCATAATCAGTGCCTCAGCCTCAGTGAAAAAGATGAATAGTTACCTAGAGCAGTATGATGCACTTTGTTTTGCCGGTGGTACCTCTTCCTTGATCTGTAGTGGATGCCAGAGATTCACAACATACATCCATGAGGGAGAGAGACAGAAGACAGACCTATTATCTTCATGGAGCTAGAGAACCTGACATAATGCTGTTTAATGTATGTGTAAGAAAGTGAGTCATTAATTGGAGCGGATGTACGTTATCCACAAGGTCTAAGGCTTCTAATTTAACCAAGTAAAAGATAGTTTTAATAATTTAAATGTCGGCTCCTGGTAGCTATGCCATAAAAAAGACAGGCTTAACAGAAGAAAATATGTAAAGAATTTAGTAGTAACAAAACAGTTAAAAAGTCAAAACATAAAACAATGAAAACCTCACAACTCATTTTTAAAAATAAGGAAAAATGACAAACGAAAATGAGAAAAATCCAATAACGGAAATCAAAGATAGTACTTTTTAAAGATTTAAAGTACAACGTTCTAGGAACAAGCAAAGCGCCAATCAGTACTCGTCATTAATGATTAACCAGGACGTAGGCACAGTTTCAGAATGACAGCCAGGGGTCAGATACACCAAGTGGTTTATCTGAGTAAAAGATTTTACCTTCTGACGTAGGGCCAGATGTAGGAAGGGCATTACCAGTCGGTAACGATCGAAATCGGCCGTTACCCACCGGTAATAGGCTTTTATGATGTAGGGGGGCAATTTACAGATTCGGTATTTACTGAATCGGTAAATAACATGTAGGAAGCACTTTAAACAGTGCTCATATGCTTTAAGGATTCGTTATTTACCACCAACTATTAGTTGGTGGTAAATAAGGAATACCTTTGAAAATGCAATTCAATGCATTTTCAACTGTGCCATGTGGCAGACATACATGCCCTTAGGGCATGTATGTGTGCAATATGTGCACACAAGCACTATTCAGGGGTGCAACAGGGTGGCAATTTGACACCCTGCCACCCTTGAAGCTTTACCTATTTTACCAAATCGGTATTTACTGATTCGGTAACTGACATTCATTCCTATGGGCCTCCAGGCCCATAGGAATGAATGGCAATTACCGAATTGGTAAATACCAATTCGGTAATTACTGAATCTTAATGTTTCAGTAATGGTTACCGATTTTTGATCTACATAGCATTTACCGATTCGAAAATACCGAATCGGTAAAATTCGGTATTTTTTCGAATCTGTAAATTTCAATTACCTACATCTAGCCCTTAGTCTCTCAAATGGAAGTTGCGATCCTCCAGCAGAGAAATGCTGCAGAATGTATCTGCCAAAGTCCTCTCAAATCGGATAGCCACCGAGTTGGGGCCTCCTAAGGTCGTTGGGTTTAGCAGGAAATGCTCAGAGCGGGAGCAATTCACATTTCACTGCTGATAGTCCTCGTGTCAGGGGGACACTTTTTCATGCCATCCCCCGGTTAAGAGTTCTACTTTCAGGCTTAATGCCTGATTTAGGGTTTGAGGGACAGAGTAAAGTATGACAGGGTAGCAGAGAACTTTACCTTTGCCGAACGTATGCAATTACAACGCATGCTTTTACAGTGCAGTTGTTACATCGCAACTACCATTACATCGCATTATTTTTCAATGCATGGCATTACAATGCATTTTTAGGAACTACATTTACAACGCATTCCATTACAATGCTTACCATTACAACGCATACCATTACAACGCATAATACTTTTAGGGAACAGTAGGGTAAGTGTTGGATAGTGTAGGTGTAAAAATGACTATTCTCACTCCAGTGAGTGCAACAGTAGGGTAAGTGCTGGATAGTGTAGGGGTAAAAATTACTAAGTGTTGGATAGTGTAGGGATAAAATGTACTATTCCCACTCCAGTGAGTGCAACAGTAGGGAAAGTGTTGGATAGTGTAGGGGTAAAAATTACTATTCCCATGTACCGCAAAACCCATACCCACCCAAATACTAAAATAATCTCCATTAGGTACCTTATAATGCATTGTAATGGCATGCGTTGTAATGGTATGTGTTCTAATGGCATGCGTTGTTGTGACATTTGTTGTAATTGCATTCATTGTAATGGCATGCGATGTAAAGGCAGTTGTGTTGCAACAGTTGCGTTGTAATGGTAGGTCATTGTAATGACAGCATTGTAATGGATGTTTCCCATCTTTGTCACCCTACCATTAGTCCACCACCACATTAGGAGAAGTCAGCCAGCTATACAAATATCCCTATATATTGGCAAGAGCTGCTGTCATGGAAGTTCCTGTCAATGAGGGAAAAGTTTAATTTTCGACCTTCAAACTTTTCTAAAGCTTTTTGGTTTAAAAAATACTCCCAAAGCAGGAGTTTGTTTAAAAAATGAAAAAACGAAAGACACCCAAACCATTGGAGTGTTCTCCCACAGCGTGGCTATCTTTTTTCTATATTTAGTGTCCTTTGTTGGAGAATAAAATTTCACTTTCAATTTCAATTAGCTTTATATCATAAAAGTACATAGGCAGTACAGTAAAATACAGTCATAAAAGTGTTTATAAAACCATTATATACATCAGTACTGGACTAAATACGGGTATTACAGTATGTCTTGATTAATCGAAATAGTCGCGATATAAAATATAAAAGATACGTTTTTGGTTAAAATTTAAAAAGTATTACAAAGCACTGTGTAAACATTTCCTAGTGACATAATCAATTCCAGCTGTGATCTGTAAAGTTATAACAGTTCATATTTTTTCTCCCGCTTTTTTCCTTATGAACAACACTGCAAGCAGATACCTAATAATGCCAAATACTAGAACCTGGCGAGTATCTGTTAATAGGATTCTTTCTGCTTCTCTGAACCTCCGGACTCCTAGATTTATACAAAGAGGTTTAATCCACTTTATCCTTTGGGCCTTGTAGGCAGGGCAGAAGAACAGGACATGCGTGACGTCCTCCCTAACACCTCCACTACACATGGTACATTTGTCATTGCTGTTTTTGTTCCACCTTGCAACACAACTTTTTAACAAGAGTCTTCTATACCTAAATTTAAGGTATAGTGTTTTAGCTAGTGGTGGGTTCACTTCATTCAGGAAGGATTCATGGTGAGGGTCTACTTTGAACAAAAGAAATTCTCTAGTTAGAGAGCCATTTGATATATCATTAGTTCTATGTTCATTCATATAGACCCAAAAGATAGCTTTTAATGTCCTTCTCGAATTAGGGGTTAATGCATTAGGACTATTCCAAAAATGTGACAGTCCTACCCTCTCAACCCATACTCTTATGTGCATGAACCATGTGATGCAGTTGGAGATATCCAGGTCTTTTAGCTCCTCTAAGGCTGCTCTATAATGAAGGAGTGCCGGTGTGGTTCATAACCGTTCCCAGAACATTAGTGGTCTGAGTATTGCAAGATGATCAGTGCGCCTCATCTTAAGGTCTAACATCATCGGGATTGTAGGGGTACGCACATGTATCTTTACAAGAGATCTGTAGAATATGTTTTCCTCCCCTCAAATGATTTTTTACATGCAGGGCCCCACAGTTCGGCCCCATATAAGGCCGCTGCTTGTGCTTTAGCTCGGTACACCTCGAGTGCAGGTAGCACTGCTTTGTTCTGGCTATCCCTGTGCCTTTTTAGTATAGGGCGACTATTCTGTATTAGGAGTAGCTTGCTTTTTTCGATTTGGGTTTTCCACTGCATTTTGGAATCGAGTGAGACACCCAAATAGTTAAAATTTTGTACATATTCCAATTTTTGGTTGCCTAGGACCAGATTTCCTCTAAAAGAGCTGTGGGGATTTATGGCCATATATTTGGTTTTACTGGCATTTATCTCTAATCCTTTGTCACTACAATAAGAGGCAAAGGAGCTGAGAAGACGCTGGCTGTAAACCATTTGCAGTTTGGTATATTAGAATGGTGTCGTCTGCAAACAATAGGGACGACACCACCTCTCCCCCCAGTTTAGGTGAATCATTTCTGCATTTACTTAAATAGAGGGGAACATCATTAACAAACAAAGAAAAGAGGGTGGGTGCCAGGACGCAGCCCTGGCGCACTCCTCTTTTTATGGGGATAGAGCTCGTTAGTTCACCCCCTGGGCCCCACCTTACCCTAGCGAAGTTATCACAATGTAGTCTTATTAACTGCTCTAAGATATTGGCGGGTAGTCCCTGTTTGTCAAGTGCTTTCCACAGCAGGTGCCTGGGGATGAGGTCGAAAGCAGCTCTTAAGTCAATAAATGCCACATACAAATGGCCCTTCTTTAGACTGATGTATTTCCAGGTCAAACAGCAAAACCTGAACACTTGATCTATTGTGCTGATTTTGGTTCTGAATCCCGCTTGGAATTTGGAAAGTACATTCCCTTCTTCGATCCATAAATTAATTCTATTTAAAAGGTGTCTGGCATACATTTTTGGAGTATATCTAACAAGCTGATAGGGCGGTAATTAGCTGGATCTCTCCTATCCCCCTTTTTGTAGATGCAAATAATTTCTGCCCCCCTCCATGAAACAGGTATTTCAGCTCCCGCAGCTATAAAATTAAATAAGTGATTAAGGTACGGCCCCCAAATACTAGGGTCATGTTTATACAGGTCTCCTGGAATGGAGTCTAGACCGGGGGCTTTACCTTTTTACACCATATTTATAGCTAAAATTGTTTTCTCTAAGTTAAACTCCAGGACACACTCTTCCTGGTTAGCCACTCGGTGGTAGTCCCACTCAACCTCAGATTCCGGGGCTGCGTATAGGGAAGTGAAGTGGTCTCTCCACGTCTTCTCCTCCAGATATACATCTCTGGTACCCTTTTCTTTATGATTTTTGTTTGCAACTAATTTCCAAAATAAAAAAGAATCATTGTTCCTTGCCGCTAATAACATATCTGAACAAATTAAATTATCCCAGGCCGATTTAGCAATCACAAGAGCTTTCTTGTAACTTTGTCGAGCTTCCCTTACCTTTAAGCTATTGTCCTTAGCTCTGATTGAGTTTATTAGTTCAAATTTAGCCCTCCGGCAGGCTTTGTTATACCATGGTTTCCTCATTGGCCGCCTAGTTCCTCTTGCTGAATCTGCTTTAACTATCTTTGTTAGCATGGGGACTATGCACTAAAAAAACCCTTATGTAGTTCCAGGAACAAATCCCCATCTATTGCAGCTTCAATGTGTATAAGGGGGGGAAAAGTTGAAGCCAATAAATTATAAATATTTGCTAAATTAATACCATTGTCCAATGTCTGTGCCCATTTAACTGCACGACGATTGTTAGAAACAATTACATTGTCAGTACTTGCAGGGGAGGAACTAGTAGTATCTACAATACTAGGTATTATCGTAGCTTTTAATAATAGTTCAATTGGCCGGTGGTCACTTTCCAATCTTGGCTCTACCTTGCAGTCAATCGCATATTTCCAAAGGTCAAGGGACAATACTATATAATCCAGCTTACTATGGGAGTTATTCCTGGAAAAGGTAGGAGCCATCATTTTATCAGAAGGGAGACGGCCACTACATGATCTTAACCCATTGGTCATCATTAGGCTCATTATTTGGAGTGCAAGAGCTGTACATGGGACCGATTTCAAACCGCATATTTCGGGTATCTCATTTACCATGTCTTCCTCCTCGTAAATATGTTCCAGTCCCTTTATTGGCTCGTATTCACAATTAAAATCACCTCCTAGTATTACACCTGTACCTTTACTGTTCCTACTGATAACTTGATCCAATTGGGTAAATACTAGCGATTCTTTTGATGCCGGGCATGGTCGGCTATAGACATTGTATACATGCAGGGCCCTGCCATCGTTACCCACTATTTTAATGCCAAGAATGTCAGGAGAGTGCGTCTCTAGCTGCTGCACTGTTCCATTGATGGTAATTTTAGTCCTGATAACTAAACCTCCGGATGGCCTGCCTCTGGGTGAAGGAATGGCTGCAATAAAAAAACTTTTGTAGCCCACACGATGTACGTTCTTGATTGCCCACGTCTCCTGCAATAAACATGTATCAAATTTCTCAATGTATTTGTTCCACCCCGGGTCTATTGTATTCTTCCTCAAACCAGCTATATTCCATGAAATGATGTTTAAATGGGTGTCATCTGGGTCGGTAGATACTATGGGATTATTAATAATGCCTGGACTCATTTCAGATAAAATGACTACATCTTTGTCATAAGTGTTATCCCATTCACTTCTTCCGTTATTTACACATGTGGTGAATGTATTGCCTACATTGGTGAATTTATTGCCTACATAGATGAATTTATTGCCTACATCGTAAATTTATTGGCTACACAATAAAATAAAATGCCATCCACCTACCTGTGAGAAGCTGGCCTGGTATATGCGGTCTACTAATTAAAGTGGGCCCCTTGCACCAGTCCAAATGACCCTTATTGATGATTAGGTCATAGACAACCTTTAAAGAAAGCTATCATAGTGGTAGCTTTGGAGAGCAGCCTTCAAGCTAAGTCTTGAAGAAATGTGAAGCAGCTTGTTTTACCAGTCTACAACCTCCTAAATAACCAAATGAAAGGAAAACCACTCTAGTGATATATAAAATATATGTAGTTATTATTAAACATTTCAACTAAACTCTTAATGAGAGTAGAGCACAAAGCACACAATATTAAATCACTAGAATGACAGTAGATAGCACAATATATAGGGGCTCCAGAGTGAGACCAAACCATATACTAAGAAAGTGGTATAACAACCATGACTTAACTAGACACAGTGCCTAGAGCACATAAAATGACTGGGACCCCACGGAGCCACCCAAGGTAGTTACACAGGGGACCCACGGAGGACAGGTGCAGTGTAAGGACACTGACACGAGCTCCGTACAACTCAATGGGAAAGACATGGTTGTAAATTAAAGATTAAGGACACTTCGGAGAGGACTTCAAGCCATCCCTTTGAAACATAGAAGGTTCTAAGGCCAGCACGCATTTGAGTACTGGAGTACCCCTGTTACCTGTCCCAGGGGAGCCGGGTGCATAGGTGTCAAGTGATGTCGAGAACCTTCGTCGTTTTTAATGGCGTGACTCAAAGAAGTGCTGTTGCTGGGAAGATGAAAATTGTCCAGTGGGATCCAAGACTGAATCTGAGGTATGAAGAACCTGAAAGCAGAGGGGACAGAGTCTGGGTCACTTCAGGGTGACCAGGGGCTCTGTAGACAAATGCCCACTGATGTCGGGTGCTTCGGGTGAGATGACGGGGAGTTTGACTCGGCAGCCACGGGGACCAGAAGATGTCAACGATGACCAAAGTCCAGAGGTGAGCTGTCCCACAAAGTATGTCGAGTGCTGAGGGGACAGTGTCTGGATTGAACACCAACAAGCCTTGGCAAATGCACCCCTTGCAGCAGAGGAAAGCACGCCCGGTGTGGACCTGCAAGGCCCAGAAGACTCTCCAAGCTATGGGGAGTCAGGGCACATCTAAAACAACTAGTAAATCCCAACAGAAGTCCAAGTTACCTTCACAGGGACCTACAGGCCAACAGACCAGGGATCACAAAGGGACTTCAAGCTGAATCACAAAATACCAGCCCACGGAACACTTGTGGAGTGTAGGCTGGAATTCTTCAGTGCATTTACTGTGTGGGTTCAGTACTACACAGAGCCCAAAGCACAGCCTCGGCGATTGCCAAAAAGCATAAGCTGCTACAAAAGTACACAGTGTACAGGGGTTTGGGTTGCACGGTCTCCACGAGGGATACTGGTCTCAGAATTGCTGAGAGGGCAGATCCACCTCAGGGATGCTCAGGAACCTACCTCCTGTGTTGCAGAAATCTTCGGAGTCCTCAGGAACTTGGGAGATGCAAACAGTGCAGGGGAGTAACTCCTCTACTTCAAGGGAGATTCTTCAGTCATCCAGCGTAGTGTATTTGGTTTCTGCTTGCAGAGTTTAGTCCAGGTAAAATCTAAAGTCCTGTAGTCAGGGTTCCTACTTTATACCCAAGGAAGGAGTGGGACAAACTCTGGGGACCCACCTACGGGATATTCAGGACAGTGGGGTCGCTACACCCATGTCCTTTGTCCAGTTTCACACCAGAGCAGGAGCCAATGGCTCCTGCAACAATTTTGAACCGGACTATGCACAGGGACACCAAATGTGCCCCCAATGCAGACTTCAAACACTCTGAGAGGGCACCCACCCAGCCCCAATACACTAAATCCTGTCTGGGAGGTGGCACATCTCCCTGTGATAGGAAACCCATTGTCCAGCCTCCCCTGCTCAAGCTCAGCTCAGCAGCAGGAGGGCAGATGCGTGTCTGGCAGCATCCATTTTGTGATGCCCAGGTCGAGAAAGCTGGTACCGGGTGTACCGTGTGTCACATATGTCCCTTTAGGAGGGTGGAATCATACCTCCCCCGCCAGTTACTTGCGGGGAGGTATGATTACAAGGTGTTTGACACCAAACACGACATGTTTCCAAGCAGCCGTTTTAAAGTTAGAATTTACCGCGAGGCTATAATGCACATTAATATATATGGTTGGCTGCGTCACAAACAACCCCAGAAAATAGGTTCTGAAGGCTGCAAAGGGGCTCTGATCATGCATGGGCACCCTGTGACATAAAATCCAGCACCCTGCCTTCAGTATTGATAAGGACCACCATAGGGGTGACTGATAGGTTTATATGTGCAGTGATTTAGGACAGATATAGTGAACACATATCTAAGTAAGGGGTGCATGCACCACCTTACACAGGCTGAAACGACCAGAGTTGGTACTATTGGGGGACCTGATAAAATACTACATTAGAGCACTGAAAGTTCCTGAAAACACCCTAAAGCACGCCTTAAAAACTATATTTGGTGAACTGGGCTCCCCATGGCACTCTAAGGTGGCACAAGGCATTGACCTATTGAAAATCGAGGGTAAGAGTTTGCCCCCTCACGAAATTCCATACTCTGCCTGGGCCCAAGCCATAAAGCGCCAAGTTCAGTCCATCTCGTTCGAGCTTGATCTCTTATCGCTACGGCACAATCCATTAACCTTGGCCCTGGATAAGTCTTACATCCCTGGCAAACCCCAACCATATCTGCAAGACGCACTAACAACCCATGCGAGAAAGAAAATCCTGCATCTGCGCCTCCTGGCCCTCATGATCACGGACTTCAACCCAAAATGGGCACAAACGGATGCTGCCATCGCCTGCCGATTATGCAACTACCGCAGAGAGTCTTGGTTACACCTGCTGTGTTGTTGTACAAAGTTGGCTAGCGACCGCCATCGCTTGTTACGCCCGGCCTTACGGAACCTAGGCCATAGAACATGCAGAGAGGCCTCGGACTGGTGCTACTCAGAAACTACGACCTGTCTATTAGCTAGGGTCGGCAAGTTCACCCACCAAGTCAAAAGGGCTCTCGACCTCCATCAAAAGACCACCAATCCTAAGGGTCCCTACACTGTGTAAGGAGCGCTATCTGGAGCCCTAACGATGTCAGCTTACAGTTAACTCAGGGTGTTCCCGTAAAGTGACTGGACGTACTGGATCCAGGAACTAAATCAGGGTTGGATAAGGGCCAATGAAGAACCCATCCACTGTGATCTGGCTGCGCAATGTGCACGACCACGTGGAATTTCCACACTTCTCATAGAAGAACCCACCCACTGTCAACTGGCTGTGCAGAGTGAATGACCATGCCGAACTTCCACACTTCCCCTAGACTTCGGAAGGCGTGAAGTTAAGGAACACATAAAACTTTGTTCTCTTTTAACAGTACTTTGATTGGACAAAAGTGGTAAAAACATCAAGTACTTTATTTTAATATTGCACATATGGTTTTATTGGCCTGCTGGGGGGGGCAAGGGATGTTCCTGTGTTTTATACTGTAAAGATTTTAAGTAATCGCACAGCTTAATAAATTTATATTAGTGCCAATACAGGCTGCAGTAGCAGACCTGTGGTGTCAGTTTGAGTGGTCTCTCAGGGGTGGCGTAATACATGCTGCAGCCCCCAAGAGGCCTCTGGGGTACCTATGCCCTGGGCGCATAGTATACTGCATACTAGGGACTGATAAGGGTACCCCAGAATCCAATCTGGAGTGTACCTAAAGTACATTCAATCAATTTAGAGGAGAAAGCAGATTGACTGGTGTCCTGGATAGCAGGATCCCAGTCCGTTTAAGTTGAAAACAGTGAAACATCAGCAAAACGTGGGGGTAACTATAAGAAGCAGATCCTACTCTCCTACACTACCCACTACAAAAAATAGAGTAGATGGCTTATCTGCCTCAGGTCAACAGAAGAAAGCTTGAGTATATTGTACTCTGTCAGTGTAAATCTGGCAGCTAGTCCACCTCTATATCGGCTGAGCAGACCAAGGGATTGGAAGAAAGAGTACTTGTCGCTGCTGTGATGGAGTATCCTCTCCGCCAAGCTCTAAATTAACCCCTTCTTTTATGGAGCTCAAAATCCTACAGTGGGACATGTCTGAAGTTGTATCTGACAAAGTTGCATTGAAGGTTGACACCTTTGCTGTGAAGTCCCGCTGACTCCCAAAGTACTTGGAAGTCAAACAAGTTCAGAATTTCTGGGGCATCTACTCTTGATTAAGTATAAAGTCCTCAAGACCTCAGAGACACCACTTAGGCACACGATCCACTTCAGCAGAGGCCAAGAGCAGGGTTCAGTCCAGTTCCAGTCAGTATTAGTCAGCTGGGAACTTCAGGAAATGGGCCTCTTGCAGCTTCCTATATCCCTGTAGCCCCACTGGGGGTCAGCCAACTGAACCTTGGAGTCCACTTCTTTGACCTGGGCAATAGTGGGAGCAGGTACAGCACTTCATGTCACTAAACTGGTCTCAAATAGTAGGTCCAGACCTCTCTAATGCACTGTGGGTGAGATATAAAGTTTGGAGATGTATTAGTCAGTGAGTGGGGGTGACTTCTAGACACTCTGCAGCCAATGAGAAAGTAGTCTCTGGGAGCAACCCTTACGACTTTTGCAGCACATCCTGTTTGCCTTACTGTAAACTATTGCACGTTGCACCGCTGTAAGAGACATTCAAGATAGCACAGGCCTTCTGCACCTGAAGGGAGCTGGTGGGCCTGCCATGGGTGTGTTTGGAGTAATGAGCAGTCCAACCCTCATCAGGTACCCCAATCTGGTCTGGCACAGCCCCTCTCCCACTGGTCTGGTGTCCAACTGGCTATAGAGGACCTACAGAACAGAAGGCATTCCCTTCCTCAAGTCTTCCCTTACACTTAACAGTGAATGGACTTGCATTACCCCAGTCTCTTTCAAAGTAATGAAGTGCCAGCTGCCTGCCCATCTGCCCTTCCTAGAATGAGATTAGTCCCCTATCTCACCGCAGGTCATCCTGTCAACAAGTCTAAGCCTTTGATGTTACTCTGGGAGTAGCTGTCACACCAAAAAAGGAGGCACTGGCAGGCCATCTGATATTTTACTTAACATCCACCTTTACTAATGAATTGTATTTTATTAAATATTATAAACAGTGGTTTAATTAGGTCTGTAGCTTTTGGCAAATAGCAAATACTCTTCTATCTAAACTTTGGTTCTTTCTCATATGACGACTGCAGCCCTAATAGTAACAATAGGTTTTTGGGGGCTTATCAGTGTAGGAGCATACAAATATTAAATCCTTAAATATTCCACTTTTAAATACCAGGTGCCCTCCCCTGTGGCTACAAGGACAAAATAGGGGTGACATATTTAATATTTAAAAATAAGGTTTCCACAATATTTTGACACTGTTAGCTGCAGGTGTAAAGGCTGCAGGGGTAAGACTACAGTGGTATGCCTGATCTCATGTTTCCCTTTTCAGTCTAATGTATGAAAAATCCTGTGCTGTAGTCCACAGGTGACATTTAACTTTCATTGCCCTTAGTCAAGTTCCTGCAACATATACTTTGGCCTTCACGAGGAATTACATTTTCCAAGTAGGGGCCAATGTATTATCTTTTAGGGGTCAGAGAACATACACTGGAGATGAGTGGCCCAATGTGCAAAATTGAAAACCCACAACATTAGTTCACAATAAAATAGGGATGCCCACACCAAAAGGGCACTTTCGTAACAGTATCTGAAAGCCAGAGAAGAGGGAGGGGAAGGTACTGAAGTATGATTGCCAGCCTGGCTTCAGATCATGCAGCAAAATTGGCATCAATGGCTTACTCATTGTAGGTAAAGCCTCCAGATCCTAGTTGAGGATCCCCTTGCCTCCAGCTCAGCTGCCTTCGATGTATTCTACCCTCCTACACTCATATACTCCCTAGAGTCTTGAATAGGATACACCAGCAATGTCCTTCACTGGTTCTCCTCCTACCTTTCCAACCAGCACAATTTTGTTCCCATGGGTATGTCCAGGTCCCAAAAGATCTGTATCACCTGGCAAGTACCTTGGGTTCCATACAGTCCAATGTCATCTTCAACAAATGCATGCCTAGTACTCTACCATTAGACAAAAGAATCAAGATTTACCAATATGCCAATGAAACACAACTCTACTTCATTGTCTCCTTTGTTTCAGACATCCAACGCCTCAAACACTACCTGCACATCATCCCTACCTGAAGCTCAAGTCAACCAAGGACGGGTATTGTTATTTGCCAAGAACAGCCAGCAATAAGCAGGACAAACCTGCCTCATTGGCATACATGAACGCTGATGGTTTCTTGACTCTAATTTCACCAAATGCCCAATTACCTGTATTCACTCTGAACACCAGCCAACCCCTCAGCTCTCTTCTCTATAGAAAGTAAAACTGTTTCTTCGAGAAAACAGCTTAAGAACTGCTGCTCGAACCCTTATACTTTCACATTAACATGGCGGCAAATCCCTGTGCCATGGCCTCTCAGATGCCCCTGGGGCACCACTTGGGAGCATCCCACATGCTGAAGCATGTTTCATTCAGAGCCTGAAGAAATATGATCACATCGTCTCTATCCTGGCGGAACCTCATTGCCTCCCCTTGTAGGCCTGCACAATCTTCAAAACCAGCTGCATCATTTACAAAGCAAAAGAGACACACTTGTGGACTGAATGCATAACAAATCAAAACATTTACCCCCAGTCATGAGATCTGGATTAAATCCATAATTCTTTTGCTCACCATGCCACCCCAGTTTAGAACTGGCCATATGATAATCAGTTTCACCCCTCATCAGCCAGGATAGCTTGAATCCAGTGGCACAGTGAGCCCAGGACCCACTTCTGGGCATACCCGGCAGACTCACGGTGAGAAAGCAAAAGGGAAACATCCTTTACAACGCGGTGTTTACACCGCGGGGCCTTTACGACGCAGCCATCACAACGCAAGCCGTTACTACGACTTGGGCTGGATGGCGCTCTTGCTCAAGGAATAGTTACATTTTCTATTCCAACACCTTCCCTACTGTTACGTGGGCTGGAGTTGGAATAGAAAATTAAAATATTCCACAATCCAGCGCCCTCCAACGCAAGTCGTTGTAACGACTTGCGTTGTGATAACTGTGTTGTGATGGTAGCGCGGTGTAAACACTGTGTCGTAATGACATACATCCAAGCAAAAGACACACAATTGATGGACGGAATGAAGAAACAAGCATTGGCATTGCCAATAGGTCTCGCTTGTGGGACCTTATAAGTATTTAGTTTTGCAGCACAATATCCTTGTAACTAAATACTTTTAAGGTCCCACAAGCGAGACCTATTGGCTATGCCAATGCTTGTTTTTCATGTGCTTCACCCCAGCCGTGGCTTTTTTTGGCAATAGGTGTAATCTGTCAACATTGAAAACGCAGCAAGAGATAGACTTCAGGAAAGCATCGTGGCTATCGCAAACCTTTTTTTTCTTCATTGAATACCTCATAAAACACGTCTACTGTTTCTAGGCACAGTAAATAGCAGATGTCACAATTTTTTTTTTATTGATTTTTTTCTGCAGATTTATATAGGGCGAACGTATTGGAGCGCTTTACATACGCACTAAGTTACCTTACACAAGGACACATTCATTTATAAGTAGGCACGGGGATATTAAGCGATATGCCCAGAATCACTGACTGAAAGCTGACCAAGGACAGGCTCGAACCTGGTTCCGCCGATCCAAAGTCGGCATCTCTGGCTGGAAGGCCATAACCTCTCTTCGGCTCGCTCTCCGTACTATGGGGCTTATTCACAAGCCCCGTGTGACATACCGGCGGCGCAAGCGACTTATAAATAAGCCCCTATCATTGGAGCTGTAGTTTGTGAACTGAATTAAGAATGAATGGCAAATGAAACAATATGAAGAGATGCCAGCATTTGCAACAACCATTGGACAACACTGGCAATGGGCTGAACATATTAGGGCCGTTTGTACGGCCACCCCACCCCCACAGAGCACTGAAGGGCATGGAAGGACACAGGGGACTCAGTTTAAACCCTGGCATACATAATGTGCACGTCTGCTCCTGGTGGGAAAGGAGCGGCGGTAATTATAGTGCCCGGTAGAGGCTGTAAACTGCGCATCCCAGTGACGGGGCTGATGTATGCCCCATCTGCTGCTTATCTTTATTAGAAAGGGACCTCCAGAAATGAAACGCCGCCAGTTGTCTGCTCAAGATAAACAAACGGCGCCTGATATTAACGCGCCTTTGCTCCTGGGTCCTCGCAGGCCGGGGTCTTCCCTACTGATGCTTACCAGCATCTGTGCTTTAATGTTACTGCGGGAAGTGACAGAGCATCCAGGCACCGCGTGCGTGACGCTGGGCTCTGGCGGGAAATGCAGAGAGCGCAGTGCGTGACTTGAGGTGTGCGGCCATGCATCGGCCTTTCCCCGTCCTAAGGCCATGGTGCCACTGCACCTTGTGCACGGATAATAGCTACACCCCTACGCGGAGAGAGGGATTATATGTGGCTTTTAAGGTGACTTGCGTAGTGTATGAGGCCTGTGGGTTAAGTGTGAGAGACGTGGTGCGGAATGAGCTGTGTCTAGGTCGGGTGGGTGAGTTGTGTTTCGAGATGATGTGTGGGGTGGGCTACGGGTGAGTGAGCTGTGGGTTAGATGTGATCGGCGAGTTCGGCAGCTCATAGGTGAGAGAGCACAGATTGGTCTCTGGGTTTCGAAGTGTAAGGTGAGCTCCAGGTTTGACGTGTGAGCTGTAGGTTTGACGGGTGAGCTGTAAGTTTGACGGGTGAGCTGCAGGTTTGACGGGTGAGCTGCAGGTTTGACGGGTGAGCTGTAGGTTTGACGAGTGAGCTGTAGGTTTGACGGGTGAGCTACAGGTTTGACGGGTGAGCTGCAGGTTTGACAGGTGTGCTGTGCGGTGAGGTGGGGTATTGGATCTGTGAGGTGAGACTGGCTTGATGTGCTGGTGTAAGATCCCACAGTCACTGGGGCAGCAGCGGGGTGAGGTAGTATGAGAGAGGCTGATATGTCGGGTGAAATGTGGGACAATATGCAGGGTGTAAGAGCAGCAGTGGCGTGAGATGTAGGTCCATCTGCGGAATGCCTGGTGTATACTCTGATCTCAATGTCCAGGAGGAGTGCTGCTACGGGCTGGGGAGGGGGAGGAGAAATGAAAGGAAAGGCTGTGTTTGCGGGGAGAGAGAGGGGAGGTGCTGGTGTGGGAGGGGGGAGGTGCTGGTGTGGGAGGAGTGCTGCTACGGCAACTGCTACGGGCTGGGGAGGGGGAGGAGAAATGAAAGGAAAGGCTGTGTTTGCGGGGAGAGAGAGGGGAGGTGCTGGTGTGGGAGGGGGGAGGTGCTGGTGTGGGAGGAGTGCTGCTACGGCAAGGCTGTGTTTGCGGGGAGAGAGAGGGGAGGTGCTGGTGTGGGGGGGGGAGTTGCTGGTGTGGGAGGAGTGCTGCTAGGGGAGGAGAAGCCCTGGCCGTGAATGCTCGTGCATGTTCACGTGAACTGCAAGAAAACGCCGGGCTGAAAGCCCTTAGTTTGAAGAGGATTTTGCCGACATGAATTCTCGCTCCGCTCGATGCGCATGCGTGCATCGATAGGTCGCGAGACCTAAAAAATAAAAACATTCACCCCCACTCAAGAGATCTGGGTTAAATCCATCATTCCTTTGCTCACCATGCCATCCCAATTTAGACCAAGCCATATGCAAATCAGTCCTGACCCTGTTCCTCATGGGAACTGTCCAGCCCGAACTGCCAAGCCAGGTCCTCACTGAACCAGAAACAAGCATCCTAGGACCGATTTCGGGGTTTCACCCCTCATCAGCCAGGATAGCTTGAATCCAGTGGCACAGTGAGCCCGGGACCCACTTCGGACATACCTGGCGCACTCAGGGCGAGGAAGCAATAGACACAAAATTGATGGACGGAATGCAGAAGAATTAAAAAAATGTTCCCCCAGTCAAGAGATCTGGGTTAAATCCATCATTCTTTTCCTCACCATGCCACCCCAATTTAGACCCGGCCAGATGCAATTCAGTCTAGACCCTGTGCCTCATGGGAACAGTCCAGCCTGAACTGTCAAGCCAGGTCCTCACTGAACCTGAAACAAGCATTCTAGGACCAGTTTTGGGGTTTCACCCCTTATCAGCCAGGATCGGTTGAATCCAGTTTGACCCGCATCCCCATTTACCTTGCAGACAAGCTCATCATCTCTGGCGGTTCTCTGTAAATCCATTTCCAGGACAACTTTAGACTACAGATTAAAAAGAAAAAAGTAAAGGCAGCTGGTATTTTCTATTTATACACTTTAGATGTGGAACAACATCCATGTATCCATCAGGATTGCCCCATGTTTCTCCAATTTAGGAAAGAGTTAACAACTACAAACTCACATCTTTAAAGAACACCACATCACAATGCAAAAAAGGGCCACAAATAAACTAGCTCTTCTATCAATCATGGACTTCATGCTGGTTTATGACCTTGTACAGAGCTCTACTGCTCCTTGGTTACGTCTATACTAAAGAAATTCCACATGCATGCAAACATACTTAGATACATGGGTGAGTGCGTGTCAAATGGGGGAGTATGATGGATACAAACATAGCTTTGGATGACTGTAGTTGAGATGTATAGCTGAGCTAGCTCGTACGGAGCTTCCGCATTGGTTACTATTGTTGAGCTGCAATCTTTGGATTTTCTTGGTGAAAGCAATGTCCTCGCTGCTGCCCACCTTTACACGTCACTTCTCCCAACTGAGACTCACAGGTAGCAAAATAATATGCTGCTGGGCATGTTTTACTTTAATCAGAGGAATGTTGTGAAAGAAGTACAACTTCAATTGACTCAAAGAACCTCTATCTCTCTTTCTCTTGTTCTCTATGTTTTAAACTAAGCCAGACTTCTTGAATCTGGTCCTACACAAGGCATTCACAATCTAAATGGGGCCACATCAGAAATCTTCAGTGGCGTTCATCTGTTTTCTCTTGTCATTGGGTTTGTCTGTAAAGTTTCTCTGAAGGCTGTGTTGATCTCAGCATGAATTCATTCTCCCAGCCAGAACATTTACAGTTTTGCCAGGCATTGTATCAACATGGTCTTAGTGTGAGCAGGACTCACTGAAGGGACTGGGAGTTTGCCTCTTACTTGAATGCACTGCCCATGCAGGTTTGTGAGATCCCTTCATGGCCCTGGATAGAAGTGAACTCCTTGGAGCCTCATTGTGGAAAAGTGACCCTTTTTGCATGGTAACCCGTACCTTTTTGCCTGACATCTGATGCAACTTGATTTGATGTGCCCTGGGTCACTGCCCATCAGGTTCCCAGGGCCTGTGTTCGTTTCCAAAATGTACCTTTGTACCCACAATTGGCACATCCCTGTCTGCAGGTAAGCCCCCTGTAAAAGGTACCATGGGTACCAAGGGAACTGTGACCAGGGAAGGCCTCCAAGGGCTGCAGCACCTATGTGCCAGCCCTAGAGTCCCTTCACCTTAACGCGCACACACTGTCATTGCAGGCTGCATGTTTTGGCGCAGAGACAATTGAAGAGTCGACATGGCACACACAACCCACTGCCTGAGGCTGAGGTAAGTCACCCCTCTAGCAGGGTGCACTGGCCCTCAGAAGAGGGTAAAGATGCCTGAGCTCTGTACCCCTAAAGTGTCTAAGTCCATTCTTAGACACTGTAAGTGTAGAAAAGCCATAATGAGTATTTGGTGTGGGAGTTGGTCATTATGAACACCAGAACTCCATAAAGGCTTTACTAAAATCTGGGAAGTTTGGTAGCAAACTTCTCAGCACATTAAACCCACACTGATGCCAGTGTGGGATTTAAAATAAAATACACTCAGAGAGCATCTTAAAAATGCCCCCCGAAAAACGACCAGCCTTGATATGGTTCCTGAATGGCTGCCTGAACTTTTCCACCACCAGACAGGTTTATGGACCCCTGAGTAGAGAGCCTCCACTCTCTGTGTCCAGAAACAATGCCCATCTGGGGCAGAGGGGTCATGCCTACTACGCCAGGATGGGCTGGTGTCCACGAATGGGAAGCTTCAGAGGCCTGCCACCTTTATAAGCAGTTCCTTCCTTTTGCTGCCCCCAGCAACTGGCTCCCACTGGTTCTGCCCCCTACTTTGGGAGGGAGAATCAGAGGAAAACCAAACTTGGAGAAGAGGTGTGCCCACCTTTGTCAACCCCACCCTGCTGGTGGGGGAGGCAAGTTGAAGCTCACTTCTTAATCCCCTCCATCTTGAAGATGAAAGGACCCAGCCAATTAGGAAGAGGCTAATGCCCCCTCCCACTGGAGGATGGCATATTAGGGGGTGTACCCATTCTAAGTAAGAGACCCATTAGTATTGAGTGGCGACCCTGAACCTTGCCTCCTCTGATTTGAGGAAGAAAGAAGAAGGATCGAAGAGCTGTGCTGACACAGGAAGAAGAGGACACCAACTGCTCCACCGACTTTTGTGGCCCAACTGATGGTGTCAAGGCATCCCCCAAAATCCCAACTCATCTCTCCAGCCAGTGGTTGCCTTCAGGAAGTTTCCCTGCCTGAGCCTGCAGCATCTTTGCTGAACCAAAGTTCTCCATTGGAATCTATAAGATCCCCGTCATCTCCTTGGCACACTGCACCCGGCTGCCCCAGTGCCGCTGGCGGTGCATTTTGAGTGCCTACCTGGACCTTGGGTAACCTTGGTCCTAACCCCCAAAACACCCACTCGTAAGTCATCTACTTACCTGAGAAACGTAATCCTTTTTCTCCCATAGGAACCAATGTTATGAATTTTGTTCCTAAAAATGTTTTGTATTGAGTTGAACTTTGTATGAAAGAAAAAGTAACTAGATTGAAAATCTTAAAAAAGTCTTATTTTCCTTGTAATGTGAGATCCCCGTTGTGGAGGCATTTCACCCGGGTAGTCACTGTAATCCAAAAGTAATGTAACAGTATTAAAACAGTAATTACTGTGTAATTTAACCTGTTTTTGAAATGCAATGCAAACACTTGAAATTTCAAATACAACTGCATTGCCTTGTAAAGTTTTACATTTCAAAGTATATTTTACTTACCTGTGCCAAGTCCTGCTTGGTTCTAGAAATATAACAGAAGGATATATTTTTTATACTTACCTAATTGGTTTGAATTCGGTCTCTGTGTGTGTAATCAGTCCTTGATTGAGTGAATACAATAAATGCCTAGCACACGCTCTGGATAAATCAAATCAAATCAGGTGTTTGTTAAGCACAACTATTCACCCGTAAGGGTCTCAAGGCACTGGGGGTCAAGGGGGGGTTCACAGGTTCCAGTCCATCAAGAAGGGGGTCTGTCGTAGAGCCAGGTTTTGAGGTTTCTTGTGAAGATGGGGAGCGATGTTATCGGTCTGAGGTGGAGTGGAAGGTCGTTCCAGACACTGGCCACGCGGAAGGAGAAGTAGCCACCTCCCGATCTGGTCTTTCTGGTGCAGGGGACCACAGCAGAGGAGAGCTGGGCTGATCGTAGGGTCCTTTGGGGTGCCTGGAATTTGAGTCGGCTGTTCAGGTATGCTGGTTCGATGTTGTGGAGGGCCTTGTTAGCGTGGGTTAGCATCTTGAAGGTGGCGCTAGCCTCGATGGGGAGCCAGTGGGGTGTGCGCAGATGCTGGCAGTGGCTTGGCAGGTTGAGGACCAGTCTTGTGGCGGCCTTTTGGAAGTTCTGTAGCTTGCGGGTGAGGTTTTTTTATTCTGGCGTGGAGTGCGTTGCCGTAGTCGAGCCTGCTGGTGACCAGGGCATAAGTGACTGTCTTTCTGTGTTCTAGGGAGATCCATTTAGAGTTCTTACGTAGGAGGCAGAGGGTGTGAAAGCAGGAGAACAAGAAGGAGTTGATCTGGCGGTCCATTTGGGCTCTGAGTCCAGGATGATTCCCAGGTTGCGTGCGTGGTCCATGGGGTGGGCGGGCTTTCGAGGGTGGGGGGCCACCAGGTGTCGTTCCAGGCATCTGGATTTGGGCCCATGATGAATACTTCCATTTTGTTTGTGTTTAGTTGTAGGCAGCTGTTTTTTATCCATTTGGCGACTGTTTCCATGCCTTCTCAAAAGTTGTGTCTGGCGGTGTTGGGTTCGTTGGATAGGGAGAGGATGAGTTGGGTGTCGTCTCTGTATGACACAGTGTTGAGTCCGTAGGTTCTGACAATGGGGGCGAGCGGAGCCATGTAGACGTTAAAGAGCGTAGGGCTGCGGGAGGACCCCTTGGGGACTCCGCAGGTGGTAGGTTTAGGGTCTGAGAGGAAAGGGGGGAGTCTGACCCGCTGCATTCTGCCCAGAGGAAGGAGCGGATCAAGTGGAGGGCCTTGTCTTGGATCCCTGCGTCGTGGAGTCTGCGTATTAGGGTGCCGTGAGAGACTGTGTCGAACACCGCTGGGAAGCCGAGGAGTATGAGGGCTGCTGTTTCTCCTTTGTCCAGTAAGGTACGGATGTCGTCTGTTGTGTAAGGAGGGTGGTTTCCGTACTGTGTTTTTTTCTGAAGCCGGATTGGCAGGAGTCGAGGATGTTGTGCTCTTCGATGAATGTGGCGAGTTGGCTGTTGATGGTTTTCTCAATGACTTTCGCTGGGAACGGGAGCAGGTGGATGGGTCTGTAGTTTTTGAGGTCGGTGGGGTCCGCCGAGGGTTTCTTCAGGAGGGGGTTGATCTCAGCGTGTTTCAGTCGTCAGGGAATGAGTTGGTTGCCAGGGAGTAGTTGATGGTGCGGCAGAGCATGGGTGCGATGGTGTTGGCGGCTCTGTTGAAAATTTGGTGGGGGCAGTGGTCCGTGGGGACCCCGGAGTGAATTGACTTCATTGTCTTCAGTGTGTCTTCGGTGGATTGGGCGAACTCCTTGATGATGTTGAAGAGTTCTTTGCTGTTGTGTGCATGAGTGGAGATTCTGTCTTCAATCGCTTTTTTCCTCGTTTTTCAGATGAGTTGGTGGTGGGCGTTGGAGACGGCTCTGAAGTTGTTGTGGGTTTCTGTGGATGTAGGGCTCCACCAGGCGTTTTTGAGGTGGTGGCAAGTGCGTCTGGACTCTGGAAGTTTGGTGGTGATTCATCTAACTTTCTTGCAAAAAACACAGTTGATGGACAGAATGTAGAACAATGTCATACATTCACCCCAGTACAAGGATCTGGGCCTAAACCCATCGTTTTTTTGCACTCCACACCACCCTGGGTTAGACACTGGCTATATGCAAATCAGCTCTGACCCTGTGCCTCATGGGAACAGTCCAGTCCGAACTACCAAGCCATGTCTTTCCCAGACCGGAATCAAGCATCCAAGGACCGGTTTCTGGCTATCAGCCTTCATTCAGCCTGGATAGCTTGACTCCAGTGGTGTGGAGAGCCTGGGACTCACGTCTGAGCATACCCAGCCCACTCGGGGTGAAAATTGCAAAAAACACAGTTGATGGACAGAATGTAGAACAATGTCATACATTCACCCCAGTACAAGGATCTGGGCCTAAATCCATCGTTTGTTTGCACTCCACACCACCCTGGGTTAGACACTGGCTATATGCAAATCAGCTCTGACCCTGTGCCTCATGGGAACAGTCCAGTCCGAACTACCAAGCCATGTCTTTCCCAGACCGGAATCAAGCATCCAAGGACCGGTTTCTGGCTATCAGCCTTCATTCAGCCTGGATAGCTTGACTCCAGTGGTGTGGAGAGCCTGGGACTCACGTCTGACCATACCCAGCCCACTCGGGGTGAAAATTGCAAAAAACACAGTTGATGGACAGAATGTAGAACAATGTCATACATTCACCCCAGTACAAGGATCTGGGCCTAAATCCATTGTTTGTTTGCACTCCACACCACCCTGGGTTAGACACTGGCTATATGCAAATCAGCTCTGACCCTGTGCCTCATGGGAACAGTCCAGTCCGAACTACCAAGCCATGTCTTTCCCAGACCGTAATCAAGCATCCAAGGACCGGTTTCTGGCTGTCAGCCTTCATTCAGCCTGGATAGCTTGACTCCAGTGGTGTGGAGAGCCTGGGACTCACGTCTGAGCATACCCAGCCCACTCGGGGTGAAAATTGCAAAAAACACAGTTGATGGACAGAATGTAGAACAATGTCATACAATCACCCCAGTACAAGGATCTGGGCCTAAATCCATTGTTTTTTTGCACTCCACACCACCCTGGGTTATACACTGGCTATATGCAAATCAGCTCTGACCCTGTGCCTCATGGGAACAATCCAGTCCGAACTACCAAGCCATGTCTTTCCCAGACCGGAATCAAGCATCCAAGGACCGGTTTCTGGCTATCATCTAACTTTCTTGGCATGGGTGTGTTTGTTTTTCTTGAGGGGGGCTATGGTGTTGGCGCTGTCGGAGATCCATCTGTGCAGGGTTTGGGCTGCGGTGTTGGGGTAGTCGTTTTCCGCGATGGTTGGGGTGGAGTTACTGAGTGATGAGGTTAGTTGGTCATCGGTGATTCTGGTCCAGTGTCTTTGTGGGAGCAACTGCTGGTGTCTGTGGATAGTGGGTGTTCTGAAGGTGAAGTGGACGCATCGATGGTCAGTCCATGGGAGTTCAGTGGTGTGGATGAAGGTGATGGAGTCTCCTGTTGTGAAGAGGCGGTCGAGGGTGTGTCCTGCTGAGTGCATGGGTTTGTCATGATCTGGCGGAGTCCAATGTTGTGGAGGTTGTCCAGGAGGGATGTTGTGCTGGGGTCCAGTTGGTTGTCGAGGTGGAAATTCAGGTCTCCCAGTAGGATGTAGTTGGTGGACGCGATGGCATGCGGGGAGATGATGTCCGTAATGGAGTTGGTGAAAAGTCCGTGGAGTCCAGGGGCTCTGTAGATTAGGGTTCCACAGAGGGTGGAGGTAGGGCTGGCCAGTATTTTGAAGTGAAGGTGTTCCATAAGGTATGTGGGCTCGTCGGGGAGTATGCTCAGGTGGAGGGTGGATTTGTGGACCATGGCCATTCCTCCTCCAGTGCGGGTCTGGCGGTCCTTCCTGGAGATCTTGTATCATTTAGGAACGGCGATGGTGATGTCCGGTCCCGAGGTGGTGTTGGTCCAGGTTTCGGTAAAGAATGCTATGTCCCGGGTAGTGCTGTCGAGGAGGTCCCAGATTTTGGTGTCCGTGGGTGTCAGTTGGTGATGCTAGCTTGCAGTTGTTGTTGCGGCCTGGGTTGAGAGTGTGGAGTGCCACTGGGTCGTATCATTGGCGGTGCAGAGATCCAGGGTTCCTGGCGCTGGTCGCAGTCGGGTCGCAGTCGGGTCGCAGACGGGTGCAGACGGGCTTGCCTTTGGCACCCCGGCGGCATGGCCGCTGCATGGCCCCGCAGTGGCCGCCATTAAGTAGGGGTTGGGGAGGGCTGGACAGCTGGGAGGCGGGAGCAGGGAGGGGAGCTGGATTGGGCCGGTCGCACTGGTCGTGCTGGGGGGAGGGGCCGCGGGGGCAGCAGTAGCAGCAGTGGCAAGAAAAAACAGGCAAAAAAAGGCAAAAGGAAAAAGCCAAAAAGAGAGAAAAGTTCAAATAAGGCAGCAAAAGTGCAAGAAAGAGTGGAGGAAAGATGCAGGGGACACAGGAGAGTGAAAGGGGAAGATTGAGATGAGGGTAAAAAACAAGTGAAAAATGGAGGAAAGACACAGGAGAGTGAAGGGGGGAGCTTGAAATGAGGGGAAAATGTCAGAAAATGGAGGTTAAGACCCAGAAGGAGAGTGAAGGGGGGAGATAGAAGTTGGGGGAAAACGGAGTAAAAAAGGAGAGAGAAAGTGGAGCAAGAGAATGGAGACAGAGGTCCACTGGACCAACAGGGATGAGGCGCAGGTAAAACCTGCGGGTGGAGGAGGGCCTCGAACACCAACACTCAAGAGTGCAGGGGTTCCGGGGAAGGCCTCACTTAATCGTGGAGCTGCTAGGGAGGGAGAGCAATTTCACTGACAATGAGTCACTGGTTAACCGCACTACCACATAGAGAGGTGTTCGTACTTGTCTAATTTACCCTCTGCTATACCTCTTGGAACTCCCTGGACTCTGTGCATACTATACCTCACTTTGGTATAGTACGTACAAAGCCAGCTTCCTACACTCATCACTGGACTGTGCCCTTTCTTCAAAACTGAGCTGATTTGATCCCACTGAAGGGCTCATGTCTAGACGAATTGAGGGTAAAAATCAAGTGTGAAAATAAGTGAGTAGAAAGTAAGTAAGTGGGTGAGTGAGTGAGTCGAAGTGAGTCCGAGAGCGGAAAGTGAGTCAGTAATCAAATGAGCATGTAAGAGGGTTATCAAAACAGTAAGGGAGGTTAGAAGGTAGTACTAGAGAGGCCAAGTAAGTGAATTAACAAGTTGATAACTATTTCTGTGACTAGGGGGTCATTTAGAGTTTGGGGAAGTTATGTGACTAGAGGGTCATTTAGAGTTTGGGGAAGCAAGTGGAGTGCCATAAATTGGCAATTTACCCATCGGCCAAACTCATTGCTCTGCCACCATGTTTAGAGGTGAGTGAACCTCTGCGGTTCCATGGGTGGAGTTTCAGCTGGTTCCTCTATCAGAAAGATTTGGCCTATCACTTGCTCTGTTGGTGCTTGAGTCTCTTGACTAGGATGAGCCAATAATCATTAGATTTCCCTTCATCTGACCTCCATGGGAATCATGATGGTCGCTGGTATGGACATTTCCCCTAATATGCAGGAAAATCTCTTTGTGCATCAGGGCTGTTGATTATTTTACACAAATTCCCACTTTGGGAGTATATTTATCTAGAACATACAGAAATGCTGAGCAGGGTTTGAAACAACATGGTGCATACTCAATATTTCACTGAGCCTATAGAGGAGCTGCTGATGGGACCATAGCTAGAAGGTAGGGGTCTCCATCTGGTGCAGATGGTTCTCTGCCAGGAAAGTGGAGGCCACATCCCACTAACCTGGTGATCCCCAGGGTCTCCCTCAACCTCACCTATCGATGTGCCCTGCAATGAAGAGATATGGACCCTCCACCTGTGACCCCATAGATGGAAAGGAGCCTAGGAAACACTTTCAAAGCAGATCTCTGCTGTGTAGCTCATGCCATCCTCACATCAATATTGTACTCTCAGGTGTCAACATGCAAGGACCCATGCTTTGGAAAGACTTTGCACTTCTGTGTTTAATTAAAAAGTTAATTGACCAACTTCAGAAATGTATAAATCAAGCTCCTAGAGTGCCTGAACCTCCAGGTCCAAGCCGACAATAAAAAAGCTTTGAAAGCCCATCACTGGCAGAATCGAATATCGATTTTACAATACAGTGCATTTTAGTCTAGATTGACAGGAACAAAGGCCTGGGATACCTGCTGAGGTCAGCATCTTACTCCTTCTTGAAACAGCACAACTACACATCCCATCCAGCACCCCCTGCAAACGGATGGAGCAAGCAAAAGTATATTGGTAGTTGAGAGCCTCAATGCCCTTTTCTTCTTTGTAAGACTCAAATAAGGGGCCTATTTACTAGCTGGTTTGCATCGCTCTTATAACACAGACCGTGGTGCAAGAGCAACGCAAACTTTAAGTTATATTTATGAAGCCAAACACGCCACTTTGCATGGACCTGAGCGGCTCCATAAATCTGGAGTAATGTAACGCAGTGCAAATCGCTGCGTTGCCTTACTCTGCCCTGGGAAGGGGTTCCATAGGCATTGCATGGATTAACCCACACAACGCTAATGGGTTTTGACACATTGTCAGATTTAGTAGAACTGGTAAACCTGGGAATGCGCCAAAAAGATACGTCTCCCCAGGAGAGGTGTAACGAGGAGTAATAACTTTATATCTCCTCATTACTCACTCTTTCCATGTTTGCTGCATTTGCAAACAGATAAAGGAAGACGGTGGAATGTGCCTCTCAGGATTGTTTGTGTGCAGGAAGGTGTTCTTTCCTGCGCAAAGACAATCCTACATGCAACGCAGGCACCCATGCACCAAGGTGCAAGAGGGCCATCATTCACGCTAGGCTCCCAAAACAGCACCAGCGCAGAGGAAAAGGCAGGATGTGCCGTATTGTCTTAAATATGTCACATTCCTGCCCTTTCCCTGTAACGCAGCGCAGCAAGGTGACTCGCTTTGTTACCCTGCATGACATTTTCATAACTTGACCCCTAAATTACAAACATTTACAAAAATACCTTTCAAAATTTAAAGATTCCATAAAATATTCAGGAATAGAAGGCCCTAGGAGTATATCTACCAACTGACTGGACTTGAAGGAGTGGATTCACTATGTTCTCATACATACAGTCCAGCAAGCAAATTTGCTGCCTTTCATTGTGTTGACCATAGGGAGCAAAACTGCACCAAATGTACTAAGGCGTGGTGCTCTTCCTCTCTCTCCATGTAGTACTTTAATTTAGGAAGCCTCGTGCCAATGTGCCCACTTGCACACTCTTGAGGGTTGGTGCCTAATGTCAGGCATAGCTTTTACTAAAAGGAGACTCTTCCTGTTCAAAATACTGCGCTTTGCCACGTTGAACCCTTTTTTGAAGTTTGTGTGTGTGTTGTACAGTGCAGCAGACATGCAAAGCTGAACAAAGTTTGAGAAATGAAACCTTTTTTTTTTAATTTATGGCTGCCTCGTGGAGGCATGCATTTTTAGTACAAAGTTCTATTTGTGTATAAATACATCAATCAATCAATCAATCAAATCATTTGTATAGCGCACTACTCACCCGGAGGGTCTCAAGGCGCTGGGGGGGGGGGTCCGCTACTGCTCGAACAGCCAGGTCTTGAGCTGCTTCCTGAAGGCCAGGTGGTCTTGGGTCAGGCGGAGGTGGGTCGGAAGGGAGTTCCAAGTCTTGGCGGCCAGGTAGGAGAAGGACCTTCCTCCCGTGGTGGCTCTTCGGATGCGGGGGACGGCGGCGAGGGCGTGGCTGGTCGATCGAAGCTGGCGTTTGGGAGCGTAGAAGTTGAGGCGGCTGTTGAGGTATCCTGGGCCTTGGTTGTGTAGGGCTTTGTGTGCGTGGGTGAGGAGCCGGAAGGTGATTCTCTTGTTGACCGGGAGCCAGTGCAGGTCTCTCAGGTGTCCGGAGATGTGGCTGCGGCGGGGGATGTCCAGGATGAGTCGTGCTCAGGTGTTCTGGATCCGCTGGAGTCTCTTCTGGAGTTTGACGGTGGTTCCGGCGTAGAGGGAGTTGCCGTAGTCCAGACGGCTGGTGACGAGGGCTTGGGTGACCGTCTTCCTGGTCTCGGTGGGGATCCATCGGAAGATCTTACGTAGCATGCGCCGGATGTTGAAGCACGACGAGGAGACGGTGTTGACTTGTCTGGTCATGGAGAGGGAGGAGTCCAGGATGAAGCCCAGGTTGCGTGCGTGGTCTGTGGGTTTGGGTGTGCTGCCCAGGGCGGGGGGCCACCAGGAGTCGTCCCAGGCGGAGGGTGATGATCCCAGGATGAGGACTTCCGTCTTGTCCGAGTTCAGTTTCAGGCGGCTGCTCGACATCCATTTGGCTACGTCTGTCATCCCTTCGTGCAGGTTGGCTCTGGCGGTGGCGGGGTCGTTGGTGAGGGTACATGGGTTGTTTCCTGGAATTTCCACCTTCATACAAAGTGCTACTCCCACTTACTTTAGGACAACTTTCCTACTCATGTCCAGGTTTGCATTGGACAGTAATCCCTCCTCAATCAGCTGCTCCAGTTTCCATCACTCGTTGTGGCGCAGCGCTGTCGCAAAGGCTTGATGAGCTTGCTTTAAATCATGAACCTGTGTATACCAATGAGGACGGGGTCCGGGAAGTCAAACACTCAATCAATCAGCATTTGTATAGTGCAGCACTGTCACCCAAAGGGGTATGTGGATGCTGTGGATGCAACATCTCCGTCGAAGAGCCAGGTCAGAAACAAGCGGAAAGGGAAAAAACGGGCAGTAATGAGCAGAAAGAGGAAAAATAAAGGTCAGAAACGAGCAGAAAGAAAAATAAAGGTCAGAAACGAACAGAAAGGAAAAATAAAGGTCAGAAACAAGCAGAATGAGGCAAAATAAAAGTCAGTAAGGAGCAGAAAGAGGCAAAATCACAGGCAGAACAAGCAGAGAGAGGCAATATAGAAGGCAGAAAAAAGAGCAGAAAATGACCAGAATAGAAGTCAGAAAACAACCAGAAAATGAGCAGAGGAGGCACAAACATAAGGCAGCAGAGGATATAGGACTGCAGGCAAGCTGGACAGGAGACCCGTTGCAGGGGAAGATGGCACGAGGACCTCAAGAAGTGACTTCACCGTGACAGGCAGCAAGGTACAAAATGTCAATTACGAAAATGAGTTTATCTCTTGGGGAATTGCATCAAATGTGCACTATTTGAGTCTAACAATATTTGGTTGATATATATTTATATATTTAGAAATATAAAAAGTGCCTCTCCTACCTGCCATGGTTGGAAGTCCTTGCTCAGACTTTCACTAACTGAGGAATGTCCTGAGTTGGCTTTGGCTGAGATCATGTTGTGTAAAGCGTGAGCAGCTGCGTAGACCGCAGTGTAAACACTGTACGTATTGTAGAAATTGTAGGCATCATATGTAAAGATGTCTAACTTTCTCATCGTCTCATTCCCTTTACAACGAGGAAAGAAGGGTTCATAGGCAAAACTCCCATCCTGCAAAGCAGGGGCACACCTGATTAATGTCACCCAAAGCTCCGCAAACAAGGAATTGTCTGAGAAATGTAAGGGTTTCACACTGTATAGGAAATCCGTCAGTCCAGGAATCTGCCCCTTAGGAATGGAAAATTCAAGAGAGCCATTGAAAACATTCCCTCCAGTGTGATAACTAAAATCTCTTAAATGTGATGTGATTGCAGAAGCGATCCAAACTTTGGCAGGTAGTTTTTCCAAGTTATCAATGAGCTCGTCATCCATGTAAGCTCTCGGACAGTGGACTATCACAACATTGACAGAATAACCACGGATTGTATTCACAATTTCCCTCATCTCTTCCCTCCCGGTGTAAGGGGGCTTGCGGAGTCTTTGTAAGAAGGCCACACAACCCCCACTGTTGGTGATGTCTCTCTCCAGCTCCTCGCCGGCCCTCCTGCCACTTTCATCCTCTGATGTCAGGATCCCAACCCAGGTCCAGCCAAAGTGCTTGAGCAGCCGGACGATGGCGCGCGTCTCGTAGATCGCATTGGGGACAGTGCGGTAAAAGGATAGGAACCGATGCCTGTCATTGAAGATCGGATCCATGGCACCATAGCTGACCTGAGGAAGACATAGACAGGAGCTATTGATGAAGCAAAGCTTCGCATATTTTGCGGCTTGCCGAAGTCAAGAACCTCGTTTATGTATAACAAGGTAATCAATGTACGTCGTACTAACATTTATATTAAGTTTGAAATAAAGTTTATGACGCTTGCCTATGTGTATTCCTAACTACTTTAATCCGTGTTTATAAAATGGCCGCCGCTTGTATTTAGTTACTGCGCATGCGTCAGCCACACTCACGTGTCCTGACGCGTCTGCAGAAGTGGAGGGAAAGTTATGCGCATGCGTAATTCATAGCTGTGCTTATCATGTGGTACTGCTCGTGCCACTGCTCTTGTGCCTGTATCAATGTAGCTAACATTTAAAACGCATAAGTTTATTTCTTGATGATGAGTTAAAAGTACAAACCCTGTGATGTGTTTTCATAATGACATTATTATGTATTAATTTGTTTTCGCTTACTTTTCATGTACCGCGGGGAATGGGGTTCTGTCTGTACCGAGAATGATCTTGGAGGTCCCTTCTGCGCCTGCGCGACTTGCCGAGGCACAGCAGACCTTGACTGATGGAACACAGCCAGTTGGCAGTAATGAGCAAGATGCTCCTGAGAAACGACCTGAAAACTCGGCTGAACCAATCACATGTTCTCGCAGTGCAACATTGTTAAAATTGCCATTGTATTTCTGCACAATTTCTCATGGGAACCCCAATCTAGTTAGGCGGTACCCTACTATGCAAATGTAGGCTTGAAATGCTATGTTGTGATTGGTGTGTTACCCAAATCCTACCTTAGGACCAATCCAAATTGAGGGATTCTGACACTTTGCAACATTGGGGGGTGGTACACTGTCCCCAAACTGTATATCTACCCTGGGTTCCCCTGGGGAGTCGTCCGACTTGTCTGGTTTAGCTGACCTGTCACTGACCCAACGCACTCAATAGGTGACTGAAGATACAGAGAGCTGCGGAGCACTCTGTCCGAATTTGACCATAGACTAAGGTTCTACTAAACCTTAAAGTGCTAGCGAAGCACTTAGCTGGGAGTTCGCTGACCCAATCGGGGTCTTGATCGATAGCTGCAGAGCGGGTGGAGCGCAGGCGTTGCTTCCAAACTGCGGGTGCGGTCCTGTCCTGAGCGGTCCTGTCCTGAGGGTTTGCTGTCCTGTCCTGAGGGTCCTGTCCTGATTCCTATTCCGAGGGTATCCTGTCCTGTCTTGGGTGTCCATTCTGCACCTGCTGTCCTTTGAGGGGTATCCTTCCTTGAGGGTTTCCTGTCCTTAACTGACCCGTGGCCAGGGTTTGGTTTCCACACCATTCTAGGTAAATATTGCTCTGAAACTCTTAAAATCTTGCACCTTCTGAATTTCTAACTTTTGCTTTAATAAAGTTCATCATTGCATATGTTATATTTTCCATGCCTTTCCGCAACTATTGAAAGTCAATTACATATTTTCATAAGTTTGTTCCTATGTCTTCTCACTGGTTAGAAATTATATTTTGCATTGCAGTTTGTAATTTTCTGATATGGTCTAGAACTTCATTGCCTAGACTGTTCAAAGGCCCTTTACTTTAAGTGAAGCGTGTTACTCATTATAGGCCCTCCTATAGTTACCCATACTTAGTCTGCCCATGCTTAGATATTACTGAATTGCATAGTATTTTTCTCTTGCATTTTATATCAGTATTTCAATGATTACCCTATCATTATTTTTATATAGCTACATAATTTACATTATCTTGGTCATTGATTGTCTCATTCTTGTATACTTGATGCATGAAGAAAACGAACTTTAGATAAACATTTTAAAACTTCCAGTTGTCCGTGGTCATTTAAACAGTATTTGAATGTTATTGGTTGGGTTTGTATTTTGCTGCCTTTCTTTTCAGCTAGCTCCCTGATTCATTGTCGTCATTTAGGTACCCGTGTTAGTGGATGGTAAGTCGGGTACGCTGAGAAACAAATAGTAGGGAACACACACAAATTGGTAGAGCTCGTGAAGTCACCTGGTCAATGTGTATGGTGATTTGAAAGTATATGGGCCCTGAAGCCGGAAACGGCGAAAACTATTGGTCGGGTGGCCTCGCGCGCTCTATCAGTTTTACTGGTAGCTAGAGGATGGTTAGGGACTAGTTGAGAGTAAGGCAGGGATTAGTTAGACTAGTTGAGTCGGAAGCTGCTAGTATATTGATGCTGCTAGAAGAGCGGCTGTTCTAAGAGACCTGATCATTCTCTTGTGAATACGCTGCTGAAACTCATGAATTTTTGCATTGTTATTATTCTTGTTCTTATATTGTTATATGTACTAATCCATGCATTTGTAAACCGTATTGTTTCTTGTTGTCCGAACTCCCCGGGGAATTGAAAGGGCAAGTGGTGAATAGAATCCATTGTCCTGAGGTCACAGGCTCGAGGAAAGTTAGGTGCAGGTTAGGATAACCGGGAAGCACTGACTAGGGTTTTCTGAATACATGTGTGAATAAATGACAGTAACGGGGTTCATTGGCAAAATTCCCATAGTGGCGTAACCTAGTAAGGGTCACATCGGAAGAGTAGCAGGTTCCTCGGAGCTAGCGTGAAAGCAGAGGGGTCCGCTGGGAAACCTTAAACTCAGAATATATCCCGGAAAGAAGTGGATGAGTTTAGGGGAATAACAGGTTCACCGATGCTAGAGTGAAGGGTAGGCGGAAGAGACCTGCCCGCAGCGAGTGAAAAGTAAATGGAAGTAGTTTACTTGCAGTAAAACAATTCTTTCTCTGTCTAGACACTTGAGCACTGTGGCGAATGTGTATTTGTTGTAAAATAACCAAGCACTGAGCACTTTAAAAGAAAGAAAGTTTCTGTTACCTTGTGAAGGGAGGGAGTCAGTCGCGAAGCGCCTCTGACGTCACTCTGTGCCGCGCTGGGATTGGTAGAAGCAGCGGGCGGGTAGCGGAGCTGAGATTGTAAAGGAGGGGTGAGCGACAGAGCGTGGGAACTGTCTCACGAAGGGGCCGCGCACCCATTGGCGGAGAATATTCAGAGTCGCGCACCCATTGGTCGCACGGATTTCCGAAGCGCGTTCTGATTGGAGGTCGTTTGTAAACAAAGTTTAGCGTAGAAGTCGTATGTGGCACTCGCAGACTACAGGAACTAGACCTGATCCAAGGCACCTAGGGTTTGAAAGGGATCAGTGGAAAACAAATAGATACGATATCATGTACGGAACTAAGAGAAAAATGTCCCTTGTAAGTAAGGTGAAAAATTATTTCAAAACGGACAAACCGATTAAATCTAGAGAGGGTGTTCTTGTCCCGCCACCCAATACTCCTGCCTCATTCATGATGTTTGACCGAGGGTACAATACCTGTGTATGGTTGGAGAATTGGGTGAAGTACACAAAAGATGACGGAGTATTGGCTTTTCCGTTAGATGGTACTTTCAATGGTAGGATCTTATTTAATTTAAGAACCCGAATGAATGAACTGCATCCCAGGCCAAGACTAACGCAGTATGAGGCATTAGAGGAATGGGAGATTGAGGCTTTTGAAAGAGAAAGACCCCGAATGGACAAGGGTTTGACCAAGTGGTACCCCAGGCAGAAACAGGAGTCCAGGGATAAAAGGATGAAACAGTGGAGGCAGAGCATGATTGTTGAGGGTCTGTTTCCCATGATGCCGGCATGTCATAACGTTGGAGCAGGTGAGAAAAGCACGGAAAAGTGTAAACATTGGGGGGGTCCGGGGGAATCAGATGATGAATTGATAGATGACATCTGTACCAGGAGTCCGCCACCTTATAATGAGGGAACCCGACCTTCCAGTGTAGGAGATGCTCCCCGACGCCACTTCCTCAAGGAAGAAGACAGGTCCCTAGGACTGGGAGGGGGTGGTCAAGGGTTACCCTATTTGGAGAAACCCGAACCGACGGAAACAAGGGATATATATCCCAAAGTGCCCGCAAGTCAGGAAGAAAAATATTCACGCACAAAAATGTTCCTTCCCAGACCCCTGTATGAAAAGGAAGAGAAACCATTGAATTCAGGACTGCCTTTTGTTCAACCTCCATATGAGGAAGAACGCAGGTCCTTTAACACTGGAACTTTATTCCCGAAACCAAATTATGGTGGAGGACCAAGTGAAACGCATCCCACTGCCCCGAGTTTTACTCCTCCATTGACCCCACAGATATTACATGACACAACTTTAAGAAGGATACTAGTGGAAAAGGAGCAAGAGGCTCTAGCTAGACAAAGGACAGAAATAATTCAGAAAATCTCCCAGTTAAATACCAGTCCTGAGGCATTGACTATTCCAGTAACTATTGGACCGGTGGTCCCGTTATACGGAAATGGTCAGGGAAATCCGATTACTCCAGTTATGACCCCAGTCATGGCACCCCCGAGACAGGAACCGATAATCATAGATGATCAGTCCAGTGAGTGCGAGTCTGAAGTTGCTTTCTTGGACTTGCCAAACAAACCGACCGGAAAGGGAATGCAGCAGAGGCATAACCCTTTTAATACAAAAGAAATAAAATTAGAGTCCGCAACAGGTACTAGGAATGTCTCTCTGGTAACTCCGGATGAAATTGAGAGTTGGAGTCGTGAATTAGAGAAACAAACTCCGCAAACAAAACCTTTAGACCTCTACAAGCTGAGGGTAGAAATAGAAGAATTAATGGCAGGAAATGTGGGGTTGGATCGATTGAATACCTACTCTGAAGAAGAATTGTCGTTTATATGTAAAAGCTTTACAAGGAACACCAGAGTGCTCCACGAAAAACTGACCGAAACAGCAGTTAGTATGGGGGTAGATATCACAAAATCCAAGCCCTTACAGAAACCGTACAGAGCAGACTTCTCAGACAAAGATATAGAGCACCTGAATGTGGCAGGGAAAAAGTTGCAGATTAAAGAATTAATGGGGGTACTGCAGAAATGGGGAGATGTGGAAAGATGGAGAAGCAGGTGGGCGAAAAAGAGGGAAGAGGCTCGCTCCCGACAAGTGACTCCTGAATTTGCTTTAAGGGAAGTAGAGAAACCTGAACAGTTATGCCCCATGCGCGAAGTTCCAGGAGGGAAATATGTGCATGTCCCCTGGTCTAGACAGGATATTGTGTCCTTTACGAACGATTTTCCAAAATTACGAGAGAAACCAGTAGACTGGTACAGGCAGGTGGAGAGGTTCGTGAAGGTACAGAAATGTCTGTGGAAAGACCTGGATGGGTTTTTCGACATTGTGGTTCCGGTAGATTTATGGACCCAGTGTAAAATAGCCATAGACTGGCCTACTGAAGAGTACCCAAGAAATAAGGAAACAGGGGAGCCATCAAAGGATGTCATGCGAAAATATGAGCAGGTAATTCAGCATTTGAAAGAAAAGGTGCCCGCAAAAGAAACTGATTGGACAAAAATAGATAGAACAACACAGGAAAGGGACGAGACAGTGCACTCCTTCTATGAGAGGTTATTGCAGGTATTTAAAACATACAGTGGTATTGATAACATCGATTTGAAGGACATGACACACTTTATTTACAGGTTTGTAAATGGTTTAAGACCTGAAATTTGTCAGTGGATAAAGGATAATAAAATCTGTTGGCATACAAAGAAGATGGATGAGGTCCTGCGGTACGCTAAGTACTGCGAGGACGAGATGGCAGAAAAGAAAAAGGCCCTTAAGGAAAAAGTGATGTGGGCTCAGGTGAAGCTCGCAGAACAGCAGGAAAAACAATTGAGTAACATGGTTAAAAATGCTGAGAACAAAAGTCCTGGGGGAGGGGGTGGAGGAAAGCCCCGGCCCAAATTTAGCAGGGAAGAGGCTATGAAGAAATTTCCCTGCCATCAGTGCGGCGAAATTGGACACTGGCGAAACGAGTGTCCCCAATTATTAGATGATAATGCAAAAACTCCTGATTTAACTCCACAGACGCAGAAAGAAAGACCAAGAAAGACTCAACCCCAGGTAAAAACAGTCCAGGTGCCTCGAGCACCCAAGCAGGTATACAGGGGAAGACAGGCAGAGGGTGAGGAGATAGAAGTTTGGGAAAGCGGGGAGAACAGAAATACAGCAACTTCGCAGTATCTGCTAAATGATACCTTCCTTTGTAATGAACAGGACTGACGGGGCCTGAGAGGGGAGGACGAGGAGTGCGTACTTGGCGCTTCCTTGCCGGTAGACCAGTCTGGACCATACATTGAAGGAAAGGTTGACGGAAATGATGTCACCTTTCTGTTGGACACTGGCGCTACCCGTTCTACTGTAAGAACAGTGGACGTTCCAAACCTACCCCTCTCGGGAGAAAATATCCAAGTAGTGGGTGTATCTAATCAATTGATTAGTACTCCTGTTACCGAACCAATGGAGATTTCAATTGGAAATTTTAAACAAATGCATAGGTTTGTCGTCTGTGACACCAGTCCAGTGAATCTACTGGGTCGTGATTTGCTGTGCAAAATGAACTGCACCATCTTTTGCACACCAAAGGGTGTTGAAATACAGACCCCGGATGAAGATGGCATTTATAAACTATTGTTACTTAGACCTGACTCAGAAATTAAAAGATTGACCCTGCAGGACTTGCCCCAAGAACTCCAGGAAGCAGTAAAGCCAGAGGTGTGGGATTTCACTGGAAAGGATGTGGGGTTAATGAAAGATGTGGACCCCATACAAATAGCCATCAAGGACAATGCAGTATATCCTAACACTAAGCCCTACCGAATGAATGCTGAAGTGAAAGCAGGTGTCACTCTGGAAATTCAAAAATTATTAGAAGGAGACATCATACAGGAAGTAATGAGCAGCCCATGCAACTCACCGATTATGGGCATCAAGAAGCCTAGTGGCAAGTATAGGGTAGTGCAAGACCTAAGAAAGGTAAACAAAATTGTAGTTCCTTGCTGCCCTATTGTCCCGAACCCAGCAGTGATATTGTACCAGATTCCCTGGGATGCTGAGTGGTTCACTGTGATTGATTTATGTCATGCATTCTTTTCGATACCCCTGCACCCCGACAGCAAATTTCTTTTCTCGTTTGCCTTCGAGGGTCACGTGTATTGTTGGAACCGGGTCCCTCAAGGGTATACAGAGAGCCCCTCTATCTTTAATCAGATCTTGAAAAAATGTCTGGAGACTTTGATCTTACCTGGGAATTCGGTCTTAGTACAGTACATAGACGACCTTCTACTGGCGTCTAAAAGTCATAGGGACTGTGTAGTTGACACCATTGCCCTCCTAAATCATCTATGTGAGAAAGGGCATAAAGTGGCCCCTGACAAACTACAGTTCTGTGCAAAATCAGTAAAATATCTAGGACACCAGATAGAAAAGGGTGTCAGAAAAGTCACATCAGAAAGAGTGAGAATAATTCAAAAGATGCAGTTGCCCCGTACTCAAAAAGACGTCAGAATGTTCCTGGGGGTACTAGGCTACTGCAGGCAGTGGATTCTGGGATTTGCAGTCTTAGCCCGGCCTTTGATAAAAATGACTACAAGAGGAATGCCAGACATTGTAGAATGGGACGATGAAAGCCTAATGGCTTTCACAAGACTGAAAAACTGTCTGTGTACAGCCCCTGCGCTGGGAATGCCTGATTATTCCAAAGAATTTGCCCTATTCTGTGACACTCGCGATAATTGCGCATTGTCAGTCCTGACTCAAGAACATGGCACGACCAGAAGGCCTGTGGCCTATTTCTCTGCCACCTTGGACCCAGTAGCTGCTGGGTTACCAGGCTGTCTGAAAGCGGTAGCTGCTACCTGTGCAAGTTTAGAACAAAGTGAGTCCATTGTCATGGGACATCCTGTGACTGTGTATGTTTCACATGGAGTAGTAATTCTATTGACCAGAACTAAAACGCAGTATCTCACCCCTAGTCGGCTGACTAAATACGAGAGGATTCTTGTGGGTGCAGCAAATGTAAGCATTGTTAGGTGCGGTATTCTGAACCCTGCCACTTTACTCCCCGACCCCTTGGAAATGGAAGGTGGGGATGATGATGAACATGATTGCATTGATCTGACAGAGTTCAGTACTAAACCACGCCCAGACATAAAAGAAGCGCCATTGCCTGAACATGATAAAGAACTATTTGTGGATGGTTCCTGTCTAAGACATGAACTAGGAGGCCTGAGTGCTGCTTATGCAGTAGTCTCTTTAACCAAAATTGAAGAAGCAGGTTACCTATATAACATCAAGTCTGCACAAGTAGCCGAATTGATTGCTATGATAAAAGCTTGCAAAATTGGGAAGAACTTACGCATACCAGTGTATACTGACAGTCAGTACTGTTATGGAGTTGTGCATGACTTTGGCCAATTGTGGCTACAGAGGGAATTCATGACTTCCTCAGGTACTCCCATTCGGAATGCGAAGGTTGTTCATGACCTTTTAGAGGCCATCCAGTTACCCAAGGAACTGGCAGTGGTAAAATGCGGTGCTCATAAGAAGAGCATGGACAAAGTATCACTGGGAAACGATTATGCTGATCGAGTGGCCCAATGGTGCGCCAGAGATCGGTATATTGTAAATCCAAAACGAGGGGGGCCAGGAACCAACTGCCAACTTCAGGTGTTTGAAGAAGTGCCTACATGGGATGAAGTGAGAGAGTGGCAGGAATCGGCTCCTTGGCAAGAAAGAGAGAAATGGAAGGAGGATGGGTGTAGACCGAGACGTGTGGATGGTGTGATTTTGGGCCCAACTGGTATGCCTGTGTTACCCCGACACTTGCTTGGCACAATGGCAAGATTAATACACGAAGGATCACACATTGGTAGGGATGCCATGATTCTGGTATTCCAACAGACATGGTACAGTAAGAAGTTCAGGAAGGTAGCAGAGTCCCTCTGCCAGAGGTGCCTGTCATGTCAACAGATGAACCCAGGCAAGAGGACAATGGTTGAACTGAGCAAAATTGGGAGATCAGGGGGTCCCTTTGTAAAAATACAGATTGATTTCATCACCATGCCCCGTTGTGAAGGAAAGCGATATGTCCTTGTCATTGTGTGCGTATTTTCAAAATGGGTAGAAGCTTACCCTACTCCCCAAAGTGACGCACTGACAGTAGCGAAGTGTTTACTAAAAGAACTGATACCTAGATTCGGGATACCATTCATTATTGAATCAGATAAGGGGGGACATTTCCAGAATGAAATACTGGCTGAACTCTGTAAGGCTTTTGGAATAAGGCAAAAACTGCATTGTGCATACCACCCAGAGGCTTCTGGAATAGTGGAACAAGTAAATGGAACTATCAAAAACAGACTAGCAAAGCTGACAGATGCTACTGGCATGACCTGGGTGAAGGCCCTGCCTCTGGTCCTGATGGGACTGAGAAGTGTTCCTGACCGCAAGACAGGCCTAAGTCCCCATGAAATCATAATGGGAAGAGTGATGAGACAAGCATGGGTGCCAGGAAGCAAACTGTTGAGTATTACTGATGATTTGGTGCTTGAATACTGCAGAAGATTGGGTGACCAAGTGCGTTCTATCTCTCGCCAGATTGGAGACGACGGCATCCTCAATCCAACGACTCCTCTCCACAGCTTGGTTCCAGGAGACTGGGTCAAAATAAAGAAGCACACTCGATCAAGCTGTCTGGCACCAAGGTGGGGAAAGAAACGCCAAGTAATCCTGGTAACAACAACTGCAGTGAAGGTCGCAGGTATTCCCCAGTGGATCCACGCTGGACACACCCAGAAGGTATTACCAGACAAAGAATTTGCAGAAGAAGGGCAACCAGCAGAGGACTCTGCCGGAGCCAGACCAGAAGCAGCTGACAACGAGCAGCCCAGCACCAGTCAGGTTGCAGGAACAGCAGACGTTGGCCCAGGAGTAGTTGACTACGAACTGCCAAGAATCCAGCCTGCTGAAGAGGTCCAGGAAACTGAGCCAGGAGTAGCTGAAGACGAGCTGCCAAGCATATGGCCAGAAGAATGGATACCGATGATTGATCTGACCGAGGATCCCATCAGAACAAGAGAGCGACTTTGTGAAGGTAGGGAGTGGACTAGTCAGGAAAAGCAAGGCACAGGCGAAGAACCTCAGCAGCTTGAGATTCACATCAAAACTGAGGAAGGAGAAGGTCAGACAGGGACAGAACAGGTGTTCGATACACCACCGCTAACACCTGATGTGGATAAGGGACAGCTTAGAAATAGAGTGATAGTTCGAGCAGAAGAAAATCAAGAGATCGAAGTGCTTGAACAGGATCAGATAGGGTTAGAAGAACGGGTTCAGGAAACAGAAACAGAGACAATCGAAAGCCAAAAACAAAATATTCCTGAACTAGGCCAGATTAGTAACAAGGCAGAAGAAATTGATGCTAGCCCTGGAACTAGCGAGATACGGGAAGAAGGAGAAGAAAGTGAAACAGAATTGACACAAGCTAAAGAGAATAAGAGGATAAGAGAAGAAAGCGAAGTCCAAGTACCAACTAAGAGACTAAAGAAAAGAAACAACCTTGAGCCTAAGTTCATAAAGAGATTGAGGCTAAGGATAAAGACAGTGGAAGAAAAACGTGCAGAAGCAAGGAGAAGTGCACGAATAGCAGAACAAGAAGAAAACTCTTACAAAAGAAGGAGTGAACGAATAAAAAGACAAAACAAAAAGTACAAGTCTCCTGAATGGACACTCGTTTTGGAAGAACTTGAAGATCTTGATATAACTGACGTAAGCGACGGAGAGCCCGTCCCTGAGTACTCTGCTGAAGAAGAAGACGAACCACCGTGAATTTGCACAAAGTAAGCTAGTTGTGTAAAGCCACAAAGAGGGGTCGAGAAACTCCTTCTGAGCCAAAATGTCTGATTCAACAGTGAATGGTAGACCTAGTTGCAGCCGTTTCAAGACGTGTTGCAAGGTGTGTATATGTAGTGTAGTAGTACTGATAGTCATCTGGATAGGACTAACAATTTTCATTCCCTTTGCTGTAAGTAAAGATACTAACATTATCCCTACTGAAGTTGTAAATACTGACAGTGAGGAGCTGACAACACAGAGTGTAACAAGACATGAGAGAGCACTGAGACAGACCAAACAAGACTTAGAAACATCAGATGAGGGAGGACTACATTATCATGGAGTTAAGAACAAGACACACTTAAATGTTTTCGCAAACTTGTTAATACACTATGTAGAGACTATGGAAATTGAAGATTGCTATGTCTGCATGAAGCTACCTACTTCTGTAGCTGAAGGCGTGACATACCATCACTTGCCGTTGACATATGGAATTTCCTGTAGCATTTTAGCTAGTTTATTTTACAAAAGAGGACCGTTACAGTATTATTATTCTAATAATGACGTGATTTTTTCTGAGCTTCCTATACGTGGGAACTTGAATCCTGTACATACCAAAAGTGACACCATAAGATATATGGGAGACTACTTTCTGACTATAGGTAACATTGACATAGCAGACGCACACAGAGATAACTTGACTTGTTCTTTGCGTGAGCAGGAAAAGATGTTCCTGAACATGGCAGAGAAAAGGAGAATTAAAATTCAAAAGAAGGCTAATGACGAAAGTCAGAGAAAGCCAAAATGGGCAGAGAACATGGAAGGCACCTCATCTGGTGGAGCGGGTCCTGCTCTGTTGCTGGATTTTGAAAAGAAAGGCAAGCTATGTCTTCACCGCGAGAAGACTAGCTATTATAATAATGTTTCCATTGGTTCCAGTGAATGCGAACATAATTACAAGGTAATTGGAGGTTGGGGTTTCAAAAATGGGTCAGAGCCTGTGTTTCCTGGAATTTATTATATTTGTGGGGACAAGGCTTATTTCAAATTGCCGGATCACTGGTATGGAAGCTGCTATTTTGGCATTGTCTTCCCGAAAATATACCATGTGAATGGAAAAGCTGGAAGCAATGAAGATACTAATGGCTTAGTGCGTAGTAAAAGAGAAAGTATAGGTGAAATTATGGGTAGTATTTTCAGTGCACTGATACCTGGAGTGGGAGTGGTTCTGAACACTCACAGAATTTGCAAATTGTCTACTATAGTGGATGTGCTGTCTACTGAAACAGCTCATGGATTTCTGCTGGTCAATACTGAAATGGTTGCGATCAGATCAATGGTTTTACAGAATCGACTTGCTCTTGACACCTTATTAGCAAAAGAGGGCGGAGTCTGCCGGATGTTGAGGGCGCAACATTGTTGCACTTATATTCCGGATAAAAGTGTACAGATCAAAAGATATGTGAAAAATATTACTAATTTGACAAAGGAACTCAAACCACTCGAGGTTGATAGTGCCTGGAAGAGACTGGTAGATGGTCTCTCAAATGTAGGTCATTGGCTTGCTAGCGTAGGTAAAAGCTTATTGTTCAAAATACTGATGCCAATTGGTATTATAGGTTGTATCATATTATTGATTTTTATGTGCTGTAAATACCGCAAGCGCACCAAAAAGCACGAGGTAAATGCAAGAGGAGTGAAACGAAGTGTGGATGAGATTGAATTAGAGGAAGTGAATGACCAGATATACAAAAAGGTGAAGACTTCTCACCCTGCTAGAACTGAGAGAGAAAAGTTAGAACGATTGCTGGAAGAGATAGAACTTTATAAAGTGTGAAAGAAAGTTGGCATCTGGTTCCATTATATTTTGTGATGATAGTAAATATCATCAAAGAGGGGATTGATGAAGCAAAGCTTCGCATATTTTGCGGCTTGCCGAAGTCAAGAACCTCGTTTATGTATAACAAGGTAATCAATGTACGTCGTACTAACATTTATATTAAGTTTGAAATAAAGTTTATGACGCTTGCCTATGTGTATTCCTAACTACTTTAATCCGTGTTTATAAAATGGCCGCCGCTTGTATTTAGTTACTGCGCATGCGTCAGCCACACTCACGTGTCCTGACGCGTCTGCAGAAGTGGAGGGAAAGTTATGCGCATGCGTAATTCATAGCTGTGCTTATCATGTGGTACTGCTCGTGCCACTGCTCTTGTGCCTGTATCAATGTAGCTAACATTTAAAACGCATACGTTTATTTCTTGATGATGAGTTAAAAGTACAAACCCTGTGATGTGTTTTCATAATGACATTATTATGTATTAATTTGTTTTCGCTTACTTTTCATGTACCGCGGGGAATGGGGTTCTGTCTGTACCGAGAACGATCTTGGAGGTCCCTTCTGCGCCTGCGCGACTTGCCGAGGCACAGCAGACCTTGACTGATGGAACACAGCCAGTTGGCAGTAATGAGCAAGATGCTCCTGAGAAACGACCTGAAAACTCGGCTGAACCAATCACATGTTCTCGCAGTGCAACATTGTTAAAATTGCCATTGTATTTCTGCACAATTTCTCATGGGAACCCCAATCTAGTTAGGCGGTACCCTACTATGCAAATGTAGGCTTGAAATGCTATGTTGTGATTGGTGTGTTACCCAAATCCTACCTTAGGACCAATCCAAATTGAGGGATTCTGACACTTTGCAACATTGGGGGGTGGTACACTGTCCCCAAACTGTATATCTACCCTGGGTTCCCCTGGGGAGTCGTCCGACTTGTCTGGTTTAGCTGACCTGTCACTGACCCAACGCACTCAATAGGTGACTGAAGATACAGAGAGCTGCGGAGCACTCTGTCCGAATTTGACCATAGACTAAGGTTCTACTAAACCTTAAAGTGCTAGCGAAGCACTTAGCTGGGAGTTCGCTGACCCAATCGGGGTCTTGATCGATAGCTGCAGAGCGGGTGGAGCGCAGGCGTTGCTTCCAAACTGCGGGTGCGGTCCTGTCCTGAGCGGTCCTGTCCTGAGGGTTTGCTGTCCTGTCCTGAGGGTCCTGTCCTGATTCCTATTCCGAGGGTATCCTGTCCTGTCTTGGGTGTCCATTCTGCACCTGCTGTCCTTTGAGGGGTATCCTTCCTTGAGGGTTTCCTGTCCTTAACTGATCCGTGGCCAGGGTTTGGTTTCCACACCATTCTAGGTAAATATTGCTCTGAAACTCTTAAAATCTTGCACCTTCTGAATTTCTAACTTTTGCTTTAATAAAGTTCATCATTGCATATGTTATATTTTCCATGCCTTTCCGCAACTATTGAAAGTCAATTACATATTTTCATAAGTTTGTTCCTATGTCTTCTCACTGGTTAGAAATTATATTTTGCATTGCAGTTTGTAATTTTCTGATATGGTCTAGAACTTCATTGCCTAGACTGTTCAAAGGCCCTTTACTTTAAGTGAAGCGTGTTACTCATTATAGGCCCTCCTATAGTTACCCATACTTAGTCTGCCCATGCTTAGATATTACTGAATTGCATAGTATTTTTCTCTTGCATTTTATATCAGTATTTCAATGATTACCCTATCATTATTTTTATATAGCTACATAATTTACATTATCTTGGTCATTGATTGTCTCATTCTTGTATACTTGATGCATGAAGAAAACGAACTTTAGATAAACATTTTAAAACTTCCAGTTGTCCGTGGTCATTTAAACAGTATTTGAATGTTATTGGTTGGGTTTGTATTTTGCTGCCTTTCTTTTCAGCTAGCTCCCTGATTCATTGTGGTCATTTAGGTACCCGTGTTAGTGGATGGTAAGTCGGGTACGCTGAGAAACAAATAGTAGGGAACACACACAAATTGGTAGAGCTCGTGAAGTCACCTGGTCAATGTGTATCGTGATTTGAAAGTATATGGGCCCTGAAGCCGGAAACGGCGAAAACTATTGGTCGGGTGGCCTCGCGCGCTCTATCACTATTAGACATACTACACTACATACCACTAAAGCGCATCACTGCCTGATGGCATGTGGCTTGTGGATCTCATTTTGGACATCGCTGTACATGATGTGTACTGATGTCTGTCATTGTAGATTGGATGCATGGCGCCATAGGTGACCTGAGGAAGACATAGACATGAACCATTAGACATATAGGACCCCACTCCACTAACATGCATCACTGGCCAATTGTGCATGGCTTGTGGATCTTATTGAGGACAGTGCGGTAAAAGGATGTATGCCGATACCTGTCATTGTCGATTGGATCCATGGCACCATAGCTGACCTGAGGAAGATATAGACATGAGCTATAAGACTTATTGCACCACCCTCCACTAACACGCATCACTGGCCGATGACGAGTGACTTGTGGATCTCATTGAGGACAGTCTGGTAAAAGTATGGGGCCTGATACCCATCATTGCAGGTTGGATCCATAGCACCATATATGACCTAATCATGACATAGACATGAGCTATTACATGGAGGGCTGAGTGTTTCAAATCAAGGTGTTTGCTGCAGTTTGTGAAGATGCATCAAATCCCTTTAGGTCCAACATGCTACTCACTCCAGGAACAGAAGTCTATTCCTACTTCACAGTGACATAGATCAAACATGTTCAGACAATTTGCATTACTTGATACCTAGACAATAGATGAGTATTTATCTATCCCAATCACATCTTTTACTTTTAAAATGGAAATATCTGCCCCATCGTTTCATACATCACATGCCATTAGATTTTGCATTTTCTTCCAGATCTGCCCAATGTTGTGATGTAGTGTTGTTTCTCTAACTAGAAACTCTTCCCTCTTCCCTGCGGAATTCTGATGCTCTGCCGTTGGGGGGAGGAGGGGTATATTTACTATGATTTTGTGCCATTTTTGCGTTAACAAAATGCACAAATCAATGCAAAATCTTTTTTTAATAATTTACATTCAAGCGCAAAGCTTGTTTGGCACTAGAAAATCCCTTGAAAGTAGCGCAAAGCAGCACATAGCGCTACTTTGCATTACTTAGCGCCACATGGCCGTTCTATGGGGGATGCATGGGCATTCCCTTGCTACCACCCATGGTTTTTATGCGAAACCCTATGTACTAAAAAAGTAGACAGGATTTTGCATCAAAAAATAGCGCCCACTTCAACCAGGTGATATTACAGAGAAACGCTTTTTTCCCTCTCTTTTCCAACTTTGTGGGGCAGATTCATAAGCCCCTTGCGCTGCCGTAGCATCACTTTTTGTGGATGCCTCATAGGTCAAGCAGGTCCTGTTCCCTGTCAGCATGTCCCCTCAGAAGAGTGTCAGCTGCTGATGGGTGCGCAAGAGGCCGGTGGTGTGGTGCATACAGTGCTGCACTCGCCCCCAGAGAACCTGATGCTCCCGCACGGCGCGATCCTTCTGGGGCCTGCTCCCAACATGGGGGGGAGGTGGTACTGAACCCAAAAGATGAGCAGAGCCACCTCTGCCTCACCAGAAATAGGGCAGCTCTGCACTCTCGCCATTGGTGTTGCCCGGGGAGAGGGGGATTTCATTTGGGTCTAGACTTGGAGGGAGTCAGACTGGGATAGAAAGGGAAACAGGAGGACAGAGAGAACAGATCAGGAAAACAAAACAAAAACAAAGTACAAAAAGTCACAAAAAACACACACAGAAAGGTAAATACACACAGAGAAAATCAGAAAGTAATAAAAGCGGTGATTAGTAAGAAAAGTGATTAGATGGGGTGGATTGGATAGGAGGGAGCAGGACAGAGCCAGGAGAAAATTGCATGGGTAGACTAAATAAAATAAAATGCAATGTGCTTATGTTGCACGTTGAGTTGTTCATTCGGTGAGGGACATACTGCCTGCAGTACATCTGTGTACAACATGCAATTTCTGTCCACTTGTGGAACCCCAAAGAATCTCAGAGAGTTTCATGTAACTTCATGGAATGCCGCTAAGTGAATTGCAGTGAGTTCCTCCCAGGTCCACACTAGATATGAACGTTGAGCATGGTCTGGAAAGTGACCACATTTTTTTTTCTCTCCATGAGCAATTAAGTAGCCTAAAAAGCCTTAAAAAAAAACCTAAAAACCCTCCACTTTAGTTTTGCTTGTAGTCATCTCCTGGTAGCGAACAGTCATGGAGACTCAAGTCAGAGAATGTTGAATCTGGTCCCACTATTTCACTGATCAAGAATTGCATGTATACTGTTGTTCTCAGCACAAAATATCAGTATAGAGTTCCACCAAAACACACTGACTTGACTGAAGCTCTTGTGAAGCACAAAGTCCCGCTCATATCAAACCCAGCTCAGTGTTAGCGATTCCCAATGGGGTCGCAAATTGGTAGGCTCATGAATATTAATGAGCCTCTCGCAATTTGCGACCACATTGGGAATGGCGGGCCGTCCCAGGTATGGTGGCCTGCTGCGCTCAGCAGACCACCATGTCTGGGACTGTTTTTAAATAAAGCAGGGTTTATTATTTTTTTTTTTATGCAGGCCTTTTTCCTTTACATTTAAAAAGAGAAAAATGAAACATTTTCATTTCGATATTTTGAGGGCAGGTAGTGGTCCCTGGGACTACTGTCTGCCCTTAAAAAATATTTTCCCATGCATTTGCCAAGGGAAGGGGTCTCCTGGGGACCCCTTCCCTTTTGCGAGTACATTACCACCCTCTTGAAGAGGGTGGTATTTTGCGCCGCAATTGCGGATGCAAAACATTCATACATAGGCTTGCGCACGCTATCAGGAAGGGAACACTCCTTCCTAATAGCGAGTCGCGAAACCTATTTAGCGAGTCGCATATAAATTGCGACTCGCTTAATAGGTTTTGTACATGGCCCATGCTGTTTTTGCGTGCCCAAGCGGGTTCGCAAACCTGTTTGCACGTGCAAAAACGGTCGTACATCTGGCCCTTAGTGAGTATATCAAGAGATGGGGGGAATATGCTGGATAGCTGGAATTACTTGCAACAACTAGAACAAGCATTTGCAATGTAATAGGTCTCACATTGGCGATAGTTTGAGCTTTTGGCATTGTAAATGACAGTGCATTTTATTTATGTGTTGGTATTTAAAACCGATAGATAAAAGGCATCACCATTTACAATGCTAATAGCTCAAACTTTCGCAAATGCAAGACCTATTGCATTGCAAATGCTTGATTCTAAAAGCGCCCTATGCCTCGCTTTCACTTTATGGCGGCCATGCTCCTTTCTTTAGACGAGCTACATCTAAAGAAAGGTGCGCGACCACCATTAAAGTGAAAGCGCAGCATAGGGCGCTTTTACAAAAAAATATCAAGAAGGGTGGCCGACCATTAAGCAGCATAGTGCCTGCAGAAGTGCTACGCTTTGCAAAAGTAAAGAAAGGCACGAGGCGGGAGCATTTTCTGAATTTAAATTGTAGCGTCCATGATCTGCGTTGCGCTGTTTGGAAAAAGGGTGGGTTAGGGAGAGACTGTGATGCCTGCAACAGCAGCTAGAGTAAGGACATTAAAGAAAATAGTGCTCCCAGACTGTAGATAAAACAGACCGTGTAACAACACAAGTAAAAAGTCCAGTCCTCATGGGAGGTTACAAATGCAACAAGCATTGGCATAGCCAATAGGTCTCGCCTTTGGGACATTATAAGTATTTAGCCATGCAGTACATTTCCCAGGGTACTAAAGTGATGGTGTGGCACTGAAGTGCTATAAAAATCACAACAAATACACATAGACAACCCCAAAACAAACCAGAAATATATACACATCCATAATCAGATCAGAAAGAGACACAAACTCTACGCGACCACAATAGAAAAGTTTGTGGTGGAGGGGAGTCTATAATGAGCCGCCGCGCAGTAATAAAAAGCATTGGTATTAACAATGCCAATAGCTTAAACTAAACTTTTGATGGGGTGCGCAGGTACTGGAAACAGAATTAAGATTGTTTTATTTAGATGAACAATTTTGCCTCAGGAAAAGCCTTGTTTCTCCTCTTACATCAATTTAGCAAGAGCTCAGCTGCAGTCTTCAACAAATTTAAAGCGCACTAATAGCTTGTCAAAACACTAGAGGCAGTAGCACAGCTGCATAGCATATGATAATTTCCTTATGCTCTAAACTCTTACAGGCTTGTCTTCTCATATGCATTACTCTGTCAAGCTCCATTGTCTTCTACTTTAGTTAAATCTGTACTACTGTTTTTGTTAGCTTTTACATGGGGGGGGGGGTAAAACAGCAAATATTTAAATGTTAACTGTTCCCTGGATATATCCGATTTCATTAGCCATTATTACATTTTTAAACTATTACAAAAATGCTGTACACTATAGGCAGGTGACACATTGCGTTGCCCTAATAATGCTTAAACAATTCTACGGAATTGTAAAGTTTAAATATTTTCAAACTGAGGAAAAATGTGTCTGACTTGCTTATCGATATAAAATTAAATATACAAATATCGCACCAATGGGGTTAAGCCTCCAGTTTGGTGTCACTTGCGGTAAGGAACCTATGCAACGGAGTATGTGTGCAAACTCCTAATAACAATAAACCAAGCATGACCACACAAACTTTGTGGCATTAATTAGAACAAACATATGCAATGCAAAGGGTCTCGCATTAAGTAAGTTTGAGCTTTTGGCATTGCTAAATATTGCAACACCAATTGCAACAAAAGTCTATAAATTGTAGGCCAAAAAAATGTGTATTTATTTTTGTAGCAATGGTGGCATGCTGCGCTTTATATGAATATGTTTAAAAGTAAAGTGCGCCATACTGTGATTGCTACAATAGTTAATTGTGGATGCGTTAATGATTGATGTGTGCACTGATGGCTGGTGGTGTGTGTGCCTGTAGAAAGTGTGCACTGATGGCCGGTGGTGTGTGTGCCTGGTGAAAGTGTGCACTGCCGGCTGGTAGTGTACGTGCTAGGTGGAAGCGTGCACTGACGGCTGCTGGTGTGTGTGCCTGGTGAAAGCGTGCACAGATGGCTGGTGGCATGTGTGCCTGGTGAAAGATTGCACTGATATCTGGTGGTGTGGGTGTGCCTGGTGAAAGCGTGCACTGACGGCTGGTGGTGTGTGTGTGCCTGGTGAAAGCGTGCACTGATGACTGATGGTGTCTGTGCCTGTTGAAAGTGTGCCCCGATGGTGTGGCTGTGTGTGTGGTTGTGTGTGGTTGTGTGTGTGGTTGTATGTGTGGTTGTGGTTCTGTGTGGTTGTGGTTATGTGTGGTTGTGGTTGTGTGTGTGTGGTTGTGTGTGTGTGTAGTTGTGTGTGTGTGATTGTGTGTGGTTGTGTGTGTGTGTGGTTGTGTGTGTGGTTGTGTGTGGTTGTGTGTGTGGTTGTAGTTGTGTGTGTGTGGTTGTATGTGTGGTTGTGTGTGGTTGTGTGTGTCTGTGTGTGTGTCTGTGTGTGTGGTTATGTGTGGTTGTGTGTGTGTGGTTGTAGTTGTGTGTGTGGTTGTGTGGTTGTAGTTGTGTCTGTGGTTGTTTGTGTGGTTGTATGTGTGGTTGTGTGTGGTAGTGTGTGTGGTAGTGTGTGTGGTAGTGTGTGTGTGCTGTGTGTGTGGTTGTGTGTGTGGTTGTGTGTGTGGTTGTGGGTATGTGTGGTTGTGTGTGTGGTTGTGGGTATGTGTGGTTGTGTGTGTGTTGTGTTTGTGGTTGCATAAGTGGTTGTATGGTTCTGTGTGTGGTTGTATGGTTGTGTGTGTGCTTGTGGTTGTGTGTGTGCTTGTGGTTGTGTGTGTGGTTGTGTGTTTGGTTGTATGGGGTTGTGGTTGTGTGTGGGTGCGTGTGTGTGTGATTGTGTGTGTGGTTGTGGTTGTGTATTGGTGTGTGTGGTTGTTATTGCTGTGTGTGTGTGTGTGGGTGTGTGATTGTGTGTGTGTGGTTGTGTGTGGTTGCGTGGGGTTGTGTGTGTGTGGTAGTATGTGTGGTTGTGTGTGTGGTTGTGTGTGTGTGGTTGTGTGTGTGTGGTAGTGTGTGTGGTTGTGTGTGTGGTTGTGTGTGGTTGTGTGTGGTTATGTGTGTGTGGTTGTGTGTGTGTGTGTGTGCGTGTGGTTGTGTGTGTGTGTGTGGTTGTGTGTGTGGTGTTGTGTGTGGTTGTAGTTGTGTGTGTAGTTGTAGTTGTGTGTGGTTGTGTGTGTGTGGTTGTATGTGTGATTGTGTGTGTGGTTGTGTGTGTGGTTGTGGTTGTGTGTGTGGTTATGTGTGTGTGTGTTTGTGTGGCTGTGTTTGTGTTTATGTGTGTCTGTGTGTGTGGTTGTGTGTGTGGTTGTGTGTGGTTGTATGTGTGGTTGTGTGTGACTTTGTGTGTATGGTTGTGTGTATGCTTGTTTTTGTGTGTATTGTGTGTGTGTGTGGTTGTGTGTGTGGTTGTGTGTGTGGTTGTGGGTGGGTGTGGTTGTGTGTGTTGTGTTTGTGGTTGCATGTGTGGTTGTATGGTTGTGTGTGTGGTTGTATGGTTGTGTGTGTGCTTGTTGTTTCAGTGCCATTGTGTGTGTGTGCTTGTGTGTGTGTGGTTGTTTTTGGTTGTGTGTGTGGTTGTGTGTGTGGATGTGTGTGGTTGTGGTTGTGTGTGGGTGTGTGTGTGTGGTTGTGTGTGTGTGTGTGGCTGTTGTTGTGTGCGGTTGTGTGTGAGGTTGTGTGTGTGTGTGGTTGTGTATGTATGTATGTATGTATGTATGTATAAACCATTTTATAGTGCGCTCTGTTACTTGGGAGTATCCTGGCGCGATGTATGTGGTGTGTGGTTGTGTTTGTGTTTGTGTGTGTGGTTGTGTGTTTGGTTGTGTGTGAATGTGGTTGTGTGTGGTTGTATGTGCGTGTGTGTGTGTGTGTGTGTGTATGGTTGTGTGTGTGTGGTTGTGTGTGTGTTGGTGTGTGTGGTTGTTGTTGTGTATGGTTGTGTGTGTGGTTGTGTATGTGTGTGGTGTGTGGTTGTGTGTGTGGTTGTGTGTTTGGTTTTGTGTGGTTGTGGTTGTGTGTGTGTGTGTTGGTGTGTGTGGTTGTTTTTTTTTTTGTGTGTGTGGTTGTGTGTGTGTGATTGTGTATGTGTGTGGTGTGTGGTTGTGTGTGGTTGTGTGCTTGGTTGTGTGTGATTGTGGTTGTGTGTGGTTGTGTGTGTGTTGTTGTGTGTGTGGTTGTGTGTGTGTGTTTGGTTATGTGTGTGCTTGTGGTTGTGTGCCGTTGTGTGTGTGTGGTTGTATGTGTGTGCTTGTGTTTGATTGTGTGTGTGGTTGTGTGTATGGTTCTGTGTATGTGTGGTTGTGTGTGTGGTTGTGTGTGTGTGTGGTTGTGTGTGTTTGGTTGTGCGGTTGTGTGTGTCGTTGTGTGTGTGTTTGTGTGTGTGGTTGTGGTTGTGTGTGGGTGTGTGTGTGGTTATGTGTGTGTCGTTGTGTGTATGTGTGGTTGTGTGTATGGTTGTGTGTGTGTGGTTGTGTGTGTTTGGCTGTGCGGTTGTGTGTGTGGTTGTGTGTGGGTGTGTGTGTGGTTGTGTGTGTGTCTGTGTGTGTGGTTGTGTGTGTGGTTGTGTGTGGTTGTGTGTGTGGTTGTGTGTGTGGTTGTATTTGTGTGTGTGGTTGTGTGTGTGTGTGGTTGTGTGTGTGTGGTTGTGTGTGTGGTTGTGTTTGTGTGGTTGTGGTTATGTGTGTGGTTGTGTGTGTGGTTGTAGTTGTGTGTGTGGTTGTGTGTGTGGTTGTAGTTGTGTGTGTGGTTGTTTGTGTGGTTGTATGTGTGGTTGTGTGTGTGGTTGTGTAAGTCTGTGTGTGTGTCTGTGTGTGGTTTTGTGTGTGGTTGTGTGTGGTTGTGTGTGTGGTTGTAGTTGTGTGTGTGGTTGTTTGTGTGGTTGTATGTGTGGTTGTGTGTGGTTGTGTGTGTGGTAGTGTGTGTATGTTGTGTGTTTGTGATTGTGTGTGTGGTTGTGTGTGTGGTTGTGGGTGTGTGTGGTTGTGTGTTTGGTTGTATGTGGTTGTAGTTGAGTGTGGTTGTGTGTGTGATTGTGTGTGTGTGTGGTTGTGTTTGTGTATTGGTGTGTGTGGTTGTTGTGTGTGTGTGGGTGTGTGGTTGTGTGGGTTTGGTTGGGGTTGTGTGAAGTTGTGTGGGGTTGTGTGTGTGTGTGGTAGTGTGTGTGGTTGTGTATGTGGCTGTGTGTGTGGTTGTGTGTGGTTGTGTGTGGTTATGTGTGTGTAGTAGTGTGTGTCTGTGTGTGGGTGTGTGTGTGGTGTTGTGTGTGGTTGTAGTTGTGTGTGTAGTTGTAGTTGTGTGTGTTTGTGTGTGTGTGTGGTTGTATGTGTGGTTGTGTGTGTGGTTGTGTGTGTGGTTGTGTGTGTGGTTATGTGTGTGTGTGTGTTTGTGTGGCTGTGTTTGTGTGGCTGTGTTTGTGTGGGTGTGGTTGTGTGTGTCTGTGTGTGTGGTTGTGTGTGTGGTTGTAGTTGTGTGTGTGTGGTTGTGTGTGTGGTTGTAGTTGTGTATGTGGTTGTGTGTGTGGTTGTGTGTGGTTGTATGTGTGGTTGTGTGTGTGGTTGTGTGTATGGTTGTGTGTGTGGTTGTTTGTGTGTGTATTGTGTGTGTGTGGTTGTGTGTGTGGTTGTGGGTGTGTGTGGTTGTGTGTGTTGTGTTTGTGGTTGCATGTGTGGTTGTATGGTTGTGTGTGTGGTTGTATGGTTGTGTGTGTTCTTGTGGTTTCAGTGTCATTGTGTGTGTGTGCTTGTGTGTGTGTGTGGTTGTGTGTGTGTGTGTTGGTGTGTGGTTGTTATTGTGTGTGGTTGTGTATGTGGTTGTGTGTGTGGTTGTGTATGTGTGTGCTGTGTGGTTGTGTGTGTGGTTGTGTGTGTTGGTGTGTGTTTGGTTGTGTGTGATTGTGGTTTTGTATGGTTGTGTGTGTGTGTGGTTGTGTGTGTGCAGTTGTGGGGGTGTTGGTGTATGTGGTTGTTGTTGTGTTTCGTTGTGTGGGTGTGTATGTGGTTGTGTATGTGTGTGGTGTGCAGTTGTGTGTGTGTGGTTGTGTGTGTGGTTGTGTGTTTGGTTGTGTGTGGTTGTGCGTGGTTGTGTGTGTATGTGTGTGTGGTTGTGTGTGTGTGTTGGTGTGTGTGGTTGTTGTTGTGTATGGTTGTGTGTGTGGTTGTGTATGTGTGTGGTTGTGTATGTGTTCGGTGTGTGGTTGTGTGTGTGGTTGTGTGCTTGGTTGTGTATGGTTGTGGTTGTGTGTGGTTGTGTGTGTTGGTGTGTATGGTTGTTGTTGTGTGTGTTGTGTGGTTGTGTGTGTGTGGTTGTGTGTGTGGTTGTGTGTGTTGATGTGTTTGTGGCTGTGTGTGTGCTTGTGGTTGTGTGTCGTGTGTGTTCGGTTGTATGTGTGTGGTTGTGTTTGGTTGTGTGTGTGGTTGTCTGTGTGGTTGTGCAGGAAGCACACGCTCCAGACCCGATGAGAAGTGTGTGACTCAGGGAGCCCAAACCCTCCTTGGCTGGTTTATTTAGGCTGTGGGATTGGGGGGGAGGTGGGGTTTGAATTTGTCCTGTGCCACTTCACACCCAACCAATATTCAAATATTCAACCTGTCCACGTCCAAATAATGCAGCAGCATCCACTGCAATGCCCTCTTTCCACAGCTCACCTATTGTTGTATGAATATTTTCTGAATTTTATAAGTGCATGTCTAGTAGCTTGCACTGGAATCCTGCTGGACTCCTCCCAATCGCAATAGAGCTAAATTAACCAGATGAACGTGTGGTATTCGTAGAAGTCGAACACAGGACAAACAGCGTGGGGGGTTCTCCCACTCTAAAGTCAGAGAAGGAAGAAAAGGAAATAGGCAACCTCGGGAAAACATAGTCTGACATGTGTTTTCAGTCTTTAAATGAAGTGAAAATGTTACAAGATAAGATTAAGGAGGAGGAGAGTGAGCAGAGCCAGAGTTGCCAGGCTACGGGGGAGAGGTAGATACAGGAATGTGAGCCTGTGTCTTGATTTGTGAAGGGAGAGTGCTCCTTGAAAAGACAGGCTACCTGCAGGGTAGTAACAGAGGCGTTCTGAGCTTTTGAGATTTCTTCCATCTAAAAAAGCAATTAGTACAGCTTGGTGGTTTCCAGGCACCTGTCTGGGATGAAAGGGGTCTGTGGCTGGTGTCAAAGCTCCCCCCTGTGGCTTTCTGGGAGCATGGGACACCAGCTTAAATTAAGCCTCCTGCATGGGTGGCGCAGTTGTGCTTTCTGTTAAGATGCCGATGTGCGTACCAGAAGCCACAGGGTTAAATTACACACCCTGCATGGGCATATCTTGTGCGCCTGGTTTTGAGGGTGCCCTAAGATCTTGGCGTTGTGCAAAAACAAAGAGAGTGAAAGCAGGCCATGCTAGACCTATTGTCTATGCCAATGCTTGTTATTTAAATGGTATGTAGTAAACTGTACTGGCAAAGTTAATACGTCTTGTCAGGGTGTAAGCGAGGGACACTAGAAATTTATCGATTTCTACATAATCATAGATATGCAATGCAATCCATAATTTTCTTCTTAATTTGCAGATGCTAACAATACACTATTGGTTTCTAACTCAAACAGATCAAAAGTTACTACAACAAAAAGCTATGACGCATGTTGCTGCGCAGTGGCAAACACTTCCCTTTTCTTTCTGCATAGTTTACTCAAGGCTGTTGCATAATTTGGCCCTCCCCTGATGCATATTCCAGTGGCCGTGTGTATAGTGCATTTACAGCTGTGGATGCAAAGCATATCGGCCAAATAGAAGGAAGCGAGAGAAGAGAGGGGTGTTTTAGACGGAATAAAGACAGAGGGAAGGGAAGAGATAGAACAGAGGGCAGGCGAAAGAAGAGAGAACATTGCAGAGAGGAGCGACAACACGGCGATAAGAGGGGAAGTGTGAGAGGAGAAGGTTATAGATAGAAAGAGAAACAGAAAGCGCGACCAGATACAGGAACAACAATAAAAAACAGTTGGATGGATGGATGGATGGATGGATGGATGGACGGACGGACGGACGGACAGACGGACGGATGGATGGATGGACAGACGGACGAACGGACGGATGGACGGATGGATGGATGGACGGATGGACGGATGGATGGATGGATGGATGGATGGATGGGTTGGTGGATGTATATATGGATGGATGTGCTAACAAATGAAACGTGAGAAGTACAAGAGTGAGATGGGGAGACAAGAGGACAGATTACTGAGAAGGGGTGGGGGAATGGGGAGTGAGAGAACAGAATAGCTAGACAAGAAAGAATGGAGTGTAAAGAGAGCAAGAGGTTGTTGATGTAAGTGAAAAGACAGGGATAGGGGGGAGAGAGAGGAAATGGGGGTTGATAGGGAACAAGAGAAGGACAGCCAGAAAGCTAGAGCGTAGGGGTTGTGTGAGAGTCCACAATAGCCTGGATATTTATGGCATAGGTTAACTTCCTATTTCGGGAGATGTGTGATGTTGCAGCTGGTGGCACCAATTGCGTGTGTGCAGTCAATAGGTCCCAAGACATGAGGGAACGCAGCAATATCATAAAAAAATGTAAACTTTAGTTGTTCTTGCTAGATTTGGGAAGTGCGGAAATTGAAGTGTTAGGCTGACGAAGGCATCCAGGACAGTTGCCAAAAATGAAGACTAAACACTTGTGCGATTTCTGCTATCTGGCCATAAATACTCTGAAAAGACCCCGATGGCAACAAACTAAGTGCCGCCATTAGTTTTCCATGTGTAATGTGCACATCACAAATAATAAAACCATCAAATAAAAAAAAATACAACTGCCGGTTTGTGGCAAAACAGCAAAGTGAGCACATGTCATCCGTAGAGGTTTTAAATTGATATTTTTTAAGTGCTAAGACGGTCAGTAAATTCATCTGGATGCTAAAGCTGGTGACTGGGAAGAATATACACAGTGGTTAAGGTGGTTTAAGTGCTTGACAGAAGAGCCCAGGCCAAGGACATGGGTCAAGCAAAACATGCCAGGAATTCCAGTCCTGAAGTAGAGCCAACATTTAGGAACCCGTTTTTGGTCCTCCCGCCAATTGGTGACAATTTCGACATGACACAGGATTCGAAGCATTTAGAAAAAATACTGATGCCACAGGCCCATGACCACTGTATTGATTGAGAACAATGACATTTTTAAACTTGTCAAATTATTATGCTTGTTAATGCCAAAGGAACCTATTGCTTTGATAAAATCATAATATTGTTTCCCTGGTGACTGACCCGTGAATCATGTGGGATGGCACATGATGGAGTCGAATGTTGCTTGTCAGTTTTGAGGGTCTTTTCCTATGACCCTCTCGGAGTAGTTCAAACCGGAGGTGTGGATGGGTACTTTGGTTCAGGACAGACAGGGCGACCCTGTTTATGGACACAGGATTATCGGCTACGGTTTAAATTGACTACGTGAAGTCCTAACAAAGCAAAGAACTATAAAGACACTTTGGAGCCATTACAAAAACACACCCTCCACCTCTTAACATGGCAGAATATGTTACCATGTGCTGGGGAAGTGCAGTGACTGTACTTCCAGGCCCAGAACAGCACTTTGCAACAGGGCTGTATTTACATTCCAGCAATTTCAGATAAATAAAAAATCTGACTTTTTGGTTAACAGCTTCAGTGTGTTACAGGTTTGAAAATGTTAAAACGTGAACCTAGAGTAAGCAGAAAAGTGCTCTTAGCTCAATAAAACAAGCATTGGCAGCCGCAAAATGAAATCACCGCAAGTGCTACTGTGCCGGCGATCAGCTTGCTATAACGCGCATGCCCGGTAGAAAAGCTGATCGCGTGTTCAAAAGCAAATGACCAGCCGGTCATTTGCTTTTGAAGTTACCTTTCAACAAAGGAAGATGTAGTGTTCTCCTCATCCATCTGTTCTGGAATGCTGGGTCGTGGAATTGTGAAACAGCATTCCATTTCAGAAGGGGCTTTCAAATGCTGTCAGTTGGTTCCAGCTTTAACGAAGATGTTGCTGCTGCTGCGCAGCACCTGCTAAAGATTAATAAACTTCATCTAAAGTACTTGCCTGCGGCATTCTATTTACAACAATATTGTTGGCGACGATCAGCGCAGGTGTCTGCCGAACCCACTTTTCGTGTAGAACATTAGGGATTTCAGTGATGCTGCTCCTTACCTCGTCAGTTGCAGGTGGTGAGTGGAAGTAACATCAGAACGTCGAGACGTATAAAGTCTACAACCCTCCGCTGGAGCGACGTTTTGAGGTACTGTTATAGGTTTTTTTTTCTTTGCGGCAGTGGAGTGCGTCATCTTAAATTCGTCAAGAGGCGATTGGAGGGCGTCATCTTAAGGACATCAAGAGGCTACTGGCGTTAGCGTTTCAGCCTTTGTAAAACGCCATATTGGAGTCACCTTTAGTCCGTTTTCTCATTGGTCATGCAGCGTGACGCGGCGATTGGAGTGCGTCAAGCGGCTATTGGAGTTAGCATTTCATCCTTTGTGAAACGCTATATTGGAGTCACTTTTAGTCCAATTTCTCATTGATCACGCAGCGTGACACGGCATGATGTTCTACGCAGAGGGATTTTTCTTTTATTGACGTCCTCTGGGTTGTTCCAAACGGAACACTGTGTGCGGAGCTTTTGACCATTAACAGTGTTTTTGTTTTTGTTTTAGCAGTCTTCAAGCTTATCGGCAAGAGATCAAGCAACTAGCAGCTGTTAGGAAGAGACGGTAAAGCGGCAATTTAAGCGATTTATTGACTTATCGGCTGTTAGAAAGGCGAACCCGGGGGAGGCAGAAGATGTCTGACTGACCACCCCTAGGTCCACCCCTCCGTCGAGAAGTAGCCGAGCGTTATCGAGAGGCCTCCTAGGTGAGGGTCCTCTCCTAGGATCGTACAGCAGAGTAACCCCACCACTACAAATGGACACCACACAAGAGGACAAGTTCTTAGTCTTTATCAAGAATAAAGGTTGCTTGTCTTCAGCGATATGTACAGGCAGATTGAGGGATCTGAAAAGTCTCGTAAATAAGGGACAGGGTAGCGGGACAGTCTCAGTACGGGTGAAGGAAGGGATACCCTGCGCACAGCTCTCAATCCTCGAGCCGGGGGGTTCCGTGAGGTCGAGTCGCGGCAGCACCAGCAGGACTCGACAGGTGGTCTTCAACGGAGAGGGGGCCGCGGCAGCGCCAGCAGGCCTCGAGGTGGTTTCGGCGAAGATGGGCCGCGGCAGCGCCAGCAGGCTCCAAAGATGGTTCAGCTAAGATGGACCGCGGCAGCGCCAGCAGGCTCCAAAGAAAGTTTCAAGCTTCAGGGAAATGAGTTCTTCTCGGGGTCAGCCGCGACAGCGTCAGCAGGGCTCTTGACTCCAGGATACAACTAACGTCCTACTCCAGGGCTGGCCCAGATATAGGACCGGAGTCCTTTGATGTCCGGACCCTTGCGCCTGGGGGTCAGAGGGGCCGGGATGGTGGTGTCCAGACACCCAGCAGGGGGGTGGAGCCAGCGCCCAGGGAGGCCGGAGAGCGATCGATACCAGGCGTCCGGGGACGGCTGGAGGGCCATCGAAACTCTCCTCCTCTTGGATCCGTTGAGTGGCTACTCTACCACCCGGGGGGATCTTGGTGCCTCGATGTCGGGGTTTCGCTGGGGCCTTGGCCGGGGCCGAGGCCACGTGCTCGGGACGTGATGGGCCCAAGATGGAGTCGGGCGTTGCTGCGTGCTAGGGACGAGATGGGCCCAAGCTGGAGTTGGGCCTGTAGGGGTGATCCGGAGTGGTGGCCGGAACGGCAGTGGTGGGGCGTGCAGGGTACGCCATGTTCCAGGGGGGAAAGCCGTGGTTTGCCAGGGTGGTTGCTCTCGTCGGTAGTTCGTGAAGGGTCGTGCCCGGGGGGTGACCATGGCTCGATGGAGGGCCGATGTCGTCCTGGGCCCGCCATACGGGAGGGGTAGGACCACGCCATGAGGCTGGGTCCAACATCGGCACTTCCAGGTTTTCCTTATTTTTCCCTGGAAACTCAGCTAAGCATATTCGATATATGTCAACACTCATTAAGACAACTCAGTCACATCTTTATAATTTTCAGAACCTGTCTGGTGTTCTTTGAGACTACAAAGTGACAGCTAAACTGTGGAACTGATATATTTACATTATTTTGTGATATAATTGTGTTAATTTTTGCAAATTGCTTTATTTACGTTTTCACTATACATTTAAGGTATTGGCACTTTTGAAACTTGTAGTTGCCTAAATGCAGTTGGTTGCACCACCCCCACCCTTTTTATAAACGCCAGGTGATCCACCAATACAGTGGAAAAGATGGTATGATGCATTTATCACATACATTGGTGCTATTGGAGGTTCACGTTATAGGGGTGAAAGGAAAACATTTCTTTTATTGAATGCATTGGGGTTTGAAGGAAGAGACATTTTTAAACATTTACCTGCTTTAGTACCTGCTGTTGATGGTGAAGAAATAGATGACTTTACTGAGACTGTAAAAAAACTGGAATTGCGTTTTGACTTCCAGCCTAGTTTAGTTGTAATTAGGCATAAGCTTTTTAAAAGAGAACAAAGAGCTTGGGAAAAAGTAGAAGATTTTATTTCAGCATTATGTGTGTTAAGTGCTGAATGTCAATTTTAAAATTTTAGGGATCAGCTTATAAGGGATCAATATATTTGTAAATGCACTGACAAGAGTATTCAACAAAAATTACTTTCTTTAGGCAATCCAACTCTCAAAGAAACAATTAAGATAGAAAAGAGCATTGAGCTTTCTAAAGTTTCGGTGAAAGAATTAGATGAAAAAGAGGCTTCAACCACTTCTAAAGAGGAGTCAGGAAATGTTATAAGGTCTAAAGATTCTAAATCTAGTAATTTTTTTCGCAATAATAATACGTTTTTCAAACAAACAAACATTTGTTTTAAATGTGGTAATGTACCTCATTTTAGAACAGGACGACCGTGTCCTGCTAGAAATGTTATTTGCAGGATGTGTGGAAAATTTGGTCATTTTTCAAAAGTATACCAGAATGTTAAGAAGAATTCAGTTTTTCATCAAGATCCTAGACAAAGTAACAAATCTTCATCTTCTGATGCGAATGTGTGTGTTTCAGAATCTAAGTGTGATGGTTTTGACAAAATTGAAGATGATTTGAGAGACATGGTTGTTGTGGTCACTGATGTTGGTGTTGTTGCTAATCAACCTTCTGAATGTGTTAACCCTTATGTGGAAATTGGCATTGGAACAAATGTTTTATGTCTTTTGGCTGATTCTGGTGCAAGAATCACTATGATTGATCAGGAAAAGTTTCATAAAGTTTGGGGTTCTCGTCCATTACTACCTCCTGATAGATCTCCTGTTTCATACGAAGGAAGAACGATTGAACTGGCAGGGTATTTCGAAGACACCTTAGAATTTAGAGGCAGGAAGATTTATGGGAAAATATATGTAGCCATCTGTCAGGAATCACACCGTTGCCTCCATAGTACACATTGGGGCACTTACATTAAGGAAAAGGAGGCGAGTGATCGTCAAACCTAGACTGATCAACCATTGGTATACTGTAGGATAGGTAGTACACACCCTAAGATGGCCGCGGCTGTGGCCGTCGTCTATTTACCTTTACAGCGGCAAACACAGTCTAGTCTATGTGTGGAGCGCGTGCTTTCCAAACTGCGCACTTCAACTGGGATTTTCGTCAGAGAGCTTCGTTTTCCGTTACCTCTGACTGAACTGTAGCCGGAGGTGGTTTAAAGTTCAGAGTAGTTGCGGAATTACTTTCCGCTTAGTATCATAGTTCAGTGTGAATATCTGTTTAGGAGGCAAGAGTTTCCTGCGTAGAAAGTTTTGTAACCTTTTGACTTTGGAGGACAGAGTAACCCCGCGCTGTCGAGAGGAATCCTGTAGCGGGTGTTAAGAGTAGTCGCTGGAGTTTCTTCTTTTATCGAACATTTTCCAAGTTTGAGAGTCAGAAAGAGAGCAGCGCTTGAACCTCATTACTGTAAGATATTTTGGAACTGTTACCCAATACCTTCCCGAACTTAGCACTGTGATATCTCCCTCTTGCGCTTATCCATTTACCTTTTCTTCCTATCTTCTCCTTCCCTGTATCTTTTTGCGCGCCTCTCGAGTGGTTTCATGTCATAGTAAATAAACTGACAAGGTTTGCAGCAATAGTCAAAACAGTCCTAACAAGAGAAGAATCATTCGTCAAGGTTCATCTCCAGGATTGCAGTTCCCTAGGAAGTATTTACTACAGCTTACGAGAGGAGTGCAGGTACCAGGTTAACCCTTACACTCTTTCATTCATACAGACAGTTAGAGCCTATGGTAACCTTGTTATTTATTTTGCAGAGCTCACAAACTCCTCAGCACGTAATAAATATCACAAACCACAGAAGAGAGGCAAATACTTTATAGACAGCTGATAGGAAGAGATTCTTTTTTAAATACATTTGTAGGAAAACCTGTATTGTAGTTGTTTGTACATGATTTCTCCCTCTGTGCATTAGGTACCACTGGCAAGGTGAGGAACACGTACAGAAGTATCCTACATCACTGTGAGGGTGGCAGCCATTGACGGAGTGTTTCTTCTTTAATCCAATTCCCCTTTCCCCCCTGCTGGTGACGTCGCTTAATATAGCGGCGGTACTGGTGGGCGGGCATTGGGATCTGCGGCTGATCTGCTTTTGCAAAGACTGAAGGGTTCTGACACCATCAAGGGGCTAAATATCCTTGGTTGGTTTCATCAAGGACTGTTCAAAATGGTACTTAGACCAGGCACAAAGGATCAAGTTTCCATTATTAAGTCAGATGATTTTGTTGACATCTTGTGTGAGAAATATCCTTCAGTCTTTAGCAACAAACTTGGACAAATTAAAGGTTTGACTCATTGCATTAAGGTTAAGGAGGAATCTGTACCTGTTAAGCACAAACTCAGGAATGTACCTTTTAGTGTCAGGGACCAGTTAGAAAAGGAACTTAAGGAGTTGTGTAGAAAAGGAATAATCAAACCTATTGAGTCATCTCTTTGGCTTAGTCCATTGGTCGTAGTCAAGAAGACAAATGGTGAACTTCGAGTCTGCATAGACTTACGCAGTTTAATAAAAAGCATATGGGTTGATTCCCATCCCCTCCCAAAGATTTTGGACATGTTGTCTTTAATTAATGGTTCAAAATGGTTTACAAAGTTGGATTTAGCCTCAGCCTATCATCAGGTTGTGTTGGATCCATCTTCTAGACATTTGACTGCCTTTGTTTCACCTATAGGTTCTTTCCAATACTGCCGCATGCCATTTGGATTAGCTTCCGCGGCAGCGGTTTTTCAAAGAATCATGTCCAATCTACTAAAAAACATAGATGGTGTTGTTGTCTTTCAGGATGACGTTCTGGTTCATAGTGTAACATCAGAGGCACATGATGAGGCAGTTTGTTGTGTTTTGGAGACCTTGCGTGAGGCAGGTGTGGTCTTGAAGAAAGAAAAATGTGTTTTTAAAGTGCAGAAAATAGAGTATTTGGGACATGTCATGTCTGAACATGGTGTGGAGCCTAGACCAGGTTTGGTCAAAACCATTGTTGATTCACCAGCACCTAGTGACAAGGTAGGTTTGAAATCATTTATTGGTTTGTTTGAGTTTTACTCGCGATTTTTGCCAGATTATGCCTCAAAGGTTCAACCGTTGTCCAATATGCTTAAAAAAAATTCCTTTTCTTTTGGATGAAGAATGTAGTGTTGTTTTTAACTGGATCAAAGAACGTTTGGTGAGTCCTGTAATTCTCAAGCCTTTTGATCCCAATGTGACACGTACTATCACTGTTCACGCTAGCGGTGAGGGTTTGGGTGCCATTCTCACTCAAAATGTTAAAGAGCATGAATATACTTTGGGATATGCTTCAAGAGTGTTGCATGGTTCGTAATTGAATTTTTCTGTAATTGAAAGAAAGTTGTTATCATGTTGGTGGGCCATAAGAAAATGTTCTCCTTATGTCTGGGGTAAACACATTAAATTATGCACTGATCACAACCCACTTGTGTCTATTTTGTCCGGTGACAAAATGAAGGAACATACACCCAGAATTGCACGGTTATCCACAAAACTATTGCAGTTTGACTTTGAAGTCTAATATATTCCAGGTTATAAAAACACTAGAACGGATTATTTCTCAATACATCCGGTAGAATCTGGAGATCAATGTGTGGATGATTATGATGAGGATAATTGTGTTGTGGCTGCTGTTATCTTGGATGATATGTGTGCTATAAGTGAAGCGGAATGGAGAGGAAAATGGTCTGAAGATATTTTACTTGGTGAGGTTAGTAGATGTGTGAAAAGTGGCTGGCCAAAGGAGAGCATTGCTCATTTATCTCTTCAGACTTTCGTTAAAGTGGCAAATGAGTTCTCCATTGAGGATGGATTATTGATGCGTGGCGATAGATTGGTTCCTCCGGAGTCATTGAGATCCAGGTTGATTCAGGGTGCACATGAAGGCCATCTGGGTAAAACTTTTACAAAAAAAAGATTGCGTGAACATCTGTGGTGGCCACAGATGGATAAAGATGTTGACATTTTTGTGGGAAATTGTGTTATTGGCTTGAATTCAGAGAAAACTATGAAAGTGCATACACCACCTCTTCAACCGATTGAGTTACCAAATAAACCGTGGGAGAAAATTGGAATAGATTTGTTGGGACCTTTTAATACTCTTCCCATTAATGCAAGGTTTGCTATTGTAGCAATCGATTATTACTCAAAGTGGCCAGAGGTTTGTTTTATTAATGAGCCTAATTCTAATAATGTCATTGATTTTCTGAAAGATGTATTTTTATGAGAAGGGTGTCCAACCATTATTGTAAGTGACAATGGTGTACAATTTGTCAGCCAAGATTTTTAAACTTTTCTGCTACAAAGTGGTATCAAACATTTAAGAAGCGTGCTCTATCATCCACAAACCAATGGTTTGGTGGAGCGTATGAATAGATTGATAAATAATTGTGTACAATGGGCTTTAGCTGGTAAATGCAATATTCAAAATGCTGTTAGATCCATGTTGTGGTTCTATCGTACCACACCCCATACTTCCACAAAGGTGTCTCCTTTTGAACTTCTTAGGGGAAGAAAACCTTGTTCAAAGGTTGTCCTGGTTGGATGGCTAGATGGGTTAAGATGAACACTGTAAACAATATAGACAGTATTGTTAGGTTAAATGTTTCTCAAGCCCAAAGTCAGCAAAAGGAATATTTTGATCTCAGGAAAAGGTCTGTTTCGCAGAATTTTAAAATTGGCGATGTTGTTAGGATTAAGATCCCTATTCATGCGAAGAAAGGCTTCTCAAAATTCTCGGAGCCTTTCAGGTTGACAAGGTTTGTGAGGTGCGGTAGGGGGCAATAATAAAAATTGGTGAAATTTATCTAGAGTTGTAAAGGTAAATAATGTTTCGGGACAGGTTTCTTTTCCATGTTCCAATAAGTCTGATAGTATGTTTAGATCTGTAATTAATGATTCTTCTGCTTCTCCTGCTGCTGTGGGTTTGCGGAAAAGTTCTCGTCAGCGTTCCATCCCTGCAAGATATCATTAATTCTGTATAATTCTTTTTGCCTCTTATTTCTTAGTGACTGAGATACATACAGTGTAAGTTGTAATATTTTGTATTTCATTCTAATGTTTATGCATTGCGTTTCTGTTCATTTTCATATTGTTTTTTTTTTATTGTTTTTTTCGGGTTTTATCTTTTCCTTTGTTATGCTAAGAGGAGGAAGATATTGTAGTATTCTCCTCATCCATCTGTTCTGGAATGCTGGGTCGTGGTATTGTGAAACAGCATTCCATTTCAGAAGGGGCTTTCAAATGCTGTCAGTTGGTTCCATCTTTAACGAAGATGATGCTGCTGCTGCGCAGCACCTGCTGAAGATTAATAAACTTCATCTAAAGTACTTGCCTGTGGCATTCTATTTACTACAATACATCAAATACAATCCTTAGAGGAACAAAAAGACTTTCTACCGTGTCCACTTTGTTTCATTTACTACCTATTGTGTTCTTTTGATTAAGCATGATACATGTATACACCTTGCTAAACGTGTGCACAGGATTCTTGTCATAATTACCGAGTGGGCCCTGGCCACTCTCTGCAGAGGTTTCGGGGTCTACTCTGACCTTGCTGCACCGTCTTCATTATTGTTGTTTTTTTACCCAACACACACCGTTACCAGTTAACACTTCCTGTATACGTCAAAACCCTCCACTGAACCCGCTCCATCTCCAACACATACACATGCAGACCCATCAAAATGCCTTCTTAGCATCCTGGATGAGGAACACGATACAGAACAGCTACACAATTGCTATCCTAATACAGCTAATACCAGCACTAAAAACACACCCGCTACAAACCCACACAATACTGATCACTCTTCTACCAAACAAAGTCCCACTATCACCAAAGGCCACTCACTAAACTGTCTACTAATAAATGCTCAATCCCTCTCTAAAAACAAGCATCACATCTATGACCTTCTCATCGATGCAAAACCAGACATACTATTCATAACCGAATCATGGTTGGGAGAAGATATGGCTCCAGTCGTGCATGAAGCCATTCCTCTAGGCTATCAAATAATCACCCAAAATCGTATAGCCAAAAAAGGAGGTGGTCTAGCTTTTGTATTCAAGCAAACAATACATATCACTAAAATTTACAACATCTCCATAAAGAATTGTGAGGTTCTTCTAACAAGATGCAATCCTACACCGTCTTCCTCCTGTAACTTCCTGCTCCTTTACAGACCTCCACCTAGCAAGGCAACATTCCCAGACGCACTTCTAGACACAGTTTCAAACCTGATAACAATACACTCCAACCTATGCGTTCTGGGTGACCTTAACATTTGGTTTGATAAACCCAATATTATTTATTTATTTATTTATTAAACTTATAGAGCGCAAACAAATACCACTAGTGGTGTCTCGGCGCTAGGCTGATAGAGAGGCAGATAAAGAGAAAACTTCTTTGCATTTATTGACCGAATAGCCAGGTCTTTACTTGTTTTCTAAAGATCATCAGTGACGGGCTGCATTTTATTTGATGGGGCAAGGTGTTCCATAGCCTCGAGGCAGCTACCAAGAAGCGTCTGTCTCCCCATGTAACTGTTCTAACTCGTTGAATACAAAGGGAAGCAGATGAGGCAGATCTTAAAGCTCTCTTAGGGACATAAACCAACAGTGATTCCCTAAAGAAGTCAGGTCCTTGGCTATTCAGCGCCTTGTAGATAATACACAATGCCTTAAACTTAGTTCTTTTTCTCACCGGAAGCCAATGAAGTTGGTAGACAATGTGGGAAATGGGCGCAAACTTAGGAGTTTTGGTCAGGATTCGTGCAGCAGCATTCTGCACCATCTGCAATTTCTTAAAGACCTGCTCCTGGGCATTCAACAGAAGCCCATTGCAGTAGTCCACCTTGGATAACACCAAGGAGGACATAAGTGTTTTCCCGGCAGACAGGGGAAGAAAAGGTAATAACTTTTTCACTTTTCGTAGCGTGTAAAAGGAGGAGGAGACCACTGCATTGGCATGATTGGTGAAACTCAGTTTGCTGTCAAACAGCACTCCTAAGTTTCTCACCTTCGAAACTGGAGTGGGTGGATTACCCATTTCTGGAGGCCACCAGACCGGGGACCAAGCTGGTTTTAGGTCCCCAAACACCATTACCTCAGTTTTATCGGTGTTCAATTTCAGACAGTTATTGTCCATCCAGTGGCTAATAGCTCTCATGCCTATCTGAAAGTTGGCCGCAACCTCACTCCCATTTTTATGCACTGCTAACACCAACTGAGTATCGTCGGCGTATGAAGTCACTCCCATTCCATGGATTTTAATGACCCTCGCCAAGTCCGACACATAGATGTTAAAAAGTGTCGGACTTAGCGAGGATCCCTGGGGGACTCCACAAGGCAGCGCAAATGTGGGTGAATAAAAATTCCCCATCTTTACTGATTGTTCTCTGTTGGATAGAAAAGAGACCAGGAGCTCCACAGCCTTGCCCTGTATGCCCATAGCTGTGACACGGTCGATCAAGATGTTGTGATCGACCGTGTCAAAAGCCGCCGAGAGATCGAGCAAGATCAGGATTGCCGTGCCACCCTGGTCCATGATCTGTCTGATCTCTTCGGAAGCCTTTATAAGCGCCGTCTCCGTTCCATGGCCTCTCCTAAACCCGAACTGGGAGTTATCCAGCAGATTGTTGTGATCAATGTAACTGGCCAGCTGTTTATTTATAACCTTTTCAAGTATTTTGGATGGAAAAGGGAGGGCTGCTATAGGGCGATAACTTTTTAATTCCAAGGTGTTAAGAGTGGGTTTCTTTAGCAGTGGCTTTATTATAGCAGTTTTCCATTTTTGAGGATAAATACCTGATTCGCAGATGGTACTGCAGATATTCTCCAAAATTGGGGCTACTACCTCGGTTGTTGATTTAATGATGACCGGTGGGCAGGGATCCAAAGGAGAACCTGACATAGTTGTTTTAATAAGGTCTTTTATTTCTGAAAGTGATGGGGGGATAAATTCATTCAGAGAAGAGGATATGAGCTGTGCGTTCTTGTGGCTCTCTGATGATTCCCCTGTTATATTATTGTTGAATTTATTATAGATTTCTGTGACCTTGGTCCTGAAAAAATCAGCCATCTGATCACAGAACTCTTGAGTAACATCTGTAGTATTTGCTGTTGGAGTATTTGTTAGTGTTGCCACTACCTGATATAATTGTTTACTGGAATTCTGGGCTTTTTCTATCTGTTCGGTAAAATATTTACTTTTTTCCAGTCTTAACAGCTTCCTGTATATTGATAATGCTTGTTTGTATTTCTCTTTATCGTTGTTGTCGTAGTTGATTCGCCAGCACCTTTCTAGATTGCGGCATTTCTGTCTTTCTAGTCTTAGAGTTTCGGAGAACCAAGGGGCTGATGGTGTTACGCGATTGGGGCGCAATTTCTTAATAGGCGCTACTTGATTAAAAGTATCTGTAAGCCATTGGTTATAATTATTTGCTGCCAGTTGAGGGTCTGGCGTTCTAGATGGCTTGTTATTTTCCAATTTCTCAGATAGTGTCTTTATATCTATGTTTTTCCAGTCCCTACACGTTCTAGGTTGTTTTTTGGCCGAATGTTGATTTTTATGATTTTTAACAAGGACGTGAAAGACCACTACTGCATGGTCTGACCATACAATAGGGATAACAGTGGGGGAAGTAATGGCCTGGTTATTTGTAAATAGGCCATCGAGAACATGACCTGCTTTGTGCGTGGCTGTAGTGACTAGCTGGTTTAGGCCAACGGCCTTAAAATCCTCAATAAGGCTCAGTGTGTCTTTATCTGCTGTTTCTTCTAAATGAAAATTAAAATCTCCTAGTATAGTATATTCAGAGGCTTCTGCTACTGGCTCTAATAAGATACTGATAGATTGGAGAAAAGGCATTCTAGTGGCTGGGGGACGATAGAGTAGAACTCCATTAAACATTTGGGTAGGAGATAGAGTAATGGAGAAGGCTAATGTTTCTGCCGGAATGTTATCTAGTGTCCCTGTTTTCAGTGTTAGTTCTAGCCGTAAAATAATGGCAAGGCCGCCCCCAATATGACCCATCCAAAAACTATAATCACCGGCCTAGACGCATTGAACCTGCATCAGATTCTCCACAATCCGACACACACCGCTGGACATATCCTAGATGTCATTTATGCTAATACTGAACTAGTTACCTTTTAAACCTTTCAAACTATAACTCTAGTCACATGGTCAGACCCCCACTTGTTCGCCTTCCAACATAAAACAACGCTAAGCGACTCACATAAAACTACCTTCCATCCATCCGCCTATCGGCCATGGAACAAACCCAATTTGGAACACTTGGAAACACAACTAACATCCAGTACAAATCTCGAAAGCATAAATTCTGTTCAAAATCTATATGAGTGGATACAGAAGCTTTTGACATCCTGATACCACTCAAAACCACACAACAGAACAATAAAGAAAAGCGCCTTGGAGAAACATTGAAATAAAAGACATAAAACAACAAATTAGAAAGCTGCAACGTACCTGGTTCAAAACAAACGCCAAACAAAACAAACTTCACCTACAGAAAATTAACAGATTATACAAGTCTGCTATCAAAAAAGCTAAGAAAAGGTACTATTCAGACAGAATTCAAAACGCTAAATGTGCAAATAAAGAATTCTATAAAATACTCAATGAATTTTGCAAACCAAATTGCCAAGAAGGAACGCATCCTGTTACTCAAGATTTCACAGACAAACTGGCAAATCATTACAGGGACAAAGCAGAAACATTGGAATCGTACTTAAAACAGAAACAATGCACCAGCACTAACCCTTGAACATAACAACAATCCAAGAATGCTCTAATCAAGCCTCTCCGTTCCTTCGAACACATCTCACACGATGAATTTATTGACCTGGTCAAAGCAAGCAGGCCTGCCGGCAGCCCTTCTGACCCCTGTCCGCCACAAACTTTCAAGACAATTCTTTTAACAACCTCTGCCGCCACTCCAGTAAAAAGAATCATCAACTATTCCTTAACTAATGGAATATTTCCAGAAGAACTCAAAAAGTCATACATATGCCCTTTACTGAAGAAAACAAACTTGGACCGGGTGAACCCTGACAACTACAGACCCATTACAAATGGACCGTTCCTGGGCAAACTGATAGAAAGAGCAGCGCTTGCCCAGATGTCACAATTCATTGAAGAGAATGACATACTTTCAGACTTTCAAATAGTATTCCATCCGGGAAGAGGCACTGAATCTGCCCTCCTTGCCATCTGGGATGGCCTAAAGAATACAGTGGACCGCAACGGGGTTGCTGCGCTACTCCTTGGAACGCTCAGCTGCCTTTTGACACGGTTGACCATGACACTCTGAAACAAAGACTCTATGAAGCCGGCATTGAGGGAACTGCTTTAGACTGGATCGCGTCCTACCTTCGAAACTGATTTAATGTCATCCATACCCCACTTTTCTCATCCAAACCATACTCCACAAAAGCAGGGGTCCCTCAAGGTTCTATCATCTTTTTCATGCAATTCAACATCTACATGAAGTCATTACCAGTACTGATCAATAAATTTCACCTCACGTGCTATAACATGCAAATACTCCTTCAACTGGAATGCCCCAAAGACATTGGAAAATCACAATTTTTCAGCTGTCTCAGAGCCGTGGATCAGTGGATGACCTGGAGCCATCTCAAATTGAATGCTTCAAAAACTGAAATACTCACGTGTGGCGATTGGAAAACATTACAACCCGCTTGCGGCATTGCCTGATGAACTGGGATCACTGCCTAAAGTATCGAAGGAAGTAAGAAACCTCAGAATGACCAAGGAATCCAAGCTGCCGATAAATGCCCAAGTGGGTAAACTAGCAAGATCAAGCATTTGCTACAATAAAAACGCTGCGATGAGTTTTCCCTCATTTGGGATTTCCACACAAGGTCCAAGCTTCCATCTCCCTTGTTCTGTCTAAACTCAATATCCTCTACCATGGATCACCTTTAACGGCCATGAAAAGACTACAGCGGATTCAGAACTCGGCTGCCAGACTACTCTTGCATATCAAACCATGAGCCCACATCTCCTCTGCCTTGAAAGCCCTGCATTGGTTACCGGTTGCCAGAAGATCCACGTTCAAGCTGCTTTGCATCACCCACAAAGCAATACATGGAATGGGACCGCTCTTCATCAGGAATAAAAACACCAAACACATTCAACAAAGGAACCTCCACTCTAAAGGAGCATCTTGCCTCAAAATCCCACCATACAAGAAAAAAAACATGGGGGGCACCTCCTTCTCTGTTCAAGCAGCCAAACTATGGAACTCTTTACCCCCCAACATAAGGTCCACCGACAACCACCTTATCTTCAGAAAACTACTCAAGATTTGTCTCTTGCCCACATTAGCACCATACACAAACAGAAATTTACAGCATATCCCTCTGTATACAAGGATTTTTTTCACTATAGATATGTACCTATCTTTGTGTATTACTTTGTATAAACATGTAAAATAATTATGTTGTTGAGAGAAAAAATACTAATAATAAATAAATAAAAATCATATTTGGTCTATGCACTACCCTATTTCTCATCCTGTGCCTCTATCAATATCTTTAATCTACATATACTTACCTCCTTTATGTATCTATATACTTTCAATGTAATTATGGATCTATATATTTATCACTTTCTTCTAATTTAGCATTTCCAATGCACTACCCTATTTCTCAGCCTATACTTTGCTCAATGTATCTTCTAGCCTAACCTTCTGACTCATCTCAAACGTCTTCTACTACTCCTTCCAATGCAGTACCCTATCTCTCATCCTATACATCTATCAATATATCCTCTACATTCACTCTCTCATTTATCCCAAACCCCATACCACTACTATGATTGCCAAAACAACCCTTTCTAGAGTCTCTCCTACTCTACCCCTCCTTGCAGACCTAACAAAAACAAACCCATCTTTCACTCTTTTATTCCTCCACTATCCTTTTCAATCGAAATTAACAGACTAAAATGTTCACTTCTCAAATTCCATATTAAACTATACTAATGTGCTACCCAAATAACTGAATAACATATCCACTACACAAATTACTTCATATTTTTTTACTATACTAGTTTTCAACAGTAATCCTTTATGGGTTCCCGGTTGCTACTTGCCAGAAAAGCGCTTCAACACCCATCAGGGGTAACAAGTGCTATATGAATGCAAATCTTTCTTCCCCTTTTATCGCTCCGCTATCCTTCTCACTCCAAGTAACTGACTAATATCCACCCCTGAAATTACTTCATATTTCACCATATTAATTCACCACTAATCCTTTGTAGGCTTCCTGAATAGAGTGAATCAACAAGCGCTATATAAACACAAACCTTTGTCCTCCTCTATCCTTCTGCTATCATTCCAAATCCAAATAACTGACTAACCTATACACCACTTAAAATGTACTTGCATGTTCCACTATACTAATTCAAGACTAATCCTCTATGGGTCCCGGAGTAGCGTGCTACTCGCTGAAAAAGCGCTTTGATGCCTCGTCAGGGGTAGTAAGTGCTATATAAATGCAATTACAATACAATACAATATCAGCTATGCACTATACTGAGTCAGTCAAAGGAACTACCTCCGTGAAGTCATCTGAATGTTTGGGTTTCTACCCCCTGCGTGTAAGGATTGAAGATAATGCCCTGTACTGAATGCTACCCAAGACTTAAACTGCACCTCCTTTCTTGCATTGCTCGAGAACTATGTTTTAGGATAGAATGGCAAATTACTAGTTTGTTTAGGGTATGTTTTGTCCACTTATTTAATCTATAAACGCCACCTGCATTTTGACAACTGTTTGCTGACAGTTGGTCAGATCTATCAAAATGGTCAGGCCGAATCAGAGCAGATAGTACTCAGTTAACTTTTAGTTCTTGGGACTTCAAGAAAAAAGTTAAAATGATTTTACCACAAGACTGTAGCTGATGGATTGGCAGCTCCGAGCCAGAATGAGTGAGTTGCAGAGCTAAGGAGCTCCCAGGAAACTGTGATGTGTGCGGCGGCCGGGGTGTGCGCAATCCTCACAGGCTATGTCCAAGTCTGGCAGGAGCTTTGAGAAAGTGAATTGTTTTGTGGTGGGTGGTGCCTCTGGCGCAGACGTGAAATAAAATAAACAAGCACAGGTGCGCCATTAAAGAAAAGCCATTAAAGAAAAGAAATACGCGCGACTCACCTAAAGAAGAAGGCAGCAAGGGGAGGGAAGACATGAGGGGACCTAAAGCGTTTAACTTGCGGGAGCGTGCAGCTCCAGGAGCGATAATTGCTCACATATGGTGCCGCGCGCTCCCGCTAGTAAATCGCCACACAGGCATACATTTCCATTGAAGCCAATGGAACGCATGCACGTTTTTGGCTAAAAAGCCGTAGCGACAGGAAAAGGTCTCTTTGCCTTTTCAGAGCATGCGCGCTGCTAAGGCGAGACCTAAAAAAGGCTGCACTAAAGAGGGACAACTAAGCCTATTCATGAATCAAACGCAACCATTTAGAAAGGACAGTAACAGGAGCCAGTTGAAAAGGTGGGCGGAGCTTCTAGTCCATACCTGCATACAGCATGCCTCGCAGAGCAGCTCATGCGCTGCCCAGGCTCAACCTAAACAAGTAACATCATACCTACAACAAATCAGGACAATTGGCTTTGTCAATGGTTGTTAGTTGCATAAAATAAATTAGCAGCAACTATGGCTTATATATAATATTTAAAAACCTCCCACTTAAAGCACTGGCGTAATGAAAATTGAGGGGGCCTCCCTGCGAAGTATGTAGAGGGGCCCCCTCCGGGCTCAATTAGGAGCTCTCCTGACAGAGTGCAGTGCCGAGAGGGCCCCCTGGAGCTTCGCCCCCCCCGCACCGCGTGGGCTGCGGGGGCCTGTGTTACGCCCCTGATTTAAAGCCCTGGTGACACCACAACAATGTTGCTGCTCCTGAGTTTGAAAGAGAGAAGCGAAGTCCAGAGAACAAATGACTCTCTTTAAAGGATATCCCTTCCCCCTACAACGCTCACCTGGCATGACGTCATGCCGTAACTTCTCCATCATTGAGAAGTGAGCAGTGTGAGCACGTGCACATTGATGTGCCTGCTGTCACTCCTGCTCTACAGGATGGTTTTGTGTTGTTCTACAAAGGGCAGTGCTTGGTGGGGTGTCCTATAATGAGCGAGACGTGGTAGAACGAACTGATCTGATTGAAACACAGATCAACAGAGTAGGGAAGTGGTTCACAATAGAGCCCACCAGCTTCGACCACAGGGTCTCTCGCAGCTGTCCCCTCCCATGCCCCATAGTTTGAATCAGCCTGTGATTGAGTGCTTTTCTATTCAGATATCACTCGCCCTGAGCGCCATTGATTGCAACCTAATGTTACAAAAATAATAACCCTACTTAGCGGAATGAATAAAAACTGAATGATTCAGTGAATTAATAACTGAACTATTGTGCACGTCTCTTTAAACTAAACCATTTCACGACACTTCCTGATTAGGAGAGGCGGGTTCACAGAGGCTAGAACAGTTTGAATTTTAAAGTGCTGTAAAGAATCAAAGTTGTTGCTGTAGAACTCAACGGCATGCGTTTTGTCGATCTTGAAAGGATGAGACACCAAGCCTATCCCGCCTGGGCTCCAAGCCTTGCTTGCCTGTGGGTGGCACTCAGATTCTTGCAGTAAATGTATTGAGGGATTGAGCTGTCTCAATGGCACGACCGGTGCTTCTGACACAATGCATTGTAATCTCTCCAATTACTTCTTCATTAGAGGACTTGGTGCTTTTTTCTTTTTGATGATTTATTAAAATTCAAATCACAAACTATATGTTGAATAACTAACCCTCTCCCATGGGACTGTGCAAGAGGCAGGTCACGTGATAAAGAGGTTGGCAGGACTTGGTGAAGGGTTCCACCAGGCTCCTTTCTGGTGGTGCTGCTCAACACATGCTACAGATTTCTCATGCAGTCACATTAAGTGTTAGCCACCTTCACATTCAATAGAGCATAGCAAAGCCCCACACAGCCTTTCTGTCACTAGATCGGCTCAAGTCAATGTCCTCTGGTTGACACCGTCTCGCGCTCTACCAGAGGTAATTAACAATAAACCAATGCGGAGACATTCCTATATTCGTAGCTTGGGCACAGTGACAACAGTTCAGTGCAAGAAGCATGAGGCTGGAGGTGGCTCGATGCCCACAGATCAGAGGAGCCTTGTCAGCTGGGCGGGTAAGGCATACCACGCTCACACAGACAAGCTGCCACCCTGATCAATGAACTAGGGACGTCATTAACATTTAGAGGGGATTTGGTAAGTATCGGAGCGTGGCTTCGCTGCGAGCAGCTATAGATCAGAGAGTGTAGTATCGCACTGGTACGTTCTAGTGTTCAGCATGTTTGTCACACACTGAACACCCACCCACCACAGGCGTCATCAGTCAGATGACCCTGCTAAATAAAAGGGGCTGAGCGCACGTGCTCAGGGCCAGTTAACCAACTATTACACCTGTGTCTGCGTCACCTCATTTTTGCAGGATGAGGGCCTACGGCCCAAATACCACAGAGAGAGAGTTGTGGTGCCAGCAGCTTGCCCGGGCTGCTGCAGGCTGTAAGGATGCCTACACAGTAATAACCTGGGGCTGGCACCTGAGGGCGGGAGCAAAGTGTTGCCAGCAGCATGGAACCGCTGTGTTTACCCCACAAAGCCAAGTAAGCCAGTACAGAGAAAATGACCCACAACAACATCGAGAACCGAAAACATGCGATGGTTGTTTAGCAGCAAAGCCGGTGTATCTTATGTGGCAGAGTCAGGGGGTGCTGTCTAGTGGTAACGAGGCAGAATATCATATTGGTGGAAGTAACAAACCCAACCCAAAGCAGCAGTGTGATCTTGGGCTTGATTGAGTTCTTACATCTACCTCTGTGGATTTCCTTTTTTATAAAAAGAAAAACTGTTTGTTTAGTGTTACTAATTATTGATCCTTACTTGTATAGCAGCACAGTGCCGGGCATGGTCATCGCTAAGCTCTGTGAATTAAAAATGGATTATAGTACTTAACACGTTAACGTACACCGTGCTGTTAGGAGCCATCGTTTCCAAAGATGAAGAACGTGATATAACAAGTGTTCACAGCAGTGACTATTCAGCAACAAGCCTGTGAGTTGCGCATGGGCTTGCGATCATCCAGGCCATCTGTTTCCAATCATCACACCCCTGTCTGGAACAGATGGTTCCCTCTGCGCGTAACCGCACTGGTTAGACCATGGGCGGATACATTGGCTGGGAAAGGCGGGACATGCACCTGACTTTACCCAATTGCGTGCTGTCTTTTTTTAAAGACGCACGAAAAAACCAATAAACCCCCCCCAAAAAAAACGCGCACAAGCTTGTGAAAAGTCCTGGTCAGCTGCAAGAGGTCGTTTTCCTATATGAGCACATGCGCCCGGCTATAGGCTCCACCTATAAAAGGACCAGCGAGTCTTCTACCACATTTTTGCCTCAAGGAAGAACTGTAGCTATATAAGATCTGAATTTTTATATCACAGGTGCTGCATGGTACTCCAACGTTTCATTATTAAATGCCGCTCCAGAGGCGGCTTCCAGTTGTTTGATTCACACAATCGAGACTGAGCGTCTTGAGCCCCTTACGTTGAAGGAGTTGTTACATTAATTTCTTGAGCAATGCAATCCTGAGTGGAACACCAGAGCCTGCATCATGGTTAGAAGATGACATTGTTCCTCTTTTCTAGAAAAATGGCAGAAGTAGTCTGGCAAATTGTCAACCGATTAGCCTCCTTGAAAACATTTGAACATTTTTTGCATGTGCACTATTGTCTAGAGTAGAGAATCAGTGGACGGCAAACAAATCCTTTTCTATCCCCAAGGTGGCTTTTGAAAAAAATTTGCCCTGTAGGTTAGTCTTTTGGATTTGTACTTCTATTACTTTAATATTTATTGTTAAGAACATTGCTTGTGGATCTTCACTGCAGCTTTGCTGACATTATAGTGAGGTGAAGTTCAGAGACAACGTAATGTTTTAAACAAAAAAAAAACCACTGAAATTCACCAGTTATCAATATCTCCAGTAACTTTAATTTGTGCCCTAAGGTAACTTGAACCCTCACCAGACACAACTAATTACTCCATATATTACATCACTCATGACATGTTCCATAATATCATTAATTATATCAATGCAACTTTTAAAATCACATCATTAATGACAATACTACGCATGGCGGGGCGCGCGGTATAGTTACCTTAGGGTATGAGTTATAGCTACTGGAGATAACTATAACTGGTGAATTTCAGTATTTTGTTCTAAATTTAAAACATTATTTTCTCACTGAGATATTCACCTAACTGAAACCTCAGTTTTTGTTTTTAATGGAAAATAAGATATTATCCTACCTAACTATAATGTTATATTTACTATAGTTTTTTCAGTTAATACACATACACACACTCACATACACACACACACACACACACACACACACACACACACACACATAAATATGCACATGTATATATATAATGAATTATTTGTCTTTTACTTAACTATAGCATAATTTATAATTTATACATATACAAATATAAACACACATATAAATGTATTTTTCCTATATAAACCAAACAAGCTGAAGGTGCGTGTTGTAACCTAGTTCTGTTCCCCCCCCTGCAACCTTTGGCAAGTGGTGCCTACCAGCTCTCCTGCGCGAGAGCATCCATTGTCCCCTGCCCTCCTGATTGGTTCCCCCCATCCCGCACTGTCCTGGTTCCGTCCTCCCCCGCCCTCAACTGTCATAATGATTCTAACCAACTGACCGACGCACCGCCCGAAGGTGTGGGGCTGATTTAATAAACTTCTACTTCATATCTTACCTTGACTCTGACTTCAATTCAACAGTGGCGACGAGGACCTCAGCCCCTCACCGCGAACCCACTGCCGACTTTTGAGTGAGTCGAGCGTGAAACAACCATCGACTTGTGAGTAAGTCGAATGTGACGCTTAGCAGATTGATCCGACCAATTGAAACTCGAGCGTTCTTGTGAAACTGACGGAGTAAGTCTCGAGATAAGGATAACTGGACTCTGCGCAAGCAACCTCTTCTAAGGGCTCGGTGCTGCAGCTGGTTCAGGGAAGAACTGGCTTGATATTTACAAGTCGGGAGCAATTAATAGCTCCGTAATTCCGGCAAGTCGACTTTTGAGTGAGTCGAACGTGTACTTAGGCATCGACTTTTGAGTGAGTCGAATGTGAATTGATCCATGGACTCATAGCAGATTTATGCTACCAGTGAATACCTTTTGAAACTTGGGCTTCTTGTGGAACTGACGAAGAAAGACTCGAGATAAGGATAACTGGACTCTGCGCAAGTTCATGTGGTGAGCCGTGAAGTATAGTGAGGAAACTGAGCAGCCTCCATCAATCTCGGCAAGTTTAAGTGAATAGTGACAGTGATAAATGAACTGTGGATGTTCTAAAAAGTAAATGTGACCGGTGATTACTAATGAAACTCTGGGCGTTTTTGTGGAGCTAGTAAAGCAAAGAAAAAAACGCTAGACCCGAAGCGGATGAACACTGGATCCTGAACAAGTCTTGGAGGTGAGCCTGGGCAGCCGGGTGGTGGTGAAGTGAGCGGAGCAGGGAACCATACTAAAATAATCTCTGCTACCGCGTTTATTGAGTTTTAAGCTGCGCGTTAGCGTGTGTAGTGAGATCTTCTTCACATACAGCGCAAACCCAAGCCAAACGAGACAATGATGTGTCAAAGACAGAGAAGTACCAGTTGATAATATATGAGCGATGAAAGGAGTTAGTGTGTAAAGTTCTCCACAAGACTGAAGATCAGTGCAGCGCTTATCAAATGAGCAGCGTCTTACGTTAAAGTGAAGTGCATTTCAGTGAAAGTGAGGTGCGGCGCAAATCCGTAAGTTGTAACTGTTCTAATGAAAAAAGGGTGATATCTAGTGAAGCCTTCCCGCTTATGAATGAAAATGGACATTCTGTTGTGCAATAATGATGAAGACATCACTCACTGAGGCCGGAGGTGTGTGCCGATCCTCTGCGGTGTAAGAACCTGCTGGTGTCAACTTCTGGTGCCGAGATTTGAGTGTCTCGAGTTGTGGATGCCTAAGTTGGACCACAGTCATCGATGAAGTTTTTCTCTGTCGGCCGAACCTTCGTTTCATGCGCATATTCTCTGAGGCAAATCCAGTCAGCTGTTTTCGCGCTTCTTCTTCAAGCCAATCTGCGCATGCTCAACTGCGTGTGACGTCACTGGAACGCAGCGCTGGAGGCCATTTCGAGCAATAAGTAAACAAAGGCGTCCCACTCACGCTTCCCACGAGTCAGTGTTCAATCCTGCCAACGTTGTGATTGCGAACTGTGCACTAATTAAATACAAAAAGCTACTAATACTACAAGCATAACGTGAAAGTACTAGATGGGTAACACCAACTGAAATAACACACGTTTCCGCTGCAATTACACAGATCGTGTTGCTCCCCTTCCTGGGCTTAACCCCTTCCCCAATGTGAATAGAGGGTAAACGCGAAAGGTAATCTACTCCACCTGGTGACATTTCATGAACTGCTGCAATTTCCTCCTCACACACTGCAAAATTCTATTTCATAATAATTACATAAACTTCATGTACACAATAATTCCGAGCAATGTCGACATCAAGTGGTACTGCAAATGAATGAATAGTACCCCTTGTGGAATTTACTAGCAACACTTCAAGAATTGTCTGTGAAGAGAAATCTGTATCCTTTAAATAAGTTAATACCAAGATGAAGAGAAATCTGTATCCTTTAAATAAGTTAATACCAAGATCTGCTTGTTGTGTGTGAATTCAAAGAGATAAGGGATAAGGGAAGCGACACTGTCTTTTATTAAGTTAGCGCCTACATCTGCTTGTGTGTGTGTATTCAAAATTTGATAAGAGAAACTACATCATCTATGTCTTTGCGCATCATAAAACAAATAGAGCAGTAAAATATACTTGCGTCCTAGTTTTATCCTGCACAGGATTATAGTTTCTCTGACCTCATTGGAAATCCTTGTTTAGGAATATTGGACGGAAGAAACGGAGATACTGGGACATATAAAGGCTAACTTATTGGAATAAATATAAATGGATGTAAAAGATATGTACATCAAAGTAGGAGGAATAAAAATTAAAATCATCGCAGATTCAGGGTCACACTACACAGTTATCAGCGCGAGCATGTGGAGTAAGAAATTTGCAAAAATACATGGGTTCGATTTGAAGGTGGCCAATGTATCCCTGAAATCGTTCACGGGAGAAGACATTATTTTGATAGGGTACAAAGTGATGGATTTATGTTACAATGTATGTAGCACTAGGAGTGTTATATACATTTCTGATAACCAACTCTCCATGCTCGGGTGGAATGATCAGAGGAAATTGAGAATATCTCTTGATCAAAATTGGAATGAACACCAAGATGATCTGGCGCTTTGCAAAAGCATACAAGTGACAAAGTACGAAATGGAGAATGAAAGAACGCCACCATCTATCAGCCTAGTTGACAAGGAGGAAACTGCTAGGAGGAAGAAAAAAGAAGCAGCTGAGGACAAGGTCAATAAGAAGCAAGAAGCTTACTGTGTATTTAAGGATAAGTTGAGTTCAAGCGAGTGGTATGAAAGAATAGTCAGTGAAGAGAATTTTAGGAAAAATGGTAATTGCGAGAAATTAGGAAAACAAAATGTTACACAATCCACAAATGAACAATCAGAAAGAAAACATAAGAGTAACCCTTTCAATTTCCAGGCTGTACGGCAAAGTGCTGCATTCGCAGGACTCATGTCAAACACAGGAGATGTGTATGGGGATTGTATGAGTTTCGAATACTTGAAGACTAGACACAAAGCAAATTATTCTGAATGGTTGAATTCTGGTATGCTGTCGGATAAGAGCAGGGAAGCTCAAAATCTCTTTCCATATCCTACAAATAAAGTTGCATCAGGGAGGATGGATGTGCTCGATGAGAACCTAAAGAAACATGAGTCATACAGTCCAGTAGAGGCTAGTACCAATGTAGCTGAATGGCCTGAGGTGAAAAGGGATAGTGGCTTTGATAACGTCCAAAACCAAGGAAATGAAGCAAGAAGTTGGTCAAATACAAATACAGATGATGACATCGAAAAGGTGGCAGGTCGCAGTAAAGGACAGAGACGCAATGTAGTGGATACTGAAGTGGCCCACATGTCAATGCTATCCTTACCACGTGACGATCCCCAGGGTGCTCAAGGGGTGCTTGATGTCGTTACAGGAGATGATGTGTTCTGGAAATCCAAGGTCTCAGCAACATCCTCTAATGAGTGTCGTTCATCCAAGTGGGAGGTTGGACCGGTCACTGCTTTGACTCTTGCAGAACGTATGAACCTCTTATGTTACAATGTCACCGAGAGTCCTGTGCTGATGATAACTAGTAGTTATTTAGGCTCTCCTGAATGTGATACTCTCTTATGTGTACATGGAATCCCATTATGACACAGTGAGTGTTCCTCATGCCCCTGCAGCCAAGAGAACATCAGGGAGAACCACCCACAATCCCAATTGTTATTAAGACTGGTTTGTGACTAATGTTAATGTTATTAAGACTGGTTTGTGACTAATGTTAACTAGTTCACTTATCACCTAAGTTCCTTATGCCACAAGTTGGGCCTACCTGTCAAAACCCTCAAGAGAGGAAGATGTGTTGTAACCTAGTTCTGTTCCCCCCCCTGCAACCTTTGGCAAGTGGTGCCTACCAGCTCTCCTGCGCGAGAGCATCCATTGTCCCCTGCCCTCCTGATTGGTTCCCCCCATCCCGCACTGTCCTGGTTCCGTCCTCCCCCGCCCTCAACTGTCATAATGATTCTAACCAACTGACCGACGCACCGCCCGAAGGTGTGGGGCTGATTTAATAAACTTCTACTTCATATCTTACCTTGACTCTGACTTCAATTCAACAGTGCGCTTCTTATAATACTTTGAAGGTGCTGAATAAATTGTAAATGAAACTTATAACAACAACTTTGCGATTTCTAAAATTTGTGCAGTTTCATTTTGTGTAGGTGAAAACATTCTTACTATAACCAAGCTTCGACCTTTGTTTTCTTCATTGAATTTCAATGTTTTTAAAAATATATTTGAATAAAAATGTCTTGTAAATTGTAGAGTTTAGTGTGAACGAGTGAAGTATTGCTATGTGGAGTGTTGTACATTACAATGGTGGAGACGGTTGTAAAGTCTATTGTCATAGAGTGGTGTATTGTAGAGTGGAATTGAGTGGAGTGGTGTTGCGTATATTGTAGTAAAGTGTTATATAGTTTTAGTAGCATGCTGTCTCATGTGGTGGAGTTAAGTATCATAGAGTGGAGCGGCATGTTGTACAGTGGACTAGCATGTCATACTGTATAGTAGGGGGTCATACACTGCCATAGAGTAGAGTGCTTTAGAGTGGAGTGCAAAAGAGAGGAATAGGGTTAAGTAGAGTGTTATAGAGTGGAGTATCATTGAGTGGAGTGTTGTAGAGTACAGTGGAGGAGAGTGTTGAAGAGTGGAGTGCTGTGTCATTTAGTGGTGTGGCATGGCATTGAGTATAATATAGTGTAGTACAGTGGAAAAGAGTGGATGGCCATAGAGTGGCATAGAGAGTAGTACTGTGTTGTAGAGTGGAGTTGCATACAATTGAGTAGGGGAAACATCCTTAACCTCATCCATGCTGGTGACGAGCTCAGCTCATCATGGAGTACAGTTGAGCTCCACTCATGACGAGCTGTGCTCGTCACGGCCGTTGGAACGTTCGCACGCGAGGCTAATTTCCCCGCTCTGCTGAACATTCTAAAAACGTGTGCGGCTGTGATGAGCTCAGCTCGTCATGAGGGCAGCTCCGCTTTGCCTCATGACAAGCTCAGCTCGTCACCAGCATGGGGGCGCTGCACGCGGCCCCTCCCCCCCCGCACAGCAGAGGGTAAACACCCCGCAGCGAAGGGGTTAACAACGAAGTATGAATAACGAATTTCCTGAACCACGAGTCACTAACAATGACCAAACACTTTACCACGACTTCATTAACAACGAATTCCTTTACAACAAAAATGAGCCACGTATCCCTGCTGATCTCCCAGGGCAGCAGACGCAATCATTGATTCTGTTCAGTTTTTAATTTTTGTTTACAAATACGGAAAATCATATTTGCTTCTTTTAGAATATAATAAAGAGATGAGGCCCCATATAGAGACACCAGAGTGGTAGACATCACTTATATATTTATAAAGTAGATAGAGAAGAACTGGCCTTGCGAAGTACAGTCACAAGTTTTTTAAGGCATGAATGCTGGAACAAGATGCTTGTGTAAAGATATAGCTATATCGTTGACTGTTCAGTGCCGAGAGAAAGCATGTTAAACACACTGCTAATCTTCCAGGCAGGGGCGGTCACTTAGGTAGCAGGTAAGACAGCGCCTTTATGCAAAAATTAATTAAACAGTGTATATGTTTAATTTATATTATTCGTACAGCTCTTAAACATCACAAGTACTAAAACGCTGTAAGGAAATAATGTGACTGGGACACGCAGGTTCAGGGAAACGATTTACGAAAAGTGCATGCAGCATTTCCTTCAAATACATTTTCTTTGAGACTCATGCCCAGCGTGTTTGGCCCAGAATCACACCATTGTCAAAGGAGGGAGTTGCAGTTAGATGAGTTTACGTAGTAGGTTGCATTGCAATTCCACAACTTTCGGAGCACTTTGATAAAAGTAGCTCCACGGGTGCAGACATTTCTTGTCGCTGTGGTTCTATGGGGTCATCAGCTCACTATGAAGCATGCCGATGAGAATGGGAAACATCCTGAACAATGGGTGTGTGAGTAATCTAGTCTATTTATAGGGGGCTGTAATTTGTTTTTAAGGGGTGGGGGAATAGGGGAAACTAGATGTAAAGCATTTTTTAACACACATTCCTTTACCACGAAAAAACGTGGTAAAGGAATTTGTGGTAAAAAAAGTCATGGTTTAGACAAGGTTGTGATTGCGACCTCGTTGTTAGAGAAGTCGTGATTATGGAACTCGTAGTTCCAACATACAACCATTGAGTAGAGTGTCGACAGTGGAGCGTCAGAGCAGAATATGGCACAGTGTAGTATAGTTTGATAAAGTGTAGTAGAGTGGACCATAGTGGAGTGGAGTACACTGGAATAGGGTAGAGTAAAGTATCAGAGTCGATTGGCATGGCAGAGACTATTGTATTGTATTCTATTGTATTGTAATTGCATTTATATGGTGCTTACTACATCTGACGAGGTGTCCGCATGCTTTTTCCATTAGTAGCATGCTACTCCAGAACACAGAAAGGATTAGTGGTGAATTAGTATTGTAAAATATTAAATTAATTTGAGCGGAGGATATGTTTGTCTGTTATTTGGGTTGAAAAGGATAGTGGGGGGACAGAAGAGTAGAAGTTTTGCAATTATATTGCGCTTGCTACCCCTGAGGAGGTGTTGAAGTGCTTTTTGGCAAGTAGCACGCCACTCCAGACCCAGAAAAGGATTAGTTGTGAATTAGTCGAGGGGAATATGAAATTAATTTGAGTGGTGGACATTTTAATTTGTTATTTTGATTGAAAAGAATAGAGGAGAGATGGAAGAGGAATGGTTTGGATTATATAATGCTTGCTCCCCAATGAGGTGTTGTTGCACTTTTCGGTGAGTAGCAGGCTACCCTGGAACCCAAAAAGGATTAGTGCTGAATTAGTATAGGGAAATATGAAATGAATTTGATTTGAGCGGTGGACATGTTTGTCTGTTATTTGGATTGTAAATGCAATAGTGGATGGATAGAAGAAGGAAGGGTCTAGAATTTTTGTGGGGGAGTTAATAACAGTAGGAGGGGGTTTGGAATAAGTAAAAGGGAGCTGCCGGGGGGGGAAAGGTCAGAAGGAAGGGTTTAGAAAAACATGCTTGGGAGATCTGAACTGTAAAAGAGGTATGAGATGATGCAAGGAGGAGTAGAGGAGGGAAGAGACTAGAAAGGTTTTTGGGGGGATCATATTGGTGGTATGGAGTTTGGGATGAATGGGACAGTAGAGGTAGAAGACATATTGAGAGAGACATAGGGTAGTGCATTGGAATGAATTTTAGAATGAGGTTTGAGATGAGTCAGACAGTTGAGGTGGAGAATATATTGTGAGCTGTATAGGATGAGAAAGAGGATAGTGAATTGGAGAGAGTAGTGTGATGAGGTTTGAGGTGAGTCAGAGTGGGGGTAGAGGATTTATTGCGAGAGATATAGGGTGAGATATAGGGTAGTGCATTGGGTATGCTGAATTAGAAGTAAAGTAATAAATATAAGGATGCATAAGTACATGGAAGGGATACCTTAAGTACATGGAATGTATATGTGTGCAATAGAGTGGAGTAGAGTAGCACGCAGTTGAGTAAAGTGTTGTAAATTGGAGTACTGTGTTGTACATGTCATATCGTATTGGAAAGTGTTGTAAGCTACACTAGAGTAGAGTGGCATACAGTCTAGTAGAGCAAAGTGGTGTACAGTACAGTGCTGTAGAATGTGGTAGAGTGGATTGGCATACAGTGTTATAAAGTAGAATGGCATGAAGTGGTGTAGAGTAGGACTGGGCGTAGTTTGCGAAGTAGCGCCACGCGAAGCTACGTAAAGTGCACTTCGCACTACGTGAGCTACGCGTATCACTACGTAAATTGCGTAGTACCCTGTTCGCACTGTGTAAGATGCCTTTTTCAATGATTGCACAGTGAGGACAAGCATCCGGCACTGTGCAATCATTGAAAACGGCATCTTGCACAGTGCGAGCTGTGGTTTTCTGCTGCTCAAGTAGATTTTTACTCGAGTGGCAGCTTTCTCAATGCTGACTGGTAGTTTCTCATTGCGAGCCGTCACGAGCATACACAACCACTCACAATGAGAAACCTGATCTCCCCGCATTGAGAATCTCGTCGGGCGGTTTATTTTCCACACTTGTGATCAGCAACTTGATGTTGCTGATCACGAACGAGGAAAAAGTCTCTCTGGGATGTCATTTTGCTTGCTCGCGGTCGACAGCTTGACGTTGAGGGCCGCGAGCAGGCAAAAAAGGACCGCTGCACTATGCTACACGCGTTTGCACTGTGCTATGTGCAGTTCGCATAGTGCGAAGTAGCACAAACTACGCGAGCGTAGCGTAGTGCTTTACCCAGGGTTAGTGTAGAGTGGAGTAAAATGGAGTACTTTGCCGAAGAGTAGAGTGGAGGCAATTGGCCTTCTGTGGCATACAAAAAGTAATGTACAGTGTCATATAGTGGACTAGAGAATTGTAGAGTGGTATAGAGTGGAGTAGAGTGTTGTAAAGTGGCATAAGGTATAGTATAGTGTAGTGTAGCAGTATGGACTGGAGTAAAGTGTTGAAGAATGGCATACAGTGTAGTAGACTGCTGTAGAGTGATGTTGCATCGATTACAGTAGTGTGTCAAATAGTGGTGCTGCGTAGAGTGGACTGTTGGTCAGTAGCGTAGAGTGAGGTAAAGCCTTGTGCAAAGAGTAGAGTCGAGTAAAGTGGCACACATAATGTGGAATAAAGTATATTAAAGTGCATTGGCATGTCGTGGAGTAGAGTAGCATACCAGGTGTAGTTGTGTAGCATAAAGTTGAGTAAACTGTTAAAAATTGGAGTGTGGTCTTGTACAGTTAATTGTAGTGTTGTGCTGTAGAGTATATAAAAGTGTTGTACAGTGAAAAAATTGTAACATGAAGTGTACAGGCATGGAATGGAGTATAGAGTTGGACAGTGGAGTGTATGGGGATAGAGAGGAGTGGAGTGACATACAGTGACATAAAGTGTAGTACACTTTTATTGTGTGTAGTTATATAGAATGGAGAGAATGTCATACAGTGGAGCGGCGTAGAGTGGTGTAGGGTATAGTGGATTAGCGGACACTGGGATGGTATACATTGAAGTGGCATAGCATGGAGTTGAGTAAACTGTTATAAATTGAAGTGATGTCTCATGCAGTAGAGTAGTGTACTGTATCCTAAAGTGCTGGAAACTGTTGTAGAGTGAAGAAGAGTGTTGTACAGCTGAAAGTATGGGCATAGAGTTGAGTGAAAATGTGTATGGTGTACGGCAATAGAGTGGAGTAGAGTCTAGTTGAGTGGCATAGAGTGCAATTGTGTTTTGTGCAGTGGAATTACATAGAGTGGAATACTGTACACTGGAGTGCTGTAGAGTGGAGAGGTATAGTCCTAGTTCTAGTACAGGTGTCTTTTTATAGCACACAGCTACCCATTTGGGCCTTCCAGTGCCAACAAACCTGCTGGTTTCCTTAACTTATGTATAGAATATGACAGGTATGAAATTGGAAGAGATGTGTCTTCAAGAGTTTCTGAAGGTGGTTTCTGGTTGATCCAATCTAAGGTTGGTAGTGAGATTTTCGATAGCTTGGGAATCAGATGTGCAAAGGAACGCCTACCACATCTCACCTTTCAGCAGCTTTACATTTTCAGATTTTAAAGGCCTACTAGGGATGTAGGGAATGAGAAACTATAGCATACCACACTATAGAATTCAGCACCTACTTCTTACCTTGTCATACACTTAGGTACACTGGGGTCGAACTAGTTAGATACTCATCTTATGAGTACTCACATTTTTAGCCTATGTTATTTGTGTATATGAATATATGTGTCATAGCTAAAAGATAATGCTAGCGCAGTATTATTTCTTTCTCCTGTTTACGCTGTACATAATTTATCTTGCATACTGTCTTATGATTGTAACAGCACATATCTCTTACACAAGAAATAAGACTGTTCAATAAATCCTTTTTATTGAAACGCCTGTCTACTCTTTTTGTGTAATCTGCGGAAACTAAGCATGCACAATTAGCTGAGTGAAACTGTTATCTATTGTTTCCACGATTCTGAGAGTGTTCCGATTCCAAAGGGAAACAAAGGGAAACAAAGTTGTCATTTTTATGTGGTTGCCAGAAACTACTCTCTTCTTGTTTACAAGAAGTTTCTAGTTGCCTCTGAGTTAGCTGGCACACAAAGCGATTAAGTTTAATATACTCAATAGGGGCATACTGATCTCAGTCCTATGCCAAAACTATAGTGTATATTATTCCAATGCGCGGAGCCTATTAGGGAAATAGGAACAACACTACAGTGTATAGTGGAATAGCATACAGTGGAGTGGAGTGGAGTGTAATAACATAGGGTGGACTGGCATAGAGTGGAATTGAGTAAAGTATAATAGATTATAGTGGAGTGACATAGAGTGGAGTGTTGTACAGTGGTGTAGCATAGAGCATAATAGCGTAAAATTGAATAGTTTGCAGTGGAGTGGCATACACTGTAGCGGTGCAGACAATAGTGACACACAGTGGAGTGGAGTAGAGTGTAACAGCTTACAGTGCATTGGCGTATGTTAGACCTGATGCTCTTCAGTTAATGTTTCCCTTAACTTTTTTCTTTTCCTACTGAGTTTTGCTGATTCTTTTCTAGTGGCACTAGGGCTCTGGGCACTTTCCTACAGTAAATGCAGTGTGAAAGTGAGTGCACCCTTCCTACCCATGTTAAGAAGTGGTGCTTACCTGATGTTTGTAAAACATATGATGCCATGGCAGACCGTTTTGCGCACTTACACCAATGGTGGTTTTAACCATGTGTCAAGCCTGCTATTGTGGGCCAGTGTAGGCGCATGTCCGCCTATGGTGTTTTTCAATATGTCTCAAGCATTCCACTGCAGGCCTGTGTGTGTGCACCTGCAGTGGTTTTAGCCACCGGTCCAGTGTGCCACTGCATGCCGCTGTAGACGCACTTGGTGGTTTTAAATATATATCAAGACTGCCATTGCAGACCTTTGTGTGCGCAATTTCATCTATAGGGTTTTTTTAATGTGTCCAGCATGCAATTGCAGGGATGGGTGTGCGCAATGACTCCTATGCTCAGGCTGGCTTTGCTGACTCAATAGCCAGTCCTGAGAGGACTTTTCACTATGACTAGAGCCCCTCTTCAGCCAGTCCTGAGGGATGACACAAGTGGTAGGTGAAAGGCAGGGTAGGTACATCTGTGTGTACCCTGCCCAGGTGGTGAAGAATATCCATATGTGTTTTCACTACCTATGAGGTTTGATCTTCCGATAAATTAACATGAGAGAATGGTGGAAATGGCTAGCGGCTGCAATGGAGGACTGCAGTGGAGCTGCCTCATAAAGTTTCCTATCATTGGATTCACAATGACAAACCCTCTCCTGTGGTAAAGATGGTGTGGTTTTGTTCACTACCAGCTTAGAAATACCACTTTCAGAAATCGGGCATTTCCCTGCTCTAAAACTCCTTGTGTGCCTTTTAGTTTGATTCGATCCCACACTGGAGACTTGGGGCGCACATTTGTGCATTCCTCAGTGACAGCTATAATCATTGGGCATGAAATGGGAATGACAGACCTCCGCCATTTGAAGGCCTAGCTGAATATATTGGAGAAAGAGGTTCTGACACTTGGTCTCCAATTGCTATACTGGGCTTGGACAATGCCAGAGGGAGCTGATGTTCCCTGTCCATATTCTACTTTTGCTGTTGCAGAATGGCACTTTGTCTTGGGGAGCGGATTCCTGTTCCTGGAATTGCAGGGCGTTTGCACTAAGTAAGGGCGAAATTTGCGAATTTGCGGTCCGCAAAATCCCGAATTTGCGCAAATTTGCAGATTTTATTATCTTTGCGTTTTTTCGTGGTTTTTTTCAGCGCAGCTACCGCGAAGTTACCCATGCGGTCGTACATGGGCGCTGCAATCTTGTTTTCAGTGTTAGCGTTGCGTATTTCCGTTTCCAGGTGCTACTTGCATGCTCGCGTTGTGTGCGGGGAGCGATTGCATGTTTGCGTTCGTTTTTGCGTGCTCACGGTCGAAAAGTCTTGCGCAATCACGCCTTGACGTACTCGTGGTCGAAAAGTCTCGCGCGATCACTCAGCAAGATCAAAAATGGCGCAGCGCACGCAAACCGGCGGGAGGAAAACAACTCGGCGAACTCAGAATCACGGTAAGTCAACGCCGCGCACGCAAGATTATATTTTTGAAGCGCGACCAAGCAAAATAAATTCGCAAACTTGCAAATTGCGGATTTTGGGCCAATTTCGCGCAATTGGCGGATCGCGAAATTGCCCAAAATCCGGAAATTCCACGAGTGGAATGGATTTCACGCCCATGCTTAGTTTGCACTAGGGACGGTGTTGATATTAGTGAGTGAATGGTGAGATGATGCATGCGGATGATGAGATGATGTGTGTGAATGGTGAGATGAAGCGAGAGAGTTCACGTCCAAATCTGCACTTTCTTCCTCTGTTGATGGGGTAGTCATTGAAGCGGTGTGAGTTTCAGCGTAAATTACGCGTCTATCTGCCCTGATATTCCTGGCACTGTGGCGTGTATCGTTGGGCTGCTACTGGTGATGGGTGGTGCAGGTGGTTGTGTACCACATGCAGTAGTATGTGGAGGGGGTCTGGTGGGGAAGGTAAATCACCTGGGAGTCATTGGAATCCGACAGCTGGTAGGTTATTCATGGTAGGCTGTAAAATTGGACCTTCAGTGTGGGTGACACATGGTACATACTGCTGGCCTGACATGGTGGGGGAGCCGGAGGAGCTGTGGGCATGGAATTGTGTATCATGGCAGGATGCTCCTGCATATTGTCTTTTAGAATACGCCGAGGTCTAAGGTAGCCTTCCTCTTCTGTAACTTGGTGTCGGAGTAATTGGTGTCTCGGAAGGTGGTGGCATGATCTAGTATTATCCTGTCAAAACTACCTTCTGAGGGCCATGGGTGACTCATGTTTTTCGTGAGCTTGTGAAGTTCTCTACACTGTTTAAGTATGCGTTGTTCCTGCCTACCGAATGTTTTCAAGACGTGCTGTAGAGGCGTGGCCATAGTGTGGCAGTTTGATGTGTAAATGCAAGTAAGTAAATGCAAGATAAATCTTTTTAATGGAGGGTGTCGCTGTGAAACACACCCTGCCTACGCTTTTCTTTCTCAGTGGCTGTAGTTGAGATCTGGTATAAGTTCTTCTTCTACACCCTCAGGGACACGGAGGTATATACCGTCCTGTAATTCATGATCCTGTGCAGGGGTGAAACCAGGGAAGTGGAGTTGACCACCAAAAAAGGCGTCAGCAATTTTAGACTGAAGGGGTGTTTTGGCCAATAACTTGTTGGTGGGGCCCTCCCAGCCTTCAAGTCTCAAGATAAAATATATGTGAAAGCAGGTTGCTGTTTTATATACTGTAGAGCTCAGTATCCTATTCATAGGGACACTAGTGTGAGAGTGATACGGTGTACACCTGAGAGGAGCAATGTGGTTACTGCGGGGGACGGAATAGCACACCTTGTCTATGTTTTCTCCGACTAATTACTAGGATAGTTGGGATATAGGTCTTTTATACGTTCATCTCCTATGGCGTCAAGAACAAAAAGGCAAAGTATCAGTCTTAAATCCAATTCCTCAGGTCCTCTATATATTCCCTCAGGGGCGAAATCAGGGAATTCAAGATTGTGGTGAGAAAGGGCAATAATAATCTTTCTTTCTAAATGGATTCCGTGGCCAGGAAGAGGTGAACGTGGTGGGAAATTCTAAGCCTGTAGATAGTAGGCGAATACATACGTAGATCCAATCATGTGTTTTGTGCACAGAAGTTCCAAATATCCTCTTTTTCATATATTGCCTGCATGGGACCTTTGGTCGTGAAGGGTAGGTGGTGCAGAAGTGTAGCAGGAGATACTATTTTTTATGACGTTTTGGTGCGCACGTTTTTGATATAAGGGGTAAGAAAATGCCGGTGCTATTGAGAGCGTAATCTGCCGGGTTTGACTGTAGTCACTACCGAGTGCTTGAAATATAGTGAGAAGGACAGTGCTTGTTAAGGGTGTCACATGTATAAAGCAAGAGGGGTGACCGTCTGAAAGACCCTCAACGTAATTGTTGATCAGGTATACCATGAGTTGAGATGGGGTATTGTTGTGGGAGTTGTCGGTCATTCTCTTATATCAAGTTGGAGCAATGGGGTGGGCTTACAAGGGCAGGCAGGGATGCAGAGTCCCGTGAATGCTCGTGCAGGAGTGCCCTTAAGAGGGGTGCCGGGCGGTCTTGAGAATATGCATGGTATAATGAGAAACGGGAGTAGGAGGCAGAGAGTGTGGGGGAATCAGGGGCATAAAGGATATGACCAAACATAGGAGGAATTCATATGAATTAAGCTCTGATGCTAGTGATGTTGCTTTACTTCTGGTTTTCACATCTTTATCCTTTTCAGACACCTACAGAGTGCTTCATGTATTAGACTCATCTGAAATCGGACCACTTTGATGCTTTTGAGACTGAATTCCCTCGGAGTTGCAGAGGCGTTTGAGGGAAATGGTCACTCCAGCTTCAGTTAATACATTCCACCTTTTTGTTGATGCAAAGAGTAAAGTCATTGAATAATACCAAGGAAGTTGGCTGCATATGCAGATGAAGCTGCAGCATCACCCAAGACCGGAATCCAATTATGACAGGTGCACAGTGTAAAAAAAGCCCTGTCTGTTCTCTCAAGATTTGAGGTTACACGCCACCGTATTGTCCACACATATTTGCACCATTGTCATAACCTTGCTCATGACAATTAGCAAGGGAAGTTTCAGTGCCTCCAACTTGTGTATCAATGCATCAGTGAGAGCTAGTCCAGTTTGCGCTTGCAGGGGAATGAATCCAATTAAATGTTCCTCATTGGTCACGCATCCATTTGTAGAACTGACGAATCTCACAGTAAATGTCATCTGTTTGGTATGACTCAAACCAGGAGTACAGTCAAGGAGCACTGAGTAATATTTGGCTTTTCGGACAAGCCATAGGATTTCTTTGAAAATCATCTCGGACATCAGCTCAATCAATTCATTCTTAGGGGCCGATTATGATGGCGGACGGACCTGAGTCCGTCCGCCACCATAGAGTAGGAGGGACCGTCCGCAGGGGCTGTGGAGGTCCCTCCGTGCAGATTAGGATGTGACCGCCAGGGTGGCGGTCACATCCTCAATCTTTAACATTGCGGCGGGTGCAGCTTCAAGCTGCCCCCGCCGCAATGTTAAAAAAAGCATGCACGGCATTTGCGTGCACAAAGCAGCAGGCACCACGCGGTGCCCGCCGCTTTGTCCACGCAAATGCAGGGGGTACCATTGGTACCCCCCATGTGCACCCCCCAGCCCCCCGTCACCAAGGGGGCCCGCAACGGGCCCCTGAAGGCAATCTCCGTATGCTTTTCCACGGCGGAAAAGCCGCCGTGGAAAAGCATATGTTTTCCGCTGTCCTAATATGCCTGGCGGTGTCTGACAGACACCGCCAGCCATGTTAGGGCTTTTCTGCCGCGGTCGGAAGGCGACTGCGGCGGAAAAGCAGCGGACGGATTTTGAGACTCACCGCCATCCTAATTTGGCGGTGGGTCTTTTAGGCATCCGCGGCGGATTTCCCGCATCCTCCGGGCCGGCGGTGGCTTCCGCCGGCCCGGAGGATGCAGGAAATCCGCCATCCTAATCAGCCCCTAAATGTGTTTGCCAAGATAATGTGTATGAATCTCCTTTGTAGTAACTCTGCGAACATGTTCCATCATAACCAACCATAGCATTCCTTCCGCAGTCGAGGTTCCAGCTTCTTCCACTCCCTAATATTTTTTAGCTGCTCCTGAAAATTTTCATGTTCCTATAAACACTGACCAAGATCGTGCCAATCAGACAAACCGCTGCTCACAAGCTGAGTGTTAGTGAAAGAAGTGGTAAACAATTTGCAGCAGAAACAAAATACAGCATTTTTGTATGTCAAATACACTAGCCACTGACGGTTAATTTGCTGACCGTTACTCATTTCCCTTTTGAAATAAGTAGGATTGAAAGATCGATTTTGAGAGTCACATGGGAAGTAATCACATGCCTTACATCCTGCCTGGGTAGGTCCTATATCTACTCGGTGGCAATATCATCTTGAGTAATAGGCCTAGCTGTGCTTAGTATACCACCTGTCGCCCCTCCCCCGGACATAACACCTAGCCCCACTTTACATCACGTCCTTAACCCTCATTCTACTGTAAGTATATCCAAGGATGACACCTTAAAAGTCTTATCTTGAAATATAGCTGGCCTTAAGACCAAAAGGGGAGACAACAATTGGGAGCATCTTCTTGTTGGTGCTGATATCATTGCCCTCCAGGAAACTTGGGATGCCCACAACTCCTATTTTCTGGACAGCTTTTTAACGTTTTGTAAAAATGCTATACCGTCCAGTATGGGGAGAGTCAGTGGGGGGCTTTTGCTTTTAGTTAGTTTGAAATTAATATATAAAGTCAAGTTATTGGACTCACACTCTTCAAATATTTAGTAGTTAAACTAACAGCCAAGAACCTACCTACTCTGTTAGTGATTAACTTTTACAACTCTTTTACGAGAGATGATGACCTAGAGCATCTAAGGTCCCTCTCTACTTGTTTGATTGACTACGATTCCATGGTTGATACATACTACCACATACTAGTCCTAGGTGATTTTAATATTCATGTCTGTCAGACTGATTGTCTTTTAAAACTAGACGAGGAATATTCCCCCACAGGGGTTAATGCACTTTGAACATTCCCCTTCGGGAATCTTTCTAGAGAGTCTCTTATCTGACCATATCTGACCATAATTTGATCTGCCCAACTCAGCGGCATACGTCATCCCCCATACCTACCTATACTGGCCATGGCCATCATAGCACCATCAACTACATTTTAGTCTCTAGGTCTATGGCGGACCGTTTAGGTATATTGGAGGTAATAGATAATTGCCTCAGCGATCACAACCCACTGACACTGAATCTTAATATGTGCGCCAGTGATAAACCTAGTCCCGTGGCATACTTAAGTAATACTAGCATTGCGCCAAAAGATCAAGCTTGCCGGCTAAGATGGGATTCAATTACACCGGACAGTTTTATTGAAAGATTAACCGGCGTCTGCACAGAGGAGTTTGGTATCTGCGCAGACCAGGACGCTGATCCTGTAACAGTCCTGGATGCTTTGTTTGTATTACCAAACAAGACGCGGCTAACTTGACAGTTCTTTGCAAAACTAGTGCAAAACTAGTGACTAGCGGGAGTGTCCTGTTCCCAGGACACTCCCGCGCCGCACGGCCACCAGCTGTAGCGTGTGCTGCTTCTCCCCGCTACTGCCCTCAGCCTCGCTGAGCCCGCCCCGACGACCCCGCCCCCGCTGTATTTGCGTGCTGTGATTTCTTTTGCTGCATTGTTTATTCATTGTTTGTTCATTTTGCCTATTACTGTACTGTTCCCATTTTGTTCTGTTTCCTGGCTGTGCCGTTTCCCTCTCTGTGCCCCCTGTCCCCCCCGCCCCGCTCCCCGCTTCCCGCCGCCGTGCTTGGGGCCACGCCCCCTTTGCCTTCTGTGCCCTCCCCGCTCCCGCCTCCCAGCTGATCCTCCCTCCCTCCCACTTCGCCATAAATGGCGACCGTGCGCACGCGCAGCAGGCGCACCGATTGTGCGCCGAAGGCGCGCCAAAGGAAAGCCCGTCTGCGCCCGTCCACGCCTGGCCCGCGCCCAGCGCCCGGACCTCTGGCCCCCGCAGACACCAGCCCACCCGCCGGACCTACACCGCCACCGAACTCAATGCACTCAACACCAGCCGGAACCCTGGGTGCTACCGTGCCACCCCGAGACGCACCCACGGACCCTTCAGCTGCCACTCCTGCAAGTTCTCCTGCATCCGGACCTGCACTGCACCCGCACCCAACAAGCTGAGAACCAGCAGCAACCATCTCAAGTGTATCCTGCTCAACACCCGCTCCGTCCACAGACACGCCGTCCAACTCTGGAACCTGATCGACACAACATCACCAGACGTCGCCTTCCTCAGGGAAACCTGGATGAACACCTCCTCAGCGCCGGACATCGCCATCACCATCCCGGACGGATACAAGATCACCCGGAGGGACCGCGGCAATCAGACCGGAGGAGGCATCGCCATCGTCCACAGAAACACCATCCGCATCACGACCTACACCGACGACACCCTCAAAGCCGCCGAACACCTGCACTTCCAGATCCACACCGACCCCAAGATGTCTATCTATAAGGCGCTGCCCTAGGGTGCGGTGGCAGACAGTGTCGAATGCTGCGGAGAGGTCCAGGAGGATGAGGGCCGCAGTCTTCCCGTTGTCGACATCTAAGATGTCTATCTTGAGGGTGGTCGTCTGTGAACCATGGTGCTTTCTTACTGCCGGGTCTGCTGGGCGGGGTCCTCAGAGGGGCGAGGTCATCAGCGCAGCTGCTGATCCACTTCGTGAGGTTGTTGGCGGCCTGGTTGGGGTCCGTCCCCCGCATCCGAAGAGCCACCACAGGAGGAAGGTCCTTCTCCTACCTAGCCGCCAAGACGTGGAACTCCCTCTCGACCCACCTCCGCCGAACTCAAGACCACCTCGCCTTCAGGAAGCAGCTCAAGACCTGGCTGTTCGAGCAGTAGTGGACCCCCCCCCCTCCCCAAGCGCCTTGAGACCCTCCGGGTGAGTAGTGCGCTATATAAATGCTTTGATTGATTCATTGATTGATAAAACAAAAGAAATCGTTTGACGACACCTGTACAAGAGCCCATAAAGCTCTCATGGATGAGCTTAAAGGGAAACCAAGACATGCAGATAGGATTAGGGATGCAAGGAAGGCATATAAAATTGTTGTGGGGAGTAGGAAGAAACACCTAAGAGAGATGGCTTGGGAAGAGCTCAGTTAAGCTAGTGTTTTATCAAATAGCTCCAGGTTTTGGAGCGTGGTGAACAGTCCTACCTTTGAGGAATCATCTAATCTTGTTTTAGATTGCCACATTCCCCCTGAGACATGGGTACAACACTTTGGGGGAGTTTATAGCGATGTTAGTCAAGGATCCTTAGGTTGGACAGTGGACAGTGGGTGTGTCTCGTCCCCTTTGCACTTTACTAAGGACAAAGTAATAGAACCGTTTGTGCTTGTTTTTATTTTGCCTAGCTTCGGCCCGTGTCAAGCGTCTTTTGACTGTCATTTGTGCTTGTTTTGTTTCTCTCTTTGGTTTCACCCGTGTTTAGCGTTTTTACTGTAACTTGTGCCTGTTTTCTTCGTTTTTGACCGTCCTCCGGCCTGTTTCCCGCCTCCCTCGCCGCCCCCGCTTCCCGCCACCACCGCCGACCCCGCCCCTTTTTTCCTTCTGTTCCCTCCCCGCTCCCGCCTCCCAGCTGCTCCGCCCACCCGCGCACTTGGCCTTAAATGGCGACCGTGCGACACAGGTGAGTGTGACCCACTTGTGGGACACCCCTGCGCCGCACGGCCACCAGCTGCTGCGTGTGCCCCTTCCCTGTGCCCTCTGCCTCGCGGCTTGCCTCGCTGCCGGCTGACCCTGCTGCTCTGTTGTGTTTTTTGACAACCGTTTGTGCTTGTTTTTATTTTGCCTAGCTTCGGCCCGTGTCAAGCGTCTTTTGACTGTCATTTGTGCTTGTTTTGTTTCTCTCTTTGGTTTCACCCGTGTTTAGCGTTTTTACTGTAACTTGTGCCTGTTTTCTTCGTTTTTGACCGTCCTCCGGCCTGTTTCCCGCCTCCCTCGCCGCCCCCCGCTTCCCGCCACCACCGCCGCCCCCGCCCCTTTTTTCCTTCTGTTCCGTCCCCGCTCCCGCCTCCCAGCTGCTCCGCCCACCCGCGCACTTCGCCTTAAATGGCGACCGTGCGAACGCGCAGCGTTGACGCGCAGCGGGCGCGCCGAAGGCGCGCCAAAGGTAAGCCCGTCTGCGCCCGTCCGCGACCGGACCGCGACCAGCGCCAGGACCCCTGGCCCCCACCGACGGAAGCCGACCCGACGAACCTACACCGCCGCCGATCTCATCGCACTCAACACCGGCCGCATCCCGGGATGTCATCGAGCCGCCCCGAAGCACACCCACGGACCCTTCAGCTGCCACGCCTGCAAGTTCACCTGCATCCGGACCTTCCCTGCACCCGCCAAGCCGAACACCAGCAGCAACCACCTCAAGTGCATCCTGCTCAACACCCGCTCCGTCCACAGACACGCCGTAGAACTCTGGAACCTCCTCGACACCACCGCCCCTGACGTTGCCTTCCTCACCGAGACCTGGATGAACGCCTCCTTAGCCCCAGACATCGCCATCGCCATCCCAGAGGGCTACAAGATCATCCGGAGGGACCGCACCGCCAACCAGACGGGAGGAGGCATCGCCATCATCCACAGAGACACCATCCGCATCACGACCAACACCGACGACACCCTAACCACCGCTGAACACCTGCACTTCCAGATCCACACCAACCCGAAGACCACCCTCAGAGGCACCCTGATCTACCGACCCCCAGGTCCACGCACACGATTCTGCGAGGACATCGCCGACTTCATCAGCCCGCACGCCCTCCCCTCCGCCGACTACATCCTCCTGGGGGACCTCAACTTCCACCTGGAGAACAACAACGACCGGAACACCATCAGCCTGCTCGAAAACCTCGCCAACCTCGGACTCAAGCAGCTGGTATCCACCCCCACCCACCTCGCCGGACACACACTCGACGCCGTCTTCTCATCCAGCAAAGACGTCACCTTCAGCCACGCAACAGGACTCCACTGGACGGACCACAGCTGCGTCCACTTCACCTTCAGAAGAACGACGATCCACCTCCACCAGCAACAGGTTGCCCGAAGAAGCTGGAACAAGATCACAGCTGACCAGCTCACCGCTTCCCTGAGCCAGCACCCTCCCGCCAGCTCAGCGAACCCCAGCCAGGCCGCCGACAACCTCACGAAGTGGATCAACAACTGCGCAGACGAACTCGCCCCTCTGAGAACCCCACCCAGCAGACCCTGCAGCAGAAAAACACCATGGTTCACCGACGAACTCAAGAGCTCCAAGAAGAACTGTCGAGCCCTCGAGAAAGTCTGGAGAAGGGAACCAACTACGGACAACATGACCACCCTCAAGCTCGCCACCCGGAAACACCACCAACTGATCCGCGCCACCAAGAAAAATACATACAAGGACCGACTGGACAACAACGCACACAACTGCAAGGAACTCTTCAACATCGTGAAAGAGCTCTCCAACCCCAACGCCGGAAACAATGACATCACCCCGTCGCAAGACCTCTGCAACTCCCTCGCGTCCTACTTCCACAACAAGATCACGGACATACACAACAGCTTCAGCAACCAACCAACGCAAGCCACAACCGCAACAACGCCACCCACCACCACCCTCCGCACCTGGACTCCGATCAGCACCGAAGACACCATCCGCACAATGAACTCCATCCATTCCGGATCTCCGACTGACCCCTGCCCTCACCACGTCTTCAACAAGGCCGACGCTGTCATCGCACCCCACCTGCGGGACATCATCAACACCTCCTTCGACACCGCCACCTTCCCTGAGAGCTGGAAGCACGCCGAACTCAGCGCTCTTCTCAAGAAACCCACAGCAGACCCCACCGACCTCAAGAACTACCGTCCCATCTCGCTCCTCCCGTTCCCGGCCAAAGTCATCGAGAAGACCGTCAACAAACAGCTGGCCGCCTTCCTCGAGACGAATGGATCCCTCGACCCCTCACAGTCGGGCTTCCGAGCGAACCACAGCACCGAGACGGCCCTCATCGCTGCCACCGATGACATTCGAACTCTGATGGACAACGGAGAAACAGCGGCCCTCATCCTCCTGGACCTCTCCGCGGCTTTCGACACTGTCTGCCACCGCACCCTAGTACAGCGCCTCGGCAACATCGGAATCCAGGACAAGGCACTGGAATGGATCACCTCCTTCCTCGACGGAAGAACACAGAGAGTCCGCCTACCACCGTACAAGTCAGAGGCCACCGAAGTCATCTGCGGCGTCCCTCAAGGATCCTCACTGAGCCCCACCCTCTTCAACGTCTACATGAGCCCCCTCGCGGCCATCGCACGCCAACACAACCTCAACATAATCTCCTACGCCGACGACACCCAGCTGATCCTCTCCCTGACCAACGACCCCGCCACCGCCAGAGCCAACCTGCACGAAGGGATGAGAAATGTAGCCGAATGGATGACGACCAGCCGCCTGAAACTGAACTCGGACAAGACGGAGGTCCTCATCCTGGGCTCCTCGCCCTCCGCCTGGGACGACTCCTGGTGGCCCCCCGCTCTGGGCACCGCACCCAAACCGACGGACCACGCACGCAACCTGGGCTTCATCCTGGACTCCTCCCTCTCCATGACCAGACAAGTAAACGCCGTCTCCTCGTCTTGCTTCAACATCCTGCGCATGCTACGTAAGATCTTCCGGTGGATCCCCACCGAGACAAGGCAGACGGTCACCCAGGCCCTCGTCACCAGCCGACTGGACTACGGCAACGCCCTCTATGCCGGAACCACCGCCAAGCTCCAGAAGAGACTACAGCGGATCCAGAACGCCTCGGCCAGACTCATCCTCGACATCCCCCGTCGCAGCAACATCTCCGGACACCTGAGAGATCTGCACTGGCTCCCGATCAACAAGAGAATCACCTTTCGGCTCCTCACCCACGCACACAAAGCCCTACACGACCAAGGCCCGAGCTACCTCAACAACCGGATCAACTTCTACACTCCCAAGCGCCTCCTCAGATCAACCAGCCTCGCCCTCGCCGCCGTCCCCCGCATCCGAAGAGCGACAACAGGAGGAAGGTCCTTCTCCTACCTGGCCGCCAAGACCTGGAACTCACTGCCGACCGACCTGCGCCTGACCCAAGACCACCTCTCCTTCAGGAAGAAGCTCAAGACCTGGCTGTTCGAGCAGTAACGGCACCCCCCCCCCACCCAGCGCCTTGAGACCCTACGGGTGAGTAGTGCGCTCTATAAATGACCTGATTGATTGATTGAGAAGCAATTGGGTCTACATCAACGGGAAAAGCGCCAGGCCCGACGGCGTTCCAGCTGACCTTTATAGAGCTGATCCCATCTTATGGTCTAACATCTTAACCCCGGTTTTTAATGCAGTTGCCTAGGTTGGCATTCCTCTGTCTTGGGACAAAGCAGTTATCATTCCTATCTATACAAAATCGAGCCAGAGATGACCCGGCCTGTTACAGGCCAATATCTCTCTTGGACTCCGCGGCCAAAATCATGGGGAAAGCTGTCCTTGCCCGATTAACGGATTGGTCGGATCAGAATAATATCATTTATGATCTCCAATACGGTTTTAGGCAGGGCAAAGGTACCGTGGGCCAATATCTCAATCTTCATCTAATAATTGGAAAGTACACGGTCACTAGGCGGGGGGAACTGTATCTGGCATTTATGGATTTATCTTCTGCCTTTGATCTTGTTAATCGATCAAAGTTATGGGCGATAGTCCATGGAATGGGACTAGATGCCGACTTGATCTCCTTTTTGGCGGCCATGCATGAGAATACTATAGCCTCTGTGCACTATATTAAAGATGGTAGCCTCACAGAACCATGGCCCGTTAAAAGAGGGGTGAGACAGGGGTGCATTTTAGCACCCCTGTTACTCACACTCTAGATTAATAATTTAGGGGCCGCTTTAATTTCCAGTTGTAAAGACATCCCAAGGGCCGGCACAAAATTGAGCCCAGCTCTGCTTTACGCAGACAATGCGGTCTTGCTGGCATGGACCTTAAGTGGGCTTCAAACTCTTTAAAATTGTTTTATTGATTTTATGGACTCCCTAGACCTGGTCACGAATTTTAAAAAGTCCCACTCTATGTCAATCTCTGTTAGAGCAAGGAAGGCTAAATTCTATTGTAAGAATATGGAATTAATAAAGGTGTCTGCCTTCCCTTATTTGGTGGTTCCCTTTGACGACCGACGCTCGTGGGTTATGCAGCGTATGCATAAAAAGAACACCTAAGCCCGAGCCTCAGGGGCCATCATGGAATTCTCAAACAGAATCAGCTCTAAACCTCTCCCTGTGCTCTTGAAAATGTATAATGCCAAGTGTATTCCAATGGTGATGTATGAGAGTGACTTATGGGGCTATCTAGAAACGGGCGAAATTCAGGTGGTACAAATTTATTTTTTTCGTAAATTACTGTCTGTCCCGGCCTCCAACCCTGTTTTTAACATTCATGAGGACCATGGAGCTGGCTTCATCTCAGATCAGATTGCGGTTACACCCATTATTTGCTGGCTGAGAATTTGGGTGCAACCGTCACCCAACCTAAACCAGCTGATCATCCAAGACTGCATCTCGTTAGACAAGGGACTAGATGTTTCCTGAGTTCGCTATATCAAGTCTCAAATGGCTATTCTTGGATGCCCTGAGCTATTTTTAAGCCCTAGTGCTCTGGGCAAATCAGCGATTAGAGACTTGAAGCGGCCGTTTCTGAATAGATCTATGCTGCTTAGGGAGGAAAGGGAGCTAGTGAAACCCACAGTGAGAAGTTTTGTCACATTGAGCATAGGTAGCCAGCTGCAACCATATCTAACATATATAAATAGGCCTTATAACCTGTTTGTCTTAGTGATATGGTTCCCTGGCTACTGGCCTTCCCGACGGGTTTTTTAAAGAGGGTTCGCTAAGACCCTGTCCCTGCGACAACTTCTCAGATCAAAACATTCTTGACATTATATTTTTCTGTGAGTTTTACGCTTCGTTACGCAGGAAATTTATTATCCCCCTCCTAAAAGGCCTAAATTTTGGAAAAGTCAGACCAGCGCTGGTATACTTACAAATGTTGGCATCGCCTATGGTGTGCTTTGGGGTTGCCAGCTACATAACAGGCGCCATTGGGTGCAGGAATAGGCTGATGATAGCATAAATGGGACTATGTTTTAAATGAATTTATTTATTTAATATCAAGTGTCTTTTAACAGTACTTTATCCAAATAGTAGATGTTTTTGACAACTGTAGTTTTATTATTAGATATTTATTGACTTAGAACTTATTGTGTTGGATAGGTATGCGCTGTAGATGATGGATTTTTAATAATTTGTCCAGCAGTATGAATTTTTGAAACTAACATTTTTGTAATAATGAACTGATTGCTTTAAAATGTTTTGGTTGTGCACTTTGATGGTTTCAATCTAACCGAATAAATTTATTCTTGACTTGACTTGACTTGAGTATTAGGCCATTTCCCTGGGTCATCATGAATGTGGTGGAAAAACTTTTCAGCAGTTTTGCTAGTAGTTTCATCGCTATCAGTCTCTGCAACTTTTACAATGTCCAGCCGCTGGCCATGCTCGTTCTTTACTCCACATTCATAATATTCAGATGGCATATTAATTGTGACTTTAAATTGCTGTTGCACCTCCAAGTTCCTTGGAGCTAGGAAGTATCACTGGCTTTTCCTTGCTGCTGGTCCTCTGGTTCCCGTTCTTGCAGCTGTGATACTGGTCCTTTTGTAACTTGCTGGTCATGTTCCTCAAAATTAGAGACTCTACTGGCTGTGGTAGTAGTGATGTGTTTAGGATCTTGACCCAGGATACTCTTCATCCCTTTATTGTCGTACTTGGTGCTGGTCCTGCGGGTTCTCTGGCTTCTGATTTAGGAACTTGAATACTGCTGTTTTTGGGTTACTTTTCTTCTCATTGTGCATCCCTCTTGTCATAAATTTAAGTAGCGCTTCCCGCTAACTTTTATCTTCTTCAATCTGTTCCCGCTTCCTTTTTCTCCTGAATACACCAGAGGCATATTTCCATCCATTGTCGCGGTCACAGCTTGCCATTTTATCTTGTGTTAAAAAGCTTGACTCGGCATAATAAATGTATAATGAAATACCATATTATATCAATCAATCAATCATGGTATTAGTAAAGCGCGCTACTCACCCGTGAGGGTCTCAAGGCGCTGAGTGGTGCGGGGGGTTCCGCTGCTGCTCGAAGATCCAGGTCTTGAGGAGTCTTCTGAAGGCGAGTAGGTCTTCGGTCTGCCGTAGGTGGGTAGGTAGGGTGTTCCAGGTCTTGGCGGCGAGGTAGGAGAAGGATCTGCCGCCGGAGGTTGTAGGTTGGATGCGGGAGACGGCGGCGAGGGCGAGGCTGGCGGAGCAGAGCTGGCGGGTGGGGGTGTGGAAGTGGAGTCTGCTGTTCAGGTAGGCTGGTCCGGTGTTGTGGAGTGCTTTGTGTGCGTGGATGAGGAGTTTGAAGGTGATCCTCTTGTCGACGGGGAGCCATTGTAGGTTTGTCAGGAGGGGGATGATGTGGCTGCCGCGGGGGATGTTGACGATCAGTCGGGCGGAGGTATTTTGGATGCGCTGTAGTCGTCGTAGTTGTTTGGCTGGGATTCCGGCGTAGAGTGCGCTGCTGTAGTCCAGCCTGCTGCTGACAAGGGCCTGTGCCACCGTTCTTCTTGTTTCGGTCGGAATCCACTTGTAGATCCTGCGAAGCGTGCGGAGGGTGTTGTAGCAGGAGGTGGAGACGGCGTTGACCTGTTTGGACATGGAGAGGGAGGAGTCGAGGATGAATCCTGGATTGCGTGCATGGTCGGTGGGTGTCGGTGCTGGCCTGAGAGTGGTCAGCCACCAGGAGTCGTCCCAGGCCGAGGGGTTGGGTCCAAGGATGAGGACCTCCATCTTGTCCGAGTTCAGTTTCAGCCGGCTGCTCCACATCCAGTCGGCGATGGCCTTCATTCTGTCGTGGATGTTGGTTTTGGCGGTGAGGGAGAGGATGAGCTGAGTGTCGTCGGCATAGGAGATGATGTTGAGGTTGTAGTGGCGGGCCACTTGTGCGAGGGGGGCCATGTAGATGTTGAACAGCGTTGGGCTGAGGGAGGAGCCCTGGGGGAAGCCGCAGATGATGTCGGTGGTCTCGGATCGGAAGGGTGGGAGGCGGACGCTCTGTGATCTGCCAGAGAGGAAGGAAGTGGTCCAGTCGAGGGCCTTCTCTTGGATACCGGCTTCTTGGAGGCGTGTTTTTAGAGTGCGATGGCAGACTGTGTCGAAGGCGGCCGAGAGGTCCAGGAGGATGAGGGCTGATGTTTTGCCGTTGTCTAATTGGCGCCTGATGTCGTCTGTGGCGGCGATGAGGGCAGGCTCGGTGCTGTGGTTTCGTCTGAATCGAGATTGGGACGGGTCCAGGATGTTGTTGTCTTTGAGATGGCGGGTCAGTTGCATGTTGACGATTTTCTCGATGACCTTCGCTGGGAACGGGAGCAGGGAGATGGGCCGGAAGTTCTTGAGGTCCTTGGGGTCAGCCTTGGGCTTCTTGAGGAGGGCGTTGATTTCGGCGTGCTTCCAGCTTTCCGGGAATGTCGCTGTTTCGAAGAAGATGTTGATGACCTTCTGTACTTGGGGGCGATGGCTGCGTCTGCCTTGTTGAATATGTGGTATGGGCACGGGTCTGCCGGAGATCCTGAGTGGATGGAGTTCATGACCTTGCGTGTCTCGTCGTCGCTGACGTTTAACCAGGAGGTAAGGCGGTTGGCGTTGTTGGTGTTCGAAGGAGGGGTAAAGTCTGGCATGGTCGGGTCGGTCATGGTGCTGAAACTGACATGGATGGCAGCGATTTTGCGGTGGGAGAAGATGGCCAGTGAGTCGCACAGTTCCTGTGAGGGCCGGATGTCGTTGGTGTTGGCGCTGGGGTTGAATAGTTCTTTAACGATGCGGAAGAGCTCTTTGCTGTTGTGTGCGTTGTTATCCAGGCGGTCTTTGAAGGAGGACCTCTTGGCTGATCTGATGAGGTGGTGGTGTCTGCAGGTGGCGCACTTGTGGGCTGCGTGGTTGTCCGGTGTACGTTCGTGGAGCCATTTCTTCTCCAGTTTCCGGCATGCGCGCTTGGAGGCCAGGAGCTCGTCGGTGAACCAGGTGGCTCTCTTGCTGGCGTGGCTGTTGGAGGGTTTCTTCAGTGGGGCAAGGGTGTTGGCACAGGCATTGATACACTGTCTGAGGCTGCGGGCTGCGGCCTCTGGGTTGGTGGGGTCGGTGGGTGGGTTCTGGGAGAGGGTGGTGAGCAGCTGGTCTTCGGTGACTTTGCTCCAGCCGCGGCGAGGCAGCTGTTCGGTGCGGTGGTGCGTGGTTGGTTTTTTGAAGGTGAAGTGAATGCAGCGGTGGTCGGTCCAGTGGGGTTCGGTGGTGTGGTCGAAGGTGACATGGGTGCTTGTGGAGAAGACGGCGTCCAGCGTGTGGCCGTCGGCATGGGTGGGTGCAGTGACGAGTTGTCTGAGGCCGAGGTTGGAGAGGTTGCCGATCAGTGTGGTGGAGTTGACGCTGTTGTTGTTCTCGTGATGGAAGTTCAGGTCCCCGGGGAGGATGTAGTCCATGGAGGCGAGTGCGTGGGTGCTGGCGAGGTCAGCGATGAAGTCGTTGAACTGGGCCCGGGGGGACTGTAGACGAGCGTACCTCTGAGGGTGGTGTTGGGGTCAGTGTGGATCCGGAAGTGCAGGTGTTCGGCGGCGTTGAGGGTGTCGTCTGCGTGGGTGGTGACCTTGAGGGTAGACTTGTGGATGATGGCAATTCCTCCTCCAATGCCATTGGCGCGGTCCCTGCGGGTGATCTTGTAGCCGTCTGGGATGGCAATGGCGATGTCTGGTGCAGAGGAGTCATTCCACCACGTCTCGGTCAGGAAGGCTACATCTGGGGCAGTGGCGTCTAGCAGGTCCCAGATGGCGTGTCTGCGTGCGGAGCGGGTATTGAGGAGTATGCAGCGGAGGTGGTTGGGCCTGGTCCTTGATTGTTTGGTGGTTCTGTCACAGGTGAAGCTGCAGCTGCGGCAGGAAAATGGTCCGTGGGTGTGTTTCGAGGTGGCCTGGTTGCAGCGTTGGTCTCGGCTGATGTTGAGAGCGTGGAGAGAGTTGGCATCATAGCTGAGGCTGGGTATGGTGTGGTGGGGTGCGCGGGGTCCAGGGGTTCTGGCGCGGGCGTGGTCCAGGCACGGACGGGCTTGCCTCTGGTGCGCCAGCGGCGTGGCCGCGCAGCGTCCTGCATTAAGAAGGGGTGGAGGGAGGGAGGAGCAGCCGGGAGGCGGGTGGCGGGAAGCAAATAGGAGAGGAGGGGGCGGGGCCGCAGGGGACGCAGCGGCGGGAAAGGAATGCGGGGAGAGCGGGGAGCAGGGCAGCGAAGAACTAAAGGCACAGCAGAAGGAAACAGGCAACAAAAACACAGGCAAAAGTTATTTAAGCAGCGCTCAGAAAAACAGGCAACAAATACAGGCAACAAATACAGGCAAAAGTCACTAAAGCAGCGCACAGAGAAAACAGGCAACAAATACAATTCAAATATGGGAACAGTCACTAAAGCAGCGCACAGAGAAAACAGGCAACAAATACAATACAAATACGGGAAACAGGCAGCAGATCAGACCGAATACTCACCGCCCACCACTAGGCCACCAGGGATGAGGCGCAGGCGGGAGCCTGCGGGTGGAGGAGGGCCTCGAACTCCCAGCAGCAGCGAGGGGCAGCAGACAGAGGACACAGCACCAGTAGGGAATGCTGGGGCGGCGGAGGGAGCGTCACGCCTGAGAACAGGTCAAGGTTCGCACCCTCGCCTCGCAGCGTCCTGCATTAAGAAGGGGTGGAGGGAGGGAGGAGCAGCTGGGAGGCGGGTGGCGGGAAGTGAATGGGAGAGGAGTGGGTGGGGCCACAGGGAATGCAGCAGTGGGAAAGGAATGCGGGGAGTGCGCAGAGCGGGGCGGCGAAGAACTAAACGCACAGCAGAAGGAAACAGGCAACAAAAACACAGGCAACAGGTATTTAAGCAGCGCACAGAAAAACAGGCAACAAATACAGGCAATAAATACAGGCAACAGTCACTAAAGCAGCACACAGAGAAAACAGGCAACAAATACAATACAAATATGGGAAACAGGCAGCAGATCAGACCGCATACTTACCGCCCACCACTAGGCCACCAGGGATGAGACGCAGGCGGGAGCCTGCGCGTGGAGGAGGGCCTCGAACTCCCAGTAGCAGCAAGGGGCAGCAGACAGAGGACACAGCACCAGCAGGGAACGCTGGGGCGGTGGGAGGAGCGTCCTGGTCTGAGAACAGGTCAAGGTACAGAAATGGGAACATACAGTATGTTTGTTTTTCAAATATATAATATACCTATCACGAAAAATGGATAGGATTCTATTTAAATAGTAAATCAAAGCATGAAAAGGTAATCTTTTATCTGATATCCTATCCCCTACTACATACCAATAAATATTATATACTCAGCTCAATCTAAAATATACTTTAAAATGGTGACTCCTACTGTACCTCCATCATTTGTAAACACTGTGGACAATGTAAGTTGCTATGACCCAATTTAATAAGACTGTTCATTTTATCCAAAACATACTTTTCTCCTTCATGACCTACACAATAGAAAAAAGAAAGAAAAAAATGAAAAATAAAGAGGCTACAGTATGAGGAAGGTCCCTGAACATATGTGGGGACTTTCTATACAGATCTATATTCGATCTTCAGGTACTTACATCAGTATCAGTGATATAAGCGTAATCTGCAAGTAACCGGATCCAATGTTAGAGAGATTGCTCCGTCTCAGCAGGTAGAGATTGACCTACATATAAGGGGAATTCTACAGCAAAAGAAAGAAACCAATGTAAATATTTACTGCAAGAATGCACCATCAATCTAGTCAACCCCATAGGTAGTATTCTAAACACTTTGATGATCCCCTGACAGCCTCTGTGAGAACCTTGCACTACCTATAGGCACAACTCCAGTGCTCTCAGTAATGGCCTGTTATAAGTTGATATACATTCACACACACATTTTATGTGTGTTGGCGGCTCAGATTTTCTTTAAGGAGATCTTGGTCAGATTTGTTGAGCACAGTACTGCTCAGTACCGAGACAAGCAACACTTGGTTTCACCCTATTCGACTTTCTTTCACCATCCTACTCTTCCTGTCTCTTTATTTCACTCTTGTAAGTTCATTTTGCTCTCTCGTTTCTCCCTTTGTCAGTGCTTTCCAAAGACTCTGTTCCCCTCATTTTCTGTCTTTCTCTCTCTTGAGGTGATCAAAATCTCATGTTAAAAAGTAAGCCTTGGTGTCCAAAAATAAGTGCTTGTTCCAACTACTACCAACTATCTGCACATTTTAGGCACTGTGGTAATGTTGTGGTAAAAGGATGCAGATGTGTTCAGCGAGGACAAATAGGTGAGTTACAGACTTTAGTGCAAGAGTCAAAACGCAGAGCATACAATTTGAGTTGTTACATAGTGCATTCCACTGGATTTCCTGCCCTTTCGTAGCACTGTACCCAACAGGTGTTTTTAATATCATGATCCACTTTTCTCAGAAAGAAGAATTGGGTTGGTACTGGTCAGAATAAAGCCTGCAGGTTATATCCATGGACACTGGAATTGTGCAGCTACAGTGTTTAATGCATATAGATTTTCCATATTAACAACATATTCCATCATCTCATGTATAATCCGCAAATTTTAACACAAAAAGTTGTTTCCAGCTCACAGGGTTAAAAAATTACCTAAAACGAAGCAACAGGTATTGCCATGCAGTAGAAGCCGATTTGCAAAGCTTGGCTGCTCATCTTTTTGTTGCATTGCTCTTTTTTGAGTGTTAAACTGGTACCAATGAGGTGCAGCCAATGCACAGACACTGTTAACAAGTGTAAAAATGTCAAAGGAATGAAGTAATGCTATCATTAATTTGCAGCATCACGCCACATAAATTTTCTTTTCTTGAACAATTTACTGAACCCTGCTGCATAATTTGGCCCTCGACTGCCGCATCATTCCAGTGGCCCTGGTTATATCAGTACACTCCAGCAGACAGCACATCCATGACTGTGCTGCCTTAATGATTAAACTACAGGTGTAAACACTTTCACTGGCTTTGTTTGAAAGAGTTTTTATTCAAGGAAGGAGTACATTATCAAACAATTTATCTCTCTGAAAAATAGTAACACTTTCTGTAGGGCTGTACTTGACTACGGTCATTTAAAAGCTGCAATGCGGTGGCACTAAAGATCTGGAAACTCACTGCCAAGGCCATCAGCTGACAAAGCCTCTCAAGACACTGGTAAGGCATAGTGTTGTTTTCCAGTTAAATTGTGGTTTTGAGGTTGGAGGTGGGTAGAGCAGCGAGGATACCTTGACTGGCCACCATGAATGGGACTGTGGCCATCCACTGTGGGGACAAACGAAGCACCCCGTTTATTGCCCCCCCCACTTCTCCTTCTAAGGGGAGTGAATACTCTGCTGCTCAAAAGCTCCATCTCCCATGGCGAGGCCTCACCATCATACAACAAGGCCAGGGCAGGAGCACACAATGCATGATGGGCCTACTGGGGCTGGTCCATTGTCATTCTATATATGTCAATGGGCTGTGATAATCAGTGATGGGTTTGGAAGGGGCTTCTGAGGTCTCTCAAGTACACAGCAGCAGAGCAAGCCCGAAATTTAATGTAAAAAGAAAACAGCCCGCATGAAGCCTCAGGGATTGGGACTGGGGCACCTGCCGAATACCTTCATTTTCAATACGAACCTGGCACTACATATTGGCTTTAAGGCCCAGGAAAGGGGCCCCCACACCTTGACCTTGCGGCTTGATGCAGTGCTTTGAGGCACCCCTCCTCTGGGCTGTGAAACAGTAACAAGGGACTTTCCTTTTTTTTTTTTGATTGTTTTAGCCCTCATTTAGCATTATTTTGAAATTGGAGGTATCAGGGGTGTTAGAAAGGTGACCCCGAGGGGAGGCAGAAGATGTCTGACTGACCACCCCAAGGTTCACCTCTCCGTCGAGGGATAGCCGAGCGTTACCGAGAGGCCTCCGGAATGAGGGTCCTCTCCTAGGATCGGACAGCAGAGTAATCACAACACTACAGATGGACACCACACAAGAGATCAAGTTCTTAAGCTTTTATATAGAATAGAGGTTGCTTGTTCTTGGCAGTATATACAGGCGGATCGAGGGAAGCGTATAGTCTCGTAAAGGGGGGTAAGGTAGCTGGACAGTCTTACTCGGGGCGGAGGAAGGGATACCCGGCGCACAGCTCTCAATCCTCGAGCTGGGGGGTTCCGAGATGTTCGAGCCGCGGCAGCGCCAGAAGGCTGGCAGGATGGTTCAGCGAAGGTAGGCCGCGGCAGCGCCAGCAGGCTCTCAAGATGGTTTCAGCAAGGTAGGCCGCGGCAGCGCCAGCAGGCTCTCAAGATGGTTTCAGCAAGGTAGGCCGCGGCAGCGCCAGCAGGCTCTCAAGATGGTTTCAGCAAGGTAGGCCGCGGCAGCGCCAGCAGGCTCTCAGAAGATCGTCGGGCTACGGAGGAGTTCGTCTGGTGTCGGCCGTGACAGCGTCAGCCGGGCTTCCAGTCCAGGATACAACTGAAGTCCTAATCCAGGGCTGGCCCAGATATAGGTCTGGCGGTCTTTGAAGTCCGGACCCTCGCGCTTGGGGGTCAGAGGGGCCGGGATGAAGGTGTCCTGACACCCAGCAGGGGGGCGGAGCCAGCGCCCCGGGAGGCCGGAGGCCGATCGATACCAGGCGTCCGGGGACGGCTGGAGGCCCATCGAGACTCCTCTTCCTCCGGGATCTATCGAGTGGCCACTCGACCACCTGGGTGGATCTTGGTGCCTCGATGTCGGGGCTTCGCTGGGGCCTGGGCCGGGGCTGAGGCCACGTGGTGGTGACGTGGTGGGCCCAAGATGGAGTCGGGCACGGCCTCGTGCTTAGGTCGTGATGGGCCTACGCTGGGGTCAGGCCTGTGGTGGGGGACCGGGATGGTAGCCGGCTCTGCGGTGTTGGGGCGTGCAGGATCGGGCCGAAGGAGCCGCCCGAGGTCTGGTGTAGGGCGGAGATCGTCCTGGGCCCGCCATGCGGGAGGGGTAGGACCACGCCATGAGGCCGGGTCCAACACGCGTCCCCCCCAGCTGAAGGCAGGGGAGAGTCACCCATCTTCTTGGGGATTCTCCTCGCCAAGGTGGAAGAATCTGGACAGGCCGTCAGCATTGGCGTGGTCGTTGCCGGGGCGATGCTCCACGGAGAAGTCCATCCCCTGCAGCGAGATGGACCAGCGCAGCAGTTTCGGGTTTTCTCCCCGCATCTGCTTCAACCAACGCAGGGGCTGGTGGTCGGTCTGGACTCGGAAGTGGGTGCCGAAGAGGTAGGGCCGGAGCTTCCTGAGGGCCCACACCACGGCGAAGGCTTCCCTCTCGATGGTGCTCCAGCGTTGCTCTCTCGCCAGCAGGCGTCAGCTGATGAAGGCCACAGGCCGGTCGATTCCTTCGGGGTTGACTTGGGACAGGACCGCCCCGATGCCGTGCTCCGAGGCGTCGGTTTGGACCACAAACTCTCTGCTGTAGTCGGGGGCCTGGAGCACAGGGGCGGTGCACATGGCAGTCTTTAGGGCCTCAAAGGCGGTTTGGCACACAGGGGTCCAGTGCACCCTCTGTGGTAGTTTCTTGGAGGTCAGTTCTGTGAGGGGCCCCACAATGCTACCGTAGTCTTTTATAAAACGCCTATAATACCCAGTGAGCCCCAGGAAGGCTCAGACGGCGGTCTGGGTGACCGGGGGCTCCCAGTTCCGGATGGCGTCTATCTTTGGTTGGAGGGGAGCCATGTGGCCGCTCCCCACTTGGTGTCCCAGATAGGTCACGGACCCTTGGCCTATCTGGCACTTACTGGCTTTGATGGTGAGTCCGGCCCGCCGAAGGGCCGTCAGGACCGTCCGGAGGTGGGTCAGGTGCTCCTCCCAGTGAAGGCTGTACACAGCAATGTCATCAAGATAGGCGGCACTGTACTCCTCTTGTCCGGCCAGCACCTGGTTCACGAGTCTCTGGAAGGTTGCTGGTGCGTTCCTCATGCCGAAGGGCATCACTTTGAAGTGATAGTGGCCATCTGGGGTCGAGAAGGCTGATCGCTCTTGTGCACCGGGGGTAAGGCCGATCTGCCAATACCCCGCCGTGAGATCGAAGGTGCTGAGGAATTTGGCAGCTCCTAAGCGATCGATTAGTTCATCCGCCCTGGGGATAGGATGGGCGTCGGTTCTGGTGACTGCATTCAGCCCCCGGTAATCAACACAAAACCGGAGCTCCGGAGCTGTTCCGGGGGCGGCGGCTTTAGGGACCAGGACAACGGGACTGGCCCAGGGACTGTTGGAGGGTTCGACTACCCCCAGGGCCAACATCTTGGCCACCTCGGATTGGATGCAGGCCCGAACTCGGTCGGGCACTCGAAAAGCTCGGTGCTTCACAGGCGGGCTGTCCCCGGTGTCCACATCGTGGACACACCACCGGGTGACCCCCGGAGTGGGGGAAAACAGATCCGCAAACTGCCCCAGCAGCTTCCGGCAGTCTTGTTGCTGGTCTGGGGTCAGGGTCGAGGAGAGCCGGACCCCCTCGAAGGAGCCGTCTTTCTCGGAGGTGCTGAGGAGATCTGGTAGTGGCTCGGAGTCGTCTTCAGCTCCGTCATCGGTCGCTAGCAGCAGGCTCAGTTCAGTGCGTGCAAAGTGCGGCTTGAGCCGGTTAGCGTGTAGAACCCGGAGGGGGTTCCTGGGGGATTCCATGTCCACTAAGTAGGTGACGGGGCTCTTGCGCTCCACCACTTTGAAGGGCCCCGTCCATTTGTCCTGGAGGGCACAGGGTTCGACTGGGGACATGACCCAGACCTGCTGGCCCGGCTCGAATTCGATGGACGAGGCGTTCTGGTCATACCTGCGTTTCATCTCCTCCTGACTAGCCTCCAGGTTGGCCTCGGCGAGTTCCCGGAACTTCCGAGTCTGGTTGCGGAGTGTCAGGAGGTACCGGTAGACATCCGGTGGGGCATCTCGAACGGCTGTCTCCCAGCCTTCCTTGACCAGGCTGAGGGGGCCTCGGACCGGGTGCCCGTACAAGAGTTCAAAAGGACTGAACCCCAAGGACTTCTGGGGTACCTCTCGGTAGGCGAACAGGAGGCAAGGCAGCAGGACATCCCATTTGCGCCGGAGGGGCTCTTCAAGGCCCTTGATCATCCCCTTCAGTGTTCTGTTAAATCGTTCTACTAGTCCATTCCCTTGGGGATGATACGGGGTGGTGAACTTGTATGCGACCCCACACTGTTGCCAGAGGGACTTCATATGCTTCGAGATAAAGTTGGAGCCCCGATCACTCACGACCTCTCGGGGGAAGCCGACTCGGGAGAAGATGCTCATGAGGGCTCGGCCCACCACGGGGGCCGTGATGGTGCGGAGGGGGATGGCTTCCGGATAGCGGGTGGCATGGTCCACCAGGATGAGGATGAAGCGGTGCCCTTGAGAGGTGCGAGGGTCCTGTGGTAAATAAATAATTAATTACCGGTACTATTTTTGATTAAATTAACAATAACAGATAGCTCAATAAATAAGAGGCAGGATCCGATGTATCTGAGTTGAAAGGATTTATTCAGGCAAAAGGGAAGGGACTGGAACGGGACAGCCTGAAATAAAATGGAGAGGCAGCTGCCGGGGGCAGGGGAAAAATGGCAGGAATCGCAAGAGAGCGAGAGAGAGCGATCACATTAACAGTATACAGTATATATACTATAACATCACAATTATATTACATACAGTAGGCGTAACTGGTGACAAGCGTAAGATAAGACCAAAGTAGGCGTGAAAAGAAGGCGTGCACTGAGATATGTGATGTGAACGTCACAGAAGTGTCATGAATGGGCGGAAACATGGAGGGGGCTACCTGAGCAGCTGGGACCTTTAACCTAGTGGTGCGCGCAAACGGGCAATGACGTGTTACTAGGGAGAACTGGGGGCTATGACTTCTGCACTAGAAGAGGAGACTAAAGTCTGCGGTGTCAGGACGACATGTACCTATAGCATATCTGGTATCTGGTGTTTGGAGTACATGTTGATAGAATCTAAAAGTTATCAGGGTAAAGGCTACTTGACACTAAGGCTGGTGCATGCATTTATTCTACATGTATTGCGTGTGCTAGGAATATTCTATGAATATTAATACAGTATTTCTCTTGCATGGAGACAGAAAGACTAGACCATAGCTGAAGCTGTTTATGCGGTTCGTTAGCTTAGGAATGCAAAGACGAGGAGCTGAACTGATAACTAGAAGCATAACATACTCTTGGCAGACTGGCAGGCAGAGCCGGGCCTGGCACCGCGCTGCGCGGCAGGAAGTAAGTGAAGGGTCAGGGATGCAGGTGGGGGCTGTATCCCTCCTCGGAGCAAGTTCAGGAGACAAGAGCTTGAATCTGGTGTCCGGGCCCTTTTGAGGCCTAGAAACGGGGACATTTTACTGAATTAACGTGCACACTGTAAAACGTGGCACCATAGGCCTAATACTCGTTGCTTTCACGAGAACTGGAAACTGGCATACTAGAGCTGGACACAACTATAATTGCGTCTTTAATCGATCATAGGGGGATACATGCATATCGATCATGCACATATAACATAAGATGGGGAACACGTAGGCACATATAACATGGCAAAATTCACTTTTCCACATTCCCTCCTTGTGCCCTACGTTTCAATCAGGAAACATCTATATTCATGATACCATCTATCATTTCATATAGCATCATTTGCTCGTCTCGAATTGTCTTGGAAGGGGACTTAGGACTAGGAATACAAGAGGTAGCACACATGCCGCAAATCGCAGGGCCACATTGTAAACAGAGGCAGCAACTGAATATAATCATTACTGCTATACCTAGGAATGACAATACTTTCCATCCCCAGGCAGAAATTATACTCCAGAGCCAACCGGACCATGTCCAGGTGCCTGGATTCTGGTGTAACTGATGGGCAATTTTATGAAGTCTGCTTATAGCTGAATAAACAGACGGCGCGTTATTAGGAATGAAAATGCAGCAACTAGATCCGATGACTCTACAAGCTCCTCCTCTATCGGCCAGTATGACGTCAAGAACGAGACGATTTTGGAGCACAACAAATCTCATAGCAGATTGTTCTTCAGTTAAGTTACCTAGAGCAGAAGTAGTCTCATTCACTACTGCTTCAAGGGTTCTGGTTAACCTACGTATTAGCTTACTATTCTGGACAGGGCCTATAAAGAAAAAGAAACCTTTATTGAAATCTTGATACTGTTCTAGAGTAGTTTCAGTTTGATCGACAATTGGGGACTCGATCTCCCTTTTATGTCTAATGTGTACTAGATGTGTGTTTCTGTGATAATCAGATGGGGCTAGAAAAACTGGTGGCAGTAGGAAGGCAATGTAACATGTTCCATCCCAATCGAGGGGCAGACGAACATATGCGATCTGACCACAAACAAAATAAGAATGACGTGAGGCTTTGAAAATAGATTTCCCACTGTCACTATATTCGACCACAGTAGTACAATCACTGTGTCCTACATGTGCGGAACCATTCTTTCGGACACATAATTCGCCTTTGACTGGTAGAACTGAAATAGCAGGCAAATCTGGAGTAGTCTCGGACTGAACATTCAGAACCATGAAATTCGAGGAATAATTACCTAAATCATATACTTCATTTTCTAGATCTAACCCTGTTCTATGGGAAAGACCTTGCTTGTCTGGGAAACATGTTCTATTCAGGAAGGACATATCAGTTGAGGATGACGTTAACGTGGACCATGCTCCACACAAACCATTATGTGAAAACGGATAAGGAAAGAGTGGCAGAACTCCCTTCGGTGTCTGGAAAGGGGGGAGTCGACCACATACCCAACAATTAGTGGCATTGCTGGTCTGGTGTGAATAATGCAGCATTCGGATAAAAGTGTTATTTCGCATAGCAAGACGATAAGATAACTCGTGAGGAGGCAGGTCACTAAATGTGTGCTCTACTGTAACATTAGAAAACATATGTACATGTGAAATCGGAAAACATAAATGTAAGGCATAACTTATGCATGTAACCATAAGACTTAGGAACAATAAAAAGAACAAAATGATAATACATCTCTTAGAGTTTTGACTAACTCTCTCACTGTGTGGGTCTGTCTCATACATGTCAGGAACCTGTCTAACCGTTTCACCCGAGAGGGACTTAGACAATTAAACTGGCTGACTTACTAGACCTCAATTTGGCTTTATACTCCTGCTGCGGAGTTTTCTCTAACAGGGGAATTCGAGATTCATGTTCTTGGCAGTCCTTGAGAACAGGGCAGTCCTTGATAAATGTCTTTGGCTTAAGTCCGTGAAATTTCTTGATATGGCTCACGTGTAGCCAGCCTTTGCGGTTTTCCACCTTGACAGCCGTCCGGGTGGTGAGGAGAACTAGACGGGGTTCCTTCCAACGGGGCTCCAGCGGACTTGAACGATCAAAGTTTCTTATAAGGACCATGTCCCCTGGAACGACCTCGTGTGGTTTCACCTCCGTGTTGTCTGGAAATGTAGCGGCAACCTGTGAATGACAAGATTGTAGTGCAGACATCAAGGAAGCAAGGTAATCTGTCAGCATATTACTGTCAACATCAGTGATCTTACGGGGTCTAGGTGTACCCCACATGTTGGGGGGACGACCAAACACTATCTCGTATGGGGATAGACCTGAACGGGAATGGGCAACCATTCTCATATAGAAAAGAGCGACTGGCAGGGCTACTATCCAATCTACGCCTTTCTCTGCACACACTTTGGCAATTTGGATTTTCAAAGTCTGGTTATGTCTCTCTACGAGACCGGCTGCTTCTGGATGGCGTACACAATGGAACTTCCACTGGTACCCTAACAGAAGGGATACTTGTTTCATGAGCTCGGATGAGAATGGCTGGCCATTATCTGAATACACGACTCTAGGTAATCCATAGCGGGGAAAGAACTCACAAACCAACTGCCTAGCAGTGGTCGCAGCTGTGTAATCTGGAACTGGATATGCTTCTGTCCACCTGGACAAAGCGCATACAACTACGAGGACATACTTGAAACCTCGACATCGCTCCATCTGAATATAATCCATCTGGAGGATTTCAAAAGGGTGGTCAGGAGGATGGAAACCCCCTCGTTCCACCGGGACACCTTTACCTGGATTGAACTGACAACAGATCATGCAGGTACGCACTTTCTGTTTGGCGGCTGCTCGTAAATGCTTGTTGAACCAGAGGTTCTGAATACTGTCTAGCATGGCTTTTTCTCCTAAATGTGCAGGACTATGTGCGGTGTTAACAATGACTTGAACCATAGAGTCGGGGAGAAACCATGTGGCTTTTCCCTTCGTCAACCATCCTTGATCTGTCCGGACCCCTCCTTGTTCGGACCATTTCTTGATTTCATCGGGAGTAGCGTGTAACTGTATATCTATGACATCTTGTGTAGGGTCCTTAACTGTCATACAAGTAGTCTGTTCTGGAATGTGTGTCAGTGTCGTGTTAACTGGAATGTCTGGAGTCTGAGCTGTGAGCTTGGCTGTTCGATCTGCTAGATCGTTACCTTGGGAAATGATGTCAGTGACTTTCGTATGTGCCTTGCACTTCATGATAGCGATAGCTGTCGGTAAATGTATTGCATCTAACAAAGCTTGAATGAGGAGACCATGCTGAATCTTGGTTCCATGAGAAGTCATGAAACCTCTCTCTTTCCAGAGCACTCCAAAGTCGTGTACGACTCCGAATGCATAACGTGAATCTGTGTATATGTTAACTTTCAGGTTCTTGGCACGTATGCAGGCTTGGGTCAGAGCGACAAGCTCTGCTGCTTGGGCAGACAGGGTATCAATACGATGTGTTTCTATAACTTCAGTTTCAGTAGTCACTGCATACGCGGCTACTAGTTCTCCTGTACTTGTTCTCATACATGAACCATCCACATAAAGTGTCAGGTCGGGATCAGGTAATGCAATATCTGTCAAGTCTTGTCTTGGCTTTGTCATGGTGTTAACAACTTCCACACAGTCATGTGTGGCAGGATTTAAAGTAACTGACGGTAACAGTGTAGCTGGATTTAAAATGTTGCAGCGTCTGATTTCTATGTGTGGCTGGAACAGTGTCAGTTCATAACCTGTTAAACGTGCAATTGTTAAGTGCTGAGTCTGTGTTCGGTTTAAAAGAACTTCCACGGAGTGTGGAACTTGTACTGTCAGGGAGTGTCCTAACACTATGGAATCACTTTGTCTGATAGCTAGAGCTGTGGCTGCAACTGACTTGAGGCACGCAGGCAGAGCCTGGGCCACTGGATCTAATGTGCTAGAAAAATAAGCACAGGGCTTGTATTGTCCTGCTTGATCTTGTGTGAGAACAGATAATGCAGTACCATCACGTTCAGTAACGAAAAGTGTAAAAGGCTTACTATAGTTCGGTGTTGCTAGAACAGGTGCATTACATAAAGCTTTCTTTAACTCATTGAAAACAAGTGTATGTTCCTGGGTCCAAGGGAGGACAGTCGATACGGCTGCCTCCTGTGTCGTTAACTGTATTAGTGGCTTGGCTAGAAATGCGTACTGAGGAATCCATTGTCTGCAGTAAGAAGTGAGGCCGATAAAAGCTCGTACCTCCTTCTGAGTCTTGGGCTGTGGAAGACGTGCTATTAACTGGATACGGTCAGATGTCAACTGCCTACCCCTCTTGGACAGTAAGTGTCCTAAGTAGACCACTTGCTGGACACAGAATTGTAATTTGGAAGGGGACACCTTGTGCCCCATTTCGGCCAGAAAATACAGGACTGTAAGTGACGCACGTTCGCAGTCACGTTCAGAACGGGCTGTGATCAGTAGATCATCGACATACTGGAGCAGGGCAGTGTCAGCTGGCATGTGAATATTGTCTAGTTGTCTTTTAAGTGCTTGACTGTAAATGCTAGGACTTTCTGTGAAACCTTGAGGAGCTCGTGTAAATTTATAGCTCCTTCCATTTAAACAGAATCCGAAAAGGAACTGGCTGTCTGGATGAATGGGGACACTGAAAAATGCGTTCTTGAGATCGATAACTGTAAAGAACGAAGCTTCAGAATCAATGGCTGTCAATAGAGAAGAAATATCGGGAACCACTGGGTACTGGGGTATGATACATTTATTAAGTTCTCGAAGGTCAATCACTAATCGATAAACTGGAGGTGCATTTGGATCAGTACGTTTCAGAATTGGAATGATAGGAGAATTACATACATTGGAGTCAGTTTCTACAACCACTCCTTGAACAATAAGCTCGTCAATAATTTTGGATAAGGCTGCTACAGCCTCAGGTGGCAATTTGTACTGTCGGATTCGTGGTAATACAACACCTTGCTTCAGAGTCACACGATGGGGTGTGATATGCATACAACCTACATCAGTTGGACCTTGCGCCCATAAATGCTGTGGTACATTCAACAACCTTGGATCAAAATCACGTAATACATAATGACCTTTAAAATCACGGAGAAACAAACGTATACCTTCTGGAGAGCAGCATATTACTGCTCCTAATTCTTTCAATGTCTTGATGCCTAACAAATTTTCTGGACAAGATTTCGTAAGTAACAAATCTGTAGTTCGGGACAATGGACCAACTTCTAGAGTAACTGGTTTCGATATTTCATTAACAATAGGCTTTCCTGAAAATCCAAGGGAAACATTTCTAGAGCCTGAGAGCGGAGCCCCTGGAACCTCGTCATGACTGATGGTAGTCCTACTTGCCCCTGTATCAATCAGAAACTTTCTATCTTTCCCTAATACTTGACTGTGTACATAGGGACCCTCTTGATCTACAGGAATCTCGATGAGAGGCAAGCCTACCTCCCTCTCCAGGCTGTTTCATGAATACGGCTGATAATCTGGATACTCGGACTGTGCATACTGGTACATCTGCTGTGTAACGTGCTGTGTTGCAGCTATAGGCTGCGGTACTGTAACTGTCTGTTGTGCATTCTGTGGTGGCTGAGAAGTCTGTGAAACTTGTTCCTGTCTAGGCGGACGTGGTCTTTCTTTAGTCTTACCAGTAGCTATGTTGTGTTTCAGAACTGCACATTCACTTATAAAATGACCGGGCTGTTTACAGTAATTGCATGTCCCTTTAACGGGAACTGTAGGATGACTGGCTTGATTCGGACCCCTCTTCTGACTGTCTTGGGGAACAGATTGTGCAACTAATACTTTCATTTTCGTGTCTTTCATACGTCTCCTTTCGTGTTCCTGCTCTTCCCTGATTCTGTTCTGGTGGTACTGGAGCATCTGAAGCATTTGTGACGGAGTATTAGCTTGCCAGGTACTCTCGACTTTCAATACTCGATTTTTAACTTGTGGACTTGAATTCTCGACTAGTTTAGTGACAAAAAGATGAGGGTATGATTCACTACTTGTTTTCAGACCACTATTAATAATAAAACATTTCTCAAATCTAGAATAAAAATCACTAGTATCTTCGTCTTGTTTCTGTTTACAGGCTGAGATGGCATCCCAGTCTTCCTTTTTCGTGGCTAGTAATCTTGGCAAAACTTGTATCAATAACTCGGGCAATTCTTTAGCTTTATCCCCAAGACCGGTACCTGGTACTTGTGTATTATCTTCAGCTTCTAGAGCTGTCCAATCTATCTTTTTCTCTCCCACCTCCCATTCTTTTTCTTTGAGTTTTTCATATATGCCCGCAGGCAACAGGACCTTTAACATTTTAATGATATCAGGATACGTGTATTCTCCCATACGGAGCATGTCCTTTAATTCACGGTGAAACCCTGCTGGATCTTTGTCATGACAGGGAATTAACTTCTTCATTTCTAAGAGTTCCATTTTTGTGATAGGGGTGTAAACAAATACTCGTTCTAGACCACCACCCTCTTTCTTGACTGGATGTACTTCTCGTAACGGGTTCTGTCTGTCTATGTAGAATGATTTACCTTCTGGGGGTGGGACGTGAACAAAATGTGGATTCAGGAACGTTCGGTATTTGTGGCGCTGTTCTAGAATGACACTAATTAAATCGGTACCTAGACCTTTCCATCTGTATTGGAGTAACTCGTTTAATACATCATGTAGTGGACCTGGATCAGAATGCTGTTCCTCATACTGTGTAATGAGGTGCTGGACCATATACATACCCACCAGTCGCTGCTCGGCTGGGGGCAGTTTCAGAAACGTTTGGGCCACTATTTCGTCTGGAAACGTGGCGGAATCACTAGTCCATCGGACTGCTGATCGGGCTAGTTCTTGTTCATGCATGGTACTAAGCTCGCTATAGCCTATTCGTGATTTCAGGATTTGATCGGTGGCCTGGAATACTTGTTCCAGAGAACATTGTTCTGGTGCTGGAGAGGGAAAAACTTTCTTGTAATCCAGATATGAATGTCGGTCGGGAAGTCTAGTTCTACCTACATACGCTATTCTGGAAGGATTCTCGCTGTCTACCTCTTCACTGGAAGAGTCATTCTCTTTCTCGGTTGCTCTACTTACTCTCTCTTTCTCGTGTATACTTACAATTTCTTTACGTATTTTCCTGTACATACTTTCTATACACCCTTGTGTCTTGTGTTTTCCCTCGGCTATATTGTCACTCCACCTGGTCAGAGCTTTCATTTCTTCTTTGTCTTTATCAGGATAATCTTGTTCCCTTATTAAACAGCTAATCATAAATTGCAGAATCATACTTTGAATATCGACCTTTCTGTGTGCCATAGCTTCGTGAATACTTCCTGGATTCTCCCCTGTACGGATAAAATGATATATTCGGTCTAGATGACCTTTCATGTCGGGCAGGGTGACCAAAAAGTTGGCAACTCGTCTTAAACGTATTGAATACAGGAGCATGTGATCCTCACCTGGTACTGGATCATATGCGCAATCAGTAAGGTTTCGCTTGAGATCTGCGTATGTAGTCACTTTTGGCGTACGCTGTAACGCTGCTTCTCTCAGCGTCATTCGTTTTGTTTGAGGCGGGGTGATAGGAGCACCTCCTACCGCTCCTCCTGAACTAGAATCGTCTACTAATGCTGGACGTGCTGGTAAAGTAACCGGCATCACACGTGGTGCGGACTGGTCCGGGGGTACTGGTACATTAACTTGGTCCCCGGAGCCAGTGACTGGAGGAACAGGAATTACATTATTAACGGGAGCAGGCGGGATAGGATTTGCATATGCTGGTACTGTGTCGTCCAAATAGGACGAAAGAAAAATATCAGCTGCGGTCGGTTTATGACGTAGCTTAGTCGGGACCAATGGCGGTGGAAAATTACAGGATGCTTCCGGGGTTGCTTTTGGCAAGCCCTCGGCAAGAAGAGGATACATACCTTTAATAAGGGCATTTCTCTGTCTGTCTGACTGTTCTGTTCTAATTCGTTCACCTTCTTCGATTAATTCCCTTTCTTGGGCTCTCTCTGAGGATTCCCTACTTAATTCTGTTTTTCTGAATTCTTTTTCGGTTCTTTTATGAGATTCTTTGCGCCATAACTCGATGGCATCTTTCTGGGACTGTCTGGCTTTCTTTTTCCATAATGCTTCTTCTACTCGCATGATGCACTCGGCATCCCATGTACCTTATACAGGCCATCTGTATTTCTCTTCAAGATCTTTAGTGTAGTCTGACCATAAGTCTAGATATATTATGGCATCTAAGCCATGCTTGTGATACATAAAATGTCCTGGACTGTCCCTAGGAGGGACAGGAACTGCTTCTTCGAGTAACCCTTTTCTGGTCTTTAGCTGACGTAATTTTGAAAACAGAGGCATATTCGGAAATACACAATACACAATAATCACAGTAATAATACAGCAAACAAAACTCTCATACCACGACATAAAAATACATGAATAACGGTTCGAACAGAAATACTACCTGATACACTGAAAACAGAACACATGAATTTCTCGAGAACTGAACTTACTAGAATTACTGGATGCACTGCTAAAACAGTACAGAACATACCGGTCCCATAAAGAGACACGTCAGGACCCGTATCCACCCAGGTGGACACTTCGTAAATGGATCTGTGTACCAACAAACCCCACGGACCAGGAACAAACTAATGATCCTGTCTAGATACTCCCCCGCGACGGTACTCGCCGGGAAGCAGAAACTGGAAGGCCTCGGACTCGGACTGGACTGGACCGCTACGACGTCGGACTACGAACTTCGGAAACTTCTGTTACAGGTGGGCCTCCGGATACCTCGGACCTTGCTCTCTCGGCTTGGGCTCTGGTCGGGACGAACCGCATTCCACACCGCTTCGTCTGGATGTCGGACCGCAGTCTCCGTTTCCTCCGTGGGCCTGAGGGAGACTTGAAGCAGAAATATCTGCACGTGCACGGTATAGTTCCGTCACGGCTGCAGAGGGTCAGGGGACCGGCGTTGCATCGCCAGCGCGTGAGGAAGGGGCTCGTCCCTATTCGGGCGTCATTATGTGGTAAATAAATAATTAATTACCGGTACTATTTTTGATTAAATTAACAATAACAGATAGCTCAATAAATAAGAGGCAGGCTCCGATGTATCTGAGTTGAAAGGATTTATTCAGGCAAAAGGGAAGGGACTGGAACGGGACAGCCTGAAATAAAATGGAGAGGCAGCTGCCGGGGGCAGGGGAAAAACGGCAGGAATCGCAAGAGAGCGAGAGAGAGCGATCACATTAACAGTATACAGTATATATACTATAACATCACAATTATATTACATACAGTAGGCGTAACTGGTGACAAGCGTAAGATAAGACCAAAGTAGGCGTGAAAAGAAGGCGTGCACTGAGATATGTGATGTGAACGTCACAGAAGTGTCATGAATGGGCGGAAACATGGAGGGGGCTACCTGAGCAGCTGGGACCTTTAACCTAGTGGTGCGCGCAAACGGGCAATGACGTGTTACTAGGGAGAACTGGGGGCTATGACTTCTGCACTAGAATAGGAGACTAAAGTCTGCGGTGTCAGGACGACATGTACCTATAGCATATCTGGTATCTGGTGTTTGGAGTACATGTTGATAGAATCTAAAAGTTATCAGGGTAAAGGCTACTTGACTCTAAGGCTGGTGCATGCATTTATTCTACATGTATTGCGTGTGCTAGGAATATTCTATGAATATTAATACAGTATTTCTCTTGCATGGAGACAGAAAGACTAGACCATAGCTGAAGCTGTTTATGCGGTTCGTTAGCTTAGGAATGCAAAGACGAGGAGCTGAACTGATAACTAGAAGCATAACATACTCTTGGCAGACTGGCAGGCAGAGCCGGGCCTGGCACCGCGCTGCGCGGCAGGAAGTAAGTGAAGGGTCAGGGATGCAGGTGGGGGCTGTATCGCTCCTCGGAGCAAGTTCAGGAGACAAGAGCTTGAATCTGGTGTCCGGGCCCTTTTGAGGCCTAGAAACGGGGACATTTTACTGAAATAACGTGCACACTGTAAAACGTGGCAACATAGGCCTAATACTCGTTGCTTTCACGAGAACTGGAAACTGGCATACTAGAGCTGGACACAACTATAATTGCGTCTTTAATCGATCATAGGGGGATACATGCATATCGATCATGCACATATAACATAAGATGGGGAACACGTAGGCACATATAACATGGCAAAATTCACTTTTCCACAGTCCAGGGGCCCCACAATGTCTATCCCCACCCGCTCGAAGGGGGTGGTCACTACGGGAAATGGCTGGAGCGGGGCTTTGACTTTCCCCCCGGTCTTCCCGCCGGCTTGACAGGTCGGGCAGGTTATGCAGTGGTTATGCACATCGTTGCGCATTCTCGGCCAGTAGAAATGGGTCACCAGGCGGCTGTAAGTTTTGTCCTGCCCCAGGTGCCCGGCGAGGGGCACATCATGTGCTAAGTTGAGGAGGAAGTCTCTGAATCGGAGGGGCACGACCAGCATCCGACTGGCCCCTAGTTCGGCAATCTTCTGCTCACTGTAGAGAAGGTCGTTGTCCCAATAGACCCAGTGGGACCCCGCGGGGTCTCCAGCGGTCTGAGTAGCGGCTTGCTGTCGAATCCCCTCAAGGGAGGGGCAGGTTTTCTGTTCCTGCAGGAACTGTTCGCGAGTGGGACCCCCTTCTTGGCGCCATTGAGCGAGTTCTGGGAGGTGGTGGAGCTCGGGGAGATCTTCTTGGTCGGGCCCTTGGGGGCCGTGCTCGGGGTCGGCGTCCTCGGGGACGACAGGCGGCGGAGGTGCGGGCCACTCTGGTTCTTCGGTCGGCGCTTCTCCCGCTGGGGCGGAGGCTCGGGTGGACATGGAGCGGGTGGTCGCACAGACCCACTCGGGAAGGCCTAGCATCCCCAGGTGCTCTCTCCTCTCGACGCCCGCCCAGGGGGAACTTTCCAGGTCGTTCCCCAGGAGGCAGTCCACAGGGGCATCGTCGCGGACAGTCACTTTTAGCACGCCCGACACTCCCCCCCACTCGAAGGGGATGCGGGCCATCTGGCACACAGTCTCTGAGTTATCTGCGAACCGGACTGGGCACAGAACGTTAGGGAGGATCTGTTCGGGGGTCCCCAAGTGGCAGCGGACGGCGGTCACGCTGGCCCCAGTGTCACTGAGGGCTTCGGTTCGGCGACCATTGATGGTGACCCACTGGCGGTATTTCTGGGTGTTGCCAGGGATCGGGCCTCGGGGGATCAAGTCGTGAGTCCCCAGGCAGGCTAAGGTCATGGCGGCGGGCTCCCACTCGGCCGGCTCGGGGCCGTGGTCCTCCTCCTCACTTCCTTCTTCTCTCAGGGCAGCGGCCATTATCTGGCGGGCGGGAGGACCGGTGGTGCCGGGTCGCTGGTTCATCGGGCAGAGGGGGTCATTCGCATAATGACCCTGTCGCTGGCACCTGTGGCATGTAACATTTGGGCGGGGCCCCGGTCTGGCGGGGGGACCCCTCTTCGGCCCAGGGGTGGCGACGTGGAGGTAGGGGAGGACCCCTGGGGGGCGTCCCATCCCCTGCTCTGGCCTACTCCGCCGCCTCGTGGTCGGTGGTTCCCCGGGGATCCCCGGCCGTAGTCTCCCATCTGACTCCAGGGAACTCGGGTGCTTGCCCACCTATCCGCCTCAACAGCGAGTTTTCGGGGCTCAGTCAGTTTGCTGTCGAGGAGGTGTTGCCGGAGTTCGATGAAGCAGTTATTGGAAAGATGCTCCCATAGAATGAGGTCGACCAACTGCTGGTAGGTGGTGACCTGGCAGCCCCGAATCCACCCCTCGAAGGCTCTGCTGTAATAGTTCACGTACACCACCCACGTGGTACCGGGGATTTTTTTGCAGTCTCGAAATCGCTGCCGGTACATCTCGGGGGTGAGTCCGTAGTGAGTGAGAAGGGCGGTCTTCATGTGCTCGTACGAGGTCATCTCGGTATCAGGGAGCTCTAGCAGGGCGTCTCTCCCTTCGTTGATAAACTTTTCCCCACAGGCCGGCGCCCCAGTCCTTGAGGGGTACTCGATGGGCGGTCATGGCCACCTCGTAGGCTTTGAACCACTGTTGGATGTCGTCGTTCTTATAGTACTCTTTAACGACATCCTTGTGTATGTGCACCTTCGTGTCCACCGGGGGAGGGGAGGTCTTCCCCCCGGAGGAGCCCGTCTCATTTGCTTTGGCTTTAAGCTCCATTTCTTTCTGCCAGTTGGATACTCCTTCTTGTCTGAGTCGAGCCATATCTAACTCGTGGAGCCTGATCCTCTCTCGTTCTCGGGCGTCTTCGTGAGAGAGGCCCGTGTCTGGGTTTGCGGGTCTCCCTCCCGCGGGGTTCGTCTCGGTCTCCGGGCCTCTGTTCGGGCCTGGGTTCTCTTCACTCGGAGGTGGCGCCTCGCCGGCGTCCACCCAGGCCTGCAGGGCCGATTTAAAGTCTTCTTTGGTGCTTAAGCCCGTGGTAGCGATGCCTAGTTCTTTGCAGAATTGTTTCAGTTCCTTGTGACTGTAGTCTTCCATTTTCTCCTTCTGGAATTCGGTGCTCATAGCCGCAGTGGGTTTTTCTTGGTAGTGAGTGAATTACTCTCTGTACGATCTACGTGGGCTCGGATCCCAGCGCTTGCCACCAATGTTAGAAAGGCGACCCCGAGGGGAGGCAGAAGATGTCTGACTGACCACCCCTAGGTTCACCTCTCCGTCGAGGGATAGCCGAGCGTTACCGAGAGGCCTCCGGAATGAGGGTCCTCTCCTAGGATCGGACAGCAGAGTAATCACAACACTACAGATGGACACCACACAAGAGATCAAGTTCTTAAGCTTTTATATAGAAAAGAGGTTGCTGGTTCTTGGCAGTATATACAGGCGGATCGAGGGACCCGTATAGTCTCGTAAAGGGGGGTAAGGTAGCGGGACAGTCTTACTCGGGGCGGAGGAAGGGATAACCGGCGGCGCACAGCTCTCAATCCTCGAGCTGGGGGGTTCCGAGTTGTTCGAGCCGCGGCAGCGCCAGCAGGCTGGCAGGATGGTTCAGCGATGGTAGGCCGCGGCAGCGCTAGCAGGCTCTCAAGATGGTTTCAGCAAGGTAGGCCGCGGCAGCGCCAGCAGGCTCTCAAGATGGTTTCAGCAAGGTACGCCGCGGCAGCGCCAGCAGGCTCTCAAGATGGTTTCAGCAAGGTAGGCAGCGCCAGCAGGCTCTCAAGATGGTTTCAGCAAGGTAGGCCGCGGCAGCGCCAGCAGGCTCTCAAGATGGTTTCAGCAAGGTAGGCCGCGGCAACGCCAGCAGGCTCTCAAGATGGTTTCAGCAAGGTAGGCCGCGGCAGCGCCAGCAGGCTCTCAAGATGGTTTCAGCAAGGTAGGCCGCGGCAGCGCCAGCAGGCTCTCAGAAGATCGTCGGGTTACGGAGGAGTTCGTCTGGTGTCGGCCGTGACAGCGTCAGCCGGGCTTCCAGTCCAGGATACAACTGAAGTCCTAATCCAGGGCTGGCCCAGATATAGGTCTGGCGGTCTTTGAAGTCCGGACCCTCGCGCCTGGGGGTCAGAGGGGCCGGGATGAAGGTGTCCAGACACCCAGCAGGGGGGCGGAGCCAGCGCCCCGGGAGGCCGGAGGCCGATCGATACCAGGCGTCCGGGGACGGCTGGAGGCCCATCGAGACTCCTCTTCCTCCAGGATCTGTCGAGTGGCCACTCGACCACCTGGGTGGATCTTGGTGCCTCGATGTCGGGGCTTCGCTGGGGCCTGGGCCGGGGCCGAGGCCACGTGGTGGTGACGTGGTGGGCCCAAGATGGAGTCGGGCACGGCCTCGTGCTTAGGTCGTGATGGGCCTACGCTGGGGTCAGGCCTGTGGTGGGGGACAGGGATGGTAGCCGGCTCCGGGTGTTGAGGCATGCAGGATCGGGCCGAAGGAGCCGCCCGAGGTCTGGTGTAGGGCGGAGATCGTCCTGGGCCCGCCATGCGGGAGGGGTAGGACCACGCCATGAGGCCGGGTCCAACACGGGGTCCTTTATCGTCTCTGTTTCTCCTGGGTGAGCACAATGTATGCTTTGAGATTTTCTCTTTTCCCTTTTTCATGGCCCCGTTTTGTCCATTTCTGGTGCAAGTCGGATCTGGGGCGGAGCTAGTCACTTTGACTACTCCTTCAAGTTATCACTTGGAAGATTTATTGCAATGCTTAGTCATAGGACAGTACGCCTTAAATGCTTTTTCTTAATGTGCTTGCTTATATTCTTCCCAGATGCCCCAAAACTTGTGCCTTTTACTCTAGTTCCACCCTTTGTCTAGTTTGTTTACTCTACGTATTGAAGTCAGCAATTCACTATGTGTTGGAGGTTCTTTTTTTACCCACTTAATCCATATTTCCCTTCTAGCTAGGAGTATCAACATAAAAGGTAGACTTTCTTGGTCTTTACTCATCTTTGAGGCTTCTATGTTCGGCTGACTTATCCCAAAAATAAAGAGATCAATACTCACCTCCACCCTTCGTCCCAACAGCTCAGCAATGGTCTTACCCGCCTCTTGCCAAATTTCCTCGAGATGGGGGCACTGCGTGAACATGTGTAGATCATCTGCAGCCAACTCCCCGCATTTTGGAAGGCTCCTCTCTTTTTGGCCATTAATCTTGGACAGTTTCTTTGGTGTCCAATATGCTCTGTGAGTAGAGTATAAATGATTTTTCCTCAGAGGTGCGGATTTTACAATTTTCCAACAGGTAGCTAATGATGCTTGCCATTTAGTGTCCATGTCTAGCTCCGGCAGTTCTTGCCCCAAAATCTTGCTTAAAACCTTATAATCTTCTATCCCTTCTTGTATTAACGCCCAGTACCAGTACGCTATTTCCTTTTTGATGAAATGCTCCACTTGCATCTTTTCCTCTATGTTCCCCGCTCCAGCTCGGATGTCTTTTTGACTTTGTGCCTAACTAGTAAACTGGTATTTCTTGAATCTTAACATTTTCCCTTCTGTTCTTTCTTTTAGGACATCCCATTCCACAATAGAGTTGCATTCCAACATCTGGCCCCATTTTGTGATGTTATTCTTTATCAATGGTCTTGCTAGCTTATCTCTAAGGCATTCCGGAGTACCTGGTGATTCCCACACTGGGGCATATTTACTATAGTATGGAATTTTTTGTATTTTCCTGTTCTGGTACCATATCTCCGCTGCTGATTGAGTATTTTCAGTTTTACTTTCTTGAAATATTTTGGGTGTCCAAACTTATATAGGTAGTAGCTTTCTTTATTGCTTACTAGGGCTTGCAAGTAGGGGGGTATTGTTTGAAGTTAGTCAGTAGCTTTCTGATGTTTTTAAATTGGAAGGCTCTACAATACTCCAAAATGTCTGGGCGTGCAATGCCCCCTTGCACCTTGTTCCTTCTTATTTTCTTCCAGGCGATTCTTGCCCCTTTAGCTGCCCAGATAAAACTGCTTAGTTCTCCTTGCAGTTTTTTTATTTGGTCTATTTTGAATTTCAGTGGGATTGTGCTAAATAGATATGTAAACTTGGGTAATATCGCCATTTTGATTATGTTGGATCTACCCAAGAAGGTTAGATGTAGGCACCCCATACTTTTAGTAGCTTTCTTACTTCTTTATATACCCTGTCAAAGTTTATGCTTGCGATATCGTCGATATTTGTTGTGATGTCTATCCCGAAATATCTTATCTTTTTCTTCACCATTGGGTTATATGAGTTATCATTCCTTTCCAGAATTTATGATTTTGATTTGTTTACCATATATCCTGATACTTCCCCATACTTTTCCAAAATCTTCTCAATTTTTGGAAGGGAGGTCGTTAAATTGCTTGTGAATAGCATCAGGTCATCTGCAAATAATGCCACCTTCTTTTCCCAACCTTGGTGGTAAAAGGGTATTATGCCGTTTTCCTTCCTTAGTAAACAAGCTAGTGGCTGGATATAAAGATTAAAAAGTAAAGGGAATAAGGGACATCCCTGTCTACTCCCTCTCTCTATTTTAATTTTATCAGTCATGGCACTTGAGCTGGAAAGGACAAATTGTTGTAAAAAAATACCAGTGGCTTAATTGGATGACTCCAGCAATCATCATCTGCTCAGACTATGAACATCTGAAAACCCCTGCATTCTAAGATCAGATGATGCTTTGGTGAGGAGATTGTGTATTTTTCTAGGTAGTACATTCCGCAATGGTGTAATTTTCAGGTGTCAACTTGAAATATGTATACACGCCTCCTTAGGGATAGTAAGCGCTATATAAATGGATTTATAATCAAATAAACAGCAAAATAACTGACTGGGGAGTTCTTTAATATAATTTTCCAGCAGGTTATAGGTGAAATAAGCCCTTTACACAAGGAGAAACCACAGCTGTTTTCGCACATGAGCAGCTTTACCAGGGGAGCATGGTCAACAATAAGAAAGAAACAATTTCTTTGGTAGCTGTGTGAAACCACCACAATGATGCAGATTTACTTAACTGACATACACAACCATCTCCCCACTATTGTTTGCTGCTCCTTTTTTCTTGTTACAACCAGTAATAACAAAGTCGGAATGTACGCCTCTATTTTTTTATGAAATAGGGTTATGTTGAGGATGTTTTTAGTACAGTTGTCTGTGAATAACTCAAAGAGGATGCATCCAAGTACAGGAGGTACCTGGCTGGCAGCCAGGCTTCCTCTGTCACTGCAGCCCAGCTGCAGGAGTTTGCTTCCTTGTCACCACGCTGGGAAGAATCCCTCCTAGAACCCAGGGAGGCTTCAAAGGTCTACTTCAAATAAAGCCCTCTGCCTATAAACCATTTGCAGACTCTGAAGCAAAAAGCCCCAGGGTGGATTCTGTGCTTCATAATCACATAACAAATACCAGGAAGACATATTTACATAATTCCACTGACGACCACATAAACAGCTTTAGCAGGCATTGTGTAAAAGTTGAGAGAGTCCTGAGGACCAGTGCTGTCAACCATGACACCGCAGACACGGTACCCTCAATGCATAGGCACGCTGGGCAGGTGCCCAACGGCCCCACGAGCACAGGGTCCCTATGCAGATCAGAATTTAACACTGATTCTCCTTTAAACATTTTAATTCATGTGAGCGGTTGTGTAGACAGGGCCCAGTGCACTGCTTTGCATTACTGCCTATAATGGTATTAAGACAGCCCTGCACAGACATGGCAGTGTGTGGAATAGTTGCTCATAGATTTCAATATGCTGTGGTTACTCCAGATGTTTTCAGCAGCTCTGCTCTTTGAAAATGTACTGCCAGCTATGAATAAACTACTGCAGACCACTGCTGGCTGGGTGTGTTTTATTTGTGCCTCTTTTATATAAAGGCCGCATGCTACATCGTGCATTTTTTTGTAAGAGGACAAGCCCCGTACCATAGAATGATATACCTGCTTTATACAGATATGCAGATTGTATTGTCAGATTTCTCTCTCTTTTTAGGTCGAACCGGGGCAGCGCATGCGCTGCTCTGCGAGCCATGCTGTATTTGAGTATGTACTTGAAGCCCTGCCCATATTTGTCATTGGCTTGTGTCATTGCCCTTTGTAAATGCTGGCTTCTGATTGGTTCATAGTCCCTCCTTAGTATCGCCTTTTCTTCATTTGTAACGTCCAATGGTGACTGGCCCTTTTACTTCAGTTGTTACACGTTATGTGTTATTTAGTCTGGAAGCACTATTTTCTTTGATAAGTTTCTGTTACTGCAGGAACAACATGCTTGTCTGCAATATTCAGCACGTCATGCGTGCTTTCATGGGGCGCTTTTACAAAAAAAAATGTGTTTGTCAACTTGACATATACAATGCTTTTTTTTGGTAAAAGCGCACCATATCGCACTTTCACTTCAATAACGGCCGCGGACCTTTCTTTAGAAGTGGCTTGTCTAAAGAAATGGGGGTGGCCTCTATTAATACGAAAGCGCAGTATGGGGCATTTTTGCAAATAACCTATTGCAATGCAATTGGTCTCGCATTATCTAGAGTTTTGTAAATGTGAGACCTATTGCAGGGCAAATGTGTGTTTTTTTCGTCCATCGGACACCCATGAAAACGTCTGTGTCTTTTGACTGCAGCAGTGCCATTACCCAGCCAGCAGAAGTTTCAGGCTGACTTGCAAAGCATGTACGCTTTAATGAAACAAACCATGTTGAACTTAATCCTAGCACTGTTTCTAAAAGACCCCCTCATACATTACTATTTAGGGACACGTGGGTGTGCCTGAAAAGCATAATAATGGAACAGTTATGAACAGCACCTACCTACAAGACTGTGCTCCAGACAGCATTCCATGGCATAGGGTTGTGCCAAAGAATGCAACTTCCAAGTTATGACGTCCACTCTGGGGACTAGGAGGTATGGTACTGATTCGTTTTTTGTTTTAAATTTATTGTCTGGCGCGGTTCTTATCACTCTAGTTCTCTAGCGAATGTTTGGGAAATGTTAGTTCCCGTCCTCTTCAGATACTTTTGTAGATGAAAAGGAGGGCAGTTAACTATCTTGTCTGCTGGTTTTGTTTGACCAATACAGTCGTTGTAGCGGTTTCAATTGAGCTTAGTCACAGGTTCGAATCCCAGCAGGTCCACTCATCCTTTCAACCTCATGCTAAAGTAAGTAATTGGCACTAGGATCTCCTGTGTTTGAACGTGGACTTTAAATAGATACAGGGGCTGCCCTGACTGATGTATGTAACCACCTGCTCACCTTTAACAGCTGAGCACACCTTTGAAGAAAAATAAATTGAGAAATTTGGAGGAAACCTTGGCTTAAGACAAATCTTATGATCACCTTGAAAGTAATTGGAAGTGTGCTGCAACCTTTCTGTTTGATATTTTAGTGGGCCCTCGATTCTTATTTTGCAAGCTTATTGTGCTCTCCTCTTTGGCTTCCCAGTAACTTGCTTCTTTAAAGTCATGAAAGGGCTCAGGTGTGAGATAGGTGAGATTGGTCCTTTTTGACATACTTTTCCAGACCTAAATATTTTGTCTATCAGTGGCCGAATGCTCATCATAACTCAGCAAGGCGTTCTTTATTCTTTCCAGTTAAACAGCCATCAAATAAAAATATGCTATTATTGAACATGATTATGAATAATTGGTATTCTCAGTCTTCTTTACATTAGGTGGGAGGACACTCAGGCCCCCAGCCCCGGGGACAGCCACCCCGGGGCTTCTTTCAAATAGTTGGGGGGCTACAAGTACCCCCAGCCCCGGGGACTGCCACCCCGGGGCTCGAACTCATTTTTGATTGCGGGGGTCACACTGCCCCCCCACAGCCCGGGCGACCACCACTCCCCGGGGATTTTTTTTAATACCCTATGTGGGGGGGCTCAAGACCCCACACACCCCAGGGACCGGCACCTCTCCGGGGCTCTAAATATTTAGATTGGGGGGTCCATGATGGAGCCCCTTAGCCCCAGGGACCACCACCTCTTGGAGCTTTGTAGAATATGGGAGGGGGCCACGTGGCTCCCCTCCTGGAGCCCTCGATGGCCCTGGGGACCCCGGTCTCCCAGGGCCGGCTCCTGCAGTGTCCCGGGTGCCCACCCCGGGACACTGTAGTTTGCAATGACAGGACGGGAGCCTCACGGCTCCCACTCTGTCATTGCAAACTGCTTTGCTTTATTGAAGCGAGAGCAGGGAAACCTGCTCTCGCTTCAATGAAGCAATGCTGATTGCTTTTCCACATGGGGAGTAACATGTTGCTTCCCATGTGAAAAAGCAATGCCGCCTCTCGCAGGAGGCGGAGAGCCGCTGGGACTGTGGGGGGAGTGGGACCCCCAACGGTCTCCAACAAGAGGGGGGGCCCAGGGGATGGTGTTCCCGGGGCCATAAGGGCCATAAGTGCTGTGTGGCCCCTTCCGCAAAACGGAACAAAAAAATGAGGCAGAGCCCCGGGGGATTGAAGGGGAGTTAACTCCCCAACTTAAAACGCACCATAGGGCGCGTTTGCACAGTGGTGAGGGGAGGGGGTGGGAGCGGAGTTCACATGTGTGCAAACACATATCCTGTGGCATGGTTTAAGTTGGGGAATAAATTCCTCGTCAAGCCCGAGGGTCCCTGGGGGCCAACTAGCCCACCAGGTACCTCCAGTAAGCGCCATGGAGCTGCATTGCAGAGTGTTGTAAAAAGGGGCGTAGCCTCTGAACACTTCTCTGCAACGCAGCCCCCTGGCCAATACTGGAGGTACCTGGTGGGCTATTTGGCCCCCAGGGACCCACAGGATTGAGGAGGAATTAATTCTAGAACTTAAAACGTGCCACAGGACATGTTTGTAGACGTGTCACCTCAGGCCATGCCCCCTTCGTTCACCACTGTGAAAACGCACCCTGTGGCGTGTTTTAAGTTGGGAAATTAATTCTCTTTGAATACTGAGGGTCCCTGAGGGCCAACTAGCCCAACAGGTATCTGCAGTATGCGCCAGGGAGCTGAGTTGCAGACAAGTCTTTCTGAGGCCACGCCCCTTTTTACACCTCTCTGGAATGCAGCTCTGTGGTGCTTACTGGAGGTACCTAGTGGGCTAGTTTGACCCTAGGGACCCTTAGGATTCAAGGGGACTTAATGTCTCAACTTAGAACGGCCACAGGGCGCGTTTACACAGTGGGGAAGGGAGGGGCGGTTCCTGAGGTGATATGTGCAAACACGCCCTGTGGTGAATTTTAAGTTGGGGAAATAATTCCCCTTCAATCCTAAGGGACCCTGGGGACCAACTAGCCCACCAGGTGCTTACAGGAAGCGCCACTGCTCTGCGTTGCAGAGAGGTGGTGCAGGCGGTGCCCCCTTTTTAACACCTCACTGCAATGGCTCTTAATGGAGAAACTTAGTAGGCTAATTTGCCCCTAAGGACCCTCAGGATTTAAGGGGACTTAATCTCCCAAGTTAAAACGGCCACAGGGCGCGTTTACAGAGTGCTGAAGGGAGGGGACAGGGCCTGAGGTGATATGTGCAAACACGCCCTATGGCACGTTTTAAGTTGGGGAAATCATTCCCCTTCAATCCTGAGAGCCCCAGCGGGCTAACTAGCCCACCAGGTGCTTCCAGTAAGTGCCACCATGCTGCATTGTAAAGAGGGGGTCCAGGTTGTGCCACTTTTTACACCTCTCTGCAACATGGCTCTGTGGCGCTTACTGGAGGAACCTAGTGGGCTAGTTGCACTCTAGGGACCCTCAGGATTCAAATTAACTTAATCTCCAAAATTAAAACGGCCACAGCGTATGTTTCCACAGTGGTGATGGGAGGGGACGGGCCTGAGGTGACATGTGCAAACACGCCCAGTGGCGCATTTTAAGTTGGGGAAAAAATTCCCCTTCAATCCTGAGGGACCCTGGGCGCCAACTAGCCCACCAGGTGCTTCCATTAGGCGCCACTGTGCTGCATTGCAGAGAGGTGGTCCAGGCTGTGTCCCTTTTTACATCTCTCTGCTATACAGCTCTGTGGCACTTACTGGATGTACCTAGTGGGCTAGTTGGACCCTAGGGACCCTCAAGATTGAAGGGGTATTATTTCCCCAACTTAAAGCGTACCACAGGGCCTGTTTGCACAGTGGTGAAGGGAGGGGATGGTGTAGGAAAGTGGCTCTATATATACTGGACCGAAGTAAAATCAGCCGAACTACAAATTCCCATTTACTCACCTGTTGTCAGGAGAGACCACAGTGCTGCATCGTTGAGCCCAGTACTGATCCTGAAAAGTAATTCTAACGGTACTGACCAGTAACTTGAATTTCCTTTCATAGGATATCATTGCCTGCTTTTTGCTGAAAAAGTTTCTAAGAGTATATTTTTGAAACATACAAATGTTCTTCTAAAATCAGCGGAAGTACGAATTACGATTTACTCACCTGTTATCAGGAGAGACCTCAGTGCTGCATCTTTGAGCCCAGTACTGATCCTAAAAAGTGATTTAACCGTACTTACTAGTAACTTGAATTTCCTTACATAGGCTAACATTCACTGGTTTCACTTAGAAATTCTTCTAAGTGTGGAGTTTTTGGGGCACATGCATCATTGATAGCTTTTGCGATTCTTAATTTGCGAAAATTACCGAATCGCAAATTAAGAATTGCAAAATGCTATGCATCATTTTTTTCACTATTTATTTGCGATTCGGTAAAAATCGCAATTTTTACCGATTCTCAAATAAATAGCGAATTCCAAAGTGCATTTTCGCAATTCCCATTGATTCCTATGGGCCGAAAGGCCCATAGGAGTCAATGGGAAGGCATTTAAGAATTCGCAATTTGTTGATGCATTCCACGGGTGCAGGGGGGGGTCCAAAGGACCCCCCTGCACTCCTGAAATGTATTTGAAAGTGCATGTTTCACACACACATGTCCTAAGGACATGTGTGTCTGTAACATGACACTTTCAAAAATGCATTTTTTAAAAATTTTCGCAAATTAACACGAGGGTCAACCTCGTGTTAATTTGCACTTCCAATTTCCAAATTCGCAATTATTAAAAAAATGATGCATTGCATTTAAGGAATCGCACAAATGCGATTCCTTAAATGCATTCGCTTTTTTTGGAAATGCAAAAAAATGCGAATTGTGCAACAAAGTTTGATGCATCCCAAAAATGGTTTTTGCATTCGCAAACGGCCGATTTTTCCGATTAGCACCGTTTGCGAATGCAAAAACCAATGATGCATGTGCCCCTTTGAACTTTGAAATATCCACCTATAATCAGCCGAACAATGAATTCCGATTTACTCACCTGTTATCATGAGAGAACCAAGGGGGCATATGTATCAACCGAATTTTTTGTCGCAAACGCTGCAAAATGCAAAAAACAGTGTTTGTGATAAAAAATTTGCAATTCCAGATGTATGAGGCACAATCGCATCGCAAAACAAGAAATCGCAAAAATAGCGATTTCTTACGTTGCGTAAAAATTACATCTGCGAATATCCTTGCGATTTCCTAATTTGCTTTCCTTTCTCTGTTAGCGAAAGTTGCACGAAGGAAATCGCAATTTAAGAAATCGCAATGAGATCTAACAAAAAATCGCAAATTGCGATTTAGACAAATTTGCAATTTAAGAAATTGCAATTACCACCAAGTGCATTCAGGTGGTAACCAGTTGCAAGGTATTTAAAGCAGCCCACAATGCAACCGAAAGTTCCACAATGGCAGCACTATATGTGATAGCCAGGAGGCTGCGTATTCATGCCCTTGCACTGAGGAAAAAGAGACAGGAACGTATTTTCAGGCTGCGCAACACCCTGTTCTAGTAGACTGAAGAGGACATCTATGAGAAGTACAGGCTGCACCCACAGATCCTCTTGGACCTGTTTGAGGGACTGAAACCCTTTTTGGAACACCCAACACGCAGGACCCAAACAAATCCCACCCATATGCAGGTCCTGTGCTCACAGCTCCTCCTGGCCTTAGGGAGTTTTCAAGGAGTGATAGCAGAGGTTGGCGGGGTATCACAGAGTGCCCTATCTCGCTTTTTCCATGCCTTTCTAGAGGCTATCTCATCATATATACTGCCCTAGCACCCAACAGGCATTACAGCAAACCAAACTTGACTTTTATCAGATTGCACGTTTCCCCCACGTCATTGGCTGCATTGATGGGACCCATGTGGCCCTCACACCCCCAGCAGCAACTGAATATGTGTACAGAAACCATAAATGCTACCATTCCCTGAATGTACAGATTGTGTGCAATGCTAAGTACATTATCAATGACATTGTACCAAAATACCCTGGCAGCACACACAACTCTTTAATTTTTAGACATAGTGGGATACACAGACTTCTGAGTGCTGGAGACTTTGGAGAGGGATACCTGCTATGTAAATGAATGGCAAACATACCTTCATCCACTACATCTCTTGGGGGGGACATTGAGTTACCTATTATTTGTGTTCCTGCAGGTGACAGTGCCTAAGCAGTGCGGGCCTTCATCCTGACCCGGTACCTGGATCCAGCCAATGCAAGGGAGAGGAGATACAACAGGGCACACAGATCTAAGTGCAGAGTCATAGAGGGTACCTTTGGAATCCTAAAGAGCCGGTTCAGGTGCCTGCATAAAAGTGGTTGAGCACTGCAATACAGCTCTGAGATATGCTGTAAAATTGTGGCAAGCTGCGCAATGGTCCATAACATGGCTATGAGGAAAGGCACTACAATTGATGCAACTGACACAGACACATCTGATGACGATTGCCAACCTCCCCCTGGCAGGGCAGCAGCAGGAGTAGGGGCAACTGCCAGACGTCAAAGACGGACTGAGATCACACAAAACTACTTCTAGGTAAGAAATTAAGATGATGAGCCAAAATGATGTTTGAACTATGTGATGTGTTTATTCACACTTCACAAAGATCAACTGTTGCTGTACCCAGCACATGTCATGTACACAGTGCAAGTACTCTCCAAGAATGTGCACAATCTGTTTGTTGGCTTGCATCACCCCTTGCCACAAATGTAATAATGTGCAGTTCACCTCCTCTGGTGACGGATTGGTGCTGGTTGGTGCCCAGCCTGAGTGCCCTCCGTTGTGTGCGTAGGTACTGCACCTTGTCTGCCACTGCTACGTTGTGCATCAGACAATGTAGGTGTGATGCTGCTCCTACTAGAGGTAGCTTCGCTCTCCCCAGGAACCATGAGTGTGCTGCCACCAAAGTTAGCTGTTTGCATTAGTTCCACTGCATTTGTGACCTGTGCAGCTGCATTATAATGCTGCGACGGGTGAAGTTGCTGGTGGTGGTGCAGAGGCAGTTCACCGCCTTAGTGTAGTTGTGAAGACATGCATTGGCACATTGGGCAGCCCTGTCCTTGGCATCTTCATTTTGTCTCAGTGTGTCACATAGGTCACGTATGGCACCTGCCTTGGCCATGATGCCCTCCCCCATGTATCGGTGATTTCTGTTGAGGGTGCTCAGCTGCCTGTTAATGGAGCGTAATGATTTTTTTTTGCAGGCGCTGTACTTCAAGCATTTTGTTTTCCAGTCCTGGAAAAACAGTATGCTCCTCTTCGGTGGCAGTGCTGATCCTGTTCCTTGACTTCCATGTTTCCATTAGGGGTCTTTCCTGTCTACGGATGTGTGACACAACCTGCCTTGCCTTTCTGTCCTCACTTGCCTCCCCTGTGGCATCTAGGTCATCCTCCAATGGAGGCAGTGGGGGCACATTTATGCGCTTCCTACTCGTGATGGTTGTGTGCTGTGAATCTGCACTGGAGTGCCCATCATCAGACTGGTCCAAAGGAATTTGTACATCATCTCCCTCTGCACTGTCATTGGGTGCCCTGGATTGTGCTGTGGAGGTAAAGGGTGACACACGAGTTTCTGTCTATGTCTGCATTTCGGACTCAATAAAGTTTCTAAGTTTTGCATTGTCTGCCTTCTGACACTATCTTATGCCTTTATCTGTAACCCACATTTTGCACATGATTTCCTATGTGTCATGGACACACTATCCTACACCCAACAACAACTCCCACTATGCACTGCTGTGTGTGCTGTAAGGAGTGGACCGGAGTGACATGTTATTTCTATTTCACACCTTCTAGACAGTGTGCATGCTATGGGGATGTGTGCAGAAATATTTGCCATGCATCTTACCTTGACTGCTGGATGCAGGGTCGGAGCTGTCGATGTCAGCCTCACCACTTACACTCCCAGGCAGGCTAGTGGACTCCACAAGCTCTTCGTGGGGTGTTGGCTGTGCTGCTGTGGATGTTCCTCCCCCGTCTTGTTTGACTCCTTTAGTCTGGCTGCCACCCTCTCCTTAGACCTTTGGCGCATATCGTACCACCACTTGGGCACTTCTTCAATGGTACGATTAGTCACACCCACAGCATTGACTTTCTTCTGTATTTGCAAACACATTTTTCTTTTCCTTGCTTCTGGGACTCTCAAAGCTTTCTTCCCAAAGAGGAGCTCATCGCTGCAGACCATCTCTTCTGTCAGCACCTCCTGCTCTTTGTCTGAGAATGTATGTTTTCCTTTCCTCTTCTCACCCTCCTTGCCCTCATGTGGCCTCCGAGAATCCATTTGGGTTTTTGCTGTGCTGTGCAGCCTCCTCACAGTCTCCAAACTGCCTCTAACTGTGGCTCAGGCAAACAGGTGCAGCTAATCACTCCCACTTCCTGGTTTTGATGTCACCAAGCTGCACCTGTATTGCAGATTCCCGTTTATGCGATTTCTTAATTTGCGAATTTCGCAAATAAGGAATCGCAAACAATTTTGGGGGATTTTTAAGAAATCGCAAGATATTAGCGATTTTTTAAATACATCCCGTTTTGCGAATCTGAACTGCAAATCGCAAATTCTCGCAATTTGAGATTCGCAAAATGGGATGTTGATATATATGCCCACCAGTGCTGTATCTTTTAGCCCAGCACTGACACTGAAAAGTAATTCTAACTGTACTTACCAGTAACTTGTATTTCCTTCCATAGGAATCTATTGTCTGGTTTTCACCAGAAAAGTTTCTGTCGATTTTCACAAATTACAAATATTCTTAAAAATCGCCTGTATGACTTAAACGCATTATGTCAACTGTTTACAGGAGCTGCAACAGTGCTCGATCCAGAATCCACCACTGAGTAAGAAAAAGTTACGATAACACTACTTACCTGCTAAGTGAATTTCCTCCCATAGGATAACATTGGTGAGTCAACTTTTAAAATACAATAATATTCCTTAAAAATCAATACTGTAACCAAAACGCTTTTACTCAACCGTTTACAGGAGATGTCCCATGTCTGAATCTAGGATCCAGTCCTGTGGTTTGAAAAGTAATCCATAAAGTAACACTGCATTTAACTAGAAATTCCCATTGAGTTCAATGTTGCATTGTGTTTGAAATTGTGTTGCCCATTGCAACAACTGTAACTAGTGTACTTAAGTCTATTGCCTATTAGCAAAGTATTTAAACTAAAGTAATTCATTCTGAGAAAGTATATTTTGTAATGTAATGTATAATGTAATTATAATGTAATTTAAAAAATAAAATATCTAAAAATAAATAGTTCAAAAAATGTAGTAAATCGGTATAAAAAAATAAATATAACAATTAATACATTTAAAAATTGTCATTTACAAAACCTTCGAAGTTCACTGAAAAAAACATAGGTTTCAGACTTGTTATAGTTAGAAATAAGCATTTACAAAACCTTCGAAATTCACTGAAAAAACCATAGGTTTCAGGCATGTTATAGTTAGGAATTAGCATTTAAAAAACTTTAGAAATTCACTGAAAAAACCATAGGTTTTAGGGGTGTTACAGTTAGATGGACATTTCACTCGTATAAAACCATTGAAATTCCTTTGTTATAGTTGGTTGTACTAACTATAACTCGCGCACCAACAATCCAGTGCTGATAATGTCAAATATTACATCATTCATGACATGGTCAGTGACATCACTGATGACATCACTGATGACATCTCAAATGACATCACTGATGACATCACTGATGACATCATCCAGTGAATGTCGTTCGGTTTGATATTTAAATAAGTATTATATATATAGCAATCTGCATTGAAGACTGAGTGGATGTATATGTGTCTGGATGGAGGATTTAGTAGCACTGTCATTGACTGTCTAAGTGACTAATTTAAAGTGTCTCACTAAATGTCGCGGCACCATTCCACGTTCGTGGAATGGCAGGAAATGTTTGAGAACTTGACGGATTACGATAGAAACTGTCTAGGAGGCACATATTGATGAATGCGTTACAAGGAAACAAACGCGACGACTGAACAGGCGGCTTCGCTAGAGTAACCGAACACGAAAGAAAGGACACAAAGCGTCGTTTGAACTGAAAATACTAATCCGGTTGCATGTAGCATAATTTAAAAAGAGTCACAATCGGTTTAGAAACACTCACAAAGGAATTCAGCAACAATAGAGAAAACTGAGAGGCCCCCAAGTTGAAGAATATATCGAACAAGTAAACATCAGCAACATGAGACATTGTGGTCACGCAATTCAGATAAGAATGAGACAGCCTTGAGGAGAGTCCTGTGAATGACATACCAGAACTCGAAACGCATTGGCATAGTCTCAAAATAAATAGAGACATTGTGGTTTATTTTTACGCCACAACCAAGGAATTTTTTTTCAACAAAAAAATGTTTTCCTTCTTGCAAACTTTATTGATCAAGTGACTGAATGAGATAGTTATCAAGTAGAGGTATTTAAGGAAGGTTCAGGATTTTTTCATCCTCCTTGTTGATCATAAAAGAAGTGAAATATTTAAAGAAAACTGTATTTTTGTTTATGACTATATTTGTTCCCAATTATTGAATGTATGAGCACGATTTATCATTTTGGTAATTGTCTTAAAATGTTTATTTACGTGTTTTGTGATGTAGCAATGAAATGATGATGTTTTTTTCTTCATGTACCAATGTATGAAATTTATAAATTAAGGTTATAAGTCAAAAGGTAAAAATTAAAGTACCAGGATGAACAGAATAAATGTGTTTGTCTTTAAGCAAAAATAGATTGCGTTCTTTCCAAAAAGTTTTTTGAGGTGTAGGCTATTCTTCTAGTGATTATAGTGCATTGGTTATCAGCATAAAGAATGTTATATCATGTCATATGAGTAATCTTCTTTCTACCTGCAAGTACCTGTAGAGCCCAGCGATGGTTGCTACAGCAACAGATGTGGGTGGTAACATGTCACCGATGATAGCAGCCAGGACCCCTCTGGACCGACATCTGTAGTTTGGGGCTGGGGCCGGATCCTCTCTCCCTGATAATAAGGCAATGGTGCTCAGCGTTGCTTTGGCCTCATTGGCATATGAATTATAGACCTCAAAGCCCAGGGTGATATTGGGTAAAAGGTCAGGGTTCTTGTTAATCTCCTCAATGGCGTAAGCAAGGGCAAAGAAATGTCGAAGGAAACGAGGGGAATCGCTGCAAGAAAAATACATTGATATGAGTTACTTATTACACAGAATACCAAGAGACAACGTTTCCTGTTTTACAGAGTTGCTATTTTGATATTTTTACCGCAGGAGAGACAGTAACAAGCAGCCTCACTCCTCGTTATCCCTCCCCCCCATGCAGTAGGTGACAGGAGCCGGGGTGAGCAGCTTAGTACTCACTCCTCAAATGTTGCAAAACCTTATCTGGAAAATACATCCCTCAAAAATCAACAGCTTTCTAAGAAGATGGGTCTAATGCAAAATATACTTCATGCCATCTACTTTAAAAACCCATGAGTACAAAAGCCTACCAATGTTGCTGTTGCAAAATATTAAAAAGTCCTTTCGTGTCTATGCCAATTTTCTTCCAAGGACCACCAAGTAGCACAATCGGAACCAAAGAGTGAGGACATGTCTTTATTTTTTTATCTGAATTGTTCATACCAAACATCCATTGAAGGGGACCAATGCACAGCTCTAACAATTCTCTTGCTGATAGGAGTATTACATTTCCATTAGGAGCAGTCTTTTACCAGATGCATGTGAATGTTGGCAGGTGGTATCAACAAATCTACTATCAACACAGTATCACCTCCTATGGTTAACTCATCAGCAATTTTAGAGAATGGCTGTAACCCAGTAGATATATTTCTCTCCTGTGGCCAGCCTTTGCTCACAAGGTTTTTAACTTCAAGCAGCATTTCATCCTCTTCACATGCTTTCTTCCATCCCTCTTCAGGGTACACATGTAATAGAAATGTCGACTGCCACAATAGAACACATATCTGCATCCTCCTCCCCATACAGGTGTTCTGTGTCATTTATGGTTAGCCTGGAATGAAATCACTGCTACCATTACCACTACCTGGCGTGTGTTTACCATTAAAACTGTATTTCCAAAATGTTGCGGCGAGTCTAGCAATATGTGCCATAGAATTCTTTACATTCTACTCATTGAGAATTGTGAGGAAACAAAGCATATTATATGGTGTGTGTTAGGAATTATGAACAAACTACCGTAGATTAGGGGTCCATTGGGAAATTATGAGACCACTGAATGTGCGTTCCCCATTTAACGTATCACACAAAGTGCACTCCTGTGGTCAAGGTCATGTGTATATGATAAATGTGTTAGTCAACCTCTCTCATCACCAACGTGATGCCATGCACCTAACTGGGGGAGACATCCCTTAAGGATAAGAACCCTCACTCACCCGAGGGTGACATGCTTCATCATATGGGTCCCCCTTACCAGTGTAGAAATCCTAGTCCACACTGGGAGCTACTACTCCGGGATCTTAAAGGAGGAGCTCAGAGATGTTTTATTGGGCAAAGGGATGATAATCCCATATGTGAGCAAATAGGTGTGGTGAGGATAGCAGCGCTGTGTCAGTCAAATAAGTGAATATAAAACTATCTAAGGGGATACACTTAATTACTTTAATGATGTGTTCCGCTTGATAGGATTAAAAAGTAACAGCACAGTGGTATAGAGGTAGAACCACTGTAACTAGGTGGTCAACATGTTTCAGCCTCTTGATCACAAGGTATCATCGGCTTTCTTCAGGACCAGTTGAAAAAATATGTGATACTGCTGCTGCCAATATGTGACAAAAATTGAAGATAGATTGAAATTATATATACTCCACCGGTATTCCTGTCTTTTATTCTGATGATCAGGTCATACCCAGGTATCTGCAAGGTGAGTAGCAAAACACAAGGAGAAAAGAAAGAAAACATATACACATTTGTTCAGGATTACACATGCACCATAGATAAGTATCATTAATTTTAATGGTGTAAAGACATTTTTTTGGGGTTAATTACACTCATAAGGACTTACCCTCATAAGTAGGAAATCCTGCCTCACCTCTACCTGGCAAGCTGCTCTGGGAGGAGGCCCCGCACTAAGGGGAAGAATTAATAGATATTCATGTATCTATATTATTAATGCCAAAAGCAGAAGTGTCCAAATTGGTACAACATACAATTTCCAAAACTAGGCTCAACTGAAAAAAGGAGTTCAAAACACTCAAAAGGGTATTATGCACTGACCCATAAAACAAACAATACTGGAGGAGAAAGGGGAAAAAAAGTTCTTGTGGATTGGACTGTACCCTCAGTCTCAACTCCTAGTGAAGAGTTACAAATAATTCTGTGCCCTAGAGTCTTACCTGTCCGTCGGTACCTTGTTGCTCGAGTAGAGCTAGCCCCGGGAGGTACCGATCGGCAGGAAGGCTCCCTGTTTATGTAGCGTGTGTTCGATTACCCGCAGCTGCTGTGGCGGGGGCCTGATGATAAAAGGCGTCTGGTTTAATCGCCTGTATATAATGTGCGCATGCGCTGGAGATTCGTGGAAGAAGCTGCGCATGCGCATTAGCGTAAACAAGCACTACACAGTGTTAGACGCGCTCGCGTCTACAATATAGTGTCTGGGTCCCGCTCATGAGCCTAAATACCCTGCCTACCCTGGAGCCAGGTTAACTGAAACGGCGCATGCGTCATATAGTCGCTATTATGATGTTATGCATGTATAGACTACTCGAAGCGTGGTTAGATTATGCTCGGGATAGACCAGATTACTGAACCAAGTTGGTCAGCTAATTGCCGAAAAATAGGGCAAAACGGCAGAGAGACCTGATAATGTCCCAGGAGGAAAAAATATATATAATATGTTATTACTGCAAACATATTGCCAGACTATGTCATCATAAGTACTTCCTTGGCATAGTATCGACAAATGCCATGTGTAATAAACAAATAATTCTGCTTATTTGATGTTACTCACAAATGTGGCAATTAATTCCCTATGCAATGTTTTGCAAGGAGAGGTGATTGTATTTCAATGGAATGGAAAGCCTACGAATCCAAATGTCGCATGCTTATAGCGCCACCCATGGTATGTCATCATTCAAACCTTTAATATCAGTTTTAAGAGTGTACACCCATTTTTGCTCTCTTCGTAGTAGATAGCTGGTAGAGTCTGTCAAATGGGGGGGTATATAAGGTTTGTCCAGGACCACCCACTGTAAATCAGTGTCACGGTGTCCTTTATCCAGAAAATGATTAGTCAATTTGGTAGAGCGTTTCCCACATCTAATGTGCTCATATGTTCTTGGATACGAGTCTTAACTTTTCTAGTGGTCATACCCACATACTTGAGTAGGCATGGACACCAAATTAAGTAAATTAAGTGGTCGCTGTTACAATTCGTGTGTTTGTGTATTAACCACGGTCTAGAAGTACCTATATCAATCTCAAGAGTTTTTTCTGTCTGTGGGCATACAGAGCAAGAACCACATGGGAAATGACCCACTACAGGTGGTAAGTTCCAGAGTGTACTCTGTGGCTGATTGGTCTTCATGTTGAGAGGACGAGTATGAACCAGCTTATCACGTAGATTAGAACTACGTTTATAAGCGAACAAGGGGCGAGGAAGAGTGTTATGTGTCAAATTCAGGATACTCCAATGTTTATTAATACTCTTCTTCACTGAGTTGGAGAAGCTGGAGAAAGTGTTAACAAACGTGATGCGCTTGTTGGATTCCTTGGGAATGCTTTTCTCCAACAAAGCATCTCTATTATTATTGGCTGCCCTTTTCTTAGAGTTCAAAATTAGACGTTTAGGATATTTTTTCTCTTGTAGGTCAAGTGACAAGGCCCTTGCATGTTTTTCATATTCTACCATTCCCGTGCAATTACGTCTAATGCGTAAAAATTGTCTGAATGGTAGATTTTCGCGAAGGGCTCTAGGGTGGTAGCTATAAAATGGTAAGAGAGAGTTACACGAGGTGGGTTTTTTGTATAACTCAGTTGTTAATCCACCATTGCTAGGTTTAATCAGCAGATCTAAAAATGGAAGGCTTGATCTTGAGCATTCTAATGTGAATCTTAGGAAGTCGTCCTGCTGGTTCAGCCATTCATGGAAAGATTTGAGCGTGTCTTCATTGCCTCGCCAGATGACAAAGATATCATCTATGTACCTCTTCCAGGTACATAGATGATGGAAAAATGGATTCGAAGGTGTTAGGATGGTCTCTTGCTCGACTTTATGAACGTACAAATTAGCCAAGCTGGGGGCACAAACACTCCCCATACATGTCCCTGAGATTTGTAGATACATCTGTTCCTCAAACTTAAAGAAATTGTCTTTAAGCACTTTCCTAGCACAAAACATCACAAAATTGATCGATGTAATGCTATTCCAATCCTGGTTTTGCAGCATCGATTTGATGGTGTTCAGAGTCTGTTCTTGTGGAATACAAGTATACAGGGATTCCACGTCGAACGACACCAGCCAATCATTTTCTGCATCAAAATGAAGGTCCTCAATCTCTGTGAGAAATTGCTTAGTGTCCTGGATAAAGGTGGGCATTAATTGCACCATGGGTCGAAGAAATGAGTCGACGAACGTTGAAAGCGGTTCTAAGACTGAGCCGATGCCTGACACAATAGGTCGTCCTGGAGGCGGTCTAGTGGCTTTATGTATTTTGGGCAGTACGTAGAAGTATGGCGTGATTGGGGTGGTCACAGTTAGATACAGAGCCTCATGGTCTGTGATCGACTTGTTGGTCTTAGCCTCTTCCACTTTAGCTGCAATCTCCTTAATCAAACGTTTTGTCGGATCCATGGTAAGTTTTTGATATGATTTAGGATCATTCAACTGACGTAGACATTCTTCTCTGTATGTGTCTTTATTCAGAAGAACAACTGCTCCACCCTTGTCTGCAGGTTTTATAACTAGTTCAAGGTTGGTTGCTAAGTTGTTGAGGGCTGCTTTCTCCATCCTGGAAAGATTCTGAAATTGATTCTGATTGCTAGTTTTAATAGTCTCAAAATCATAGAGCACTGCTTCTTCAAAAGCCACTATTCTTGCTGGAGTCAAATGCGTCGGAGGATTGAATGTAGACTTCGGACGTAGACCGGTATTGATGTTCGTATTGTCAATTGGATCTTTATCCTTAAAAAAGGCATTGAGACGTATTTTCCTAAAGAAGGCCGCTAATTCCAATCGTGTTTGAAAAGCGTCTCCCTTAAATGTGGGTACAAATCCAAACCCTCTCTTCAGGATTTGTAACTCTATTTCGTTAGGCTCATATGAGCTCAAATTGACAATTATTTGTTCTTGCCGCTCGTCGATGCTGTTCCTGACGATTGGCCTGTCACTGGTGTGTTCCAGTTTACTCTGTTCTTTTGGCCTCTTTTTCTGCCTCTTGGGTTGTTGGGGCCAAAGCCTAAAAAAGATTGTGGTGGCATCATTTGTGTATAAAACGGGTAGGGAGCGAACTGGTTTAGTGGGGGGTTTCCTGGCGGGAACCCAAATGGTGGTGGTTGCCACCATGGATTGAATCCTTGTCCGAAGTTATTTCCCCTTCTAGGACCCCATCCTCTTCCACGGCGATTGACAGGTCTGCCACTTTGGGCACCATAGGTCATGTTGTCATCCGAGGTCTGTTCGTCTTCACTAGATGATGTTGAATAGTTAGACCCTTGTCTACCTCCTCTCTGATTGAATTGTGGCGCAACATAATCATCGCTGGTGTAAGGGTATATTTTATCCATCGCGAATTTATCAAGATCTTTTTTGAATTTTGCAATTTTTGTAGTTAATATAGATTCTTTTAGATCCCCATTCTCTTTGTTGATGTCTTCAATTTGTTTTTTGCAAGTTTCCTCAGCTTGTTTTTTGTCTGCTTGTTTTTTATAAACTAAGCTCACAATAGCCTGTTTGATGCTCGCCTCAAGAGTTTGAATTTCAACCAAAATTAGATCTGCTGCTTTCTTAGCCGTTGTTATGATCAGAATTAGCCAGTCTCTAGTACATTTCCACGCAATAAGAGACCAGTCACGTAAGAAGGTTTTATCATTAAGGAAGAGACGTGGGGTATTGGTTACTATCAGACCGGATGGGGCACAGTTAGCCCTGAAATATTCGATCATAATAAGCCCATGTACTTCAGTCCTTGAATGAGATTTCTTTAAGAGATTTAATTTAGTCCAGTCCTCATTGGCTTTGGATCCAGCCGTTTGAATAGTGTCTAAGATACTAGGATTGCTTAGTATTTCTCGTGTCATTTCCTCGTCAAAGGACAGGCCCAGTCTCTCTGCCATGTCTAAAATTACTAATATTGGGTACAGTGCAAAACCCTAAAGAGCCAGAGAAACCCCTTCTGACTGCGAACCTAAGAAAGGAAGTGTTAAGTCAAACTAATGACTGAATCGGTTTATGGAAGACCCACGGCCAACGGCCGTACTAAATATGAACAAACTACCGTAGATTAGGGGTCCATTGGGAAATTATGAGACCACTGAATGTGCGTTCCCCATTTAACGTATCACACAAAGTGCACACCTGTGGTCAAGGTCATGTGTATATGATAAATGTGTTAGTCAACCTCTCTCATCACCAACGTGATGCCATGCACCTAACTGGGGGAGACATCTTGGTTCAGTAATCTGGTCTATGCCAAGCATAATCTAACCACGCTTCGAGTAGTCAATACATGCATAACATCATAATAGCGACTATATGACGCATGCGCCGTTTCAGTTAACCTGGCTCCAGGGTAGTCAGGGTATTTAGGCTCATGAGCGGGACCCAGACACTATATTGTAGATGCGAGCGCGTCTAACACTGTGTAGTGCTTGTTTACGCTAATGCGCATGCGCAGCTTCTTCCACGAATCTCCAGCGCATGCGCACATTATATACAGGCGATTAAACCAGCCGCCTTTTATCATCAGGCCCCCGCCGCAGCAGCTGCGGGTAATCGAACACACGCTACATAAACAGGGAGCCTTCCTGCCGATCGGTACCTCCCGGGGCTAGCTCTACTCGAGCAACGAGGTACCGACGGACAGGTAAGACTCTAGGGCACAGAATTATTTTTAACTCTTCACTAGGAGTTGAGACTGAGGGTACAGTCCAATCCACAAGAACTTTTTTTCCCCTTTCTCCTCCAGTATTGTTTGTTTTATGGGTCAGTGCATAATACCCTTTTGAGTGTTTTGAACTCCTTTTTTCAGTTGAGCCTAGTTTTGGAAATTGTATGTTGTACCAATTTGGACACTTCTGCTTTTTGCATTAATAATATAGATACATGGATATCTATTAATTCTTCCCCTTAGTGCGGGGCCTCCTCCCAGAGCAGCCTGCCAGGTAGAGGTGAGGCAGGATTTCCTACTTATGAGGGTAAGTCCTTATGAGTGTAATTAACCCCAAAAAATGTCTTTACACCATTAAAACTAATGATACTTATCTATGGTACATGTGTAATCCTGAACAAATGTGTATATGTTTTCTTTCTTTTCTCCTTGTGTTTTGCTACTCACCTTGCAGATACCTGGGTATGACCTGATCATCAGAATAAAAGACAGGAATACCGGTGGAGTATATATAATTTCAATCTATCTTCAATTTTTGTCACATATTGGCAGCAGCAGTATCACATATTTTTTCAACTGGTCCTGAAGAAAGCCGATGATACCTTGTGATCAAGAGGCTGAAACATGTTGACCACCTAGTGACAGTGGTTCTACCTCTATACCACTGTGCTGTTACTTTTTAATCCTATCAAGCGGAACACATCATTAAAGTAATTAAGTGTATCCCCTTAGATAGTTTTATATTCACTTATTTGACTGACACAGCGCTGCTATCCTCACCACACCTATTTGCTCACATATGGGATTATCATCCCTTTGCCCAATAAAACATCTCTGAGCTCCTCCTTTAAGATCCCCGAGTAGTAGCTCCCAGTGTGGACTAGGATTTCTACACTGGTAAGGGGGACCCATATGATGAAGCATGTCACCCTCGGGTGAGTGAGGGTTCTTATCCTTAAGGGATGTCTCCCCCAGTTAGGTGCATGGCATCACGTTGGTGATGAGAGAGGTTGACTAACACATTTATCATATACACATGACCTTGACCACGTGTGTTAGGAATTAACCTGTTTCCCTATCTGTCCCATAGTCCTGTCTTTATGACCATGCACATTCAGGTCACATGCCTGGTTAACTTCCTTCAAAGGGACTCTTGGAGCGCATTGCCGGTGCTTGTTATCTACAGTTGTCTAAGCTCACCCGGAGGATTGTGGTCTTGGAGTTTCCTGTGCCTCTGTGTCTTTGTGTGGATCATTGTCTTGTTGGATTCTAGCCTTTCCTGCCAGCAGCTGTTCAGGGTTCGGCTGAATCTTGGACTTTAAGCGGCGAATTCGGATTGCTTTGTTTTTTATTCGTGGCCAAAATGGGAGCACTCGTGCAGGGCTGAGGAGTTTTATGCGTTCAAAATAAGGCTCTTATTTTCAGGAATCCCCTTTCTTTGGAGACTGATACGCGGCTTTGCGTGTCGGTGATTTAGTGTCAATTACACTTCCTGAACTTGTGTGACCGCTCCACGTCGTTGTGTGGAGTTTGGGCGGAAAAGCTAACTTTTGTTTTATCGCTTTTTTACTGGTTTTGTTCCTTTGTAGTGGCCACTATTCAGCCGTATTTTCGGGTCGCATTCATTTATTTATTCTATTGTGGAAGTGTTTTTTTTTTCTCAGTTTACGGAGTTTTTTCCCCTTGAGCCACTTACAGTTCAATTGAAGAGAGGAGTGGTATTTTGGATTCTTGAGTCCTTGTTGAATCCCTGAACTCCCTTTATGAGTAACTACTACTTGCCTGGACTGGTAAGGGATTCTTCTTGTACATTTAAAGACTGGGCTAGTATGTGCATGTTCATTAAGACATAAAATGCATGTGTATTAATGTTGTTGTTTGTCTCGTTATGCAGGTGCTGTCCGTGCCCTATGTTACATAGAATAGGGGAAGGAGGAGACCAGCAGAGGTGTTTTTCCCTGATCTACGTGTCTTATTTTTTCCCACCCTGTCCAGTACCCTAGTGAGAGGTTCACTGTGTGTGTAATTCAGTGGATATCACTGGGGTGGTGGCGGAGGAATGGGGCAATCTTCGTTTCTGCAGTGTTGGGCATAGTCTGGTGGTGTGCTAACTTGACAGAATAACAAGCCCACAAATTTTATACACTGCCCGAGTGAGGTAGGATGAGACTGGGAATGCAGTGGGAGGGGACGGTAGTCCTACTTTTCAGGATTTAATGGGTGCTATTACATCCCTACAGTCACAGGTACAGGATTTAAGGAAAGAGAATTTAGGTTTACATCGGGAGCTGAGTGCTGTTAGGGCCAGAGATCAGACCAGGGGTCAGGGGCCTATAGTACAATCTGCAACTTTTCAGTTTGATAGAGGGTCTGGGCAGGGAGGTGGAGGAGGCACCCCGATAGCAGTTACTGTGACTACTCCGGTCCCTGTTCCTCTGGCTGTCCCCGAACGTTTTTCAGGTGATTATAATAAATACAGCAGATTTATGAATCAGTGTCATCTGCATTTCATGTGTCGTCCCACGGCATTCCCTGATGACTCCGCCAAGGTGGCCTTTATTATATCATACTTGGCGGGTACAGCTGACCTGTGGGCAGTTCCATTAGTGGATAATGGCGATCCTGTGCTGTAAAACTATTTGGCTTTTAAAGAACAGATGCGGTGTTTGTTCGCTAAACATGCATTCATGCAGGCTAGGGATACTGAACTGTTAAAATTGAGGCAGGGCAAGCAGGATTTGATTAAATATGTCTCCTTATTTAATCATTTGATATCAGAGACACAATGGCCTATGGCTAAGAGAACCTCCCTGTTTTATCAAGGATTGTGTGATGAACTAAAATACATTGTATCACAAGTAGTTAACCCTCCCGATGATTGTGTAGCTTTTGGATTTGAGTGTTATTGTTTACATTGATTATATTTTGATTTTTTTCTGAATCCACTGCTGAGCATGAGTTACATGTATACCAAGTGTTGCAGAAACTGAAAGATCATCAGTTGTTTGTGAAGTTAGAGAAAAGTCAGTTTCATACATCGAGTGAGGAGTTTTTGGGCTTCATTGTCTCTGCTGATGGCATTAAGATGGATCCACACAAGACTGAAGCCATTATCACCTGGCCTACACCCGTATGTGATAATTATATACAGGTCCTTTTAGGTTTCCCCAATTTTTATCGGCAGTTTATTTCTCACTTTTCTGATGTGGTGGCACCAATAACCGCTTTATTGAAGAAGGGGGTTCCTTTTCTTTGGTCTTCTGGTGCGCAAGCTGCTTTTCAGCAATTGATTGGTAAATTTACCTCGGCTCCTGTTTTGGTGCATCCTGATCCTGCTTTGCCCTTTTTTGTGGAGACTGACGCCTCTTTATGTGCAGTGGGGGGGGGGGGTGCTTTCCCAGAGAGACGTGGATACAGGATGTATGCATCCAATTGCGTTCTTTTCTAAAACCTTATTACCAGCCGAATGCAATTATACAATGGCTGAGAGGGAATTGCTGGCTATTAAGTTGTCCTTTGAGGAATGGAGACACTATTTATGGGGTGCCCGCCATTCGATAACGATATGCACAGACCATAAAAATCTAAAATTCTTTAGCTCAGCTAGAGCTCTAACCCCGAGACAGATGTGTTGGGTGTTGTTTTTTAATGAATATGATTTTGTTATTACATATAGACCTGCAGCCCAACAAGTGAAATCAGATGCTCTGTCACGTATACAGGTAAATCAAGCAGAAACAGGGGTAGAGAAGGAGATAACACCTATGATAGCGAGTGAAAAGATAGTGGGAAGTGTCTCTGTGGAAGACTTCATGTTATCGGTCAAGGGGAGACTGAAATATATAGATTTGACCCCTTGGTTGTCTACTCCTCATTTTGTGGTACAGAATGGGTTGTTGTATCATGAGGATCGTTTCTTTATACCTCCCGAGTTAAGAAACAATGTTCTTCAATGGTGTCATTCGTCTTCCCTGGCGGCGCATCCTGGGACGGCCAAAACCAAGGAGTTTTGTTTGCGATGTTTTTGATGGGACACGTTGGCTCATGATGTTCAGATTTTTGTTGCATCTTGCCCTGTGTGTGCTATTAGTAAGCCTTCACACACTAGTCTCTCTGGTCTTTTACAACCACTGCCAGTTCCTCCTGCCCATTGGCATACGATAAGTATGGATTTCGTAACGTACCTTCCCATTATGTCTGGGTTTACTGCCATACCAGTTGTAGTGGATTTATTTACAAAAATGGCACATTACATTCAGCTGCCTAAGGTCCCAACAGCAAGGGAGTTGGCCTCAGTGTTTGTGGACTCGGTGGTAAGGTTGCATGGTTTGCCATCAGCGATAGTCTCAGATAGGGGGGCACAGTTTATGTCCCATTTCTGGACCGAATTATGTACTTCATTGCAAATAGATGTGCGTCTGTCATCTGCATACCATCCGCAGACAGATGGTCAGACAGAATGTATCAATCAAAAAATGGAACAGTACCTTCGATGCCTGCTAACCTCTTTGACATGTAAATGGGTTCAGGCTCTTCCTTTAGCGTAATTTGCGTACAATAACAGCATGCATTCAGCTCTAGGGATGACCCCCTTCTTTTGCTCAATGGGATATCATCCTAAGGCTATACCTATCCAACCCACGGGACTTGTGCCAGCAATAGACACATTTAGTAAGTCTTTGACTCACATTTGGGAAATGTCAAGGGAACATCTACAGACACCTAAGGATGTTATGAAGAAACATGCGGACGAGCATAGGGTTCCTGCTCCTTCTTATGTAGTAGGGGATCAGGTATAGTTGGCTTCGAAGAATCTGTATCTAAGTGGGTCTAGGAAATTGCAGCCTTATTATGTGGGTCCCTTTTCTATTGTGAAGGTGGTGAATCCTGTGGCAATGAAACTTTAGTTGCCTGACGAGTATCCTGTGCACCCTGTGCACCCTGTTTTTCACACTTCCCTTTTGAAACCATATGTCAGAACTTCTTTGAGACTGCCACCTCCTCCTCCTTTAGTGATGGATGGGCATGAGGAGTTCACGGTGAATGCTACCCTGGATTCTAGGAGAAGGTGGGGGAGGTTATATTACCTAGTTGATTGGAAGGGCTATCCCCCGGGGGATCATACTTGGAAGCCTGCAGGTGGGTCTATGCTCCCCGGTTAGTACGTATGTTTCATCTTCGTCACCCCTCTAAACCTCGTCCTGTAGGGAGGCCTTTGGGGGGGGATACTGTTACGAATTAACCTTTTCCCTATCTGTCCCATAGTCCTGTCTTTATGACCATGCACATTCAGGTCACATGTCTGGTTAACTTCCTTCAAAGTGAAGCTTGGAGCATATTGCCGGTGCTTGTTATCTACAGTTGTCTAAGCCCACCCTGAGGATTGTGGTCTTGGAGTTTCCTGTGCCTCTGTGTCTTCGTGTGGATCGTTGCCTTGTTGGATTCTAGCCTTTCCTGCCAGCAGCTGTTCAGGGTTCGGCTTAATCTTGGACTTTAAGCGTCAAATTCGGATTGCTTCGTTTTTTATTCATGGCCAACATGGGAGCACTCATGCAGGGCTGAGGAGTCTTATGCGTTCAAAATAAGGCTCCTATTTTCTGGAATCTCTTGTGTTTGGGGACTAATACGCGGCTTTGCGTATCGGTGATTTAGTGTTAATTACTCTTCCTGAACTTGTGTGACCGCTCCACATCGTTGTGTGGAGTTTGGGCAGAGACCCGAACTTTCGTTTTATCGCGTTTTTCCTGTTTTTGTTCCTTTGTAGTGGCCACTATTCAGCCATATTTTCGGGTCACATTCATTTTTTGTTCTATTGAGGAAGAGTTTTTTTTTTTCTAAGTTTACTGAGTTTTTTTCCCTGGAGCCACTTCCAGTTCAATTGAAGAGAGGAGTGGTATCTTGGATTCTTGAGTCCTTGTGGAATCCCTGAACTCACTTAATGAGGAACTACTACTTGCCTGGACTGGTAAGGGATTCTTCTTGTACATTTGAAGACTCAGCTAGTATGTGCATGTTTATTAAGACATAACATTTATGTGTATTAAGGTTGTTGTTTGTCTCCTTATGCAGGTGCTGTCCGTGCCCTATGTTACATAGAATAGGTGAAGGAGGAGGCCAACAGAGTTGTTTTTCCCTGATCTACGTGTGTTATTTTTTCCACCCTCTCCCGGTACCCTAGTGGCAGGTTCACAGTGTGTGTAATTCAGTGGACATCACTGGGGTGGTGGCGGAGGAATGGAGCAATCCTCATTTCTGCAGTGTTGGACATAGTCTGGTGGTGTGCTAACTTGACAGAATAACAAGCCCACAAATTTTATACACTGCCTGAGTGAGGATGGATGAGACTGGGAATGCAGTGGGAGGGGACGGTTGTCTTACTTTACAGGATTTAAAGGGTGCTATTACATCCCTACAGTCACAGGTACAGGATTTAAGGCAAGAGAATTTGGGTTTACGTCAGGAGCTGAGTGCTGTTAGGGCTAGAGATCAGACATGGGGTCAGGGGCCTATAGTACAACCGGCAACTTTTAAGTTTGATAGAGGGTCTGGGCAGGGAGCTGGAGGAGGCACCCCAATAGTAGTTACTATGACTACTCCTGTCCCTGTTCCTCTGGCTGTCCTCGAACGTTTTTCAGGTGATTGTAATAAATATAGCACATTTATGAATCAGTGTCATCTGCATTTCTTGTGTAGTCCCACGGCATTCCCTTATGACTCCGCCAAGGTGGCCTTTATTATATCATACTTGGCGGGTACAGCTGACTTGTGGGCAGTTCCATTAGTGGATAATGATGATCCTGTGCTGTACAACTATTTGGTTTTTAAAGAACAGATGCGGTATTTGTTCGCTGAACATGCATTCATGCAGGCTAGCGATGCTGAACTGTTAAAATTGAGGCAGGGCAAGCAGGATTTGATGACATATTTCTCCTCATTTAATCGTTTGGTATCAGAGACACAATGGCCTATGGCTTAGAGAACCCCCCTGTTTTATCAAGGATTGTGTGAGGAACTAAAAGACATTATATCACAAGTAGTTAACCCTCCCGATGATTGTGTAGCTTTTGGATTTGAGTGTTATTGTTTACATTGATGATATTTTGATTTTTTTCTGAATCCACTGCTGAGCATGAGTTACATGTATACCGAGTGTTGCAGAAACTGAAGGAACATCAGTTGTTTGTGAAGTTAGAGAAAAGTCAGTTTCATACTTCAAGTGTGGAGTTTTTGGGCTTCATTGTCTCTGCTGATTGCATTAAGATGGATCCACGCAAGACTGAAGCCAATGTCACCTGGCCTACACCCGTATGAGTTTAGGACATACAGGTCCTTTTAGCTTTCCCCAATTTTTACCTGCAATTTATTTCTCACTTTTCTGATGTGGTTGCACCAATAACTGCTTTATTCAAGAAGGGAGTTTCTTTTGTTTGGTCTTCTGGTGCGCAAGCTGCTTTTCAGCAATTGTTGGGTGTTGTTTTTTATTTAATATGATTTTGTTATGATTTTGTTATTACATATAGACCTGCAGCCCAACAAGTGAAATCAGATGCTCTGTCACATATACATGTAGATCAAGCAGAAATAGGGGTAGAGAAGGAGATAACACCTATAATAGAGAGTGAAAAGATAGTGGGAAGTGTCTCTGTGGAAGACTTCATGTTATCGGTCAAGGGGAGACTGAAAGATATAGATTTGACCCCTTGGTTGTCTACTCCTCCTTTTGTGGTACAGAATGGGTTGTTGTATTGTGAGGATCATTTCTTTATACCTCCCGAGTAAAGAAACAATGTTCTTCAATGTTTTCATTCGTCTTCGCTGGCGGCGCATCCTGGGACAGCCAAAACCAAGGAGTTTTGTTTGCGATGGTTTTGGTGGGACACGTTGGCTCATGATGTTCAGGTTTTTGTTGCATCTTGCCCTGTGTGTGCTATTAGTAAGCCTTCACACACTAGTCCATCTGGTGTTTTACAACCACTGCCAGTTCCTCCTGCCCATTGGCATACGATAAGTATGGATTTCGTAATGGACCTTCCCATTATGTCTGGGTTTACTACCATACTAGTTGTAGTGGATTTATTTACAAGAATTGCACATTTCATTCCGCTGCCTAAGGTCCCAACAGCAAGGGAGTTGGCCTCAGTGTTTGTGGACTCGGTGGTAAGGTTGCATGGTTTGCCATCAGCGATAGTCTCAGATAGGGGGGCACAGTTAATGTCCCATTTCTGGACCGAATGATGTACTTCATTGCAAATAGATGTGCGTCTGTCATCTGCATACCATTCGCAGACAGATGGTCAGACGGAATGTACCAATCAAAAAATGGAACAGTACCTTCGATGCCTGCTAACCTCTTTGACATTTAAATGGGTTGAGGCTCTTCCTTTAGCGGAATTTGCGTACAACAACAGCATGCATTCAGCTCTAGGGATGACCCCATTCTTTTGCTCAATGGGATATCATCCTAAGGCTATACCTATCCAACCCACCGGACTTGTGCCAGCAATAGACACATTTAGTAAGTCTTTGACTCACATTTGGGAAATGTCAAGGGAACATCTACAGACAGCTAAGGATGCTATGAAGAAACATGTGAACCAGCATAGGGTTCCTGCTCCTTCTTATGTAGTAGGGGATCAGGTATGGTTGGCTTCGAAGAATCTGCATCTATGTGGGTCTAGGAAATTGCAGCCTCGTTATGTGGGTCCCTTTTCTATTGTGAAGGTGGTGAATCCTGTGGCAATGAAACTTGAGTTGCCTGACGAGTATCCTGTGCACTCTGTTTTTCACACTTCCCTTTTGAAGCCATATATCAGAACTTCTTTGAGACTGCCACCTCCTCCTCCTTTAGTGGCAGATGGCAATGAGGAGTTCGAGGTGAATGCTATCCTGGATTCTAGGAGAAGGCGGGGGAGGTTATATTACCTAGTTGATTGGAAGGGCTATCCCCCGGAGGATCCTACTTGGGAGCCTGCAGGTGGGGTCTATGCTCCCCGGTTAGTACGTATGTTTCATCTTCGTCACCCCTCTAAACCTCGTCTTGTAGGGAGGTCTTTGGGGGGATACTGTTAGGAATTAACCTGTTTCCCTATCTGTCCCATAGTCCTGTCTTTATGACCATGCACATTTAGGTCACATGTCTGGTTAACTTCCTTCAAAGGGAAGCTTGGAGCATATTGCCGGTGCTTGTTATCTACAGTTGTCTAAGCTCACCCTGAGGATTGTGGTCTTGGAGTTTCCTGTGCCTCCATGTCTTCGTGTGGATCGTTGCCTTGTTGGATTCTAGCCTTTCCTGCCAGCAGCTGTTCAGGGTTCGGCTGAATCTTGGACTTTAAGCGGCAAATTTGGATTGCTTTGTTTTTTATTCATGGCCAACATGGGAGCACTCGTGCAGGGCTGAGGAGTCTTATGCGTTCCAAATAAGGCTCTTATTTTCTGGAGCCCCTTGTGTTTGGAGACTGATACGCGGCTTTGCGTGTCGGTGATTTAGTGTCACGTCGTTGTGTGGAGTTTGGGCAGAAACACGAACTTTCGTTTTATCGCGTTTTTTCTGTTTCAGTTCCTTTGTAGTGGCCACTATTCAGCCGTATTTTCGGGTTGCATTCATTTTTTTTATTCTTTTGTGGAAGTGTTTTTTTTATCTCAGTTTATGGAGTTTTTTGCCTTGGAGCCACTTCCAGTTCAATTGAAGAGAGGAGTGGTATCTGGGATTCTTGAGTCCTTGTTGAATCCCTGAACTCCCTTTATGAGGAACTACTACTTGCTTGGACTGGTAAGGGATTCTTCTTCTACATTTGAAGACTGGGCTAGTATTTGCATGTTCATTAAGACATAACATTTATGTGTATTAAGGTTGTTATTTTTCTCCTTATGCAGGTGCTGTCCGTGCCCTATGTTGCATAGAATAGGGGAAGGAGGAGGCCAGCAGATGTGTTTTTCCCTGATCTACGTGTCTTATTTTTTCCCACCCTCTCCCAGTACCCTAGTGATAGGTTCACCGTGTGTGTAATTCAGTGGACATCACTAGGGTGGTGGGGGAGGAATGGGGCAATCCTCGTTTCTGCAGTGTTGGGCATAGTCTGATGGTGTGTTAACTTGACAGTGTGGTTGGGTGACCTCACCAAATAATACACTTACCAGCCCCATTAGGAATCTTATGTTTCATTTGTTAAACCCTCAGCTCAACCCTGGGTGTCTGTGGCTCTGAGAAGCAAGGCTTGCACCAAGTAACATCAGTAAAGCATTTAAACAGCACCAGAAACATCAGAGAAATCAGAAACACACTAAAGAAATCTGACACAAATTTATAAAAAATAGACTGTATTTTATCTATTTTTAGACACCACAATGAAAAATATGTACTTGAGGGTTTCTGAGATATGGATTTTAAAAGTTATAGTATTATTGTAAACCGGAGCATTTCACTCAACCACAAACAATCATTGGCAAATTCAAAAAAGTTGACTCTAGGAAACTTTTTCACTTAAATGTTTGGGCTACTTGTAATGCAGTCACTTGGAGCCACATAAATGGAACAACACCAGTTGTGAGCCAGCCAAAGAGACCAGACCAGTCCTCAGAAGCAGTTACCTGAGCAGATGGGGCAGTCTTCAGTCAGTTCCAGACACTTTTATCTTTTGAAGAGCATTGCTATGGAAGTGGTCCTGATGCAAAGGATGAAGAATGCTGAATATGTTCTAAGGAGGCTTTGGGGATGATACGGTCAATGGTGGTCTTGATATAACTATTCCTCGGCCCACATAGGGAGTGAGGTAATCCTGGTCACAGGGTTGATGTCCCTCAAAGTTCCCTCGATGCCGGAAGAAGTCCATTCACCACTTGACTATTGGTCCCCAAGTATCACGGTCACGGGTCAATCCTTCCTGGGTTCATTACTCATCGGCTGGAGGTCTGAGATGCGCTCTGGTGATACTCATGGGCTCAGCTAACTTGAGAGCAATGTTCTGCTTTGGGTCCTGGTCGCTGTATGTATGTATATGTATGTATGTATGTATGTATAAATTGTTTTATAGCGCGCTCTATTACTTGAGAGTATCCTGGCGCGATGAAAAACAGAGAGCAGGGGACAGCACAGGGATTAGCTTATGTCAAGTTTCTGAACAGATAAGTTTTTAGGTTCTTCTTAAACTGGGCGACATTTTGACAGGAGCGCAGATGGAGGGGGAGGGTGTTCCACACACGGGACACCACTACAGCAATCGACTGCCCGCCCAGCCTGGCCCGCCTGAACCGTATATGGGTCATTTTAAACAGTGAGGCTGACCTGAGGGCTCTTGTGGGGACGTAAAGGGAAAATCTTTTCTTTAAATAGGCTGGGCCTAGGTCATGCATGGCTCGAAATGCAAGCACTAACGATTTAAAGAGAATGCGTTGTGGTACCGGAAGCCAATGCAGACCGGACATTTGAGACCGAACGCTCTTCCATCTCGGGATGTTACAGAGGAGACGGACTGCGGCATTCTGAATAACCTGCAGCCGCTTGATCAGGTAAGCAGGAATGCCGCTAAACAGGGCGTTCGCATAGTCCAGCCTTGCCAAAATAAGTGCTCGTGCAACAGCCTCCCTTGCATCGCCAGAAAGTAATGGGAAGAATTTTCTGAGCATCCTTAAAGTGGCAAAGCAAGTCCCCGACAGTTTCTTTATATGGTCTTCAAATCTCAAGTCCTCCCCAAACCAGACTCCAAGATTTTTCGCAGGGCCACCCATTACCTTAGGACACGGGATGTTAGGGGGCCACAGCGAATTCCTAAAGCTGGGGGGGAAGGAACCATAAAAGAGGACCTCTGATTTTTCCTCATTACACTTTAGCTGGGCCGAGGTTAGCCAACGGAAGACTGAGGATAAGCAAAGCTGAACCATGGTCGTGTCTAGATGGTCATCTGGCCAGGTAAAGAGGAGCTGCGTATCGTCAGCATATCCGATAATTTTAGCCCCATACTGTTCTGCTAGATACACCAAGGGGGTAATATATATATTGAACAGTAGGGGGCTAAGGGTAGATCCCTGTGGGACCCCCGTAAGAAGTGGCTTAGGCTCAGATGAAAAAGGAGGCATCCAAACTTGTTGTGTCCTACCAGAAAGGAACGAGGACACCCAGTCTAGGACCGTGCCACCGATGCCAATAGCGGAAAGCCTAGCAGTAAGGAGTGCGTGAGGTACAGTGTCGAAGGTGGCAGAGAGATCCAATAAAATCAGGACTGCTCTGCCGCCCCCATCCAGACACTCACGAATAGACTCCGACATCTCGACCAGTGCCGTCTCCGTACTGTAGGCCGCCCTGAAGCCTGACTGGGCAGGATGCAAAGCATTAGAAGTCTCGACAAACCTTTCCAGTTGGTTGAAAACCACTTTCTCACATATTTTTGCCAATGCAGGCAGGAGGGAAATGGGACGATAGTTGCCTGGGACAGTAGCATCGAGGCCTTGTTTTTTAGAAGCGGCAAAAGCTTTGCCTGTTTCCATTTGTCCGGAACCTCAGCTAGAGAGAGAGAGCGGTTGACAATCTGGGTGACATCGCTACATACAATATTGGACACCTCTGCAAGTACACGGGCAGGGCAAGGGTCTAAGGGGGAGCCCGATTTTAAAGACTGAAGGAGGAGCAAAATATCACCCTCATCAATCGGTGCTGCACAGCGGTGGTTGGCTGTGAGTTGAAGACTTAGGGCCATCAACTTGTCCCCTCCATCTTCTGCAGCTGGTGTGTCCCTGTGCTGTGAACAGGAGGCCAGTCGGCTTGGAGTCTCTTGGCTCTGACTGGGCTCTAGAGACAACTTCTGCTTGAGCAGGCCATGGCAGGAACAGTCCATGTCCTTTGCTATCCCCCAGGTGCAGTGCACAATGGTGCAGCCTCTTTTTGCCAGTTCTAGGGGGCAAAAGGGAAGCCCTTTCTCGATCCTTCTCCCGGTCCATTCATGATCTGAGTTTGGTGTGCCAGGGGTGTACTATTTAAACTCAGAAAATGTTCTTGGGGCAGCATGCAGTTGGTAGCCAATGGGCTACCAGGTTCCCTCCCACCTTATGATCCCTTCCTGCAAAGTGTGGCCTCCAGGCATCCCAGGATGCACTTTTCCATCCACTTTGAATACGGCAAGGCCCTTCTTCCAGCATGTGGAGCTCCCTAGCCCAACTCATAGATGTGGCTACCAAACGGGTCTACACTAGGGGTTGTTGGTAAACTTCACTACACTGGTGAAATAACCGGAGTTTGCCCACTCCCTGTGCTGATTGGACAACTTCACCAACCATTGCATAAAGGAGTTGCCAGTACCCACCCCTTAATAAGTGTGGCATATTGCATTTGCACCATGCTAGAGCAGCCAAATGGAGAACAACAACAATGCCCAACTATCTATTCAACAAAGGATCTGAATGCAAGACTTTGGCCCTGGATCATCTTTCATCTTGTGGCCGCTAACTGTCCGAAACTAACCGCCCAATAATTTCAGCAGCACTAGCCTGTGAGCTGCTATTTAACTATGAAACAGTTTTCTTCCACTTCTAACTATTTCCTGTACAAGAGTGTCTTTCTTTTTCTACTTCTGAGTCGCAGCATGGTGTTTTTTAGGTGGACACAGTGATCCTGTAAGGATGGGAGAAGTGGAAAAGATTATCCCGGAGGGTTCCCTGTTGTCACTGGAACCTGGGCATCAGCGCATGTGAGGTGTGACGCGGGGGTGGGTGAGAACAAGAGTGTTTATTATTGCAGAGCTGCACATATACCATTAGCAAGGTTCCGACTAGCTGCCCAGTCATTTCCGTAGTCTAGCAGCTGGAAGCAGATTGCTGTTATGTTTTGGTCTTTTCTTATATTATTAATAGAAAGCTACTGATCTTGCAACCTGCACCGAGTGTGGAGGTGGATTTTAGTGTAATTATCCTCTGCGGTGTAAATTGATTACTGTACAATAGGTGCCATGTATGAATCATGCAATTCAGCATGTATCAAGCAGGACCAGGGCTCGTGAAAAGCACAGTCTCACTGCAAGTGTGAGCATTACGATATGCATGTCCACCTACTGCTCAGGGTGTTGACGACTTGCAGAGAGTATGTGCGTGGACTTGATCGAAGCTGGACCTATATGTTGGATTGTTGGTACACTTTGGAATGGAGATCCAGTTTATTCCACATTCAATGAGCTGGTGTTAAGGCCATCTTAACATGGCATGCAGTTGCAACGCCACAGACAGATTTATAGTGGTTTGGACAAGGAGCACTCTCTCGTTCAGTGAGTTTGATATTATAGTGCCACGCAGAATCTCACTGTGTTTTAATTTAAGTTCATGGAATTCCACGGAGTGAAGCTCCACAAGCTCTGCCCACCTGGAAAACCGGTTTGGAAACTGGTTTCCCACTCTCCAGTGCCAGCTTGTTTGCCTAAACAATGGAGCAGCCCCTCTCTCAAGTGTTACCCATTTACCCTTCAAAGGCAGCTTCTCCTTTGAAGCTTGCCTTTTGGGCCAACGCCTATGTGGCTTACTACACGAGGGAGGTCACAGCTTCATTCAGACCAGGCCTCTATTGTATTTCTTTACTCAAATCATTAGCACAGCTCCCCAGGAGGGAAGAAAGCTGTATATGGGTCCTGGGGACTAAATGCAACAAAGTGGCAACTCTGCTAAATTGCACACTGCAACTTGTTCAGGGCCGGGCTGGTCATAGCGGGCACCGGCCAATCCCCTGGTGTGCCGCACGGGTGGGGGTCAGTTTTGGGCCCCTGGGGACCGTTTTTGTTACAGGGCCGTTTTTGCAAAATCAGCCCGTACCAAAATCAGCAGAAAACTGGCCCCAGCAAAGAGCTCGGCGGCACCTCCGAACTCTCCTCACCCCCGATTGGGGGAGGGGTGAGGGGGGGTTGAGCACTTTGCCAGGGCCGGTTGTGGTTCCCAGTCCAGCCCTGAAATTGTTGCAGCACATGTATTTTACACTAGAATTACCCTGGTTCAATAAATGCTTGTTGAAAATGTCCCCATAATTTTATTTTGTGTATCTCTCCGAGACAAGGTGAGCACAAGAAGCGTGGCTTAGTGGTTAGAGGCGGCAGACCCGGAAGCTGAGATCGACCGTGGACCAGGGTTCGATTCCCCGCCTCGGCAGGTCTCGGGCTCAAAATTCCACGGACTCGACAATTCTCGCTCTGGTGCCTACTCAACTCACGGGGTCACACTCTGCGACTCTGGGCAATAGCTTGCTTAATCTCCACTACGGCCCCTCGCGGCGGGATGCCTGGCTTTCACCTTGTGGACACCCTGCCGGGGTTTCTCACAGGGGAATACCAGGACGGGTTCCCTAAGCAAGCGCCGGGACGCTTACGGGCAGCTGTGCGCTTTACAAGTCCAGCACATTTACATTTACATTTACATTTACATTTACACAAGTGACTGAGCAAAAAGCAGTGTATTGTTTCCACAAACCCTGAGGGGGTCAGGGTTGTTCAATAGTTGCCAGCAACTATTTGCTCCTTGGAAAGAGGAGTTCATAGTGGCACTGTGATCTGGCTGGTATATAGGAAAACATATCCAGTCGGGTGTCTGGAATCAATCTAGACACCAATTGAATAGTTTAAGTTGTCTAAATGTGCAGATCCTACATAGATTTAAAGGAACTACCCAGCACTTCTAACCTGCAATCAGCAGGCTGGAACTCTCATCATACTTGTATCATACTTATGGTGGGACAACCAGGGCTGAAATCCCTGGGGTGATCCTCTATCTTACATGGCCTGGATTCCATTTACTAGGGAATTACAGCTAAGTTAGTTTGGTCAATTGAGTGTGAGCCAATTTGACATATTAATTTTATTGATAATCACAAAAACCAGCAGCATCCGTCCGCAAACCTGGGCGTGACCACACAAAAAGAGACATTTCCTCACAAGAATAAAGACAAGAGGATTGTTAACTGTTTGTAGTGTAAACCTTCTGCCCCACACTTAACATCCACATTTTTCTATTGCCCAGTAACAGGACAGTGGTCCCCTTTCATTGACCGAATACTGAAGCTCTGATTCTCTTAGGAATCTAGATGCATGACAAATGGTCAATTCCCCCTATTCCTGTTTTCTGTGTTAGTATAACACCTAGCCTATATTTGCTAGCTTCAAAAGTAATGATACATGGGAAACCAGGATCATAGGGTTTTAGGGTCAGATGTAAGAAGCTCTTTTTCAGACGCAAATGGCCCAATTCTTTGCGAATGAAAAAACACTTTTTTTTCATGTACCAAGCGTTATTTGCTTGGTTCTGTAACTTAACACCGGATCACAATAGGGTTTGCTATTAGGTATTAGAAAGGGGTGTGTTTAGGGTATCCCTTCCTAATACTGACTAGAAGTGGTATGTGGGAATGTTTTACAACAGAAATACAGTTTCAAAACATTCACATATTCCCACCAACTCCGAGTTGAATGTAAACCCTTTACAAATGGGAAGCAGTCCCCAATGGACCCCTTCCAATTTGTGAATGGGGTGGAAAAAAAAATTAAGAGCATACAGTGGTCACACGGACTTTGCATTTTACAGGTAAAGCACCATCTTTGATTTAGATTGTATGTCTCAACCCTCAAATGTTGACTAAATTGTATGAAAAACACCTGGAAAAGCCTGAGCTAGTTTGTCAACATCAGTTTGATCATCGACAACCATGACCTGTTTATTAGTAACGGGTCTCAAAACCATGCCAAATAAACCTTGATGAAACCATTCATCAGTATGAAGACCTTTGACAGCCACATACATTTTGCCATGAATTCTACATACTTTGAACTCAACATTTTCTCCAAAACATTCCAGATGTAGCTTCCTCTCTAAATTTGAAATGGGATCCATGTCAGAAGGGAGCAGTTTCCTCTCACCCATGGTGTTCCTAAACAACAGTGATGTAATCATTTTAGTTGTTGCACCTGAGTCTAATAACAATAGTGAATACAAACAAAAGTAAGTATCAACCATAACATCTAAACAGAAATCAAAGCAATCTAATGGATTCCCCTTGGTAACTCCGTCATCAGACACTATCAAAGCTAACTCGTGGAATTTCGGTGTCCAATTTTTCATTGGAGCCATTTTGACGAGGTTCCACTATAACACTTATTACTTTAGCAGAAGGATGATGGGCATTCTGAAATACTTTAGCAAGGTGTCCCACTTTAGAACAATTTCTAGGAAGAAAGATTCCTGGATGGCCATGGCATACCATTCCTTGTATGTTGTGTATAGTCAGATCTGAAGCAGTTGTTGCACCATTTAAACAATGTCTCCTCATTATAGATAGAATCTTTTTAAGCAGACGTTACTTGAAATTGCAGCTACTTCTTCTTTTTGTGATACATCCAACTCTTTTACAGAAATATGTGAAAGTGTATACTCTTAGCGACTTTGATCACCTTTGCCAACGACAGATCAACCACAGTGAGTGATTTTTAGGTCTCGCCTAGCGTTGCAGTCCATGCGCTGCTCACTTTGCAAGACATGCTGTATTAGGGTATTTTTTAGAAGCGGTTCAGAAGACCCGCCATATTTTTCACTGGTTGTCGTCATTGTCCATGGTAAATGCTGGCTTACAATTGATAATGAGGCTTCTTGGTCCCTCCTTGTTACCTCGCTGTCTCCTTTTGGGACCGCCCCTCAGGACTGGATCATTAACTTGCGGCTTTACACTGTCTCCTTCAATTAGTTGGTAAGCACATACTATTTGAAAAATGGACATTGATGGGGACTATGGTGGCTGCAGCAATATGCGCTCTAAATTGTTTGCTTTTTATTACTTTAAAGAGCACAACTCCCGCTAGGGACACCGCGCTCATTTTATTTATTTATATTTTACATTTATGTTGAGCGTGGAGTCCACTTCAGGGACAGTGCGATCTGTTTTTTTTTTTGTTACTTTAAAACTGAGAGCGGTGCCACTTCAAGCACACCCTCTCGGTTTCTTTATTCATTGAAGAGCGCCCTCTTCAATGACACCGTGCTCATTTTAAAATTTAAAATAAAAAAAGAAACTGAGCCTTGTATCCTTGAAGCGGCGACGCGCTCAGTTTTAAACTTAACCATGTTCAATGCAATTTGACTTATTGCATTACAAATGTTTTTTTTTATTTATAACTATGGGTAGCTGTGAACAAAGGGATGTGGGGATGCTGGGGTTGTGTTCGCAGGAGGGAGGAATTCGCAGGCAGTAGAGGCAGCCGCGCTTTCTGTGGAATTGTGCTGCCGTGCACTAATACACACTTTAAGAGACCCCTATAATCACCCACCTACTCTACTTTTTAGGTCTCACCTAGGCAGAGCACATGCGCTGTCTCTCCGAGACATCTAGTAATCTATATGGGTGGTGAAGCTCCGCCTATTGCTGGGTAATTTCTCTCCGCTTGCCATTATTGGCCTTTTGCAATTTATTTGTTAGCGGGCTTCTTATTGGATCTCAATCCCATTCCATCTTCTGTTTCTACCAGAAGCAGCACTGCCTGACTACAGTCTCATTACGCTTACACAGCATAATTGTTATTTTATAAAATAATGTGCATTAACATGCGCGCGCTACCTTACATTATACGCATGCGCTGCTGTAGCTCTTGACAACACTTGTCTCCAGCTCAGATGTTCGCTTTTAAAATAACGTCCTTCTCATATTTATAACATAGGCGCCGCTGCATTCTGCAAGTATTTTTAATTCCAGAGCCGAGGTTGTATTTACAGTGGCGGTCATCTTTGAAGCTGGGAACCAGGTTTGAGTGTGGCTGGGGTTCGAACGTTCTGTGACTGTAGACAAATCACATGTCACAGTGCTAAAAAATCCTTCTGTAATGTAATTGATGCTTATGTAATGCCGGTGATACGTTCGGGTCGAGTTTGTGCGTCTTTTAATTTTGTTCTATTCCTCCCTTTCATATTTGTAACATGGGCACGCCGCATTCCGCAAGTATTTTTTATATGTAGAGCTGAGGTTGATTTTACAATGGTGGCCGTCTTTGAAGCTAGGAACCAGGTTTAAAGTGGCTTGGGTTCAAACATTCTGTGATTGTAGACAAATCACATGTCCCGTTGCTTAAAAATGCTTCTGTAATGCAATTGGTGCCTATGTAAAGTGGGCTGATACGTGTGGGTCAAATTTATGAGTCTTTTAATTTTGTTCTGTTCCTCCAGTGGAGAGGCTTCTTTTATTTACATTAAATGATGGAGGCCGCACATCTTCCTGGGCGCAGCACGCCAAAATCTTTTTTTTTTTTAAATAAAACATTCAGTAAGGGCGACTGCACATCTCCTTGCGGCGGGTTGCCCAACTTGTGGTTTTTTTTCAAAACTGTCGCCTGCCCAAGATCAGGTAGCAGACATACCAAACTGGCACCCTGTCACCGCTTCCCGTCAGCCAACAGCAACCCCCATGCCCAGCATCCACAGAGAACTACACTGCCATGGCACAGCTCTACCGATTGCCTGCCTTCCTGCCCCCTACATTGTTACCATGCGGTGCAGCCACAAGACAGTGGCTACATTTCCCACGTTTGCCTCACAACAAGTTGTTCCTGCCATGGACGTTTCCCACAGCCGGGTGCAGTTAATCATTACAGGGACCCAAAGGCATGTGGCATCGCAGAATAAGAACGGACGTGCTACAGGTAGGCTTTTTATATTTATTTATTCATTTGCACTTTTATGTATGGCAAACTTTACCCGCAGGTATCAGAGCGCCTGAAATTAGCATTACTTGCATTAAAGTTAGACACAAGCCTAACATTAAAGAGAGCAGGCCTGCACTGCGGGGAAGGGGGGAGCTCCAGCGTTTATAAAGTATGTGCTAAACCACACTGCGTGTTTGGTGACTTACATAACACTGGGCAGCCTAAAGGTGGGATGCCGGGGTGGGCTTGCACTTTCTTCCCTGGTTCTACAGTGCACCACTTGAAGTGCACCGCTGTACTGCAGTTAAGTCCCTCCACAGAGGATTGACAAGGTCCTCAGGAATATTTTTGTATATGGTCCTCGCAGCTGCCCCGGCCGTGGAACGGACTCTGGTTTTTGTTCATCCCATCTGACACAAAATGTGACACTTTCAAACAGAATGCAAAAACTAAAACCGGGGCAGCTATGTTGATAAGCTGTTGTCGATAGGCATGTCTCTGCTTGAGGGCCTTGTTTACCATGAACACGTGAGTAAAAGTGTGTAGTTTTGGTTACAGTGTCAACATGTATGTAAAACTCCCTCCTCTCTTTTTACTATGACATATATACATTAACTGGCTGCATAACAATTACACTTGCCACATCTCTTACTAACCCTCACTCATCTTCTTTCTGTCTCTCTCTCTCTATCTCACATTCTCTTTCTCTCTGTTATTTTTTCCTCTTTTCCTTTTCTCTTTCTTATTATCCTCTTTTTTTCTCTTCTGTTTTCTCCCTTGCCACTCTTCCTTGGCCCTCTCTTTCATTTTTTATCTCCACAACGTTACCTATCTCTCTATGTCTTTCTCTGGCGCAGACACTGTTTTTATCTTCCCTTCTCCCTGAAGCAAAGACAAAACAATTGCTCAGTTTAACAAGAATTTGCATTGCAATAGGTCTCGCATTTACGCCAGTTTAAGCTATTGCTATTGTGAATGACAATGCCTTTTATTTATCTGTTTTAAAAACCAAAAAATACATAAAAGGCACTGTCCTTTACAATGCCAATAGCTCAAAGTCACGTAAATGCGAGACCTATTGCATTGCAAATGCTTGTTTAACTTTCCTGCAGTTTCCGCTTTTTTTAAACTGCGCACTTTTCTCCCGACCGTTTGTTCACTCCTCATGTTTATATAAATAAACTTTGGTAAAACCAACTCCTCGAGCCTGGGGTTCCTTGCTTGACGCCATTCTCTGAAGGACAGTCAAGTCTTCTACCTTCCCACCCCGACTTTGCTCCTGTAACGCCCCAGCAAAGGAGCAGCCGTCCCGAACACTGGCACTTCCACACAAGCACCGACACCCCTCATTAACAGCACACACACACAGATATCAAACACTCGTAACTTTAAACTGTCACAAACATGCACCCAAAATCATACTCAGACACAAAATAAATGAGCAGACACACAGCATCAACAAACACAAAACTTCCTGGAGTAGCAAGTTTGCACAGTGATCTCGGAGACGTTCTCATCTCCAAACCTATAGCAGAAATACACTGGCAGCAATGATACTTTGCAAGGAGAAGAGGCACGCCTGCTCCGACCACCATGACCCCTAAAACACAAAAAAATGACAGCATCGAAGACAAGCCTCTCAGATTAGACCCCCCAACATCCTACTACGCTTAACACTAATATTTTTATTTATACGTATTGTTTGATGTTTTAAAAATGTGAACTACGATTATATAATTAATTATTGACTGACTAGCAACTTAAAAATGTTAATTAATGGGAAGGTAGATCTATAGAATGACAATTTATGGGGCATCTAATTACGAAATTCCGCAGATACTGACAAATGACTAATGTATAAGCTAAGGCATCCATTAAAAAGTTTAAACATTTAATGTTGCAAAAGAATCTGCACAGAGATTCAGTTTTGTTATGGCCCAACCTGCACATACTTTCGAGTTTGGCTAATCCCTCCCAGGCATCCTTGCTTCATGTAAACAAGCACGGGCAAAGCCAAAATATCTGGCTCTAATGTTCCTACATAAGTAATATATACATGCATTTGCAAAAGTTGCCCACTTGTATTGCATAGCCAAAATGCAATTTATTGCATTACAACATGTCCCACTGGCTTCTAACATCTAATGAAACAAGCATTTGCAATGCAATAGGTCTCGCGTTTGCAAGAGTTTGTGCTATTGCCATTGTAAATGACAGTGCCTTTTATTTATGTTTTGAAAACCTGCAAGTGGTGCCCAAACACTCACTTTGTACTTATAGTTGTTGCTTATGAGAAGCAAGGCTGGCAGTAACTGCACCTCTTTTACCACCCCCTTGCCTGGAGCCCACCCGCTGACCCAACTGACCCCGATACTGCCACCCGCAACCTCAGACAATAGATCGACGACTGCACCAACACCCTAAGCCCCGTTCAAGAAACCTTCCAACAGTCACACCTGCAAGAAATCCAGCTGGTTCACTGAAGACCTCCAGGCCTCCAAGCAAACCTGTTGAAAGCTAGAGAAGATATGGCACCGTGAATAGACACCAGACAGCTACTCAGCCCACGAGAATATCACCCGCAGACACCACCACCTCATCAGATCTGCCAAAAGGGCCTCCTTCAAAGATTGCCTAGAAAACAACGCACACAACAGCAAAAAGCTCTTCAACATCGTGAAGGAACTCTGCAACCCCAGCTCCAACACCAACGACATCCCACCTTCGCAAGACCTGTGCAACTCCCTAGCCACCTTCTTCCATCGCAAGATCACTGACATCCACGACACCTTCAACATCACGACCCCGGACAACCACTGAGACCTCCATCCGCACCAACCACCTGCTCGACTGGGCCAACATAAACGACGACGACACCATCAAAATCATGAACACCATCCACTCCGTATCTTCGTAAGACCCATGCCCACACCACATCTTCAACAAAGCCAGCACCACCATTGCACCCCATCTCCGGAAGCCATCAACATCTCCTTCGAGACAGCGACCTTCCCAGAGGGCTGGAAGCATGCCGAGATCAACGCCTTACTTAAGAAACCTAAGGTTGACCCCAAGGACCTCAAGAACTTCCGGCCCATCTCCCTGCTCCCATTTCCGTTGAAGGTCATCGAGAAAACCGTCAAATGACAACTGACTAACCTTCAGAAGACTCCTCAAGACCTGGCTATTCGAGCATTAGCAGCATCTCCCCCCAGCGACTTGAGACCCTCATGGGTAAGTAGTGCATTTTACAAATGTCCAGATTGATTGATTGATTGAGGTTATTAAATTTAAAAAAAGCCCAGAAATATGTATCTATATTTACTGAACAAACAAAGGTTAAAGTAATATTATTGTTAGGGAAATATGTCAGTGCCAATATGAAACAAAGACCACAGAAATTCCTCAGTTATAGTTAGCAAAGCTAACTATAACTTGTGCCCCTGCCATGCCCTTCTTGTGACCGCACACGTTACATCACTCATGACAGATTCTATGATATTATGAGTAACAGTAATGGGTTTGGCTTAGGTGCAGGAAGTGATGGCGCCCAAGCGTGTACGTACGTAAGGTCAAGAAAGCAATGTATCATCAAGTTGCGGTGGAGACAGATCAGGGGGAACAAACCCAGAAGAAGAAACAACCCCTGCAAGTGTGTGGAAGAAGATCCACAACACACAAGTCAAATGGAGTCCTGTGCACACGCTTTAGAGATTGAGGTTCTGGAGTCAGAACCAAAAGTATACAGCAGAATTCTTGCATAAATGATGGACATCAACAATCAATTTTCATGTGAAAACAAGTCTGTATTTCAATTTGGTCAATACAAGCCAACAAACCAGACAACACGTGTTTCGTCACACCGTGTTAGGGCTGTCTGTTTGTGGAGGAAAACTGTAATGAACAAAAACAAATAATGAAAGTCCGGTATGCGGCAAGAATAATCAGTGTGGATAAAGGTGGGAGGAGAAATCTCCTGGTGTCCAAAACGTGGACACGGGGGTAGACTTGGATCCGATAAATCCAAGCGTGGGGAGATCTGTATTCCTGGTAGCTCAATGGCGGAATGCGTCGGTGTGTTTCCGCATCCAGACATCAGGAGAACTCTCCTCCCAGATTCTATGATATTATTCATGGCATCACTGACGGCATCTCAAATGATAGAATTGATGGCATCACTGATCAAATCATCAAATGAGTGTGTTAGATTGATTTATAGTTTACATAGTGCACAGTAGTTACCATATTACTTTTCAACCTCATTTTGTACAGCTTGTGTCCATATTCTCCCAGTGTATCATATGTTTTAGAGGTATTGAACATGTTATAAATCTTTGCACTGAAGAGTACCTCTGTGTGCACGTAACAGTTCATGACTTATGTTCAGTATTTTCAACACAAGTGTATGTACTACATAATAGGGGCCAGATGTAGGTCACCAAATACCGGTCGGTAACAGCCAATTTCGGCCGTTACCGACCGGTATTTGGTGATTGAGATGTAGGGGGCCTATATTTTACCGATTCAGTAAATTTACCGATTCAGTAAATTTACCGATTCTGTAAAATACCGAATCGGTAAATTTACCGAATCGGTAAATCTATATGTAGGTGGCACTGGAAACAGTGCCACAGGCCCCTAAGAATTCGTTATTTACCATGTAATACTATTGCGTGGAAAATAACAAATTCCTGTGTACATGCACATCTGTGCATGTACACCTGAGGGCATGTATGTGTGTCACATGGCACACAAGCCTGAATCAGGGGTGCAACAGGGTGTCAAAGTGACACCCTGTCCCCCTTGTAAATTCGGTAATTTTACCGAATCGGTAATTACCGATTCGGTAATTGACATTGGTTCCTTTGGGCCTCAAGGCCCATAGGAATCAATGGCAATTACCGAATGTTACAGATTCGGTTAAAAAATAGGTAAAAATACCTACATAGCATTTACCGATTTGTAAATACCGAATCGGTAAAATTCGGTATTTACGAATCGGTAAATGCCATTTACCTACATCGGGCCCTAGGTATTATAATCATTCATACGTTATTAGAAAGAATCCCGACAGCAGGACAATTATTACAAAACATAGAAGACTATATGTCCCAGGTACGAACTTATGTACATGTGCATCTTTTGCTTCAGAAGATGAGATATCTGTAAAGATTTCACCAGGGTATGAAGGCTGCAGGTAGTATAATCTTTAGCATCTTCGGGCCTTGGTTATTTTAAGCGCATAACGTATTCTTTGACAAGTGTTCCATAGAGTGTAGGAGTGCCTGTAAGTGCCTGTAAGAGTGGGTGAGTAGGGGTGTGTGTAGCTGTGTAGGTGTGAGAGTGGGTGTCTGAGTGGCTGTATGAGTGTGAATGGGTATGTGATTGGCTGTATTGGTGCGTGTCTGGGTGTGTCAGTGGCTGTTTCAGTGAGTAAGTGGGTATGTGAGTGTCAGTATGGGTTGTGAGTGCGTGTGTGAGTGTCGATGTAGGAGTCTGTGTGGGTGTGCTAGAGGGTGTGTCCATGGTTACATCATCATGTGCATGGGTTTGTGAGTATCTCTAAGACAGAGGGTATGTGAGGATCTAGATCGGTGTATGAGTGGGTGTGCCAGTGTCTGTAAGGGTGTGTGAGTAGGTGTGTGAATGTCTGTATCAGTGTGTGAGTGGAACTGTGAGTGGCGGTATCTGTGTGTGAGTGGGAGTAGTTGATAGGAGTAGAAGTGGGTATCAGACTATGTAAGTGGGTGTATTGTTTTTTAATAGTAGTTTGAAACAACCTGAGAACATAATCTTGTGGAACAACACTGAAAGAACTAATTAGTAAACCACATTGCTCCAATAGGTGATGCCATTCATCTGTATAGAAAGAAAAAAACCAAATATGAAATATTATTAATGTTAATATCGGGTAATACGATGTCAATACATGCCATAATATACGTACACATAACACTGTCAATACTGGTAAAAATGATGTTGATGTATTCCATGACCAATGTACACATAATAATGAGAATGTTGGGAAATGCGATATCAATGACCGCCATGTTATATGTACAAGTAATAACAAACTTGGATTATTCCTGATAAATCCTCCTGAGATGACCTCCCCATCAACCCAGAGTAAGAGTTACGTGGTCAGTCAGGCCCTGCGACCCAAACCCGAGCCTACCGATTGATAGGTGATAGGTCGGGTACCATAAGCCCAAAGACATAAATTACATGCTATTAACTTCCATACTATAATCAAGCACCCATTTCTAGTTTCAAACACATTCATTCATAGATGCTTTGTAAAATAAGTATGCATTCAGAGTACAAATTCCTATTTCTCTTTTTACAGGTCACTAAGGGCCTTTTATATGAATCCCTGCGTCACATTTATGCTGTCACTGCATCACTTTTTGTGATGTTACGGCAGCGTGAATAATGCACCACATTGTACCATATTTACATAGTGAAGCATCAAGACCCTAACCCCTGCACAACATTATTCATTTGTAAGTATAATGTATGCAGGGTGGGCGTTCCCCTTGTAGAAGTGGTGCATTGGGATCTACAAGAATTCAGTACGCCACTTCTAGGATACCATTGCATCAAAACCATAGGACGGCCTCATGACAGGCGTAAGGGTACTCAGGCCTTTTCATATGCGGCTTGCCCCATGTGAAAGGACACATTGCTGAAGCTACGTCTATTTTCAGACACACCCCAGTAATGCATCACTTTTGCACCTACAGATACGTCAGTAATATTGACATATCTGTAACTCCTTGCTACATGATGCGCCGTATTGTTATTACAACGCATCAATGGCATCGCAAGGAATGTCCTCTTCTTACCTCCCTCCTATTTTCCCTACACCTTTTATTTCAGGTTATATGCAGTTATAATTTATTTTACATACAGTTATTTACAGTGCACTCTAATTCACATATGAGTACAATATATTAACCATTCTCCACCTGCTGTTCTCCAACTCCTCTCTTAATATCAGTTAATATCTCTTATTAGTGCAAATCTCTAATCAAAAATATAGCGATGCTCTTCAAACTTTCAGTGCAAAAGTACTTGGAAACGGTTGAATGGGCGCAGTTCTATTCTGTGGAATTATGCGGAATTCCATTAAAATTCTGTGAGATTCTGCGGAATAAAACTAATTAAGTTAGCTGCTTCACCAGTTACAATTCTGATTGACTGAACAATGTTGACAACAAAAAGAATTCCTGTTAAACTCAGTGCCCTGTGAAAAGAATTTCTACGGTTCAATTCCCGCACTTATGGTCTCCTGTGATGTGAGGGGCACAGTGCTTGTGCTCAAATGATGAAGTGGGATCCAGGAAGCTGAGATGCAGGTGTCTATAAATATATTAAAAAAAAGAATGAATATATATATATATATATATATATATATATATATATATATATATATATATATATATATATATATATATACTACTATTATAAAGGAAGAACTTTGAACCTTTGAACCTTTGAGGCGGGTAAACTCGGGAACCACAGCGCCAATCCACACACCCGATACATCGTTGTAATTGTTAGGGTGTGCAGATGGACATAGGCTACATAGGCTATATAAATTAAAAAAATATAAGTTATTTAATAAATTTACGAGAAAAAAAAAGTAGTCCAATGGAAGTAGCGCCGGCCGTGACGTGCGTGCTGACATCAGGAGCGCGGGGAGGAGCGGCGTCCAGGAGCTCGAGGAGGAGCGGCGGACATGAGCGCGGGGAGGAGCGGCGGACATGAGCACGGGGAGGAGCGGCGGACAGCGGGGAGGAGCGGTGAGGAGCTGCGGACAGGCTGGGAGGAGCGGAGAGGAGCGGCAGACAGGCGGGGAGGAGCGGCGAGGAGCGGCGGACCGGTGAACTCAGGAGCGCGGAGAGGTGCGGCGGATGAGGTAAGGCTCCGGGGGACCCACGGACAATGTCGGGGCGGGTCGGGGCCCTGAAGCCAAGGTCGGGACGAGCTGCTACTCCGGGGGACCCACGGACAATGTCGGGGCGGGCGGGGGCCGGGGCGGGCGGGGGCCCTGAAGCCTGATTGCTAGCGGCGGACCGGTAAACTCAGGAGCGCGGGGAGGTGCGGCGGATGAGGTAAGGCTCTGGGGGACCCACGGACAATGTCGGGGCGGGCGGGGGCCCTGAAGCCAAGGTCGGGATGGGCTGCTATGCCGGGGGACCCACGGACAATGTCGGGGCAGGCGGGGGCCATGCCTTGCCGCTCCACACTCAATCGTTTGCCCAACGCGTTTCGGGGGACACGCCCCCTTCTTCATGGGCTGCTGCTGGAAAAACATTTGAGATGCATCTTTACAGATTGTGGACCTTTTTATTCAAGACAAACCCCCAGGAGGACGTGTGCTACATCTCGGTAAGTGAGCTTTTTTCTATGTTTACTATTTATCCCATTTTGCAATTAGGGTACATTATGGGACTAGTAGTTATTTCATCATATAAATACTCAATTTAATGACATGCAATGTTCAAATGCGCTAATATACATCATTTACTTTCATGATATAATGCTTCAATGCTCATGCGCGGCCTTTTACGCGACAGAGGTGTATTAAGCTAATGCTTTTATGTAAGAGTTACTCGGTATAGTACCCGTTATCCCTTTGCGAATGCATTTTAGCGTATTTGTAACCTTTAGTCTCATGTGTCCGGGTATAGTACCCCATTATTTCTAGTTCAAGTCACACAAATGTTCTGTTATCAACCAGTTATCAAGCATTTTTAATCTAAGTGTACATAAAGCTCTTCATCAAAGTTCATTCCACGTGGCATTTTTGTTTTAAGTCTGATTATGAATCTGGATTCAATTTGCCTCAATTTGCGTTGTCTGTTACCTCCTCATTCATCCATATTAACCATGTATATTCCATAGTAGGACATGGCTCTCCAGTCACTCTTTTGACACATTGCCATGTATTTTGCTGTGGCGTAGGACATATCTTTGTTCTTTACAGCCCTAATGTGTTCCAAAATTCGTTTTTTCAAAGCGCAGGTCGTGCTTCCAATATATCTTGACCCACACTTGCATTGTACAATGTATACCACATGTGTGGAGGAGCATGTGATTTTTTCTGCAATTATGGTATTTTTTCCATCACGTTCTTCAAAAGTATTTTTGTTTTGGCCGATCTTACACGCCTTACAGACATTGCATTTTCTGAAACCGTTTTTCTGGTCAGTGAGCCAATTGCTTTTCTTTCCAGGTATGTTTGCTTTGAAATGACTGTGGACGAGTTGGTCCCTTAGAGAAGAGGTTTTTCATAGCTCATCATCGGTCCTTCGCCTACCAATTTGCCTATATCAGGATCCCCTGATATAAGGTGCCTGTACTTTTTTATCTTGCTTTTTATGATGCCACTTTCTTTGCTATATGTGGTCACAAAACGAGGTGGCCCTTGTGATTCGTCTTTTTTCACTTGAGTCGTTAGTATCATAGATCTAGTTTTAAGTTCCACTCTTCTTTTCCTTTTTTCCAATACTCTTTCACTGTATCCCCGGGACCTTAGTCTTTCTGTTGTTTCCATGATTCTCATTTCTGCATCTGTTTCCATCGAGCAATTTCTCATCATGAATGAATGAAATGAATGAAAATAAATTTATAGAGCGCATGGCTGCCCGAGGGCTTCCAAGCGCTGTAGAACAGAGGACAACTGAGGAGGTAACCATGATTTAAGAGTCCTGGGGAAAGAGGAAGGTTTTAAGGAGCTTTCGAAACCTCAAGTAACTATGTTCGGTTCGAATCCTGGAAGGGAGTGCGTTCCACAAGGTCGCTGCATTTACAGAGAATCGGCGTCCTCCTGTTCGAGCCCTATTCACTCTAGGAACATTGGCAAATTGCCCGTGGTCGGAGCGGAGGGCCCTATTGGCCTTGTAAGGGTAAACCAAGCTCCATAAGATAGGAGGTCCCTTGCCCTGTAGGGACTTATGTACAATGCACAGGGATTTGAACTTGATTCTCTCCCGCACTGGCAGCCAGTGAAGGGATCTCAATGCTGGTTTGGCTGAAGATCTTGCCGGTGTGCCAGTGAGCAGCGCTGCAGAATTTTGAACTCGTTGGAGGATGTTAATGGTAGCTTCTGGAGCACCCAGGAAGAGGGCATTACTATAGTCCAACCTTGAGAGAATTAACCCTTGGATGAGTAGCTTTCTCGACTGGGGTGGTAGTAGGGGAAGAATTTTACGGGCTAAGCAAAGTAGGCCAAAGCGTACGCCAGCTGTCTTTTTCGCTTGAGTCCTGAATGAGAGGTCCTGTTCAAGCCATACCCCTAAACTTTTACGTTTGTTTTTAGGGGTAGGAAGAACCCCCAGACAGGTGGGAAGATGGAGTCAGGTAGAGATGTTAATTGGTGGCCTAGGAGCAAGAGCTCTTGGGTGAGCGAGACGACTAGTTGGGTGTCGTCTGTGTAGGTGACTACTCTGATCCCAAAGGGCGTAACCACGTCTTCCAGTGGGGACATATATATGTTGAACAAAGTTGGGCTCAACGAGGAGCCCTGTGGGACACCACACTGGAGTGGGGTTGGATTCGAGCGTGTATTGCCTTCCCAAACCTGGAAGGTTCGGTTATTTAAAAAAGATGTTAGCCATAGCAAAGCTGTGCCCGACACTCCCATATTAATGAGGCACTGGGTTAAGATCCGGTGGTCAACCGTGTCAAAGGCTGCACTTAGATCCAGGAGGATCACAACAGCTGATCATCCCGAATCCAAGATACACCTCGCCTCTTTGACCACCGCTGTAAGGGCGGTGTCTGTGCCCTGGCCAGGGCGAAAGCCTGTTTGAGAGCTACGCAGCAGTTTGTTGGTTTCAAAAAAGGAGGACAGCTGCTGGTTAGCTACTTTCTCCGCAATCTTGCTGAAACCTGGTAGCAACGAAATAGGCCGGAATTCGGCCAGCTCGGACGGGTCCAGCTCTGGCTTTTTAAGAAGGGCTTTTACTATTGCCTGCTTCCAACTAGGAGGAACGATGCCATGAGAGAAGGAAGCATTTCTTAGATCAGTGGCCAAGGGGGAGATGGTAGATGAAATACGTTTCAGGATGTACATTGGCGCAGAATCACTGGGAGATCTACTTTTCATGGATGTCAAGATTTTTTGAAATTCTTCGCTTGAGACCGGCGCAAGGGAGTCCAGGAGAGGGCCAGATGTAAGGGCCTTGGAGCTGCCAAGATCGACTGCACCATTCCTTTGCAATAGGGTTTTTAAGATATGTTGAATTTGCTGTCAAAAAAAGTCGCTAGTTGGTTACATTTGGCTTCTGAGATATCCGGCACAAGCGGAGGATTAGGTACCTTGAGGAGTTCTCTCACTATCCGGAAGGTTTCCCTCGAGGAGTTAGAGGAAGTTCTAATTTTCTCCTCAAAGAAGGCGGCCTGGGCAGTTTTCAGGGAAGTTTTGTAGGACCTAATAGCTGATCTATAGGCAGCTTTGTTATGAGTGGTCCAATCTTTCCTCCAAGTGCGCTCCAGTTTTTCACATATTTTCCTTTGGTCTCTAAGTTCTGATGTATACCACGGCGACTTAAAAGCGCTATTCTTCTTTTCGACTCTTTTCCTGGGAAGGACGGAATCAAGAGAGCTATCAAGCCAGCTTGCAAAGTTTTTATTCACCACCAAGGGGTCAGGGTCAGGAAGGGGAGCCGTCTGCTCCAGTCTGTGAGACCAATTTTCTAGAGAGAGCTTGGACCATGCTCTTTCTAGAGTGCGTGAGACCGAGGCTCGAGGAGTATCAATGCAAGTTTGCCAGGTGAAAGGGACCAGGAAATGATCGGACCACAGGCGAGGAAGTGGGGGACTGGATTCAAGATGTAAAATGTTAGAAAATATGGGGTTGAGAAGGTGCCCTTTGTTATGAGTAGGGCCTATGTTTTTTTAATGACAGCTCATATGATTTTAAGTCGAGCTGAAGATCCGCTGCCGCTTTGTCGTCAGGGTCGTTGAAGTGAAAATTTAAATCTCCTAAAAGGATAAAGTTAGATGCAGTAGAGGCTAAAGTGATAGTTGTTTCTAATAGCGAACCACCAAATTGACCTGGACTGCCCGGAGGGCGGTACACCAATAGACCTGCTATGGATTTAGTAGGGTAAATTTGCATGATGAAATGGGCACTTTCACAGTCGGTGCCGATATCCTCCATCCTACAGGAGAAATATTTTCTATACACTATGGCTAGCCCGCCTCCCTTGCCAGAAGGCCTATTCTGAAATTGGATGAGAAATCCCTGGGGGAGCGCACTAACAATGTCTGAATCCGAATTTGGGGACAGCCATGTCTCCGTTAGAAACAGTATGTCAAGATTGAAATCCTGGATCTGTAAATTAATTTCCAAAGAGTGTTTAGGTAATGACCTACAATTCAGTGACGCCATGCTAAGATGGGTCAAAGCTTGTTCGGCAAATTTTTTGCCGGTATGGTATTTATGCAACGACTACATTGAATGAATGGGATATCTGGCCTGTGCAAGACATGGCAAGAGGGATTTTTATAGGTCTTAGTTGGAAAAGGACTTCCCTTGAATAGAAGGTGTGGCAGTTAGAGGAACTGGCCAGGGTTTCTGGCCCTAGGCCCGGGCTGGCACGGATGGGCGCAGACGGGCCTCTGGCGCGCCATCGGCGCACCACTGTGCCCTCCAGCTGCGCGGACGGGGGGCGATATTCATTTTATAGTGCCTGGCCCGATTCGGTCGCAGCACTAGCCCGCCAACCTCAACTGCCAACAAAGATGGCGCCTGTGAGTCTACACCCGGTTGTTGAGGCCCACAACCAGAGAGAGCCCAAAATCGGCCCCTGGAAGTGGAAAGAAGCTCTGGGGGGGACAGGAAAAGTGAGTGGAAAAGCGGCATGAGGTTTTTAAAGTTAACAGAAAAATGCACAAAAGTGCGTGAATTTAAAAAATTTGAAGCAGCACACAGAGCAGAAATTCAAGAATTAGCGCGCAGGAATACCCTGACTCCCGGCTTCTGCCTCAGGAGTCCTTACTCTAAGGTGAGCAACTGAACACAAGTGTTCAATTTGTAGTGCCTGGCCCGATTCGGCCGCAGCACTAGCCTGCCAACCTCGACCTCCACCCAAGATGGCGCCCGTGAGTCTGCGACGGGTTGTTGAGGCCCGCAACCAGAGAGAGCCCAAAATCGGCCCCTGGAAGCAGAAAGAAGCTCTGGGGGGCACAGGAAAGGTGAGTGGGAAAGCGGCGTGAGGTTTTTAAAATTAACAGCAGAAATTCAAGAATTAGCTCGCAGGAATACCCTGCCTCCCGGCTTGCGCCTCAGGAGTCCTTACTCTTGTCCTTGAATTCGCCGTAAGGTATACTTGCAAGTAGTGGTTGAGGATGGAAATTGGTCCCATGTAGTATGCTGTTTGTGGATGTCTTTTTCCGAAACAGTGTTGTCTGTATTTGATTGTTCTCAACATATATTTTCAGATCTAAGAAATCAATGTCCTTTTTATTGGTAACATACGTGAATTGTAATCCCACATGATTGTCACACAGTTTTGAATAGTATGAGTTAAAATCAGTTTTTGTCCCATTCCAAATGAAAAACAAATCATCGATATATCGGACCCATAGAATTATCTTGTCCAAGTCCATTTGATTTGTTGGGTTCCATGCAATAGTTTTCTCCCACCATCCCATCGTGATATTTGCGTAGTTCGATGAGAATGAAATTCCCATAGCCGTTCCGCATTCTTGTCTGTATAGTTGATGGTGGAATAGGAACATGTTGTTGGTGAGACATAACTTGATCATATTCATGAGCATTTCGGTGTGTTTTAGCTCACCGATGTTACGTTGCTTTAAGAAGTAGTGACATGCATTTAAACCTATCTCATGTTTTATTGATGTATACAGTGACACTGCATCGATTGTTACCAATAGATAATCTTCATTCCACGTGATGTCCTTAAGTATTCGTAAGAAATCGCCAGTATCTTTGATGTAAGAACTCATACTCTTTGCGATGGGTGCCATGAACAAATATACATATTGTGAGATGTGGATCGATTAGTGTCTTATGTATTTTTGGCAAAAAATAAATGGTGGGGATCACTGGAAATTCATTCGTTAGGAATTTTTTCTCCTCTTCATTCAATAATCCTTTCTTTTGCCAATCATGTAGTAATCCATTTAGTTGCAGCGTCATTTGATTTATTGGGTTTATTTGTAGTTTACTGTAATTGATGGGATTATCCAATTGACGATTGGCCTCTTTTACATAGTCTTGTGTGTCCATCAGGACAATATTTCCCCAGAGAGGTGCAAAAAGGGGTGTGGCCCCAGAACACCTCTCTGCAATGCAGCCCCCTAGAGGTTCCTGGTGGGCTAGTTGGCCCCCAGGGACCCCCAGTATTCAATGGGAATTCGTTCCCCCTCTGCAAATGTGCCAGAGTGTGCGTTTGTAGAGTGCTGCAAGAAGGGGACATGCCGGTCTTTTCTTTTCCTTTTTTTTAAAGAAGGGGGCTGTGTAGCCCCCATTATTTTTCTCATTGTTTTGCCCTGGGGACCCCATCCCCCAGGGTCTGCCCCCTGATTTATTTTTTAAAATCTCAAATTAGTGAAGGGGACCACTTGCCCCCCCTCCCGAGGCCACAATCAGCCCGGTACTCCATCCCCCAGGGCATGGCCACTTTTTTTAAACATTTTTGTAGGGGGATGTATGGCCCCCCTTCTCTGGCCATTTATGGCCCAGGGGACCCCATCCCCGGGGCCTGGCCCTCTTTGTTTGGGGACCGTGGGGGGGTCCCCATTCCCCACATCGTCCCAGCCAGCTCCCCGCCTCCTGTAGGAGCCAGCCTTGCTTTTCCACATGGGGAGAAGCTAACATGCTGCTCCCCATGTGGAAAGCAAACTGCTTTGCTTCATTGAAGCAAGAGCAGGTTTCCCTGCTCTCGCTTCAATGAAGCAAAGCAGTTTGCAATGGCAGCGTGGGAGCCGCGAGGCTCCCGCCCTGTCATTGCAAACCGCAATGTCCCGGGGAGTGGGCACCCCGGGACACTGCAGGAGCCGGCCCTCGGCTGTGGCGATCCCCAGGGTCATGGCAATGCTCTAGGAGGGGAGGCCGCTCAGCTCCACTCCCAACATCTTTAAAGCCCCAGGGAGATGGTGGTCCCCGGGGCTTGGAGGTCCATCACAGGCCCCCACATTTTTATATTTAGAGCCCCGGGGAGGTGGCGGTCCCCATGGCGTGTGGGGCGGTTCAAGCCCACCCAGACAGGGTGTTTTCTTATTAATGAAAAATAAACCCCGGGGGTGGCGGTTCCAGGGCTGCGGGGGGGCAGTGTGCCCCCCACAATCTCAATGTAGTCGAGCCCTGGGGGTGATGGTCCCTGGGCTGGCCGTGTGCCCCCGCAAATATACCTGCTTTTGCCATGGGTGGTGGTCCCCGGGGCAGTGTGGGGATTGGCCCCCCCACACTTTATTTTTATTAACATGCCCCCAGGATTTGGCATCGAAGCGCGAGAGCACGCGCTTCGTTTTTTTTTTATTGGCAAGATCCGTGCACCCTGCGCAGAATTTGAAGATTTAAAAAAAAAAAAATTTGGGCGGGTCCTTGTGGGACCCCCTGAGCAGGCCTAGGGGATCAGGGTGTTTCTGCCCTGCCCCCTTTTTGGGTTCTGCGTGTCTGTTTTTCACTGCTTTCATGTGCCTTGGTTCTACTGAGGCACAATATGGCTGCCAACACTTCCCGGTTTGGAGTGTTGAGAGCCAATTAGCATCCTGCTCTTGCTCGGCAGGGTGGGTGGATCCTGCACGGCCAAAGATATATCTATTATTTTACTTTTCATTTTCTCAGGAACTACTGAACGGATTTACATCATTTAACCAAAAGGCACGAGTGTGAACCAAGGGCTACCTCTTTGGCAAATTTGGTGTAATTCCGTTCAGCAGTTCGGGCTGTAGCCGTGAATTAACGGTTCCTATGGGAAAATGCATGGCCGCCAGTAGGCTGACAATGAGGACCAATCGACTCTGCTGCAAGGACGATCGTAACAAGATCCTGAGCACAGCGTCACTCATGGACTCAGGGGAGCCTGACCTGCAGGGAAAGAACTTCCAGGACAAACTTATCTTCCACTAAAAATGAAAAAAACCCTTTGTGGATTCATACTCTACCGAGTTGTATCACATGTATGCATCTTTATCATATGCAAAACAAGAACTGTTTAATATTTAAGTTGGTGCATAGGGAGTGGGGCAACATAAATACGCAGACCACTCTCCTGAGTGAGTTAGTTTTTCACAGAAAGGCCAGATTACATGGATCACACTGGTAACTCAGCAGATGTGGATTGACACCCGGGCAATACTGCACTAGCATGAACTTAAACCAACATGAACAAGAAGACAATTGTGCTGACTAATTAATGCAAGAATGAGGTGGAAAAAATGCAACTAATCATTTCACATGTAAATTAACACAAATGCCTTTCCAAACGTGTATGTAATCTAGTTTAAAAAGCCTGCACACCTCGTGCCAGTGTCGGGCCTTCGGTTGTAATAGTAAATGAAGAAATTAAAGAACCCGACCACACTGTCGCATGTCATACGCAAGACCTGAATGCATCTAAGAGAGGAAGGGAACCTGTTGACCCAAAGGTGTTCTCTCCTTTAGCAGTATTGAGGCACTTCCTCCTAAAAGGTAGGACAGCAACATCCACAATTATTCGAAAACTAAATTGTTTTGAAAGCTATACGGCTTGCAGGTCGTGCTTTTGAATGCCACATGAACATCAAAACATCGAACCGAATTGCATTGTCAATGGTTGTTTGCAGAGCAGCGCAATGGAGCTGGCACAGAGAACAGCATCTAAAAATTAAAGCTGCAGAACAAAACAGTTTGCATTATTTCTGTAGCATACAATGTTTGGGGGCGTTTTTCAGTGCTTGCTTCCTAGTGCTACCTGGCTGCTTGCCATATCCCTCATGTATTCCAATGCAGCCAGAAGGACACACCGAAAAACAAATGCAGCATGGTGAGAGGGGAAAGAATCTGTGGGAAGATCTAAGATACGATTGGCAATATCTCATTAACTAGTCAAATGCAGAAGGTCGTGGAGCAAAAGAAGCCAAAGGCTGAAAGGGGACTGGCATAAAGTCATTTAAAGTAAGTATAGAATCCATACGTTCGCCATGAATGGCATAAGCACCAAACATGTTAAACTGAAAAATACGATCTGGCACACGAATAACTAAGTTAAGGTTAACAATAACCTCCTGCGCCCATAAATCAAAAGAACATATTAATTCAGAGACCTATAGATGAAGTGCTGAGCTGAAGTCCAACAACATGGGAATATGCAGATTTACTTGCAGTCCAAGGTGCTGTGGTCATGCATACAATACAGGAACAAAACGTCAAGTTAACCGAGGGAAAGAGAACCAGAACAAGCACGCGGCTTGCGCGGCAGCAGGGGGAGGGGGCCTGCGCGATTCCCTTGTGGGAGCATGCAGCAAGGCACGATGATTGCAACCATATGGTGCCACCATATGGCGCTGCACACTCCCTCAAGGGAATCACCAGACGCGCACGTGTTGCCTTTGCAAGCAATGCAATGCGTGCACGTTTTTGCCCCCAAAGCTGTGCCAATGGCTAAAGGTCTCCCTCCTATGCAGCGCATGCACGCTGCGTAGGCAAGATCTAAAAACGGAAAGGTTGAATGAATAAAAATGGGACTCCTGCCATATCTAGTTGGCCTGTGCAGTAGTTCCTAGCTTCATGCGCTAAAGCTTCATGTCAATATGGGACCTTGATGTCCAATTGGACCGGAAATGGGCAGGCTGCATGTGCTTATCTGCCATTAAATCCTCGATTCTGTAAATCCACTTTCTAGGGACACAAGTACTATTACCCAGTAAGTGTCCCGCTATCAGGATAAATGGCTGCCTCCTGGGGTGTGCGGAGGGCTCTTCCAGCTCCTTTTGTCACAGCACAGCCAGAGGGTGCGGTTTGAAGAGCTGATAATGGGTCTGTGAAAGAGGCTTCAAGGGCCTGAAGAGTGACCCATCGGCTGACAACGACCCTGGTAATGGGGGCCATGGTGGCAGGGGCAGGGGCAGGGCAGGCTGTGTGGACCATGATGGTGGGGGCAGGGCAGGTGCCCCCTGGGAGTCAGGATACTGCCTATTAAGTTTACAATACAATGATTCATGCACACTGACACTGCTAGTGATGCATTGCTGTTCTTTCTTGCAGCCATAAACTGTCTCCGAAAGCAAGAGGTGACAGACCAGCAGGGGGGGAGAGGTAAAATGAGATGAGTGGACTTTGTGCTAAATAGATTGAAGAGTCCTAGTTTCCTCTGAAGGCACCGGGGGCACATGTTCAATGCAGAGTGGAAGGAGGGAGCACGAGGAGAGAGGAGGGAGGGAGGGCGTCACAGGGTGCGATGGAGAATGCTATGCTGAAATTCTTGACACCACAGGCATACGCATATAACAAGCATTGGCATAGCCAATAGGTCTTGCCTTTGGGACCTTATCAGTCTTTAGTTGGAGCTATTGGATTTACTAATGATTGTAAGCTATGTTGTAGAGTATTGTGGATGCTGCGCAGCCTGTTGATAAGTTATAATAAAAAACGTGTTATAAGCATTTTTATTACTTTATATATTACCAAGAAGACATTGTGTATAATTGAACAACGTAAGTAAAAAAAGTTTTTTTTATTAATAACATGCTTTCTCTATATTTTGTTTTTGCAATAGTGGCAACTTCTTTCAGCAGCTTTATTGTTATAGTTATTTTTTGTTATGAGGAGACATTGCGATGGGCATGGGGAAGAATCAGTGGCCTTTCAGCTTTCCAGTGTTTGGCATATAGGCTGTTACTGTGACAGTCACATAGCAGGTTTGACTCCAAAAGGCCTGCGGGCAGAAGCAGTTAGTGGCATGCCGGGTGTGTGAATGCAGGCCCAAAAGATAGTAGGAAAGTTATTTTCACTTTGTAAATTGTGCAGTAGTTGCAAGCCCAGTTAAATATTTAAATAATGTTAATGGCACAATGTAAACAAAATATAATGCGTGAAATGCTTGCTGTTTCTTTACTGTGCTTAAAGATCAAATGCGAGCAAGCAAATTTCAAACTTCCACATAAACCAATATATCCTTTTTATAATAATAAACTCTTTTCTGCGATCAATAAAGACTGCATGACCTTGCAAACAAGAATTATTCTGTGAGGCATGAGAGACAGGAAGTAAGAAAGCTGGATGGTGGCAGACAGGGCGCGCAAAAAGAACTAACAGGAAATGTTGCGATTGAAACACTGGGGCACGAGGGCAAGGTCCGACGGCATTGGAACTGGGAGCAAGGAGGGCATAGGAGGGAAAGACAGGAGAAGCCAATGGTGATTCATAGAGGGGAGGAGCCAAGGTGCAGGAGAAAGGAGAGTGTGAGTGTTACAGAGGAACTGTGGGAGGGGAATGGGAAGACAGATGGACGTAGACAAGAAGAGAAAAGAGAGGGAACAAAGACAGGCAGGAAGACGTAAAGAAGGTAAAGGGGAGGTTGTGGGTGGGGAAAGGGAGGGGGCAAAGAAAGAAAACAGGACAGAGAGGCACATAGAGGGGTGGAGGAAGGCGCCTGCGCTTGTGCGCCTAATCGCAAGCCGGTGGCAGGGGAAAAGCCTTTGGTTTGGTAGCACTTCGAAATGCCACTGTCTAAATGTCTCGGCCAGGCCAGCACATGCGCTGGATCAGGCGAGACCTAAAAAGCAGACCTTTGCAGAGAAGAAACCTGTCAAGCATTGATTTGTATAAGTACCTGGGACTGAGGGCTAAGAGGGAAAGAAAAATAAGTTAGACCCCCTGACTGAATGTATTTTCTTTGGTGAGCTGTGATAAGGTCCAAAGATCATCTGAGACACCTACTTGACAGTGGGCTTGCTCGCAGACAATCTTTCCCCGTTAATACGATTGTTATCTCTGAAGCAGCCCTTGGTGCACCTCCCTCTCCTTGCCTCATCCTCTTCCGCACCGCATACCTGGCTACATGTGGGATTTACGACCCATTGCTGACTGCAGTTAGTAAGCAGAAAGTGATTTGTGACTGCAAATGCTGCTGCACCATGTAGCTTAGTCGTTTTGCATTATATTCTCTACTCTACACTCAGGCTGGAGAGCTGTCACCATAACACATTCATTTTTTAATTTCTTCAACTCTCCTGCACAAGAAAGGGAATCAACTGACGAGGGACCTCGGCAGAAGGATGTCTGCACCTGGAAAGAAGGATTGCGTCTCAGTGGGTAGCTATAAAGCCACCCTGCGGCAGGTCCATCAGGGGGAGGCAGCCGGATGGTCTGCAACAGGACTGCAGCTTCAAGCACTGGGGGCTGACTCAGAGCTGTCTGCTCAAGACCCAATACCACCAGCAGGCGCACCACCACCAGGAGAGGGGCAGCTTCTGGAAAAAAGCCTCCTACGTGCTGCTCAATGACCCCCTTGCCCCTCACCCCCTGCCTCATCCCCACCTTCCCCCGCATTTCGTGTGTGTCCAGCAGCACCTCGTCCCCCTGCCTCAGCCCTTCCTACCCCCAGCATGTCTTATGCGGCAAGCAGCAGTCCCACACATCATTCGGGACCTCCAAGCCAGACAGTCAAAGGTGTGGGAAGAGTTGCACACAACATTGGGCTGCAGGGGATCCACTATTATTTTTTGAGAAATCCCTCAGAACCTGGCCCAACCGGGGGCCTCATTAAAATGTAGCGGTTGCCAATAGGTAGTAATAGTTAGGAACTAGTTTCCGTAGGAAAAGCATTTTTTGTTTTCTCAATATCTTTGGCGCCGGTTTACGAATCTTCGCGAACATTTCAAAACTAGTGGTCCGCTCGGGTCACTTCCTTTCTTGAAAGTTTTGGGGTAATTCGCCAAGCGGGGCCGAGAAACAATGGGGGTCCCAAAACATGTTTCCCCATGTAATTTTCCATAGGAAACTTTAGACACAGCTGCAGCCCGAACTGCTGTACGGAATTACAGCAAATTTGGCAAAAAGATAGAGCTTGGTTCAGAAAGATACCTTTTTTTAAATGGTGTAAATCCGTCCAGTAGTTCCTGAGAAATTTGAAAAAGAAATGTTTTGATATCTAGGGACACGGTGTAGTCGTGACCCCTCCCGAGCATGAGCTTCACTCTGATTGGCTGCCAACATACCAAACTAGGAAGTGTTGGCAGCCATCTTGTGACTTGGTGGAACCGAGTCACAAGAAAACAGTAAATCAAGGTTGGAAAACAAGAAAAGGGTGCAGAGTAGAATCACCCTGACCCCCCTAGGTCTGTTCAGGGAGTCCCACATGGACCCCCAGGTCCAGAAAAAACATTTTCTTTTTTTAAATACCTTCACAGTACTGATTCACTCCTCCAATTACCCGGGTAGTACCCATGCAGTCCAGCAATCACACTGTCACTGTCTGTGCACTCTTCTAATCATCCAGCCAGTACCATGTCCTTATCTCATCACTGCACCAAAACCCAAGCACTTATAAATTCACCATGCTGTCCACTTGTAGCACTCTAAGTATTCATTCACTATCCATGTACTTGTACAATGACATAGGCATTAAGACATACAGTGCTACAATCAAATGTGCACTATCCAAGCAGTCCCCTAACCACCTTTACAGTACTGATTCCCTCTTCCAATTACCCGGGTAGTACCCATGAAGTCCAGCAATCACACTGCCAGTCTCTGTGCACTCTTCTAATCATACAGCCAGTAGCATGTCCTTATCTAATCACTGCACCAAAACCAAAGCACTTATAAATTCACCATGCTGTCAACTTGCATTCTAAGTATACATTCACTATCCATGTACTTGTACAATGACTCAGGCATTAAGTAATGCAGTGCTACAATCAATTGTGCACTATCCAAGCTGTCCCCTAACCACCTTTACAGTACTGATTCCCTCTTCCAATTACCCAGGTAGTACCCTCGTAGTCCAGCAAACATACTGTCACTCTCTGTGCGTGCCTGTAATCATCCAGCCAGTACAATATCCTTATCTAATCACTGCGCCAAAACCAAAGCACTTATAAATTCACCATGCTGTCAATGCGCAGCACTCTAAATATCCAGTCACTGTCCATGTACTTGTACAATGACTCAGGCATTAAGACATGCATTGCTACAATGAAATGTGCACTATCAATGCTGTCCCCTAACAACCCTCACAGTACTGATTGGCTCATCCAATTACCCAGGTAGTACCCATGCTGTCCAGCAATCACACTGTCACTGTCTGTGCACTACTCCAATCATCCAGACTGTACCATGTCCTTATCTAATCACTGCACCAAAGCCGAAGCACTTATATATTCACCATGCTGTCAACTTGCAGCACTCTAACTATCCAGTCACTACCAATGAACTTGTACAATGACTCACGCATTAAGAAATGCAGTGCTACAATCAAATGTACTCTATCAATGCAGTCCTCTAACCACCTACAAAGTACTGATTCACTCCTCCAATTACCCAGGTAGTACCCATAAAGTCCAGCAATCACACTGCCACTCTCTGTGCACTCCTCTGTTCTTCCAGTCAGTAGCATGTCCTTATCTAATCACTGTGCCAAAACCCAAGCACATATAAATTCAACATGTTGTCAACTTGCAGCACTGTAACTACCCATGAACGTGTGCAATGACTCAGGCATTAAGACATGCAGTGCTACAATCAAATGTGGACTATCTATGTAGTCCACTAACCACCTACGCAGTACTGATTCACTCCTCCCATTGCCCAGGTAGTACACATGCCGTCCGGCAATCACACTGTCACTCTCTGTGCACTCCTTTAACCATCCAGCTAGTACCATGTCCTTATCTGATCACTGTGCCAAAACCCAAGCACTTATAAATTCGCCATGTTGTAAACTTGTAGCACACTAAGTATCTAGTCACTATCCATGTAATTGTATAATGATTGAAGCATTAAGACATGCAGTGCTACAATTAAATGTGCACTATGCATGTTGTCCCATAACCACCTTCACAGTACTAATTCACTCCTCGAATTACGGTACAAAAGGGGGTGGTGATGGACGGAGCATCTGAATCAATCAAACACTCACACCCAGTCAAAAGATCTGGGTTTAATCCATCACCATTCTTTAGCCCACTCTGCCACCCCAGTTCAGACATGGCTATATGCAAATCAGTCTGACCCTGTGCCTCATGGGAACAGTCCAGCCCGAACTGTCAAGCCATGTCTTCCCTAGACTGGAAACACGCTTCTGAGGACCGGTTTCTGGCATTACAGCCGTCTTCAGCCCGGCTTGCTTGAATCCAGTGGCAAAGTGAGCAAGGGACTCACGTCTGAACATACCCTGCCACACTTGTGGCGACCAAAAGCGGTACAAAAGGGGGTGGTGATAGATGGAGCATCTGAATCAATCAAACACTCACACCCGGTCAAAAGATCTGGGTTTAATCCATCACCGTTCTTTAGCCCACTCTGCCACCCCGGTTCAGACATGGTTATATGCAAATCAGTCTGACCCTGTGCCTCATGGGAACAGTCCAGCCCGAACTGCCAAGCCATGTCTTCCCTGGACCGGAAACAAGCTTCCGAGGACCGGTTTCTGGCATTTCAGCCATCTTCAGCCCGGCTTGTTTGAATCCAGTGGCAAAGTGATCAAGAGACTCACGTCTGAGCATACCCTGCCACACTTATGGCGGCCAAAAGCAGTACAAAAGGGGGTGGTGATGGACGGAGCATCTGAATCAATCAAACACTCACACCCAGTCAAAAGATCTGGGTTTAATCCATCACCGTTCTTTAGCCCACTCTGCCACCCCAGTTCAGACATGGCTATAGGCAAATCAGTCTGACCCTGTGCCTCATGGGAACAGTCCAGCCCGAACTGCCAAGCCATGTCTTCCCTGGACCGGACTCCATTCAGCCAGCCAGTACTATGTACTAATCCAATCTCTCTGTCAATATCCAAGCACTTATAAATCCACTCATGCACTCTCCTTGCAGTACTGTAATCATCCAGTCGCTACCCATGTAGTAATGGAATGACCCAGTCACACACACATGCACTGCTGCAGTTATTTGAGTGCTATCTATACAATTTAGTAATCTCCCTGTTATTACGTATGCACTCTTCCAATCACCCAGCCAGTCCCATGTCCTGCACCAATACCCAAACACGTATAAATTTGCCATGCACTCACATTGCAGTACTCTAATCATCCAGTCAGTAGCCATTTACATATGCAATTACTCAGGCACTTATTCCTGTACTTCTGCATTCCTTTCACTGCTACCTGTATAGTTTGCTAATCTTTCTGTTACTGCTAATGCACTCCTGCAGTTGCTCAGCCACTCCCATGTCTTCATCCAATCACTCTGCCAAAACCCAAGCACTTAATAAATCACCATACACTCTCCTTGCAGTAGTGAAATCATCCAGTCAGTACCCATGTAAACCTATAATAACACAGGCACTAACATGTGTAGACCTACAATTACCTGTACATTACTCATGCAGTCCAGCCGTCTCCCTCTCACTACTCATGCACTCTTAGAATCAATCATGCTCTATACATGGTCTCTAGCAATCACCCAGATGTTAGCATGCAGGTATTTCTCTTTTTTAACCAAAGAAGGTAGTTCTGAAGAGAATTGACTTTTTTTGATGTTTTTTCAAAATCAAAAAAACAGACAAAACTTTAAACTTTTGGAATTAAAACGTCATTCCAACTGAAAAAAACCAAAATTGCAGTGATGCTTTCTGCTTACTGAACATCCAGCGTCAACTGATTGCTCGCCACAGCATAAAATGGCATTGCATTTTATACAATGGTGTTTTGGGTTTGCAAACTCTGTGCAAATATCTGGACCACGAGATGAAGAGGTTGAGCCTCCAGATGTGCTTGGACCAGCTCCTTGGTCAGTTTGTGAGGCCTCTTGAGCACGTCGCAATTGTTCTCATGCAAGTTGTCTCTGATGTATAGTCTGTAGATGCTTATACATACCGGACGTCCCACAGGAGTACTTCTTCTCGCTGCCTCTTCACAGAACTCTGGGAAAGAGTGTGTGTGCAGCTGACCTTCCTTGCATTTACTTTCCTTCTTCCCTCTGGAATCGTAAAGAATTTCCAATTTGGAGGTGGTCCCAAATCTTCATCATCAGATGGTAGGTCAATTGGTGGAGTACAAGAAGCCATTGGAGAAGTTTTTGAAGTAAACACCCAAAAAAATTCTCAGTATGGCTCCTAAAAACATCAGCAGAGCATTCTGGGGGCACGAGTTACAGTTAGGTGAACTAACTATAATGGCAAAATGTCCATGGTTTTGTAGGAGTATAATGTCCAACTAACTATAATGTCCCTAAAACCTATGTTTTTTTCAATGAATTTCTAAGGTTTTTTGAAAGGCTAATTTCGAACTATAATGGACCTGAAACCTATGTTTTTTTCAGTGAAAATATATACTGCCCGAAACTAATGGGCATTAGGAGACAGGAAGTTTCCTCTTCCCGAAGCTGCAGGGCACCTTTAATGAAGCCGGCAGAGTCTCATCCAAGGCTCAATGGAGGGCCGAGAAAAATTGTCCATAATTAGCTGCAGCGGAGGTAACCCACTAGAGGGCGTTAATTGGCAAAATGAGACCTAAAATTCCAGCGTGCATTTAAAAATGAACTGCCACCAAAGGAGGAGCACTGAAGCCCCCTATTACGGAAACACGCAGGGGAGATGTGGTAGCCACAAATCACCTCTGCTGACACGGCCTCTGAGGAGATGCAAACAGCGGCATCGAAGCGCGTTATGCCATGGACTTCAAAGGGATGTTAAGCTGCCTGCTTGGTTTAAATAGAGTTGTTACTCACCTGCAGTGCTGTGCGGCCTCAAGCTTCTGGGCGGTTTTAGTTACATATTATGCACGTGTTCCAGGCCGCAGAGGGATCGCACTGCCCGAAACTAATGGGCATTAGGAGAGAGGACGTTTCCTCTTTCCGAAGCTGCAGGGCACCTTTAATGAAGCCGTCAGAATCTCATCCAAGCGTCAATGGAGGGCCGAGAAAAACTGTCCATAATTAGCTGCAGCGGAGGTAACCCACTAGAGGGCGTTAATTGGCAAAATGAGACCTCAAATTCCAGCGTGCATTTAAAAATGTAACTGCCACCAAAGGAGGAGCACTGTAGCCCCCTATTACGGAAACACGCAGGGGAGATGCGATAGCCACAAATCAACTCCGCTGACACGGCCTCTGAGGAGATGCAAACAGCGGCATCGAAACGCGTCAGGCCATGGACTTCAAAGGGATGTTAATCTGCCTGCTTGGTTTAAATAGAGTTGTTACTCACCTGCAGTGCTGTGCGGCCTCAAGCTTCTGGGCGTTTTTGGTTACATATGTATAAATATATATATATATATATATATATATATATATATATATATATATATATATATATATATATATAAAAATGTGTATTATATATATATATATATATATGTATATATATATATATATATATATAAATATATATATATATATATATATATATATATATGTACAGACACATGCAGTGTACTCTGATGGATGCGCTCTACCTTATATACTGCCACACGGGCACGTGTGTAACCAAGATCCAGTCCAATTGCCGCCATTCCAATTCCGGGATGCCCATCAAACTGGAACATACTGTAAGATAAAGCAAGGACAAATCTGATAGAAGTGACTCTAAATGCTGTCTGGATGGTAGCTATCACATTTTTTCCCCGATTCATGCCAGTAGTAGTATAACAGTAGCAAATACTGGGTAGTTGCAACTTCACAAATGATTTAGAGACGCAATCAATAATGCCAACATGCATTTTACAGTTTCATATAGTTTTTTAATTTTATTTACTCCTACTGGATAAAATAATGTATCTTGCTGTACATATAAATGAATGCATGTAACTATATATTATAAGTCACATATTACTACCAGATGAGTTTACGACCGGATTGTAATAGTAGTAAAATAGATGTAGTATGACTTATTTTAGGTCATCCTTTATATCTGACATATGTAACAATTACTTATTTTCATAATGACTGCTGCTTAGAGGCAGCATCTCAACTAGGTGTATTGGTGTTGAATTGTATAACTGCAGGCACTTGCTCTCACCTGAGCTGATATTCTCCAAAGGTGATGTCCTCAGAGGCCAGGCTCCCAGTCAGACACATATGGGAAGAGGTCTAAACAATTCTGTTCATCTGCTAGGTGTTTTTCTGACACGTCTGTTGGTACAAAAGGCACATGAGTGGCCTGCCCTTCTGCAAGATAAAATACAATGAACTTTCAGTGTCGCTAAAGATAACATTATACATACATGAATTGTTGTTCTGTTAATACTATGGATATAGAGGTTAAATGCACACTTGCAGCTACTGCATGTGTCCCTGACTTGCATCATTATTTTAACTAGGCAGAGATTATTCAGGATTCTTTTATTCAGGAAATGTGTTGCATGTTGCCAAACCCACCCCCAAATAACAGGCGATCCTCGGGCTTGCATAGTTCTGGTGGAGACTTTTCTATTTTCTTGTGCACTTCTACATCCCCTTTTGCAACTGAAAAGTGACTTGATTACCGGTGTGTCACAGTTCAACAATAAATTAATAACTCACAAAGTTTTTTAAAACTATACATGTGATACAACATATATTTGTAGCCCGCTGGGATGTTCTGTCAATAAAATTTGTTATGAAATAAAACTGTGACACACAAAGCAACAGTCCCTTAGAAACATGGGCGCCTTCACTGGTCTTATCAGCAGGGCCAAGGAATTCTGCCTGCAGAGTAGCAGAATTTATTAGCAATTTCGAGTTACACAAGTAACACAGAATTAAAAAATTCCTCCAATTATGCTGTGGGGATTAAAAATTCTGCCCACCCCTAAAAAGTACCAATAATGGTTATCCTTCCCACTCTAATTCCACTAATACTGCTGTCACTTAGCAAATCATAGGCTTCGTTTCATGTAATCATTTTCTTACTTCTTACACCACTTCTAAATGGTCACTGGTTTTTAACCCTTTCCATATTTTTGAAAAGGAGCCCAATGTGGTAGAGATTTTTGGCAGATCCATGGATCCACCGTGGTGCTCAGTGCAGACCCCCAGGTAAATTTGTGGTGGATCTGCATATCTACACAGAATTCCTTATAAGCATTTAACAATCTGCTGTTAATGCTTTGTATTTATAGTTCACTTCATAAAAAATACTCAGTTAGAAGCCAAACACATCCTAATGAGCAATGTTTGTACACCACTGTGCTTTTACGTTTCTCTGTACAGTCTCTTCTTTTCACTTGCTCCTCTACTCTTTTGGCTCCATTTACATTGTAACTATGTTTGGAACACACTTTGCTAGCACTAGGTCACAAGGCTTACACTAAGAAGCATAGTAGAATTACAATAACTGTAGCAGGTGTGGTTGACTGTAAGCAATTCCAAGCACATCTCAAACATCACCCCTTTTTATATTTTTACAAAGGTAAATCACAGAGGTAGATACTTGTTTTGTTAAAGTCACTATCTATTTTCAATTCCTGTCCTCCATTTTAGCTGCCTTTGATCTTCGAAACTGCGTGAATATGCCGCAGCTTTTTCCTGTGTGCTACTACTCATTTTCTACAAAATGGTTAGAGTGTAGTTTGTGGTCCATAGTTAGTGATTTGGACGGGAGAGAGTTCTATAAAGAGCGGCACTGGCAGGGACCTAGGTTTACCTAATGTAGACTTTACTTGGGCTGGTCAGACAAGGTTAAATTTGGTTGAAAGCACTGCAGATTGGCAACATCCAGACCTCATGATTGTGGGCTGTGGTGGCAATGACCTAGGTGTAATTCCTGGGTTAGGACTGGAAATCCTAATGAAGGATACCTTTGGTAAATTTATAACACTTTTCCCACATGCTGCCTTGGTGCTCTCCAGCATTTTCCAAAGACAGAAATTGAACTAGTCAACCAGAGTTTGTCCACGGAAGCATGTATAATAGTAATGTTTCTGCATTTCTCTGTGACCACAACATGAGTTCTATAACACAACAACTTACGCTTCAATATGGACGGAACATATGAAAAAGATACGGTCCATTTCACATACGGAGGCAACAGGTTGTTCCTCGACAACTTAAAAGACTGCATCCTCTTCTATGTGTAGCTATCATCTATACACTATGCTCACAAGAGAGTAGGTGTGTGAATGGTTCTATATGCATGTGTGTGTGGGTGCATGAGTGGTGTACAGGGTGTGTGAGTGAGTGTATGAGTGTCTGTAGGGGTCATTGAGCAGATGTATGAGTGGTTGTGTGGGTCTGTGAGTGGATGTGTGAGTGGCAGTATGGGTCTGTGAATGGGTATGTGAATGGTTGTATGGGTCAGTGAGATGGTGTGTGAGTGTCTATTTGGGTCTGTTAATGCGTATGTGTGAGTGGCTGAATGGGTATGTCACTGGATGTATGAGTGCATATATGGGTATATGAGTGGGTGTATGAGTAGCAGTGTGAGAGTGGGTGTATTGGATTTGGAGGCAATTTCTTGCCCATCAAGGGTCCTTCAGTGACCCCTCTCTCACACCCACGGTATCGAGGTACTGTTATTTTTTATACAGGTACCCCAATATAGGCTCAGGAAGTGAATAGACCTTTCACTTACATTTCCCCAGCCATTACACTGCATAACCATTTTTACTACTGACCATTTACCTAGTTACGGTAACTATGAGGGAGAGGAGTTAGCCTAATGGCTAGGGCGGTCGACCTTGAATCTGGGGTACTGAGTTCGAGTCTCGGCAACGACGCTGGAAATCCTGTGATTCTGGGCAAATCACTTAATCTCCCCATGACTAACAAAAGCAATTACATAAATGTGTCCTCATGTAACACAACTGGTGCTATGTTAAAGCACTCTGATACCCGATACCTTTGGGTCAAGTTTAGTCAAGTCAAGTCAAAACATTTATATAGCGCACTACATACCCAGAGGGTTTCAAGGCGCTTAGGAAGGGGAGGTGGATTATTTGTCAAAAATCCACGTTTTAAGCTGCTTTCTGAACGCTAGGTGATTCTGGGTGAGGCGAAGGTAAGCGGGGAGTGAGTTCCATGTTTTGGCAGCCAGGTAAGAGAAGGATCTGCCTCCCATGGTGGTCTTGTTGATGCGAGGTACAGTGGCGAAGGCTTGGTTGGAAGAGCGAAGTTGGCGGGAGGGGGAGTAGAAGGACAGTCGAGAGTTGAGGCAGTCTGGTCCGATGTCGTAGAGTGATTTGTGTGCGTGGGTAAGCAGTCGGAAAGTGATCCTCTTATTGACGGGGAGCCAGTGGAGGTTTTTGAGGTGGCCAGAGATGTGTTTGTTGCGTGGGATGTCTAATATGAGCCTGGCTGAGGCGTTTTGGATTCGTTGTAGTTTCTTCTGGAGTTTAGCTGTGGTACCTGCGTAGAGGGTGTTTCCGTAGTCCAGTCGGCTCGTGACTAGAGCGTGGGTGACTGTTTTCCTTGTTTCGGAGGGGATCCAGCGAAATGTTTTTCTGAGCATGCGAAGAATGTTAAAGCAGGAAGAGGATACGGCGCTGACTTGTCTGTTCATAGATAGTGAAGAATCCAGGATGACGCCAAGGTTCCGTGCGTGATCTGTCGGGATGGGTGCGTTTCCGAGGGCTTCCGGCCACCAGGAGTCGTCCCATGCAGAGGGGGATTTACCTAAGATGAGGACTTCTGTTTTGTCTGAGTTCAGTTTCAGGCGGCTTTGTTTCATCCATTCGGCGACTTTTTTCATTCCTTCGTGTAGGTTAGTTTTAGCAGTGCTGGGGTCCTTGGTGAGAGATAGGATCAGTTGAGTGTCATCCGCGTAAGAGATGATGTTGAGGTTGTGTTGGCGGGCGATGGCCGCGAGGGGGCTCATGTATACGTTGAAGAGGGTGGGACTGAGTGAGGATCCTTGTGGCACGCCGCAGATGACTTCGGTGGCCTCGGACTTGAATGGTGGGAGGCGGACTCTCTGGGTTCTTCCGGTGAGGAACGAGGTGATCCATTCCAGTGCCTTTCCTTGGATTCCGATGTTACTGAGGCGTTGTAAAAGGGTGCTGTGGCAGACTGTGTCGAAAGCTGCAGAGAGGTCGAGGAGGATGAGGGCGACTGTGTCTCCATTGTCCAGTAGAGTTCGAATGTCGTCTGTTGCTGCGATGAGGGCGGTCTCAGTGCTGTGTTTGGCTCGGAAACCAGATTGTGAGGGGTCGAGTAATTTATTGGCTTCGAGGAAGGCGGCGAGCTGGTTGTTGACAGCTTTCTCGATGACTTTGGCCGGGAATGGAAGAAGCGAGATGGGGCGGTAGTTTTTGAGTTCGGTGGGGTCTGCTGTAGGTTTTTTCAGAAGGGCGGTGAGTTCCGCGTGTTTCCAATCTTCTGGGAAGGTGGCGGAGTTGAAGGAGCAGTTGATGACGTCTCGGAGGTGCGGAGCTATGACGGAGTCTGCTTTGTTGAAGATGTGGTGGGGGCATGGGTCTGTGGGGGATCCAGAGTGGATGGAATTCATCAGGCGGATGGTGTCCTCAGTGGAGATTGGGTTCCAGGCGTTCAGGGTGTTAACGGGGGGAAGATGGTGAGTTGGTGGTAGGGTGGGTTGGCTTCCGGGTTGGTTGTCAAAGCTGTTGTGGATGTCAGCAATCTTGCTGTGGAAAAAAGAGGCTAGGGAATCGCAGAGGGTTTGAGAGGGGGTGATGTCGTTGGAGTTGGCCGAGGGGTTGGAAAATTCCTTTACGATGTTGAAGAGTTCCTTGCTGTTGTGGGCGTTGTTGTCAAGTCGATCTTTGAATGCTGTTTTCTTGGCTTTTCGGATCAGTTGGTGGTGAGTACGGATGGCGCTTTTGAAGGCGTCCTTGTTGCTGGTGGATGGGTCTTTTTTCAAGGCCTTTTCAAGGGAGCGGCACAGTTTCTTGGATTTCTTGAGGTCGTCGTTGAACCATGAGGCCTTCTTGCTGCCAGGTTTGCTTTGACGTTTTTTCAGTGGTGCTAAGGTGTCGGCGGTGTTGGATAACCAAAGGGTGAGGTTGGAGGCGGCTTCGTTGGCGTTAGAAGAGAGGGCTGGGGAGTTTCGAAGGAGCGATGCGGAGATCTGCTCTGTGGTGATTTTGTTCCAGTTTCTTTGTAGAGTTGGTTGGAGGTGGATGATGGGTTTCGGCTTGTTGTAGGTGAAGTGAACGCAGCTGTGGTCAGTCCAGAGGAGATCTGTAGTGTGGCTGAAGGAGACATGGTTGCTGGAGGTGAAGATGGGGTCGAGAGTGTGACCTGCGATGTGGGTGGGGGAAGTGACCAGTTGTTTAAGTCCGAGGTTGGCGAGGTTGTCTAGGAGGGTGGCGGTGTTGCGGTCGTTGGTCTTTTCAAGGTGGAAGTTTAGGTCTCCCAGAAGGATGTAGTCTTTGGAGGGGAGCGCGTGTGGGGTGATGAAGTCCGTGATGTCTTCACTGAATTTTGCGCGGGGTCCTGGTGGTCTGTAGAGGAGGGTGCCTCTGAGTGTGGTCTTGGGGTCGATGTGGATCTGGAAGTGAAGGTGTTCGGAGTTGGCGAGGTTGGTGTCAGAGCTGGTTGAGATGCGGATAGATTTCTTATGGACGATAGCGATTCCTCCTCCTGTGTGGTCGGTGCGGTCCTTGCGTGTGATCTTATAGTCATCAGGGATAGCGATGGCGATGTCAGGGGCGGAGGAAGCGTTCATCCATGTTTCCGTTAGGAAGGCGACGTCAGGAGAGATGGTGTCTAGTAGGTTCCAAAGGTCAATGGCGTGCCTGTGGACCGAGCGGGTGTTGAGAAGGATGCATTCTAGGTGGTTGGGATCGGGAATCTGTGGTGTGGTTCTGGCGGAGATGTTGTCGGTGCCGCTAAATTTGCAGGAAGAGCAGGAGAACGGTCCATGGGTGCGTCCAGGAGCGGCTTGGACGCAGTTGGGGGCGCGACCGGGGTTCAGGGCTAGGAGGGAGGCGGCATCATAGGTAATGCGGGAGGGCTGGGGAGCGCGAGGGGCAGGGGGTCTGGCGCTGGGCGCGGTCCAGGCGCGGACGGGCGTAGACGGGCTTACCTTTGGCGCACCTTCGGCGCGGCTTGGGCGCGAACGCTGCGCGCGGGAACTACTGTCATATATGGATAGTGGAAGGGGAGGGGCGAGGGCGGCTCAGCTGGGAGGCGTGGCGGGCTCAAGGGACGGAGCACAACAACAACAATCACAAAATGGAGGGGAAGGCAGAGCAGGGCGCCGGGGGATCTTACAAACAATGCGCAGGTCGGGTAAATGAGCAATAAATGAAAAACGGAATGCACACGCTCTATGAATGGCAAACTAGATACAGTGCAGCTATGAGAAAGTCACAATCTGAACAAATGAAATACACGCGCTCTTAAATCGACTGAAATGGACACAGTGCAGCATGAAAAATGCTCGGGTAATGAGGACTGAATGCACACGCTCTTAGGACGCAAAGCTAGTTATCAGAACAGCTTAGAAATAACGATACCAAGTTGTGCAGGGAGCGCAGGCAGGGGAGCGATCACTCGAGCCAGAAGCGAGGAGTGAATCACGACGCTGCGTGGTCAGAGGACGCGCTTTAACGCTAGTGGGAGGGCGGCTCAGCTGGGAGGCGTGGCGGGCTCAAGGGACGGAGTACAACAACAACAATCACAAAATGGAGGGGAAGGCAGAGCAGGGCGCCGGGGGATCTTACAAACAATGCGCAGGTCGGGTAAATGAGCAATAAATGAAAAACGGAATGCACACGCTCTATGAATGGCAAACTAGATACAGTGCAGCTATGAGAAAGTCACAATCTGAACAAATGAAATACACGCGCTCTTAAATCGACTGAAATGGACACAGTGCAGCATGAAAAATGCTCGGGTAATGAGGACTGAATGCACACGCTCTTAGGACGCAAAGCTAGTTATCAGAACAGCTTAGAAATAACGATACCAAGTTGTGCAGGGAGCGCAGGCAGGGGAGCGATCACTCGAGCCAGAAGCGAGGAGTGAATCACCAAAGTTTAGGCTATATCAACCTCTGTAAAAAAATAAAATGAATAAGGGTCATTCCTTCTGTCATCCTAGTCCGACATGAAACAGCAAGGTATATCCCCTGGGGGTACCGCTTTGGGCATATAAAAACTATATCATTGCTGAGGCAGAGAGAGGAGAAAAGGACTTCCATGCATTCACACTGATGCAAGACGCTGAGGTTCCCACATGCAGACACTCCAGTTCACAGTGGTTTGACATCCCTCGAGGGGTGTCTATCTCGGATATATGACGGTACAATGCGTACCGTCACAACGCATACCTTTACAACACGGCCGTGACAACGCAAGTCGTTACCACGACTTGCGTTGGGGGGGCGCGGATTTCGAATAGTTTAATTTACTATTCTAACACCAGTCCCCGTGGACCCTAGGGAAGGTGTTAGGATAGTAAATTAACTATTTTTAGACCTTGAGCGCCCTCCAGCGCAAGTCGTGGTAACGACTTGCGTTGTCACAGCCGCGGTGTAAAGGTACCGCGTTGTGAAAACATCGTTGTAAACGATGTTTACCGTCTATCTCAAGACCAAGACGGGTCCCAGTGTCTCTCACTTCAGGTAATGGGGTTGACTTAATTCTAGAGGGATTCTTGGCTCTTCACCTACATATGTTTATTCTGAGTATTTCTCTAAGATGAAGTGAGCACTAGTGACTGAGTGAAAAGTACTGTACTATTTCCATGATACCTGATGGGACAGAGTTGTCATGTTCGATAGTTGTCAAGAACTATTCTCTCCTTGGTAAGAGGAGTTTACAGTGGCACTGTGAGCTAGCTAGGTATACAGGCAAACATATCCCGTGTGGGTGTCTGCAATCAGTCTGGACACCAATCCCAGGGTCTATGTTGTTTAAACATGCAGATCCCATATAGGTTTATAGGAACTATACTACCCTGATCTCTTCTATTAGTTTACACTTTCAACAAGATGGCCGCAGGGGTAGCAAGCTCTGAAACCGAGCTCTCGGCTCAACAAAAAACATCCTAAACAGAGCCCCCCACCAGCGTTGCCCAACACCAGGATTTGATGGCCAAAGCACAAACGAGGGATAAGTGAAGCCTGTCCCGCCTTAAGGAAAGCAGAGTCCAGCCGCCCGACCTCGATCAGCAGTGATCGGCGCCCCTCTGCCCTCCTTTGCGACCCCAGGACACTCACCTACTTGATGCAGAGCAGCGCTGGACCCAGCTTCTCAGCACCAGCGCCATCACCGGATTGAAGAACTCCGCAAAACCGCCCAACAATTTCAGGACTTTAATGCACTACCGGAGCCCTGTGACTCTCGCCTCCGGTAACTTCCCTGCGCCTGTCTCCAAAATGGCGGCCAAAAAAGACATCGCCTGACCTGAGCCTCCGACGGAGTCGCTGTCCTGCAGCCTGCAAGTGCATGGACGGCCAAATGAACTCCAAGCCATAGCCTCGACCCTCTCACCAAATTACCAGCGCCATCAACGAAGCCTCATGCTCATCCTCGCCTCAGACGCCACGCCTGTCTCCAACATGGCGGCCATAGCAGACGCCGCCTGACCTGTACATACCCCGGAGCCGCCCGAGACATACAAAAAAGGTAACGACCACGGGGGGGGCGCCACGCTACAGCTCTAGCCACCCCAAGTGCAACAAATAGTCTGCCATCGGCTCCCTTTGCTGCCTACTGCCGCCGACCCCGTGCCTGACCCCAAAATGGCGGCCAAAGAAGACATTGCCTGACTTCACAGTGAGTTATGACGGTGAAACTCACGAAGGGCATCTAACAGGGGGACAACGGTACGTCCTCTCCCACCATCCTCAACCACTTCTCCAAAAATGTCCAAGGAGGTCCTGCAGACCTAAAATACTTACCCTCACGCCAGACAGGGTACAAATCTATCAGAATGATCATGGCTGTTAGAGCTTATTAACAAGCAACCTAGAACTGCGTTAGTTCAGATCCCTCACGGAGCTGGCTGTTGGTGTGTACGTCTGGGAGGTTTTCTGCATGTCCTCTCCTAATCAGAGTCTCCATCTCACACCATTCGCAAGACGCTGGTCTACTAAAGTCTAACTACCAATTGGAACCGATCACCCGCAAACTCCTTAGCAGTACCACACGGGCTTTAAGACCCGCGCCATCGGCCTGGGACGTCAACCTCAACACTCTACGGGAACACCCTGGCTCGCCACTCCGGGCCCCCTAAGCTCCTAGCTTCACTGCGCAACTCACCAGGCTCTCCCCCCTCTTCTATCCTCACCATGGCCCGGGACCAACCTCCCCCGCCTCCTCCAGGAACTCTTGCCCACCTCAAACCTCACAGCCGGAACTCCTACACCATCATCTTCCCCCCCCTCCTCTCTACAAAGCTTCGACGCACTTTCAAGCAGAGACTCATCCGCAAACATGAAGAAACCCTAATCACTGACATTTACCATTCGACCTCCATAGGACCGATGAAGATGGACCTAATATTCCACACAGAAAGACCCGAATATTGGATCTCCACAATTAGATCGCGGATGTTCATCGCCAAAACCACCTCCACTGCTCACAGCTGCAAACTAACTACGATTCTTCCATTCAGATCAGTTGGCAGGGGCTATACAACCGTGACTATCTTCACCAATGGCACAGTCCTCATACAAGCCAACAATGATAACCTGGAAGCTTTCGACTCCTTATTCCCCTCTCTTAAGTCAGCCCTCCCTACCCCGCCGCACCTCGCATCTACACCCTCACCGTCCACTCCCTCGACAGACAGAGTAGACCGCGACACGACTCCCCTCGATCCTCATACAGCCCATCAGGCTCCCCTCCCCTCCGCCACATCCCTCCCCCCACGCCCACCCATCCACAACCTACAGGAAAGCCAACTCTCACCCCCTACCACCCTCCCTTACCACCTCACCCCCCACAGCTACCTCCCACCCCCGAGGACAATCACCCCCCGGTCAACTGGCAGACCACAGCCAACGAGCCTCCCCTCGAATCTCCCCCCTACTCTCAAACCTCCACCGTCTTATCCTCCTCCCGACCCTCCCCCCTTCCCGCCCATGTCCAATATCTCACCCAGCCCTCTTCCCACACCACCCCCGCCCTCTACCCCGATCCCTATCTCCCAACCCACCCCTCCGTACCTCAACTCGCTCGGCCCCACTGCAGTTGCCCACAACCCCCCCATTGATTCCACAACTAAGCGGCTCACGGCCTTGGAAAAACAGGTCGACTCCATCACCCAAGGCCTAATTGAAATCCTCCTCAACCTCGGTATAGCCTGTATGCCCCCTAAACTCCCTCCCCGAACGCCCCTCCTCGCCAACGACAACATCACCTAGGGACCCACAGTACCCCACAATGCACAACATAATCCCTCCAAACCTCCCCAAGCGCCCCTCCTCGCCAACGACATCATCACCCAGGGGCCCGCAGTAGCCCTCAACGCCCATCCCATCGATCCCTATCCCAAGAGCCTGGCTTCAAGTCCCATAAAATCTGAACTCCACAGAGCCCCATGGACACGGCCCCCGACCACTACCTCATCTCACATCCCAGCACGCCCAAAACACCTGACCACCAGACCACTCAGATCAGAGGCGCCTATGTCAGACAGAGAAGCAACATTACTAGCCACGACCTACGACTCTCCCATCTCAGTCTCACCTAAATCTAAAATCCAAGTAATCACTGGTTACCGGAAAGATCAACTCACCCTCAAACGACAAAGATTACCAGTCCTCACCGCCATACCGAGAGAAGCTAAAGACAAAACAACCAGCATGCAGGAGAGAATCACCAACTGCCTCCTAATCAACTGCAGATCTGCCTCATTGCATGCAACGGACATAGCTGAAGCCATCCTTACACACGACATAGATGTTGCGTTCCTCACCGAGACCTGGCTAAATAAGTCATCTCCCCCCTGCCTAGACATGCTGGTTCCACCGGGATTCTCCCTCATCTCCAAAGACAGGATAGAACAACGAGGAGGTGGAGTTGCTATCATCCACAAGGACAGCTGGAACATCACAGAAACATCCCCCTTTGAATACAACTCATTTGAATGTCTATCCGTTTCCATCAAAACCAAAGACAATGATTCTCTATTTTGCCATCTACTCTATCACCCCCCAGGCAGAAACAACGAGTTTGGAGACCAACTATCCAACCTGATCGCTCAAGACGCTCTCGGCGATTCCAAAAACCTAATTCTTGGTGACCTAAATCTCAGATGGAATGAAACCCACAACCCTCTAATTAGATCGCTATCCAACCTCCTCGCAGATAACAACCTCACTCAACATTGCACCGAGGAGACACACTACAAAGGAGCCACACTGGACGCCATCATTGCACAAAAGAATTCAATCACGATCAACCACATACTCCCCGTTGACTGGTCTGATCATCATATGATCCTATTTCACATTAATCACCCCATCATCCCGTTTAAACCTCCCCAAGACCCACCCATATGGTCAAGAAACCTCTCCCAAGTCCCCCTAGACATTCTAGAAGGGCAGCTAAGCTCACTTCTCCCAGACAACTCTCCACACCTTTCGACCAACGATCTCATCGACCAGTACAACTCTGAGCTAGTCTCCATTCTCGATAATCTAGCTCCCCCAAAGCTCAAAAGAAGCCGTGCCACCCCGTCTAGAACCTGGTTCAATTCGGACCTCAACGCAGAAAGAAGAACATTGAGAGCCAAAGAAAGAAAGTGGAGAAACAACCCAACAGCCATCCTTCGCCTACAACTAAAAACAGCCCGAAAGAAATATAACAACCATATCAAAAACAAGAAATCCAACTTCTTCAGAGAGGCTCTTGCCAACGCCAATAACAGACCTAAGGAACTCTACAACATAATCAGACATCAAACATCCAAGCCTCGGCCCTCACCCCTGCAGGCGTCCAAAGAACTCTGCGACAACTTCGCCAGCTTCTTCAACGACAAGGTCCTAAAAATCGAACTATCTCTAGATATCAGCAACACGACTATCCCTCAGGCCCTCCCTTCCGGCCCCCCTCCCCTCCCTTGGCTAAGCTTTCGCCACGTGCATGAAACGGAGATAATCTCGCTAATCTCGACCTCCAAACCATCAGCTCACATCTCAGACCCCATTCCCCCCTCACTTGTCAAAAAAATGAAGCTCACCTTAGCACCTATCTGGGGCAAAATTATAAACAGCTCCCTACAAAGCGGAGTGGTCCCTGACTGTCTAAAAATGGGACAAGTCACCCCTTTGCTGAAAAAACCCGGCCTCGACTCTACTGACTTGAACAATTTCAGACCGATATCTAACCTCCCTCTACTCGCCAAAACACTGGAACGCTGCATTCTCCTCCAACTAACTCATCACCTGGATAACATCAATCTCCTGGACCCCCTCCAATCTGGCTTCAGGCAAGGTCGTAGCACAGAAACCGCAATGCTGAACATCATAGACGACATTCACGGTTCTCTTGACGCTGACAAGTGCTGCCTCCTCATACTCCTTGATCTCTCCGCAGCGTTCGACACGGTGGACCACAAGCTCCTCATCAAAACTCTGCAAACAAGAGCTGGCCTCGGCGAGGTAGTTCTTGACTGGTTTTCTTCCTTTCTCCATAACCGCTCGCAAATAATAAAACTGAAGAACTACACTTCTGAAACACAGCAAGTCAACAAGGGTGTCCCCCAAGGATCAGTACTTTCTCCTCAGCTCTTCAATATCTATATGGAACCGCTCGCCAAACTACTCAGGAATGCCAACATCCTCTTCCACCTCTACGCGGATGACACGCAGATCTACCTGGAAACCTCTTCACCTAACGACATCCATAGACTAAATGCTGTCTTAAAAGATGTTCAAGATTGGCTGACAAAAAACCACCTGAAACTCAATCCCGACAAGACCGAAACCCTTCTCATCTCTAACAAAGAAGACAACCCTCAAGTCACCGAGTGGCTGAAGTCGATCGATGCTCTTAAAGGCTCACTCACGCCAACTGACTCCGTCAAATCTCTGGGTTTCACCCTAGACCCTAAACTAACCTTGACAAACCACATAAAGAACTCGGCAAAAAGTGCTTTCTTCAACCTCAGACTGCTGAACAAAATCAAACCTTTCATTCCAAACAAGGATCTTAAACTTGCCACACAATCTCTAGTTCTATCCAGACTGGACTATGGGAATTCAATCCTTACAGGTATCCCCAAATCACACTTGGCGCCACTAAAAACAACACTACATGCGGCAGCAAGAATGATCACAGGATGCAAAAAATTCGACCACATCTCGCCAGCACTTAAAGAACTCGAATGGCTCCCGGTGGAAATGCGTAGCACCTTCAGAACGGCCTGCCTAACCCACAAGGCCCTCCACACAGGTAAACCAGAATACCTGGCAACCAAGCTAAAAAAAGCAGGCCAAAGCAGATATCTGAGAAGCTCCAACTCCCTGCTGCTCATCCTTCCAAAAACCAGAAAGAAGAAAACTGCGGACTGCTCCTTCACTGGAAATGCCCCCAAAATATGGAACTCTATCCCTCCGCATATCAGAACTCTACCGTCCTATGCGGAATTCAAGAACCAACTCAAATCCTTGTTCCTCATCCGCTCCCTAGGTCCCAGATAACTAAGATCTCCTACTGAACTATGTGTTATCTATGTATCCTTTTACCAAAAGTCCCACTTTACGAACTTTCCCTCCCCCAATATTGCCTTTCGAGGACTGCCTCTACCTGTTACATGTATTTTTGTTCACCCTGTCACGCCTGTTACTGTAAAGCGCTCTGCTACCTTCGGGTCTTGTTAGCGCTATAGAAAACTTCTAAATAAAATAAATTTTAGGCCCCGGGCCTGTATCCCGATAGATAAAATGGCAGTCGCAACTTTCCTGTCAGATTGTGTTCAGCCAATTACGTGATTGCTGTTGGTGCATGGATCCACATTCCTAAACATTTCTTTTTTTCTTTAACTCAAAAACTGCTGAAGGGACTCTACCAAATGTAAAAAGGGTTCTTTCTGGACTGATAGTAGTGTCTAAAATCCCTATGGTAAATTGCATGGGTGTTAGAAACTGAGTGTCTGATGCAGCACCTTCCCCCCCTAATTTTTTGCCTGGTTTTTGATTCAAGTTTGGCTGCAGAGTACTGGGCTGACAGGCGTGAAAATTAGTTAGATGGGGAGGAGTGTCCATATTTAGAGAACTCCACCCATTGGCTACTACCTGTCTCCCCCTGTAGCATCCCTAAATTCAGTATTTAGGTTGTATCCATATACTTTGAACTCATAATCTATAGACAAAGAGAAGGAGAAAGAATACACACTGCCTGAGAATTGTAGAAGATATTGGTTCCAACCCTTGCCTGCAGCCTCTAGGACTCAACAATTAGTGTTTAAAGTGTTGTTCTGAACTTGTGAAGACTCCATGAACCGCGGAGCTCTTTTAGACTTTGAGAAATTCCCAAGAGCCTTCCTTGGAGAGAATGCATCACTCCACTGCACACCGCAGGTACTGACCCCAATAAGTCTGGGTTATCAACATGCTGCTCATCGGTGACTTCAATACAGCACCCACACCAAAATTGGTACTCCAGCTGCGGAGGGCCAGATCTGTCTTTCTACCAAGTTTGGAGACACCAGATCCTACTGAAGCTGAACTGTAACAATACCTAGAGTACCAGACGTCAAACTCCAAAATCGGCCCCAAGGTGCCACTGCAGACTCCAATGACTCAAGAAGCTAGCACCTGCCAGGGACATCAAGACCCCTGAGAAACACAACATGAGTGGCCCCCTTGTCCCAAAACTGTCTCTTTAAGTTGCCTATTTTTAACCTCAATGACCTCAATGACCTCTTAACACACAGCACACAGATGACCAAACTGGTTTGCACCAGGTTCAGCCAGCCCTAATAACGATGACCCAGCGAGGCTTCCATGGTCCTGGGACCCTTGTGACCTGCTCTGTTGAGTGTGACCCTTCGGACTTACCTTTAAGTTGTATGTGCAATGTGAAGAAGACATCTTTATTGTTTGGTTAATTAAAACCTTTACAAAAAGGGGAGGTGTGGTGCAGCGGCCAGGGCGACAAGACTCACAGCTTGATCCCCAGCACCAGCAGCAGCTCAGCTTAGCACCATGTGATTCTGGGCAATAGCTCGCTTAATCTCCCCAACGGCCCCCAGCGCCTTGTGACCCTTAGGGGTGATTCGTTTGCGCTCTACAAATACCAGATTATTATAAATCATAGCAGGAGGAGTATGGCTTGTGTGACATTGATGGCGGACATGTGAGCCGAGAGCTGATATGATCCTACAATATCTGAACGGTTCTTGGATATTGCACGTGCACAAGGAAGCCATAAAAAATAGATGAGCCTGATCCCTGTCATTACGAGTTTCCTAGCTCGGTGACGGCTTCACTGTATCCTAACATGTTTGGTATCAAATATCTTGTCTTAATATATCCTCACTGATGCCAGTGTTGGATTTATAAATAAAGGCACACAGGACACCCTTTAGTGTGGTGTAGTCATAGCCATCCTGCCAAAACCAGACATGTTTCTGACCTGCTCTGGGCAGAGGTGCTTCACACCTCTTCCAGGCCAAGATGGCCTTCCAGAGCAGGAAGCTTCAAAGGAATTGCCACCTTTGAAGTGCCAACCCCCCTCCTGCTCCACATTTGGCTAGAAAACAGGAGGGAAAATTAGTTAGATGGGGAGGAGTGTCCACATTTAGCCAGCACCACCCCTAAGGTGTGGTTGGCAATGTGAACCCTTCTCCTGAAAATCCAGCATCTTGAGATAGTGGAGGAACAACCTATTAGGGCTAGTGTAGTGCCTCTTTCCACAGGAAGTGGTCACTTAGAGGGTGAAGGCACCTTAAATGTAGGTAGCCCATTGGCTACTACCTGTCTACCCCTGTAACATCCATAAATTCAGTATTTAGGTGGCATCCCTTGAACTCAGATTTGTTTGGCAACGAGAAAAAAAGGGCAAAGAGGACTTGCTTCACAGGAAATGATTGAAGGTTACAGAGATGCTATTGTTAGACTCACAATTTACCCATACAAAACCATAGAAATTCATCAGTTACAGTTACCTCACTTAACTATAACTTAGGGCCCCACAAAGCAATGCTTATATTACATCAGTCATGACATGGTCAGTGACACACATGGTGAGTGGGTTTTTTAGAGCTGTGTGGGACTGTGAGTGGTTCTGTGAGTGCCTGTGTATGTCTGCGAGTGAGTGTGTGAGTGGTGCTATGCACTTTTAGCATATGCTTACTTAGGATATTTAAAAGGGAGAATCATGCAATCTGCCCTCACCAGGAGACCATGAGAAAGAAGTCACTTATCACTGTCTCTCCAGATAACATTATGCTCTAGTGCTGTCACCTCCATTAAGTAGTTTGGATTGTTTTTCAACTTAGAATATGAGAGGGAACACACGTTCTTTGCTTTTGCCAGACGCAAGAAGTTAGGATCAGTTGAGCTTAACTAAAGTGGAGCTTCTATTTGGGCACCGACTATGGGGCATATTTACAATGTCTGGCGAATCTTTGAAAATCAGCAGGGATGCGCCAGAACAGATGCAACACGCAAGTCTCCCCTTGTGCCACCAAGAAAGCGCACATTTACAATGCAGCACACCGTGGACCAAGGATAGGCAGATGCATGTCGCATCCTGTGGCATAAGGAAGGCGCATTGCTGGAGTCGCGTCGCAACACCAGCAATTCACAAGGGCCACCCATACCTAACCCGGCTCCTTACACCTGCTTCAATCATGACCCCACCTTCCCGGGACGATTGCATTCCTGAGAACCCCATCCTGGGGACCCAGCTTTATTTGAATGGGGGAGGGGGACTACATGACCCCCAGGGTGATTTTAGCCCTGAAGACCCCATCCCCTGTGACCTGGCCTTAATTAAATGGGGGAAAGGGGCTGAAACAGCCCCACTCCCGGGCCGATTACAGGCCCCGGGACCCCATCCCCGCACCCCAGCCTTCAGATACTAGATGCCCTAGAGCCCACCCAGGGCACCCAGTCAACAGCTTTGGGGACCGCAGGGGGAGCCCCAAGGCCCCAGCAGTCCCAGCTGGCTTCCTTCGCTTTTTGACCCCTTCAGTGGAACAGATATGACAAACAATAATGACAACTAAGTCCGGAGGCCTAACTGACTCTTGCCCACCCAAGGTGCTCCATCTGTTCCCAGACCTACTCAGCGAACAATTCTATCTGCTTTTCACAAAGATACTACAGTCGAGCTGTTTCCCAGATGTCTGGAAAACTGCATCAGTCCTCCCTCTAATGAAAAAGCCCAATCTGGATCCGCATGATCCTGCGAGTTACAGACCGATCTCAAGAATACCTTTCCCAGCTAATGTTCTGGAAAAACTACTGAATAAATAGCTGTCAGAATTTCTTTCATCTGCTCATGCATTAGATCAATCACAGTATAGATTCATGGAAGAACAGAGTCAGCTTTCATCATGGCAGCAGAGGAACACAGGAGTGTCCTGGATATGGGTGGAAAGGCTGCCCTGATCCTTTCGGATCTCTCGGCAGCCTTCAACACCATTAACCATGATATACTCCTGACCCATCTAGCAGAGCTGGGAGCTCACGACACAGCACCCTTGTTGTTATCCTCATACCTGACCGAGAGAACTTTCACAGTCAAATTAGGAGACTACACATCTAAACCTTTTAAGTCACCATGGGGGTGCCTCAGGGATCTTCCGTGAGCCCTACCCTTTTTAATATATATGTTGCATAATTAGCAACCATCATAAGGAACTGTTGGTTTCTCCCCGTTTCCTACACAGATGACAGCAAAATAGTGGGGTCAATCTCAAATAACGTAGACGAAACAGCAGACAGATTTAGCAACTGCATGGAACAAGTCAATCACTGGATGCAGCTAAACTGTCTAAAACTAAACAGGGATAAAACCGAAGTCATGCTACATGGGACAGATCCTAACTTCTGGTCGCCTAAATGGTGGCCTGATAGCTTTGGCAATTGGCCTTCCCAAGTGGATAAAGTCAGGAACCTGGGTTTTGTATTCGACAATAAATTAACGTTCAACGCTCAGATTAACAAACTGTCCTCTTCTGTGTGGTACATTCTGAAAATGATGAAAAGACTCTTCCCTTTCATTCCCCAAGAATCATGTAAAACACTGGTAACAGCACTGGCCTTATCCAGGTTTGATTACGGAAACGCCCTGTATGCTGGGATACAAATTCAACACCTGACAAAACTTCAGCATCTACAAAACACTGCAGCTAGGCCAGTTCTGGACATCCCCAGCCGGTTGCCCACAGATTAAGAACCCTCCACTGGTTGCCTAACCTAAGAAGAAAAGGATAAGTTTCAAGTCAGTTTGCAAAGCATACAAGGCCGTTCATGGGGTAGGCTTCCACTTCTTAAAAACTCAACTGAAACAGTACGAACCTCCAAGGAACCTAAGATCGAGCGAGGCAAAGTTGATTAGGGTTCCCAAATTCAAGCACATAAGAAGGGGGGAGAAGCTTTCTACTGCAAACAGCTAAAACTTGGACCCAACTACCACTCTCAATAAAGAATAACTCCTCGCTGCTATTATTCAGGAAGGCCATAAAAACTTGGCTCTTTACATCCTAGTTAGAACCTCATATCATAGGTAGCTCCAGACTTTCTGCATTTAACACAGCGCCAAGATGCCCTTGGACATTCGTGCACTTTATAAGTTTACAAATCAATCAAATCAGGGAGCTTCTGGAAATACAGCTCCCTGTGTGCAAGAGCAGTCGTTTCATCTCTTTTCCTGCCCGCATGCCTATGGGCAGGGAAATAGATGAGCACTTTGACAGCTCCAGCTAGCTGGAAGCAGAGCCTTTGCTTTTGCTTGCAGGAACTGTCAGCTCTCACCAAGCAAAAGCAAGTAGATTTTCCCCAGGGCTGGGCATCCTGGAAAATAGCAGGAGCTGGCCCTGGGGGTTGGTGGTCCCCGGGGCCATATATGGTTCCAGGAAGGGGGGTCATGCGGCCCCCCTCCTTTGATCTGCATGGGCCAGCCCTGTGGAGGTGGAGGTGATGGTCCCAGGATCATATATGGCCCAGGAGGGGCCATCCCTTGTTTAAATCTAGTATTTACCCCAGGGAGGGGGTGGTCCCCTGAGCTTGGGAGGGTCCACAAGATCCAATTTATTTTTAACATAAGCCCCAGGGAAGTGGTGGTCCCCGGGGCATTGAAAACCCCTTGGAGGGGGTACCCAAGTGCCCCCCTCCATCTTTTTTTATAAATAGCTCAGGACCTGGCTCCCCTAGGGGCTAAATTAAAAACAAGCACTTTTTTTTAAATTCAATGCACTATATAGGCAACGGGGCACCCACACTACAGGCTGTGTCCCATGTGATGGGGTCCCCAGGCCAAAATCATCCTGGGAGGGGAGCAAGAACCCCACTCCCTTTAAACAACTATATACATAGGTCTCTGTGGCTGAAAGTGGCCCAGGGTAGGGGGTCCCTGTGACCCATCTTCCTTTATTTAAAAAAATACAATACCAAAAAAGATAGGAGGGGCCAGTGGGGGGTGGGGCCCCCAGGGCTGAAATCAGCCTGGGGCGGGGGCAAACAGCCCTCTCCCTATTCTTAACATGGCTGTCCCTGGGGATGGGGTCCCTGGGGCTGAAATCGGCCCAGGGAAGGAGGGCAACACAGCCCCCCTTTCCTTTAGGGAAAAAGCCCTGCAACTCATTAGAGGCCCTGCACCCTTTCTCCACCACTCTGTAAGTGCATTTTCTGGCATGCTGCTGGTTGGGCGATGGTGTACCCTTGGCTGCTGAGGGTGTTTAGGGGCCAATGTTACTGCCAGTAAGCTCCACACAGTAGAGTTGCTGAGCGGTGGTGGGAGGCAATGCCCTCTTTCTCTATCACTCTGCAAATACACCTCTTGGTATACTGCTGGTGGGGACATAAGGTCCCCTTGCCTCCCAAGGGCTTCAAGACTAAAGTGGACGTCTTCCCCCAAGCAGCAGTACATCAGGAGGCGCATTTGCAGAGTGGTGGAGTTAGAGGAAGTGGCCTCTGATGAACTCTCAGCAATCCAGCTATGTGGGTCTTACTGGAGGTAACAGGATGGCTAGTTTGCTCCCAAGGACCCCCAAGAGCCAAGGGGACTTCATACCCCAACTAGTGGTGAGCCAGGAGGTGCATTTACAGAGTAGTGGAGAAAGGGGGTGTGGGCACCAAAAACTCTCAGTAAACCCACAGTGTGGGACTTGCTGGGGGGTAACAGGATGGGTAGCTGGCCCCAAAGGACCAAGGGCCTCCATCTCCCTACTACTACTGTGCCAAGAGGCGATTTTGCAGAGTGATGTAGAAAGGGGGCATTGCCTCCTATGTGGTATCAGCAATAGCACTGTTTTGGACTTACTGGAGGTAACAGGAGGGGTATTGCCCCCCCATGGATGTACTTGGGAGCCAACTACCTCTCCTGTTACATCCACTAAGTCCCAAACAGCGGAATTGGTAAGAGGTCTTTTGAGGCCATTTGAGGCCATACCCCCTTTCTCCACCACTTTGCAAATGTGCGTGGTGCACTACTGGTTGGGGGATAAAGTCTACTTGGGGGCCAAGAAGCCCTCCTGGTAAGTCCTACACAGTGGAATTCCTGAGATCTAGTTGGAGTCCCAGTCACCTTTCTCCACCACTCTGCAAACGCAACTACTACTTAAAAAACCATAGAAATCTACTGAAAAAAACAAAAGTTACATGGACATTATAGTTAGGCATTAGCATTTAGAAAAACGTAAAAATTCACTGAAAAAAACAAATGGTACAGAGATGTTATATTTAGTCTCAGGTTTCATTCGTACAAAATCAGTGAAAATCTGCATTTGTAGTTTGCTGAGCTAAATATAACTTGTGCCTCCTCAATGTACTGCTTATGACCTCCCTTTTAACATTACTTATGACTTTGTCAGTGACATCAAAGTTCATCTGATGACATCTCAAATAACATCACTGGTGACATCATCCAGAAAATGACTGTACAGCCACTCACACCCCCATAGAATCTTTCATACACCCATTCCCACATAACCTTTCACAACCTGTTCACAGACCAATACCCATACTTGCACACCCACTTACTGATTTATAGATCTACACACACATCCACTGAGCTCAAATGCCGGCTGCTGCGCGGCAGTGAGAGCGACCCCTGACCCTGCCTGCAGGTCAAGTCGCTCCCCACGCCACACAGCTCCTCCTGTGTGTGAGTGCCTTCCCCCCCTCGCTGCTGCTCATTCCGTGAGTTTGTGAGTTCGATCCAAGCTCTCTGCCCCTTGATTGTGCTCCACTGTTGACTCTGCCCTGGTGATTTTTTCCTCTCTTTTCCCTTGCTTTGCCCTTGCGCCCTCTTCTCCCCCACCCCCCTTTTTCCCTCTGTACCCCGCTGCCCGCTCCCGCCGCCGCTCCCATATGGCCACGCCCCCTAGCCTTCCATTCGCCAACCCGCTCCTGTCTCCCAGCTGCTCCTCCCTCCCTCCCGGCCTTAAATGCCAGCCGCTGCGCCCGTCCGCGCCTGGACCGCGCCCTGTGCCAGAAACCCTGGACCCCGCTAACGCCATGACAGCAGACTCCACTATGATGCCAGCAGCTTCCACGCGCTCAACGCCGGCTGAAACCACAGCTGCTTCCAGGCCACCCCAAAACTAACCCACGGACCCTTCTTCTGCCGCACCTGCAGCTTCAGCTGCGACAGAACCCCCAAACCTCCAAGGACAGGACCCAACCACCTCCGCTGCATACTTCTCAACACCCACTACTCACGAAAACACGCCGTCAAGCTCTGGGACCTGCTCGACACCTCCGCCCCAGACATGGCCTTCCTGACCGAGACCTGGTGGAATGACTCCCCGGCGCCCAACATCGCAATAGCCATCCCGGACGGCTACAAGATCACCCGCAGAGATCGCACCAACGGAACCAGAGGAGGAATAGCCATCGTCCACAAATCCACCCTCAAGGTCGCCACCCACGCAGATGACACCCTCAACACCACCAAACACCTGCACTTCCGGATCCACACCGACCCCAACACCACCCTCAGAGGAACACACGTCTACAGACCCCCTGGACCCTCACTCACTCACACCGACACTCAGACACCCATGCATGTACCCAGACAACCATTCACTCACCCTTTGTTGAGCCCTCACTCACCTGAAAATCCAGGTTATTCTGATAGAGATTTGAAGACTTTTCTCACCCTCTCTCAAACCTCTATTCTTGCCGCACTGCTTTTTAAACAGTGCGTGAAGAAAAGAAGCCCAAGGGAAGGGGGAAGTGGATAAAATAACAAAAGAGAGAGAAACACTGCACCTCTTGAAGCTTCAACTCGGTGGAAGCGTTTGTTGAATGAACTATCTACCAAGAAGAAAATATTAAACAACAATATCACTTTACTGTAATGTTCTTATTGAAGCTTATATATTATCTCCTTCTAACTCAGCACTATTTAAATCACAAACATCATATACCTCCCTGTTTCTGGCTTTTTTCTTTTCACCAGATAAGGACTTAATTCCACTGAAAGGGATCGGCACCTTTGCCTATATTGTTCTAAAGAAAGAGTGGTCAATAAAACATGTATCTGTACACAGTGTATAACATACTTCTCTTATTATAAATATTTCCTTACTCCATTCCTTACTTTTCTTGTTAGTCCTAACACCATAAAATGTTCTTGGATAATAGTCATAAATCATAGATTCTCCATAAAGCGTAACCCAAACGAAAGTGTACCTCCAAAGAAATCATCAGGAGTAGTTTTAAATATAAAGTCACACACATGCTCCTCTATTTTTTACCAGAAATGTATTGCACCAAGTCTCTCTCTTATTTAGAGCGTGTATAGAGTTATGGGGGCGTACATAGAAGCTCAAGGAGTTCATGATTTTCTTAACCGTTATTAAACAGAAATAAAGATTGCTTTTTGTCTCTGCTCTCGATTCATGAAAGGTCCCTCAATGCACATTGTTTTCCCTTTTATATAAAATAATAAATTGCACTTACTCGAGTTCTGTTGCAAGTTCAAAGTACTTATTACCCGTTTCTATTTATGCTGCTGGTTGCACAGAATAAAATCCAGGACCGGAAACTGCGACGATCCTGAAGAGACGGGGAAGATCTCTGGAGCAGGACCGGAGCTTCGATAAAGAAGGGAAACACCGTCGACGGGAAATGCTGCAGCCGCAGGATTCAGGTAAGCCGGATCTTCAGGACAGGAGGGTAAATCAAAGAGCACAAGCAGCCGCTAATGCTCTAGGCAGTCTTTTATAGCCAGCATTGGGTGGGGTTCAGAGCTCAACACGCGCTGCATGTTAAAACGGTTTTGCCGTTAAACGTGCAGCATCTCATTATACTAATGAAAGACTCAACGGAGTTGCTTGCATGCACGTGGCTCAAACGTGGGGTTCATTTCAATGTTCAAATCAGTTCCTTTATTTTACAAGACCCACAAAAAGATTTAACAAGCCTTGGCTAAAACATTGGTAAAAGGTATACAATAAACAGATAACCACTGCAAGGCCCTTGTAACTCATTGTACTTATAAATCCTCAAGACATAACGCTATTGTAAGAAGAGTGGACAGGTTCTTTGTATTGAGCATACCCTAACACCCTTACAGCCACTTATATATCTACTGACACACCCATACAGCCACTTTGACACCAACTGACTGACTGTTACAGAATTTCAAATAACCAGTCACCCACCCATACATTCACTGAAACACCTAATCACTCACTTATTCAGTCAGTCATGCATCCACTGAATCATCCATACAGGCATTCCTACACCACTGGTTTGCCTACACACGTAGGTGTGTGTATATATATGTAACCCTTATAAACCTTTTAAAAACACTCACAGGCGCTGGATGATGTCATCAGTGATGTCATCTGTGATACCATTTGAGATGACATCAGTGATTTAATGAGTGATGTCACGGACCATGTTAAGAGTGATGTAATATGTGAGGTCATAAGCAGGGTATGGCAGGGGCGTGAGTTATTATTAGCTTAGCTAACTATAACTGCAGAATTTCACTAGTTTTGTTTGAGTGAAACCTGAGCCGAACTATAACGTCTCTGTAACCTTTGTTTTTTTTTCAGTGAATATATATATATATATATAAACACGTCAGCTCCTCTCGCCTCTCACAGCGTCTCGCAGCAGGCAAGCGAACGCACACGCGGCAAACGAGGGAGACGGACCACCAGGTACATCAGAATGTGCTTTTATTGCGTTTACACAGAGAACAGCTACGCGTTTCGGGCCAAGTCGCCCTTGTTCACACTGCAACGTCAATAAATTCACTCGCTTTTTTATGTGATTGCAATTAGTGAACACACCTACTCCCAGTGACATCATTGATCACAGGAGTATAGAAAGTAAAGACATACTAAAACATTGTGCAATAGCGAGTATTTTGTCGTTATCTAACAGGATAAATCCATTTGATAAAACTCACTAGTTCTTCCCTTAAGGAAATATATACATTTATATATAGATTAATATACATAGAGTATCGTCCTATATATGTGTTAATACAATTGATTGTTATACCCGCAATCATTGTGATATATATTCACTGGAAAAAAAACAGGTTTCAGGGACGCTATGGTTAGTTGGACATTTCACTTGTACAAAACCAGAGAAATTCGGCCATTATAGTTAGTTGTGCTAATTATAACTAGCGGACCCGCATTTCACTGCTGATGACGTCACATATTACATAATTCGTGACATGGTCAGTGACATCACTGTTGGCATCACTGATGACCTCTCAAATGACATCACTGATGGCATCATCCAATTACTGTGTGTTTCTGTAAAGTTTAAATATGTATTATTGTTTTATATATATCTCTCTATCTCTCTCTCTCTCTCTCTCTCTCTATATATATATATATATATATATATGCGCCAAGGTGTATTGAAGAATGAGTGGGTGTATAAGTGTCATAATGCTTGATTTAGTAGGTACTTGACTGACTGTATAAGTGAGTGATTAGGCATGTCTTACTGAATGCATGGGTTAGTGACTAAACTGTGTGAATGTCTGTATCAGTTTGTCTGTTGGTATGTAAGTGGGTGCATGGGTTGGTGAGTAGCTATATAAATGTCTGTATGGGTTATTGATTGGTTGTCTGAGTATCTGTATGGGTGCCTGAGTATCTGTGTGGGTGGGTGGGTATCTGTGTTCGTGTGACTCTATGCGTAGATGTCTGAGTGGGTGATTTACTGAGTCTATGGGTTCAATAGTATATCTGTGAAAGGCTGTATGGGCGGGTGAGTGTGTGTATGGGTGTGTTGGTGAGTGAATGGATGTCTCAGTGGTACATGTGTGAGTAACTGCATATGTGAAAGGCAGTATATGTGAGTGTTGGAGTATATAAATGACTATATGTGAGAGTGAGTGGTTGTGAGAGTGGCTGTATGGATGAGTGTGTATTTGTATCAGTGATTGATAAGAGAGTAAGTATGCGTTAGTATCTGTATGAATAAGTGAGGTGCTGTGTATATAACTGTATAGGTGAGTAAATGGGAGTGTGATTGATTCTTTGCATGACTGACTAGGTATGTGAGTAACGCTATGGATGAATGGCAGTGTGTGAGTGTCTGTATAGGTGTATGAGTTCATATGATAGTGCTGTATTGATGAGTGACTGCATGTATGAGTGACTGTATGGGTGAATGAGTGGATATGTGTGTAGACCTAGGAATCAGTGAGTGGATATGTAGTAACTGGTATTGGTATGTCAATGGTTTCAAAAATGGTAGTCTGTATTTTATAGTGGGTGTGTCAAAGGTTATATTAGGGTGTGAGGAGGTGCATCAGATTATAACGTGGATGATGCCATTAGTAATGTCATCCGTGATGTCATTTGAGATATCATCAGTGATGTCATGATGTCACTGACCAAGTCATGAATGATGTAATATGTGAAGTCATCAGCAGTGCATTGCGGGGGCGCGAGTTATAGTTAGCTCAACTAACTATAACGGCCGAAATTCTCTGGTTTTGTATGAGTGAAGTGTCCCACTAACTATAACATCCCTGAAACCTGTGTTTTTTCAGTGAATTTTTAAGGTGTTTTAAATGCTAATTTCTAACTATAAGGTCCCTGAAACCTGTGTTTTTTTCAGTGAATTTCAAAGGGTTATTTAAAGGCCAGTTTATAACTATAACATCTCTGAAACCTATGTTTTTTTCAGTGAATTTCTAAGGTTTTTTGCATTCTAATTTCTAACTATGCCTACAGAGATAGGACATTTACAGAAAGAGGAAGAAAGGTGCAGAAAGAGGCAAGATATATGCAGAGAGAGCCAACAAATGTGCAGAATGAGGCCTTGTTGCTAAGTCATCCCGTGCTCCCAACGGTTTTGGTGACTGGTCTGGTGATAACTGACTCTGACTAACCAGCCCCAGAGCCAGTGCTATGCTGAAAGATGCTTAGAATACAGTGAAAACACCTACATACACCAGGGTACACTATGGGTTGGGTTACCCCTGTGATTGGCATGACCTCCCCTGTAAGGCCCTAGTACATAATAGGGCAGGGGGATTAAAACTACCTCTCAGTCAGTGGTGCAGAAAGAGGCAAAAGATGTGCAGAAAGAAACAACAGAGGTGCCATAAGAGGCAAGAAAGTTGCAGAAACAGGCAAGAAAGGTGCTGAAGAGGGATCAGAGGTGCAGAAAGAGGTAAGAGGGATATAGAAATTAGCAAGAGAAGTACAGAAAGTAGCAAGAGCAGTGCAGAAAGAACTAACAGAGTTACAAAAAGATGCAAGGGGGTGCAGCTAGAGGTAGGAGAAGTATACAAAGAGGCACAAGAGGTACAGAAAGGGGCAGATGGGGTACAAAAAAAGGAAGAGAAGTAAGGAAAGAAGCAACAGAGGTGCTGAAAGAGGCTTGAAAGTTGCAGAAAGAAGCAAGAGAAGTGCAGAAAGAAGAAACAGATGTATAGAAAGAGGCACAGACATGAAAGGTGCAGAAAGAGGGAACAGGGGTGCATAAAGACTGGAGACAAGAAGCAAGAGGTGCAGAAAGATGCAAGAGAGGAGCAGAAACAAGCAAGAGGAGTAAAGAAAGTGGTAAGAGAATTGCTGAAACAAACAGCAGAGGTATAGAAAGAAGCAAGAGAAGTGCAGAAAGAGGCAAGTGAGGTGCAGAAAAAAGCAAGAGCAGTGCAGAATGAACCAACAGAGGTGTAAAAAGAGGCAAGAGGGGTACAGAAAGAGGTAGGAGAGGTACACTGAGAGACAAGAGAGGTACTGAAAGAGGCAGGAGGGGTGCAGAAATAAGCAAGAGGGGTACAGTAAGAGGCAAGAGAACTGCTAAAAGAAGCAACAGAAGTGTAGAAAGAAGCAAGAGAAGTGCAGAAAGAGGCAAGTGAGGTACAGAAAGAAGCAAAAGCAGTGCAGAAAGAACCAACAGAGGTGTAAAAAGAGGCAGGAGGGGTGCAGAAAAAGGTAGAAAAGGTGCACAAAGAGAGGTACAAAAAGCGGCAGCAAGGGTGCAGAAAGAAGGAATAGAAGTGCAGACTGAGGCAAGAGAATTTCTGAAAGGAGCAACAGACAAGCAAAAAGAGGCAAGAGGGGTACAGAAAAAGATAGAAGAGGTGCACAAAGAGGTGAGAGAGGTACATAAAGAGGCAGGAGGGGTGCCGAAAGAAGGAAGAAAAGTGTAAAAAGAAGCGACTGAGGTACAAAAAGAAGCGAGGGAGGTGCGGAAACAGACAGGGAAGGTGTCAAAAACAGAACAGGGGTACAGAAAGAGGCAAGAGAGGTGCAGAAAGAGAAAAGAGGGATGCAGAAAGAGGCAAGAGGGGTGCCGAAATAAGCAAGTGGGGTACAGAAAGAGGCAACAGAGGTACAGAAAGATACAAGAGAGGTGCAGAAACATGCAATAGTAGTGCTGATGGTTACACGTTACAAGTTCTTTAGTAAGGTTCGGGGATTTTTATTAGATTATATCCAAATAAACTGTAAATTTTGGAATATGATGATTGATTTTAAAATAATAACTCGATTAGATAGTGACCGCCATGCCCTATCATTAGATTTAAAACCTATGAACCCGGCCAATGTGTCCCCCACAACTTCAATTGACCCGAGGTTGTCTATCTCGAACTGTAGGAGGAAAGTTTGGTGGACCGACTTCCTTCACTCACAGGAGAGAATGAGTAGTCTCTATCATGCGCTTATTCCTGTGTTTGAAGAGATGCCTGTCATGAATGTGTATTCTAGAGATGCTGTTGACTTGGAAGTGGTGGAGACCAACTATGCTAAGCTAAGAGAAGTCGCACTGTCTTTTTTTTTTCCTAATAAAACCACAAGACCCTCTAGGCCACCTTCACACCCATGGTACAACAGTTCCTGTCGTAAGGACAAAAGGTCACTAATAGCCTCAATTAAAGCCAACAACCCCGTGCTAATCAAAAACACAAGGAAGGCTTATAAATCAGCAGTGAGAGAAGCCAAACAAAGGTGGGAAAGGGAAACCTGGGATTCGTTGAAAATAGCTCTCGGTGAGAGAGATATGAGGATGTTCTGGGGCATTGTAATTACAGGATCATCTACCCCGAAAGTGGCAGTTGAACCGAACCTGGATGAAGAAGTGTGGCGGGAGCATTTCGAATCCCTCTATGCGGAAGAAAAAAGATCTGAGCGAGACCCTTCGGTCAGTTGCCAGGTGGGAGTAGTCTCCCCTGAAAGCACTGGGATATGCACTCCCTACCATGATAATGACCCACTTATAAGTATAAGTGCAAGGGAAATCGAGACCGCACTGACAAAAATAGCACCGGGTAAAGCCCCAGGTCTGGACAAGATCCCAGGGGACCTATATAGGAGCGAGGTATCAATATGGACCCCCTACTTCTGTGTCCTCTTTAATGCTATACTGGCAGGCATGAAGATACCCTCTAGTTGGCTGGGAGCGGAGATTATTCCCATCTTCAAAAAAGGTTCCCCACTCTTTCCAACCAACTATAGACCAATTAGCTTAATAGACATACTACAAAAAATCTTTGCAAGAGTATTGCTAGCCAGGCTACAAACCTGGATGGAGGAAAACGAGGTATTATCTTGTCTTCAGGCTGGATTCAGGGAAAAGCTCTCGACCCTGGACCAAGTCTTAAGACTACAGCTACTATATTGGAAAACTGTCAGCTTAGAGTGGGGCACTTTATACCTAATATTTGTAGACCTAAGGTCGGCATTCGATCTGGTGCCGCGGGAATAACTTTGGTCAGTCCTTAGAGAAATGGGTGTCCCGGTATATCTAGTCGAACTACTTAGGGGGCTTCATCAAGATAATTTTGCCCAAATAAGACATGGCAGAGAAGGAAAACTCACCGCCCCATAGCAATTAAACGTGGTGTACGCCAGGGCTGTGTCCTGGCACCCACGCTCTTTAGCCTCTACATTAACGGGCTGATCAATGCCTTGCAAACAGCAAAAGACCTAGATGCCCCTAAATTGGCCTCCCGCCGAATATCAGCAATGATGTTTGCCAATGACACTCTGCTAATTTCAAAATCACCCATGGGGATCCAAAGGGTTTTAGATAGATTTGAACTTTTCTGTAAGAACAGTGGCCTAGAAATAAACTTACAGAAAACCAAATTTATGGCGTTCAACAGTCCCAAAAGTACACGCCTAAACCCTGTTCTAAATGGTAAACCCTTGGAGAGAGTTACATCATTTGTCTACTTAGGCATCACCATAACTGACAATATGGATTGGGGGGCCATATTAATAATTCAACACTTAAACTAGCCCAATCCACAGGGGGAATCATGAAGGTATTTAGCAGGTCTGATAAGAGAGCAGTTAGCCCGGCATTAGAAATATATAAGATACAAGCACGATGTGGAGCCATATATGGTGCCGAGTTATGGGGCCATTCTAAATCTGACACCTTGGTAAAGGTGGAAAACCAATACCTTAGACAACTTTTCAGGCTACCTATAAGAACCCCATTGGTCCCGCTGCGTCTGGATGTGGGAGTGGTGGCAATCTCAGACGTGTGAGGTCTGAAACCGCTAATGTATTGGCGGCGTCTGTGGACCACCCCTGAACTCATAGCGTACAGAGTGGAACTAAGGGAAGGTATGTTTCTCCCGGTCACCGCAAAAATCCCCTGGTTTGTTTATATTAAACTTACCTTAACCAATATGGGGTTGGGTGACTGGTGGTCCGAACTTGCCTGAGCCTGCCACGAAATGGCAAGGAAAGAGCTGAAGTTTCGATATCAGGAACTTAGAATGGCTCAACTCAGCTCCAGCCCCAAAACTGGCAATCTAACTTTAGCTTTCTTAGAAATAAAAGAGAAACCTTGTTTTGAGGCAGTTTTAGACCTTATTATACCTGTGGAGGCTAGGAAGCTCTTTCTACAATTTAGGTATGGGGTCTTACCGCTCCACTGTTTTACAGCTCAATGGAGAAATCCAACCATGATTCACTGCTCCGCATGTGATTTTCCTGAGGAAACGGTGTTACATGTTTTCTTTACTTGTCCTGGCTACTGAAAAGCCAGGAAACGGTGGCTAGCCTAGATTTGTAGGAATATAGGTAGCAGATATTATCTGGATGCCTTTCGGATACTGATGTCAGATCTCAGTATTCCGATCGTCTTCTCGGTAGCAGGATTTTTGTTCTCTATGTGGAACACTAGAAGGGCTCTTTTGAAACTCGCCAGGGAGGTAGATGATCCCCTAGGGAATAATGTTATCTTATAAACTGTATATGCAGCCGTGATTAAGGGTTGTGTCATTGGCCCATGGAATGGTGCTGTTTTAAGAGTTTTTTAAACTAGAACATTTATTTATGTATTTATTTATTGCACTATGCACTAAGCACTTTTTGAAATATATTGTGCAATCACCTTTTGATAAAAAATGTAAGATACTTCATCATGCTTCGATGTAGCAGGGGGGACAATTTTTATTCTTAGTATTCTGTGCCTGTTCCTATGAAATGTTTTTATAATTTTGCTCTATTTCTGTATATTTTACTTTATGTTTTATGAATGTGTGCTTTCAAGTCTGTTCTGGCCGAAATAAAGTTTTTTCTGAACTGAATAGTAGTGCAGAAAGAGGCAAGAGAATTGCTGAAAGAAGCAACAGAGGTGTGGAAAGAAGCAAGAGAAGTGCAGAAAGAGGCAGGTAAGGTGCAGAAAGAAGCAACAGAGGTACAGACAGAGGCAACAGAGGTACGGTACAGAAAGACATGAGAGGTACAGAAATAAGCTAAAGAGGTACAGACAGAGGCAACAGAGGTACAGAAAGACACAAGAGGTACAGAGACAAGCACGAGAAGTGAAGAAAGAGGCAAGTAAAGTGTAGAAAGAAGCAAGGGCAATGCAGAAAGAGCTAACACAGGTGCAAAAAAAGGCAAGAAGGGTGTAGAAAAAGGTGGGAGGGGTGCACAAAGAGGCAAGAGAGGTACAGAAAGATGCAAGAGAGGTGTAGAAACAAGCAAGAGTAGTGCGGAATAAGATAAGAAAATTGCTGAAACAAGCAACAGAGGTGTAGAAAGAAGCAATAGAAGTACAGAAAGAGGCTAGTAAAGTGCAGAAAGAAGTAACATAGGTACAGTAAGAGACAACAGAGGTGCAGAAAGACTCAGGAGAGGTGCAGAATCAAGCAAGAGAAGTTCAGAAAGAGGCAAGAGGATTGCTGTAAAAAGCAATAGAGGTGTGGAAAGAAGCAAGAGAAGTGCAGAAAGAGGCAAGTAAGGTGCAGAGAAAAGCAACAGAGGTACAGAAAGAGGCAACGCAGGTGCAGAAAGATGTAAAAGAGATACAGAAACAAGCAAGAGAAGTACAGAACGAGGCAAGTAAGGTACAGAAAGAAGCAAAAGAGGTACAGAAAGAGGCAACGAGGGGCAGAAAGACGCAAGAGAGGTGCAGAAACAAGCAAGAAGAGTGCAGCAAGAGGCAAGTGAGGTACAGAAACAAGCAAGAGCAGTGTAGAAAGAACCAATAGAGGTGCAAAAAAAGGGAAGAGGGGTGCAGAAAAAGGTAGGAGGTGTGCACAAAGAGGCAAAAAAGGTACAGAAAGAGGAAATAGAAGTACAGAAAGAAGCAACCGAGGTGCAGAAAGAAGCAACAGAGGTATAGAAAGGAGCAAGAGAGGTGCAAAAAGAAACAATAGAAGTGCAGAAACAAGGAATAGATGTGCAGAAAGAGGCTAGATGAGTGCAGAAAGAAAGAAGAGGGGAGCAAAAAGAGCCATAAGGGGTGCAGAAGCAAGAGAGGTGCAGAAAGAGGGGTGAAGAAAGGCAAGAGGGGTACACACAGAAGCAAGCTGGGTACAGAAAGTGGCAACATAGGTGTAGAAAGAAGCAAGGGAAGTGCAGAAAGAAGCAACAGAGGTGCAGAAAGAGGTAAGAGGGAAACAGAAAGAGGCAAGAAAATTACAGAAAGAAGCAAAAGAGGTGCAGAAAGAGGCAAGAGAACTGTTGAAAAAGGCTAGAGAGGTGCAGGAAGAAGCAAGACAGGTACACAAAGAGGCAAAAGGGTAAAAAAAGGGCAAGAGGGGTGCAGAAAGAAGCAAGAGAAGTGCAGAAAGAAGCAATGGAGGTGCTAAAAGAGGCAAGAGGAGTACAAAAATAAGACACAGGGGTGCAGAAAGAAGCTAGAGAAGTGCCAAAAGAAGCAACAGGGGTGCTGAAAGAAGCAACAGGAGTGCAAAAAGAAGCAGCAGTGGTGCAGAAAGAAGCAAGAGAAGTACATAAAGAAGTAATAGAGATGCAGAAAGGGGGAAATGGGGTGGAGAAAGAGGCATGAGGGAAACAGAAAGAAATAAGATTGGTGCAGAAAGAAGGAACAGAGGTGCAGAAAGAGGAAACAGGGGTGCAGAAAGAGGGAACACGTGTGCAGAAAGAGGCAAGAGGGGTGGAGAAAGAAACAAGAGAGGTACAGAAAGAAGCAACAGATGTGGAGAAATAGGAAAGTGGGATGGAGAAAGAAGAAAGAGGGGTGCAGAAAGAAGCAATAGCAGTGCAGAAAGAGGCAAGAGAAGTTCAGAAAAAGAAACAAAGGTAGAGAAAGAAGCAACGGAAATACAGAAAGAGGCAAAAGAGGTGCAGAAAGAAGCAAGAGTGGCTTGCACACCATTAGTACCAATTTAACACCCACATTTAGCAATAAGTAATAGGTGACCATTCTAGGTTTACAAAGTAACACGTGTCGCTGCATCTTTGGCAACGTTTGATCCATTTGAGCTAGAAATAAGGCTTTTCTTTGTTCAAATCTGCAGATTAAGCACCAGATGATGAATTATGTGGCTAATGCGGAAAATGTATAATTGTGCAAATGTTGATGTCGCCAAACAGTTGCATAATTCCAGTGGCCCTGCTCATACTTCCGACTAGGTCCAGAAGTGCTCCTCAGAGATTCCTTCTTTTTTGTTTGATTGAGTTCATAGTTAAGCTTCTATGGAAATGAGGAAGACTAATCCTGAGGTTATAACTCCACAACACAGACTACAATACCACATAATTACTCTCCATAACGAATGAATGAATGAATGAAATATTTTTGTAAAGTGCGCAATACCCGAAGGTGTCTTAGAACTAGGCAGATCAAGGATGGAAAGGGACGGAGGCCAAAATAAGTCTGCAAACACTTGCTCTAAGCCAGAGAAAACAGCCAGGTCTTTAGCTGCTTTCTGAACAGCTGCAGGCTGTGTTGGAAATGGAGGGCCAGAGGGAGGGAATTCCATAACTTTCCCCCCTGGAATGTCTATGTTCTACTGCCCCATTTTGCTCAATTGATTCCGGGAATCTGAACCTTGTGCTCTGTGCTAGATCTAAGCATTCTACTGGGCATGTACCATGTAAATAACTCCTGAAAATAGAAGGCGCCTGATCACAGGAAAAATGTTTATCGACAGAGGAGGCAAGATGGCGCCCGCAGCAGCGGACGTGTGAGTCGTGCGCTATTGCCTGCAAGCGACTCTGCTGGCTAGCTGCTACAATGTTGCAAGATTAAGGAACTCAGAGCTACAAAGTATTGCCGCTTGTTGTGAAGATTCTTGAAACATTTTACCGTCTTCTGCGAGGCCGCGAGGCTGATTTTCTCGGCTGGATTCGGCAGGCTCTCTGGTCTCTCCATTGTAGCTGTGCTTGTGGGCGCACCCTGAGTCGGGTGCTTGAACGCCGAAGGAACGCCAAGGAGGTGCCGAAGGAGTGCCTAGGAGGACGGGGCCGATTCGTGCTGAAGGGTTCCTGCTGGAAATTACTGGGGAGCTTAGCATTGGGATTGAAAACAAGAGAGCGAAATCATGCCCCCCAAGTGTGGACAATACGCGGGATACCGCTCAGGAAGCGGGAAGCGCTGGTATCGGATTAACTGCTGGTCCGACTACTGAAGTGAACGCAGGAGCCGTGCCCGATGGCTTAGAGGTGAGAGCTGGCAGCGCTTTGAATGATAAAACTCCAGACTGTGCAGCTATTAAGGGAAAGGAGGGAGTAGACGCAAAGAAAATACCGGCAATATTTTCGGTCACTAAGGAAAATTGGTGTGGGAAACAACAGCTCCTCCCACTCCCCCTTTACGGTTAAATGTTTCAAATGATGTATCGGCTGTTTCGGCTGGACTAGCGTGAGCAGGAGCAAGGAGGCAGAGGTAGCGGCAACAATACAAAATGAAGTATTCATTCAAGGAATCACTGGAGATTTGACAGAGCCTGGTGAAAAGGGGTTGGATGTGCAAGCCAGTGATAGCAATGCCTCAAAATTTTGTGGGAATCAGGGGATGGAGCGAGCAGAATGGGGGTATAATATTTTTGGCAATATTTTTGGCAAATGTAGAGGGTGTAGAGGCCAATACAACTGGTGAAGATGGTGCAACTGGTGGCCAGATACAGGATGCCGAGTCTGGGGACTATTATTCTCTATCTGAACAATCAATGTCGTCTTGTGAGGATCTTATACGTCATAATGCGGCACAAATGAGTGTTAATGAAGGTAGTGACCATAGTAGTCTACTATTGGAGGAAACAGGAGAAGAAAGTGAAGGAAAAATGGCCACAGTTTGCAAGAAGCTAGAGTTGACATTGGTGGATGGGGGCGGCAAACCAGATGTTGCTGGCCAAACACAATCACAGCAACTCGCTGAGAAGGAGATCTCTCTTTCACTAATTTTTCAGTCTATAATGTCTCTTCACACTGAAACGAAGGAATAGAGTCAGAGAATGCAAAACATCTGCAGAAAGTTACAGAATTCAGTCTGAAGGATGTCGAAGTCTCATGCGGACTTTATCTCCCGATTTAACGAGGCTGAAACTCGAATTTCTAATTTGGAGGATGATTTAGCCCAGCAAAAAACTGTGACTGCCTCTTCTCAAGCAGTTAGGGATGATACAGCTTGGAAAATGGCGGATATTGAGAACCTGGCACGGAGGAACAATTTCCGCATATTCCAGAGGGGAAGGAAGGGCAGGATCCTCAACGCTACATGGTGGAATTATTTAAAAAGGCTTTTCTAGAACTTTCCAAATGGGTTCTGGAAAAGTGAAATTGAAAGAGCGCATCAATTCCCCTTTACTAGACGTACTCCCGCTGGTAGTGAGTCATCAAATGAAAAGCCTAGGGCCTTCCTTATCTCACTTAATAGGTTTTTGGCACGCAAAGAGGTGTTTCAGCTAGCCCGTCCCTATAAAGAAAGATCTGGGGGTTATTTTGAATTTTTTGTACAACCTGATTTCTGCAGATTTACAGTTGAACTTTGGTGGCAACTGCGTGATATGATTACTCAATTTCAGGCTAAAGGTGTTCAGTCTTATTTGTTGAACCCTGCCAAATTGAAAGTGTCTATAAAGATCGCACACACTTTTTCACCAATGAGGGCTCTGCTATAGAGTTCCTGAACTCTATTTAAGTGTAGATTCAAGTAAAGCTCATGGATGTAACAGAGGATTATGTTGTGTAACACAGGGGAATGGGGATGTGTGTATATTGGTATAGAAGAACTTAGTTTCTTTTTCTTTCTTTTTGAAATGACACACATGAGTATGAATAGCTGCTGAGTCGCGGGGGGTAGCAAGGGTGTTTACGCTTGGCTGCATCTACAGGACCATAAGTCCTAAAGCCTCGTTTCAGGGTGAGGTGAGGGGGTTGGGATGGGAGGGAGGGTGAAGGGCCAGTGTCACAAGGGTAGGGAAAAAAAGGATAAAAATTCCACCGTTGTTCAAGAAACCAATAAAGAGGATTTTTTGCAAGTACAGGAATATTGGGAAATGTATGGTTTAAGTTGGTACTATAAGATATTATTGATAGGAAGGCTAACTGACTACCATCATGGCAGCTAAGGGGGTATAAATATGCACTTGGAATGTCTCTGGATTAAATAATTGGAGTAAAAGAAATCGTGTTACAGCAGAATTATGCAATACTCAGCCTGATGTTGTGTGTCTCCAAGAGACGCACATACCCTGGATGCAAAGGGCAGTTTTAGAAACTTTAGGATATACACTTTTAGTGGCTTCACAACAATCATCTATGATTAGAGGAGTGGTAATATTAGTCAAAGATAATAAGAATACAATGGGTCGTTGTCTAGCGAATAAAGATGGTAGATGGGCTATTGCAGAATGTAGCTTTGGGGGGACTAAGTATACCCTATGTGTTATATATGGATCCAGTCTGGATGATGCTTCCATCTTTGAAGAGTTAAATGTTGAATTAGCATTATGGGAGGCACCGCTGATTTTATGTGGGGATATAAATATCAATCTAACAAATTTAGATCTACAGAAAGGACCCCGGGGATACCATGGGCGCAAACCACGAGTGTTTAAAGCCCTGTATAATCTTGTAAATGATCATGGATTGATTGACGCATTGAGTGATTTAAATTCGATAGACCCGGGGTTTACTTATTACTCTTATACTCACAAAACATTTGCACGCTTAGATTATTTTTTTATATCTGCCTCTTTAAGGGGGGATGTCGCAATTCAGATTTTCCCGAGGATCACTCCCCAATTATATTGACACTAAGTGTTACTACTCAGCATTCGCCAATAAAGACATTTTCATTTGATCGGAAACTCTGTCTAAATGAGAATTTGAAAGACCATATGTCTCGGTGGATTAGTGAGTTCATCATTAATAATAGAGATTCGGTTCATTATGCATCATTTGGGACTCATTTAAGGCATGCTTCAGAGGTGAAGTGTTAAACTTTGTATTTCAACATAATCGAAAGAAAAAGACAGAGATACAGGATCTGTATGTAAAACTTAAGAATGCTGAGGTTAAGCTAATTCTAGGGGTTAGAGCTAGGGCAGCTAACATGCAAGAGCTAGAAGAAGCTACTGACCTGGTAAAGGTTAAAATACAAGGGATCTGGAATACTGAAAATGCCCGTAGATATTTGGAAAATAAAAAACAAATGCTTGAATATAGGGAAGCTGTGGGCCGCTGTCTGGCTTGACGATTACGAAGGAAGGCAGCTATGGGGTGGATTAAAGCTTTGAATGACAGGGATGGGGTATTTTGTCAGGAACCTAAAGGGATTTTATCTATTTTGCCTCAATTTTATTCAAAGTTATATACCTGACAGGAACAAGATTACAGTTGTTTCACCAATCTACTTGAAGGGGTTTCGACACATCTAGATCCCAGTGATAAGGTACTATTGAACGAGCCTATCTCAATGGAAGAAATAGAAGCTGCCATGAACAGTTTGGCTATGAGAAAGGCTGCCGGGCCTGATAGTTTACCCAAAGAGATTTATAAACTTTTTAAAAATTTGATTAAAAGTGATATGTTGAAAACATTTAGGGCCACACAGGAGGGGCACGCCCCTAAATCCGGGCCAGAGGCCACTATAGTAGTGTTCAATAAAAAAGGGTAAAGGTCCGGAATTGGTCGGCTCATACCAGCCAATATCATTATTAAACTGTGATAGTAAAATTTACTCCAAGATATTAGCCATTCGCATGCCTAGAGTAGTCAGCTCTTCGGTCTCACAGACCCAACATGGTTTTATTACAGGACGGAATACAACATCGCATATTAATAAGGTAGTGACATTGTTTGACATTGCGCATGTCGAAAAGCGCGATCTGGGTCTAATTTTATTAGACGCAGAAAAAGCGTTTGACCATGTAGAGTGGGCACACCTGTGGGAGCTAATGCGACATTTGCGGTTTGGTCAACGCTTCCTCACAGCCCTTCAGGTTTTGTACACTTCACCAGTCGCTAATGTTTCTGCCATGGGAATATCATCAGAGACAGTGAATATCACATGGGGTACTCGACAAGGGTGCCCCTGTTCACCATTGTTGTTTGTATTGTACATCAATCCATTCATTGAACAATTGGCTACTAATGCTTTGATTAAACCTTTTATGCTATATAATATCCCATATTCGGTATTCACATATGCAGATGATGTATCAATTGCTACCTTGGATCCTTACTTGGCACTTCAAGATATGGAACGGTTGGCTAGAATATTCGGTCAATCATCAGGATATAAATTAAACGCAGCTAAAACGCAAGTGCTAATTTCAGAAACAGTCATTATGGATGACGTCCGAATTGAAAAAGAAGTGACATATTTAGGCATTAAAATCCAATCATCTATGCAGGAAATAGCAGATGTCAATTGGGCTACGTTAGTACACAACACTCAGGATTCATTAGATAAATGGTCACGACTTCCTCTCACAGTAATTGGCAGAAGCAATCTCATTAAGATGAACGTGTTAGCTAAAGTACTATATTTGCTTAGAGCGGTACCATTAGAATTTACTACGCTTTTACTGCAACATTTACAGTCTAAATGTTATAAATGTGTATGGGCACCGGACAAACCAAGAAGGGCTATGCGTTTCTTGACCATACCAATTGAACATGGGGGATTAACAATTCCTTGCTTTGCTTTGTATTTTTATACATGTTTTTTGTTAAGAATGCGGATACTCTTGACTGGAGAAGATACAGATAATAATGCGGAGGCCCCCTCAATTTTTCAAATGCTGTTAGGACCAGTGGTACGACAATGTCTATTTAAAGAAATAGATGGACGTTACTTTAAGTGGACAAGGTTTAAGGTGCTAATAGTCGCTTTCAATATTTGGAGAAAATACGAAAATTAAGTCAAATGGGAACATTATCCTGGGATACCCCTACTAATGCTTCATAACTTTTACCTTCCATTTTTTGGGATGGTGTAGCTATTGGGTGGCGGGCCAGAGGCATTGTTCAATTGGCAGATTTTGTAGGTACAGATGGCTCTTTACTATCCTTTGCGGATATGTCTCGATTGTCTAATTTGCCTAAGTCACAATTCTTTAAATATTTGCAAATTCAAGACTTTATGTTACGGAAAAGGACTACTTTGTCTCCCAATCTAGTGGTAAAGGCCGCTCAATGACAAGCTTAAATAGGGGAGGTGTATCAGTTACTACTATTATACAGGAAAGATGATTTAGAGATACAGGCAGGTAAATGGTCTGAATCTCTGGGGGTTGACAATTTATCAGTGAAAGACTCTATTTTAATGTCATGGGAATCATTAATTTCTGCCACTTTGCGAGTACAATGTTATAAAAACGTTTTTTAATTTCTATTATACTCCGGCACGTATGTCTAAATGGGGAATGGGACAAGATGGAAAATGTTTTCGATGTGGGGGTGATCATTCTGATATGTTACATATTTTTTTTAGTTGTGGGCATCTCGCACATTTTATTGGTAATATAGAAAAGTTTCTAAGTAGAATTATTGGAACGCCAATTGTTATTACTTCCACAATTATGCTTTCGGGCTTGGGCCCACAATTAGAGAAGGGTGCCCCACTGTTCAAACATTGATATTTGATTTTCATTGCTATGACTGTAGCAAGGTTGTGCATTGCCACAGACTGGCTTCAGCCTGTAGCTCCCTCTTTTGTGTGCTGGAGGACAAAGAAGTAAAATTTGTTCAATTTGGAATTTTGTTTGTATTCTGTTAAAGGGGTGAAGAAACGAAAAATTGGCATTGGAATATGGGGATTATTTGCCGAACATATGTGAGTTTAAAGTGATTCTTTGGATGTTTTATTGGTTTGTTGTTAATATACTGTGGAATAATAAAAATAAATTAAAAAAAGGAAATAGAGGGGGCCAATACCGTGATGCGCCTTGAGCATTAGGCACAATGTTTTAAAAGAAATTCTCCACTCTACTGCTAGCCAGATGCGACATCGGTTTAAACTTGGGGATGTTCAGGAGGGTTCTGGCCACTGCATTTTGAAGAGACTGAAATTTTTGTTATCAGGTATTTCGAGGTACCGAGATACAGCACATTGCAGTAGTCTAGCTTCAACCCAATGAGGGCCAACATTACAGCCTTCTGGAAATCTGTTGGAATAAAAGGGAGGATTTCTTTTAGAATCCATAACAAAAATTAGCCCCCAGACGTCACTGCATTAATCTGACCATTGAAGCATAGCTTGGTAACAAAGATGACTCCCAGATTTTTGTCCTTCAGATCTAGCTTAGGTAGTTCCCCCAACTCCTGGGGCCACCAAGATGCTTTGCAGAAGGAGGTTTAATTCCCAAAAAGCAGTACCTCCATCTTCCCAGAGTTTAATTTAAGACAGTTCTTCATCCTACCTGCGGCTGTGGTCATACAGCTGCTGAAGTTGTTGGCATCATTTTCAAAATGAGATGATACAGACACCACAATCTGCGTGTCATCAGCGTAAGATAGCACGGTCAAACCAAAACTCATGATAAGCTTTACCAGAGGGTAACATACATATTGAAAAGCGTGGGTCTGAGCGCTGAGCCCTGTGGCACCCCACTGTTGCCTGCTTTCAAGAAAAGAGCTCAGCAGCGATAGTGCAGTGTTCCTAAAGTCCAAAGAGTGGAGGTGTTCCCTAAGAAGCACACGGTAGACCGTGCCAAAAGCGACAGAGAGATCGAGTAAGATTAATGCCGCTCTGCCCCGTTTGTCCACCCTCACTCTAATTTTCTCCGATGCGGCCACCAGTATGGACTCAGTGCAGTGGTTGGCTCTGAAACCATGCTGTGCTGGATCCAACAATTGATGGGCATCCAAAAAGGTCAACATTTATGCGTTCATGGCCTTCTCTAACACCTTAGCCAGGAACGGGAGTCGCCGGATAGGTCTATAGCTGTCCACCGACTTAGGGTCCAGAGAGTGGTTCATCACTAGCAGAAGAATAGAGGCCTTTTTCTAAATGTCAGGCTATAGCCCAGAGCTCAGTACTTTGTTCAGAAGATCTTTAAGTGGTCCTGCCACCTGATTAGCCAATTTGTTGATGATCAATGGGGGACAGGGGCCAGAGGGACCCCCAGACTTAATATAGCTCATAACTCTGATAGTTTTATCCAGCGTGAGGAGAAAAAACTCATCAAAAGAGGGAGAGACTTCCTGAACAATAACTTAGCTTGAGACCGAAGCCTCTTCCGAATTGCAAATGAAGTCAGTGCTGGGAGGCTGCTGAGAAAATGCCTGAACGATGGGATTGACCTTCTAAGAATTCCGCAAGATTACAGCAGAAGGCTTAGTCTCTCTCAAAGGAGTTGTTATCGCTCCAGTTTGACAGATCTTTAACCGTTATAAAAAGTTCCCTGGAGGAGTTTCCTGCTATTCTAATTTTCCCTGAGAACATTTTTGTCTTTTCTGCTTTAATAAACTCTTTGCACTCTACAAGGATCTTTTTATACCTAGCTTTTTTTCCGGGGGAGCAATCTACTCTCGAGAGATGCTCTTCCTGCCTGCTTTCAATGTTGGAGAACTAAGGAGAGGAAGGATTTTTCCTTTGGCTTTTTAATGTTCTCACAGGAACTATTTTGCCAACGTCATCAGGAAGCGCTGGACACCTGGAAACCATTTGTTTTCAGGCGTCCAGGCAAGGAGGTGGTGAGTTTTGGGCTCCGGTGGGGCCGGGTGGCAGATAAGGTCACATGGAGGCATCGGGGAGAGGAAAGAGTGTTTCCTCTCCCCTAATGTCTCAATGTAGGGCATTCCTGCTGCACAATCGTGCACCACGTCGCGATCATACACCAGGAATGCCCCCACTAGACAAGGGATTTTTTGTATGAAAAGGAAGCAACCCTTTGGGCAAGGTTCGCTTACTTAAGGGGCAATAATGTTTTTAGACTTTTGTGCCCCTCCCCCTGGAGACAGGTCGCCCCAAAGTTTTAGGCGTTTCTGGCCTCAGGGGGGGGAGAGGGGGACAGAAAAACCCACTAGAGCCAGGGATATATAAAATAATAAAACGGAAGTGACCCCTTGGGCAAGGATTGCTTCCAGGGGCCATATTTGTTTTTTATGTGTATTCTGCCCCTCCAGGGGCAGATCAGCTGGTTTGTTTGACCTTTCTGAATACCCCACTAGACACCAGGGAGGTCTTTATTTATTTAAAAGCAGAGACCCCTTGAGAAAGGGTCCCTTACTTAGGGGGCACATTTTTAAGATTTTTCTGCCCCTCCTGGGATCAGATCGCCTGCGTTTCTGGCTTGGGGGGGGCAGAAAAGCCCACTAGAGCCAGGGATATTTAAAAAAGAAAATGGAAGTGGCCAGGAGGCATATTTTTTTAAATGGGTATTCTCCACCACTGGAGGCAGATCGGCCCGTTTATTTGGACATTCGGCACCCGGGGGGGGGGGCGGGAGAATACCCCACTAGACAACAGGGTTGTTCTTTAAAATGTAAATGGAATCGACTCCTTGGGCAAGATTTGCTACCAAGGGGGCATTTTTTTTCTATATGTGTATTCTGCCCCCCAGATTGCCTCATTTTAAACCCCACTAGACACTAGGAACTAATTTTAAAATTAAAATGGAAGTGATCCCCTTGGGCAAGGGGCACATTTTTTATATGTGTATTCTGCCCCCCCTGGGGGAAGATCTGACTGTTTGTTTGGCCTTCTGTCCCGGGGGGGCAGAAAACCACACTAGGCACCAGGGATTTTGTTTTGTGTGTCATGGAGGTTGCTTCCAAGGGGGCAAAATTTGCTTCATCTTTGTTCTACCCCTCCTATGGACATATCAGCCCCTTTTTTTGCCTTTCTGCCCTAGGCAGGAGGGGGGAGGCAGAAAACCCTACTAGGCACTAGGGATGTCTTTATTTTGCTGTTTTTTGCGCCACCTGGAGGACAGATCAGCCTGCCGACAACCTCAGCCAATCCCTTGGGCAAGATCACCCACCATTTTCTCAGCTCTATTTGAAGGCCCATCTGGCAGATTGACTATTTGGGTAGTGACTTAGCATGTTATAATGTTCGTTGGTTTTTTGTGAATTTGCATTAGTAATGCTTTATTTCTCCCTTTTTGTTCTAGGTCAATGCTTTTGCTCTTTAGACTGTTCCAGGTTGCGGTTTGTTACTGGTGGTTCTGCTGTTTGTGTAGTTGCATATGTTTGGTAAGAGACTTTTTTTTGTACAGTGTAAATGAGTTTCATTTCTTTTTTTTATTTTTTATTTTTTATCATGAGGTCATTATAATAAACCAATAGGTTATAAGTAATAAGTAATTATACAACAACTTAATGTCCAAAAAAGGGATAAAATATGAATGCCATCCTTTAACATAATTGCAAAAACAACAAGTGATGGACTGAATGTGGATCAATGTCACACACTCCCCCAGTCAAAAGATCTGGGCCCAAATCCATCGTTTTTTTGCACTCCACACCACCCTGGGTTAGACAATGGCGATATGCAAATCAGCTCTGACCCTGTTGCCCCATGGGAACAGTCCAGTCCGAACTACAAAAGCCATGTCCTTCCCAGAACGGAATCAAGCATCCGAGGACCGGACCGGTTTCGAGGTAACACCTCTCTTCAGCCCGGCTAGCTTGACTCCAAGTGGTGTGGAGTGCCTGGGACCCACGTCTGGGCATCCCCAGCGCACTTAGGGCGTCAATTGCAAAAACAACAAGTGATGGACTGAATGTGGATCAATGTCACACACTCCCCCAGTCAAAAGATCTGGGCCCAAATCCATCGTTTTTTTACAATCCTTTAACATAATAACATTATAATACAAAATAAGACAAATCTTTACATAAATGTTTCCTAGATTTTTTCCATTTTGCGAAGTGATTGAATCACCCTAGTTTTAGCAAGTGCAAACTCCATATTATATATTTCTTTAACCAGACCCCACCATTCCATCACTGCCAGTAGGCTTCGTGAGATCCAAGCCGGGGATATAGTTAATCTAGTGCAAGCCCGTAAAATAATTATTAAGTCCTTCTGGTTAAAGTCTCTGCTCTGTCCACCCAGTAGTACATCTAATACTGTGAGAAAAATAAGTCTACCCAATTTTTGGGACATCATTTTAGCCACCCCCTGCCAGAACTCTCCCAATATTGGGCAAGAAAAAAGCATATGCTGCAGATCAGCGGCAACCAGATCTCTTTTCGGACATCTGGTCAGATCACTAGTAAACTTATTAATGTCCATTTGGATATTCGTTCAGGAGTGTAATATAAGAAGCAGTAGTCTCAAATTATGAGAGTGCACCACTTTGCAGATACCACTAAGTGCAGACGAGATAGTGTTAGCAGATATGTTAGTCCCCATTTTCTGACTCCATCGTGCTGCTATTCTCCCACAATCACTTTCCTTATAAGAATTAAAACTTTTGTATCCAATGCTAATCAAGGTGTGACGGGGCGGGTGCTCACCCTGACGGCCCCCGGGAGGAACACGATAACTGTGACTGGTGGTCGGCCGTCCCGTTGACCCCCCTTTCTGTTTCTGCTGCACAGCCAATCACATCCGACCAGGAGAAGTGGCCCCGTGCAAAGCCGATGGAATGGTGGAGGGCCGATGTGGATAGTGAACGCGGCCCCTTTAATATCCCCGGCGTGGAAGATGAGACTCCGCCCCCCTGGGATGTCAGCGAGCCAAAAGGAGGAGGACCCCGGAAGACGACGGACGGCATTTCCCGAGGAGGTGAAGGAGAGAGGTACGGGAACGCGAAAGCCGAATCCGAGCTCGGAGAAAAGGAGACGTGGCAGAGCCCAGCGGAGGACGACAAGCCAGGAGGCCACCGGTTGGGTGCTTCGCCCCGCCACGCTCCCGCGGGAGGGGCGTGGCTTACAAAAGTACGGGGCAAGGTGGCGGGCTGGGTTTCTCGTAGTCAGCAACCCTCTGAGTGATGTAAAAAGTGTATAGTCTCTTGCTCCCTTTCCCTCACGAGCACTGCAGGCACTTGCCCAAGAGAGAAGCGCACTGGTAACACTTGGTGTCCCTCACTTACCCGGTCCCTAACAAACTCCGGTGAGGAACGTCAGACTGACTCCCTGCTTTCTTCTTTCCTTTTTTTGGAGTACACAAATGACCTGAGGGGCGGACCTCGGCCCAGACGACATCGTGGGAACCCCCAGCCTGGAGGACCCTCGTCCACAGCGTGGTAGAAGCACCCTGGAACTCCCCACCTTCCCTAAGGGCGTCAGGACGGAGCCCGACGAGTTTGCATGGATTAGACTGTCCAATAGACGGAGAAAAGCTCATTTAAAAATAAAGCCTTCCTTGAAATCACTTTTATCTGGGTCAGAGTCGCTCCCTTCCCCACCTCCTGTGCCCGATCCCGTACAACTGGTGTCAGAAGTGGGATTGCCATCACAGCCCATCTGTGCAACCGAGATGGACGCCCTCATCCAACACTTGGTAAAGGGACAGGAGAAATTAGAATGGGCAGTGGAACGACAGATCACCACAGCCCAAGCCGACCGCGACCTCTTTATGAACACTATTTCCGCCCAGTTGGACAGTCTGCAGAAAAACCTGGTGCCTCCTCCAAGCACCGTACCAGTAGAGAGCAGGGTACATGTCCCCAACCCGTCAGGAATCGCATTGCAGAAGTATATTCAAGGGGAAGACCCCGATGCCTTCCTCATGAACTTCGAGAGGGCCGCCAGGGCGTTGGGATGGCCTGAGGAGAAGTGGCAGTTCTTTCTGGCCCCGTTGTTGACCGGCGAAGCGCAATTCGCCTACCAGGTGGCCAACCCTGTAGGGAACGCCCCCTACCCGCTGATCAAAAACGTGATTCTGGACCATTTAGGGCTGGACTCTGAAGAATATAGGGTCCATTTTAGGAAGGAGAAAGGGACCCCGGGAGAAAATCCAAAGACCCTTTTCTTCCGATTGAAAATGATGGCAGATAAGTGGTTGAAACCCGAGGCCTGTACAAAAGACGATATCCTGGCAAAGATATATCTGGAGCAGTTCATGGAGGCCCTTCCCTATGGGTTTCATAGATGGTTGAGACAACACTCCGGTATCACCGTGGAACAAGCCATCCAGATGGCTGCGGATTATGCGAGGGCTCAACCCCGCGGGTGGGAGCCAGAGAAGTTCGCCAAGGGCCAACCCCCTATCAAAATGGAGAAAAAGACAAAGCCGCAAATGGAACCCGTAAGAACCAGACCGATGAGGATGGAACCACCTATGTCTAGGGGGCCTCAATGCTTCGAATGCGGGGAATGGGGTCACATAGCCCGTTTGTGTCCCCGCAAGCGCCCTCCCGAGGAACCCATGGAGATTGGCTATCTGCCTAAGACCATTTTTTACTCAGCAGAAACCGGAACTTCATTTTACGTGAGTATGAGGATAAATGAACATAAGGTGAAAGCTCTTCTGGATTCAGGCTGCAGACAGTCTGTAGTCCAGAAACGCCTAGTGCTCCCATCTCAGTATGTCCCTGATTAGGGAACAGGTACTTTTCTTTGCCCATGCCCACCTAAGGGCTGGCCACGCCGGCAAGGAGAAAACGACGGAGAGCATACTGCGTCACTTCTATTGGCCGGGGGTGTATAAAGATGTGCAGGACTATTGCCGGACATGTGAAATCTGCCAGCGCAAGAACACCCATAGACCCCCAGCTGCCCCTCTCCAACCGATGCCTATCGTAGGTACCCCCTTTGAGAGAGTGGGTATGGATTTAATAGGACCTCTGCCTAAGACCTCGAAAGGACACCAGTACGCTCTCGTAATAGTCGACTATGCCACCAGGTTCATAGAGGCTTTTCCCCTAAGAGCCCCTACCACCGCAAACGTGGCCGAAAAGTTCGTCGAATTATTCACGCGGGTTGGATTTCCCAAAGAGGTCCTGACAGACCAAGGTACGCCTTTCACCTCCCGTATGATGAAAGAGGTCTGTAAAACACTGAACATCCACCACTTGAAGACGTCCGTCTATCACCCTCAAACCGACGGACTGGTTGAGCGGTATAACCAGACCCTAAAGTTAACCCTTAAAAAGATGTTAGCCACCGAGGGACAGGCATGGGACCGCCTGCTGCCCCTCGCGTTATATGTCCTTAGGGCTCAAAAACAGAGCAGCCTGGGATGTTCTTCGTTTGAACTCCTCTACGGAAGAGTCCCCCGGTCTCTGTTAGAAATCACCAAGGAGACCTGGGAGACACAAGAAGCCCAAGAGCAGAAATCCCTCCTGGAATACACTCTACACTTACGCTCCAAGCTGGGAAAACTAAGAGGCCTGGAACACACGAATCTAGAACATCAACGACACAGGCAGAAGAGGTATTACGACAGAGGGACGAGAATGAGACGCCTCAGAGTCGGGGACTGGGCCTTGCTTCTGCTACCATCGGTTACCTACAAGAACGAATGGGTCGGTCCTTACGAGGTCATGGAGACAATCGGGAACACCACATACCGACTTCGAATCTCGGCCAACAAAACACAATCGTATCACATCAATCTGCTAAAGAAATGGATTGGCCCCGTTCCGAGGAGCACCCACCTGGTGCTCCCCACCAGGACGGAGGAAGCCTCCACCTTAGATCGGCTGGTCATCAACCCTGAACTATCTGGTAAGATGCAAAAGGAGCTACAGAGCGTCCTGCAACCCCTGTCACGAATCTTTTCGGATGTCCCCGGGAAAACGTCTCTGGTAGAACACTGCATCGAAACCCCAGCAGGAAGAATTGTGAAACAACGGCCCTTTCGGATACCAGCCGCCAGAAGAGAGGCAGTAAAGAGAGAGGTGAGGGACATGTTGCAACTAGGTGTAATACGCCCGTCCAAGAGTAACTGGGCTTCGCCTATTGTGATGATCCCGAAGCCGGACGGCTCGAAGAGGTTTTGTATGGATTTTAGAGCCCTGAACGCCATCTCCACATTCGATGCCTATCCTATACCCAGGGTTGACGAACTGGTGGAAAAACTAGGGGACGCGGTTTTCATCACCACCCTGGATTTGACGAAAGGATACTGGCAGGTGCCCCTCCGTGAAGAAGACCGAAAGAAAACCGCCTTCATCACCGACGAGGGGTTGTACGAGTTTAATGTCCTTCCGTTCGGTTTACACGGGGCCCCTGCCACCTTTCAACGTCTGATGAATCAGGTGTTACAACCCTTTCCATCATTCAGTTCGGCCTACTTGGACGACATCGTCATTTACAGCAAGACGTGGGCAGACCATATACAGCACCTAAGGATCATCCTAACGGCGCTACAAAAAGCTGGGCTGCACATAAACTCCAAGAAATCCTGTGTCGCCTTCAATACGGTCCGGTACTTGGGTTATGTCCTAGGAGGAGGCACAATAGCCCCACAAGCCGAGAAGGTGAAGGCCATTCAGGACACGGGCTTTCCAACAAACAAACGCGAGTTGCGTGCCTTCTTGGGTCTGATAGGCTATTATCGCAGATTCCTGCCCAACTTCGCCGAGGTTGCCTCACCCCTTACCGACCTCCTCCGAAAAGATATCAGACAGAAGGAAATACTGCACCCCTCTAAGGAAGCCCGGGAAGCCTTCACTACCCTGAAAACAGCCATAACTACGGCTCCTGTGCTAGAATCCCCCGACTTCACTAAAAAGTTCATACTAGCCACTGACGCCTCGGACGTAGGGTTAGGGGCTGTACTTTCACAGGTGGGCAAAGACGGGGTAGAGCACCCCATCCTATTTACCAGCCGTAAACTGTACCCCCGGGAGTGCCGGTATTCCACCGTAGAACGCGAGTGCCTAGCGCTCAAGTGGGCTATTGACAAACTGCACTACTATCTGGAAGGGAGGACCTTCATACTTCAGACTGATCACGCCCCTTTGAAATGGATGTACAGAAACAGAACACTCAATGCTAGAGTACTCAGGTGGTTCCTCTCCCTGCAGCCCTATTCCTTTGTGGTGCAACATAAAAAGGGCTCTGACAATGGGAGCGCGGACTACCTGTCCAGGGTCTTCCTTCTCCCCGATCGGGAGAGTCCAGGTGGGGAGGGGTGTGACGGGGCGGGTGCTCACCCTGACGGCCCCCGGGAGGAACACGATAACTGTGACTGGTGGTCGGCCGTCCCGTTGACCCCCCTTTCTGTTTCTGCTGCACAGCCAATCACATCCGACCAGGAGAAGTGGCCCCGTGCAACCCCGATGGAATGGTGGAGGGCCGATGTGGATACTGAACGCAGCCCCTTTAAGATCCCCGGTGTGGAAGACGAGACTCCGCCCCCCTGGGACGTCAGCGAGCCAAAAGGAGGAGGACCCCGGAAGACGACGGACGGCGTTTCCCGAGGAGGTGAAGGAGAGAGGTACGAGAACGCGAAAGCCGAATCCGAGCGCGGAGAAAAGAAGACGTGGCAGAGCCCAGCGGAGGACGACAAGCCAGGAGGCCACCGGTTGGGTGCTTTGCCCCACCACGCTCCCGTGGGAGGGGCATGGCTTACAAAGGTACGGGGCAAGGTGGCGGGCTGGGTTTCTCGTAGTCAGCAACCCTCTGAGTGATGTAAAAAGTGTATAGTCTCTTGCTCCCTTTCCCTCACGAGCACTGCAGGCACTTGCCCAAGAGAGAAGCGCACTGGTAACACTTGGTGTCCCTCACTTACCCGGTCCCTAACAAACTCCGGTGAGGAACGTCAGACTGACTCCCTGCTTTCTTCTTTCCTTTTTTTGGAGTACACAAACGACCTGAGGGGCGGACCTCGGCCCAGACGACATCGTGGGAACCTCCAGCCTGGAGGACCCTCGTCCACAGCGTGGTAGAAGCACCCTGGAACTCCCCACCTTCCCTAAGGGCGTCAGGACGGAGCCCGACGAGTTTGCACAGCTTAGACTGTCCAATAGATGGAGAAAAGCTTATTTAAAAATAAAGCCTTCCTTGAAATCACTTTTATCTGAGTCGCTCCCTTCCCCACCTCCTGTGCCCGATCCCGTACACAAGGATTTATTCTCAGTCTAATAAATGCAATCCCATATGTTAGAGTCTAGTACTGCTGTGAGCGTCATACTTTGTATAAAATAGTCACGAATCTTGCAATACTTCAATCGCATGTTCTCTGATAAATTATAAATGAGCTTCAGTCTGTCAAATGTTAAAAACCCATTGGAGAGAGGAGCCACGTGCCCATACAAGATGGCCGCGTGAGCCTGTAGCTCCGTGAGACCTGCGCCTTGCCTACAATATCCTGCAGATATCCTGAGGCGCCGAAGTTGGAAACGTTCGGCGGAAGGGTAGTGGACCGTGCCGGACCAACTCCGGGCTCTGGAGGTAGGAAGGAGCCTGAGTTGTTGATTTGGGCGATTTGGGCCTTGGTCCGCTGTGAAACCAGGGGACATGAGTGGGCGCAGTGGCCTGCCTGAAGTTGAACAACACCGGGCGGGCGGGCGGGCCGGAAGTTGCCGGTCGAGGCGTGACATTGGAGTGTGGACTGATCTGTGTGGCTACCTTGCCTGCCGCGGACCTGAGGCCAGTGCCTCTGAGTGACGGAGAGTAGTATCCGGCTGTCGTGGTCGTCGGGGGGGAGGAGTCCCGTGCTGATTGCAGGCCTAAGATGGCGGCCCGGTCTGAGGGCGAGAGACAGCCTGCCAGAACGACCAAGGGTTCCCGGGCGGTGCAATCCAACAAGCTGGACCGATACATGCTGCCTAAAGGCTCGCCCACTGGATCGGCCTGAGCGCTGGAGGGGGGCAGAGAGTCATCGGACCCTGTATCGGAGCCTACTCTACAAGACGTAATGTCCGCCATTGATGGCCTTAAGACTTCCTTGGGGCAGCAAATGATGGCCCTGGATCATAAGTTAGATACAGTGAACATTGAAGTCAACTTGATCCGGGCCGATCTCACTAAGACTAGTGAGAAGGTCAAATCGCTGGACATAAAGACCACAAGTTTGACGGACGATGTGTCACATTTGCAACCGGAAGCCCGGGACCTTAAGACATCCTGTGCCCTGTGGCACCGTAAGTTGGATGACTATGAAGGACAGGCCCGGAGGAATAATGTACGCATTATTGGAGTTCTGGAGCAGGCGGAAGGATTAACCCCTGATCTCTTTGTGGAGGACATTATTCTGAAACACCTGAAACCGAAAGGGTTGGGGAAGTTCTTCGCCGTGGAACGCGCTCACAGGATTCTGGGAGGAAGGCCGAGGCCGGGGGCCACGCCGCGCCTAATGATAGCGAGAGTGCTCAGCTTCAGAGATAGGGATGCTATCCTGCAGGCCTCCAGGACTGAGGGTCCGCTGCGGTATGAGAATTCCACCCTGAACTTTTCCCCGGACTTCACTCAGGCAGTTCAGCGGCAGAGACAGAGCTTTCTTGGGGTCAAGCAGCGGCTCAGAGAATGAGGACTGAAATATGCTATGCTGTACTCGGCCAAGTTGCGGATTGAGACCGAGGAGAAGGTCTGATTTTTTGATGACCCGGCGATTGCTTCGGACTGGCTGGACAGTTGCTGCCCTTTGGGGGGCTCCCCAGGGAGAAGGAGGAGACGATGGCCAGGATACTCAGCAGCAAGAATGTTAACTGTTTGACTATGTTGCCCTGGTGGATCGGCTGATGAGGAACACTGTATGTGCGGCGGAACTGTCCCTTCGGACTTAGTGTCGCACTAGGTGCAAGAAATGACTGGGATGGGCGAGGGCGAGTTCAGGGGCTCTGTATTCCTCCTATAATCTTTATTTAGATAGTAGGTTAGTTAGACCATGGGGCGACAGGCACACTGCGAGTTGGGGGTTGGCGGATGCCGAGTGCAGGGGTGCAGGGTGGGGGTGGAGGGAAGGGGTTATTTAGTGAATGTAGTCTTGTTTTTGTGTTGTTCATTTTCATGTCAGGTAATCACGATGTGGTAAGGTGTGTGGGATCCAGATCGGATGGCCCAGGGTTGTATAGGATCGGGGATGAAAGTGCTGAGTTGGAATGTGAATGGTTTAGGCAATAACATCAAGAGAGGGATGGTCAGCCAGCTCATCAGGAGGCACTCCCCGGATGTGGTGTTGCTACAAGAGACGTGCCTGGTGGGTAATAAATGTATGGTCCTCCATAAGGGGAGATATAAATTGGTGGCGCATGTTGGATTCACCTCAGGTTCCAGGGGGGTTGGGATCTTGATCAAAAACTCCTTCCCTTTCACTGTTCAGGCTACGTGGTTGGATCAGAGGGGCAGATATGCGGGAGTCTCGGGGCTGGTGGAGGGTAATACTGTCACTTTCTTGTCAATTTCTGTCCCTCCCACCCTTCAGTCGTACACATTTCGAGATCTGGGAACTATCTTCCTTACTTTACCCCTGGGCAGCTTAGTCTTGGGGGGGATTTTCACGCATGTGTCGGCTGCTCACAGTAGCCTGTCGCGGTTGGATTATCTCCTGCTGCCGGTGGACATGGCTCCTATGGTTCGGGAGGTGAAGTACCTTGCTAGGGGGATTTCCGATCACTCCTTGTTATGGATATAGCTTGCTCCCTGCGGGCCCGCTGCAGGTACTGTTGCCCCGCTTAGTGCTTGGCAGTTTAAGGATCCTGCCATCAGGAAGGAAGTGCTCCGAATGTCTGATCGCTACTTCCTGGGGAATGTAGGTTCCGTTGACTCGGCCCAGTCTCTCTGGGAAGCGTATAATACGGTGGCGAGGGGGGAAGTTCTTTCCTTGGTGGCTGGGAAAGAGAAGCGTAATCAGGCCGAGGTGACGCGGAAAGAGGCGGAGGTCTTACGCCTAGAGGAAAGACTGGCGGTGTCACACACGGCTGAAGAGATCCACCACTTGAGACTCCGGCAGGAGGAATACAAAGGCCTGGTGCGAGATCGAGCTATTGCGCACAACAACGCTGTCCAGGGTCGTATATATGAGCATAGCGACAAGGCAGGTAAACTTATTGCGTGGCTTGAGCAAGGAGAAAGAGCCTCCAGGGTGGTGCCGGAGGTGGAAGGGTCGGGTCGCAAACGATTACTGATCCGCAGGCGGTGGCAGATGAGTTTTCCCCGTACTATGACAAGGTTTATGCTGTTGGAAGTGAATATTCTGAGGCTGAAAACAGCGATATGATCAGAGACATTATCATGCCGAGTCTGTCGGAGGAGGACAGGAAGCATCTTGACTCCCCCGTTTCGGATGATGAAGTGGTGCAGGCTATAAGGCAACTAAAATCGGGCAAGGCGTCGGGCCCCAACGGGATACCGGTCGAACTCTATAAATTGAATGCCAACCGTATTGCCCCGTATATTCAAGCTATGTTTTTGGAGAGTAAGGAGGAGGGCTGACTTCCCTATGACCAGCGAGTGGCGACCATAGTTGTGATTCATAAAGAGGGTAAACCTAGGACAAAATGCTCATCTTATAGGCCTATTTCACTGCTCAATGCGGAGCCTCAGATTCTGGCGAAACTACTTGCCACCCTACTGGTCAAGGTGATCACGTCATTGATTCACCCGGATCAATCCGGTTTTATGCCGCGTCGTAATATGGCGCTGAACCTGCGACCGCTTCACAGAGTCCTTGGGGGCTCTTCAAAGATACATGAGCCAACAGTGGTGGTGTCACTGGATGCCACAAAGGCGTTTGATAGGGTAGAATGGCTATATTTATTTAAGTGTTGGCAAAATTGGGCTTCGGACAAGAGTTTATCAGCTGGGTACGATTGCTGTATGCTGCTCCTCTGGCTAGAGTAGTGGGTAATAGCCGTAGATCCAGTGATTTTTCCCTGAAAAGGGGTACGAGGCAGGGATGCCCGTTGTCCCTGCTGCTTTTTGCGATTGCCATGGAACCCCTGGCGGCCTGGGTCCGATGATATAGGACAATAAGAGGGTTAAGATGGACGCCTGAGTGGGAAGATAAGATCTCACTCTATGCGGATGATGTTTTGCTCTATCTTACCAATCCCAAGGACTCCCTGCGTAATTTTTTGAATGTGCTTGATATTTTTAGTAGGTACTCGGGTCTGGCCATAAAATGGGCTAAGTCTGTCCTCTTTGTCCTGGTCGGTGATCCGCCAGTGGTCCCGCGAACATGTCCAATTCAGATAGAGACGGTGGGCTTTAAAAACCTGGGTATTTACATCACTCTGGATCCGCGGCTGCACTTTATGAAAAATCTCGCTTTCCCATTGAACAGATGCAGGAAATACGTGGAACGTTGGAAGGCCCTTCCGCGTCCATGCTCGGTCGAGCCACTCTATTCAAAATGATGGCCCTTCCCCGGTTCTTATATGCTCTTCAGAATACAATGGACCCTGTGCTGGCCTCCTATTTTAAAGAGATAGAGACTCTTCAGAGGCGCCTCCTGTGGGACGCGTTTGTGAAGCTAACTCTCCCGTGGTACGACGGCGGGATTGGTCTCCCAGATCTGCGGAGATATTATTGGGCTTCGCAGTTGGCTGCCATCAACCATATTATCTATGGGCCCCCCGGCGACCCAGTATTCGCCATGGAGCAGGGTCAAGCACTGGGTTCAATGTTGGACAGAGCTCTATATCCCAAGCTGGGGATGTTTGCGTTAACTGGCCCGACGGCGCATGCGCTCCAAGTCTGGCATGAGGCTAATAGATGTTTAGGGTGGGATGGTAGGCTTACGTTGGCTACCCCCTTTTGGAACTCAGAGAAATTGGGTAATCTATGGAAAACTAAGGGGTTCGACAAATGGGACACTATTGGTATCACTTACATAAAAGATGTCTGGGGGAAGGGGGGGCTACTTCCATTCGAGTCTCTGCAAAAGACATACAGTTTGCATAATAATGAGCGTTTCGGGTATTTACAAGTGAGGCACGCTCTTGCTACCCATGTGAACAACGATTTGGCTCTTCCTCAGTCCTCTCTCCTTGAAGATCGAGTGCTTGACGGCTACCTCCCCGAGAAAACTGTTTCCCTGATCTACAAGAAGTTGGTTAATAATATGGAGAATCCACTGGGGCGCATCAGAGCCCAGTGGTGTATGGACGGATTGGAACTGGATGATGAGGACTGGATGGAGGCGGTCTCTTCTCCTAAGGTTGTCGCTATTCAGATGAGGCGTTGACTTCTACAATTAAAGATTCTGCACAGGTCATACATCACAGGGCCTCGATTGGTGTTGATGGGTCGGGGAGAGAGTGGGGATTGCAGAGTGTGGGGAATCCGGTACTCTGATCCATATAATATGGCATTGTGTGATGATACAAACATACTGGAACAAGATCCATGAGGTGTTGAAAGATGTTTTGGGAGCTGAGATATTACCGGAAGCCCGGCGGTGCCTGCTGAATGTTTGGGAGCCTACAGACCTGAATGTGTAAAAAAAAAAACAATGGAATTGCATAAGTCCCCTAAACTTTCAATACCCAAATTAGCCCATTGTTTCCCACCCCCATCGTGAAAACTTCCTGGAAGAGTTGGATTATCCCATAAGGGAAATTTGGGGTGATAGATCGAAATTTTATATTTATTGAGAATAGACCGCCAACTAAACACAATATCTCGTGCAGTCTTAAATTTGACTCGTTTGTAGTAATTGGGGTCATTCTTTCTATATAGAAAAATCTTAGATTCTTCTCCTAACATAAATACATAATAAAAGAGATTATTGCCAAAGCCAAGGAATGCTGACCAAAAATATAATTTAAAATCTGGGAAATCAAGACCTGCTTGAATAAATGGAAGTTTCAGTAATTCAATTGTACGACACGCTTTCTTATATCCCCTAGTAAAACTACTAAATATACCATCTAGGCGTTTGAAAAATGAGTTATTAATATGCATAAGAATGGGCCGAACCAGATAAAGAAATTTAGGAAGGATCTCTCTTTCAATAGTATTTAATAATTTAATTTAGCTATCTCTTCTGGTTTGACAGAAATTTTAACCCCCAAGTATGTAGCAGTATTACAGACTCCTTGTATCAAGATCAATGGTTTATAGTTCACCACTACATGGGTTTTATTCGTGTTCAATCTATAGCCCCAAATCTTCTTGCTTCTAAGATTATCCCTTTCATAGCTTCTCCTGCATCCACTGAATAGACAGCAATATCATCTGCATATACCGTTATTTTAAGAGAGTTTAAACCTGAAACAAAAGGGATTATGCATGATTAATCTTGTACAGAAACTAAAAATGGCTCCATAGAGAAAGCAAATAATAAAGGTGACAGGGGGCATCCTTGGTGAGTGCCCCTTAATATAGAAAATATCGTCGATTGCAGCCCTGCGTAACTGATTTTTGTACTGGGATGGTCATACAAACATTGTATCCACTGTAAAATCTGTCCTTAGATCCCAAATATTTGTAATGTAGTCCAGCGATAGTTCCACCCCACCGGGTCGAATGTTTTCTCGACATCTAACAGTAGCATACCAAGTGGGGTTGATTTAATCCTGGCCACATGAAACGCTACCATAGCAGTATTTACGTGGCTCGCAGTGTCCCTCCCTAAAATAAATCCATGCTGTTGGGGAGACACCAGGTCAGGCATTATCGGTGCAAGGCGAGTTGCAAGTATTTTGGCAAATATTTTTGCATCGGTGTTAAGAGATATGGGTCTATAAGACACGCACTCATCCGCTGGTTTATTAAAAAAAAAAATTTAATTCAATCTGCGTGATGTTCCATGACCTAGGAGCTTTCCCCCCAGACCCAATATGTCCACCTACCATGCTAAATAAAGGGCCTAGTTCATCAATCCATTCTTTATACAATTCCGGGGGGATTGAATCCTCTCCGGCTGCCTTCCCCGATGCTAAGGCAGACACTGCTAGTTCAATTTCAGCCAGTGTAATATCACCAACTAGCTTATCTGATTGTTCAGCCTAAATATGATTCAGAAGGGTGGACTGCAGGTATGTGTGAATATCGTCAGATGACGGTTGATTCTCTGGAGTATATAAATCCCTATAATATTTAGCAAATTGTTCAAGTATCTGCGGGAATTTTTGTAGATCGCATTATTAGGTCCTTTAATGACCTTGATTAAAGGTTTTGCCTTTTCGTCTGCCTCTTTGTGTGCTAGTAGTTTCCCTATTTTCTCACCTCCCTCATACTGAGATAGGTTATATTTGTTCAATTTAGTAATACCTTTTTCTCTAAGTGTATTTTTTAAAGCGTATTTTAGATCAAGTAAAGAGTACCCCAGAACTTCTGCGTTCGTTGAGCGGTGTAAGAGTGCTTCAGCCAACTGTTTTTCTACTAAAAGTAGGTTAGCAATAGTTTTATCTGTCTCTTTTTTCCGTTCAAAATTCTGTCTCACTATAAACTGTTGTGTTAAGCCCCTAATACGTGCTTTACAAGCGTCCCAAACCACAGTATGTGAAGCTGACCCAATATTAATTTCCAAAAATTCCTTTAAGTGTGTCTTAAGTTTTACCATAACATCCAAATTTGAAAATACATTTCTAGGGAATGAAAACGGCCAAGGTCTCTGCTTACCTGTCTTAATTTTAAAAGTAAGGAGGATTGGGTTATGGTCGGATGTGACCCTTGGGGAGATCTCCATATAACTTGACTCCAAAATGCTGTCTAATACCCAGGCCATATGCGAATGTGAGCAGAGTGTATGCACAGCTGAGTAAAAAGTATAGCCAGTTACATCCAGATATAACACCCACCAAGCATCTTTTATATCATGTATTTGTCCTAATTCTCTAACTGCAGCTCGCGTTTTGCGCATCCTCTGAAATGCCCCTCGTCTGGTGGTATCAATATCATAGCTCATGATGCAATTAAAATCCCCCATTACTAACCGCTATCCCTCCCAACCCAACAATTCCATATTAACCCTATTAAAGACAGTAGGATGATCCATAATAGATCCATACAAGATGCAAAGTGTATATTTGATACGTTGAACCTTTATCTGAGCTATAGCCCATCTACCATTTTTATCTGAATATGTCTTACTAATCTCAGCTTTAAATTGTTTATGTTTCAAAATTACAACCCCTCGAGTTGAAGTATTTAAGTCTGAACAAATGACTACGTCATAGCCTAACTGACCTAGCAGACTCCGGTCATTATAAAAGATATGAGTTTCCGAAAGTAAGCAAAATGCAGATTGTACATCCTTAATTCTTCAAAGACCAACCTTCGTTTATTTCTACTGTTTAGTCCTGCAACATTCCAAGCTAAACATCTCATTCGATCCATTCTAATAGTCTCATATTTCCCCCTTCTGCCTTATTCATTAACAAAAAAGTAGTTTTGCCATTGATATTCTCGAAATACAATTCTCTCATGATATTTTTTTTCTAATTTACCCCCTCCCATACCTTGCCCCATCCTCAACCATCTCCCCCCCCACCCTTCCCACCCTCTTTTTCCATAGAGGAGGACTCCTCTGTCTACCCAGCTGCCGTTAGTCTGGGCAGCCATAAAGAGCCACAGCCATGGTGATCACCCCCCACACAATTCCAAAAGTCTTAACTACATTAGATAGCACTGCATTCGACCCTTGATCCCATTCCTAGGAGAGAAGAAAAAGGAAGAGGAGATTCAGCCAAAATAAAGAAAAAAATGAAAAACAAAAGAAGAGAAGAGAGACAAGGAAATTAATATCCAAAGAGGTTCACCATCCTCCCTCAATACATCTATAGACACTCAACAATGTTATAATATTTGATCATTGTCCAATTACTAATGAGAGTCATTTATTTTGCTACTTCTCCAGTAGTTTCTCCGTGCCACTTAATCAGCATCTTCTCAGCTTCCTTCTCACCATAAAGAAATATGTATGGTCCTTCTTAAGTACATTAAGCCGTGCTGGTTCCTGTAAGAAAGCTTGTCCTCCAAGGGCCTTAATTCGGTGTATATATTGACACAGTTTCCAGCATTTTCCAAAGTAGTTTTACTTAAATCCGACCTAACAAAAAAAGTTACAGATTCCGTTGAAACTGGAGCTTTCAGTGACACCGCTTGTCTCAGCAAAAAGTTTTCCAAGTAAATCAGGAAGGGGCAAGGATATTGGTTTCCCTTATTTCTCTGCACAAGCAGTAGTCTATGGGCCCTTTGTACCAGTGAGTCCCAATCCCAATCAGATAGATCAGGAAATGCCTTTTGTAATAATTGAACCATGTACGCTTTTGGATCTCCCCCTCCGCCCCTTCTGGGATACCAAAACAGTTGACGATTTTGTTGCAGCTGCTGATTTTCCATATCTTCTAGCTTAGCTTACATGGTTGTAATCTGGTTTTCATGTCTTTTTGCAAGATCCTCCGTGCGAGCAGACAGTTCTTCAGTACCCAGAACCCTTTGTTCCAATTCTGACATCTCCTGCGTCAACCCACCTAGTTTGCCTGCAATCTCCAGTAGTGAGTGTTGTACTCTGCCATTATCTTCCCGCATCTGTACATAATGCTGTTGCGCCTCAAGTCTTTGCTCATTAAGCATCTGCAATATTAGACCGAATGACACATCCTCCTTACTGGGCCCAATCTCCTGAGAAGCCAATAGTATCTTATCCAGGCTTTCTACTGTATAAGCTGAGTGAAGAGCGGGAGAAGAAGCTGATGATGTAAGTGTTGAGCCATACCCACTTTGAGATATCGAGTATTGGTGTTGTAGATGAATGGCCTTTCATAAGATCCCCCTCAGTGGGGCTAGCACCTGAGAGCCGTAGTGCCATCGTCTTGACACCTCCCTTTGCCTGCATCCACTTCCATAATGGGCTATTATCAGCAATAGATTTCCCTCTAGTGATTACAGTGCTTTGCCCCCAGGCCGCTTTTTTGTTTTATTCTTAGGCTTCACTCTTCCTTTCTTGTTCCCAGAGCCTTTATCTGTACTTTTGACTGTGCTCTTGGGAGTTCTGGTTGCTGTCTCCTCTAAGTCCTCAAACTCCTCATCGGAGCCCAAGTCTTCCCCCAAAGCTGTATCAGTAGCCATGTAGCCATGTTATCTATGGCAGCACACATCTTTGACCCTAGTTCTGCCACTGCATCAGCGTTGACATTGCTTGAATGTGTCCAGAGAGCTGACACGTCCAAATTATCTGGAAGGCCGGAATGATTCAGTATAGTAGTGATATTATTCGTATCAATCGTGACAGTCGGCTCTTTATCTCCTACTGCAGTTAGTAATGGTATCTCGTTATCATTCATTACCACCAAACTTCCATCCAGAGTCTCCGCTGCCTCTTCCGTGTCTGTTTCTGTATCTGCCACCGCCGTATTACTAATAATGCTAAGGCCCCCTGGAATAACTATGTTACAATGCGTAGGTATTGTAGTTGTTACAGATGACGCCACCGTTACTTTGTTGCAATTGTTTTACCTCTCCTTCTCTTGCCGCATTTTGTTGCTCAAACACTCAGTCTGAGACGCTTTCGATAATTGTGGCACTTGGGTTGTCGATTTACTAATAGTCTGGCCTGCTTTCTCTGATGCTATAGGCATGTCACTGACAGCTTTGCTCGCTTCAACACTCACCACATTCTTACCCTTGCGAGTGGATCTCAGCGAGTTTCATTCCTGAGCATGAATGTGTTTTTTGCAAATGGTGCAATCATAGCAGTATGTTTGGCTTCTGTTGTTTGAGTGTCATAAACGTTCTGCATTTGTGCTCGATGTGTATTTTGTTGTCGTGTGAGTAATTTGTTTTTTTTCTTTCTAGTGGGATATCGTTGTTTCTGCAGAGTAGGTGCTGGTGAGTGTAGCTGTCTCTTGCAAGGGAATTGTATAGTTTTGAGTATATAGATATTTGTGATAAAGGCACACATTTTGTTTTTACCTACTTATTTTGCACAGTGTTGGTTGTTGTTGACTTGTTTGTGCAGTCTATTTTCTTAGTAAGGATAATGTCAATCCGCAGGATTACTGCTCAGCAGGTAGTTGGTATGCTATTTGAGTCTTCCTCTGACCTTGGTTTGGAGACTGACTCTGCATCTGAGGCAGAGGAGGGAGGGAAAAATTCAGACAGTGAGTTTTCTCTCCAAATGAAGCTACTTTCAGTGCAGATGAAGCTACTCTTGGTGCGGATAAAGTAGCTGTTTAAGAGGGGAACATTGATGTGCCGATAGTGCAGCAAGAGGCATCTGAGCTACAGCCTGAGGCTGCAAGGCTTCCAGTTGGAAGTGATGACCTCTGGGTTGCGAGATTAGAGTACACGCGAGACAGAAAAAATACATCTGTTTTGAAAAACTGCCCTCACTGACAACCAGAAGTGTGTGACATGCTTCATCATCGGGTCTGCTTACAAAATGCCCTGGTGTAGCCACACTCAGGGCGGAGCATAAGGGAAGGGGTAAAAAATAAAAAAGAGAGATCACAAGACACAACACAAATACAAATATAACAAACACAGCGATAGAACAGTGAATATCACCCTGTGACTGGGAATGGTGATACGACAAAGTGCAGTTGATGGGAAAGTGCTCTAAAACTGGTTAGAGTCTATTGGCGAAAAGGTATGCTGAAGGAGACTCGTACGTACTGCCCCAAGTGTCCTTCTGAACCCTGGGCTGTGTGTGCCTGCTTGTTTTAGAATGTACCACACGCAAAATAATTTTTGGAAGCATCCTTGAGTGGTAAAGTGAACTGCCTAGTCTCTATTGTTTTATATATTTCGTTCAGTTTCAAGGTTGGCATTTGTGCAATGTATTTAGTTTCATATTTTGTGTTAGTAGATTTGTATCTATTTGCAATTTGTTTGTGTAATAAAATCCTAAATGTGATGGCGGTGTGTGTAGGCTGGCACTTTGCTGGTGGTGTGCCTGGACTGGCGCTTGGCTGGCAGTTTGTGTGGGCTGGCTTTGGCTGGCGGTGCGTGTAGACTGGTGATTGGCTGGCGGTGTGGGTGGACTTGCACTTGGCTGGCGGTGTGTGTGGACTGGCGCTTGGCTGGCGGGGTGCGAAGACTGGTGCTTGGATGGCGGTGTGTGAGTAGTGACTTGCAGTTGGTCACTGAACACACTGCTAGCCAAACGCCACTCAACACAATCCCTGAGCTGGTGTGGTTGCTGTGTGAGGAGTGTGGGGGTGTGAAAGTGATGTGCCTTTGAATGGCATTGTCTGTTGGTGTGTGTGTTGTAATGTGCTGGGCCCCCAGCTGGCGGTGTGAATGAGTTTGTAAATGTCACACGTATGAAATGTTTATGAACAGCCTGTAAAGAGGTTGGTGCCTTGTCATGGCTTTACAGCTCACAAACTGTGAGTCAATGGTTCAGTTTCTCCTCCATTCAATTAGTAACAGTTCATTTCATTTTTGTGAAATCTCTTGTTAATACAACTGTATATACTGAACCATCACTCACCCTCGTGCCAAATCCTACCAGTATGTATGTGTGCTTGAGGAATAGGTGGTTGTGCAGAAATATTTGTATTTTCTGTCTTTTCTGTCTTACTCTCATTTTTATCGGGAGACCTGGAGGAACCTTGGGTGGTAGGAAATTTGTGGATCCATGCAGATTCCAGAACTTTCCCACACCAAACTTTTAGTAAAAACGTATTTTTTCAGCTAAATTTGAGGTTTGCAGGGGATTCTGGGTAGGTAAACTTCGGGGGACACATGCAAGTCGTACCTCGCTGGAATGACCCGGGTGTCTAGTTTTCAGAAAAGTGTGGGTTTGGTAGGTTTCCCTAGATGGCCGACTAGCCTGGGGCCAAAAACTCATGAGACCCCTTGCAAAACCAGGTTGTTTTGAGATAGGTAATTTTGATGTTGCCTCAATAGGTTTTGAGCCCTTGCCTGTTGCGGGTACTTGACCCACCCACACAAGTGAGCTACCATTTTTCTTGTAACACTTTGGGGAATGTGGGGTGCATTGAATTTTGTGTATCCACGCAGACACACCACAGAAATGTGAGGAAAATATGTTTTTGGACACTTTTTTCAGTTTGCAAGGAATTTCGGGTAACAGAACCTGGTGAGAGCCAGTCAAGTCACCCCATCTTAAATTTCCCTGGGTGTCTAGTTTTTAGAAATGTATAGGTTTGCTAGGTTTCCCTAGGTGTCAACAGAGCTGGGGTTCAAAACCTACAGCTAGGCACTTTGCAAATAAAGGGTAATTTTTCACTGTGAAAATGTGGTGTGCCTACGTTGCACCGTTTCCTGTTGCGGGCACCAGGCCTACCCACACAAGTGAGGTACCATTTTTCTTGGAAGATTTTAGGGAACCCAAGGTAGTTGGAATTTTGTGGATCCATGCAGATTCCAGAACTTTCCACCACAGAAATGTGATGAAAATGTGTTTTTTTGTAAATTTTTTATGTTTGCAAGGGATTTTGGGTAACAGAACCTGGTGCGAGCCAGTCAAGTCACTCCATCCTGGATTTCCCTGGGTGTCTAGGTTTAAAACATGTATAGTTCTGCTAGGTTTCCCTAGTTGCCAGCAGAGCTAGGGTTAAAAAATCTACAGCTAGGCACTTTGCAAAAAAAGGGTCATTTTTCACTGTGACAATGTGGTGTGTCCACATTGCGTTTTGCGCTGTTTCCTGTTGCGGTCACTAGGCCTCCTCACACAAGTGAGGTACCATTTTTTTCAGAACAATTTGGGGAATGTGGTGTGGGTAGACTTTTGTAGATCCACTCAGATTCCAGACCTTTCCACCACTGAAATGTGAGGAAAATGTGTTGTTTAGTAAATTGTTTAGGTTTGCAAGGGATTCTGGGTAACAGAACCTGGTGGGAGCCAGTCAAGTCACCCCATCCTGGATTTCTCTGGGTATCTAATTTTCAAAAATGTATAGGTTTGCTAGGTTTCTGTATGTGCCGACAGAGCTAGGGTTCAAAACTCATAGCTAGGTACTTTGCAAAAAAAGGGTAATTTGGTGTGTCCACGTTGCATTTTTGTGCCATTTCCTGTCACGGGCACCAGGCCTACCCACACAAGTGAGGTACCATTTGTCTCAGAAACTAGTATACTAGTAATTATCAATAAGCAAGCAATGTGACTTACCACCACCCATCTCTGTGCCGCTGGGAGTCCCTCTTCAACCGCCACCTTGTCTGCCCCACCAGCGCTGCTGCTGGCCCTGGCACTGGTAGCATGTGTGGCTATAAAAACAATTACACGTTTTAAATGCCAGATACTCCTCCCCTTATTATTATTTTTTAAATAAAATACAACTACAATATTTCACTACAGTTCATTTGCAGTATCTTCTATCAGAAATATCACATTGGGCATTTTGATGGTTGGCAATATTTGAAAAATCAAGCAATAAATCCAACCAAAAACTTTTCGTTATGGAGCAGCAGATGTTAGACCTGGCATCCTTGGCGTGGTTCCCCCTATCTTTTTGCCACTACCTCCTGTATTTTTGATGCTGTGCTGGATTTCATTTTTGCTGGTTTAAATGCTTTCAACACTCTGCCACTGCTGATCAGTGTCAGAGTGTAAGTGCTCCCTGGGTAAATTGATATTGTAATTGAATATACTGGATTGGCATATTTCTATCACCAAGAAGTCCCTAGTAAAGTGCACTGAGTGTGCCAGGGCTGGTGATGTCAAATGCTACTAGTGGGCCTGCAGCACTGATTGTGCCACCCACATGAGTAGCCCTAAAATGGTGTCTCAGGCCTGTCACCGCAGTGCCTGTCTGCAGTCTGTGAACTGCCATGTCCTCCTGGTCAGTGTCCCCACTGACCGGGCCTAACCCTTCCCTTTCTGTGCACATTGGTCACCCCTATGGAAGGCCCAAGGTACCCCCTTGGGCAGGATGCAGTGTATGTGAAAGGTAGAGCATGTACTGGTGCAGTTGCTCTGGTAGTGAATTACAGCCATTTTCGTGTTTCACTGCTGCAAGGCTATCTTGCTCCATAGGCTATCATGGGGGATGCTGGCTACAGTGGCTACCAGCATATCTTCCCATAGGAACAAGATAGGACATAAAAATCTGGTAACCCTGAACTCAGAATTTAATAACACATCTTTTAGGAAATGTTGTTTTTAAATCCTGTGTTTGAGAAGAGCACTTTTAGAAAGTGGCTGTTCTCTTGTCTGACCTTTCTGTGTGCCTTGGCCTGTTTGTGAATTGACTGTCTGGTTGTAGAGTGACAGGGGCTGGGGATTCCCCAGGAGGCTGGCTGGGTCATCCCTAGGCTGAATGACTGCATTTGCAACTTGAGTGGTGGGAGGAGATAGCACTTGGGCCTGAATAGGGCTGTGCCTGCCTTCCACAATGCTGGTTCCACCTCCGGCTGGGCAGCTGACAACCCTGCCCCTCACTCTGAAAGGAAAGGAGAAGCCTGGAAAACAAAGTGCTCAAGGAATACCCAGAACTGGTTCAGACTGGGCTCAGGGCCCACTTGCACAAAGAGAACAAATACTTTTAGGGGTATATGTACAGGACCCCTGACAACAGAAAATTAGATCATCCTGGAATCAAGAAGGAACCTCTGCCAAGGAGAAAGCTGAAACTGAAGAAGGAAGACTGTCCTGCTGTTGCTCTGCTGGACTGACCTGCTGTTGCTTTGCTGTCAAGGAGAGGGGAAGGACTTTGCTTGGTGCTGTGTCCCCTTGCTTGAAGGAATCTCCAAGGGCCTGAGAGAGAACTGGCTCCCTGTTATGAAGTCCCAGGAACAAAAGGACTTCACCCCCAGCTTCCCTGAACTCTACTGAGAGAGTTCTGTTCTTCCTGGAGTGTGTGGCCCATGTGTGGTGCCTCTGGAAGTTGTATCTGTGTTGGGGAGACGGAAATCAAGCTTTTAAAGACTTTGCTACAGAAAATGTATCGCAATCCCGGCCAAACAAGAAAATTCCCGGCGCTACGAAGACCGAGATCGTCGCAGCGCCTGTCGCCGCTGCCCAAAGATGTTGCACCCTTCGTTAGCGGGAAGATTTCCGCCACTGCGAACATCATCGCAGAGCCTGCTGCTGCTGGGTGAGATCACCGCATCACGTCACTGCGAGAATCGTCACAGAGCCAAAGCATCGAGGAGCTGCCTAAGGAAAATCGCCGCTGGACCTCGCATCATCGCCCCGGAGATCGTCGCAACACCCGAGAATCATCGCATCGTGCATTTGCGGGAGAAAACTTCCTACAGAACCTACGCACCGGAATCCATACAAGCGGTCTTCCTCCCCATACAGACCATCAGTGGGGCTGTCGCTAACGCCTCCCCAGGTCTCAGGAACAACGCATCCTTGTTTTTCACCGCTACAGCGTCTGTGCTTGGAACTTTTTATGGATAACAAAGGTACTGTGACTAAAACATGATACAAATTAGGATAATTTTATCGCTAACCTTAAGAACATTAAGAACTCATTTGCAACCATATTCTTAAACTGTGTGTGTTGGATTTTTGTTGTTTTGGTCTTGTGTAGTTTAGATTAAATACCTTTATTTTTCTAAACTGTTGTGGGGTCAGTTTGTGGTTTTTTCACTGTGTTACTGTGAGTGTTGGTACAAATACTTTCCACATTACTTTTGAATAAGCCTGACTGCTTGTGCCAAGCTACCAAGGGGGTGAGCAGAGGTTATCTAAAGAGTGTTTCCTCCTTACCCTGACTAGAAGCAAGGGTCCCTATTTGGACAGTGGTACCTACCTCTGCCAACTAGAGACCCCCAGTTCTAACAGCAGAGCTATGATGACTCTGAGTCATTGAAGCGCAAAGCAGTGGTAGAATAATTTGTCAATAAAATACATTTGGTCTTGGTTGGCAAATGCAATGGGACCTTCCTCATTTTAGTTTCCAACCATGCTGCACTTTCATCAAAACTGTTGATATACTACTACATTATAAATGAATGATAAAACATACACAACATTGTGGGGGTCAACCCATGACCTTGTTCATGCTCTTGTTTTCCTGTTTAGCATAAGTAAGAAAGAGAAAGCCTCTTCAACAAACATGCATGAGATAGTTTACTTAGGCATGCAATCTTCACAGCAAAGTAGCTGTCCTAAAATCAGTTCTCTTAGTCTTACAGTACCAGTCTACAAGATATAAGGGAAGAGGCAAATCTTACTGACAAAAGATGATTCTAAATGTTGAGCGGTAAAAAGGGAAATGATAATAATATTGACAGGAGGATTTACTGGGGCCAGCAGATCTGCTGGTAGTAGTGGTGGCAGTGGAACTTCTACCTGCTGTGGCACTGGTGTTGGCACCAGAGCTCCCTGACCCTCCTTAATGCAGCTAGCCCTCTTCTTACCCCTGGATGCATTTGTAAGAAATAAAGAAGATAATATAAAAAAGATTAGTGGTATAGTTAATAATCTCCCCAAACATATTTTCTAAGGCAAAGGCAAACATTGTACTTTTCTAAATCAGATTGCCTATAGTACTAGTATCGAGTTGGCCTAGTCCTAATTTCCTCAACCTCAGCCCTAGTCCAAATTTCCTAAACCTAGACTTCATTTTGGAACTACTAATGCACTACAACAAATGATCTTTGCTTCTCATTCATTTTTCAATGCATAGATGCATACTACACATTACTGGAATATTGCTTGAAACTGTACAAAATACATAAAGATAGGCACTGAGAATGTAAACTCGCTAATATTGCTATTACTACCACTATCTTAGTGACAGGACAGAGGAGTCTGCATTACTGCTTTAATAATGAGCCCAAGCAAGCATCAACAAGCACAATTAGGTAGCACTTAGCACCTGGCTGGATCACATAATGCTTGTAACATAAACTTAACCTACCTATGAGTGTGAGTAGCATGCTATTAAGAAGAAATATTAGCATTAAATATTAGCAAGAACACCACAAATAAATAATTATTCATGAGCCCTGCAACTTCGATGCCTAGCAGGTCGTGCAGGTCTTGCTTCCTGTCCAGGATATCGGTCCATCAGTGCGCCAACTCCTCTTGGTTGCGCTGGACCCCAGAGCTCCGGTGCACCCCCTCTCCCATAGCAGTGAACGCTCTCACAAGCCGTACCTAGTGCCAGGATGCAGCCTTCTGTCAGCATGGAGCAGAGATGGCATCACACGTAAAAAGCAAATGCTGCCACCTCCGCCTATCAAAAAACGATACCTCTTAGCAGCACCGATGACTCCAAGGTGTGCTGCTAGCACTGACGCCATTGCTCCCTCTTTCACCCTGCTCTGCCTTAGTGCTGGGTGGTCAAAATGAAAGACTTAAAGGGAAAACCAGGAAAAGTACAAAAAAACATAAAATGACTAAAACGTAAAATACACAAACACAAAAACACACTGATAACATGAAGGAAAATGAGGATTGGATTTGTCAGATAGGGGGAGGATTTAAAAGATTACGGGTGGATTAAAATGCATCATGCATGGAACAGAAAACAAAATGGCCACACCCATGCAAACCGTGTGGTGCCGTTCATGTGCAGTTTCCCTGGGAAGAATGTGTGACATGCTACTGACTGTCAAAAAAGGAGCACAAAAGGGCACATCCAGCAGCTCTGCTCCTCCGCGGAATATCTCAGAGTATTTCAGACGCTCCACAGAATTACATGTAGCTGAACATCATCAGAAGTCAAAATACATCTGTTAATAGTTTTTTTTTGTTGTTTGGCATCAACCACCCTTAATTGAACCTCCCTGAGTGAACAGTCTTGTTTCTGGTTACCCGGGAATGAAAAACAAATGTAACATGATTCCTCCTGCATCGTGGTACCTGCTGTGTTGGAGAGGTGACTTCAGTGGACATTGGAATTGAATATATATATGTGACCAAGAGCCCGTGAGCTCGAAACGCGTCGTTTGTTTATGCCCAAATAAACAACTTTCAAAGTACCTGATGGTGTGGCTTGTCATCCTTGTTTGGAACGAGAGGATTCTGTGGATATATATATATATATATATATATATATATATATATATATTGCAGTATTTCATCCAAGAAAACAATCCAGCAAGATGAATTGCGGACCCAAAGTTCTTTGCGCCAAATGCATTTATTTTAGAGCACCCTGCATCGCCGCTATATATATATATATATATATATATATATATATATATATGTATATATATATATATATATATATATATATATATTCACTGAAAAAAACATAGGTTTCACACTCGTTATAGTTAGGAATTAGCATTTTAAAAACCTTTGAAATTCACTGAAAAAACCATAGGTTTCACACCAGTAATAGTCAGCTGAACATTTTACTCATACAAAACCATTGAAATTCCCACGTTATAGTTAGTTGGACTCACTATAACTCGCGCGCCCGCAATCCACTGCTGATGATGTCACATATTACATCATTCATGACATGGTCAGTAACATCACTGATGACATCACTGATGACATCTCAAATGACATTTTTTACGCTGTTTTTCCCCGTGGTGCGCTCAGGGTGCGCGTACCGGAGCGCGCACCTGGGAGCGCATCCAGCGCTTACCCCACGAAAATTAAAAACAAAAAAGTTTTTTTGCCCTTCAGGGTCCATCTAGGCCCCCTCAGTAAACCTAGGGGGTCAGGGGGTGTCTACTCTGCCCCCTTTTAATTATATCCCCCTTTCTTTTTTCACCTCTTGTGTCTCAATTCTACCGAGACACAAGATGGCGGACTCTCCGGACTGTTTAGAATGTTGACAGACACCCGACAGCCAATCAGCTTTCCGCTCGCGCACTCCCGTAGAGCGCCGGGTGTGTTCCCCGGTACGCGAACCGGTGAGCGGACGGAGCGCGCCTATAGTTATATATGTATTTTTGAAGTTAATTTTTTAAAAAAACACACTGTAGCAATTTTCAGCAAATATAGCAAAGGCACATCTGCGTACCAGTCCCTACAATTTTGCCAAGTTTGGCGCAATTCCGTTCAGCGGTTCGGGCTGTAGACTTGTCAGACCGTCCTATGGAAATTAACATGGGGAAAACACCTTTTTTCTCAGCCCCACTTCACGGATCCCCCCGAAACTTTCAGGGAAGGAGCGCAGCGGAGCTGGCCAAAATTGTGGAAAATTACACACAAATTCCTCTACCGGCACCAGAGTTATTCCCAATAAAATGTTGCGGATTTCCTATGGTAGCCAATCCTAACTATAACTACCTACTGGCGACCGCCAGTAGGTAATATACATATATATATATATATATATATATTCACTGAAAAAAACATAGGTTATAGACCATATATCGTTAGGAATTAGCATTTAAAAAACCTTATTTTACTCACACAAAACCATTGAAATTCCATATATAGTTAGTTGCACTAACTATATATCGCGCACCCGCAATCCACTGCTGATGATGTCACATATTACATCATTCATGACATGGTCAGTGACATCACTGATGACATCACTGATGACATCTCAAATGACATCACTGATGACATCACTGATGACATCTCATTTGACATCAATGACCACATCACTGATGATATCATTCATGTGACAATACAATGCATCTCCTCACATTTTAATATAACCTCTGTTTCACCCAGTGTTAAATACAGAATATAATTTTTGAAACCATTGACACACCAATACTAGTTACTACATACGCACTCACTGATTCCTACGTCTACACACACCTTCACTCATTCACCCATACAATCATTCATACATACAATCACTCATCTTTACAACACTATCATATGCACTCATACACCTATACAGACACTCACAGTCTGCCACTCATCCATGGAGTTACTCACACACCTAGTCAGTCCTGTAAAGAATCAATGACACTTCCATTTTCTTGTCTATACAGTTAAACATAGAGCACCTTACATTTTCAAACATATACTAACACATACTTACCTTGTTATACAATCATTGATACAAGTACACATTGATCTGCACAGAGTCACACACCTCCCAGCCAGCCACACACACACTCAGTCTCCCATACAAATACTTGGACAATCAATCAGTAACCCATATAGTTAATCATATAGCTACTGATCAACACATGCAGCAGTTTACAGAACAACAGACATAATGATGCACAAATTAAGACACTTTAGTCACTAACCCATGCACTCAGTGAGACACATTTAATCACTCACTCATACATTCAGTCATGCACCTACTAAATCCTTTGTCCAGACACTTATACTTCCACTCATTCTTCAATATGTAAGACACATTTTAACTTTACAGAAACATACAGTCACTGGATGTTGTCATCAGTGATGTCATCAGTGATGTCATTTGAGATGTCATCAGTGATGTCATCAGTGATGTCACTGACCATGTCATGAATGATGTAATATGTGACATCATCAGCAGTGGATTGCGGGTGCGCGATATATAGTTAGTGCAACTAACTATATATGGAATTTCAATGGTTTTGTGTGAGTAAAATAAGGTTTTTTAAATGCTAATTCCTAACGATATATGGTCTATAACCTATGGTTTTTTCAGTGAATTTTCAAGGTTTTGTAAATGCTAATTCCTAACTATATATGGTCTATAACCTATGGTTTTTTCAGTGAATTTTCAAGGTTTTGTAAATGCTAATTCCTAACTATATATGGTCTATAACCTATGGTTTTTTCAGTGAATTTCAATGGTTTTTTAATAGCAAATATCATAAGCTGTCGAATGTCAAGTACGTGGTAAGTAAAAACATTTTCGTGTTTATGCACACTGATCTGCTTTGAATGCTGCCCCCCACCCCTCATTTCTATTAGGAGTACTCTCTCTTTGCAGATAGTGAAGGGTAGTTAACGCAGGCCTTTGCCCCCGTTGTAATCCGTCGTGCCTGCTTCTCTCTCCATTTGATTGATTGTTCTCTTTGGTTCATTCTCTATTTACAAACAAGCACAGAGTCGCAATACTCTGTTTAGTCTTTGCAGATAGCGAAAAATCGTGTAAAAAAACAAAAGGAATCGAGCAAAATCAGTAGGCCACTAATGGGATCTCTTTTTGACCTCGCTAAAATAGAAACATAAGGAACAACCTGTTGAAAATAGCAATGTGTATGTACATAAGCGGCGTTCATTTGTGTTCACAGTACCCCTTGTTGATTGTTTGAATCGAGCATTGAATTGTTCGAAGTTGGTTCTCTTAAGGATCTTCTCTGCCTGCAAACGAGGAAGAATAGGAATATTCTCTCTCCCTTTGCAGATAGTGAAGGGTAGGTAATGCAAGCCTTTAACACGTCGTACCTATTTCATTCCTCATTGATTGATTGATTGTCCGAACATTGACTGTTTGGGAATTAGTTCTTTTTGGAGGTATTCCCTGTTTGCAAATAAACGTAGGAAAATCTTTGCAAGTAGTGAAAGGGTACGTAATGCGGACCTTTCTCCCCCGTTGTAATCTGTCATGCCTATCTACTCCCCACTGATTGATGCACCTGTTTCACCCGGACCATTTACTAGAGATAGGTCATCTGGCCCGACCAGAGAGCACCCCTAGTGAAAAGGACATATGCAATAATAACGAAGTGATCACTGTATCCTGTTAACAGAAACTTTAGCATGAAACAACCTGGAAAGAAAAGAATAGGAAAACGAAAATCAGTAGGCCACTGATGAACTTTTTATTAAATAACAAACAAAGAAACGATAACAATACGTAATGATGAAACCTATTATAGTCCTAGAAACAAGAAACGTTAGAAGTAAGCCCGTAATAAGAAACCTGAAAACATCGCCCCTCACTGCCCCAAAACGTGTCTGTCCCACCGCCTGCCATGGCCAAATAACGGCAAACTGGGAAAGATAGAAGTCAGCAGACATCCGCCCCATTCTAGAAACTTCCAAAGGGCAACAGGTTTTCGGCTACGCCCAGCCGGAAGCAACACATATAAGGCGGGTCCTGCTGCCACGCCTCGGCCAGGAGATCATCACGTAGGGTGTAGCCGGAGGAGAGGCCGAGGCCAGCGGGACCCGGCCAGGGGGATTGACAACACTGGAGAGTTTCAGGGGGGGGAATGTCCGTGTCCTCGACCCTCCCCTCTCTCTCCCAGTCTGGCCGCGGTGGCCCTTGAGAGTTGCAGGTTGTCCCTCCACACTCTCTCCCGGTCCGGCCACCAACGGCCGGGGGCTGGGGCCGACGGGATCCGGCTGCAGCCGATGAGCCAAGGAACCCGTTCATGGGGCCAGAGCAAAGGGCGTCCGGCCGCCATCCACCGGAGGTCCGGCCCAAAGACGGACGGGACATTTCTTCTTTCTTGAATAATTGCTGCAACAACCCTGGGGGGGGGATGTCTTGCACATGCCTCCGACCCCCCCCCCTCTCGTCCTCATCGCCTGGTCCGGCCATAACAAATCTCAAGCGAGACGCCGTGGGGTGCACTGGGAGGGAGAGACGGTGCGAACAGGCCTCTCCCGCCTCCCCAGGTGGAGGCTTCCCAGCTGCACCCTCAGCGCTCCAGGCGCCCGGAAAAGGGTTCTTCCACTGTGGCGATGCTGCAACGTCTCGCCCGGCAGGGTGGAGCCCGTCCGCTCATTTGACCCCGCGATCGCCAGTAGCTACCGAACTCTCAAAATGGCGGTCGACCTGGCAAGAGCGGGCCCAGCATAAAGAAATGGCCCGGTCACTGGTTGACTCCACCACCGTAGTCCTCCACGACCTTGAAGATTCTAGAGGAGCTGCGGGAGTCCCCGACCCCCGCAGACACCCCCGATGGGGAATGACTGCCATGATCGCCCGTGGAGTGACGAAACTGTAGCCGCGGGACGTCGGCGCTCCCATGCTGGCGCCAGCCTCAGTTTGAATGACTAGAATCCTGCAGACCTCAGTTCCGGTGAAAGCACAGTGTGACCCGGTAGGAAAAATTGTTGCACCCCCTCCCCTTTTTGACTGATGGTTCAAACCACCGATCCTTTCCTTTGCCCTTTTAACGGAACTTTGGACTGCCTCCCCCCCCCCGCGGCGCCCCACGCCGTTATTTGCTGGGCGGCAACTTACTAGACATCACCTTCGTGACATCCAGATTTCAGCGCGTTCTGCTGCCTTGGAACTATTCGCACAACAGACCGCTACTGACAACCCACCCCCCGGGACGCCCCACGCCGGATACCCAAATCAGTGCGGCACCCAGGCAACATCTTCTGAATTTTCATAATTTGAAAGAACTAGTAACATGTCCTCATCAGGAATTTCCTCTTCAATCATCTCATCAGGAATTTCCTCATGAAAAGTCTACAATGATGATTCTTGTAACTCTATGGTCTCCAAACATTCGATAAATTCGCCATCAAGACATTGATCAAAAAAATCATTCAAGTCATCTCCTCCTTGTGAGAATATTTCATTATTGGTGCTGTCAATTTCAATAAATGTAGTGGATAATTCAAAAGAAATTGCCACGGTCTCTTCGTTGTTTAAATGTTTTTACTGTTTTTGTTTTGTTGTATATATTTATAAGTTATTAAAGTTTTATATTCCTACTACTTTGTTGGAGTGCTAAATATTTTTAATGTGACACATAATTGTAAAAACTTTGATGTACAAAGAGTCATCCCTGGAATCTTCCGCTTCAGGCTCGGTCCCCTCCCCAATCACAATACAGGATGGTTTTCAGATAGTATGAACACGTGTGGTGTGACGGATCTCATCGGGTGTGGGCCTTGATCTACTATAACTCCTTTGAAGAGGGGTGATTCTTTACAGCTGGGGCCATAAACTACATCTGCAGGGCTAGCTGATAGCCTAGGACCGGCCTGGACAATCGGACACAGAGGAAGAGGAGTGTCAGAGGGTGCGGTAGTGAATAGGGCCAAAGGGAGGTGTCGGGCGGGCACAGAGTGTGATTCTCAGGGAAGAGCAGCGCAGATGGGGGGAGGTTTATTGCCCATGCATAAGACAGAGAGCGGGGGTGAGCAGTGCCTGGGGAAGATGCTTGCGAGGGTGGGGAGCTATGCTACGAATCGACAGCGTGCAGAGAGTGGGTCTGGTCAAGGCATCTAAAATGGCTGCCGTGCACAACAAAAGTGTGGCATTTCAAAAAAGGCAAGATGGCGCAGACAATGTTTTTCAACACTTCCTCATTTCCTTCGAATCGAACGTTAACAGACGTTGGTGCATATTGCCAAAGTTAAGCGATATTTATCGCTAACGATGCTTAGCAACGAATTTTTTACCGCTAAGCATCGTCAGAAATTATCGAAGATAAACCTTGCTATTATCAAGGTTTATCGCAAATGCGATAAAAAACTGCCGCAATGCATGAATTTCGCTAAAAAGTCAGCGATATTCATGCATTACCGAGCTAATGCTCTTAGCCATGTTATCCACCTCCCATTGGATAACACGGCTAAGAACTGCTCAGGGCAGGTGTTAGTTTTTGGAGATATTCACGCTTAGCGCGAATATCTCCAAAAGTTGGTAATAGGAGATAGATATCTTGCATGTTGTAATGCAAGTTATTGTGGTATATGGAACTCATACCATAATCTCTCAGGAAAGCAGAAACTGATCCTTTTGGGACCTCCTGAGAAGGCCCAGGGGGTGAGGGGTACTCTACTTTGCCCCCTTTTCACGTTCCAAACTATTTTATTTTACTCTCTTCTGTAATAACACAAAATGGCAGCGATAAGATGCATCAGAGACAGACAGTGAGAGAAAGGAGGCCGGAGATGAAGAAGAGATGTCAAATACACATTGGAGATAATATAGTGGGAGAAGGGAAGTAAATATGAGTAAACTTACCATGTAACATAAAAATGTTGCACTCTATACTATAAGTCTCATTTTATACTACAATCACTTCGCTACAACCTCATAAATTAAAAATAAAAATGAATAATGTCTCAAACAATTTTTGTATTTCTAAATATAAATTTATTCTTCTGAATTTTTAAAATTTGAAAGAACTAGTAACATGTCCTCATCAGGAATTTCCTCTTCAATCATCTCATCTGGAATCTCCTCATGAAAAGTCTGCAATGATGATTCTTGTAACTCTATGGTCTCCAAACATTCGATAAATTCGCCATCAAGAGATTGATCAAAAAAATCATTCAAGTCATCTCCTCCATGTGAGAATATTTCATTATTGGTGCTGTCAATTTCAATAAATGTAGTGGATAATTCAAAAGAAATTGCCACGGTCTCTTCATTGTGAGCCATTTTATTTTGAAATTGCTTGCTGTAAATTGCAGAAAAAAATAATCACTTTCATTTATCGTTTTTAGTAATACATAATATAAAACTAACTTTATCAAGTATTTAGTATAACAGAAGGACTGTAAATAAATAACAGAAAACATTTTTCAAATTATCTTAAAGTGTACAACATAGTTCCCCTTACAAATTAACAACTGACCTTTTTAAAAGTAGGAGAAGTGTTAGTACTGTGTAAACCAAACACCAGAAATTGAGCACCAAAAATTCCTCACAAATGTACCTCAGACAGTAGTATCACAAAATGGCTGTGGTTTCCTCTCATTTTAGATATATACATAACCAATTAACTTTCATCACACACAAATACAAAACCAAAGTAACATTTTAATTGGTTCTAAATTTCAACACTTTCAAATGTGTTTTCCCCATGCAATTTTCCATAGGACATTTAGATACGTCTACAGCCTGAATGGCTGAACGGAATTACACCAAACTTGGCAAAATGGTACATCAAACCTAAGAGGTCAGGGAGGATCTACTATGCCCCCTTATGGTCATTTGCCCCTTCGCTTTGGCCTCCTCTTGTCTCTCGATCCTACCGAGAGACAAGATGGCGGCCGCTACGGACTGTTTGGAATGTTTACAGACGCCGGAGAACCAATCACCTTCGCAAAGCTCCGTAACGCGAAAAGTACGCGAAGCGGAGCGCTGTTACAGATATATATCTTTTTTTGAACGTTAATTTCTCAAAATCCACTGGAGCACATATATTGAAACCTAGCAAAGGCACATCGGGCTACCAGTCCCTAATATTTTGCCAAGTTTCGTGCAAATCCATTCAGCCGTTCGATTATTATTATTATTTATTTTTTTTGCCCCGCGGGGCCCTTTTAAAACCTCCACATCAAACCTAGGGGGTCAGCGAGGATCTACTATGCCCCCTTATGGTCATTTGCCCCTTCGCTTTGGCCTCCTCTTGTCTCTCGATCCTACCGAGAGACAAGATGGCGGCCGCTACGGACTGTTTGGAATGTTTACAGACGCCGGAGAACCAATCAGCTTCGCTTCACAAAGCTCCGTACCGCGAAAAGTACGCGAACTGGAACGCTGCCCGGTCCGCTGTTACAGATATATATCTTTTTTTGAACGTTAATTTCTCAAAATCCACTGGAGCACATATATTGAGACCTAGCAAAGGCACATCGGGCTACCAGTCCCTACAATTTTGCCAAGTTTCGTGCAAATCCATTCAGCCGTTCGGGCTAAAAGTGAGGCCAACCGCCCTATGGAAAACTCAATGTTAAAAACACGTTTTGGGACCCCCCTTTTTTCTCGGCCCCCCCTTGACGAACCTCCCCAAATTTCCAGGGGCTGCTCAGAAACAAAATGTTCCATTTTCCTGAAAATTTCAGCCAATTCCGTCCACAAACGCCAAAGTTATTAGACATAGAATTTTCAAAAATCCCATAGAGAAAAAATCCTAACTATATATACCTACTGGCGACCGCCAGTAGGTAATATATATATATATATATATATATATATATCAGTCATGTCAAATGAGATGTCATCAGTGATGTCATTTGAGATGTCATCAGTGATGTCATCAGTGATGTCACTGACCATGTCATGAATGATGTAATATGTGACATCATCAGCAGTGGATTGCGGGACCACCAAGTGCAAAACATTTTTTTTTTAAATCGCGGGGTACGCGCACGGTACGCGTACCCTATGCGTAAGGTGCGCGTACTCCGCGATTTTTTTTCTTTTTTTTGCCCTTGCGGGTCCTTTTGGGTGCCAAAAGAGGCAACAGATCTGCAGAAAGAGTTTAAGAGAAGTACATAAAAAGAATGAAATGTGCAGAAAAAAGCAACAGAAATGCAGAAAGAGGCCAGAGAAGCAGAGGGAAGCAAGAGTGGCTTGCACTCCATTAGTACCAATTTAACACCCACATTTACCAATAAGTAACAGGTGACCATTCTAGCTTTGCAAAGGGCCTTCCACCATGCTGTAACACTTGCTGCAGCATTTGGGGTAAGGGTTGAGCCCTTTGAGCTGGAAACAAGGCTTGTTTTGTTCAAATCTGCAGATTAGGGTGCAGATGATGAATTATGTGGCTAATGCAGAAAATGTATAATTGTGCAAAATTCGGTGCAGCCAAACAGTCACATAATTCCAGTGGCCCTGCTCATTCCTCTGACAAGGTCCACAAGTGCTCCTCAGTGATTCCATCTTTTTTTTGTCTCACTGAGTTCATAGTTAAGCTTCAATGGAAACGAGGAAGACTAAACAAGAGGTTACCACTCCACAACACAGACCTCCATACCACATCATTACTCTCCATAACACATAATCCTACTCTACACAATTCTTATACACTAAATACCAAATACTTTCTATCTACATATTTCACTGCTCAGCATACCACATAATTCCACAACACACAACGTAAATCCACTCCACTCCAAAAAACATTAGTTAAAAACTTTTGCATTTACAATGCCAATAACTCTAATTCTCGCAAATGTGAAACCTATTACATTGCAAACACTTCTTTAACGAGTAGTCTCATTTGCAGAGTGGTGGAGAAAGGGTGCTGGGCCACCGACCAGCTCTCAGGAATTCCACTGCGTAAGACTTACAGGAGGTACTAGAAGGGCTTATTGGCCCCCAAAGTCCCCCAGGAGTAAATTGAACTTCATCACCCATCCTGTAGTCTGCCAAGAGGTGCGTTTGCAGAGTGGCGGAGAATGGGCGGTATGGCCTCCGAAGACATTATAGCAATCCTACTGTGTGGGATTTACTGGAGGTAGCAAGAGGGGTAGTTGGCCCTCAAGAACATCTTGGGGGCCAACCACCCCTCCTATTACCTACAGTAAGTCCCACACAGCAGGATTGCTAAATTCTCAGAGCAGGCCACGCCCCCTTTGCCCACCACTTTACAAACGTGCTCCCTGGTGTGCTCTCGGATGGGGATTGAAGTCCCCTTTGCGACTGGGGTCCTTTAGGGGCTAATGAGCCTACCTCCTACAACTAGTACACCCCACACAGTGGGATAACTGAGAGTTAGACAAAGGCCATTCCCCTTTTATCCACCATTCAGCAAATTTGCCCCCTGGTGCGTTGTAAGATGGGGCATTAAGTCGCCTTGAAAACGGAGGTTCCCTGGGGGCCAACTAGCCCAACAGGGAGCTCCAGTAAGCGTCACACAGCTGGATTGCAGAGAGGTGGTCCGAGGCCATGCCCCCTTCGTACACCACTATGCAAACGCTCCTCTTGGCGCACTGCTGCTCGGGGGACAAAGTCCACTTGTGTCCTGTGGTCCTCATGACACAAGTGGACTGTGGTGTGAAAAGGGGAGTGGCCTCGGCCAAATCAGTGTTTTCTATGGCAGGGCAGGAGGTGTGCTCCCGCCCTGCCATAGCAACAGGCACCCCAGGACATTTCAGGAGCTGGCTCCTGGGGGGATGGTCCATAGGGCAATCAAGGGCTCCAGGAGGGGGGCCACGCTGTTCCCCTCCTTCCATTTACATAGCACTGGGGAGGTGGTATTCCCTGGGCCAGGGGTCCGTAACGGTGGTCCCTAGGGCAGTGTTGGGGGGCTTGAGTCCCCCCACACTAATTATTTACAAAGCCCCAGGGAGGTGGTGGACTCCAGGGCTTGGGGGGCCCGCAGGGCCCACCACTCTAATTTTAAGAAAGCCCCAGGGAGGTGGCAGTCCCTGGGTCTTGGGGTGCACGCGAGGCCCCCAACCCTTATTTCATTATGCCCCAGGGAAGTTGCGGTCCCCTGGGCTGCGGGTGCCACATGTCCCACATACATCATAAATGAAGCCCACAGGAAGTGGTGGTCCCCAGTGCTGCGGGGGCACCCACGGGCCCCCGCAACATAAATTGGCATGCCCCCGGACCAGGCCCACCCGGGGGTTTAAATTCAATGAATCGCAGGAGCCCGCACTTTGTTTTTTTATTTTAATTTGTCCTCGCACCGAACGGTAATTTGGCCGATTTGAAAAAAAAGTTTGTTTTGGCCCTGGGTGTCATTGTGGGACCCCATAACCAGGCCTAGTTTGTACCATGTCCCCTTTTCTTGTTTTTCACCTTTTTTCACTCTTTTCTTGTGATTTGGTTACTGAGTCACAAGATGGCAGCAGTTCGGGCTGTAGCTTTGTCTAAATTTCCTATGAAAATGAACATGGAGAAAACGTGCTTTGAGGCCCCCATTTTTTCTCAGGCCTTGCTTGACAAATCGTCCCAAAACTTTCAAGACTGGAGCTGACCGGAGTGCCCCGTTAGTTTTGAAAATTATGCAAAGATTTGTCCAACGGCGCAAACATTATTGGCAAATCAAAAAACGCTTTTCCTATGGAAACTAGGTCCTAACTATAACTACCTACTGGTGACCGCCAGTACGTTGTATAATGGGGGGTCCAAAAATGTGAGTTTCCCATGCAATTTCCCATAGAGATTTTTGAAAATGACTACAGCCTGAACTGTTGGACAAATTGATGCCAACATTGGCAGAGAGGGGGCTGTTGGTCCAGAAAGAGCCCTTTAAAGGTCTCGCCTATGCAGCACGTATGTGTTGGTAGGAGACCTTTGGCCATTGTTCAGCTCTTTTTCGAGGCACACACTCGTGCTTGTGGCAGTATCCACCTTGTGGGAGCGAGCAGGTATGCGCCACAAGCACGAGTTTGTGCTTCGAAAAAGGGCAGACTGCTCTCCCCAGTACAAGCGCGCGCACCACTCGTGGTCTCACCTCCTGCTCCCCCTCTCTCTCACAATGAACTTTCACGGCGGCGCGGGGCCACACTTGTATTTCAGTGCTTGTTCTTGCTTTCTGTCTCCCCTTCTCGCTTTTACTTTCCAGCACCCTACTTCTTTCTTTCTTTCTTTCTTACTCGTTGCCTTTTCTTTCTTATACTCTGTAATGCTCTCTTTCCCCTCCAGCCAATGCCTTACTACAATTGTGAAAGCTTTCCAGGAAACAGTAGCCAGATGGATCGTTGTCGGTGCTAATGTGACCCTATGATTTATTTCTGAGGTTTCTTGGAACAGTTTAGTTTCAACAGTATATTTAAAGCCTTGCCGCTTTTGTCTGTTTGCTTAGATGATTTATATATGACTACTGTGCCACCAGACCACTTTAAAAAAAGCCCTGCAGCACTGAAAATATATATAAATTAAGCCTGGGCGTAGTTCGTGAAGTAGCTCTATGCTTAGTGCGCTGTTCATGATGATTGCACAGTACCGGATGCTTGTCCGCACTGTGCAATCATTGACAACAGCATCTTGCACAGTGCGAGCTGTCTTTTACTGTAGAGCGGCAGATTTCTCAACGCGGACTGGTGGTTTCTCATCGTGAGCGGTCGCGAGCATACGCGACCACTCGCTATGGGAAACCTGACTCCCCCGCGTTGTGAATCTCGCCGGGAGGTTTATTTTCCACGCTCGCGATCGGCAACTTGATGTTGCTGATCGCGAACGAGGAAAAAGTCTCGCCGGGATGTCATTTTGCTTGATTGCAGTCGCCAACTTGACGTTGAGGAACATGAGCAAGCAAAAAATTACCGCTGCACTACGCTATGTGTGTTTGCACTGTGCTACGTGCAGTTTGCGTAGTACGAAGTAGCGAAAACTTCGCAAACTACGCGAGCATGGTGTAGTGCTTTGCCCAGGGTTAATATAAATACGAAAATGTTTAGTGAAATTCAGAAGGTATAGACAGTCACAATGAACACAGCAGACAGTGTGCCTCGTTGGGTGCATGAGAAGGTTACGCTTTCTGGGATAAGATCCTCTTTCAGAGATTCTTATCAGGTGAAAGCAGAGAAACATCACAAGGCCCTTCCGCTTCTGGTTGGCACTCATATTCCAGAGCTAACGGCTGCATTGCATGGGCCCCGACACTACTCAGACCTATGCTGAACTCACGCTGTGCTCTTGGACTGATGCTTGTAAGACAGCTCGGTAATTAGAACGCTCGCCACTGACATCAGCGGTCAACCGAATGGCATGATTTGGAATCCCGGTGAGTCCAACTCAGCCTGCATCCTTCTCTGAGAGACAAACGGAGTGCCTTAACACTGGATAATAATAAGAAGTTTGGTTTATGATTTGAAATATTTGTTTTAAGGGTTGAGCCAACTGCCATAATAGGACAAATATTTACTTATGGTTAGGTATGTAGATGTTAGTACAGCACATTGCGAATGAAGGCCACTTCTGAGCGTGGGGTTGAGTCCCACATGCTCTTAGGTGACCCCAAAGTTCAAAATCCTCATTGTTCATGAGCTCGTCATGAACAATGGGAATTTAGGTCATGCAGCGCAGAGGAGGAATTGCCTTAGCACTAATGTGATTAAGCCATTGACCAGTTCCTCAATCTTATGATAATACCCTTCACATCAGTCTCATCCCTGACTCTCTCACCAGCCCTCCCCATTATATATCCCTCTTCTTTTGACCACTCATACCCTACTAATGATTCCACATACTTTTAGCATCCACAACCCACCTTCCGAAGTGAAAACCTCCTTGGTTTACTCTTGATTACATAAATCGAATTTGTGACTAAATGGTGTAACATTTGGATCACTGACTAAATATCGACAACAACAATATAGAATGAACAGAATATCAACACTAAAATGTCGAAGGTCAGACTATCAACTCCCTATCTACAAAGGTAAGTCCAAAAATATTGAAGACAAAATATCGTTGTTTAAAATGTAAGTTGTAAAAAATATCAATTTTTTAAAATATATTAAACATAATATTAACTTAATTAAATAATCAATATAATTCAATAAAACATACTTAAAATGAATTTTAAAAAAACTAAAATTAATAAATAATGTATGTAATCTCTAAAAATTAATTTACATCAGCGTTGGATAGCGGTAGGGTAAAATTTACAATTCCCACTCCAGTGAGTGCAACAGTAGGGAAAGTTTTGGATAGCGGGAGAGTAAAAATTACTAATCCCACTCCAGAGAGTGCAACAGTAGGGAAAGCGTTGGATAGCGTAGGGGTAAAAATTACTATTCCCACTTCAGAGAGTGCAACAGTAGGGAAAGCGTTGGATAGCGTAGGGGTAAATATTACTATTCCCACTCCAGTGAGTGTAACAGTAGGGAAAGCGTTGGATAGCGTAGGGGTAAATATTACTATTCCCACTCCAGTGAGTGAAACAGTAGGGAAAGCGTTGGATAGCGTAGGGGTAAAAATTACTATTCCCACTTCAGAGAGTGCAACAGTAGGGAAAGTGCTGGATAGAGTAGGGGTAGAAATTACTATTCCCACTCCTGTGAGTGCAACAGTAGGGAAAGCATTGGATAGCGTAGGGGTAAAACTTACCATTCCCACTCCAGAGAGTGCAACAGTAGGGAAATTGTTGGATAGCGTAGGCGTAAACATTACTATTCCCACTCCAGTGAGTGCAACAGTAGGGAAAGAAATGATTTAATTTTTAAATAAAAATAAATTAATTAGCAATACCAATAAAAAATGTTATTAAAAGTAATTACCAATTACATAATATTTAATAATTAATTATTTATAAATACCAGTACATAATATTTATTAAAAATTAATTACCTATTAAGAATTAATTAACAACCAATTAATTTTCAATACCAAAAATGTAATAAGTAATAACAAAATTACCAATTAATTAACAAAAAATTAACTATCAACACACAAAAATAATTTCAATACCTACTTAATTAGAATTAAATTACTTCGGACCCTATTCCCCTATAAACCCACAACCTGCTCCGAATAATAAAAATAGAATTAACATAATTATCAATTAATCAATTAATAAATATTAATGACCAATTAATAAAACTGAATTACCAATTAATAATTAATTAACAATACATTAATTATCAATACCATTAAATAAAAATAAATATTTACTTAATTACAATTAAATTACTTCCCACCCTATTCCCCTATAAACCCACAACCCGCTACATAACTAAAAGGCTAAATTAATTTAAAATTATTAATAATTCCTAAAAACGAATATCTAATTTACTATAATTAAATTAATTCCCACCCTATTCCCCTTTAAACCCATAACCCGCTACAGAATTAAACTACGCAAAAATTAAATAACATAAAACTCATTCCTTAAAAAAAATAAACATACATTACAAAAATAATATACACTTTTAACACATACTAACATACAAACACTTAAAAAATGTATATTATTAAAAATTAAATATATTTTAATGTCTATATTATGTACTTCGTTATTTTGACAGTCGAAATTACTTACCTGCATTTTGATATTATTAACCAATATATTAAGTCCATTCGATATTATGTCCATTCTATATTTTGAATTCGATATCCTGTCTATTCTATATTGTTTACGATATTGTTCCTAGTTACCGCAACATTTTGACAGTACTTCTTTTTATTGTTGCAACAGTGCTATGAGTCTGCTTTGAATTCCCACTAGCCTATCCTCACCTTTACTTTCTCCCCCTTGCTCAGGACTTTGGATCACACTGGCTATTCATGCCCTCCAGGCATTAATACATTTGAAATGGATAGCGGAAATCTTACACCATGAGATACCTTTCATTAAGCTGACCTTTGCTTCCCCCTCAGTGAAACCTTGATTTACCTTAATCTCCTCCCCCAAATCACACCACAAGAAAAAACAAGCATTGGCATAACCAATAGGTCTCGCCTTTGGGACTGTATAAGTGTTTAGCCATGCAACAGTTGATATGGTTGCTCCAAGGATATTATGCTGCACAACTAAATACTTATAAGGTCCCAAAGGTGAGACGTATTGGCTATGTCAATGCGTGTTTTGAGTTGATGAAAAACTTTTCAGTAGTTGCGGAGCTATAAAAGAAACAAGAAATATAAATATCTAGGGATGTGGACCCTCCACGGATCTCCCAGGGTGGATCGGCGAAGTCACACGCTACAATGACTGGCTGACCTCATCAACTTGACTGGAAGGATGTGATCACCATTTTAAGGATCAGGAAACCATCCCCGGGACCCACAAGGTTTTACAAAGCAATTAAATGAGTCAGGGTTGAGGTACCCTGATCCCATGGGTGCATTAGAGAGTGTGAGAGGAACCTATGTTGGGTGTGAAATTGAGTTACAATTATTTGTTTTTACTTCAGGAATCTGCCGATCCCTTCGAGGCTTAGAATAGCCCTCCGAGTAAACTTGCGATGGATTTGTGAATCTTAACATACTTTCTGACCCACTCAGACACCGATATGTGTTCTCTCACACCCATATACTGACCCAGCCAGGCAGTCATGCACTCACTCACAGACCTACACAGGCATTTACTCACCCACTCACAGACCCATGCTGTCTCTCTCAGTCCAACTCACAGACCCACATAGGTGCTCACACACCCACTGACAGGCCCACACAGACACTCACAACCTACTAACAGACCTACTCAGACACTTTAACACCCGCTCTCAGCCCCCTCTCAGGTACTCACAGACCCACTCAGATAGTTTCACATCCTCTCACAGACCCGTTCAGACACTGAGGCATCCAGTCACAGGCCCACTCAGACACTTACACACCCACTCACAGAACTATTTAGACACTGACTCACACACCCACACAGATACTCACAAGCCCACTGCCATACCCATTCAGAGACTCTGGCACCCACTCACAGAGCCATTGAGACACCCCTGCACCCACTCACAAACCCACTCAGACACCCTCACACCCACTCATAGATCCACTCAGACACTCACACACCGACTGTAAGACCCACTCAGATATTTTCACACCTACTCACAGCCCCACACAAACACTCACAGACCGATTCTCACAGTCACACAATGACTCACAGATCCATGTACTCACTCACACACTCCCACAGTCTGACATTGACACTCACACACCCACTAACAGACACATAGTGCCACTCACACACCCACCCACAGACCTACAGTACCACTCACTACCCACTTACAAACCCATACAACCACTCACACAGCAACTCATATATCCATGTTACCACTAACACAACCATTGACACACCCAGTTACACACTCACACAACCGCTCACCAACCTATCTAGTCTGGCAAACCTACTCACATACCCTCACAGCCAGCCAAACACCTAGGGCCGGATGTAGGTCGGTCGGTAACGGCCGAAAATCGGTATTTTCGGCCGTTACCGACCGAGATTCACAAAATGGTATGTAGGTCCAGGTATTTTACAGATTCGGAAAATTTACCGAATCTGTAAAATACCGAATCGGTATTTTTTACCGATTCGGTAACAATGAGATGTAGGTGGGACTCTTCTGAGTCCCACAAGCCTTACAGAATCGGTATTTTACCATGAAATCCAACTTCATGGTAAAAAAACGATTCCGGTGTGCATGCACATGTGTGCATGCACACCTGTGCCATATGACAGGAAGGGCAGGTATGCCTGCCACATGGCCCCCGAATCTTTTTTGGGGGTGCTAGAGGGTGTCAAAGTGACACCCCCTGCACCCTTGTCAAAATCGGTATTTACCGATTCTGTAAATACCGACCGGTAATGCCCCATTCATTCCTATGGGCTTCAAAGCCCATAGGAATGAATGGGACATTACCGGTCGGTATTTACAGAATCGGTAAATACCGATTTTTACCGATTCGGTAGCAGGAACATCTGGATGTTCCTACATCTCAACCCCTTAGATTTACCGATTTTTAATTACCGAATCGGTATGATTCGGTAATTTAAAATCGGTAAATCTATTTTACCTACATCGGGGCCCTACTTCCTTACCCTGTTACCCTGTTACACACTCACAAACTGACTCAGTGACCTATAGTATGACTCACACGACCAGTTAGAGATCCATACACCCTCTTAAACGCCCACTCCCACAACATCAAAACCACTGACTCATGGACCTATGGAGGCACTCCAACACTCACTTACCTACCCATGTAGTCAGTTATATGCCTACTGTATTCAATGTGTTATTGTTTTACATAAGTAGGTTTGGTTAAGGAAACCTGGTTTTTGTTATGTGTTGAATGTGTTCTGGTTTGGGATCTGTGTTGCTCAAAACGCTTAATTATGACCCATAATACACACTATGACCATTTTGGAGGGTAGTAGGAGTAGCACAGAATGGAAGGATGCAGTAGAATGAGGCTGTTTTGAGGATGAGTTAGTAGGATATATAAGAACATATTTGATTGAATGGCAAAGATGTGCATGGAACTAAAATTAGGTGGTAATTTGGAGAAAAAAGTAACTAGATCTGTGATTGGTTTTGAAAAAAATATTTAAATATGTTGTTAGGGATATGCTTGAAATTGCAACCAGTCAAACACACCTGCTATAGTTTAATTTGAAGCTAGTATGCTGCTTACAGAAAGTAATGTGCTCTTTTGACCTATTGGTAGGTAGAGAGTGCTGGTAATATGGTCACAAAGCTAAAAGAATATGGGGAGGGGTAGAAAAATGAGTGCACTTTGAAACTCAAAAAGGGGAGGGGTGAAAGCATTGGTAATTATGGAGTATTTGGCTTTAAATTGAGTAGTTTTTAAAAAGAAAAATTAAATACAAAAGCGTAAATAGTAGATTGCGAAAAGCTTTTATGGGCTTCCGCATGGATCCGGAGGTCCACCCTGAATTACACGAGGGACCGCATTGAGCGGTGCGGTGGATCAGCGGATTTGTGGAAAAAATATCTAATTAGGCTTCTTCCCAGGAAGCATGGAAAAGGTTAAACAATACTGACCATTTAGGAATGATATAAGTAAAAAAGGAAGCATGTGATTTGTTAACTGAGGAGTATATGTAAGAGCACATGTGAAAGGTAGCCATTTTAGCTGCTTTTGACTTGAGAGTGGAGGATCTTTGTCATATCAATGACTACAGATTTCAAAAGAAAACAAATGTTAACAGAAATAACGTTTGAGACCCCCAAAAAACTTGTATAGGTATGTTAATTAGTTTGTACTATAAATAAAAAGGCTTTTCAGATCAAATATTGTGGTATAAGTAAGAAGAAAGAAAATGTGTAGCTTCTAGACACTATACTTGAAAGCAAAACAGAAGTTACCTTAGATGAGAGCATTAACTAAAAAATAGGGGAAGTAGGGAAGGACAAAGAGGAATTTATATGCTGAAAATATAGTAATATAATTAAGCCAGTATGAATTAATGTGTTTGCAACCAGATGTGGGTGTTTGCCTACAGTAAGTAATTTAATAGAAAGTAATGTTCACCCTCATACACAGCCAGGCAGGCACTTACACACCCAGTTACAATCTCATGAAAGCAATAATGTACCCACCACTTATAAAGCTAGACAGTGACTGCCACACTCAGTCATACATCCATAAACTCATTCACACACTCATTTACTCACCTATACTTTCACTCATCTAATTATTGACATACTCATACAGGTACTGGCACACCCACTCACACACCTGTACATGCATACATGTGCCCAGCTCTCAATCAGTTATACATGCACTTACACACCCATACAACAAGTCATCTACTAATACACCTACTCGCATAGCTATTTACACAACCATAGAGCTACTCACACACCCAGTGAGAGAGCAACAGAGGCACTTACACATACATTCAGATACCTACACAGCACTTATATATCGAGCAGTAACCAAGATAGTTGCACACACAATTGCATACCCTAAAATTCACTAATACAGCTAGTAAGCAATCCATACAGCCACTTACATACACATTTACAGATCCATACTGTTACTAAGAGAGACAGTCATATAGCAACATAGTTACATACACATCCAGTGACACAGCCACAGAGGGTCTAATGGAGTAATTAGGATATGTACTCAAGTACTGATACCCCTGGTCACCCATTCAAACAAGTAACTCTTTAAACATGTCTGAGGTGTGCTACTGTTGAACTTATGTGTGCAGTATACAGGTCATATTGACTTAGCATTGAAAACCCTTTGCCAAGCCATAAACTTCCCTTCTAGTACATCTAAGTCACCATAAGGTAGACAGAATATGGAATTAGATTTATACTCAATGAGATCTGAGCAAGTTAGTTATATGCACATTAGTATGTGTATGCTATTATTAAGCTGAATGCATACTACATAACCAATAAAATGTATATAAATGTGATTTGTGAGGCAAGCTAGGCAGGCCTGTGGTGTGAACCTCGAAATTGAGTGGTCTGCTTTCTTCACATTTGTGTTTGTTCTGTGGAAAACAACACAAATGCAATTTTTAAAATGATTAGTGTACGGTGGTACTTTGTACTAACGTTTCAGATAATCATCAGGAGTTGTACTGGACCTATCTGCAGGACATCTTTCCAGGGCCAGACTGGGAACGCAAATTAGCCTTGGCAATGGAGTCAGACTGGCTGTGCCTGAGCTGGTGGGAGACACTGCTGCTGCTTTATGTATAGGGGGCTGATATTGAAACACTGCTGCAAAACCATCCCCCATACCAAAACCGACCCCCCACCCTTCCGGCCCAGCAGGAAAACGCCTGGTGCCCGCTATGGCCAATCAAACCCTGAATTCTGTGCACCTGTGCCCCACACAAATCAATTCAGCAAAGCAAGGAGAAGATTAAGAACAGTAAACATGAGCTTAATTAATTTTTTTGTTACTAAAAACTATAGAAAAGAACAATAAGCCCATGCCTGTCTTCCATGACAGGCAAGCTACGCTCCTTCTAAAAATAGAAATAACCAGATATCCGCAACAAAACTATAATTGACACTCATAACACCGCATCATAATTCTGGAGTGACAGACTCAACCAGTGTAACAGATTCATATGCAAAGGTTTGCCCACTGAATATCGTTTCAACATTATCAATGGAACAGATTATCTAAAATAAAATACAGACAGTCAAGAGTTTCTATGCAGAGGTCTGTATCTATGTACCTGTGCGGTAACTATCTTTAAAGTGCATAGATGTGGAATAAGGAATAGTAAATCTGTACTTCTGTCTGTGCACTTACCTTTTCATGTTTCTCCTTCAATGTTTTGTCCTTGAAAATATTTTACCGCAATATTGTTGGAGTAGATATTCAGTAGTACAATCACATGTATAGAGCGATATTGCAACTCTTGGAGCCAGAATACTCACCATTGTTTGACACAGCATCCTCGCTGTGTCAGTTTGCATCCTCGTTGTGTCAGTTTGCATCCTCTCTGTGTCAGTTTGCATCCTCGCTGTGTCAGTTTGCATCCTCGCTGTGTCAGTTTGCATCCTCACTGTGTCAGTTTGCATCCTCGCTGTGTCAGTTTGCATCCTCGCTGTGTCAGTTTGCATCCTCTCTGTGTCAGTTTGCATCCTCGCTGTGTCAGTTTGCATCCTCGTTGTGTCAGTTTGCATCCTCGTTGTGTCAGTTTGCATCCTCGCTGTGTCAGTTTGCATCCTCCCTGTGTCAGTTTGCATCCTCACTGTGTCAGTTTGCATCCTCACTGGGTCAGTTTGCATCCTCGCTGTGTCAGTTTGCATCCTCGCTGTGTCAGTTTGCATCCTCGCTGTGTCAGTTTGCATCCTCGCTGTGTCAGTTTGCATCCTCGCTGTGTCAGTTTGCATCCTCGCTGTGTCAATTTGCATCCTCGCTGTGTCAGTTTGCATCCTCGCTGTGTCAGTTTGCATCCTCGCTGTGTCAGAGTTTGCATCCTCGCTGTGTCAGTTTGCATCCTCACTGTGTCACTTTGCATCCTCGCTGTGTCAGTTTGCATCCTCGTTGTGTCAGTTTGCATCCTCTCTGTGTCAGTTTGCATCCTCGCTGTGTCAGTTTGCATCCTCGCTGTGTCAGTTTGCATCCTCACTGTGTCAGTTTGCATCCTCACTGTGTCAGTTTGCATCCTCGCTGGGTCAGTTTGCATCCTCGCTGTGTCAGTTTGCATCCTCGCTGTGTCAGTTTGCATCCTCACTGGGTCAGTTTGCATCCTCGCTGTGTCAGTTTGCATCCTCGCTGTGTCAGTTTGCATCCTCGCTGTGTCAGTTTGCATCCTCGCTGTGTCAGTTTGCATCCTCGCTGTGTCAGTTTGCATCCTCGCTGTGTCAGTTTGCATCCTCACTGTGTCAGTTTGCATCCTCGCTGTGTCAGTTTGCATCCTCACTCGCTCTGTCAGTTTGCATCCTCGCTGTGTCTTTTTGCATCCCCAGTCTGTGAGTTTTCACTTCCAGTATGAGAGAATGCAACTCCTCTCTATTGTGCCAACTGCATCATCAAACTGCAAGATTTTACCCAGTAGGTTGAAGTGTGCTAAACTCCACCCCAGCAGGTGAAATTGCAGTCTCGGTCGGCGAGAATGAATGCTAGTGTGTGCACGTTCACATCCAGCATGGAACTGTACCCGAGTGTTTGTGGTTTTATCCCTTGAAATGATACTGCAACCTTGGTGTGTGAAAGTGCACTGTCAGTGAGTCAAACTGCACCTGAGTGTGAGACTGCACCTCAGAGTGTGAAACAAAAACACTCTCAGAGAGTGAGAGGGAGTTCCAATGTTGCAGACTTATACTCTGAGTGAGACTGTACCCTGGGGTGTCAGTTTGCACCTCTCTGCATGGGACTGAACCACATTTAAGATTACAACACCCTTAGTGAGTGAGACTGAACACTTAGGGCCTGAATTACAAACTGCACTCTTGGGTAAGTTTTTACTTTTGTGTATGTTTGATACTTCGCGCCCTCCACCCATCGAACAAAGCGAGGCCCGAAGTACAAACAGCTCAGGGTAACCCTTTTATATTACACGCCAGCACCTTCTGTACAGAGGAGACCATTTTTTTAACATTATTTTTATTGGGATTTTTACAGACATTTAATACATTCCAGATACGTGTATCTCGTTGTGTGTACAGGGTATGGTATTGATTGCCTGGGTTACATAGGCTCGGCTTATCTGCCGCACCAATGTTGCTTGTTTTCCTAATAAAAGCATCCCACGATATTCACCCATCTGAACCCCTGCGAGTCACTGGCAAGTGGAAGTCAGTGAGCACATTAGACAAGCGACTGCCACACTGACAAAAAACAACCAACAACTGGAAAGTACCACCTGTGCTCCTGGAAGTAATCCCAGGCAGACAGGGAGGAAGTGGCCGAGGCCAGGAAGGTTTGGAGGGCGGGGCCGGCGACAATGTGAAAATAACGAAAACAAGAAGATAAAGGCAACCTCCCACCTATACTCATACAAAGGTAACAGCCCCCAAATAACATATCATTGAATACGCTCTGTATTGCATAAAGAACATAATACATATCAATCATATCAATCATAAAATTAATTAAAAAAATTAGATAATTATTAATTATTACCTAATTAACTGCCCACCCTATCCCACTACAAATGCAAGAACTCGACTCTATGAACTACTATTAATTATTAGATCAAACATTCTAAATCACTCAAAATTACAAGCTACATTTTAAAAACAAATGATAACATTTATATAAACAACTCAGAAAATTATTATATCATTAAAAGATGATATTTTAACTACAATATTAGTGAAAACCATATTAAAAACATTGATAATAGTTAAAAGTGTATTACTTACCTCAAAAACAATATTATTAACTCAATATGTTGTCCAAACACTAATAGGTTTATAGATAGATAGATAGATAGATAGATAGATAGATAGATAGATAGATAGATAGATAGACAGACAGACAGACAGATAGATAGATAGATAGATAGACAGACAGACAGACAGACATACAGACAGACAGACAGACAGACAGACAGACAGACAGACAGACAGACAGATAGATAGATAGATAGACAGACAGACAGACAGACAGACAGACAGACAGACAGACAGACAGACAGACAGACAGACAGATAGACAGACAGACAGACAGACAGACAGATAGACAGACAGACAGACAGATAGATAGACAGACAGACAGACAGACAGACAGATAGATAGATAGATAGATAGATAGATAGACAGATAGATAGATAGATAGATAGATAGATAGATAGATAGATCTCTCAATCATTAGCATTCTGCATGTGCGTCAAAGTACCATGATGTGTTGTTTGCTCAACACATTGAAAAACATGCATTGTAAAGGCATGCATGCTAATTTCTGAAAGTCAGGACAGAGTTGCGAGAATGGCTGTATGATAACTTTTATGGAAAGAGAGTGTTGAATTCTTACCTGGCATTATATTACAGTTGTCTGCAATAGAGCACACATATGGTAGGTCAGAGCACAGAGATGAGAGGACAGGCTGGTTCCCATGCTACCATTTTGTAAATGTTCCCCTACGGTGCATGGCTCCTCTCCCAATCCATTACCAGTCCCTGACCTCCTGGCACAAGGCTTCCTTCCACACTTCAGAGTGAAAGGATTAAGACTCTGAAGCTGTGAGTAGTGTTCACACCAAACGTTCCTCTGCAGTGGGTGTCTCCTTCTCAATACAGTTCTTTTTACTCTTCAGTGTTGGCTGCACACTTGAGGTTGGTGGTGGTTCCTGATGGCTGCAGGGGCATGCAATCTAAAGGGTAAAAAGAGGGCCTTGGGAGTGAGCTGTGCGTATGCGGTTTGAAGTGAACTAGGGAGAGGTGTGTGTGGTTTAGGTCATGTGTACAGTATTTGCCTGTTCTCTTCCATTCAAGGTCCTTCCTACCAAGATGGCTGAGGTCTCTGCCTAAAAGACTGCACATAAAAGATGATCATGGAGTTTGTTTTCATTCGATTTCAGTGCAAAATACTATTTGAGTAGGCTCCACCCACTCATTCAGCAGCTGCTCTTCTGCTAATGTGGGGGAGAATTCTCCCACTGCATTTTGAGCAGTGGATACAAGAAAAAGAAAATGATAATAACATTAATATCATTTTATTTTTCCGGTTTACGGGGCTGGCAAGACTTGGCTGTGTCACAGTCAGCAAGGGGAGGAGTGGTGGGCACTTAAGTGGGCATGACTGCTTGGCCAGCCATTTGGCCCGGCCAAATAGCTATGCTCAATTTGCGTGTTCCCCACCTGGCTGTAATGCAGAAACTGGGGAGGTACATGGACACTGCCTGTTCCACTGCCTGTTTGAGTGCTGAACGACGGCACTCAGACCAATCACAACTCTGCATTGCTGGAGAGCCTGTTTGTGCTTCCTGCTTCAAGCAAAATCAGAAGAGGACGACGCGAGGCAGCGATCTGGGAACAAGTCTAGTCATTTTTTTAAATTTATTTTTCTGTACACCTGTGCTACTTGGTGGAAGCCGCCAATTCACTCATTCCAAGGGCTGGAGAATGAAAGTCTACAGCTAAGTGAAAATCTGCACTTGAACATCCTGAATAGAAATAATAGGATTGTTACACCTAGGTGCAGGAGTGAATAAGCACATGAGTGATACACATGCATTGTTACCTTGTGAATTAGGCCCATTCTGTAATATTTACATGAAGCTTTGACTTGGCACCCTTTTGGGGCTCTGTCCGCCAACGTGCATTGGAGAACATGCCAGTGATGTTAACCACCAGGAAGATGGAATGAACTGGAATGGCCTCTCACTGGAACAGGTCATCTCACCTTTACATTGCTGCTTGATCCTGAATCATAGTTGGTAGCTTCCAGAGCACCTCATGCAAAAGATCTTTTGATTTGGCTGGTAGATATATCTTTGCTTTACAATTTTATTATTCAAAGAAAGGACTGCCTGATTGACATTACGCTTACAGGTAACTGCACCTCTTCTTCAGGCATATAATGCTTTTGCATGCAGAAAGCACTGCAGGGTCCCAGACAGAAAATGCGCCCTTCTCCCAGTGGCATATGATTCATATTCTTCCTTTGGTCCTAATGCACATGGTGCAGACTTTACTCATGAGGGACAAAGAGCTTCTGTCTGGTTTATTCCTGGAACTTGTTCAGGAATTGGTGAACGCTCCAACTGCCCGAAGGAGGGAGTGATTAACCATCCGCAGGCTCTTAATGTTTATTGTCAAGCAGGGGATCCTTTCTTCAACAACTAATAAAGGTTCTTGCTCCACCTAAGCTAAAAACCTCTACACTTGCCCTTCTCCTTGCCAAGCCTGGCTCTGGAAACAGAAACCTGGCTGGTGTCCCTCAGATCTCCATGCTAGCTTCAAGGTAGGCTTCTTTAAACAGCATGCCTTATGTCTCCATCCAATAAATATAACTACAAATTTCCAGTCCTCAAACAAATCCTCTATTTTCCATCCAAGCTAAGATCGTGTTTAAAATCACTTACAACTCTGCTCTCATGATCAGTCAAGGTTTTTTTTAACATATGTGGACTGTATACGTCGCCACTGCTGATATTAAGATCTCTCAGGAGCTGAGCCTAAACTGTGTGGTTGCTGCTGCGTCCCTCTGGATACACTCCCACTGCAAACTATTACCTGTACCAAGTCCGCAAACACTAAGGAAATAAGAATGATTGAATCTCACCTTGTCTGGTTGGACCTGAACAACCGCGCCAACCAATAAAACTGGTTGATTTCCCAGAACACGATTGTGCTAACTTTCCCTTGTTGCTCTGTTTCCCTGTCAGGAATGTTCACTAAGGTTTTACTTTCTCACAGGTAATAAAAAGTACAGTATTTCCTCATGGTACATTAGCATTATATAGAACTGTTAAATGCATATACAATGAATGCATACATGTCTTCAGAAATAGGTGAGGTAAGGAGAAGAGAGGGCAGTGAGTAATTGAGGGAGGTCAGAGGATAATAGGACTTTAAAGTTGAAGGAAGGAGAGTAAGTGATAAAGAGAGCCAGAGGATATAATGATCAAAATAGTGTAGAGGGGAGTGTGTGAGTGTCTAGTAATGAAGTCCAACAGGCAAGCTGTAGTTTAAGTAGATTTATTGAACTAAGTTACATGTAGAAGAGTTTTAGTGTAGCATCCCCACCAGGAGCAGCCTACCTGCTGCTCAGCCCATTCTCCAACTATCACACTTCACCTTACAGGCACCCTACATTCCAATACGCATGATCACTCCAACATTCAATGCAGCACACAACACATTCACACTGGCTGAGCAAGTAGAGAGATAATGGCAGGACATTCACAAGAACAGGACACTATATATCCCCCTGTCATATATAACAGAAGTATAAATGTGAGGAACACAAATGCCGCTGAAAACCAGAAAGAAAATATAACAATGAGAACCAAGAAAAGGAATAAATGAGAGGAACACAAATGCAGCTGAAAAGATGCAATGAGGTGAACAAAAAGGATAGAGCGGAAAGATAGGTGGAAGTAAATGAAGAGGAAGCAATAGTGGGTTTGTATCCCATCCTCTTCACTAAAATATGTAGTAATGAATCCAACAGGCAAGATGAAGTTTAAGTAGATTTATTGAAGCAAGTTACATGTAGAAGAGTTCTAGTGTAGCGGCCCCACCAGGAGCAGCCTGCCTGCTGCTCAGCCCATTCTCCAACTGTCACACTTCACCTTAGAGGGACCCAACATTCCAATACGCACCATCACTCCAACATTCCATGCAGCACACAACACAGTCACACCATCTGAGCCGTTAGAGAGATAATGGCAGGACATTCACAAGAACAGGATACTACAGAGTGTTTGCTTTGTAAGAGCTTTCTGGCAGAACTTGGAATGTGGGATTAGTTTGCGTTCTTGGTTCTGGTTTACTTGTAAACATTCTTGTGAAGTCAGTTATGCTTCAACTGGCTGAGGGAGAGCTGCATTCCTGTTGTAAGGACTACTACTTGTAAAATAAACAGTTCTACTTACTTCATCATTGTGGTGCTGTTATTACAGGCTACAAGAGTGAGATGGGGAGGCGAGAATAACATATGATAATAGGTGTGGAGAGTGAGTGAAAGAGGGAGTGGAGGGTAACATGAGATGAGAGTGTAGCGGGTAAAGTGAGCGTTACAAGAAGGGGATGCAAACATGAGCTAAAAGATGGTGGAAGAGAGTGAGTGACAGAGGGAGCAGAGGATAACACAAACTAAAAGGTGTAGGGAGTAGAGTGAGTGATAGAGGGATGAAATGATAACAATAGCTAAATGATCTGGAGTTGAGAGTGAGTGATAGAGGGAGCAGAGGGTAACATGATCTAAGAGTGTAGAGGGGAGAGTGAGTGATAACAGGAGGGAAGGCAAATATGAGCTGAAAGATGGTGGAGGAGAGTGAGTGAGGAGGTGAGAGGATAATATAAGTTAAGTGATGTAGAGGTGAGAATGAGTGATAGAGGTGATGAGAAGATAACATGAACTAAAATGTGTAGGGACAAGAGTGAGTGATAAGGTGAGTGAGAAGATTACACAAGCTATAAGGTGTAGAGGAGAGTGAGTGATAATGTGAGTAAGAAGATACCATGAGCTAAATGGTATAAATGAGAGTGAGTGACAGAGGGGGTAAGAAGATACCACAAGCTAAACGGTGTAGAGGGGGGTGATTGATATGGGGATAAGAGGTTAGCAGGAATTAAAAGGCGTAGGGAGAAGAGTGAGTGATAAAGTGAGCAAGAAGAAAGTGTGTGGCAGAGATGGTGGGAGGGTAACATGAACTAAGATATGTAGGGACAAGAGTGGGTGATAAGGTGAGCGAGAAGATAACACAAGCAAAAAGGTGTAGAGAAGAGGGTGGGTGATTGAGGGAGCAGAGGGTAACGTGCTAAAAGATGTAGAGAGGAAAGTGAGTGATCTGGTAAGCGTAAAGATAACTCAAGCAATAATGTGTAGGGACAAGAGTGAGTGATAAGGTGAGTGAGAAGAGAGTGTGTGGCGGAGATGGTGGGAGGATAACATGAACTAAAATGTGTAGGGACAAGAGTGAGTGATAAGGTGAGTGAGACGATAACACAAGCTATCGGGTGTACAGAGGAGAGTGATGATGTGAGTGAGAAGATAACAATAGCTAAAAGGTGTAGAGAGGAGAGTGGGCGATAGAGATGGTAAGAGGACAGCATAAACTAAAGTGTGTAGGGAGGAAAGTGAGTGATAAGGTGAGCAAGAAGATAACACAAGCTATAAGGTGTGGAGGAGAGTGAGTGATAGAGTAGGTGCGAGCATAACAGAGGCAAGTAAAAAGAGTAATTTAAAAAGACAGGTTCCAAGGGGGCATTTTCAATCACAGGGAGGTGGGTGTCTATGTGTCTATCTGGTGGTACGTACACCCATCCTTTATAAAAACAGATTTGATCGTTTTCTGGATTGTTCATGAAAACTTTTAATATATTGCCCCACTTCACTGATCCCTCAGAAGAATGTAGTTTTTGTAACTTATTATTCATCTGGAATTCAAACACACAAAGCCTCTTTCAGAGCGATGCTCTGGGCACAGAGACCCGTATAAGCAATAAGAACACATCAGTCTGAGATACAATACATACGTGAATGAGTCAAGGAAGACAGGTTTGTGGTGAAAGTTAGGAATTGGACCGTTACTCTCATCTCCAAACTGCATGATTGCCCCCAGGATCAGGGTCCCATCTCTTCTTGATGTCCTTTCTTCTGTTATTTCTAAGACACAGCTGTGGTTTAGTGTTTTCCCTGCTTCACCTGGATCAATAAACGTTATAAGCAGCACTGGAGTCAGTGAGATCAAATATAACTCACTGAGCACCAACAGGATCCGACTGGACATTGTTGTTCAACAGGTCTTCTAAAAAATAAACTGTAGTCTGACTAAAAAATCACCTTATCGTTCAGCCAGTAATCAAACAACTACCTGAGGGCAGGAAGCACCAATTCACAGTGGCAAAGTTATATTAAAAGTCTCAAAACTTGAAAATGCTGTTTCACTCTGATTTGTTCCTTCTTGGTTGTGTCTTGTGGCTTGGTCTGAAATTAATATTAGAATTTGCAGACTGTGACTCTGGTGCCTGTTTATAAAGGGGTTCAGTGCTATCTTACCCCCACCCCCAATCCACTCACTCTAAATGCACATGAACTCTTATGGACTTTTGTGTTTTGATTTAATAGGTACTTGTTTGGTTGTTCAGTCTCTTAGCGGTAACAAATTACAGGAGAAGAATAACAAGACATTGCATGTTTATTACTAAATGACGGGTCATCATTCCCTCCTCCTCATCATGTCCTGAAGGGCTCTTGTGGACGCAGGTGGAGCTCGAGTGGCTACAAGGATGATCATTCTAAATGTGGAAGTCTCAGGAGGATCCAGGCAAGAACACAGATTCACAACACCTACAAGGGTTGTTGTTTGCAAGACAGAGATACTGAAGTAAGATAAAACGTGGAATATAACTATATACATATGAAATTCACTGAAAAAAACAGAGGTTTTAGGGAAAGTTATAGTTAGTTGGACATTTCACTCATACAAAACCAGAGAAATTCCCCCGTTATAGTTAGTTCAGCTAACTATAACTCGCGCCCCCGCAATGCACTACTGATGACGTCACATATTACATCACTCATGACATGGTCAGTGACTTCACTGATGACACCACTGATGACATCTCAAATGACATCACTGATGACATCATCCAGTGACTGTGTGTTTCTGTAAAGTTTAAATATGTTTAATATATAGAGGGAAAGGCACATTGAAGAATGATTGGGTGTATAAATGTCTGAATGGATGATTTAGTAGGTGCGTGACTGACTCTATAAGTGAGTGATTAAACGTATCTTACTGAATGCATGGGTTAACGACTAAACTTTGTGAATGTCTGTATCAGTCTGTCTGTTGGTATGTATGCAGCTGCTTTTGTTTGTGAATAGCTACATGAGTGACCATATACGTTATTGATTGTCTGAGTATCTGTATGGGTGCCTGAGTGTTTGCGTGGGAGGGGTGTGTGTGACTCTGTGTATAGATGTGTGAGTGGGTGATTCATTGGGTGCATGGTTTCAAGAGTGCATCTGTGATGGACTGTATGGGTGGGTGAGTGTGTGTATGGGTGTGTTAGTGAGTGAATGTATATCTCAGTGGTACATGTGTGAGTAACTACATATGTGAAAGGCAGTATATATGTGTGTTGGAGTATATGAATGGCTATAAGTGAGAGTGTGTGATTGTGAGAGTGGCTGTTTGGATGAGTGTGTGCATGTGTCAGTGATTGTACAAGAGTGCAAGAATGTGCCAGTATTTGAGCTGGTGTGTGTATAACTGTATAGGTGAGTAAATGGGAGTGTGATTAATTATATGCATGACTGACTAGGTGTGTGAGTACCTCTATCGAAGAGTGGCGGTGTGTGAGTGTCTATTTAGGTGTATGAGTGCCTATGATAGTTCTGTACTGAGTGACCATAAGTATGAGTGACTGTGCGGGTGAGTGAGTGGATGTGTGTGTAAACCTTAGAATCAGTGAGTGGGTATGTAGTTATTGGTGTTGGAGTGTCTATGGTTTTGAGAATGGCAGTCTGTAATTTAGAGTGGGTGTATCAAAGGTTATATTAGGTTGTGAGAAGATGCATCAAATTATCACATGGATGATGTCATCAGTGATGTCATTTGAGATGTCATCAGTGATGTCATTAGTGATGTCATTGACCATGTCATGAGTGATGTAATATGTGACATCATCAGCAGTGCATTGTGGGGGCACGAGTTATAGTTAGCTGAACTAACTATAACTGGGAATTTCTCTGGTTTTGTATGAATGAAATGGCCAACTAACTATAACTTTCCTTAAAACCTATGTTTTTTTAGGTGAATTTCTAAGGTTTTTCAAATGCTAATTTCTAATTATAACGTGCCTGAAACCTATGGTGCTTTCAGTGAATTTCAAAGGTGTGTTAAATGCTAATTGATGACTATAACATGCCTGAAACCTATTTTTTTAAAGTGAATTTCAAAGGTTATTTAAATGTTAGTTTCTAACTATGCCTACAGAGGTAGGACATGTGAAGAAAGAAGAAAAAATGCACAGAAAGAACCAAAAGAAATTCTGAGAGAAGAAACAGAAGTCCACAAAGATGAAGAAAAGTGCAGAAAGAAGCACGACATGTGCAGAAAGAACCTACAGAAGAGCAGAAAGAGGCCTTGTTGCAAAATCATCCGGTGCCCACAACTTTTTCAGACGGGTACTGGTGGTAACTGACTCTGACTAACTAGGCCTAGAGCCACTGCTATGCTAAAAGACACTTAGAATACAGTGAAAATACCTACATACACTAGGGAATACTATACGTTGGGGTACCCTTGTGATTAGCATGACCTCCTCTGTAAGGCCCTAGTAGATAATAGGGCAGGGGGATACATGTCACCTCAGGCCCCACCCACTCCCTTCACCACTGTGCAAACGCGCCCGTGGCGCGTTTTAAGTTGGGAGATAAAGTGCCCTTGAATCCTGAGAGTCCCTCGGGGCCAACTAGTCCACGAGGTACCACCAGTAAGCGCCACAGAGCTACGTTGCAGAGAGGTGTAAAAAGGTGCGTGCCTGGACCACCTCTGCAAAACATCCCTGTGGTGCTTACTGGAAGTACCCCCTGTATTGAAGTGGAATTAATTCCCCAACTTAAAGCACACCACAGGGCGCATTTTCAGACTGCTGCTCGGAGGGGGCTGGGCCTCTGGCATGTTCCTGAGATTTTTAAAATTATCTTTTTTTGAAAGGGGGGCTGTGTGTCCCCCTTCTTTTTACTTTTTTGGGCCTTGGGGACCCCATCCCCCAGGGCCTGAACCCCATTAAAAAAAAATATATATATAAATATATATTAACAGGAAGGAGGCAGCGTGGGCCACCCCCCGAGGCCAATTACAGGCCCTGGGGACCCCATCCCTAGGGGCATGGGCACATTGTTTATATTATTATGGAGGGGGCTGCATGGCCCACCTACTCAGGCCATTTACGGCCCCGTGGACCCCATCCCCTAGGGCCGGCCTTTGTGTGATCATTTTTTTTAAAATTATTATTGGGGAGGGGGCTGCATGGCCCCCCTCCCTGGCCACTTCTGGCCCCAGGGGCCTAGCCACCTCGCTGGGGACCGTGGGGGGAGCGCCAATTCCCCCACGGTCCCTGCCAGCTTCCCGCATCCTGTGGGAGCCGGCATTGCATTTCCACATGGGGAGCTGCAGACATGCAGCTCCCCGTGTGGAAAAGCAATGTGGTTTGGATTTTTGAAGCGAACGCAGGTTTCCTGCTCTCTCTTCCAAAACCCAAACCACTGTTTGCTATGGCAGGGAGGGAGCCGCAAGGGTCCCGCCCTGCCATAGTAAACTGCAGTGTCCCGGGGGTGGCCACCCCGCGACACTGCAGGGGCCGGACCTGGGGGGTGGCGGTCCCCAAGGCCATCACTGGCTCCTGGAGGGGGACCGCACAGCCCCCTTCCCATCACATGCAGAGCCCCTGGGAGGGGGTGGTCCCCAGTGCCGGGGCTCCATCACAGACCCCCAAATTAGCATATTAGTGCCCTGGGGAAGTGGCGGTCCCGGGGCATGTGGGGGGCTTGAGCCCCCACACAGGTTTAATTATTTATTTTAAAAACCCCAGGGGTGCCTAGGGCAGCGGGGGGCCTTGTGCCCCCCTGCAAATCATTAACAAAAGCCCAGAGTGGCGGTCCCTGGGGCTGGGTGCTGCGTGCCCCCCAATACTATGTAATCAAGCGGTCCCTGGGGCAGTGTGAGGGGATTGGGGGCCCCCACGCTTTTATTTCACTGCCCCAAGGACCTGGCCCTAGCAGGGGCTAAATAGTAACGAAGCACAGGGAAGTGGCAGTCCCCAGGGCGTGTGGGGGGGCTTGATCCCCCCACACCAGTTTAATTATTTATTTTAAAAGCCCTGGGGTGGCGGTTCCTGGAGCAGTGGGGGGCCATGTGCTCCCTGCAAATCATTACCAAAAGCCCCGGGGGTGGTGGTCCCTTAGGCTTGGGGGGCAATTGAGGCACCCCACACATTTTAAAATTAGCCCCGGTGGTGGCTGTCCCCGGGGCTGGGGGCTGCGTGCCCGCCCGCTACTATGTAATCAAGCGGTCGCCAGGGCAGTGTGGGGGATTGGAGGCCCCCACACTTCTTTTTTACTGCCCCCGGGACCTGGCCCACCCAGGGGCTAAATAGTAACAAAGCGCGGGAGTCCGCAGTTCGTTTTTTTTATATTCGTGGCAGGATCCAAAGATACTCTGTGGATTTTGCCAATTTAAAAAAAAATGCTTTTTTTGGACCTGGAGGTCCTTGTGGGACCCCCTGAGCAGGCCTAGCGGGTCAGGGTGTTTCTACCCTGCCCCCTTTTCTTGTTTTACGCCTTTGTTTCCCTGTTTTCTTGTGCCTCGGTTACCGAGGCACAAGATGGCTGCCAACACTTCCTGGTTTGGAGTGTTGACAGCCAATTAGAATATAGGTCGTGGTCTGGAGGGTTCGCGGATCCTCTGGGCCTCTAAATATTGAAACTTTTATTTTTTGATTTTCTCAGCAACTACTGAATGGATTTACACCATTTAAGAAATTCTTTCTTTAGACAAGGGCTACCTTAATGCCAAATTTGGTGTAATTCCGATCAACAGTTCGAGCTGTAGCTGTGTCTAAAGTTTCCTATGGGAAATGCATTTTTCAACCTCTATTTTTTGAATTTCTCATGTACTACTGAACGTATTTACACCATTTAACAAAAAGAGTTCTTTCTGAAACAAGGGCTACCTTTTAGCCAAATTTGGTGTAAGTTCGCTCAGCAGTTCAGGCTGTAGCCGTGTCTAAAGTTTCCTATGGGAATTAACATGGAGGAAACACGTTTTATGACCCCCAATTTTTTTTTCTCTGCCCCAGTTTGCCGAATCACCCCGAAACTTCCAAGATAGGAACGGACCGGAGTGGTCCATAAGTTTTGAAAAGTTCATGTAGATTCGCCAACCGGTGCCAAAGTTATTGGGAAAAGAAAAAATGCTTTTTGAATAGAAACAAGGTCCTAACTATAACTACCTACTGGCGACCGCCAGTTGATAACGTGATCTCCATTTGGCAGGACAATAGTATCTGGGTCCATCGGGTACTGACCATCCCTGCGTCAGATTCATAGCTTCACTCAGCATACAATAGCCAAACAATGCCAATGGAGGAAGAGGTCAGTAGATGCAGTGACTGACATCTTATCAAAGGTGTTCCTTTCACTGTTGTAGTCAATGAAGCACTTAGGGTTTCATTTATGGGAAATCAATCACAATACTTTATTTAGTGTTTTGTCCGGCTGAATGTCCCATAGCAAAGTCCACAACTGGATCCCTGATAATACTAGGGTTATCCCACACTTCAACATCATTCCAACTTGCAATGTTAAGGACTCCCTAATCATACAGGGTGAACCCACTTGGATTACTAACTGGGGTTGGTGCTGCGTCAAGTCACTCTGTGCACTACAGCTCCAAACAGCAGGTTCCCCCACAGGACCAGTGTAATAACTGCATGTTGCATGTACCCCACCCTGATCCAATGACTGTGTCTATGTTCTGCAAGGTCTATACAACTGTGCGTAGTATTGTGTCATTGTGCTGCACAAACCATGTGACAAACAACAAATGGCATAGCAACGTCTTCCCTTAGTATATTTTCCAGGCGCAGTGGGAGTTGTTGGCTGTGCAGAAGTGGCATGACATCTCCCTGGCAGACTCCACATCTGTGTCCCAATCACAGCCGCAGGCATTCCCTGAATGTGCCAGCTGTATAGACTGGCAGGGTTTATTCCAAAAATGTGTAAGTGATCAGCATAATAGCGTCATCTTTCTTTCCTCTGCAATTACAGTACAGCCTACCTAGGAAATTGGGCAGTGGCTCTGGAATAATTTCCAGAGCTGGGGGGCGAGCAGGAAAAGGGGGTCTCCCGTCAATGTTACATCAATAAAGTAATAGGGATTGTGAAACATCAAATCGTCCCACAATGGCCAAGTGAAGAAAAAGAGCCACGCCCATTCAGCAGGAGAAATGGCAACAGATGTGTAGTTTACTGAGACAACCACAGCGCACAACAATAATGTGTGGAAATCAATTTTCAGCAGATGTTTATTATTTGCACATCACTATGTAAAGTCTCTTGATATGTTTTTATCCTATCTTGATGTCCATCAAACTACAGAATTAGAAACAAATGTGCTTCATTTGTGCTTTCCTAACTACTGGCATGTTTCAGTCAGTCAGTCAAATCCACTTTATTTGGTTAATAAAAACCATAAAAGTACACCACATAAACAACATACAACCCCATTGCATAAGAATCATAATTTAAATAATCTTAGGCACCATAAAATTAAAATTCAATTGATATACGTCTACGCAAAGGTATCTTTATAAGTTCTCTAAAACAAAGAGAACAATCATGCCTAACAGTAATTTTCCTTCATTCATGTCCTAAAATTATACACCACATTTAATAAGGGCAAACATTAAAAACATCATTTAACCTAATGCGAAAAAAACTGCAGCATTTCTAAGCATGGCGGGTCTTCTTTTCCTCTCCCTGACAGCAGCTACTAAAAAGCTAGCAATGTAAAAAATCTCCCAGGTATCACTTAGCATCTGAAAGTACATCAATGCTGGCCGTACCTGTGTAAAACCTTTTCCCTTTAGTATTGGCAATAAAAACTTTCTACGAATGTCATAAAAATGATCACAGAACCTAATAAAGTGCATACCCCCAGATTCATCATTGTCATGTTTTGCGAGTCCTTAATAACGATTTTTAAGTAATTGCTAATAAAGACTCGCAAAACGTGATTCATGTAGAAATTGCAATATTTTTTGCGATTTCTACTGCTTCCTCATTAGTGATTCGCTAATTGCTAATCGCAAATAAGGAATGGCTTTCCCATTCATTCCTATGGGCCTAAAGGCCCATAGGAATGAATGGGGAGTCATTCCATATTTGCGATTAGCAATTAGCGAATCACTAATAAGGAAGCAATTTCAAGGGTGCCTGTAGCACCCCTGAAATGGTAATGTACACTGGTGTTGCGCACACAAAGGACATGTGTGTGCTATTTGCTATTTACCACCTAGTTAGACTTCACCGTAAATAGCGGCCCCAGATTGCGAATTCGCAATCTTAAAATGGTTCATGAATTGCATTTAAGGAATCGCAAATTGAGATTCCTTAAATGCAATTAATCGCTGTAAGAACTGGGACCACCCGTTCTCCGGGGGGTAGCATGGCTCGAGCAGGAAGGCAGCCAGGGGCTTACGTGTAAAGCAGCCACTTAACACACTCATCCAATGAAACACACTGTGGCGCAATAATGGAGACCACACCAGTAGTTGTATTTGAAAAATCAAGATCTTTTATATAGGCTTTCAATTAGAGCAATGCATTGGTAATTTCATTAGCTTTTCAGGTGAGCATTTCATTAAACAGTTGCAGTAGACTTTTCATAAAAATAATAACCAGCTCATCTAAGCAATGAAGCATTAACTAACCCCGCCTGTCGCATCAGTCTCTTTGACAGGCAAAGGGGTAATTGTATAAACCTGGAGGATCCTACAAGAAGCGACTATATTATTGCGTGTAAGTAACACATCAGACCTCTCATGGACGCTCTTCCTAGAAAGTAATAAAACATATCAGCAAGTATTTATCAGTCTAACAAGGAACTTCAAAGAACACAGCCTTTAGTCAGCAACTGCAAGCCTTTCTTCCTGTGAATACAGATTGGTTTGTGACCCAGATCAGATCATCAGAATATTGTGGAAGTCCACCTCGGCAAGAAAATTCAGTACAGTGAAGTGACTCTCCCTCTCATTAACAGGCTTGTCAATATGGTACACATTGAACATATCAGGCTTGTAAATATGGTGCACGTTGAACATATCAGACTTGTAAATATGGTGCACTACGATCTAATGAGGAAAGTGTCTGACCCTCCAGCCTCCAAATACTTGAGGCACATTCAAAAGGGGGCCAAAAGGGCACAGTCACAGTTAACCCCGGGGGAGGGGCGACCTCGGGCCTCACTCGGCCTACCACCCTCCTCCCCAGGGGGTTACCTCTCTGCTTCGGCCCTCCGGGGCCCTTGCGTAGGCTGGAGTCGGCCGGAGAAGCTTCCGCCGGTTGGGGGACCTCTCGCGTCCTGACGCGGTGCCAAACGCTGCAACAGCGCACCGGCGCCAGGGGCGAGAAACACACACTGCGGCACCAAGCGGAGGGACGTTTCCAGCTTCGGGCCCCCTCCGCGATGAATCGCGGCCTGTTCCGGGTGCTGGCCTTGAAAGAAGGGCTGGATCGTGGCAGCCAATGGCTGCGCGGTGTGGCGGGCGGCGTGGCCGATGACGAGGCCGGAGTTCCCCCGTCACGTGCTGCAGGTAGGGGAAGGCCTCAGGCCTAGCGGCCTGGTGATTACGTTGCGGCGGCCCTCTCCTGACACCGGGGGCCGCCGAGGGGAGATCAATGGCGCGCCCCTTCACCGGAGCGCCGGGGCAGACGAAGGAGGATACTTCCCGGCCCAGCGCGGCCTCTCAGGGTTTCGGGCGGCCCTCTCCTGGCATACGGGGGCCGCCGAGGGGGGATACACACTCCCTCTGAGGAGATTCCACGACGCCCCGGGAGGGCACGGACAGCTCCGGGCCGTGGCGGTGAGTTGGCCTGGCAATTAGCGCTTCTTGGCACAGCGCTCGGGGACAGCAGGTGAGCGCTTGGGGCCAACGCAGCGCCTCGCAGGCAGGATGTTCCCTTAGGGGAAAAACGCCTTGGAATTCCAGTGCCTCACAGGGGACTTCAGCGCTAGAGTCACGAGGGCACAGTTAGCTCAGGGCAGGCAAGATGGGAGCAAATAACAGCGCTTGTCATACAGTTCAGTCAGGGGGAGACAGGTAGGCCCAGTTGTAGGCAGGGGATGCGCAGGGCAGCACAGTCCAGTACCTGGTCTCAGGAAATAGTTTTCTTGGCGCTTGGATGGTTCTGCGCCCTTAGTTGCTTGTTTCTTGAAGTGGAAGAGGGGGGGGGGGGTGATGAGTTGAAGGCTTGAAGAATTTCTCCTCATTCACTGCAGATGGGCCCTGGGGTTCCCTACCACTGGGCCAGATCAGGGGGCTAGCTTTGGACACCTCACCCAGCTTAAGAGGCAGCACCTAGATCCTGTCACTCCCAGTAGCATAGGTTCCTCACTAGGCCCTCCCGCCTAAAATTCCTGCGTGGGTTCCCCAGGTCCGTGATGCCCCAACTGACTAGAAAAAGTTCCCTCCCTTGCTTATATATGCCCAAGTCAGGTGACCACTCTCTAAGGCGGGAAAAGTCAGGTACGCCTTTCTTCTGGAAGGTTCCAGGAGCTTCCCCACTCTAACTATGGACAGGGGCTGGGTGGCTGGTGTTGCAACATTGTATGGGGACCCAGCCTGCTCCTGGCAACTAGGGTGCTACACTAAAAAGACCACGCTGCAGTAGCAGGGGCCGGTGGCAACCATGTTGGAAGTAGAGAGCACCTGCACCCTAACACAGATTAGCTATGAAAAGGTGCCCGAAGACCTAAGGGCCAACAAAAAGTAGGTGGAAAAAAATAAGGCAAGGGCAAAAAATCACGGGGAAAGACCACCCTAGGGCTGACAGGTCTAACATGCGTCCCCCCCAGCTGAAAGTGGGGAGAGCTACCCAACCTCTAGGGAGTTCTCGTCACTAAGGCGGAAAAACTGGGAGAGACCGTCAGCATTGGCGTGGTCAGCTCCGGGCCGATGTTCCACCCTAAAGTCCATCCCCTTAGCAACCTGGGATTTTCGCCTCTCATCTGCATGAGCCAGCGAAGGGGTCAGTAGTCGGTTTGAACCAGGAAGTGAGAGCCAAAGAGGTATGGCCTCAACTTCTTCAAAGCCCAGACCACAGCAAAGGCTTCTCGCTCGATGGTACTCCATCGCTGTTCCCGAGGGAGGAGTCTTCGGGAGATGAAGGCCACAGGTTGGTCTTGGCCATCATCATTGAGTTGCGACAGCACGGCGCCTACGCCATGCTCTGAGGCATCTGTCTGCATGATGAATCCTTTTTGGAAGACCGGAGTGGCCAGCACCGGAGCGGTGCACATCGCGCGCTTCAGTGTTTCAAATGCCTCCTGGCAAGCAGCCGACCAGATCACCTAGCGTGGCTGCTTTTTGGACGTCAACTCGGTCAAGGGGGCCACGATGGTGCCATATCCCTTGACGAATCTGCGGTAATAGCCAGTGAGGCCGAGGAAAGCTCGGACCTCAGTCTGAGTTTTGGGGGGCTCCCAGGCCATGATGGTCTCAATTTTGGCCTGGAGGGGTTGCACCTTACCTCCGCCCACCAAATATCCCGGGTACACGACAGAGCCCTGTCCAATCTGGCATTTGCTAGCTTTGATGGTCAAGCCAGCACGTTGTAACGCCCGCAGCACCTCCTAGAGAGGCTGCAGATGGTCCTCCCAGGTGCTACTGAAGACAGCTATGTCATCCAGGTACGCCGCTGAGAAGGACTCCAGACCAGATAATACCTGGTTTACCAACCGCTGGAAGGTGGCCGGAGCATTCTTGAGCCCGAAGGGCATCACTCGAAATTGGAAGTGGCCCTCGGGGGTGGAGAACGCTGTCTTCTCCTTCGCTCCATCGGCCATGGCAATTTGCCAGTATCCTGATGTCAAATCGATGGTGCTGAGGTACTTGGCTGCTCCCAGCCGGTCAATCAGCTCGTCTGCCCGTGGTATCGGGTGTTGTGACCCTAAGGAGGTAGGTCCTTATCAGTGGTTGAGACTAGACCTTATAGTTAATCAAAAACACCAAAATGTCCCAACCACAATTACTTCAAATCAACTTAAAGGAATGGAAAAATATTCATTCAATCCAAACCAGGCAAATTCTTTTATTGCCAGTTACTTTATAATTTATCGACAATTTTTTAAAATTGTAATAGCAGAAAACAAACACTGTACATGAAATATTTGGACACTTTTTGTACAAAAATCACAAACAAGTATTAATCAAATGAACTAACATCAAAACATTCCACAGAAAATACAAAAAATTATACCAAAAAAACACAAATGCATATATAGACAACAATAAATTAATATTCTGATGTGGGTGGAACTTTGCCAAATAAATGACGAAAAAATACAAATCACTGGACTACTGAGTCCTAGTTGTTATTTCATAATCAGATTGTGTTCCACCAAACACAAATGCCGACGCGTTTTGAGGCCAGGACTATTGTCCCTGGTCTCTCATCAGGGCTTTAAATCTTTATATCTGTAGGATGTAAAGAAAAAAGCTAATTACTGAACTTGCACTATATGATTGCCTCTCCTGGTGTCTCAAATAAATGTTTATTTACCATCTATACATACCAGGTGTGGTTTATATGGCGGGGGCGTCGTGTTCCTAAAGAATCTGAGACACGAGGGGTTTATTTTAAAGGGGGTACCTAATGAAAACAAACGAAAGCGCGTGTAACTATGGCGCAGCCTATCAAGGTCTAAATTATTCAAACAAACTGTAAACGAGGAGACTGACCTTCACTCTGCCGTCTCGAGGCTGAACTTTAAGAGGATTGTGACCATGTGCCGGTTATTCTGTTAAGAAAACATGTTTGGATTATAAATCAGTGGTGCTGCAAGAAACACTTGTCGTATTTGAAAAGAGGACGCACAAGGGCGCCTACCTTTTTTTTAAACTTCAATGGCCCGTAAATTGTCGAAAATCTCTCAGCTCACCCGGACCTAACGGGGTGAAAAGACGGCAAAATCTAATCAACTTCTTGCCGACTTAGAACGTGGTTGCACAAGCAACAAACGGGAGGAATAAAACACGAAGCCTCTTACCATTTGTCTCCGTGCCGTCTGAGAACCCGATTACTCTCCCAATGATTCAAAGATGGCCGGCAGGCGGCTCGTCATTGATTATAATGACTATAGAACCAGTGCATTATGGACTTCGAAGTTTTGTGGACATTGGCGGGCCATTTGTTATTCAGTGCAAATTTTTAAGTGTCGTGTGGCTCAACATTTGAAGCACTACATGTCACATACAGAATAAAAATGTTGAATAATTATTTTAAGACAAACAACAAAAATTGTTTAGAAATTTCTTGTCTACCCACAAACCCTCAAGGTGTCTTAAAGAATGTGAGGAACAAGGCACTTAGACCACCCACGGAAGCAACGTGAATCACCAAATCCCTCACTAAAAATGTAGTCTTACAGGCGTGCTATCTCAGACAGGTTATTTAATCCCGTCTGGGCCCTATTGAATTTTAAAATTAAGTATGCTTCTTTCCGAAGCAAAACATGATCCACGTCTTGAAGATTCTTTTTGGAATTTACTACATGCAGCACAGACCATCTAAAGTCCTGCTCAGTGTGGCCCCTTTTTAGGAAGTGTTCCGCCATGGGAGCCACTGTCACTTTCTTTTTAATTCTAGAACGATGTTGACTGATTCGGTGGTTGACCTGTTGGTTCGTCTTCCCAACATAGATCTTTGGACAGGGGCACTGTATCACATATACTACATTTTTTGTACGACAATTAGAAAATTTGTTGTGCTACCATTTGGTCCCCTGGTGAATAAATTCTTTACCCTCAATTGTGTTGGGACAAGCGACACAATTTCCACACTTGTGGTGACCCTCGATAGGTTTGAGTTTCCACTAAGCCACCAAATCACTTCTTGGTTTCTGTATGGCAACATCAGCTCGAACCAACTGTTGGCCAATACTTCGGTTCTTTCTGTATGCAAAAATGGGCCTGGGAAAAGGACAATCAAGCCCTTCCAAAAGGTGCCAGTTTTTGAGTACAGCTTGCCTAAGTTTGTGTGTGTCAGGGCAAAATGTCGTGACACACACAAGTCTGTCCAGTGTGGTGCGTTTCTTGACTTGCAATAAGCATTCTCGAGGTGTATATTTTGCTCTCTTAAAGGAATACTTAAGTGCTTTTTACTATACCCCCTTTGGCGCATGTCAGAACAGAAATGCTGACCGTGTTTTTCATAATCATTCATTTCAGAACAATTACGTCGAATGCGAAGTAATTGGCCAAAAGGCAAATTTGCTTTAAGGTTTCTCGGGTGGGCACTATTGTGGAGTAGAATAGTGTTCCTATCAGTTGCTTTTTTGAAAAGGGATACTTTAAGTTGTCCTTGAGCACACATGAGCTCTACATCCAAAAATGTCATGCGGTTAGTGCTATGTTCGATGGAAAACTGTATGTCGCTATGTCTGGAATTAAGCCAGGTATGGAACATCAATAATTTGGTCTGGCTCCCCTGCCACAGGAGCCAGACGTCATCAATGTACCTATACCACTGTTTGATGTGGTCCTTAAAAGGGTTGTTCACCTCCACGAATTTTTCTTCGTACTGTGCCATAAAGAGGACTGCCATTTCTGGGGCGTAAGGACACCCCATGGCAGTCCCCTTGATCTGCATGAAGAACTCACCATTGAAGGTGAAGTAGTTCTTCTTCAACGCTATTGTCGCCAATTCTAGAATGAACGACGTAGGTACCCGGTGCGGTCTTGGTCTTTGTCGAGGTAAATCTCCATGACCTCCAGAGCCTCTTCCTGAGGAATCTGGGTGTAAAGGGACGTAACGTCCATGGTGACCATTATTTGACATTGTGCATCAAATGGAGTACCTTCAACTTTAAGAAGGAAGTCTGTCGTATCCCTAAGGTATGATCTTTTTTTTTTTTTATCCTCATATTGGGAAAATTTTGTATGTATGGAAAATCAGGTCTCTGCCTCTGTACTTTTGTACCGTCACTGCCCCTAGGTCTATCTTGGTTGGGGAGTTTCCCTTGTTTTGCTGTATCAGAGGAGCCCTTTTAAGCCATTTACATTTTGACATTTCTGTTGTTTGGAGGGGAGGAGCTAGCCACCTTGGCTACTCTATGAGTATTGTGCTCATCAACCAGAAAATGTTTTCGCTTTAATTATGGGACCGTATGTTCTATCCTTGCATTAGAGGTCAGGTAGTTTTCCATGATTTCCCAGTATTTAAATCTCTTATTAACTTTCCCTCTTCTATCTAGTCTGTTTATCTTAATGGCTGAATTTATCCATTCTGCATGTGTTGGAGGTGTAAACCCAATCCACTTAATACATACCTCCCTCCTTGCTATCACCATTAATACAAAAAGTAAATTCGCTTCACTTACTGTTAGTTCATGCCCTTCCCCTGAACTGTCAATCCCAAAAAGAATAAGACTTGTACTTACATTTAGTTGCCTTTGAAAGATCGAGCTTAGAGTCTTACCAACTTCTTCCCAAAACGTTTCCAGGAGTGGGCAACTCCAAAACATGTGGACATTGTCTGCTCTCTCTTCTCCACACTTTGGGCATTTTTTTACTCCTGCATTTTTAAATTTGGAGAGTTTTTTTGATGTCCAATATGCCCTGTGAAGCGTGTAAAGATGATTTCTTTTCAAGGCTGCTGATTTTAGTGTTGACCAACATTTCTTTAAAGACTGTTCCCATATTCTGGTTAGGTTTATCATAGGCAGGTCTCTTCCCCAAATTTGTTCTTCAGTCTGAGTGTTTTCATCTCCTGCCATTATAAAGGTCCAGTACCACTTTGCAATTTCCTTGTTTATGGGTAAGATTTTTATCATTTCTTTTTCAAGATTTTTACTGTCTTTATCGTATACCGGGATTGTTTTTGCCCAGCTGTTTAGTTGGTAATACTTGAATTTTGAAATTGTCCCGTTGGAAATTGTGTGTGATTTTTCAGCTTGTTTCAGAGGGTTAGCCATTGCGTATTTTAAGCAATCCGGGGTTCCAGGTGAGTCCCATATCGGTGCCATTGAGCTATAATAGGGCACGTTTAGAATTTTTCTAATTTGAAGCCATAATTTAGCTGCCTCCTTTAGTATCTTTAGTTAGATTTTTTTTAAAGTATTTTTGGTGTCCAAATTTGAACAGAAAATGATCCCCAGTTTCTGTCATTGCCTGTAAATATTCTGGGTAGTATTGATGAATTTTTAAAAGTGTTCGCATGTTTTTGAAGTGGAATGCCCTATGATATTCCGTAAGATCTGATAAGTGGGCTGGTAAGTGAATTAAGTTTGTTACACTTTCAACTAAACTTCTATCTACCAAGAAGTACTCTATTCTTGACCTATGTCCCAATTTTTTGTTGTGTAATGTGTAGGGCTGACTTTTGTCTCCTTTATCCTTCCATATATCTGTCAGATCTAAGTCTGTTTTATATATCCCAATCCATTCCCTCATTTTCGGTAGGTTGTATTGCCTTCCTGGGGGGGACCTGTCTACTTTAGGATCTATTATGAGATTGAAATCTCCTCCTAGGATTATCGGGGTGGTGGTAGATAACAGGTGTGTGTATAAGTTTTGGAGGGGCTCAGGGTCGTCATGGTTAGGGCCGTAGTAACCTGCTATTGTGTATGAGTTGTTTTCCGTTTTTACTTTAGCTATTGCCCACCTACCCTTACTGTCGACTTCCGAGGATTCCATAGTTGCTTTTAGTGATTTTTTGATGATAATGGCTACTCCTTTGATGTTACACCTTTGATTTGTACAAACATACAAATCTATCCATCTTAGATTTTCCATTGCCTGATCCCATTCTTCTTTTAGAAGATGCGTCTCTTGTAATATAATGATTTCACTTTCCGTTGTCCTAATGTATTCTAGGATTTTATTCATTCTGCTTTTTGTCCTCATGCCATTTACATTCCAGCATAGTATTTTGATTTTTTTACTAATTTCTCCCATTTATCCTGTTTGTTGTTAGTGTATTTTGAATACAAATACTCAATGTTTCAGTAGGGGCTTCGACTTTCCGTTCATTCCATTTTTTCCAATGTTTGAGGATTGTTTTTTTTGTTTTTTTCCCCATTTTGCTCCCCACCCATTTTTTATTTCTTGACTTTTTTTTGTTTTTTTGTTTTTGTGCTCTACCCTTACCCTCCCTGGGGAAGCCTCCTTTTTCTTTTCTTGGGGTTTTCATCTTAACCCCTTTATAGCTCATAGACTCTTGGCTTGAGTGTGATGTGTGTTTTTTTTAACTTATTGCGCTCTACACCGTTTGGTTTGATTCTGTGGTTTCTTGTACATGTTTTTCTCTTATTGAAAATTCCATTTTGAGAATTTTATTAACTAGCGGGATCTTCCATCCGAATTTTATCTCTCATAAGCTCAAGTAGAGTTTTCACTTCTTCAGGATCTCTGATATTCCTCATTTTATTGCGCCACATAATTCTTAAAGAGGGTGGAAATTGGGGAGGAGCCAAGCTCGCGTCCGAGATGGCCGCGTTTTAGCTCGGCTCCATTCGCCTGCCTGTTTTTATCGTCTATGCTGCTGTTATCCTGCCCCGGGAAGTCCTCTTTGCTATGCTGTAGTGCTAAGACACCTTGCAGGCACTCACCTTTTGCTCTGGTTGTCCTTGGGTGCCGTGGATCCTGCACGTCGCTCCCGCTCGCTTCGGGGCCTCCGGAGCGGGCTGGCCTGGATCTTCTCGGCGGCGCCCGGCCGGGGCGGAGCGCGCTGGTTGGCCCTTGATGGCGCTGTGGACGCGGTCGTAGAGGCCGTTGTGCGTAAAGGCCGGCTGTGACTTGCTGGCCGGCTCCGGTGGGCCGGCGGCCTTGGGTGGAGGCGCTGCCTTCCGTTGACGGGGCTGACCGTACATTCGGCTTGCTCCCCCTTTGTTCTCCGGTCCGGCCATTTTGATTTCCTCCGCCCGGACTCGGAGAACGGGACCGGCGGCACTGGGGAGCCGGCGATCCCCCCTCTTCTGGTGGCCCCCCTTCCTGCTCGGGAGCGCCCTGCTGCTGGTCGGCTGGTCTTCATTTGCCTCGCTGCTGCCCGGACAGGGGTTGACGGACGCCGCGGCCCCGCCGGGCTTCCAAGATGGCGGCCGACCCTGAATGTCTCAGCCGGGCCTGGACGAGCGCTGGAGGCCCGCCGCATGGCCGGGTGCCGGATACTGTAAAGGTTTTCCTACACTTAAGGATATCCTGGACGCCCTACACTCCTGGCGAGCTTCGGTGGCCGCACCCATTGTCACTCTGGAGGTGGATCCTCTCTTCGGGCCGTTCGGGCCCCCTGAACTGGGTGCGGCTTCGTCGCCGTTGCAGGGTGCTGCTGGAACTATCCTGGGAAGCATGGGCCCGGCGACGGCTGCGTCTGTGGGTGTGCTGAGTTCCGTTGCCCTTCATCGTCCTGTGCCATCTTCGGCGCCACTGGTCCGGGGGCCGGATCCCTTCTGGACTGGACTCGATGGTTCTTTCTGCCTCTCTTCGAATCGAAGGGCCGACCCTGGCTCCTGTGCCGGCCCCGCTGAGTCGGCTCTTCTCGAACTGTCCCTGAAACTGTGCCTGCATTGCGTGAGATGTTCTTTGACTTTTCCGGATCATCCGGGTTTTACTCCACGTATCTTATTGGGACTGCCGTTTGTTCTCCCTGTTCTTTGCCTTCTGTTCTTCGTGGTCTGGTTCTTAGTGAATCAGACGTCTACAACTTTGGACAAACAAGGACAGGGCTGAGACGAACTTGCCTCTGTGTGCGGTAGTCTTGTACTGGTTGGATGATCGGCATGTAACGGTATGACTATGTGTGAATTTGTGATGCTCCTGGAGTGTATCCTGATACTTTTTTGACTTCCCGAGGGCTCTGCCTTTTTCTCAGGCGGGTGGGTGCTGATAATTCTGTTCCTTGGCCCTCTCCCGTGCGTTTTCTTCCCTTTTCCCTTTCCCTTCCCCCCCCTTTTTTTGTCTTAGGTTTCCGTCTTGCCTTTGCTCTTCTATATTTCGGGTTCTAATTAGGGCGACAGGCACGCTGCTGGGGGGTAGGCCATAGCCTTCTGCAGGGGTGCAGGGTGGGCTTGCGGGGTGGGTGGGGGGGTCTGTCACTTTGGGGGGTCTTTTTCCCCCCCTTTTTTCTCCCCTTTTTTTGTTCTATGGCTCTTAAGTATTCTCTTTTTCGGGGCTCCGTCTCGTCATGTGTCCCCCTGGGGTGTTTCTGACGCACTGGCCTGCCAGTCTTATTATGATCATGGCTCACTGCGTGTTCTGTCACTGATCTTCAATTTATGCCGTGTACCGGTTTATGTTTTCCTGCTTCGTCGCCGGGGGCGCATGTTTGAGGAGGAGTCCCTTTCTTTTTCTTTTTTCTTCCTTCCCCTCCCTCTTTCGTGGGGGTTTCCTTCCTTTTATTGGGGTGTGTACCGTATTGATTGACACGACATGCTCTTTTTTCACATCTGTTTGTTAAGTCTGGTTGTAGCTGTGGTGGGTGGGCGCTGGACGGCGAGCGCCATTGCCTCTCCTTGTGGTACTTCCGTTGGGATTGTATTTACCGATACGTTTAGTTCTTGTTGGATTTATCCTGTACTTTCTATGATCACCTGTTCGCGGCTCGCCACGGCCCCTCCCCTTTTGCTTGACTCACTGCCCGTCATGATCCTGTACTCCCCGTTCCCATAATAGAAAATCAACCTTCACATATCCTGTCCATGCTGGTTGCTCTACGGCTTTTGGCCTATATCTCCTGTGTTCTTGTTGTCATATCCTGTGGCTACTTTTATACTGCTGATTATGCTCCTGCTATGTGGTGGCCAGCCCGCTGGGTTGTAGGCCCGTATTTGTGAGCACTTTCTGTACAATAAAGGTTTAAAAAAAAAAAAAAAAAAAAAAGAGGGTGGAAATTTCATTTGCACTGTGGCACCCAATGATTGTAGTTCCGGCATGAATTTCCCCAGTTCCCATTGCCTGTCTTGTGAAGCTTTTGACATGTCGGACCTGATTCTGAAGGACCACGAGCCTTTATTAAAGCTACCTTTTTTCAGGGCCTCACCAAGAATTTTCTCCTTTAACGTATAGGTTTTGAAGTTAACAAGTATTTTCCTAGGGGTTTTTCTTTCCTTGTTTTTTTCCGAAAGGATCTCTATGAACTCTTTGCATGTCTTCCTTTAATTGCTCTATGTCAATCCAGGGAAAATGTTCCACTAAAAGTTCTGCAATAAACTTCTTGATATCAGATCCTTCTTCGTTCTCTGGTTCATTTAGGATTAGGATATTGTTTTTCCTGACTTGATTTTCAAGCGATTCCAACTTCTCGCTCAAATTTTTCCCCTCCTGTTTTAATGCACTTAGCTCTTTCCGATTGCTTTCCACTTTTTTGTTCAGGATAGTTACTTCCCCTTCCACAGCTGCCACTCTTGGTCCTAGAGCCTTTAGTTTACCGTCCAACTTCTCGCATACCTCTTGAATTTTGTCTTGCTTGGTCTCTGATATGGTAAATTTATCTCTCATCTCGGTCCAAATTCTCTCCAGGAACTCATTCGTCTGATTTTTAGGACTTGTTTTTTCAACCTCTTGTGTCTTCTGTATAGTTTCTTCGCTCCTCTCCATACCTTCATTATTTTCATTATTTTCATCCTGAAGGTCCATTGTTGCGGCTGCTTCTGCCATTTCTTGAGGTATAGGAAAATTTGCTAGTTCCTCTGTAAGTTGCGTGTGCATATGTCTTTTGTCTCTTATATATTTTGGTGCTTCTCTGTTGATATTTAGCTTCTCATGAAGCTTTTTAGGGCTGTCAGATTGGAACGAGAGCGTAGTTACTAATGTGGGGAGCTGATTGTTTTGTATTAATGCAAATTCAGAGGTTTCTGATAGGGGGTCAAGTTGACTCGTCTTGTTTGCTACCGTGTGTGACTGCTGTTGTTTTTGGACTTTAAAAAAGGTTCTTAAAGAAGGGGTAAATTTGAGTTTACTTTTCAATGCTAGGCCGTTTTTTTCTTCAGTGGTTTGCTTCCCACTTTCAGTGCTATTTTTGGTGGTCTCTTGGGGCGTCTTTCTGGTCTTTTTTGTTTTTCTTTTCTTTACTTCTCTTGGAGTGATGTTTTTTGGGTACTGCTCCTGTTTAAGGAAGCTTCTGTTTCTGGGACTGTAGCAAGATACTACGTCTAGAGACCTCCCATCTCTTTCTCTTTCTCTTTCTCTTTCTGCACCCTTTTTATTACCTGTTCCTGGAACCCCCAAGCCCTTGTGTATGATGATCAAATCCTTATTTTGTACAGCTTCTTTCCTTTCGTCAGGCCCTTCTTCCCCACCCTTCTCACCCTCCTCCTCCTCTCCTTTTCCCAGTGTCACGCTCATGTGTTTCAGTGCGAGGTAATTCTCCTCCTTATCTGCGCTGTGGGTGGTAGAAAAGTCTGCAATATACTTCCTCGCATTAAAGGGAATATCATACTTTGGAGCTGAGGCTTTCCAGCTTGCGTTGCCTCCTCTGTATACCTCGCATACAGGCGAACCCGGTTTCGGCTTTTCCCTGCTGCTTATGCCCCGGAACTGGAAGCCGAGCCTCCCGGAAACCTTCCTGCAGGACGCGCTTGCTTTTCTCACCGCCGTCCAAACTCCTGTGTGATCCGTGTTACCGTGCGTCAAGCTCTGCATTTGGGGAATTCCAGACTCCCTCCGTGGCGGGGGTGCATCGGAGACCAGGTAAACAGTCATTCCCTTAGCCGCTCGGAGACGTTTCTTGTGTCGTTTTACACCGTTACTATCTGTTGTTCTACGCTCCCTGGCGAGAATACCGAAGACGATTCCGATGCTGCCACTGTCACTTTGTCGGTGTTACTTACTCCCCCATAGGCGCTAAAGGGTCTCTAGGCTTACCACTTCTTACTGTCTCTCATTCCGATAATTTTCCGGTGTAGATTGGCGCGTTTTCCTGTGTCCTCAAGCGGAGTCTCGGAGCTCTCCGACCGGGTGTCCTACCCGGCCGCCATCTTCCCCCCCGACTCGCAAACCATTCTCTCCCCCCCGACTCGCAAACCATTCTCCCTAAGGTATGATCTTATTTCTCTTATGAAGGGTTTTAAGAAGAAATCCACGTACTGTGCAATTGGTTCTAAACAAGAGTCGCAACCCGAAACTATCGGGCGTCCCGGTGGTTCATGCAGGCTCTTGTGAATCTTCGGAAGAAGATAAAGGACCGGAGTCCTGGGGAATTTTTTTATCAAATAGTCATGTTCTTTTTACCCAAAAAACCAATTTGTTTGCCAAGTTCCAAAACTTGGGAAATTAATCCCTTGATCTGCTTAACCGGATCTTCTGGAAGTGCACGGTACCAAGTGGTATTTCTGATGTGTTTCTCACCTTCTGATAAATACATAGGTCGAGGCCAGATAACTACCGCCCGCCTTTATCTGCTTGTTTTATTACAATAGACGGGTCGTCTTTCAGGGATCTTATTGCCTCATGTTGTTGTTGGCTAATATTTTGATGGGTATAGCTTTTACACTTTTCTAGTTTACTGATACAGGATAGCAGAACTTGCTCAAACGCTATGACCTGTTTTGGAATGTTGTTATATGGTATAAAGTTGGACTTATTTCGTAGGCCTGTCGGCTCATTATTTTCGATTGTTGGTGTATTCGAAAAAAGGCTTTAAGCCTTACTTTCCGACAGAACTCCATAGCTTCCATTTTGAGCTTAGAATAGTCTGTTCTCAAACTAGGAACAAATTTGAGACCTAGATCTAGAACTGCCTTTTCATCAGCAGAAAGTTGTCTAGATGACAAATTGACAACTGTACTAGGGCCGCCTATGATTTGTAGTGACTGCTTCGTGTTCTCATTTCCCATGGTACCTTGTATCTGGGTTTGGATTGTTTGCCCTGTTCTAAAAAAGACACACCCTTCTTTTTATTTCTATTGTCAGCGCCTGATGAATCCGACGACGACGTACTTGAAAAGGTTGTGAACCTAGTTCTGGATCTCCCTTGGAAATTGGACAGAGCCTGTCGTGAATCTGACTGCAAGTAGTATTCGTCTCGCAAAAAGGGATAGACTTGATCTATTTTAAAAGCCTTAATATCCCTTTCGTATTTGTTGGTTTTATCATTAATCGTGTAATCTTTAAATGCTTGTATCTCTTTTTCGATCTTTTCTAAGAGTGACTTGGCGTCCGTGACCACCTGGCTGGTCTCTAAGGCCTTGATTAATTCCTCAATTTCTTCTTCCTCTTTTTTACATAACCTCTGTGCAGTTTCTATGGTGTGGACCATAAGGTCCCGACTGCACTTAGTATTAATGAAACCTAAGCCTTTCCTATATTCTTGATCTTCAGTAAAAATAACGGGAATATTCTTAACCTGGAGGCCCCAAGGGATTGTGCCTCTCTTCAGGTGCTTCAGGAGAAAATATCCGTGTAATTCAGTTCTCACGTGCTTCTTGCGTAGTCGGATTAATTTGTCAGACTCGTTTTGTTGCTTGGCACTAGTGCTAAGCGAAACTGTTGAGAAAGGAGAAGAGGCAATCAAGTTCTGTATATGACTTTCAGTGAAAGACAAAGGGTCCGATTCCGATCCGGTAAAATGCGCTCCGAATCGTCGTACGGAGCGTTTTTTCCCCCGTACGAATCGTACCCGTAAACGTCCCGTACGTACGACGAAGTACGATCCGTACCAGGAGCCGAACTCCGTACGAGTCGTACAGGACTCCGTACGAATCAAATCTCCGTACGAGTCTCACTCGGAACCCGCTGTACGCGACATCACTACGGTTCGCGGCTGGTTTTTACGACCCAGCAAGTACGATTTGTGTCGGGTACGCACCGTACGACCCTTTTCCTACGGGAGCTGAAAACAGTCGTAAACGCAGAGTTCGCGCCGAAAAAGGTACGGAACGCCCTCCCCCGTGTACGGCACGTACCCCCCATGATCGCAGGGGTACGCGCCGTACCCCTGTGATCATGCGGGGTATGTGCCGTACACCCAGCGTACATGGGGTACGCATCGTACCCCATGTACGGTGGGTGTACGGCACGTACCCCATGTACGCTGGGTGTACGGCACGTACCCCGCATGATCGCAGGGGTACGGCGTAGGGTGTGTAGGTGATCGTGCGCTTTTCCATACGAATCGACGTGTACCGTACGAATCGCGTCCTGGTCGGCCGATCGGGATCGGAATCGTCCGGTCGTACGGTGTCCGTACGAGTCGTACGGAAACGGCTCCGGATACGATTCGTACGGACGGGGATTTTACCAGATCGGAATCGACCCCAAAGTGTCTTTTTCTGCCATAACTGAGAGAGACCCTGAAAGATCTCTCTACCTCTTAATTGTATGTATACTGAAAGGACTTCTTCTAATGTCCTATTCCTCTCGCGGGTGAAAACCCGCTATAACGTTGTGACCCTAAGGAGGTAGGTCCTTATCAGTGGTTGAGACTAGACCTTATAGTTAATCAAAAACACCAAAATTATTCCCAACCACAATTACTTCAAATCAGCTTAAAGTAATGGAAAAATATTCATTCAATCCAAACCAGGCAAATTCTTTTATTGCCAGTTACTTTATAATTTATCGACAATTTTTTAAAATTGTAATAGCAGAAAACAAACACTGTACATGAAATATTTGGACACTTTTTGTACAAAAATCACAAACAAGTATTAATCAAATGAACCAACATCAAAACATTCCACAGAAAATACAAAAAATTATACCAAAAAAACACAAATGCATATATAGACAACAATAAATGAATATTCTGATGTGCGTGGAACTTTGCCAGATAAATGACGAGAAAATACAAATCACTGGACTACTGAGTCCTAGTTGTTATTTCATAATCAGATTGTGTTCCACCAAACACAAATGCCGACGCGTTTCGAGGCCAGGACTATTGTCCTTGGTCTCTCATCAGGGCTTTAATTCTTTATATCTGTAGGAAGTAAAGTAAAAAACTTATTACTGAACTTGCACTATATGATTGCCTTTCCTGGTCTCTCAAATAAATGTTTATTTACCATCTATACATACCAGGTGTGGTTATGTGGCAGGGGCGTCGTGTTCCTAAAGAATCTGAGACACCGAGGGGTTTGTTTTAAAGGGGGTACCTAATGAAAACAAACGAGTGAGCATCTGTCTTGGTGGCAGAGTTCAACCCCTGATAATCCACACAGAACTGAAGTTCTGGGGTGGCGCCCGGTGGAGCCGCTTTCGGCACCAGAACAACCAGACTAGCCCACGGGCTGCTGGAGGGTTCGATTACTCCCAGCTCCAGCATCTTGGTCACCTCACCCCGGATGCTGTTCTTTACTTTGTCGGACAGCCGGTAAGACTTGGTTTTCACTGGCGGACTGTCTCCTGTGTCCACATCATGGGTACACAGATGGGTAATTCCAGGCGTGAGGGAGAACAACGAGGCGTGCTGCTCCAAAACCTGGCGGCAGTCCCTCTGTTGTTCTGGGGTCAAGGATGGGGAGAGGACAACTCCTTCCACTGAACCATTCCTTCTCCTGAGCCGCTTGAAGGTCAGGAAGAGGCTCACTTTCCTCCTCCTCGTTTCCATCCGTCACCATGAGGAGAGCAAGCTCTGATCGCTCATGATGAGGCTTCAGGCTGTTGACGTGGAGCACCCGGTGGGGTTGTCGGGGGGTCTTCAAGTCCACGACGTAGGTGGTCTGGCCTCTTCGCTCCACAATCTCGTACGGACCAGTCCACCAGTCCTGTAGGGCACTAAGCTCCCCAGGCTCCATGACCCACACCTTCTGTCCAGCGTCCAACTCTTCCGTCTGAGCGTTGCGGTCATACCATTCCTTCATGACGGCTTGGCTAGCCTCCAGATTGTCTGAGGCTTCCTTCCACAGCTTGGCCATCTGACTGCGGAATGCCAGCATGTAGCTGACAACATCAGAGGGAAGCTTCTTCGAAGTCTTCTCCCACCCCTCTTTGACCAGACTGAGGGGTCCCCTAACGGGATGGCCATAGAGCAGTTTGAAGGGGCTGAACCCGACTCCCTTCTGGGGTACCTCGCGGTAACAGCAAGCAAGGGAGGAGGATGTCCCATTTCCACCTCAGGTCTTTTGGCAGACTCCGGATCATCCCCTTCAAGGTCTTGTTGAAGCGCTCTACGAGCCCGTTAGTCTGGGGGTGGTAAGGAGTGGAGAACCGATAGGGCACTCCGCACTCCTTCCACATGGCCTGCATGTAGGCCGACATGAAATTTGTGCCCCTGTCCGACACCAAGACCTTGGGGAATCCCACTCGGGTAAATATCCCCATCAGGGCCCGCGCCACCACAGGTGCAGTAACGGTTCTCAGAGGGATGGCCTCCGGGTACCGAGTGGCGTGGTCCACCAATACCAAAATGAACCGCTGTCCCGCAGAGGTCGGAGGGTCCAATGGCCCAACGATGTCAACACCGACCCTCTCGAAAGGGGTCCCGACTACTGGGAGTGGTTCCAATGGGGCCTTCAACTTGGTCCCAGTCTTGCCACTGGCCTGACAAGTCTTGCAGGTCTTGCAATAGGTGTCAGAGGCAACTCTCATCCTAGGCCAATAAAAATGTGGGACTAGCCTCGCAAAGGTCTTGTCCTGGCCCAGGTGTCCAGCTAGAGGTATCTCATGCGCCTGTTCCATCATCAAGGCCCGGTAACACTGGGGGACCACTAAGGCCCTCGAGGACCCATGCACTGGAACCCTTGGCTCACTGTACAGGAGGCCATCCTCCCAATACACGTGATAGCCGCCGGTCTCCTTGTTCGACGCTTGGGCTTCGGCCTGTCGCCGCATGCCTTTTGCGCCCGACAGAATTCCTCCCGGGTAGGACCTCCTTCCACATGCCACCCGGCAAGGGTCGGCAAATCCCCCACGGGAACGACGTTCACCTCCACGGACTCCGGGGTTACCTCCGCGGGCTCCCCATCCATCACACGGGTTGTGTCCTCCACAACACTCTCCTCTGGACCGACAGTGGGTTGGGTCGTTGTTTCAGGCTCCAACCCGGGTTGAGCTTCTTGCCGGGCAGTCATGGACCGCGTGACTACGCACGTCCACCCTGGTAATCCCAGCATCTCAGTGTGGGCCTTAATCTCCACTTCCTTCCAGGCTGTATGTTCGAGGTCATTACCGAGCAGACAGTCTACAGGCAAGGCAGGGCTGATCGCAACTCTCAACGGGCCTGACACTCATTCAAAGGGAACTTGAGCCACGGGATAGTAGCTCATTCTGCCGTCAGCCAACACGGCCGGATGGTACACATCAGGAACAACCTGCTCAGGGGACACCAGCCGCCTCACTACAGTGGTCATGCTGGCTCCTGTGTCCCTCAGAGCGTCCACCTCCTCCCCATTGACCTTCACCCTCTGCTGGTACTTAGCAGTATTCGATGGTAAGGGCGTCACTGGGACCATCTATTTATCCCCGAGTGAAACCAGGGTCAGGCCTGTCCACTCCCCTTCCCTATTTAGGGGCAGCTCCAACCCAAGCGCTATACTAGCCACCCCAGGACTCTTGCCACCAGTGGGGGCTTGGGGTCGTTTGCAACACTGGGGGCCTCCCTTGTAGTGCCCGACCTCTCCGCACTCATAGCACCGGACCACTTTTGGCTGCTGACTTTTGTCAGGGTAAGTGGGTTTTGGGGAACGGTTCTGAGGTGGGGTACCTACTCCTTTCCCAAACTGTCTAGTTTGTGGGCCTCGTGAGAACTCTGTTCTTTTATCTCCCCCCTCCTTCTTCTGAGGGGCGCCCTGTCCACCCTTCGGGCCATCTCCCCCGGGGCCTTGGTGTGACACCCGGGTGCTAATCCAAATATCCGCCTCCTCCGCGAGCTCACGGGAATCAGTAAGCTTGCGGTCCACCAAATGTTGGCGCAACTCCGGAAAACTCTTATCCAAGAGGTGCTCTCTCAAAAAAAGGTTATACAGACCCTCAAAATCTCGCACCTCGCTGCCACGCACCCAACAATGCAGAGCCTTTCGGGCATACTCAAAAAAATCCACCAAATTCTGCGTGGACAGCTTATGGCTGCCACGAAACCTCTGGCGATACCTTTCAGGGGTGAGGCCAAAATGTTTGATAAGCGCCTCCTTCATGGGGGAATACCTAAACTGGTCCTCCTTCTCCAAATACAGGAGTGAGTCCCTGACATCAGGAGGTATATACCAGTACAAACCACCTCCCCAGTGTTTCTCAGGCACCCCATGGGCAGTCAAGACCACTTCATACGCCTCCAACCACCTGGCAATGTCATCCCCCTTGGTGTAACTCGCTATCACCTCCTTGGGTAACCAGAATCTGGGCTCCTGATGAGCTCCTGGTACGCTGCCACCATTAGGACTCCCTGGCGCACTCAACTGCAATGCTTGCAGCTCCATTTCCTTGAGCTGCAGCTCGTGCGCCAACTTCCTTTCCTCCAATGCTAATTTTTCTCTCTCCAAAGCAAACTGTTTATCTTCCCTTTCTCTCTCCTTCTCGTGCTCTAACTTGGCAAGCTCCCACTTCAATCGCCTCTCCTCCCTCCTGTCCTCGTACTCCTGCGGTGACACACTCTCCCTAGATACACTGCTCCCTGCCCCGGAACGTCTTCCTGGTAATATATTGTCTGACATGTCAATATTGAGCAGGCCTGGGTCTTCCTGAGTGTCCACCTCCCCGTGTGTGACCTGTTCCCCATCCTTTATTTCCTCTGGGTGGGCCCTTACCCATGCCCTTAAGGCGGTACGGAGCTCTTCTTTTACAGCTCTCGTCCCCACAGGCACCCCCATCCCCTGACAAAACTCCCTTAACTGCACTGTCGTGTACCTATCAAGGTCAGCCAGCTGGAACTCCATTCTGTCAGGTGAGGACCTAGATAACCTGGAAGAAAAATTCTAGGACGTAGGCAACAATACTGGTTCAACACACTTTGTTGCAGGCTAGACAGTGGTGAGCAATTGGGTTTGCTTGAAGCACGATAGGTGTCCAATTAATTGCAGCGCACTCTGTCCCAGTGGAGGGTGTTAGGTAGCTACAGGTCCTGGATCCCACCGCTCGCCACCAATGTAAGAACTGGGACCACCAGTTCCCCGGGGGGTAGCATGGCTCGAGCAGGAAGGCAGCCAGGGGCTTACGTGTAAAGCAGCCACTTAACACACTCATCCAATGAAACACACTGTGGCGCAATAATGGAGACCACACCAGTAGTTGTATTTGAAAAATCAAGATCTTTTATATAGGCTTTCAATTAGAGCAATGCATTGGTAAATTCATTATCTTTTGAGGTGAGCATTTCATTAAACAGTTGCAGTAGACTTTTCATTAAAATAATAACCAGCTCATCTAAGCAATGAAGCATTAACTAACCCCGCCTGTCGCATCAGACTCTTTGACAGGCAAAGGGGTAATTGTATAAACCTGGAGGATCCTACAAGAAGCGACTATATTATTGCGTGTAAGTAACACATCAGACCTCTCATGGACGCTCTTCCTAGAAAGTAATAAAACATATCAGCAAGTATTTATCAGTCTAACAAGGAACTTCAAAGAAGACAGCCTTTAGTCAGCAACTGCAAGCCTTTCTTCCTGTGAATACAGATTGGTTTGCGACCCAGATCAGATCATCAGAATATTGTGGAAGTCCACCTCTGCAAGAAAATTCAGTACAGTGAAGTGACTCTCCCTCTCATTAACAGGCTTGTCAATATGGTACACTTTGAACATATCAGGCTTGTAAATATGGTGCACGTTGAACATATCAGACTTGTAAATATGGTGCACTACGATCTAATGAGGAAAGTGTCTGACCCTCCAGCCTCCAAATACTTGAGGCACATTCAAAAGGGGGCCAACAGGGCCCAGTCACAGTTAACCCCGGGGGAGGGGCGACCTCGGGCCTCACTCGGCCTACCGCCCTCCTCCCCAGGGGGTTACCTCTCTGCTTCGGCCCTCCGGGGCCCTTGCGTAGGCTGGAGTCGCCGGGAGAAGCTTCTGCCGGTTGGGGGACCTCTCGCGGCCTGACGCGGTGCCAAACGCTGCTACAGCGCACCGGCGCCAGTGGCGATAAACACACACTGCGGGACCAAGCGGAGGGGCATTTCCAGCTTCGGGCCCCCTCCGCGATGAATCGCGGCCTGTTCCGGGTGCTGGCCTTGCAAGAAGGGCTGGATTGTGGCAGCCAATGGCTGCGCGGCGTGGCGGGGGCGTGGCCCATCATGAGGCCGGAGTTCCCCCGTCACGTGCTGCAGGTAGGGGAAGGCCTCAGGCCTAGCGGCCTAGTGATTACGTTGCGGTGGCCCTCTCCTGACACCGGGGGCCGCCGAGGGGAGATCAATGGCGCGCCCCTTCACCGGAGCGCCGGGGCAGACAAAGGAGATTACTTCCCGGCCCAGCGCGGCCTCTCAGGGTTTCCGGCGGCCCTGTCCTGGCATACGGGGGCCGCCGAGGGAGGATACACGCTCCCTCTGAGGAGATCCATGAGGCCCCAGGAGGGCGCGGACAGCCCCGGGTCGTGGCGGTGAGTTGGCCTGGCAATTAGCGCTTCTGGGCACAGCGCTCGGGGACAGCAGGTGAGCGCTTGAGGCCAACGCAGCGCCTCGCAGGCAGGATGTTCCCTGAGGGGAAAACGCCTTGGAATTCCAGTGCCTCACAGGGGACTTCAGCGCGGATGTATGACATCACAACGCATACTTTCACAACGCATGCCATTACGACGCAACTTTTACAACGCATACCATTACAACGCATAGTGCTTTGGGGCGCTGGATAGTGAATAGTTTAATTTACTATTCCAACTCCAGTCCGCGTGGATAGTAGGGAAGGTGTTGGATAGTAAATTAAACCTATTCCCTATCCTAGAGCGCCCCCAGCGCAATGCGCTGTAATGGTATGCGTTGTAAAAGTTGCGTCGTAATGGCACTGGGTAGTAAAAGTTGCGTTGTAAAGGTTATCTCCCCTTCAGCGCTAGAGTCACGAGGGCACAGTTAGCTCAGGGCAGGCAGGATGGGAGCAAATAATAGCGCTTGTCATACAGTTCAGTCAGGGGGAGACAGGCAGGGGATGCGCAGGGCAGCACAGTCCAGTACCTGGTCTCAGGAAATAGTTTTCTTGGCGCTTGGATGGTTCTGCGCCCTTAGTTGCTTGTTTCTTGAAGTGGAAGGGGGGGGGGGATGAGTTGAAGGCTTTGTGGTAAATAAATAAATTACCGGTACTATTTTTCTATGCATTAAAGGAAAAAGGATAGCTCAATAAATGAGAGGCAGAGTCCGTGGTATCTGAGTCATACGGGCTTTAATTAAGTGTCTCGAGCCAATGGACATCGGGTTCCATCACCTGCTAAGGTTCAGGAAGGGGCAATCTCGACATTTCATTAACATCATACAATATATATAGTAAAACCGTACAGTTGCATTGAATACAGTAGGCGTAACAAGTGAAAAAGGAAAGATAAGAACATATGGGCGTGAAAAGAAGGCGTGCACAGGGCGTGCATGGAGGTGTGTGATGTAGACGTCACAGCAGTGTCATAAGTGGGTGGACACATGGAGGGGGTTTCATGGGCAGCTGGAACCTTTAACCTACTGGTGCGCGCAAAACTAGTCATGACGTATAACTGGGGAGAGCTGGGGGGGCGCTGACTTCTAGCACTAGTAGAGGAGACTAAAGTCTGGGATGTCAGAACGACCTGTACCTATAGCGTATCTGATATCTTGTGTTTGGAGTACATGTTGCTTGATTCTAAAAGTCATCAGGGCAAAGGCTGCTTGTCACTAAAGGCTAGTGTATGCATATATTTCTTCATGTATTGCGTGAACTATGGATCTTCTATGGATACTAATTCAGTAAATCACTTGCATGGAGACAGAAAGACTAGACTGTAGATGGATATGTTTATGCTGTTTGTTAGCTAGGAATGTGAAGCCGGGGAGCTGAACAGATAACTGTAGGCATAACATATTCTTGGCAGGCAGGCCAGGCCGAACCGGGCACCCCGTTGCTTGGCAGGAAGTAAGGAAAGGGTCAAGGATGCGGGCAGGGCTGCATCTCTCGGAGTGGTTCAGGAGGCTTGAGGCCTGGATCTCGTGTCCGGGCCCTGCAGAGCCTTAGAAACGGGTGCATCTCAATGATTTAACGTGCACAATGTAAAGACGTTGGCAACATAGGCCTAAAAGCCTAATTCACGTTGCTTTCACGGAGGACTGGATAACTGACATACTAACGTTGGACGCAACTGTAAATGCGTCTTTATTATCGGCCATGGAGAGGAAAATGCATAGAAATCATGCACATATATTACATGATGGGGAACACGTAGGGACACATAGCAAGGCAAAATTAAATTTTCCTCAGCTTGAATAATTTCTCCTCAGTCACTGCAGATGGGCCCTGGGGTTCCCTACCACTGGGCCAGATCAGGGGGATAGCTTTGGACACCTCACCCAGCTTAAGAGGCAGCACCTAGATCCTGTCACTCCCAGTAGCATAGGTTCCTCACTAGGCCCTCCCGCCTAAAACTCCTGCGTGGGTTCCCCAGGTCAGTGATGCCCCAACTCACTAGAAAAAGTTCCCTCCCTTGCTTATATATGCCCAGGTCAGGTGACCACTCTCTGAGGCGGGAAAAGTCAGGTCCGCCTTTCTTCTGGAAGGTTCCAGGAGCTTCCCCACTCTAACTATGGACAGGGGCTGGGTGGCTGGTGTTGCAACATTGTATGGGGACCCAGCCTGCTCCTGGCAACTAGGGTGCTACACTACAAAGACCACGCTGCAGTAGCAGGGGCCAGTGGCAGCCATGTTGGAAGTAGAGAGCACCTGCACCCTAACACAGATTAGCTATGAAAAGGTGCCCGAAGACCTAAGGGCCAACAAAAAGTAGGTGGAAAAAATAAGGCAAGGGAAAAAAATCACGGGGAAAGACCACCCTAGGGCTGACAGGTCTAGCAATCGCAATTTAGCGATTTGTAGAATTGAGATTTTTGCATTTGGGAGGATGAATCCCAAATGCAAAAATAGCGCTCGCAAAGGGCCAGATTCCCAGAATCTGGCCCTTTGCGAGCCGATTTTGCTTTCATGAATCTGGCTGATAGTGTCTTGTGTTGAAAAATGTTTGCATGAGCAAGGGCCTAGACCTTTCACCATGCTCCAACCCTACTGTTCAGCCAATATACAGTGCAAAAGCTTAAAACGGAATCTAGTTAAAAGTAAGCAATGGTATGGCTTTGTTACAACTTTCAAGAATGGTTCTGTTGATGGTGAATTTTTTAACAAAAGGTAAGCTTGTACCGTGGGTTTCATTAACTCTTTTGCCTCTCTCTCAAGGTACATCATATTTAAAAAATGTTTCTTGACCCATGATCGATTGTCTTTCCTAACGTTGTCTGGATTATCAAAGAGATCATGAAGTCCTAATTTCTTTGTGATCTTCTTTACATACTGTAACCACAAGATGCAACTAGTTCTATCTAAGGCTAAGTGATCACAAGCGATCTCTCTGTTCATCAACCATTCAGGGCTTGTCCATATTGTTATCTAATATATAAGGGGAGCCAGACCTATCAGGTCAGATACAAAGCCGGAGCCTAATTCTTGGGGAATAATGTATGAGGGAGTGGATTGCGGGACGAACAGCATGTTCCTGAAAAATGTGTTTTCCACTATTTGTAGATCCTCTACCGGATTATAGCCCCAAATAGCAGACCCATAGTAAGCAATGGCAATGCATTATGATCTATAAATGTGAAGCATGGCTTAAATTGGCTTGGCCTGAGCCTCTGTGCAAAACCAAGGAGGGCTACTGTAGATCTTGACATTGCCTTCTTTTTTGCTTTAGTTGCAGCACCCAAGAGCCCTTTTCATCGAACAAGACCCTAAATATGTAAATGAAGTCACCCTTTTTAATTCAGATCCTTGGCAGTGAAATGTTTTAAGCCTTTTAGGTCTCTGACCAATCACCAAAGTGTTTAATTTAGAGATAATAACATTTAAGTCCAAGTATCCCAGGAAGTCTGCAAAGGAATCCAGGAGTCTCTGAAGCCCCACTGCTGTGCGGGCTAATAGGACCGCATCATCTGTGTATAATAGCGCCGGGATTAACCATGCCCCCACTCGGGGTATATCTTGACATACCATGCACAATGATGTCTCCAGCTTGTTAATATATAGGGTGAAAAGAAGGTGAGCTAAAATACAGCCCTGTCTGAAGCCCCTTCCAATACGAAAGTGCTCAGTGTAATTACCCCTCTGATCAAATATCACCCTAGCATGGAGATCCCTATGCAGGTCTGCCAGAAAGTTAACTATACAGCGGTCCATGCCCATATCTATTAATAATACCCATAGTTTTGATTTGTTAACTCGATCAAAAGCGGAGGCCAGGTCCATAAAGGCCAGATACAATGTCCCGGTCTCGGCCGCTGTATTTTTCCCAGCTATCAATTGCAGGTTTAGGCACTGGTTAGCTGTCTTCAAGCCAAACCGTTAACTTGCTGAGAATTACTCTTCCCCCCACTTTCACCGCGGAATCTATCTGGTATATTGGCCTATAACAGTGCGGGTCATCTCTCTGGCCCTTTTTCAATACCGGGATTATAGTGGATTGGGACCAAGACCATGGGAACCTGTACTGAGTGAAACCATTAAAATCATTTGTTAAAATTGTTGCCTAAAATGTTACCTTCATTTTATATAGATCACCTGGACACCGTCCAGACCTGGAGCCTTATTACTAGACATTTGCCTAATTGGCAACCCAACTTCTTCCTCATTAAAAACTAAATTATGTGAACCCTCACTTTGGGAGGAAAAAATAGTAGGAGTTCCCAAGTCTACCTGCTCATCATAGATGAGTTTAAAGTGAGTGTACCATTGATCTTTCATAATATTGCATTCCAACGGGGAATAGCAAATGCCAGAGAAAAAGGGTTTGTTCACTATCTCCCAGAACCTGGCGCCGTTCTTAAGAACATCCACCGAAAGTAAATCACTCCAGGCTACATGTTTAATTTAGTTTTTATAGGTTTCTAGAGCACCCTTATAAGTCTTTCTTAATGCAGCTATAAGGGGTTTATCTTGTGGCACTTTCTTTAGGGCAATGAGGAGATTTTGTTGGGCTTCGGTGCATTTGTGATCAAACCATTTCTCACCTACAACCCTATGTGTTATGTTATGTTATGTTAAGTGTTTTTTAAAGCGCGCAGCTGCCCCAGCAAAGAGGCGACCCGGCGCGGGCAAATCTAAATGGTACAAGATCCGATGAGAGCTAGCCAAACAAAATCCAGAAGACTATGTTGAAGGGAAAAGGAGGGTTTTAATTGCTTTCCTAAAAACTAGTACGTCCTCCATTCCACAGATATGGGCCGGCAAGGAGTTCCATAGCTTAGCTGCCATGAACCGAAAAGACCGACCCCCAATACGGCAAAGTTTAATCCGTGGTACAATCACCAGGTGTTGTCCCAGCGAGCGCAGGTTACGGTGAGGAACATATGGGGTCAGAAGGGTACATAGAAGTTCCGGGCTCCCAGATTTAAAGATCTTAAACACCAGACACAGAGCTTTGAACTGAATCCGGGCATAAATCGGAAGCCAATGTAACCCTTTGATCGTAGCTCTGACTGAACATCGGCGGGGAAGTCCCACCAAAATCCTAGCTGCCGAATTTTGGACTCGTTGGAGTCGTTGAATCTCGGATTTATTGGCCCCCAAGAATAGCACACTAGCATAGTCCAATCGAGATAAAATAGTGGATTGGACAATGAGCTGTCGTACTGTTGGTTCAAAGAACTTCAGGAGAGGATTGAGGCCTCTTAGCAAGCCCATACATGTGGCAGCCACTCGCTTAGTGTGGGTCTGAAAGCAAAGCGAGGAGTCCATCCAAACTCCCAAGTTCTTAACCAAGGTCTTAGGCCTTGGCATAGTCCCTAAGGATGCCGGCCACCAATGCTCATTCCAAAGGGCGGTGTTTTTCCCCACCAGTAGGACCCCAGTTTTGCTCGCATTAAGCTGAAGACAGTTATCTGCCATCCATTGGGCCACTGCTGCCATCCCGTCTCTGAACCTAGTGGCCGATGTAGATGGCCCTTCAGCTAGGGTGATCACAAGCTGGGTATCGTCAGCATATGATACCATCGTTAGGTCCCAGTTCTTTGCCACAGCCGACAATGGCTGGACATAAAGATTGAACAGAGACGGGCTTAATGCAGAGCCTTGAGGAACCCCTTGGCCTATAGAATGGGATTGGAATAGGAACGGCGGGGCCGATACCAGGAAAGATCTATCCCTCAGAAATGACCTGAACCATTCTAAGGCAGTTCCGGTAATCCCTATTGCCTCAAGGCGATGTAAAAGAATGTCATGCAACACCGTATCAAAGGCAGCGTTGAGATCCAGCAGGATCAGCGCTGCACTCTGACCGGCATCTAAGATCACCTGCAGATGTTCAGACGTGGCTAGCAGGGCAGATTCGGTACTATGGCCTGGTCTAAAGCCATTTTGGGATGGGTCCAGAATATTATGAAGGCTCATGTATTGAGATAGAACATTATTTTCATGGGCCTCGGCAATCTTCGCCACCCACGGGAGGAGAGAAATAGGTCTAAAATTCTCTGGTTTTAAAGGGTCCAACGTGGGTTTCTTAATGATAGGGGAGACCCAAGCCACATAGCCTAATAAGGTCTTCGCTAGACATCTCCGGGATTAAAGCTAATGTGGGGCCATCAGCCTTTTCCCCATCAGGGATAGATGAAGTTTGGGGATGCTGCGGAAACGATTGATACATTTTTTGTACTTTTTCAATGAAAAGGGTAGCAGGTTCCTCGCACTGCTGTGCAGATGTTATAATGGTAGAGGTGGCTCGCTCACTCTTAAGTTCATTTACAATATTAAAAATACATTTAGTGGGATTAGAGCTGTTTTTAATTTCCTCTGCGTAAAATGCAGCACGTGCAAAACAAATAGCTTCATGGTACAGCTTTATTTTAGTCAGGTATATTTTTTTGTCTCCGCCACTGTACTCCCTTCTCCATACACGCTCTGCCCTCTTACATTCCTTCCTCAGGGCTCTCAATGACTCGCTATACCATGGGCTTGAGTTAGACGTACGCCCCTTTGTCCATTTGGCCGGAATGAGAGTGTCCAAGCCTCCCAAAATACAGTCACAAAAGGCAGTGTAGGCCAACTCAGGATTAACCAGATTTATTATGGGAAAAGCGCCCAGGGCGGCATGTAGGTCTTCTGATTTAAGTTTATGCCAGGGCCTCTTTAGGACCAGGCTCTCCTTATTTGGCCTAAAAGGCTCAATGATGTCCAGCTTAATTTCAATTACATAATGATCTGTCCATCCCATGGGCTTAGGCGGGGTTATACTCACAGCCGGAATATTCGAAAAGACCGGATCTAGTATATGGCTGGCAATATGAGTAGCCTCTGGTATTAGTTGTTCCAGCTGTAGGGCTGCCAGATCCGCCAACAGATTATAAATGGTCGAGTCTTGGGTTTGGTCAAAATGGAGGTTCAAGTCTCCCAGAATCGAGAAATTAGCGGATCCCACCACCAAGGAACTGACTATCTCTAATAGAGCCTCGATAAACTTAGCCACCGGCCCTGGGGGACGGTAAACATACAGTCCTGATAGGGTGAAATGTGCACTTATTTCAATCCTAAAACGCGCACATTCACACCCCCAAATGTCTTCCCTAGTAAAGGAGCAGGGGTACTGAGCTTTATAAATTATGGCTATGCCACCGCCCCTGGAGTCCCTATTAATGGTGTTATTCAGGTACCAGTAGGAAGGGTAAGGCTGAGAATTCCAGATTGTTGTCCCGCAGCCATGTTTCACAAATAAAGAGAACATCTGGCAGTTCCTCAGTAAGAAGCGACTGCACCTCCATATGGTGCTTAACAAGAGACCTAACATTTAGTTGGTATACCTTGAGCAGCATTTGCTGACCTCCTCTTCTTTCATGTCCCACCCGGCAATGTGCTGGGGTAGAGAAGCCACACATCCTGCAAATCAAGCCTGTCTCACCTAGCTGTGTTAGAGGGGCCCCGCAGCTCCCAGCGCTTCGATTTAAAGCAATAGGCGTCTCTTTATCGTAGCACATGAATTCTGGTCGTGCTAGGCCAGGGATCCTGGCGAAAGGTGATGTCTTGGTGAGGACGGGCGCATATATAGGAGCAGGAAGAGGTCGGGAGTCTGCAACAACTATACCGCCACCCCACAATCCTCCTAAGATGGCGCCCGCATCAGTCGCCGGTCAGCACCTAATCGGCTGCACGGGATCGCGGTGGCACTGTGGGTGAGGAAAAGCACAGCGCGTAGTGCGGAAGGTGCTCGAGATCAATAAGTGAGTTTTAAAATCGAAACACTTTTAAAATAAAGGACACCCAATTTTCCCGGCAGAGCCTCAGGAAAGTAACATAAAATATTCACAGATTTTAGAGCAGACAGCTTAAAGATAATAGCACGCCTACCTTTCCAGGCTGAGCATCAGGAAAGTGCCAAAGAAGATCTGATGAGCGCGCGTAGTCCAGTGCTGTTTAAATGTCCCAGAGGGCGGGAGTCTGCAAAACCTATACCGCCACCCCACAATCCTCCTAAGATGGCGCCCGCGTCAGTCCCCGGTCAGCACCTAATCGGCTGCATGGGATCGCGGTGGCACTGTGGGTGAGGATAAGCACAGCGCGTAGTGCGGAAGGTGCTCGAGATCAATAAGTGAGCTTTAAAATTGAAACACTTTTAAAATAAAGCACACCCAACTTTCCCGGCAGAGCCTCAGGAAAGCAACATAAAATATTCACAGATTTTAGAGCAGACAGCTTAAAGATAATAGCACGCCTAACTTTCCCGGCTGAGCCTCAGGAAAGTGCCAAAGAAGATCTGATGAGCGCGCATAGTCCAGTGCTGTTTAAATGTCCCAGAGGGCGGGAGTCTGCAACAACTATACCGCCACACCACAATCCTCCTAAGATGGCGCCCGTGTCAGTCCCCGGTCAGCACCTATTCGGCTGCACGGGATCGTGGTGGCACTGTGGGTGAGGACAAGCACAGCGCGTAGTGCGGAAGGTGCTCGAGATCAATAAGTGAGTTTTAAAATCAAAACACTTTTAAAATAAAGCACACCCAACTTTCCCGGCAGAGCCTCAGGAAAGCAACATATAATATTCACAGATTTTAGAGCAGACAGCTTAAAGATAATAGCACGCCTAACTTTCACGGCTGAGCCTCAGGAAAGTGCCAAAGAAGATCTGATGAGCGCGCGTAGTCCAGCGCTGTTTAAATGTCCCTGAGGGCGGGAGTCTGCAACAACTATACCGCCACCCCACAATCCTCCTAAGATGGCGCCCGCGTCAGTCCCGGGTCAGCACCTAATCGTCTGCACGGGATCGCGGTGGCACTGTGGGTGAGGAAAAGCACAGCGCGTAGTGCGGAAGGTGCTCGAGATCAATAAGTGAGTTTTAAAACCAAAACACTTTTAAAATAAAGCACACCCAACTTTCCCGGCAGAACCTCAGGAAAGCAACATAAAATATTCACAGATTTTAGAGCAGACAGCTTAAAGATAATAGCACGTCTAACTTTCCCGGCTGAGCCTCAGGAAAGTGCCAAAGAATATCTGATGAAGATTCTACTCTTGAGTATAAAACCCTTTGCCATCCTTGCACAGACCTCTTGAATGCTGTGATAGTTTCTGCCCTGACTTAAAATGGTCAAGACAGACCCCAGATCCTCATTTGCATTAACACAAAGGTCTTGAAAGTAGAGGTCTGGGACTACTTTGCACCATTTCAACCTGCGGCCCTGGTCAGTAAGCTTTAAGCAATTTTCAGTCAGAGCCACCCCAGATTTATTATTTAGACTGGTGCCGCCACCCAGTGTAAGGTAGATGGGATTATGATCGCTAAGGTGAGACCAGAGAGCATTATACGAAACCACTTGAGGTAACAGGCCTGGGGAAATAAAAATATAATCAATTACAGAATCCTGACCTCTTGCCTTGAAGGTAGGGATCCTAGGCTCTCCTAACTTTATGCTGGGTTGTACAAAGTCGAGATAAACCAATAGGTCCTTAAGATATCCCCCTTGCTGCGTGTCCTCAAAATGTGAACCAGAACAGTTAACAGGGCCAATAAAATCTGTGACATGACAGTTCTTTAAACATAAGTGAGTGCTAAAATCACCTAAAGATTATTATTGATTAAAAAGTGGTTTGTTTCTCCCTATAGTCTTTTAAAAATGTTTTAAATTGCATAAATGTTCCTTAGTAAAACTGCTTTCAAATGAATTATAAAAATTAACAATAAGGAATTTGGATGTAAGGGCTGGGTTAACTTGAACCACTAAACAGCTGCAGGATCCAGAATCCACCAGGGAGTGTGTTCCCAACAGTTTAAGTGAGTTAAGAGTTAGTAATCCCCCGTTTTCTCTGCCAGCTAATGAGGGCTGTGCTGGTTACCGATATCTTTTATACCTATCCATCCAAAAATTGTTTTCCCTGTCCAAGGTCTCTAGTAGACCCACCGCATCATACTCCCTCAATAAATCTACCCACTTGGAAAAAAAATGTGGTTTCTCAAGCCAGCTATATTCCAGCCGAGAATCCTTAGATATTGGTTTCACCCTGACCCGCCCTATCTCTAGGGCTGGAGCTGTGAATAGTGGGACTAGGCTCAATGGAGCTGTGATTCTGGAGCTGGGGAGATAAGTCAAGTCAATCATTATTATCCAGTTCGCTTAATGCAAAGAATCTTTTTGTGGCCACTAAACTGTTATCCCATACCTCCTCTCTGGGTAATTCTTTAAACAATTAGGGCCATATGCATGAATACATTTTCCCGCAGACACAGAATGGGCAACACCCTTTGATGCATCTGGCCCTTAGCATGGTATTGTTGCAGGGATTCTGCTCATGCACAGAACGAAGCGCAGGAAACCAGGGCCTCGGCGTATTGTGGTGTACCAAAAAACCCACCTCAGTGCCTAGAACCTCAATCCAACTAGCATCAGTGTCTTGTTCGTTCTTTGTGCTACAGCGAAGCTACCAAAGATTAGATAACCCAGTTAAAGAGACTTAGTCAACTCTCAGGAATAGAGGGAATCAAGAACACTCTTTGATTGTAACACTTATACTAGTCCACAAGGTGAGTAATCAGAGACACAATATAGTTTAAAGTGTGTATTTTAACTACATGCTCTAAGATGCAGTACTATCGCCAATACTAACAAAGAGATGCATAAGAATAATGCGATCTGCATTGTTACACTTCCATAAAACACAAAGGGGGAAATCATAATATAAGGACAGTGGAAACAGGACTATAGCGTCTTGTGCCACCCTCGGCTAGCTAGGAGCTAGCTTTTTATGATAATAGAAGACCTCTAGGCTTGAACGGGGAACCCCATACCTCCAAGATCAGATGAAGTGAATCACATCCCAGGACAAGCACAGCTCTCTGTAGATGGAAAGGTTTTCTCCAAGTGCCCCCCTCATGCATAAAAGCATCAGAGTTTCAGTTATTTGCAGCTGCTTTTCTGTTATGTCTAAGTGCGTGGGACTGATCAACATGAATTAACAGCATACATTGTTATTAGACCTTGAACACGCTGTGCAGGCTTAGGTCACAGTCTAAGCCTAGATATGAGAAAAACAGACAGTTCTCATGAAAAGAAAAGCAAGCAGTATATTTACGAGAACTGAGCCATGTATTATCATGTGCAAAAGCGGCAAAATGGTGTCTTAAGCATATATTTTACTTATGCTAACATAGCAATGTCAGCAGGCAATATTGTATCCTCGCTACAGTATAGACGATAGGGGTAGGGTGGTACAAAAGTGGTAGGAAGAATAATACAAGAAGGATGATTGTCTCTAGATCTTGGTCTATACCTTGGGCGGTCTCTCGCTGGCTCGAATCCCTGAATTTCTGAGGCACTCAAACTAAGCCTGTGGGGCACCTCGGGCGGTGGATAAAAGAAGCCAGGTGGTAAGGCCCTAATACCCACTGGGTCCTTTTTTCGCCCTCCCTGGAACAACTTCCCTGCAATGCAAGGCTGGTCAAAGTTAATAATGATACAATCACCTTCTTCTTGTTTTGCTTTCTTAGTACCCAGCGCACCCATCTAGCCATAATATGGTGAATGGGCGCGAGGGCCACATTGTCTGACAGTTGTTTGCACCAAAACTTAGTTATGCAAATAAGCACCTGAGTTGATTCAATACACCTCTCTTTGAGAGGGGGAATCCCTATTAAGGCTGCTGCCAGGGAGTAGCTTCAGGGGGCTGATGTAACCTACAGCTATTTGGGATTCCGTTTTCACTCCTTTTTATGTTAGTCTTGCCATATCTGGCTGGGGGATGATTATCCAAAAGGGTGCATCCTCTCATGTTCTTGCAATTCATTTCAGCCTCCCGCCCCCTGGACAAACCCCCAGCGTAGCTTTACCTAGAGTTCCCGAATGCTTGTGCGGGATGGTCTCCCCCCTTGTCCGCAAAATCCCCTGCTCCATAATACTAGGGGCCACATTTGGCAGAGCAGTTACAACAGGCATATTAACCGCCACTCCCCTGTTGTTCAAAATCATCATTTGGGTCTCTATGTGCGCCATCTTACCCACCAGCTCATTGGTCATTGATTTATATATTTTAGAAATGTCATCAATAAAGGTGGAAAATAACGGTTCCAAGTGTTTTTGAAACAGGTCCTCCACTAGTTGTCTCACTGCTAGGAGAGAAGGGTGTTCAATATCTGTGTTACTTTCACTGTCTTGCCTCAAGGGGGGGTTCAATAGGGGCCTTGGCAAGTTTTGCGCACCCCTTTTTTCCTCTCTTTTTGGCTGGGACCACAGGCTGGTACAGTGGAGGTAGCGCAGCTGCGCCCAAGTTCGTACCCTTAGTTGTCGGAAGTTGTGGGGGTGGAATTAACATCACTTGGCAATGACTTCTGTGGAAGTTCCCATGTTGAGGCACTCTGGTGTAAGTGATCAGCCCTCAAACCCAGCTGTTCCTCCTCATTTTCACTTTCCTTTGTTAGCTCTCCCTCTGCTGCAGTTAAAGATGAAATGATGGAAGCTGAATTTCTGGTGAATTTAGATTCAAATTTGCTCAAGTCTGAGGTGCACAGTTGTTTGTGCTTACCCATGATGGCTCTTGAAAACTGAACAAAAGGGAGGTGGCCTAACCCAGCCTCTGCCAGTAGCAGGACTGGAGAGCAGCTTTATGTGCCTCCTGGCACGAAAAGTGATGTGCAGGCGGCTCCTGCCACAAGGCTTGCTGAGGTATGCAGCCCCCAAAGGTGCTGTAGTGCATTCACGAGCGCCCGTGCTGTGGGAGCCTGGAGCAGCTTTATGCGCCTCTTGGCGTGAAAAGGGATGTGCAGGTGGCTCCTGCTGCAAGTTTTGCTGGGGTATGCAGTCCCCAAAGGTGCTGTAGTGCTGTGATGGGCTCCCGCTGGAGCCCGGAGCAGCTTTATGCGCCTCCTGCCACAAAAAGGGATGTGCAGGTGGCTCCTGCCGCAGGGCTTGCTGGAGTTTGCAGTCCCCAAAGGTGCTGTAGTGCGGTGATGGGCATGTTTCATTTACAGGTATTTAAATGATGTGTGCTATTGCAAAGGCTGCTCCCGAAGGGGGCTCAGGAGCCGACGCCATAACCAGCGCGGCGCCCCCGTACAAACCAGGGGGTGACAGCCGTTTGGCGAGAAAACGGGACAAAGGGCGAAGGAAGCCCTCAGGCCCCCCCAGTAGCCGCCCAAGGGGCGCTACCCAGCCGGCCAATGGGAGCTAGGGCGGGATACAAACCCCCCAATGAAGAGGGGGACTTCATGAGGGCAAGGTAAGCTGGGGGCATATAAGCGCTACTCCCCCAGACAAGCTCCTATCTTCACGGAGTGGGGGAGCAATGACGGCGGTGAAGCACAGTCTTGTGGACGTATCTGCGTGGGAGCCAGTTGGGGACGGCGAAGCCGTGACCGACCTTAGAACCGGCTACCTGGGAAGAAGCGATGACCTGCAGGGACGTTCAAGCGCCAACACCGTCTCACCTTGCCTGAGAGGGAGCGGCGGACGAGATCCCCTGGCCCAGCGACGTAGGGAAGCGGTAAGCGGGAGCCCACCCTGCAGCACCAGAGAGTGGAACAGCAGTGGTGTCCGGGTGCCCACCCCGTATCGCCTGCCAAGGAAGAAGCAGCTCCCAAAATCATCCGCCCAGAGGAGTAGAAGATGGGCGAGCGGGAGCCCACCCCGCGGCACAGGAAGGAGGAACAGCAGGGGCGTCTGGGTGCTGACCCTGTATCACCTGCCAGAGAAGGAGCAGGGCTGAAATCCCACGCCTGGAGGTGTAGAGTGGGAGCCCACCCCGTGGTGCCGTCAGCATCGGCAACTCAATCCCGTGTCACCAGGAAGAGGCAGGGCAACAAGAGGAAGCCGGGCAGAGCCTCTACCACCCACGGCAACGTCTCCTCCCCGCACCGAAAAAGGACAATGGCATCCAGTTGAGCTGCTCGAGGCCGCGGGGAAGAGCTGCGGATCCGGTCATAAGACTTTCCCAACTGCGGAGCCCCAGCCGCACCGAGAACACGGTCCGCCTTTTACACCCACCGATCCCTACGGCGAGGGGTTCGATAGGCTGCTGCAACCTCCTGCGCGTCCCCCGTGGCTGCATCCTGGTTTCTAAACATGGAAAGCGGCCAGGGCACGGGCGCAAGTAAGGAATGAGGCATCCCAGACAAGAAAGAAGCACCCCCCAGCCCGGGCATACCAAGCAGCATAAAGGGGGCGTGTAAAGAAGGAACAGCAAGAGCCTAAGGACTGAGGGAACCAGTTGGCAGGAGCAGTTGCTCCCAGCAAGGGAACAAACCAAGTTTGGTGCATAAGCCTGCAGCAGCACCCTGCACAACTTAACGGGAGAGAACACTGCGAGCAGCAGGAGTCAGAGGACAGGGGGAACCAGGAGGCGGCAGCAGCTGCGCCCAGCAAGGGAACAAACCAAGTTTGGTGCATACGTTTGGTGCAGCACCCAGCATAGCATTACAGGAAAGCAGGTTTTGGTACTCTGGTAAAGAAGGACCCCCTGTTAAATGCCATGAATGGCAAAGAAGGGGAGGAAGGGGAGAAAGGGGCAAGGACAAGAAGAGCTGGATAACCTATTAAGGAGGATAGGGGCAGCCTCAGAGGTACATGGCGATGATTGACTGCAACCCCATCTGGGGCACGAAAAGGGCTCTGCTACCTGCAGCCAGCACGATGGCGGCGGGACCAGTGCAGGGGATCAGTGACACCGCAGCGAAAGGCACAGGGGCACCAGGGGCACAGGCGAGTGGATGGCAAGGGTCATTACAGAGGGACGAAGTGACTGGCGCCCGGGGGGGACGGTGAACCACAGGGTTGCCATGGCACCTGCTGGACCTGGGTTTGCCGCGCCAATGCCGACTGGCGGAGCAGGCGGCGGCAGGGATAGGGAGAGAGGCGGTGGCTTGGGGGAACCCCATCGCGGCTAGCACACCCCTCCCAGTAGTAGAAGCACCTGTAGAATACACATGGCCATCACCAGGTCCCGCGTCGCTGACAACCAGGGCAACAGGTTTAGCCAGCCTCATACCACTAGCAGTCAAAGAGAGAATCTGGAGAAAAGAATTCATCGACATGTTTTCCTTACTAGAGATACAGCTAGAAGGTGTAGATCTGACAACCTGTGACCAAAAGGAGAAAGATAGGAGGGAAAGATGGAGGGAGCACAAGGAGAGGAACTTTGACAATTGGTTGGACGAATTCCGGATAACGGCATGCATAATAGTAGAGAAGTTCCCGTGCGGCGCAGCTGACCTATGGCTCTACGAGGTCAACATCCACAGCGCGCAGAGGCAATTCCAGGGTGACGCATGGCTTGAGTACGACAAGGGGTTTAGACAAAAAATGCAGACACACCCGGAAATGGAGTGGAACATGGAGGATGTTTCTGGTTTCATTCACAAGATGATGGTAGCGAGGGAGGTTAAGACATGGGGAGGAAAGAGTGAGCATTCCTTTCGGGGGTTATTTCACAAAGGGAAAGGGAGGCCTTTCCCAAGACCCAAACAGTTCAACACAGGGAAGGGAGCACACGCTAGCAGGCCACCGGCAATATGCTGGAAATGTGAGGCCAACGAGTGCACATATGGAGCAGCATGTAAATTCCAGCACATATGTTCAACATGTGGGGGGGACATCCAGCAGCAGGATGCAGGCACAGGGAGGCCCAAAAAAGAGACAAGAGGGAGAAAAAGAAGCAGTGAACCAAGCACGGGACAGCAAAGGGACGGCAAAACAAAAAAGATTTCACGCTAGCATGGTCCCCCTTGGGCACCCAAAAAATGCGCATGCTAGCCAACAGATACCACAATAAAATAGATGCAGAGATATTGGTCCATAGCTTTGAAAAAGGCTTCCCCATCCCATTCTCAGGCCCCCTCCCCCCTGGCAGCGAGAAAAACCTGAAATCTGCACTTCAGCACCCAGGGGTGGTAACGAAGAAAATTGAGAAGGAGAAGCGGCTGGGTAGGATAGAAGGCCCCCTTCCCAGCACAAGGATCAGAGATCTGGTTATCTCCCCATTAGGGGTGGTTCCTAAAAAAGAGCAGGGCTAATTCCGGTTGATCCATCACTTATCATTCCCAGATGGTATGTCAGTGAACAATGGGATTGACTCTGAGGTTTGCTCAGTAAGCTAAGCCACAATTGACGATGCAGTAGACTTGGTGATGGCAGCTGGCCGGGGGACCCTCGTGGCAAAGGCGGACATCAAGTCTGCGTTTCACTTACTCCTAGTTCATCCTTCAAGCTTCCACCTGTTAGGTTTTCAGTCTGCCAGGTCTTGATATAATGTTAGGGCTTAGCCTCTGAACTGAAAGCGTTGAGCATCATGTGCTTTGCGCAGAATGGACCCCTTCAGCTGCAAATCGTGTATGCAGACAAGAATGTCCTCTGGGCACCCAGCCTAGTTGTTCCACTGTTCCTGCTTGTGCACCAAGAATGGGCAAGAATAGGGCCTTCACCTAGGCCTGAATTTTTTAGCCTTCCACCTTGTTTGGAGCACCTTATTTTTTGCCAGCGATTTTCAAGGTCCTCGGTTTGTGCTTTCAGCCCTCTTGTTGTTCTCTTAGTTGAATCATTTCCTGCTAGATAAGCTCAATCTTCTCATTGTGGCTAGACTTATGATGCTTGAGAATGGACATTCTATCTCCCACATCCGTCAGATCCTGTTTGACTTCCTTAAGATCTTGTCAGAGCTCCTTCATGACTGCTTGAATATCCTCACGAAGAGACGCAAAGAGTGCTTCCATGAATTATATTGTTAATGGGGCCTTCTCCTAGCTCCCCTCCACATCCGTGGCTGGTCTCAGAGCCAGGGTTCCCTCCCCAACCACGGCACTAGACAGCCTTGTAAGCATCTCTTTGAGAGAGTGTTTCTTCTTTCCCCTGGTGGCTGCCATAGTGACCGTCAGTGATGATCTTCTTGAGGAGGTTGCTGTTGAGCATCACCACCAGCCGTGCTCATTTCCATGTGCACTATACAGGTGCTGCCCTTTACGGGAGTCTTCACCTCAGGTGTCGCAGGCTAAGAATCAGACCCACTGGGCAGCGGAGGCATAGGAGTACTGCTGCTGAGAGACAAATGCCTGTGTCAGCCAGTGTGGCCCAGGAGTGGCTTCAAGTCTGTAGCAGATTAACATCTCTCAGGATATGCTAGATGCAGAACATAAATCTCTGACTGGGCAGTTACGGGTGGCATGATTTCACAGGTAAAGCTAGCCACCTGGCCTCACCATGCCTCTTAGCCTGCCACCAGGGAATAGTAATCATCTCCTCCATTACTCTCAGCCCCCGGCCCCACTCATCATCACACTTTTCTCAGTGGGCGTCAAAGTCTGGTGTGGCCCAGTTCTGCCTGGTCCCATGGAGCATAGCACTCAGGATCAATTTCCTCTCAGCCACAGTTTCTTGAGGGTGGTCCTGGACCCATTTGGCAGGCAGGTGCACTCCAGCCTCATTTTGCTTATAGCATGCAGCTCACCAGCATGTCGGCTTCTTCATGGTCCATTTCAGGTTTCCGGGCCTCCGCTTTAAAAGCTCTCTTCGGCGACGGTCAGTCAGAGGAGTGGGATAGTGTACTCTACTGCACCGCCATCTTGGCCATGCCTTCTTGGTATGTTTTTAAAGGAATGAACACTTCTAGGATGGTGCTCAGGTTGTAGTCACAATCATGTGATACTTAGATTAGGCGTCTTCCCAGTATTGCCTTTTGACATCTGGGTTACACACCAACCGACCACGCATGCAATATAAGCATCATCCTCAACAGCCAACTGACCATGAAACGGCAAGTCAACACAGTCACCTACTCCTGCTTTTACACACGTCGAATGCTCAGCAGAATCTTCAGATGGATCCCAACCAACACCAGAAAGACCATTACTCAGACATTCATCACCAGCCTCTACGACTACGGCAACGGCCTCTACGCTGGCATCTCCATCGAGCTCCTTGGAAGACTCCAGATCATTCAGAATGCTGCAGCAAGACTCATCCTGGACCTTCACAATTTCACCCACATTGCCCCCCACCTGAGAGACCTCCACTGTCTCCCCATCCAGAAAAGATGCCAGTTAAAGTTCCTCACGCGTGCCTACAAATTCCTCCATGACCTAGGACCTGTCTACCTCAAACATCGATTGAACTTACATCAAGCCGCTAGACATCTGCGCTCCTCTTCATTCACCCTCGCACAAACCCCCTGCATCCATCGGAGCCACCTCGGTGGACGCTCCTTCTCCTACATCGCTGCCAAGACCTGGAATGACCTTCCCCTCAAGCTCTGTTCAGCCCCCTCAACTGCAGACTTTAGAGAGAGACTCAAGACCTGGCTCTTCGATGGAGACTCAGCAGACTGATAGCCCTAGGGTTCACAGTGCTGCCCTCTACAAATGCTGTTAGATTGATTGACCTGACCGTGAATATCTATGAATACGGTGTGAAGATTGGTATGGTTAGTCTTTCTGAATAGCAATATGTGCAGATGAAAATCACAAAGGAAAGAGGGAGAAGCAACATCAGAGTAAGTATGATAGATGGTGCTTTATATTAAGAGCAGTAAACAAAATTGGCTAATGTGCTGCATCAAAAGCAAAGACCAGCATCATGTTACTTGAGCTAAATATGACAGTATGTGGGGAAATTTGGGTAATGCAGTGCAAACTTTCCTTAGATTACCATTTGAGCATGACGGTAGATGTGGAGTAATAATATGACCTAGAAGTTTGCATATGATTGGAGGTTTCTATCTAGGGACATGATTGATAAAAATTATTGAATGGCATGTTTCAGTACAAATATAGACATGATTAGAACTTTTCTATCCTATGGATTAAAGATATTAATTCAGAACCAGGAGATGCATTCTGAGCATTAGAAGGCATTGGAGGCCCCTATGAAGTGCTCGTTAGAATGTTTTAGTTTTCTGCTGCAGTACAAATACTTTGGTGAGTGAGGACACTAGAAATACTAAGGAGCTAATTCAAAACATTTATAGGAAAATGATATGGCAAAAGAAAGTACACTTCGAATAACATAAGAATAGAATTGGACTTCAAGTTGGAAATTAGATGTACATATTGATAAATACATTATACCTAACACAGTACATCAGTGTTATAAAGTACAAAATGTGATTGGAATCCGACTATCATGGTATTTTCATGTGTAGGATTTACTTATCTAGGACTGCTTCCTATCTGACTTCATGTATAATCGTTAAATGGATATTCCGAGCCAAGTAAGAAGGTGATGACTTGTTAAGAGAGGTATAATGGATAAATGCAAGATTGGATGTTTTAATGTATATATTTCTCACTCGGAGCACATGGGTGAGGGGCATGGTTTGTGATGATGGCATGCCTTTTACAGTACAACTTGTAACACTGAGATTTTAATGGTGACGGATTGGAACTGGTTAAAGGAGTTGAAGAGAGAGTTTTTAGGGTAGATTGGGGTTTGTAAGGACAGAGGAGTGTTTTACTGTATAATAGGTATATGAAAAATATTCATGATTTTTGTAAAAGTAATGAAATGTGTTCCTGATGACCTTTTTGTTGAAAATTGTGAAATAAGATAAAAATAATGAAAAATTAAATGTACAGAAAAATATAAGTGGATCAGTAACTATTTTGTCATGGAATTCTGGGTAGGAACAAAATAGGTTAACTGAGAATACTTGTTGATTATTCAAGTCCAGGGTAATCATATAGATATATTCCTAAAGATCAAACACCATTGACTTGCTGCTTTACAACCATCTTTTTTTAAAAAAAGTAATCTCGTATCTCGGATATGACAAAGCCCCTTCCCCTTCATGGGAATTATCTGGAGCAGTAACCTTTCCCTACAATCATGAGTTGGACTTGCTTCATTGGTTCTGTCGTCAGAAGCAAAGATGTCTGTGACATCAATATGATTGTGTATGGGATCAGGATTGGTGAAGGTTCCCTGTTGGGGCATCTTCAGCTAAGGCAGGGAATAACCTGCAGGGGAGGAGAACCACTTTTTCCATGTGGTTGTCTAGGTTGCCACCAGAAAAGCTACCTTGCAGGAAAGATGTTGCAATGAGGACTTATGTATAAGCTCAAAGGAAAGAGTTGTTAATTTGGATGGAACCAGTTTCAACCTCGATGGCTGGGGAGGCTGCCTATTTGGTGAGAATATATGTTTCCTTCCTTCTAGATAATCTTTTATCACAGGAATTGCAAAGAAAGATTTCTTGAGAAGGTCCTCTTCTGTACACTGTAATGGCAGCAAGAAGGACTTTGATGGAACAGTACTGAAGTCCTGACAAAGGTAGGTAGAGAAGATAAGGAATGATCACATTATTCTGACAGCTAATAGGGTCGTTGTTGTTGTTCAAGCACCAAAACACAAATGTCTCCTACTTAAATTCATAAGGGCCTCTTAAAGGTGGACACTTTATCTCCTTCAGAATTTTCATTGAATCTGGTTGTAAGTTTAGATGTCCCTATTGACTGACATAAGGAACCATGTTCTCAATTTCGATGATTGTACATTCAGTTGGACAATTTTGAATGTCATTCTCAATAGTAGGTCATATTTGCATGGCAGTTACTTTTGGAGTGGTGAAAAAGCTCTGGTAACCACAACTGCCTCGGGTGCTCTGGAGCTATTAAAATCATCTTTGCATTGGATAGTTCAAGTTTGAGCAACACTGACAGAATCGTGATAACTGGTGGAAAGGTGAGAGCAGCTTTTCCAACCAATTGTTCAAAGCGACATTGTCCAATGATTTCATTCCCAAACTCTGACTGCATAGTTTCTGCATTTTACGTTTTGACCTATTGTGAATGTTTTTATCAAGAAAGCTCCAGTCTTGAAAAATATCTAGCTAAACTCCATCATTCCATTCCCATTTGTGATTGTCTACTTAGCATCTGCTAGGGAGACCTGCCTGACAATTTTGAAGACCTGGTCGGTGAAATGCATCAATCGACAAGTTGTCTGCTAGCAGCCGATGCAAAGTATCTTGGAATTCCATGACAGGATCCTTGAGCTGGTGCCACTCTTCCTGTTGTACTAGTGAATTATAGTTGTATTGCCTATAACAAGATGCTATTTGACATTACAGATGGTACAAAAGCTTTCAGTGCCAGATAGACTGCTTTTAATTTGAAGGAATTTATGTGGTAAAGGTGTTATTTCAGCGGCCACAGTCCTTGCACTGTGAGATCTTCTGGGTGAGCCCTGCCTCCTTCTGGTGAAGCATCCATCACCACTGTTTGGGTTCACAGGCCTGCTTCGTGAAATGGAATTCACTTTAAAAGACTCTCTCTTGCACCACCATTTGAAGGACTGTTTGACTTGCATCCTAAGATTCGGACTGTCTTCCCAATGGACTTCACGTTGGTGCAACTGGTCCCCCAGGCACTGTTGTAGCAGCCTCATGTGAAGATGAGCTTTGGGAACTAGGAAGATATATGATGCCATCGACTGCAATTGGGATGGAATCTGACATTTGGTGGTGTTTGCAGCAACTGGTGACAGTTCTGAAAAATGGTACACAATCTATCCTTCGAAGGGCACACGTCTTCCTTTTATGTTTTAGTTTCGCTTCTAGGTTGTCGAGAATCTGCACCAGAGACAACATACTAGTTGACTACTAGCGGTTGATGAACAAGTCGAGGTGACATTGAAGTCCAACTGAGACTGTTGTGCAGAGCATTCTTTTATCAACCTGTTGCCCAGGTAGGGACAGACGTAGAACTTTTCCCCATTAAGGTGGGCAGCCACTTACAACTATGCACTTTGAGAAAGTTATTGCAGCAGAAGGGAAGGACTTTGCATTAATAATTGGACTGGTTTCCATGAATCTTAGGATCTTTCATTTAGATGGTTCAGACAGGTTCACCATCTCTGGTGGTTCTCTACAAACCCACAGCAAGAAGTCCGTCAGACTGCAGACTATGAAGTGCAAAGGGTCCCAGGAACTGAGACAACATTCCTGCATCCCTCAAGACAGCCTCAACAGTTCTCTGATTTAGGGAAGATGTGAAGAACCCTACATTACAATGCATTAACAGTCTACAAACTAGGTACCTTTAGTATCCTTCATCATTGACTTTATGTTTGTCTTTGAGCGTACAGTACCCGGCTGCCTTCTGGCTTGCCTCACTTTTTAGAATACTACATATATATATATATATATATTGTCAAACAAAGTGCCCGAAAGCTTTTGAAAGCGCACTCTTAGCAAGCTGTACCTTCCGGTCATTTTTTCAAAGCATAGGCTGGCGCTGATATAGTTCTGGTTATTTTAATAGACCTGACGCGTTTCATGGCTGCTGCCAATCATCAGAGGTCGCTTTGTAGAAGACTCGTGTAGGCAGTTCTGGTTCTTTTAATTGGTTCTTTTCATGCCACGCCCTCAGTGGGCCGTTCAATGTTCGATGTTCCAAATTGCATGCTGGTTGCGGTAGTTCCATCCAGAGACATAATCTTTCCTATAGTAGGTCCTGCATGTTTGTCTTGATTTTTTAAGCATATCTTCACCCATAGTGGGCCCAGAAAATCAGAGCGAGCATTTGCGCTGCAGTTCGCCCAACCGTATTGGTCCGGATCCGGTTCCGAACACGGCTTCCTTGGGGGTGTCAGGACGGTGCGCTTTCCGCGACAGGGCTGCCGCGTGATTAATTGTCAAACAAAGTGCCCGAAAGCTTTTGAAAGCGCACTCTTAGCAAGCTGTACCTTCCGGTCATTTTTTCAAAGCATAGGCTGGCGCTGATATAGTTCTGGTTATTTTAATAGACCTGACGCGTTTCATGGCTGCTGCCAATCATCAGAGGTCGCTTTGTAGAAGACTCGTGTAGGCAGTTCTGGTTCTTTTAATTGGTTCTTTTCATGCCACGCCCTCAGTGGGCCGTTCAATGTTCGATGTTCCAAATTGCATGCTGGTTGCGGTAGTTCCATCCAGAGACATAATCTTTCCTATAGTAGGTCCTGCATGTTTGTCTTGATTTTTTAAGCATATCTTCACCCATAGTGGGCCCAGAAAATCAGAGCGAGCATTTGCGCTGCAGTTCGCCCAACCGTATTGGTCCGGATCCGGTTCCGAACACGGCTTCCTTGGGGGTGTCAGGACGGTGCGCTTTCCGCGACAGGGCTGCCGCGTGATTAATTGTCAAACAAAGTGCCCGAAAGCTTTTGAAAGCGCACTCTTAGCAAGCTGTACCTTCCGGTCATTTTTTCAAAGCATAGGCTGGCGCTGATATAGTTCTGGTTATTTTAATAGACCTGACGCGTTTCATGGCTGCTGCCAATCATCAGAGGTCGCTTTGTAGAAGACTCGTGTAGGCAGTTCTGGTTCTTTTAATTGGTTCTTTTCATGCCACGCCCTCAGTGGGCCGTTCAATGTTCGATGTTCCAAATTGCATGCTGGTTGCGGTAGTTCCATCCAGAGACATAATCTTTCCTATAGTAGGTCCTGCATGTTTGTCTTGCTTTTTTAAGCATATCTTCACCCATAGTGGGCCCAGAAAATCAGAGCGAGCATTTGCACTGCAGTTCGCCCAACCGTATTGGTCCGGATCCGGTTCCGAACACGGCTTCCTTGGGGGTGTCAGGACGGTGCGCTTTCCGCGACAGGGCTGCCGCGTGATTAATTGTCAAACAAAGTGCCCGAAAGCTTTTGAAAGCGCACTCTTAGCAAGCTGTACCTTCCGGTCATTTTTTCAAAGCATAGGCTGGCGCTGATATAGTTCTGGTTATTTTAATAGACCTGACGCGTTTCATGGCTGCTGCCAATCAACAGAGGTCGCTTTGTAGAAGACTCGTGTAGGCAGTTCTGGTTCTTTTAATTGGTTCTTTTCATGCCACGCCCTCAGTGGGCCGTTCAATGTTCGATGTTCCAAATTGCATGCTGGTTGCGGTAGTTCCATCCAGAGACATAATCTTTCCTATAGTAGGTCCTGCATGTTTGTCTTGATTTTTTAAGCATATCTTCACCCATAGTGGGCCCAGAAAATCAGAGCGAGCATTTGCGCTGCAGTTCGCCCAACCGTATTGGTCCGGATCCGGTTCCGAACACGGCTTCCTTGGGGGTGTCAGGACGGTGCGCTTTCCGCGACAGGGCTGCCGCGTGATTAATTGTCAAACAAAGTGCCCGAAAGCTTTTGAAAGCGCACTCTTAGCAAGCTGTACCTTCCGGTCATTTTTTCAAAGCATAGGCTGGCGCTGATATAGTTCTGGTTATTTTAATAGACCTGACGCGTTTCATGGCTGCTGCCAATCATCAGAGGTCGCTTTGTAGAAGACTCGTGTAGGCAGTTCTGGTTCTTTTAATTGGTTCTTTTCATGCCACGCCCTCAGTGGGCCGTTCAATGTTCGATGTTCCAAATTGCATGCTGGTTGCGGTAGTTCCATCCAGAGACATAATCTTTCCTATAGTAGGTCCTGCATGTTTGTCTTGATTTTTTAAGCATATCTTCACCCATAGTGGGCCCAGAAAATCAGAGCGAGCATTTGCGCTGCAGTTCGCCCAACCGTATTGGTCCGGATCCGGTTCCGAACACGGCTTCCTTGGGGGTGTCAGGACGGTGCGCTTTCCGCGACAGGGCTGCCGCGTGATTAATTGTCAAACAAAGTGCCCGAAAGCTTTTGAAAGCGCACTCTTAGCAAGCTGTACCTTCCGGTCATTTTTTCAAAGCATAGGCTGGCGCTGATATAGTTCTGGTTATTTTAATAGACCTGACGCGTTTCATGGCTGCTGCCAATCATCAGAGGTCGCTTTGTAGAAGACTCGTGTAGGCAGTTCTGGTTCTTTTAATTGGTTCTTTTCATGCCACGCCCTCAGTGGGCCGTTCAATGTTCGATGTTCCAAATTGCATGCTGGTTGCGGTAGTTCCATCCAGAGACATAATCTTTCCTATAGTAGGTCCTGCATGTTTGTCTTGATTTTTTAAGCATATCTTCACCCATAGTGGGCCCAGAAAATCAGAGCGAGCATTTGCGCTGCAGTTCGCCCAACCGTATTGGTCCGGATCCGGTTCCGAACACGGCTTCCTTGGGGGTGTCAGGACGGTGCGCTTTCTGCGACAGGGCTGCCGCGTGATTAATTGTCAAACAAAGTGCCCGAAAGCTTTTGAAAGCGCACTCTTAGCAAGCTGTACCTTCCGGTCATTTTTTCAAAGCATAGGCTGGCGCTGATATAGTTCTGGTTATTTTAATAGACCTGACGCGTTTCATGGCTGCTGCCAATCATCAGAGGTCGCTTTGTAGAAGACTCGTGTAGGCAGTTCTGGTTCTTTTAATTGGTTCTTTTCATGCCACGCCCTCAGTGGGCCGTTCAATGTTCGATGTTCCAAATTGCATGCTGGTTGCGGTAGTTCCATCCAGAGACATAATCTTTCCTATAGTAGGTCCTGCATGTTTGTCTTGATTTTTTAAGCATATCTTCACCCATAGTGGGCCCAGAAAATCAGAGCGAGCATTTGCACTGCAGTTCGCCCAACCGTATTGGTCCGGATCCGGTTCCGAACACGGCTTCCTTGGGGGTGTCAGGACGGTGCGCTTTCCGCGACAGGGCTGCCGCGTGATTAATTGTCAAACAAAGTGCCCGAAAGCTTTTGAAAGCGCACTCTTAGCAAGCTGTACCTTCCGGTCATTTTTTCAAAGCATAGGCTGGCGCTGATATAGTTCTGGTTATTTTAATAGACCTGACGCGTTTCATGGCTGCTGCCAATCATCAGAGGTCGCTTTGTAGAAGACTCGTGTAGGCAGTTCTGGTTCTTTTAATTGGTTCTTTTCATGCCACGCCCTCAGTGGGCCGTTCAATGTTCGATGTTCCAAATTGCATGCTGGTTGCGGTAGTTCCATCCAGAGACATAATCTTTCCTATAGTAGGTCCTGCATGTTTGTCTTGATTTTTTAAGCATATCTTCACCCATAGTGGGCCCAGAAAATCAGAGCGAGCATTTGCGCTGCAGTTCGCCCAACCGTATTGGTCCGGATCCGGTTCCGAACACGGCTTCCTTGGGGGTGTCAGGACGGTGCGCTTTCCGCGACAGGGCTGCCGCGTGATTAATTGTCAAACAAAGTGCCCGAAAGCTTTTGAAAGCGCACTCTTAGCAAGCTGTACCTTCCGGTCATTTTTTCAAAGCATAGGCTGGCGCTGATATAGTTCTGGTTATTTTAATAGACCTGACGCGTTTCATGGCTGCTGCCAATCATCAGAGGTCGCTTTGTAGAAGACTCGTGTAGGCAGTTCTGGTTCTTTTAATTGGTTCTTTTCATGCCACGCCCTCAGTGGGCCGTTCAATGTTCGATGTTCCAAATTGCATGCTGGTTGCGGTAGTTCCATCCAGAGACATAATCTTTCCTATAGTAGGTCCTGCATGTTTGTCTTGATTTTTTAAGCATATCTTCACCCATAGTGGGCCCAGAAAATCAGAGCGAGCATTTGCGCTGCAGTTCGCCCAACCGTATTGGTCCGGATCCGGTTCCGAACACGGCTTCCTTGGGGGTGTCAGGACGGTGCGCTTTCCGCGACAGGGCTGCCGCGTGATTAATTGTCAAACAAAGTGCCCGAAAGCTTTTGAAAGCGCACTCTTAGCAAGCTGTACCTTCCGGTCATTTTTTCAAAGCATAGGCTGGCGCTGATATAGTTCTGGTTATTTTAATAGACCTGACGCGTTTCATGGCTGCTGCCAATCATCAGAGGTCGCTTTGTAGAAGACTCGTGTAGGCAGTTCTGGTTCTTTTAATTGGTTCTTTTCATGCCACGCCCTCAGTGGGCCGTTCAATGTTCGATGTTCCAAATTGCATGCTGGTTGCGGTAGTTCCATCCAGAGACATAATCTTTCCTATAGTAGGTCCTGCATGTTTGTCTTGATTTTTTAAGCATATCTTCACCCATAGTGGGCCCAGAAAATCAGAGCGAGCATTTGCGCTGCAGTTCGCCCAACCGTATTGGTCCGGATCCGGTTCCGAACACGGCTTCCTTGGGGGTGTCAGGACGGTGCGCTTTCCGCGACAGGGCTGCCGCGTGATTAATTGTCAAACAAAGTGCCCGAAAGCTTTTGAAAGCGCACTCTTAGCAAGCTGTACCTTCCGGTCATTTTTTCAAAGCATAGGCTGGCGCTGATATAGTTCTGGTTATTTTAATAGACCTGACGCGTTTCATGGCTGCTGCCAATCATCAGAGGTCGCTTTGTAGAAGACTCGTGTAGGCAGTTCTGGTTCTTTTAATTGGTTCTTTTCATGCCACGCCCTCAGTGGGCCGTTCAATGTTCGATGTTCCAAATTGCATGCTGGTTGCGGTAGTTCCATCCAGAGACATAATCTTTCCTATAGTAGGTCCTGCATGTTTGTCTTGATTTTTTAAGCATATCTTCACCCATAGTGGGCCCAGAAAATCAGAGCGAGCATTTGCGCTGCAGTTTGCCCAACCGTATTGGTCCGGATCCGGTTCCGAACACGGCTTCCTTGGGGGTGTCAGGACGGTGCGCTTTCCGCGACAGGGCTGCCGCGTGATTAATTGTCAAAGAAAGTGCCCGAAAGCTTTTGAAAGCGCACTCTTAGCAAGCTGTACCTTCCGGTCATTTTTTCAAAGCATAGGCTGGCGCTGATATAGTTCTGGTTATTTTAATAGACCTGACGCGTTTCATGGCTGCTGCCAATCATCAGAGGTCGCTTTGTAGAAGACTCGTGTAGGCAGTTCTGGTTCTTTTAATTGGTTCTTTTCAGGACCTACTATAGGAAAGATTATGTCTCTGGATGGAACTACCGCAACCAGCATGCAATTTGGAACATCGAACATTGAACGGCCCACTGAGGGCGTGGCATGAAAAGAACCAATTTCATTGGTTTTATGTCAATAAAATGTCCAGCTAACTATATATGGTCTCTAACCTATGGTTTTTGCAGTGAATTTTCAAGGTTTTGTAAATGCTAATTCCTAACTATATATGGTCTATAACCTATGGTTTTTTCAGTGAATTTTCAAGGTTTTGTAAATGCTAATTCCTAACTATATATGGTCTATAACCTATGGTTTTTTCAGTGAATTTCAATGGTTTTTTAATAGCAAATATCATAAGCTGTCGAATGTCAAGTACGTGGTAAGTAAAAACATTTTCGTGTTTATGCACACTGATCTGCTTTGAATGCTGCCCCCCACCCCTCATTTCTATTAGGAGTACTCTCTCTTTGCAGATAGTGAAGGGTAGTTAACGCAGCCCTTTGCCCCCTTTGTAATCCGTCGTGCCTGCTTCTCTCTCCATTTGATTGATTGTTCTCTTTGGTTCATTCTCTATTTACAAACAAGCACAGAGTCGCAATACTCTGTTTAGTCTTTGCAGATAGCGAAAAATCGTGTAAAAAAACAAAAGGAATCGAGCAAAATCAGTAGGCCACTAATGGGATCTCTTTTGACCTCGCTAAAATAGAAACATTAGGAACAACCTGTTGAAAATAGCAATGCGTATGTATATAAGCGGCGTTCATTTGTGTTCACAGTACCCCTTGTTGATTGTTTCAATCGAGCATTGAATTGTTCGAAGTTAATTCTCTTAAGGATCTTCTCTACCTGCAAACGAGGAAGAATAGGAATATTCTATCTCCCTTTGCAGATAGTGAAGGGTAGGTAACGCAAGCCTTTAACACGTCGTACCTATTTCATTCCTCATTGATTGATTGATTGTCCGAACATTGACTGTTTGGGAATTAGTTCTTTTTGGAGGTATTCCCTGTTTGCAAATAAACGTAGGAAAATCTTTGCAAGTAGTGAAAGGGTACGTAATGCGGACCGTTCTCCCCCGTTGTAATCTGTCATGCCTATCTACTCCCCACTGATTGATGCACCTTTTTCACCCGGACCATTTACTAGAGATACGTCATCTGGCCCGACCAGAGAGCACCCCTAGTGAAAAGGACATATGCAATAATAACGAAGTGATCACTGTATCCTGTTAACAGAAACTTTACCATGAAACAACCTGGAAAGAAAAAAAAAGGAAAACGAAAATCAGTAGGCCACTGATGAACATGAACTTTTATTAAACAACGAACAAAGAAACGATAACATAACGTAATGATAAAACCTATTAATGTCCTAGAAACAAGAAAACGTTAAAATATGCCAGTGGTGAGAGACCAGAAAAACAGTAAGAGAAACCAAATCACCCCTCGCTGTCCCACCGCCTGCCACGCCAAAAAAATCGATAGACTAGGGAAAATGCAAGTCAGTAGAACATCCACCCCCACTCTGGAAACTTCCAAGGTGGGGCAGGGTTCCGGCTACGCCCAGCCGGGAGCAGCCCATATAAGGCAGGTCCTGCTGCCACGCCTCGGCCAGGAGATCCTAACGTAGGGTGTAGCCGAAGGAGAGGCCGAGGCCAGCGGGACCCGGCCAGGGGATTGCCTTTACAACGCTGAACAGTTGCATGGGGGGGGGAATGTCTCCTCGACCCTCCCCTCTCTCTCCCAGTCCGGCCGCGGTGGCCCTTGAGAGTTGCAGGTAGTCCCGCCACATGCTCTTCCGGTCCGACCACCAACGGTCGGGGGGCCGAGGCCGACGGGATCCGGCTGCAGCCGATAAACCAAGAAACCCGTTCATGGGGCCAGAGCCAGGGGCGTCCGGCCGACATCCACCGGAAGCCCGGCCCGAAGACGGACGGGACACTTCTTTCTTTTATAATGGCTGCGACAACACTGGGGGGGGATGTCTTGCACATGCCTCCGACCCCCCCCTCGTCCTCATCGCCTGGTCCGGCCATAACAAATCTCAAGCGAGACGCCGTGGGGTGCACTGGGAGGGAGAGACGGTGCGAACAGGCCTCTCCCGCCTCCCCAGGTGGAGACTTCCCAGCTGCACCCTCAGCGCTCCAGGCGCCCGGAAAACGGTTCTTCCACTGTGGCCATGCTGCAACGTCTCGCCCGGCAGGGTGGAGCCCGTCCGCTCATGTGACCCCGCGATCGCCGGTAGCTGCCGAACTCTCAAAATGGCGGTCGACCTGGCAAGAGCGGGCCCAGCATAAAGAAATGGCCCGGTCACTGGTTGACTCCACCACCGTAGTCCTCCACGACCTTGAAGATTCTAGAGGAGCCGCGGGAGTCTCCGACCCCCGATGGGGAATGACTGCCATGATCGCCCGTGGAGTGACGAAACTGTATCCGCGGGACGTCGGCGCTCCCATGCTGGCGCCAGCCTCACTTTGAATTACTAGCATCCTGCAGACCTCACTTCCGGTGAAAGCACAGTGTGACCCGGTAGGAAAAATTATTGCACCCCCTCCCCTTTTTGACTGATAGTTCAAACCACCGATCCTTTCCTTTGCCCTTTTAACGGAACTTTGGACTGCCTCCCCCTCTTTTACATTTTCTAGAGAAAACAAAACATTAACCACTACATTAGCATAGCAGTTGACACCAGAACTGTTTTCAAATTGAAAACCAACAACATCTTCAACAGAATCCTTTTTGTTTCTGCTGTGACCCTGCTACAGCACAGGCATTGTCCCCAGCAGTAATTCTGCAATGCCGGTAAGAATAGCTGTGGTGCCTACTGGACTCACTCACCCCCGCGGCGCCCCACGCCGTTTTTTGCTGGGCGGCAACTTACTAGACATCACTTTCGTGCCATCTAGATTTCAGCGCGTTCTGCTGCCTTGGAACTATTCGCACAACAGACCGCTACTGACAAGAATATTTCATTATTGGTGCTGTCAATTTCAATAAATCTATTGGATAATTAAAAAGAAATTGCCACGGTCTCTTCGTTGTTTAAATGTTTTTACTGTTTTTGTTTTGTTGTATATATTTATATGTTATTAAAGTTTTATATTCCTACTACTTTGTTGGAGTGCTATATATTTTTAATGTGACACATAATTGTAAAAACTTTGATGTACAAAGAGTCATTCCTGGAATCTTCCGCTTCAGGCTCGGTCCCCTCCCCAATCACAATACAGGCTGGTTTTCAGATAGTAGGAACACGTGTGGTGTGACGGATCTCATCGGGTGTGGGCCTTGATCTACTATAACTCCTTTGAAGAGGGGTGATTCTTTACAGCTGGGGCCATAAACTACATCTGCAGGGCTAGCTGATAGCCTGGACAATCGGACACAGAGAAAGAGGAGTGTCAGAGGGTGCGGTAGTGAATAGGGCGAAAGGGAGGTGTCGGGCGGGCACAGAGTGTGATTCTCAGGAAAGAGCAGCGCAGATGGGGGGAGGTTTATTGCCCATGCATAAGACAGAGAGCGGTGGTGACCAGTGCCTAGGGAAGATGCTTGCGTGGGTGAGGAGCCATGCTACGAATCGACAGCGTGCAGAGAGTGGGTCTGGTCAAGACATCTAAAATGGCTGCCGTGCACGACAAAAGTGTGGCATTTCAAAAAAGGCAAGATGGCGCAGACAATGTTTTTCAACACTTCCTCATTTCCTTCGAATCGAACGTTAACAGACGTTGGGGCATATTACCAAAGTTAAGCGATATTTATCGCTAACGATGCTTACCAACCAATTTTTTACCACTAAGCATCGTCAGAAATTATCGAAGATAAACCTTACTATTATCAAGCGATAATAAACGGCCGCAATGCATGAATATCGCTAAAAACTCAGCGATATTCATGCATTACCGAGCTAATGCTCTTAGCCATGTTATCCACCTCCCATTGGATAACATGGCTAAGAACTGCTCAGGGCAGGTGTTACTTTTTGGAGATATTCGCGCTTAGCGCGAATATCTCCAAAAGTTGGTAATAGGAGATAGATATCTTGCATGTTGTAATGCAAGTTATTGTGGTATATGGAACTCATACCATAATCTCTCAGGAAAGCAGAAACTGATCCTTTTGGGACCGCCTAAAAAGGCCTAGGGGGTGAGGAGTACTCTACTTTGCCCCCTTTTCACGTTCCGAACTATTTTATTTTACTCTCTTCTGTAATTACACAAAATAGCAGCGATAAGATGCATCGGAGACACACAGTGAGAGAAAGGAGGCCGGAGATGAAGAAGACATGTCAAATACACATTGGAGATAATATAGTGGCAGAAGGGAAGTAAATATGAGTAAACTTACCATGTAACATAAAAATGTTGCACTCTATACTATAAGTCTCATTTTATACTACAATCACTTCGCTACAACCTCATAAATTAAAAATAAAAATGAATAATGTCTCAAACAATTTTTGAATTCTAAATATAAATTTATTCTTCAGAATTTTCTAAATTTGAAAGAACTAGTAACATGTCCTCATCAGCAATGTCCTCATTAAAAGTCTCCAATGATGATTCTTGTAACTCTATGGTCTCCAAACACTCGATAAATTCGCCATCAAGAGATTGATCAAAAAAATCATTCAAGTCATCTCCTCCTTGTGACAATATTTCATTATTGGTGCTGTCAATTTCAATCAATGTAGTGGAATCATTCAAGTCATCTCCTCGTGACAATATTTCATTATTGGTGCTCTCAATTTCAATCAATGTAGTGGAATCATTCAAGTCATCTCCTCCTTGTGACAATATTTCATTATTGGTGCTGTCCATTTCAATCAATCTAATGGAATCATACAAGCCATCTCCTCCTTGTGACAATATTTCATTATTGGTGCTCTCAATTTCAATCAATGTAGTGGAATCATTCAAGTCATCTCCTTGTGACAATATTTCATTCTTGGTGCTGTCCATTTCAATCAATCTAATGGAATCATACAAGTCATGTCCTCCTTGTGACAATATTTCATTATTGGTGCTCTCAATTTCAATCAATGTGTTGGACAATTCAAAAGAAATTGCCACGGTCTCTTCATTGTGAGCCATTTTATTTTGAAATTGCTTGCTGTAAATTGCAGAAAAAAATAATCACTTTCATTTATCGTTTTTAGTAATACATAATATAAAACTAACTTTATCAAGTATTTATTATAACAGAAGGACTGCAAATAAATAACAGAAAACATTTTTCAAATTATCTTCAAGTGTACAACATAGTTCCCCTTACAAATTAACAACTCACCTTTTTAAAAGTAGCAGAAGTGTTAGTACTGTGTAAATCAAACACCAGAAATTCACCACCAAAAATTCCTCACAAATGTACCTCAGACAGTAGTATCACAAAATGGCTGTGGTTTCCTCTCATTTGACATATATACATAACCAATTAACTTTCATCACACACAAATACAAAACCAAAGTAACATTTTAATTGGTTCTAAATTTCAACACTTTCAAATGTGTTTTCCCCATGCAATTTTCCATAGGACATTTACATACGTCTACAGCCTGAATGGCTGAACGGAATTACACCAAACTTGGCAAAATGGTACATCAAACCTAAGAGGTCAGGAAGGATCTACTATGCCCCCTTATGGTCATTTCCCCCTTCGCATTGGCCTCCTCTTGTCTCTCAATCCTACCGAGGGACAAGATGGCGGCCGCTACGGACTGTTTGGAATGTTGACAGACGCCGGAGAACCAATCAGCTTCGCAAAGCTCCGTAACGCGAAAAGTACGCGAAGCGGAGCGCTGTTACAGATATATATCTTTTTTTGAACGTTAATTTCTCAAAATCCACTGGAGCACATATATTGAGACCTAGCAAAGGCACATCGGGCTACCAGTCCCTAATATTTTGCCAAGTTTCGTGCAAATCCATTCAGCCGTTCGATTATTATTATTTTGTTTTTTTTTTGCCCCGCGGGGCCCTTTTAAAACCTCCACATCAAACCTAGGGGGTCAGCGAGGATCTACTATGCCCCCTTATAGTTATTTCCCCCTTTGTTTTGACCTCCTCTTGTCTCTCGATCCTACCGAGAGACAAGATGGCGGCCGCTACGGACTGTTTGGAATGTTGACAGACGCCGGAGAACCAATCAGCTTCGCTTCACAAAGCTCCGTTGCGCGAAAAGTCCGCGAACCAGAGCGCTGCCCGGTCCGCTGTTACAGATATATATCTTTTTTTAAACGTTAATTTCTCAAAATCCACTGGAGCACATATATTGAGACCTACAAAAGGCACATCGGGCTACCAGTCCCTACAATTTTGCCAAGTTTCGTGCAAATCCATTCAGCCGTTCGGGCTAAAAGTGAGGCCAACCGCCCTATGGAAAACTCAATGTTAAAAACACGTTTTGGGACCCCCCTTTTTTCTCGGCCCCCCCTTGACGAACCCCCCCCAAATTTTCAAGGGCTGCTCAGAAACAAAATGTGCCATTTTCCTGAAAATTTCAGCCAATTCCGTCCACAAACGCCAAAGTTATTAGACATAGAATTTTCAAAAAACCCATAGAGAAAAAATCCTAACTATATATACCTACTGGCGACCGCCAGTAGGTAATATATGTATACATGCATTCTGTGTTTTGCTGTCACTGGTTTGTGAAAAAAGCATCCTGTAGATGCACAGAACACATCCAATCTCCCCACAAATGCTGTGGATATCTCTGATGCAAAACTAGCATTCTGAATTTTTGTTTCCTGATCCGTTTGATGGCTTGTCTCAGATTAAGGATCAGCCTAAATGCCTCTTTGGGTTTATCTTGGGAGCCAAAAATGTCTTACTTAGATTCCTTTTCCATCTAAAGATGAATGAACTGCTTCTATTTCATGTTTATGGAGCACTGAGTTCACCTCCTTTCTTAAAAGTGACAACGGATGTCTTAGAGTTGGTTTTAGAGGGATTGATGAGAAAGACTTCCCTAAGTAGTATTAATGCTGCTGTTGCCCTCTTCCTTGACTGGTTCTGCAATGGTACTGGGCTTGCTGCTTCTGTTGCTGTCATTGAGTTTGAGGATACAAGGACCAATGAAAGGACTGAATCCTAGGTTGGTACCTATTATGTCTGTGTCTGAAATGAAAACAGTAAGATTTCTCCTTTACACCACTGCAGTAGCATTTTCTCCTCTTTCTTCGTACCCTCCATCTGTTTATCCATGTGAGGTCCAAAAAAGAATTGCCCCGGTAAAGGGGAGATTCATTTTCTTTTGTTCTGCATCTAGATTGGTGTGGTTAACCTCAGCCAGGACGACTAAAGGAGTGAGATGCTGTGACAAAACTCTGAGATAGCACGACCTGCAGAAGCAATAGTGGCACTTATTTGAAGACTATCTGGCCTTCCTGTATTACCTTCAAAATGTCCTGTCTTCTATCTTTTGGCAAGTCGTCTGCAAAGGTAGTAAGTGATTCTTAAAGAGCTCAGTCATATTGCCCCAACAAAGCTGATGCGCTAGCTGTTATGAAAGCTACAGCCACATTCACTTAGCTTCCTATAGGATCAACCCTCTGACTTTCTCCTTCTGGTGGATCTAATTTCAGGAGAAGAAGGGTCTCTTTCTTACGGTCAAGACTATCACTTAGTCTGACTGAGGCTCTAGTTTCAAATAAATTGGTCCTGCTCCGAAGGTCTGTATTTATTGAGAAGCCTTGAACTAGTAGACCTGATTGTAGCTGGAGTCAGGGACTCTTCTTAAACTTACTCTGCAAAACCTGAGACCAATGGTACGATGGGTCAAATTGTGGTTGCAAAGTATCAACTATTATGGAAACAACTATTTTCAGCTTCATGGCCCCTCTTATCAAGTCATCTTGAAATGCCATGAAATTACCCACGGAAGACATTCTTATAGAAGACGCTGATAAAGATGTTTGTGTGTAGAACGCATTGTTGAGTAAACAGGGTCTCTGGCTGACAGGTTTTTGTGGGCCAGCAGAATCCCATCAAGTACATATTTGTCGTAAATTGACAGCAAAGGGTTAGCATTTAGCTGAAGCTATCCTGTGTTTGGAAGTTATCTTATCCGCTTTGTGAAAGCCATTTTGTATTTCTGGCAGCCATTTTGTTTGCCATGTGCTCGCCATGTGCCCTGTCCTCCCTCAGTGTTAACTGCTCTTGAAATCTACTTAGAGACAAACTATGTTCAGCATCTTCCACTTCGCACATGCCCAGAAGGGCCTAGTTAGTACTATACACCTGCTTCTCTAGTATAACTCTCAGGCTATTTTTGCTGCTGTATGGAGAAGTAACTCTCCTCCCACTTTGTTGAGCAAGTGGATCTTGTATGCCCATCTTAGTCATTTTGCATGCTTACATGAGCCAGGACTGCCCCTTGCATTTATGCATACTATGGAACTCTAAGCATATATAACGCCCCAGTTTTTCTGTACTCCTTAGACTGCCTCATTCAGTTGCTAAGGCTTCTGTGCGATGTAGTCTCACTCATTTGAGGTTAATAAAAATGCTCTTTTATATTTCAGCTTCTGTGCCAATTTCTTCTTTGTTGGTTTAAAACCAGTAAGTGTCAGTGAGACCCCTGAGAAGGATTATTGATTTCTTCAGATGGCACTCCAACGTGGACCTCATCAGAGAAGTGGCTATCTGAGGGGGTGATCTTGTCAGGAGACAGAAATCTACTGAGGAGGACAGGATAGGATTCTACTAAGGAGGTACTCTGTGCACAGAGATTCTGGGGATTCTCTGTCTCTGCAGCCCAGCATATTTCTGATTTTCCTGATTTTGATCCTCCACTTGATGTCACCCCTGACTGAGAACCTTTTTGGTGTGAGTATTCTAAAAAAAAAAAAAAGACCGTTAGGTCATTCAGAACTTGGCAGTTAGAATATGGACAACCATTTGTTTGGTAAGAGTCGTTCTGCGGCTCTTGCTGTATGCCTTGGATTGGTAAGGTAGTTTAGTAACGCTTACTGTGGCTTTGGAATTTTGGAATTTGTGTTGGCCAACTGTGGATATGTATGGGTTAGATATGCAAATTGGAATTTGTGTAGGCAGGTAATGAGGAGATTTTTCTCTGTCTGATTTTTTTGAACGGTGCAACGTACGAAGGGTACTTTAAGCACTACTTTGGGTATAATATTTGCATATTCTGAAATATTTTTGGCATGCCTATTTCAAGCACACATCAAAGAATGTGTTGCTTTTTGGAGGTACCATAATGAGATGTGAATTAAATTAGCCGGCTCGCTTGAGGGAATATCTAAATAGGTTTAGGTATAAAAACATATTTCTTCCTTGGTGATTCTGTATCCCCATGGGATTCAAATATGTACAAAAATACATGCAAGGATCCTTTTTCTGCGCAATTTTATGAATGGAGAAATGCAGAGAGATTTTTTTGGTGTTCTGCCAGACAAAGCTAGTGAATTGAGTGTATTTTGGCTTCTTGGAAATAAAACAGTTTGTTGGGCTGTTTTTGCAGTCTTTTGGAATACTATTGAGAAGCGCTTCTTGTAAATATGACTTACAACTAGTATTTACAGATGGTTTGATTTCAGTACAGTCTGTGGACTGTCCTTTCTTTCTGTCTTAAGTGTTGATCTGTGGGTTAAAAGTATGTTTAAATGTCTATGTGGTTTTTGGTTTTCACATTAGTGATACTTCTGTAAGTAAATAGCGATTGCACTATTTATGAAATAATGGCTATTAAGCGCGCTGTATTGTGTGTCCTGAGTGTTTGACCCCTTTCTGTATTTGTCTGGAATAACCTCAATGTGTGTGTTTGTGTTTTTTTTTGTTATCAGTCTATTATGCAAAATGTAATTTAATTAATATTAAATAAAAATTAAATAAACATCCAGAAATGAACTGTTGGACCCGGCCTCCTGGCGTGGTCCTACCCCTCCCGCATGGCGGGTCCAGGACGACATCGGCCCTCCATCGAGCCACGGTCTCCCCCTGAGCACGACCCGACACGAACTACCGACGAGAGCAACCACCCTAGCAAACCACGGCTCTCCCCCCTGGAACATGGCGTACCCTGCACGCCCCACCACTGCCGGTCCAGCTACCCCTCCGGATCACTCCTACAAGCCCGACTTCAGCTTGGGCCCATCACGTCCCGAGCACGTGGCCTCGCCCGACTCCATCTTGGGCCCATCACGTCCCGAGCTCGTGGCCTCGGCCCCGGCCATGGCCCCAGCGAAGCTCCGACATCGAGGCACCAAGTTCCCCCCGGGTGGTAGAGTGGCCACTCAACAGATCCAAGAGGAGGGGAGTTTCGATGGCCCTCCAGCCGTCCCCAGACGCCTGGTATCGATCGCCCTCCGGCCTCCCTGGGTGCTGGCTCCACCCCCCTGCTGGGTGTCTGGACACCACCATCCCGGCCCCTCTGACCCCCAGGCGCGAGGGTCCGGACATCAAAGGGCTCCAGTCCTATATCTGGACCAACCCTGGAGTAGGACGCCAGTTGTATCCTGGAGTCAAGAGCCCTGCTGACGCTGTCGCGGCTGACCCGAGAAGAACTCATTACCCTGAAGCCTGAACCCATCCTAGGAGCCTGCTGGTGCTGCCGCGGTCCATCTTAGCTGAACCATCTTTGGAGCCTGCTGGCGCTTCCGCTGTCCATCTTAGCTGAACCATCTTTGGAGCCTGCTGGCGCTGCCGCGGTCCATCTTTGCCGAAACCACCTCGAGGCCTGCTGGCGCTGCCGTGGTCCCCTCTCCGTTAGAGACCATCTGTCGAGTCCTGCTGGCGCTGCCGCGACTTGACCTCTCGGATCCCCCCGGCTCGAGGATTGAGAGCTGTGCGCAGGGTATTCCATCCTTCACCAGTACTGAGACTGTCCCGCTACCCGGTCCCTTGTTTTCGAGACTTTTCAGATCCCTCGATCTGCCTGTACATATCGCTGAAGACCAGCAACCTTTATCCTTGATAAAGCCTAAGAACTTATCCTCTTGTGTGGTGTCTATTTGTAGTGGTGTGGTTACTCTGCTGTACGATCTTAGGAGAGGACCCTCACCCAGGAGGCCTCTCGACAACGCTCGGCTACTTCTAGACGGAGGGGTGGACCTAGGGGTGGTCAGTAAGACATCTTCTGCCTCCCCCGGGATCGCCTTTCTAACATGAACCATATGATATGCCAAAATAGCTATATGTTACTATTTAATTTATAGAGTAAGCAATTATGCACATGTACAAACTGCTAAATGCATAAAAGATAACATTAGAATTCACATTTAATAGGAATAAAAAAGGCCTCAAAAACGAAATTGTGTGTTTTGAAATAATTAAACAATTATAAAGCATTTTCCTTAGATAAATGTCTCAGTTTTAAATAGACTGCCATTGTGCTTACGTTTCAACACTGAAAAAAAAGCTTAGCAACAGCTGTCTTTTGTAGGCCACGAATAGACAGGAATGTTCACTCAGCCAGGATTTTGTCAGTTAAAACACGGGGTGAAACTCTGCATTTCAGACTACTGTTTTTAAAAGTTACAAAAATGAGGTTCATTATTTTGGATAACAGGAAAATATTTAACAGGATTTCCGTTTCTTAAAGCTTTTTTTTATAAGCACATTCTTGGTTCTGATGCTAAGAAATGACTGTCCTTTTAAAAAAGTGGCGCAAAACTTTTCATGTTTCAAGTTAGGCTTCTGTGCTTAGGCTTGTGAATGAATGCGTCTAAATATGATAGGCAAGGGATGCAGCTTGCTTTTATATGTGGAATTATAAAAAATGATTGGTTTTATTAAAAGAAAAAATAATTAATTATAAAAAATTATAAAAAAATAAGTGCTTTTAAAATTAGTTTTTTTATATTTATAAAGCTTAATACTCATACTGTGACCTCCTAGCATTAAAATGTAATTTAAGTTGTGTGGTACCGCATAATGAGGACATTTGCATATGGCATTCCACTCTGGCAGGCGTAAAAAACTCATTTTGTATAGCGGTATAAATGATTATTTTCAATTTCTAACTCCTGGGCTATGTAATGAACATTCTGATAATGAATATTAGGCAAACAAATTATAGAATATTCATTTTTAAGTGCCTCAAATATCAAAGTCGCAATTGGGTAAATTGTACTATTTAAACAGCATTTTTTCATTTAGAGTAGCCTTTAAAGTGCCTTAGGCTTCTGTAAATGCATACATTTAGGTATAATACAAATAGCTGACTTCTATATTATTAGACAAGTATATTGCACACTGCTTACAATTGAAAATAAATATAAAAACAAGCAGAAGTTGTTCTTTTAACTACAAACAGGGGGATAAGTGGTTTCCAGCTTTCTGTTTCTAGGCGAATTGGGACAGCCGCATGGACACCCTTGAATTCAGAATAGGACAGCTGGGAAGAGTTAAATGTCAGCTCTATATTTAGAAGCCTGGTAGGGCTCCCACAGTAAAGTTCTGCTTTGACATTCTGACATCTGATATTTTTTGAAAGTCAAGATGGTAGCACACGGAGGAGTGGTGCTTATTTTTTGTTGACGAAGCAAGTTTTATGCACTCATGTAATAGAAAATGATATAATGGTATATGTGAACTTTGATTAACAAATAAGCTTGGCCATATATACAGCACTGATGCTTTTAGTTTGGTGCTTACTACGGCTGAGTTAATGGGATTTAGTTTGAATTAATTCGCCCTCATGTTATATTTGATAAAAGGATTGGGATTTGGGTGTTCATATATTCTTTACCTCCTCAAAAGTGCTATATACGTCCTATAACTTTGTTTATGGCCAGTTGCTACATAGGGGTTGATAGTGTTGACAGAACTGAAACCTGTTTCAGGTTTCATACTGTCAAAATGGGGGAAGGTGGCTAGCTCCTCTACAAATTAAGGCTGGGTAATATGTATGTTGCGCTCTCCTTTTCTCAATTTCTTTTTAGCCTGTCCTAATTGTCTGTGAAATAGCAATGAGACATTTAATTGGCTATTCAGTAATACTGTTTTAAACATTGTTAGCATAATAAAATGAATACATATATAGGTTTTAATACTGCCCATCCTGTTTGATGAAATTATGACAGGCTCAGTAGTCTAGATTGTTGTTCCCTTATTTTGATCTTTAAAGGGAATTAGATGTAGGTAGTTTTGTTCTACAAGTCTTAGGTGATAACACCATTATTGTAGTTTTGCAAGGGCACTGCTAGTTTTTTTTATTAGCTAGTCTATGTAAATAAACTGACAGTCCTTATTAGAGCTGATGTCGCATAGCTTGGATCATTAAAAGTAGAACGCAGGGAAGATGCCCATGGGATCATTAGCAAAAAAATGTTTTGAAGAAAATTTTGTTTTATAGATAAGAACCCTGTTAAATGAGCAGTTTTAGATTTTCCTGCTGCTCCTATAACATGAGAGCATGGTCCTAAGTGTCCAATCTAGGTGCTTTTTATTAAGAAGAATCACTTTAGAAGTTGCTGCAGTCCTGTACAAGTAATATAAAGTTTATGAGCAAAAGTGTAGAACATTTCCTTTTTTTGAGGGTTTTCAGATTAGTACACAGGAATACACCAATGTGAGGATTTAGAGTATGTCTGTGTTGTTTTTCTCTTTTTCTTCTGAATTTAGAAAATAAATACACACTTCCTTGGCTGCTTAGGATTGGGTGATGTATTAATCTTGTCAGTTCATCAAAGAGTTCCTTTTATACTTTCCAATAGGTCCAGGCTGTTTTTTTTACTCTCATATAGATTGATGAAAGTGGTTCTTGGGTGCCTTGCTAATATATTGGGCGTCCCAAGACTAGGAAGTATTTTCTAACTATCCTCTCTGTTGATAAACTGTTTCTGTGCCTTGTCTAAAGACCTTTTGTTCTGTCCATCAATAGATATTTGCTGCTTTACAACCATTGCCAGAGGGACCCGGACATCAGATTCAGCCTGTGGAGTCAGCATCAGCACCAGTCCAGCTTGAAGCCACAGTGAAGGTAACCAGCACAGGCATTGCTGGCAACTAGGACTTCAGTGAAGGTGGAAGCCTTGTGATCAAATGTGTACCCCTGCCACTGTCTTGGGCAAAAGACGGAGACACAAATCAGAAAGGAGAAATCGTGGATCATGCCCAGCTGAGAGTCACAGACCGACCTGAATGGCGAGGAGGCTTTGCTTGAGGTGACCCCTTTTGAAACAAGGGTTGCTTCAGAGATCCTAACATCAGGCCTTTGAATTCTGGTCCCAAAGTGAATACAAGTTTGCGCCTTTGTTTGTTGGTCAAGAGGTGCCTGAGCACACAACGAATGAGCAGTGCACCAGCAGAGCAATACAGGAGTTAGGGAAGGACTTGAGATTAGGGTACAAGTGCTGTGTCTCCGATGCCTGTGAAGAAAACTGGTGCTCTGCCTGAGACACTGAACAGGATCTCTAAGAGCATTTGCCTGTTGGGTGACTGCCCTATCCTGAAAGAAGAGACTTTTCCCTTGAAACTGGACTGTGATTCTTGAGTTGCGAGTTGTGCAGCTCCACCGTGGAAACAACAAGAGCCTGCCTGTGAGGCTCGAATGGACACAGGGAGAAGACTGCCCTCTGGCTTGGTTGTACAGCAGCTTCAATTTTCCCAAGGACTTCTTCTTTTTGTCAATAATGTATCCCTTTATTCGTCCAATTTTTGAGGAGGAGCAGCCCTTTGCAGCTCTTTGTCCTAATTCCTATGGCTCTGTGTGGTCCTCCTGGTCCCAGATATGATTGATGTTCTAGCCCTCATAAAAGGAAAATGTAACAGTCAACTGGGAAATGTTTTAATAGAGATGTCCTGTTAGCTATTTTAAAATGAATAGTCACTGAAATGCATAGGAGCTCTAAAAATGTTTACTAATGATTTTAGGATTTGCTTTAGCTTAGGAATAGAAAAATTATAATTCTGTTTGTAATAGTGGTCATTACTCTCTCCTGCTATCTGTAGGTTAATTATGACCCAATACTCCGTTCTCTTTGTATTCCTGCTTATAGCTTATAAACACCCGCTTAATGAAATGTTTAGAATGGAAAATGCCCACCTAGCAATGAATTAGGAAATTGATAACATTATGAAAACAAATGTGTAAATATTTTCTATGTTCCTACTGGATCATAGGAATGTCTTCAGCTAATGCTAAAACGGTTGTTTGTCATAAATTGACAGCAATGGGTTAGCATTTAGCTGAAGCCATCCTGTATTTAGAAGTTATCTTATCCGATTTGTGAAAGCCATTTTGTATTTCTGGCAGCCATTTTGTTTGCCATGTGCTCGCCATGTGCTCTGTCCTCCCTCAGTGTTAACTGCTCTTGAAATCTGCCTCAAGACAAACTATATTCAGCATCTTCCACTTCACACATGCCCAGAAGTGGGTCTTGAGTATCATCAAGCATTGACTCTGCTTCTGTAATGCTGGCCAACTCATCCCAAAAGACATGCTGCAGCACCACGATGAGACAAGTTAGGGGAAGGGGCTTTTATTCAGTTTCGTAAACACTGTGGCTGATGGTACATCCCCTTTGACAGCCATTTCAAAGTGACCAGGCAAGAGCATCTTATTCTTTTGTAACACCATTGAGCATTTCTAGAATTACCAATAGAAGCTGCAACACATCCTCTCTCAATAATATGCAGTTAATGTAGCTATTAACAGACCGCCTATTCAAATAATAATAATAATAATTAAAGACAGTATTGACCCTATCTTATTAGATAATCTATGAGAAAGCACCTGTGCAGGATCCAGGACTTTGTTAAACTCAAGAACATATGAAGCAATGTGCCCAGATAACAGACATCAAATAAATCAGCTTAGTTGATTTAATAAGCCTTAAATCAAGAAGGAACGTGAGCCTTCTAGAAGGTTTTGAAACCATGAATGTTTATCTAATAATGAAGTGCAATACAGAAGCCACAAATAATAGTCAAAATCCACACTGAATCACTATAGGTAAATATTTGCATGAGATTCAGTCATATGCAGCAAAGACAATGACATGAAGTAAAATCTTAGAGTAAAATATTCAGTCATAATCTGGAGAAAGACTAACGTGAGTCCACTCTCTAAAGTCAGGTCAAACGAGACATGGCTCACATCCAAAAACAAGACTTTTTGTAGCAAATTTGACAATGAAAATCACATTGTCAGCATAAGGTGATTGCGACAATTGGCAAATAGCATACAACATGTAATGCAGTATGATTGAACACCATCCCACACAACCCCTAGTTGATTAATACCTAATGCAATCAGATGTCTCAGTACAAACAAAGTTAGGCTTAGATTTACAATCTCAAAAAAAGAAAGTGGACCACAGTAGTGTAGACAGTAGGAACCGTGAAATGTTCTAAAGTCTTCTTCTAGCCTTCTTCAAGAACAGCATGTCAACACAGAAAAGAAATGAAAACGCACATCCTGGTTGCTTTGGAATTCAAAATGAAGTTTATGTCTAGTTTGCACCTAGTTTTGTCAAGCACAGCAAAATACAGTTTTGCAAAGCGCAGTTTTTGTTTTAGCGCAAAAATATAATGATATACACAAATTTACATAATTCTAAATCATCTCTCTCAGCAGTAAAGCTTTTATTGCTAGAATGCTAAGCTGATAAAGTATTCCCTCAAGGATCAAATATTCAAGGCAGTAGAATTGTGATGTGTACAATACCACGCTACTGTGAAAGTACCCCAGTGCACATGACACCTACTTGCTCATTCTTCAGGGGATTTTCTTTTGTTTAAAAATATTTTTATTATAATCTTTTCACAACATTTTTACCCCCCAAATTATTACAGTCAGCATTACAGCACAGAATACTTGATTTACATATCCCAATATAATACACAAAAAATACAAATACATTTTTGCAACAGAGCCCTGTAGAAAAAAGAAACAATGAAAAGAGAAAAAAACAAGCAAAAGGATTGGCCCTTCACTTCACCCCTTTCCACATACAACTGTTTACCCAACCCCTACCCTATTTTGCCCGGTTTTCCATCTCGTAATAGGTTGCCACATCCCTGTTTTTTTACCCTTCTGCCCTTCCTATCATATATTGCTTTCTCCAGGTTATATGAGGCTAATAGTCTTGCTATCCAAGTTTGGAATGTTGGAGGTGTCTTATCTAACCATGCCCGTGCAATACTAATCCGAAATACAGCTGCCACCATAAACATAAACTCCATAGGGCCATCTTCATCCTCAATCTTCACCCCCAACAATATCAATTCATCACTTAGCTTAGTCTTAATATCCAGAGAATTCTCCAAAAAGTCTTCGATGGTCCTTTTCAAAGTGTACAGTTGTGGACATTGTGCGAACATGTGTACTATATCAGCTTCAGTTGAATTACATCTAGGGCAGGTTATACCTTCCACCCCACCCCACTGCGCTATTCTTGCCGGCGTGTGGTAGAGGCAAAATAGTGTTTTGTAATGCTGTGACTGCAGCGTCGCCGAGCACAGCACTGATCTTCCTAAGTCTAGGGACTTCTGAAATCCGTCCGGGGTGGTACCCACTTTTTCTACCCACTTTTTTGAAAATTTCTCTCTATCATCCATTTTGAAAGCATAAAGTTCTGCATGCAGCTGACGTATCGTACACTGTTTACTTGTTCTATGTAGTCCAGTAACCTACACTGTTTGAATCCTAATAATCCTCCCTTTTTATCCCTCAGATAGCTCCTCACCTGTAAATACTTAAAAAAAAGTGCTAGTGGGTATTTCAAATCTTCTTTGTAGTTCTTCAAATTGTATTATCCCCCCTTCTATATCCAAGAGGTCTCCTATTTTCCTAATGCCCCTATCGTTCCATATTCTCATGGTTCCATCCCTAAAGATATCCCCCGGGAGTGTTACATTAGATGATAGTCTAGTGTATCTGCTAAATCTGCCAACTCCCAGTTTTTTCCCTACCCCTTTCCAAATCATATATGCAGCTTTTAGGGTTTTAAACCTAGTATGCTTAAAAAGTCTATAATCTATTGTGTTCAGAAGCCCATCAACCGCATCCTCCCCCAGTACAATTCTATACACATTTGTAAAGCCTCACCCTCTACCTATTAATCCCTGGAAGTATTGCAAACCTGCAGCCCAATAATACAGTTTAAAATCCGGTGCACCCCACCCTCCTTTTTCACGTGTGAGTGTCATATGCCTGTAAGCCCTTCTAGTTTTCCCTTGTGCCCACACTAGCCTATTCAGAATTAATTCTAACTTAGAAAACCAAAGTTGTTAAAAAAATAAGAGGTATAGCCCTGAACAGGTAAAGACATTTCGGTAAAGTAACCATTTTAATTACATTTATGCATCCCATTAGCGTCAGATGTAGATTGTGTATTCTTTCTGTGTTATTTTTTACCTTAGCTAATAATGGTTCCATATTTATCTTTACTAATTCCTCCAAGTCTGATGACACCCTTACCCCCAGATACACTGCCTCCTTCACCACTATGGGATCTGAATAGGATGTATATTTATTCACAATAATCTGGGTTTTCCCCTTATTTATATCCTGACAAACCCCCAAAATCTGCTGCCTCCTGCTCTATTTCTCTTAAGGCCCTCCCTGGTTCCGTAGTTATCAATGCCACATCGTCTGCGCAGGCAAATACTTTATATTCTACATCCTGTAGCAGAGCCGGCAAGATATTATTGTTACCAATTAGCCTCCTAAGTAGCGGATCTAAATATAGGGCAAATAGTAAGGGGATTTTCTAGCACAAAGTTGAGTGCAGAATATTGGCTGCAAAAATATCAAGTCAGGAAGGGGTCTGCAACTATATTGTCAATGCAAGTACATTGGTAAGTATAGATTTATATCATATTTACTAAGATCTCACGCAGCTCAGCGCGTCACCTCTCTGTGCTGCACTGCGTGATAGGGAAAGGGCAGGAATGCGCCGTACTTAACACTATTTGGTGCATTCCTGTTATTTCCCAGTGCTGGTGCACAATCTGCTGCCTGCCGCCAATGCAGGCACCCTTGCACCGTGATGTGAGGGAGCCTGTGTTAAAAGCAGGATTGTATTTGTGCAGAAATGGACACCTTCCTGCACGAAAACATTCTCACGAGGTATTTTACCTTTTTCTATGTGTAGTGCAGAATGGAACACAGATAGAAAGAGGGAGTAACAAAGAGAAATACCGATATTTCTCCTTGTTACGCCTCATGTGGAAAGGTGAAGCATTCTGACGCATTCCCAGGTCTTCCAGTAATGATGAATATGAGAATACTTCAGAATCAATGAGTGGATGCGGGGGAACACCCACGCTCCACCCATGGAGTGCCTATCCAGGGTAGAGTAACATAATGCAGTGATGTGCACTGTTTTCTCTGGATTTATAAAGCCACTCGGTGCAACGCAAGGTGGGCTTGCGTGCCTTGATAAATCAGAGGTTTTGCATCACCCTTGGGACCCGGTGCATGGCGAAAGGGTGGCGAAAAACCTACTTGAATAACCCATTAATATTTTTACCTCTACACTGAGTGCCTTGATTATATATATGTTGTCAAGATACATAGATGTGAAGTTAAGAATAGTAAATGTAAACACACACTTATATATACCTACATTGAAGAGACCGTGCTATCCAATATTCTGCACTTGGTATTGTTGCAGGTCAATAATTGCCACTCAGTATTGTGCTACAAGTCTCAGGTGTTTACTTGTTTTCCCATTAGATAGTCCTTGGTGTTCAGCTCAGGCCTAAGGAGAATGATGTAGACTTTAGGGATGAAGATACATCCTAGCAGTCCAGAGCTGGAAGTTAGGATGGCGAAGATCTCCACGGCCACCATGTACCTGCCCTTGGTGCTCAGGTACGCTGGGATGAAGGAGACCCAGACGCTGCAGAACACCAGCATGCTGAAGGTGATAAACTGGGCCTCATTAAAAGTAGCCGGTAACTTTCTAGCTATGGAGGCGACAACAAAGCTCAGAAGAGCCAAGAATCCCACATAACCAACCACAGCAATGAATGCAGCAACAGAACCTTCATTACACTGTAAGATCATCTTCCCAGTTTCTGATTTGGTGTCAGTGTCTGGAAATGGAGCAGAGAGAAGGAGCCACACAGTGCAGATCACCACCTCCCCCAGTGAGCAGCCAAGGATCACAAAGATGGACAATCGAGGGCCCACCCACTTTCTGAGTTTACTGCCCGGCTTTGTGGCATTGAAGGCAATGATGACTGTGAGAGTTTTTGCTAAAACTGTAGAAACAGCAATAGTGAAAATGATCCCAAAGGTAGTTTGACTGAAAAGACAGGACAGCTTGGAAGGACGTCCAATAAACAAAAAAGAGCAGAGGAAGCACAGCATGAGGGAGAGGAGGAGGATGTAGCTGAGATTCCGATTATTGGCTTTAACCAGAGGTGTGTTGCTGTATTTAATAAAGATTCCCAGCACTACAGCAGTGATGATGAAGAACAAACTTGTGATGGAGGTTAAGGTAACTCCCAGCAGATCCTCATAGGACAGGAACTCTATCACCCGTTGAATGCAGGAATCTCGTTTCTGATTGGACCACTGGTCTTCAGGGCATGTTAGGCAGTTTGGCATATCTGCATGAAAAAACATTGTTCAGTATTACAGAAGATGCTTTCAAGTAGGGAAAACGTATATTAATGAATGTAATATGACACAGTGATGTTATTATGACCTGTCCTAAGGCTAGCTATGAACCTGTAGGTGGGTGTACTGTCTGTGCGACATACACACTGGGCCTTGCAACTCATTAACAAAAACACATTGACCAAGCATCTCCATAGAAGCTGCCAGTAGGACAGTCTGAGGAACAATTGACAGCTTGTGGTGGTCACTATTCAACCCTTGAGCGTGTTAGAAAATCCTTCTCAAACCTAGGCATAGGACCAGAATATTTTTTAAGTTACTGGCTGGTGGCTCCTCCGCTAAGGCTAACAAAAAAATAAAAGAGACTCATTTGATTGGAGAGCCGTCAGCAAAATCGGGTAAGTGTGTTTTATTTTTTAGTCAAAACCCCCGGCCGCCGCGCCACCCCCCTATTTTACTGACCCCCACTGCCTGTAAAATGTGTGTACATTCTTTCTGACTACATAAAAGTATGCATGAGTATGTAATGGTCTGTAATGGGGGCATGCACGCAGGTAACAGGAAGTTTCTCCTTTTCACAGAGCCATGTCCTCAAGTAATAAAATAGCACCCAGATTTGAATGTTTATAATGGAAGTTTACATCTGTCTTCAGAGAAGGGATCATGTAGATGCACCCGTAGCATCAGTCAGGCCCTTGCTTGAAAAAAGTCTCCATTTATATTTTCACTGGTACAGCTGGTTTGGAAAGGCTGTCCCTACTGCTACATTATGTGACTATCCCAGTTTTTCAATCTTATCTCCTGACCTTATGTACGCCTCTTAAACATAAATGCCCCTCCTCTGCACTATATACACAATCTTGAAATGACTCCTCTCCTTATTCTTGAACCCAGTACCTCAATGCACAGATCTCTTTTGCTTGAAATAACATTTCCACTGTAAACATTCAACCCCTTATATAGGTAAATATCTTACTATAAACCACAACAGTCTAATATGTTTGGACACTGAAGAAATGAGCACAGGCAAACTTTGGATGTTTGCCAATGTGTTACTTCTTCTCAAACACTAGTGAACGTTATCACCCTTAGCACCAGTGTCATTTCCTTTGGCCTCTATCAACGTGTAGTAGGCCCAACAAACATAGATGAGCACACATTGCATCTCATATTCACAAACTCTCCTAACCTACAGATCGAATCTCCAATGCCTAAGATCTGGACAGACCATTTCTCTATAAATTTTTATTTCCATGTGAGAGAATCCCTAGACCTCAGGAACATAGCACCTAGAAAGATCGGACCATGGAGAAAGGTGTCTCCAGTGCTTTACTTCATATTTTACTGCTTTCCTCCCTACTACTCACAGATATATTAATCTTCCTCTTAAGTATTTTGAGGAGGCGTTTACCCAGGCATTAGAAATCATCACTCCCAAAAAATTAGCTACCTCAAAACTTATAAAGCCATGTCGCCCTAGTCTCAGAGTCTTTAAAGGCAGAAAAAGCAGCCTGTAGAAAGTTGTAGCACAAGTCGCAAACCACTCAAACTTGTGCAGACAAGTCACTAAGCAGCCGTAGGCATTTACCATAGAAACATCAAAATAACTAGGAAGTCCCATAAAGTGGGCAGAATTAACAACACCGGAAACGCGACAAAGGAATTATATATATGATTGTAAATTAATTTATTAAACATTTGACATGTGCTCAATCTATCCCAGCATCTCAGTCTCTTTCTGATTACCTTGTCAATCGTTTTGAAGAACAAATTCCAAAACTTTATGACACTCTGTCAAATGGTCTCACATAGGCATGGAGGACTTCACCTGCTTCTTCATCGTCTAATAATCCCACTCTTCTGGAATATTTTGATGTAGTGTCCCCTGAGAAAATCTTGGTCCTGATTAAAATATCAAATCGTACTCGCCAGAGGATTCTTCTCCTCCTTACATAATGGCGACCTTAGCCCCAGCACTCCTTCCTACTATTATGGATCTGTTTAATCACTCCCAGAATATGGAAACCATTCCCACAAAATGGAAAGAAGCGCTGGTGAGACCTATTGTAAAGAAACTCGCAGCAAATCCTTCTGACCTTGCAAATTACAGACCAGTATCACTTTTTCTTTTTCGCTGAAAAATGATGAAGACTGTTGTTAACAAACAGATGTTATCTTTCTTGCAAACCCACTCTCTGCTAGACCCTTCCCAATCTGGTTGTCGGGCTTCCCAAAGTACAGAAACTGCATTGGTGGATGTTCTGGACACCATTAGATCCTTACTGGATGAAGGCCACCCAGCCAAGCTCGTGCTACTAGATCTATCTGCAGCATTCTATAACATCTCACATTCTATTCTAGTCCAACGACTGGTTGAGGTTGGTGTTGGAGGAAAAGCCCTGGGTTGGCCTTCGACAGAGGGGTACCTCAGGACTCATCTTTGAGCCCCATCATTTTCAATATCCGTGTGGCACCCCTGGCCTTAAGTGATACAATCTTGCGGGTTCGCAGTAATTTTATTTACGGACAGCACACAACTTATAATAACCTCCTGAATCTACTAAAATCAGTTTCAGGAAATGTATGAAGAAATTAGCCCTCTGGATGTCCTCCAATTGCCTTCAATTTTACACAGGAAAGACTGAAATTCTGCTCTTTTGATCTGAAGACTGGTGGCCGCTGGAACTGGGGCCAGGCCTTGATCCAAAAAAGGTAGTTAGAAATCTGGGCATACTGATTGATGATGTCATCTCTACAAAAGAACAAGTACATTCTATCTGTGGGACCTGCTTTGGAATTATGCGACTGTTCACGAGAGCTTTTCAATGTCTACCCCTTCAGTCTCGGGAATAAACTGCTCAGGCACTTATTGTATGTCGCCTAGACTATGGAAATGTCCTTTTAGTTGAGGCAAATCAAGCTCTCCTAGCAAGACTTCACGTGGTACAAAACACATCTGCCTGCCTGATCTGCAATTTGACCTCCCACTCCCCATCAAAGTCCACACTGACATTTTGGCATTGGCTCCTGATTAAAAAAAGTGCACCCTTTTTAAACTCCTTGGTCTCATACATAAGTCCCTTTTTGAAAACAGTCTACTCTATGTACGGAAGATCCAGTGGGCAACTCTTGCTTCAACCCAGCCATATCCGTACCATCACATGTGGGGGCAGATCTTTTTCATATTTGGCCCCATCACTGGAACTAGTTACCTTTGTCCATACAAGCCTTCCAGGACTTTGCTAATTTAAAACAATTCCTCAAAACTTGGCTCTTCTAATTCCTTTTGGTATTGATGTCATGTTTTAGAGTGCATAGGCGCTGAGCGACCTACTTAGGGGGGGTTTCTTCACACTTTATGAATGCAAATACCATCACACAACATTTCACTAGTTTTTATTATCCAATATTTTACTTTTTGTTTCTGCCACACTTCTTGAAAATGGGACTCTGTTAGAGGAATATCTTCAGTGTTACAGACTTGTGGTAATTTAGTTCTGGTGGGCTGCATTGGCCTCAAGATTCAGGAGTCCCACAACTCTCAAGGAGTCTTGCAAGGTTCTCTTCTCAAAATGATCCTGTGTACAACTGTTTGCTATGCTTTTATTAGGAGCTCCTGCCATTACTATGATTCATGTGCCCTCAAGGTGAAACAGTACCTTCTTACTGCTGAATGTGCCAAGGCATGGTAGGGGCAACAATGTGCTCATCAATTTAAACAGATGCTTATCGATCTCACCAAAGTAGACTTGTCTGGCTAAAGCATAGAAAGGGAGGTGGCAAAGAGGAAGGTAAGAGTCACAGGCATGGTCATCTGCCAGGTGATACCCCGGAGTAGAGTCAAAAATATCTCTGACCTCAGCTGAGTGAAGACCAAGGTCTTCTGGAGAAAGTAATCCTCATTTTAAAAAGAAATAAAAAAAACATGTATGTCTGATCAACTTTAGTTAATAAGTTCTATCAGGTCAAGTATTTCCAGAACAAAAAGTGCTTTTTAGATGATGTGATTTTGTTTGATTTTCCAATTAGAACCAATTTCTCCCATAGTATTTGAATATTTGAAGTTCAAAAGATGTTGGTTTGACATATAGGGCCTGATTCTGATGCGATTAGGAAAGTATTTCCACCTAGGGCCCGAATACGATGCGGTTAGGAAGGCCTCCCCACAGAATTTGCTCCTTCCGAATCAGATGGGGAACGTGTCTTTCCAACAGAGGGCCAAATTACAATGCGGTTAGGAACATATGCTCCCATTGAAGTCAATGTGTGTCCAACCAAATAGTATCTGGAAGCATCCGGATGCATCGTACTCGGTCGGTTGGACTCTCCCAATCCGAGTGGGTCTGAAATCATTTCTGAACTAATTTTTGTCAGGCAGCTTTCCAAAACGCATCAGAATCGGGCCCATAGTGTAAGCTCGGACCTGTACCTTAGTCACAAAGGTGGGATGCTCTGTTCTGACTGGTGTGCTAAAAAGGCTACCTTCAAAAGTGAGTGTTTAAGGCATTTTATGAAATTATTGTGCAAATTAATGTATGATTTTGTTTAGTAGCTTGAGCCAAGTCTCTTGTGAAAACTAAATAGGCAAGGAGTGCAGGAGTCAACACACACAATGTAATACTAATAAGAGATAAATGACTTAATGTCCGTGCAAACAATATTAAAAAAGGGATAAACATGTGTTAACAAAGTAGTATTAGAAAACTAAAAAAGTAAATATTCAAAAGAAAATAAATAATGCAATTTGGATACAAATATCCCTTACTGACTTTAATGAACAATGAAAAAAATATTCAAATAGGAAAGGTTGTCATAAAATGTGCTGCTGTTAGCTCCATCCTGCTAGTCAAACACCTTCCATCCCCTCCTCCTCTGGGAAATTCAAAGCTCCTCCTTTCTCCTAGGAGCACCAATCATTAGCAGGTTTTGGCTGAGTGGGATGAGAGACGAGGTAGGCCAGAGCAACATGAAGAGATCAAGCAGAAGGGTACTTTTAAGAAAGGTAGCACAGTTTGTGTTGCTTGTGTGCAGAAATGTACATATTTGCAAGTGTATTTGTGTGGACCCGGGTGTGTGTGCACATGTATGTATGCATGAGTGCCCCTGTGCTTGTCTGTTTATGCTTCCCTGGCCCCTCAGTCAACTCTAAGTTCTGATTACAGGCTGCACGAAAAATTACTGTATGAAGGTAACTGCAGTTACTCCATGTACAGGGAGTTCATGTTTTGAGGCTAACACTGCACCCCACATGTTTTGCTCCATTTTGCAGGTGATATGAATCACAGCTTTGTCATGTGGCCCATAGGGACATTGTCGTTTCTCACTAAGTTAGCATGAGCTCACCGCATGTGGACTGCTGCTTTTGCACACGTTACTACACTTCTTTTTTGTGCAATATTTCAATAACTACTTTCACATGGGAACTCATCGCTGTGTTCACTCTCTGCAGGTTCCTGAGATTGTGACTGACCATTAGGTGCAAGGACGAACAACAATGCCCCTTGTTATTTTGTTCTGGCCAGACCTTAGCCCTTAGACAAAACATACTGATGCAGCTGTTGATTGGACAGCGTACTGGGGTATTTTAGTAGGCTAAAGGAATAGGTGAGACACACTTGGAGAGGGACAATTCCACGGAGAAGAGCGAGACAGCACCTATGATTTTGACTTACCATCTATAGGCTGAGATCTTTTTATTATATAATAATACTTCTTCTTAGCAAGGAGAGGGAGGTTAGGCAGTAGCCACGGTGCTCGGGTGCTTATGACGAGCTGAGCTCGTCATGACCGTTGGAATGCTCACACGCTGGGCTAATTCCCCTGCTGTGCTGAGCAATCCATGGAAACGGGTGTGGTCATGACGACCTGAGCTTGTCATGAGCCACGGTGGTCGTGTGCTCATGACGAGCTGAGCTCGTCATGAGTACCGGGGCACTGTGCGCGCCCCCCGCCCCAAAGCACTGCAGGGGAATTTGCCCCGCAGCCAAGGGGTTAATGATGACATCTGCCTTCATGATGTATGGACTAGCTGCTATGCTGACTATATTTGTACTATGCATTTTCCTGCTCGTTGTGGCACGTATACTGCATGTTAGAGCATGTTAGTTGAAATAAATATTTTAAACAGTTTCATGTCTCGGTCAAATCTTATTGTGGACAAGTACACGACAGTGGGCAAAAGGGTGTATCTTGTTACCGCGATTCCAGAGAGATCTTCGAGTGTTGTGATCTGGGGTGTCTAATCATGTGTTTCTCTTGGAGTGAGTAGGGGAGCAAGAGAGTCCGTGGGTACTAAGGTGGTGGGAAGAATCAGCCCCTATACACCAAGGTCCCATATTCCTGCGCAGAGTTCTGTGTTTGTGCAGAATCCCTGCAACAGCTGTTGAAGTCATTGCCAGTGGTCTTAGATTTGAGCACTACCAGGATGACACAAGGGCTCTCATTATGAGTTGTATGGTAGTTATTAACCCTGGGTGTAAAACTCCACTCTGCTCGCTAAGTTTGTGGATTTTGGCAACTCAGCGTTGAACGCCGAGTTGTCTGAAAAGCTGCACTCGACAATGGAGCAGAGGGTTATTTTGTGTTTGATTGCCCAAAATGCATTTTCACGTGAGTGGCAGTGACTTACTGGGTGCATTCGATCACCAATGAGATTTGCCATCAGTTTGTGAGTGTCACGAGATTTGGTAGCCAGCCGCATGGTCCCGCGAGAGTGTGCGATCGCAAACACATCATTCGAGCACGCCATCGGACTTCCGACGGAAGTTTTGTGAATAACGCAATCCTGAACCCGCAGAATCTGCAACCTGGTTCTCCCGAGCAGCATCAAAACCTTCTTGAAATGACAATTTGGATTAAAAAAACTCCTCAGATTGACATTTGGCTCTTCTTTTTAACTTTTTTTAAGAGGAAGGAAGTACCACAGAGTCTCCAGTTTCCTGTTCCTGTCCAGCAGACTCCTCCCAATGCTTTGTCCATCTCCTGTTCACTTTTCATTTGGATTTGGAGCTGGAAGGATCACTCTTTGTGTCCGTGGCATCATATATAATTGGATTTGAGGACTTTTGGATTTGAAATTTCACTAGTAAGTTGGAAAATTGGTGTTGTTTGTTTGATTGGGGCATTGCACCTACATGTTTTTGTACTTTTCATAGTTTTTCAAAAATGTATTGTGGTTGGTGGCCTGTCGTTTCAGTAGGAGCCAAGTTGTTTCATTGTAAGTAATTTCTCTTCTTTTATAAAGGAAACATGTTGCACAGTTCACTATAGTTTCTCCAACTTTTTAAATAAAAAAGGAGAGGATGTAGCCTTATGACTAGAGCTGTCCACCTCGGACCTGGGGAACTGGGTTCGAGTCTGGGCAACGGCGCTCAACGTCCTGTGATTCTGAGCAAATCACATAATCTCCCAGTGCTAACAAAATTGAATTTGTTCATCTGTAACGAAACTGGTGTTCATGTAAAGCGCTCTGATACCTGATGCCTCGGGTCTAGTTCACGCTATCTAAAGTTCTGAAAAAAGAATCTTAAAAATAATTTGCAATATTTATTTCATTTCCCTAGCCCAGTAGTCTGCCAATAGGCCTTCCAGCCTGTTGGCCCACAGCTTCTCATGGGTGCATGAAGCAACTGTTACTGTGGTGTCTGTTGAATTTAAACATCATTTAGCGCATGGATGGTGTTAGAACTGAATGAATGAATGAATTTGGACTTGTATTGCGCATGGCTACCCCGAGGTCTCCCAACCCTGCGGACTAACGCATAAGGACTGGGGGTCTCTAGTTGGCAATGGTATATACCGTTGACCAAATTGGGACCCTTGCTTCTAAGTCAGGGAAAGGGGATTACACTACTGGATAACCCCTGCTCACCCCCTTGGTAGCTTGGCATGAGCAGACAGGCTTATCTCAGAGGTAGTGTATTAAGCATTTGTGAACACATACAGTAATACAGTGAAAACACTACAGATGGACACCACACAGGTTTTATAAAAATAAGTATTCTTTATATAGACTTATCACAAGACCATAAACGACAAAAAATCCTCAATATTGTACTTAAAATAGACTTAAAGATGGTAGATGTTACTGAATTCAAGTTGATGATGAATGCGACAAAGTTCTCACAAAAGTATCTCGATGCACAATGCAAAACAAATAAAAGAGTTGGAAGGAATGGAGATGCGTTGGTTCCCTGCTTCGGGGGAGATGATGGATGGCTTTTTAATGCTTGCGCGGAGTAGGATATGCCTCTCGGTCCTTACCAGAGAGGAGGTGATGCGTAGATTCTTGTGATGCATTCCGGTTGCGATGCGACAAGATGGCTCTTCAATGCAAGCGACGATCCGGTCTGATGCGATAAGATGGTGCCCTTGATGCGACGATGTGAAGACGATGCGTGCACGCCCGACGGCCGTGCGGCGAACTCCGTACTTTGGAGCCACGACAGGCTCTGCGACACGCTTCTACGGTGATGCGACGGCGACCCTTGAGGTGGTGGCACGCTTCTCCGGTGATGCGATTGCAAACAGCTGCGACGAAGACACGCTTCTCTAGGGATGCAGCGGCAGCACACTTCTCCGGCAATGCGACGACAACAGCTGCGGCGGCCATACGCTTCTTCTCGTTGAGTCGCGCTTTCAGCTCCCAGCGATACGCAGGCTACTGCAGATAGAATTCCCAGCAAGGAAATTCATAGGGGAGCTGGTGGTAAAGGCTTGTAGCCCCGAGACTTCAGCAGGAGGCAAGCACAAGTTCAAGCCCTTGGAGAAATATTCTGCAAGATGATGAAAGTTCTTTAAAAGTTCCTTCTCCTTACCTTGGCAATGAAGAGACCACTGTAGGCCAACCCACCAAACAGCACACTGGCAGAGGGGCAGTCCAAACTCCTGCAGCTTCCTTGGTTCTTCTCCTTGGCAGAAAGGTTTCTTGTTCCAGAAGTGATCTAAAGTCTGTGGGACTGCGTCCCAATATTTATACCCCAAAATCCTTTGTTCCCTGAAAGCAGAGAGGCCTCTGCCTAGTTCAAACCAGTTCCTGAGCACTATGTTTACATGACTCTTCTCTTCCTTTCACTGTGCAGGGCAGAAACATCAGATGCCCCACAGGAGGTGGAGCCAGCATTGTGGAGGGAAGGCCCAGCCCTATTCAGGTCCCAGGTGCACACCTCCCTCTCATCTAGATGCTAACCTCCCTATTCACCACTGGGCTGCCTCAGCCTGTCTCCTGGAATCCCCCAGCCCTGTCACACACACAAACCCAGCCAAGGAATACACAAGTCAGCAGAGGCGGGCTCAAATGGTTAGGCAAGCAAATACCTACTTTCTAAAAGTGGTATTTGCAAACACAGGATATTAAAATAAACTTTACTAAAAGATGTATTTTATTATTCTGAGTTCAGGCATACTAAATTCGAATTTCCACCATGTTCCCTGAGTCAGTTAGGATTTTAAGAAGGTAATATTCTTAACTGCTCACTCTGGCCTATGAGAACAGGTAGCCTTCAATAGTGAAACACGAAAATGGCTGTAATTCACTATTAGAACATGCTACACACATTAGAGCATGTCCTACCTTATACTTACAATGCACCCTGCCATTGGGCCTACCATAGGGGTGTCTAATATGAAACAAAGGGAAGGTTTAGGGACTGGCAAGAGGGTGCAGTTGCCAAGTCGACATGGTAGTCACAGACTACACACAGGCCTTGCAATGGCAGGCCTGAGACATACTTTACAAGCTGCTTCTGTGGGTGGCACAACCAGTGCTGCAAGCCCACCAGCAGCATTTGATTTACAAACCCTGGGCACACATGGTGCACTGTACTAGGGTCTGACAAGTAAATCAAATAACCCAATCATGAAGTCACTAATTAGTACATCAATTTAACATAGGGAGCACTTGCACTGTGACACTGAATAGCAGTGGCACAGTGCCGAAAGCATCTAAAACCAGCAAACAGATCAAAATCAGGGAAGACAATCAGAAAAAAATGGAAGGGAGACTCACACCAATGATACCAGGTCTAACAGATGGCAATTGAATGAATTCACTTTGTATTCATGTGTGGTTGTTGTGCAACTTGCAAACCTTTTTTAGCCCTGTGGATTTTCGTTTTGTCGTTGTTGCGTTAAAGCTGTGTTGTTTAGAATGCCTCTTTTGTCTGGCTAGAATGTGAGTGAGTTTGTAATAGTGGTCCAGTATTTACCTTGGCTGAGCCTCTCCGTGTGTCCAGGGGCCATTTTGTAATAGGCCTGCTTGAGTTTATTATTTTCCAGGCCTCCTGCTTGTGGTGACTGTGATTGACCATGTGGTTGGTGGCCATTATGTGGTGGTAGTTAGTGTGCTTTTGCCATAGGCCCACGCATCTTTCCTTTGTTCCTCTTGGCTTACTGCTTCTTGTTGTGGTAGAAGGGCCTTGTGGCTGTTGGCCATTTTGAGAAGGCAGCCAGTGTACTTTTGCCATAGTCCTGCATTGTCTGTCTTCCCTTTCTTTCTGTTTTGGTGTGGCCTGGCCATGTGGCTGGTAGGCATTTTGTGAAGGCAGCCAGTATGCTACTGTGTTAAGCCTGCAAGTCTTCTTTGTAGTTGCCATGCCTTGTTGTTGTTTTGCATGTATTTTTTTCTTCTTTTATCCTGCAAAAAATGCAGCACAGTTCACTGCATTTTCTAATAAATTTTCAATGTTATTGATTTGAATTGATTCACTATGTGGCATTGTCTGCCAATGGGTTTTCCAACCAACAGAACCAGAGCTACTCATGGGTGCATGAAGAAACTGTTTATGTGGTGTCAGTTGAGTTTAAACATCATTTAGGGCATAAATATCATTGGATTGAAATGCAAAATGTGTTTTTTTGGTATTTTACTTCGTTTCATGTGTGGTTGTTGTGTAACTTGCAAACATTTTTTAGCCCTGTGCATTTTCGTGTTGGTATTGTGGCATTTAACTGTGTTGTTTAGCATGCCTCTTTTGTCTGGCCAGTATGTGAGTGTATTTGTAATAGTGGGCCAGCATTTCCCTTGGCTGAGCCTCCCCGTGTCCATATAGGCCTGCTTGAGTTCATTGTTTTCCAGGCCTCCTGCTTGTTGTGACTGTGAGTGACCATGTGGCTGGTGGCCATTTTGTGGTGGTAGTTAGTGTGCCTTTGACATATGCCTGCATGTCTTTCCTTTGTTCCTCTTGGCTTACTCCTTCCATCCATTGTCAGCTGCAGCTCCCTGAATGCTGCATCCCATGTGATGTACAATACCAAACCGGTTGCATTATATTTGTATTTCTGCTGTTCTTCTTCTTCTTGCCTATCCTTCCTGACTGTACAGTACATAATGAAAGCCCTTGTTGGCAAAGTCTCACAAATAGCTTCACTGTATTGTCATGTTTTTTTAATAACTGAGGTAATACATTTAATAATATTAATAAAACTAACAAGTGTGACAACTCACTAAGTTATATATTATATTTGTTTGTTTGTTTGTACTAGTAGTAATTGAACCACAACACTGAATGCCACGTTTCACTGAAGTTCTTCTTGCTTCTTTGCTTTCAGGTGCACGAAAGAGGAGACGACAACATCACCCATTGTACTGCCAGACAGACGTTCTGCTGTGCACGACCTCAAGTGACGTGTGACCCCAGACATCTCTTCAGCTTGTGCCATTGTGTTCTCTGAGATGGCACCAAAGAAAGGTACCAGGTCCAGTACCAAGAAAGTTGACAGTGAGAAGAAGGCACTGCCACTTACCAAGACCAGTATGTCCGCCAAGACCTTTTTTGGGAAACCAAAAATTGTACCTGCTGCAGTAGCGTCTGGGGAGAAAGCTGGGAGCAGAACCCCCGCTTCAGAGGACCCACCCCACCAACCTAGGCCCAAGTGCATGTCTGTCGCAGAGGCAGCTAGTCTAATCATGAGTCCAACGCAGAACGAGCAGTGATGTTAAAATTTACTTATCGCAAAGTAGTAACTAATCAATGCAGGAAACTCAGATAAGTGGGCAGCAACAGCGCAACCCCCGCCCCCAATAGTAGTTTTTCCTCCAGAAGTAGGGGCAATTCAAGAGATAGACCTTCCTGCAGAGGAACAAGAAGAGCAACCCACTCTTTCAGAAGATCTATTGTCTCAGATCCCCAGCAATGAAAAGGAGGATTAGTCCATCAACGTCTTCTGCAAGCCCCCCTTTTGATGATCTAGTCACCACTTGGAAGCCACCTCAGTCTGAGAGTGAGACACGCCACAATACAAGGCCAGGGAAAAGTAAGGTTCTAGAAAGCCTTAGAGTTGTGGATATAGATGTAGAAGAGGAGGGTTATGAGGAGCCAGTCATCATGGACATAAACCCCCTGCCCCAGTGGAGACCGACATTGCCCCATCCCAAATTGCAGTGAGGGATGTGGTACGGATACCTCCAACACAGATGATACCACCAACACCATCTCCACCTTCTGCCACAGCAGAATTAAAACTTTTTAGAACTGGACTTATCAACGCGCGCTCCTTAGTTAAACATAATTCCGAAACAGCAGACATCATAGATGCTCAAAAACTAGATCTACATTTCCTGACCGAGACCTGGGCAGATGAAGCATCAGATACGGATCTATTACTATCAATCCCAGAAGAATACGCAATTATCAGAGCAGACAGGAAAATGAAATGGGGGGGTTTAGCTATCATTGCCAGAAACGAGCTAAAGATGAAGGGTTGCAGCTCTGGTAGTAACCCAGATTGTGAGACCTTGTCGTTTAATGTCAAACTAACTCAGAACTACACCTTTAATGGCCTTTTGGTTTAGAGACCGCCAAAAGCCAAAACCCCCCTAACACTGTCTTTAAATTTCTTTTTAGAATCCAGTGTGAGATACCCGGATTTTACTATCCTGGGGGATTTTAACCTCCACCTTGAAAATAAAGACAGTTCAGGAACAGCACTACTGGCCGATACGCTTACCAATTTGGCCCTGGAACAGCTAGTGCATAATGACAACCACAAAGCAGGGCACACTCTGGACGGAATTTTCACCTCCAACAAAAACATTAAGGTCACCGAGTGTCTCCCTGTCCCCTGGTCAGACCATGAAGCCATAATTTTTACACTACAATTAGAGAACTCAGAAGTGATACTGTCCTCTTCTATATCAGATACACCTACCTCATACCTGGATTGGTCCAGGATAGATATATACAAATTAAAAGAACATCTGGCATCTACTACACCTATTCTAGCTCTGGAAAGCAACATGGCTACTGATCAAATCTCTAAATGGATAACAGCGGCCATAAAAATAGCAGTTCCTTCAGAAAAAGCCACCTTTAGAAAAAAACAGCCATCTCAACCGTGGTTTTCTGAACTTCTCACGGCTCAGAAACGAAAATGCAGAAATCTGGAAAGGCTTTGGAGAGTCTGTTATGACTTAGACAGTAACATGGAATATAAAGCCTCCCTGAACACTTATAAAAAATTGATTTTCTCAGCCAAAAGCTGTTACTTTATTCAGAAAAAAGAGGAGGCAAAAAACTCTAGTCGAGAACTCTTTACCACCGGTATAAAACTATCTAAAGTAAAATCGGACAACAATACGCCCATTAATACGGATTTCTGTAAAACGCTGGATAAATTTTTTATTGACAAAGTGAAATCTGTTTGTGAATCCTTTAAATCGACCATACCGCAATCCCCCACGTCCGAAAATACGGACCAGAGGAAAGAATCGTGCCTTGGCACAGATGGCATACTACCTTTCAAGTTCCACCCCCCAGGGTTTGTTCGGGCACATCAGGTAATTATGTCAACAAAATCAGGAGCACTTGTGGACCCTTGCTTTTCAAAAATTGTTCGCCTTTTTCCGGAGCTTCTCAGTGAGCAACCGGTCAGGCTCAAGGGTCACATAGTGAATTCAGGCATTTACCCAGCACTTTGGAAATCAACATCGGTGCTACCCCTTCTTAGAAAACCCAACTTAGACCCAGTGGAACCTGGAAACTACAGACCAATAGCCAGAATTCCTTTTGGTGCCAAGGTCTTTGAAAAATTACTAAACAAACAACTGGTTCAATTCATTGACAAAGCGGATATCCTTGATCCTTCACAGTACGGATTATGCGAGGGGCACGGCACCAAAACAGCCTTACTGATGGCAGTGGAAGAACTCAGGAGGGTACTGGATGCCGGGGGGAAGGCCGCCTTGTTTTTATTAGATCTCTCGGCGGCCTTCGACACGGTAAACCATGCTACACTACTGGTTCGACTGGCAACAGCGGGTGTTCATCAAGATGTAAGAAAACTACTGCCATCATTTCTGAATAAGAAGACTTTCACAGTGGAGCTGGGAGAGGTTAAATCTAAACCTTTCAGCTTCCCGTGTGGGGTCCCACAGGGGTCGTCGCTGAGCTCGACACTTTTTAATCTTTATGTAGCGCCGCTAGCGGGGATCATTAGAGCGTGTGGCTTCCTTCCAGTGTCCTACGCAGATGACACACAAATTGTGGTCTCAATTACAGATGACACTTCAGACACTGAAGATAAGTTTAAGAACTGTATGAAGCAGGTAAGTCTGTTGATGGAGAGAAACTGCTTAAAACTTAATGGGGATGAAAGCAAAGTCAGGCTACTGGGTACAAAGACTGAAATCTGGTCCCCAGATTGGTGGCCGGCTAACCTCAGTAATTGTCCATCGCCTGTTGAGAAAGCCAAAAATCTAGGCGTCATGCTAGATAACAGACTTACCTTTGATGCCCAAGTCAATAAACTAGCAGCCACTATGTGGTTTATTCTAAAAATGATTAGGAAGCCAGTGCCCTACATCCCTATGGACTCCCGTAAAATGATAGTCACCACATTAGCTTTGTCAAGACTCGACTATGGAAATACGCTATATGCTGGACTCCAGACCCAACATCTGTCCAAATTACAACATCTGCAAAACTCGGCAGCAAGGTTAATACTAAATATCCCTAGATCAGAACACATTTCCCATCACTTGGACACTCTCAACTGGCTCCCCTTGGCAAAACAAATTAAATTTAAGTCTTTATATCTTGCATACAAAGCGCTCCAGGGTTCGGGTTCACTATTTCTTAGAACCCACCTCAAGCCATATGTCCCCAAAACAGAATTACGATCCAGCCAAGCAAAACTAATACAAGTTCCCCGGTTCAAACAAGCTAAGTGGGGAGGCAGAAGTTTCCTACTGCATGCTGCCAAGGACTGAAACCGACTCCCTCTCGCTATTAAAAACAGCACCTCACTGTTTTTATTCAGGAAATCAGTAAAAACTTGGCTGTTTAAATCCAGATAGTCTTGCTTTGCAAGCGGCACTTGGCCACACGTCCTTTCTTTCAGCGCCAAGAGGCCCATGGGCAAACAAGCACTTTATAAAACCACAAATCAAATCAAATCAAAATCAAATTAAATCATATTTTACCAGCAGCGACCTACATCCACCACAACCACCTCAATAGAAGTAGGTACTGCAGGGAGTCAAATCTCATGCCCACCTACCAGTTCATCTGACATTGCAAGTGGCACCAGCAGCACCAGTAAATTGACCTCCAAGTTTAGGACTTTTTTTGGTTAGCAAGAAGTAGGTGAACATTGCTATCTATATGCTCCTTTGTGGACAAAGTGTTAGTTGGGGTAAGCTTGGCACAAGCTATGGTACCAGAGTCCAAACAATGCACCTGAGAAAACACCACTTGATCCAATGGAGGTGCAGCTTAGCAGCCCAAAAAACAGCACCCTTTGTTGTTGGAGGGGATAAAGAAGTAGAAGATCCAATCACTGTGGAAGGTGAACAAGAGGGAGACATTTTCTCTGATAAACATAGCAGCCTTGTCCCCAGCAGTGCAGTGGTACTGCCCACATCCTGATCAACATCGCCATGGTACAAGAGTCAGGCTGAGACACCAAGAGGTCCAAGGCAGGAGAGAACTGCAATGAAAAAACGTGCATTGAGCATAACATCTGGCGTCAAGAAGTCTTCTGCATCAGTGGCACAAGAAATGAAAAAAATTCAGGCTACCATTATCAGCATGTTTAGGTCAGAGGGGCAGTACGAACGCAGCCACCCAATGGCATGTTTGTACATCGCAAAGCTGGCTAAAATGTTAGCACTGGACCTCCTCCCTTTTCTTTTGTGGAAGGGGTGGGTTTTCTTTAATTTGCGCCAGCCATCGGCCCGAAATGGAAGATTCCCAACTGGTCCTATTTTGCCAGAGTTGCTGTTCCAGCACTACATCACGACGCACTTGAATTGCCGGGACAAGCTTTGCAGCAGAGTGCTGTTCACACTATCCACTTGACAACAGAAATGTGGACCAGCTGCCAAGCCACTGATTACATGTGAATCACTGCAGACTGGACATTTTTTGTAAGGGTTTGGAGAAAAGATATCCGCAGCAGGAGTTGTTGACACTGCTGAGATTCATAATGCCGCTCAGAAACATGCAACTGTAGCCATGTTTGCCATGGAGAAATCTCATACTTTTGCAAAGATTTTGGAATACTTTGACAGCACGGTCAAGAGGTCTTAACATTGGTTTTGTTGCCACAGACAAGGGCAGTAATATAGTTAAGGCCATGGCAGATGGTGGCTATTTCAGGGCCCTGTGTTTGGCACACTGTATTAACATCGTTGTCCACGACGTTCTGAAAAAAGAAGAACTAGTCAGCAACTTACGGAGCACTTGCAGAGGAATCTGCACACATTTCAGCCCTTCTTTTAAAGCCCGGAAGCAGCTGAGGATCATTCAACGTGATAACAGAATGACAGTTTAAGCACTCATCCGGGAGGTGCAAAAACATTGGAACTCAACTTATTACATGCCTCAACGTCTGAGCAGTACAGACCAATCAGTGAATATATCATGCAAAGGGGGATTCTAAGGTGAAATTCATGATCATTGAGATGGACCAATGGGGCCTAGTTAAATGCCTGACAAAGATGCTACTTCCTTTCGAGGTATTCACTCGAGAAGTCAGCAAGGAGGACTACACTATGGGCCAAGCTATCCCATTGTTGCACATGCTACAGGAACAGCTGAAGGGAGTGTCTGCATTGTATGCAGGCGTGGAGGAAACATAAGAAGCATATAAGTTGGTGGAGAGCTTAACCCTTGGCTTATCTGAAAATGCAAGGGTGCAAAGAGACATTGCGTCATCCAAGCATTACATTTGTGCCACAATTCTGGATCCATGGTACAAACCTTTACTACACACCTTCATTCTATTTTCAGCCAGGGATGTTGCCAAATACAAAACCTGGATAGGTGTAGAAGCCAGTCACTTAGAAAAAGAACAGCCAGGAATGGGAGGCCCACTACTCCAGGCAACAACAAGTACTACAGGGCAGCCGGCTTCAAGTTCATCTTCAGAGCCTGAGGGCAGTGCACTAGGCTCACAGCAGCCAAAACCACCAACAACACCATGAACAACATCAACAACAACAATAATAAGAACAGGAGCATCAGCCCCAAAATTGGCACAGGAATGGTTTCTACAGCAAGGGCTTATGCCCAGTGCTGTGGCGAAGGCAAAAGAGGTCAAGCAAAGCAAAGCACCCATGAGCATTGAGCGGATGGCCCAGGCCTATCTGGATGACCCAACAGAGGTCTGCTTTGACCAAATACCATTGCTGTATTGGTATGGGAAAAGGCGCCAATGGCTAGTATCATCAGGCTGGCAATAAACTATCTGGCTTGCCATGTCGTAATTGTCTCTTCTGAGTGTGTTTTCAGTGCTGCTAGTACCGTTCTGACAGTGGAAAGGACCAGTCTCTTGCCCAAAAATGTGGAGAGGTTAACCATGATCAAATTGAATCAGCACTTTATACCACCGGATTACACCATACCTGAAGTAGAACAGCAGGAAGATGATGACAGCGTCCCAGGTCATGGAAGTAATGCGTTAGATGACCTACTTCTGGGTGAACCACCAGAGTTTGAGGACGAGCTCTACTTCCCTGACAACTAGGCTTTTGAGTTACTTTCTTTCTTGCGTTGTCGCTTCAAACAAAGCACCCCAAAAAGATAAAGCTAAGGAATATTATTTACTTTTATTATTTGTGTGTGTCATTGTTTTTCTGGTTCAAATCACAACACATCCATCACCACCATGTTACTCATGTATTGCTGTATTGGAGTTGCAACTGTGTGCAGTCAGTGAAGAAGTAAGTCCACTCCTCCCAGTCCTGCTCCTGACTCACCCTAAATCCATTTCCCTCAATTCAGACATTGGATGGATAATAGTACAACAAATGTGAAATGTGTATCTGCCTCGTCAGGTCCCTTCAAAGAACCTGACTATATCTATCCTCCTTTCCGAGCCTAATGGAAAGCACTGGAAGAACAGATAAATGATGGTATGCATTGCACGCTGACTCTGAGTGATTGGTGTTTGTGTTGTTGTGCATTATGTCTACTAGTATTTAATCTACACACAAAAACAATGACTCAAGTAAATGTTTCCCTTCTTGTTCTTCAATAACAAAATTGTACTGCTACATGCCGACCCATTGCACTAATGATTTTGGACTCACTTGGGACACTACAGAGTTGGACACCATGATAACCATACCAGACTAGCAGTCAGTCAGTAGGATCAGAGATGATTAATGGAATAAAAAACTCGGGCGTTTGCCTGCAGTGGCCAAAAATGTAAATAACAACACTAGACCTAAATGGCTGTGTAGTGGTTGAGGTGAGTGTGGTGGTATGACTGACAGTGCATTGACTTTGTTACTTAATTTGGAAAATGCTATGTTGTTGTGTGTGTTTATGTGTGCTCAGTGCTGTCTGGCCTAAAATCTAAGCTAAGTGGAGGTTGGGTGGGCAGGCCTTCTCCTGTTGTTAGAGGTAACTGCTGGAAACAGAGAAGACATGATTTAGCCATGCCACCTCTGAATATTTTCTTGTTACACTCCTCCATAATTTATGCAGTATACCTTTACTTTTATCCTTGATTTTTCAATATCCTTTCTATTTTTCCATCTACACTTACAGGTCAGACTTCACCCTATGCTATACTAGGAAAAACGACTCACACTTACCTTACTTAACTGCATCTGCCAGGCAGGCAACCAAGATTGATGGGCAGCCAATCCAAGGAAGGACAAAGAGGAATGCCGAAATGCAACTCCCAGTTTGACCGTAAATATGGTATAATTTTATTTGATTCATTTTTTTCTGTTCAATCATTATGACTGTGTGTGTTGTTGATGTATTTTATGTTTGCATGTATTTGACTCAAAAATATATTTTTCTTTGCTAGCTTTAAAAGGAATCCCATTACAACAGAATATAAAATGAATTTAACTTGGGTATCTCTGGGGGCAGACAGCAAAGCAATTGCATAATAATATTACTTAATAACATACTACTGCCCTGTACTACTAGTCTAGTACTACTCATCAATTCAAGTCATCATCATCATCATCATGCATGCATTTCCTTTTACTCCCTTAACAGATTCATGATGGTCATATGCCAAGATTGTTTGTTGTCCAAGTGTAGTGTTTGTCTTTGTCAAACCTTTCCCTCAAACCCCCCTTCCCAACTATTCATCAAATCCTAACCCTCTTCCCCCGGGCTCTGTGATTTACATTGCAGTGTGACTAAATTACACAAATATATGGGCGCTAGAGGGTGCACTGCGGGATGGCTGGCTGAGGTGAGAGCTCCGCCGGACGGATCCATGCTTTGCAGGAAAATAACATATAATGAGCGAATTTAATATATTCCACATTGGATTCGGCAATCGGAAAGCACAGTGCATCTAAGCCGCATTACTAGAGGTTTGAATCGGGGCCACAGACGATGGAAATTCGCTCGACTATGCTGACGGCTCTCACCAGAGACAGGTAAAATGGCGGCCGCCATACAGAGACCCTGTCAATGCCTATATCGATGAATTTGTAGCGTGCATAACGAGAGGAAGCACGCTTGATTTAGACACAGCTGCAGAGGACATAGAGGGGACATCGGGAGATTACAACAGCTTTGAGGCGATCCCCGCAACTTTAACCTTTTTTTTTTTTTTTTAAACGAACGGCAGCGAGAGGCGCGAAAACAAAATGGCGGCGCCCAGTAAACAGTAGATGTACAAGACAAGACTGCAGAGTGATATATGGATGCACCACTCCTTACATAAACTAGCTAACGCTGGATGTGGAAGCCCGTGATGGCATAAATGCCCTGAATCAGTTACGCACCTTCCTTGACCACCTGACAAATGCACGACCAATCTCCTCCACAGCACAGGACACGCGACCCTAGTAATCCACTGCCACTATCAGCGCACAAAGCCCCCACTACCTACAAAAGTGTGCAGAATAGCAAATAATGGAAGCGGGGGGCATATGACATCAGAAATGGGATGAGGAAATACTAGGGGCGGCATTGCTGCACACATGATGATCGAGTTGTTGTGAGGCACTGGGAGCGGCCATTTTTTAAATAATCTATTTGCGCGCCAACAGAGGAGACTATAGTGGGGAAAGGATCGTGGAGTTCAGCTGACTCTCAGAAAGAACAGACCACCAGGTCCAGGGCGCGCGCAGAAAAGGCACCGAGGAACAAATTGCGTGCATGATCTGTGCTATGGCGAGCCAACTTGCCAAAGTCGCACCACACGGATGCAGCTAGCTGGACTCTTTGCAAACACGACGTGGTGGTCATCAACATAAGTACTGTATGCCCAAATTGATTCTCGCATGTGTATCTCCACCTATATGACGCAGCTGAAGTGACCTGTTGCCATGCTGTGAACCACCTGGCACTAAGTACAGCGCATTCTTGCGAGGCGGTGAGCACACGCCACGACCTATTCACACCAGATCTAAGACCGTGACTGTTGAGGCACTGCCTTGTAAATACCACCGCATGAGATGGGGAAGCCAGATAGACAGCAACCGAAGCTGTTATTTGAGCCGAGAAGAACCCGCCGTGGCCAAACAAATCAATCAGATAACGAAACAGACGCCGAGAATACCCCAGAAAAGGGATTGGAATCCATTTTAAAAGCGATCCAAACCAGCCTGCAAGATATAAACGGCAAGCTTGACCACCTAACATGCTGTGTGGATAACATGGCGATGAAATTAGACACCCAAGGTGAACGACTAGATGAGGCTGAGAATAGATTGTTGACGGTCGAAGATGAAACGCGAGTGATTACCTCTAAATGCAGTGGAATGGAAAAGGTGCTGGAAGTTCTAAGATATAAGGCAGAGGACTTGGAAGCGCGATCGCGCCACAACAATATCCGGATAGCGGGCGTTCCTGAATCAACCAACACAGGCCGCATGGGAGCGTATGTAGAGACACTCTGTCGAGAAATCTTTGGAGAAGATCAACTCTCCCCACTTTTCATAGTAGAACGCGCCCACAGATCGCTTGCACCGAAACTGCCACCGGGTATGCCACCCAGACCAATAGTGGCCCGTGTACTAAATTATCGAGATCGGGATAACATTCTACGCATGGCGAGGGAAAAGAAACAGGTGATCTACCAGAATATTAAACTGGAATTCTATCCGGATTATACTATGGCTGTACAACAGGCACGTAAGGAATACGTAGATGTCAAGGCGAAACTGAGAGACATGCAGGTGGAATACGCAATGCTGTATCCAGCTAAATTGAAAGTCACATTGGATGGCAAACAAACAATTCTTTCCAGCCCAAAGGCAGCACAAGACTTTGTCAAGAGAATTGCTACACGGCAGAAGGAAAGGAAGCAAGCAGAACAAACGCAAGATACGGAATGAAAGATACAGGACACAGGAATACTTATGGCATGGCTACTAGTGAACCTGCAAGATCCATTGCACACCTGGTTGGTCTATGACTCTTCTGACATGACTGATCGAATACAACTGGTCCGTGAGTGGTAAGCTGCGCTGGGGTGACACACAATGAGTTGTGCATTGGAATGTACCGGGGATGGATATGTGGTGAACAATAATGAACATGCTACCCAAGCGAATGCCATAATCTCCTATTCCACTCTCATAGTTCCACATTGGTATACTGACTTTACATTATCGTACTGTAACGCAACAGTGTGATATAATTTACATTTGCAATGACTACAGTACAGATCCTAAGGGAGTGTTTGTGGCTACTAGGACACTCAACGCAAGCGCTCACTTGCTCCCAAAAGACTGGCTCAGTATTGAGAACTGTATAGGCTTGCAAATCCTCCGACATACTCAGTCCTAACTGGCGGTTACATACGAGATTCAAGGAAGATTGTAACCTGTCATGATATTTCTGCCGGCAATATATATGGCGACATGGTCCACATGATGTCGGTAGACTACTGTACTGCCGGTTTGAGGTCTGGTAATTCAGGCAAGCTATCGAACAATACTTTTCTGTGGCCCTGTTACAAATCAAATAATCAATTACATGAGAACATTGAACATATCTCAAATATAAGACAGTGAAAACCACTGTAAAAATGCGTTATATTCAAATTTTGCTACAAATGCGGCTAGACATGGGTCAGTGATAATGTTAGCATCCTAAAATGCGGATTGTGCTAGTTTTTGGTTAGGAAATGTAATATTTGCCTATAACCTAACAATGATCTGTCCACATCCAAACACTGGATGGTGATGTGCACCCTAGGCGGACCCCTACATGGCTACTCCCCACACGGTTTATGCGGTTTCTGAAGTTTAAGGGGGGATCATGTCTTCGGCAGAATTGGGCTGCCGATGTGGGAGGAGGGTGGTGGGATGGGGGAAATGTTGTTGTTTCTAGGCCATGGCACTTGAGAGGCATTGCTGAGACCCAGAATGTGCTGTTTCTATATGATTTGTGTTTCATGAGTACACATAATTGGACCTGCGAACGACGATGACTGCAGCTACACTATATTCACACTCATACGCTTTCTTATCTAGATGCATCATGACACACGAAGTGCCAGGTAGATTCACTTTAAATATGCTCACATGGAACATAAGAGGTTTTGCCAATCCGAAAAAGATAAGACAATTGTGTGCTTGCATGGACAGGTGGCATATAGACGTTGCATTGCTGCAGGAAACCCATATAGCTCTGACCACAAATACCTGTATAGGCCAGAAATGGGCAGAAGCCGCTCATCACTCCACATACTCCTCATATGTGTCAGAACCCCTACACAGGGTCTAATAATGTGTGGTGCTGAATTGCCTCGTACCTGCCAAGATTCTCTAGGTTATGGCACTTGGACCGAATGGGTTTGGCTTTGGAGGACTAAGATGGCCACCAAACTTGAAGAACAGGTAGGTGGTCTAGTCTCCGCGCCGCAGCAGCAGAGAAATCCAGGTGCAGCGCAAGCGCGTTTCGAAACGCGCACTTCACCGAAGATTTCTGCCGGTAAAGAAGTATGAAGTAGCACTCCTAGTTATGCGTTAACCTTGTCACTAGAACTTAATAATCAAACCCCCATAATTACCCTGAAGGCAGTAGAACAGTTTTGGAGAGGAAAACTCGGCGCCCGAGTCAAGAGCGAGTTCGAGGCTTTCACAGCGTCTGTCACCAGAACAGTGTCGAGGGTTTCCTGAGGAGAGCATCAACGTTTTTCGAGTGGCGAGGAAGCGCAAGGACATATTCAGCTAAGTGAAAAGATTACAAATATAGAATGAGCAGTTAGAGTAAATTGCTCCTGAAGTTCTGAAAGAACAGTTGGTCTGCAGTGAAATTCAGAAATATAGAGCTATTCTCACCTGAAATTCTGAATAACAGTTGGTCAGCAATAAAACTCTGAAACAAAGAGAGAGAGAGAGCATACAATGATCGATGAGAAGATAATGGAATGTAAATAAAGGTTCTGCACAATGTATATATATTCACCAGAGTCTGCTAGAATTGTGAAATACTTCAAGACCTAGAAAGAGATAAATAACAGAGGTTAAAAAGTTTAGTCGAACAACAAGATAGCAGAAGAAAAGAAGAAGAAAAAGACAGTGAATACAATTTAAAAAGAAACTCGTTTAATTAGTGAAGTAAGTGTCCATAAGTATATCTAAAATAAAAAGAAAAACAAAGATCCAGGCAGACTGACAGGGAAAAAAGTAATAATATTTTCTTTCTATGTAGTAACAACTAACGGAGCGAGATTATAACCAATCACAGAGTAAAGACAGAAGAGAAGCTTAAGTCCAGAACAGTGAGGGTAGGTAATATATAGAAATAGAGTAAGACAAGGATAAGGGAAGAGAAAGTCAGGATTGTAACGGTGTATTACTTCCTAAGTTCCATAGAAGACAGAAGAGGTCAGCAAGTTAGCCGACAGAAGGAGCCAGCTCTGGACCAGTCTCTTCTTTGTTTGTTATTTTATCCAATTCCCCCGTCCCCCGAAGTAATGACTTGGAGGTTCTTTTAAAGACCTACGAGCAATGCTGGGAGGAATTTGGGACCAAGCATCTCTGTTCCCGTGCAAGAATCGATAAGCCAATTGAGCTTGATAGAATTGAAGCCTGACAATATGCTAGAGGTGTTTTAATTCTGGTAAAGAAGGGTAAGAACTTTAAAATTGAAAACGTCATAAACGACAGACAAGGGAGATACGTGATAGTAACGGGTGTGCTGAGGAGACATCGGGTCACACTTGTTAACACATATGGACCGAACGTCGATGCTCCTGAATTCTATCACGAAATATGGCAGCATCTACATGATAGAGTAGACAGTGTCCTGCTGTGGGGGGGAGATCTAAACCTGGCGCTTAATGATCGAGTAGATAGATTGGGGACGACGACTGAACCACATAGAAAAGCGCGAACCAAAGTGCTAGACATGATAGCAGATGTACAATTACATGATATCTGGAGAACGAGACATCCAGAAGCTAGCGAAGCAACACACACATCCATTGCTCATTACAGATGGTCCCGTATTGATTACTGGTTGGGTTCCAAAAACGCTTTGTTATGGACAACGGTCATTAAGCACATGCCCAAATCCCTCTCCGATCACAATCCAATAGTGTTGACCCTCAAAATACCACACTACACACCACCTCCATACAGCTGGAGATTCAATGCCACCGCACTTACAGATTCATTGTACGACAACACTATAGCCATAGCGATCAAAGACTACTTTCAGCTAAATGAAGGATCGACAAAGGACTCGAGTCTACTGTGGGAGGCTTTCAATGCCACGTTACGAGGGGTGTGCATCAGTACCACGGTAGGGATACTGCGCGACATTAGAGCACAGTTAGTGCGTTGCGAGACGAAGCTAAAGTCACTAGAACACCAATACGAATTAACCCAAAACAAAGCACTTTTGGGAGAAATAAGGACGGAACTTACTGAATATCAAACATTTGCAGAAGATGAGGTCAAATATACACACAAACGTCCCAGCGCTCGTGATTTTGGGGAGGGTGGCAGACCAGGCAGGGTATTAGCCGCCAGAATATGTGAGGGACGGAGATCACAAGCGATTTTACAAATACGTGGTGAAAGGGGAGCCATAAGCACAGACCCCCATGATATCCTTAGCGAATTTGTTAAAACATACTGTGCGCTTTATAAAACCCAGGTCAATACATCACCTGAGGAAATATTTAAGTATCTTGAGGACATAGCCATTGCCTGGCTCTCGGACGCACAGAGGGCATATTTATCGCTCCCGGTTACTGTGGAGGAAGTCACCGAAGTAATTAAGTCTGTGCCAAATGGCAAAGCTCCCGGACCCGACGGATTCACGTGAGAGTTTTACAAACACTATGCTGACTTATTAGCTCCCCATCTAGTAGCGATGTTCGGGATGCATTTGACAAAGGCATACTCCCACCGACCCTACGGGAAGCGATGGTGATCGCGCGGTTAAAGCCGTCCAAAGATCCGGAGCTTTGGGACTCATACCGCCCTCTATTCCTCATAAATGTGGACTCAAAAATCCTGGCTAAAATAATTGCCACGCGTCTACAACCTCTTATGACTAACCTGGTCCTCCCAGACCAATCTGGCTTTATACCATCAAGAGCAACCACACATAACACCCGCACCTTGTTCGCCTTATCCCACTACCTGATCCCGAGTACTAAAGCTGTGGCGGTCATGTTAGACGCTGCTAAGGCATTTGACTCCATTGAATGGACCTATCTTATAACAGTGCTAAATAGGATGGGCTTCCCACCGATGTTCCTTCAGTGGGTCAAGCTATTATACACACAGCCAGTGGCTCGAATACGAATCAATGGTTATACCTCTGACTCAATAGCGATAGAACGTGGAACACAACAGGGCTGTCGACTATCTCCCCTATTATTCGCCCTGGCCCTGGAACCGCTGGCATGCAAGGTACGACAAAATCATCACCCATCTGCGCTACAATTCCCAGGCAGACCGCTGCACATATCATTATATGCGGATCACATGTTGCTGTATGTTCGAGACCCTGAAATACATTTAGCACCCTTGTTGCAGGAGTACATTAAATTTGGTGGACAATCCGGACTTCAAATAAATTGGGGCAAGTCATCCATTATCTCACTCACTGACACTCCACTACCACATGCCACTGACTTTCCACTGGAGTGGCAGTAAGATCCCATCAAATACCTAGGAGTATGGTACCACAGAGACCCAGATATTGTCATTAGAACCAACTATGGTAGAGCATTGCTCTCAATAGAAGATAAGGTAAATCGTTGGATGCAGCTACCACTGTCAATGGCCGACCGTATAGCGATTATGAAAATGGTCATCCTCCCCAAACTTCTTTACATTTTCAATAATATTCCAATTCCCCCACCAAGGGAGGTTTTTCGGCGTGTAACTTCGGTAGTGACCAGGCTGATCTGGGCAGGCAAACAGGCCTGTTTTGGAATCCGTACATTAACGCTCCCATACTCCAAAGGAGGGCTATGTGTTCCAGATTTTTTGTTATACTACCTATGTGCACAAGCACAATATGCCACATACTGGTATCACCAAATCCCATACCTGATGCATACAGCTGTAGAGGAAGGTGATGCACTGCCCATACCACTGACAGCAATCATTACGCACAAATGCCAGCCCTTACACGCTAAAGATATTATTAATATTGATGCTACAAATAATGCATGGTACAGACTTGGAAAGATGGCAAACAAACTACCACTATACGCGCCGGCTCAACCACTCCACTTTCACCCTGAAATATCGGTCACCAATGAGAAGGTAGGCATGGGACTACTACAGCAGACAGGGTTGGACACACTAGGAGATCTATATAAAAACAGGAAATTCATAAACACGCAGGATCTGTCATATGTGCAGAATCAGACCCTAATGTTTCGTTTCACCCACTTTAGGTTGCAGGAGGCGTTCAAACAATTATATCCCACATATCCCGATGAACCACCACAACTTGACACACTACAACTGATACCTGCATCTAAGAATACTGCACATTTAGTGTCCCTTCTCTATACCGTAGCGCAAAATGAAATGAATGGTAACACACATAATGCCAGAGACAGATGGAGCTCAGTACTAGACACACCTCTATCAGAAGAAGACTGGCACACATCTTGTGATTTAATTAGAATGTTAACGCCAAATGGTAATCTGCGGCTAGTACATTTCAAGTATCTGCACCAAATGTACCACACACCTGTAAAACTGTATAAGTATGGACTTCGTACAGAAGCGTGCTGTAAAAGATGTGGCCACAATGAGGCTGACTTCATTCACTTGGCATGGTCCTGCTTAAAGATACACGATTATTGGGAACAAGTCACATCGACGCTGACAGAATTGGTGGGTATAGCAATAGAATGCAATGTTCAGGTGTGCCTACTGGGATTGCTGAGGGATGTCAGAGCTATGAAGCGTAAATTTTGTGCTGTGGCGTTACTCCTTGCCAAAAGACGTATATCTATATGCTGGGATAGTAAAGTTACCCCGACTATTAAACAATGGCTGGGTGATCTGTCCCATTGCCAGGACACTCTAAGGACATATCAAGAGGAGCTTCCTGCCTGAACCAGACCGAAAGACTATTGGCAATATTTCACACAGTACCTAAACACTAACCCGAACACCTCATGATGTAAAGGATTTGTGAGCTCTTTCAACTTCATTGTAACTGATATATATCTGCAATGCATGTGTACTTTCATTTTGATACAGATTTTGATGGGTTGACGAATGCTGTAGTGAAATGGCCTGAGTTGTTCTTAGCTTGTTTTCTTGATTTTGAGATGTATTATACCTGAAACCAATAAAAATATTTTTTTTAAAAATACACAAATATTGATCACACACTTGCTGGGGTGGATGGGGTGAAAGCAACACTAACTCAAGGCAGGGCAAATATCTTCTTTTGCTCTAAGTATATATACTTTACTTTAGCCCACACTGGCAATATTAGAGCGCCCACAAACGCAGAGTATTCAGACTGCATAGACTAGGAGTAGAGACTGACAGTACTAGTAGGACAAGTCGCAAGTGAGGGTACCACATCTATCTGTTGGTGTGTTACACTATCAGCAGATTATTTCAAAAACTGGCTGCAGCCCTGCTTCAGCAAAGGAAACCATTTAAGGTATAATAGTAATCCCATCACAAAACATGTACATCATATGTAAACTGTAAATAATGTATTCCCCTAACAAAGAAACTAATGAAAAAGAAAAAACACCTGAATTACCCCTCTCCCTAACCCAACCAATGTCATTAAGTGTCCAATGTCCATAAACCCCAACATTTCACCAATGCCCAATTCCCACCCAACAAAAAAAGATTAAAAAAGGGGCAAGGTGACAGTGTTCTAGTGGTGGGCTCGCCGGATCTTGTTACTCTTCAGAGCCTTTATCCACTCCTCTAGGTGCGCCATCTGGAGGTGCATGTGGCGCTTAAATGCCTTACAGTTGCATGCACAAGAGTGGCAGCAGTGTTCAAAGAAGTGTGGCGGGCAGCTGCCAGACCGAGGTGCTGTACCACTGGAGGCACTGGGGGGCCTGGGAAGGCCCTGAGGCATTGGAGGAAGCTGCAGCTGCTGCCACTTCCTCCTCCTCCTCCTACTTCTCCGCCAGAACCACCAGCTGCTGATATTTAGTACGGACGGCCTTCAGCTTCCGTTGCTGGGCCATGGCTGCTAACTCCTTCCTGTTTAGTTGTTTCAATTGGGAAGTAGTAGCTATAGCAAGAAATAAAAAATACAATTGTAACCAATACTCTTAGCAAAACAGTAACACAAAATTAATTATATACATAAAATTATAGTGGCACTGTAGCAGTAGCAAGTACAGTACATAACATTTGTGGTATCCTCCCATTTCCTCAGTCTCAGATTTTTAGGCATTACTAGGCACTATGGAGTAGACAAGTCTTCTTCCTCTCTCTTGTTTAACTAAATTAACCTTGTAGCCACGCCAGCTCCATCAGCTTCCACTCTAGACAAACATACTTGTGTCGCAGACTCACGTTATTATTATTTACTACTGTCTGCAGGTGGGGCAGCTTTTTTTTCTATTATGGCCAAACTCTGTTACATCAATGGCAACTGCTCAATTTCACTTTCACTCTGACTACTGCAACAAGGCAGGTGATATCTGATCTGAATGATTATATAGGGACGACGTGAGGTACAATTCATTGTGTAATCATGGAGTCAATGTGCCTGCCATGGTAGGCTGACACGGTTGAAAAAGACATAGGTAGGGAGTGGGCCTCGGAGTCGGAGGGAGGCGATTGATAATGGCTGTGTATGGGTACATACATACACAATATATATGCTGTACTTGCAAACTACTGTGAGTCAAGGGAATATTCTGAAATACAACCTTGAACCAAAAACCTTGAAAAAAACAGTACTTCTTTCTTTTCACAGCAAATATTCCATTTATCTTTGCATTGCTCTTCCAGCATTATATTTTTAGGTGGAGCATTTGAGACCTATAGTATATACTTTAGTATATACTTATATGTGTATGTGCTTTGTGGGGTCTGGAGATTATCCCTTAAGTATGGGCGAATTTTGAGAATCAGCGTACCGCAAATTCATGCGAAATCGCAAAAAAATCCGCGAATTCGCGGATTTATTTGCGATTTCCACCATACTTAACTGGAGTACTTTCTACTGGCTAATCAGTAAGTGCTAACTCGTTGGGTAAATGTATTGTGCTGTTCCTACACTACAGCTACGTAAAGACCCAGAAGAGTTGTCTCCAGTGACCCCGTGTGTCTGTAACTTTGCCACCGCGCCCATAGGCGACGAGGTCCCTCGAGTGAGCTGTCCATCACAGTGGGGGAAAGGGCGGGAAGAGGTTGCATAGCCTAGTGTGTGTGGGCTGGGGCCAGGCTTCTATGCGAGTTCACATGCCTCTCATTTATAAGGGGTCAGAGGCCGATAAGCGCAGCAAATGAGGAGAAAGCAGTAAGTGCTACCTCATTGGGTAAATGTATCGTGCTTTTCCTGCACTACAGCTGTGTAAAGGCCCAGAAGAGTTGTCTCCAGTGACCCCGTGTATAGTGTAGTTCCTATTATCCCAATAGGCTCTGCGCATTGGAATAATATCTTCAATAGTATAGACCTAGGGCAGAGGTTAACTAGGTCATCTACTGACGATATTAGACTTAAAGTTTTGTGTTTGCCAGCAAGCTCAGAGTTCACTAGAAACGTTCTCGAATAGGCCAGGAGGATTTTAACCTCCCTGGATAGACAAGAAGGGATTTAGTTTCTGACAACCATAGAACATGACAACTTTGCTCTCTCCTAATCAAGAGTGTATCTCTAGAGTCGTGTGAAAACAAAAGACAACTTATTAGGGTCAGGGATGCGGGCGAGGCTGCATCTCTCGGAGTGGTTCAGGAGACTTGAGGCCTGGATCTCGTGTCCGGGCCCTGTAGGGCCTAGAAACGGGTGCATCTCGATGATTTAACATGCACCATGTAAATACGTTGGCAACATAGGCCTAAAAGCCTAATTCACGTTGCTTTCACGGAGGACTGGATAACTGACATGTTAACGTTGGACGCAACTGCAAATGCGTCTTTATTATCGGCCATAGAGGGAAAATGCATAGCGATCATGCATATATATATTACAAGTTAGGGAACACGTAGGGACACATGACAGGGCAAAATTCAATTTTCCTCATTCCCTCCTTGTTCCCTACGTTCCCTTCAGGAAACATCAATATTCATAAGACCATCTATCTGTTCATACAGCATCATTTGCTCGTCTTTTTTTATTTGGGAATGGGATCGTGGACGTGGAATACAAGATGTAGCGCACAAGCCGCAAATCGCTGGGCCACATTGTAAACAGAGACAACAACTGAATATGATCATTACTACTACTCCTAGGAATGACAGTACTTTCCATCCCCATGCAGATATTACACTCCAGAGCCAGCCGGACCAAGTCCAGGTGCCTGGATTCTGGTGTAGCGGATGAGCTATTTTATGAAGTCTAGTTATTGCTGAATACACAGACGGTGCGTTATTAGGAATGAAAACGCAACAACTAGATCCGATGACTCTACAAGCTCCGCCCCTATCGGCCAGGATGACCTCAAGGACAAGGCGGTTCTGAAGAACAACAAATCTCATAGCAGACTGTTCTTCTGATAAGTTACCTAGGGCGGAAGTAGTCTCATTCACTACTGCTTCGAGGGTTCTGGTTAACCTGCGTATTAATTTACTATTCTGGACAGGACCTATGAAGAAAAAGAAACCTTTATTGAAATCCGTATACTGTTCTAATGCAGTTTCAGTCTGATCGACAATTGGGGACTCGATCTCCCTTCTATGTCTGACGTGTACTAGATGGGTATTTCGGTGATAATCGGATGGGGCTAGGAAAACTGGTGGCAGTAGGAATGCAATGTAACAGGTTCCATCCCAATCTCGGGGCAAACGTACATAAGCGGTCTGACCACATATAAAATAGGAATGACGTGAAGCTTTGAAAGTAGACTTCCCTTGGTCACTGTATTCGACCACAGTAGTACAATCACTGTGTCCTAGATGTACTGAACCATTCTTTCTAACACATAATTCGCCTTTCACTGGTAGAACTGTTATAGAAGGCAAGTCTGAATTGGTCTCGGACTGAACATTCAAAACCATGAGGTTAGAGGAAAAATTGCCTAGATCATATACTTCATTTTCTAGATCTATCCCTGTCCTATGGGAAAGACCTTCCTTGTCTGGGAAACAGGATTCATTCATAACTGTATTCAGAAGGGACTTATCGTCTAAAGATGACGCCAATGTAAACCATGCTCCACACGAACCATTGTGTGAAAACGGATAGGGAAAGAGTGGCAGAGCTCCCTTCACTGTCTGGAAAGGGGGGAGTCGACCACATACCCAGCAATTAGTGGCATTGCTGGTTTGATGCGAATAGTGTAACATACGAATAAAAGTATTGTTGCGCATTGCAAGTCGATAGGATAACTCGTGAGGGGGTAGTTCACTAAATGTGTGCTCTACAGTATCATTAGAGGAAAAGTGTGAATGTGAACCAAGAGGAGGAAAAAATACATGTAGCATATAACTTATACATGTGATCGTAAGACTCAGAATAAACATAAACAAGAATGTAACAATACATCTGCTTCGGAGACTTTTACAATATTTCGTTTTCTTGAAGTTTCGTCTATCTCTCTCACTATGTGGGTCTATCTCATACATGTCAGAAACCTGTCTAACCGCTTCACCCGAGGGGGACTTAAACAATTAAACGCTGTCTGACTTACTAGACCTTAATTTCATTTTATACTCCTGCTGCGGAGTTTTCTCTAACAGGGGAAGTTTAGAGTCAGTATCGGGGCAGTCCTTGAAAAAAGTCTTTGGACACAGTCCATGGAAACGCTTGATGTGGCTGGAATGGAGCCAGCCTTTTCTTCCTTCTAGCTTTACGGCGGTCCTTGTGGTCATCAGAACGAGTTTTGGCTCCTTCCAGCGGGGCTCCAGAGGGCTTGAGCGATCAAAATTTCTAACCAGAACAAGATCACCGGGAACGACCTCGTGCGGTTTCACCTGGGTGTTGTCTGGAAAAGCAGCCGCGACCTGTGAACGACAAGAGAGTAGTGCAGACATCAAGGAAGCTAGGTAATCTGTCAGCATGTTACTGTCAACATCGGTGATTTTACGAGGCATAGGTGTACCCCACATGTTCTGGGGACGACCAAAAACTACTTCATAGGGTGACAAACCAGATCTAGAGTGAGCGACCATTCTCATATAGAAGAGGGCAACCGGCAGGGCTACCATCCAATCTACACCTTTTTCTGCACAGACCTTCGCTATTCGTATTTTCAGAGTTTGATTGTGTCGCTCGACGAGGCCAGCTGCCTCTGGGTGTCGTACGCAGTGGAATTTCCACTGGTACCCTAACAGAAGTGATACCTGTTTCATGAGTTCGGACGAGAATGGCTGTCCATTATCTGAATACACGACACGGGGTAAACCGTATCGAGGGAAAAACTCACGTACCAGCTGCTTGGCAGTGGTCGCGGCAGTATAATCTGGGACTGGATATGCTTCTGTCCATCTGGACAAAGCGCATACAACTACGAGGACATACTTGAATCCTCGACATCGATCCATCTGGATATAATCCATCTGGAGGACTTCAAAAAGGTGGTCAGGAGGATGAAATCCACCTTGTTCCACGGGAACACCTTTACCTGGATTGAACTGACAACAGATCATGCAGGTACGCACTTTCTGCTTCGCTGCTGCTCGTAAATGCTTATTAAACCAAAGGTTCTGGATGCTGTCTAACATGGCTTTTTCTCCTAAGTGTGCTGGACTGTGTGCTGTATTAATAATGACTTGAACCATAGAGTCGGGGAGAAACCATGTGGCTTTTCCCTTCGTCAACCATCCCTGATCTGTTTGGACCCCTCCTTGTTCAGACCATTTCTTGATTTCATCTGGAGTAGCATGTGTCTGTATGTCTAGTACATCTTGTGTAGGATCCTTGACTGTCATGCAAGTCGTCTGGACTGAAACGTCTGTCTTTGTCGTGTCAGCTGGAATGTCTGGAGTCTGAGCTGTAAGCTTGGCTGTTCGATCTGCCAGGTCGTTACCCTGGGAAATGGTGTCAGTGACTCTTGTATGTGCCTTGCACTTCATAATCGCTATAGCTGTAGGTAAATGTATTGCTTCTAACAGAGCTTGAATGAGGGGGCCATGCTGAATCTTGGCTCCATGAGAGGTCATAAAACCTCTTTCTTGCCAGAGGACTCCAAAGTCGTGAACGACTCCGAATGCATAACGTGAATCTGTATATATGTTTACTTTCAGGTTCTTGGCTCGTATGCAGGCTTGGGTCAGAGCGATGAGCTCTGCTGCTTGAGCAGACAAGGTGTCAATACGATGTGTTTCTATAACTTCAGTTTCAGTAGTCACTGCATATGCTGCCACTAACTCTCCTGTACTTGTTCTCATACATGAACCGTCCACATAAAGTGTCAGGTCTGGGTCTGGTAATGCAATGCCCGTCAGGTCTTGTCTTGGCTTCGTCATGGTGTTAATAACTTCCACACAGTCATGTGTTGCAGGGTTTGATGTAATCGAAGGTAACAGTGTAGCAGGATTTAATATGTTACAGCGTCTGATCTCTATGTGTGGCTGAAACAGTGTCAGTTCATATCCTGTCAATCGTGCAATTGTCAAGTGCTGAGTCTGTGTTCGGTTTAAAAGAACTTCCACGGAGTGTGGAACCTGTACTGTCAGGGAGTGTCCTAACACTATGGAATCACTTTGTCTGATAGCTAAAGCTGTGGCGGCAACTGATTTGAGGCACGCAGGCAAAGCCTGGGCTACTGGATCTAATGTGCTAGAAAAATAAGCACAAGGCTTGTGTTGTCCTGCTTGGTCTTGTGTGAGAACAGATAATGCTGTACCATCGCGTTCAGTGACAAAAAGTGTAAAAGGCTTGCTGTAGTTTGGTGTCGCTAAAACAGGTGCTTGACATAAAGCTTTCTTTAATTCTTCGAAAACAAGTGTATGTTCCTGGGTCCAAGGGAGGACAGTCAATGTCGCTGCCTCCTGTGTTGTCAACTGTATCAGTGGTTTGGCTAGATATGCTTACTGAGGGATCCATTGTCTGCAGTAAGAAGTGAGGCCGATAAAAGCTCGTACCTCCTTCTGTGTCTTGGGCTGTGGAAGATGTGCAATTAACTGGATACGGTCAGGTGTCAACTGTCTACCCCTCTTGGACAGCAAGTGTCCAAGGTATACCACTTGCTGGACACAGAATTGCAGTTTCGAAGGGGACACCTTGTACCCCATTTCTGCCAGAAAATACAAGACTGTCAGTGACGCACGTTCGCAGTCACGTTCTGTACGGGCAGTAATTAATAGATCATTAACATACTGGAGCAGGGCAGTGTCAGTTGGCATGTGAATACTATCTAGTTGTCGTTTCAGTGCTTGACTGTAAATACTAGGACTTTCTGTGAAACCTTGAGGTGCACGTGTGAATTTATAGCTTCTTCCATTTAAACAGAATCCAAAAAGGAACTGGCTGTCTGGATGGATGGGTACACTAAAGAAGGCGTTCTTGAGATCGATAACAGTAAAGAACGCTGCTTCGGAATCAATGGCAGTCAATAGGGAAGAGATGTCTGGAACTACTGGGTACTGGGTTATGATACATTTATTAAGTTCTCGAAGGTCAATCACTAGTCGATAAACTGGAGGTGCATTTGGGTCAGTACGTTTAAGAATCGGAATGATCGGAGAATTACATACATTGGAGTCAGTCTCTACAACCACTCCTTGAGCAATGAGTTCGTCAATGATTTTTGATAAGGCTGCTACAGCCTCAGGTGGCAGCTTGTATTGTCGGATTCGTGGTAGTACAATTCCTTGTTTTAGAGTGACACGGTATGGTGTAATGTGCATACAACCTACATCGGTTGGACCTTGCGCCCATAAATGCTGTGGTACATTCAGTAATCTTGGATCAAAATCTCTTAACACATAATGTCCTTTAAAATCACGTAAAAACAATCTCACTCCTTCCGGAGAACAACAAATCACGGCACCTAGTTCTTTCAATGTTTTAATACCAAGTACGTTTTCTGGACATGATTTCGTAAGTAACAAGTCTGTAGTTCGGGACAATGGACCAACTTCTAGGGAAACTGGTTTCGATATTTCATTAACAATAGGCTTTCCTGAAAATCCCAGGGAAACATTTCTTGAGCCTGAGAGAGGAGCCCCTGGAACCTCGTCATGACTGATGGTAGTCCTACTTGCCCCTGTATCAATCAGAAACTTTCTGTCTTTCCCTAATACTTGACTGTGTACATAGGGACCTTCTTGATCTACAGGAACCTCGATGAGAGGCAAGCCAACCTCCCTCTCTAGGCTGTTTCATGAATACTGCTGATATTCTGGATAATCTGACTGTGCGTACTGGTACATCTGCTGTGTAACGTGTTGTGTGGCAGCTATAGGCTGCGGTACAGTTACTGTCTGTTGTGCGTTCTGCGGTGGTTGCGTATTCTGCGGAACATGTTCCTGTCTAGGAGGACGCGGTCTTTCTTTCGTCTTACCAGTAGCTATGTTGTGTTTCAGAACTGCACATTCGTTTATATAGTGACCTGGCTGTTTACAGTAATTGCATGTCCCTTTAACGGGAGCTGCAGAATGACTGGTCTGAGTCGTACCCCTCTTCTGACTATCCACTGGAACAGACTGTGCCACTAGTACTTTCATTTTCGTGTCTTTCATACGTCTCCTTTCGTGTTCTTGTTCTTCTCTGATTCGGTTCTGATGGTACTGTAACATTTGTAACATTTGGGACGGGGTATTAGCTTGCCAGGTACTCTCAACTTTTAGTACTCGATTTTTAACTTGTGGTAAAGAATTCTCTACTAATTTGGTAACAAAAAGATGTGGATACAACTCACTACTTGTTTTCAAGCCGCTATTAATAATGAAACATTTCTCAAATCTAGAATAAAAATCACTAGTGTCTTCGTCTTGTTTCTGTTTACAGGCTGAGATGGCATCCCAGTCTTCCTTTTTCGTGGTTAGTAATCTTGGCAAGACTTGTATTAACAACTCGGGCAATGCTTTGGCTTTTTCCCCGAGACCAGTACCAGGAACTCGTGTGTTATCTTCGTTCTCTAATTCTGCCCAGTCTATATTTTTCTCTCCCACCTCCCATTCTTTTTCTTTAAGTTTTTCATATATGCCCGCAGGCAACAGGACCTTTAACATTTTAATGATATCGGGATACGTGTATTCTCCCATACGGAGCATGTCCTTTAATTCACGATGGAACCCTGCTGGATCTTTATCGTGACAGGGCACTAACTTTTTCATTTCCAGTAGTTCTATTTTCGTTAAAGGAGTGTAAACAAATACTCGTTCGAGCGTACCTCCCGTTCCCTTAACAGGATGGACTTCTCGCAAGGGATTCTGTCTGTCTATGTAAAATGTCTTCCTTACTGGGGGTGGAACAGGAACGAAATGTGGAATCAGGAACGTTCTGTATTTGTGGCGTTGTTCTAAAATGACATTAATCAAATCGGTGCCTAGGCCTTTCCATCTGTTTAGGAGTAACTCGTCCAATACATTATATAGGGGACCTGGATCAGAATGCTGATTTTCGTACAGTGTAATGAGGTGTTGGATCATGTACATACCCACCAGTCGCTGTTCGTCTGGGGAAAGTTTCAGAAATGTCTGGGCCACTACTTCGTCTGAAAATGTACTAGAATCACTAGTCCATTGAACTGCTGATCGGGCTAGTTCTTGTTCATGCATGGTACTAAGCTCACTGTAGCCTATTCGTAGTTTCAGAACTCTATCGGTAGCTTGGAATAAATGCTCAAGAGAACACTGTTCTGGTACGGGAGGAAGAAAGGTTTTCTTGCATTCTAGGCGTGTGTGTCTGTCAAAAGGTTTCGTCCTACCTACATACGCTATTCTGTCTGGGTTCTCTGTGTCTACATCTTCGTCTGAAGTATCATTCTCTTTCTCGGTTCCTCTTGCTGCTTTCTCCCTTTCGTGTATGCCTAGAATTTCTTTACGAATCTTTCTATACATGGTTTCTATACTACCTTGTTTACTGTGTTTTCCGTCTGCTATATTGTCACTCCATTTTATCAGGGCCTTCATCTCGTCTTTATTTTTACCAGGCTGGTCTTGTTCTCTTATTAAACAATTTATCAAAAACTGCAAGATCATATTTTGAGTCTCGACTTTCCTGTGTGCCGTAGCCTCGTGAATACTTTCTGGTCCTTCTCCTGTTCTGATGAAATGATATATTCTGTCTAAATGTTCCCTCATTTCTGGCATGATAGCCAAATAACTTGCGACTCGTCGTAGACGTACGGAATATAATATCATGTGATCTTCGCCTGGCACTGGATCATATCTACAATCAGTAAGGTATTGTTTGAGGGCTGCGTGTGTAGCCATTTTTGGCGTACGTTGTAATGCTGCGTCTCTCAGCGTCATTCGTTTTACTTGAGGCGGGGTGATAGGGATACCTCCCCCTGCTCCTCCTGAACTAGAATCGGCAACTAATACTGGGTGTGCCGTTGCTGGTAATGTGACTGGTAAAGTAGGCATATGTAATGTGGGTTGGTCCTGGGTTGCTGGCGGATTAAAAGGATTCCCGGGACCAGTGGCTGGAGGAACAGTAATCGCGTTATCAACAGGGTTGTGAGGTTGAACAGACGGGGTAGGATTCGGATTTGCATATTCTGGGACAGTGTCGTCTAAATAGGAAGAAAGGAAAATTTCAGCTGCGGTCGGTTTATGACGTAGCTTAGTCGGGACCAATGGTGGCGGTAAATTACAGGGTGTTTCCGGGGTCACCTTAGGCAGGCCCTCGGCGAGAAGGGGATACATGCCTTTAATAAGGGCATTTCTTTGTCTGCCTGACTGTTCTGCTCTAACTCGTTCACCTTCTTCTAGTAATTCCCTTTCTTGGGCTTTTTCTGATGATTCCCTACTTAGTTCTGCTTTCCTGAATTCTTTTTCTGTTCTTTTATGCGATTCTTTACGCCACAATTCTATGGCATCTTTCTGGGATTGTCTGGCTTTCTTTTTCCATAATGCTTCCTCTACTCTCATGATGCACTCGGCATCCCAGGTTCCTGAAACAGGCCATCTATATTTCTCTTCTAGATGTTTTGTATAATCTACCCATAAGTCTAAGTACAGTATGGCATCTAAGCCATGTTTATGATACATGAAATGTCCAGGACTGTCCCTAGGTGGGACAGGAACTGATTCTTCGAGTATCCCTTTTCTGGTTCTTATCTGACGTAACTTTGAAAACAGAGGCATATTTGAACGTACTTGAACTTGAACACAATGAACACAGTAATGAAATAGCAAACAAATCATTCATACCACGACATCAAAACTTATTAAAAACAGTTCGAACAGATACTACCTAGTGCATTGAAAACATAATACATCGAAAACATAATACTGGAAATCTCGAGAAACTATACTAGAAAAACAGAATTACTGGATGCACTGCTAAAACAGTACAGAACATACCGGTCTCATAAAGAGACACGTCATACCGTATCCACCTAGGTGAACACGTCGAACCGGATCTGTGTACCCAAACCCGTCTGGACCGGGCACAAATTAATGAACCCGTCTAGATGCGTTCCCAGCAATGGTACTCACCGGGAAGCAACACTGAAGGCCTCGGACTGGACTGGACTGGACTGCTACGACGTCTGGTTACTGCTACGCACTACGCATGCGCTTCGGGCTTCGGAAACAGGTGGGCCTCAGGATACCTCGGACCTTGCTCTCTCGGCTTGGGCTCTGGTCGGGACTCGCCGCATTCCTCACCGCCTCGTCTGGATGCCGGACTGCAGTCTCCGTCTCCTCCGTGGGCCTGAGGGAGTTTAAGCAGGAAAACCTGCGAGTGCACAGTAGGGGTCCGTCACGGCTGTAGAAGGGTCAGGGGGCCTGCGTTACATCGCCGGCGTGTGGGGAAGGGGCTCGTCCCTATTCGGGCCCCATTATGTGGTAAATAAATAAATTACCGGTACTATTTTTCTATGCATTAAATGAAAAGGATAGCTCAATAAATAAGAGGCAGAGTCCGTGGTATCTGAGTCATACGGGCTTTAATTAAGTGGCTCGAGCCAATGGATATCGGGTTCCATCACCTACTAAGGTTCAGGAAGGGACATTCAACATTTCATTGACATCATACAATATATATAGTAAAACCATACAGTTGCATTGAATACAGTAGGCGTAACAAGTGACAAACGAAAGATAAGAACATATGGGCGTGAAAAGAAGGCGTGCACAGGGCGTGCACGGAGGCATGTGATGTAGACGTCACAGAAGTGTCATAAGTGGGTGGACACATGGAGGGGGCTACATGGGCAGCTGGAACCTTTAACCTACTGGTGCGCGCAAAACGAGTCATGACGTGTAACTGGGGAGAGCTGGGGGGCGCTGACTCCTAGCACTAGTAGAGGAGACTAAAGTCTGGGATGTCAGAACGACCTGTACCTATAGCGTATCTGATATCTTGTGTTTGGAGTACATGTTGCTTGATTCTAAAAGTCATCAGGGCAAGGGCTACTTGTCACTAAAGGCAAGTGCATGCATATATTTCTTCATGTATTGCGTGAGCTATGGATCTTCTATGGATACTAATTCAGTAAATTACTTGCATGGAGACAGAAAGACTAGACTGTAGATGGATATGTTTATGCTGTTCGTTAGCTAGGAATGTGAAGCCGGGGAGCTGAACAGATAACTGTAGGCATAACATATTCTTGGCAGGCAGGCCAGGCCGAGCCGGGCACCGCGTTGCTTGGCAGGAAGTAAGTGAAGGGTCAGGGATGCGGGCGGGGCTGCATCTCTCGGAGTGGTTCAGGAGACTTGAGGCCTGGATCTCGTGTCCGGGCCCTGTAGGGCCTAGAAACGGGTGCATCTCGATGATTTAACATGCACCATGTAAATACGTTGGCAACATAGGCCTAAAAGCCTAATTCACGTTGCTTTCACGGAGGACTGGATAACTGACATGTTAACGTTGGACGCAACTGCAAATGCGTCTTTATTATCGGCCATAGAGGGAAAATGCATAGCGATCATGCATATATATATTACAAGTTAGGGAACACGTAGGGACACATGACAGGGCAAAATTCAATTTTCCTCAATGTTTTAGGGCGCCATTAAACAAGAGCAGGTGCTCTTGGTATTTGAGTGTTATTTCCACCTCCTCGAAAGGAGTGTACTCATTCGGAGGTTCCTCTATTTTGTAATAGTGGAAGTCCTTTGTTACAGCGTTTGCTGCTGGAAAGTTTATCCATGAATAGAATACCTCTGTCTGCCGATATTCGTGTGCCTCAATTACGAATATGACTGTACCACCTCTCGGTGTCAGCCCATTTTCTATAAGTTTTAAAGTTATAGTTTTTCTTATGTTGACCGGGATTAGTATTGCGTCCGGGTCTTGCAGTTGGAGACTATTGTCAGCTGCTAGGAGTTCAGCTGCTACTCTAGCTGTCTCCCTTCCTTCTTCACTGTCTGACATTTTACTGACAGGAAGGTTATTTTGTTTATTTGTAGATCAGGTTTCTATGGAAACAAAGATTAGATGCACAATATTTTGGAACAGTGTTATCCTTCAACGTTGAATAAACAAGAACTATACATAGGAGTCTCCTCCTACGAAATTTGGCAGATATAACCTTTCACCCACTCCAGACGTCTTTGGAGTATTATGGGAAAAAGGGTCTGAGTGAAAAAGCACGACTGAGTTACTCTAATGTCTTACGTTAGATTTATCGCCTATCCAAAATCGTTGGGCGCCATGTAGTGTAGTTCCTATTATCCCAATAGGCTCTGCGCATTGGAATAATATCTTCAATAGTATAGACCTAGGGCAGAGGTTAACTAGGTCTTCTTCTGACGATATTAGACTTAAAGTTTTGTGTTTGCCAGCTAGCTCAGAGTTCACTAGAAACTTTCTCGAATAGGCCAGGAGGATTTTAACCTCCCTGGATAGACAAGAAGGGATTTAGTTTCTGACAACCATAGAACATGACAACTTTGCTCTCTCCTAATCAAGAGTGTATCTCTAGAGTCGTGTGAAAACAAAAGACAACTTATTTTACTCAGTCAGTTCAGTGCATTCTTAGTTTCACCAGATTGTAGATAAAAGGAAGAGACGGGCGTGTTCAATAAAAGATGGTATTTATTGATCAGTCTCTTTTCTCGTACAAGAGAAATGAATCGCTACTATTGTAATACTTGTAGTTAAGTAAAGTGCATACAGTAGAGACAGAATTATAAAATAATACTGTAAAAGCATTGATATGGTTTCTGAGCCATATGATACTTTAAAATGGATAAAATATATACATACATATATACATTTGACTAATCGTACTCAACTGGTGCTTCTAATCACGCCTACCCCAGTGTACCTGACCTAAGCCTAATACGTGGGCGGGAGTAGATAAGTAGCAGTTTAAGTTAAGTTTGTTTTGCCAAGGGACTGACTCAAGAATTATCTGCAAGGGGTTATTCAGTTCTGTACCTGGGATCTAGAAGGTTTGAGGGCTGGTATCTCTTATCCCAGGTCTTGATATTCCAGCTGCCTGTGAGGGCTGCGTGGAAGCGCCGGAGCTGGATTTCTCGGCAGGAGAAAGGCAGCGTCTCGTTCTCAGCGCGTCAGGAAGGCGGGGCAGCGTCTGGGGGCTTCGCTCTCAGCTGGGCTCCTCGGCAAGTCTCGCTGCTCCAATCTCGTCACCACCGCGTGTGTTTGCTTAAGGCAATGCCGGTAATATTTATACCTGAAAGGTGCCGAGATTGACGTAAGGATGGACATATATACGTCAATAAGGATGTCATACGAACGGGTTCGTTCGCACATTCTTTTACTGAAGTTCTCGGTGAAATCCAAACAATGGCTACGGGAATTTCCCAGGTCGCTGTAGGTTTGATTTGTTTTGAGAACTCCGTATGCCTTATCAGGGGCTGGAGGAATATCGCTTGCCTAATTAGATGGCATGCGTTATGACCTAATCAGATAACGCGCTTCTGTGCCGTGGTGTGGCTTAATCAGATAACAGTTTTTGCACCGTTAGATGGCTGCTAGTTAATTATTAACCAAACCAGGGTCAGGAATAGGGGGATCGATACAGTACCTATAGAAATACATCACACGTGTGTCTGTAACTTTGCCACCGCGCCCATAGGCGCCGAGGTCCCTCGAGTGAGCTGTCCATCACAGTGGAGGAAAGGGCGGGTAGAGGTTGCATAGCCTAGTGTGTGTGGGCTGGGCCGGGCTTCTGTGCGAGTTCACATGCCTCTCGTTTATAAAGGGTCAGAGGCTGATCAGCGCACCAAATGAGGAGAAAGCAGTAAGTGCTACCTCGTTGGGTAAATGTATTGTGCTTTTCCAGCACTTATTATCCCTAGGATTTGTCTGCTTTTACATAGAGACTTTTTTTCTGTTCAGCTGACTCAATTCAACTGTCTTGATAGAAAACCGCCAGTAGAGGACAGTAAAATACCAGAATTGCTTTCTGCTGAGGGACTTTCTTTTTTTTTCTGGCAACTGCCTCACTTTAACTTTCTTGATAGAAAATGACTAAACAGAGGTCAGTAAAATACCAGAATCACTTTAGCATTCTCTAGATTCCAGTCCATAGAAATAGTCTTCCATGAGCACCCAGAGACAATAATATTTTTTTCAAATTTTGTATTTTCAGTGATATAACGACCGAAGGCCTTGATTTTATATTAAAAGCAGAGCTTTGGACTATACCATTTCCAGCTGAAAGGAAATATGTCTCTCCATGTTTATCATTTATCAATACTTAGTGTGTCACGCAGTTTGGTGCTTACTTTCCCTCCATGTTAAATAACAGTCGCTGTTTCAGCACCTAGGCTAATGTGCTGAGTAGCTGAATACATATAAGGTCCCAAAGGTGATATCGATTGCTTTGCAAAGGCTTGTTTTTCTTCTGATCTTATTCTATTCTTCACCCTTGGCTTTGCTACTCTGGCACGTTTTTTTTCTTTTACATTCTCTTCATACAGTGACAGTCTCCACTTATGCTATGATTGAATCATATCAAGGCATCCATCTATTCAAATTAAAAATGGCTATCATTCTTCTTAATCTCCCAACCAACCTTTCACTAACAACATACATATGTAATTTTTAAACCACCACCAACGCGTCCTTCCATGCTTGTCTTTGCGTTTGACCCATCAAGCTCCCCGGAGGCTTCCTATCACCCATACAGTTACACACACCCAGGCAGGCTCTTTTCATTTACCTTTCACCCATCCTTCAACCACCCACGCATCTGATTCCTATCACCCACCTATGCATTCCACGCATTCTTCTTGTCCAGTCATATAGACAATATTACATGTCGACCGTCCTTCCATCTTCCATCCTTCTTTCCCTTTTTTGTTTAACTCATCCATCAAGGTCGTCTGACTCTTAGTCTTCTTCATAAAACTTTCCCAGCTGAGTTGGAGTCAGATAGAAGAGGCCATTAGTTACTCAACTCCCGAAGCTAAGGGTGTCTTTTTCAACCATTTTTCACGACAACTCAACAGTAGAGTGTGCAGTCTTGCAGCGAGTTTGTATTGTTAATAAGTAAGGAATATAGCTTACCACCGCCCGCCAGTGCTGCTGGCTCACAAACCTCTGCAGCTGCCTCATCTGCTCCCTTCTGGCTGGTGTCACCTGCCCCACCGTTGACCATGGTGGTCGATATGCCTAGAAAAAACATGACACTTTTTTAGATGCCTTATGCCCCTCCCCCTATTTATTTTTTTCAGTACCAAGATTGAAAATACAATACATACATACACCACACACATCAATAGTACAAATCGAGTACTAGAGTAGATTAGATAGCAGTGGTATTTCCTATCCTATTATGAATAGTAAATATCTGGTTAGGCATTTTGTTGGTCGAAATGTTAAAAAGCCTCTCAGGAAGAGGACAGCCCAAAGGACTGGACTCAGTTGCTAGAGCTATTTGTGAATCTGAGTTTTAAAACCTTTTAAAAAGAAAAAGAGTGGCCAACTAGGCAAGCAACAGACAGGCTAATAGTAGTACAGAGCAGAGGCAGTTAGACTGATGTAAAAAAAATCAGACACTAGAATTATATTAACTATTAAAATAGTTAGGTAATGCAGGGATAAGAAGAATGTAGAAACAGATAGATCCATGACGATTTGGTAAAAAATAGAATTAGGAAATAGAAGTAATAGTTAAAAAAAAATAAGGTGCAGAAAAAGTTAGGGAAACATAATTATTAATATTAACAACAGGAAGACTTACTGAGGCCAGTAGCAGACCCCTCTGCAGAGGAGCGATTCTGGTCCTGGGAGGCATCTCCAGCCCCCCCCTCTGGCCCCGTTGTCTTCTTTTGACCCCGACTGCTGAGCATGTAAGACATATTAAAGAGACAAAAATTTATTGGTGTGAAACAAATATTAAATATTTAAAAAAACGCTTTAAGAAGATTTTTGGACAGGTAATGAGAACTGCAATAAAAATTGACCTATCTAATCTAATCGACTAGTAGTATCGCGGACTGCCTAGTTATTTTATTTATTGATTCAGTGTTCCATTCTAATTCCAGAATCCAAAACTAAGTACCATCTAGCATGCCTATTCCAAAGACATTGGAATGAATTTCCCAAAATGATATTTGCTTCTATTAACTGCCGATCTCATTTGCAATCATCAATGAACCAACCCCTTCACTAAGTCTCCATTTCCATTTATTTTAGTCTTCAGAAATGCATAGATGGACGCATGCATATTGCATACACCAATTTGTTTGTTGGTTGCTGCTGATGTCCTGATGAGTTGCTATAATATTCACTCACTAACAAACTACAAAAGGTTCTACTAAGGACTGGAGTCAGCAGCATGTGACGAAGGACTCGTCGCAAAGTTAAGAATAGTAGAGCTGAGCACCTGTCTAGTAGAATAACAATCACATAATATAAGAATTTTAAAAGTAACTTACCTGCGTTAAAGCAGCAGCAGCATTGTTGCTATTTGGGAAAACAATAATATGCGCAATAACACAGAACAGAATCCACAACTGTAATATAAATATAATTAGCTACTCACCAAGACCCACAACCTCAACACCTAGCAGGTCCAGCAGATCCTGCTCCCGGTCCAGGATGTCGGACCACTGGTGAGTCAGCTGGTTGTGGGTGTGCCGGACCTCAGAGCAGTGAAAATTATTCAGTGCATTTAACTGTTGCAAAATGATAATGTTGTGATCAATGGGGAAACACACTAGTGACACTCGGTCACTTGCAGGTCAAGTCCAGTGGAAACCACTAGGGCATAAGATCATGGGGCAGGACTAAGTATGGGTCGAAAATCCGTTCTGCTCGTGGTATTTGCGTATTTTCGGCAATTTGCAATCCGCGAATCCTGCAAAATTGTCGAAGAATCCACAAATCCGCTCGCAGGCGGATTTTTTTTTGTTTTTTGCACTATACATTTACCCAACGAGGTAGCACTTACTGATACTCCAGTTGAGTAGAGGTATGGCACAACACGGTGGCATCTTCGTGGATAAATATGCAGGCAGGATACATTATGGCACGATGCTCCTGTAACAAAAATTAAACCTCAACAGGAAGCACTTACAGATATAAATAATGCACGTGCTCGAGTTGAAGCTCAAATTCAGTAACGCATTACAATCAGCACAAAAAACTAGTGAGCACTGTCAAGGCTAGGCAGGTGTGCTTTCTCCCCAGATCTACCGTCTACAATTAGCTGTCATCCTTGAGGAGGTCTTTGCATCCACGAGTTTCTTGAGAGCAATCCCCTGTACTTCCTGTGACCAGGAGGCTGCTTTCTCCTCATCTGCTGCTCCGATCGGTCTCTGACCCTTTATAAACAAGAAGCATGTGAACTGACATACATGCCCCGCCCGTTTGGCCCCGCCACACACACACACACTAGGGTATGCAACGTCTTCCCACCCTTTTCCCCACTATGATGGACAGCTCACTTGAGGGATCTCAGCGCCTATCGGCGCGGTGGCAAAGTTACAGACACACGTGGTCACTGGAGATAACTCTTCTGGCCCTTTATGCAGCTGTAGTCAGTGTAGGAAAAGCACAAAACATTTACCCAATGAGTAAACACTTACTGATTTGCCACTAGACAGTGGCAAACAGACTATTTGTGCGAATCCGCGAGTTCCCAAATTTTTTCGCGAACTCGCTGATTTTTTTTCGATTTTGCGCAAATTTGGGGAACGCAAATCCGCAAAATTCGACCATACTAAGGCAGGTCCAGCTTCAAACAGTCAGACAGTTGTGACATATACCAGATCCCGTGCCCAGTCTCCATTTTAGTTTCAAGTTTTATCTTGACTTCATTTTCTATTGAAGACTTTTTACATATTTTGTGCTTCTAAGATAATGTACTGAGAAATTATTATACACGCTGTTTATTTCTTAGCATGCATTATTATCATCTTATTTGTACACTCTGTCCAAGGCTAAGCGCAGAGAACACAATATCCTTGTATTAGATTGTCCGGCTGGAGACAGCTTTACGGCTCCAGACCAACCATTGCATCCATGCTGCGCCCTTGACACAGTGAAATTAGAACAGTGGTTTTATTACATAAATCGCCTCTACATCATGTTTGGCGAAGAAACACTTTTACTGGGATTTTCCTGGAATGAAATGCACTGTGACTGAGTTGCAGTCCTTCTGACTTTGACATCTGTCCTGCAAAGGCTGATAGCCGGTTCTGCTCAGGCTGGCTTCCTACTACATCATACTCTGGTATGGGGGGTAGGCTATCCCAATGGATCTGGGATAGGGTACTCCCACTAAACACTGGATAGTGTAGGTAGGTATAGGTAGGAGTGTAATCATAGTAATGTCATAATGGCTGAACTGTTTATACTTTTCACCACATGTGTAATGCTGGTTAACAATGTTTTGATTCTTATGCCTAATAATAATCACCTGGATACCCTATCAGGTGATAACCCGCACTTTAGAAATCCTGATTGACTGATTGAATAATTGCAGCACACTCTTTCTATGACATATTGTGATTGTTTTAATAAATGTTTAAAAATCCAATACATATCTTTCTTGTGTTTACTTTGGGTATGCAAAAGTAAAACAACAGAAGGGTTGATCTGTTTCCATGATTTCCTTGGAAATAAAGAGTGGTCATGTTTTAGGTTGCTGATACCATCTGCTACCCGGGTAAGGTTAGGGGTTCACATCGGGCACTGTGAGCTTTCTAGGATCCAGGCCAACATTCTCTGATAGTATGTGTCAACTGAGTTCACATATTTTTAAGTCTATGTTACCCAGATACACAGTCCTACTTAATTTGCAGGAAAAGTATAACATGATGATACCAAGGTTCTAGGTCAGGAACTTATTTAATGGATCTCATGAGTAGCTCTTGTGTGTGCCTAAGGTCTCCCTTTTACCTCATACAGAGATATCTGTGGTGTTAGGGATTTAATCCTCCTTAGCTTAATAGGACATTTTAGTCTGTAGATTGTTCAAGCTTGAACCTTTAAAAGGCGTATCCCACTATAGTATTTCCTTTCTTTGAATTACATTCATTAAATATGGCACTAACAGCTATCATTCCTGTTAACTGCCAACATGCTGTTATAGCATTATTAATACAACAAGGGCTCCCTGTTGGGGGTGGAGATGTCACCTTCGTGGTTGAGGCCCAGAAAGCACATAAAGCCGAGGTATCTACTCTTGGTCTAAATTCCTGCAGTCAATGGCACTTCACACACATTTCACACATACTCTACAGCTGCTTTACCAACTCAATACAGCGCTTATGAAGGTTTAGAACTAGCATTAACATATCAGAAACATTGCAATTAGTTCCAAGGCGCCCTTCCACTAGACAATGTGAGAATGGGTTCTCTCAACAATGAGGGGGTGACCTGGCCTGTCCTAGGTGGCTATACACCATATCCAAACATAGCACCTTTAAATGTTGCAGACCTTCGTACCCTGTATACTGGTCTAATTAGACTATATACACAACTAACACAGTTTGTAATGCTTACAATAACAACTACCCCAGCATGGGCTGTTCAAGCTGTACAGCCATAGTAATCTGTGCCTGCAATTAGTTCAGTCACAGCCAGACGGGAGGAAATTCTGTTCCGGATTGCACAAAAAGCAAATCTGCTTGAAGCAATGTTTCCCCACACGGGACTCAAAGACAAATATAGAATTCTTACAATGTGCCTACCACTTGGTATAGTTTCCCCAGTGGGGGATTCTTCAAAAAATATTAAAGCTGATCCGGATGTGTTGATGGTGGCAAAAATACTGTTCAAACACACTACTGAAAAAGCTTATGGGGTTCTTCTGAAAATTAGTGCTAGGTATTATCGTGGAAGGAATAGAGCTGTTTCTTTATTTGCTAATTATCTGAAGTGCAAAAGGGAGATGTCAGATGTGAAATCTATTGTAAATGAATTGGACGAGCAAATGGTCAGAGATTCTGATATTGAAGCTTTTTTTGAGAATACTCTCCTGAGACTAGTCCTTCTGAGGTGCTTATTAATTCCAACTTCTCTAGGCTTAAGAAAAGGAACACAGTTAATAGAGATTTGTCCCCTCTAGAAAACCAACTTATAATTGAAGGGTTATACTTTCCTGTTAAAGTTCTCCCAATAGAGAAAGCAACGGATCAAGATGGATTCACAATAGAATTTTAAAGGAAATGTTCATAAATTATTTTTCCTATGCTATATAAACTGATTACTCACTTCTCTATTTTTAATGGATGTGTAGGATTTTTTTCTGAGGCTCTGATTTGTATCACACCTAAAAACGACTGGATTTCTCTTAATGCAAGTAATAAAGAACCTATTTATCTCATCAATACTGATTATAAAATATTTTCCAAAGCACTGGCCTTTAGATTTGTTGGCTTTTACAGGACTTAATTGACCTGGAACATTTAGGTATTGTAAAAAATAGAAACATAGCCAATAATTCACAGACTTTAAAAAAATATTATTAACAAAGCTTCTAAAATTGACCTTCCTACTGCCGTACCTATTCTCAATGCAGAGAAAGCTTTTGTCAGAGTTAACTGGCAGTTTCGAATGGAACCATTGAAGTGGCATGGTTTTGGTCCTAACTCTTTAGAGCTTATTTCACTACTGCATTCTTATCCCAAGTTGTCAGTAGTAGTAAAATATGTCCAATGCCCTAATTTTCCCCTTAATAGGGGGACTGGACTGTGATGTCCTCTGTCTCCTTTACTCTTTATTCTGGTATTAAAATGAATTCTCTTTCAAAGAAAAAAGTTTAAGAGTTATTTAGATCATATTCTTTTGTTTGTGTCAAAACTAGATTTATCACTACCAACTTTCTTCACAGAGCTAAAACTCAGAGGTTTCTGGTTATAAACTTAATGGAGAAAAATCAAAGGTAATGCCTCTTAATAAACATTAAATGAAAGAGCCATTTGTTACAGCAGGTTCATCCTTGAATATTATTAAGATCTAATGCTTGTAGATATGGTATAGTAATTCAACTATCAATACTCCTAAAAGAAATGCATATGAAATAGTAAAGTCTGTAAACTTGCACAAAAATGGTCTCCCTTATTTGTTATCTTGGTGGGGTCGCGCTAACATAATCAAGATGATGGTTCTCTCACTTGTAAACTATTTTCCTGTGGTAATGCTGATTAAAAAGGTTTAAATATTCCTGCTCCCTTTGATAGAATAATATCTAAGTTTATTTGGACTGGTACAAAGCCTAGAATTTCCCTAGATATATGAAATGGTCCTCACAAGTGTGGAACTGTTTCTCCACTTATCACATGGCATTTGAAATTAAACAAATTCAAGTTTGTTTAGTGGATCCAGTCTGCAACATTGTCAAGTTATACCTCTATCTAGAGTGGGCCATGGTTTTCTGTTTTTCTCACACAAATGTTATTTTTAAGTCTAATCCACCAAGATTTTGGTTGCTGTCTGCTGTATCACACTCTTGTTCTCTATAGAATCCAATTATGATTTCAAATTTATCAAAATTTCATCTGTTTGCCTGCAGTATCATCTAATATATATTAAGTTGAATAAGAAAAATGGTAAAAACATATTGTGCAAAAAGTGGGCGTATAAGGGCATTTTCACCAGTTCACCAATTACTAAAGGATGTAAATGTAAATGTAGTTGAGCTTATATAGCGCACAGCTACCCGCAGTGGGTTTCCCAGCGCTTGCTTAGGGAACCCTTCCTGGTATTCCCCTGTGAGATAGCAGGGTATCCACAAGGTGAAAGTCAGGCATCCCGCCGCGAGGGGCTGTTGTGGAGATTAAACAAGCTATTGCCCAGAGTCGCAGAGTGTGAACCCTTGAGTCAAGGAGGCACCGGGGCGAGAATTATCGAGTCCGTGGAATTTTGAGCCCAAGACCCGCCGAGGCGGGGAATTGAACCCTGGTCCAGGACCGATCTCAGCTTCCGGGTCTGCCGCCTCTAACCCCTGAGCCACACTTCTCCACTCTAACCCCTGAGCCACACTTCTCCAAATCTATTGTATCTTTTTCAGAACTATCCAGCACATACAATCTCTCAAATAAAATGCTTACACAATATAATGAGCTTAAAGGTCTCCTCCACATTGCAATTGAGTCACTCACCTCTTCTAGCCTTGAGTCTCCTCATGTGTAGAATAGCCCTACTTCTAGGAATTTACTCTCAAAAATTGATGTCGTATACAAATTGCTCTGACCACCCAATATGGACATATCTGTTTCCTAATAAAGCTTTGTGGATTGGAGTTACATTGTATTTGGCTAGGTTTCCACTTGCGATAAAATCTGTGCCACAGTGCATTTTACAGCTCTCGCCACTATTTTAATACAAACTCTGTTTTCTTTCTGTAATCAATTACTTACACTCATGTTTTTCTGTTTAAAACTAAACTCATTCAACAAGATATTTGCTGGGGCTGTGATGCACATGGTGTTTCATACTAGCAGATGTGTTTCTATGCGCTGTTTTTCAAACTTTTGAACTCATATTTGGCAAAAAGCTGAAGTTCCTACCAATGTCTCCTTAGCTTTTTAATTAGAGATATTTTTTTGGGAGGGGTACTCTCTGTTTGGTAGTATAGCCTATTGCTAGGGACACTTGTAGACCTCTTAATAGCAATCGCTTTACCGGTCATTACCTCTAACTCGAAATCCAAAGAAAAAATTTCTGTTAACTGTTGGTGGAATTTAGTATGTCACAACCACAGACTGCACATATGTAATGTTATGTTATGTTATTTGTGACTTTTATAGCGCACGGCTACTCAATGAGTGTCCCGGCGCTTTATTGACATCCTAAAAGTAAACATAACACATGAAGAATAAAGAGGGAAGCACAAAAGAACAAACTTTAATTGTTTTGTAAAATCTAAGAGGCAAACAGCCAGGTTTTGAGGGCCTTTCTAAAAGATAGCAAATTAGAGTTGCTTCGTAACAGAAAAGGCAGAGAGTTCCAGAGCTGAGGAGCCCGAAGCATAAAGGAACGACCTCCCAGCCGAGCCTTCCTCACACGGGGCACAACGGCAAGAAGCTGTGATCCTGATCTCAGAGATCGCGACGGGCAATATTGCTTAAGCCTCCTCTGCAGGTATTTAGCCCCAGTTAAGTAAAAGGCCTTGTGAGCAAGAGTCAAAGTTTTAAAAACTATCCGCTGTCGGATAGGCAGCCAATGAAGTGCCTGTAACAGGCCAGAAACATGCGCTCGCCTGTGCAAGCCAAGAATGGCGCGAGCCGACGCATTTTGGACCACCTGCATCCGCTGCAGGAGGTATTCGGGCAGGCCAAGATATAAGATGTTAGCATAGTCCAATCTTGAACCGATCAAGGCCTGCACCGCAATCCTCCTGTGATCTTCTGAGAGCAGCGGAAAGAACTTCCGCAACATGCGGAGAAGTCCAAAACACGAGCCTGTAAGAGTGATGATCTGAGATCTGAGGGTCAGACCGTTGTCAATTTGTAATCTGAACTCTTAACAGTTAGAATTTAAATGTGACAAACTGAAGTAACCAGTTACCAATTATTCATCTCATAGTGTCATTGTTAATGCTACTATGTCTTCACAAGACTAAACACCTTCTTTGATTAATTTCATCTATGCTATGAGTTATTATTCATGTTATATTTCACTCAGATTTTAATAGGACATTTTGTTATCACTTACTGTGTTAGAATTCTGTCTCAACATGTACCTGATACATTTTTTTAGGTCTCGGATCTAAGACGGCGTGCACGTGCTGTCTCGAACCGAGACATGATGCATCTATATCGTGGGTTTCTGCCCGCCCATAGGCTTTCCATTGCCTGCAACCATAGTCTCTACAAGGGGTTGCATGTGTGGTTCTGAAAATTCTGGACTCGTGTAAAACAACTTTGTCGTAGCATGACGATTTTTATATCAAAAGACCGAGAATGGCTAGTACACTATGTACAAGCATTTTCGTCATATTCGAGTGACGATTTCACCTCGAAATCGTCATTTTCGTCCTGAACCCTTGGCTCCGATTTTGTTTATGGCAGCCATTTTGTGAGTTGCCCTCACATAGGCTTATAATACAGCTGAATTCGATTCCAAAGGACACGTACACCTTAATTGACTTCCCTGTGACCTGGGCAAGCTGAAACCATTGCCCCAGGCCGATCCTGCCCGGCCAGTTCCTTTCCCAGTGGCCGAGCAAGATAGCATCAAGGCACAACATGCCATAAACCCTTTTCATCGCACACACACCCTGCCTAATCTTGCTCACACCTGTCCCTGTTTCTTCACATATGTCTTGCTTTACGAGGAGGAGGTGCCCGTTTTTATTGGGGGTCCACCGATATCTGATGAGAATGTTGGGCCTTGCCGAGTAATTTCTTGTGGGCTGGACGAACTGAAATGTGGGCTTGTCATCATGACTCTGCTTTTCCTTTGTAGTGAAAACATGTGAATGGTATACTAAAATGTGAAGAATGTTTGCCTAAAGCACAATATTTCGTATAAAAGGAGAAGCCTGACTTTGTAAGATTGAGCAGTCTCCTGAGAATATACACACCGTGTTGTTGTACTTATAGGACGCCTGTTACTTGGTTGCAGCCAATAAATTCGATCCTTGACTTCACCTAGAAGACTCTGAGTTTCTGTGGTCTAAATCAGGAAAGTACTCGAGGTCTTTGGGTGTGTACCCTGACACCACTGGGTTACCGGTTCGGTACCGGTTCTGAAAAACCCAGTACCTCAGATGCGCCATGCCTCTTCTGTGATTAAACTTCCCCGGGAGCACTGGCCTATTACTGTAAGCCTACCGGCAGCCACTTTTTAGCTATTGTTTTGGAACTACTTTTTAAAAATGTTATTGATGGTTGACCGTCCTGCCACACACTCGGTGTGCTGCAATTCTCTCCGCAGACTCATTTTGTTTCATTTTTGGTCAATAATTTTATATAGCACAAACTCAACACAAAGGTGTTGCAGTGCTTTTGAACGTCCCGCCACACATTAAGAGCTCTGCAGCTCACTCTGCAGGCTCTTTTTGTTTAATTTTTTAAAACTATTTTTTATGTACCCGAAGGTATTGCAGCACTTTTGACTGTCCCACCACACATCAGTAGCACTGCAGCTCTCTCTAAAGGCTCTTGTTGTTTTTATTTTTTTAAGGTTTTATATAGCAGAAACTCAACCAGAAGTTATTGCAGCACTTTACATGAGCACCAGTTACGTTACACAATGACACATTCATATTTTTTGGAGACACAGGGAGATTAAGTGAATTGCCCACAATCACAGGATGTTGAGCCCACACCGAGCCTTGAGTTCAACCCCTCCATCTGAGTGGTTGTGTTTATGGGCTTGGCTATAGAGCAAAAACAATGGCTTGGCGGGTGCTTGTCGTTATCTGGAATCACTGAGAAGTCTGGAGCTGCAATCCGAGCTAGCACCTTAACTCCTCCACTGCTGTATCCTCAAGAGCTATTCTGGTCTTCATTGCCAAAAGTGAACTGGGTGAAAGTAAGCAGGGAGTGTAGGCAGTGACATTTTGGGACATATTAACAGGGATAAGCGATAATTAGCACGTTTTTCATTATCGCCGTCTATCGCTGGAATACATCGCCATGTTAGCAGCATATCAGCAACGCTTAGGTCACAGGCGATGTAAAATCCTGCGATAGACGGAGATAACTGGCAATAACGTTGGAAATGCAGCGCTAATTGTACATCGCTACTGAACAGCTTGCTAATAGGCAAGTGTGCACTTAAACATTCAATCCACCTCCCATGCAAATGATAGTTAAGTCAAGAATAAAGCAGGTGTTAAAATCCTTCGATAACCCCGCTTAGCTTGACTTTTTTTAATGCATCGCGGGTCCGGAGTCAAATTGTCACTAGGGAGTAGTTGTATCTGCAACTGTTCCCATGTAGGTTTAGGGACGAATGCCCACTTTGCATGTCATTAGTGATATATATTGCTGACATGCAAAGTGGAGAAAAGACGGCTGCTAAATGAAGGAAACACGCGTTAGCGTGTCCTTGACAGTAGAGGGATAAATAAATTGACGCTTTTTGGCTGAAAATGGCCACTAAAGCAGCGAAATTGGGCTTGATAATATGCCCCTTAGTCTTTTGTGGCTTGCACCCTAACTGCAGTGACCATCTGTGGGTGAGGGAGGGTTTTGTCCACTCCATTCTCTACTGCACGGCTTAATGGGCCATGTCACGAGGTTTAGCGCCTTTTCTGTGCTCTGCCCTGAATACAAAAGTGATCTCATATGGGAGTGACAGGCCTCACATGTTTAAGTGCTGCTTTGCTGGTTCTCCCCCATTACCCTAATCACCTAATCAGTGCCACTTCCTTGCTGTCTGCAAAATGGCCAATCCTGCTCTGCCCCCTAAATTAGAAACACGGACATTGGGAATTAATTCCAGAGAGTTTGGCAGCCGGTTGTTTGGAAGAGCCATCAAGGCTGGGGCAGGGTCCGTCTCTGTTCTGAGACACAGCCCCACTTTACTGACTGAGCACGTTTTATTGTACACACTGCACAGCACCCAGAGGCTGTTGTTGCCCGCTTTGCTGTCACATGCTGGGCACCCCAAACCCACACTGCTGCACATTCACAGTCGCCTCTTGTCACACACTCTTGTGCATGACCTTTCACAGACAGCAAGGTGAAAGTCGTGTGGAACGGACATTTCCCTTAAAAGCACCAACCACGGGGCATATCATCAAGGGCTGGCAATATAATTATCGCCGTTTTAGCGTCCGTTTTTGGGCGAAAAGGGGCAATAATTATATTGGATTATTTACAAGGACACGCTAGCGCGTGTTTCCTTGATTCAGCTCCCGTTTTGTTCACGCCTCGCATCTCTAATGAGAAGCAAAGTCGGCGTTCCCTGCGAAAACAGATTGAAAATGACCGCTAACTGTCCTTCTCCATATATTTACAATACGGCCGAGGACAGCCATAGCGATATTTAAAGCCAAGCTAATGGCGGTTATCGCTGTTATTGTACGTCTGCATTTTTCTTGACTAACCTATCTTTGACATGTCAGGTGGATTGAGTGGCTAAATCCACATCTCCCTATCAGTAAGGATTCCCCTATCGCTGCAGGGTTATCACTGGATTCCCAGCGATAATCCTGCATTTCGCAGCTATCGCCGGATTTCACATCGCTGTGGAGATAAGCATTGTAAATAACACGATATCTCGGCGATCTGATCCAGCGATAGCCGGCGGCGTTGAGCTAAATTGCACTTAGCGCGCCCTGCGACCTTTATTGCAGTTCGTTGCTAATATGCCCCCACATCTTTTCGCCTTCCAAGTGCGAACAGTTTCTATTTCTGTGTTGAGATGTTCTCAGAAAGAGTACCTGAATGCATGTGAAGCGGTCCAATTCCTTCAGGTCGAGTTTGTGCTTTACAAAAATGCAGAGAGGGAGAGGATGTGGCCTTACGGCCAGAGCTGCCGATTGTGGAGCTGGCAAACCAGGATTGTGCCTCCGCGTTGGCTCAGCATCCTGTGATTCTGGGCAAATCACTTAATCTCCTGGTGCGTAACAAAAATGAATGTGACCTTGTGCAACGTAACTGGTGCTCATGTAAAGCGCTCTGTGCTATATAAATCTGCAACAAGAAAAACACTTTCTTTTAAGGGTACTGAGTTTTAAATGTTCAACTTTGTACAACAGGTCTGTGACGTGTGGGTGGTGTCTGGGTGTAAAGTAAGGGACAAGGTTTTATTGTATGCTATGAACATTTGTATAGCGCCTACTATGCTTGCCGAGGCGCTGGATCACTCTGCCCCTGTAGCTGGTTTGATGGGTCTGCCAAACAGTGGAGGCCCTTTGGTGCCCAATCATTTGTTTAATTATGGCCTATAATTAGATTTGAAATCTGCACAAATATTAGCCCCAGCTCTCCTGGTTGGCTTCAAGCTTCCATTTTTTCTTAATACTGGGTGAGAGGTGGCGAGTGTTAGGGTGGGGTGATTGTTACTAGCTCACAGCCACTGGCTGGTCAGTCCAGCCCTGGTTGATTAATTGTTGGCTTTCGGTGGCTCAGAAGTGTCATAGTTTGCAATCCCCTTTTTTTTGCCTTAAGGCTTACAGCATGGCACTGATTCATTTTCTGCTCAGACAACCTACAGGGCTAAACGAAGGCATGGAAGAGGGCTTCAGCATCAGTCACTCTGAATTCTGTCCGGATCTACCTTTACCAGAGAAGTCCGGATGTAGGTGCACCTAAGACATTCTAATTCCTTTTACTAAGTAACTGAGGCAAGGAGAGCTAAAAACTAATATACCCAGGATACATTTATGTATGCAGGATAACAAAATGAGGCCTCCTTCGAAACCAAGATACGAGATGAGGTCAGCTGTTGTCCTAATGTCTTCTTTAAGTGTCTATTTTATGTTCAGATTTCTTCATCTGTTGCATGGATTTGAGGAGGCCTAAGCAAAACAGCATGCTGTCATTCGGGTGCTCTACAGCCCCATTATTTTAGGCTGTTTGGGGTCATCTGGTATTTGTTCAGGATTGCTGTGGCATATGTCTGCCATGTTTGTTTTGTCTTACCACAAACTTCAGTTGTTGCTTATGAATGTGTTGACTTTGGAGTATACATGTGCATTAAGTGGAGTGGTGTGGCTCACTGGTTAGAGGCGGCAGACCCGGAAGCAGAAGTCGGCCCGGGACCAGGGTTCGATTCCCGACGCGGCAGGGTCGTGGACCAGGGTCAGTGGACTCGATAATTCTCGCCTCGGTGCCTACTCTAACCAGGGGTCCCACTCGGCAACTCTGGGCATTAGCTTGCCTAATCTCCACAACGGCCCCATCAACGCCGGGGATGCCTGGCTTCACCTTTGGGATTCCCAGCAGGGACCATCCCACAGAGAAAGCCAGGATGGGTTCCCAGCGGTCTACAGCGCCAGGACGCCGACTGGCAACAGTGCGCTTTACAAGTATACACATTACATTACATTACATTACATTAAAAAACAATAAGGGAAATCCTGCGTTTGTAATAAAATGCCAGCTGATGACAATAGGCACTATGAAGATGTAGTCGGGACAATCGCGTATCCCTGAATCACACTACATGGCCCACTGTGTAGTAATTGTACAGCTATTCAATCCCTGGTGGCACATCACCCAGGGTAATATACTGCATCCCTAAACACCTACAGGGTCCCAAAGGACACTGCACTCCAAACTGCTACACACACGTAAACGACATTGGGCCTGATACACAAAGGGCCTCCACACTCGTGGTGGAGGCCCCGCAATGGTGGGAGACTCACCGCACTCAAGGCGGAATCTCGGCAATGAGAATTCTCCTTGTGAAGGTTCCACCGCGGGTGTGGAGACTCCCCTACGACTGCGGGCTTCCACCATGAGTACGGAGGCCCTCTGTCATTCGTCCGTTAGATTAGCAGACATCTTTAAGATGGGCGGAGTAAAGGCAGAAAAGTCCTCCGCTACTCTGTCTGCCTTTGCTCCATGTGCTAAATCCTAAATCAAAACCTCTGTCTAGATATGCACAGTGGGTGAAAAGCAATGGTTTGAAATGCTACCCCAGGGATTTCTAGTAGTTAGTGTGTTTGCATGCATTTGTCCAGTCTCTTTTTGGGTGTTTGATTGCCTGGATACCTTAAACTGGCATAATGCTTCCAATGTTTATGAATTCTAAAAAGTAGTAAAGGTCATTCATTTAGGGAGTATGTCTATGGGTGAAGATTTTCTACTTCTTGATAAAATGGGGACAACGGGGCCTATTTAAACAAGCATTTGCAATGCAATAGGTCTCGCATTTACAGGAGTTTCACCTATTGTATTCCAAATGATTGTTTGTAAAAATGCTCATGCACCGCTCTAACTTTAACTTTAATGTCGGTCATTCCCTTTTCTTTAGACGAGCCATGTCTATAGAAAGGGGCGTTACCACCATTAAAGTGAAACCACAGTATAGGGTGCTTTTACCCCCCCAAAAATTTTGTTGAGTTGACAAACAAATGCTTCTTTTTGTAAAATCTCCCCATCCGGTGCTTTCACTTTAATGGCACCCGTGCCCCTTTCCTTAGACTCGGCTCATTTAAGGAAAGGGGCGCGGCCGCCATTAAAGTGTAAAACAAGCAAACATAGAAAATATTGCGCTGCCCCCAGAGGCTTGGCGGTCAGAGCTACCGGCTCAGGAGCTGGGGACCAGTGTTTGAGTCTCGGCATCAGCTCAACATCAAATCAAATAATCTATCTACTAATGTAAATTTAAAAAAATGCATAGTCAAGTGGGAGGAAGAGAAATTAAAAGAAAAAAACAGACCTCGAACAGGTGGTTGGGGCAGTGAGGGGGGAAGAGGTGGAGCTGTAGCCAAGGAGCGAGATAGCGGCTATTGTTGCAGGAAAGCATGTCATTCCTGCAGTAGGAGAAACCCATTAAAAAAGAGTGCTTACAGACTAAATACTACATACCATGTAACCACAGAAGTAAAAGGGCCAGTCCTCTTGGGTGGTTACAAATGAAGACAAGACTGTACTTAGGAGGGGCTACCAAGCCCATTAATGAATCAGAAGCCAGCGTTTACGAAGGACAATGAAACAAGCCAATGAAAAATATGGGTGGGGAGTGGGTGGGGCTTCACGTCCATACTCAAATACAGCAGGCCTCACAGGGCAGCACATGCCCCGCCCAGGCTGGACCTAAAAAGCATCGACGCAACGCAGTGCAGTGCAGCAAGCAAAGTTGATGCCCTGCATCACCTGAAGAGGGCAGAACTGCACCATCATTTCCAAGGCATATTTCATTAACATTTAATAGATGCGGTACAATAGCATTCAATACCAATATCTTGCAACACATACTCTTATTTCAACAGCTGAGATGACTGATAGCAAAATGGTGTACATGAGGGAGCGACTTGAGATATATGATAAAAGGTCGACTCACTTTCAGTCAAATGGAATCATAGTGCTAGCTCACACAGACAAGCTATGAATCAGTGGCCCACATGCATCAAGCATTTTTGTAGTCGCAAACGGTGCGATTCCTTAAAATCGTCCGTTTGCGAATGCAAAAGTGCTTTTTGGGATGCATGAAGCAATTTTAGAATTCGTAATATTTTTGCGAGTTCTAAAATTGCGGGTGCTTTTAAGAAGTCGCAGATGTGCGACTTCTTAAAAGCAATGCATCATTACTGTGACAAGTTGAAATTCGCAATTAGGGTGCCAAATTTACCGAGTGGTTGAACCACTCGGTAAATTTGGAAAAAGTGTTTAAAATGGTGAAAAAGTATTTTTTTCAACATTCATGTTTAACACACACGTCCTTAGGACATGTGTGTGTGAAACATGATGCGAAAAATACATTTCAGGGGTGCATGGGGGGGTCCTTTGGACCCCCCCCTGCACCCATGAAATTTTCTAAGTGCCACTCGCAATTCCCATTGACTCCTATGGGCCTTTTGGCCCATAGGAATCAATGGGAATTGCGAAAATTAACTTAAGAATTCGGTATTCATTTGGGATTCGGTAAAAATTGCGATTTTTACCGAATCACAAATGAATACCGAAAATAATGATGCATAGCATTTTGCACTTCTTAATTTGCGATTCCTTATTTTTCGCAAATTAGGAAGTGCAAAATGTCACATTGATGCATGTGGGCCTAAGTCTTAACCGCTACCGCGCTACCGCGTTTTCCCGCTGTGCGCTGGAATTTCAAAAATGCGCGGTTTGTGACAAAGCCAGCTCGTCATCCGCGTAGCGCAGGTAACGCCCATGACGAGCTGGATTTGTCATCCGCATCGAAGGGGTTAAAGTATGATAGTTACTAATGTGTGAAAAGGGATAAAATTAAGAACAAATAAACCAAAAAGGGAATGTTATATATTAAGAAATATTGGGCTTTTATATGAGTACCTTGCACCATTGGATCGTGACTTTTTGTGACACTCCTGCGGTGCAGATGGCAAACTCAAGTCAAGTCAAGTCCAAAAACCTTTATCCGGCCAAAGGCCATAAAAGCATAGTACAAGATAAAAACAAACAAAGCACTCTTTTGTACGAAAAAGTAATCCAACAACAGATAACTTTTAAAATGCCTGACACAAGATACATGAAAATTGAAAGCCTGTATCACGAACAAGACATTAAATTGCATATCTATTCCTAATAAAAAGTGCAGATTTAATAAAAATGTAATACTGCAGAGCACAGCTCCTGGGAGTCTAAAGATTGCCAGCATATTAGCGAATCGGAAGGGGCATCAAAGTAATAAAAGAAAAGTTTAAACCTTTTAGTTAAATAAGGATGACAAGAAAAGCCTGACACATACATAGCAGACCCACTCAGGGATCCCCAGGCCCAACTTCCAAGCCAAGAAAGTATTTATTTTGGGAGGGGGGCGCTACCATACACCAATCATCTCCCACTCCCCCCAAAGCTATGCACCTGCAAATTGGTTATCTGTGCCCTGAGTATGCATGGTTCGGTGCTGCAGAAATGGAGGTTTGTGCTCTGACTGTGCAAGGTGCTGTACTGTGCTGCAGAAACTGTAATCTGTGCCTTGAGTGTGCACAATACCGTACATTACTGCAGAAACTTGAGATCTGTGGCCCTAGTGTGCCCTGTACTGGACTGCAGATGAGGTTTGTGTGCTGAGTGTGATTGGTTCTGTAGTGTGTAACAGAAACTGAGTGCTACACTTGACACTCTGGAGACAAAACATTTGTGAAGGTTATACTCTCCCTCCTTCTGCTTCCTTCAGGTATGGTGCCGCCTTTTTATATTCCGTGCTTCGCACAAAAGGGCCCTACACCAGGGGTGTTTAGGGAGGGGAAAGGAGGGGTTTAGGAACAGGTAAGGAAATGTTTATGAAGGGACGAGCTAATACATAACATACCCACAAAAGATTAGGAGCCTTATTACGAGTCTAGTGATCCATGGACTGCCAGACTTGCGTGGTGTGACAACTGCGGGGGTGCGACAACTGCGATCTTCCAACCGCCCTATTACACTTAGTGCAGTTGGGTCAACTTGAGACCACTGCAACCGCCAGGGATCCCTGATGGTGCAGTGGGCTTGAGGCTGCAATATGTTTGTGGGACGTCGCCGTTCCGGCAAGCATATTACGAGTTTCCTCTCCTCCACAGTTTTAATGGCGATTTTACTTCCATGAAAACCGTGGCGGAGAGGATACAAAAGTGCCTCTGGGCCAGGGGACGCATGCAGAGGGGGCACTAGTACATTTTTTGACATTCCCATTGTGGTGCCTATGAAATAGGCACCACTGTGGAAACACCAAAGAAACACCCCCCAGACCAGGAGAAAACTCCTAATCTGGGGGGTCCCGCTCCAGCACCGCCAAACTTGTTCACAGGCCCTAGGACCATTGTTATTCACAAATGAAATTTCTGAAGTTGCTACCTTATTAAGGATGACGAAGCAGCAGCAAATGTATAACACTGGGGGTTAAAATCTGCTCCACTCGCGGAATTTGTGTATTTTTGGCAATTCAGTGTTTCGCAGAGAACGCAGAATTACCAAAAATTCCCTGATTCGCTGCGCAGCAGAATTATTTCCTTGTTTGCGCTTAAAATATCTGTTTTCGCGTGTGCAGTAGCCACTTACCGGGATCCCTGCATTCGCCGACGAGTTTTCCTGTGTGCAAAACAAGATTTGGGTAGCCGGCTGCGCAATCTTGCGAGAGTGTGAGATTCCAAACACGTAAATCGCAGCCCCAACGGACACCGCAAGAGTGTGCGATCGCGAACACGTCATTAGGACACGCCATCGGTCATGTGGCGGCAGTTTGGTGAAGCTCGCGAAGCCGTACACAAAAAATTTGCAATCTGGAGTAGAATAATATCTTGTGCAGCATAAAACCTTCTCAAAAATTATGATTTGGATGAAAAAACTCCTCAGATTGACATTTGGCTGTATTTTTTTTGCAAGGAGTACTTTTTAAAAAAACTTTTTTTTGGGAGAGGAAGGAAGTGCCACAGATTCTCTAACGTCCTGTTCCTGCCCAGCAGGCTCCTCCCAGTGTTTTCTCCATCTCCTGTTCATTTTTCATTTGGATTTCGAGCAGGAAGGATCACTCTTTGTGTCTGCTGCATCATATATCATTGGATTTGAGGACTTTTGGATTTGAGATTTTACAAGTAAGTTGGTGTTGTTGTTTGGTTGATTGAGGCATTGCAGTTGCTACAACTACAATTTTGGTACTTGTCATCATTTTTTAAAAACATTTATTGTGTGTAGCCAGTAGGCCCAGGGCTAATCATGGTGGGTGCATGATGAAACAACTGTTCCTTTGGTGTGTGTTGAATTTATTTTAAACATCATTTAGGGCATGGATAGCATTGTATTGAATTGCAAAATTAGTTTTTTGGGGGTATTTCACTTCTTTGGTATGTAGTAAATAAATGCCTTTGTTGTGTGTGGTGTGCTGTGTTGTGTACCTTGCACACCTTATTTAGCTCCATGAATTTTTGTTTTTGCATTTTTTCATTAAAGCTGTACTGTTTAGCATGCCTCCTTTGCCAGCCTTTTACAGGCCTGTTTCAGTTCATTGTTTTCCAGACCTCTTGCTTGTTGCTTGTGACACTGAGTGTCCATTTGGTGGTGGTAGGTATTATAGGTGTGCAGCTTTTGCCATATAGTGCCTAGGCCTGCATGTGTTTCCTTTGTTCCTTTTTGTCCTAGGCTTCTTGTTGTTGTGGGACTGGCCATGTGGCTGGCGGCCGTTTTGAAGCCAGGCAGTGTGCTTTTGCCCTAGGCCTGCATTGTCTGCCTTCGCTTTCTTGTTGTTGTGGGCCTGGCCATGTGGCTGTTGACCATTTTTAAGCCAGGCAGTGTGCTTTTGCCTAGGCCTGGAAGCTTCTTGCCTAGTCTGCCAACAGGCCTTTCATCCAGTAGGCTCAGAGGAAGTCATGGGTGCGGGTGCATGGAACTGTTTCTTTGTGTTCTGTTGAATTTAAACATCATTTAGGGCATGGATGGCTTTGGATTGGATTGCAAAATGTGTTTTTTGGGGCATTTCACTTTTTTGATGTGTGTTCATTCATTTCATTTCAAAACTTTATTCATTAAAAACAGGTAACCATAAAAGTACACATAATTTTCATAATAAAAGAGCAAATTGCATTATAATAGGGGACAGTCATAAGGGAATTAAATAAAATATAACATTCTCCAATACGAATAGATTTACGAAGTCTAAACAAATTGTTGAAAAATTCAGAGATAGTTGCTACAGTCAGTACGACATCCAATTTCTGTAGTACTAAAAAAGCTGGGCGTCAACGGTTAGCCTCCATCTCCTTCAGTATAGGAACAATCAGTCTTTTTCAGGGTAAAGAGTAAAACTTACAAAAAATAAAATATGAATGTCCGATTGTTCGGATAAATCATCACACGGGCATTTCATTAGATCACGCGACCAGGTATTTATGACAGGGAAACTAAAAACTCTAAAAACAATATTTAGCCTAAAGCGTGTTAGAACGAACTGCTCCTGATCGCTCATGCGAAGAGTTAGGTATGGTTGTATTTTACCCTGTGGCGAAATCATTTGGTGAGCTAAAACAGTCTTTTTCTTAATTTCCTCACTTGCTCTTTTCTCTTCTAGGTATCTCATACAATGATTTTTCAAAGATTTCCTAGAAATATTACACATTGAAAGTGGGTCATCAAAATAAGTCTGGTAGCCCATTTTCACTAAGAAATCTTTTACATAAGCAAACCATTTTATCCTACTCACGTGTGCAGAACTTAACACATCCTTTATAATGGCACGGTTTAATACACCATCCTCATTAGTCCAGACCCTATGCCATAATAGTATTGGCTGGGCACTAATTGTGTCTTCGATATACGGTTGGCCGAGTTCCATGTGACATGTTCTCAGCACACTGGATTGATTTTACATTGTCATACCCCATAAACCAGCGCCATAGACAACAGTGGAAATACATGTAGCATTAAAAATTCTTACAAGTTCAACAGTAGGTTTTTTCCCCATCTTTTTTGCGAAATTTTTTAAAGCCATAATTCATTCTTGCTTTAATGGCACATGCCCATGTGCCGGCTTCGTGGAACAAAATGCCTAGGTATGGGAAAGTGGGGGTGGAATCTAAACGACTAGCATTAATATACATGATCTTTTTCCTTTTGTTGATGCCTAAACCACAATTAATGGAAAACGTGTTGGTACAATTAATCTTCAGATCTAAATTTGACATAAAGGTTTTAAAAGATGTTATCAGACGTTGAAGGGGAAGGGGCGTTCGAGCCATAATGACCGCATTGTCTGCGTAAAGAAGCGCAGGGATCGGTCTTTTAGCTACCATAGGTATGTCCCTGGACGCTTGCAATAGACTTTTTTCAAGGTCATTTATATAAAGTAGGAATAAAAAAGGGGCAAGGACGCACCCCTGACGTACCCCGTGCCCTATGTCAAGCGATCTTGTGCATTCTCCATTTCTACCATATCGTACAGTTGCAGTGGCACCTAAATATACTTCTCTAGGGAAATAAATAATGTTTTCTTCCACCCCCAGATTTTCTAAAATCACCCATAGTTTACAGTGTCAAACACAGTCGAATGCTGACGTTAAGTCAACGAATACTAAGTAAATACTCTCCCTCCTGGCCCTAGTGTATTTTTGTTGCAGGATGAATACATTTAGCCCTTGATCTATTGTTCCAACCCCTTTATGGAACCCATACTGGAGATTGTTGATAACGGTGTTATCTTCCGCCCAACTTTGTAGTGTAGTTAAAATAATTCTCCCGAGGATTTTCATGGAAGAATCCAGTAAGGAGATTGGTCGGTAGCGCGTACATTGTTGCCTATCTCCCTTTTTAAATATGGGCACGATAACAGAAGTGAACCACGAGGGAATCAAACCCATCTCGGTGGAGGCATTAAATAGTTGGACTAGAATAGGGCCCCACAGCTAGATGTTACTTTTAAACAGATCAGGTGGTATTCTGTCTGGGCCCGGAGCTTTGCCTCCCCGTGTTGCTTTAATGCTCGCAGTTACCTCTTCCAAGGTGACGTCCAGTTTCATACCCTTAGCCCTCAATTCCCCCATACTTAAAGGTGGAGATTGTTGCACCATATTTAGGGTGCTATACAGTTGGGCGAAATGGTTTACCCATTCCTCCTCTGAGATCGCGATTTCAATGCATGCTTTAGTATCATCAGAGAAGAATGGGGCATTTACTGCTTTCCAGAAAGCAGTTATATCACTACTCTCTGAGGCCTCACATAGTGACTCCCACACACCCCTTTTAATGGCTGCTTTCCTTTTTTTCAGTGCCTCGTAATAGATTTTCCTCGACTCCTTAACCAATAGGGAATCACGAGGGCCCATGTGCAGAGCGTGTTTAGGTTTCGTGTGGACCTTTGTACATGCGGAATCAAACCAACTTCTAGTCACCTCCTTACGATTTTTTGATTCCGCCCATAAAATATCCCTGATATAAGATGCAATAATGTCGAAGTGTTTGAGAATTCCCTTACTGTCAGCATTCTCATCCAAACAAGTCAGAAAACTTGTCAAACACCTGGACATTAAGTTGGACACAAAATCATCAGGGACCACCCTACACCATTTAAGGGAATAACTGTTCTGTCTTCTCAGGGTTACGTCCGAGACAATCTGCCTGCAAATTTGGCCACCACCTACTTCCCGAAATGGGTTTAAGATCTCCATAATTAGTGGATAATGATCACTTAATGCACTATTAATAGTCTGACAAGTTATGATCTTACGTCCATACTTCACAGGAATAGAATAAAATCAATTATAGTGGACGCACCCCTACCATTAAATGTCGGATTGAAGGGAGACTCTCTTTGGCCGATTTCATTTGTGAACCCCAGATCGCCAGAAAACAATATCATTTAACAAATCCCCGCACAAAGTGTGCTCAAAATGTGTTATGTTGGTATCCTGATCTAACATAATACCGCAAACTCCTTGTCGTCCCATTTTGCAAATTGTACAATTAAAATCACCCCCCAGATGACAGATACTTCTGTAGAATTTGTATCAATTACCCTTTTTATATTGGTACCCATATTTTTTAGGGTTACTTCGATTTCACCTGTGGGGATTTTATTATAAAAATTAATAATTATGACAGACGCCACTTTGTTAATAGCTATCTTCACCAGTTGATAGTAGCTATTATGCACAGGTTGTTTAACTTCCTAATATTCAACTGGTTCGATAGGTATGTGCACAGAACCCCTTTAGCCCTACCATGTGCCACACCCACTGCCGGTGTAAACAAAGTGTAATATCCACAGAGATGGAGTGGCTCTGTACTCCATGTCTCCTGGAAACACAGGATATCATACCCATTTACAATATTTTGCCAAATAGGATTAGTTTTTTTAGCTCTAAGGCCTGTCATGTTCCAGAACATTATACGACATGGTTCCCCAATGTCTGTAGCAGTAGTTGGATTACCTGAATCTTTCATTACTAGGGGCTCCCCCAATGAATCTCCCCGTGGAATTAAGTTCCTGGATGCGTCAATTTTGCCAGGAATATGAGTACCTATTGCAGTGAGAGAATTAAAGAGTCCATCCTTATATGTAATGTCCCTGTGTCCGCTTCTAACCATAGCGCAATTCTCTGGAAGATCGTGCACATCCCGCTGCGTCTCCGCAGACCCCTCCCTGCGCCCCCTCTCTGTCGTCAGGACACAAGTCCCTGGTCTTTCTAGTATAGTTAGATTTTCACCGTGGCTGGATATCTCTTTCGTAAGTCAATCAACCGCCTCTAAGCCTGATAACAGGGAAAATTGATTCGAGGTTGGGATATTAAAACCATTAAAGTAGGGATCAACTAGTCTGGCTGTATGGTAGTTTCCTGGGTGAAATCTTGGCACTAACGTGTCTTGTAATCTAGGGTAAAAGTAGCCAAGGTCCCGCGGGACTATGCCACCCTCCCCTCCCTGGGCGCACCAGCCTTGGATGTAAGCAGTAACGCCCCTATTCTTACAGGTAACTATGACCAGGTCCCCTGCTGAGTTTTTTGGCCTATGTCCCAACCACCCAACTCTCCTTACATGGAGAATTTCCCCATCTATACATGGTGGTAGTGGTCTATTCTTGCTTAGCCAATGGACTACTTTGTTTTTCAGCTCATAGTATCCCTCTAGTTCCCAGTTGCTAATTCAGGGACCCCCGCAAGGACAGCTACATATGGAGCTGCCTCAGGTGGTAGGTCAATGCGGGGTAAGGATCTGTTTCTTTTTCCATCATTACTATTTTTCATTTCTCTATTAGAGGCTTCCTTAGCCAGTCCCACAGTACCTTCCTCTCTCTGCACTAAAACACCATTAGCGTTATTCAATGGTGTCGCAGTGTTAAGTAGGGGCGGTGATGTCCGGGCCACCCCACTCGGGTCATTTCTTTTCTCCAGCCCAGATGTTATGATTTGCTTAGCCTAATTCAAAATCCGGTTATGTGGGGGGTTAACCACTTTATTTATAAGTACGCTATTAGACTTTACCACTTCCTCTATTGAATCCAACTTCTCCCCTATTCTCTTTATTCTTTCAACCAATGGTATTATCAATGATTTCAAAAGTTTTTCTGTTTTATCAAATACATCTTGGGAGTGGGAAGACAATAAGGCAGACAAATTTACCACTGTTTTCCTAGGAGCTAGGCTACTTTCCTTAGGTGGACTTGTATATATTTTGGGGGTTTTTGCCAATCTTCCCTTATGATTACCCCCCCCCCGCTTTCGTTTAGGTGTAGGCCTTTGGCCTTGCGAGATAGGTTTCAAGCTATCTTTAGTTATTGTATTTAGGATGAGGGATAAAACACTCTCCTCAGATATAATTTCTAGCCTAGGCTCCATACTTAAGTTTTCTTAGGAAGATTCCCTGCTCACTGCTCTAGAGACAGCCTGGGAAGGAGAATGATGCAGATCGCTATCTGCGATGTTTAAATCCTTATCCATACCAAAGACTGAAGGAAAACTTGGCGGAGTAGTGGCTAGCTGAATTAGGCCCAAGTAGGACCGTTTATTAAGTAGAGGTTCTAACGATAGTTGTGTGTTAAATAAATGCCTTTGTTGTTTGTGGTGTGTTGTGTTGTAACTTGCACATCTTGTTTAGCTCTGTGGATTTTCATTTTTGCATTAACGCTGTGTTGTTTAGCATGCCTCCTTTGCCAGTCTATTGCAGGCCTGTTTCAGTTCATTGTTTTATAGGCCTCATGCTTGTTTCTTGTGACTGTGAGTGTCCATGTGGTTGGTGACCATTTGGTGGTGGTAGATATTATACGTGGGCTGCTTTTGCCGTACAGGGCCTAGGCCTGCATATGTTTCCTTTGTTCCTTTTGGCCTAGGCTTCTTGTTGTTGTGGGTCTGGCCATGTTGCCATTTTGAAGCCAGGCAGTGTGCTTTTGCCATAGGCACACAAGCTTGTGGCCTAGTCTGCCAACAGGCCTTTCATCCAGTAGGCTCAGAGGTAGTCACTGGTGCATGAAACAACTTTTCCTCAGTGTTCTGTTGAATTTAAATATCATTTAGGGCATGGAAGGCTTGGAATTGAATTGCAAAATGTGTTTTTTTGGGGTATTTCACATTTTTGGTGTATGTTAAATAAATGCCTTTGTTGTGTGTGGTGTGTTTGTTGTGTAACTTGCACACTTTGTTTAGCCCTGTGGATTTTCGTTTTTTTATTTTACTGCATTAAAGCTGTCTTGTTTAGCGTGCCTCTTTTGCCTGGCTATTTAGGCCTGTTTCAGTTCATTGTTTTCCAGGCCTCCTGCTTGTCACTTGAGAATGTAAGTGTCCATGTTCCTAGTGGCCATTTTGTGGTGGTACTTTAGTAGTGTGCTGCTTTTGCTTTATATGGCTGCATGTCTTTCCTATGTTCCTCTTGCTTACTGCTTCCATCCATTCCTTTGCCAGCTGCAGCTCCCTCAATGACGTGATGAGCAAATAATTTAATGCCAAACAAACAGGTTCTACTTCCATTACTTTTGTATTTTGGTTTTTGTTCTTCTTCTTTCCTATCCTTCCTGAGAGTACACAGTAAGTATACCATGAAAGGCCTTGTTGTCAATGTCTCACAAATGGCTACACTGTTATGTTTTTTTTTAACTTAAACAGAGTTAAAAAACATGTAATAATATAACAATAACAAGTGTGACATCCACACACTAAGTTATATATTACGTTTGTTTGTTTGTACTAGTAGTAACTGAACCACAACAACAAATGCAACATTTCACTGATGTGCTTCTCCTGGCTTCTTTGCTTTTAGGTGCACAAAAAGACAGAGGAGGAGGTGTCATCATCACCCGTTGTACTGCCAGACACAAGTCCTGCTGCGCACAAAGTCACATGACGTATCGCCACAGACATCTCTGCAACTTCTGCAACAGCGTCCTGCTGACATCTGAAGAAGATGGCCCCAAAGAAAATTACCAGGTCCTCCAGTACCAAGAAAGTTGCCAGTGAGAAGAAGGAACAGAAGACGGAAGTGGCACTTAACAAGACTGGTGTGCCGCCCACAATGTTTTTTGGGAAACAAGAAATTACGCCTGCATTAGCGGTGTCCGGGGACCAAGCTGGGAGCAAAACCTCTACATCAGCGGGCTCACCCCACAAACCTAGGCCCAAGCCCATGAGTGTTGCAGAGGTAGCCAGTCTCCCAACAAGCAGTGTTGTTGAAATGTCATTATCACAAAGTAGTACCCAATCAACACAGGCGAAAACTCTGCAGATAAGTGGGCAACAACAGCCGCCATAACAGCCACCAAAACAGCCGTCACAACAACCGCAACAACAGCCGCCACAACAGCCGCCACAACAGCCTCCAGAACAGCTACCACAACAGCCACAACAACAGCCCACAATAGTAGTTGATCCTTCTGAAGTAGGAGCAGTTCAGGAAATCGAGCTTCCTGCAGATGAAGAGGAGCAAGCCACTTTTTCAGAAGATCCATTGTCTTCCAGATCCCCAGCAAGGAAAAGAAGGGTTAGTCCATCAACTTCTTCTTCAAGCCCCGCTTCTGATGATCTAGATGCCACTTGGAATGCACCAACTCAGTCTGAGAGTGATGCAAGCCACAAGACAAGGCTAGTAAAAAGGAAGGTTCCAGAAAGCCTTAGAGTTATGGAGATAGATGTAGAAGAGGGGGATGATGATGATGACTAGCCTGTCATTACGAACATCACTCCCGGCTTGGAGGAGATGGAGATCAACATTACCACCCTATCAAAAATTGCTGCGAGGGATGTAGCACAGTTACAACCAAGACAGGTAACACCAGCTTCCATATTTGCATTTGCTAAGGCCCAACAGGGACCTACATCAAGGTCAACCACCACCTCAGTAGGTAGTGGTACTGTAAGTGCAGAGTCAAATTCCACACCCCCCTCCAATTCATCTGGCATTGAAAGTGGCATCTCCAGCAGCACCAGAAAGTACAGCTGCCCAGTTTGGGTCTTCTTTTCGGTTAGCAGTACGGAGAAGAACATTGCTAAATGCTCAATTTGTCGACACGCTGTTAGGCAGGGTAAGCTTGGTACAAACAATGGTACCGGAGGCCAAACAAGTCATCTAAAAAAACACCACATCATCCAGTGGGAGGCTCACCTACTTCGCTTACAAAAAAGTAAAACTGCATCCATTGCTGTTGGTGGGGATGAAGTAGAAGAAGATATGATTGCAGTGGAAGGTGAACAAGAGGGAGACATTTCTATCCCTGTCCCCAGCAGTGTAGTGGTACTGCCCACATCCTCAGTAACATGGCACCATAGTAAGAGTCAGGCTGAGATACCAAGGCAACAGAGTACTGCAATGAAAAAAAGTGTGTCGTTGAGCCTAACTGGGTTCAAGAAGACAGCTGCACCACAGAGGAAAATATTCCAGCCTACAATTGACAGCATGCTTCAGTCACCTGCATCGGTGACACAAGAAAAGAAAAAAATACAGGCTACCATTATCAGCATGTTTAGGTCAGACTTGCAGTATGAACGCAACCACACAATGGCACATTTGCTCAATTTGAAGCTGGCTAAAATGTTAGCGCTGAACCTTCCCCCTTTTTCTTTTGTGGAAGGGGTGGGTTTCCTTGAATTTGTGTCAGCCATCTGCCCTAAATGGAAAGTTCCCACTTGGTCCTATTTCGCCAGAGTTGCTGTTCCAGCACTACATCACGATGTGCTGGAATTGCTCGGACAAGCTTTGCAGCAGAGTGTTGTTCACAATATCCACCTGACAACATACATGTAGACCAGTTGCCAAGCTACTGATTACATATGCATCACTGCACACTGGATCTCTTTTGTGGGAGTTAGAGAAAAGATATCTGAAGCAAGTCTTGTTGACACTGCTGTGATTTGTAATGCTACTCGGAAACACGCTGTTTGCCATGGAGAAATCTTATACTGCTGCAAACATTTTGGAAGAGTTTAACAGCAAGGTCTTTGAATGGCTGTGCCCAAGAGGGATTAACATTGGTTTTGTTGGCACAGATAATGGCAGTAATGTACTTTAGGCCATGGAGGATGATGCCTATTTCAGGGTCCCGTGTTTGGCGCAATGCATTAACATTATTGTTCAAGACTTTCTGAAAAAAGAAGCCATAGTCAACAACTTACTGACCACCTGCCGAAGAATATGCACACATTTCAGCCTTTCTTTTAAAGCCCGGAAATGTAAATATAGAATGCCAGTCAAAGCACTCATCCAGGAGGAGGCAACACGTTGGAACTCAACTTATTACATGCTTGACTGTCTGTTTGAGCAGTACAGACCAATCAATGAATATGTCATGCAAAGAGGGGATGCTACTGTGAAAGGCATGACCCTTCAGATGGACCAATGGTGCCTAGGTAAATGCCTGACAGAGATGCTTCTTCCTGTCGAGGTCTTCACATGTGAAGTCAGCAAGGATGACTGTACTATGGGCCAAACTATCCCATTGTTGTACATGCTACAGCAACAACTGAAGGAGGTGACTATAGCGTACATAGGTGTGGAGGAAAAAAAGAAGCATATGATTTGGTGGAGATCTTACCCTGTAGTTTAGCTGAAAATACAAGGGTGCAAACTAAGATTGTGTCAAAACAATATTACACTTGTGCCACAATTCTGCATCCACGGTACAAATCGGCACTGAACAGTAAGACATTAATTCCTTTTTCAGAAGTGGATGTTGCCCAGTAAAAAAGTTGGATAGCTGAGGTAGCCAGTCACTTTGAAAATGAACGGCTGGCAATTAAAGGCCCGCTACTCAAACCCACAACAAGTGCTGCAGCAGGGCATCCGGTGTCAAGTTCCACTTTAGAGCCTGAGGGCAGTGCGTTTTGGTTCAGAGCGGTCACCAACACTATTGACAACAACAGCAAGACCCGGATCATCAGCCCCAGTAAAAACTGCACAGGATTGGTATTTACAGCAAGGGCTTGCTAGGTCTAGTGCTGATGTAAAGGAAAAAGAGGCCAAACAAACTGTATCACCCCATAACATTGAGTGGATGGCCCAGTCCTATCTGGATGATCCACAGAGGTCTACATTGATCAAAACCCACTGCGGTATTGGTATGGGAAAAGGAACCAATGGCCAGTGCTGAGCAGGCTGGCGATAAACTATCTGGCTTGCCCTGTCGCAAGTGTCTCTTCTGAACGTGTTTTCAGTGCTGCTGGTGCCATTGTAACAGTGAAAAGGACCAGTCTCTCACCCAAAAACGTGGAGAGATTAACCATGATCAAAATGAATCAGCACTTTATAACACCGAATTATACAATACATGAATCAATGCAGAAAGAGGAGGATAGCAACTTAGGTGATGGGAGGAGTGTGTTAGATGAAGATGACCTACTTCTGGTTGAACCCCCAGAGTTTGAAGATGAGCTATACTTCCCTGACAACTAGGCTTGAACTTCTTACTTTCTTCCTCCCTTAATGACTTTTATTTGTGTGTCAGTCTTTCTGGTTAGAAACTTCGAATCACAACAAAGCCATCTCCACCGTCTTCTAGTCTTTTTATTGCCATATTGCAGTTGCAGCTGTCTGCATTTCTCTGAAGTCCACTCCTCCGAATCCTGCTCCTCCATCCTCCTGACTTGCCCTAAATCAATTTCCCTCAAGACAGATGATGATTGGATGTGGAATAGAAGAAAAAAGAAAATGTTGCCTCATTGAGTCCCTCCAAAATAACTAATTGGACATGATGACTACTATAGCTATCCTCCTTTCCGAGCTGAGAGAGACTAACCCTTAACTTAAGATGAGAAGGAACAGGTAATGAATGATGGCATGCCTTGGATGCTGACTGAGTGATTTGTGTTGTTGTTATTTCTTGTGCATGAAGGAATTCATTGTGTACTATTATTTAATCTACACACTAAAATTAACTCAAGTCAATGTTTTCCTTCTTGTTTTTTAAGAACAAAATTGTACTCGTACTGCAGTCCGAGCAATTTCATTTTGAATATGGAATGTAGACTCACTTTGTACACTACACACTGAATTGGATAATAAGATGATGATGACCACAGTGACATATATCTTCGCAGTCGCTCAGTAGGATTGGAGATGATTGATGGAATAAGTCAGGGTATTTCATGATTGGCATATAAGGTAAACAAGTCAACAACAACCACACCAGACCTACATGTCTGTGTAGTGGTGGAGTCGAGTCGGGTGTAGTGTTATGACTGACAGCAGTGCATTGATTTAGTTACTTAATTTGTAAAATCCTATGTTGCTGTAAATGGGCTTTGTCTGCCTCTGTCAAATAATTTAAGCTAAATGGAGGATGGGTCACGGGTGCCGTGGGCCTGCTCTGTCCTGTTGTTGTTGTTGTAGGTTAATGCTGGAAACTGAGTAGACATGATGTATCCTACCCATACCACCACTGAAAGTGTTCTTGTTGCACTCCACCGTAATTTATGCATTTTTTATCTCCTTGAGTTTTCAATGTCCCTTTTGCTTTTCCATCTACAATTACAAGCCAGACCTTACCCTGTGCTATACTGGGAAAAACAACTCACACTTACCTTACCAATCCACATCCGCCAGGCAGGCAGTGGCGTCACCCAAGATTGATGGACGGAGCGTCCATGGAAGGGAGGACCAAGAGGAATGCTGAGATGCAACTCCCCAATTTAGCCAGGATAACAACATACAGTAACAGTATCAACATTCAGCATCTTTTAAATAATTTGATTCATTTTTTATCTTCAATCACTATGACTGTGTGTTGCTGTTATTATGTTTGCTCTCTGCTTATAATTCATAGCTATAGCCTTTTTAAATTTTCTTTGCTATCTTTAAAAGTAAGCCGGGTACAACAGAACAGAAACTGTATGTAATTTGGGTCTCTCTGAGGGCAGACAGGCATGGTTCATTGCATAATATACTGCAGCCCTGTACTGTGTAATTGTCTAGTAGTAATTAGTAACTACTACTTTATCTCTTATTAACTATCAAGTTATCAATATCATCATCATGCATGCATTTCCTTTTTCTCCCTTAACAGATTTATGGATATGGTTGTCTGCCAAGATTGTGATTTGTTGTTTGTCCATGCGTAGTGTTTTTCTTTGTCAAACCTTTCCCCTTAAACCCCCCTACCCAACCATTCATCAAACACTAACCCTCTTCCCCAGGGCTGTGTGATTTATTGAGGTGTGACTAAATTAAATGTACACCAATAATTTATTACGCGCTTGCTGGGGCGGATGTGGCGAAAGCAACACTAATTCAATTTCAAGGCAGGGCGAGGATCTTCTTCTGCTTGCCCAGCCATGCTCAGTATTTTTAAATTGCAATTCAATTTTTTTCCAAAGGAACCTAATCCATCATAATTAATTTCCGGCATTGATTGGATTCATCAACAGCACTAAAGGTTATGCTTGTGTCGAGTTCCAGGATATCGGACCACCTGTGCATCAGCTGGGTATCGGTACTCCGGACATCAGAGCAGCAAAATACTGCCTGGCTCACCTTTCCCCACCACTGACAATGCTCCCAGAGCCCGTACCTGGTCCCAGGCCTGCAGCCTCCACCTAGGGTTAAGGGGAGGTAGTGCTGCACAAAAAGAAAGAGTGTGGCCTCCTCCGCCTCACCAAATAAGGCCCGTGCCTGCACCCCTTGTGGGCGCCACCTTCCGCAGGGAGGGCGGTCGCGGATGCGGGCAGCTTTGCTCTTTCCCTTGTTGCCCTTGCTCTCTCCCTTGGGCATGGTTCTGGGACTCGTGGTGGAAAATAAAAGGAAGGAATTAGAAAAGTAAGTAAAGAAATGACAAAATCAAGTTATAGAAAAAGGGTGAAAAAGTAGTGGAAAAAGTCACAAAATAGTAAAAAAACCCTCAAAATATAGATCCAGGAAATTAGGATAAGGTGCCGTTGTTCTGTCCTCTAGTGCTGTTGTACCTTAGAATGCATACTAAAAGTGTACCCTTCCTGCACAAAATTCAATGTTTGACAAAGTTTAACATTTTACTACTTTGTATGTGCAGCACACCTGCAAATTTGGAAATATTTTCTCCAACTTTACACCTGCCTTGAGCATGCATAATTTTTTCATGCTTATCCCTTTCTGTTAAAGCTAGTAGATAAGCATTTGTGCTGACATTCAAGGGTGAGTACATGCGGACATCCGTATACCACACATGGTACGCCTCCATGGCATAAACTAGCTCATTAGGGCTACTGTCCAACTCAATTCAGGATCCGCACTGAAAGTAAGCCTCAATACAATACTTTGCACCAGGTTTGCACCACTTTTCTGATGCAAACCAGGAACAAACTCTTATAACATGAGCTCCATAAGCGTAACACAGTGATTACAACCTTAGAATAATGGTAGATTGAGGGGAATAAACATTAAGGTTCTGAACCTATGCCTTTGTATTTGCATGCAGCACTTTGTTGCCATTTCATTGCTTAATTTTCTATATTAGAAGAATTGTTAGTTATAAACTCAAAATAAGATGATGATCTCTGTGACAAAAGCAATAACTCACTTAGCTATATCCAGAAAATACTAATGTGTGTACAGCACATCCCACATTGTGCTTTGCAGCAGAAGTAATAACACTCTAAGCTAATATGTCATGAGTCAAAACTGTGACTAGACAAATAGCAGATCTCTCCCTACAGTGCTTTGAGCTGTAGAGATATCAAGCCACTGAAATTATACCCTGAAAAATCCTGTGCATACAAAGATCTCTGCAGGCTGCTCCTTTATCGATTCAGCCTGCCATGCAGGGGGTGCACCCTTGATCTTGGCTTATGGCGCAATGACGCTGGTCACATTACCCTAAGGCCAGCACTGGTTGGGAGAGAGACCAAAAGAGAAAGGGAGAGAAAGAGATTGAGGATTGGTTTCCTGATTTTGGCAGATCCTAAAATAATGGTATAATTCTGTTCAAATGTATGTAAACTAAATAAATACAGTCTAAGGAGACAATTCACAAAGGTAACTCACACGTGTGTAATTTACATGTGTACGGTTTCTCATTTGGGTCTTTGGAAAGGACTATTGGTTGGCATGCAGTGTATCACCTACCATTCTTGTTGGTAATCTCTCCTTCTGAGCAAGGGCCACAGTTGTAGCAGCAGACAGGCTGGCCCTCCAGGGGGACCTTCCTGTACCCAGGAGGACAGCTGTTACTGCACACAGAGCGAGGGACCTGGAGAGGAAGGGCATATGTGAGAAATTAACCAGGAGATGTGGGGCACATGTGAAAGCATCCATGCAAGGGATCCATTGAGGGGGTGATGGTGTAGTGTAGTTCCTATATCCCTAATAGGCTCTGCGCATTGGAATAATATACACTATAGATTTGACATAGGACTGAGCTCAGTATGTCTCTATCGAGTACATTAAACTTAATTACTTGTGTGTGCCAACTAACTCAGAGGTCACTAGAAACTTTCTCGAATTAACAAGAAGCGATAAGTCTCTGACAACCGGATAAACATGACAAGTTTGTTTCCCTTAGAGTCGGAACAATATCTTCAGAGTTGTGGAAACAATAGATAACTATTTCACTCAGTCAATCATGCATCCTTCGATTCTACAGAGTTGCATAGAAATAGAGAGACGGGCGTTTCAATAAAAGGGTTTATTGAACAGTCTTATTTCTCATGCAAGAGATATGAACTGCTACAATCGTAAGACAGAATGCGAAGTATAAAACGTATAGCGTTAGCAGTAATATAAAATAATACTGTAATAGGATGATCTGTAACTATGACATATGTAAAAATACATACATAAATAACACTGGTTAGAATAGTCAACCGGTGCTTCTAAAATAATTTTACCCCAGTGTACCTAACCTAAGTCTAGTACCAGGGAAAAAGTAGGTGCTGTTTTAGCTATAGTTTTGTTTAGTTTGGTTGTGCCATGACACTTACTTTTCTGCATTCCTGCATTTCTGAACGGAGGACACAGACCCAGAGAGACGAACCCTTCAAGCGCACCAGGGCACTTGGTACACGAGGTTTCCCGCCCACTCCTCGCCGCACCCGCTTCGCGGGTGCCGCATCGCTGCTCTGTTACAGCGCCAGCAGCCTTCCAGGAGGACACGCAAGGACCCATAGCGGCAAGGCGGTAAGGGGCGCGAGGCACCAGCAGGGCTGCGAGCGTGCGGGGACTTCATTTCCCAGAAGTCCCTGCGAGACCAAGGAAGAGCTTCCGGTCCGCTCTCCCTGCTGGCCCCGCCCCCCGCCCATCAAAGTTGCTCATAAAGCGCCCCAGCTCTCGCCATCAGCGGGACACTTACTTTTCTGCATTCCTGCATTTCTGAACGGAGGACACAGACCCAGAGAGACGAACCCTTCAAGCGCACCAGGGCACTTGGTACACGAGGTTTCCCGCCCACTCCTCGCCGCACCCGCTTCGCGGGTGCCGCATCGCTGCTCTGTTACAGCGCCAGCAGCCTTCCAGGTGGACACGCAAGGACCCATAGCGGCAAGGCGGTAAGGGGCGCGAGGGTGTACAGTCATAATATCGAGTCAATTATTTCGACTGGACAGAATATCGAGTAAAAAATATAGAATGGACATAATATCGACTAGACATAATATAGACAACAAAAATATCGACTAGAGAAAATTAATATCGAATAGAATGGACATAATATCGAATCAAAAATATAGAATGGACATAATATCGACTAGACATAATATAGACAACAAAAATATCGAATTTAAGGTAAGTTAATAATAATTTTTATTTTTTGTGTAATATAAGTCTGTAGCGGGTTGTGGGTTTATAGGGGAATAGGGTGGGAAGTAATTTAATTCTAATTAATTAAATATGTTAATTTATTTATTGATATATATTTAGAATTAATTGTTAATTAATTATTAATTGGTAATTAATTAAAATATAATTGGTAATTAATTATAATTGATTAATTGATAAATATTTTAATTTTAGTAATTTATTTTCTGTAGCGGGTTGTGGGTTTATAGGGGAATAGGGTGGGAAGTAATTTAATTATAATTAATTAAATATGTTAATTTATTTATTGATAATAATTTAGAATTAATTGTTAATTAATTATTAATTGGTAATTAATTAAAATATAATTGGTAATTAATTATAATTGATTAATTGATAAATATTTTAATTTTAGTAATTTATTTTCTGTAGCGGGTTGTGGGTTTATAGGGGAATAGGGTGGGAAGTAATTTAATTATAATTAATTAAATATGTTAATTTATTTATTGATATTTTTTTAAAATTAATTGTTAATTAATTATTAATTGGTAATTAATTAAAATATAATTGGTAATTAATTATAATTGATTAATTGATAAATATTTTAATTTTAGGGTTCAGGGTCAGTTTTCAGTTTTTGGGTAAAGGGGTATTTTTAGGGTTCAGGGTCAGTTTTCAGTTTTTGGGTAAAGGGGTATTTTTAGGGTTCAGGGTCAGTTTTCAGTTTTTGGGGTAAAGGGGTATTTTTAGGGTTCAGGGTCAGTTTTCAGTTTGTAGGTAAAGGGGTATTTTTAGGGTTCAGGGTCAGTTTTCAGTTTTTGGGTAAAGGGGTATTTTTAGGGTTCAGGGTCAGTTTTCAGTTTTTGGGTAAAGGGGTATTTTTAGGGTTCAGGGTCAGTTTTCAGTTTTTGGGTAAAGGGGTATTTTTAGGGTTCAGGGTCAGTTTTCAGTTTTTGGGGTAAAGGGGTATTTTTAGGGTTCAGGGTCAGTTTTCAGTTTGTAGGTAAAGGGGTATTTTTAGGGTTCAGGGTCAGTTTTCAGTTTTTGGGTAAAGGGGTATTTTTAGGGTTCAGGGTCAGTTTTCAGTTTTTGGGGTAAAGGGGTATTTTTAGGGTTCAGGGTCAGTTTTCAGTTTGTAGGTAAAGGGGTATTTTTAGGGTTCAGGGTCAGTTTTCAGTTTTTGGGTAAAGGGGTATTTTTAGGGTTCAGGGTCAGTTTTCAGTTTTCGGGTAAAGGGGTATTTTTAGGGTTCAGGGTCAGTTTTCAGTTTATGGGTAAAGGGGTATTTTTAGGGTTCAGGGTCAGTTTTGGGTTTTTGGGGTACAGGGGTACTTTGTAAAAATAAAGTAAAATTACATTTAAATTACATTTATTTAATAAAATTAAATTATATTAAATTATATTATAATATTTTTTATTAATTTATATTCAAAAAATTATTATATACTTACCAATACTTATGTTGTAATGGTATGCGTTGTAAAGGTATATGCGTTGTAAAATCTTGCGTTGTAAATGTATGCGTTGTAAAAGTTTTTGCGTTGTAAAAGTTTTGTTGTAATGGTAGGCGTTGTAAAAGTATGCGTTGTAACGTCATACATCCCTGGAGTGGGAATAGTAATTTTAACCTCTACGCTATCCAGCGCTTTCCCTACTGTTGCACCCACTGGAGTGGGAGTAGTAAATTTTACCTCTACGCTATCCAACACTTTTGCTAATGTTGAACTCACTATAGTTGTAACAATAAATTTTAAACATTTTCTAAAATGTTATATATGTTTATTTAATAATATGTTTAAATATATATATATATATATTACCTACTGGCGGTCGCCAGTAGGTATATATAGTTAGGATTTTTTCTCTATGGGTTTTTTGAAAATTCTATGTCTAATAACTTTGGCGTTTGTGGACGGAATTGGCTGAAATTTTCAGGAAAATGGCACATTTTGTTTCTGAGCAGCCCCTGAAAATTTTGGGGGGGTTCGTCAAGGGGGGGCCGAGAAAAAAGGGGGGTCCCAAAACGCGTTTTTCCCATGTTAATTTCCATAGGGCGGTTGGCCTCACTTTTAGCCCGAACGGCTGAATGGATTTGCACGAAACTTGGCAAAATTGTAGGGACTGGTAGCCCGATGTGCCTTTTGTAGGTCTCAATATATGTGCTCCAGTGGATTTTGAGAAATTAACGTTTAAAAAAAGATATATATCTGTAACAGCGGACTGGGCAGCGCTCTGGTTCGCGGACTTTTCGCGCAACGGAGCTTTGTGAAGCGAAGCTGATTGGTTCTCCGGCGTCTGTCAACATTCCAAACAGTCCGTAGCGGCCGCCATCTTGTCTCTCGGTAGGATCGAGAGACAAGAGGAGGTCAAAACAAAGGGGGAAATAACTATAAGGGGGCATAGTAGATCCTCGCTGACCCCCTAGGTTTGATGTGGAGGTTTTAAAAGGGCCCCGCGGGGCAAAAAAAAAGAATAATAATAATAATCGAACGGCTGAATGGATTTGCACGAAACTTGGCAAAATATTAGGGACTGGTAGCCCGATGTGCCTTTGCTAGGTCTCAATATATGTGCTCCAGTGGATTTTGAGAAATTAACGTTCAAAAAAAGATATATATCTGTAACAGCGCTCCGCTTCGCGTAACGGAGGTTTGCGAAGCTGATTGGTCATTCTGTCACTGGGCTATAGTTGGGCTACATCTGGCTGATATTTGGGCTACATTTGTTTTTTTGTGTGTCTGGCGGCCATCTTTGGGCTACATTGGGCTACATTGGGCTTCATTGGGCTACATTCGGCTAATTAGCAAATAGCTCATCGCAAACTAGGAATGGTAAAGAATCGCTATTTATTCCTTAAAGTTCGCTATTTAGGAAATGCAAAAAACTTTGATGATATATATGGCGGTTCATCTCTAACAAGATAAGTAGCATAGGGATACATTTATGATGACTGGCGCATCACCAGGGATGTGTTAGTCATTCTGTGCCGCTGTTCCGTCACCTATGGTGTGCTGCATTTACAATGCGGCGCATCATGGGGCAAAAACAGCACAGATGCGTGATGTATCTGTGCCGTAAAGGTGGCGCATTGCTGGAGTTGTATCGCAAGTGTGATGAAGCTCCAGCAAGGGTCGGGGGTGCCCCTGTCGCAGGGTTTCTGTTCTCACACAGAACTGTGGACAGAGGATTGGAACCTCGGCGAATGCATTGCTAGAGTTGTATCGCAAGTGTGATGAAGCTCCAGCAAGGGTCGGGGGTGCCCCTGTCGCAGGGTTTCTGTTCTCACACAGAACTGTGGACAGAGGATTGGAACCTCGGCGAATTAGGGTGTCCCAAAACTCACGTTAGTAATCAAAAACTCCTTAGCAAGCTAGGTACAGTGTCACATTGGATATAACAAACTCTCAATGTTTAGACAATCCAGAATATGAACTTATAGTACCTCAGGATACGTGGAACTCATGAACAGTCGGTCGTTATAGATTTCTTAGAAACCAGAAAATGGAGTTAAGAAGAACAGATGTGTATTTGAAATGTTTATTTACTAATGCCGTCTTCTCAGGCGTAGTACCTTAGATAATAAAAGTACACATATTATCAGTAGCAAAATTACCAGCATAGTTACTAGTACATAAAAAGTGAATGGTGATAGTATGTTAACATGCTGTAAATGAATAAGAGTTAGCAACACTTATAAGCAGCCGCGGGCCGTGGAGGGAGTTACGGTGAGGCAGGGAGGCGGGGAGGGGGAGAAGCAGGGTGGAGAATACAAGTACACATATTATCAGTAGCAAAATTACCAGCATAGTTACTAGTACATAAAAAGCGAATGGTGACAGTATGTTAACATGCTGTAAATGAATAAGAGTTAGCAACACTTATAAGCAGCCGCGGGCCGTGGAGGGAGTTACGGTGGGGCAGGGAGGCGGGGAGGGGGAGGGGCAAGGTAGAGAGGGCTCCACCCTGCTTCTCCCCCTCCCCGCCTCCCTGCCTCACCGTAACTCCCTCCACGGCCCGCGGCTGCTTATATCTCACCCTCCCTAATACACATATTATATTATTTGCTAAGAAGGTCTCTTTGTGTTGGTTTAGGGCGTGCCCATACTTTAGTGTCTTAGATTTGAAGGAATCACATCAGCATACACCAGCTCTCTCTTCATGTGAACCGCATCAACTGTTGTGTATGTGTGTTCGGCAAAGCAATATAAAACCCGCCTCATGCCCAGAATTGGCAGAAGTTGCACTTATGTTATGAGTATGAAGTCGTGGAGATCAGACCTCATAACAATTCTGTATCGTGTTGTTCTTGAAACTTTAGCACTCGCTGTACAGATATAGTTTAACAAGTAAAGCAGATAGTAGACCAATAACATATTATTCTCATGTAAACCACGATGAACTACTAGGTGGAAAGCTAAAGCAACAACTAAGTGTCGTGTGCAGAAGTTGCAAAAAAGGAAAAATGGCGTTTAAACCGGTAATGAGCCCATGCTAACTTAACACGGTGTAAAGATATCCAGGACCTAGATGACACCTCCTCATGATCCGGAAACGAACTGAATAAGATAATAGAAGTGCCATCTCATGAGAGCAGATTGCAAGTTTATATGTGGACGGTCCGCAAGGTAAAGCATTAAAAACTAGGAAAATTTAATGCTAAAGAAAAATAAAACAGCCAAGTACTTTATCGAGTCTTAAGCCAATAGGCAAGGTAAATAATAAAAACTTGACAAATAAGTTAATGAATTGTCAATGAAATGCTAGTACTGAGCATATCAAACATGAAAAAGGTCTATGACATAACTGTGTATGCAAAATAAGCTGCAACAGCCTCCAATAGGAAGTCACCGTCTTCATCCGAAAACAGTTCAGCCATCCAATTTAAAAGCGGAAAAGAACATACGTGCTCTCCCAGCACCGGATCCTCTATCACCATCAGAGGACAGCTCGGTGGGTTTTCAAGAAAGCTCTGTTCCAAGAAAGACTGTGCTGCCGCCAGTAAATTCCAGGGACCAAGTAGTCCATGCATCAATGCCACAGCCATAATCCTTTCGCCAGGACAAACCAACTCGTGAGTAATGATAGGAGTCATCAGCTGATTAAAGTCGACGTCAGGAGAAACCGGTCCGCAGAGACACAAATCAATGGCCCAATCGAAATCACAGGTCGGGCAGTGAAATACAGGCTGGATACAGGTGAAGTAGGAGAACCGAAAAGATAATCCATATGCCGTGCTTAATATCGCCAACGGCATTGTGCCATAATATTCTAGCATGCGATTGCGGAACAGTGTCAGCAGCTGCAGGGTCGGAGGTTGCATAGGAGGGACATCCATATTTAAAAATGTAAAAAAGCACAAGAGCGTCCGCTGGTAATGCAAGTAAAAATGCCAATCCACGAACCAGAGTGCAGAAAATACAATGAAAGGAAGCAGGGATGACTCCAAAGATTTTCTCAAATGAAGTCACGAGGCTACTGGTAACAACTTTAAAAAAGTGTGTCAGGGACTTTGTGGAGGATGCGTTAAAGATAGTCGGAAACATGTTGCTGAAATTGAAAGGCAAATCTTAATTGAAAAGGGTGTGCACCTCTGTACGGGTGTTCGCTATGTGAAGTACGAAAGTTTCACGGGCCGAACTCAAGGCCACCTCTCTCTGAGACAAAAGAGCTCTTATTCTTGCCATGCCGTTGAAACGTGTCCCAAGGTTGGTATTTGTGGCCAGATTGAAAACTCCCTATGTTCATGTGTGGGAGGAAATAGAACATTTCTGCAGCAAATAACCCGTTCACTTACTGTTACGATAAAAGGAATACTTTTAATTAACTCAGAACAATCTTCATTATTGAGCATCAAATAACTACCATTTTCCAACAACTTGAACGTGGGGATGATAGCAGGAACTGGCGTGCCTTGCAACACGCAAGCCATATTTGGTCGGTGTTTGTTGCATGAACCGTGTAACTGTATGTGCCTACACATTAGTGAATGATCTGGCGTCTCAGTGCATTCCTCTCCATTCAGATAAACTTCTTGATCATCTTTGAAACATCTGTATGTGTATGGAAGCGACCAGACCTCATGAAGAAAAGCACTACCTAAAGGTTCATAACGACCTATTGGTATATATTTCATACAATTTGAAAACTTATATAAAGCAAAAGGCAGCGTTATTAAACCGTGGATAAGGCATGTTGTCAAAAAACCCGCAATCCTCTGCTGATGATGTCACTGAGCATGTCATGAATGATGTAATATGTGACATCATCAGCAGTGGATTACGGGTAATAGTATCTCTAGTTTACTCCCCTATAGCTGTCTTTATTTTAACATAAGTGTGTGTTTCCCTCCCTTATACTTACTGTTTTTGGTTCGCTTCCAGTTCGCGTACCGGCGAGCGAACTAGGAAGCGAACTAAGAGAAATAGAGGTTGGCACAGTTCCAAATATTGTACCAATTTTTTAATAACGGGGAGGTAGTTCTGAAAAGAACTTTTTTTTTTATTTTTCTGAACATTTTTTTACTGTTTTTGAATTTTTCGGAACAGTTTTATATTTTTTTGGGGTTTTCTTGGAGGGGGCAATGAAAACGATTCATTGTAAAGGGCTCAACAGGAGCAACAAAACAAAAAAAAGAAGTATTTATTATTTTGGGCGTTTCGGACAAACTTGCATATGATAGTCAATAGCTCTGTTGATCAGAGTGATGCTTCTTTCTCCGTAGGAAATGAATCCATCGCAAAATACGCAGGTGTGTTTTACTTCACCAAATCTCATTTGTATATTTGGCACCATCTCCCTGCCCTCTGGTCCCGTTACTTCCGGTACAACAGATCTTCTGGCCATAATAGGGAGATTATCTAGGTCGTTCCGAAACTGTGCAGCACTGTAGTTGTTAGGATGCCACCTAGTCATATGGCGATGCATTGTGTAGTTTCCGAAACTGTATTTTTTGTCGGTCCCTCTGGACAGTCTATCTTGACATATAAGGCAAGTTACGTATCTTGCATTTACTTTTTTCTGACCTTTGGGAATTTTAAAAAATTGCCAAATGAAGTTTTCTTTCCGGTGAGACGTCCTGGGCTGCTCAGGCAAAAACTGCCTCTCTTCGTGCTCGTCCTCCTGTTCCTCTTCTTCTTCTTCTTGTTGAATTATAACTTGAGCAGGTGGTCCACTCTTCCTTGGATGTGGTGGAGGTGGTGGGGAAGCACCAGCTGAAGCTACTAAAGAAGCCATTGCTCAGTGATCACAAAGGGTCTTTCTCTCACAATGATGAAAGTCAGAGTGAGGAAAGAAGGAGGGATTTTCATCATTTGGGAAAAACAAGAGTTCTCAACCAATCAAAAGTGTTCATTTTAGATTATATGACCTAGTCTTACATCATTAGGAAACCAAAAGTGAAATGAACCAATGAAAAGTGTTATTACCAAGTCACATGACTTGCTGTGTTTACGTTAAGCGCTTTGCAGGGCCTCCCGGTTTGCTTCCAGAAACCTGCGCTTTGCGACTCGCTTCGCGTACCAGTTCGCTAACGTAGTACGTCATATGACGTATCACGCGACAACGTGAAACGTCATGCGGACGGGAGGCGTCACGATGTTGTTTTGTAACGCGGCACTTGCGGTAAAGAAACGTTTACCGGCTCGCGGTCTATTTCGCGGCATCAAGGTCAGCTAACGGGAAGCTTCCCGATTTGCGAAGCGGGAACGAAGAAAAAAAAATATTTAAAAAAAAAATTATTCATAAACATATAAAATATATTTTTGGATTTAAAGAAGAATACATTTTACAGCTACAGATATTAGCTGTTAAAAAACCAATGAAATTCACAGAAAAAACCATAGGTTATGGACCATATATAGTTAGGAATTAGCATTTACAAAACCTTGAAAATTCACTGAAAAAACCATAGGTTATAGACCATATATAGTTAGGAATTAGCATTTAAAAAACCTTATTTTACTCACACAAAACCATTGAAATTCCATATATAGTTAGTTGCACTAACTATATATCGTGCACCCGCAATCCACTGCTGATCATGTCACATATTACATCATTCATGACATGGTCAGTGACATCACTGATGACATCACTGATGACATCGGCGACCACGAACAGACTTAGCCTACCCAACAACGTCGATTTGTCAGCATCCCAATTATCTGTAACCCTCTCAGAATCTGATCTTGAGAATACCCCTGACATCTTCCCCGATCCAACACCTGAAGAAACCAGACAAATGAGAGGCAAGCGGGAGGGGGCTGTAAAAAAAAGGAAAGCAAAGAGTAAATCAGACCATACCACAAACTCTTTTATATCTAAACATCCGATATCGGTCACCAACAAAAATGATTTGGTGATTCCTGATTACTCTGCTCCCCCAACTAATAACGTGGTAACTATTCACCACGTACCGCGTGACCTCTGTGACACTTTAATGCCAGATTCGATAACCTCACTAGACACAGGCAGACAAAGAGAATCAGCAAGACTAATCACAGAGATAGCTTTTCTTCTAAATTCTCATATTCGTCCACTAGAAACAAGACTTACTAACATAGAGAGGCAGTTAACAAAAATCATTGGTTCCTTACAATCCATCCCCCTACAATCCTTACCTTCACAACCCCATCCCAAGCTTCCGTCAAAACCTGAGTCTACTCACCCCGCATCTAAGAAAACCGTAACTATACCCTCGCCAAAGTCCAAAAAGCAAACCACACTAATCCTCCCGGCAAATACTCCCATTCCACAAAACTTAGCTCCCACGCCCTTGGTTATCCCCCCACAAGCCAGTTCCCAACCAATACCAACTGCAAACCTTACTTCCTCAAAAACGTCTGCTCCTAAAACACCTGTGCCTAAAACACCCGTTATAACAACTACTAAGCCACCCCAAACAATAAATGTTCCGAGGGGGACAACCGAACAACCATCTACCCTAAATTTACCACCTGAGGCTACTCCATATGTGGTAGTCATGACGGGGGTTCCCGAACTTACAGGTGAGGGAACCGAACCCAACTGGTCGTTAAAGAACAAGGTTCAGTTCTGGCTGAACACAAACCGTCCCGTCCCGCCACCCTGGAAAAGTAAAAGTAAAATAGCTTCAGTATCCCGGACTCCGTGGGTAGGATATAGAAAAAAAACAATACGAGGAGACTGCATAGTCATTACGTTCGAGGATCCCAGCATAGCTGACTATATATGCTCCTGGGAATGCAACAACTCTCCCGGGGGTATTGTAACAAGACCCTTGTCTTATTTTTACCCGAAAAGGCATAATAATACTAACCATCAACGTAAATTTGACAACATGTGGAGGAAGCCAATTCCGCAACCATGGGAACTAGAAACCGCTGCCACCAATACTGTAATGCGACCCACTGAACCCATCAACTCTCGGTACCCACTTAATCAGAGCTACCACCAGAGAGAAGTCCCTTGGCAGTTCGTGGGCCTCCAAAACAGATTCGGAAACTGGGAGCGTTGGGAGAGACCACCTTACCAAATGCTTGGTCCTAACTATGAAGACACTATCAATGGGCAACACTGGCTAGGCTTTCCGACCACGAACAGGTTCAGCGGCCTGGAAATGGTCGATTGACAAACAACTAAACCCCCAGAGCCCTCGCCAACTACAGTAGTATCTTCACACTCAATCTTAACGCCTACTCCACCTATACCACACAAGTATAAGGCTGCACAAGATTGTGAACCCACTCAGCTCTCCATGGTCTTCTGGAACGTCGCCGGCCTCCGTAATAAGATTGAGGATGGATCGGCAGCGGTTTTCCTGAAGGACTATCAAATTATTTTCATCCAAGAAACATGGTCAACGGCAGCCCTCCATTTGGTGGGATACAGAACATTCACCTCTCCTGCCCTTCCCAGTACCTCGGGTAGACCGAAGGGGGGTCTGGTGATTTACATGGCTAATACAATTGTAGGCATGAAGATCATCAAGACAGACCTCCTTCCGAATTTTCAGATTCTCACATTCTCTGTAGGGAAAAAAACCCGTATTTCAACAGTAAATACATACAACAACTTGGATCCTGATAATTTTGTGAATGTTCTCGACCAAATCCAAGGCAAAATAACGGAACACACTTACTTTGAACAGAAAGGGGATACTGCTCACGTAATTTGGGGCGGTGATTTCAATTTGCACCCCTGCCCCATTATTGATACCTGTGGGATAGTAGACGACTCTGACAGTCCTTTAACGCACTTTATCCACTCAGAAGCAGGATCCGCCATGAACAAAGCACTTGCAGACTTGGACTTGCAAATTTTGAATCCCATACATCAAACAATCGATAAACTAGAGCCTACTTATTGAGGAAGGGGCCACGAAACCACAGTGGACTATATACTAGTTACAGAAGCTCTAAAACCGCAAATCGGAACATTCAAAATCTTAGAAAACTGCCTTAGCGACCACTCAGCTTTAACTCTAAGTCTCCAAATACATCACTCGAACTCTCCGATGGTAACCATAGCCAACACCTTATCACAGAACAGGCTCGAGTTGAACAAGACTAATGGCCTCACTATCAAATGGGAAAAAGTGGATCCCAAAATCCTTACGAAGAAACTAGTTACTCTTGCTTATAAAAACATTTCGATTTGTCTTGATCCCCAAGCAGCGGCCAATCAAATACTGGAAAACTTCAATGCCATTATAGTACATGTCAAAAGCCTCTTAACCAGAACTCTCAAACAAAATAATAGAAAGACCACAGGCTGGTTTAGTCGAGATTGCACGAAAGCACAGTCTAACCTGAGGAAAGCTCTTGGGGAACCCAACAGAGACGTAACAAAGATCCAAGGTCTCAGAAGAGAATACACTATTGCCAGAAAGACGAGGAAAAAAGAACTAAAAACATCCCTGTGGAAGGCCTTGCACGAGAGCGCACTCTCGAAGGACTCTCAGGCTTTTTGGAAAATAGTCAAATCTCCTTTTTTATCCAACTCCACTGGACCAAAAATAGATGTGGCTATAGACGAGGCTACATGGATCAGTCATTTTTCGAAAATCTTTCAATCTACACCTAATAGCGGTCTGCATCAGACTAGTTACAACCCAGACACCTTCCCAATCCGTTTGGAACTTGACCTTCAAGATTTCGAAAAAGCGTTATCCTTAAGTAGACCCGGAAAAGCCCCCGGCCCTGATGGGGTCCCCGTCGATTTATTTAAATTCCTTCCCGACCTGTGGACCCCAATAATCACGAGAGTCTGTATCGCAACCACGGAACTTGGACTGCTGGACTCATGTTCATCTTCAATATTGGTCCCCATTTTCAAGAAGGGGGACAGGCAAGATGTCAAGTGCTACCGCCCAATCTCCCTTCTTGATTCCCTGGGCAAAGTAGTCGGCAGAGTCCTCCTTGGCAAGTTACAACAGTGGGTGGCTGACGAAAACATCCTCTCAGACCTACAGTTCGGCTTCAGGGAGGGCTTTGGAACTACCGAGCAAGCTTTAAATCTTTCCTTGCTTATATCCAAGTATACCCTGGCAAAACCAAGTACTATTTACATGACATATGTGGATTTGTCCTCCGCATTTGACTGTGTCTCACACACCAAGCTCTGGTCATTACTAAGCAAGATGGGAGTAGACCCTCCTCTCCTTGACTTTCTAAGAGAACTTTACAGCGGGGCCACAGCGAGAGTGAGGTTCGGGACAAAAGGAGAACTGACAGCACCATTTGGGGTAGAGCGGGGAGTGAGGCAAGGCTGCGTCCTCGCCCCCTTTCTTTTTTCTTTATACACCAACGGTCTCGAAGAGTGTATGTTGAAGGGGGGAAGAGACCTCCCAAAAGTAAAAGATCGCCTGATCCCCGCCCTGCTCTACGCGGACGATGCTGTCATTTTAGCCCGAACTCCAATTGAACTACAGAAATCCTTAACAAAATATGCTGACTTTATGGCAGCCCTGGACCTGCATATAAACGTTAAAAAAACCTTCACTATGGCAGCCGGTGGCTCAAAAAAACCAGCAAAGACCATCTTTCTGAAAGAGCAAAAAATTGAAAGAACCTCGCAATACCCCTACTTGGGTATCATGATAGACGATGCCCAAAATTGGAAAGCGGCGGTAGAAGCCAGGAGGCATCTTTTTAAAAGAGCGATCATGGCCCTAATGAAATTCTCTAACAGATTAGGGAAAAAACCGCCAGTGGAACTGTTGCAAATATATGCTGCGAAGTGCCAATCCACAGCATTATATGGCGCCGGGATTTGGGGACACATAAACACTGCCCCAATCCAAAAAGAGGAAAACATCTTCACGAGATTCCTTCTGTCAACACCACGAGGCACTTCCATCTATGCCTCGCACATAGAATTGGGAATCCCATTCATTGAAGATTTGATTAAAATCCAACCTCTAATGCTCTGGAGAAGAGTCTGGTTATCTGAGGAAAACAACCTGACTAAAAACATTATACGAGACATTATGGAGTTGGACCATGCTAAAAAAATACCTTGGATCTCTTACATCAGAAATTTCTTCCAGGATCTGGGACTTGAGAAATACTACTTTAATCCAGAACTAATGAAAGAAATCTCTAAAAAAGATCTAAAACAAACAGCATTGAGCCACCTGGATTCCCTGAGACTATCAACGCTGGCCAGGAAAAAATCCGTCACGCATGCAATTATTATTCAGCAGACCATGAAAATCCAGCCATATCTTACCTTAGGGATTTCCACCTACGAGAAAATGCTCCTAACAAGGTTTAGGATGAACCTATTTTTCAGACTGGTGACCTTTCCTGTAAAGAATAATTGGAGTACCGATATGGTTCTGTGCCCTTGTGACGAACATTCCCAACAGTCCTCCATCCATACAGTACTTTTTTGTAAGTTCTATCATCCACACCGAAAGACATGGCTTATTCCCTTATTAAAAAAATGGGGCCATAGACAATGCCGCCCAGCGATGTTATCACTCCAATTTTTGGACTCAGAATGCACGGTATATCATGTATTAAACTTTTTAAAATGTATCATGAGACACAGAAACAATCTGTAAATCGTAACTTTTCATCTTTCGCTATTTTTATTCTAAACTGACTAAAATTACCTTTCCGAGTTAAAAAATCAAATGTAAATTTTCCTTTTAATTAACTCAATGTTTTTAAAAATTGTGTTATCTTTTATGGCTTTTCGAACTGTAAAAACCGAATAAAGATTATTATTATTATTATTATTATTGTGCCATGAATTGCCAAAGGTTTCTCTAGGTTCTAATCAGCTCCATACCATAGAATGAGAGAGGTTGGTATCTCTTTCCCGGGACTCAATCTCTAACACCCTGCAAAGGGAGCCAGAAACACTGGAGCTGGATTATTGGCAAGGAGGATGGCAGCGTCTGGTCAGTGCATTAGTTGGGGACTTCCTTCGGGACTTGCTGTAGCGAGCCGTGTCGTGCAAGTCGGTAGTCGAACCGCACCGTGGTTTACCATAGCAAATGAAGGTATATTTAAACCTTGAAGGTGTTTAGGAATGCCAGTATTTACGTACAAGTCGGGCATAAGAACGTCATGAATGAACCCCTAAGGAATAGATGTTCATGCATAGTAAATGAGTTCTTTGAGAAATCAATATCCAGGCAATGGGAAGCCCCAAAAACTTAAGAGTCTGTTTTTCCAAGAACTTGTTGTGACGAAGAGGATCGGATGGAGTTGACCATGCCTGTATTTGGTTAGAATGAGCAATGCCTAAATAAGGGTTGGATTTCTATGCCTAAATAAGGGCAATGTGGATTGTACCTATATAAGGGCATGAGCCGGGAAATCTATATACGGTATCTAAATCGACACACAACACACAATCCTTTTTCGTATGAACAACATTACTAAATCCTAAACATGTTAAACATATCTAAAATATATCTACACACGAAGTGCTACACATATGTCTAAAATACATTTCTAAAAAATGCATTAGACTGTTGAGATGCATAAATGCAATGGTGCTGTACATATTTAAAGCAATGTTTCATTCAAAGCATATATTTGACATTTGAATGCTAACTGAATGAATCACGAAAATAGACATTTATGAAATGGCTCGTAAATACAGAAGGAAAATGTGATAGCTTTAATGAGGGAGCTCTATGGAGAAGGAGATGTAGGGCACATGTATGACATCAGAGTGAGGGATCCATGAAGGGGGGGAATGTGGGGCACATGTAATAGCATCAGTGTGAGGGATCCAGGGAGTGAAAGATGTGGGGCACATGTCAAAGCATCAGTGCAAGGGATCCATGGAGGAGGAGAAGCCGGCACATGTGATAGCATCGGATGAGGGATCCGTGGAGAAGGAGATGCGGCCACATGTGAGTCCATCAGCGCCAGGGAACTAGGGAGTGAGAGATGCGGGGCAAATGTGATAACATCAGTGTGAGCGATACTTCGATGGTCCCTCCATCAGGAGGTGCCTTGAGGCCATTTTTCTATGGTTTCAAGAAAACCAGTTAAAATGCAATTCGGACAAGTCAGAGATCATTTTCTTTGGCTGTCCTCCTGATGTCCATTGGAAATCCTGGTGGCCGGCCAACATGCATCCTCCAGCGTTACCTACTCTTGTGGCAAGAAACTTAGGTATAAAGATCGACACAGGCTTAACTTTCAACCCCCAGATTCTCAGCATAGTTGGCCAGTGTTTCGCCATGTTGCGTACCCTTAGGAAATGTCTTCCTCTCCTTTCTCACATTCACAGGAGAATTACAGTTCAGGCATTGATTGGTTCCAGACTCGATTATTCCAACATTCTATATTTGGGTCTTCCGGAGTACCTTCTTGCACGCCTCCAGACAGTTCAGAATTCAGCAGCGAGGGCCATTTTGGCCTTAGCCGTAGGGCTCACACTTCAGCTCTCCTCGATTCACTGCACTGGCTGCCGGTGCGGAAGCGTATCCATTTTAAAGCTCTGACCATGGCCTTTAAATCATTGCATGGCATTGGTGCTGTATATTTAAGGAAAAGAGTTAAATTCTATCTCCCTTCCAGATCTCTCCGCTCGGCCTCACAAGCTTTGGCCATTATTCCAACCATCAAACGTGCTTGCATTGGTGGACGTTCCTACAGACTGCTGGCCCCAAAACTCTGGAATAAACTTCCCTTGTCTCTTAGAAAGTTAGACAATCTGCTGGCCTTCCGGAAGGAACTTAAGACCTGGCTCTATGGCCTATAGTTTCTTATTCCCTGGTCTCTTCACTACAGATCGGCTAGCGCCGGGACACTCTGCCCGAGTAGCCGTGCGCTCTATAAGACACCCATTTAACATAACATAACATAACATAACTTGGAGTAAGAAATTTGGCGGAAGTTTGATTGCCTCAGAGAGAGGGACCCAGGGAGTGAGAGATGAGGGGTACAAGTGATTACATCAGTGTGAGCGATACTTGGAGTAAGACATGGAGTGCACATGTCATAGCATCAGTGCGAAGGATCCAGGGAGTGAGAGTTGTGGAAAACATTTCATAGCATCAGTGCCAGCAATCTAGGGAGAGAGAAATGTGGGGCACATATGAGTGCATTAGTATGAGCGATACTTGGAGGAAGACATGGAGTGCACATGTCATAGCATCAGTGCGAAGGATCCAGGGAGTGAGAGTTGTGGAAAACATTTCATAGCATCAGTGCCAGCAATCTGGGGAGAGAGAAATGTGGGGCACATATGAGTGCATTAGTATGAGCGATACTTGGAGGTAGAGATGCGGGGCACATGTGATTGCATCAGTGTGAGGGATCCAGGGAGTGAGAGATGTGGAGCACATGTGAGTGCATCAGTATGAGGGACATAAGAGGAATAAATGTAGGAGACATGTGATTGCATCTGTGCAAGGTATCCAGGGAGTAAGAGATGCTAGGTACATGCAATGGCATCAGTGTGAGCGATACTTTGAGGAAGAGATTTGGCGCATGTTTGATTGCCTGAGACAGAGTGATCCAGGGAGTGAGAGATTTGGGACACATGTGATTGCATTAGAGAGAGGGATCCAGGGAGGAGGAGATGCAGGGCACATGTGAGCGTATCAGTGTGAGCGATCCACAAATGAGAATTGTGGGGCACATAGATTGCATCAAAGTGAGGAATGAAGGGAGTGAGAGATGCAGGGCACATGTGATTGCATTAGTGCAAAGGATCCAGGAAGAAGAGATGCAGGGCATATGTCATAGCATCAGTGCGAGGTATCCATGGAGGGGAGGGGCAGGGCACATGTCATAGCATCAATGTGAGGGATCCAGGGAGTGAGAGATGCAGGGCACATGTGAGTGCATCAGTGTGAGGGATCTAGGGAGAAGAGATGTGGGGCACATGTGAATGCATCAGTGTGAGGGATTCATAAAGGAGGAGATGCGGGCACATGTGATTGCATCAGTGCAAGGGATCCTGGGACTGAGAGATGTGGGACACATGTGAGTGTATCAGTGTGAGGGATGCAGGGCACATGTGATTGTATCAGAGCAAAGGATAAAGGGAGTGAAAGATGCGGGGCACATGTCATAGCATCAGTGCGAGGAATCTAGGTAGTGAGAGATACGGGCACAAGTCAAAGCATCAATTCAATGCAATTCAGTTCAATTGAAGGAGAAGAGACAAAGATGATCTGCCAAATATTTGATAATAGGTATATGCAGTTACATTCATTTTCTATTTATTTTGTTTCAACAGAGATCCGCATAAAGAATACAGCAATTAATCCTCATCTTCATTGCAACAATATTAAAGCAAAAAAAGAAAAATACCACTACTGTTGAAAGCTAAATTGTTTCATCCATACTAAGTTAACATACGTGGAACCATGAGGTATCCCTCAGATTGCCTAAAACTGTGTAAATGGCAAATCTAACACAAAAACTCATCCGCTAAGAATATATGCAACCTTATTGAGTGGACACACGCAATAACAGTACAGGATACAATGCTCTACTATGAGTGCCAAGATTTGATATAGCGCAAATATGCAAAGAAATCAATTTAGACAATACAGTATAATGCTCTTGACAGTAAAAAAAAAAAAGCAGTAAACTCTGTTAAAAGGCATGGAGTAAAAAGTGCAAATGAGCAAATAAAGTGCTAGAGGGGCAAAGGATAGGCAGAAAATACAGTGCCTAAGCCTCATTACATCTGTCGAGCATCCAGCTAAAAAAGTACTAATTAAGCTTATGATGAGAATATGAACATGTACTGTCCTCAGCAATTCGAATAAATGAAAAAGAATAATGTCTCATATGATTACAACAGGTAAAACAATTCTAAATAATTGTAAAAAATGTGTGCAAACCATTTCAGTTGGGGGGTGCGAATAGACACTAGCGAGTCTCAACTGGTGAAGTTATATTATGCTTCAAAAAGAATGGTCTCAGAAAGTATTTCTTCCCATGTTCCAGTGACAACTCATGGCGGGAAGCAGATTTAATGGTAATAACAGATTTATTCTTTTTGGGAGATTCCATAAAATATAGGGTACACAGAACAAATGGTATGGACGTTTTCAATAAGCATTTATTGAACAGTCGTCATTCTAGTGTAAAATAGTTGTGCTGTAACAGTCATCAGACAATAACAGATATAAATGACTAGAAGCACTAGAAAAGAGAAAGGATGGTAAATCTCTTCCATTTTGAATACATGAATGTATATAAAATACATGCCAATAAAATAAGAACTCCTACAATGCGATCCTAAGTAGATGTACCTTAGTTTACCTAGCATTTGTGTAGGTGTCAAAGCCAAGAATCCCTCTAGGATAAAGTTCACCCCATTACCCGAAGTGAGATACTGTGGGACCATGTCTTGGTCACGAGTTAGACACCCCCAAGGGCAGTTCAGACCGCTGCGAGTTGGAGTGTCTGCATGCAGGAATCTCAGTGCCCTAACAACAGATGTATTCCATGTGGGAGATTCCATAAAATATAGGGTAGGGGTTTTTACAGATGCTACTCTCTATTATAATTTCATTCCTTATATGCTGTGAGCTCTTTTTAAAAAAAAAACGTTTTGGAAGTGGGATCACCCCATTCAGACTAATCTCAAACATTTATAGAGCTTTTATATAATTAGAATAAAGTGTGCTTCTTCCCTTCAAGGTATGAAAGATTTCAAGCTGTGGTGCAGCTCGGATAGTACCCGCTTCACTACCCAGTGGACTGTTCCCCCATCTCCGGACGGCTGCCATATGCAGCACGATTGTTCCATGCCGTCAATGTGTCGGCATGGAAGTTGTGATCTCCTCTTTCTATCTCAGCAAGGTGTGATGTTTATATACCCGAAGGTATCCCCAGGGGTTCTACCTTGCTATCCCACTATAGGACTACGGATGACGTAGGGAATAAACCTTGTACATAGTTATTATGCAGGAGATGATAGTCCTGCTGATTTTCTGAGAATCCTGAATCCTCATGCATAATGTATGAGCCTATTGTTCAGGGAAAACCCCACATTCTGTAAGGATTACTGTAACTAGGTAAAGGGTCAGTCCTAGCGTCTGTTATGTATGTAATGCAGTAATGAATATAGGTGAAAGGTTGTGATGTTATCTGGGCCTATATTGGGGTGCCTATATGGAATATAACACAGGGATGCACATAACTCATCCATTTTGGTGTTACCAAAGGTCATTCAGGCAGAATTTGAAACTTTCGTTTTGAAGTCTCCTACAATAATAACCAAAGGGCATTGCTCCAAAACTAAGGGTGGGCGTAGTTGGCAGAGTACCACTATGCGGAGTTCTGCGAAACTGAACAAAAACTCCATGAATTCCACACCGCAACTCCATTCCATCTCATCCCAATCAATAAAACAGAAACATCACATACCCTTGATAAAATAACAAGTAATTCTATCTTTACATGCAAAAATGCATATAGTCATCTCACAAAAGTGAAAATGAAAATACAGCAAGCATTGAGAGAGGTGATGATTTTGGTATACTCCTTAATCTAGGGAGAGAACCAAGCAGATGCCTTGAACACAAAGACCACCCCAAGCACAGTTATGGGCAAAAATACAATCCCAACCAAAGGCCCTGCAAAGCATTATGGGACTAGACTCTAGAGTGCAGTGAATATTATAGTATCCAATATCAAAACATTCCTCAAGGGGCAGGCTCTCCAGCCTCAGCTGATAGCTAATACTATAATATTCACTGCTCTCTAGAATCTCGCCCTATAATGCTTTGCTGGGCCTTTGGTTGGCAATGTATTTTTGCCCATAAATTTGCTTGAGGTGGTCCTAGGATGATGGGACCACCACAATCGTTGAGCATGATGTGCTCTTTGTGTTCATGGCATCTTCTTGGTACTCCCCCTAGGTTAGGAGGGACCCCAAAATCATCACCTCTCTCATTGCCTGATATTTTTGGAAGCTCACTTTTGTTAACTGGTTAGATGCTTTTTAGCATGTAAAAGTAAAGTTGTTTTATCAAAGGGTTGTGGGTGTAGTAGCTTACTTGAGAGTATTTGCATGAGTGGTATGCATATTAATAAAACAGAAAGCTTGTGTTTTCAATGTAATGTGGATTAATAAAACAGAAATCTCACAGGCCTTTAGTAAAACAAGAAATAATTATCTTTACATGCTAAAATACATCTCGTCATCTCACAAAAGTGAAAATGAAACTATAAAAAACAGTACCTTTACTTAAACAATAAATCATTCTATCTTTACATGCTAAAATGCATAGAGTATTCTTACAAAAGTGAAAATGAAAATATAGCAAGCAGTGAGAGAGGTGATGATTTTGGGGTCCACCCTAACCTAGGGAGAGAACCAAGCAGATGCTTTGAACACAAAGGGCACATAATGCTGAGCTATGCGGCGGTGGTCCAATCCTCCTAGGACCACCCCAAGCACAGTTATGGACAAAAATACAATCCCAACCAAAGGCCCTGCAAAGCATTATGGGACAATATAGTGCAGTCAATATTATAGTATCCAATATCAAAACATTCCTCAAGGTGCAGGCTCTCTGGCTCAGTTGAGAGCTAATACTATCAAATTCACTGCACTCTAGAATCTTGACCCATAATGCTTTGCTGGGCCTTTGGTTGGCATGGTATTTTTGCCCATAACGTTGCATGGGGTGGTCCTAGGAGGATGGCACCACCACCGAATCGTTCAGCATGATATGCTCTTTGTGTTCAAGGCATCTGCTTGCCCTCCCCTTAGGTTGGGGTGACCCCAAAATCATCACCTCTCTCATTGCCTGGTATTTTTCAAAGTTCAATTTTGTGAATTGGTTATGTGCTTTTTTGCATGTAAAGGTAAAGTTGTTTTATCAAAGTGTTGTGGGTGCAGTAGCTAACAAGTGGCACAGTCAGAATTATTGCATGAATTCCGTGTTTTCAACGTAATGCGTATTTATTTATTTATTTATAAAGTCTTATATAGCGCGAACGTGACCCACGAGGGTATCAGAGCGCTTTACAATAGAAGAATAAGCCATGGAAAAGGTAGTCAATACAAACAACATGTCAAATTGTCATAGTAGAGCAATAGCATCTGCAGAACAAATTACATTAGACATTGTGCTATCAGCCGCACAGATCTATATCCCACGAAAAACATTAATTAGCAAACAATTGTGGAGCAACATGAGATGTGATAAAAGACATGCAGCCATATAAGTCCCATACTTGGATTTAGGACATTAGTTTGTTCATTAATATACTTTTTACTTCCTTTTTGAATACAGTAAGGGATGTGATTCCACGCACTCTGGGTGGAAGAGAGTTCCAGATCTTTGGAGCAATCCCTGAAAAAGCTCTACCGCCTGTTCTCTTCTTTCTGAAGGATTGGGGTTTCAGAAGTAGAGTGGTCGCACTTCGTAGTTGTCTGCAGCCACCTGATTTTTCTAACTTTAGCGCCAAGTAGCTGGGTGTATTGTTGTGAATTGCTTTGTGCGTCATGCACGCCACTTTAAGGTGTATTCTTGCTTCATAAGGCAACCAGTTCAGTGCTTTCAAGGTTGGTGAGATGTGATTGTTTCTTTTGGTTCCTGATACCAGTCTAGCCGCAGCATTCAGAGCTGCTCTCAACGGTGCAAGCCTGTATTTCGGGAGACCAGCGAGGGTGGTACTTCCGTAGTCTAGTCTAGGTAGTACCAGAGCTTGTACAGCAACTTTTAGGTCAGCCTGGGTGAGGAAGGGTTTAAGTTTTCTTAATATATTCATTTTGTGATTAGCTCCCTTGGTGGCAGTAGAGATGTGCGCCTGCATATTCAAATGTTTGTCAATGGTGACACCTAGGGATTTAGCCGAGTCTATGATGAGGGGGACACAGTCAAAGGAGGTTAGGTGTTTTAACCAGAGGTCTATCTTTGGGGTGTAGTTTGGTGGTGAGATGAGGATGAATTCCGTTTTTTTGGTGTTTAGCATGAGATGGTTGTTGGTGAGCCAGCTTTGCGTGTTCAGAAGCGTAGTGTTAAGAGCAACGAAGTCATCTGGCGAGGAGATTTTAAGGTATAGCTGCGTGTCATCCGCATAAAGGTGATATAAAATGTTCGCAGAATTCAGAGCATTCGCCAGGGGCTCCATTAACAAATTGAAGAGAATGGGTGAAAGGGCAGATCCCTGAGGTACACCAAGAGTGACCATGGATGGTTGCGAGAGTGAGTTCTTCATCTTGAATCTTTGAGATCTGTTATTCAGGAAGGAGGAGAACCACTGTAGCACAACGCCCGAGAGGCCCATCCTTCTTTCCAATAGGGCTAGGAGCTTATCGTGCTTGACCGTATCGAAGGCGGAAGACAGATCAAAGAGTATTAAAAGGCCTGATTCATTTCGATCAAGCATGATTAGTATATCATCCATAATGTGCGTGAGTGCAGATTCTGTGCTGTGCCCACTACGGAAGCCCGATTGGTGACTGTCTAAGAGGTTGAAGCTCTCAATGTGATTGCATAATTGGATTTGAACACATTTCTCCAATAGTTTAGCCAAGGTGGGGATATTGGTTATAGGACGGTAGTTGTTAGGATCAGCTGGAGAAGCATCAGCCTTCAGCGTAGTTAACAATTCTCCGCAGCTTCTGCTAACGGAGCAGAATTCATTGCTGACAGTTATCCAAAACACTAATGCTATGAATGAATGAAAGCATGGAATCGACTAAAATATCATGTAACGTCCCACGGGGGATATATACGTTTGCGAGCAAAAGAGATGATGACAGCTTTCCAGTCTCATTAGACAAATCCAACTTTCAGCACAGGCAAAGATTAGAGGGGTGAACAAATACCTTTGGATTCCAATTAATATCATGGCTAAAAGGTTGAAACCAGCATTTGATGTCTTATTCATTGTCGGCTGCATATTCAGTATTAAATCCTTCTACTCAAACAAATAATCCCTTGAAAACAAGTAGCTTCTGACCATCTGTAAATGCCAGCCTGCTCGGCACCCTGAGTGTTATTGTATTCTGCTATTCAAGAATGTGGGATCCTCTCTGCAGATGGTGTCATAAACCTCATGTAGCTGCTGCGGTGGAAGTGACTGCACTATGGCCCAGATTTGCTATCATTTGTGTTGTGGGTGCGCCACTTTTTTGATGCAGCGGTGATGCAAAATGTTAGTTGGTATTTACTAAGCCATTCAATAACCAATTGCCTTGGTAAACTAAATTACCACAGTGCAGCCCCTTGTGCTGCGTTGCGTTACACTGCCTCCGGGAGGCATTCCATGCGTGCAGTATAGGCATTCCCAAGCATCCACCTATCGACTTTGGCGCATTCCCAGATTTACTACAGATAAAAATGCAACGCCTTCCTCATTCAGGTATAATAAGAAAAAATACATTAATCTCTCTTCTTTACTTTCTCTTCCTATGCGTTATTATTCTCCGTCACAAATAGGAAGTTGAAATTGCATCACATGATTGATTTGTGCAGGAAGGTATACCTTCCGGCATAAAAACTGTTTTGCCCCTAACTCATGCTTTCTTGCAGCATGGTACAAGGATGCCCGCATTGGTGCTAGGCAGTACAGGGTGCACCTGCACTTTGATGGAGCTTAAAAGCACCATGTATTAGTGGATCTGGTGATGGGTGGTTTCTCCATTAGGGCTCAGGGGCTGCACCCCTCTGAAATTCCTTCACATTTATGTAAAAACATATTCAATAGATCGATATATTTAGAGATACATTTGTATCTCTAAATAAATCTACGTATTTAATTCTGGGATGTCTGCTTCAGGCTGCCTGCCCTGCCTCGCTCTGAAGCAGGAGACAGAAGCCGGGCAGAAAATCAACTTTCTTTACTGTGATGCATGACGCAGGGCTTTCTGTTTTAAAGCCCTTCATTGCCATTGCGATCGACGGTTGTATGCACTCTGTAGGCCAGTGACACAATCAGTGTCACGGTTTCGGGCATCGGAGACTTCATCCCAGCGTGATTTCAGACGTCCATCATTCAAAGACATAGATCCCACCCTTTCGTCCTACTTGGGAGTATATTTAAGGACATCTGATTTGGTGCCATGTTCTCGGTGATCGTAAGTCTTTGCAAGCTAAGTATTATGTATAATGTGCTGAGACACCTCATCACGGTAACCTTTCCCACTGTGACAACCCAGGCCCTCGCTGCACATCGCTCGCTCCTTTAGAAGTGGACCTGCAGCATTTGTTCCCCTGCAAAATGGATTCAAGTAATGAGCCTGGTTCTTATTTTCTTGCAAAGTTGCTACAAATATCCTAGTAAAGTCCAAAACATGAGGCATATGCTTACTGTCGAACATGTGCTTACAGTGGCCAGTTCTCTGATGTATGACATTAAAACTGTCTCTGTCTTCATGTCCCTAAATTAACCCTGATGCCAAAAACATGGATTGACTTGCAAACAATGAATTTTAAAAATATCAAGGGAATGCAATTCACCAATTTGGTTCCTCGATTATTTCACATGTTTTTCCTAATCCTGCATTCCACATTACTTTTTTATAATGTTTTTTTCTGTGCATGCTTTAAGGCTTGAGCCATGTCAGGTGTTTATGAGGGGCTTTGATTGAGCGTGCAGGACCTAAGGCTGAAGCCAAACAAAATTCCTGTTAATGGGTTGGCCTCTCTGCCGAGCACACAGAACAATGTTTATGTGTTCCATTTTCAACTGAAATTCTTCGGATATGTGTGTGAAGGGGGTACACAGATGTCAAAATATTTGCAAGGCAAAAGTAAGAGAAATTAAAGTGCTTAATTTTGAAGGCGTGCAGTGCATGTTGGGGATGGTGAAGTGACAGAGATGTGAGAAAGTGCATTCGGGGAAGAGTGACGAGAGGATGCTGAAGAGGAAATAGAGGAGGTTGGAGATGTGCAGATGGACAAGATATGCAGAGAAAAAGAGGATACAATTCTAAGAAGAAGCACGCATACCTGAAGACCAAAACTCCTCCCACTGGCCGCAATGCTATTTAATTCACAGATTCACTATTTCAGAATTTAAACATTTCCACTGTTAATTATTTATAAGAAACCATTGCTGTTACTCATTTAACTAAAACAGCTAACAGCCAGTGACAAAACCAATCATACTGACAGGCTTTAGCTGTATGTCAGTTGTTGTGTCATTTACCGAGTAGGTGTATGTCAGTTGTTGTGTCATTTATCGAGATCAAATGACATCTCAGAGAGAAACCAAAATTCCGGTCTGGTGGCACACTATGGGAATCACAGAAATGCATTTGACATGATCCTTTATAGAGAGCCCCCACTTTTATCATCTTGCTTAAAGACCTGTCTGCACATATTTCTATATGACTGGTTACAGCCAGCATCTGTGGGTGCTTCTCGAAGTCTGGTTAGAGCATATTTTTCCAAAGTTAATGCTGCATGCAATGCAAGACAATGGGCAAGCATACATTTTAAAGGGCTAAAGTTGTCATGCTCTACAATTTACACATTACAGTAACCGTTGAACATATTAATGCAGGAAGATAATGGGCAGTTTTTAATGTGTTTAATATTTCAAGACTATACGTTCCCACTGCTTAATAAGCCTTGCTTTATCGCTGCATTCATTTGCTGCTTTAAAATGCACCATTTGCCAATTTTTTTAAAATTTCTTTCTCGGGAGAGGGACTCACCCTGGACACCAGGTTTGTCCATTTAACTTGTTCACATCACTCGCTATATAAAAGTCATGCCCAACATTTACGGCTCACCACTTTCAAATGTCACCAGCCACCACTCTCTGGTGATGTATGGAGGCATATAAAATTCTCTGCACTGACACAGTATACTGATGGTTTCTTCAATTACCAGCTTTCTAATGTAAGCTTGGATCTGGCGTGGTAAGTGTTTACAAGCAGCAGCTGTTTAGAAAATGTGCCGGCCACACAAACAAGAGAGCGTCGTGTTAATGGGAGTAAACCTACTCATGGTTATAATGTTCTTTTATCTTGTAACCATTTTGTGATTAAAGGAATGTGAGATTGTGTGTCCCAAGTAGGTAGTCTGATAAAGCACTTTATACAGATTTGCACATCTTGAAACTGGGGCTAAAGTAACCCATAGATACAAGCCCAGACCATGTTTGCAAGAAAGCCATATGGCAGTATTAAGATTGCTACTTTTGGCTCTTGTGATCACAATTTTAACTCAATATTGTGTAACCATATGTAGAACTATGCTCGGCACCAATTCCTTCTCCCTTTATTTTGATTATTCCTTTATATATAATGAGGATGGAGCCTTACAGCTAGAGCCGTCAACCTCGAAACTGTGGAACTGGGTTTGAGTCTCTGCAACAACGCTCAACATCCTGTGATTCTGGGCAAATCACTAGGGGCCAGATGTAGGTAATCTTGATTTACCGCTTCTAAAATACCGAATTTTACCAATTCGGTATTTTAGAGTCGGTAAATGTAATGTAGGTAAATATTCCGTAAGTATTACCGAATCGGTACGATTTGGTATTTACCAAATCAGTATTTACCGTTTTGGTAATTCCCATTCATTCCTATGGGACTCCAGGCCCATAGAAATGAATTGGAATTACCGAATCGGTGAATACCGATTCTGTAAAATGGGGAACTCATTCAAGGGTGGCAGGGTGTCACATTAACACCCTGTTGCACCCCTGAATAGTGCATGGGTGCACATGTGGCAGAAATACATGCCCTAAGGCCATGTATGTCTGCCACATCGCACTGTTGTAAAAGCAAAATAATTGCTTTTGCAAAGGTATTCAATATTTACCACCAACTTGTAGTTGGTAGTAAATACTGAATCCTTACCCTTGCAATGCACTCATTTGAGTGCTCCCTGCATTGCAAATTTGGTAATTTACCGATTCGGTATTTTAAGGAATCGGTAATTTACCGATTCCTTAAAATACCGAATCGGTAAATTACTGAATTTGTAATTTAGGCCACCTACATCTCAGTAGCCTAATAACGGTCGGTAACGGCCGAAATTCAGAAATTTTGGCCATTACCGACTGGTATTGGGCTACCTACATCTGGCCCCTTAATCTCCCCGTGCTTCATAAAAATTACTGTGTCCATCTATAACGAAACTAGTGCTCATGTAAAGCGCTCCGATACCTGATATCTTTGGGTCTATTTCGCGCTGTATAAAACTCTAAAAAATGTAATACAAAAAGAATGTTTTTAATGAGCACTTGAACTCTCTATGGTCCAAAATTTCTGTTTATACATGTGTCAAGCTTGCAGTCAACATGTGTTTAATTTCACAGTGTCATGTATATTTAGATTTCAACTTCTATGAAATTGAACTTTACATTAATTTATAAATGTTTCTGATCTCTGATGACAGTCATTACAATTTTGTAAGGATTTTTTTAATTTTATGTTATACTTTTATGATCCTGGAGATTAAAATAAAGTTATTATGATTGATGATGAGGGTTTCTACTTGAGAAATAAAAAGTAAATTGTCCTAGAATTTAAGGAATTTTGTCTGTTGGACATTGGCCCTCTTCAGGGAAATTACCCCACATCTTATTTGCTTTTTCCTACTAGCTTTTTCTCTGTCTTTCTGCCTGACATTAGGACTCTGGGCACCTTCCCGCTGTACTACAGAGGGAAGGATTGCACCAGCCCATCCTGCGCGCACCAGGAAGGGGTGTGTGGTTGATTATTTTCAGTGCCATACCTACACATACCACGTAAACAGGTACCTCACATACCCACAGCAGGTATAACACTGGCTAGTAGTGGGACATAGCACTGAGTGTGCCCCTACTGGATAGCCTGTCAACCATATATTGGACCTGCCATCACAGGCCTGTGTGGCGCCATTGCGCCCCTGCTCTTAATGGCATCACTCACGCATCAGCTAATTCCGAGTGGGCCTTCTAATACTATGAGTACACCTCCCAGGGAAGCCCTGATGGCTGTAGGGGTGGTCGGCTGAAGAAAGGGTGGGGACAGATGTCCTCTGTCTAGGTAATGAGGAGCACACACACAGGTTTTCCGCTGCCTTGGAGTTTGACAATGCTAGTCTGTGGTCTTAGGGCCCGGGGCACTTTCTCAACGTACAGACAATGTGAAAGTGCGAGCACCTTCCTACACATGTGTTGTATTCTCTTGATTACATTGCTTCAGTGCTATATTCTATGATCTAGCTTAGGCTTCACCTTATGGTATGTTGATGGGTTGCCTGGCTGCACTGATGCTGGGTTCTGTGTATTCAAACTGTACTGAGAGCTGTTGGGACTGGATGTGTCTTCACTACGGTCTCTTGCCTGCTGTGTAGTTTATCCACAATAAATCTCAGTTTAACTCATCTGTGACTACGAGTGATCTACTACAATTTATGGCGACGATCCTGTGCTACACAGCAACATGCTGGACCATGCGCGCAACCCAACTCACCTTTTGTGCTAATCGTTTTGAAGACTTCCTCATCCGGTGGTAAGACTGTTCCTTGGTATTCTTTCACACCACCAAAGTTTTCGTCTTCCGTCTTCTTCCCTCCAAACACTCATTCTTTTCTCTATTGCGAACATAGAACACTCCTCCCTCGAGCAGTCAGACTCAAAACGGAGGGGCATCACAGGAGAATAGGAGCGTTGTTCTGGAGTCCGTTTACTTGACACTCGCTCCTTTCCTTTATTTACTGTGGGGGTGCTTTGTAGATTTTAGCTATGTTTTCGAGCACATCTCCGTGAATTTGGATCTCACGCTGACAGAGACGTTTATACTGTCTCATGCATGCACAACAAGAGGTTTGAGACACTGTCTTTCTTTCTGGGCAGCAGTAGGCCGTAACCTGCCTGGCCTGCCTGACAACACACGTCACAATGACGTGTGTACCTAGCAACCGCTTAGCAACGCATCCTGTTTCCAGTCGGCTGATTTCGACGATGGGCAAGTCTTCTCTACTTTGCGTTGCAGATCTCTCGGCTTCAAGTTATGGAGCGGCTCACACAGCTGTGATCCTCAAACTAAGATATTACGGTGATTCGCACACCAGTTCCAAAAATATTTTCCTGTGTGCGATTTATCTAACGGTGATTCGCACCCCAGTACTTTTCAAGTCATTATCTTTAATATACAAGTGGATAACCACACAGTGATTCACACACCATGGTCCACATTTCATTGTGTCTACGTACATTTTATTGCCTTTCATGTACAAATAACATCACATTTTATCTTGTGTTTAGTTTATGAAACATAATCTGTGTTTGATTCCAGTTTACTGCATTGCAAATTTTTTTTTTTATCTTTTCTCTTCCTCTTCTTTTCTTTCCACTTTTTCTTCTTTTGTTTAATCTTTTCTGCTAGATGATGCAATTTTTTACTCCTCCTCCCTCATTCCTGGAATCCCCAGGAAAACACGATGGGAAATATGGTTTGATGCATTCCAGACGTATCTGGGAGCCATTGGTGCATCAAGGTTTAGCAGTGAACGCAAGAAATGCCTACTTCTTCATTCCCTTGGATTTGAAGGTCATTCTATCTACAATCACCTTCCTGAAATTGTTCATCTACCAGAGGATGATGTTGATGATTATCAGGATACTATTTTAAAACTTAAAACAAGGTTCGACAAACAACCCAGTTTGATGGTTCTTCAGCACAAAATTTTTAAAAGACAACAATGTGAAAAAGAAGATGTAGACTCCTACATTTCTACATTATGCAGACTTGCTGCTGTTTGTCAGCTCGATATCTTCACAGACCAATTCATCCATGACCAATTTGTGTGTAATTGTAGTGATAAACAGATTCGCCAGAAACATCTCTCTCTTGCCAATCCTTCTCTTGATGAAATGTCAAAACTGCCAAGAGTATTGAAACTTCACAAGTATCTCTAAAGGAGTTGGAAGAGAAGTCTACGGATCCAGTCAGTGTAGTTTTCACTAATACTAAGGGAAAGGCTAATGACTCTAAATCTTTTTCTTCTTCTATCAAAGGCAATGCACTCAAACATTCTAACTCCTCACCTTAAAGGAGCAAAGTATCCCGGAGCTAATGTGACTTGTAATTATTGCAAAAAGATAGGGCATTTTGCAAAGGTCTGTATGAAACGAAAAAATCCAAGAAGGTCTGTTGCTTGTGTTTTGGAATCAGATCAAGAATATGATTCTGAAGTGGTTTCTGTTGTTTCTCTCTCACATGAATCTGTGTCCAGTATAGATGAGTTGTGCGGATGTGTGGATCCCATTTTTGAAATTATTGCTGGAAGAAAGCCACTTAATCTTCTTGTTGATTCAGGCACAAGGATTACAATGGTGATGAATCAATTATTCTATAAAACATGGGGAGAAAGACCACTTTAACCCCCGATCAATCTCTAGTCTCGTATGAGGGATGGAAAATTCATCTCCATAAGTATTTTGAAGATGATCTTATTTTTAAAAACAGAAAAATAGTGGCAGAGTGTATGTTGCAGTGAAGGGTATGAATATTCTAGGATGGTATCATCAGGGTTTGTTCAAGATGAACCTTAAATCCGGGACATCTGAAGTAGTTTACTGTTCTATCTGATGATCAACATTTGTGAAAGTGGACTAAACGCTTTCCATCTGTCTTTGGAGGAGAGTTAGGAACCATAAAGGGTTTCAAGTATAGAATTGTCATTAAAGATGGGGCCCTTCCAATTAAGCATAAGTTGAGAGGTGTACCTTTTAGTGTGAGTGATGATCTAGAAAGAGAACTCAAGTCCTTGTGCGACCAAGGGATTATCGAGCTCACTGAATCGTCACTGTGGCTTTCACCCTAGGTCGCCACGCTCAAGAAATATGGGAAACTGCATGTCTGTGTGGACTTGAGATCTCTCAATAAGAAGATCAGGGTCAACTCTCACCCACTACCAAAAATATACGATCTGTTAGCAAGTGTTAGGGGGTCCAGATACTTTTCCAAGCTGGATCTAGCAAGCTCTTATCATCAGATTGACCTGTAACCTGCATCACGCCCACTCACAGCCTTTGTGTCACCTTTCAATACAGACGGATGCCGTACGGGCTTTCCTCTGTGGCATCCATTTTTCAAAGTGTCATGCAGAGTATGTTAGGTGAGATTAGTGGTGTTCTTGTGTTCCATGACGATGTGTTGATTAACTCCAAAGACATCCCGCTACATAGTTCCTCGCTCAAAAGAGTTCTGGGAATCTTCAAGGATCATGGGGTGGTTGTCAAGCCAGAAAAATGCATATTTATCACTGAAGAGTTAGAGTATCTTGGTCACCTAATCTCTGGTGAGGGAATCAAACCCAGGCAAGGGTTGCTGGATGCAGTCACCCAGGCTCTGGCTCCCTCTGATAAGAGTGGCGTCAAGTCTCTACTTGGTCTCCTGGAGTTTTATTCAAAGTTTGTGCCCAATTATGCCACTCTTGTACAGTCCATCAGTTCTCTTTTTTGCAAGGGTTTGGTGTTTGTATGGTCCGATGAATGTGAGTCTGCCCTGCAGTGTGTTAAGAGTTCCCTTTCTAACAGTAGTGCACTCAACCTTTTGACCCAGAGTTATCTTTTTGCATAACTGTTGATGTGAGTCAAGTGTGGCTGTGGGCTGTTCTGACACAAAATACTTCAAGAGGAGAGAACACAGTCGCATTTGCCTCCTGGATTTTGAGAAATGGGGTACTTCAGTACTTAGTCTTCGAAAAACAGCTTTTGTCTTGCTTGTGGGCCATCAAAAAGTTTCAACCCTATATTTGGGGTAAGCGCATCTTATTGAGAACTGATCATAAACCTCTCATTTCCATTCTTGGCGCGGGTACCAGCAAATGCTGCTCGCCGAGGATTCTACGTATGATATCTCGCCTTATGCAGTACCAGTTTGATGTTGTTCATGTTTCTGGAGCAGGAATCTCAGAGCATATTATCTGTCTTGTTTTCCCATTGATAATAACAAGGAAGGAGCAACTCCTTCTTATGTTGGGGAGGAAGATTCTGACGATTGCCTGGTAGCCTCACTCGACTTACCGGAGCAGGGGCTTGATTCTGCAGACAGTTGGATTTAAGCTCCTACCGATGATGAGATTTTACGAGTATGTGGGTTTGTTAAGTCAAGTTGGCCCAGAGAGCGTGCCCTTCCTCATTGCATACAGCCTTTCTGGAAGGTGGAATCTGAGATTTCTTTGGAAGATGGTGTATTATTACAAGGTGATAAGCTGATTGTCCCTCAGAGTCTTAGGAAGAACATTATTGTCAAAGCCCACAAGGGTCATTTGGGATCCACGCTCACAAGCGATGGGTCCGCAAGTTTTTTTGGTGGCCCTCGATGGACAGCGATATTAATGATCTTTTTGATTCATGTTGTATCTGTAGTTCTGCTGACAAAGGTTTAAAGGTTTCCTGTCCACCTCACTTTCCTATTGAGTGTCACTCTGGACCATGGTCCAGAGTAGGATGTGGATGTCACAGGACCTTTGGAAATTTTACCTGGAGGGTGTCGTTTTGTTTTAGTGTTAATTGATTATGCTTCAAAATGACCTGACATGAAACTTGTTAAGGAGGCCTCTACCAGTAACATCATTCTTCTTCTTAAAAATGTAATTGAGGGAGGGGTTTCCTGACACTATGGTGACGGATAATGGCACTCAATTCACGAGGTCTGAATTTGAATCCTTTTTGAAACTATGCAACATTCAGCATGTTAAGAGTTCCCTTTATCACCCCAGTCTTATGGGCTGGTTGAGCGAATGAACAGGGTTGTGGGGGACAGTATTAAGTGGTCCCGATCTTGCAACTGTCATATTCCTAATTCTTTCAACAGTATGCTTTGGTTCTACAGGACCACCCCTCACTCTACAACTGAAGTTTCTCCCTTTGATTTGTTGAGGGGAAGAAAGCCCAACACTAGCTTTAAGTCTGCATGGATGAACAAATGGATCAAGTCTGTGCCTGATATTGACAGTCTCATGCATCTGGTTAGAGAAAATGTCTCTAACATCCAGTCCGAACAGAAGTCTTGGTTTGACAGTAAAAAAAGAGGTCAAGACTGTTCCTGTGGTCGTTGGAGATCTTGTTCGTATTAAGTCCCCAGTACATGTGAAGAAGGGTGAGAGCAAATTTGGTTCTTCCATTTCTGTCACCAGTGTTGGCAGAAATTCTGTGCAAGTTGAAGGGGGAAAATGGTGGAATGTTGGTCCGATTGTAAAAGTTAAGAATGTTCCTTCATATCCTGCTTCTGCGCCTCTTGGTCAGGAGGTTGGTGTACCTTCAAATTTGTCCCTCTGAAGGAGTTTAAGATCTAGGATTGTTCCTAAGAGATACCACATGTAAAAAGTTTTAGTTTCTGCTTTGTATTTACTTACAAATTATTGAAAAATGTTTTAGAGTATCTGTTTCTGCTCACTTACAAAGTATTCAATAATTATAGTTTTTAGTGTTTTTTTATTTATTTTTTTGTTTCTGTTTACATTGTTTCTTACTTTTGTTTATTGAGAAAGGGGGATATGTTGTATTCTCTTGATTATATTGCCTCAGTGCTATATTCTATGATCTAGCTCAGGCTTCACCTTATGGAATGTTGATGGGTTGCCCGGCTGCACTGTTGCTGGGTTCTGTGTCTTCAAACTGTACTGAGAGTGGTTGGGGTTGGATGTGTCTTCACTACGCTCTCTTCTCTGCTGTGTAGTTTATCTACAATACATCTCTGGTGAACTCATCTGTGACTACGAGTGATCTACTACAACATGTTAGGAAGTTGCGCCCAGATGATGTTCTGAGACATTGACCGGTCTGCCATACCAGACCTGTGTGTATACAATTGTCATTGCATGCCTGGGAGTGCACACAGGCCCCTGTGCTGGTTTGAATACATGTTCAGTCTGCCACTGCAGGTTTATAGGAGTGCACTTACATATGTGTCTGAACCGCATGAAAATGTGTGCATACCTATGACAACAATGTTCCAAGACCCTGGTCAGGCCTGCAGGTGCTGGCTTGAGTGTGTGCCCTTGCACCCTTTGTGTTAGTGACTATGTGTCCCGCCTGCCATCGCAGTCATGTGTGAGCACACTTGCCCCATAGTAGGTAAGCCCATGTGCAGCCTGCCATTGCATACTTGTGCTTGTGCACGGACACCTATAGTGCTAGGGGCTATGTGTCCAGCCTGCTCTTGCGGACTTGAGTGTCGCCAGGGACTACATGTCCCACCTGTCTTGCAGGCTTGTGTGTATGCACTTGCACTGATGGTGCTAGGGCCTATGGGGCATATGTACAAGGAAGTGGCAGAGTGAAGCTTTAGCTGTCATGGCTTAACGCCTCACTCTGCCACTTCTAAAATGCAAGGCTGCCACATCTTTACAAGGAGAGGGTGCAGCCTTGCATTTCCCCCTGCGCTGGCACTACACTTAGCAGTGCAGCGCCAATGCTGCACACATGAAAGTCACAAAATGGCATTTTTTTACAGATTCTTTATGTACAGGAAGGTGGGCCTGTAAAATACCCAAGTGTGTTCCACTCACTATGAGACTTGTTATTACCAAAGGCTAACATGGGGAAGCACTTGACATTACTTCAGGCTGAAACATTGGTTTGCAGTGGAGCAATAGGAAACATTGATGGCGTGACTCGTACCAACGGGCACCAGACCTTATGCTCAGACTGCCTGGGTACGTCACAGATCAACGTGTAACTGAGGGCGTGCCTTCTGCATCTGAGAGGCTCACATGTGTTATTCCCCATTCATTGTTGCCTTCTTCCTGACCCTCATCTCAGTGGACCAACCGGCCTCACCCACAGACATTGTGGTGCCAGGTAGTAGTGAGAGAGATTGAATGGGCTGGAGCAATGCTTACAAGACAGTTCAGAAGCGGGTCAAGAGACTGTGTGACTCCTTTGTATTTTGAGACCTGTGGGTGACTTCATGAATAGCGGACAAACCCCAATTGTTTATGTCAAACTCTTATTTAAACTTGTTATTTTCTTCACTTGTTCCCGAGAACCCATACTAAGTGGGACCTGGGGATCTTCCATTCAAGGTTGTGGGACAGTCAGGGTGAACTGGAGGGAGGTTTGGGCCACAGGGTCTGCAGAGTAGTATCAGTTGACCTGCTGAGTACCAGTGCACCTTATTAGAGTACGTATGAGTGTAAGAACGTTCAATACGGACTGGCTGGTATCAGTGGCACTGCATGGCGGTGCAGAGTGAATGCGTGTGGGAGTGACAGTGTGAGTACTGCTAGTGTTTCCCTCATTGGCTTTCAGTGCTGTTTTATGTGTGTATTTCATACCAAAATCACTTTACATTTAACACTGGTTGAACCGCGTGGCCCCTGGCTGAGGTGCTGCTAAAAAGTGGTCTCATTTCCTAATTTACATGTTGCTGATTTCGTTGTGACCTAGGGTGCCCCCTATAACTGTGCAGGATTGAATTATAAGGATTACTGGGTCAGGCCTAAGGTGTATAGTGTGTTTCACATAAGGGTGCTGTGTACAGTGTGGAGAATTTGATTAGGAATCGTCCCCAGTGTGCATATTCTTCATTTTATCACAACACAAGTAGGCCCGGTACTGCTAGTAATAATTCCAAGTTTTGTTTATGCCCAAAAGTACATGATGTTTATTTTGCATTGATTGCATATGTGTGTTAAATGCAAACAATTTTTACATACTTCCTGTGTGATATCTATTTTGTACCGCGTGGGGTATTTATTGCGAGTTACTGCTTTGACTTTGCTTTACACATTGCCTCTGTGATAAGCCTGACTGCTCAGTGCCAAGCTACCCAAGGGTGAGCACTGGTAATACAACAAGTGTAATCACCTGCCCTTGATGCATGTGGTGGATTCTGCCTGGATGGATCTTAATCTCAGACAACCAGAAAACACTACTCCCAACATTGTCCTTGAGTAAGGGTGTCATTAAACAATTCCCCTGCCATAGGTCGCCAAGCTTGACATTGTATCCCAAAGATCTGTGGTGACCTTTGTTTGCCCTGTACGGCATCTGCATCTGTTACTGTAAGATGGTGGTCAAGTGGAAGTCAAGGCGGCAGGCAAATGTTTCTACTATCTGAGCCAACTTAGGCTCTGGGGTGGAAACCCAACATTGTTCCGCCTCTAAATAGAGCAGTCACACTTTTTTGATGCAGCTGTGGCACAGAGTGCTGACCCATATCTACGAGGCCACGCAAAGCCATGTGGCTTTTCATTGCCTTGTAGATATGGATAAGGCAAAGTCGCTGTGTTGCCTTACTCTTAATTAAAGAGGCATTCTATGGGCAACTCGTGGGTGTTCCCACGCAACACCCATAGATTTTGACGCAGCCCCAGATTGAGAAGGACTTGTAATGCTGGGATTGCGTGAGGAAAAATAACTTTATTTCCCCTCATTGTTTCCTCTTTCTTTGTGTGCTGCAATGTGCAGCACACATCGAAGGAGGAAAACGCCTCCATTGATTGTGTTTGTGCAGGAAGGTGTCCTTTCCTGCCTGCACAAAAACAATAATTCCTACAACACAGGCAGTCTTGCGCCATTGTGCAAGGGTGTCTGCATTAGAGCTAGGCAGCCGATTATGCACCAGTGCAGTGAGAAAGCACAGGAATGTGCCATATCTCATCCTGCCCTTTTCTCTGGATGCAGGGCAGAGCAGCAAAGTGACTTGTTGATCTGCCCTGAGCCAAGAATGAGTACATAAGCCCCTCAGAGTATAGTTGGGCAGCTGAACTGAGATTTATTGTGGTTCACCTGCTGATACAGACAGTCAATGAAGCAACAATTACTTTTCCATTTGATCATTATTGTTCTTTCACATCCACATTTTTTTCACATGTTTATCCCCTTTTTTTAAGTTTGTTCCCAAATCAGATAGGAGCATTACCTGTTTAAAGTCGGGGTGCCAACGAATGGCTCGGTCATCAATGATGAACTGTTCTTCCCCGGAAGGGTTTAGATGGAAGCTTCCCACTTTGGTCCTTGTGGCATAGCTGTAGTTGTAGAAAATCCAACTGAAAATGTCAAAGCGCGTGGGAGGGTCCCCTCCATCATCAAAGTAGATTTCATCACCAGAGGAAGTTTTAAAATGAAGATTCTGCATGTAATGATGTAACTGGAAGAAGACAGAGAAACTGAAAGAGGACACAGCGAATAAATAACCCTATGCTGCAATAATACCTAGAGCAGTGGGCAGGGCATGACTGAGCTGCTACATATAGACATACCATTTTTGCAGAAGTTGTGAATAAAGCACGTTTGGGGGGTCGGATATCATAAAGTGGCCAACCCAATGCAGCTCATAACAACTGCAGTTGTCCAGATGTAGTCCTGCAGACAGAAGATGCAGTGAAGAGCTGCTGCCATGCTAGGTTGAGGGAGTAGTTGTGCTGTAGAAATAACAAGATGGCTTCAGTGATAGAGACCACACTGTACCTGTCGAAGGAGCATTGGACACTTTCACAATTAAAGTGATAGGTGTGGCAGGCATAGTTCATGCCATGATGGCAGTAACTGGAGTCATTCAGTGTGCAGTGCCAGGATAGGTGTGGCAGGAGCTGGTCATAAAGGGTGTGATTTACACAGGGCTTGTGTTCCTCTTGTGTCATGCTAGGTGACGCAAAGCAACGCGAGCCTTAGGAGGGGATTTACTAAGCCACACAAAGCCAACCTGCGTGGCTTTAAATGGCTTAGTAAATCCTGAGTAATGCACAGAAGCCCAACTCGCTGCCTTGCTGTATCCTGCATTGAGAACGCATTTCATAGGTGGAGCATGGGCGATCCCTTGCATCCGCCTATGGATACTGGTGCAATCCCACATTATTGAACCTTGGATCGAGTCAAAATGATATGTCTTTCCAAGTGAGACATAACGAGGAGCAATATCTTTATTTCTCTTCATTATTTCCTTTTTCTGTATTCTGCAGCACACGTATAAAGAGGATATTAACCCAAAGGATTAGTTTTCTGTAGGAAGCTGTTCATTCTGGCACATAAACAATCCTGCTCTTAACACAGGCCCCCTGGCAGCATGGTGCACGGGTGCCCGGATTGGTGCGAGTGCAGGGAGTGAGCAGAAATGCAGCACATGTTAGTAGATATGGCACATTTTTGCTCTCTTACACCAAACAGAAAAGAGAGTGGGGATACAACTGCTTGTCCTTCTCCCCTAGATTCCTGTAGTAAACAATAAGAACAATCTGAATTCCGTATCATTTCACTAGCATCCCATGTACATTTAGTAGCCTCTCAGGAAAAAAAACATTAGGATTTTATAAAGAACCCTCATCCACCAACCTAGTGGTGGCATGCTTCATCATTGGGTTCCTATGTAGGGGGCCGAATCTCTCCTAGGTGTGCTACGACGCCTGATTACAGTGGAGTGGGATTTTTCGTAGTGAACCAGTAAAATTAGTGAGCATGATTCTAAAAACGGCCTCCAGGATACTTTTCCTAATCAGGATGAACTTAATAGTAAGATCCTGGGGTAGGATTAAAAACAAAGGTCGATGTTAAAAGAGAAAAAAATATTTCACACATCCGTAAATAATTTACATGTTTCAGCCAATCAAATGTATGTAAGACAGAATTCTTCAGGGCCATAGCTGTCAGGGCCAGATGAAACCCTAGTCAAGTAAAGGGAAAGCACACATCCTAAGGTGTGCATAAGTGGTGTGAATTTGTAACTTACGATTTGCACCCGAAGTAGTATATCTGAAAGAAAATCATAAGAGACATGCATCATAGTTTTAAACCAAAATCAATTGTTAGGGTGGATGCAGAGTTTGGTGCAGCGTGCGTTTTCAATGCACCATAAACTTCATGCAACTTGCTGTAAGTCTGTACTGAGACCATGCACTCGTGCTGAGTTTTTAGCCGCATGCAACCTTTACCTTCACAGCCACAGAACTGTGTGTGAAAAAAAGTTGGTGTGCCTGTAATACTGTAGTGCAATCCACTCCTATTCATCAGGCATGATCATGATCAACAAGGTAGATACTCATGCACATCAGGTGGCATTCTTGGTGACTGCAAGCATACTTTTACACAATTGAATCACACATTCATACAACAAAGTCTCACAGTTAGGCAAAGAACATGAACCGTGGTAACAATAAACACAGTGCACAAAGGGGCTTATATGGTTTGATTTGACTGTTTGCCGCTTTATAAAAAAAAATGCATTCCACCTACTATTGTTGTGATAATTCAAGCAACATGGATCCCGGCGGGAGGCGGTGCCTATTGTCACACTCTGTCAGGATAAATTTAAAGGTTATCAACAAACCATTAGTGCCAAAGCATTATGCATTAAACGTCAGCCATGGCCGTATTCAAAAAAGGTTGCGCATAATCGGCAGTCCTCACCCATACCCACTTACTTCATCAAGGTCTTCCGCCTGCTTAGTTACCTACTGTGGCACAGTGCGGGATGCTGGAGATGTTGCTGTCCCAGCCGCAAGAGGCTAAGTAGCAGTGCTGGCATTGCTGTGACGCCACGTAAAATCGCTTGGTGATGTTACGACATTCGGGCGCCTGGGTCAATTGCCCAGGGTTGGCGGTGCCCCCTATATTAACCCATTGGGTACTTGGAAAGGAAGCAAATCTGCCATGCAATGTCGGTTGTGCCGGTTCATATCAAATCATTCCTTTCATGCCAGTGGCGTAACGAAACTTGAGGGGGCCCCCTGCAAAGTACATGGAGGGGGCCCCCCCATTCTCCGTGCCAGTCTAGAGCTCTTAGGCCAGCGACCCGCCATACTGCATGGGATGCGCGGCTATTGTTACACCGCTCTCACCAATACAGCCCTTATAAGTAACACTGGATGGTGGAGTTAAAGGTTGGGCTTAGTCTGCCAGCAGGCTATCATAGGTGGCGGTCCATTCATTACAGGGTCCCTGCCATCAGTAGGCCGGGGAAGTTTGCCCAATTTTAGGTGGGTTTCCTGATGCAGACTCCTGTCATGATATACAACATCGGGCCCACTCCTCGTTCGGTTTTGACAAAAGTGCATCCACTGCTCCTTCTCGTTTCCATTTTAAAACATTAGACAATGCGACAATGCAGTATTTCAAAAGCAGATGTAACTACAAAGAGCAAATTGTGATAATACATTTTAATTAGTAAAGAATAGCAATCTTAAGAGGCATTGCATAGCTTCATACACACTCTGACCCCAATTCCATCACAGTCTCTTTCTCAGTCAGTCTCTCCCTTTCTGTCCATCAGTCTCTCAGACAGTTTCTCTCTGTCAGTTTCTCTTAGTCAGTCAGTCTCTCTCTCTCAGTCAGTCTATCTCTCTCTCTCTCTCTCTCTCTGTCAGTCGGTCTCTCTCTCTCTCTCTCTCTCTGTCAGTCTCTCTCTCTCTGTCAGTCAGTCTCTCTCTCTCTCTCTCTCTCTGTCAGTCAGTCTCTCTCTCTCTTTCTCTTATTCTCTCTCTCTCTCTCAGTCAGTCTCTCTCTCTCTGTCAGAGTCTCAGTCTCTATCTCTCTCTGCCAGCCTCTCTCTGTCAGTCTCTCTCTCTCTCTCTCTTTTTCAGTCTCTCTCTCTGTCGGTCAGTCTCTCTCTCTCTGTCAGTGTCTTAGTCTCTCTCTCTCAGGCAGTCTCTCTCAGTCAGTCTCTCTCAGTCAGTCAGTCTCTCTCTTAGTCAGTCAGTCTCTCTCTGTCAGTCCCTCTCTCTGTCACTCTCTCTCAGAGTCTCTCTCTCTCAGTCAGTCAATCTTCCAGACAGTCTCTCTCTCTCCCTCTGTCAGTCTCTCTCTCTCTCAGTCAGTCTCTCTCTCTGTCAGTCAATCTCTCTCTGTCAGTCAGTCTCTCTATCTTATTCTCTCTCTCTCTCAGTCAGTCTCTCTCTCTGTCAGTCTCACTCTCTGTCAGTCACTCTCTCTCTCTGTCAGTCTCTCTCTCTCTCTCTCTTATTCGCTCTCTCTCTCTGTCAGTCAGTCTCTCTATCTGTCAGAGTCACAGTCTCTCTCTCTCTCTCTGTCAGTCTCTCTCTCTCTCTCTCTCTCTCTTATTCGCTCTCTCTCTCTGTCAGTCAGTCTCTCTATCTGTCAGAGTCACAGTCTCTCTCTCTCTCTCTCTCTCTCTCTCAGTCAGTCTCCCTCTCAGTCAGTCTCTCTCTCTGTCGGTTAGTCTCTCACTCTCTCTCTCTGTCGGTCAGTCTCTCTCTCTCTGTCAGTGTCTCAGTCTCTTTCTCTCAGTCAGTCAGTCTCTCTATCTGTCAGAGTCACAGTCTCTCTCTCTCTCTCTCTCTCTCTCTCAGTCAGTCTCCCTCTCAGTCAGTCTCTCTCTCTGTCGGTTAGTCTCTCACTCTCTCTCTCTTAGTCAGTCAGTCTCTCTCTGCCAGTCCCTCTCTCTGTCAGTCTCTCTGTCAGTCTCTCTCTCTGTCAGTCTCTCTCTTTCTCAGTCAGTCAGTCTTCCAGACAGTCTCTCTCTCTCTCCCTCTGTCATTCTCTCTCTGTCAGTCAGTCAGTCGCTCTCTCAATCAGTCTCTCTCTCTCAGTTTTTCAGTCTCTCTCTTTCTCTCGGTCAGTCAGTCTCTTAGTCAGTCCCTCTCTCTCAGTTAGTCTCTCTCTTTCTGTCAGTCAGTCTCTCCCTTTCAGTCAGTCAGTCTCTCAGACAGTCTCTCTTTGTCAGTTTCTCTCAGTCAGTCAGTCTCTCTCTCTCAGTCAGCCAGTGTCTCTCTCTCAGTCAGTCAGTCTCTCTCTCTGTCTCTGTCAGTCACTCTCTCTGTCAGTCTCTCTCTCTGTCAGTCAGTCTCTCTCTGTCAGTCTCTCTCTATGTCAGTCAGTCCCTCTCTCTTATTCTCTCTCTCTCTGTTAGTCTCTCTCTCAGTCAGTCTTCTTCTCTGTCAGTCAGCATCTCTCTCTGTCAGAGTCTCAGTCTCTCTCTCTCTCTCTGTCAGTCTCTCTCTCTTATTATATCTCTCTCTCAGTCAGTCTCCCTGTCAGTCAGTCTCTCTCTATCAGAGTCTCAGTCTCTCTCGCTCTCTCTCTCTCAGTCTCTCTCTCTCTCTTAGTCCCTCTCTCACTCAGTCTCTCTCTCTGTCAGTCAGCCTCCCTCTCTCTGTCAGTGTCTAAGTCTCTCTCTCAGTCAGTCTCTCTCTCAGTCAGTCTCTCTCAGTCAGTCTCTCTCAGTCAGTCAGTCTCTCCCTCAGTCAGTCAGTCTATCTCTATGTCATTCCCTCTCTGTGTCAGTCTCTCCCTGTCTCTATTAGTCTCTCGCTCTCAGTCAATCAGTCTCTCTCGCAGTCAATCAGTCTCTCTCGCAGTCAATCAGTCTCGCTTTCTCAGTCAGTCAGTCTCTCTCTCTCTGTCAGTCTCTCTCTCTCTCTCAGTCAGTCTCTCTCTCTCAGTCAGTCAGTATCTCTCAGTCAGTCTCTCTCTATGTCAGTCAGTCTCTGTCAGTCAGTCAGCCTCTCTCAGTCAGTCTCTCTTTTTATGTCAGTCAGTCTCTGTCAGTCAGTCAGTCAGTCTCTCTCTCTGTCAGTCTCTCTCTCTCTCAGTCAGTCTCTCTCTCTCAGTCAGTCAGTATCTCTCAGTCAGTCTCTCTCTCTATGTCAGTCAGTCTCTGTCAGTCAGTCAGTATCTCTCAGTCAGTCTCTCTCTCTATGTCAGTCAGTCTCTGTCAGTCAGTCAGCCTCTCTCAGTCAGTCAGTTTCTCTCTCTCTCTCCATGTCAGTCTCTCTCTCAGTCAGTCTCTCTCAGTCATTCAGTCTCTGCCTCTCTCTCTCAGTCTCTCTCTCTTAGTCAGTCAGTCTCTCTCTACCTCAGTAAGTCAGTCAGTCTCTGTCAGTCTCTCTCTCTGTCAGTCAGTCATTCTCTCTCTCAGTCAGCCAGTCTCTCCACTCTCTCTCTCTCTACTCTCTCTCCACTCTCTCTGTCAGTCTCTCTCTCTCTCTCTCTTAGTCTCTCTCTCTCTCAGTCAGTCTCTCTCTCTCTCTGTCGGTCACTCTCTCTCTCTCTCTGTTAGTGTCTCAGTCTCTCTCTCTCTCAGTCAGTCTCTATCTCAGTCAGTCGCTCCTAGTCTGTCAGTCTCTCTCGCTCTGTCAGTCTCTCTTGCTCTGTCAGTCTCTCCCTCAGTCAGTCAGTCTCTCTCTCTGTCAGTCCCTCTCTCTGTCAGTCTCTCTCTGTCTCTATTAGTCTCTCGCTCTCAGTCAGTCAGTCTCTCTCGCAGTCAATCAGTCTCTCTTTCTCAGTCAGTCAGTCTCTCTCTCTCTGTCAGTCTCTCTCTCTCTCAGTCAGTCTCTCTCTCTCAGTCAGTCAGTATCTCTCCACATCACTCAGTCAGTCAGTCTCTCTCTCTGTCAGTCAATCTCACCCTCTCGCTCTCTCAGTCAGTCAGTCTCTCAGCCAGTCAGTCACTCAGTCAGTCAGTATTCAGTCTGAGTCAGTCAGGCAGTATCTCTACTCTCTCTCCTCTCTCTCTCTCTCTCTCCGCTCTCTCTCTTTTTCTCTCCACTCTCTCTCTCTTTCCACTCTATCTCTCTCTCTACTCTGTCTACTCTATCTCCACTGTCTCTCTCTCCACTCTCTCTCCACTCTCTCTCCACTCTCTACACTCTCTAGCCTCTCTCTCTCCACTGTCTCTCTCCAACCTCTCCACTCTCTCTCTCTCCACTCTCTCTCCACTCTCTCTCTACTCTCTCTCTCTTTCAACTCTCTCTCTCTACTCTCTCTCTCTACTGTCTCTCTCTCTACTGTCTCTCTCTCTCTCTCTACTGTCTCTCTCTCCTCTCTTGCTCCACTCTCTCTCCACTCACTCTCCACTCTCTCTCTAATCTCTCTCCACTGTCCCCTCCACTCTTTTTCTCTCTACTCTCTCTCCACTATCTCTCTCTCCACTGTCTCTCTCCACTTTCTCTCCACTCTCTCCACTGTCTCTGTCTCCAGTTTCTCTCTCTCTACTCTCCACTCTCTCTCCACTCTCTCTCTCCACTCTCTCGCTACTCTCTCTCCACTCTCTCTCTCCACTCTCTCTCCACTCTGTCTCCACTTTCTCTCTCTCAACTCTCGCTCTCTCAACTCTCTCTCTCTCTCCACTCTCTCTCCACTCTGTCCTCTCTCTCTCCTCTCTCTCTCCTCTCTCTCCACTCTCTCTCTCCACTCTCGCTCTCTCCACTCTCTCCTCTCTCTCTCCACTGTCTCTCTCTCCACTATCTCTCTCCACTCTCTCTCCACTGTCTCCCTCCACTCTCTCTCTCTGCTCTCTCTCCACTCTCTCTCTCTATTCTCTCTCCACTCTCTCTCTACTCTCTCTCTCTCCACTGTCTTTCTCTCCACTCTCTCTCTCTCTACTCTCTCTATACTCTCTCTCCATTCTCTCTCTCCAGTCTCTCTCTCCAATCTCTCCACTCTCTCCTCTCTCTCTCTCCACTGTCTCTCTCCACTCTCTCTCTCTACCCTCTCCAACTCTCTCCCACAAAGTAGTGTGCGTTCTAACAAGAGTGCTTACCTGAGGGCACCATTTTGCAGCCTTGTCCCTTCTCATATGAGCATTGCCCTGGTGAATGCTCTCTCTGGGGCCCCCACACCCATCCTTGTCCTCTCCCCTCTCAGAGGCTGTGCCCTGTGGGGAATGCTGTCTCTAGGGCCCCCACCCCCATCCTTGTCCTCTCTGGTCTCAGAGGCTGTGCCCTGTGGGGAATGGTGTCTCTGAGGGCCCTCACTCCCACCCTTGTCAGGGTCCTGAGCAGTGCTCTGTGCTGCCTTTTTCTCTCTGGGGCCCACTCCCCCATCCTCTTTCCGGGCTCCTGGTTCTCAAGGGAGGGGCTCAGAGCAGGCTGCATGTGCAGCTGCTGCTGTAGAGCCTGTCTCTGTCACAGCTCACTGCAGATGAGCTGAGGGGGCCCCCTTCATGTACTGGACACTGGGGGCCCCCTGCACCGCGGGGGCTGCGGGGGTGTTTGTTACGCCCCTGTTTCATGCCAGTAGAGGAATTTCTCTGCAAAGAAACAGACAATAGGGTAACAAAGGTGATGGGATTCCATGGAATGTTATCGTTTACCTTTGACGACCAGTAACTGATTACAGCTTAGCAACATCAGATTTGTTTTCACAGGTATTTTGCTTATAATTCGCATTTCGTTGCGTGAATATGAGTCATTTTAACTCTTACCTGCCAACATGATCCCCATATCATTAAACTTCCGTTTTTGTCTGGGACTGCATCTCTCCTACATTTAGAGGTTTATTTCCTCTGAATTGCTTTTATACCTAGCAGTCTTTCAATTTTTTGTGCATTCATGTGACATCGTGTGCTCATTGGACTCTATAAAAATTTCTGGTTTACGATTAGAAAGATTTACTATGACATTTTTGTCTCTATTGCCCAGGAACATCTATTGCCTGTTTTGTTTTTTTATCTTGAATGAAGATATCATCTGCTTGTCATCAGTATCCAAATGTAAGTCATTACCAATATATGCATTCATTCTGGAGTATTCACTGTATTATGGTAACGACAATCTTTATGTCATCAGTGCAATTTTCACTCACTTGTTATATGTTGTCCTGCACATTAGAATTTCTTGATAGTTGAGTACGATACAATCTAGTGAAAAGACATGTCCATCTTGTGACATGTGGGAAACAAATTAGCAAGTCTGAACCGATTAGCATAAAGGATATTCCTGTTAGAGATGTAGAATGTTATGCTCTGGTGACTTACGTTTTATTAGATAATGTATTTTTGACTTGTGTGTTTACAATATATAAGAATTGTACCTTATATACGTTTTTTATATATACTTCCAGATAACCAACTGTGACTCCTGAGGAAGGCGTTTTCCGCCGAAACGCGCGTCGAGTTCTTATTCGCCATTGCACTCTAGGCACCACTTATGATTTAGGGTGTCTTTTTATTAAATTGTTAAAAATCTTTTTTAAATGTTATGTATTAATTGGATATGTTTTGATTATTGTATGATTTCATCATATAGTCTGATATTTGTTCAGGTTCCTATATGATTTTTACTATGTCAATTAAAAGTATGCTTGTTTTATAAATCTATTTCTTGAATGTTCCTTTTGCTATTGGGTCAGATTAATTGTTTGCCTACTGGTTTGACTGCCTAGGAATTTTTTCACAAATGTTATCGTTTAATCCATGTTTGTGGGTTGATAAATCCATCTCTGCTCCTTTTCAAAAAGGGGATTCTGTATAAGTATGGGCGCAAAATCCGTTCCGCTCATGGAATTTGCGCTTTTTCAGCAATTTCGCGATCTGCGATTCTCGTGAAATTGCCGAAAAATTAGCAAAATCGCCCACGGGCAGATTTTTCCACATGCCCGAGTTGAAGCTCAAATAATCAGCCCAAACAACTAGTGAGCACGGTCTAGGCTAGGCAGGTGTGCTTCCTCCCTATATCTACCGCCTACAATTAGATGTAATCCTTGATGGAGGTCTTTGCATCCACGAGTTTCTCGAGCGCAATCCCCGTGTACTTCCTGTGACCAGGAGGCTGCTTTCTTCTCATCTGCTGCTCTGACCCTTTATAAACAAGAGGCATGTGAACTCGCATAGCAGCCCCACCCGTTTGGCCCCGCCACATACACACTATGGTATGCAATGTCTTCCTGCCCTTTCCTCACTATGATGGACAGCTCACTCGAGGGACTTCAGCGCCTTTCGGCGCGGTGGCAAACTTACAGACACACGTGTCACATTATTTGTGCAAATGGCAAAAAAATTGGCGAGAACTCGCAGATTTTTTTGCCATTTCGCGTGAATTTGAGGAATACGAAAAATTCACCCATACTTAATTCTGTAGGTCATTTTGATTAGGCTCAAGCTGTTCAATTATGACACAGCGTAAGGTATTAGTTGTATGGCCTTTCTTAAGGAAATGGTCCGTCATTTTTGTAGTATTACGTTTATATCTTACATTGCTGCGATGTTCGCAGATCCTGATCTTGATTTTTCTGCTGTCATGCCTGTGTAGCGCAACTGGCAGGGGCACCTTATCATATATATTACAATGGCAGAGTTGCAGTTAGTATGTGTTTTTTAAAAACTCAAGTCTTAGTTTGTTTGAGGTTCAGGGTCTTGGTAGTGCTGGTAAGATGACAGACACTGCAGTTACCACAAGCATAGTGCCAAGTCGCATTGGGCAGGCCGCAGTTGTTCAACACTGTATTCATTTGTTGTTCAGGGTTTATTTTTTCATCGGGTTGAGACAAGATGGTCTTTTAAGCTTTTAGCCCTGTTAAATGAGAACAAAGGTTTTTCCCATTTGAGGTTACCTGATTGTAAAATGCGCCAATGTTTATTGATTATTTTGGTCACTTGGTTTGATATAGTGCCGTAAGTTGTGACACATGTTAAAGGCAACGCCGTGTCCCTCCTAAGGGAACCTTCCAAGAATCTCTGTTTCTTTGATGTGCTCTGTTCCTGGTGGACCTGATGATTTTTTCTGGATAATCGCTGTCCCTTACTTTTTCTGAGTGCCTTCACCTGGACATGGTAGTCTTCCACTCTGCAGCAATTTCTTCTGAGTCTTAAAAACTGGACATACAGTAAATTCTCTCCCAGAGCCCTGGGGGAAAGCTGTTATACATCAATAAAGTGATTTTAGCTGTGGGTTTGTAGGAAGTCTTTGTTGTAGTTTACCATTTTCAGCAAAAATTGTGACATCCAAGAAGGTAATATGTCTAGTACCCATGGAATCTGTAAATTTTAAGTTTGCGTCACATCCATTAAGTCATTTCAAAAACTGTTTAAGGGAGTCTTCCTGACCTTCCCAAATCATGAAAACGTCATTGATGCATCATCATTTCCAAAATTAGGCTTATCAGGAGATTGGCTTCTGGTTCAAAGCCGAAGTCTTTCAATAGGATTAGTAGGTCTTTTGTATCCTTTAAATAGGTGAAGGTATTTTGCACCAGGGGTTTTAAGAAGAAGTTGCAAAAGCGCAACAACAGTTTAAAGGAGGGAGCCTATCCTTGAAACAATTGGGCGTCCTGGTGGTGGGGTCCAGTTCTTGTGGGTCTTGGGAAGTGTATAGAAATAAGGGATCCTACTGTTTTAGTGCAATGGAAATTTGCTTCTTGTTTAGAGATGTAACCATTAGACTCTGCCTCTTCCACCAAATAAATGATCCTGGTCTTAAGTTAGAAGGCAAAATCAAAGTCAGATATTAGCAGAAAGAGGCAAAATAAAGGGCAAAACGAGCAGAAAGAGGCAAAATAGAGGTGCTATTTTGTTCCTTTAGGATTTGATTTCAGCGTTTGATACAGTTTCTTATGAAATCCTATTACAATGCCTCTCCGAGATTGGGATCTTTGATCAGGCCTTGCTCCCTCTTTTTAAAGAGGGAGCAATCCGTCAGGATGGCCCCTTTCGATTCTTCTGCAAAGAAATTGAGGTTTGGCATCATCACTACACCCCAGTCTATTTAACATGTACTTAGCTCCATTGACATATCTTATTGAACCATTTGGCCTAAACAACATCTCTTATGTAGATGACACTATGCCTCTCCTCACAGTTGCTACTTCCACCCCTTCCCCTAGCCTCACTGCTGCTGAAGGCTACCCATCTGCTTTGCAATGGGGCTAAAACGGGGATACTTCTGTTTGGCCATATAAAAGATGAATGGATGTTAGATCGCTGGCCCTCAGACTGCCGCCACCTATGAATTCTGCCTCTTTAGTAAATTAACATTGAGGTAAAACTCTTAGAGGCTTCTTGCTTTTCCCTTCTGAGATTCCTATGCAAACTATTGTTTTTCTTTTCTGATGTCTGCATGCAAATTATTGTTGCATACACTAATCACATCCATATTGGACTTTGTCAATGTACTTTATCTTGGTTTATTAGATAGTTTGCTAAAAATGAATTTTTGTGCAAAAACATTTGATCTTGGGTATTTCCTGAAAAGATCATATTTCTCAACATTTGCAAAAAGATACAGGATTCCTTTAAAGAAGAGAATTATTTTCTTTTCAAAACTCTTAAGAGCACCTATCATGCTTTTCTTATTCAAGGCGTAAAATATCTTGCATCACAGTTCCACCATTATGTCCCCTTGAGAGACCTGCGCTCTACGTTTCTCACTGTCCCTTTATTCAGTTGGTCAAGAAGTGGAGGCTGGTCCTTCTCTGTTCTAGCCGGTGCTACTTGGAATCAACTTCCTCTAGCGCTGCTCAAGATGCCACATGAATCAGCCTTTCAAAAAGCTTTAAATACCCACAAATTCACATCTTCACTCAGTGGCTATTTCTGTCTCCGAAAGCTTTCTGACCTCCAGTATTGGGAGACTCCTCGGAGTAGCTCTGCAATTTATAAATCTCATCATTCATTCAGTCCTATTCTTAGCCATGTTTAGATGATTTAAGTGTGTGTACACATATTGCACACTCTCACAACCCCAGTGAATGTGTTACCTTGCTAGTATTACACAATGAGACTTGCTCAATGCATTTACATCTCTGCAGAATGTGAGCCGTAAACTACCTAAAAAGTATGTCCTAGCCACTTAAGTGAGCAAGCTTTACTAAGAGTTTGCTGGTTGTTAATTCCTGAGGGACAGAGGATGTAAAGAAGTATTGCCTATGTTTAATAGAGCATAATCTGGAGCAAGCAGACTCCCCATTGATTGTGAAAGGAAAGAGAGAATAAATGCTATAACCTCCCTTTTTCAGTAAAGTGCAAGGGGCTCTAAATAATTCAACCACCCAGAACACCAAGGCGGTAAGCAAAACCACAGGTACTTTGGCGAGGCGAGGGGGAAACAAAAGAAATATCATTATCGGGGAGGAAGGCCCCAGGGCATAAGGGTAGTAGATAGCCACTGCCCTTTGGCCTCTTTAGTGTGTTTCTGGAAGGAGGTGGTGTTGCAATCCAGGATTAGTAGCCTAAGGATCATTACTGAAGGAGCAGAAGAGCAAAACAAAGGAGCAGACCCAAGTTCAGGTAGCAATGCAAATAGTGAAAGTCATTGAGTGGGGAAATTAGCAACAAGAAGTGACACTGTGCCCACCCACAGCAAAATGCCTTCAATTACAGTGTCAATAGTAAGCCACAAAGAGAAACAAAAGCATCTTGCTAGGGCTTTCCCCTGCATCCAATGGTCATGGAATGTGGCCACTAGGATGCATTTAATACTGTGAGCAGGGCTGACACCCACCTGTCTTACAGCTGTCTGAAGCAACTGGGACAAGGAAGCAGCAACAGTGAAAAAGATGAATAGTTGCCTAGAGTAGTATGATGCATCTTGTTTTGCCAGTGGTACCTCTCCCATTGATCGGAACAGTGGTGGATGCCAGAGATTCATAACATACATCCATGAGGGAGAGAGCTAGAAGCCAGATATATTATCTTCATGGAGCAATTCAGTCGATGTTCTTTATTTAGTTTTCTTTGTTGAAGAATAAACTAAAAGCCATCCACCTACCCTCTCTAAAAATAAGGTAGATGGTCAGATGGCTTATCTGCTTCAGGACAACTGAAGATAGTTTAATGGAGTAAATTGTACTCTGTCGTTGTAAACTTGGCAGTTAGTCCACCTCTATATCAGATGAGCAAAACAAGGGATTGGCTGGAAGGGTACTCTGTTGCTACTGTGATGGAGTATCCTCTCTGCCAAACTCTAAATAATCCCCTTCTTTTATGGAGCTCAAACTCATCCAGTGGGGCATGCCTGAAGTTGTATCTGATGAAGTTCCATTGAAAGTGGACACCTTTGCTGTGAGGTCCCACTGACGCCCAAAGTTCTTGGAAAACCATAAGGACACCACTTAGGCACAGGACCCACTTGAGCAGAGGCCAAGAGCAGGTTCCAGTCCAGGTCCAGTTGCTACTAGTCAGCTGGGCACTTCAGGAAAATGGCCTTTTGCAGCTCCTTGTGTCCCTGTAGCCACAGAGGGGGTCAGCCAACAACCTTGGAGTCAAGGTGTTTAGTATTGAAAGCCAAATGTCCATCTTTTCAGACTGATAGTGGAGTGCTTCGACGGCCAGTTGTATAGTGTTTAAAAGAGAGGCCCAGGCGCTGTCAGACTGTTCTTTAGCTTGTTCTTTGGGGGTCACGCCCTCTTGGGCTCATTTTTAGTCATATCCCTTAGAGGTTGGTTGATGCTTCGCAGGATCCGTTGAAGCTCCTGGGGCTGATGCGCTCTCGGTTGCAGATCTGGCGAGTAGGTGGTGAACATGTCCTCCATTCTTGTGTATTCAAGTAGGAGAGGATTGCCTTCCCCTCCTCTTGCTGGATTGGGTCGGAGACCCTTCGAAGAGCCCACCTGGGAGGAATGGTGGCCATGATTGTGCTGGCAGTGATGCTGGCATTGATAACATTGTGTTTTTCAGCCGCATTGAGGATGCTGGGATACTATTCATTCTGTTCGCTCTGATCGGAGTTAGACTGAAAGTGGTGTCTGATGCTTGATCTGCCTGCGATTCACTTTCCGTGTCTCCTGTGGCAGTGCTCTCATATTTTATCAAGGCCCAGCTGGCCTCTGCACTGAGCTCCGGCAGTAGGGTCTGCGAGTTCCTTTTGCGGTTTAGTTCCTCTTGTAAGGGGACTTGTTGTAAGTGATCCCGTGGGCTAGTTGTTTTTGGGGCACGCGCCTGGCACACAGGCCCCCGTCTATGTCCGATGGTTGGACAAATGCTGATACTGGGTCCGAAGCTGAATTTGTTGGAGCTCCAGGCTTGGTCACAACACTATACTTCTCGGGTCAAGATTCAAGATTCAAAATTACTTTATTCGGTTAAAAAAGCAAGATAACCTTGAAAGTAGCATGACAAATACAGTTTACAAGAGGTGAAGTAAGCTTATTTTAAAAACACAAAAGGAAAAGAAAGCATCAAAGTATAATTCATATATACAATAAAAAACGATCAGTCCGTTTGAATTAATTTACGGCACTTAAAAACCAGTTTTAAAAATTCTGCAATTGAGGCAACCATAAAAACAGTTTCCATTTTCTGGCACTCTGTAAACACTAGGCGGCATCTATATACATTTCTCGGGTCTATCTTAGAAGGTGTGTCTCTCAAAAAAGCTCCTTTGGGAAGCGATCCCTTTCAGGGCGAATGCCTTCACCCACAATAGGTGGCATGCTTCATCATACAGGCTTCTCCTCCCAGTGGAAAATCCTAGTTCCACTGAAGGCTACAACTCCCTCACTGTGAGGTAGGAGCTCTGGGATGTTTTTAATATGTATCCTGAGATGTACAAGGATTCTAAAATCCCATATGTGAGTACGTGGTGTCGTGAGGGTGCAGCGCTAGATGTGATAGAACAGATAGGAGTGATGTCTAAAACTACCTAACTTGGTACAAAAAACGTTTTAATGGCTTGTCTAAATTGGTAGGGTTAAAAAGCAGTGTGAATTAGAATGCTAAGTTGGCAAGGTCGGTCGACATGTTTCAGCCTAAATGATCATACAGTATCAGGCTTTCATCAGGACCATAAAAACAATGCTGCCGCAAGTGTGATCAAAATATAGGAAAATTTAAAAGACCCATAAGTTTGTTAATACAAAACCAGTGATCCAATGTATATTTGCTTGGTACTACTGGAACATATCCAAAGCGATGGATAAGTAGACTCACCTCTACCTGGCAACAACTCAGGTAAAGGGGCCCACTCTCTCCGTTGGTACCCTGTTGTGGTACATGAGCTGCAACCAGAGGCCTGGCTTGGTGCCATACTTGTTGTTGGTGCTGTTTGGCCTGCATAGGGACTCCTGGGCGCCCTGGGAGCTGGGCTGGGAACAGAATTTTTTTCGTAATAATAGGCATGTCACCTGGGGTCCCCAGCTGTTTGGTGCAAGTCGGGTAGGGGAATTCCCTGGAGCTTCCAGCCTCTTGGACGGTGAGGCAAAGATTTGGAGTAGACAGGTTTGCCATTTCCTTACTAAGTGCTGGTGGGCTCTTCCGGTCCTTATTGCACTGGCGATTCTCCTCTCGTGGCAGTGTGGTTGGAGAAGGCAGCTGCGGCTGTTTGGGTAACAGGGGGGACTGCAGTCCTTTGAGGTTGGCGTTGCTTGAGCAAAGAACAGGTCCAGCATCCTTTTGAATGCTGAATTTTGTATACATTTTCGGTTGAATTGAATGAGTTCAGCCACTTGGTGATACTGTGTCTTTTAACTCCAGGTCAGTTGCTATTAGTGGTGATTTGGCGCTTTGCTGAGCACTGGGGCGTGAGTTCTGTTTTCTTCCTCCCCCCCCCCCTGGCATAGGTGGAGTAGCCACCCTGGTTCTCCCTGACCTCATCTGCGGCCAACCAACGTGGGCTCCTGGTGCTGGAGGTTGCTACCTCAGAGGCTCGGACCTCAGTGCTTAGGGCTCAGCAGGCCTTTTGTGTTTGAGTGGGGTATTTTTTTTTTTATTGAGGTGAAGTCCTACCCATCTCTGGAAGGTTGGCTCTGTGGGACTGCTTTGGCTGTGGGGTTGCTGCTGTTGTCCTGCTGGTGTGCTTATGTCCTGCTGGTGATCTATACTCCGCCCCAGACTCCTGCCAAACTGATCCTGCTCTGATTTCTGGCTCCACGATCTGGGTATCCAGGCTGACCAAGAGGCTGCCCAGGGGGCTAAGGATGTGGGCCGTGATCCTGGCTGGTAGACTTGTTGTGCTTGTTAGGCTTAGAGGCTGGAGTTAGGGGGCTGTGCTGCTGGAGTTATGTGGAGTTGGTGTGCTGGTACTGGGGGTGAAGCTGAGGCTGGGGCCTTAGTTCATGGGGTTAGGCTTTGGCTCCTTGTTAGGGTGAGAGGCCAGAGCCCCCCTGCACCCCCCCTGCATTTCCACTCCCCCCTCCCTCACTGTAGTGACCCAGAGTCACATTCAGCAGTCTAGTGTTTTGTATGCCAGCACACTGAACACCCACCCACCACTGATGTCACTGGTCAGGTGACACAGTTCTAATAAAAGAGGCCGAGCCCACGTGCTCTGGGCCAGTTCTACCATGTAGCCCACTGTGTCTGCGTCAGTCCTTTCCAGCATGAGGGCCCAGGGCCCCCAACATTACACTCACCTGCTTGCTCCAGCCGTCCCCCTCCTTAACTCTACTGGGGGCTGGTGGCTGGTGTCTGACGTGTTTTCTCTCTTTTTTTTCCCCGAGCATCTAACCCCGCGTGGTTGGGCTGCTCATCGTAGAGGAGGGGAGTGGGGGCGGGGCGAGAGCACTCGCCGTTGCCCCAAGCTGCGGCCAGCCTTGTAATGTAGTCAGAGATGTGTGCACTAGGACCTGCACGTCCGCCGCTAGCCGGTGGGATCAGTGAGGGGGAAGAGGAGGAGCCGGGGCAGGAAGAGGGCAGAATAAGTGTGGGTAGAATAAGAGTAGACACGAAATAAAGAGCTCCTTACCTGAGACAGTGTCTGTGTGGTCTGTGGCCCCCTTTGGACACTACAAGCCTGGCTGGGCTGCTTCCACGGGAGACCCAGGCTGGCCCTCTGCAGTGGAATAGTCAGCTGCGCTCGGCCACCTTACCTCAGTTACCTTGATGCCGCCTCCCATCTGTCCTCTGTTTTAGTTTACAGCGTTTTCGGCGCTTTGGCATTTCCTGTCTCGACACCGCTCTGCTCCTGTGGCTCTAACTGCCCCAGCTATGTTCAGAGTCTCCGCCAGGGGCGGCTCTAGGCTCATGGCGGCCCTGGGCAGGGAGCTTAGGTAGGGGGCCCTGGAAGAGGGGGTCCGGGTGGGGCGGAGCGCGAGGCCAGTGAAGAGGGGGGGGGTCAGGGTGTTTGGAAGTGGAACAGAGCCGGAGGCCGCCAAATCCCTGCCAGGGGCCGCCATGCAAATATGTATCCATCCTCAGAGGATTATTATATTAAGGAATATATATTGGCGTGGTGGCCCCTGGGGTTTGGTGGCCCTGTGCAGGTGCACAGCTTGCATATGCCTAAGGCCGCCCCTGTCTCCGCTCTGACTGGAAAACCATAGGATAGATCCTTCAGTACCAAGCTGACAATAAAAAAGCCTTGAAAACCTACCACTGGCAGGATCAAATATCAATTTTACAATATAGTGCATTTAGTCTCGTTTGACTAGAACAAAGAACTGGGATAGCTGCTACAGTCAGTATCTTACTGCTTGCAACAGCGCACAACAAGCGAGAGCGACACAAACTTTAAGTTAGATTTATAAATCCATGCAAGCCACTTTGGGTTGCCCTGAGTGGCTCCATAAATCTGCTGCGTTGGGAAGTAGTTCCATAGGCTTTGCGTGGGTGTCCCCACACACCTCCCATGGTTTTTGACGGATTTGTATATTTGCTGGAACTAGTGAACTTAGTAATGCACCAAAAAGATACGCCTCCCCAGGAGAGGTGTAGCAATGAGAAGTATCTGGATTTCTCCTTGTTACTTCCTCTTTCTATGTGTTCTGTATTCTGCAACACACATAAATAGAGGTATGTGCCACTCAGGATTATTTTTGCAAAAAAGCAATAATGCATGCGAAACATGCACCCTTGCAGCATGGTGCAATGGTGCCTGCTTCGGTCCTAGGCTGCCAAAAGAGCACCAGCACAGGGGAAAAAGTAAGAATGTCCGTATTGCCTTAAATATGACACAATCCTGCGCTTTTCCTGTCAAGCCTTGCTTGACTTGCTTTGCTGCACTGCATGCCTTTCCATAAATTGACCCCTAAATGACCAACATAAAAACACATTTTAAAATGTAAAGATTCCCAAAATATTCAGTAGTAGAATGTAATAGGAGTAAGAACAAGCAACCGACTGGACCCAAAGGAGTAGATCCACTATGTTTTCATGCATCCAGTCCAGCAACTAAATTTGCTGCATGTCATTGTGTTGACCTCAGGGAGCAGAACTGCACCAAATGTACTAAGGCATGGTGCTGCTCCTCGCTCGCCATGTGGTACTTCAATTAAGGATGCCTTGTGCCAATGTGAACACTCTGGCTCTCTTTAGGGTGTGTGCTTATTGTCAAGCATAGTTCTTACTGGAAGGAGACTCTTCCTGTACAACATGCAGCGCTTTTGCCAACTGGAATACTTTGAAGATTGTATGTGCATTGTACAGTGCAGCACACATGCAAAGTTGAACATGTTTTGAGTGCAAAGTTCTGTTTATGGCAAAATCCATGGATTGTTTCCTGGGAATGCCCATGTACCACCTTGCAAGGCCACCTTCATTTAAAGTGCTACTATCACTTACTTTAGGACAACTTTCTAACTCATGTCCAGGTTTGCACTGGACATGAATCCCTCCTAAAGCCTCTGCTCTGGTTGTCATCACTTGCTGTTGTATATGCTTGATGAAAAGATGAAAAATAAAGGTCAGAAAAGAGCAGAAAGAGGCAAAATCATGGGCAGAAGGAGCAGAGAGAGGCACAATTAGAGGGCAGAAAACCAAGCAGAAAAGAAGGCAGAAAACGAGATGATAATGAGCAGAGGAGGCACTAACCTAAGGCAGCAGAGGGTAACGTACTGCGGGCAAGCTGGACAGCTGACCCGTCGCAGGAGGAGATGGCACGAGGACCTGAAGTGACTTCAGCATGACAGGCAGCAGTGTACCAAATGCCAATTAGATAAAGTAGTTTATCTCTTGAGGAATTGCATAAAAAGAGCACTATTTTGGTCCAACTATATTTGGTTGATATATATTTATATATTTAGAAATAAAAAAGTGCCTCTCCTACCTGCCATGGTTGGAAGTCCTTCCTCAGACTTTCACTAACTGAGGAATGTCCTGAGTAGGCTTTGGATGAGATCATGTTGTGTAAAGCATGAGCAGCCGCGTAGACTGCAGTGTAAACACTGTACGTATTGTAGAAATTGTAGGCATCATATTGAGAGAGGGGCAGCGTTTGCATCGTCTCGTTCTCTTTACACCGGGGAAAGAAGGATTCATATGCAAAAGTCCCATCCGGCAAAGCAGGAGCGCAGCTGAATGTTAGCACCCACAAGTCCACAAACATGTAATTGTCTGAGAAGTTTAAAGGTTTCACACTGTACAAGAAATCTGTCAGTCCAGGAATCTGTCCCTTAGGAATGGAAAATTCAAGAGAGCCATTGAAAGCATTCCCTCCAGGGTGATAACTAAACTCTTTCAAATGTGATGAGATTGCGGAAGCGATCCAAACTTTGGCAGGCAGGTCTTTCAAGTACCAAATGAGGACTGGATCCATATAAACTTTTGAACAGTGAACTATCACCACATTGACAGAGTGAACACGGATTGTTTTAACAATTTGCCTCATCTCGCTCCACCTGGTGTAAGGGGGCTTGCGGAGTCTTTGTAAGAAGGCCACACAGCCCCCATCTCCGGTGATCTCTCTCTCCAGCTCCTCGCCGGCCCTCCTGCCGGTGTCATCATCTGATGCCAGGATCCCAACCCAGGTCCAGCCAAAGTGCTGGAGCAGCCGGACGATGGCGCGTGTCTCGTAGATCTCATTGGGGACAGTGCGGTAAAAGGATGGAAACTGATGTCTGTTATTCAAGACTGGATCCATGGCACCATAGCTGACCTGAGGGAGACATAGACATGAGCTATGAGACATATTGTACGACACTCAACTAAAGCGCATCACTGGCCGATGGTGCGTGGCTTGTGCATCTCATTGGGCGCAGTACGGTAAAGGATGGCAACTGATGCCCATTATTGAATGATTGGATCCATGGCACCATAGCTGATGTGAAGAAGACAAAGACATGAGCTATTAGACATATAGAACCACTCTCCACTAACACACATCACTGGCGTGTGGATTGTGGATCCCATTGAAAAGAGTGCGGTAGAATGATGGGAACCAATGTCTGCCATTGAAGATTTGATCCATGGTGCCATAGCTGACCTAAGGAAGACATAGACATGAGCTATTCAAAATATTCCACCACACACCACTAAAGCACATCACTGGCCAATGGCGCATGGCTTGACGATCTCGTTGGGGACAGTGCCTCAATTTTCATTAGAAATTAAGCCTCAAAACAGGTTAAAAGGGCCTTCTCTTATACTGCCCTCCTGGACTCAAGAGTACATTCATGAGTAATATTCACTCTTAATTAGAATCCGAACTATGCTTGAATGAATTCATCATTCTGGGTGATCTCAATTTCTATTTAAAAGATGAGTCACACAAAGACACTGCAGCCCTCTCAGATATTGTAGGGACTTTAGGTCATTCACAAATGGTTAAAAATGCAACTCACATAGCAGGACATACTCTGGATGGAATCTTTACATCGGACCCAACCATTATGGTTAGAGAGGTGCTACCAATATACTGGACTGACCATTCAGCCATCTTGTTTGAATTAGGGTGCCCAGATGGCTCCTCAGATGAACACTCTTTTCCGCACCCGACAATCTACATAGATTGTAATAAAAATAGACCATGACAAACTACCATTACGCTTTAATGAATATGTATAGAAAATGAAACACAAATGTGCTCTGCATTGGTTATCAGCGGAAAGAATGTTATAGCATGTCATATAAATAAACTTCCTCTTACCTGTAGGTACATGTAGAGCCCAGTGATGGTTGCCATAGCAACAGATGTGGGTGGTAACATGTCACCGATGACAGCAGCCAGAACCCCTCTGGATCGACAGCTGTAGTTAGGGACAGGGACCGGATCCTCTCTCCCTGATAATAAGGCCATGGTGCTCAGCGTCGCTTTGGCTTCGTTGATATATGAATCAAAGACCTCAAGACCCAGGGTGATGTTGGGTAACAGGTTAGGGTTCTTGTTAATCTCCTCAATGGCGTAAACAAGGGCAAAGTAATGTCGAAAGTAACGGGGGGTAATGCTGCAAGAAAAATAAATTTCTTTGAGTTACTTATTATGCAGGTGTCTTTTGAAGAGAATATTTCCTTTTTTACAGAGTTACCAGTTTTCATTTATTCACCACAGGAGAGACAGTAACAATCAACCTCACTTCTGGTTATCCCTTTCCTCCCCATGCGGTAGGTCTCAGGAGCATGGGTGAGCAGCTTAGGACTCCCCCTTGAAATTCTGCAAAACATTACCTGGAAAACACATCCCTCAAACATTCAACAGCTTTTTTAGAAGATGGATCTGATGCAAAGTACACTTCAGGCCATCTACTGCTGTGGCAAAAATTAAAAGGTCCTTCCAGATCTATGCCAATCTTCTTCCCAGGACCACCAGGTAGTTAAATAGGAACCAAAGGGTGAAAGCACGTTTTTTTCTTTTCTCCAGATTCTGCATGCCACACATCTTTGACCTCTCCATCAATACCATCATCCATTAAAGGCCACCAATACACAGATCAAACCCTTCTCCTGGTCATAGGAGTGCCCAAATGAGCATTAGGAGAAGTCTTTACCAGATTCATTTGAATGTTGGCAGGTGGTATTAACTTATCTATTCTTAACACAGTATCATTCTTCTGTGGTTAAATCATCAGCAATTTTAGAGAATTGTTGTAATCCAGCAGAGATATTTATCTCCTGTGGCCAACCTTTACTCACAAGATTTTTGACTTCAAGCAGAAGTTCATCCTACTCACATGCTTTCTTCCATCCCTCTTCAGAGTACACACAAATATTAGCAATGTCACTGCCACAATAAAGCACATGTGCACATCCTCCTCCCCATACAGGGGTTCAGGGTCATTTATGGGTAGCCTGGAAAGAAAATCAAACCTACTATTACCACTTCCTGGTTTGTGTTTAACATCAAAACTGTAACACAACAATTTTGTGATGAGTCTAGCAATGTGTGCCATAGAATTCTTTACATTTTACCCATTAAGAATTGTGAGGAAACAAACTGTATTATTATATGGTGTGGGTGTGCGACCTCAGCATGTAACTCACTTACCAACCACTTTAGGAACCTTAGGTTTATTTTGTCATACCCTTTCTGTAGCTATGAGCAGCAAAGCTTGCACCAAGTAACAAGCTGAAAATCATTTTTACAACACCAGAACAATTGAAGAAATCAGCAACACAATAAAGAAATCTGACACCAATTTATAAAAATAGACTGCATTGTATCTATTTGTAAACACCGGAATGAAAAATTCTCAACGGAGGGTTCTCGAGATATAGATTTTAATATAGTAGTATTGTAAATCAGAGCATTTCACGCAACCACAAACAAACATTGGCAAATGCAACACTAAGAAACCTTTTCACTTAAGATGTTGTGCTACTTGTAATGCAGTCACTTGGAGCTACTTTAAATGACCAATACCAGTTACAGGAACCAGCACAGTCCTCAGAAATGGCTATCTCAGCAGGTGGAACAGTCTTCAGTCAGTTCCAGACACTTCTATCATTCGCAGGGCTTTCCTATGAAAGTGGTTCTGATTGAAAGCATGAAGGATGCTGAAGATACTCTAAAGAGGCTGTGGGTGTGATGCGGTCAATGGGGGTCTTGCTGTGACTATTCCTCAATCTACGTAGTGATTGAGCTGATCCTGGTCACAGGGTTAACATCCCTTGAAGTTCTCTCGGTGCTGGAAGAACCCAGTCACCACTGGACTACTGACCCCCAGGACCACGGTCACAAGTCAATCATTCTTGGGTCCATAACTCATCTTCTGGAGGTCCGAGCTGCACTCTGATGATACTCCTGGGATCAACAAGCTCATGTGCAACATTGTGCATTTGGTCGTGGTCCCTGGTGCTGCAGAGCGGTGGTTGATGGCGGGTTGAAGTCTTTGGGCTATTAACCCCTTGCGTGCGTCGGACGGGTGAAACATCCTTTACAACGCAACTTTTACCACACAGTGCCTTTACGACGCAACTTTTACAACGCAAACCATTATAACGCATTGCGCTGGGGGGCGCTCTAGGATAGGGAATAGGTTTAATTTATTATCCAACACCTTCCCTACTATCCACGGGGACTGGAGTTGGAATAGTAAATTAAACTATTCACTATCCAGAGCCCCAAAGCACTATGCGTTGTAAAGGCATGCATTGTAAAAACTGCGTTGTAAAGTCATGCGTGGTAAAAGCATGCGTTGTAATGTCATACATCAGTCGGCCGGCCGCTGGCCGTCTGACGTCACCGTGGGCGTGTGCGGAGGACGGCCGAGGGCCGTCCGAACCACGCCCACGCTATAAATCACCCGCACCACGGCGGAATTTCCGCCGCGGTTAAAGGGTTAACTTGTCCCAGCCGTCTTCTTCAGCTGTTGTGTCTCTGTGCTGTGTACCGAAGGCCAGTCAGCTGGCCCTTGGAGTCTCTTGGCTTTGACTGGGCTCTAGAGACAACTTCTTCTTGAGCAGGACATGGCAGGCACACTCACTGTCCTTTGCTAACCACCAAGTGCAGCAGCTGCAGTACCTTATGGTGCAGCGTCTTTTTGCCCGTTCCAGAGTGCAGCAGGGCAGTGTTTCCTCAATCCTTCTTCCAGTCCAGTCAAGATCTGAGTTTGGTGTGCTGTGGGTGCCCTACTTAAGCTCAGAAAATGCCCTAGGGGCTGGATGCAGTTGGTAGCCAATAGGCTACCGGGTTCTCTCCCACCTGATGACCACTTCCTGCAAAGTGTGGCATCTAGGCATCCCAGGATTCACTACTTGGCCCACTTCCAATACGGCAGGGCCCTCTCCCTAGCCCAACCCATCGATGTGTCTCCCAAAGGTGACTACACTAGGGGTGGCCTGTAAACTTGGCTACGGTGGTAGAATTAGCAGAGTTTCCCCACTCTCTGCTATGCTTGAAGCGCGGATTTCGGTGACAACTTCACCAACCACTGCATAGCGGAGTTGTCGGCACCCACCCTGTAATATGTGTGCTATGTTGCATTCTGTCCATCAACTGTTGTTTTTGCATTTGTCACCCCGTGTGGGACGGGTATGCTCAGACGTGAGTCCTGTGCTTTCCACCCCACTGGAGTCAAGCTATCCTGGCTGATGACGGCTGATAGCCAGAAACCGGCCCTAGAATGCTTGATTCCAGGCCAGGGAAGACATGGCTTGGCAGTTCGGCTGGACTGTTCCCATGAGGCTCAGGGTCAAGGCTGATTTGCATATGGCCATGTCTGAACTGGGGTGGTGTGATAAGCAAAAAAACACTGGATTTAGGCCCAGATCTCTGTACTGGGGTGAATGTATGACATTGTTCTGCATTCTGTCCATCAACTGTTGTTTTTGCATTTGTCACCCCGAGTGGGACGGGTATGCTCAGACGTGAGTCCCGTGCACTCCACGCCACTGAAGTCAAGCTATCCGGGCTGATGACGGCTGATAGCCAGAAACCGGTCCTAGGATGCTTGATTCCTGTCCAAGGAAGACATGGCTTGGTAGTTCGGGCTGGACGGTTCCCATGAGGCACAGGGTCAAGGCTGATTTGCATATGGCCATGTCTGAACTGGGGTGGTGTGGTGAGCCAAACACGATGGATTTAGGTCCAGATCTCTGTACTGGGTTGAATGTATGACATTGTTCTGCATTCTGTCAATCAACTGATGTTTTTGCAGGGGACATGTGAGGAGCTCAGATAAAGTCGTAATCGACTTTTATGCTATAGAAAAAATCTGCAGACAGTTGCAACTTACATACTGCCCCACTTTAGATTGCTCGATGATTCGTCTTAACAGTTTAACTTTGCTGAGGTATCTCAATGCTTCAACATGTATTTTCATACAGTTATGTATCAGAAGATCCGATACCTATAATACACAGGTATAGATCTATTTGTACGTTTGTTGTAAGTGTGATGCCACTAGGAAAAGGGACAGGGAGATGCATGCATCCTTTCAGTAATATGGTGAGACTTTCAACTGGACATGGAAAGAGTTTCTGCTTTGCATTTGGGTAGTCCCAACATTGTTAGTAGTTGCTGAGAGGTGAAGATGCAACAGGCAAATGAGGTTAAAGACATGGTGGGAGAGGAATTAACTGTCAGTATTGTATTTGTAATATATGATACAGACATGAAACATTTTTAAAAAAGTATTTCAAATAACATGGTGTAATGTGCAGTATATGTGTCACAACAAAAATGAAACTGTTTGATAGAATTATAATCAGTATAGTAGTGAAATGATATCTTATAAAGGGAGATGTCATCAGAAAAAGAGAATAGAGAAAAAAATATCTGGAGGAACATTTCACTCCCTGCAAAAAAAGAAGTATTATTATAATATAGAACATCTCAGAGGTGTGTCTGCAGACTACATAACTTTTAATAAAGATAGTAATGTCCCAAACGGCCACGTCGCCCGTTTCGTCTGCTAGTTCTGGAACTCCCAGGCAAACAGAACGCAAACATAAAGATAGCGTCACCAAGTCTGTAAAGGGGAGTTCGTAAAGAAACTCAATATCTGAAAATCCAAAAAGGAAGGAAAAGCGAAATGAGAAAAAGGGAAAGAAAGAGTGTTCTTGAAGTGTAGAAATAAGAGGCAATCAAATCGGGTTACCATGTGCACTTATGGAGATCCATCGAAGTTCACGAACTCAGAAGCACCATGATATGCAATCAGCTCTAAAAGGTCATCTGCACCTCTACAGGCAAAGAGGGTCGCCATCCAATTCAGCAAGTCAAAAGAACAGACATGGTCATCGTAATCTTCTGCAAGCAGGAGCATGTCAGGGCAACTTCCATTATATTTGATGATAGTCTGTTACAAGAGGCACTGCGCATGAGCCCCTGTACTCCTTCTCCCCCTTATTGCATTATGAAATGCATCCATCAAGCGTGTGTCTCCGGAACAGTCCTGGTCATGAGACAGCAATGGTCGCAGCAACTATTGATAATCCAGGGCATCGCATAAAGTATTAGAGAGGCAGACATGCAGGTCACATTCAAAGGAGCTCCGGAGACAGTAGAAGAGAGGTTGCACGCATGTGAAATACACGTAGCGGAAATTCAGCCTATATCTGATGCCAAATATCGCCAATGGCAAGCATTCAAGAAGTTGTAGCATCCGTTCACTGTACAGGTGCAATTGCCGTGGATCGGGTTGAAGCACAGGACGGGTAGCCATTTCATAGCAGGAGCTGAAGACCGAGCACTGCGCAAACCAGCAAGAGCAGCAAGGGAACCCACCAAATGCGCTTACAGAATTAGAATGAATGAAATCCAGTTTTACTATAAAAATAGTCTGAAAAGAGATAACAAGGCGGGAGTCGACTAGTTTAAAAAATGTGGTAGGCCTTCGTGATTAAATATTTGGCATATAAATTGTGCAAAATGTAGTGGAATACTGGTATAGAGTGAGTCAATGTCAGTTTGTGGTTGAGCCACCAACTATTTGAAGGTCTCACGAGCTGATGTGTGAGCCACTTGTTGTTGAAACAGTACCGGTTTGTGTTTAAAATTAAAATCTGTTTTCAAAGTAGGACTGGAAGGCCAGAGCAAACTATCTCCAATGCATGTGGGGGAGGATAGAAAACATTGGTGCAACATGTTACACATTGTGAAAGAGTTGGTATGTATGGAACACCTGCTTGTAGGCAAAAGGACTTGGGGTTACTTGGAATAAGATAGTTGCTTTTGAAAAGCACACTGAGCATGGGAATAACAGCAGCTACTGGAGTTAGTTTAAAAGCAGTTTAAATTAGGGGCGGAAACTTACAAGTTCCGTTTAATTTAATTTGTGTACAAACTGAAGAATATTGAACGGAACAAACAGTGTGGTTCCCTGTTAGAAAAACTTACTTATCTTCATTCTAACAGCAAAATGTAAAACCAAGGAATCCAAAACATGAATAAATGTAGTTTCTAGGTAGGTAAATGTATGAACGGGGTATTGTTTTATGCAATCATGGAGGCTGTGCTATACAGACTAGCCCTGGGCAGTAAATTCCGTTCCGCTCGTGGAATTTGGGTAACTTTGTGTTCCGCGGAGAACGCGGAATTGCCAAAAATCCCGCGATACGCGTCTTCACAGAATTTTTTGCCTGCTTTAAAAATGCGTGTCTGTGAGATATTTACCCCCGAGCACGCAAGCATTGTTTGCGAACAGGAAAAAAGCATTGCGAACGGGTGGAACAAGCAATGCCGCATGTACGTGGAGCGTTTGCGTGCTCGCGGAGATTTTTTACCGTTTCGCGGATCCTTGCTTAGCCGGACTATGCAAATTCCGCCCACCCCTAATACAGACATCAATCAATAAGAGATTTGCAACACAATAATGCAAATTCCCTGTTTCTATTCTTGCACTTAATTAATGTTTCAGGCAGTATGAAAGCAGTCATCAATTCCCTCAGGTACTGCCCATGCACTCCCACAATGACCCCGAAATTACTCTCAAAGTCATCTTTTTACTCAGGCAGTTTCCATGCAGTGTTGTAAACAGATAGGTATTAACTTTTTACTGATATATTCACATAAGCAGTAGCCATGGACTCATAGAATCAAGTAGGCACTACTACTGCACAAATTAAATCAATCATGGATTACCTATGCAGTTATGCAATGAGCGAGGGAGTAATTTTGCATTCAAGCATTCACTGAGGCGCTATGTATGCAGAGATGAATTTCTTAAAGTACTATCTATTAACTCATCCGTTTAATGATGTACAATGGAACCATTTCTCCAATTTTGTCCGGCAATACACTGCGACTTATAGGAACTGTGAGGCAGTACTGTTAGAGTCATTTTTTCACCAGAGGAGTATGTATGTATTTATGTAATCTGCAACACAGTTTAGTTATAGGCAGATAATCCCCTACAGTATTACAAAAGAGCGTATGCAATCACTGAACAACACCTCACCTGCCTTTCATATTTTTAAAAGTAATTATGGACAGTTGGATGTATCAAATAATAGTAAAAAAATCGGTTGAACTTTTTTTAAAAATTTGTTTTTAAGTTGTAAATTTCAACAAATACAAGTTTCAATGATATATGAGTGTAGTGTGTCAAGTTGAAAGAACTCTATGGTCTTTTGTCTGAGGTACTGGGATGCATTAGGGTCCAAAATCTGTTTGGGGAATGTAAAGGAAAAGGCCAAAGTTTGCAGATTGTTCCTTGCTGGGATATATTTCAGTTTCTATTTTTGGTAAATTCTGGTGGGGGTTTATTCAGTGTTTTCAATATCTTAAAAAACAGTTGTTATCAGAGGTTACATATTTTCGCGTCACTAAAAGCAACCGAAAAAGTGTTTTTCCGGTGTTTATGGAACGTTATGCTTTTATTATTGCTTGCTTATTGCACTGAAAGAACATGGTATATAGACAGTGTACTTATAGTGTATACGAGGTCCAAATAGATCTTTGCAAATTAATCTTATTGTAGTACACCATACAATACTACTTCAGTGAGTCTTTGGGTCAGGTGCGCTCGCTCTTTCCTTCCCATGTAAACTTCTGTGAAAATGCCCTCTCAGCATTCATAGCCCTTTGTGCTGAGAACCATCAGCTAACGGACACAGTTAGGATGACTCTTTCATAAAGTACAAAATGATAAATATTTGCATTTTAGTTCCTGTGCATAAGAAAACAGTGCACCAGAATGGACTAAAAAGTCAAGAGCATCCCTCATTAACTCTGAAGATTGTAAAGATGCTTTCAGCATACCATCTAACAAGTGGCCAGGATCTACTACAGGGAATCACTTCAGCTCGGGTATCAATTTTGACAGGTCATCACACAACTTTTTTATATACGTAGCTGAATCACTGCAAATACAAACAATATCACTTCAATCTTTGTTGAACTTGGAAAGAACCTTTTTTGCAGAGCATTACAAGTGACACTGGGTTCCATGTTTTCCAAAAGTCTGGTGTCATGTTTTCACCACTATCCCAGATGCTTGGTGATATATATACTTGTCACTATACCTTGTATTGAATGTTTAAAGACTCAGGTGTTGGCAATTCACCTACTATCAACACTGACCCAGTAAAAACTATGGTCTGATGTGTTAAGGGTTTTTACCCATTCTCTGTGGGCAAATGTGATGACACATATTAGGAAAGATTTATAAGAAACCAGCCATTTTACCTATCAGTGAAAGTATCAAATGCAGCCAAAATATCAAATATGAGTTTGGTATTTCCTGATTCTCTATAGTTTATAAAATAATTAAACTGGACCTAAAACATGAAACTAAACCTTGCATCTTTAGGCCAAAGGCCACAAAACTGAAAAAAGTAAAAGGAAGAAGAAACAATGTTAGCCAGTCTTTCTTACTGCTAGCTTGTATAACAAAGTTACATTGTATTAACCACTTCAGGAAGAAAAAAATGAATCTTTCACTCTTTCTCTTTTCTTTGAATGGCATTTAGTTAGTGGTTGTCCAGGTATTTTTTCAGTGTTTATATGTTTTCACCGGTGAGGGCTATTTTTCTTTCAGTGGGGTTTTATCAGTTATTATAGGTTTAAACCTAAAACTCCACAGCCTAATATGATATACTTGAGCGGGGGAGTTTTAGAAGACACATGTTTTATTTATTTCAGAGAGCTAGAAAAAAATGTAATGTTGCCAGGACACTTGGTGCATGGGTTTGCTTACACTCGTAAAGGATACGTGAATATAAGTGAAGGTAGTTGTGAGGCTTCCTGCTCGTGGTGAATTGCGTATATTACAGGGCCGGCAGATAGAGAGACTGGGAATGATACGTCCCTTGACCCCCCCTCTCCCCCACACCCTCCCCCCCTTCCTAAAGGTTTCTATCCTCATGTTTGGAAAAGTAAGGTAACACAGGTCCATGTGCATTGAAAGATACCACTTAGACCCTCACTGGGCTGCTAGTGACCTCTGACCAGCGGAGAAAAGTCGGAATCACTTTCAGTGGTATATATATAAGTTGCATGCTGTTGCAAGTTACATAGTGGCCTATTGTTTATTGCTCCAGTATTTGTTTTAGGATTTTGACTTTCCTGAGTTATGTCTATGCTTCTACATGCATTTTCACACGTGTTATGTCTCGGAAGATGCAAAACTTATAAAAGACAAGTATACATCTCTTTGTATGTAAAGGCACAGAGAGATGCATGCATGCTTTCAGTAATATGGTGACATTTTCAACTGTGATATGGAAAGGGTTTCTGCTTTGTATTTTGGCAGCCACAACACTAATAGTAGTTACTGAATAGTAAAGGTGCAAACAAGAAATGAGGTCAAAGACATGCTGGGAAAGGGATTAGTGAGTATGGTAGTTCATATGAGTTTTTGGGAATGTATAGTTGAAGTGGGCTGTATTATTTATCTGTCTTCGTGAAATGAGAAATGCAGTTTCTGATGTTGGAAGAACTGCATGGTGTTTTTGTGAGTGAGGTACAGGGTTGATTTAAGATCCAATATCGGCCTGGCCAACATAAGAGAAATGGCTATGTTTGTGCCTTCTCGGAAAATAGAGGGGTGGGCGGGGCTTCTTTACAAGAGACATCTTTTATGAATGTCTAGGAGATAAAAAAGAAATGGAAATGTTGCATGCACATTTTGTGTACAAATTTCTTCAAAGATTGTACAAAAAAGAACTTGGTTTTAAACTCTGAGCTGTGCAAAATATATATGGGAAGACTTACATGACTTTTTCACACGAGCTAACTATAAATTTAAAGACATCAAAGTCAAGACACCAGGAGAACTTTGCTGCATGCGTCTGTCAAATCTTTGCAGGTACTTTAGGCACAGATTTGAAATTATACTATCCTTCATCTGAAAAACAAATAATCCACATCTTAGAGAAATTACTGATTTCTTTTAGCAAAAAGAGTCCTACGCAAGAGGTGCTCGTCATATTCATCTGCTGTTCTGGGTAAAAGATGCACCTACATTTGTAACAGACACAGATGAGCCTGTACTTTCTTTCATACAAAAGTATATTGCGTGTAGCATATCAAATGACACTGTGGAAAAAGGATAAAGAGGCAAGTACTGTGTTTCCAATCACATAGATGTGGATAGTACTGTCAGCAGAAATATTCAATTATTTTATTAACTTGCCATTGAACCTTTATGTTTTCACAGTCTGAAGCCTGTTCTTCCTTCCCAGTTCTCTTTGGGGAAAAAAACTGTATACAACTGTTAGATAAAAGTTCTTAATAAACAACAGTACTTTTTACAAACATTTCAAAAGAACCCCCAAAAATCCCCCAGGACTGGTGACACAGTTTCTGACTGCCCCTGTTTCTCAACCTGCCCTCCCCTGGGGTTAATTCATACTTACTGACAAATACCTCCTTTATGATGGGATACCTCAAACACTTCTACTTCTCTAGGGTGCAGTAGGGTCTCCCTTCCATCACCAGGAATATGACTCCAAAGGCCTGCTCCCCAAACCTCCTCAGAAATCCTCTGTACCTCTAGAGCTACTTCATATGCCTGAAACAACCTGTCTATATCACCCTTCTCATTACAGTCAGGCCTCAAGTCTCTGGGTATATGGATTCTTTCTTCTGAACTGAACAAAGTAGTTTTGCTCCCACCATTTTTGCTAGATTCTAACAGCTGTTTAGCCTTCAAGTTCACCTTCTTGACAGACATTACCTAAAAAAAACCTTCTCTCCTCCAACACTCCGTCAGCCTCAGCATTTTTCTCCTCTATAGCCAGATGGGCCAGCTGCAGCCTCAGGTCCCTCTCATCCTTTCTATCCTTGATCTCCTCAGGAGACAGGGTTTGGGAGGAGACAACACCTGTTGTGTCAAATCCAATAGGGAACTACTCTCTATATGTAGGGGATCCCTTCTCTCCTCTGGAGCCTTTGCTCACTCATTTCTGTACTCCTTTTCACCTTCTTGGATACACCACCCTAAAGGGCCCTGATTCTGGGTCAACTACAATCAAGATTCTCTCTTCTGAAGAGTGCTGAAGTAATCTTCCTGTGGTGCATATTACATCCTGTAAATGTCCTCCCATGCTCTAGGGGTGAACTAGTACTCAAACCTGGATGTACAGGTGAGTAAATGGGTGTGTGAATAGTTTTATGACTGTGTGACTAAGCGTTGCAGTCACTGTCTGGCTATATAAGTGATGGAACATAAGTGATTTTGTGGGAGCATATCTGGGTCTATAAGTGCCTGACTCACTGTGCGAGTGTGTGCAAATTACAAACTATTAAATTACATACTATAGGCAAGCATCCACATCTAATTTTAAACACATTCATTCATACTATCATAATCAAATTAATATTCCTTCATTATACCAATCCCTCTTTCTCCTTTCCTGCACACTGTATTTTTAGTTAATAATGTCACTTAAGCACACTTCTATTTTCCCTTCTAGTGTAGTGACTAGAAGCTACACATTTTCTTTCGGCTTACATACACTCACTATTTTTCATCTAAATATACTTTTATATAATACAACCTAATCAACATACCTATAAAACCTCTTTGGTGAAACCACGTCCTCTCTCAGTAGAAAAGCAGCTAAATGGCTACACTTCACCATGTGCTTTCACTTATGCTGCTCTAGTTAAAAAATCACAGGCTTCCTTTCATTTTCATTTTTATTATACCTCTTCTAAATGGTCAGTGTTTCTTTACCCATTTCCATGTTTCCTGTGAAGAAGCCTTATTTGGTTGGTCCTTTTCCATGGATCTGCAAATCCTCCGTGACACTCAGTGCGCCCTCCATGTAACTTTGCAGTGGATTCACAGGTCCACATGGGATCTATGACTGCGTGTGTGAGTGTTTGTGTCAGAGTTTCTGTAGCTTTGTAGGTGGGTGCATGAGTGTCTGTGTGGGACTGTGACTGGGTGGGTGAGTGTTCCATGGGACTGTGAGGATGTGTGTGAGTGTATGTGTGGGTCTGTGAAAGGGTTTAAGAGTGTCTGTGGGACTGTAACTGGATGTGTGAGTGTCTGTGTGGGTCTGTGAGTAGGATGTGTGAGCACATAAACATCTTTTTTAAACTTATGTGGGGTCCGCAGATCGATCACGGACATACATGGAGGACACGCTGAGCCTAGCGGAGGAGCTGCGGATCCTGCACTTGATAACAAAAGTTTGTGGTACATTTCTTGCCCATTATACCTACTTTGGCACCTATGTAACACAAACATGGGTTCAGGGAACCTCTACTATGACCCCTTCACACAAATTGCAGCCTACATTTCAGTCCAAAGGACCCTTTCTCAGATACATAAAATAGCGGCAACAAATTTGCTATCAGGTTTCAACCAGCCAATCAAGGTCTTGCTGGTGGCGCATCACTTCACGGATTCACTGAGGGAGATCTACAGAGGGTTTGCATCCCAAGGTATGCAAATCTGTTTTTCCTTTAATATCACAAAAACTACTGAACAGATATACACCAAATATCAAAAAGGGCTCTTGATGGGCCAAGAGCTACCTTTCTGCTATACTTGGTGTAATTCCTTCAGCAGTTCTGGCTGTAGATGTGTTCAAAATCCTTATGGGATATTGCATGGGTAAAAAGTATTATGGGAGCCCGCCTTTTTCTCTCCACTGCGCGAATCACCCCAAAATATTGAAAAAAATTGTGAAGATTCGCCAAATGGCACCAAAGTTATTGGAAAACAAAGAAAGCTTTTCCTATAGAAACTAGGTCCTACCTATAACTTCCGACTGAGAATGGCAAATTTTGCGGTTTTGCGCTCTGCAAATTCACGCGAAATTACATAAAAATCACAAATAGACTGTTTCTACTTTGTAATAAGTATGGGCGGAATTAGCAAATTTGCGGTACGCGAATTCACGCGAAAGCAAATTCACGGTCCGCAAAATCCGTGAATTTGTGCGAATTTGCGATGGTTTTTTTTTGCGTGTTCGCGCGGCGCTTTGCGTGTTCGTTGGATTTTTTTCAGCGCGGCAACAGCAAGGATGTCAGCTGCACGTCACATCTACGTGTTCGCTATTGTTTACTCTCGCAATGCGTGATCGAGGGCCCTTATGACGTGTTCGCATTCTCAAAGTCTCGCAGTGCAAGATAGCGGAACTCCATGACGTACTCGTGGTTGAAAAGTCTCGCGCGATCACGCTATGACGTACTCGCGGTCGAAAAGTCTCGCGCGATCACGCAGCAAGATCGAAAATGGCGCATGGCACGCAAACCGGGATGAAAACAAATCGGCCAACCCATAATCACGGTAAGACAACGCCGCGTGCGCGAGATTGTATTTTTGAAGCGCGACAAAGCAAAAAAAATTGCGATCTCGCGAATTGCGGATTTTTGGGCAAATTCGCACGATTTGCCGATCGCGAAATTGCCAAAACCAAATCCAAATCCGAAAATTCCGAGAGCGGAACGAATTTTCAGCCCATGCTTACTTTGTAATGGCTATTCAGTAAGTGCTACCTCGTTGGGTAAATGTAAGATGCTTTTCCTACACTGCAGCTGCGTAAAGGGCCAGAAGATTTGCCGCCAATGACCGTGTGTGCCTGTAACTTTGCCACCGCGCCAAAAGGCGCCGAGGTCCCTTGAGTGAGCTGGCCATCATAGTGGGGAAAGGGCGGGAAGACGTTTCGTACTGCTAGTGTGTGGTGGGTCGGGCCAAACTTGCGGGGCTTCTATGCAAGTTCACATGGCTCTTGTGTAAAGGTATTTACAACAAGGGGTGGTGATGGACAGAGTCTCTGAATTAAGCAGAGTACTCTCACCCAGTCAAGAGATCAGGGCTAGATCCAACACCGTTTTTTAGCTCATTGCACCATCCCAGTTTCAGAACCCGGCTGTATGCAAATTAGTCTGTCCCTGGCCCAGTGCATCATGGGAACAGGGCAGACCAGACTACAAAAGCCAATTCTTACACTGGGAAGGAAACAAGCTTCCGGGGACCGGTTCTGCCATTTCAGGTGTCTTCGACCCGGCTTGCTTGAATCCTGATGGTGCAATGAGCAAGGGACTCACATCTGAGTATACCCTTCCACGCTTAGGGTGGACAAAAATATTTACAACAAGGGGTGGTGATGGACAGAGTCTCTGAATTAAGCAGAGTACTCTCACCCAGTCAAGAGATCAGGGCTAGATCCAACACCGTTGTGTAAAGGTGTCAGAGAGTCGAGCAGAGCAGCAGATGAGCAGAAAGCAGCCTCCTGGTCATAGGAACTACACGGGGATGGCGCTCGATCTGTAAGTGCTTCCTGTTGAGGTTTAATTTTTGTGACAGGAGCATTGTGCCAGAATGGATCCTGCCCTGCATATTTGTCCACAAAGAGGGCACAGTTTTGTGCAATACCACTGCTCAACTGGAGTACTTTCTACTGGCTAATCAGTAAGTGCTACCTCATTGAGTAAATGTATAGTGCTTTTCCTACACTGCAGCTGCGTAAAGGGCCAGAAGATTTGCCTCCAGTGACCATGTGTACCTGTAACTTTGCCACCGCGCCAAAAGGCGCAGAGGTCCCTTGAGTGAGCTGGCCATCATAGTCGGGAAAGGGCGGGAAGAAGTTTCATACCGCTAGTGTGTGGTGGGCGGGGCCAAACTTGCAGGGCTTCTATGCGAGTTCACATGCCTCTTGTGTAAAGGCCCAGAGAGCGAGCAGAGCAGCAGATGAGGAGAAAGCAGCCTCCTGTTCACAGGAACTACACAGGGATGGGGCTCGATCTCTAAGTGCTTCCTGTTGAGGTTTAATTTTTGTGACAGGAGCATCGTGCCAGAATGAATCCTGCCCTGCATATTTGTCAACGAATATGCCACCATTTTGTGCAATACCACTACTCAACTGGAGTACTTTCTACATGCTAATCAGTAAGTGCTACCTCGTTGGGTAAATGTATAGTGATTTTCCTACACTGTAGCTGCGTAAAGGTCCGGAAGATTTGCCCCCAGTGACCATATGTGCCTGTAACTTTGCCACCGCGCCAATAGGCGCCGAGGTCCCTTGAGTGAGCTGGCCATCATAGTGGGGAAAGGGCGGGAAGACGTTTCATACCACTAGTGTGTGGTGGGCGGGGCCAAACTTGCAGGGCTTCTATGCGAGTTCACATGCCTCTTGTGTAAAGGGTCACAGAGCGAACAGAGCAGCAAATTAGGAGAAAGCAGCCTCCTAGTCCCAGGAACTACACGGGGATGGCACTCGATCTGTAAGTGCTTCCTGTTGAGGTTTAATTTTTGTGACAGGGGCATCGTGCCAGAATGTATCCTGCCCTGCATATTTGTCCACAAAGATGATGAGAAACTCATGGATGCAAAGACCTCCCTCAAGGATTACAGCTAATTTTCGATTGCAGATATGGGGATAAAGCAGATTTGCCCAGCCTCGACAGTGCTCACAAATTTTTTGGACTGATTAAACGTCACTGAATCTCGGGCAAGTGCAAAAAATAAAAAAATACGCCCGCGAGCGGATTTGCGGATATTCCGGCAATTTCGCAAGATTAGCGGATTGCGAAATTCCCGAAAATCCGCAAATTATGCGAGCGGAACGGACTTTTGGACCATACTTACTACCAACTAGTACGTAGAAAATATATCTATATATTGAAAAAATATAGGGGACATTATAGTTAGAAAATAGAATTTTAATAAATGCAAAAATGTACTGAAAAAACAGGACGTTATAGTTAGGTCCAGATTATACATGCACAAAACCCGTAAACATTTTGACGTTATAGTTACCTGAACTAATTATAACTTGTAACCCCGCTATGCACTGCTTATGATCTCACATATTGCATTAATCGTGACATGGACAGTGACATCAGTGATGACATCACTGATGAGATCTCTGATGATATAATTGATGACATCACTCCTAATATAAACTACTAATATAAATAATACAAATTAACATAAAAAATACATATGTATTTACAAGACTAAAAACACCTAATCAATTTATAGATATTAAAAATGATTATCAATCAATAAATAAATGTTATTCAATTATTATTTATTAACTTCCTACCCGAGACCCTGAGAAATGTAGCATTTCACAGATAAAATAAATTGAAAATAAAATAAATTAGTCCACAGTTTACCTATTGACATTTCAATTCAATAATTAATTTACAAATAATTACTCATAATTAATTATTAATTAACTTGCCACCCTTCATGCCTGGAAACTTAGCAGCCCACAGATAAGTAAAATATATGTTTTCTATACATTACATAGTTATACATCAATTAAATAATGAATTAACAATTAATTGTTAATTAATTACTACTTAATTAACCTCCTACTTACACTGCAACGAAGGTAATAGTCCCCAAATAACATAGAGTTAAAACAAACTCTGTATTACATATATAATTAATTAAAATGTATTAAATAATTATTCATTATTACCTAATTACCTGCCCAACATATCCCACAAAAAATGCAACAACCCAACGCTATAAACCACTAAGTATTACATGAAAAATTCTAAATCACTTAAAATTACATGCTGCATATTAACAATAAATATTAACATCTATATGAAACAACTCATAAAAAGAATATATCATTAAAAGATTATATGTTAACCACTATATTAGTGGAAACAATATTAAAAACATTAATTATACATAAAAGATTATTACTTACCTCAAAAAATGATATTGTTAACTCAATATAGTGTCCAAACACTGGCAGATTTATAGATAGATAGATATATAGCTAGATAGTTATATAGATATATAGATAGATAGATAGATAGATAGATAGATAGATAGATAGATAGATAGATAGATAGATAGATAGATAGATAGATAGATAGATAGATAGATAGATAGATAGATAGATAGATAGATAGATAGATCATTAGCATTCTGCATGTGCGTCAAAGTACCATGATGTGTTGTTATGGTCAACACATTGTAAAACATGCATTGTAAAGGCATGCATGCTAATTTCTGAAATTCAGGACAGAGTTACGAGAATGGCTGTAGTATCACTTTTATGGAAAGAGAGAGTGTTGGAATCTTACCTGCCATTAAATTAAGGTTGTCTGCAATAGGCCACATATAGTAGGTCAGAGCACACAGCTTAGAGGACAGACTCGTCCCATGCTGCCATGTCCCCCCGTGGTGCATGGCTCCTCTCCCAATCCATTAACAGTCCCTGACCTCCTGACACAAGTCCCCCTTCCACACTTCAGAGTGAAAGGATTAAGACTATGTAGTTGTGTGTAGCGTTCAAACCACAGGTTTCTCTACAGGGGGTGCCTCGTTCTCAATACAGTTAATTTTACTCTTCAGTGTTGTCTGCAGACTTGAGGCTGATGGTGGTTCCTGATGGCTGCTAGGGCAAGCAATCTAAAGGGTAAGAACAGGGCATTGGGAGTGAGCTGTGCGTACACGGTTTAAAGTGAACTAGTGGGAGGTGTATGAGGTTTTGGTTTACAGTATTTACTTGTTCTCTTCCATTTGTGGTCCCTACCAAGGTGGCTGAGGTCTCTGCCAAATAGACTCTACATAAAAGATGATCATGGAGTTTATTTTCATTCGATTTTGGTTCAAAACACTATGTGAGTAGGCTCCACCCACTCATTCAGCAGCAGCTCCTCCTCTAAAGCGAAGGAGCCTCGCCCCGCTGCATTTTAAGCAGTGGATAAAGGAAAAAGAAAATGATAATAAGACTGTGTTATTATCTTTTCACTTTTACAGTTTATAGGGCGGGGCTTGGCTGAGTCACAATCAGCAAGGAAAGGAGTGGTGGACACTTAAGTGGGCATGACTGCTTGGCCGGCTGTTTGGCCCGGCCAAACAACCATTCGCACTTTGCATGGTCCCCACCAGGCTGTAATGCACAACCTGGTGAGGAACATGCACAGGCTTCCAGTGCCTGTTTGAGAGCTGAATCACAATGCTGCATTGCTGGGGGAATGTGTTTGTGCTACCTGCTTCAAAGAGAAACAGAAGAGAATGACGCAAGGCTGCGGTTCGGGAGCAAGGTAAGTCATTTTTTTAAATGTATTTTTCTATCCCGCCCCTGCCCCACCTGTGCTACTTGGTGACAGCCACCACTCATTCCAAGTGTTGGAGAATGAAAGTCTGCACCTAAGTGAAAATCTGCACTTGAAAATCCTGAATAGAAAAAAAGGGGATATTTACACCTAGGTCCAGGAGTGAATAAGCACATGAGTAATAATACACATGCATAGTTACCTTGTGATACAGGTCCATTCTGTAATATTTAATTGAAGCTTTGACTTGGCACCTTTCTGGCGCTCTTTCCACCAACATGCATTAGAGAACATGCCAGTGATGTTAGCCACCAGGCACATCTTTACTGGTATGAACTGGACTAACATCTCCCTGGAAAAGGTCATCCCACTTTTACATTGCTGCTTGATCCTAAATCATAGTTGGTAGCTTCCAGAGAACCTCATATAAAAGATCTTTTGATTTGACTGGTAGACATGTCTTTGCTTCACAACTTTATTGTTCGAAGGAAGGACTGCCTTGCTGACATTACGCTTACAGGTAACCGCACCTCTTCTTCTGGCATATGATGCTTTTGCATGTGGAAAGCACTGCAGGGCTCCAGACTGAAAATGTGCCCTCTTCTCATTATATTGGCTTATGATACATGTTGTTCCTTTGGTCCTAATGCACATGGTGCAGACTTTACTCTTGAAGGACAAAGAGCTTCTGTCTGGTTTATTCCTGGAGCTTATTCAGGAACTGGTGAACGCTCCAACTGCATGATGGAGGGAGTGATTAAGCAACCTCAGGCTCTTAATGTTTGGGGTCAAGCAGGGGATCACTTCTTCACCAACAAATAAAGGTTCTTGCTCCACTTATGCTAAACACTTCTACACTTACCCTTCTCCTTGCCCAGCCAGGCTATGGAACCAGAAACTTGGCTGGTGTCCCTCAGATCTCCGCACTAGCTTCAAGGTAGGACTTCTTTGAACAGCATGCATTATGTCTCCATCTAATAAATATCACTACAGATTGAAACATTCCACTGTTTTCCCTCCAAGCAAAGATCATGTTTAAAATCACTTACACCTCTGCTCTAGTTATCAGTCGAGATTTTCTATAACATATGTGGCTGCAAAAGTGGACTCTCCATGTGGCCACTGCTAATATTAAGATTTCTCAGGAGCTGCCCCTAAACTGTGTGGGTGCTGCTGCATACCTCTGGATACTCTCTCACTGCAAACTATGAACTGTGCCAAGTCTGCAAACACTAAGGAAATAACAGTGACTGAATCTTACCCTGTCTGGTTGCACCTCAACAACCGCGCCACCCACTAAACCTCGTGGATTTTTCAGAACATGATTGTGCGAACTTGGCTTCCCTGTCATTAATGTTCACTATGGTTGTATTTTGTCACTGGTTAATGAAAAGTTCACTAATTCTTTATGGTACAGGAGCACTATATAGAACTGTTCAATGCATAAAAAAATTAATACATAATTGTCTTCAGAAATAGGTGAGGTAAGAAGAGAGGGCAGTGAATAATTGAGGGACCGGAGAGGATAATAGGACTTTAAAGTTGGAAGAAGGAGAGTAAAGGATAAAGAGAGCAAGATGATATAATGATCAAAGTGGTATAGAGAGGAAAGTGTGAGTGTTGTGCTTTGTAAGAGCTTTGAGGCAGAACTTGGAATGTGGGATTAGTTTGCGTTCGTGGTTCCAGTTCACTTGCAAATCTTCCTGTGAAGTCAGTTATGCTTGAGCTGGCTAAGGGATAGCTGCATTCCTGTTGTCGGGACTACTACTTGTAAAATAGACAGTTCAACTCACTTCATCATTGTGGTGCTGTTATTACGGGCTACAAGAGTTGGCAACAAGTTATCCAGCTATTCCCTGCAGCATTGTGAGACAGCTTTGAACCTGGTGACATTGGGCACAAGAGCAGATGGCCGCAAGAACGCCAGTGATTGTGTGTCCCATCACTTTTGGCATGCTGCTGTTGTAATTAGATGAACAGTGTGCTTTTTGTTTGGGTGTTCTCAGCTGGATTGATCCCCCCAAATCAAGCTGGGTTCTGACACAAACGCTCTGTGATGGACAACATAGCAGTGTTACAAACAATAATTGACAAATACATGGTCTTAAAATCACAGGTCGTCTACTCTTTCTTTGTCGACTTCACAACGGCATTCGACAGAGTTGATAGACCAACACTCTGGAGTAAGCTTAGAAAATTTGGAATCACAGACAATCTGCTTCATATAATTACATCATTACACTCCATTCGGAAACATGGTGTCAAGTACAAATGGGGAAAGAGAAGGGACTCACACATCCAATAATGACACCAAATGGTCTTAGGCAAGGTTGCCTTTAAGCTCCCCTTCTGTTCTCTTTATATCTCAGCGATCTACTGGAATGTTTTACACAAGCCATCAATTTCCGCCAAAAATATTACTACGCAAACTCCACATTGTGATGTATGCCGACGATGTGGTTATATTAGATCTTTCCCAGTTCGGCCTACAAAGGAATTTACAAGTACTCACCAAATATACTGAAGAAGAAGGGGGTGTGGTTGCGACCGCCATTTTGCAGAATGTTTTTTCAGTTAGTTGCTATGAGTTTCTTATATAACGTATACCTGCTTTTATGCATTCTTTCATTGCATATCTTCTCAACAAGGAGGTACTTCTTTATTTTTTCCTCCCTTACCTTTCTAAATTAGTTTCTATGCATTATATGAATATGACGTAAAAGGCACGCTACGGACTATATATTTTATTAACGCTACAGTGGTTACAGAGGTCCTCAATGTGAAAACGTACCTAGGCTGCACAGTCTTGCTCAAGTTGTTTTTCTTGATGGATTGAATTTGCTCCTCATTTTGCTGCCTGCATATCTAACAACTCTCGAGTTTTAGACCAAGACTCTCCCTTCTATTCAACCTCAGGCTGATGGGAGGTACGAAAGGTTCCCTTTCGATTACATCCAAGCCACAACGCTCTTTTATCAAAAACTCAAAACTCTTTTCCGAATTTTCTAAACACGGAAGATTCACGATTTCTAGCGCCAGAGGGCTATAATATAACAATGGAACCCACTCCAGTACCATCAGGAAAGTCCAATGTGAAACGCCTGAAAAAAGATCCCCCTTTGCCGCCTAAACCTGCCTCACCAGTTTCAATCAAATTGTTATCACAGGAAATAAGAGCCCTTAGACCCTTTGTTGAGGGAACCAACTGCAAACTGCAGGCCCTCTCAGACAGCTGGTCTCAACTCGATTCAAGACTTATAGCAGTAGAACAGAATGTCTCCTCCTTTAAAGACACCACTAATAACATTACTCTCCTTCATTCTCAAGTGTCAACACTTCAAAATCAGGTTGAAGACCTTGAAAATCGTAATAGGAGAAACAACATACGTATTTACGGTTTGGTGGAAGGGGCTGAAGGCATGGACTCTCTTGCATTCTTTAAATCCTTCCTCCCCAAAATTCTTCATATGCCAGAGGACACTGTGCTCAACATACAACACGCCCATAGGCTGGGTTGCATCCCCCCTAACATTTCAGCTTTGCAGTGACCAAGAGGAGTCATCCCTTATTTTCTAGAGTACACAGATCTGTTTAAAGTGTTGGCTGCCGCTAAAGCTATTCAATGGATTTTTTGTTCTGGTTTGACACTGTTTTTTGCACAAGATTATTCCAAAGCCACTTCAGCCAGACACAAAGCCTTCCTAAGCATGAGTCTGGACCTTCGCTGAATGGGAGCAAGGTACGATCTATTCCACCCTTGTCTTTTTAAGGTTACATACAACAACAGAACAACAACATACTAAGGTCCAATACAACTGCAAAGCTTCATCAACTCACACAGAACGGATCACATGGATTCCTCATGATCTTCCTCTTCACATACTTATTGATTATCCTGAACTTTGCATTGATGTCACCACCATTCTTTTTATTGCAGGTTATATAATGTCCGTCGTATTTATAGGATGGTATTTGACCATTAATAGGTTCACAACTTACTGTTGTTTCTGTGAATCTTCATTTGTGTTAATTGGTTTCACAATTTTCTTGTTCATTGTATAATTTATGTACTAACGTTAAATTTGTTATTCTTCGCCTCCACAGCTATGTCTACGTTGTGGCGTGATCCTCCCTCGGTTCCGTCCAGTCATCCTTGGATGTTTCGTCTGCTCCATGTGGCCCCACCCTACCCACATCTATGTTCCTTTTTTGTAGGTATGTTGTTTGTTTTGTCTTCTTTTTATTATTTCTTGCATTTCCTTGTTTTCTTCTCTCTTGGTGTCTCTATTATTTCCATTTTCTCCTTTCTACTCATTTCCATAAATACACTTGTCATTACATATCTGGCCTTTCCTATTTCTCCCTTCTTTCCCTTCTTGTCTATCAAACCAATTCTCCTCCGTATTTTTCTGTCTGGTTTATATCCTTGGCTTAGATTAATTGATCCTTTTCTCTTCCTTTGTCTCATGACTGACATGATCACCTATTTCTTCTTCCTTTCTCTTTACATCTTCTACTGTTGTTTCAATGAATTGGACTTTTGCTCAATCTTTCTATTTTTTTTCTTCTTTTAATACGTTATGCCATTAAAATTGATCTCCTGGAACGTTAGGGGATTACATTCTCCTAAAAAAGGCAGAGAGTTTTAACCCATCTAGCTAAATTAGATGCTGATATAGTATTTCTTCAAGAAACACATCTTACAGATGTTGAATCTTTAAAACTAAAAAAAGGGTTGGGTGGGGGAAGTATTCTGTTCTCAAGGTGATGGTAAACGGAATGGAGTTATGATTCTTTGCCGTAAATCGCTTCCAGTTAAATTTATATCACAAGAATCAGATGTGGATGGTCGATGGCTTAATGTTAAATTGTTACTAAAGGGTGCTCCAGTTTTTTTTCTTAATGTCTATGCCCCCACTGGTGGTGACGCCTCTTTTTGGCCCATATTGGCTAAGCAAATGACCCATTATATTGAAGATAATTTTGGACTAGCTGGTGACTGTAATCACATTTTTGACCCGTTTATAGATAGAAAATCCAAAGTAACCTTTGTTCCTAATAAATCCCACAAATCTTTTTTTCATACTATCACTCAGCATAAACTTCTTGATGCTTGGCGATTATGTAACCCGACCACCAGAGAATACACTTTTTATTCCCCTGTCCATCACATTCAGTCACAAATAGATTACTTTTTGTATCACACAATATTTCGCAAGCCCTCACAAATGCAGAAATTGGTCCTATCCTTTTATCAGATCATGCCTCTATCTCAATTGGCCTTGATATACTACCTAAGGTAAACGCTCCTGGAAGATGTCGTTTTAATAATGCTCTTCTTTTAGATCCAGTGTTCACCTCTACCTTTACCACCTTTTTCAATGATTATTTTGTGACAAACCAAAATGAGTCTCTGTCATTTTCAATTATCTGGGATGCTTTTAACGCCTCAGCAAGAGGTTTCATTATTGGTTTTGTTGCCAAGAAACGTAAAAATGCATGTAAACTGATTAATAATCTCTTTCAAGATATAGGAAACTGGAGCATTCATATTATACTTCTCACTCAAAAGATTGTTTAACAGCTCTCATAAATGCTAAGATGCAATTTAATAAGAAGTCAACAGATAATGCCTCATTATACTTGCTAAAATCCAGTGCAAAATTCCATGGGGGCCAAATAAAAGCGGGGAAAATACTGGCCAATTACTTAAAAATCCGGCACAACACACTAAATATTGAATCCATCTACAATGAATACTCTATTTTAAAATGTAAAGATTCTGAGATATTGAATGAATTTTCTCTTTTTCAAAAGTAATTATATGCATCCGAAACACAATCTACAGATCATTCACTGTCACAATTTTTCTCTAATATCCAAAAACCCCAACGCACTCCTCTTGATATGTCTTCCTTGGAATTCGATCTCACACAGCAGGAACTCTTAACTGCTCTCCAACACCTTAAAAAGATAAAGCACCGGGTCTGGATGGTTTTACTGTCGCATTCTATCTTCACTTTTCCAAACTTTTGTTACCCAAACTGTACTCCCTGTTAAACTCTTTTCGTTCCATAAATAGCTCCACTGGATCTTTTTCAGAGGTGACATTTGCTTCATCCCTAAAGAGGGCAAAGACTCTAAATATTGTAAAAATTACAGACCCATCTCCCATGTTAACTTTGAATACAAAAATGTTTCTAAAGCGCTAGCCCTATGCTTAGATTCTTATCTACCAAACTTATTAGGCAAAGAGCAATCTGGCTTTGTCAAGGGGCGATTCATAACAGACAACACACAACCTTTTTAATATATTTTTTCTAAATCTTCCCATCTAAAACAACCCCTTGCAGCAATAGCATTGGATGCGGCAACAGCATTTGATAGAGTTAAGTGTCCCTACTTTTTCTATACCCTTAGATGGTTTGGTTTTGGCCCTAAATTTATATCATTAATATCTCTCCTCTATTCCAATGCCCATGCTGCAGTCTGCGCTAATGGCTTAATTTCTCCATTCTTTGATTTAGATAGAGGAGTATGTCAAGGTTACCCCTTATCCCCTTTCCTTTTCGATTTGGCTCTAGAACCATTTTTCTCTAAAATGCGTCAAAATCTAGATATACATGGTTTCCAAACGTCGACCTCTCGTATTAAACTTGCATCTTACACTGATAATATTTTTTTGTCATGACCAAATGACTCAATCCCAGCTTTTTTAGCAGAAGTACAGTCATTCTCCCTTATTTCTGGCTTCAAATTACCTAATGGTAAATGTGAGAGTTTGCCCTTAACCAAATAAACTTTTAGCTCAGACTACACCCCTTCTAATTTAATTTGGAGTCCTAAACATATTAAGTAATTAGGATTGCACTTTACCTCTTCAATTACAGACACAGTAACATTATGCATGAATAAATGTATTCAAAAGATCTCAGACTTAACCGCCAAATGGCATCCCCTCTACTTATCCTGGTGGGGTAGTTTAGACACTATAAAGATGATGCTTCCCCCATAGCTCTATATACTATTTCCAACATCCCAGTCCCTATCTCAGAGAAATTATTTAAGAAAGTTAATTCCATCCTTTTTTCCTTCTTGTGGAGCAACAAGAAAGCCCGAATCTCTATTTCAAAATTATCTCGTCCTAAGACAGAAGGAGGAGTTAATTTCCCTAATTCTCAGGCATATCAAAAAGCATTCCTTTTAAGTCAGGCTTCTTTCTGGTTGTTTGATTCCACAGAAGACTGCCCTCTATGGACCTCAATTGAACGTCTATTTTTATCCCCCTTCTCCTTTCAAGAATATCTCTCCTTCTCACGCAAACCACAGACCCTCTCCACTCCCATAGTCAAATTCAGCTCCAGACTCCTGGAATCAACTTCTCCTATAGCACACGGTACTCTAGACTCCTTTCTCAACTCAACAATCTGGCACAACAAAAATCTGCTTATTCGAAATAAGCCCTTCTATTGGAAGACCTGGAGACAAAGGGGATTAATCTGGATTCATCAACTATTTTCACGATCGAAACTTTTGCCCTTTTCCTTACTTAGCCAATCATTCAATCTGCCTGCCTCCTTTAATCATAAATATAACCTCCTTAAGAAAACTGTGATAGATACATGCACCCAATTTACTTCTGTACCTGATACTGCTATTATTCCTGACCCTTCTGAATGCCTAGACACACTTTGTTAAGCACCCTGCCTAAAGCATCCACTATCTATAGCTACTTACAAGGTAATGACACTGTTAGACAGAAAACTAAAATAGAAGAGGCATGGGAACATGATTTTATGACATCTTGGCCACTGTCACTCTGGAAGAACATTTGGACTAAGATAAGAAAGTCTTCCAGAGCGGCCTACACAACGCAAACATTATTTTTTGTATACAGCAGACTCTTACTAACTCCAAAAACTTTAAGTAATAGGATTTCTACTGCATTGGACTCTTGTTGGATATGCTCATCGTCAAATGCTGATTTATTTCATATGTTATTCTCTTGTTCACATGTACACAATTTTTGGAAACAAGTATGGTCTCAAATTAATCTAATTTTTGGCACTAAATTCTCTTTTTCCTTTATCCATGTTTTCTTAGGAAGTCTATCATCTATTTGGGAAAACGTTACACTTCATGTTAAAATTTGTTATTAGTGGTTGCTTTTCAGCAAATTACAGTAAATTGGAAAGACTTCACAAAAATCTCTTATAAGGCCTGGTGGTATGCTGTATGTCATAATCATAGGTTAGATACATCCTTTGTTTACCCTATACATATGGCAACGAAACGCCTAGAATTATGGTCACCCGTCACACTGTACATTGATACAAGTTCCAAAAGGTTTTCCTGGTTACAACCATCTCAGCAAGAAAATGTTAAACCACCTTGATTTCCCCAAATGTTCCTAAAAAATTTCTTATATTTTAGTGATATTCATATTTCCCTTATTTTGCTTTGCTTTCTCTGTTTTTATTAATTAGTCCAATTCATGTAATTTGTATGTAGTAAATTTGGAATATATGCTGTTATTCCGCGGGTGAATATCCCGCATACCATTGCTCTGCATTTTTCATAACGCAAGTACGTTTACTCCAACATACCATGACCCCGCAAATATTTACTCTGCATATGCCTTTACCACGCATGCCATTACAACACAAAGGTATGCGTGGTGAAGGCATATACTTTGTAAAAGTACTTTATAAATATATATTTGTATATTATATATAATATATTCACTGAAAAAACCATAGGTTTCAGGCCTGATATAGTTAGGAATTAGTATTTAAAAAACCTTTGAAATCCACTGAAAAAACCATAGGTTTCAGACCTGATACAGTTAAGAATTAGCATTTAAAAATCCTTAGAAATTCACTGAAAAAAACCATAGGTTTGAGGGGTGTTATAGTTAGATGGACATTTCACTCGTACAAAACCATTGAAATTCCTCCGATATAGTTAGTTGTCCCAACTATATCTCGCGCGCCCGCAATCCACTGCTGATGATGTCACATATTACATAATTCATGACATTGTCAGTGACATCACTGATGACATCTCAAATGACATCACTGATGACATCACTGATGACACCATCCAGTGATTGTGGTTTGGTTAGTTATTTAAATATGTATTATATATATAGCAATTTGCATTGAAGAATGAGTGGATATATAAATATAAATATCTGGATGGAGGATTTAGTAGCAGTGTGATTGACTGTTTACTTGACTAATTTATAGTGTCTCACTAAATATATTGGATAGTGACTAACTGTGTGAATATCTGTATCACTTTGTCAGTTGTTGTGTAAACTGCTTCTCCAGTTGGTTACTAGCTATGTGAAAGTCTATATTAGTTATCGATCAGTTAACTGAGTATTTGTAAGGGAGAGTGAATGTGTGTGTGTGGTTCGGTGGGGGGTGTGTGACTGCTCAAAGATATGTGAATAGTTGATTCAGTAGGTATATGAAGTTAAAACTACATGTCATAACAGTTGTTTGGGTGAGTGAATATCTTTATGGGTGTGGTCTTGATCCAATATATGTCTCAATGGTACATGTCCAACAAACTAGAAAAATAAAAGCCAGTGTATGTGTCAGTTGTTGTATCTAAATAAGTATACATAAGACTCAGTGATTGTATGAGTGACTGTATGGATAACTGTATACTTGTAATAGTGATTTTATAACACACTAAGGGGCTCATTAGGATGGTGGGCGGACTTTACCCGCCCGCTCGCCATCCTCACGGGGATTGGGATTGCCCGCCATAAGGTTGGGGGTCCGTGGGGGGTATTAGGATGTGCCCGCCACAGTGGCGGGCACATCCTGCATTGCTAGCATTGTGTCGGGCGGTGCTCTCAGCAGATCTCTGATACTATTGTGCTTGATCGCAAAGTGTCGTGCCACCGGGTAATTCAGATCCTTTTATGTTCAATACAGGTATATAGACTAGTGATGTCTTGCACCACCAGACAATATGAGGATTGCCATTCTACGGATTCCATGTGCACCATAAAGTCCGTAGTGTCCCTGATATAGGATTTCTGTTGCAACCTAAAAAACTGGAGAAGAGGGATGGCCAATTTAGAATGATCACCACTTATTCTGAGGACGCTGGAACCCTGAGAAACATCATGGGGAGAAATTGGCACATTTTAAAAACTGACAATATTATTGGAGCAGATATTCCATCAAGCCCATTAATCACTTCCACTAAGGCACGCTCCTTAAGAGACAGCCTTGTTAGCAGCCATTTGGAGATTTCATCATCCAGACAGGGGTTCTTGAATGATATGAAAGGATTTTATCCCTGTGGCAAATGCAAAGTGTGCGCTTTCAGCAAGAGAGTTCTATCCTATAACATCAAAGAAATGAAGGAGAAAAAGAGAATTAACAAGTTTACGACATGTTTAACAACACACGCAGTCTACTGTTTGAAGTGCCCCTGTGGGCTTAGCTACATAGGGAGCACGATCCATAGTGTCAAATTGAGAATTTTAGAACAAATGCGCGCCATCACAAAAAAGGATCTGAATTACCCGGTGGCACGGCACTTTGCGATCAAGCACAATAGTAACAGGGATCTGTTACAATATTTTAGCTTAGACTGCATACTACCTAGTGTAAGAGGAGGAGACAGAGTTCTCAAATTACGTAGACTCAAGTCCCGATATATCATAGACTTGCAGACAAAATCTCCCAATGGACTGAATAGGGGGGAGGAATTAACTGTCCATTTGGGAAAGTGATGTGTTTGATATACTGTATTTGATTTAACTTGAAATTTATGATCTGTTTTGTATAACTGTGTATGAAAAATATTTTTGATTTGAGAAAAAGTGTATATTATTGAATGAACACCCACTGAATGGCCAATACACGGCATGATTGAGGAGATATGGTAGGGGACCTTTCTTTGGAAGTCTATATATGGGCTGCCTATGCTGATCCACGGCGAGATTAATATGAGCATTCTCTCATTAACTCATACATTAAAAATAATGGTATGAAATGTTTCCATATCCTGAAGTTTCGGATTGGTTATAGAATTTTGCATTATAAAATGTTCAGGATCTACTTTTTAAATGTGGCGCTTACTATTCTGGTTTTGTGCGCTAGTCCCCCGTCGATCTCCATTTGTTTACATTGTGTATTTTAAAAATGGCGGCCACCAGCGCATCAGTGGCAACTGACACTGACGAAGGAGGTTACTCCGAAACGCGTCTGTAAATAAACATCGCTGTTTGCCACACTGAAGCCCCGTGAGTGACGTTTTTCTTCTACAAAGAAGAACGGAAGTTGGAGCAAGATATTTAAGTGGTGCACCACCGCTACATCGGCACCCGTATCGCGAGTGCCCCGCAGCTGGTGTAAAACTTGGAGCGGGATATATATATATATATATATATATATATATATATATATATATATATATATATATATATAAAACAGCTCCCGTGACAAAGTCAGAAAACCCAGCACTCGTAGTGAGTAAAACCGTTTGGTTTATTTTGCACACAAAAGGAAAAACGCGTATCGGCTCTTGCCTTCGTCAGTTTCAAACTGGCGTCGGTGAGGCAAACGTAAATAGTGGCGAAATTAAGAAACATAAAAGTAGGACTACAAGTCCAAAATCATAGGCGCCATCTTAAAGTAGTAAGAAACACATAATTTTAACACAAATCAATTTGTAACGTCGTGTAACGCTGTCTTCATTAATTAATCGTTTTCAAGTTCATTTGGCCCTGGATGGGCATACATCATATTTCAAATGATTGAATTCATTAAACAACAATCGTGACAGTTGTATACACATTTCTTAATGATCGTAATCAGATTGTGGAAGAGCATATTCTCCTTACAGTTCACGAACTCAAGACACCTCATAATAGGTGATTCTTATGAAGCTAGCATTTGTTCAATCATCATTAAATAGAATCGTTCCTGTTCGTCTACTTAAAGATTTTAAGACAGCATTCTTCCAACCTTGACCATATACTTATATTTACATTGAAGCACAGACATAGTGGACTCAGGTTCTCGCGCAGCTAGATACTCAGCTTCATTCAATACTATTGCTCGCATTTACTACAGGTGTGACAGCAGTTCTTCTCCTGAATTCATACCTCCTGGGGACTTTGTTTGGTGCTCGATAATGTATCTCGACTCCAAACGTCTCAACGGGCATTTATAATTTCCTCCTCTCAGATCTTGTTTAATGCAGTCTAAACTAAAGAAGCTTAGAAGATTTCGGTCACTACCATGATGTAATGCGAAGTGACGGGCCATTGGATAGTTGTCATCTTTATTCATGATGGCACGTTGATGTTCTAATATCCTCAGCTTGACTGCCTTAGTGGTGCTCCCTACATAACGGTGTCCACAGGGACACTGTAAGCAGTAAACAACAAAGGGTGTTGAACATGTCATAAATTTAGAAATTCTGATCTTTTCTTCTTTGTGGGGAACTTTGTAGGACAACACTCTCTTGCTTGAACTGCAGGCTTTGCATTTCCCACATGGGAAGGATCCATGCATAGACTGCAGTTCTTTTTTAGGTCTCATTTTAGGCAAGTGGCTTCGTACTAACTTGTCTTTCAAGGACTTAGTTTTCCTAAAAGTTATCATAGGATGGTCCGACAACTCCCTGCCAATGACTGTGTCTGATTTAAGGATGTTCCAGTTCCTAAGCATAATAGCTCTGATCTTATTCGCTGCCACCGAATAGTTGGTAATTAGTCGTATTATGCCATTGTCACTTTTACTATTCTTGTTCTGTTTCTCTTTCAGAAGAGATTCCCTTTCAATTTGTGCTACTCTTCCTTTTGCCTTTGTGAGGACTCTCTTGGAGTAGCCGCGGGATTCAAAGCGACTAATGCTACTCTCTGCTGCAATTGTGAAGTCTCTCTCAAGGGAGCTGTTACGTTTAATCCTTAACAGCTCTCCATAGGGAATACTACTAATGAGAGTGTTCATATGAAGGAAAGAGAGTAAGGGGCAGTGACAAGAGACTGATCGATACAGCAAGACACGGGTAGTGGTGGTGGAAGATAAGAAAGAGAAGTGAGGAACAGATAGAGGAAAGAGGGAGTTGGACAAAATGAGTGAGGGTGAAGGAAGAGTACTGATGGTGAGAGAAGCAGTGTAAAGGTGAATGAATGGGAGTAAGTAGAATGAGGGAAGAGGAGTAGGATGAGTAAAAGTAAAGAAGTAAGAGAGACAGTGAAGAAAGGATAGAGAGAAATAGAAGTACAAAAGTAATGAAAAAGTATTTTTTGTCGTACTTACCTAAATATAATATCTGTGGAAGAGAAGAAACAATTGAGTTATAATATATTTGTCACAATACAAAATACAAAATAATTTGTACAATATGTTATATATTTTATTTTGCTGTTCTCAGAATATATTGAATTTCACTAAAAACAGTGAGTTCAATACAACTCATCATACGACAGCAGGCAAAAAAAACACAATCAAAAAGATTTTGTTTAAAAAACCCATTCAACATTTTCATTGACAATGTAACAATTAGAAAAAAACATATCTTAAATGTCTTTTTCAAACAGCAATTTCAGACGTGAGTATAGAATGTGAAAAACATTCACAAAGTAACAAAACAATACTACTTCTTTCTTATACACTGTAAATAAAGTAATGTCCAAACATATGCTAATAACATTTACTCGAAATAGTCATTTGTTTGTGATACTATTCCTCATGGCCAAATAGTATCTGCAAAATCCTTAGTTTGGAAGTTACTTAATAGTACTCTTAAGCATCCATCTCCCGACCTTCTGAAACAAAAGCACCCACATCTTTTGGACCATCTAACAATGGTTATATCTCCACCCGATAGTATTTATCATGAACATAGAACCTTAAACAAATAGCATGCTATCAGAACCTCAACACCATTTGGTATTGCGATCACACTCTCCTCATCCTTTATTTCACCAAGGAGCTGTATACCATTAAAAGAAACCTCTACAAGGGAATAAAAAATGTCACCAACATCTCCAACAACTACAACAAATCTAAAACACCACTGCCTCACTCATGATCAACATTTCCTGTAATACTCCTATCACTCACTATATGATACACTTACATTACCTCTATGACAAGTTTAAGTTTTTTTTTATCTTGATCACCCTGACTTATAAAGTAATTCTCAGCAGCAGATTAACTTTTTTTACGGCACTAATCTTCTTAGGCCAATTGTTTTCCCCTAAAATTTGGGTTCTAAAAACACTAGGTAAGAATTTGGTAAGTCAAAAGGCATACGTTGTTTAGAAGTTAATTGAGTGTCATTACAATGAGTCCAGCCTTTTGCACATTTTAAGTAAGCTGTATAATGTCCTGATGTTGTAGAAGAACCATCATGGAAAATAATTGCTACAGTTACAAAAGTTCTTCCTGAAATTGATATTTGAGAAGCCAGAAACTTTTTAATTAAAGTTGTCAATTTTGTTCCATCAGGTCTGCATAGTTGGAGCATTAAAATTACATACTGTCCATATCTTTGTATAAATAATGTTGATAACATTTCTGAGTTACATTGGGTACAAACCATGTTTTGATTTGCATCTCTAACTAGATTATTAAAAGTCACTGATTTGCAGTCTGGTAATGTCAAATATATACATCTTTCTGTGTCTATTTGAGTACTACTTGAAAATGAACAATTATCATAGTCATGTTGCCATTTATAATATACACCGAATATATTTTCAATATCTATACCTTCATCTTGCAATACAACAAGCATATACATAAGAAATTCCTGACCATCTTGCTGAATATTCTGTGAAAATTGATTTACTCCAGAACATATGTCTAAAACATTTTGAATATCAGAAACACTTTCTATTTTTGTTTTATCACTGCTACATTTCTCAAAGACAGAATTCAACAAACAGCATTTTTTATCCTTATTATCAATAATCTGTTGCGGTAAAGTTTGAAGAAAAAAAACAACATTAACCACTACATTAGCATAACAGTTGACACCAGTACTGTTTTCAAACTGAAATCCAACAACCTCTTCAATACTATCCGTTTTCCTTGCAATTACTGGTTGATCTAGTTTTTTTCTTTTCTCTACAACCTCACTACAATTTTTTTCCAATCTTCTTTTTCGACGTACCACAACCTTTTCAAATAAAGGATATTGAGGTAAATTTGGAGCATATTCTCTTCTTAACCTATTATACTCTTTCACACAATTCATATCTGCACTAATCTTTGTCTCATCAAAATCAAGCAAGTAAAAAATCCAGATAAAGTTCTGACTCGAGATAAAGCAACATATGCCATACCCTCTTTGAACACAGTGCTTCCAATATTCACCAAAGCACTATCTACACTCAAACCTTGCGATTTATGAATAGTCACCGTATATGCCAAACAAACAGGAAACTGTTTTCGGCGGACATATAAATCTTTTACTAGCAAAAATCGAGTCGAACAACGACTCAATTGTGGTACTTCTTCAATATCATCAAATTTGATTTTCATAATTTCAATCTCATCTCTATTTGGGTAATTCACAAAACCAACAATATGTCCCATTGCTCCATTTACTAAACCTCTATCCACATGTAAATTACGTCGTAAAATTATCCGACAATTTAAACATACATATAGATTCTTTTCTAATCCAGCCGTTTTAGATATTGATTTCTCTAAAGAATCCAATTTTGACTTTAACTTTTCTAACAAAATAATAGTAGCTCCTTCATGCTCTATTCTATCAATAGCTTCCAATTTTATAATTTCTTGATTTTCTAACTTCAACATTTTTTCATTGAAGATTGCACATTCTTGCAGCAGAGTTGGCATTAAGCATATCATTGATTTATTTTCAGCAATTTTTCTATATATATTCTCTGCACCAACATTTTCCTTTGGAAACAAATTTGAACGTAATCGTGCCTGTAAAGCTTCTTTGCCATGTTCACTTAGTTTTCCAATTCTTATATCTTGAAGAATACTTTTATAATCTGCATCCTTTGCCTGTCGCATATTTTGAGTGAGTTCTGCATATTTGAAATATAACCATATATTAACATTTCCAATGCTTCCCAGGCACTTTCTGGTATCTTCAAGTGTAACGGTTTTAAACACTGGTTGTCCTTTCACAGGAATTAGCTGTAGTAGATCTCCAAACACAATGATATGTTTGCCTCCAAATAACACATCATACTCTGTTTTAAGAATGTGTTGCATTCTTAAATGTACAAAGGAAAGCATTACATTTGATACCATGCTTACCTCATCAATAATAAGAAGTTTCATTTTTTTCAGGACTCTGGAAACCTCACAACAAGCTTCTCCAGATAGCTTGTGGTATTCTAATTTATTTTCAGGCTCTACTGGCAGCATCAATAAACAATGTAAAGTAATCCCTTTAACGTTATGTGCTGCCAACCCAGTTGGAGCGGTAACACCACAAGAGAGTTCTTTTCTGTAGATAAGTTGTAATTGCTTTAATTAACAAACTTTTTCCAATTCCTGCTTCTCCACTCACGTACAGTCGGACAGGTTTAAATGACGTACATGAGCACTCTTTTTTCTCATGACATAAACCATGCTCAATCTGCTCTGTCACTTCATCGTATGTTTGTTTTTGCTCAACATTTAGTTGTTTTTCCAATTCTTCTAAGTTTATTGCATCCTCCTGAGCTTGTTCCATTGCTCTTTCCACCTCATCCATGGCAGAGGCTGCTTCATTTTGGATAATTGGTCCTCCTAGTGGATTCTGACTCAATGAAGCAGAACTTTGCCTGACTTGAGAACAGTCTCTAGCAATCTCTGCTGCAATTATAGCTTCTTGCTGTATTTCCTCGTTCAACATTTGGAGATAAGTAGTAAAAACAGGACATTCTATAGTATTTTTGATTGCGTTGAATGAATCTTCATAACTGAGAACATCTCCAAGTAGTTCCTCTTCTGTACGCCATGGCTTAAAGTGTTGCAAAAGAGCTAAATAGTAAAATTCCCTTTTGTCTGGAGTTTCGCAACTCAGTTTTCGATGATTAATCAAATGTCCTTTTCTTTGTTTCACCAGACATCCTTCAGATCCAATCACAGCATATACTCCTTTATTGATATCTTCTGTAATGTTCTTCTTAAAAGTATAGCTTTGCAGTACTTAATAGAGACAAACATTCTCAAGATGACTACTTCTATTTGGATAGTATGTATCCAACATATTTGTCTTCAAAATATCTGTACTGTTTGGTTCTCTCTCCGCTAAATACTCAATTTCTTGTACAGATTTCAAAACTCGGTTTCGTGTTCTTGTAAGACCTAAACTCACCCAAATGATTGTTCTAGATTCGGCATATAGACTTGCAGATGATAAGCGATCTGAACATTCATATTCTCTGATTTCTCGATGAGACAACATCTTCAAACTGTAGCTGTACAATTTCTTGCTTAGGTTCTTTTCATGAGAAATTTCCTCCGACATTTCCTTTAGTTCCGTCTTTTCAGATTTTGTAATGTAAGAAGTTACATATCGAGCCACAGCAATGGAGTTGTCTGCAACATATTGAATATCCATGTTTGCATTCCACATGGACAAAAAGACTGGGTTATAGTCATTTACATACTTAGACTCTTCATTTCTTCTTAAGTTATAGGCATTTTTCGGTGATTTTCGTGTCACAGTATGTCGCAAAGATGACATAAAATTGTTCACTCTTCCTTTTGATGTTACTGGTCGTGGAAATCCAAAACGACATTTTGTGTAGAACTTGTCCTTTGATTTGTACTTTCGATGACAGTATTTTCCACAATGATTGGTTTGAAACCGCAAGACTTGATGTTTTAAATTCTTTTCTTCTGTGTTTTTAGGAACAGCACATGTAGAATACTGTTCAATAAAATTCATCACTGTCTCATCCGAATCAGTTCCAAATTTGGGGGCATCTTTGATCCATAGCAGCATATGTATGTGAGGAACACTTCTTGCTTGATACTCCTTTCTCCAAAAGAAATCCAGAACCTCTCCAAGAGGAGGATTTTTTTTTGTTTGTGATAAAAGACATCATAGCTTCAAATCTATGATTAATATACCTGTATAAATTAACTGGATCCAAAGAGCACAGTTCTCCAGGTGTCTTGAATTCTATATTTTCTATGTTTGCATTTGCCTCTCGAAGAAATTGAAGTAAGTCTTCCCAAGCATACTCTGCACAGCTTAGAGTAAGGAACCATTTAGGAGTTCCTAAGTTTCTTAGCATACATCTCAATTCCCCATGACGACGGTACCAATACTCGTTAGTACCACGCTGACATGCCATGAGATTAATTAGCTGAGATTCCAAAACAGGGTCTTTCTCTTGAACTTTATTCATAAAGTCCCTTGCCGAAACATTATGCAGATGTACTCCACTTTTTAGTATGTGGTTCACTGCATAAGAAAGTCCAGACAAATCACTCTCAAACAGAAGGTGAAACAAATATGGAATACATTGTCAAAATCTTGGATCTTCTGCATACAATCTTGATGTCCGGTATTCAGATGCTGGTATCTGCACAGGTCGGTCATCATATTGTCCACCTCGACCTGTTGGAAATAACTGAGGAAAACAACGAGCTTCCAAGCTTTCTTCCCATACACTAATAGGACTTCCTTTTGCTTCTTTCATTTGGAATAACTCAATAGCATTCCCCATTACTTCTTTTGAATGCAGTGGATGAACACTGTAATGTTCATAAATTTGTTCACTTCTGGACACATCCACTTTTCCAATTTGTCCAGCTATATTTGTTTCCTCTTCTCCTACATATACATTTTTGTAGTATTCATTGTGTTTTACCAAATACAACGTTGCCTTTTTGACTTTCCTAACATCTACTAATTCTTTCCAGATTTTCTTACTCTTCGTAGGTACGCCATTAACTAGAATAACTAGAGGTTCCTCTTCCACATTTTCAACACCAATTGTTTCAATATTTTTCTTTAAATCTAGAGGCAAATATACAACTCTTCCCTTTAATCCTCTCTGTAAATCAGAAGGAGGCAATTTCCCTGTCTTAGGCTCCATATGAACAATAGCCTGAAATGGATGCACACATTCAATCAGAATAGACTCATAAATATTTAAATCCATCAGTTCAGAAGGAATATTTACCAACTCAAGATTATTATGTACAGCTCTAGCTGGCATTTTGTTTTCATTTAATTTATTATAACAATATTTACAAATACATTGATCAGAACCTAAATCAAAACAATCCTCTACCAACAAATAAGTTGCAAATTCCTTCCACTCATTATTATTCTCCTTTTCACTTTTTAAATATAGATCAACTAATCTGGTCTGATTTTTATAATGAATTCTTCTACAACAAATACAAGGAAAATTGGTCCTTTCTTCTGAAATGACCTTAAACCTAGTGATTTCTTGGTCAAAATGTTCTGTACTAAAATTTTGTACATTTTCTTCCACATTTCCTTCTATTACTGTATCAGTTTCTGCACTGTCCTCTTTTTCACAAAAGTAACGAACCTCAATTTCTTCACAAATATTATTTACATCTAATACAGATCCATGTAAAAGAGCACAGTTTAACTGTTTTAGTTTATGTGCTGGACTTTTTGCCTAATACATCATTCTCACTAATTTCCTCACTTCCGAATGCACTGCTAACATCCTAAAATGGTGAAAAACACTCTGGCATACTTTTTTAGAAAGACAAGCCAGAGAATGACCTTGCAAACCTGTTTTTTCTTTCACTTGGCAGGGGTCTAATTCTTGCAACATCTTAATCTTCTGTTTAATACTTTTCTTAGTATACTTACGTAAGAAATTGCGGAAAAAATCAATTGTATCCTGTCGTACACTACAAATACTACTACAATTCCAAGTGTCACTGGAGTCTTAGGACGTCTCCTTAACACTTCATCAGCTAACACCTCTTCTGAATTTCTTGGGACAATTTTCTCTTTTTCAATCGGACAACCATCCTTCACCTCATATGCTCGACCACTGGTGTCAACTGCATGCAACAAATCATTAGTGTGAAAATAAGCCTCTTCATTAAAAAATGGCTCAGAACTTGAACTATGCTTCCATTCTCCAGAAAAAACATTACAAAAATGAGTTCTATTAATTACTCTTTTCCACTTACTTTTCACTTTCAAAAGATTAATTGCCTTGTCTAGTGTACGAAGTCTATTGATTACTAAAATAAACAATTTATTTTTTAATTCAAACGCCTGATCAACAATACTTTCTATTCTTTTTTTTTTGCTTATAAAAAGCTGTTTTCCTTTTAGAAGTATTTCCACTTTTCAATAAATTTAATACTACTCTGTTATAAAACATTCTCTTACGAATTTCAACAAACTGATTTTTGCGTCTATTACTATAGCCATTTTCATCGCCAGACACTTTTGCGACATTTTTCTTTTTTATGTCCTTTTTCTTTCCTCTTACCGATGTTTTGTTAATCTTTTCCACATTATCCACATTTTTTTTTTCTTTCAGTTAATTTCCTTATAAATCCTTTGTTGTCTTACCAGGAGCATTCTTCTTTTTCTCTGTACAATGTTGTTTAGAAACATCTTGCAATTGTGTTGTCTTGGAAAAGTAAGCCTGTTTATATTTTCTTCTTTTAGCATCCTTGGTAGGCATCTTGGTTTTTCTTTCTGTAGATAATAAAAATCTATTGTGAAGAAAAAAAACATGTTATAGACCACTACTAACATACTACATAGCAATTAGAATAACTATATGATGTAAACACTGATTCACTTCATAAGTAAGATGAAGATACAGCAACAGTGTCTGAGCAGTGTAGGAAATCATGCAGTGAGTGCTGTTTCTGAGTTTATGGCAGTGCATTGGTGGTTTAAAATTGTAGGGTAATTTGTTAAGAATGGTGTTTCAGGGTTCAGAACAGTGCAGTAGTGTTTAGACAGTGTAGAGAGTCATGGAGGGATAGATCTTTCTGACTTTAGAGCAATACAGTTGTGCTTCGGCAGTGTATGGTATCATGCAAGGGCAAGGACTATAAAGCACTGCATGTCCTAATGTCTAACTCACTCCATGAGTACATGTATTCTCATGTCTTAAAACGCATACGCCGAGGAAGTGAAATGATTGCTACATGCTACGGAGAGAGTTGCTATGGCATTCCTACAACACATCCAGGATCTTCAGTACACAGCATGGAGACTATTTGCAAATTAAAAGCCCTAACAGACATACTGCATAGCAGTTTCTACTACTACATACCGTAAACCCTAACACACATCATCAGAACATATATTCCCATATTTTTTAAACACATCAACGATCCAAATTATTACAATAGTACAAAAATACTCACTTGAAATTTTTTTAATTATAAATTATAAATTTATTCATCAAACTTTTCGTATTCCAATAAAACCTCCAACATCACTTCATCCTGTATTTCATTTTCATTTTCCTCAATTTCAAAATTTTGATCTTCAAATACAATATCTTCCAGAAATTCACTGTCCAAAGTCTCATCAAAGAAATCTGTATTTTCTTTATTAATTTCCTCAGCAAAAGGTCCATTTAACTCCTCTATTATTTCATTTGAGATGTCAAAATTTAAAGCAAAGTTCTCCTGATGCTGTTCCATTGCACCAATATGATAATTTGTTGCACCTTGCAAAAAAATATAAACACTTAATTATATCATTTTCACTAATAGATAATAAAAAACTACCTTTATCAATTTTACTAGCAGCCCGTCCCGACGTTGTCCGGGTAGGCTTTGCAAGGAGAAAGGTACTCACCAGCATTGCGCACCCCGTAGATGGGCAGCTCCTTTCTCTCTCTTACCAATCACCCCTTTTTGCCCACTTCCCCTCAAACTACCTGGCCCTCTGTTTTGAGAGCCTCAGCTTCACCTGTCCCGGCCATTCAATTTGCTGTCAATCTGTTTGTTTACCGGCTCTCACCAGAGAGGCAGTGTCCCCCTCTCTACCCCATCACACTCCCCTCCCCTCCCCCATCATATGAAGCGGGAGGCGCCCCAGGCACATACATACCTGCCATTCCTCCCACGGGGAAGTCAGGTGGAGGGAGAGTTCTGAAAACAAATGTGGCGGCTGCAGCTTGTTTTCATTTGAGAAAGCAGTTCCCCCCACCCCCACCTCCCCCACCTCGACGCTCCACGGGAGAGCGAGTGAACTGGGCCACTCCCCTTGCATGCACTCTAGTCGTCCGCTACGCGTAATATATACCCCAAAGTTCCCTGTGCCTTTTTCTTCCTCCCCAAGGCGCCATCGCAGAGCTTCAGACCATCCACACAATGTTCACAGTTTCCCCCAGCTCCACAGCCCTCAGCTATTTCCACACTTTCCCCCAGCTCCCCAACCCTCAGCTTCTGCCCCGCCGCGCCCCCACCCTACCTGCAGCACATGGGAGCTGGGTCCAGCCGCAGGGCCTAGTTGTTTGGGCTGCGAGCATGCATGCAGGCTTACAGCAAAGATGTCAGGCGTGACTTACGTTCACCGACAGGGTTGCCGAATGCAGCGTTACTTTTCCTCCCCATGGCTCCACTGTCACCGCCGCTCTCTTCACCATGATGGTGGCGGACATTGCAGTGAACCGGGTGTCGGTTCCGCGCTACTCCCCGCGCTCCTGTCAAGACGCCGCGTTTACGTAACGCCACGCCCACACGCCATTGCGCCTCTCGTCATTGCGCCTCTCGTAAGCGTTGTATGCGCCCATGACGCCGAACGCCGTGTTCAGATCACTGTATGCATACGCCCAAGGACTACTTTTCCCCTAACGTTCTTTCCCTCCCCTAATGTATATGGTGTGGTGCTGTATAGCCTATGTCCATCTCCTGGACCTCCCCTTTCCAACGCTGTATTGGGTGTTGTGATTGGTGGTGTACTTCTGGAGTTTACCCGCCTCAAAGGTTCACAGTTCTCTCTTTATAATAGTAGTATAGATGTAGATTGTGAAAGCAAACAAATGTGTAATGATAGTGCAGGTAACTTTAATTTTGAATTGAAGTGTTGTATATGTGCTTTAATGTTTATGTTGTCCCTGTTTCCCTTACTTGTTTAGCTACTATGTAGATGTCTGATTTGCACAGCCGAGTTAATGTTCCTTAAATGTGTGACTAGTTGAGTGGATAAAGGCAAGTGAAGTGTGTGATTGACAAAGCTTAGTTAATTGGTATACAGCAGCCCAGAATGTGCCAGTTTAATTACCGTTACTGAAATGGCTATTTTGTTTACAGTTGCCCCCCTATTAGTGAAGTATTACAAAGTGTAAAAGGGCGTTAGAGTTATGTCAGGTATTGCTTTTGTGTTTGCCCCCAGGTCAAAGTTAAATATTCTGATGTAACTGATTTTTTTTTTTAAATGGGAATAGTGTAGCTGAAATCTATCCAATTATGGCGAGAAAAGAGTGCGGTTGCTGAAAGTGGCGTTAATTAGCCTACGTTATGGAAAAGAACAGGAGTATGACCCATCAACCACATTGGGATTGGGGTAAGAATATGTGAGTAAACAAACAGTATCCCAACAGGTATCATTCATTTAGACAATTACAAATATATGTACAAACATTATCATTGACAGACAAAAGAGACTCAATATATCCGTTTTTATGTGCCGATGGCATCAAAATAACACAAACAATTTAGAATGGAGCGTACTATCAGCACTGAAAGTTAAAATTACACAACCCAAGTTGTACTTGTTGCAAACATGGTGCAAGTGATGTGCACGACAGCGACGCAAGTGACAAACGTTCTCAGCGTGAATGGCGCAAGAGATACAAGTGTACAGTTAGCCTACAGCACAGTGTGTGTGAAAGTGTAAATAGAGTGAATGAATGCGTCAAGTGTTTTGTTGTGTGAGCCCCGTGTGAATGTTTTATGTAGTCCAAATGCTGTAAGTCCGTTTTGTTTTGCGCAGCTATAGTATAGAGTGGCACTTTGAGCAAGCCTTTGTTTGACCTGTTGAAGTAATTTAATGTTTTAAAGTCCGTTTTGTATTGCGATGCAATTTTCGATAGTGGCACTGCGAGAAAGGCTTTGTTTGTAATAGTGATTGAAAGTCGGCACTCAGTGATTGTGGGGTTGTTCTTGAAGTGTTGTCAATGCAAATGCGAGTGTAGATTGGCAGTTCGATAAAGCCTTTCTTTGTAATTGTGAAGTAAAGTCCGTCATCTTTGTATTATTTCTTTTTTTCGTGAAGTGGTGTGAATAATAATGCGAGAAGATAGTGGCCCTGCGAGCAAGCCTTTCTTTGTAATTCCTAAGTAATGGGCCGCACTCGGTAAGTAAGTGTTGTGACTGAGAATGCAGGTAGAGAGTGGCACTGCTTGAAATAATGGCAATGCGACTGTTAGTCAATGCAAGTTTTTTCCTAGCGTTCGAAGCTTGTGTGTGTCGTTTCCCTCGGCTAGCCCCCTATTACGAAGGTGCTCGTTAGAGAAATCCGTGAAGGGTTTGCATAGTTATTTTTGGAAGTACTGTGTGAAAAGTGTTAAATGTAGCATGATTGGTTTTTTTGAAAGCCGCGCCCCTTTTTTAACATTGAGCACAGTGAGAAGGAACGCGTAGTGAACAGGTACTCCCCGCCCCTTATGACAGCGTGCGTGTGTGACAAATGTTTCCGCGCCTCTTTTACTTGTTGCCGCGCCCCTTTGATGATGGCATTCAGGGACCCTGTGATAATGCGGCATTAATGTATCGGCGATTGAAATCACTGGGCATGTAAGTCCAATGGCATTATTTGTATATTTGGCGCCTTGCAACCGCCGAGTGCTTTTGCAAATGTTTGTGTGCGTGAAGGCAGAGTGGCTAAAACTTGCAGCCCTCTTTCAGTTGTAGCCACCCCTTATGACAGCGTGCGTGTGCCGCGCCTCTTGTACTTCTTGCCGCACCCTTTGCCGCGCCCCTTTGTTTATGCCATTCACGGGCCCTCTGATAACACGCCATTAATGTATCGGCGAGTTAAGTCACTGCCCATGTAAGTGGCATATCATTTGTTGTGTTATTGATAAACCGCCGAGTGCTTTTGCAATCTTTGTGCCTGAATTCGTAGTGATTTTGTGTGTGCTTCAATCTTCAGCCCATGAGTTTGTGCCACCCACAAGTTTACTTTGACACGCCCATGCTACTCCCTAACATCATTACAACGCCCACAGGGAACTACTTTACCCCTAATGTTGTTTGCACTTTGTAATGTATATGGTGTCCATCTGTATAGCCTATGACCATCTCCTGGAACTCCCCTTTCCAACGCTGTATTGGGTGTCGTGATTGGTGATGTACATCTGGAGTTTACCGACCTCAAAGGTTCACAGTTCTCTCTTTATAATAGTAGTATAGATAAGTACATGTATTCCCATATTTTTAAACACACTAACTACACAAATAATTCTGCCACATTCCTCTTAAATGAAAACAGACTCACACTGTAAAATGATTACTACAATGAAAGGGAGTCTTGCTGGAAATATTCTTTCAGAGTTTACAACACTGCAGTTGTGTTGCAAGAGTTTACAATATTTTTCTAGGAATGGAGTTTCAGGATTTAGGACAATTAAGTGAATTTAAAGCAGTGTAGTGAGTCAAGGTGTGACTGAGAATGTACAAATGAAATTTACTAAAATGATTACTACATGCTACAGACACAGTTGCTTTTGTATTTCAACAGCACACCAAACATTTAAATTGCACAGCATAAACACAATTTGAAAATTAAGAGGCCTGAAACACATAGTGCATAGGACTTTTTACAACTACATCACATCTGTGTCTCTGCTTCAACTATTTCACCCTCTCTCTGCACCACCTTTTCTCTGACTGCACCATCTGTCCCTCTGCCTACAGCCCTACACCCTCTATCCTCTAATTGTAACAGTTTACTCTCTGCCTGCATTATCTCATTTTCTGTCTGCACCAACCCTCTCCCACTACCTGCACCCTCTCATATGAATCTACAGAGTCCTATTATGATATGCCTGCTAGTATGTATTACACAGCGCTACCATATTAAATCTTTCCCTTCACTGCCTGTAGTCTCACACCATGTCTGAGTCTGCTTGCACTATCTGTGTCTCTGTTTGAAACATGTCACCCTCTCTCTGCACCATATTTTCTGTGACTGCACCATCTGTCTCTCTGCCTGCAGGCCTGCACCATCTATCCTCTAATTGTACCAGTTTAATCTCTGCCTGCATTATCTCATTGTTTGTCTGCACCAACCTTCTCCCACTGCCTACACCCTATCATCTGCATCTGCACAGGCCTATTAAGATATGGCTGCTGGTGTGTATTACACAGCACTACCATGTTAAATCCTTTCCTTCTCTGCCTGTAGTGTCACACCCTCTGCATGTACCATTTCATCACTGTCTTTACTATTCCCCCCCTGTGTGCTCAATTAGACTCTGCATGTAACATTTCTCAAACTGTTTCCAGCATTTCTTCTCTGTTGGACCATTCTATCCTCTGTGTGTACCATGACTGTGTCTGCTTGTACTATCTGTGTCTCTGCTTGAACCATCTCACCCTTTTTCTGCAACATATTTTCTGTGACTGCACCATCTGTACCTCTGCCCGCAGCCCTGCACCATTTATCCTCTGAATGTACCATGTCTGTGTCTACTTGCACCATCTGTGTCTCTGCATGCAGCCCTCCACCATCTATCCTCTGATTGAACCATGTTTGTATGTGCTTGCACTATCTGTCCCTCTGCCTGCAGCCCTACACCATCTATCCTCTGTGTGTACCATGTCTGTGTCTGCTTGCACTATCTGTGTCTCTTCCTACAGCCGTGCAGCATCTATCCTCTGTGTGTACCATGTCTGTGTTTGCTTGCACTATCTGTGTCTCTGCTTGAACCATCTCACCCTCTCTCTGAAACATATTTTCTGTGACTGCACCATCTGTACCTCTGCATGCAGCCCTGCACCATCTATCCTCTGATTGTACCATGTCTGTGTCTACTTGCACTATCTGTCCCTCTGCCTGCAGCCCTCCACCATCTATCCTCTGTGTGTACCATGTCTGTGTCTGTTTGCACTATCTGTGTCTCTGCTTGAAACATCTCACCCTCTCTCTGAAACATATTTTCTATGACTGCACCATCTGTCCCTCTGCCTGCAGCCCTGCACCATCTATCCTCTATGTGTTCCATGTCTGAGTCTGCTTGCACCATCTGTCCCTCTGCCTGTAGCCCTGCACCATCCATACTCTGTGTGTACCATATATGTATCTGCTTGCACTATCTGTCCCTCTGCCTACATCTCTACGCCATCTATCAGCTGTGTGTACCATGTCTGTGTCTACTTGCACCATCTGTCTCTCTACCTAAAAGCCGTGCACCATCTATCCTCTGTGTGTACCATGTCTGTGTCTGCTTGCACCATCTCTGTCTCTGCTTGAACCATCCCACCCTCTCTCTAAAACATCTTTTCTGTGACCGCATCATCTGTACACCATCTATCCTCTAATTGTAATAGTTTACGCTCTGCCTGCATTATCTCATTTTCTGTCTGCACCAACGCTCTCCCACTACCTGCACCCTCTCATATACATCTACAGAGTCCTATTATGATATGCCTGCTGGTATGTATTACACAGCGCTACCATCTTAAATCTTTCTCTTCTCTGCCAGTAGTCTCACACCATGTCTGAGTCTGCTTTCACTATCTGTGTCTCTGCTTGTACCATGTCACCCTCTCTCTGCCACCTCTTTTCTGTGACTGCACCATCTGTCCCTCTGCCTGCAGCCCTGCACCATCTATCCTCTGATTGTACCAGTTTAATCTCTGCCTGCATTATCTCATTTGTTGTCTGAACCAACCATCTCCCACTGCCTGCACCCTCTCATCTGCATCTGCACAAGCCTATTAAGATATGGCTGCTGGTATGTATTACACAGCACTACCATGTTAAATCCTTTCCTTCTCAGCCTGTAGTCTCACACCCCCTGCATGTACCATTTAATCACTGTCTTCACTATCCCCCCCCCATGTGCTCAATTAGACTCCGCATGTAACCTTTCTCAAACTGTTTGCAGCATTTCCACTCTGTTGGACCATTCTATCCTCTGTGTGTACCATGACTGTGTCTGCTTGTACTATCTGTGTCTCTGCTTGAACCATCTCACCCTCTCTCTGCAACATATTTTCTGTGACTGCTCCATCTGTACCTCTGCCTGCAGCCATACACCATCTATCCTCTGATTGTACCATGTCTGTGTCTACTTGCACCATCTGTGTCTCTGCCTGCAGCCGTCCACCATCTATCCTCTGATTGTACCATCTCTGTATCTGCTTGCACTATCTGTCCCTCTGCCTGCAGCCCTACACCATTTATCCTCTGTGTGTACCATGATTGTGTTTGTTTGCACTATCTGTGTCTCTGCCTACAGCTGTGCATCATCTATCCTCTGTGTGTACCATGTATGTGTCTGCTTGCACTATCTGTGTCTCTTCTTGAACGATCTCACCCTCTCTCTAAAACATATTTTCTGTGACTGCACCATCTGTACCTCTGCCTGCAGCCCTGCACCATCTATCCTCTGATTGCACCATGTCTGTGTCAACTTGGACTATCTGTACCTCTGCCTGCAGCCCTCCACCATCTATCCTCTGTGTGTACCATATCTGAGTCTGCTTGCATTATCTGTGCCTCTGCCTGCAGCCTTGCACCATCTATCCTCTGTGTGTACCATACCTGTATCTGCTTGCACTATCTGTCCCTCTGCCAGCAGCCCTACACCACCTATCCTCTGTGTGTACCATGTCTGTGTTTGTTTGCACTATCTGTGTCTCTGCCTACAGCCGTGCACCATCTATCCTCTGTGTGTACCAGGTCTGTGTCTGCTTGCACTATCTGTGTCTCTTCTTGAACCATCTCACCCTCTCTCTGCAACATATTTTCTGTGCCTGCTCCATCTGTACCTCTGCCTGCAGCCCTACACCATCTATTCTCTGATTGTACCATCTCTGTGTCTACTTGCACCATCTGTGTCTCTGCCTGCAGCCCTCCACCATCTATCCTCTGATTGTACCATATCTGTATCTGCTTACACTATCTGTCCCTCTGCCTGCAGCCCTACACCATCTATCCTCTGTGTGTACCATGTCTGTGTTTGTTTGCACAATCTGTGTCTCTGCCTACAGCTGTGCACCATCTATCCTCTGTGTGTATCCTGTCTGTGTCTGCTTGCACTATTTGTGTCTCTTCTTGAACCATCTCACCCTCTCTTTGAAACATATTTTCTGTGACTGCACCATCTGTACCTCTGCATGCAGCCCTGCACCATCTATCCTCTGATTGTACCATGTCTGTGTCTACTTGCACCATCTGTGTCTCTGCCTGCAGTCCTCAACCATCTATCCTCTGATTGTACCATATCTGTATCTGCTTGCACTATCTGTCCCTCTGCCTGCAGCCCTCCACCATCTATCCTCTGTGTGTACCATATCTGAGTCTGCTTGCATTATCTGTGTCTCTGCCTGCAGCCCTGCACCATCTATCCTCTGTGTGTACCATGTCTGTGCCTGCTTGCACTATCTCTGTCTCTGCTTGAACCATCTCACCCTCTCTCTAAAACATCTTTCTTTGCTTTGACTGCACCATCTGTACACCATCTGTCCTCTAATTGTAACAGTTTACTCTCTGCCTGCATTATCTCATTTTCTGTCTGCACCAACCCTCTCCCACTACCTGCACCCTCTCATATACATCTACAGAGTCCTATTATGATATGCCTGCTGGTATGTATTACACAGCGCTACCATATTAAATCTTTCCCTTCACTGCCTGTAGTCTCACACCATGTCTGAGTCTGCTTGCACTATCTGTGTCTCTGCTTGAAACAAGTCACCCTCTCTCTGCACCATCTTTTCTGTGACTGCACCATCTGTCCCTCTGCCTGCAGGCCTGCACCATCTATCCTCTGATTGTGAGGAGATTATACAAAAAGGTGCAAATATAATTCTATAATTTACACAGACACTCTTGTGATCTTGGACAAAAAAATATAAAACCAAAACACATTTACCACACTACAATGATTAAGATACTACATTGCAGTGCAGAAACATGAGCCATTTTCAAAATACATTTCCAATTTGCAGCATTACTTTTTTCCCAGCATTACATCCAAACATGAGACTCACACTGTGACCTTAGACACATAACAGAAATCCTTGCAATTCAGTCAAATGATTACTACAGTGAAAGGGGGGGAGAGAGGACCTTGCTAGTAGTGATGTATAAAGAGAGCAAGGGTGAAGGAAACAGAAAGAGAGAGAAAATGAGAGGGAAGAAATAAACAAAAGGAAGTAAATCAGATGGAGAGAAGCAGTTAGAAAACAGGAGTGAAGGAAAGGGATATGAGGGTAAGGAAAGGAGAGTGAGAGAAAAAAAAGCATATTAAGAAAAGGGAAAAAGGCCTTTTTACCATCTATCCTCTGTGTGTACCATGTCTGTGTCTGCTTGCACTATCTGTGTCTTTGTTTGACCCATTTCACCCTTTCTCTGCACCATCTTTTCCAATTTACAGCACTATTTCTATACCAGCATTTAATCAAAACATGAGACACAATATCAAAATAAAGAGTACCCTATAAGCAGAGAGATGAAAACTGTAAAGAGACACTCATGACATTATAGAAAAATTTGCAAATATATTTCTTTAAATTACACAGACAGTCAGTGTGATCCTAGTCAAAAATGTTAAAACCATACATTTCACCAAAACACATATACCATAGTAAATCGTTTAAGACACAGAACACAGCCCATGTAAATGAGCACTACATTACAATGCAGAAACCTAACTCATTTCATTTCCAATATGCACCATCAGTTTTTTGCCAGCATTACATCCAAACATGAGACACAATACAGGAAAAAGGAGACGCCCAATATGATGGCAAATCTGCCCATAGTGTATACAGCACTCTATCTATATTAAATGGGTCATTGCACATCCAAACATGAGACTCACACTGTGACCTTAAACACATAACAGAAATCCTTGCAATTCAGTCAAATGATTACTACAGTGAAAGGGGGGGAGGAGGGGACCTTGCTAGTAGTGATGTACAAAGAGAGCAAAGGTGAAGGAAACAGAAAGAGAGAGAAAATGAGAGGGAAGAAATAAACAAAAGGAAGTAAATCAGATGGAGAGAAGCAGTTAGAAAACAGGAGTGAAGGAAAGGGATATGAGGGTAAGGAAAAGAGAGTGAGAGAAAAAAGCATATTAAGAAAAAGGAAAAAGGTGTAAGTAAAATAGAAGGATTTATAGAGAAACTGAAGAAGGAAAAAGAACAGTGTTGGAGAGAAAGGAAGACAGTGAGGAAGAGTGAAAGAGCAGGAGAGTGACTAACTTCCACATTGCAGCTAATTTTTATTATTAACTTAAAATGCACAACATATATCCCCTCACAAATTAATAACTCACCTTTAAAAATGATTTTGAAGATTTAAAACATTGTCAATCAAACACCAGATTTTCTTAAGCAGAATCTCTGAAATGTACCTCAGACAATGCAACCACAAATGGCCCTGATTCCCTCTCAAGTCAAGTCAAATAAGTCTTTATTTCGACTACAAGTCATATAAGACAACACAGTAAAAACAATAAAAGAAGCTCGACATTTCATACTTATTACATCCATTATTCGTATTGAGCTGAGAAGATTCATTGGTTAATCCATCCAATTGATACCATGTACAGGGTGTCCCAAACATAACAATTTAAAATAATAAATATTTGTGGATATAAAAATGTAAAAAAATGTATTACCAATTTTATAATTCAAACATTTTTGTTTTTAGGGCCAGATTAAAACAATGCAGTCTACAATAATTTCAGTCTATCCCTGCGTATTGACCACATCCATTTTAAGAATTTTGCAAGTGCAATTACCATGCTATCCATACAGTCTGTTTTTACAATCCTTAGCGCTTTGGTGCTGCTTTGGATGCCTTTCTGTATGCAAATTGGTCTAATCCATTTAAGGCGGGGGGCTTTATATGCTGGGCATATAAACAGAACATGAGCTATACTTTCAGATTGGGCAACACAAAAAGGACACAAATACTGATCTTTGTTAGTTGACCATTTGCTTGTAAATGTATTGATAGAAAGAGTTCCCACCCTGTATTGATGGAAAAGTTTCCTATCGGCAGGGATGGTAATGAGGTCCCAATAACGTTCGTAGGCAGGAGTATGTTTTTGTTCCAGAAAAGTCCTAGTAAATGATGGATCAATGTGTTTCTGAAACTCTCTTTGAGCTATCATTGCCCAATACATCTCTTTTAGGGTCTTTCGTGAGGGAAAGATATTTTCAGATGGATTTTCCCATAATTCCATCATTCCTAAGGCTTTATATAACAACTTGACCTGTCTAAACCATGGTATTTTACCCCCAGTATCCATATTTCTGGTTTCCAGTAGCGCTAGAGCATAGTGAGAAAGTTCAGGCACAACCCATAGCCTCCTCCAGCATGCAACTGATCTAAAGCTAGCTATGTCCTGAATTTTCTGACATCCCAGATCCATATACAAGGTATCAGTGGTGTTGATGGTGGAGGCCTTGTTAGGCACTGCAAAAATTTATTTTGTGTGTGTGTCAGCGCTGAGACATCAGAAGTCCCCCACAGTTCAGCCCCATATAACATTGATGCCCTAACTTTCGTCTCATATATTTTTAGGGCTGGGGCTATTGGTTGTGTAACTGAGGATCTTACTTCTCTCAAAAGGACGCCTGCCAGCTGTGCATGTTTTGTGGTTAAGTAAGTCATGTATGGCTTCCACTCCAACCGAGAACCCAGTGTAATACCCAAATAGCTGAAACAATCGGTCTGTTCTAAGATCTCTCCGTTCATAAAGACTGTGCCCCTCACCTTCTTGTGTGTATGCATTGCCATGAATTTAGTTTTGGACACATTGATAATTAATCCATGGTCATTGCAAAAAGCCTCAAAACAACCAATTGCTTTTTGAAGCCCTTCTTGCATTTTGGAGATTAGAAGGGTGTCGTCCGCATACATTAGCAGGGGTATTGGGACGCCATTTTGTTTAGGTGCATCTGTATGTACCTCCCTATAATATTCGGTAACCCTATTTATATATAACGTAAACAATGTTGGTGCCAGAACGCACCCTTGTCTGACTCCTCTTTCCGTTACAAACTTATCGGTAACCTGGCCCTGGTCTCCCCACCTAACCTGAGCATAATTATTTTCATGAAATTTGATCAGGAAGGCAAGGATTTCATGTGGCATTCCTTGCTCGTGAAGCCCTCGCCACAGCCTAGTGCGCGGCACGAGATCGAAAGCCGATTTCAAATCGACAAAGGCAGCGTAGAGAGTGCCCCCTCCAAGGATTACCCATTTCCAATATATGGTACAGAATCTAAAAACTTGATCCACAGTACTCGTAAATGGGCGAAAGCATACTTGTAGCTTGGACATGACCCCGGAGTCGTCTATCCATTGCTGAATCCTAAGGAGCACGAGCCTGGCCACCACCTTCTGGATACATGCAATTAGGCTAATTGGCCTATAATTTGCAGGATCGGCACGGTCCACTTTTTTAAAAATAGGAATTATTTCCGCTCCCCTCCAGACCTCTGGTATAGGGGAGCCCCTGGAAATGGCATTAGCCAGCAGCTCTAAATACGGCACCCATACCTCTTTGCTATGAAGAAAAAAGTCTGCTGGAATCATGTCCGGACCCGGGGCTCTTCCTCTGGGAATTGTATTTAAAGCATGTTCAATGTCTATCCGGCTAAACACTAACGGAGTAATAGCTGCATAGTTTATAATGTGAGCCAGACTTTCTGCACATACCCGTACGGGGTGTGCAAACTGCAATTTAAAGTGTGAAACCCAACGTTCAGGTGGGACAGAGTTTTCTGGCTGGGGCCTATGACACCCCTTGCCCCATTTCACTAAATTCCAAAAGCCTGTCATGTTTCTAGACTTACTTGCTTCGTAAAGCTCTTCCCAGTATTTGTTGTCCCAGGTTTTTTTCGCTTCCTGCTGGGTCATTTTATAATGACGCCTAGCATCGCGTATTAGGTGCCTGTCCATTGATCGCACTGCTAGTGCTAGAGATTTGTAAGCGATTCTGCAGCTTTTGCCATACCAGGATTCTGGCTTCTTTCTACTTTTGCGGAGTGGATCCTTTCTTTCCTTAACGAAAAATGTACTAAGATTTATAAAAAGGGTTGTATGAATTGGAACCACCCTGGTCATAATATCATCATTTGATGTGCAGCCCTGAAGCTCAGTGGTTGCACTTAATACCAGTGCATCCATTTCTGTGATGCATTGGAATTTTTCTAAGCATTCAGCCCATTTAAGTCTTCTTGAGTCGTTCGCAATAACGATATCTTTGGTTATATCCCTGGCGACTTCTGCCTTGTCCTTAAAAAGCTGTAGCTCTAGACTAAGAGGATTATGGTCACTCTCTATTCTTTTTATGATGGTCATATCTCTGAAGGCTGACCAGAATTCCAGGTTAACTAAACTATAGTCTATCCTGCTTGAGCTGTTACCATTATCAAATGTGGGACTTCCGTCCTTATCCCCTTTTGTTCTTCCATTTGCTGCTCTGAGTCCATGCTCAAGGCTTAGGATCTTGAGTTGGAGAGCTGCTTGGGTCCACCTCTTTATGGGGAGTATATTTAGTTGGGGAATTTGCCAGCTACCATCTTCTGCCTCTGTAAGATCGATGTCAAATTGGTCCAGGGGCTCGAAAGAGCAGTTGAAATCACCACCAATCAGTACATTTGCTTTCCCCTTATATGTTTTTATATGATGTCCCAATTGACTAACTGTCTCAGAGGGTTTTCCTCCCGGTTTTCCCCTTGCATAGACATTAAAAACTATTAAATCTCCAAAGACAAGGGAGTGTAGCTTTACAATTAGGATAGCATTGGAGTTAGAATCCAATTGCACAGTAGTGTACCTGTCATCCTGCTTAACCCAAATGGTCAGGCCCCCCATTGGCCTTCCTCTATTCGTGTGGGTTGCGGGTAACGAGAAATTTAGATAACCCAGCCGATACTGGGATTCCGTTACCCAAGTTTCCTGCATGATGATTACAGTGTAACTATCAATAAAATGTGACCAATCCTTGGAAACCATCTTGTTCCTGAGACCAGCTACGTTCCAGGACACTAAAAACTGACCAGACTGGTCATTACTTTGTTCTCTTTGAGCCTGGTCATACTGTACTTGTGCATCCCTCCCAAAGATAGTAGTTCGAGAGGTGTCAGTGGGGTCAGTGGACCTATTACTCAGTAAGCTATCATTTAGTCTTGTAACAGCTACTTCTGTTGTGCCTATAGTCCTCCTATTATGTTTATGGGATGTTGAACCATATTTTATATTACCTTTCACTAGTACCCCCCTGCTGACTACCTGAGGGTATTTTCTAGTCGTGTCTTGTGGTCCCACTATAGCTTCTTTCAAAGCCGTTACTTTTTGAACTCTTTGTGTGCTGGAGGGTTCAATAAATTGTGGTTTCACATGGGTAATACCCTCAGCGGAGGCTAAAGATGAACAGGTTAATTTTTCCCAGATGTAACTGGCTACCTTATTTCCCCCCAGGGGCTGATGTAACATCGGTTGAGATGTATTTTCTATGGGGATCCCATGGTCTATACCTTCTGGGCTAATGGCGTATGATCGGCCCCCCATGCCCCGCGTGGACTGTAATCTTCAGTCGCAGTCATCCAAACCAGTAAACACATCAAACCTGTTTGCTGTCTCCAGGGGTGTAAAGGGTTTTAAATGGTCCATTCTCCTATTAGTATTTGTATTAAATCTAGGGGGTACAATATTCCACTCATAGGGATCAGCAACATGTGCTGGGTATTGTGCGTGTAGCAATTGCCTAGTGTTATACGGTGTTGAGAAATTTGTATAAGTATGTGTTTGTCCTCTTATGTAAGTTGGAGGGAACACTAGGGATCTGGGATAGAAATATGTCAAAGCACGAGGGATGATGCAGTTATTGCCATTTCCTGTGGGCCAATTTAATATGTAATTGACTGCACGGGGATCTCTAAAATTAACTACAACTACATCTCCTTCAATGTCTTTGCTTCTACCACCCAGCCATGGGAGTCTCCGTACATGCACTATTTCGCCATTGATGTTATTTGTCATTGGTCTATATATACTGAGCCAATGCATGATTTTATTTTTCAGCTGGGTGAACCCTTCCCTCTTGTTGTCTGGCAGCATGGGGACCCCCGTCAAAACAACCACGAAGGGCACAGCTTCAGGGGGAAGTTCAACTAGTGAACCTTTGTTCGCTGGTGCCCTTACGTGTCTATTGCTTCCCCGCTCTTCCTGTGGTTTCCCTGTGGGTACCTTTTCCAATCCCCTCATAGGTTTGCTGACAGGAATTACAACTGGTTTGTTTGCCTGCTTTGGGGGAAATGACCCTTGTTGGTTAGGATTTACTGATTTGGGAGGTTGTGATGAGACTTTGGGGGATTTGAATGGAACTTTAGGGGAAATGATGGTGGGTAGTGTAGCCAGGGTTGCGAGTGGCACCGCCACACTCACCAGAGCCTTAGTTGGACCATCCTTACTGCTAATACCGGACTTGATATCCTCGAGTCGTTTCTCCACCCTCTTTAACCTCTCAATGATGGGTAGGATGAGAGACCTAATAAGGTGTTCCATGCTATCCAGTGAGACGGTAGAGGGTGCTGGTTTCAGCAGGGATTCACATGACTAGCAGTAGATATACTGATACTAGCATCCTTTACAATGTGTGGAGATATAGTGGGGACTGCCAAATTTGGCAAGTTGACTGTTGCGGCCACTAAGACCTGATCGGTTTTAATGACAGGTTTAGAAGGTTTGCCAATGTCAGAATGACTAATCTTGGGTTTTTGCAGTCCCCCCCCCCTTACGTCTTTTTTTACTTGGTGGTGATCCAAGGGCCTTAAGCGCTACTGGTTTCCTCGTCTTACTTCTAACAGAATTATCACGAGTGGGGATCGGGGTAATCGGGTTGACAGTTATACTAATGGGACTTTTGGAGGAGAGTGTGGCTCAAAGACTGTCCAGTGGAGACACAGGGTGTAGGTGTACAGTCGCGTAACAAAATTGGGACGCCCTCTAGTGATATAAGATCTTCATCGCCACTGGGACCACCTCCACTGATGGAAAGGGCATGAAGCGTGAGATCTGTAGAAGCCCTGTTTTTCAGACTTTCGACCGAGCGACGGCGCTCCGCCCTTCGCTCTGCTAGTGTTGCTTCCTTATCTAGGTCGATAGAAGCCTTTATAAAATAATTGTCAAGAGTGCCATTTAACGACCCCCCCCCCCCCCTCGGCTTTTCTGAATTGGCTATATCGTGACTCAAGGCCATAACAGACATTGCTATTGAAAGGTACAAATGCTAAAAAAACACAATGAAAGGGAATAAGCCCTGCCTGGCCTCACTCGGCCTCTGAGGGCCTAAGAGGGCCCACCCTTTGCCCGGGCTTCTCCCGGGACGCTCCCGCACACTCCCGCGCCGCGGGTGCAGTTGGTACTTTATATAACGCCTGAGGCTGAGGGCGTGCCGGTGGTCCGGGCCAGGTGTGAATGATGAGAGGGACTCTTGGGAGTTGTAGTCCCCTAGTGATTCCACCTCTGCCAAAGGTAGCGCTGCTCTCAATCAGGGCACTGTGGACGAAGGGTCGCAGACCCCGTTTAGGTGCAGGTTAGTTTGTTCAGTTCCAACAGGGTAGACGTTCAGCAAATCAGGAGAAACACACCGCAGGACCAAGCCTCAACCAAGCAACTGCGCTGCGGCACTGCGGCGAGGTCGTAAATAGGCGCCTGAAGCTGGGGGCGTGCCGGTGGTCTGGGCCAGGTGTGAATGATGAGAGGGACTCTTGGGAGTTGTAGTCCCCTAGTGATTCCGCCTCTGCCAAAGGTAGCGCTGCTCTCAATCAGGGCGCTGTGGATGAAGGGTCTCAGACCCCGCATAGGTGCAGGTTAGTTTGTTCAGTTCCAACAGGGTAGACGTTCAGCAAATCAGGAGAAACACACTGCAAGACCAAGCCTCAACCAAGCAACTGCGCTGCGGCACCCGCTACAGCGGGTGCGGCGAGGTCGTAAATAGGCGCCTGAAGCTGGGGGCGTGCCGGTGGTCCGGGCCAGGTGTGAATGATGAGAGGGACTCTTGGGAGTTGTAGTCCCCTAGTGATTCCGCCTCTGCCAAAGGTAGCGCTGCTCTCAATCAGGGCGCTGTGGACGAAGGGTCTCAGACCCCGTTTAGGTGCAGGTTAGTTTGTTCAGTTCCAACAGGGTAGACGTTCAGCAAATTAGGAGAAACACACCGCAGGACCAAGCCTCAACCAAGCAACTGCGCTGCGGCACCCCCTCTCATTAAACACACATATCTCTGTAGATAACCAATGAAATTTCTTCCCACACAAATTCAAAACCAAACTAACATTTTAATTGGTTGTACATTTCAACACTTTCAAACTCACATAATGTTTAACCTTCCCCCACTGCTCTCTCTGCCTGTTACCATGGTAACTCTCCATAGACCACCTAACTGAAGTCAAAAGGTGAAAAGTTCATCAATGTTGCAAACCAAAGCAGCAAGTGTGTTTGACTTCTCAATATTCCAGCTTATCCTGTGCAATGTTCTTTTTAATGACTAGTTATAAACCAATACTATAATTCCTTTTAAAAAACAGTAGTATGCACCCTAGTTTTCTATGTTAAATAATCAGAAACCACCAATCATTTCATGTTTTTCAAGTGCACTGAATCTCAACAACGTTATTTTCTAAACTCCTACTTTTCAAACTGCCATTCATTTCCAAAGCCCATCTGAGTACAACCAGATCTGCCTTCAAGATGCTTAGAGTATGGATTGTAGGACATAGCTATATTTTCTGGAGTGAAAGGTATGCAGCAAATAGATGTGTTCTCAACCTTGATTTACCAAATGTGGATATTATGTGGATTGGCCAGAGAGGATTGAGATATCACCAATTGATGCCATTGGTAAAATCCTTTATGCATCTCCCACACCCTGACCTCATAATTGTGCACTGTGGTGGCAATGACCTAGGCACTTTGACTGGGGTAGGTCTGGAAATGGTTTTAAAGGACATCTTTGGGCAATTGATGACACTTTTTCCACAAACTGCCCTGGTATATTCTAATATATGCCAAAGGCAAAAATGGAACTGGTCCAACCAATATTGTCCGCAGATTGAGAAAGCAAGGAAACATGTGAATAAGTCTGTTTCTGCTTTCCTCAGAGACTATGGTATGGGTTCTATATATCACAACAACTTGCGTTACAACATGCAAGGCATCTATAGGAGAGAAGGTGTACATTTCACAGATGAGGGGAATAGAGTCTTCCTTTTAAACTTTAGACTCTGCATCGGTACTTACTTGTAGGTACAAAAAACACTCAATGAACACAACGGCTCTGTTGAGAGCCAACCAACATCTAAACACACAAACTTGTTATTTGAATGATTTTTTTTTGTTTTTTATTCTTACGTGCGCGCACCTCACGATTTGTTTTGTAAAAAAAACATTTTTGGGCCCTTCGGGGGTCCTTCAGGGACCCCCTTTGTAGGCCTGGGGGGTGAGGGAAACTCTACCCTCCCTCCTTTACCACGTTCTCCGCTTTTGTTTTTCACTTTCTTCTGAAACTACACAAAATGGCGGCTATAGGGTGCGAGCACCGTGCGCGCACCTCGCGATTTTTACTTAAAAAATATATTTTTTGGGGCCTTCACGGGTCCTTCAGGGACCCCCTGAGAAGGCCTAGGGGGTCAGGGAGTCTCTTCACTGCCTCCTTTACCACGTTCTCCACTATTGTTTTCTTCTCACTTTTGCCCCGGGGATCCGTGCACCGTGCGCGCACCTCGCAATTTTTATTTAAAAAATATATTTATTTTTTTTACCTTCAGGGGTCCTTCAGGGACCCCTGAGAAGGCCTAAGGGGTCAGGGAGTCTCTTCACTGCCTCCTTTATCACGTTCTCCACTATTATTTTCTTCTCACTTTTGCCCCGGGGTGCGCACACCTCACGTTTTTTTTTTTTTTAAATGTTGTTTTGCCTTTGGTGGTCCTTTTGGGACCCCCTCAGAAGGCCTAGGGGGTCAGGGAGACTCTACCCTGCCCCCTTTTCACACTTTCCACTTTTGGCCTTTGCCTCGGACAAAAAATGGCGGCCAACACTACCTGATTTCGTCCAAATGGAATGTTGACAGACGTCTAACAGCAAATCAGAATTCTGCTCGCACACACCTGGTGCGCCCACGGGTGCGCGCATGGTGCGCGCCTATAGATATATAATTCAATTTTCTCAACAACTACTGGAGGAATTTACACCATTTAAACAAAAGGGTGATCTGCGAATCAGACTCCACCTTTTTGCCAAATGTCCTGGAATTCCGTTCAGCCGTTCGGGCTGTAGCCTTGTCTAAAGGTCCTATGGAAAATTGCATGGGGAAAACACGTTTTGGAACCCCCCTTTTTTATCAGCCCCCACTTCACAAATCCCCTCAAAACTTTCAGGGAAGGACCAGAGCGGAGCGGGCCATCCTCTTTGAGAAATTTGCGAAGATTCATCAACCGGCGCCAAAGTTATTCCCAATAGAATGTTGCGGAAACTAGGTCCTAACTATATATACCTACTGGCGACCGCCAGTAGGTATTTTATATAAATATATATATATATATTAAATAGTAATTACATTGTATTATTTATGTATATTTATATATATATATATATATATATATATATATATATATTAATATTAAATATATATATATTTATATATATATATATATTTTTTTTTAATTACGCTTTACACCCTAAAACTAATCCCACCCTGGTCCCTTTCAATACCAATGCACCCCATAACATTAACCCACCCTTACTCCTTAAAATACCCCAGCACCCTTAAACACTAACTCATCCTGACCCTAAAAATACACCCTGCACCCCAAAACCCCAAACTATCCCTGAACCCTAAAAATCCCCCTGTACCCCAAAACTTTAATACCCTCTAAACCCTCAATAAACCTTATCACCCCCAAACCTATCCCTGAACCCTAAAAATCCCCCTGTACCCCAAAACTTTAATACCCTCTAAACCCTCAATGAACCTTATCACCCCAAACCTATCCCTGAACCCTAAAAATGCCCCTGTACTCCAAAACCCAAACCTAGCACTGAACCCTAAAAATGCCCCTGTACCCCAAAACCCAAACCTAGCCTTGAACCCTAAAAAATACCCCTATACCCCAAAACCCAAACCTAGGCCTGAACCCTAAAAATGCCCCTGTACCCCAAAACCCAAACCTAGCCCTGAACCCTAAAAATACCTCTGTACCCAAAACCCAAACCTAGCCCTGAACCATAAAAATACCATTGTACCCCAAAAGCCAAACCTAGCCCTGAACCCTAAAAATGCTTCAGTACCCCAAAAGCCAAACCTAGCCCTGAACCCTAAAAATACCCCTGTACCCCAAAACCCATACATAGCCCTGATCCCTAAAAATGCCCCTTTACCCCAAAACCCAAACCTAGCCCTGAACCCTAAAAATACACCTGTACCCCAAAACCCAAACCTAGCCCTGAACCCTAAAATACCCCTGTACCCCAAAACCTAAACCTAGCCCTGAACCCTAAAAATACCCCTGTACCCCAAAACCCAAACCTATCCCTGAACCCTAAAAGTTCCCCTGTACCCCAAACCTATCCCTGAACCCTAAAAATAACCCTGTACCTCAAAACCCAAAATTATCCCTGAACCCTAAAAAATACTCCTGTACCGCAAAACCCAAACCTAGCCCTGATTCCTAAAGGTTACCCCTGTACCCCAAAACCCAAACCTAGCACTCAACCCTAAAATTACCCCTGTACCCCGAAACCCAAATGTAGCCCTGAACCCTAAAAATACCTCTGTACCCCAAAATCCTAACCTAGCCGTGAACACTAGAAATACCCTGTAGCCCAAAACCCAAACCTAGCCCTGAATCCTAAAAATGCCCCAGTACCCCAAAACCCAAAACTATCCCTGAACCCTAAAAATCCCCCTGTACCCCAAAACTTTAATACCCTCTAAACCCTCAATAAACCTTATCACCCCAAAACCCAAACCTATCCCTGAACTCTAAAAATACCCCTGAACCCTAAAAATACCCCTGTACCCCAAAACCCAAACCTAGCCCTGAACCCTAAAAATGCCCCTGTACCCCAAAACCCAAACATAGTACTGAACCCTAAAAATGCCCCTGTAGCCCAAAACCCAAACCTAGCCCTGAACCCTAAAAATACCACTGTACCCCTAAACACAAACCTAGCCCTGAACCCTAAAAATGCCCCAGTACTCCAAAAGCCAAACCTAGTCCTGAACCCTAAAAATACCCCTGTGCCCCAAAACCCCAACCTAGCCCTGAACCCTAAAAATGCCCCTGAACACAAAAAATACCCCTATACCCCAAAACCCAAACCTAGCCCTGAACCCTAAAAATATCCCTGAACACAAAAAATACCCCTATACCCCAAAACCCAAACCTAGCCCTGAACCCTAAAAATATCCCTGTACCCCAAAACCCAAACCTATCCCTGAACCCTAAAAGTTCCCCTGTACCCCAAACCTATCCCTGAACCCTAAAAATAACCCTGTACCCCAAAACCCCAAATTATCCCTGAACCCTAAAAAATACCCCTGTACCCCAAAACCCAAACCTAGCCCTGCACCCTAAAGGTTACCCCTGTACCCCAAAACCCAAACCTAGCACTCAACCCTAAAAATACCCCTGTACCCCGAAACCCAAATGGAGCTCTGAACCCGAAAAATACCCCTGTACCCCAAAATCCAAACCTAGCCGTGAACACTAAAAATACCCCTGTAGCCCAAAACCCAAACCTAGCCCTCAATCCAAAAAATGCCCCAGTACCCCAAAACTCAAAACTATCCCTGAACCCTAAAAATCCCCCTGTACCCCAAAACTTTAATACCCTCTAAACCCTCAATAAACCTTATCACCCCAAAACCCAAACCTATCACTGAACTCTAAAAATACCCCTGAACCCTAAAAATACCCCTGTACCCCAAAACCCAAACATAGCCATGTACCCTAAAAATACCACTGTACCCCAAAATTCAAACCTAGCCCTGAACCCTTAAAATTCCCCTGTAGCCCAACACCCAAACATAGTACTGAATCCTAAAAATGCCCCTGTAGCCCAAAACCTACACCTAGCCCTGAACCCTAAAAATGCCCCTGTACCCCAAAACCCAACCCTAGCCCTGAACCATAAAAATATCACTGTACCCCAAAACCCAAACCTAGCCCTGATCCCAAGAAATGCCCCAGTACTCCAAAAGCCAAACCTAGCCCTGAACCCGAAAAATACCCCTGTACCCCAAAACCCCAACCTAGCCCTGAACCCTAAAAATGCCCCTGAACACTAAAAAAAACCTATACCCCAAAACCCAACCTAGCCCTGAACCCTAAAAATACCCCTGGACCCCCAAACCTAGCCCTGAACCCTAAAAATGCCCCAGTACCCCAAAACCCCAAACTATCCCTGTACCCTAAATATCCCCCTGTACCCCAAAACTGTAATACCCTCTAAACCCTCAATAAACCTTATCACCCCAAAACCCAAACCTATCCCTGAACCCTAAAAATTCCCCTGCACCCCGAATCCAAAACTATCCCTGAACCCTAAAAATACCCCTGTACCCCAAAACCCAAATCTATCCCTGAACCCTAAAAATGCCCCTGTACCCTAAAACCATCACTAAACCCTAAACATGTCCCTGTATCCCAAAACTCAAACCAAGCCCTGATCCCTAAAAATGCCCCTGTACCCCAAAACCCAAACCTAGCCCGCACCCTAAAAATACCCTTGTACCCCAAAACCAAAACCTAGCCCTCTACCCTAAAAATACCCCTGTACCCCAAAACTCAAATTAGTCCTGAACCCTAAAAATGACCCTGTACCCCAAAACCCAAACCTAGCCCTGAACCATAAAAATACCCCTTTACCCAAAAGCCAAACCTAGCCCTGAACCCTAAAAATGCCCCAGTACCCCAAAAGCCAAACGTTGCACTGATCCCTACAAATACCCCTGTACCCCAAAACCCAAACCTAACCCTGAACCCTAAAAATACCCCTGTACCCCAAAACCCAAACCTAGCCCTGAACCCTAATAATACCCCTGCACCCCGAATCCAAAACTATCCCTCAACCCTAAAAATACCCCTGTACCCCAAAACCCAAATCTAGCCCTGAACCCTAAAAATGCCCCTGTACCCCAAAACCCAAACCTATCCCGCATCCTAAAAATACCCCTGTACCCCAAAAATCCAAACCTAGCCCTGTACCCTAAAAATACCCCTGTACCTCAAAACTCAAATTAGCCCTGAACCCTAAAAATGCCTCTGTACCCCAAATCCCAAACCTAGCCCTGAACCATAAAAATACCCCTGTACTCCAAAGCCAAACCTAGCCCTGAACCCTAAAAATGCCCCAGTACCCCAAAAGCCAAACCTAGCCCTGATCCCTAAAAATACCCCTGTACCCCAAAACCCAAACCTAGCCCTGAACCCTAAAAATACCCCTGCACCCCAAAACCCAAACCTAGCACTGAACCCTAAAAATACCCATGTACCCCAAAACCCAAACCTAGCTCTGAACCCTAAAAATACCTCTGTACCCCAATACTCAAACCTAGCCCTGTACCCTAAAAATACCCCTCTACCCCAAAACTCAAATTCGCCCTGAACCCTAAAAATGCCCCTGTACCCCAAAACCCAAACATAGTCCTGAACCCTAAAAATGCCCCTGTACCCCAAAACCCAAACCTAGCCCTGAACCCTAAAAATGCTCCTGCACCCCAAACCTAGCCCTGAACCATAAAAATACCCCTGTACCCCAAAAGCCAAACCTAGCCCTGAACACTAAAAATGCCCCAGTACCCCAAAAGCCAGACCTAGCCCTGATCCCTAAAAATACCCCTGTACCCCAAAACCCAAACCTAGCCCTGAACCCTAAAAATACCCCTGCACCCCAAAACCCAAACCTAGCACTGAACCCTAAAAATACCCATGTACCCCAAACCCCAAACCTAGCTCTGAACCCTAAAAATACCTCTGTACCCCAATACCCAAACCTAGCCCTGTACCCTAAAAATACCCCTCTACCCCAAAACTCAAATTCGCCCTGAACCCTAAAAATGCCCCTGTACCCCAAAACCCAAACATAGTCCTGAACCCTAAAAAGGCCCCTGTACCCCAAAACCCAAACCTAGCGCTGAACCCTAAAAATGCCCCTGCACCCCAAACCTAGCCCTGAACCATAAAAATACCCCTGTACCCCAAAAGCCAAACCTAGCCCTGAACACTAAAAATGCCCCAGTACCCCAAAAGCCAGACCTAGCCCTGATCCCTAAAAATACCCATGTACCCCAAAACCCAAACCTTGCCCTGAACCTTAAAAATGCCCCTGTACCCCAAAACTCAAACCAAGCCCTGAACCCTAATACCCCTGTACCCCAAAACCCAAACCTAGCCCTGAACCCTAAAAATACCCCTGCACCCCAAAACCCAAACCTAGACCGGAACCCTAAAAATACCCCTGTACCCCAAAAACCAAACCTAGCTCTGAACCCTAAAAATACCCCTGTACCCCAATACCCAAACGTAGCCCTGAACCCTAAAAATACCCCTGTATCCCAAAACCCAAACCTATCCCTGAACACTAAAAGTGACCCCTGTACCCCAAAACCCAAACCTAGCCCTCATCCCTAAAAATACCCCTGTACCCCTAAACCTAGCCCTGAATCCTAAAAATACCCCTGTACCCCAAAGCTAAACCTAGCCCTGAACCCTAAAAATACCCCTGTATCCCAAAACCCAAACCTAGCCCTCAACCCTAAAAATACGCCTGTAGCCCAAAACCCAAACCTATCCCTAAACCCTAAAAATTCCCCTGTACCCCAAAACCCAAACCTAGTCCTGAACCCTAAAAATACCCCTGTGCCCCAAAACCCAAACCTATCCCTGAACCATAAAAATAAACCCTGTACTGTTCTCCCTAGCAGTGGAACCCCTTGCCACGGTGTTCCGGTCGCGGGGAGCCGATTGGGGAATACCATTGGCGGACGGACTCCATGTAGTGTCCTTATATGCTGATGACCTGCTCTTATACGTCAGAGACCTCAACGACATCCCAGATTCCCTTACTACCATCTTCGGCACCTTTGAGGACGTGTCGGGATTACGAGTGAATTGGGCCAAATCGGGAGCCTACTCCTTCAGCCCGAACGTTCCCGAATGTGACATACACATCGGGGGTGGAAGGTTGCAGTGGTACCCAAGCACGTTCAGGTACCTTGGGGTACGCATCTACCGAGACCCAATGGACATCTTGGAACCCCAAAACCCAAACCTAGCCCTGTACCCTAAAAATACCCCTGTACCTCAAAACTCAAATTAGCCCTGAACCCTAAAAATGCCTCTGTACCCCAAAACCCAAACCTAGCCCTGAACCATAAAAATACCCCTGTACTCCAAAGCCAAACCTAGCCCTGAACCCTAAAAATGCCCCAGTACCCCAAAACCCAAACCTAGCCCTGATCCCTAAAAATACCCCTGTACCCCAAAACCCAAACCTAGCCCTGAACCCTAAAAATACCCCTGCACCCCAAAACCCAAACCTAGCACTGAACCCTAAAAATACCCATGTACCCCAAACCCCAAACCTAGCTCTGAACCCTAAAAATACCTCTGTACCCCAATACCCAAACCTAGCCCTGTACCCTAAAAATACCCCTCTACCCCAAAACTCAAATTCGCCCTGAACCCTAAAAATGCCCCTGTACCCCAAAACCCAAACATAGTCCTGAACCCTAAAAATGCCCCTGTACCCCAAAACCCAAACCTAGCCCTGAACCCTAAAAATGCCCCTGCACCCCAAACCTAGCCCTGAACCATAAAAATACCCCTGTACCCCAAAAGCCAAACCTAGCCCTGAACACTAAAAATGCCCCAGTACCCCAAAAGCCAGACCTAGCCCTGATCCCTAAAAATACCCCTGTACCCCAAAACCCAAACCTAGCCCTGAACCCTAAAAATACCCCTGCACCCCAAAACCCAAACCTAGCACTGAACCCTAAAAATACCCATGTACCCCAAAACCCAAACCTAGCTCTGAACCCTAAAAATACCTCTGTACCCCAATACCCAAACCTAGCCCTGTACCCTAAAAATACCCCTCTACCCCAAAACTCAAATTCGCCCTGAACCCTAAAAATGCCCCTGTACCCCAAAACCCAAACATAGTCCTGAACCCTAAAAATGCCCCTGTACCCCAAAACCCAAACCTAGCCCTGAACCCTAAAAATGCCCCTGCATCCCAAACCTAGCCCTGAACCATAAAAATACCCCTGTACCCCAAAAGCCAAACCTAGCCCTGAACACAAAAAATGCCCCAGTACCCCAAAAGCCAGACGTAGCCCTGATCCCTAAAAATACCCATGTACCCCAAAACCCAAACCTAGCCCTGAACCTTAAAAATGCCCCTGTACCCCAAAACTCAAACCAAGCCCTGAATCCTAATACCCCTGTACCCCAAAACCCAAACCTAGCCCTGAACCCTAAAAATACCCCTGCACCCCAAAACCCAAACCTAGACCGGAACCCTAAAAATACCCCTGTACCCCAAAAACCAAACCTAGCTCTGAACCCTAAAAATACCCCTGTACCCCAATACCCAAACCTAGCCCTGAACCCTAAAAATACCCCTGTATCCCAAAACCCAAACCTATCCCTGAACACTAAAAGTGACCCCTGTACCCCAAAACCCAAACCTAGCCCTGAATCCTAAAAATACCCCTGTACCCCAAAGCCAAACCTAGCCCTGAACCCTAAAAATACCCCTGTATCCCAAAACCCAAACCTAGCCCTGAACCCTAAAAATACGCCTGTAGCCCAAAACCCAAACCTATCCCTAAACCCTAAAAATTCCCCTGTACCCCAAAACCCAAACCTAGTCCTGAACCCTAAAAATACCCCTGTGCCCCAAAACCCAAACCTTTCCCTGAACCATAAAAATAAACCCTGTACTGTTCTCCCTAGCAGTGGAACCCCTAGCCACGGTGTTCCGGTCGCGGGGAGCCGATTGGGGAATACCATTGGCGGACGGACTCCATGTAGTGTCCTTATATGCTGATGACCTGCTCTTATACGTCAGAGACCTCAACGACATCCCAGATTCCCTTACTACCATCTTCGGCACCTTTGAGGACGAGTCGGGATTACGAGTGAATTGGGCCAAATCGGGAGCCTACTCCTTCAGCCCGAACGTTCCCGAATGTGACATACACATCGGGGGTGGAAGGTTGCAGTGGTACCCAAGCACGTTCAGGTACCTTGGGGTACGCATCTACCGAGACCCAATGGACATCTTGGAACCCCAAAACCCAAACCTAGCCCTGTACCCTAAAAATACCCCTGTACCTCAAAACTCAAATTAGCCCTGAACCCTAAAAATGCCTCTGTACCCCAAAACCCAAACCTAGCCCTGAACCATAAAAATACCCCTGTACTCCAAAGCCAAACCTAGCCCTGAACCCTAAAAATGCCCCAGTACCCCAAAAGCCAAACCTAGCCCTGAACCCTAAAAATACCCCTGCACCCCAAAACCCAAACCTAGCACTGAACCCTAAAAATACCCATGTACCCCAAAACCCAAACCTAGCTCTGAACCCTAAAAATACCTCTGTACCCCAATACCCAAACCTAGCCCTGTACCCTAAAAATACCGCTCTACCCCAAAACTCAAATTCGCCCTGAACCCTAAAAATGCCCCTGTACCCCAAAACCCAAACATAGTCCTGAACCCTAAAAATGCCCCTGTACCCCAAAACCCAAACCTAGCCCTGAACCCTAAAAATGCCCCTGCACCCAAAACCTAGCCCTGAACCATAAAAATACCCCTGTACCCCAAAAGCCAAACCTAGCCCTGAACACTAAAAATGCCCCAGTACCCCAAAAGCCAGACGTAGCCCTGATCCCTAAAAATACCCATGTACCCCAAAACCCAAACCTAGCCCTGAACCTTAAAAATGCCCCTGTACCCCAAAACTCAAACCAAGCCCTGAACCCTAATACCCCTGTACCCCAAAACCCAAACCTAGCCCTGAACCCTAAAAATACCCCTGCACCCCAAAACCCAAACCTAGACCGGAACCCTAAAAATACCCCTGTACCCCAAAAACCAAACCTAGCTCTGAACCCTAAAAATACCCCTGTACCCCAATACCCAAACCTAGCCCTGAACCTTAAAAATACCCCTGTATCCCAAAACCCAAACCTATCCCTGAACACTAAAAGTGACCCCTGTACCCCAAAACCCAAACCTAGCCCTGAATCCTAAAAATACCCCTGTACCCCAAAGCCAAACCTAGCCCTGAACCCTAAAAATACCCCTGTATCCCAAAATCCAAACCTAGCCCTGAACCCTAAAAATACGCCTGTAGCCCAAAACCCAAACCTATCCCTAAACCCTAAAAATTCCCCTGTACCCCAAAACCCAAACCTAGTCCTGAACCCTAAAAATACCCCTGTGCCCCAAAACCCAAACCTTTCCCTGAACCATAAAAATAAACCCTGTACTGTTCTCCCTAGCAGTGGAACCCCTAGCCACGGTGTTCCGGTGGCGGGGAGCCGATTGGGGAATACCATTGGCGGACGGACTCCATGTAGTGTCCTTATATGCTGATGACCTGCTCTTATACGTCAGAGACCTCAACGACATCCCAGATTCCCTTACTACCATCTTCGGCACCTTTGAGGACGTGTCGGGATTACGAGTGAATTGGGCCAAATCGGGAGCCTACTCCTTCAGCCCGAACGTTCCCGAATGTGACATACACATCGGGGGTGGAAGGTTGCAGTGGTACCCAAGCACGTTCAGGTACCTTGGGGTACGCATCTACCGAGACCCAATGGACATCTTGGAAGGTAATCTGATGAGGGCGATCGCTTCTACCAGAGCACAGGTGGGGTTCTGGAACACACTACCGCTCAATGTCCCTAGTCGCATAGCCTTAGCTAAAATGATAGTGCTACCGCGGCTGTTATATTATTTTGCGAACATACCAACATATGTACCTACTCGGGTGTTCCGCGACCTCGAGGTCCTGCTACGAGACCTGATTTGGATTTTGGAACAAAGGTCGGCCTCGGGTCGCATTAACGAAACTCTACGTGCCCACTGCAGAGGGCGGACTAGCAGTTCCAAACATGGAGCTATATTATCTAGCAGCACAAATGCAGTGGGTGTCAAGCTGGCTGGGTGGTAAGAACCTGAGCGACACGGCCACAGACACCACCGTTTGGTCCCTGTTCCAGATTCAGGTACTATTCCATCCGCTGACTCGGACTCCCCGACCAACGCAACTACTGCTCGCAGTGGCACGCAGATGTTTCCTCCGCTGCTTGCGCCTAACACGTGCAACGACACCATATGCGCCGATACTGCCACTGTTGGGCACCCCGACGACGGCGGGGACCCTGACCACTGCACAGTTGGATAGCTGGATCACCGCAGAGGTGGAGACGATGGGCGACCTCTATTCTGACGGCGCCCTCCTGCCCTTTGCAGCCCTCGTAGACGATACGTCCCTCCCAGCTGGACAGTTCCTAACACACGCGTCCCTCATTCACGCGTTGACCACCGCTTGGGGGGACATGTCTGGAGAACCACCGACGCATCATTTCATGCAATACCTGCATGTCATGAGCAACGGCACTCACATTATACATTGGTTAACGCAAGCACTCCTTCTACATACACACCCGACAACGGTGCGCTTAAGGGAAAAATGGGCGACAGACAGAGGGCGGGACTGGACGGACAAAGAGTGGGATATGATCCTGGCTGGTCCAGTAAACATCCCCCGCAGCCCTCGCTTTAAAATTATACAATTTTATATACTGCACCGCGCGTATCTCACCCCTGACAAGATAAATAAATACTTTTCAGTAGCTGACACTGCCTGTAGCCGTTGCTCTCTTGTAGGCGCGGATCTCCTCCACATGCTCTGGCTCTGCCCTGCCCTCCAACAGTACTGGGACGGAGTGACCATGATACTCCGACATTGCACTAGGGAACAGGTACCGTGCACGTGGGAAGCCTGTATATTGGGTTTGTATAAGCGCACACACCTAAATAGGGTCCAGACTAGGTACTGGGACCTTGGACTTATCACAACCAAAAGACTACTTACCAAGAGATGGAAGGCAGCCACACCCCCACACCTCCGACACTGGTGCCTGTCGATGACAAACTGGGCACGGGCCGAGAGTTCTGTCCTGCAGCGGGAAGAGACAGCAGGACTCAGAAAATTTCCCATTGCACAACAATGGGAGGACATCCTGCACTCCTTCCTGCAGAAATGTACGGAACAGGGAATTACGTGAAGAACAAGGTGCTGCCACCCCGACTCCCTGTTACGACACCTTAATGAACACACACGCTACATCATATACCTTCCCATCGCCGCCAGGCTCGACGCACTGTCCGACTTGTATTCTCCTGTCTCACACTGATGATCACTTGCCCCACCCCCGGAGACGCACCGTCGCATGTGACGCTGCGACGAGAGCCCGAGCCTCACACCGAAACGCCGCGCCCACCGACCACTCATGACCCCCCCCCTGATGGCTCTGCTGCGCGGACGGCTTGCGCTTTCCCGGACCCCGCCCCCCCCCGCCTACCCACCCCGCGAGACACGACTGACACGCTGGTTCAGACCTCCACCCCCTCGATGCTATGGCAAACTCTACACATACCTGCCCCTACCTACCTCCTGTATAACCCATGTCCCTGTTTTTGCAGTTAGTTGTTGCCTTGGTTTCATCTTCCCTTAGACCATGTCCGTACACATACGACTTCATGCTTTCCTCCACTTTGCGCCACGGGACACCCTCGGGTGTGTCAGCCGAAGCTTGGACTCCTCACCTGGGCACTGAGGTGCAGAACAACCCTTTCCACCGGAATGGATACACAAAATAGTTACGCGCCCTAAACACGCTTAGTCGCTGAACACCCTCAACACTCCCTCACATGACGCCAAGCCCGTTTGCATGTCGACCCACACAGAAGCACTCACCAATGCCACACATTCGACATGACGGGCGCGGCCGCCACCGCTACCACTGATGAGGGCAGATTCAGCACAGCCACTTTGATCCACTGACTCCATACGGGAAAACTCATAGACCGCACACTTACTGGACATTGAATGTATATATGCTATGGTGTGATGTGAAGTACTGATATATGCTGCCGGACCCCAGGGTTGCCGGACTTTAAGCTGTGTTCACTTACCTTCTGTGCCACAAAGGTTATTCTCTGCAGCTGGCCCGGCTGGGTTGTAAGCCATGATGCTGTGTACTATGTATGTTGGACAATAAAGGTCTTTAAAAAAAAAAAATAATAATAAATAAATAAACCCTGTACCCCAAATCCCAAACCTAGCACAGAAACCTAAAAATACCCCTGTATCCCAAAACCCAAACCTATCCCTGAACACAAAAAGTGACCCCTGAACCCCAAAACCCAAACCTAGCCCTCATCCCTAAAAATACCCCTGTACCCCAAAACCTAAACCTAGCCCTGAATCCTAAAAATACCCCTGTACCCCAAAGCCAAACCTAGCCCTGAACCCTAAAAATACCCCTGTATCCCAAAACCCAAACCTAGCCCTGAACCCTAAAAATACCCCTGTAGCCCAAAACCCAGACCTATCCCTAAACCCTAAAAATTCCCCTGTACCCCAAAACCCAAACCTAGTCCTGAACCCTAAAAATACCCCTGTGCCCCAAAACCCAAACCTATCCCTTAACCATAAAAATAAACCCTGTACCCCAAAACCCAAACCTAGCACAGAAACCTAAAAATACCCCTGTACCCCAATACCCAAACCTATACCTGAACCCTTAAAATACCCAATCACCCCAAAACATATACCTCAGAACCCAAAACATATACCCCTATACCCATACTTACCTTATCCTAACATATGAAAAAAAAACATGATTTTACCATTCATGCATTTACAACAAATTTCGTTGTTACTTCACATTCCAAGCTCCCAAGTTATATTTTAACACAGCATTGTTCTGATTTCCTTTGACCTTGTTTTTGGCTTGTAGTAACATTCTCAGTGGAGGGCATATTACAGAGTGGTTGTTATCATGCAAACACATAGTGCTATTGTTACTCCCTCTCTCTTTCTACCTCATCCTAGGCCTTTAAGTATAAATTAGAAGATTGGAATGTTGGGAGCTCCATTGAAAACAATAGAGTAGCTCTGGGCTTATAATGGCTGGTATAAGCCTGGAGCTCCAACATTCCAAAGTTTCTTTGTTCACTGCTCTGGCTGTGAACAAAGGCTTCAGGGAGCCTGAGGGGATTCCGATCCCCTCGCGCTCCCTTAAGGCTTTGTTTTATTTGTTAGAACATTTTACCCTCTAGTGGCAGAATGTTCTAATAGCCTTATAGCTCTTTGTAGCTGGGCTATACTGGCTATTAAAGTCCCTCTCCCTTGTTAAACGCTGGAGAGGGCCCTAAATAGGCGGTATAGCCTGCTACGGCGGGCTATAAGGCTATAGTGAGAGGGTTGGATAGAGATGTTTGAGACTTACATACAGGCACTGAATGGGCAAGAACTTAGTGCTGCAAGGGAGAAAGTTTTACTTTTGAAAACACTTGGTAAGGAGGGCCAGTGTGTGTTTAAATACCAACCTGTGTTCAAGGAACACAATAGGGACCACATCAAAGCAGTGTATGTTGAGGCAAAAAACGGCATGATCATAGGGATACCAAAGAGATTAATATTGTAATACAAAAATTGTATACATTTCTTGAGAATGAATCTATTGATGAATTTGTTGGTAAACTGAGGGAACTATCTTTGAAATGCAAGTTTGGAGCAATGACTGACAAACTTGTGCATGACCAAGTATTGTTCACTGAGAGTAAGAAAATTCAGGAGCGGTTATGAGCTGCTAGAAACCCATCACTGAAGGATGCTATAGATATGGCCAAAGTTGTGGAACAATCGAAAATGTGCAAGAGGGAGATGGAGAAGAAGGAAATTGGAGGTGTAGAGGTGTTGAGTGTGTCTAAAAATGAATCTGATGTGGGCGCAGTGATTAAATCCTGTAATGCCTTTAGCAAGTCTAGGCAGTTTAACAAAACCTGTTATCGCTGTGGAAGCAAGTTTCAGACTATGGAGTACAGGAAATGTATAGCATTAAACAGGGAGTGCAGAAGGTGTGGTTGTGGTGGCCACTTTGCATCAGTTTATAAGTGGAAACTTTAAAGTAGCTACTGTGTATGACGAGATTAAAGCAAGAGAGGGTGAAGTAAAAGGTAATCAAGATCGCATTCTTTGTATGAAAGGCTCCACTGTGCTGAAAGGCAAGTGGATAAGGACAGTGTTAATGATCAATGGTGAGGATGTTGAGCTCATGATGGACTGTGGTTCTATGTACACCATCATTCCCAGGGGTATGTATTTGTGGCATTGGTCAGAAACTGATTTACTACCCAAGGATATTAACCCTGCTGGTTATCAAGGGGAAACAACAGACTAGGGGCCATATTATCAAGAACGGCAATAATATTATCACCGCTTTAGCGACAGGAAACTGCCGCTAGAGCGGCGATAAGGAGCTTGATAATATGCCCTTGTGAATTCCAATAGAAGCCCAGTTTCTCGTGTGAAGGACATCAAACCTGGGCTTCTATTGGAATTCACAAGGGCATATTATCAAGTCCCCTATTGCCGCTTAAGCGGCAATTTCCTGCCGCTAAAGCGGCGATAATGTTATCGCCGTTCTTGATAATATGGCCCTTGGTAGGTTATATACAATTTGGTGGTAGAGAAACAACAGGAAAAGTGTATGTTGCGAAGGATGGACCACCCATACGACCTTAACAGTCATAAATCCTAGAGGGACATGTCAGTGGCGGTTGTAGAAGAGATAACATTGGCCTACATTTTGGAGTAAGCACAAGATGTTTTTGATTAGGAATTAGGTCTTCTCAAAGGCTACGTATATATATATGCTGTGCCTGTGCAACACAGGGTGAGAATGATTCAGTTGGTCGCCAGTGATGAGGAGATGGATTTGCTTGATGACATGTTGATGAATGGAGTTATTGAACCTGTGAAACGGTCGAGTTGGGTGTCTCCAGTAGTTATTACATAGAAGTCAGATCGGTGTTACAGATTTTGTATGGAGTTGAGAACACTTAATCAGAATGTAGTAGTTGATATGTATCCCCTAACCAACATAAATGACTTAATATTGGCCTTGAGTGGTGGTATTTTTCCAAACATGATTGTAATAAGGCCTACCACCAAATATGGTTACATAAGGATTCCAAATCCCTCATAGCATTTATAACTATGCAAGATACCTTCAAGTTCACACTGATGCCCTTTTGATTGTGCTCAGCAGTGAGTGTGTTCCAAAGGATGATGAATGAAGTATTTAAAGGCATTACCAACATCTTGTATTTCCAGGGCGATATCTTGATCTTTGGTGAGACAATAAATCAGCATTACATGGTTCTTAGGCAGGCACTGCACAGAGTAAAGGATGCTGGTTTGACTCTACACCACGAAAAATGCAAGTTCTTAGTGAACAGGTTGATTACTTGGGTTAGAGCATTACTGTGGGTGGAGTCAAACCGAAAGAGAATTTATTGAGTGCCATAAAATTGGCTCCTTCCCCCAAATACAAAGATTTGTTGAGGTATTTTCTGGGCCTCATTGAGTAGTATGCTAAGTTTGTGGAGACATTTTCTGACAAGACAGTGTGTGAGATTGTTGTAAATAAAAGTGCTGTCTTTAATTGGGGGCAGGAACAACAGGAATGCTTTGATGCAATCAAGAATGACATTTGCAATGTGGGTATTTCAGGGCCTTTTGTCACAAAATTAAAGTCTGTACAGTAGATGCCATTGTCATAGCAATTGGGGCAGTTTCGTCTCAAATCCACAGCAAGTGAGAGAAAACAGTGGCTTTCGCCTCCCTCACTTTGACCTCCTCAGAAAGGAATTACTCAGTGATTGAACGCAAAGCATTAGCAGCTGCTCTGGGGACATAATGCTTCAGGACATATCTGTGGGGCACCAAATTCCTTCTGCATATGGATCATAAACCCCTGATCAAAGTTTTGCTAGCACTGTTACTGTTACATTATTGAGCACATTCAGGGGTGGAAAAACTGTCAAGCAAACTGTTTGTCCCAAATGCCATTGAATTGGTAGGATGTGAATGGGCCAGCAGTGTAGGCCAAAGAAAAGGAAGGTGCTGTGGCTTCCTTTCAGGATGCATTGGAATTAGAAGGGAAGTGCACAGTCACAAAGTGTGATTGGATCAAGGAAATGGTGTTAGATCAAGGACTCAAGGAAGTGAAACATTTGTTGGTGTTAGGTGAAATGTGGGAGAGTACAGTAGTTACGGCTGTCAGACCTTCTTTGAAAGTTCTCAAGGAATTATCTTTCTGTGGTGACTTACTATTGATGAGAGGATAGAGGTTCATATCCCCAGGTGGATATTAGAAAAATGTAATAGGTAAGGCTCACGAGGGGCACCTTAGGCTGACTAAGACCAGGAAAAGGTTGAGAGAAAATTTGTGGTGGCCTGGGATGGATGGACAGGTAGATAAATGGGTTGAGAATTGTATGATATGTAAAGAAGGTGAAAGATGTTTGAAAGTATGGCCCAAATTGGGCATGGATCACATATCTGATTCTGGTAGAACATGGCATACATTGAGTTTAGACTTTATTGGTCCATGAGGACAATGAGGGCAGAGGAGTGAGTGGAAATATGCTATGGTGAAAGTGAATGTCCACTCTAAGTGGTTGATTGTCAAATTTATGAGAGAGATTACCACTAGGTAAACTATTGCTCTATTGAAGGAGATTTTCTCGGAAGAAGGTGCTCCTTGTGTAATTATAACTGACAATGGGACTCAATTGATTTTGGGGAGATTTTCAAATTCTTAAAGTCATGTGATATTGTGCATAATCTCACCTTGTTTTACAACCTGCAAAGCAATGGTGTTGTGGAGAGCGTGATCAGAACATTTAAGAGTATGATTCTGATCACCTTAGCTGGAAGGTGTGAAGTTAGATGTATGGTGATGGACATGGTGGCGGCCCACTGCACCAGTGTTCATGATGTCACACAGAAGACTCCATTTGAGTTGTGAGGGGGAGTGTAAAATCCAATTAATTAAAAGATGGATCCTTAATTGCTGTGTCCAAGGGGTAGATTTATTAATAAAATGAAATTACAAAGTGGACAGGTACAGCTTATAATATAGATGGTAAGTTCCAATAAAAGCTTCAGTAAAGGCCCCACCGGGAGCAGCTGCCCTGCTGCTCAGCCTCCATGGTAACTGAAAGTACACTTAAACATACACAGATAGAACTAAGGATGACATCATAGAGACAGGCTGAGCAGCAGAGCACAAGACACTAAGAAAGGACAAGAAAGAGAGAAGAGCAGAGAGAAGCAGGATATAACACACCTTCCCCCTTTAAACGAAAAGTTGAAGAAGATAAAACAGAGATCAGAAGAGTAAAATAAAGGAACAACATAAAACGCACAAAAATAAACACCCTCCACAATGGTGGAGAGAAGAGGTGAGGGCGAGGGTGCTAAAGTTGTACCAACACAATGAGCTAACAAAATAATACAAGAATGACTGAAAGTGGTTATGGTACACCACTTGACAAAATCAACATTATAACGAAAATGGGAGGAAAACCATTCTTCCCCAGACAATCGGAAATGAACACCTCAATGAAAATTGAGCAATAAAGGTTCAGTACCGTCAATCATAAATAAACTCTGAACTCCTCTAACAATATAGAGCACCGAAGTGGTTCAGCATACATAAGCCCCAACAGAATTGAGCCCTTGGCTCATCACCAGTAAAAATAAATAGAACAGAGAATCTCAATATGAATATAACACCTCTAGCTAAGTAGACCACCTAAGTGTTTCAAAACATGTAAGCTTAAATATAACGGAGCACATCTAGGGCTCCTCATAAACATGGAGCATGAAAATGTAATATGAATACTTCTAACAAAATAGAGGTAAACATAGATAACACTGAGCACTTCAAGATAAGTCGAGCAAGTAAATGGCTCAGTAGCAATACAAAATAAAACTGAGCACCCCAATAGCTCATCATAAACACTGAGCCCTTGTGGTGATTGCATATCTCTTTAAGGTCTTTTAGAACTATTATGTGTAATGGAACCTTCTATACTGTACTGAGCTTTGTAGGAATGTTATGATTCATTATGCTGTTTCCTGCTGGTTCTACTGCATGCATTTTCTATCTTATGAACTACGTTTCAAATAAATACTTATATACCACTTCGAAGAGTACGCTTTACTAATGAAGATATCACCACAGATATGGCAACGAGATGGGCACAACTTGTAACATCAACTTCTACAACTTTTTCTTCTGCTTCGAAAATTCACCGACACCGTTCACCGTTTACTATTTTTCCACTCAACGTGAATCGTGAGTAAACCAAAGGAATTTTCTTATGGAAGCACCTTCCCTTCTAACTCGTTTGTGGATTACAATGTTGTAGCTCCAACGTTCTTCGTTTATTAACCGTTGATCTGAATTTAAAAAGGGTTACCCTCGCGTGTACACCCATATTGACTATTTTGGTAAAAAGACAAAACTAGACTGAAAACCCGATCGTGCTAAGACGATATCTCATGACTCTAAATACCACCGTGCGAGTCGGTTTGATTAGCTGTGTGTATCTTTTGAAAAGCATTTAACGCTTACCGAATGCACGAGTGCAGCCTCGCTCTTCACAGCTTTGATTCACGCAGCGGCAACGCCTTTGATGACTCAATTCTACGCGCGCATACGTCCAGTGTATCTACACGCACCTACGTGTGTTTCTTCGACGTTGCAAGCGTCATTACGCTCGCCACCGCCATCTTGTGGTTGCTAGGACAACGCTACCACTGAAACAAAGAGCGTTTTCTCCAGACTTCGTGTGGGTATTTATGACTCATTCTTCTCAAATTTTCAAGCGCTTTCTACTGCAAACAGGTCGGTTAGCGCATTTTACTTGAAGCTTTTCATTTCTGTTTCATTATTTTAAAATGCATGCAGCGTGAAGTCTATCCTTGAAGCTCATTCTTTTCGTTTTCTTTAAAAATAAAAGACAACAATTTTATTGTCAATTTTTCAACAAATAATTTCTTTATTTTGTGACATTTTGCAACATGTCTGTTGAAGCTACTCCTTCAAGATCCAACCCAACAGGAGATACCAATCTAAATAGAGACACCCATCTACCTTATCTTCAAATTAACTCTCCTAAAGAATTCTTATCAATCCCGGGAGAACCAGTGGTGTCATGGTTAGACTGGAAGGAGTACTTTTTGAACTATATAGCGAACTTGGAGGATGTCAATGGCATTTTTACTCCTGAAAGAAAAAAAAGAATGCTATTGTACTCTTTAGGTCCTGAGGGGCTTCGCATTTTTAATGAAATGCATAAACATCAAAGTGCGGAAGGAGATTTGGATGTTTTTAAAGCAGCTATTGTTGATCTTGATGACCATTTCTCTCCTGTAGTTTGTATTGCTGTCACCTGACATTCTTTTTTCCACAGGAAGCAACAAAAACATGAATCCATTGAGGAATATGTTTCTAGTTTAAAAAAATTAGCTGCAAAATGTAAATTCGCACAATTGCATGACGATTTAATTAGAGATCAGATTGTTATGTATTCTAAAAATAGAACGTTGCAAGAAAAATTGTGGGTGGAAGGTGATAATTGCTTGAAGGATATTATTCCTTTAGTGAAAAAAGCTGAACTTTCAGAAAGATGTGCCAAAGTTACTCTTTCGCAAGATAAAAAGGAGGAGGTGGTTGGTAAAATTGTAGAAAAAAAGAATTTCTACTCCAATCACAAAAAATTTGAAAAAAAGAAGCCAAATAATTTTGACAAGAAAAAGTATGAAAGCAGGGAACAGAAAAAGTTTAGTAATGTTGTGTGTTACAGGTGTGGCAGTTATGCACATTCCGCCACTTATGAAAGATGTCCAGCCAAAGCTGCTAAGTGTTTGGAGTGTGGTTTAATTGGTCATTTTTCAAGGGTCTGTAATCGCAAATCTAAACAAAAACCGAAAAGCAAGATAGCTTGTGTTCAAGAAGATAGTGATAACAATTCATCTTCATCAGAGAATGACTCACATGTTAATCTTATAAAAAGAAAAGATGTCGTAGTAAACATTACAGGTTCTTCCTCATCTAAACCTTTGTGTTTAATATCAATGGGAGGTATAGTCATCCAGATGGCTGCGGATTCGGGATCTCCTTACACAATTGTCTCTCAAGATGTTTGGAGGGATCAGTTTGTTGACAAAATAGGTCCTTGGTTAGAAACCAATGATGTTTCCGCGGAAAGCTATACGGGGAATGACATTGATTTCTTAGGTTTTAGAACCTTAATGTTTCGTTTTAAAGAAAGAAAAGCTATAGGAAAACTGGATCTCCTTACACAATTGTCTCTCAAGATGTTTGGAGGGATCAGTTCGTTGACAAAATAGGTCCTTGGTTAGAAACCAATGATGTTTCCGCGGAAAGCTATACGGGGAATGACATTGATTTCTTAGGTTTTAGAACCTTAATGTTTCATTTTAAAGAAAGAAAAGCTATAGGAAAACTGTATGTAGCGAGAGTTGGTCCATCTGTCTTAGGGTGGAAGGACCAGAAATCGTTAGATATCATTCTGAATCCCAATAGCAAAGAACAAGTTTTAATTTCATGTGAGTCTGAGGATACAAAGAAGTGGGTACTTAAGGAATTTCCTGAAGTATTTTCGAATCATATGGGAAAACTCAAGGGTTTTACTCATTGTATTCATTTGAAAGAAGGTGCAATCCCGAAAGTCCATAAAGCTAGATATATACCTTTTATAATACGTGATGAGGTTAAAGGGGAATTGGACAAAATGTTAGCAAATAAGGTTATTGAACCTGTTGAGGCAGCTGAATGGGGTTCGCCATTGGTCGTAGCTCGCAAATCCAATGGCAAGGCCCGTTTGTGTGTAGATTTGAGGTATCAAAATAATAACATTTTGGTTGACCAGTTTCCCCTACCAAGGATTGATGAAATGCTCTCCTTGACACGAAATGCTAAATGGTTTTCAATGCTTGACTTATCAGCTGCTTATCATCAGGTGGTTCTGGACAAGAAGAGTAGGCATCTAACATCTTTTTGCACACCTTTTGGCTGTTATAGGTTTAAGCGAATGCCTTTTGGGCTAGCATCAGCCGCTGCAGTATTTCAGCGCAGAATGTCTAATCTCTTCAGCCATATACCTGAAGTCGTGTTTTTTCAGGATGATATTTTGATCATGGGAAGAGATAAGACACATCACGACACCATCCTTAGAGAGGTCTTAGAAATTCTCAGAAGCAATGGATTAGTAGCTGAAGGAACTAAATGAAAGTTCTCTGAAAGATCCCTTACATATTTGGGACATGAGATTGGCACTTTTGGTATCAGACCTAAGACGGAGTTGGTTGAAGCCATTCTTAAAGCAACTGCACCCAAATCCAAGGATGATCTGCGATCCTTTTTGGGCCTAGCAGAATTCTATGCGAAGTTTGTAAATAATTTTTCCCAAAAGACGTACGAAATGCGTCTTTTGATGAAAAATAAGGTTGTGTTTGAATGGAGTGATGCTTGCCAGCAAGCGTTTGAAAACATAAAAAAGGATATTGCTCAAGCACCGACATTACAAGCCTTTGCAGGATGTTTCCGATTTTCCTTCTGCAGAGGACACACATAATGCTGGTGTAACGAAGTCTAGCAGTTTTGGTAGGCCTATTCGCATTCCCAACAAATATGATGATTTTGTTCGTCTTTAACTTTTCTATTTATTTTCTTTCTTTTGTGTTTTTAGAAAGGGAGATGTGTGGTGATTGCATATCTCTTTAAGGTCTTTTAGAACTATTATGTGTAATGGAACCTTCTGTACTGTACTGAGCTTTGTAGGAATGTTATGATTTATTATGCTGTTTCCTGCTGGTTCTACTGCATGCATTTTCTATCTTATGAACTACGTTTCAAATAAATACTTATATACCACTTCGAAGAGTACGCTTTACTAATGAAGATATCACCACAGCCCTCTAATGCCCATCACCAATAAGCATAACCAGAATGGAGCACCTCAATAAAAATTGAGCATGAAAATGGCTCCGCACAAGAACGCGTTAAGAAAATCAAATACCTCAAAACACATTACCAGAAAATACAAAAGGAAATGAACACCTCAAATAAATTGAGCATCTTAAATGGTTCATAAGAATTGACAATAAAACTGAGCCCCTAAGGCTCCTGACAGCAAGCATTAGAACCCTTCTATAAAATAGATCACTTAAGAGGTTTAACCAAAATGCACATGTACTCCTCTAACATAACAGAGCACTTATAGAGTGGTTCCCAAGAAACAAGAACTAACAACTGAGCATCACTATAGCTCATCAACAATAAGCAAAAAAAATATGGAGCACCTCAATATGTACTTATTGAGCATCAAAAATGGCTCGCCATTCAAACAATTACATTTGGATGCCCAGCTCTAAGGAAGCATTGTAAATTGACATGCATGAAATTACCTGCAAATGTATCACAAAAAGGAAATAAATAACAATAAACTATAAATAATCAGACCAATAGCACAGAACGTACATAAGTTGACAATATTATAACATAATAAATTAAAATAACAAATGTAGTCACCGTTGTCAAACCTTCAGATACAGCTCCTTCCCTGAATAGTGTGTGGATGAAGGATAATTGTCGTGTAAATACATTTTTTAAAATATGGAGACTGAATGTTCACTGCTGTGAAACCATTGCCCAAAGTTCAGTGTCTTCCATGTGTTTCAACGGAGGAAACATATGCCTGCCTATGAATCAAACTCCATCGGTCGCATCATCTTCTTCAAAGGGTAGAGCAGTTCAAGTTATTGCCAGACAGCTGCAAAAAACGTGACTATGCCTCATGCTCGGAACAAAATAGCCTTGGCATTTTCAGCACGGCTCTTCAACTTCCGTAGGCTGGATTTCTCTTTAACTAATTAAATTCAGACTGTTGATGATGACTTATGTGTCCACAAGGCGAGAGAAATGCAAGCAGGTAAATCTTGTATGCTAATCCTAAAATCACCTTTACTCATAGAAATGCCACGACATTTCGATTGCTTTTACGTGGTTGGCAGTCACGAACCCCTCCACAGAATACCACGTAACACACTACACCCTTATGTGCTATTTCCAAGTACAATATGGCGGCACGTACAGGAAACGCACGCCGAGTGGCTACAGACATGCTGCTGCTGGTAGACCTCTACAGGCAGCAATGAAAATTGGAACGAAGAGAAAACGTCACACAAGGTTCTACAGCTGGTCCACTTGAAAGGTGAGGAGCGTGAGCTTAGTTTAAATGTTTGAATGTCATCACATCAGTTAAACTAGACAGTTTGCTTTAACATTAATTTCCAAAGTACTCCAATAAAATTAATGTAACAGTACCCTACCGATCTCACTGCAGAGCACATCCAAATCCGAGTTCATTTGTCAGATGTGATGTGATCTGAATGGCTGTTTTTGTTCAGCCATTTGCCATCACTAGATGGAGCAGCCCTTACATGGATGTAGACAGGCTCACAATACCATCGGGAGGCAGAAACTTCCTTTAAAGTAATACAAATCGAATCACTTCCTTTTGTAAGATGACTACAAGGCCGGGAGTCTTCACATGTAGCAGATTTCAAACAGCAGGTGACCAATCAAATCACCTCTTTGAAAGACGTGTGTAAGGCGGCAAGTCCTGACATCAAGCTGCAAATTCCATGTAATAGCAGATTTCAAGCAGTTGATGACAATTTAAACATCCAACTAGTAGGCAGACTTTTAGCATGTTCCAAATCACATACAAATGCTTAACTTGCTTTGGCAGGCTGTCAGATGTTACCGACACCGGTGGGGCAAAGAGAGCGTTGAGCATAAGGTTCAGTTAGTTTCTTCTAGTTTCTTTAGCAGTTTCTTTCATGGTCACACATGGCTTCTTCCTTCAATCGTCGCCAGTGTAATATCCAATTAATTGAAAGATGGATCCTTAATTGCTGTGTCCAAGGGGTAGATTTATTAATAAAATTAAATTACAAAGTGGACAGGTACAGCTTATAATATAGATGGTAAGTTCCAATAAAAGCTTCAGTAAAGGCCCCACTGGGAGCAGCTGCCCTGCTGCTCAGCCTCCATGGTAACTGAAAGTACACTTAAACATACACAGATAGAACTAAGGATGACATCATAGAGACAGGCTGAGCAGCAGAGTACAAGAGACTAAGAAAGGACAAGAAAGAGAGAAGAGCAGAGAGAAGCAGAATATAACAGGGAGGTTGGCAGGATCTAAGTTAATTACTGCCTGGTTGAAAGGAAAAATGGTTCTTAGCACACAGAGGGGAACGAGTGCTCAAGAGGAAAAAATCAGTCCTCGCATCCTAGTGGGTGATTGGGTGAAAATTAAGTGTCCCCAGAAAGGAGGTGAATTGTCAAAGTTCAGGGGGCCATTTAAGGTCAAACATGTCCACCGTTTCTCAGTTATCTTTGGCAATGGCAAAAGCATGAACAACAGATGTGCAGCCTTATACCAGAGTGGTGGTCAAAGTGGCGGAGGTGAGGAGAAGGGCAATAGTGCTTTCATTTTAATGTTTGATGGGGATATGATCAGATCTGTTTGGTGACCCAGTAATGCTCCATGGTTGGGTGCAGGAGATGCTGTGGTTGAAATTACAGTGTCGAATGATAGTAAATATAATTTGAGAAATGTTAGTAGCCACAGACCACCTGCGTACTTGAAAGATTATGTCCAATGATGTATCTCAATTAGTGATTAAACATCTTTATGTATGCATAAATGTAGTGTTCACATTAATCAATTATAAGGGGGAAGATGTGTTGTGCTTTGTTAGAGCTTTGTAGCAGAGCTTGTAATGTATGATTAGCTTGCCTTCTGTGTTCTGGTTCATGTGCAAACATTCCTGTGAAGACAGTTATGCTTAAGCCGGTTGATGGATAGCTGCAGTCCTGTTGTAGGGACTACTACTTGTAAAATAAACTGTCCTACTTACTTCATCATTGCGGTGCTGTTTTTAAATGCTATAAGAGTGAGATAGAGAGATGGAGAGAATAACATGTGCTAAAAGGTGTGGATAGTGAGTGATAGAGGGAGCCGAGGGTGACATGATCTATGAGTGTAGCGGGGAAAGTGAGCGATACAAGAAGAGGAGGCAAACATCAGCTCAAAGATGGTGGAGGAGAGTTAGTGACAGAGGGAGCAGAGGATAACACAAACTAAAAGGTGTAGAGAGTAGAGTAAGTGATGAAGGGAGGAAATGATAAAATGGGCTAAAAGATCTGGAGTGGAGAGTGACTGATAGAGGGAGCAGAGGACAGCATAATCTAAGAATGTAAAGGGGAGAGTGAGTGATAACATGAGGGGAGGCAAACACGAGCTACAAGATGGTGGAGGAGAGTGAGTGATAGAGGGGGTGAGAGGATAACATAAGCTAAATGATTTAGAGGGAGAGTGAGTGATAGAAATGATGAGAGGATAACATGAATTAAAAGGTGTAGAGAGAAGAGTGAGTGATAAAGTGAGCGAGAAGATTACACAAGCTATAAGGTGTAGAGGAGAGTGAGTGATAATGCGAGCAAGAAAATAACATAAGCTGAAGGGTGCAGTGAGGAGAGTGAGTGATAGAGGGGTGAGAGGATATCATGAGATAAAAAGTATAAATGAGAGTGAGTGACAGAGTGGGGTAGGAAGACAGCATAAGCTAAAAGGTATAGAGAGGGGAGCGAGCGATATGGGTGAGAGGATAGCCTGCATTAAAATGTGTAGTGAGGAAAGCGAATGATAGAGGGGTTAGAGGAAAGCATGAATTAAAAAGTGTAGGAAGATGTGAGTGATAAAGTGAGCAAGAAGAGAGTGCGTGGCAGAGATGGTGGGAGGATAACATGAACTAAAATGTGTAGGGACAAGAGTGGGTGATAAGGTGAGAGAGAAGATAACACAAGCTATAAGGTGTAGAGAGGAGAGTGATAATGTGAGTGTGAAGATAACATGAGCTAAAAGGTGTAGAGAGGCGAGTGGGTGATAGAGGGAGCAGAGGGTAACATGTGCTAAAAGGTGTAGAGAGGCGAGTGGGTGACAGAGATGGTGAGAGGACAGCATGAAATAAAGTGTATAGGGAGGAGAATGAGTGATAAGGTGAGGGAGAAGATAACATGAGCTAACAGGGGTAGAGAGGATAGAGAGTGATAGAGTAGGTGAGAGCATAACAGAGGGAAGTAAAAAAGGTCAGTTAAGAAGAGAGGTACCAAGGGGGCATTTTCAAGTGTATCATAAATTATTTACCGAGGAAGAGTAAATACATCTGGGAGAAAAACATAACATTGAAAATGGAAAACTGTCTTATGGTTATCTATGATGACAGGAAGGAGGGTGTCTGTGTCTATCTGGTAGCGAATATCACCATCTTTTAGTTCTTTTTCCTTTTTAAAACAGATTTAATCACTTTCTGGATTGTTCATGAAAACTTTTAATGTATTCTCCCACTTCACTAATCCCTTAGAAGAATTTACTTAATGTTATTTAAATGTTACCATCATTCGTCTGGTATTCAAACACAAAGCCTCTTTCAGAGCGATGTTCTGGTCACAGAGACCCGTATGACCAACAAGCACACATCAGTGTGAGATACAGTACATACATGTATGAGTCAATTAAGACAGGTTTATCTTTAAAGTCAGGAATTGGACCTTGACCCTCATCTCCAAACTGCATGACTGCACCCAGGATCAGGGTCCCATCTCTTCTTGATGTCCTTTCCTTGGTTGATTCTAAGACACAGCTGTGGTTTAGTGTTTCACGCACTTCACCTGCATCAATAAACGTGAACAGCCACTCTGGAGTCAGGAAAAATAAATATAACTGGCTGAGCACCAACAGGATCCAACCGAACATTGGTGGGAGACAGGTCTTCTCAAAAATAAACTGTAGTCTGACTTAAAATCACCTTGTAATTCAGCCAGTAATTAAGCAACTACCTCAGGGCGGGAAGCAGCAACACACAGTTACAAAGTTATATTAAAAGTCTCAAAACTTGAAAATAATGTTTCACTCTGATTCGTTCCTTCTTGGCTGTGTCCTGTGGCTTGGTCTGAAAATAATATTAGCATTTGCAGACTGTGACTCTGGTGCCTGTTTATAAAATGGTTCAGTGCTGTCTTACACCCCCCTCTCACTCTCCCAATCGACACACTCTAAATACACATAAAACCCGAGGACTTTCATGTGCTGATCTAAGAGGGACTTGTTTGGCTGTTCAGTCTCTTAGCGGTACCAAATTACAGGAGAAGAATAATAAGACATAAATGTTTATTATTAAATGAAGGGTCATCATTCCCTCATCCTCTTGATGTCCTGAAGGGCTCTTAAGGACGCAGGTGGAGCTCGAGTTGCTACAAGGATGATCACTTCTAAATGTGGAAGTCTCCGGAGGATCTTGGCAAGAACACAGATTCACAACACCTGCAAGGAGTGTTGTTTGCAAGACATGGTTCTGAACCATGATAGAAAGTGCAAGATAACTAGATTCATGTATGATCTCCTTGTGGCAGAACAATAGTATCTGGGTCAATGGGGTACTGACCATCCCTGGGTTAGACAAAAGGGGGTGATGATGGACAGAGCATCTGAATCAATCAAACACTCACACCTAGTCAAAAGATCTGGGTTTAATCCATCACCGTTCTGTAGCCCACTCTGCCACCCCAGTTCAGACATGCCTATATGCAAATCAGTCTGACCCTGTGCCTCATGGGAACAGTCCAGCCCGAACTCCCAAGCCATGCCTTCCCTGGACCGGAAACAAGCTTCCGAGGACCGGTTTCTGGCATTCCAGCCGTCTTCAGCCCGGCTTGCTTGAATCCAGTGGCAAAGTGAGCAAGGGACTCATGTCTGAGCATACCCTGCCACACTTATGGCGGCCAAAAGCGGTACAAAAGGGGGTGGTGATGGACGGAGCATCTGAATCAATCAGACACTCACACCTAATTAAAAGATCTGGGTTAATCCATCCCCGTTCTTTAGCCCACTCTGCCACCCCAGTTCAGACATGGCTATATGCAAATCAGTCTGACCCTCTGCCTCATGGGAACAGTCCAGCCCGAACTGCCAAGCCATGCCTTCCCTGGACCGGAAACAAGCTTCCGAGGATTGGTTTCTGGCATTCCAGCCGTCTTCAGCCCGGCTTGCTTGAATCCAGTGGCAAAGTGAGCAAGGGACTCACGTCTGAGCACACCCTGCCACACTTATGACGGTCAAAAGCGGTACAAAAGGGGGTGGTGATGGACGGAGCATCTGAATCAATCAAACACTCACACCTAGTCAAAAGATCTGGGTTTAATCCATCACCGTTCTTTAGCCAACTTTGCCACCCCAGTTCAGACATGGCTATATGCAAATCAGTCTGACCCTGTGCCTCATGGGAACAGTCCAGCCCGAACTGCCAAGCCATGCCTTCCCTGGACCGGAAACAAGCTTCCGAGGACGGGTTTCTGACATTCCCGCCGTTTTCAGCCCGGCTTGCTTGAATCCAGTGGCAAAGTGAG